>NC_064632.1:566377652-568877652 GCF_023864275.1 Schistocerca cancellata
TGTAGGCAGTGTCTTTAGTAGATTTGTTACATTTTCTAAGTTTCCTGTCAATAAAACACTGTTTTGGGAGTGCCTTCCCTACATTATTTTCTCTGTGATCCTTCCAATTTAAGTTCTTTCTAATTGTAATTCCTTGCTATATACTTGAATCCACCGCCTTACATTTGACTGATTTATCGTTTATCCGAAGTTTAATGTATTCCTTTTAGAGGTCATGTGGATGACCTCACACTTTTCATTATTCAGTGTCAAATGCCAATTTTCGCACCATACAGATATATTTTATAAATCGTTTTCCTATTTGTTTTGATCTTCTGATGACTTTACTAGACGATAAACGACAGCATCATCTGCCAAGAACTAAGACGGCTGCTCCGATTGTCTCTTAAATAGATTAAATAGATAAGGAACAGCAGAGCGCCTATAACAATACTTTGTGGAACGCCAGAAATGACTTCTGTTTTACTCGATGACTTTCTGTCAGTTGCTACTAAGTTTGACTTCTCTTACAGGAAAACCGAATCCGGTCACATAATTGAAACGATACTCCGTAACACGTGTTTTTACTTGTAGAATATCTCGTGTACAATTTAGGATACTCAAAACTATAATAACAATTTTCATCTGCCTCATTTTTTCATGATTAAGCGAAATGTCAAGAAGCTACAGCATCACTCTAAAGTTATGCTTCCCACAGCTGCATCTGTTTGTGATATAGGGTGCTATCGTCCAGTGTAAATCGCACCTGTGCGCGGCATTGAATGGCCATCATTCCCCGTAACTCATCGGCAGCGTTGTGGCACTAGGATAATGCGCATCGCAAGCGCATACGATACTCCAATGGCCTCGCGACCGCACAAAATATTCGCAAAAGTCGTGTCGCGTAATCGTTGCAGTATCGCCAAATCACAATGTAGAGCGCAAAATTTTTATAATGCACTTTGCCGAAAGCTCGTTTTTGACGCTCAAGTCATTTCATTTCGGGCGAATAGAAAAATTGGCAGGACCGAAATGAGTCGATTAAATAAAACACCACCCATTATCACCTCCATCCCGTCCGGAGATAACCGACGCGATTTCATTAACGAATCGTCCCGCAGCCCGATCGGTGTTGTGTACAAAAAAAAAAAAAAAGAGGAACAGGGTGGAAGGGGTGAGAGGGGTTGGGAGGGAGTGTGGTGACGAACGCATGCAGGCGGCAATATGGATGCAATGGCGGTAGTCCAGGAATACGAGGGCAGGAAGACCGGGAAATGATTTCCGATAAAGCCGCAACTGGTTGGGCCACGGAAGGCTGTTGCCGCACAGTGAACGCAACTACGCCCCGGTGCGTGTAAAATGTAACGTGGGCCGTCCGCTATTCGGGGCAAACTGCACCCCGCCTATCAAACCTAATGGCCGCCACTTTCGTCCCCCAAACACGAACGCCGCATGTCTTCCCGTCTCAGCACTTGGTTCCAATGAATACTCGTATAAACTTTTGTGTTATTACCTCATGAGTGAAATTCCTCCCGTCCTTAAGCAAGGCAAATATATCCCTATCCTATTCTTTTTTAACGTGTGCAACCCCTTGCTACGTTACTAATAAGTCTTCTTCTTGGTGTGGACTATTGTAAATACACCCCCGGCTACACACACGACAGCGAAGCTATCAGTGTTTGTAACATACTATTTAGAAGCCGAGTATGGCTAGCATACAGTCTGAGCTCTGCGCAGCCCAAGCTTTGCCTTAAGCATAACAATATAAAACTGTTCCTTTAAACTACCCTCACCCCCTGGCCATCAAAATAACTCTCTCTCTCTCATTCTCAATTTCATCATTGCATGTGTGCACGACTCATTTTCTCTCTAGTTTACTTAATTTCCTTGTTTATTACCTCTCACATTCTTATCTTCTTCATAATCTGCCTACCTGTCTCTCTCTCTCTCTCACTCTCTCTCTCTCTCTCTCTCTCTCTCTCTCACACACACACACACACACACACACATAAATATTACAAGAATAAAGAACAATTTATCTTGATTTCATTATAGGTACTTAATTACATCATAAGGACATAATTTTGTATAATAATTATTGATTTTGGTGACATGTCTCGGGTTATTAGCACATTGTCTATCATTACTGACAAAGATGTTAAGAATAATGATATATTCATAAACAGCAAAGAATTTTCTTTCATCAAAGAAGTTAATTGTCAGTAATGAATACACAAAAAATAGATCCATAATCACAGAACACTAATATAAATAACTGTGGAATTAATTTACAGCTGAGCACAACTTAAAAATCAATATGAAGAGGCTTAGTGGAAGAAGTTACAGTAAAATTTTCATCTCCTTCTTTCTTTCTTTTTTTAAACAAAAAAGACTGTTTCCACAACGTGTTCTAGGAAATGAGGTGGCCGAAGCAAAAACACTGTGTAAATATATAGAGGACAATTATTGAACTATATGTATAACAACGTAAATTAGTTACAAACTACAGCGTGGCCACACTTTATTCACAATGTGAACGTCACTACAGATATTCGGATTTAGGTTGTAACTTGTTCGATATACCTACCATCATTGGCAATGATGTGGCGCAGACGAATAGCGAAATGGTGCTTCACCCACTGAAGTGTCGGAACATCGATTCTGTCGATGACCTCCTGAGTGGCTGTTTTCAGCTCAGCAGTGGTGTTGGGTTCATTGCTGTACACCTTGTCTTTATTATAGCCCCACAAAAGGGGGTCGCATATCTTCAGATCAGGAGAATATGGCGACCAAACAAGGCCCATGCCAATGCCCTGTGGTAACCCAGAATGCGGTGCCCAAAGTGCTTCTCCAGGACATCACACACTCTCCTGCTTCTGTGGGATTGAAGCCCATGAACCACATCTTGTCGAAATCAGAGTCACTTTGAAGTACGGGGATGAAACCATCTTCAACATCCTTCACAAAGCTTCCAGTAGTCACCGTGACGTCAAGGAATATCGCGACGATTATTCCGTGACTGGACGCCGCCCACCACACAGTCACCCGTTGAGGGTGAAGACTCTTCTCGATCGCGAAATGCCCATTCTCAGTCCCACATATGCGCCAATTTTGCTTATTCAAAAATGGTTCAAATGGCTCTGAGCACTATGGGACTCAACTGCTGAGGTCATTAGTCCCGTAAAACTTAGAACTAGTTAAACCTAACTAACCTAAGGACATCACAAACATCCATGCCCGAGGCAGGATTCGAACCTGCGACCGTAGCGGTCTTGCGGTTCCAGACTGCAGCGCCTTTAACCGCATGGCCACTTCGGCCGGCAATTTTGCTTATTGACGAACCCATCCAAATGAAAGTGAGATAAACCAAACCAAGCGCGTACTATATATGAAGTCGTCACGGGATGTCAGCCGAGTAGCATCGTCGTCTCGTAGCAACGTTTCGATGGAATGCGTCTCCATCATCTTCAGGCGAAGTATCGGGATATCGTCGGTCGCGGGGTTATATCTCTGCTGGATCGCTCTCCGCTTCGCGCGGCCGGCCAATTTCGCGCCCGCGGAATTGCCAGATGCGGCTGGATCGGCCAGTGGTAGGGGCGACGCGTGCGCGGGGTTCGAGTCCCGGCGTCTGTCTCTGTCTGCTCCGTCCGCGGCCCTTGGTGGAACGGAACATTCTTCTCTGATTTTCCGGATTGCAGGCTCCCAGGCTGTGCTGAGATGGCAGCCACTGTCGCGGTTGATTAGGTTGCCGTGGAACCGTATTTCTATGAGTAATCAAAGAGTCCATAGAAATACGGTAATTAGTAATCAAAGTCCCAAAATCCGTTTGTACTGCATATTTTCTTTGTGTCCTCAAAATCGAAGGTGTGCTTCTCGTCAATACTATGTTCCGCCGCAGCAGATTTGTTGGTCTGACCCAAGCCTACATTCCTAATATCTTCACTGCGGCGCTGTGAGATGCAACGCTGCTTCTGTCCCATATATTGCATTCCACATTCGCATCCTATCTTGTACACACCTGGTGCCGTCAGACCTAGTGGATCCTTGGTTGAACCGAGAAGGTCTTTGATTTTTCCTGCTGCGTGGAAAACGGTCTTCATTTTATGTTTCTTGAGAATTCTCGCCATCTTGGACGTCGGAGGACCCACGTATGGCAAGGACTCACAGCCCATTGCTTCGTCTTCATCCGGTCTCTCTTCTCTCTTCTTGTGGTCGGTCTTCAGAGCTCTCCCTATTTGTGTCTCACTGTATCCATTTTTCTTGAAAGTGTCCTTTAGGTGTTGCAATTCTCCTGGCTGATGGACCTGCCCCTGTGCACTAAGGTGTTGAGTATACTGCGCTGCGTGCGCAGGGTGGTGGCAGCTAATGGCGTTAAGATAAAGGTCCGTGTGTGTTTTCTTTCTATACACTGCGTATATATATATATATATATATATATATATATATATATATATATAATTCTGGTTCGAGTATCTATCCTAACCAGTGTTGTGGTCCGTTATAGTGTTACGAATATTACTTCATTCCGTTCGTTAGCTGCGACTTACATTCCTGTGAAAGGAATGTAAATGGGTTAAAATAACACTCAGTAATGACAAAAGTATCAATCATTTTATCCTTGACGTTCCGAAGATTTCACTCCATCGTCAGACGTTTTTTCTGTTGAATCAGTGGCATGTAGGTGATGTGTATTTATTGACGTTTCCGAGAGTTTTCTTATGAGTTTATGAATTCACAGCAAAATATTCTTCTGATTGCTATTTCTGATAATGACTGTGTGTACTAATGACAGGAATATTAATTTCTAAATAACTGTAACACACAACACAGGGAGACACCCAGGTAAAGGTGAGGGTGGAAATACATTTGAGTAGCCATTATCTCACCTCTCAGCTTTCACACTATCGCAACGATTATTTGTGAACTACATTAGCAAAGCTCATCGATAATCGAAACTTTCTTTGCGCAAAACCTTATGACACTTCAGAGTTTGCATTTCAATGTGTTTTGAAGACGTTTCGCGGAGAAGTACAGATTGACTAACTGAGCAAAGTACTAAACACTGCACAAATACTTTCTTCCCCTGTGTCATTCAGCGCAGTGACACGAAAGTTTTGATATGCGCTTTTCGAACAGCACATCTTATTAGGCAATGTGCTGTAACCAATAATTCTGGGTACTGTGACTCAAAGGCACCAAAAAATTTCATCAGTATCATTTTTTTAATATCTTGCAGTGGTCTCATGCAACACAACCGCTAAACTCTGCAAAAACTTTTTAAAATCGAAATAATTTATCCATAGCTACGTAATACGGAAATCCACCAGGGGAAAATTAAGCCCTTCGATTAAACGCCGAGGGGCAAATAAACTTTACTATTCATTGTATGCGGTATATTTGATGTGTTATTTAATATTTAAGCTTTACAGGCAGACTTTAGTACTATCCATCATGGATAGTACTAAATTAAGAGAGAATGCGGCTATTCCTACAAATATGAATTTTAATACACCACTTATAGCAATAGTACCAATAAAGTCTTTTATTTACTTACGTGTAGTACCTTAGTGCTTACATAGCGCTCTGTACAACTATCTAATAAATACACATTGGCAATTTCGCATCATACTGGCGCTTTGTTGACAGAGCTGATTTACAGTTTTCTTCTTTTTTCGCAAAACTGAAGTCAGCCATTGTCAGTTTTCAATATTTTAAAACTAATTATTTTCTGTGATAAACATTGATCGAAGGATCGACGTTAAGTGAAATTTGAAACTTGTTATACGAAAAAAGATATACAGGGTGAGTCACCTAACATTACCGCTGGATGTATTTCGTAAACCACATCAAATACTGACGAATCGATTCCACAGCCCGAACGTGAGGAGAGGGACTAGTGTAATTGGTTAATAAAAACCATAAAAAATGCACGGAAGTATGTTTTTTAACACAAACCTACGTTTTTTGAAATGGAACACCGATAGTTTTGTTAGCACATCTGAACATATAAACAAATACGTAATCAGTGCCGTTTGTTGCATTGTAAAATGTTAATTATGTCCGGAGATATTGTAACCTAAATTTGACGCTTGAGTAACACTCCTCCGCTGTTCGATCGTGTGTATCGGAGAGCACCGAATTACGTAGGGATCCAAAGGGAACGGTGATGGGCCTTAGGTACAGAAGAGACTGGAACAGCACATTACGTCCACATGCTAACACCTTTTTATTGGTATTTTTCACTGACGCACATGTACATTACCATGAGGGGTGAGGTACACGTACACACGGGGTTTCCGTTTTCAGTGACGGAGTGGAATAGAGTGTGTCCCGACATGTCAAGCCAATAGATGTTCAATGTGGAGGCCATCATTTGCTGCACACAATTGCAATCTCTGGCGTAATGAATGTCGTACACGCCGCAGTACACCTGGTGTAATGTCGCCGCAGGCTGCCACAGTACGTTGTTTCATATCCTCTGGGGTTGTGGGCACATCACGGTACACATTCTCCTTTAACGTACCCCACAGAAAGATGTCCAGAGGTGTATGATCGGGAGAACGGGCTGTCCAATTTATGCGTCCACGTCCTATGAAACGCCCGTCAAACATCCTGTCAAGGGTCAGCCTTGTGTTAATTGAGAAATGTGCAGGTGCACCATCATGCTGATACCACATACATCGACGCGTTTCCAGTGGGACATTTTCGAGCAACGTTGGCAGATCATTCTGTAGAAACAAGATGTATGTTGCAGCGGTTTGGGCCCCTGCAATGAACTGAGGACCAATGAGGTGGTCGCCAATGGTTCCGCACCATACATTTTCAGTTCACGGTCGCTGTCGCTCTACCTGTCTGAGCCAGCGAGGATGTCCACGGACCAGTAATGCATGTTCCGTAGATCCCTCTGCCTCGTGGTTTGTGAAACCCGCTTGATCGGTAAACAGGTAGAACTGCAACGCATTCTCTGTTAATGCCCATTGACAGAATTGCACTCGATGATTTAAGTCATCACTATGTACTCGTAATTGTTGATGTAGCGACACATGAAACGGGTGAAAGCGGTGACGATGCAGTATGCGCATGACACTACTTTGACACAGTCCACCAGCTCTCGCAATGTCCCGTGTACTCATGTGTGGATTCATGGCAACAGCAGCTAACACACCAACTGCACCCGCTTCTCCTGTGACGGGCCTGTTACGGACCCGTTTGCGTGCTACGACCATACCTGCTGCATACAGTTGGCGGTAGATGTTTTGCAATGTGCGGCACGTTGGATGCTCTCTGTCCGGGTACCGTTCTGCATACACCCTGCAGGCTTCAGCTGCATTTCGTCGACACTCGCCATAGATGAGTATCATCTCCGCCTTTTCAGAGTTCGAATACACCATGGTCACAGTTCCTACAACACTACACTATCACAGACGTCTGGTAACACGGTGTACTACAGTTGGTCTGCGTGCGGAGACGAATGCAGAATAACAATAGCAGCAAGTGCTACATGCAGACACTGCGACAGCTAGACCAAACCACAACAGTGCACTACAGCCACACTCGTAAACACGGTCGTCATCGTAAACATGTCCCTGCAGATGCTCCTAGCCGACCGTGGCCCGTGTTTGTTACAACACGCAACTGAACGTCGGAGGTTTCAAGCGTCAACTTTAGGTTACAATATCTCCGGATGTAATCAACATTTTACAATGCAACAAACGGCACTGATTACGTATTTGTTTATATGTTCAGATGTGCTAACAAAATTAACGGACTTCCATTTAAAAAAGCGTAGGTTTGTGTTAAAAAACATACTTCCGTGCATTTTGGATGGTTTGTATTAAACAATTACACTTGCCCCTCTCCTCACGTTCGGTCTGTGGAATCGGTTCGTCAGTATTTGATGTGGTTTACGAAATATATCCAGCGGTAACGTTAGGTGACTCACCCTGTATACATTCACGTCTCGGTGCGTAAAGTGAGGTAACAAGCTGCACACGTAGCAAGTTAAAACAACAGAACTGTTTTTACGTTTTCATGTAGCAGTCATGTGGAAATAATGTTCTCATATCTCATCAAACAAACTACCGAAATGTCATTATTTACACTGGTGCTAGTCCACTGAAATACACTGTTGTAAGGCATTTTTTAAACGAGGTAAGAGTATGGAATTGAAATTAGTTTTTAACACAGCACGTGACACAGATTTTTTCAACGCTATTCTCTATATGAAGTTCCAGTTACGGCAGACTGCGAAAGTAGATCAAAAAAATACGTAGCAATTAATTTAAGCACTGTATAGTTTTCAGACCCGTCCCTGCTGACTTTCATCAGCTGAGTATGAAATGGATAGCAGGGGAGCAACGTTAGCTCCCGGCAGCAAATATTTAACTTCCGCGTCAAACATGAACTCGGAGTTAACTACACACTGCTGTGATACCTCTAGACCACAAAATGAAGTGCGTTTCACGCTGTAGTTAGTCTATGACACTATTAATGAGATACATTCTCTTTTTGTTTCCCTTGCTGTTATTCCCGGTAGTCGGTAATTATCATTCAACTATGTTTGTAGGCCTCTCTTTACCTCGTCATATTCTTACTGCTATAGTTAATATACTCTTTATACGTTACGACAGAGATAAAGCACTCGCGAAGTAAAAGTCTGATTATCACATATGAATGTGTGATATAAATCCGCACTAAAGGAGTGTTCGTATAAGACTTGTAAAAAAAGACATTAAAGTACCATGACTTACCGGGTGGGGGGAGGGTGGTGATTTTGAAATTTAGACTCCTTAAAACGTTACTTTAACTCTTTTATTAGCATTTTAAAAGTGTGAATACAATATTTGTATGGGTAAAAAATAAAACTCCGATTTGTACGATCAAGCAATTATTATACGTCTTATTAATTAATTTATATATTATTTCACATTTTACGATTTATTACAAAAATGAAATTACAGTACATCTACATGCACATGATTACTCTGCAAGTCACAATTAGTGCGTGGCAGAAGGTTCGGTGAACCTTCTTCAACTTATTTCTCTACCGAACACTTAAATCTTTCTGTGCGAGCTCTGATTTCTCTTGTTTTATTATGATGATCATTCCTCCATACGTAGGTGGGCCCAAAAAAGAAAGAAATTCCTTGGTGATTGAAATTTCGTGAGACGAACCTGCAGCAAAAAAACCGCCTTTGTTTTAGTTACTGCCACCCCAATCCTTGTATCATATCGATGGCACTCTCTCCCCAGTTTCGCGACAGTACAACACGAGCTGTACTTTGAACTTTTTCTATGTCCTCTGTCCACCCTATGTAATGCTAATACCCCAACGTACAGTAATACTCCAGAAGAGGACGTAAGTGTAGTGTAGGCAGTCTCTTTAGCAGATCTGTTACATTTTCTAGGTGTTATGCCAATGATTTGTAGTCTTTGGTTAGCTTTACGCGCAACATTACCTATGTTATCGTTCCTACTTAAATTATTCGTAAGTGTTATCCCTACGTGTTTGACTGAATAGTTATTCGCAATTGTAGTCGCAAAGTATTTAGTTGAATTTAGAGCCTTTAGATTGTGTGACATATCGTGTACCTGAAAAATTGAGCGGTTTCCTTTTGATATTCATGTGAATGATTTCATTATCTAGTGTCAATTGCCAGTTTTCGTACCATACATATATCTTGTCTGAATCGTTTTGCATTTTGTTTTAATCACCTCATGACCTTGCAAGACGGTAAATGACTGTATCATCTGCACACTATCTAGGAATGTTATTCAGATTGTCTCCTAAATCGTTTTGGTAGATCAGGAACAGCAGAGGGTCTATAATATTTCTTTGGTGAACGCCAGATATTACTTTTGTTTTACTCGATGACTTTCCGTCAGATACTACGAAATGTGACTTTTCAGACAGAAAATCACGTATGCATTCGCACAGCTGAGACGATAGTCCATAGGCACGCAATTTGATTAGAGGTCGCTTGTCATATGATGTCAAAAGCCTTCTGGAAATCTAAAAATATGGAATCAATTTGAAATTCCCTGTCCGTATCACTTCGTGTGAGTATAGAACTAGTTCTGATCACAGGAACGATGTTATCTGAATCCGGGTTGGCTATTTGTCAACAACTCGTTTCCTTTGAGATAACTCATAATGTTCGAGTACATCATATGTTACAAAATCCTGCTGAAAAGGCAAAAAAAATAGTAATCAGGTTTTAGTTTATTCATATAGAACGGGTCCCGCAAATATTTTGTTATTGATAGATGTTACAGGCTATTGATAACACTTTCCCGCACTCTCTTTCCAGGCAATAAATGTGATAAGCAGAATCTGAAGTTTTTAGTTAACGTGACATAAGTCTACATTTCGCTGTTGCAATTCCTCATTAACTCCTGAAAGTTCTTGAGATGTGTCAAACGTCAACGCCAAAACTAAAACAAAGCACGTCGCTTTGAGTTTCCTGCGTATGCATTCATATTTTCAGCTGCCTGAAGAACGTGTTACTGCAAAACGGTTTGCAATAACCTCGTAGTTCTCTCAGACTGTTGAAACTATTCGAAAACTGCACTAAACCTCTCTAGTGTCTAACATCCTTCCAATTTTCAACAGCTGTACACGAAGTTCGTAGCGAGCGGGGTGGTGCAGTGTTTAGCACACTGGACTCGCATTCGGGAGGACGACGGCTCAAATCCGCATCCGGCAATGCTGATTTAGGTCTTCCCTGATTTTCCTAAATGGCTTTGAACAAATCCGGGACGGTTCCTTTGAAAGGGCGCCGCTGGTTTCCTTCCCCATCCTTCCCTAATCCGAGCTACTGCTCCGTCTCTAATGACCTCGTTGTCGACGGGACGTTAAACCCTAATTTCCTCCTCCTCCTAAACCAAGTTTGTTTGCAGATTAATGAAACTCTCTCCTTTTCGTTGATAAAGCGTGTAGTAGAACTTAAAGTTTTTCGAAGAATATTTTTAATCTATTGATAGTTGTAATTTTCTTCACTACGTCACACAATGTTAAAGCGCATGATTACAACAGTACAAAATAACGGAAACTTGTTCTTAAAAAGAGCCCCAACTCCCGATTTTCGTCCAGTCATCACTGAAGCTGCGTCACATGACACAGAAATTACCCTACTCTTTAAAATTTTTTCATCTTTTTTATTTTTTAACCCTCAAGACGCTGCAACACGGCATGAAAAATACCACGGGACACCAACTTTCGAGTTTAACTACATCCAAAATAATTTTACAGGGTTTCATACTTAATTTTGTAAGGAAAATTCTAATGCACAGAATGAGAGTTGAGTTTTTGCCTAAGGTAGTTGATTCATCGATGATGTCTGCAAACTTATTGTCCGTATACTATTTCCTGTACAAAACACTTTCTCATATCTGCGTGGATATGGTTAACGATATGAACACACGCCTTATTAGAATGTAGAATTCGGCCCATATTTAATCGGTTGAGCTCTAGAACGTCGACTTCTGATTCAAAGTTGATCAATGATTGGTTCTTTTTTCCATTGTTGCTGAGTTAGAATTTTCCCTAAACTAGTGATATCATATCCAATCTGTTGCTTAGGTATTGTCATACCAGTTTATTTATTTATTTATGTTGTTTCAGTGCCAGAGATATAGCTTTTCCACAAATCTCACAGCCCAATTTTTTGTTGTGTACAATAAACCAGTTGTATTTTTTTAAATTGCTCTTTTGTTTAAACGTGCAACGGTCTGACCTCTGTTCACCACCTTCCTTGACGAACTCTACAGAAGAAGATGATGCTGGAAATGGTGACCCCGTTTGAACTGTTTCCGTTGGCTGTGGTGGTAATTTCTCAGATTCTTCGTCTAGTTTTTCTTCTAGTAATTGTAACCATTGTACACAACGAACGAAAGCTTTAAGTACTTTGATTTTAGAACTTTACTCGAGAGAAGTGAGCAAGCAAAAAACAGATCTGTGACAAGCAGAGCGAGCACTTGACACGCCAAACCGGGTGGAAACCAATAAACCGACTCAAGTGACATATGACAGTACAGTGGAGCTAGTGCAGACTGGGGAACCAGGGAGGGAGGGGCAAACATAGTCACCAAAGCACACACCTAATAGTGTAACTTATATTTTCCCCGTACTGTAGCGAGACGTTGCTTTCCTTAGAACCTTAAAAACAATTTCGATATGGTGGCTACACTTAGCACAGAGCAACCTATCACTTAAAATCAGCCAAATGTAAATTAGCCGTTGGCCACATTTGTCAATTCAAACCCCAGAAATTTTGTGTTCAGAGTACTTGGAAATTATGTATCATAGTAACTATGACGAATATCAAAAGAACAGTCGCTTCGTCGTCGAATTGTGATATCAAACTATAAGATACGAAAGGAATCAATTCTTTGCGCCTATTAGTTTCCTCAGATTCCAATAAGAGGTATTATGTAAGTTGTGAAGATAACGCGAAACGCCAAACAAGTAGTTCTTATTTGAAGAAATGAATCTCTGAAGAGTCAGCTGTCCAAATACGCCTTTATTCTCTACCGGTTACGGTTAAACAGCCATATCCACAGGAGGATTATAAAATATGGGAACAGCAAACATATGCAGTACACACAGACAGAAAAAGCACATTTGCGAAGATTAGTGAATTAAGAACAATTTACAAAACTATGTGATGATGCCGGCCGGGGTGGCCGAGTTGTTCTAGGCGCTACAGTCTGGAACCGCGCGACCGCTACGGTCGCAGGTTCGATTCCTGCCTCGGGCATGGGTGTGTGCGATGTCCTTAGGTTAGTTAGGTTTAAGTAGTTCCAACTTCTAGGGGACTGATGACCTCAGAAGTTAAGTCCCTTAGTACTCAGAGCCATTTGAACCATTTATACGATGATGAATCACGACTACATTACCTTCAAATCATCTGCAATCGTATGTTTATATAACTACTGCATAAACTCAGATTAACTAAAACTATTTTGTCTGATACAAATACAATACTGTATGAAACGGAACTCTTAGCTTTTATAAGCGATTATTGCAACTTCAAAGAGATATATATTACAAGCTGAATGTCAAAGGCAGTATTGTCACAGATAATGGAAAACAATAATGACTTGCTGCTGGCACAGCATATGTCGTATGTTCTAGTCAAGGTCCGTAGACGTCAATATCTCAGTCAACAAATATGTCGCCAGAAACATAGATAAATTTTTGGATGCAATTACATCTAATAATAAATATCACATGAAACCAGATTACTGACTGTGTTGAGGCGTACATTATGTGAATAATCTCTGTGAAGCAGGTATTAAGCTATAGAGCAGACACATGGCCGAGAAAAACATAACTACATTTGACAAACGGTCGAGTACTAAGTAAATCATCCATACCAACAGACATCTAAGACCATTTAAAACGTGGTATTTCAACATTATTAAAATATGAAAACAATCGCATATAATTTTATCTTAGGGACATCTTAAAATCTCTGTGTGTCTATGTAAAGATAGTTACATAAACATTAGCATATGTCAGTGTAACCGTATTATACAAATGGGTTAAAAATTAATAAAACATAAAAGTAGTACAGTATCATGAAGAAATTAAGTCCTGAATACCTGCACATCAATTAACTTACCCAGCATAGTTCCACAGACAAATTAAACCCAGACATCGGGCATCTAAGTAAACTGGCATCAGTTAACAACTACAGCAGACGTACAGTGAAAGCAGATAATTACAGATCAGGACAAGAAACACCAGCAATGTTATACATGCAGATTACATGGAAAACCTTTAACCTGTACGTAAAACGATGACTAAATTATATTTCCTAAAAATTCTAAGTGCAATATATGTACTATAAGTATCAAATGCCCTGGCATTCAGGTTGAGGTGTTAATGTATAAAACACATACGAAATATCTAAGTGTGGAGTAATTTATTACTACACTTAGTTATATTTCGTGTGTGCTTTACACATTAACATCTCAACCTGAAGGAAATTGCATTTGATACTTAGAGTACAAGTATTGTACTTAGATATTTTACGAAAAAATAGTTTTGTCACCTTTCTATGTACTGGTTATAGATTTTCCATGTAATTTGAATGTATAACGTTTCTTGTTTTTACTGTTCTGATATGTAATTATCTGCTTTCACTGCATTTCTGTTGTAGATGTTAACTGATGCTGGTTTGCTTAGTTGCCTGAGGCCTAGGTTTAATGAGTCTATGGAACCAGGTTTGGTGCAGATACACTGGACCTAATTGTTTCATAAACCTGCACTACTTCCGTCTTTTATTAATTCTTATCCCAGCTGTATAATACGGTTATATTGACAAAGCCTGATGTATATGTAACATTTTATACACCAACAAACTGAAATTTTGTAATGGCGCTACGATAAAATAATATGAGGTTGTCTTCATATTTTAATAATGTAGTATTCACATGTTTTCAAATGATCCTAAGACGTCTCTTGGTATGGATGATTTACTTTATCCTGTATTATTAACAAATTTAGTTATGTGTCTTCTGTCATGTGGCAGATCCATAAGTACCTGCTTCACACACATTATTCACATAATATACATCAAAACACACCCAGTAATATCGTTTTCATGTGATATTTATGATTATATGGAATGTTACTACTGGTTTCCAAATATACATTTATGTTTTGTCGCCATTTTTGAACTGCAGATTATTGTTGTTTTCTGTAATCTTTGACAATACTCTCTTTGGCATTCAGCTTGTAATATATACCTTTTGATATTGTAATAATCACTTTTAAGAGCCAGGAATTACGTTTTATACAGTATCGTATTTGTATTAGACAAAACAATTTTAGTTAAGCTCAGTTGATGGAGCAACGGTATGAACATATGATTTGAGTTGGTTTCAAGATAATGTGATTGTGACTCTTCATTGTACCGCTTCGTAAGTACTTCCTAATTGTACTTTCACTAATGTGCTTCTTTTCTTGTGCTTTCTACATACGTTTTCCCTGTTTCTATATTTAATAACCCTCGTTGAAGAGGTAGAGGAAAATCCTCGTGGAATGGGTAGAGGAAAAAGGTCGGTTTGCACAGCTGATGGCTTAGAGGTACATTTCTACCAATATATGACAACTGTAAACAGTTACTCTTTTTTCTTTGTTTTTTGAGTCATCAGTCTTTTGACCATCGGAGTAGGACTTGCAACCTAAGTCCTCAATTATTTGCAGAATGTATTCCAATCTCTGTCTTCCTCTACAGTTCTTACCCTCTACAGCTTCCTTTAGTACCATGGAAATCATTCCCTGATGTCTTAATGCATGTCCAACCATTCTGTCCCTTCCTGTCAATGTTTTTCATTTATGTCTTTCCTCACCGATTCTGCGAACCTCTTCATTACCCTATAAAACTTCTGAAGCAGTTTTTAATTTTTTGGAGAAAAGGAGAACCTCTAGCGGAAAACTAGCTCCAATAGTTGATGTAGTTTTTCTTCATTTACATGCAGCTATTTTTACAGTTTAATAAGCTTTTGTTGATTACAGCAAGAAAATCGGAAAAGGTCAATTTCCTGAGGTACTGTTACCACCTGTTTCGTGGAACCATTCGTTACTTTGCTATGTGGTTCTCCTATTACTGTTGTTCATTACATATTTCTAACTTTAATAGTACATCAAACAACTGTTTACTTGAAGGTAAGCCAAGCAGCTATAATGCACAATTAATAAAATAAACAAAACGTATCCAACCGTCTTTGACTTTAGACACGGTTGTTTACTCCGTTTGAACACAGCAGTCTTAGCGCATGCACTTTAAATTTTGGCGCATGAGTTGCTGTCGAGTTTCTATTCTGTATACTCTCCGTTCTCTTGTAGTCTCGTCTCGCACAAAGTAAGCACAGTTCTACATAGCATAAACCGCAGCAGAGGGCTATCGTACCAAATTTCAAAATCTGCGGTTCTTATTTTTTTCCGCCAGACGTACCGGAATAACCTTTTGTGCAGAAGCAAAATAAAAAAAATAAATAACATCAATCAAAGGTCAGGAAAACATTGACAGCATGATTTTCTTTCTTGTAACTTTATTTGTTACGAAGATATGAATAGCAGAACATCTTTTGTGAGAAACATACTATCCTTTGATTCAGTAATCCACTTTCCCTTCTAAAGATCTGTTCAAGCACATACCACAGTGTACCATTCACGTGTAAAAATGACCCAATTAGAAACTTAACGGGAAAAACTGACTTTGGGTCTCATGCAGTAGCTCGCAGTGTAGGGACTATGTGTTACGTAACTCATCGAGTTGAGAAAGAGTTTTCAGTACACAAGCAGAAACACAAGGAAAGTGTACACCGGTTATTCCATCGACCTCCTTCAGTTGAAGGTTTATGTGACTGCTCTGTGCACCGGTGAAGAGAAGGTAGAAATGTTACTCATCTATAGAGTATGTAAGTTAACAGAACACTAATGATGATTTACGTTCCCTACTGTACATGTACGTCCTGCTAGTTCGATAGAGGGAAAGTGAGTTTCACATTATGTTTTTCATAACGTCATGTTTATGTGAATAGTGCATTGTTGTACGTTTTTGAAGAGATCTTCAGGAAAGGAGGTGGTTTACGAGATGAAATTGTAGGGTACCATTTAATGAAGCGTCATAATGACGTTCATATTTTCGTAACCAATAATCACCTACTTGCTGGTATAAATAGCTGTATACTGGGCAAGATTAAATGATGCTAGAGAGGTGTTGTTGAGAACTATCGAGTTTTCGTTAGACGTATGAAGTGTTCACGTCTATTGTGAAGGTACCTACGGGAAACAGTTCGATATGATGATCTCTTTAGTAAGCACAAATGACTGGATGGTTTACTCGTTTCGTGTATAGGGGCCTCAAGATGGTCTCAGTGAGGCACCGAAACTGGTAGCGCAACAGAATTATTCAATTACTTTACGGCTAGTGGATATCTGTTTTCTGCAAGTCATCGACCAGCCGTAGTCTCGTTCCTCCATTTACATGTGTTGGAATTTCATAAACTTATGCAAATTGGGTTCAGTATCTGCGGAATAAAGCGGAAGGAAAGACGCCCTTGACACTCACAGAGATGAGATGTGAGTGTGAAGAAGGTGACGTAAAAATAATGGGAAGCAGACCACATCCTTGTCGAATCTGCAGTTTTAAGGGTTACCGGTCTAGCTGGTGACTATCACAACGACTTTTAACTCCTTGGGTGTGGAGGTGGTTGTATGATCGGATGATCTGTAACGAATAACTGTGGAACACTCGAAGTAAGTCCAACGAAACATTGGACGAATACGTTTCACTAGCTGGATAAAGGTAAGGTGAACCTTGGACAATCCAAACATTCCTGAGACAGGGACGTAATGTTTTTAGCGAAATTTCTGATAAACGTGTCAGACATTATTGTGTAAGTGTACTAGGTTTTGTACAGTAAATGTGATATTTCCCTGTAGCTCTCACAGCCTGCTTTTTGTTGCCTGCTCAAATCTTCATGGAAGATTGATTTATTCAGGCACCTAAAAACATTCCGTATAATCTGCTCATGAGTTAACTAAATATTGCATTGACCTTCTCAAAGATATCGCTTTGTAACTTGTACATTGTGTTTACACTCACAAAAATATGAAGATCAAGCACAGGGTGGTTATAATTAAACTTTCGCTACCTGAGACGGTGTAAACGGAGAAATATTTACCGTATCGGTAAGGAACGTTACATGATTCATCTTCAGACTGTGCGCTACAGGATTCGTGTTGTTGGTGGTTCAAATGGTTCAAATGACTCTGAGCACTATGGGACTTAACATCTAAGGTCATCAGTCCCCTAGAACTTAGAACTACTTAAACCTAACTAACCTAAGGACATCGCACACATCCATGCTCTAGGCAGGATTAGAACCTGCGACCGTAGCGGTCGCGCGGTTCCTGACTGAAGCCCCTAGAAACTCTCGGCCGCAACGGCCGGCTGTTGTTAGTGTTAGAGCAAAGAGAACATGACACTCCGCTAAGCACCGGTAGTGCTACGGTGACTTACTTTTGCAATACAACCATCAGCGTGCATTAAAGATGCGGATAGTCAACATGGGTCTGGACAAGGTCAGCAGAGTTTTGTTCGTAAGGCTAGGAGCTAAAACGCGAAAGAAGGCGCTCGTACAGCTTGTAACATTATTATCATTATTACCTTTGTTTGTCTTATTTAACACCTCTGACTGTTTTTACGTGCTGCGAATTCTGTATATACTCTTCGATATTACATCAATATAAAATTTTTATTCGTTATTTGTGACGATTTATGTTATTCTAATTAATCTATGGCTGTAATTTCAAAAGTAATGTGCTGTAGAAGAATGGAAACACTAAATCTTTACTTGTAATACTTGTCCATGCATAGGGTAAGTAGGCTTACAATCATGTAAAACTTGGAGGGATGTTCCTCCGCAACGAATGTGGCTTGGCGCAAGTAGAAATGTTGTGTCAAGAGCTAGTTGGTGGCTAACATTCAAAGTGTTCACATCTCGTGGACTGAACGAGACAAGAAGAATTGCAAGACTGTTTAATGTAGCCTCGATTGTGGACGTAATTTCGCTTCTTATTTATAGCATACTTTTGTTATTTCTGTACAACAGAAATCCAACGCTAAGAAGAGAATTTTAAGAGCTTGTTACACAACAGTAGCCATGGATAATTTTTCCAGCTTATTTGAAAAACACAGGAGGTTGACACTGCCACCATCTTCATTGAGTACTGTGTAACAGAATGGATCAGTTATGAAATTTCTTTTTCAATAGTAACTTTGTGTACTGCAAACTTTGTGTTGAGGCCCCGTATTTTATCCTTAGTCGTTCACCAAGATAGGGTCCTATCTCAAGTGCTACGATATTTCCTAGTATCCTCTTCTATTGAGCTGAAAAGCCATTTTAGTAAGCTTTCACTAGATAATTAGTAAAATTGGTCCAGTACTAAATTTCACAATTATTCAATGGGTATTTTTCATAAAAGGACAGTTAAAGATTCACCAAAGTACAATTTTCAACAAAATATTTAAAGCATTCAGCTTTAAGATCGTTCTTTTTCAAATGTCAGTGCAGTATTACAGTTACTTGCAAAAACCGTAATGATTCATTACAGTTACTTGCTAGTAGACCTGTGAAGGGCCAATATAAGGATTAATTATTGTGCAGGTCTGGAAGCCGCAGTGTTTATAATTCCATGTCTATATAGTTAATAATATCTCTCATGTTGTATCGTAACTAAAATATTCTGTTGTAGTCTTGAGTCCGCTGATAGATTGGTTTCTGGGTCCTCATGCCGTATGTTGAGCCAGATATATGTTTCATATTACAACTACAGCATTAATGAAGTGCACTTGCCAGTTCTCAAACATTTGTTTGTTATAATAAGAACTGACTTCAACTTCTGAAACAGTACTAGATCCAGGATTCCACATGTTTCATTTCAAGTAACTGATACCAGGAAATGGATGTTCCTTGATAATACAAACAACAACAAGAATAGAGAATGTAATTACCTGACTGTCATTTCAGGGACGGTGTATTCCAAAAATTAACCTTTTAAAAGAACCTCTTGTCCAATTTAATATTGCTCCACCATTAGTAACTATTTGCCAATAATAATCATTCGCTTTCTCCTGTAATATAGAGATAGTGTTACTGAGAGCCAATTGTTGCAAACATGTTTAATATTCCTTCTGTCTTGTTCATGCCAAGCTAGTGTTACAGCTCTTGATAAATTGCACTAGTGCTTTGTATCTAATGTACGAAACGTAATTTCAGTATCAAGTAAAGTCAATGACAGTAGTCAACATTCTCCATGAACTATGCTAGTACTTGATACAACTATGCCTAATTAGGCTGTCGACTGTTTCCTTTTGCGCTACTGCAGTTTACTTTGTTACTAATAGAACCTTGGTTCGATTCCCGTTTGTTTTGCTACTGCTTCCCTTCAATACAGATCTTTAGAGAGACGAAAACAGTCCGGTAACTTCCCACTACGCACAGTCAAGGTCAAATAAATATTCTTTCACAGGTGTAACTTCATCAGTGTACTGATCGTTTAGCAGCAGCTGCTAATTTTATAAGCTGTAGCCTATGCCCATGCACTTCCGCACCAATTTTTAGTATAAACGAAGCTATGTATACGTGTAGTTTCAATACGAAACACGTATCTGCAGATGACTAAATGGTTGTCAGCCTAAATACGAGTGCGTTGAAAGATGTCGACGTTATTTAGCTGCAGTCCCGAATCTGCATGGAATGCTCATTACCGCAGGGAAACTTCCAGATTCCCAACCTAAGCTACTTTTATTACTAAAAACTTTGATATACAACATAATATTGAGGTTAATAATTTGTTGGACAGTCGTCAAGAATTTACCAAAATTCAGCACCATCATTCATCACAAAAGAAGTAGGGTTTATTTATATACGATATCGATACCATCATTTTAATATAATATAATATCCCTCAAAATTTCATTACACTCAGAACACTATCATGCATTTCGGGAAGATATCGAATATTCTGCCATCTTTTCTTATGACTCTTGTGGTGGAGGCAGATCAAGTTACCAACAGAAAAATGGCCGTCGTTTAACTTCACCCCTGAATTGCTTTACGGCTCTAAACTCTGCACGGTTATGGTTGGGGTAAGTGTTTGGAAGGACTAGCTCCTTCAGTAGTTCGTAAAAAACAGTAGCAACTGTGATAAAAATTTACCATTGATCAACTTTTCTGTTACAGATAGCAATCCATTAACTAATTAACTTTGGTTTATGGTCACATTAAGATGACCATTTTTTCAATTTTCCATCTAACTTCTACCCGACTCTTCGTCTCTCAATCTTCTGGTTCCCAGAATTATGGTATCGCTCAAACTTGTAACATCGCTTGCTCCAACTCCGATAGCTTCTCGCGGTACTCTTCATTCGCACATGGTGGTTTCGGGGAAGGAAACAGTTGTTCCTTAATCTTTACGACTAGCTATCAAACAGACACACAGTTCCTCGCGAAAACGTACTTAGGAACTTCTCTTGTCACACAACTCCGGTTCTTGTCAAAAATTACGACAGAGATAAGCTGACTCCCACTTTAGCGTACTTGGCGTCTCTCTTCCACCTGATGAAGTCTGTCTCTTTACGCGGAGTAACTTTTCTCTTCTCTAGGACAGTTTGATAGGCCGACTGAATGACACTGACTTATCTACCAGAATTCAGTCGACTCATCATTCGTGTTTTTATTTGATCAACCACAAAAAATTGTAGTCGATTCTGAGAGTGAAATAAATTCTTGGAAGCAAAAGGCGATACAATAACTTTCTTCGCGTGGTGCGGCAACCGATAATCGACAGGTTGTATCAATGGAGTACTTAAAAGTCTTGGCTAACATTTCATTCAAATATAGTTAACTGCAGAGCACCTGTTTCGAGTTGTGTAAGCGCATCTATTGATCCATGATTCCAAATATACGCAGGGGCTAGAGCATACATGAAGTAGCAGACGAGTTATTCAACATGCCAAGATGAAAAACTACAAAATTAAACACCTTTTGGAAGATATGCTAAATTTGTCGCTTCTTCATTAAACTTTTTTTCAATTTGTTATGCCCTCAGCAGATGTCAACTGACTGTCGCATCCACAGATAAAACAACATCAGAGAGAGAGGCTTTGCGGTTAAATGCGGTTTGCGACAGTCAGCTGTCAACCGATGATGGCGTAATATGTCTCTCTGA
This sequence comes from Schistocerca cancellata, assembly GCF_023864275.1. Lineage (NCBI taxonomy): Eukaryota > Metazoa > Arthropoda > Insecta > Orthoptera > Acrididae > Schistocerca > Schistocerca cancellata. The sequence goes on from NC_064632.1 coordinate 566,399,383, forward strand.
GCTATGTATTTTCAGCTCTGGGTGTCACTTGATGATAGAGCAGGAAGTCGAAAACCCGTGATGTAGTAAATTTAAAATTTTTGACAACATCGGCAGATATTCCCATTTTGTAATTATTGTCACATTCCATCACGCAGAATTCTCTTAAAATTCTGATTACTTGCTTGGATGACAGAAGAAAATTTGGTGTAAGGGACGTTAGAGTGGGCGGTTGGAAAGGAAATAATGTGAGTAAAATCGGAGTTGGGAAGAGAACAAGGATAGCAATGAAATATGATGAGCGGTTACATATTCGGACTAAGAGTAAACGATAATGAAGATTATCGGTATAATGATTTGAGCAATAAAAATAACTGGAGAAGAAGAACGACGACTCGATACGAAAAATTCTTTGCACATAGAAAGCAAACTGTTACAAACGTAACTTGTGTGCACGAGGGGCGTTTGAAAAGTCCCTGAAAAAATAAAAACTACTTACGTGTTTGGGATAAACCTTTATTTTTCGACATAGTCTCGTTTTACACTTATACACTTCGTTCAACGCTGTTATAATTTGTTGATCCCATCCGGATAGCAGGAATTGTCCAAGTCTGCAAAATAGCTATTACTTGCTGCAATTATCTTATCGTTTGAATAAAATCTGTGTCCCACCAGCCATTTCTTCAAATTGGGGAACAAATAGTAGTCCGAGGGAGCCAAGTCTGGAGAATAGGGGGGATGTGATACGAGATGGAATCCCGTTGTACATTAATTTTGCGACCACAACTACTGTGGTGTGTGCTGGTGGATTGTCGTTATGGGAAAGGACGTTTCTGCGGTCCAATTGCCTGCGTTTTCATTGCAGCTCGGTTTTCAGACGGTCCAATAAAGATGAAAAATATATGTACCTGTAATAGTTTTTCCCTTTTCCAGATAGTCGATGAGGATTATCCCTTGCGAATCCCAAAAGGCAGTCGCCATAACCATTCCGGCCGAAGGAGTGGTCTTCGCCTATTTTGGTGCAGATTCTCCCTTGTTAACCCTTTGTTTAGACTGCTCTTTGGTCTCAAGAGTATAGTAATGTATCCATGTTCCATCCACAGCGACGAAACGACGCTTAAAGTCCTGCGTATTCTTCCTGAACAGCTGCAAACCATCCCTGCAACACTTCACACGATTGTGTTTTTGGTCAAGCGTGAGAAATCGCGTAACCCATTTTGCAGGTAGCTTTCTCATGTCCAAATGTTTATGCAAAATATTATGTACCAGTTAATTCGAGATGCCTACAGCGCTAGCAATCTGACGCACTTTAACTCTTCTGTCATCTGTCCAGAACGTTCAGCAACACTTGTGCCCATATGGCCAATCTGAAAATTTTGAAACCACTTATAAACTCTTCTAATCAAAGGTGCAGTGTCACCGTAATGTTCATCAAGCTTCTCTTTAGTCTCCTGAGGCATTTTGCTTTTCATAAAGTAATGTTTAATCACCACGCGAAATTCTTTTTTGTCCATTTTTCGGCAATCACTCGACTTCCTTGATTCACATAAATGCCAAACACAAAGAAATGGACCAGTATGGCTGAAACATTGTGTGCGTTCTTTCCAAAGATGTTACTAACTGAACATGACCTCGATCCGCGCCGGTGATGCCATCTCTTGGACTTTGCACAGACTTTTAAAACGCCTCTGGTAATTCAATAACAGGGTTTGGTAAAATTATCAGTGGTCTCTGTTTCTCTGGATCTAAGATTATGACAGTATAAAAATTTTTGGCACTACCCTGAGGTAGACGTTGATGGTATTCCTGTGTCGATCGAGCGAGGGGGCGCACTGGGACGACAGAGGAGTCTTATTTAGCAAGAAGATGGTTAAAGTCCCACTCTGCACACCCAGATTTAAATTTTCCGATATTTCTCTAACGCTCTTAGGGTGAACACCTGTATGGTTCTCTGGAAAGGCCAGGATCAGTTTCCTTCCCCATAATTCCTCGATTCATGCTTGTGCTACGTTCCTAATGAGGTTGTCATTGACGGTTCCTTGAGCCCTAATACTCCATTTGTGTGTGTGTGTGTGTGTGTGTGTGTGTGTGTGAGTCCGGGAGCTGAGGCGCTACAAGCTACTGAACCACACATTAACTGCAGGGCGTGACAGGCGATGTTACGCGTCTCGGCCAATCACGTTGTCATGAATGGAACAATATTTCTCAATTGCGTGTCACCAATCATCTCTTTTCGGTTAATACATCGAACTCGCAGAAGCTTCTCGTTTCCCAAGGGCGTGCACAGCTTGTATTCATGCAGCTTTCGAATTAATTATGTCGATTTCACGCTCTATTCCGTTCTGTAGTTAATCGCAAACTCGGAGAGGAGCCAAACACTCTATATTTTAGAAAGTGTCTTGTGTGTGTACTTAGGCAGCAGAATTTATCCATTTTTTTGTAATGATCTGTCTTCACCATTACTGATGTTGAAGAAATCCATTACTTTTTACTTCTCTATATATTCCTAAAAGTTGATTTTAAATAAGTGTCCATTATATCACTCTCCTATATTTTCAACTGACCATGTTTTATTCTTAGACGACGTTCCGTAAAAAGAGAGCTGATTGTTCTACAGAGTGAGTATATTAAGGTTTTCGAACCTACTTCACGAAGAACGGAACTGACGCGTAACCGTGGTATTGACATCTGTTTCTCGAGTACTGTACCACTATTTTGGAATTTTCAAAAATAGTTCAAATGGCTCTGAGCACTATAGGACTTAACTTCTGAGGTCGTCAGTCCCCTAGAACTTAGAACTTCTTAAACCTAACTAACCTAACACATACCCATGCCCGAGGTAGGATTCGAACCTGCGACCATAGCGGTCGCGCGGTTCCAGACTGTAGCGCCTAGAACCGCTTGGCCACCCCGGGCGGCTTGGAATTTTCCTTCACTTCTTTCACTTTACCTTTGACACTTCAGGTAAATGACGATAAACAGTAAGAATAGTTTACTTTAGTTAAGCGGACTCGCATTTCGTGATTTCATAGATTCATTATTCTTAATTCGCTTTTCAAATGTTCTAAGTAATGTTTCTGTTTCTGTGCTGTATTTCCGTAAGTTTAATAATTCCGTGTCATTATATTCCACACAGTTACCCCTATTGGGACAAAGGGCACTATTACATTTTAGATATAATGATGCTGCTTCCAAAACTTTGAATATGTTCCAAGTTTAGTTTCTCCAGCACCTTTACTATGCATAGCGAACCCGGCAATGCTTCCCAATTGCTAAACATATAAAGCAACTGATATTGGATATTTCCATTCTCCCTCTCCCACATCCTTTTCGCCTCCACCTCTTTCCACCTTCTCCTCTTCTTCCCTCTACGTCTCTTCCTTCCCATCCTCTACGTCCATTTCCTTGCCCCCTCTCCCAAATAGAAAGAAACAGTTGGTCCAACGGTTAAAACTTACTGCGAGAAAGAAAACTAAACAGCGTATTTTCACAGCAAAGCATAGCACAGAATTTTCTTCCTCGCAGTGGCACTTAAGAGAAAACCTGTACATCACTCTTCAAAAAAATATATAGCTAATGTGCAACTGAGTATTTATTAGAGTACTGTGTAAAAATTTGACATAAGACGGTTGGGAACTTTTCGGGAGTGTTGCTCACAATTTCTTCCTCTTATATACATTATTTATGTAAGAGGAAGAAATTGTGAGCAACAATCCCGAGAAAAGCATGGTACGTCCACATGGTTTTTAGAGTATTGTATAAAAAATTTATGTGCATTGGTCATTAAATTTTGGAAAATTTTGCTAATAACGTTTCCCGATGTTGCCTGGACATTAATTCATTCCAATTTTCTATTAGTTCATCCCCTGCTTCCTCCTCTCTCAGTCCATCCCCTCCCCCCTCTTCGTGTTCGTCTCTCCCCCTTTCCTTTCCGTGTCCCTCCACGTCACACCTCTCTCTGTCCATTATCCGCTGTTCCCTTTCTCTGTCCATTCCCTTCCTCCTCTGTTCAGTTCCTCTTCCCCCATCCCCCTATTGCCTCTTCCTTCTCCAGGCTCGGTCCACCCCCTCTCTTTCCTTTCTTTGTCCATCTTCTCGTCTCTTACCTCTATGTCCATTTCCGACTCACCTATATCAGTCAATCACCTCTTCCTCCTGTCTACCGTTCCGGAGGTTTAGGATGAGCTTTATACCTGTGGCATTCCTTTATACGTATCTGTCAGATGCATTTCACACATATCTAACATTTATCACCCGTACCTGTACATTTCGTCCTGCAGCTTAGTTTTCACGCAGCTCAGTACTTATGACGTGGTATCTGATATCTATATGATCGTACAACGGTATATTTTTCTAGGTACTTTCTGCATCATATCTGGATAGCGCCTGCGAAATGTGTTGCGAACAGAGCTACTACTGAAGATGTAATAAATTTCGATTTCTTCGACGATGTGGTAGATTTTCATGCATCCAGTGTTTATCACGTCGTACCTCCTGCACAATATGTCGTACTCTGACGTAATTGTGTGGTACATTCAGTTGTATACATGAATGCTTTTCGCAAAATGTCGTTCTTCATGTTCCACTTTTACTGCATGACCAGTGGTAAGTGTAAGAAGCAAAGTTTCATAAAGATTTGAAATTATGTGTAACGTTTCTTTCAGCTCTTTAAGTGCTCTTATTCTCAAGTACTGGAGAACTACAATACGAGTATTCTCACGTCATGAGCTACACTGTTTTACCGCCCCCTCCCTCCCCCACCACCCCTTTGACAGATGGGTGGTTCTTACCCTCACATTGATTCTTTCCAAACAGTAAATTACATTGATAACAAGTTTGGTTGAAATCGGTCTAATGGTTTAGGAGGAGGCATGGAACTTACATACATAGCTACATCCATTTTACAGGGTTACATACATCCATGGAGGACATTAGCAAAAATTGTGATTGTTTTGCCGAAGTGTAAAACGTTAATCTGCTTTTGTATGTTGCAAAATTAGTCTAATACAAGTCCTCAAGAAACGGATTGCCTATCATAGATGGTACACTGTTAATTTTCGGGTTAACTTCGTTGTACCTAACTTCACTTGTAGATTTAGGATGGATTTCCGGTTCTGTCTCTGTTCTGCCGTCTATTACCACGCTAGCAGAGACTATCCTAAACTCACTATTCCATCCATTCTGTTTATTCTCCTGTGTGTGCATCAAATTATGACATTCTGAAACGTATTATCACTCTGCAGCGGAGAGCACGCCGATTCCTGGCTGACTAGAAATCCAAGCCAAATTTGGATTCGAACCTCGACATTGTCTTTACGGGCAAATTAAAGTTCCAGCTATACCGTCTGGCATATATATTCAAGGTTACGAACCACTCTGGTTTTCAGTCTGTGTGGGTACAGTATGGTGAGTGGACATTGGGTGGTTAAGTAATTGTCAGTGTCAATAAAATTCACGAACATCCGTGTACTTTAAGATATTGTTTTATTTTATTCTCAGGTCCAACATTTTCGGCAATTCATTATGCCACTTCAGGACCCATATTTGGATAGGAGCGTATGGGGCCTGAAGATGTGAAGATGACATAATGACGTGCCGAAACTGGTAGCCTTGAGAATAAAATATTATCTTAAAGTACACGGCTGTTGGTGAACTTTATTGACATTGGCAATTACTCTGGTTTTCTTCCGGGACGGCAATCGTAATCATAACAGCTAAAATTTATTAGCCATTGGAAATTTCAGTGCGGAGACAAATTCATCACAGACACAGACGGCTAATCCCGCTGTGTAATAAAGGAAGGGTTTGATAAAGCAAGTCCCCAGGAGTTACTTGGAGCGAACTAACCTGACTGTCCATGTTGACAATATCATCTAGTTTCCCCTCCTACATAGACGTTTCGTAATTTTGTCCGAGACGTATTACCCTATAAGCAGAATTAGAAATTGCTCTAAAATCCCGGTTCCGACAGATGTTTCCGAGATCTTTTCTTCCTTTGTGATTTAAATGCAGTAACTGATAACCCCAATTCAAATATTCCCAATCGGAAAACCTTGTACCTCACCCTCAAATCGTTGGAATTACCCTTAAAAATAGTCGTGTTAATTGGCATCACAGTTTCGAGATATACTCATTCTTTCGGTTTTATGATACGTATGCTACAAATCTAGAATTCTCTGCACTAAATTTGAACAGTTCTACAGGAATTCGCGAGGAAATCGATATTAGTCCAGAAAATTTTAAACTTTTTAAATGCCGAATTTGGGAAAAAATAATGATCACAATTCTCAGTAGCTCCATTGGAGATCTACAGAATACCCTAATGACATTTCCTGTGCAGATCATAGTTCGCGAGATAATTGCAATAACGAGCGACCCACTTTCGCTACTTGTGAAGTTGGCACCCGGCTTTCGAGAAATGTACCTTTTTCCGGAGTTCTTGATAGATACGCTATACTTCTAGAGCACATAAATTTAAGCTTTTGCAGTCGCTTGCTGGTCTTAAAATGTACTTAAATAATTCAAAATGCAGTTTCTTTGAAAAAAGAAAAACATATGGGGTGAGATGGAGTGAAGAGAATGCCTCTGTCATCAATCGCCTTAATAAAGACTACCAAGAAAGAAGATGTTACAGTTCCGGTAGACTGCACATTTTTATCGGTGTTACGGTTTATAAATGTCAGTTACACCGAAGCGATAACCGCATAATGGCACAGACTGAACGATCGAAACCATACTGTTCAAACGAGCGTGAACAATATTATTGCGAATAGTCCTTACATCCTTATAATAACGCCATTTGTACTGGTGACAGTACTTTATTAACATTATTATAAGTTACGTGTTTTGGCGTTTCGCCAGTTTCAAAGGATATACAGTAAAGTGGGTATGCATGAAACATACACTCCTGGAAATTGAAATAAGAACACCGTGAATTCATTGTCCCAGGAAAGGGAAACTTTATTGACACATTCCTGGGGTCAGATACATCACATGATCACACTGACAGAACCACAGGCACATAGACACAGGCAACAGAGCATGCACAATGTCGGCACTAGTACAGTGTATATCCACCTTTCGCAGCAATGCAGGCTGCTATTCTCCCATGGAGACGATCGTAGAGATGCTGGATGTAGTCCTGTGGAACGGCTTGCCATGCCATTTCCACCTGGCGCCTCAGTTGGACCAGCGTTCGTGCTAGACGTGCAGACCGCGTGAGACGACGCTTCATCCAGTCCCAAACATGCTCAATGGGGAACAGATCCGGAGATCTTGCTGGCCAGGGTAGTTGACTTACACCTTCTAGAGCACGTTGGGTGGCACGGGATACATGCGGACGTGCATTGTCCTGTTGGAACAGCAAGTTCCCTTGTCGGTCTAGGATTGGTAGAACGATGGGTTCGATGACGGTTTGGATGTACCGTGCACTATTCAGTGTCCCCTCGACGATCACCAGTGGTGTACGGCCAGTGTAGGAGATCGCTCCCCACACCATGATGCCGGGTGTTGGCCCTGTGTGCTTCGGTCGTATGCAGTCCTGATTGTGGCGCTCACCTGCACGGCGCCAAACACGCATACGACCATCATTGGCACCAAGGCAGAAGCGACTCTCATCGCTGAAGACGACACGTCTCCATTCGTCCCTCCATTCACGCCTGTCGCGACACCACTGGAGGCGGGCTGTACGATGTTGGGGCGTGAGCGGAAGACGGCCTAACGGTGTGCGGGACCGTAGCCCAGCTTCATGGAGACGGTTGCGAATGGTCCTTGCCGATACCCCAGAAGCAACAGTGTCCCTAATTTGCTGGGAAGTGGCGGTGCGGTCCCCTACGGCACTGCGTAGGATCCTACGGTCTTGGCGTGCATCCGTGCGTCGCTGCGGTCCGGTCCCAGGTCGACGGGCACGTGAACCTTCCGCCGACCACTGGCGACAACATCGATGTACTGTGGAGACCTCACGCCCCACGTGTTGAGCAGTTCGGCGGTACGTCCACCCGGCCTCCCGCACGCCCACTATACGCCCTCGCTCAAAGTCCGTCAACTGCACATACGGTTCACGTCCACGCTGTCGCGGCATGCTACCAGTGTTAAAGACTGCGATGGTGCTCCGTATGCCACGGCAAACTGGCTGACACTGACGGCGGCGGTGCACAAATGCTGCGCAGCTAGCGCCATTCGACGGCCAACACCGCGGTTCCTGGTGTGTCCGCTGTGCCGTGCGTGTAATCATTGCTTGTACAGCCCTCTCGCAGTGTCCGGAGCAAGTATGGTGGGTCTGACACACCGGTGTCAATGTGTTCTTTTTTCCATTTCCAGGAGTGTATGTGACTGGTATGTCTAACATGACAAGCAAATTAAATTGAAGACTTATATAACAATGTTTTATCGATAACAAACAGCAGAATGTATCTAACATATATAGGTTTACAGTATCACGTCGTCATTAATATTATGACGTGTTAATCCAAACTGGTTGAATGGTGCTCACGAAATCTCTAAGAAGAGACTGTTAGATGGCGCTTCCCTCACGGCTGTTATCATATATAATATTTTGACAATTCAAAAGTAATCTGAATTACGCTATCATCATACAGAACTGAATAACCAATAATCATGCATGAGCTGTAACAATGTGATTTAAAAAAGAATGATGATTAAAGCTAACTGTAGAAACTTAAGTGCATATGTTCAAAACTAATGTATAACTATCTCGATAGGGTTAGTGATTACAGATTACAGATTTGGGAAGTTTCAGCACCTACAGATCATACATAATATTCATACAAAAACAGTAAGGAATACACAGGTTTTGATAAATATGACCGGTCGCCGTGGCCGAGCGGTTCTAGGTGCTTCAGTCCGGAACCACGCTGCTGTTGCGGTCGCAGGTTCGAATCCTGCCTCGGGCATGGATGTGTGTGATGATCTTAGGTTAGTTAGGTTTAAGTAGTTCTAGGTTCTAGGGGACTGATGACCTCAGATGTTAAATCCCGTAGTGCTCAGAGCCATTTCAACCATTTGATAAATATGATCAGTGTTGTTTATCAATAACCACTCGAGGTTAAAACTGTATATTGTACGCTGGCATGCGAGGATTGGGCGTACTGCCTTCGATGTATGAGCTGGTAGTAGTTTATACTCGGGGAAACAAGAAAGGAACAGTAGAAATACAAATGGTTCAAATGGCTCTGAGCACTATGGGACTCAACTGCTGTGGTCATAAGTCCCCTAGAACTTAGAACTACTTAAACCTAACTAACCTAAGGACAGCACACAACACCCAGCCATCACGAGGCAGAGAAAATCCCTGACCCCGCCGGGAATCGAACCCGGGAACCCGGGCGTGGGAAGCGAGAACGCTACCGCACGACCACGAGATGCGGGCAGTAGAAGTACATATACCGTTAAAATCTGATTACACTCATAACTTTTTTGAGTCATCAGTCTTCTGGCTTGTTTGATGCGGCCTGTGACGAAACCTCTCCTGCGCCAACCATTGCATCTCAGAGTAGCAACTGCAGCCTATTTCCTCAATTAGTTGCTGGATGTATTCCCATTTCTGTTTTCTCTACAGTGTTTGCCCTCTACAGCTCCATCCAGTACCATGGAAGTTATTCCCTGATGTAGCAGAAGTCCCCTCTTCCTGTCAGTGTTTTCCATTCATTATTTTCCACATCGATCTTGCGGAGAACCTTTTCATTTCTTATTTTAGGAGCACACCTAATTTTCAACATTTCTCTGTAGCGTCAAGTCTCAAATGCTTTCATGTTCTTCTGCTCTTGTTTAGGCACAGACCACGTTGCACTACAATAGAGTGCTGTGTTCCAAACATAAACTCACAGAAATTTCACCTTCAAATTAAGTAGACCACACCTACAAAAGAAAAAGGCAAAGACGCGCACAGGCCAACAGTCATGAAATGCATGTGGAACCCTTCATTACAATTTATATTTACACTGAGGTGAGAAGAGTCATGTGATACCGCCTAACATGGCGTCAGACCTCCGTTTGCCAGGGATAGTGCAGCAACGCTATTTGGGATGGACTCAACATGTCGTTGGACTTCCCTTGCGGAAATATTGAGCCACGTTGCCTTCTACAGCCGTTCACAATTGCGAAAGTGTTGCCACTGCAGGAATTTGTGCGAGAACTGACCTCCCGATTATGTTCCATAAGTGTTCGATGTCATTAATGTTGGGCGATCTGGGTGGCCAAATCATTCGCCTTACAGACTGTTCTTGAAACCAGTCGCGAAAAACTGTGGCCCGTTGACATGGCGTACTGTCATCCATAAAAGTTCCATCATCGTTTGGGAACACGTAGTCCACGAATGGGTGCAAATGGTCCCCAAGTAGCCGAACATAACCATTACCTGTCAATGATCGGTTTAGTTGGAACAAAGGACCCAATCCATTCTATGCAGACACAGCCCATATCATCTAAAATGGTTCAAATGGCTCTGAGCACTATGGGACTTAACATCTATGGTCATCAGTCCCCTAGAACTTAGAACTACTTAAACCTAACTAACCTAAGGACAGCACACAACACCCAGCCATCACGAAGTAGAGAAAATCCCTGACCCCGCCGGGAATCGAACCCGGGAACCCGGGCGTGGGAAGCGAGAATGCTACCGCACGACCACGAGATGCGGGCCCATATCATGTTTTGGAGCTACTACCAGCTTGCACATTGTTGCCAAATTGGGTTCATGACTTGGTGTGTTCCGCGCCACACGCGAGCCCACTGAAATTGTGACTCAGCTGACAAGGCCACTGTTTTCCAGTCGTTTAGTGTCCAACTAAAGTGTGCACGAACTCACGCGCTGCAGGCCATCTCGTGCTGTTAGCAAAGGCACTCGCGTTGGTTGTCTGCTGACATAATCCACTAACGCGAAATTTCGCCGCACTGTCCAAATGGAAATGTTAGTCGTACGATCCACATTGATTTCTGTTGTTATTTTACGCCGTGTAGCTTGTCTCTTAGGACTGACAACCCTACGCAAACGCCGCTCCTCTCACTCATTAAGTGGGGGACGTCGGCAACTACGCTGTCGGCGGCGAGATCTAATGCCCTAAATTTGGTTTCCTCGGTACGCTCTTGACACTGTGGATCTCGGAATATTGAACTCCCAGACCAATTCCGAAATGGAACGTCCTATGTCTCTAGCTCCAGCTTCCATTCCGCGTCCCGTCTTGGGCCCATAATCACCACGTTGGAAATCTCACATGAATCACCAGAACAAATGACAGTTCGGCCAAAGCAATACTACCGCCATCAACGTATGTACATATCGCTATCTCGTGACTTTTGTCACCTCATTGTACATACCAGTGGCATCGGAGAAATTTAACAAAGAAATGAAACGTAGAACATGTGTAACCTTATGGCTGAGTCATTAAACTGGTCAAAGTGGCAACGCATTTACAAATAATCAATGTCTACGGACAAAAGCGAGTACCGAGCGAGGTGGCGCAGTGGTTAGCACACTGGACTCGCATTCGGGAGGACGACGGTTCAATCCCGTCTCCAGCCATCCTGATTTAGGTTTTCCGTAATTTCCCTAAATCGTTTCAGGCAAATGCCGGGATGGTTCCTTTGAAAGGGCACGGCCGATTTCCTTCCCTAACCCGAGCTTGCGCTCCAATGACCTCCTTGTCGACGGGACGTTAAACACTAACCACCAACACCACCACCAAAAGCGAGTAGTGATCATTGGCATCTGCGCGTATGGGACCTACGTATCCTATATACGTTATTTATCAAAATAAATACCCGTTGCAAATTTTTGTTGTTGGGTTTTGACAAGCAAAGCACAAAACTAAGGTTAAGAGTTGTACAAAAATTTGCATATATTCAATGCATACTTTATATCCTTCTTAGTCGACGTGTTCCTTGTTGTCTCCTTGGTACCCACTTCTTTACAAATAAGCTTTACAGATATGTCATCCAAATGTTAACCTAATTACGTGTTATTCCCCTGTTTAAAATATATTCTGGTTCTGATGTGTGGTCATGATCGTCTTCCAAAATTGAAACTAAGATTCCTTTGCTTGGAGTAAATAAATTAAAAGACCATCGTGAATACTAACCACAGCATCTCCGTTTTGCTTCGGCTTCTAGAACGGTCTGTACTGCAACTTATTTGTACGTTAACACAACGATAAAAGATCTAAAAAAATCTACCTTCGTCACAGTTTTACTTTAAATGGCTGACTTAAATTATACAATGAAAATCTGTTTAATTTTGCGCAGGTGGCTGATTATATGGGGGAGGGGGGTTGTTCAGTCGTGGCATGTGGTGTGGACATCTTAAAGAGAACGAGAAATATAAATTAATGTGTGGGAATATTCACTTCGTTTGTTGGATTACCGTTCACATAATAAATTAATGTAATCACTTTGTTTATATGGAATATCTTCTTCTAGAGCTGTGTATGTTATGTCCATTGCAATGGCTCTTTGTTCAGATGAAAGATCTCTCCTGTAATGTTGTGTTCTGTTACGTCCATTCCTATCGATCCTTGAAATTTTTAACCATTGTTTATGATTATGAAAATGATACTTACAAAACTCCGTTACAATGAACACTATTGTGCAGTATAAACGACATGGCGGTCAAGTATAGTTGTGACCATTCTGGTGTCATCTGTCACTTGACACACATTACGTTACAATAAGAGAGAGCCAGCTGGTGTGGCCGAGCGGTTCTAGGCGCTTAAGTCTGGAACCGCGCTGCTGCTACGGTCGCAAGTTCGAATCCTGCCTCGGGCATGGATGTGTGTGATGTCCTTAGGTTAGTTAGGTTTAAGTAGTTATAAGTTCTAGGGGACTGATGACCTCAGATGTTAAGTCCCATAGTGCTCAGAGCCATTTGAACCAATAAGAAAGACTTGACAGTTTAATGTAAATAACGAGGTTAAAGCTGTTAAAACAAATTTGAGGATTAATTGAAGTCCACAATATAAAGATTTCCATTGGAACACAGATTCATATACATATTCTTAGCTGTTACGTATTTGATTCATTAACCGTACTGAATTATAGTTGACGGAGGTATACGAATTTTCGAAAAGTGTAATGTCGTTAGCGTCTTGTTTTTTCACTTTTTGCCATGGATGAATATTTCCATACCCTCAAAGACATTTATTTTCCAGCTGTTCTCTGAAGTATGTAGTACTTCAAGATCGTCATGTTTAGCAACACTGTATCCTACTCCATATTTTTCACTATAACTGATTTGCTAGCTTTATCAAGTCTGAAACAATCAATACATCTTTTTGTGATTATCAAAAGGACAAGCTAAGTGTACGCTGTAAATGAAACTATTGCTGTTATTGCCCGTTAAATTAATTGTTGCGAAGAAAGAGTTGATATAACCACCTAAGTAGCGTATTGTACTAACGACGAATAATTTCACTGATAGCAAACTGGTTTCATTTTAGGTTAAGCATTTCCTTGACAGAAACAAATTTAGTAGCAAACTCAAAGATCTCCCCGAAGCAAAAGTAAGCCTTCTTCCCTACTGCAGTTAAATCTATCCACGAAATTCCGTAAAAATTCTGATAAAATGAACTTCGGGAATATTAACGCTTGAAAATTATCAGTATTCAAAGTATCTAATATGTTAGCTTGAGGGTGAAGCCCAATATTTTTTATTTAAATATTACGTTATGGCCGCTCCTGCACCACTATGACAAAAGAAAGCCAGACGGGCAATCTTCTATACAACTCACATTAAATAATTACTTTTCACTTAGATGTTTCCACAGGGAGGGAGAGATTCTGAATAAGAACAGGAGAAATTCACTTTTTACGGCGTAATAACAAAGAAAATACGTGCATGAAATCCTTAATGCGTAGAAAGCTAAGCCACTTATTTCTTCAACAGCAGAGATAAAATTAACATTCGATCTCTGAAAGAGGTATTTTTTAACCTTAATGAGATCAAATTTCTGTGGATACAAGGAATGTCCTTGTGTTGAATGGTTACTCTTTGTTATTAAGATACATATTTTATTAGTATTTTAACACAAAAACATCAAATGACGAGTTGCAGGCTTTATAGTTATCTATCGTAATAGATACACCTTTTATTGACAGAAATACACTGTTTCGTGTCTTCTTTGCACTTCACATTTACACGTCTGGTATAGGTTTAGTTTAACTTCAAGTTGGCTTTACAGGAGACATCGTACGCTAAACAGGTGCCGAAGAGCTGTCCCCCTGGAAGACGACGGATTCGCGCCCTCCGATTGACATGATGAGGGAAGTATGGGAATTCGTCAGACAACGCAGCACTCTGGCACTGCGACAACGTCCAGAGCGGATGGTCACGTGTCCATTTCAGTCGTAGTTGCCGATGTCGTGGTGTAAACAGTAACACATGCGCTGGTGGTCGGGTGCGGAATCCCATTGTCAGAAATGTTCGGTGCACTGTGTGTTCAAAATGGTTCAAATAGCTCTGAGCACTATGGGACTTAACATCTGTGGTCATCAGTCCCCCAGAACTTAGAACTACTTAAACCTAAGTAACTTAAGGACATCAAACACATCCATGCCCGAGGCAGGATTCGAACCTGCGACCTTAGCGATCGTGCGGTTCCAGACTGAAGCGCCTAGAACCGCATGGCCACAACTGCCGGCCACTGTGTGTTCAGATATACTTGCGCTCTGCCCAGCAGTAAGGTCTACATCTACATCTACATCCATATTCCGCAAGCCACCTGACGGTGTGTGGCGGAGGGTACCTTGAGTACCTCTATCGGTTCTCCCTTCTATTCCAGTCTCGTATTGTTCGTGGAAAGAAGGATTGTCGGTACGCCTCTGTGTGGGCTCTAATCTCTCTGATTTTATCCTCATGGTCTCTTCGCGAGGTATGCGTAAGAGGGAGCAATATACTGCTTGACTCTTCGGTGAAGGTATGTTCTCGAAACTTTGACAAAAGCCCGTACCGAGCTACTGAGAGTCTCTCCTGCAGAGTCTTCCACTGGGGTTTATCTATCATCTCCGTAACGCTTTCGCGATTACTAAATGATCCTGTAACGAAGCGCACTGCTCTCCGTGGGATCTTCTCTATCTCTTCCATCAACCCTATCTGGTACGGATCCCACACTGCTGAGCAGTATTCAAGCAGTGGGCGAACAACTACTTCCTTTGTTTTCGGATTGCGTTTCCTTAGGATTCTTCCAATGACTCTCAGTCTGGCATCTGCTTTACCAACGATCAACTTTATATGATCATTCCATTTTAAATCACTCCTAATGCGTATTTCCAGATAATTTATGGTATTAACTGCTTCCAGTTGCTGACCTGCTATTTTATAGCTAAATCATAAAGGATCTATCTTTCTGTGTATTCGCAGCACATTACACTTGTCTACATTGAGATTCAATTGCCATTCCCTGCACCATGCGTCAATTCGCTGCAGATCCTCCTGCATTTCAGTACAATTTTCCATTGTTACAACCTCTCGATACACCACAGCATACACTTCCGATGTCATCCACCAGGTCATTTATGTATATTGTGAATAGCAACGGTCCTATGACACTCCCCTGCGGCACACCTGAAATCGCTCTTACTTCGGAAGACTTCTCTCCATTGAGAATGACATGCTGCGTCCTGTTATCAAGGAACTCCTCAACCCAATCACACAATTGGTCTGATAGTCCATATGCTCTCACTTTGTTCATTAAACGACTGTGGCGAACTGTATCGAACGCCTTGCGGAAGTCAAGAAACACGGCATCTACCTGTGAACCCGTGTCTATGGCCCTCTGAGTCTCGTGGACGAATAGCGCGAGCTGGGTTTCACATGACCGTCTTTTTCGAAACCCATGCTGATTCCTACAGAGTAGATTTCTAGTCTCCAGAAAAGTCATTATACTCGAACACAATACGTGTTCCAAAATTCTACAACTGATCGACGTTAGAGATACAGGTCTATAGTTCTGCACATCTGCTCGACGTCCCTTCTTGAAAACGGGGATGACCTGTGCCCTTTTCCAATCCTTTGGAACGCTACGCTCTTCTAGAGACCTACGGTACACCGCTGCAAGAAGGGGGGCAAGTTCCTTCGCGTACTCTGTGTAAAATTGAACTGGTATCCCATCAGGTCCAGAGGCCTTTCCTCTTTTGAGCGATTTTAATTGTTTCTCTGTCCCTCTGTCGTCTATTTCGATATCTACCATTTTGTTATCTGTGCGACAATCTAGAGAAGGAACTACAGTGCAGTCTTCCTCTGTGAAACAACTTTGGAAAAAGACATTTAGTAGTAAGGTCGCATGTTAGTTCAGTCACAGTTCGCCGTCTGTCCCGTTATACCGGTCTTCCCAGCCTACGATGTCCGGCATCCGTAATGAGAGGTGGCCGCTCAACCCCACGACGTTCGGATATAGTTTCATATTGGTTTCGCCACGTGTTGAAGACACCACAGCAGTCCTCTGACACAAGTCGTGTAGTTTACGAAATGCTCGTACCGAGCCTCCAGGACATCACAATCTTCCCTCGTTCATACTGAGACAGATGACGCGCCTTTCCTCTTCTACACAGGGAAACCACGCTCACTTATACAGGGTGTTTCAAAAATGACCGCTATATTTGAAACGGCAATAAAAACTAAACGAGCAGCGATAGAAATACACCGTTTGTTGCAATATGCTTGGGACAACAGTACATTTTCAGGAGGACAAATTTTCGAAATTACAGTAGTTACCAAATTCAACAACAGATGGCGCTGCAAGTGATGTGAAAGATATAGAAGACAACGCAGTCTGTCGGTGCGCCATTCTGTACGTCGTCTTTCTGCTGTAAGCCTGTGCTGTTCACAACGTGCAAGTGTGCTGTAGACAACATGGTTTATTCCTTAGAACAGAGGATTTTTCTGGTGTTGGAATTCCACCGCCTAGAACACAGTGTTGTTGCAACAAGACGAAGTTTCCAACGGAGGTTTAGTGTAACCAAAGGACCGAAAAGCGATACAATAAAGGATCTGTTTGAAAAATTTCAACGGACTGGAAACGTGACGGATGAACGTGCTGGAAAGGTAGGGCGACCGCATACGGCAACCACAGAGGGCAACGCGCAGCTAGTGCAGCAGGTGATCCTACAGCGGCCTCGGGTTTCCGTTCGCCGTGTTGCAGCTGCGGCCCAAATGACGCCAACGTCCACGTATCGTCTCATGCGCCAGAGTTTACACCTCTATCCATACAAAATTCAAACGCGGCAACCGTTCAGCGCCGCTACCATTGCTGCACGAGAGACATTCGCTAACGATATAGTGCACAGGATTGATGACGGCGATATGCATGTGGGCAGCATTTGGTTTACTGACGAAGCTTATTTTTACCTGGACGGCTTCGTCAACAAACAGAACTGGCGCATATGGGGAACCGAAAAGCCCCATGTTGCAGTCCCATCGTCCCTGCATCCTCAAAAAGTACTGGTATGGGCCGCCATTTCTTCCAAAGGAATCATTGGCCCATTTTTCAGATCCGAACCGATTACTGCATCACGCTATCTGGACATTCTTCGTGAAATTGTGGCGGTACAAACTGCCTTAGACGACACTGCGAACACCTCGTGGTTTATGCAAGATGGTGCCCGGCCACATCGCACGGCTGACGTCTTTAATTTCCTGAATGAATATTTCGATGATCGTGTGATTGCTTCGGGCTATCCGAAACATACAGGAGGCGGCGTGGATTGGCCTCCCTATTCGCCGGGCATGAACCCCTCTGACTTCTTTCTGTGGGGTCACATGAAAGACCAGGTGTACCGCCAGAATCCAGAAACAATTGAACAGCTGAAGCAGTACATCTCATCTGCATGTGAAGTCATTCCGCCAGACACGTTGTCAAAGGTTTCGGGTAATTTCATTCAGAGACTACGCCATATTATTGCTACGCATGGTGGATATGTGGAAAATATCGTACTATAGAGTTTCCCAGACCGCAGCGCCATCTGTTGTTGAAAAGTGTAACTACTGTAATTTCGAAAGTTTGTCTGCCTGAAAATGTACTGTTGTCCCAAGCATATTGCAACAAACGGTGTATTTCTATCGCTGCTCGTTTAGTTTTTATCTCCGTTTCAAATATACCGGTCATTTTTGAAACACCCTGTACCATACGCGACGTGTGTATGTCTGACTAGCAGTCATTCCTCGCCAGGTGAAGCTCTTATCGCTTTGTATCGGTAGTAGGTCGGTGGTCATAATGTTATGGCTGACCAGTGTATATTCCCTCATATTAGATTAGCTTTCTCCACAAGATGGCCACAGCACATGCGAAGACTGTGAAGACCAACTTTACATGTCTGCATATTTTTTGTTAAATGTTTTTATTATTGCCATTGTAGCCTAACGATGAAGTTTGTAGCGATTCTTGATTAAATATTACAAATTAGGCAACGAAAGTGTGACTGGTAACCGTCTCTGAGAAAGCTTATCACACCGATAAAATAATTTTGTAGTTGGTATTAAAAGTTACATGAATTAACGTCATTTACTAAGAAACGTTTGCATTGGTGTAGACACAGGCGTAAGTTGATAAAACACAACGGAACCCCACTGAAAGGATGGGTTGCATTATGTGGGACAGAACTGACTACATGCTCTTTACGTTAGATGTCCTCTAAATATCCAGGGAAGTTCTAACGGAGATACTGTGTTAGACACTTCTATTAAGGACTTTGAACTGTTCCAGGAATGGCAACGCCCACCTGTCTGTGTTGCACGTTCGCTGTAGCTATTCGATAGTCGCTAATTTACGCCAGGAAAGTACGATAAACTAGACTGCCATGTGCAGAAATGATCCTCAAAGCGGAAATAATTAACACTGCCTCATGCCGTGCGTCGTGAGCCGAGGTTAAGTGACTCCAGTCGCCGACTGGTGAGCGTTGTGTCAATGTTCCATTTCCGTCTTACGAAATCATTCACCTTGTAATAGTCATGAGTGCTGCGAGGCTACTATTGTTATACCCCTGCACATTCTACGTATATATCAACAGAAACACTCTACTTAATAAAGTGGGTAATTAGAAATTAACGTGAATCTAACGTGTGCTCAAAAAACGCACACATTATATCTTACTTCTTATTAACGCCTCTGCTGTCGTTAACATAGTTAAATATGTATCTTACGTGACAAAATTTGTGGCCGAACCAGCACTGGGATATTAATGCCATCTTAATTTCCCTTCCAATGTTATTCAGTGATTTGCACTGACGGACTTGTTAATGGCAAGAGAAATTCAATAATTTTTATAAATATTGCCCAAATACATATACTTAATTTGAATAAAAACTGCGAGACAAGAAAACGTTCATTCCTTTCAGAGGGTACATCTAATTGCCTCTTGTATTCAGATCAGCTCATGTTTTCAAACAGATCTGCACATTTAAATTAATTTACTGAGTTACATTGTGTGTGACGTCTATCGAAACCACCTTGGGTAGGTTTAATTTACTGAGTTACATTGTGTGTGACGTCTATCGAAACCACCTTGGGTAGGATTAAACCTCATTTTTTTTTAATTAGTAATTGCCTTTGCTCTCTTGTTACACACACGAACTTCGTGGAGGGTGAGGGACATTACATTCGACAACGTGGAATACTAATCGACTTACGTCTTGACACTTTTACTACCACATTCTCTGTACGCGTTCGCGCGCTTCTTCTTCTTCTTCTTCTTCTTCAGCATTTCTCGTTCATATAGATGTAGTGACGAATACGAACCACGTTAAACGTTTTATATTCGCGCTGCTCTGCAGTTTATCTCAGGAACCTTTACGTGACTAAAGATCGCTATCGACTACACAGAATTAGTAGTATAAATAATAATACTGGACCTTTAATATTGTTGATCCTTCAATCCTTAATTGTTATTAATACTATATTAATGATTTTTAGGTTAGGGCTATCTGTGTGCAACTGAATAAAGGCAGTGATTATTTTTCGAAACTTCTTTCGCCTGACTCTATTAGGGCAGCATCAGTGTCTTGTAGTACATAAACATTTTCATTTACATGTAGCACTTCAGGAGAGAAATTCGGCCGTTGTATGTGTAAGTTACACCTGGGCACATTTCGTTCTATATATTTTACAATATGCTGTGTGTGTTGATGCTGTCTTGCATGTGTATTTATTGAAATGCTTGTCAAGCCGCAGTTCTGCCTGTAACACTGAACACCATTCTCAGCACACAACACAAACCACACACACATTCTTCCACCGTGTTAACTTCATTTTGTTGTGAAGTGTTGCGATCTGTGGGATGTATGGCCAAAGATTATATTCGTGTGTGTGTGTGTGTGTGTGTGTGTGTGTGTGTGTGTCTGTGTGTGTGTGTGTGTGTGTGTGTGTGTGTGTGGGTGGGTGTTTGTGTGTGTGTGCGAGTCCTTTGGCCTTGTGTAAGAGTGAGTTGTCGTTCATGTGTATCTGGACGTTTATTAGTTGCTTCGACTCTGCTGCGACTTTCTGAGTATGATAATTTTCTTGTGTGGGAATGAGATATTTGTTGTGATTAAATATTCAGAGAAACTACCTGTGTTGCTCTACGTTTGGTTTAAATATACTGTTTTAAATAATTTGTAAATGTGAAATGACTGACGTTAAGCTTCGAACATCTGAGATGTTAATTACACCATGTTCTAAAATATCTGCTTTTCATTCCAACTTACAGTGCATTGCAGCTTTTATATTTGTGTTACTACATTTACGTTCCTGGCCCCCCATAACTCGATATCCGATGACCAGGAAAATTCAGTCTAGAGACTGATGCCTGGGGTAGTGGGGTAGAGAAGAAGAAAGAAGAAGGAATCATTAATACTCAAGTTAGTCGCTCTCTTAAAAGCGAATAATCGAAAATAATAATAATAATAATAATAATATATCCTTTACCCACAAAACACCTGAGACAGATGGGCATTACTCGCAACAAAAACTAGTTAACGTGGTGGAATAGTGCGTGAGCAATGAAAATGAAATGAAAATGCACATATATGGCAGGTCACTGACTATGCCCTAATAAACTGAGACGGAACGCGTATGGCAAAACTAATACTGTCTTAACTTATTTGCTAACAGACAGAACTAACCAAAAGATCATCACTACAATATTACGACTACATATTCAAAGAGGATTCTGTGTAGATGGTCTCTACCTTTTACAATCATTAAGTTCCTAAGGTCCAGTAGGTGTATTTCTCAGAGGAATGGAATCCCAGAAACCCTTTAACAGCTTTCTTATTATGTTATTGTGCAAAAGATGTGATTTGTGAAAACATTCTGGTAGTTCGCATATTCATTTACATAATAAAAGTGACAACAGAGTTTGGTTGTTGGTGTTATCTTTCCGTTCGTTTTAGAATGTTCGTGGAACGTAACATGCTACTTCGTCAATATCTACAGCTTTGACTCTAGATAGTCTGTAATAGACAATAGCGAGCCTGTCTAATTCTAATAATGTCTAACGAAGCACTACATGACAAATTACTATAATATATTCTCGTATGAAAAATAAAAAAAAATGGTGATAATCCTAAGTACTGCTCTTGAATGATGTCTGTCAGTCTGTTTAAAAAATGTCAATGGCTTACTTGCTGAAACTGTACGAAAGGTCTTACGGAACCCCAGATCAGCACAGTAAATTCTGGCTCAATAAATGCTGTTAATGCAGAAAAGAAAAACCAACAAAAATCAAAGTAAAGTAGTAATTCTACATACGGCTGCAGCTGGCTGTTCACGGAACAGCTCCGTGTCATCAAAGTCTTTTACTGCTGCCGATTACCAATCTGCGTCGGGTTAGATGGTGTTGAATGGCACACTTATGCTTCGTGTCGATAGCCTCAGCCAATGGGCAACGACTTTCGTACGATGCTATCCAATGAACAAACGATATATCAAAGAAGATATATACGTATTTGCACAATATTTGTGGGAAACAGCTTCCAAACAACCGTAGCAGTTCTTTGATAACATTCGTGAAAGCTAAAAATATTTCAAATTAAAAGAGCCAATTTGATAGACTATATGGCAATCGACCGCCGCCTGGTGGCATTGGTCGGTACTTTCAGGGACGCTGCTTTCGTAGAGATGTCGTAGTCAAGATGGTTGTTCGTTGCCAAAAGTGTACCAGAGGGATGAAACTGGCGTGTGATTATCGAAATGCGCTGCCGATAATGAAGCAATAAGGCACTGCAGACTGCGTTGGTGGCAATGTGTTGATACATTAAAATGTGTTGATATTTTGTTGCCAGTATGAAGACATTTCTTGAATTGTCGTCACTATAGCGATGACACTGTAGGGCAAAAGATAAATGGTAGTAAATGCAGAGTCTGAAGACTTGGAAGGATTAGTTTACATTAATAATAGTCCTTCAACTCTTCCGAATGAGTAATTAGATTTCCGTGATAAAGGTTTTCCGAACTTTTATAGGTGTCATTTGAAAAAGGATAACTACTTATCATGTCTCTATTTACCACATTGCCACTTATTTCATGGATTTTCCTATAGCTTATCTATTTTACAACTTTTCACTGATGGTGTTGATGTAATACCGAAATTTTACCATGCTTATTGACCCTAATTTCCTGTTTTTAGATTTTGACGGAACTCCCACATTCATGTATATTAAAAATTATCTATACAACTTCTAAAGCAGAATTTTGCCACGTGCAGTAATCCTAACTTCAAATTTTCATGTAACTTCACAAATTTTTAAACGTAATATTTCTGTTTGTATTTAACTTCAAATATTTTATACGCCACCTTCTTTTATTTGATCTCTGTGCTACACGGATTTCTGATTATCGATTTTATAATATTAACATGAATACTATTAACGAAGAAGATTTTGTAACAGACACTCATGCTTCAGACAGCCACATTCCACACCGCTTTCGTATGCAAAGTTATTCATTATCGTTCTACTGAATGATGGTCGAAGTAGAGGAGATATAAAATTTAGACTGGCAATAACAAGGAAAGCGTTTCTGAAGAAGAGAAATTTGTTAACATCGAGTATAGATTTGTCAGGAAGTCGTTTCTGAAACTATTTGTATGGTGTGTAGCGATGTTTGTAAGTGAAAGATGGACGATAAATAGTTGATACAAGAAGATAATAGAAGCTCTTCAAATGTGGTGCTACAGAATAATACTGAAGATTAGATGGGTAGACTACATAACTAATGAGGGGGTACTGAATAGAATAGCGAGAAGAGAAATTTGTTGCACAAATTGACTCCAAGAAGGGATCGGTTGGTAGGACATGTTCTGAGGCATCAAGGGATCACCAATTTAGTATTGGAGGACAGCGTGGAGGGTAAAAATCGTATAGGGAGACCAAGAGATGAATACACTAAGCAAATTGAGAAGGATTTAGGTTGCAGTAGGTACTGGGAGATGAAGAATCTTGCACAGGATAGAGTAGCATGAAGAGCTGCATCAAACCAGTCTCTGGACTGAAGACCACAACAACTACTCCATTTCTAGGCATTGGTTTTACTACCATTTAGTGTTTGCCCTATAATCTCGTTACTGTAGTGACTAACACTATACGGTTTCTTTGGGAATACTGAAGAATGGAATACAGGCTGTGGGCTTTGAAAAGTTACCATCGATGATGGATTGCAAAGACACAGACAAATCTTGACAAACAAAGGAGTGTAGTACATAGAAAACAGACAGTGGATATATACCACGTATATAGATATTTCGAACGTAATGTTACGTATACTGCTTGTTTCGCAATAGAATGCACTAGTATTCTATTCTTGTGTTGATCTATACAGGTCAGCTGATGGATAAGTTACTAGTAATAGCGAAATCAATAAATATTGACATGCATAACATTGGCAATGAAAATCTCAGTTGCATATACAGGGTGAGTCATAAATGAGGAGAAATGTGTCGTGCAAATTGTTTCACACTGAGCTACAAACATAAATTCGTTTTCCGCATGTTCCTATGTCAATAAATGACAATGCAATAGAATGTTAAAAATATGGAAATATGAAGTGGACTTTGGGTGTTACTGTGCGCCGACATTGGCCAAGGGGACATACCGGCAACATTGCACAACATGCGAGTGTTGCAGGTAGTCTAGCCGCTCATGAGAAGGCGAGGCATGCCGCGTCAAACGACGGTCTTCGTTACACGGCGAGCAATGACAGCGCCCACATCTATTTCTTACCAGTCGGTAATGTGTACCGTGGCTAGTTGGCATAGGGAAAAGACCGTGAGGAGGGGCTGCACTACTGTACGTGCATTATAATGTAGCATCCAGGAAACGTAGATACTGCTGCCCTGTAAGTCTTTGTGGTAGCACATGTGGCCCTGTGAGGTGGTGATCAATAATACCACACCAGATATTGACATCACATCGCTCTTGGTACCCTAGTATCTCTGTGCTGTGGGGGTTTTCTTCCGCCCACTCGAGCCAATTATGCGAATTCACTATACCCTCCTTCGTGAAATAGGCTTCGTCGGTGAACAGTATTATTCGTGAAAAAGGCTGGTCTTGGGATAAAGTTACAGAGTTCCAGCCTCCTCTGGTAGTCTTCCGGCGAATAATGCCTGTGCCTTCTGCATGCGAAAGAGATGGTAATTGTTTCTATGCAGATCTCGCACAACAGTAGTTTGTGACATACCGACCGCAGTGGCGAGAGACCTGGTGCTTTTGTTCGGACCTCCGCAACAGTTTGTAACACTTTTTCTTCGTCATCCGCAGTGTACGTCGACGGTCGGATACGACCACTAAATCCTGGAGGTGCTACACATGCATCATACTCACTCAAGCGCCTGTCCAGAGAGTAAAACCTTTTTTTGCGGATGGAAGGCGCCGGCTAGGAAACCTCTCGTGATACAGTTGCATTGCAACATGAGCTCTTTCATCTACAGCCACGTAGGTGATGTGGATGTCGGCGTATTCCTCGTTTGTGAAACTTGCTATGGTGCTGTAGTAACACTGTGACGTGGCCGTTAGCAGCTGTCGACACACCGAGCGAGGTGGCGCAGTGGTTAGACACTGGACTCGCATTCGGAAGGACGACGGTTCAATCCCGCGTCCGGCCATCCTGATTTAGGTTCTCCGTGATTTCCCTAAATCACTCCAGGCAAATGCCGGGATGGTTCCTCTGAAAGGGCACGGCCGACTTCCTTCCCCATCCTTCCCTAATCCGATGAGACCGATGACCACGGTGTCTGGTCTCCTTCCCCAAACCAACCAACCAGCTGTCGACACAGCGAGCATCGGGCAGAGTGAGCAGTGCGTTTTACCTCCGCCGTTGACCACTCTTTCCGCTTACAGGACACACATTCCCTAACATGGGGCTGTACACGCCGTTACCTCCGGCAAAGTGTGATTCACAAGTTCTGATACAATTTCACATACATTACGATGAGATTTGTTCTTTCTCGTATCTTTCAAACGCTGGCAGATACACATCAGCTCATTGGTGTGTCATGGGTTGTATGTATGGGTGAATGACATGTCGTGATCGTGAGGCTCGTCGGTATCTCGTTCAACGGTTAACAGGTGTTTTTGTTTTACGTACACTGTACACCGGGGAGAACGAAATTAATAACGGTGCGTCACGTGTCATACATAGCAGCATGCGGTAACGACATATTTTTCCTCATTTATAACTCACCCTGTATAGGTTGTATCCTGTATTGCAGTTGACCTACATAGGTCGAGGGAAGTAGGTATACAAATTTTACATTTTTCGCTTTTATCGCTTTCGCTGCTAGTAGTATCAACTGAGAAATAAAATACTAGTACTAGTGAAGGCGAAGAAAGCGACAAAAGTAAAATTTGTACCCCATTCCACATTTGACCTGTATAGGTCAACTGAAGGATAGGATACAACCTCCGTAGTTCAACTGAGGTACAAGATGCCAGTGCTATGTATGCCGCTTTCGGTAGTACTAATATCCTGTTCTTCAGTTGACCTACATGCAACAGGATACAAATCGGTTGCAGAGGGAACAGCAACTGGAACGACACACTATCAGAGAAAAGAATAATTCTAAATGTGGACACAAACAGTTCTAAGTATCACAAGCGGCAAAAAGGATAATCAATATCTATCTCTTAATAACACATTCATTTATTATTATTTACGATTAAGACGCTTTGCCACAGAGATAACCTATTTATTATCTACGGCTCTAAAATAAACAAACTAATATCCATAACAAAAATATGACGTCATTGGTCAGAGCCGATGAGTTCTGTCACATTCCTCAGTTCACCCAATTCTGTTATGAACATCCAACAAAGGATCTGTTGTTGGCGACAACATATCAGCACACTGCCACCAACACAGTATGAGGTGCCTTACTGCTTCATCCTCGCCGGTGCACTTCGATAATCGCACGTCATCGTCATAGCAACACAAGGCATAATCTTGGTACATCTTTGGCTACCAACAACCATCTCGACGACGGCATCGTTATGGAAACAGCTTCCCTAAAAGTACCGACCAATACCACAAGGCGGCGGTCGACTGCCACATAGCCTACCACATTGGCTCTTTTATTTTGAAATATTTTTAGCTTTCAAGACTATTATCAACGTAATGATATAGCTATTTGTAAGCTGTTTTTCGCAAAATATTATACAAATGCGTTTATATTTTCTCTCACATTTTGTTTATTCATTGGAACGCTTCTTATGCAAGTCCCTGTCCACTGAGTAAGGCTGAAGTCATAAGGCATAAGTGGGCGTTTTGCACAATATCTTATCAGTAACAGATTAACCATCACCTGCAACTACGGTCGCAGGTTCGCATCCTGCCTCGCGCATGGATGTGTGTGATGTCCTTAGGCTAGTTAGGTTTAAGTAGTTCTAAGTTGTAGGCGACTGATGACTTCAGAAGTTAAGTCCCATAGTGCGCAGAGCCATTATTGAACCACCAGCCGCATCAAACGACTGTGGTTTCGCGCAAATGTTCCGTGTATCGCTGGCTCCAGCCATGAGGGTATTTACAATTTTGTATGAGAACTAAGGCTTTCGCTGTGTCACTGTTAAACAAAAAATTCTCGGATTTCTTGCTAAGTCAGTTCAGGGTTAAACCTCGAGCTCTAGACGATTTCCACCTTCGTCTTCGTCAGGAGCAACTTGACGATGACGATGACGATGGTAGACATCGTCTAGAGGTCGGGGTTCTTAGCTGAACTGATTTAGCAAGAAATCCGATGCTGTTTTATTTTAAATCTTGTTGGTTTTTTTTTTTTCGAACAGTATATCATTTCCTGACATCCCTATTTAATTTGGAACTCTTTACATCTTTACAGTGTTTTGGATCTGAAGATGACCAAAACAAATCCTAACACAGGCCTTCATTTTTTTTAGAGTGTTGTATTAACTGATAATTTATAATAGACCGCTGCCAGTCCTTCAGCGATATTACGATGAATACGGGAGTTAAAATCTAAGTGTTAATGGAAACCAGAACGTTATGCAACAACATAATCTCATGTTATGCGATCAGTTAAGTGTTACAATACACTTCTACAGAAATCTGAGTGACTGTCAAGAACCGTAACTGAAGTTGAAAAGCTGATTAAAGTGTTACGATCATGCGCCTATATAGCACTGCCACTTTTCTGCTGGATGTCGTGACAATAAACGCATGATTTTCCTACAGTGAAGTCGACACTCGGGAGGCTGTTTTATGATGTGTCTTATCAGCACTTCACCTCTTCCCTGTCCCATATGTGTGGCAAGAGCAACAGTTGAAAAGTCACTATGCGTGCTCTAATTCTTATTCCCCGTAGCAGTCATTTTGTCAGCTGTGTGTGGGAGTGAAGGGTCGGCGTAATGTGTTGTCTCTTACTTCTTGGCTCGTGCAGTCTCAGAACTTCAGCACAAAACTTCTGTGTGGTGCACAACGCCTCTATCGACGCGACTATAGCTATCAGAGATTGATGACCGTGGTGGTAACTCTAAGTTCTTAGTGAGCGAACATATAACGAAGCGTGCCGATCTCCTTTGGTTGTTATCTATTTTCCTTGTGATTAGAATACTAAGGCTGAGATTATAACTACGCTATTCAAAATCCGCTGCTTGTCACAACTGAAAAATGGGAGGTTTCGGGCATATACCCGTCGATCGTGGTAAGCGTCCCTGACGGAGGAGCAGTAGTCAAGATTCAGTCGAACACTTAGTTTGTCAGTCATTTCTCTCGTGAATAAATCTGATTTCTTTAGGATTATCCCAATGAATCTCAGCTTTGCATCTCTTTTACTTTCAACTGATTTTACGCGGCTCTTCCTTTTTAAATCGCTCAGAGACATTTTGCGCGCGCCGGTTGTTTATCGCCATTAATGTAATGGCACAGTGATGGGTATTTTCGCATACCTGTGGGAGATACGTTACATTTCTTTACATTGCAGGTCAGCTGCTAGTCACTCAGCAAAGTCCTGATCATCAGCAGATGTTCGTAAATTTCGCTACTGTTATCTGACGCTACAACTGTACTGTTTTCAACATTATCGTCCGCAAACAGCGTCACGAAATTTCCCACGTTATCTACTTGATGATTCATATATACCGTGAGTAGCAATGGTCCGATGACACTCCTTTGGCGTACAAAGTTACTTTCATGTCGGACGATTTCGCCGTGTGAATAGTACCTGTTGAATTATAATTGCTAGGAATATCTGAATCCAGCCACAGGTATGTCCAAATAATAGCTCAGATTGTATGTTACTCAGTAAGTGGCTTTGTGGAACTTTATCTAATGCCCTTCGAAAATTAAAAAGACGACATGAAACGACATACCGTTGCGTACGGTGCTCTGAACCCTGATGAAGGAAAAGAGCAAGTTAAGTTACACAAGATCTGTGCTTGCGGAAATATGACGTATACTATAGGTCTTACAGTAACTACGATGACACAATCAATGTAGACTACCGACAGAGAGCTCAATAGAAATCTTTAGTAATTAAAACTCTATTGGATACAAACAACGACCAACTTCAAAGCTGTGACACAGCAATTTGACGTGTACATCGTGTAACGGGACATCCCCCTCAAGCATTACTTTTCCTCAACAGTAGTTTTCGATACCTGTATTATTTTTCGAATTTTGGACACGTCAATATTACCTTTTCTGCTTTACTGAAAACTTTCATATATTTTATACACAATACGTTATATTTCAAGATAAAATTAATCAAAAGGAATTACTTTATAAAATATTTTAGTTCCGATGCTGTAATCGATAAGTACTAGTTCTGAATGTAGAGTTAAAATTATTTCCTTTAGAAACATTTGAAATTAAGTATTGGCACACTTAAAATTTCTATTATTAATTACGGAATCATGTGCTGTTTACTACATTTATTTCTGGATTCATTAATGAAATAATATTTCTAAATTAATAATGTAACGGAAACTAACAGAAATTCATTTTTCAAGAAAAACTGTAAACACTTTGGAATATGGTGATTTCCGCAGAGTGCAGGAGTCGTAAGCCAGCCAGCGACGTCATCGGCCATATTTTTGTGCGAACAATGTAATTTCGGCTTTGTTAATGTTAAAATCAAAATACCGTTGTTGTTGTTGTTGTTCTGATCTTCATTCCAGAGACTGGTTTGATTCAGCTCTCCATGCTACTCTACCTTGTGCAAGCTTCTTCATCTCGAAGTACCTACTGCAACCTACAACCTTCTGAATCTGCTTAGTGTATTCATCTCTAGTTATCTCTCTACGAATTTTACCCTCCACGCTGCCCTCCAATACTAAATTGGTGATTCCTTGATGCCTCAGAAGATGCCCTACCAACCGATCCCTTATTCTAGTCAAGCTGTGCCACCGTATGAAATACTAAAAGATGAGAAAATATATTTATGTAGAAAATGCTGCAATAACAATCTTCAAATTTATTTACTTCAGACCTATCGTGAGGACCTGATGTGAAATTTTTATCTTCAAGAATCAGACTCCTAGTCAAGAAAAACTGGAGCAATCTCAACATGACAAGCTAAGTACACTAGAAAGTTTATTGCAGTCTTGCTCGTGTCAAATCTCCATAAAAGATGTTGTTTATTAAGTACTTGGAGTGGATATTGTTTAATGTGGACAACAGGTGGAAGAAGGAAGAAGGGGGGGGGGGGGGGAAGGTTGCAATGGGAAAGTGAGGAAGATCAGTAGACGCAATGATTCTTTGTGATGCGTTGTTCGACCTATGTTCTTAAAACCACAAGACTGTAATTAGAACTATACTATTCAAAATCCGCTGATAGTCACAACTGAAGGAGGTTTGCTTAAAGAATGGCAGGTTTCTTATAAAGGGATCTTCAGGTGACTACATATTCAGCTTTATGTTTCCACATTCAGTGTTGCAGTTCAGCAAAAGATGCAACTATAAAATATGTTGGGAATGCAGAAGGGCGGCGTACGGTATCTTCAATCAGAAAAATTTCCAGCAACTAGCAACAAAATTATATTTATTAAATATGAAGTAATATTCAAATTATCTTCCCCCATGAACCATGGACCTTGCCGTTGGTGGGGAAGCTTGCGTGCCTCAGCGATACAGTTAGCCGTACCGTAGGTGCAACCACAATGGAGGGGTATCTGTTGACAGGCCAGACAAACGTGTGGTTCCTGAAGATGGGCAGCAGCCTTTTCAATAGTTGCAGGGGCAACAGTCTGGATGATTGACTGATCTGGCCTTGTAACAATAACCAAAACGGCCTTGCTGTGCTGGTACTGCGAACGGCTGAAAGCAAGGGGAAACTATAGCCGAATTTTTTTCCGAGGGCATGCAGCCTTACTGTATGGTTAAATGATGACGGCGTCCTGTTGGGTAAAATATTCCGGAGGTAAAGTAGTCCCCCATTCAGATCTCCGGGCGGGGACTACTCAGGAGGACGTTGTTATCAGGAATACACTAAACAGATTCAGAAGGATGTAGGTTGCAGTAGGTACTGGGAGATGAAGAGGCTTGCACAGGATAGAGTAGCATGGAGAGCTGCATCGAACCAGTCTCTGGACTGAAGAACACAACAACAACAACTTAATTTATGCTGCTTCTTGTGAAATGTCCAGCACAATTTGACATTTGAAATTATTACCGGTCCTCTGAAATATTAAAGTCCTGTCGCTGTACCTCTGAGTCATGCCTACTTAGAGTCCACAGCTGGCCTCCGATGCTTACGTAGCCTGAGTCTCGGAGACGACGGACGAACACTGCAGCTTGTAGACTCGGCGGTAACTGGAGACTGTGCACGACTTGGTGCACTGGAGAGAACTGACCGCTGTAGCTCAGTGCTGCGGTATGTAACGGAGCATTGACAATCGCTATTCACACACGTGATGTCCGTGGGTTGGCAGTCGCGACCCCTGGCGGACCTCGGTATAGTTCGCACTGCCAATCAATGCAACTCTTACGCTACGAATGTTTCGATCGCGGCTTATCAATTGTGGTGCGGTACTCTCTGGAATCCTGAATACGGTCATTACAAAATATTATTAACTGTAGGTGGGACTTGAACTCGAAACTTCCAGACTTTGTTGTTCATGTGGAAATAGTGTGTGAAACTCACATTATGTTGATTCAAATAAGCCCTTAACTGGCCGTGTTTTAAGTAAACTATTTAAAATTGCGATTGGTAGCGGATTTTATTCAACATTACCTTTTATAGGAATAGTCGTAGAGTTCAAAAGCAACCTTTATGGATAAAATTCACTTTCTAATTTTGACTTTCAGAAATAACTGTGTCAAGCATATTATTGAACTTCATACTCATTACAGTGATGACATGGAAGAGCAACAGCTGTGCGAAATTACCATGAATTTTAGCGACTTGATATTCGGGTCGACAGTAGTATGGTTGCAGATTACGAATTATTTCCCAAATATATGGTTGTGAGCTGTCGGGTGACGATCAAGGCTGGCAGTGGAGGTCGGTGTTGGTTATTCTAGATTTTCGCTCTGACCCCGTGCTGCAGAAGTATCCACATTCAACCTTCGCACGATATGAGCACTAACTGCTGCACAGAATACGATCAGTGATACATCCATAATTTCACCTATAAGCTGTGCTATACTAAGATCGCGGTTCGCCAGGCTAGCGACAGGCAGAGTCGAGAACGTAATGGAACAGGAATGACTTATAAAATCAAACGAAGTAAAATACTCATTTGAGAACACTTTCAGTTGAGCCTATATCCTAGAAACGCATTGCGACCCACGTAGTCGCCGGCAGAATGCACGAAGTTTTCTGTACGAGAACGTCTATCTAGCGCGCCTAAATGTATAATGTGGTGTATCATGCTCCTAATATTTCGGATAACTTCATACTTTTCACCTGGAGCAACATTAAGCAATCAGAACATTGCACGTCAGACCTGCATGTAGTATACAATACCACATGCTCGTCACAAATATACTGGCAGAAAACACTGCCTTTGGATGTTTCCCTCACTTTTATGAGACAAAGCTTCCTAATTTTTTTGCTGAAAGAGAAACAACGTGAAAAAAAATTAGTTCTACTTTATGTGAATCACAAGACGTGCATCCGGCCGGTGTGGCTGGGCGGTTCTAGGCGCTTCAGTCTGGAACCGCGCGACCGCTACGGTCGCAGGTTCGAATCCTGCCTCGGGCATGGATGTGTGTGATTTTCTTAGGTTAGTTGGGTTTAAGTAGTTCTAAGTTCTAGGGGACTGATGACCTCAGATGTTATTTCTCATAGTGCTTAGAGCCATTTGAACCACAACAGGTGCACACATTTTATTTCGCGTATTAAGAGAAAATGAAACAATTTAATTAAATGTGTTAACAACATCAATAACTTTGAGCGTACTGTTCATCTTTTTTAAATGGGCTTTACAATCCAATGATCCAAAGATTGTAAATCGATAGAAGAGCGCCTGGCAGGTGGTTGCGCCTGAAGACTATCATGTTGTGGCTTCATCAGCTTGTGAGTGAGTTCTGGAGCACCCCCACACAGAAACCAGCAGTACTCCGCACACACTGCTTCACTCCAATGGCCCTGATATCTCTGTTCCATTACAATAATTTCCTGAGGGAACTTTTACCTGTCACCATCACTAACAGCTCAACAACAAAGAGGGAAAAAGTCCAGGTGACAGTGGAGGAAATGCACCTTAATGGGCACGTTGTATCCGACCTGACTGTATTTTGCACGATTACTGCAACACA
Organism: Schistocerca cancellata; assembly: GCF_023864275.1. Taxonomy (NCBI): domain Eukaryota; kingdom Metazoa; phylum Arthropoda; class Insecta; order Orthoptera; family Acrididae; genus Schistocerca; species Schistocerca cancellata. Next base: position 566,432,544 of record NC_064632.1, read on the forward strand.
CTGACAATAGTTATCGTTTCCTTTGTTGTCCAAAAATCCTTTGAGGGTTTCCCGAGCATCATTTTCTTTCCTCGCCGGCCGGTGTGGCCGAGCGGTTCTAGGCGCTTCAGTCTGGAACCGCGCGACCGCTATGGTCACAGGTTCGAATCCTGCCTCGGACATGGATGTGTGTCCTGTCCTTAAGTTAGTTAGGTTTCAGTAGTTCTAAGTTCCAGGGAACTGATGACTCCAGATGTTAAGTCCCATAGTGCTCAGAGCCGTTTGAACCATTTCTTCTTTCCTCCCCAAATCTGGATCACACTCTGGATCCTCTACAAGCTCACGAATTTGTTGCACAACAATTTCCACTTAAGTATGTAAAGGCCCGTCTTTCTGGGTTTCTTCCTTTGACAAAATTTTTGATGACTCCCAATTTCATATGTAAGGGTGGAACAAAAATATCATTTAGGTCTACGAGAGTCTCAGCCATGACATTTTTCTCGCTTGGTTTAAGGTTTCTCGCAGGCCAGTGTGCATAAATATAACGGGATTTCCTATAACTACTGTCCCGCACACACAAAATATATCAGCATTTAGTGTAGCCTTGCTGCATTCCTAAGAGAACAGCGATGTCTTTCAGATATCCACATATTTTCCCTTTGTGCTCAGCATATTTTATTGAGTCGAGGGGAGCTTTGTTGTTTACGTAAATTCGCTTCATGTGAACTGCAAGACCAACAGGGTTAGAAGGAAATTGTGGAGTAATACGGATCTCAAACGTAGCTTAAACGAGTCTGTGAGTAGCTTCCATTCCAAATGGTTCAAAATCTAGGATTTCATCAAACTATTAACAGCTTTCTGAAAATAAGGAAGCAAATCCCTCTGATTTTGTCCGTAATGTAACATCCTGACATCGTATTGGAGAACGTTCCACTGCTGTAATCATGACACTAAAAGCTCTGCCTTCTTCTTTGACAGACTTAAGTCTCGAATGAGATCACTCAATTCCGATTGACTCATTCGGTGTGGTTTATTAGTATTTTTGTCAAAATGAGGGACATGGGGTGAGTAAAGCTCTTTCAGTTCTTCTTATACGCTATCCTCGTTTCCAGTTTCATCCTCAAAGTTTGGAGTGGAGCAGTAACTAGTAAAATATCTGAATTTGGAATAGGTCGAATAGCAGATGGAAGATTCGGGTATTGATCTGTTCTTCCTGTTTTTCATTGAAAATCTCATTTTTATAGGTGGAGATAAGCAGAAACAGCAGGCCCGCTCTCACCAAACAATAAATACAGAAAAAACCAGAGATATTTTTATTTTTCAGTCATTCATGTAGTATAACAGAATAAGAGTTGCAGCATATACAGAGTTTTACAAAATGTACGGCACAAATAGCAGAACACATACATCCCACGCAGATGTAGAAATTGTAATACGAACATGTCTCTGGAAACGCTTTGTTTCCACGTTTCTCCCACTCATTACTCATGGGAAGCACACATGAACAGAATGCACCAGCATACCACGTGCAGCTCTTTCTCACAGGAGATGTTCAATATGCATGCCAGCCGTGGGCATTGATGTATCCCATCAACCAGCCGTTTTAGTCATTCTCCGGTGCCCTGATGTATCCCTGGAGAGCTATGGTATCACAGCCGTCTATAATACGAGCAGAGACTCTGAACATCATGTAGTGGGGTTTCATGCGTAAGTGCTTTCAAATGTCTCCACAAGTAAAACTCCAGAGGGTTTAGGTCCGGATCACGTGGAGGCCAGGCAATTCGTCCATCTCTACCTGTTCATCCGTCACAACTTCTATTATTTAAAAGCTGACCGGTGTTAACACTAAAATGTGGATAAGCTCCATCGTGAATGAAGTACATGTTTTATCGCACACCTAAAAGCCCTTTTGCTAACAGGTCACGTAGAACATTCTCTTCGAAATTATAATTTTGTCTGTTTAGCCTGGGTGGAAGAAAGTGAGGCCGTACCAAACAGTCACCAAAAATGTAGACCCAAACACTGACAGAAAGCCTTTGTTGATGAATTGCTTCAACAGCGACGTGAGGCTTGACGTCCTTCCGCACATGTCGACTGTGAAAATTTACAATTTGATCTCGCTGACAGTCATGATAATTAAATTGACACCCTAGCTGCAAGCAGGCGTTGATACACTTCATTGGGGACATGCTGAAAATGTGTGCCCCGACCGGGACTCGAACCCGGGATCTCCTGCTTACATGGCAAACATCTATTAGGCGCACTACGAATGTAGTGTTGTGGACATGTTGGGAATGTGGATCTCACGGGGGGCGTGCACGGGATAAGTCCCTGCAGACGCGCTATCCTCTATGCCCGCGGTGGCTCAGATGGATAGAGCGTCTGCCATGTAAGCAGGAGATCCCGGGTTCGAGTCCCGGTCGGGGCACACATTTTCAGCATGTCCCCAATGATGTGTATCAACGCCTGCATGCAACTAGGGTGTCAATTTAATTATCATTTCATTTCTAGCAAAGCTGCATGGTCATCGACGGTAACTGTTCTTTCGGGAACAGGTACTACCGTCATATATAGTTAAATCGCTGAAAGTCGTTGGAGAAAATGAGCTGTAACATGGAAACTTACCTTTTCTAGGCATATGTTCATATAACGTAATTTCTTCGTCTGCGTGCGAGGAATGTGTCCTGAAATTTATGCCGTACGTTTTTGTTACACCCTCTACATCGTGCTCATGATTTACCCTGGTCCCCTCCCTTCATACCAAAATAACGCTAATAGGCAGTATTCACAGGAGGTGTCAGATTCTTTTTCTGTGATGAAAATGTTGCTTCGCCACAAGTGTAACAAAAAGTATTCACTCAATTTACACAATTTCGTTACACTTCTAAAGGATCAAAAATGGTTCAAATGGCTCTCACCACTATGGGACTTAACTTCTCAAGTCATCAGTCCCCTAGAACTTAGAACTACTTAAACCTAACTAACCTAATGATATCACACACACCCATGCCCGAGGCAGGATTCGAACCTGCGACTGTAGCGATCGCGTGGTTCCAGACTGTAGCGCCGAGAACCGATTGGCCACTTCGGCTGGCAAAAGAATCAAGAAACCAGAAATTCAGCACTAATTACGGTAGAAAAAATATTAAAGTTACACTCACAATGTCTGTTTATAACATACAAGCAGCCGAACAACATTATTTGTCAGTTGACAAGTGTGCAAATATCAAAAATAAAACTTTCTTCAAACAGTAAACGTAGAAAAGCACTAAATTGCTTATGTTGTTCCGAGATCCAAGGAAGAGTTAGTTAACAAGAGGATGTGGACTCTAAAGAATGATTTGTTACTTTATTACCAAAATTAGAGATGATCAGTCATTTTATGGTTATTTATGAATTCAGCAGGTGGAATTACATAAGCATCATCCATGTCTGAGTCCGAAACACTTTATTTATTGGCCAGTGACTAGACGACAAATTTCGGGTGGCAAATGTACATCAGCAAGTTCCAGATAGTAATCAAAGCATCATAGTTGTGAACATGTGGGACATGGTAGAGTATGCTCGCCATCCGAAACTGGTCGTCATTCCAGACTTGGAAGTCCTCCTGTGTACTTCATGCAATAGCATGGACATCTCGTGATTACAGGGAGCCAGATCTAAACAGCAACATTTAGTAGAAGAATATCCGGTCCGCTACGTGAGAAGGGAGGTGTTGATCCCAGATGTGCTATTCGAATGCTTGACGTCAGTTCTCGAGGACTCAGTGGAATCGGGAATATTTCTATACTTAGGTTTCAGTTTGCCCAGCACTGCACCAGACATCCTCCTCTCTCCACCTTCACTCCCACGTAATATCTATGTACTAGGTACGTGTTTTTAATGTTGAGGGCACACTCCGTTCTGGCCTCGGTGATGGTTATTCGAGACTGCGTTGTCCACTAGAAGATAGTCAATTATGGGAGCGACATACGGGACCGACTTCGAACACAATGAGATCACAAGCCATAGTCTGCAATGGTTTTACTTCTATAGCAGTTGTTGAGGAACACTGCAGTATGGAACTGTAATATTATTCAGTTTATTTTCTTATTATTTAATCAATATTAGGGACATGTGCTCTTCCGTTAGTAAACGAATATCACGTGTTACCAGCTTCCTTCGGCATGCAACAACGTCCAGCATTCATAAATGTCAACAGTGTTGCGAATGGCATTTTCGGTAACATACCTTCATCAGTAGCGATAAATGAATGAATTAACACAAAATTACCTACCATGATTTCATCTGATAACGCTTTGTATACTCAGAAGATAGATCATTATACTAGATTTTACCCTGTGTTGGCTATGAGAGATTCTCATTCATGACAACTCATTTTAGGGGGTGCGTGGCGATCGTTCATTCGCCTTCCTTCGTATGACCTATGTAGTGGGACGAAATTGAAGCGTCACCCTCCACCAGTGTCAGCCCAGTTTGCAGGTGAATATAAGTTTAATTCAGTTTTTGTTTATGTATTTTTGTAATATTTTGTAATGGTTGTGAATTGCCTAAAGTTTTGTATTTTTTTATGTTTCATGTACGGAGAGGGCGGCGCAACGAACGGAGACAGCATCTTCGCTGCCGCGACCAGAGAGAAAATTACTGGCCACTATACGTCGCGGGTCGACAGCCAAAGAGCAACAGAAGATCCTGGAACCGAGTTGTTGCGTCGTGCTTCTAAAAATTTATAAATGAAAATATGTAATTTTTTTGTACAACAATGATATCATAGGAAGTTTAATCTTATTGAAAATGTCAGTCCTATCTTGTCAAGGCTCAGGTTGACGTCTGTATGTAGGAAGATAATAAAATAGTGGATGCTACTAAAGTTGAAACACGTGTTCTGAGGATTTATTTATGAAGAATTATGTGAATTGATTAATAATATATTTGACAAGATTATTGAATTTTGACAGCGTTCATCGCAACTTTGAATCTCAAAAGTTTATTCAATGTGTGGCTCTAATATCGATTAAATCAAGATAACGTGTGTCAATATAATTTCTGAGGAGAAATAAACGAAATTTAAATTGAAAAAGTTTACGAAAACCAATTGGCCCGAGTGACGTAATTCTGTGCATACGACTCCAATGATGTTTTACAGTTTCGTTCAAGAACCATTTTGAGACAATTTAAAAAGAATATAAATGATTTTGGAGTGGGTTGTAACTGACGTAGGCGACGAAGTCTGCACATGGTCATATGTCGAAAGAAAATAATTTATAACAAACTTACGTCGTTACACTACACCGTGGCGACCTTAAAAACAGGACTTTTGTGCAACTAAAGCACACAGGTACGAAACAATTAAAACATCAAGAGTTCTTCGGAAGTCAACTCGAGTTTTCGTGGAGCCTTCACTAGCCAGCGGCGACTTCGCGGGTGTGGGCATCTCACGGAGCGCAGCCAAGCAGTACGGTCACGCAGTTATTCCACGAGAAGGCGCATCTGTTTGGCAGCAGCTGAACGCTGCAAACCCCGACAACCCTTTTTCTTCCCGAACTAACAGGCCCAGTACGTCACCTGGGGGGCGTTCGTCCGGCTGGTGTTAGAGGTGTTGCTGAGGGCTTCGCCTGTCTACGGTGGTGCCGGACGTGGTTGCAGTCAGTGACGTCTCCGGTGTTCGACTCAGCGTCCTGCCGGTTGCGGAAGCGGGATCGCAGCATCTCAGCGGCTGCATCGACGGCTGTTACTTCTTACTCTTTCCAGAGTTGCACTTGCAACTCAGTGTCCTCGGTTACTTGGTAGATACATTCTATTTTCTTCTCCTACAACTTTTCCTCTCTCCATCTAGTATCAAGGTGGTCATACCCTGGTCCTTGAACACGCCGGGCGGAGTGGCCGCGCGGATTAGCCGTGCGGTTAGGGGAACGATGTTACGGATTGCGCGGCACCTCCTGTCGAAAGTTCGAGTCGTCCGCCGGGCATGGGTGTGTGTGTTGTTCGTAGCGTAAGTTGGTTTAAGTAGTGTGTAAGTCTAGGAACCGATGACCTCAGCAGTTTGGTCCCCTAGGAATTCTCACACAATTTCCTTGAACTCATTTGCTGTACTCGTTCCCTCCTTCCTGTTAGAGCTTTCCACGTGTTTCTCTTCCCGGCGATTTGAAGTATTTTCGGAGCACTTAATTTGCATCATCGTTCTCTATCTACAAATCCCAAACGCTCATCTCTGTTTTCCCACGGGCCATGACTATTCCGTTCAATTTTGTGCTTCAGACGTACATTCACAAATTTCTAACTCGAATTACGTCCAATAGATCATTCTAGTAGATTGCTTTTGACGAGTAATATACTCTTAGTCTGTGCCTATCTGCTTCTTTTATCCTCTTCATTTGTGCTTCATGAGGTATTTTGCTTCAAAGTGTAAGAATCGAAGGGTAATTTTCGCTCTTCGAAAACGATGCCGATCTCATTGTTAATGAGCCTCTCACTATTACAATATATAGTCGATATTTGTGTAGTTCTTAGCTTTTGTTAGGGCGATGTCTTGTATTATATAAAATCATTATTTCTATTCGTTTGTCCCATTGGACACAGACGAAATTATTCAATGAGCTTTTTATACAAAATATGAGCATTCTGAAATGCTAGTCATCCATTTGCTTCTACATCTAACTTCAACTAATCGGATAAAAATAATTATTAGTATTAATAGAAGTTACATTTTACATTAATATATACAGCTCTATTTTCCTGATGCATTAATGCCATAGAATCGGCCAATGAAATTTCTTTGATAAAAAGTTGTCTCTGACATAGGAGAGTTTTTGGTAGCATATCTTTGCAATGTGGCCATCAGTCTCTGTTAAGTTACGTTTACGGCTCCACTGTGTTAAGTTTTGCCTGTGTTTTGTGAAAATAATGTCCTACATGAAAGTTATGAATCTGATTTAAAAACTGTGTGATGAAAACTTCGTCAACTGTTATGTTTGTATTTAAGAATAATGCCGAAATAAATTATCAAGTGTAAAAGAAAATAGGTGCTCCAATCATTTAAAAATAACAACCCAGGCCAACAGTTTAAAAGATTTGATAAATAAATTACAGATCCTGGACACTGAAGCCATGAGACTACAAAATAAATATATATCGATGTTTTACGTAAACCATCTTTTCACTGAACTGTTATCATCCTGCAGAAATACAATGATCTGATAAAATGCATGTCGAATATTTTTAAATTTACTGTCAGTGAACCATTTGGGAAGGTAGATTTCTACGAGATGCAACAATTTTTCGTTTCGTCTACTATGGTATTCGTAATTGCGATCGTAAGTTTCTTGCTAACATCTTCTCATTATTTTTATTTTTCAGGTATCAAATGCATATACTTCTTCTAATGATACTCAAGAATCTTAAAGAGTCCACCGACTTTTATAGGTATTTGAGCAGCAGTTACGTCTATCGCTTCACTACGAGAACACCATCTTTATTTTCATCACGATCTTTATGGTCGTTCTGTCATATAATATTAAATGTGCTGTGGTGTTCTTATGAGTACAGTTTCTACAGTATTACAGAACACCCAAGTTACCTGACGTCCTGTGACATTAATTTTCAGCCTACATTATTCCTGAAAAAAAAAGACCTTTCCAAAAACAATCTACTGACCTACATATATCAAAAAAATTTTGCATAACATCCGGAAACTGTACAGAAAATTGGGATACAGACCAACATAAACATCATTTCCACCCTTTCTATTGCTCATGAAAACCACACATTGCATGTTGTATCACTATACTGCGATACCTTCAGAGGTAGTGGTCCAGATTCCTATACACGTCAACATAAACATCATTTACGCCCTTTTTATTGCTCTTCAAAACCACACATTGCATGTTGTACCACTATACAGCGAGACCTTCAGAGGTGGTGGTCCGGATTGCTGTAAAGACCGGTACCTCTAACTCCCAGTACCACGTCCTCTTGCGTTGATGCACGCCTGTATTCGTCGTGGCATACTAACCACAAGCTCATCAATGTACTGTTGGTCCAGATTGTCCCACTCCTCAACAGCGATTCGACGTACATCCGTCAGAGTGGTTGGTCGGTCACGTCATCCGTAAACAGCCGTTTTCAATCTATCCCATGTCTGGAGAACATGCTGGCCACTCTAGTCGAGAGATGCAGTTATCCTGAAGGAAGTCATTCACAAGATGTGCACGATAAGGGCGTGAATTGTCGTCCATGAAGACGAATGCCTCGCCAATATATTGTCGGTATGGTTGTACTGTCGGTCGGAGGATGGCATTCACGTATCGTACAGCCGTTACGGCGCCTTCCACGACAACCAGCGGCGTACGTCAGCCCCACATAATGCCATCCCAAAATGGCAGGGAACCTCCACCTTGCTGCACTCGCTGGACAGTGTGTCTAAGGCGTTCAGCCTGCCGGTTGGTGGCCGAGCGGTTCTAGCCGCTTCAGTCTGGAACCGCGCGACCACTACGGTCGCAGGTTCGAATCCTGCCTCGGGCATGGATGTGTGTGATGTCCTTAGGTTAGTTAGGTTTCAGTAGTTCTAAGTTCTAGGAAACTGATGGCCTCAGATGTTAAGTCCCAGAGTGGTCAGAGCCATTTGAACCGTTTTGCGTTCAGCCTGACCGTATTGCCTCCACACACGTCTCCGGCGATTGCCTTGTTGAAGGCATATGCGACACTGATCGGTGAAGAGAACGCAATGAAAACCCAGAACGGTCGATTAGACATATTGTTGGGGCCATCTGTACCGCGCTGCCTGGTGTCTTGGTTGCAAAGATGGACCTCGCCATGGACGTCGGGAGTGAAGTAGCGCATCAGGCAGCTTATTGCGCAACGTTTGAGCCGTAACACGACGTCCTGTGGCTGCACGAAGAGCATTATTCAACATGGTGGCGTTGCTGTCAGGGTTCCTCCGAGCCATAATCCGTAGGTAGCGGTCATCGACTGCAGCAGTAGCCTTTGGGCGGCCTGAGCGAGGCATGTCGTCGACAGTTCCTGTCCCTCTGTATCTGCTCCATGTCCGAACAACATCGCTTTGATTCACTCCGAGACGCCTGTACAGTCCCTTGTTGAGAGCCCTTCCTGGCGCAATGTAGCAATGTGGACGTGATCTAATAGCGGTAATGACCGTCTACGCATGGTTGCACTACTGACAACACGAGCTGTGTACCTCCTTACTGGGGAAATAAGTGCAACTGATCGGCTGTCTGACCCCCTCCGTCTAATAGACACTGCTCATGCAAGGTTGTTTACATCTTTGGGAGGGTTTAGTGACGTCTCTGAACAGTGAAACGTACTGTGTCTGTGGTACAGTATCCACAGTCAGCGTCGGTCTTCAGGGGTTCTGGGAACCGATTGATGCCAAACTTTTTAGATATATATATAAATAGGTTAGTATACAACAGTCCACAAAAACTGTGTGCAGCCATATTCCAAATACACAGCACAGGCCTATCAGGCGCGAAATTTACGCAGCAATTAGACTACAGACAGTTCCGTTCAGAAGGAGGTTTAACTTCAGGAAACCCAATTGGCCAAAGATTACAGAAACGCTAGACGCTGCAGTTCCCAATGTTGGACCTTCACCTGACTCGTATCACACATTTGCGGATGCTGTACGGAGATGCTCCAGAACTGCCGTTCCTCAGAGTTGTCGAACATCATACATTCTGACTTCAGAACTCAGTGCTCAATTTACAGAGTATAAGGTACTATTCGAAGATGATCCATTCGGCGAGACAATGCTGGCGTCTCGGAATAAACGTATTATATCTCTGAAGGAATTCAAGAGGAATTATTGGGTTAAAACTATGGAAAAACTTGATGTATTCAGAAACAGTCATAATGCGTAGTGATTATTGAGACGCCTCAATACTGACCCATCCATATCCACAGCACACTGCAACATCATTGCAGATCAGATAGCACACCAACTGCTGGTGAATGGGAAAGGAAGCCATAGAATCAAAGTGCCAAAAGTACACCAAGAACCACAAGAACAGACGTGGAATCTGACTCTTCTATCAAGATATCTGAATTAAACAAGACTATTAAGGAGAACAAAACTGATAAAGCACCCAGTTTATATGAAATCCATATGGAGCAAAACAAGAACTTCGGCCCAGCAACAAGAAAAGTGTAGATTTTCAAAAACTGCATGAACAAGTGCCAAATACCAAAGATCTGGCGAAAGAGCAGGGTGATAGATCTTCTGAAACCTGGAAATGAAGAAAATCATCCCGAGAATTTCAGACCAGTTACCTTTTTGAGTCACCTTTATAAACTGTTCGAACGTATGCTTCTGAATAGAATGTTACCAGTAATAGACCCTTTTCTCACACCCGAACAGGCAGGATTTCGACCAAACAGAAGCTTCACAGGGCAACTTTTGAATCTCACCCAGTTTATAAAGGATGGCTTTGAAACCCGACAAGTAACGGGCTTGGTCTTCATGGATCTCACAGCAACGTATGATACTGTCCACCATCGGTTTACTCCATGCAAAATTATACAATATGATCAAGAATGCCCTTCTAGTTAGACTAATCAGCGCCCTCCTCCAAAACCGGAGGTTTTTTTGTTGAATTTCAAGGACAACGCAGTCGCTGGAGAGCGAAGAAAAATGGTCTAACTCAGGGAAGCGTCTTGGCTCCACTTCTCTTCAATATTTATATCAACGACCAGCCATTAACTCCAGGCACAAGGATATTCTTATCTGCAGATTACCTAGCCATTGCTACACAGAGCTCATGCTTTGAAATAGTGGACGGAAACGTACAAGTGCAGTTGTTAGAACTGTCAAGCTACTACAATCAGAACGAACTCAGATCAAACCCTTCGAAGACACATGTGTGTGCCTTTTATCTAAGGACCAGGGAAGCTAATCGTGAGCTGCATATTGATTGGTCAGGCACCCAACTCCAGCATCATCACGCCCCTAAATATTTGGGAGTAGAGCTCTGACATTCAAAACTCACGGCAAGAACATTAAAATGGAAACCTCCACTCGAAACAATCTAATTCGCAAACTAGCGGGACACAGTGGGGCTCACATCCACAGACCCTTCGCTCTTCCGCAGTGGCACTGTGCTTTTCTACTGCCGAATAAGCTTCCCAGTCTGGTAGAGGTCATCTCATGCCACACAAGTAGACATTGCTTTGAACGAAACCTGCAGGATGATCACAGGTGGCTTAAGACCCACCCCAACTCACAAGCTTTACTACCTGGCTGTAATAGCGCCACCATGGGTACGCAGAGCAGTGGTTGCCAACAAAGACAGGCTGGAAGTGGAATAGAACAGCGCCCATCCACTGCATGGACATAATCCACCGCAGCAACGGCTGAGCTCGCGAAAGAGCTTCCTGAGGACATCCGAGAAGCTCTCCGTTTCAGCAGATAAGGCTAGGCTTAAATTATGGAAGAAGTCGACGCCTCATCTGCGCGGATGGGTGCCAGAAGCTGAAGAACTACCACCTGGACACAATGAAAGCTGGCTGGTGTGGAAATCTTTAAACAGATTACGATCAGGAGATGGACGATCCAGAGACAACCTGAGGAGATGGTGCTTCATAACAGAAGACACGTCCTGCGATTGTGGACAACCCACATGCTCCAGTGCCCTTTCTGCCCTACATCTTACACGAAGAATGATCTCCTAAAAGCCACTCCAAGTGTCTTGGAGTTGCAAGGTACTGGGCACATGTAACACAAATACAATTTGTGTATATATATATATATATATATATATATGTGTGTGTGTGTGTGTGTGTATGTGTGTGTGTGTGTGTGTGTGTATACTTGGACAACTCCTTTTCTGTTCGGTCTAGTACTATTAGCAGGACATCAGTGACCTAAAAATAATTTGCTGTACAAATTGCTGGAAATTCTGTAAATCCCGATCCGTTCTCAAGTTGAGGTCTTGTTGATGTTGTTGAACAGAATGTAGGCAACAGCATTCCTGTAATAGTTGTCTGGAGAATATTTCTTGGATTGTAGTTTGTTGGCAGGTACCTGTGAAATGAGTGGGGGCCCATTTACTGTCAGTGTCGAGGATAAAAACGAATGACTTCACCTTTTCTGAGAATGCTCTATATGAATGTCAATCTGACGATTTCCTGATGTTTTCCATAGATCAAATAACGGCAGTAAACTAAAATTTCTTGAAAATCCGACTGTCAGCAAACGCATATCGCTGAAACCGGATTTAATCCTTAACAACCAAATAGTGTTCCACTATTCATCCTTGCTAAAGCAGCAGGAGGCAGTTTCTGAATTTTTATCGGGAGAGGATAATATGCTTATTGTAAATTGTATAACTTTTCCTCGAATTCCGTTGACTCTTTTCTCGCCTCTGTAACCTCCACATCCTTTTCTTGTGTTCATCTTATATTTTTAATATTTGAGTGCAATGTACTATAAGATTCAATTCTTCATATCTTGTGCATTTCAATATACATTGTTTTTCAGTGGATCTATATTCGTAGAATGATCACATACCTTTAAAAAGAAGTGTATTTCTACAGCTAGAAGTAAAAACTCCAACAGACAGGTTCACCTATTACAATTTTATTTCTGATAAACGGTCTTGGAAAATCTAAGTTTCTAACGTCGGATATGTAAAGCATATAAATTTAAATTTCAAGCATAATCAGGTCAGATACAATATAATAGGGTACATTGTCAGAAATGGACGTATACAACTTAACTTACGCAAATACACCTCAATATCTCCATAGTATAGACAAAACAATGCTATAATCTGTTGCGTGGACTGTCTGCCAAGTCGTAAAATGCCTGATGTGTCTTAGAAAGCTGAAATTTATTATGCGACATAAATACTGTCATTGTGGAACATTAAAACTGCGTATTTGTGTTCTTAGTATATCTGCGCTCTTTTAGGTATTGCCGGGAGCTTCCCTAAAAGACATATTTTTGTAATTGCCTCGGTCATTTTAGAAACACTTGGCAATAATCACGTGAAACGACATTGCATTTCATTCCTGTAAAGTTCATTCACTTTTATAGCAGATTTCCCTATTGCCACGTTAATTTTAGGAGTCAGACTTACTTCAATCCAGTTACCTCAAAAGGGTAACAGTTTGTATTTGTTTACGGAAATGAGAAAACTGAATCGAAACGAAACAAAAGAGTCTATTATTTTTGAATAATATTTTCGTGCGCAACACCGAATTGAGATCCCCTTTCCAGATGCATTCCCGCTTTATGATGAAAAATAAACCGCCTTCGGTCATATCAACACATTTATATTCATAAACAATTGCACAGTTCAATATTTGCACCCAAATTTATTTAAATTTTGTGTGTTTAACGGAAATAGGATGGAAAAATGCAAACGATAAATTATTGAGGAATTAAAGCTGTGATACATAGCTGATTGCTAACATAATAAAATCAAAAACAATTTCGGACGTGAAATCGCCCTTTTTTTTCAGCCTAAACAGAACATCTACATCTACATGGATACTATGTATATCATATTTAAGTGACTGGCAGAGTGTTCATTGAAGCACCTTCACAATTCCCTATAATTCCAATCTCGTGTAGCGCGCGGAAAGAACGAACACCTATATCTTTCCGTACGAGCTCTGATTTCCCTTATTTTATCGGGGTGATCGTTTCTCCCTATGTAGGTCGATGTCAAAAAACTATTTTCGTATTTGTAGGAGAAAGTTGGTGACTGGAATTTTTTGAGAAGATTCCGTCGCAAAGAAAAATGCCTTTGTTTTAATAATGTCCAACCCAAATCCTGTATCATTTCAGTGTCACTCTCTCTCATATTCCCCGATAATACAAAACGTGATGCCCTTCTTTGAACTATTTCGATGTACTCCGTCAGTTCTATCTGTTAAGGATCCCACACCGCGGAGCAGCATTCTAAACGTGGACGAACAAGAGTAGTGTAGACAATCTCCTTAGCAGATCTGTTACATTTTCTAAGTGTCCTGCCAATAAAACGCAGTCTTATGTGGAAATAATTTTTGAATGACGATAGAGAGCACTGCAGTATTTGAAATGCCAGTGGACTTTGATACATTGCGCTAGAAATATGAAGGCGTTAAAATTAATTATTGTTGATGTGTTCTTCAATCCGAAGACTTATTTGATGCAGCTCTCCGTGTTAGTGTTGGGCTGGCCGGTAATTTCATAGCGTTTTTCCGTAAGTTTAATAAACACATTAGCTGCACATAACAGAGACTTCAGTCATCAATAATATATTCTCCTCTACTGTTTACAACAGCCTGCCGACGCTGAGGTAACTTTTTTGATTCCGCATCTGTAGAAGTGGCGTGGTTTTGAAGCGAAGAATTCGTCGAGGCCTGTGCGGAGCGCATTTTCTTTCGGAAAGAAAGTTCCTTGAAGGTTGTTCGACAGAGAGCGGAGAAGGTGAAATTCTAAAGGCGCAACATCAGGTGAATAAAGTGCGTATGGAGGGACATCCAGACCCAACTCCTGTGTAGTATTTCTTGTCAGTAGCAGAGTGCTGGAGGGAGTGATTGTGGAGTAGCATCACTTCACGCAGTGTTCCTAGTCATTTTTCTAGGAATGTACGTGCAGGATGTCCCAGTTATTGACACTAAATGTCAGCAGTTATGGCTAAACCTTCACAAGATGCTTAACATTATCTTTTGTGGATGCACGCTGGTCTATTTACGGGGGACTGCTGCTTTTATTGGGCTCATCCATCCCTTTCCTTTCCCTGTGTTAACATAAAGAATCATTTCTCATCACCATCAATGATACAGGCTACGAATGGTCGGTATTATTCACGAGCCAACTGAAGACGAGCAAGAGGAGATGCACATATGGCCAGCCGTTGATTTTTGGTCTTTGTCTTAGAGCATGCTCTACCCATATACCCGAGTTTTGAACCTTCGCCATTGCATGAAAATGCCACACGATGGTGGAATGATCATATTTCATCACATTTTCCAGCTATCGGGTACACTGACGTGGATCACTGTGGATTAATGGGTTTAAGCGATCTTCCTCAAATCCCAATGGTGTTCCTTACCATAAAACTGATCCACCTTAAAACGAGAAAATCGTTTTCTTGCTGTGCTCTGTCCAATGGAATTACCCCATACATGGCTCAAATGTTTCTGACTGCATCCGATACTGTCACCCCTCTATTGAACTCAAACAGAAGAATATGTCGGAAATGTTCCGATTTCCCCACATGGCATTGCACTTTCTAGCGTTCACAGCTCCAGTCACTATCTCCAAATCACAAAATGACAATATTTAAACTCAACTAGGAACAGTGAACTACTAATAAAAATTATGATCCATAGCTAAACCTACTGCAGCCGAAATACCAACATGCTAAACAAAACCGCTTCGTACTTACGTACAATCTAATACAAGCTCTTTCAGGTTGGCACAAGTACCGCTACCCAGATCTTTTGAACCTGCTAACTGTATTTAGACCTTTGTCTCCCTCTATAAGTTTTACCTCTCCACACTCCCCTCTATTACCTAAATGACTATTGTTTGAGGCCTCTGGATATATCCTAATAATAGACGCGTTCTTTTAATCACATCCTGCCATAAATTTGATTTCTTTCAAATTCAGTTTAGTAGCTTCTCATTTGTTATCCCTGCTGTCTTCAGAAAATGTGTGGCTTATTCTTTTCAGAAAGTATGATGGTATATTGACAGTCTCAAAGATTCTACACGTCTGCTTGAATAGTCGTACTTGAATATTCGGTTGATTGCTAGATTCACCAATTGTTTTAGAAATTCCGAGAGAATACTAATGGTTTACCTGTCTCTTACATATCGACTCCAACTTCTTCTGTCACGTCATCAAACAAGTGGCTCACTTCACAGTGGCCTGCAGTGTACTCTTTCCTCATGTCTGCTCTTTCCTCTGCGTTTAACAGTGGGATTCCCAGTGCACTAGAAACGTTGCCTCTCTTGCTTTTATTTTCACCGGAAATTGTTTTGACTCTTCTATATCCTGTACATACCCCCTTCCGATGATCATTCCTTTTTCGATTTCTACACATTTCACCTGCTGCCCTTTCGCTTTGACTTCTCTGAATTTCCTGTTCATTTCATTCCTAAGTGATTTGTATTGCTGTGTTCCTGTCTTTTTCGGAACGTTCTTGTATTCCTTCTGTTGTAGATCAGCGGAAGTATTTCTCTTGTTACCAAAATTCCTTCCCAGTTATGTTCTTAGCAACAATGTTTCTCTTTCCAACGTCTGTGATTTCTCTCTTTCGGTATCCTTCATCACAGTATCAAATTTCACATTGCAAACGCGTCTCATTATTCCTCATTACCTCAAGTCCTTTATTATTGATTTCTCTGTTAGATTCTCTTAAGGTTCAGTCTCTTTTCATTATTACTGGATTGTGATTTGATTCTACTTCTACGTACGCCTTACAGTTCAATATCAGATGTCAGAATCTCTATCTGACCGTAAAGTAATCCAACAGGGATCTGCACGAGTCTTCAGGTCTTTTCCAGGTACACCACATCGTTTTTTGATTCTTGAACAGAGCATTCGATTTTATGGGCTGAAATTTATTGCAGAACTGTCCCACTCCCATTACGAAGCCCATATTTTCCAGTAACCATTTCTGCTACTCCATCCCCTACAACAGTATTTGCAATCCAACATTACTATTAGATTTCCATCACTATCTACAGGGTGTTTCAAAAATGACCGGTATATTTGAAACGGCAATAAAAACTAAACGAGCAGCGATAGAAATACACCGTTTGTTGCAATATGCTTGGGACAACAGTACATTTTCAGGCGGACAAACTTTCAAAATTACAGTAGTTAAAATTTTCAACAACAGATGGCGCTGCAAGTGATGTGAAAGATATAGAAGACAACGCAGTCTGTGGGTGCGCCATTCTGTACGTCGTCTTTCTGCTGTAAGCGTGTGCTGCTCACAACGTGCAACTGTGCTGTAGACAACATAGTTTATTCCTTAGAACAGAGGATTTTTCAGGTGTCGGAATTCCACCGCCTAGAACACAGTGTTGCTGCAACAAGACGAAGTTTTCAACGGAAGTTTAATGTAACCAAAGGACCGAAAAGCGATACAATAAAGGATCTGTTTGAAAAATTTCAACGGACTGGGAACGTGACGGATGAACGTGCTGGAAAGGTAGGGCGACCGCGTACGGCAACCACAGAAGGCAACGCGCAGCTAGTGCAGCAGGTGATCCGACAGCGGCCTCGGGTTTCCGTTCGCCGTGTTGCAGCTGCGGTCCAAATGACGCCAACGTCCACGTATCGTCTCATGCGCCAGAGTTTACACCTCTATCCATACAAAATTCAAACGCGGCAACCCCTCAGCGCCGCTACCATTGCTGCACGAGAGACATTCGCTAACGATATAGTGCACAGGATTGATGACGGCGATATGCATGTAGGCAGCATTTGGTTTACTGACGAAGCTTATTTTTACCTGGACGGCTTCGTCAATAAACAGAACTGGCGCATATGGGGAACCGAAAAGCCCCATGTTGCAGTCGCATCGTCCCTGCATCCTCAAAAAGTACTGGTCTGGGCCGCCATTTCTTCCAAAGGCATCATTGGCCCATTTTTCAGATCCGAAACGATTACTGCATCACGCTATTTGGACATTCTTCGTGAATTTGTGGTGGTACAGCTGCAGGAATAAATAGGTTAAAGGTGGAAGTGGTGACGGCCAACGCAGCAAACAGAATAGTGAAATCTGAGACATTCAGTCGATCGTGAGATAGAACCGTATATACCAAACCGATGTATGTCTCGACACTCACGAGTTAATGCAGGAAATAAAAACACCCTCGAAACGTGTAAACACCAGTATTTGTAACAAGTGCGCCTTGTCATCCCTTCAGTAACAATTTTCTTCTTATGCACTACACGGTCATATTGTTGCGGACTTATTCGAAATCTGTTCATAATTCTGTTTTACTATGCAGCCGATGATCTCCACGTTACGTTTAGTACCTGCTCCTCGGACAATGTACGTCCGTTACTGCGTTGCAATGGACACGCGGTTTGTCGCTTCCTATCCGACAAGGATAATGAACTACATAGCTCGACACCGGTTTTAACGTCTTTTCACTTATGAAATGTCGTATCTTGCAGGAACGAAATATTTCATCTGCCACTTCTTTCTCACTCCTCGAAATTCCTAGGGTTCCTGTCTGACAAAGCCGGCCGGTGTGGCCGAGCGGTTCTAGGTGCTTCAGTCCGGAGCCGCGCGACCGCTACTGTCGGAGGTTCGAATCCTGCCTCTGGCATGGATGTGTGTGGTGTCCTTAGGTTAGTTAGGTCTAGGGGACTGATGACCTCAGATGTTAAGTCCCATAGTTCTTAGAGCCACTTTGTCTGACGAAATGTGACGTTCGGCAGCTGTTTTTCTGGATATAACGCAATATTTGCTTTGTTTATCGTTGCCATTGCTCTGCTTTGTATCGACACCACTAGTACTGTAGCACTGTTGTGCGTTACTCGTCGACTAAGCAGTGCAACTACGGCCGGTAGCTTCATCCTGTGCTCACCGTTGGATAGGTCCAGTCCCGCCCCTTGTTGCCACTGGCAGCATATATAGTGGTTGCATAGTAGCCAACATGTGGGGCGACGAATGCCGTAAAAATCGTTGGCCTTTTGCACCCTCGCACTCTAGGGGGTCATTTAGTAATCGCGAAAGCGTTACGGAGATGATAGATAAACTGCAGTGGAAGACTCTGCAGTAGCTCGTTACGGGCTTTTGTTAAAGTTTCTAGAACATACCTTCACCGAAGAGTGAAGCAGTATATTGCTCCCTCCTACGTATATCTCGCGAAGAGACCATGAGGATAAAATCAGACAGATTAGAGCCCACACAGAAGCATACCGACAATCCTTCTTTCCACGAACAATGCGAGACGGGTTTAGAAGGGAGAACCGATAGAGGTACTGAGGATACACTCCGCCACACACCGTCAGGTGGCTTGCGGAATATGGATGTAGATGTACATGTAGAAGGGGTTCCTTGGCAATATGTGTCCATTTATGGTATGCGATACTCTGTGGGACCCTACACGCTGCCCTTGCGCGTATGTTATAACTGCTTACGTTCTGGACGCTTAATTAGATAATACTGT
Source organism: Schistocerca cancellata (assembly GCF_023864275.1). Lineage (NCBI taxonomy): Eukaryota > Metazoa > Arthropoda > Insecta > Orthoptera > Acrididae > Schistocerca > Schistocerca cancellata. Next base: position 566,451,667 of record NC_064632.1, read on the forward strand.
AGAAAATCCAAGTTTGACATGTGTAGTGCTGATCACCGAACGTCAGTCTGTGAATGGGATACGTTCACTTGCGCCAACTGTTACGATGCACATCATGCAACAGACAAAGCAAAATTTTAATTCACTGAAAGGAGACAAGCTCATGAACACAGTAACATTTCAGTTCAATAAAAGTTGGAAGTACTAAAAAACAGACCTCACGCTGAAATCGTTACACGTCAGCAGAACTGTTCACCCACGTTGAAAACCACATCCTTTGCAGTACCAATGTAACGCTAAAAGAATTACCTTCCCTGCTACAGGAAAATAAATCCACTGCCACCATACGCGGCATGGTGAACGAGTCAGTAGCTCTGGCACCAACAAGCGCACCGCCTCCTAAACGCAGACAGGACGTCCCCATTCCGCCGCGCAAGTGCGACACACCGACGTTACAACTCTGACGAAAATACCTCTGCTGCGTCACAACTCAGTCGATTATGATATGTTACGCGGACACCTGCACGACTGAAATCAAACGGACCGTCCCCTGCAAATAATGGGCAATCGTTATGAGAGACCGAATACTTTTATAGAAACACTAGTAGAACTTCTAAGACGAATAATGGAGCGACAGAAACAAGTGGTGATGACCCCAGAAGCTACGTGAGGAAAAGAAAATGCAGTTGTATATTGGAACTACTGCATTTTAGCGGAACCCTAGATCTGTAAGAAGCAATATAATTGTTTTACTAAATCTCGTGCAAAGTAATGATGTTAAATTAACGAAACATAGCTAGCTTCAGATGAAACATTCACCTTCGCAGGCTATCAAGCTGTACAAGCTGATAGGACAAGCACGGTGCCACTGCAATCTCGATCCGTTATGATATAAATTGCAAAAGAGTCGAAACCAATAACAGAATCAGGGGTATCGAGGCACAAGCTATTGAAGTAAGTAATGCGAATAAAACCACGTCAGTACTTTCGGTGTACACAACTCCCTACGTACGGATAAGTAACGAGACGATTCTCAGCATGTTACAGCAAGTGGCCGGCCGAAGTGGCCGAGCGGTTAAAGGCGCTACAGTCTGGAACCGCACGACCGCTACGGTCGCAGGTTCGAATCCTGCCTCGGGCATGGATGTGTGTGATGTCCTTAGGTTAGTTAGGTTTAAGTAGTTCTAAGTTCTAGTGGACTTATGACCACATGAGTTGAGTCCCATAGTGCTCAGAGCCATTTTTTTGTTACAGCAAGTAACGGCCGTACTCTGACTTTGGGAGATCTCAATGCACAGCACCCGACATGGGGTTGTAAACAGGCTGATTGAAAGGGGATTACGATTCTGGAAATAATCGATGGATTTAGTAATTTTGAATGATGGCTCGGCTACTCGCATCAGTATACCTAGTCAAGGAGAGTCACCAGGCGACTTAACTACTGAATCACTCCAGTTGGCTCCTATCACGAAGTGGTGCGTTCTGCAAGACCCATTAGGATCGGATCGCCCACCTCTGCTAATAAACTTGCGTGGTCAGGAATGGTCTACCGAAATTCATTATAATGTGTTGATGTGGTATACACGGAAAGCTGAGTGGGAGGCGTATAAAAAATATGAGCAACACAACGCGCAAGTACTTGCAGATACACACGATGCTGTAGTAGACCATACTCGTAGAACATTCACAGAATCCATCACCAATGAGGCTACGAAGTCCATATCACACAGGCGAACGTGATATGTATGAACCCAGCCGACCTCCAAGGCCATGGTAGTATGAGGACTGCAGGGATGCAAAGGTGATACAGATGAAGGCATTAAGACGATGTAAGGAGCGGATCACATTAGAAAATTATCTTGCCCTTAAATATGGGGTAGCGAAAGCGAAACGTAAACCCAATGTGACTCTAAGCATTTACAGGGCACTTGCTCGTCGCTACCTGGGCTACGGAAGTAGTAACTACGTATCGGCAAGGAATTTCGTCCTCTTTGAACTGGAAAAAATACAGTATAAAGATCTCCGCTTCTGTGTCGCTGCGTTGAAACCGACGTCAACAAATGCACTGTTATGGGAGACTTTAGAAGCACCAGTACATCGCCGACGGCGTTATCTCGCATCGAAGTTCATGCTCAAACACAGCCAGTTAAGAAGATCGTCGGTTACGCAGAATACCAGGGCGGTGTTTACCAGTCGATACGGGATCAACAAACAAGCGCCAATTCACTTAAGATTTATTGTTGCAACAGTGAAAATGGAGTACATGAAATGATAACATTTACATATCAAAAGGACAAGCGATTCCTAGATACCAGGTATTGATGCATGCTGAGATACCAATATTAATACGTGATGGAGCCTCCACGGACAGCAATGCAGGCAATAATACTGTCATCCAGTCGACCGTACAGATAGCGAATACTGTCCAGGGATACCTTGTGCCACGCCTGCCTCAACCTGTTCACGTAGTTCCGTAAGAGTTGTTGGTTGACGAGTAGTATGGGTCACTTCTCGTCCCATCGTATCCCACACGTACTAGACTGGAGACAAGTTCGGAGATAATGGTGGCCGGGGAAGTTTCTCCACGTCTTGCTGAGCATGTTGAGTCTCAAGCGCAGCGTGTGGGACGACACATCACCTTCCTGTTGCAAGAACGGCAAAAGAACCGGTCTAAGAACATTCTGCAAGTACCGAGCTCTGGTTAGCGTTTCCTCCAGACACGCCAGTTGTGAAGGAGAGTTGTAGCTTATCACACTCCAGGACTGTAAGGCTTCGGCTGGGTCCAGGGCGTTTTAAACGAATGCACTCTACGAGGCAACGCTCACCAGGTCCTCCTCGTACGGTCAACGACCATCACTTGCATGCAGGCAGAATATGCGTTCATCGCTGAAGACCGTAGTGCGCCATTCCAATTTCCAGCTGATTCTCAGACGTCACCAGTTGAGCCGTGCATGTCGATACTGTGGCGTGAATGGAAGGCGGGATAGAGGTATGCATGCCAATAGTCCCACTGATAATAACAGCTTCGCAACAGTTGGTGTTGACACGTCTGGGTTCATAAGCCCTCTTTCTGTGTTGCGATAGCTTTACGATCTGCCACAGCTGCCCTTACAACACGCCGATGCTGACTGTGAAGCGTGGACGTCCAGAACCTCGTCTACAGGTGTAATAATGTTCACATTGTCACTGATACCAGCATCGTTGCACAGTTGCCGTAGCATGTCCTACATCTGTGCCAATCTCCGAAAAGAACCAAATCAACTCTCGGAAGGCCACAGTTTGATCTCTTTCAGTCTCGTTCAGCTCATCTTCTACATCTACATCTACATCTACCTGTATACTCTGCAAGCCACCCAACGATGTGTAGCGGAGAGCACTGTACGTGCCACTGTCATTACCTCCCTTTCCTGTTCAAGTCACGTATGGTTCGCAGGAAGAACGACTGCCGGAAAGCCTCCGTGCGCGCTCGAATCTCTCTAATTTTACATTCGTGATCTCCTCGGGAGCTATAAGTAGGGAGAAGCAATATATTCGATACCTCATCTAGAAACACACCCTCTCGGAACCTGGACAGCAAGCTACACCGCGATGCAGAGCGCCTCTCTTGCAGAGTCTGCCACTTGAGATTGCTAAACATCTCCGTAACGCTATCACGCTTACCAAATAACTCTATGACGAAACGCGCCTCTCTTCTTTGGATCTTCTCTATCTCCTCCGTCAACCCTATCTGGTACGGATCCCACATTGATGAGCAATACTCAAATATAGGTCGAACGAGTGTTTTGTAAGCCACCTCCTTTGTTGTAGGACTACATTTTCTAAGGACTCTCCCAATGAATCTCAACCTGGTACCCACCTTACCAACAATTAATTTTATATGATCATTCTACTTTAAAACGCATACTCCCAGATATTTTACAGAAGTAACTGCTACCAGTGTTTTTTCCGCTATCATATAATCATACAATAAAGGATCGTTCTTTCTATGTATTAGGAATACATTACATTTGTCTATGTTAAGTGTCAGTTTCCACTCCCTGCACCAAGTGCCCATCCACTGCAGATCATCCTGCATTTCTCTACAATTTTCTAATGCTGCAACTTCTCTGTATACTACAGCACCATCCGCGAAAAGCCGCATGGAAGTTCCGACACCATCTACTAGGTCATTTATATATATTGTGAAAAGCAATGGTCCCATAAAGCCCTGTGGCACGTCTGAGGATACTTTAACGTCTGTAGACGTCTCTCCATTGAGAACAACATGCTGTGTTCTGTTTGCTAAAAACTCTTCAATTCAGCCACACAGCTGGTCTGATATTCCGTAGGCTCTTACTTTGTTTATCAGGCGACAGTGCGGAACTGTATCGAACGCCTTCCGGAAGTCAAGGAAAATAGCATCTACCTGGGAGGCTGTATCTAATATTTTCTGGGTGTCATGAACAAATAAAGCGAGTTGGGTCTCACACGATCGCTGTTTCCGGAATCCATGTTGATTCCTACAGAATAGATTCTGGGTTTCCAGAAACGACATGATATTTGAGTAAAAAACATGTTCTGAAATTCAACAACAGATCGATGTCAGAGATATAGGTCTATAGTTTTGCGCATCTCCCGACGACCCTTCTTGAAGACTGGGACTACCTGTGCTCTTTTCCAATCATTTGGAACCTTCCGTTCTTCTAGAGACTTGCGGTACAGCCCTAGGAAGCATGAGTTGGTCTATGTAACACTGTTGCTTTCTTGTTTCACACTTTAGTACCACATGAGCCTTCAGGCAGTAAGCTTGGGACTTCGTGCTGGGCGAAAGATTTGCGATAAATGCAAGCTAAGTATGGAACCATTGCCGTAGTATACTCTTTGTAAAACCGAATTGGGCCTCGATGAGAACCTGGAGACGTATTTGCTTTCAACTCCTTCAGACGTCTCTCTACACCAGCGATCGCATTAGTATACCTTGTACAGGAGTCTGTGCGATGGTCAAGCGACGGTATGTCTGTACGATTCTCTTGCGTGAGCTGTTTCCTAAATGTGGAATTTAAAAATTCAGCTTTACTTCTATCTTCTACTGAGACACCACACTAGTCTACAACTCCGACGCGGCGTAGTTTACGCTGAGCTCCAAACAGGTCGCACTCGACAAGGACTATACTATGCATCCACCTTACGTTACGAAAATAGTTCTCAAGTGGATATCCAACCTCCAAAAGTGGATATAAGATGACTCACAGTTCTATTTAGTGAGTTAGTTAAACAGTACCGTACCTCAAGTGTATGTCTGAGAACTCATCTACAGCTGTCTCCAAATTGAGACAAACTGGACTTTACAAGAGAGACGTTAGTCATTCAGTAACTGGATCTAGAACCATACCAAGGTTTAATGACATATCTGGGAAAAGCGGAGGATGTTCTACAGTTACATACACAGTCTTCATACTCAACCCAAGTATTGTATGACTTATATCGACATATATGTGTAAACTATTGCTAGTATTGACATCAACTTTTGCCATAGCTGGTTTCTAACTCTATTTGGTGCAGTTACAAAACTATATACTTGCTGCGTGCAAGGAAAGGGGGTTCTCATCCGGCCACATGTCATGTCTGACGCAAAGTGCATTCGGTGAATACAACGTAAGAAAAGACTTCAAGTTTACTAGACCTTGCACGTTTTCATCTTCACCATTCAGTGCCAAAGCATTCGTTCAATATAGTGTCAAGAAAAAACTTAGACCTAGCATATTTTTGATGTGTTGGCAGATGTGCCAACACCTTGTAGTTAGAGGAGGCCGAAATGCACGCTATAATCTAACGCAGACTGGCGTGCGGTCTGGAACAGGATACGTAATGAATGCTGTAAAGAAAAGTACGTAGCTGCTGGAATACTTAACTTTAATCCATCATTTGTATACAGCATTCTTGATGATACAAGTGAGACTCTCTCTAGAAATGGTAAATGGCGCCTTGCTAGGTCGTAGCCATGGACTTAGCTGAAGGCTATTCTAACTGTCTCTCGGCAAATGAGAGAAAGGCTTCGTCAGTGTAGGCGCTAGCAAAGTCGTCCGTACAACTGGGGCGAGTGCTAGTACGTCTCTCTAGACCTGCCGTGTGGTGGCGCTCGGTCTGCAATTACTGACAGTGGCGACACGCGGGTCCGACATGTACTAATGGACCGCGGCCGATTTAAAGCTACCACCTAGCAAGTGTGGTGTCTGGCGGTGACACCACAATTTTCATCTGCACCATTGAATGCCAACGCTTCAAATCCACTATGCGGTCATCATCAGAAGCTTACAGAGTCAGGAATACTATAGACATACAGAGATTCATAATACCTGTTTCTGTAAGTCACTTCAGGTGAATTTCTGGCAGTTCCCTTAAAAGCAACTGGAGACGGTTTTGCTTCTCCTAGCTTCTCCTTTCGGAACTCAGCGCTCCCCCTGATCGCCTCAATCCCAACGAGACAAACAGTAAGCAACAACCCTGCTTTGACACTTAAATGCACTCCAACATTTCAGATGAATTTCAGAAGAATCACATCAGATGAAGTAGTTTTCTTCCTTAGTTGCTGCGTTCTGTGTCTGTGTTCCAGTGGTTTGCGTTTGTTGCATCCGGGACTGCAGTGCCTTCCATGTACTGGCGACGTTGCCCCTATGACAGTCACACCACCCCTTGAGCTAGTGAGCGCCCGTCTCCAGAGAAACGCTCTCCTGCGCCCGAACCTTCTTGCTTTGTTGCAGCGGGAACCGAAGCGACGCGCTCGCGCCAGTCTCAGCTTTGTGCGCACACCGTGAATGTTTTCCGCGCGGCGGCCTACCGACTAACGAGTCCCTCATTAGTTTCCAGGGGATTATTCGGGGTGCTAATACGCACCTCGATTTCATCTCAGTGAGCGAACCTGAGATGCTGCGACCGCACGTTCGCCTGTACGCAAATTGCTCCGGGGCAGTACTTTGCCCGCCTGCCCCTGCGACAAGCTCCGATGGAAAGGGCGCTGTTGCGTAAACTTGCGGTGAGCAAAAGGCACCGGTTTACCTCCCTCCAGGTACGCAGTGCCGAGAACACGACGCTTCTCAGGAAAACATGGGTCGGGAAGGGGACTAAGAGGGATATATTCTGCTGACAATCATGTCATCTGTTGATACAACAGAGAAAGAGGAACTAACAGTGAAAGTTCCCAGTAAAGACTCATTTACCCAAAAAGTCAAATATCCTTACTTGACACGGAGTCAGTGCTGCTTTGAACAAAACAATAAAAAACACACAAGTTAAGCGGAGTTGGAACGCCCTATCCCGACAATGTTAAATTTAGTGTCTTGTCTTCCCTGTATTTCAGGAACCACTGCAGCGATTGACATTAAACTTTTATAGGACATTAATCTGTATGTTCTGAGGCGACTGAACTACAATAATTGCATTTCAGCCACTGCTTCCGGAAATACTATTTTTTAACTACATAGTTAAAATTTTGTGTACTTTTTTGTACGTTATCACAAGTAATTTTAATTATACACAACATTATATTCTTCTTTTAGTTCAGGAGACTCAGAACATATATCTTATACTCCCTGATAATTTGAATGCTCTACTCGAAGTGCTTTCTGAGATTTAGGGAAAAATGCAACAAAAATGTAAAGTTTCAGGAACGGCTTCTAATGTTTCAGAATACTGTAACTCATTTAATATATGCTCAACTTTTTATTTTATCCTAAGGACAAACACACACCCATGCCCGAGGGAGGACTCGAACCTCCACTGGGACCACTCGTTGCTACGTAACAGTACCGAAACATACAATCTTCGATGGTAGTTTCACTAGCGGGTAAACAGCTCAGCTGTCTTGGAAGGAAAAGTGAGTTACTTGTTTATTTGTCCAGCCTTACGTCGCAATATGAACGGAGTACAGCGACAGCACGGAATTTCAGGACGTTACGCCAATGTGTAGCGAGACGCCCATCACGACGTGCTGATCGAGCCACCGGGCAGGTACCAGTTGGCGACTGTAACTTCACAGCCACCGTGGTGTTGGACCTGCCCTCCTCAACCCCCCCCCCACCCTCCCCTCCAGCTGGTGCTTGCCAGCCGTCGATGCCATCCATCAGCCCTAGGTCTGGAGATCAGGTCACCTTCATGCCGCACACATCACTAATGCATCGTCAGATATCACAAGGACGTTCGTTACTGCTTGCAGGAAGGTTGCAGTAGCCTAAGTTACCCGCATGTCCTTCTCAGCACCTTGTCGGTGGACTGGCTTCCAGGAGTGTGTGTAACCTTCAGGGGCGTCCACAGCCGCTACACCAATATGCAGACACGTGGGTCTACGTAAGACTGCACCACCAGCTAAGGACGCACGCGTGTGCCTGCTCCGGCTTGCAACATTTTCTTACCATTGTCTGCATTGCTGTTAAGGCCAGGCAAAACTACCGTCGTCTGGCCATAACTGTGGATTCTTTGACAGCTCTGCGAGACAGCTCATTTAAACTACAACAGATTACATAAAAATGTTTACTTAAGTAGATACAGTCCTTTGACACAGAAATGCTTGACCATTTCGAACTGACATTGACTGTTAGAGCATCCCTTGAAGAATGCAATCACAAACTCTTCTCTTGATGTACAATATTCAACATGAACAAAAGTACATGTCCATATGAGGATAGACTAACACTTGTCCTACTAGGTGGTGTTGACCGCTTCAGCTAAGGTCACGAGGGTGTCGATCTTCCATTCTCGACTGTATGTTAACCTCAGTGTGATGGTGCTGCTGTGCTGAGAGAGAGGCCGTGTCTCCTTTAGCCTCTCCCATTCATTGTACATCAATGACAGGGAGAAATTGTCTGATGCGGTAGAGGAAGAAATTCGAGTCAGTATGGAAGAGATAGGGAAGCGAGTATTAGAATTGCAATTTAAAAGAGATTTGTAAGACTGAAGATAGAATAAAGCAGAAGGGATAGATAAATTCCCATCGGAATTTCTAACTTGGAGAAGTGGCAACCAAACTACTAGTCAAGGTGTTGTGTAGAATCTACGCGGCTGACGATGTACCGTCAGACATTCAGTAAATGATCATCCACAGAATTCCGAAGACAGCAAGAGCAGATGAGTCCGAGAATGGTAAAGCAGACAGCGAAAGTGTTATGCATCGAAGTTGAGGACCACAATACTTTGCAGAGGAATGGAAAGAAACGTTGAGGATCTATTAGGTGACGATCTCTTTGACTTCCGCTAAGGAGGACCAGAGAGGGAGTGGTGACATCGCGACTGATAACGAAAGAAAGACTGAAGGAGTATTAGCACATGCTCACCACATTCCAAAATTGGGAAAAGTGTTCGACAACATAAAATGGTGGAAAATCTTCGAAATTCTGAGGAAAATAGGATTAAGTTATTGGGAAAGATGGGTGACATACAATATGTACAAGAACCAAGATGAAGGCCAAGAACGAAAAGCTACAATTGAAAAGGGTGTAAGACAGGAATGTAGTCTTTCGTCACTGTTGGTCATTCTGTACGTCGAAGAAGCAATGACAGAAACAAAAGTGAAAAAGTTCGAGAGTGGCAATCAAGTTCAGGGTGAAGGGATATCAGTGACAAGATTCGCTGATGACATTGATATCCTCAGTGAAAGTGAAGAACAGTTACAAGACTAGTTGAATGGAATTAACATTCTAATAAATATGAAATGTGGACTGATCGCCTCGAACGTGCACGGCGAAACCGGTTCGTCATCTTCATCCGACGATATGCATATAGTCTCCGCCTCGGCTTCCACGTCCGACGTGTCCGACGCCATCTCCTCCTTCATATTTAAACAATGAATTATATGGCAATCCGCATGAACTACATGTAATCGTGAAATCAATGCTTCATCACCGATATTAAAGTAATTCGACACAAATATGACAAGTCCCCTATGTTTAATAGTCATTCCAGGCTTGTTTTTTTACATTAACAGTGACAGGGCGACCTTCTACAATTAGTTTCAGAATAGAAGGAAATGGTCGCCAACGGAGCCAGTCAAATTCTTCGAACAATATAACATGATGTATACGTCCATCATAACCGCCAAATCCGAATTCGGAACAAAATGGCATATAAACATGTTGCTTGCGAGACAGGACTTTTTCAGCTAAAGTAGATTTGCCAATATTCGTGTCTCCATACAAATACAATTGCTTCTTACGTACCATTTTGGACCGAAAGGCCTCATTATACCACCGGACCACGCGGCCCGCCCAACCATTGTACGTAAGATGGCACTCGGTTAGGCAACGTGCAACACACTTCTTGTTCTGAAAGGATTCAAAATACTTCTCAATAAAACGTACAGGGGACCAATTGTTAACAAGAAATGAATCGGTATAATCGATATATTCCGTACGTTCGGCCCATCGCCTTAATCTAACATTGAACGATAATGCTGACTCATTAACATTACATATTGGTTGTGCATCAGACTTCGTGATATAAATAAGAGCATTCCTCCTACTTCTGCATTTTTGTACATCAAAAACTCCGTTAATAGATCCGAACATAAATTCCAAACCTGTCCTTACTTCCGACAATAATTTACTTTCTGCTAATTTCAAATATGCATGGATATGTGAACTGTTACCTTTAGCAAACAACTCTTCCGCAACACAATACTCCAAAATGTTCCAAATGGACAACACAGTGTTAATAAAATGCTGTTTACCACCAACAGAAGTGGAATCAACTGTAAGAAGAAAGACATCGCCGCGCCTTTTATACCGGCCCCTGCTGCCAGTGTTGCAAAAATCTGGAACGTGTCCAAGCCCAGTTATCAAACCGGTGAAGAGGGACCTACGATCTAATGTGAAATCCGAACCACGTGTTGTGTATGGCGACTCTTCACATCGCTGAGAGGTAAAGGAGCGGTTAAAACGAAGACTGAAAAGTCCGTGGTTCACTTAGGATTCGATACCACGACCTCTCGACTCTTATGTATGCACTTTACCACCAGGCCCGACATTTGGTCTGTGGATTGTTAATCTATATATCTGATGATTGAGCTAGCGAGTGTCAAAGAATGTCACATATAGAATCAACATCAAATATGGGAACCACAAACTGGAAGAAATAGAGGAATTCTGCTACCTTGGAAGAAAAATAACTTGTGCCAGACGAATAAGCAAATTAGCCCAGGCGAAGAGGGGTCAGAGAAATCTGCTAATGTCAAACATCGGACTTTATGTGATGAAGAAATATCTGAGAACGCACGTTTCGAGCTCAGGACTGCATGGTGGTGAATAACGGACTGAGTGAAATTAGAAAAAAAAAGACATCGAAGGACATAACGTGAAATACAATCAAATAATTTAAAATCACAGATACGTAAAGTAGTCTGTTTTAAAATTGCGTTGAAAGTCCAAATCAGCAGTAGGTGTTTATTGTGATTTCCCTGTATGACGACCGGTTTCGTACCGTGGAGGTATATCTTCAGGTTATGTAGAACTAATACTTCATATGCCATGATATCCAAGGTAGATATGTGCGTAACATAACATTCGTCATATAGGTAAAACACAGTAAACAGCTACTACGAAATTGGATTTTCACACAGTTAAAATACAGACTATTTTATCATCTCTGATTTTAAAGTGTTTATTGTCCTTCATATTATGTACAAGTTTTTTAGCTGCGGTTGCTGAACTAGTAATGATATTTGTTGAATCAAGAGGCTTGTTGTGTGGTGCTATACACGGATGTTGTAAATTAGACGGAGTGATTAGATAAGAAAAGAGGAGGTGCTTCGTAGCATCGCCTAAGAAATGAACATATGAAAACACTGATCAGAAGAAAGGATTAAATTATGGGACATATGTTACGGCATCAAGGAATACAGCCAGTTCCACAAGAAAGTGTGCACCGTTATCTGTATGAAATAAAGGACACTATTATTAATATACGTTTACATGAAAATACATGTTATTACTAATTGCACTATTACCTAACAGTTAATCCAATCGCCACCATTAACGATAATAGCTTTGCATCTTAGCTCTCTCTCCGGTAAATAATCCACGTTTGCAACCTCTAAATATCGTTTGAACCACTTCGCAAAGAATGTGTTTGACTTTCTAAGAATTTTAGCATATGAAAGCTTTGGTCCCTTTGGATGATTTACTGGAAACACTGCCTCGTCGCGCTTCAGGTATTTTGCAGTCATTTGAAACTGCAACCAACAAAACAAAACTTTCAACTCTCACACCGTTTATCTACAAACTGTGCCAAAGAGCATTATTTACAGATTCGAGACCACTCCCACAGATGTCGCTGCGGAAGTTATACTTAAAATTAGGGCGTGAAATTTCTTGTGGATTTAATTGTAACTTCCGTGGTACTAGAGGGAGCTGTAGAGGTAAGAACTATACAGGAAGACAGATAGTGGAATACTTCCAACAACTAATTGCGAACGCAGTGTGCAAGTAATAGTCACAGATGATGTGGTTGGCACAAGGAAGGAGTTCGAAGCGAGTAACTCCAAACAAGTCAAAAAGTAATTTATCAAAAAGAAAAAAAAAATAAGAATAAAAATGACTAGTGAAACCGCTGAATGTCTTCAGTTGCAGTCCAGGAAATCATTCGCCATTATAACACTGTCCAGCAATTACCTTCTCACGCACATCGATTCCTTCACTGAAGGGAACAAACAAGCTATTCATGTACCTACACTCGCCTTACATAACAGTGCTCAGACATGACCACGGCTGCAGGTATACTGAAACTGGACGATATCAACGCGGAAATGAGGTTGCTTGAAAAGGTAAGTTGCACTGTACTTTGGTGCAAGCCGATAATAATATCTGAGTAGCACCTACACAAAACCCTTTCGGGATATTCATCATTATCTGCCTTATGCATGTCCTGAAATTTGCCGATTTCCTTAGCACCCGTGCCATATGCTTATTCGATGTGGACAAACAACTGTTCGTAACCAATGATCTAATTTTCGCCGAATATAAGTTCACTGAGGACAGATCAATTGTTTCTCGCTGTTACGAAAATATTGAAACTCTCATAACCAGTCTTGAGAGTCTCATCACTATTGCTGCTGTTTCTATACTCATTATGACCGAGGTTTCCATGCTGTTTTACCTTTTTGGGTATTCATGTGCGTTTTCCTTAAAGCAGTCTTCCGCTTCCTCATTTTAATTTTTTGTTATATAAAATTTCGTTTCGTTGATATCGGAAAATAACGATACATATTTTATGATGTTATGCTCTCATTGTTTGCTCATATTGTTCAATGTAATTTATTAGAACCGTATTCCCTTACAATACTTTCCAAAATAGACGATTAAAAGACAAATAAGATTGCCAACCAAGTTCTAAAAGTGAATGCAGTCCAGTGAGAAGAAGCTGCAAGGTGCAAATGTGTTCAACAAGTAGTAAGCAGTTTCTTTTTTACTATTTATTGAAATTAATTATTGAAAGGCCTAGGACCAATGATATGACAGATTTACCTTACTTAAATATTGAATTATAAATACAACACCGCCTACTACGGCTGGGTGAGGGGCCATGTTGTTTACCAACTTACACTCCATAAGAAAGGAAGGAGAATACTCCCATCGATAAGGTTTGTTACAGGAGACAGATAACAACCGGATTTGGGCACCAAAGAGGCTATAAATCATCGCGGTTAGGGCTTTCAATAAGCCGTGTTAACACAGTAGGAAATGATTTACGGAAAATAAGCGAGACATATCTCAAGGTGTCCCAGCGGTTAGGGGTTGGAAGGAACATTTTTAACAATCCCACGAAGTGTTTTACGGTAAACAGGACAGACCTCTTTAGGGCTGACAGGTGGGAATCACGTTTCTCCTAATAGGTAATCCACTGTCTATGACTCTGACCCACTAATCGCTCCGTTAGACCACAAGGAGTCCTACGTACCAGCATCATTGCCCTTACGTACGTGAGGGCTATAGAGGAACTGAGTATCCATCGACCTGGACACCATACACATCGCTTGGAAGAAAAGATTTGGTCTTTTCAAGCAGTTGTAAAACATCAGACTTTGCTAATGCTTTAGTGTCCGTGCAGTGTGCAATAAAAACGAAGAGGCAAATCGTTTTACAGGAAATTTTTCAGTCCTAGCTAAGTAATCCAGATCTGAACCAGAGTAGAAATGGTGAGCACTGAAAAATTTTCCGTATCGGAAAACATCTGTCATCTCCCAGAGGGTGACGGCTGATAGAACAGCACAGGTCTGTCGGTAGTCTGCACCCGGCGTAATCCCAGTCCTGATATTCAGTGACCTACATTTTAGCGACTCCATTGCCAACTCTATGTAGTGCAAGAAAACATCAGTTCGGAAACGTTGTGCATGCGCTTTTATTTGTGCTGAACACTACTATACGATTGTTCTCTTTAAACCAACTGATTACAGTGGTTAAATCTGCAAAATGGGAGCTATTAAATGAGATGATCTCTTAAAGCAGACATAGTGAGAGGCATTTACAGGGCAATAGCGAAAAATCAGTGATAAATAATCTCTTAGGTGAAGTTGTTAAAACTGCATCTCTAGCAGACAGGTAGGGTGATCCGAAAAAAGAAGTTAAATTGAAATCCTTAGAAGCTCGCTGAGGAAAGCAATTAGAAGAAAGCAGGAGATAGGATGTTAGTATCTTCATTTTCCTTGAGTTTATGCAATATTGGCCATCAATTACTTTTTCATTTTGACATAGATAAACAAAGGCTTCGATTAATATTGCTTTTTTGGTACGGAATGATATTTTACCGGCTCATTTTCTTCCATGTTTCGCATCTTTTTCTACGTAATTCTTCCGCCATGGTGAGCACACTAAAATACCTTCTTTAGAGTTCCTTTCGTAAAATATTTGTATTTTTAACTTAATCCGAGTTCAGCGAAGTAATACTCCACAGCCTTTGAAAGGCAGCAAAACGCTGCAGGCGAAGTTTCATCCGCTTACCTGAAAGCAAGTAAAAACTGCAAGGTTCAACTAGGGACAACGGCCTATACCTGGAAAATGAGATACTGAACGCTGACATTCCCTTATGTATACCGGGAGTACTTTTATTACTGCGGAAACTGAGATCGAAAGATCAGCCATCCGCTGTAAAATTCTTACTCTTATAGGCTGGTGAAAGGACAAAGCAGTTAATACTCTTTGTACTTTGCATGTCTCGGCCATCTAGTACGGTCAATGCAACTTGTCATTCCTATTACACTTTGATGTGGAAGCTTAGATGCCGTCATGTAGCTGAAAAGACTCACGGAACTCTTTTTTATATTTTTAGATGGAACATCTAATTTTCGTTGCAGTGTTTGCAAGACGAGTCTGCATAAAAGTTCTGCAAGCAGATACGAACAAAAACGAACCCTGTGCCTGTTCGCCATCCACGCATGCGAATGTCTTCTGCGCATTTGCGCCGCTGGCGATTCCTTTTGTTAGAACAGTATCTGTAACAGACATGCCGTTTATGTCCCATGTTAACTTTCAGATCTCCTCAACCGTATAGTGGAGTGAGGACTTATAACCTTGCCATGTGCTTCAGTGCTTTTCGAGAGGTTTGCTCTGTGAATCAGCACTACGTTTGACGATGTGCCAACTCCCTTGTTACCAACAACCAAAGTATAATCACTGAAATGATTACAGCTGCAGTTGGTCAACACACTCTTTATTACGCAGAAAATACTGAAACATCGTAATGAAGTGGTTCATATGGCTCTGAGCACTATGGGACTTAACTTCTGAGGTCATCAGTCCCCTAGAACGTAGAACTACTTAAACCTAACTAACCTAAGGACATCACACACACCCATGCCCGAGGCAGGATTCGAACTTGCGACCGTAGCGGTCGCGCGGTTCCAGACTGTAGCGCCTACAACCTCTCCGCCACACAGCCCGGCTCGTAATGAACTGCAGGTTATAGTAAGGTGTAGAAAACATGAAGATTGTAATCCAGATATTCCATTGTCAAGCCAATTCATAAATAATCCATAGAACGGCAATTCAAAACGTATTCCAGTTCAAATCCAATAAACAGCCAGGTCACGAATGTTCGAAGTAAAGAAGTTTTATTAATGAGACAAAGCGTCTCCTGCAGCGACCTGGCGACTAGGTTTCATCTTTGGCTTGACATCAGCAGCCAGGCGCAAGTGACGGTCCATTGGGGTACCTTACCAGCCACTGGATGAGTCGTTGCTAGCAGGCATGGCAGGGTATCGACTTTGCTTTCGGACGACAGGTAGCGCATTCCTCCTGCCTTTAATTGGCGTGTAGGGCCAGGAGTGTCCCAGACGGTATCGTGAATGCCGTTCCGGTTGGAATAACTGGTGGGAGGGCAAGTCAGCCAGAATTTCACTGTCCATCTCGACGTCTGATGTTGCTGCTTCCTCCATTTGCTGATGTTGCTGCCGGCTGGGGCTAGCGCCCTTGTCTCAGAGGTCCATACTGGATACCGTGCTGGAAGTGTAAAAGTGTCCCATACAATGGTGTACCAGCTAAGATGACGCTGATCCCGAGGACGTTGGTCTGCCGTGCGTCTGAAGTTTACTGTGAGGCTCTTGGGACTAAGGTGGTCGTCTTGAGGTGGAGGCTGCTAAGTATAGGCGAAGCTAGTTGGAGTGTTTTACCACCACGATGTAATTGGCACCAGCTGTGAACATTAGTCGCCCGTCCAGTGACTCCAATGAAGGCCACTCTCCATCCGGGAAACTTCTGTAGGAGCAAGCACAAACCTCTGTGTCCTGCGAGGGGTGACGAAGAATGTGCATATTGTAGGCCTCGGGAAGTCTAAGAGAATAAGGTGATGGCGGGCATCTGCACCTTCAGGTGCTGCGAACACCTCAGCTGCCCGCCTGTGGTAGCTGAGTGGTCAGCGTGACAAAATGTAAATCCTAAGGGCCCGGGTTCGATTTCCGGCTGGGTCGGAGATTTTCTCCGCTCAGGGACTCGGTGTTGTGTTGTCTTAATCATCATCATTTCATCCCCATCGACGCACAAGTCGCCGAAGTGGCGACAAATCGAAAGACTTGCACCCGGCGAATGGTCCACCCAACAGGAGGCCCTAGTAACACGGAAAAAAAGTCGTCGAAGGCTGGATAGAATGGCCCCACTGCCGTGTGCGTTAAGCCGTTCCAAAAGCAGACGTCCTGAAACATATCGATGAAAATTGAGGGCCACTGTCCCAAATGACCGTTTCTGGAGTCCCTTCAATAGTGTACACTGTCGCGAAGGCGCTTTCTGCCTCTCTTGCCGGGGCAGTTGACGTTCTCACTAGAGATGGGGGATACGCTCTTGAACTAATTCATAGAGTTGAATCTTTCAAAGGAGTGAACAATCAGTGATTCAGAAAAAAAGAACTGTAGCTCTAAATGTTTCCCATGGCAGAGAGAGAGAGAGAGAGAGGGAGAGAGAGAGAGAGAGAGAGAGACGGAGCATATCAGCAGCGCCTCTGCTGGTCAGAGCACAGTGCACGCCACACAACACAGCCAGTGCTGGCCTCTGCCCTGCTTCTACCTTGGCTGCCTGCATTGTGCAGTGCCCCATTGGATTTTGTGTTTCACATATGCCGTGCCGTCTCTGTGCGTCGTCTGCCGTGTGCAGTCAGCAGTGTCTGGCGCACTTAACTTCGCATCGCACTCTGTCGGCGATCATTTCAGTCGCACGTCCTGCCCTCTGGGCAGTTGATGCGAGCAACAGGACAGAGAGCCACCTAGCGGATAACATAGGAACTACTTGCAAAAGCCTGCTCGCAAGGGAATGGACGATTTGTCTCGGAGCGGGTGAGTTCACCGCTCCCCCCACCCTCGGAAGTCGCCCGCTCAACGCTCACCCCACCGTCTCGACTCTAGCCAGAGCATCGAGCAAAGCGACTCAGGTGTCACTCTGGTCTCTGCGGTTTTAGCTCATGCAGTAATACAGCTCGCGGCTCGACCTGCTCGACTCAGCGCCTCTGCATCGGAGTTCGTCCCCACTGGATATTGTTCTTCATAGTAATACCGCTATGTATATTACATTATTATGTTATGTATACATCAATTGTTTTTATTTTATTTTTATTTGTTTAAACTGGTTAGATTAGGTTCCTGATGACTCCTCTTACTATAGGATTTTTATTACGGACACTCGAATTTACGCTTTAATTACGAGCGAACCGATAAACGTATCGCAAAATGTGATACACCAATATTTTCCTTGTTTTATTCTGCGTAAGGCTATATGCAGCACTTTCGTTTTACAGTAAAATTTATATTTTTTTCTTATTCTGGTACGGATTTTGCGATTTTAGGCGTCTTCGGAAGGAAACGTTCACTTCAAAAAAATATTTCTTGCGAAGTATTTGTATGAGGTTAATGAAATTTTAATACATTATAGCCAAATATATTGTTAATGTAAATCTCAAGTTACAACATTTTCCGATCACCCAAAAACCACGATAGTGCAAAATAAATCAATAATCAAAAACTTTGTCATGTCGTGGAAATTTCAATAAACAATACAAAATTCTTACTCATTATCTGTGTTACTTCAAAATAGGATCAAATAAGATCAAAATACAGGTATAGTACTGGAATAAACCAAGTTTAAAGGGCAATGTGCCTTCCATTTATTTTCTATTGTAAATGAGTGGTGAGCTAATTCATTTCAGGGAGAGAACAGTTCTGATCCAATCTCTCAAAAGAATAGTTTTGCCCATCTCTAGTTCTCACTACATATGGAAACATGGAAAAAGAGTCTAGGACGACGAGTCACATCTCTCTCAAGAGGGAGCCACAGAAGTCCACACGGACACGCTCTCACCGCCGCTGCCGCCTGAGCCAGGCATCGAATCGTTGTGACGGTACTGACTGAGTTGATGTGCAGGTGTCGCCGGAGCAGGTCGTCCTCTTGACGTCCTTCATGATGCTGGGCCAGTAGGAACACTGGCTTAGAGCGTCTTCATGGACATCGTCCCGCCCCCTCCCCCCTTTACCCGCCCCCCGCGAGTGCAGGTGGTTTATGGCACGCTGACGCTGTGAGGGTCTTGTGTCTACCTGGCAATCGGCGTCGTCAGATGTCAGCATCAGTGCGCCATCTACCATCTGGACCCTGCATTTTAGATCTGGAGGGAAGTGGGGATGGAGGGGCTCTGGCCAATCTTGGCGAATGTACACGGTGATGAAAAAGCCAGTATAAATTTGAAAACAAAATAAACCACGGAATAAAGTATATAGAGAGGTAAAAAATGACAAACATGCTTGGAATGACATGAGGTTTTATTACAACAAAAAAAAAACTAAGTTCACAAAATGTTCGACAGATGGCGCGTGAAATATCTCTTGCGCACGTCTTTCGGTGATGATCGTGTGCTCAGACGCCACTTTCGTCATGCTTGGCCTCCCAGGTCCTCAGACCTCAGTCCGTGCGATTATTGGCTTTGGGGTTACCTGAAGTCGTAAGTGGATCGTGATCGACCGACATCTCTAGGGGTGCTGAAGACAAAATCCGACGCCAATGCCTCACCATAACTCCGGACATGCTTTAAAGTGCTGTTCACAACATTATTCCTCGACTACAGCAATTGTTGAGGAATGATGGTGGACATATTGAGCATGAACACCATCTTTGCTTTGTCTTACTTTGTTATGGTAATTATTGCTATTCTGATCAGATGAAGCGCCATCTGTCGGACATCTTATGAACGTGTGTATATTTTGGTTCTAATAAAAGCCCATGTCATTCGAGGCCTGTGTGTCAATTTGTAGCTCTCTATTTACATTATCCCGTGATTTATTCAGTTTTCAAATTTATACTGACTTCTTGATCACCTGGTATTTAGTAACTTCTTTGAGGGCATGGTCCTTAACTGTATCTTTCACAATTATGGATGCAATGACAAGAAATCTTTTAGTAAGTTTTGTAAGGTCTGATCTATTTCGAAGCGCAGTGTCAAATATCATGACTGGTCTCAAACGTAGTGTTGATAGGGTATCAGCGTTAGTAAGTTATACCATCGGCTGGCAACGAATTGAGTAATTGTAATTGCTGAGGAAGATGTGAAGCGTTTTGTCGCTTTTCCTCTAACGCATATTTTAGGGGCGAACAAGTACATTAATGGGATATGTTCCCTTATTAGGTAAAATTTTCTCGGTAAAGAAATGTACATAATTTTTTTAATGCGAATAATGGTAGTGCTTCGTTTACGATTAGTGAATAATTTATCTGAGTTGAAGTGAGCGGAAAGGTTTCTCATGCCCAACAACGCTGTTGTGAGAAAGAGTGTCTCCGAGGTCGTGTTGGGACACGTCAATGGGCAGGATAAGGCATGTTGGTAGGACATTGTTCGCCATGTAAGGAGCAGACTTAATATAATGTCTTACCTTGCGAAAAGTTTTCTGATGATGCTGTCACCATTCATATTTTGCATCTTCATCGCGTAGGTAACTAAAGTGTCTGGCGATCTTGGTGGCATTTGGAAAAAAGTTTGCTTAATAGTTTATTCTTCCGAGAAATTACTGATGGTCATATAAGTTCGAAGGATTTCGAAATTTTCCTTTCATTTTCAGGTGTTGCTACGTCAGTTGAAGTCCTTTATGATTCAATACGTAGCCTAAGTGCTCCTGGAAGAACTCGCACTTCTGAATTTTTGAAGGTTGCACTTTAGTCCGTTTTATTGTAGTCTCTAAAACCGTTGACGTTATTTCTGAGGCAGTTTCACTCTTGCAGCGTCACCTGCTAATACAGCACATTGTGCACATAACTGAGTGTGTTCAGAATGTTTTGGATCAGCTGCTCCAAAATCTGGACAATGAAGATATGTTGCACAGTGTTGATGACCATGCATTGGCAGAACGGTTCGTGTCACTTAAAAACGTGGGACCTTTAGAATGAAACACGACAGTCGCTTCCTCTTGACCCTAGAACTGAAATGTAGTGTTGTTTCCTCATATGATTCTCTGTATTGCCAACTGATAATTTGTGAAAAGACCCACATAGAAACACTTTAATCAGATTAATAAATAATTTAAAGACGATATGTTCTGGTAACTCTTTGTGAAATGTCCTCGTCGAAATGTGTATCTTTATCTAAATAGTAATTCCTGAAGTTTTTCCTTGGTCTATTACATGGCAAGTATGAGCATTATCAGGCGAAATACTCGTACATTATCAATATCGAAAATATTTACTGTTGATCGCCATCATATGTGCAAAACCATATCGACACCTTCCAAAAATTCAGTTTGTCCAAGAGATTCAAGTATGTAGAAAGGCAAGAAGGTCAAAGGGTATCGTCCAGTTGAGAGACTGCTCATCATGTGCAGTTCTCTAGCTCTATTGGACCTAAACTAATGAGGAAATTGTCACAAGACTCGTTAAAAGAACGAAGTCATCGTTAGATTAAAGACATTTAGAAAATTAGTAAATAACTTGAATGTAAAGCAGCAACAGTTCGTTTGGTGTATACATGGCACAGCTGGAAATGGAGAAAAAGTGGTATTCATGTGAGACCTTCAGTTACAGAAAAATTCTCGTATAAATGGCCCACTTCAGCAATTTATTTTTATTTTTGTTTTATTTTTTTTATCAGGTATCGTCTAAGTTGGTAGCGTGCTAACTTTGAGTCTCCGTGATGTTCTGCACTCCTGCTGCAATCTCGCAGAGTCGATTGTTGGTTTTATATTCAAAGCAATTGCTTCAGATCACGACTCAGAATTTTTAAACGTAATTAATGGGTGTGGTCTGAAGAGTACATCAGACGATCGGACAACAAAATATCACGATTTATATTCGACATTACGCCACCTTCGTAGGCAACAGAGTAAAACACTCTATGGTTATCTTGCTGGTATGGTACTCACATGAAAGAACGTCCTGATGGTGGAGATGAAACAACTTACACTTCATATACGGTGTCAATATCTCAGTACGAAGTTCTTGTTAAGACGAAAGCAGTTTACGGAAGATAAGCCCTCAGTGAATATTCAGGAGCTAACCGGCCAGTGTTTCACCTCGAAATATCGGCTGAAGAGCCTTCCTTCCCCCACCCCTCCCCCTCTTGAACCCAGCTTTGCACTTGTAGCGAAGTCAGCGTCGAACAGTACTAATGTGTCCAAAGCACGCGTATCTGCTCAGATACCACACTTTTTATCGATAGCCACCGGGGCACCTTTTTCCATCTTAGATGTAGTCTGACCTACTTTTCATTATTACTGCGGCAGTGGTATAGGCAACAAGCTACCTCTTTCAATGTAGAAGCATGAAGTTCCTCGTTCTTACGTCTCGTTAATTAATCAACGACTCGGAGAAAGTTACTGGTACCCGATTTTAAAAATTACAGCAAATTTACGCTTCCTCCGAACAACTGACTTGTTTGTGGAACAGTCAGTAGGTTTTCCTTTATTTTTCCCTTTTTCGTTTTGAGTCAGCAGGCATCTGAGTGGTTTGTTGCGGCCCGTCACGAATTCCTCTCCAGTGCCGATCGATTCATCTCAGAGAAGCACTTGTATCGTATGTCTACAATTATTTGATGCGTGTATTCCAATCTCTGCCTTCCCTCGCCCTTTTTTTGCCCTCTACAGCTCCCTATACTGCGGTTTGCTGTTATGTTACCTCATGTCGTACCATCCTGTCCCTCCTTATCAGGGTTTTCCATGTGTTTGTTTTCTTTTTAGTGATTGTGCGAAGAATTTTTATATTCCTTATAGTCCACCTATTTCTCATGTCAAACTCTTAGATTCACATCTGTTCTGGTTTTTCCATGTTACAAACATAGTTTCTCAGTAATTTCTTCCTCAAACTGAAGGAAGGAATGTTCTCTTTGTCTCTGCTTTGCAAAGTAAGAGAATCCCTTAATGCGTGGAAAGCATTCGCCGTTCCGAAAGTGCACAACAGTCAGCTATATAATGGAATGGAGACAACGAAAACTCGTGCCAGACCGGTACTCGAAACCGGACTTCGTGCTTACCGCAAGCACTCGCCCTAAAATTGGGCTATCCGAGCACACTTCACGGCCAGATACAAACACCTATATCTCGTCAATCTGTGTCTACAACGTGCACCCGTGCATCCATTATGTATATTACCGTCTTCATATTATTCAGCTTATGGATACCCATTTTCGCAAATGGGAATACATTTCATGTACTTTTATAACGGCTATAGCTGCCGCAGTTGCATCCATGTCAGAACGACCACTGCATCGTACTTTTGAACAACACAGGCACTGCAGTATCTTACTTAACCACCGACAGCGGCCTAGAAACTTTCGGTTAAAATGTCACCCACGTACGAGAATATACATAATGGATGAAGACATATGGAAGTTTTGGTCTGGCCGGAGAGTTTGTTCCAGTAGCAAAATGGTAAGGTGACCGCTGTGGATAAGCAGGATACCTGCGTTCGAGTACTGGTCTGGCACGAACTGTCACTGTCGTTATTCCATTATACAGCTGATGATGGTTGTGCATATTCGCAACTGCGAATACATTTCATGTACTTCATAACGGCTGTAGTCGTCATGGTTCCTGTTGCTTTGGACTTGCATGCTCGTCCGAAGGCCCACTGCATCGTACTTATGAACAACATAGGCACTGGAATATCGTACAGCATTCCTTAGCTTTATCCACTTTGTGATCACCAAATTTTGATGTTAAGTTTGATGTTTTCTCATTTTCGCTACTTCTCATTAGTTCCGTCTTGCTTTGGTTTACTTTAGTACTCGTTCTGTACTCATTACACTGTTCATTCCTATCAACAACTGCTGCAGATCTTCTTCACTTTCACTGAGAATTACAATCACCAAGTCTGGTCACTGATATCTTTCAGCGTCAATTTTAATCCCATTACTAAAACTGTCTTTATTTCCCGTCATTACATTTTCTATGTGTAGCTTGAACACTAGGGGCGAAAGACTGGTTCCTTTTTTTGCACCCTTTTAAATGAGAGCACTTCGTCGTTGCTTTAAAGTCAGTACCACCATCAGACTGTTGTTTATTTACAGTGTCACATTTATACTTATACGATCATGTCTGCTTCAAAATGCCATCATCAAGTGTTTTAAGTATTATACAGTGCCTAAGATGACATATTGTTGTATTTAAAATACACTATTAGACACATTGTCTAAGGGTCGATATTTCTGACAGTGGGCTCTGCCAGAAATATCAACCCTTTGCAAGTGTTTAAGTGCTCTCATTCTCAAATACTGTATGAATAAATTCTACAAGTTCGCCCGTCGTGAGTACACTACTTTTTCAGTCTCACCTCTGCCCCTGTGAGAGGTACGTGGTTCTTACCCCACAGGGATTCTCTCCAGACAATAAGAGATAGGTGTACCAGCTATGGTTGAGATGGGTCCAGTGATTTAGGAGCAAATGTGGAACATACATAAATATCTATGTAGATTCATACATACTGGATGTTTCCGTAAGAGCGTGCAAAAATTGAACAGGGCATAGAGGATGAGCCACTGAACAATTTGAGGTAGGGAACTTGGGGTCGGAAGTGCCAGCTTAAGGATGTAATAGGAACAACATCAAATTACTATGTACTTTTTTATTTACATTAGTTAACTCCTAATACCATCATTGACAAAATGAACGTACCATTTGTACTTTAGCTTACAAAATGTGCTGAAACTGACGGCCATCAACCTCAATGCAAACATGATATCGGCGTACAATATTCTGGCGCGCCCTGGCAAGTATACCTGGTGTGTTTAGAATCACATGACGGGCAGATGCAATTCTGGCAACTAATTCAGTCTTCGTATCTACCGGGATCTCATACACAAGTGACTTTAAATATCCCAGTTGGAAATAATCAAGGGGATTCGAGTCAGGTGATCTTGCAGGCCATGGAATAGGACTTCGCTGCCCGGTGTGGCCGAGACGTTCTAGGTGCTTCAGTCTGGAACCTCGAGACCGCTACGGTCGCAGGTTCGAATCCTGCCTCGGGCATGGATGTGTGTGATGTCCTTAGGTTAGTTGGGTTTAAGTAGTTCTACGTGTATGGGACTGATGAGCTCAGGAGTCGCACAGTGCTCAGAGCCATTTGAACCATTAGAACAGGACTTCCTCTTCCAATCCAGTGACCAGGAGCTGCAGCACTGAGATGGTTGCGGACATCCACACTGAAGTTAGGCGATGCAGCGTAATGTTGTCCCAACTTCCTTTCACGAACAGCCAAGCATACGCTCTCCGACCACTCAGAACTCTTTGCACGAATCTGAAATATAGGTTGCCATTCAAGTTAGGCAGGATAGAAGATGTGGCTCGTCCTCAATGGTTCCTTGCAAGAAATAAAGAATGTACATGTAAACAAACAGCGCAGTACATGTAAACATGTACGCATGTTAATTGTAAAAAGCTGAAAAACAGTTATGGTAGACAACGCGGCAGACAAGTTTACCTCCATATCTCCTTAAGCTGGCTTCTCTGACCCCAGGTTCCCTACCTCAAATAGTTTAATGGCGCATCCTCAAACTCCTGTTGAAGTTTTGTACGCTCTTACGGAAACACCGTGTATGTGTATAGGTACAGGGTGTTTCAAAAATGACCGGTATATTTGAAACGGCAATAAAAACTAAACGAGCAGCGATAGAAATACACCGTTTGTTGCAATATGCTTGGGACAACAGAACATTTTCAGGCAGACAAACTTTCGAAATTACAGAAGTTACAATTTTCAACAACAGATGGCGCTGCGGTCTGGGAAACTCTATAGTAAGATACTTTCCACGTATCCACCATGCGTAGCAATAATATGGCGTAGTCTCTGAATGAAATTACCCGAAACCTTTGACAGCGTGTCTGGCGGAATGGCTTCACATGCAGATGAGATGTACTGCTTCAGCTGTTCAATTGTTTCTGGATTCTGGCGGTACACCTGGTCTTTCAAGTGTCCCCACAGAAAGAAGTCACAGGGGTTCATGTCTGGCGAATAGGGAGGCCAATCCACGCCGCCTCCTGTATGTTTCGGATAGCCCAAAGCAATCACACGATCATCGAAATATTCATTCAGGAAATTAAAGACGTCGGCCGTGCGATGTGGCCGTGCACCATCTTGCATAAACCACGAAGTGTTGGCATTGTCGTCTAAGGCAGTTTGTACCGCCACAAATTCACGAAGAATGTTCAGATAGCGTGATGCAGTAATCGTTTCGGATCTGAAAAATGGGCCAATGATTCCTTTGGAAGAAATGGCGGCCCAGACCACTATTTTTTGAGGATGCAGGGACGATGGGACTGCAACATGGGGATTTTCGGTTCCCCATATGCGCCAGTTCTGTTTATTGACGAAGCCGTCCAGGTAAAAATAAGCTCTGTCAGTAAACCAAATGCTGCCCACATGCATATCGCCGTCATCAATCCTGTGCACTATATCGTTAGCGAATGTCTCTCGTGCAGCAATGGTAGCAGCGCTGAGGGGTTGCCGCGTTTGAATTTTGTATGGATAGAGGTGTAAACTCTGGCGCACGAGACGATACGTTGACGTTGGCGTCATTTGGACCGCAGCTGCAACACGGCGAACGGAAACCCGAGGCCGCTGTCGGATCACCTGCTGCACTAGCTGCGCGTTGCCCTCTGTGGTTGCCGTACGCGGTCGCCCTACCTTTCCAGCACGTTCATCCATCACGTTCCCAGTCCGTTGAAATTTTTCAAACAGAACCTTTATTGTATCGCTTTTCGGTCCTTTGATTACATTAAACCTCCTTTGAAAACTTCGTCTTGTTGCAACAACACTGTGTTCTAGGCGGTGGAATTCCAACACCAGAAAAATCCTCTGTTCTAAGGAATAAACCATGTTGTCTACAGCACACTTGCACGTTGTGAACAGCACACGCTTACAGCAGAAAGACGACGTACAGAATGGCGCACCCACAGACTGCGTTGTCTTCTATATCTTTCACATCACTTGCAGCGCCATCTGTTGTTGAAAATTGTAACTACTGTAATTTCGAAAGTTTGTCCGCCTGAAAATGTACTGTTGTCCCAAGCATATTGCAACAACGGTGTATTTCTATCGCTGCTCGTTTAGTTTTTATTGCCGTCTCAAATATACCGGTCATTTTTGAAACACCCTGTACATCCATTTTTATGATAGGTATGGATGTCGCTCAATTTCACAGAAGAGTTCAGTGAAGTAAAATACCATGGCGGGTGTAGTAGAGTAGTTTTCACATTTCAAATTCGCACTCCAGGAACCGATTCACCTACGTGAAATTTTGGACCGAACCTCTTCGAGGCCGAGAAATGCTCTCCTTACGCTCGTACGTCCAAGATGCTCTGTTATCTGTTGACGCTGTTACTTAGATTCTGGCCTAACGAAGGAATCCTCCCGAATTCGCGTCAAGAGTTTTTACTTTCTGTCAGCATTGAGTGACCCGTGCTTGGCTCCTGTGTCTCCTGTGACAGGGCAAGTCACAGCGGCTGCCACTGTGTCGTCCCGTCCGTAACAAGACGGCCTCGCCGGTCCGCGATACGAGCGGCGGAGATGCGGCCGCCCCCAGGCGTCGCGACGCGCTGCTCTCCGGACGACGACGCCCCCGCCGCCGCCCCCGCCGGCGCTCCCCAGTTCCGCCCCCCACAAACTTGCGCTGGTGGCGGCGCCTTGCAAGTGGCTGCCAATTAGCGCCGGATTTGCACTTCTGCGCTCTGAGATAAGCGACGCACCGTCGCGGAGTTTGGGCGCGTCTCTGGCAGGCAACGCGGGCAGCGGTTTCGCTCTCGCGGCCGCCACAGGAGTATGCTAAAACTATCGCCGGTACGTCTCTACTCCGTGCCAGAGGACCACTGCCGAGTTGACGAAGCGATCGGTAGGCAAACACGAGTTTTTACTATCTAGTTACAGGAATATCATCCCACTTACCGATTACTACCGACCTAACCCGAGTTCGCACTTGTAGCAAAATGTCTACGGCCAGACGACGTGTGTGGCTAAGCGCAATTTCTTTGCGGTCAAGTGCGTAGATTTGTGAATAAATCTCAGAGAACAACATTGAGTATTCGAATGTCATTACTTTCATACCAGAGCTGTTCAGCAAGTATTGCAACACGTTTTTTTCTGAAAGACGCTTAGTTTTATTCACAATTACAGTACACTATATTATTCCCCACTCCTTTGGCTACAAGATCCTATTTTTCAACATAATCTTCGTAAGACGCTCGCTAAACCCCTGGGCAGAACAGGTGATTAGGATTGTGGAAAGGGCCAAATAAGGTGTTGGTCAGTTTCATTTCAAAATTGTAATTTGCTGTAATGTAATAACACCTTTAAACCAAAACGGCACGTAGCCGAACCTTTACAACCACGAGTTTCAAAATCCAATTCTTTCACGGCTCAAGGTGTCCAAACGAGAAATCTTACAAAGAAACAAGATAAATTACAAGCGACTTAAGACATGAAATTAAAATTTCAAATAAAATAAGTAATATATATATATATATATATATATATATATATATATATATATATATATATATATATATAGCACAGCGAGGTGGGAAGCCTCAAGGCAACAGTGGATATATTACGATAATCCTTTAAGGTAGAAGGCCGCAATGTTTTCGCGTAAGGGGAAATTTTGAGAACAAGGCTATAAGCGGCTGAAGGCCCACAGTTGATTTTCCAAAAATTCAAAAATACCCCAACCTTTACGTTTTCAATAGCAGAAGGCACACTAAATGAAAAAGCAATACAACGACATTAACTAAATTTAAGAATAAGGTTTTAAGTGGCTGAAGGCCCACAATTGATTTACTTAATTTCGTTTTTCATAAAATACAATTAAACTTTTGTTTGCTGTAAAGCATTGGCAATAATAGAATACCCTCTGACCGTTAAACACATATGAAAAGGACATTATAGACAACAACGGCCCTCAGATGCCTCCAGGGTGGAGGGGGGGGCTGCCCTCGAAACATTAACGTTTACTTAGGTGAGACAGGTGTTGAGCCCAACTACACTTGATCCGTCGGTAACCCAATAACCCAGCCAAGAGACAGTCACGGACCGACCGACCAAACGACTTGCTTGCCACCAATCGGTACATAATAACTCAGAGACCGAACTGTTACGGACGTGATAATCCAGAATGAAATATGTATGAAGCTGTCAAAACAACAGACCATGTTGGACAGCGACAACAGGTGAGCAAAGGACGCTGCCTGAAATTACGTTAGTGGCCAGGGTAGGTAATCTGAACACTAACGGCCACAAGGCAGAAAATTCCACTGGTGCACTTGAATTGTATTGAACCAATATAGTTAATTGCACCGCACAGCGGCTCGATTTCACCAATACAAACGAACGACACAACATGACCGGACGTGGCTTGGGTACTTAACACACCACTCAACTTTGACGTCCTGGGTCTGTGAGCCACGAAGCTCGAAGCGATCGGACAGCTCCACACACGCTCCGACACCGTGCAGGGACCGCCAGACATCCAACCGACTGCCCGCACGGAGATATCCTCCCTGGTCCGCACCAACCGACCGTTTCCCACAGAACCCCTAGCCGGAAACTATATGCACTAGACCAGAGAAGGTACACGGTGCAAATATCGATACACATCTCTGCTTCCACACTTAGAAGGAGGAAGAACCACGGCATAACCGCAACAACGGCGGGAAACCAAACACAGATAGACAGCCAAGTTCAAGAAATCCCATAGTTTGGAGTGAGCACAGTACTACACTACTTGTGGACATGGGATCCAGTGCCTTGCTGCGTCAGTGACTTCGCCACGTAATGCTTCGAGCAGAGTGCATCCATAGTCGGGCCAAAGAGATGGAAGACAGAAGCGTCAGATCCGGGCTGTAGGGTGGATGAGGAGAAAAATTCGAATGAAGTTTTGTGAGATCCTCTCAGGTGTACAGATTAGTGTGACACTTTGCGTTGTCGTGGAGAAGGAGAAGATCGTTTGTATATTTGTGGCGACGAACAAAAAAAAATGGTTCAATTGGCTCTGAGCAGTATGGGACTTAACTTCTGAGGTCATCAGTACCCTAGAACTACTTAAACGTAAATAACCTAAGGTCATCACACACATCCATGCCCGAGGCAGTATTCGAACCTGCGACCGTAGCGGTCGCGCGTTTCCAGACTGTAGCGCCTAGAGCCACTCGGCCACTCCGGCCGGCAGGTGACGAACACGCTGAAGTCGTTTCTTGAGTATCCTGACAGTAGCACCATATATTTCGTAGCTGACCGTTGCACCATGATGGTGAACATGAAAGAGGATAACTCTTTCAGAGTCCCAGATGACTGTCGCCATGACTTTACCAGTTGTGGGTTCGCCTTTGAACTTTTTCTTCGGACGATAAGCTCCATGGAATGCTGCTTTGTTTCCGGTTCGAACTGATGAACCCAGGTTTCATCACCTGTGCCGCTGTTCAACAAAAATTTGTCACATTAGTCTCGTAACGCACAAGCAATTCAGCACAGGTGGTCCTTCATTGCTGTTAGGAGTCTCCTGTCAGGCGGCGAGGGACCCAGCGGGCACACAGAGACGTATAGTTTTGGAGTGAGGTGTTTGATTGTGATCCGTCAGTCACCTCGAATGAGAGTGTCCGTACGTTCCAACTTTGCAGGAGTCACAGCTGTGTGCGGCCGGTCAGCACGTGGGAGACTGGACAGGTTAGCGTGACCGTGTTGTGATGATGCCTGACACCTCGCCCAACGACTCACCGTGCTTCTGTTCACTGCCAGGTCTACGCAGATATTCTGTTAGCGCTCACGAATATCACTGATGCTCTGGTTTCCCGCCGAAAGAAACACAATGACAACTGTCTGCCTCTGTTAAGGACGCCATTTTGATGGTCACCTATCAGAAATTCATGAAATTATAGGGGCTGAAGCGGGAATATTCGGTGACGTCTCTCAACAAATTACGCATTTTTTCAACCAAAATTGCACAAGAATAAAATGTGTTGCATTAATTATCGAAAATCCCTCGATGTGAGCAGCGCACGGCAGGAAATTATTCTGGAGACATGAACGTCATATATTCCGTATTGAATTGGCATTTAGGAAGTGACATCTCATGGCTTGAATGGTAGCGCATAGTGATGTATTTACCAACGTAAATACTGTATACGAGTCATGGATGTATGTGTGTGCGAGTGATTCAAT
Source organism: Schistocerca cancellata (assembly GCF_023864275.1). Classification (NCBI taxonomy): domain Eukaryota; kingdom Metazoa; phylum Arthropoda; class Insecta; order Orthoptera; family Acrididae; genus Schistocerca; species Schistocerca cancellata. The sequence continues at coordinate 566,482,758 of NC_064632.1, forward strand.
ACGTATCGGTGCTTGGATGTGGGAGCACAAATGAAAGAAAAAAATATGAAAAAACATACATGATTTTTACGTTTAGCTTGCGTTACAGCGCTCTTCTCGTGACGCTTAGTACGAAGTGTGACGCGTTGTTGATATTCATTACCACAATTCACTATCGTGGACTATTGGCGTCAGACTTCTCCGCGTGCCACCCAAGGAATCGTGTCCACATCTAGGTTTGAGTTAAGGAAGGTACAGAGCCTTAAGGTGAGTCATGTGCAGCGCAGCTGAAAGAACTTACTGTAAGTAAACGAAGCAAAGTTCCTAAAGTTGCTGAAATAGTTTTTTGCAAAACGTTTCCTTGTAACAAAAAAAGGGAAACACCACATATTTTTTGATTCACATGTTTCACCGCTCTGCAATTTTTCTCAAATTATTGAAGGCAAGCTATTGCCCAAAATATTTGATTATTTCAAAATGTAAAGCTCACATTCTATCCTAATGATGTCATATTTATTATGATACACAAAAATTGAGTAACCGCCCGGCCGGCCGGAGTAGCCCAGCGGTTCTAGGCGCTACAGTCTGGAACCGCGCGACCGCTACGGTGTGTGTGATGTCCTTAGGTTAGTTAAGTTTAAGTAGTTTTATGTTCTAGGGGACTTATGACCTCAGCAGTTGACTCCCACAGTGCTCAGAGACAGAGTAACCGCCTGCTTGTTGTTCAGATAATCTGCAGTGAATTAAAAGTGCAAACCGAGATTTCTAAAATGAATGAAGCAGAAATTGGCACTCTGGAAATGTCATATTTCGAAATACGTACACTCACATCATTGAGACGTGTTTGCTTGGGTAAAAGGCAGAGTGCAAAATGTGATCAAGCCAGGATTCGACTCCACGACCTCTCTATTTCCAGTCACATGCTCTACTGCTAGACCACCTCACGAAAGCGAATTAGATTCCCCTTGTTCTGTTCTCGACACACTGTTGTTCTCTCGAGTTACGGTGGCTCTTTGCTAGGTCACAAGGGCATCATAATTTGGACAATTGGAAATATTTATAATTATACACCAAACCCTTCTCGTAAATAAGTGTATTGATTAAAACCGGATCAAAATCGCTTGAGCAGTTCCTGACAGTAGCCTGCACATAAGCTTGCCGACGAGCACGAGCAAGGGAGTACAGTTTTATAGAAAGATGTTAATGTAATCCTTCATGTTTTACCGGAGATTTGGTGACTTCTTGAGGTGTTGGGTGTTCTGCCATGTTTCAATGTGTGCCATGCACAAAATATTCCATGGACGACACTCATATCGGGCAGAATAGCCAATAGCTCGATAATGCTTCTGTTAGATAGTGAAGAGCTTCACACCATCTGATCAGAAGTATCCGGACAGCTCTATGTAATGTGGAATTGACCATCAGATTTCACGAGAGATGGAACCAACGGCATAAAATAGGTCTGGGAGTACAGAAGCAGTAACAGCAGAATGGCTTAATCAGGAGGACTCCATGACTTTTAACATGGAATTCTCACTGCACATGATACAGTAACAAGTTGTCCGGCGTCATTCCAGCCCTTCTGAATCCGCCCAAGACGACTGTTAGTGATGTGACTGTGAACTTGAAATGTAAAAGAAAACCCCAGCTAAATCAAGACCAGGCACTGATGTACATGGTCCATCGAGCACTGTTGGAGGGTTGTTGTAAGGAATCCTATGAAATCAAATGAAGGAATCACTCACTAGCTGCAAAGTGCCACTATCACAATAAATGTGCAGTGTACAATGATGAGCAGTTCCTCATAAGCCACATATTTCTTTGGTCATTGTTGACAGATGCTTGAGGTGAAACAAGGAATGACTCTACTAGACAGGGGATGACTACAAACAAGTGACTTGAAGAGGTGGATCACGGTACACCCTGTACCCGTGGCGCACATGTGTAAGAATTGGGGTTTCAGGAATGCCTCAAGAACGTCACCTGCTGCTGCAGCCACCACAGACGCCTACTGCAGCGGCAACCCTGCAGACAGACCAGCGATGCGGGTTGCCGACTCTGCTGCGAAATCTGACCGACGTAAGAGTGTTTACAAGCAAGTAACACAGCTGACAACAAACACATAGGTGCGGCCAACGTCCATCAGAGGGGCATCAATCAGCAGCAGAGGAAGGGGGCGCGATGATCACAGGACTCTTTCCTGGCGATAAAGTGTGTGAAAATACTCCCTAAATATCCTTCCGCTCGGGGCTAGAAAAGCTGGCGCCCGGACATTCATTAGGAAGTTCTCTATTCGCCAAGTGCGGAGAAGATTGGCTTGTCCAGCTGTGTGTCACCTCGACCATCCTGTTTTCCGCAACGATACGTCGCTTCCATCATGTTAGGCTATATGCCAGCTGCTAACAGCCGACATCAATGTGGAACAGTTGTACAAGTATAGAGTCGAAGTGAACTCTGATTATAGAAATTAGTTGTTATTTGCTTTATTTGCAGAAGGGATCCTTTACACTTTTTGGTTGTGAAGCGCGTGTTACTGTTGACGGTTTATTGTAGTTTCCTTGAAAAATGTTGGCAAACGAGTAGGTTCTTGCTCTGTATATTCAGCAACTGCCATCCTTAGTAGTGGATGTGGTGTTAGTGTATGGGATATGTTTCGTGGTTAGCGTGTGGTTCCCTCATTGCGTTCAAGGAACACGGGGAGATATGAACAAATTTTACAGCATTGTGTACCGCATACAGCAGAGTTGGCGAAGATGATTTTGTTTTATAAGCATTGCAATGCACCCTGTCATAAAGCAGCATCAGTGAAGCGATGGTTTGTGACAAACAACATTTCTGTAGGGGGTTGATCGGCCCAGAGACCCGACCTAAACCCGGTGGAGTGAGTTGTAAGGTCCACTCCGCTCGAGATCCCGGTATGGAACATAATTACCCACTACGGTTTCTTCTGTTGAGGGACAACAGACGGCCATTCTCCCAAAGATATTCCCAACTGATCTCTGTATGTCCATCTTTTCAGAGATGGTCGCGGGATTCCGCTGTTCAGTACAGAATGTCATATCCAACGCCTTTCAGCCGCCCAATTTCCGATGTCTTACTTTATTTGGCTACCAGTTTCGAAGATTTACTACACCGCCTTTAGGCCCCCTGACCGACCTGCAGATGATGGTTGAACTGATCGCTGCATCAAGCAGAAATCTACATATATCAGTCTTTGAATTCTGGTCCCTTTTAGAGTGGAGCCAGGGTTGGAGTCTTCCTGCACGTCGGCACAGGGCCTAAAGATGGCGTAGTAAATCACCGAGACTGGTAGCCAAATAAAAGGAGAGTTTAGAAATTAGACATCTGAAAGATGTTTCATTTGACATTCTGTTCTCTATTCTCAACGGCGTTCAGGCCACCACAGAGGACTATGCACGAATATTGTGTTGAATTGTCATCATTTTTGATCCAAACCAAAGTTTTCCGTTGCTTGCCAAGCTCCTTCAAATTAGCAGTCGGCTTAGAACCTTTACGATTGCCAAACCAGATATATTTACACGTGAGAATGTGCACTGCTTACTCATCTGGAAAGCGTAATTTGAAACTTACTCGAAAATTAAAAGTGTGTGCCAGACTGAACCTCGAACTCTGGACCTTTGCCTTTCGCAGGCAAGTGCTCTGCCATCTGAGCTACCCAAGCATGACTCACGACCCGTCCTGATAGCTTTAATTCCGCCAGTAGATAGATGCCGAAGTACTGGCGGAATTAAAGATGTGAGGACGGGTCGTGAATCGTGCTTGGGATAGCTCATATGGTAAAGCTCTTGTCCATGAAAGGCAAAAGTCCCGTGTTCGAGTCTCGGTCCGGCACACAGTTTTTATCTCCCTGGAAGTTTCATATCAGTGTGCACTCCGCTGCAGAGTGAAAATTTAATTCTGAAAACGTAATTTTCCACACATAAAAAACCAATTTCGATGACAAATGTTTTTTCTATCGACGGATGATCTGTAAGCACTTTTTTAGGTGAGTAATATCAGTACAACTGATATTCTATTTCTTAATTACCTATAAATTTTGCGTATCGTGAAATGGAGAGAGACACGATGTGTCATGGAATTTGAACGGAAACGTATACTGCAGCGCAAAACCGAAGGACGAGATAGGTAAAATAAAATAACATGTTTCCTAGTCGGTCGAAATAAATGAAAAGTGCGGAAGCATGTTGCTGGAGGTTTTCCATTTGTGGACAAATAACTGGACGTCACGTAGTGTTAGCGTGAGTGTAGCGCCAAATCGGCTGGCCTCGCATGAAGAGGCAGTCGATGGAAATGAGAAAAGACAATGCCTGTGTCAGTCAGCAGGCATTTACGGTGCTCTGTGTTGGTGTTCTTCATTACAGCATTGCCCGGACACGGCATTTGGAAGATTTCTCACAGGGCTGAGTCATCGGTAACCTGGAAGAAAGATTAAGTACACCAGTGAAGCCTAGTAGTTTGATATTACTCACAACATTGACCCACGTGCATAAGGAGCGTTCAGAAACACAGGCTGCCCGAACTACACTCCTGGAAATTGAAATAAGAACACCGTGAATTCATTGTCCCAGGAAGGGGAAACTTTATTGACACATTCCTGGGGTCAGATACATCACATGATCACACTGACAGAACCACAGGCACATAGACACAGGCAACAGAGCATGCACAATGTCAGCACTAGTACAGTGTATATCCACCTTTCGCAGCAATGCAGGCTGCTATTCTCCCATGGAGACGATCGGAGAGATGCTGGATGTAGTCCTGTGGAACGGCTTGCCATGCCATTTCCACCTGGCGCCTCAGTTGGACCAGCGTTCGTGCTGGACGTGAAGACCACGTGAGACGACGCTTCATCCAGTCCCAAACATGCTCAATGGGGGACAGATCCGGAGAACTTGCTGGCCAGGGTAGTTGACTTACACCTTCTAGAGCACGTTAGGTGGCACGGGATACGTGCGCACGTGCATTGTCCTGTTGGAAGAGCAAGTTCCCTTGCCGGTCTAGGAATGGTAGAACGATGGGTTCCATGACGGTTTGGATGTACTGTGCACTATTCAGTGTCCCCTCGACGATCACCAGTGGTGTACGGCCAGTGTAGGAGATCGCTCCCCACACCATGATGCCGGGTGTTGGCCCTGTGTGCCTCGGTCGTATGCAGTCCTGATTGTGGCGCTCACCTGCACGGCGCCAAACACGCATAAGACCATCATTGGCACCAAGGCAGAAGCGACTCTCATCGCTGAAGACGACACGTCTCCATTCGTCCCTCCATTCACGCCTGTCGCGACACCACTGGAGGCGGGCTGCACGATGTTGGGGCGTGAGCGGAAGACGGCCTAACGGTGTGCGGAACCGTAGCCCAGCTTCATGGAGACGGTTGCGAATGGTCCTCGCCGATACCCCAGGAGCCTCAGTGTCCCTAATTTGCTGGGAAGTGGCGGTGCGGTCCCCTACGGCACTGCGTAGGATCCTACGGTCTTGGCATGCATCCGTGCGTCGCTGCGGTCCGGTCCCAGGTCGATGGGCACGTGCACCTTCCGCCGACCACTGGAGACAACATCGATGTACTGTGGAGACCTCACGCCCCACGTGTTGAGCAATTCGGCGGTACGTCCACCTGGCCTCCCGCATGCCCACTATACGCCCTCGCTCAAAGTCCGTCAACTGCACATACGGCTCACGTCCACGCTGTCGCGGCATGCTACCAGTGTTAAAGACTGCGATGGAGCTCCGTATGCCACGGCAAACTGGCTGACACTGACGGCGGCGGTGCACAAATGCTGCGCAGCTAGCGCCATTCGACGGCCAACACCGCGGTTCCTGGTGTGTCCGCTGTGCCGTGCGTGTGATCATTGCTTGTACATCCATCTCGCAGTGTCCGGAGCAAATATGGTGGGTCTGACACACCGGTGTCAATGTGTTCTTTTTTCCATTTCCAGGAGTTTAGAAGAGGTGGTCGACCAAGATGATTGTGCAACAGGCTAGAAGTAACGCACGTCTAACAGCGGATGTAACTCCTACCACATTTAACACGACTGCATGTCAAGCAATCTCATCAGGCTCCACAGTGGAGCGGCAACTATCGCGAGCTCTCTCTGTCCGACGAGCAGCAGGTTGTGCTGCGTTGACAACCGCACGTCGCAAACACGGTTTGTGATGGTGCCAAGAGAATAAGTACTGGACTGACGTGTAGTGGGGTCGCGTGCGCTTTCGGATGAGAGCAGGTTTAAAGCGAGCTGGACTTCCGGACGTATAGTGGAAACATGTAATACGCCTAGGAACTTTGTCGAACATGATCGTTTTGGTGGTCCATGTGTTGTCGTGTAGGGTGGCATCATGTTGGATTTGCGTACTGACCACCAGATCTTTGTACACGCCACACCCACAGTTCATAGTTAAAGTCACACGGTACTCCTTCTGCTTTTGTGTCTTTTCGGGAGTGCATTTACCACCGTGGTCGCATCTTACAGCCCAAGCGGTGTAGCTCTTCGGCTGAGAAGATATTCGGCGACTGGACTGGCCTACCCGTCCTCTCCCATCGAGTACGTGTGTGATCGACAATCCAGCATTTGTCAGCCTCTCTGGTGGAGGGGTGGAACGCCCTATCCCATAAAGTCCTTGTGGCCCTCTTGGCATAGATTGTCGTCCGTGGTGTTCACACACGCTATTAATAACTATGTTCCACCTTGTGAGTAAAGGTATTACAAAGTTTTTTGTTTTTCTTGTTGATTAAAACACTACAATTTTCCATTTGCTAATTCTTTCGAATTCAGAATAGACAATTTTTTGGTTATATTAGAACACTGCCATTAAAATTCGAGTCACCTGTTAGTAAGAGCGAGATCTGCGAGTTTAATCAGCAATAGCTTGATATACTCTTAAAATCATTTGAGTTTGAGCTTCAACGAACCGGTAACACCAAAATACGACATAAAATTGTAAAAACTGCTCCAAAAAATTCAACCAGTCTCACAGAGTTGTATCATCTGCACGAATGAGGACAAAATTTTGGGGTGAATCTTAATTTACACATAAGACTGCAAAGATTTTATATTGAAAATCATTTAATTTTCCAAGGGTACTGGTATGTGTTGTACGTGCATACGTTTACATCCTTTTGGTACATTTTACATTTAAATTAAAGACTTCAACTGCGGTTCAAGAACATTCAATATTTCACAGCACGAACGATAAACATCAATGCTACAAGCGAACTCTTCTCATACTCCCGTTATCGTGTCACTGATTTTGCTATCCGGCATTGAGGTTTCACCAGACTTGTTGGAAGGAGAGGCACGAGAATGTAGTCTTTCAACTACACCTACCCAGTTTGTCGTGTAGAGTGAAATGGGGTGAACCTTTTAGAAACACCCTGTTTTCGGTTCGATCAATATGGCTGGACGATAGGTAAATACTGAGCATGTCCCGTCCCACCTTTTGTGTATCCTTCTCCGACTATCGCGCTGTCGCACTGATTGTCCGTATAAAACGGAAACAGCATAATAATACATATTTAGTAAAAACCAAAGGTATTCCAGTAACATACTACGGCAGTGCGTTCGGACGTAATACTGCTATATATCCATTCCTATTTGAATTTACAGCAGTGCGGCAACACTTCAGAATGAGGTTAAACAAGTTGGATGGTTCCAATTTTCGTAGGAAACTCTATTTGCTGTGTGTGAGTGCGTGTGTGTGTGTATTACACTGCAGCTCATATTAATATTAGCTTATGTTCAGACGCAGTATCTGTCAGAAACAAAATATGAATGACATCAAAGCTATATATGTGAAAGGTCGATGAATATTGTTCGTTTCCTTCCCTAACCAAAGATGTTCTTTTATGAACTCCTAGGACTTGTTGAAGGCATTTGTTAGCTAAATTAAATTAAATAAAATTATTTGAAAACCATGTTCAATGAGCACTGATTCAACGTTACTGAGAGAAACATCTAATACAGTTTGTTATATTTTCATCTGACAGCCAGTGAAGGTCACGCAGTAAGTTTCAGAGATAGTGAGCGTCTTTCACCCCATTTACTTTTCTTACAATCTACATTTCGTACCAAAAAGCCCTTTGAAAATCTAATGAAACTGTAGTAGATTCATAACATATGCAAAGCGTAAATATCTGCATTGTCTGCATTCAGGCAACATATGCTAAGTCACCCCTTTAAAAGTTGCTTGGTATTGATAATACCATACATTTGAAGCAAATGTGCTTTAATTCGAGGTAACATTTGAAACAACACATTACCTACGTAATGACTATTAAAATAATAATGGCAGATGTGACACTGGCGTTGGGGTCAAAAGTGCTTATGAAATAACGTAATTAATGCAGAGAGAATGAAAATGTACTGGAGGCTGCAACATGTGACGTCGCAGTCTGCAGTAGCCATTATATCAATGTAATTGTCGTCATAATTAGTTACCATTTAAATGATTTAGTAGCCAAGTGCTTTGCCGACCACTGCCGTCACACGGGAACAAGATCAGCAGAAAGAGAAGCAGTCAGTTCAGGAGACACAATAAAAGCAATAAGTTTAGTAATAAGAGCTTCGGCACATCAACAAACCAGTTCACCCAACGGAGTGTTAGAGAAAAATTTATACAGGGTCAAGCGAAATTCGCGCACTAGGACTTCGCAGTACGCCTTCTCACATGCCAGCGTCAAAAAAAAGTCTGTCACAAAATTTCGTCTAGCGAGTATATCAGGCAGTAAAAGGACGTTAAAGAGTGGCAGTCTGGCAACACTGCAACAACACGTGTGGTAACTACCTCTACAGCACGTCTTAGTTGTGCTGTGCAGTTGGCGCAGTGGATAGAGTTTTGGGTTAGCATGGAAGAGGTCGAGGGTTCAATCATGGGTTGGGGTGCATTTTTTTTTATTTGCGAAGTTCACTCCGTCATTTCTTACTGTAATATACACCGTTTCTTATGTCACATGTGCCCTAAATTTACAACATTTTGTTACGCTGAACACAAAAAATACGTGGTTAGACAAAGAAATAGACAGTTGAAACAATTAATGGAATCATGGTGATAACACATAGAAATAGTAACCAAATTTGGACATTATTCGAAAAGTACGTTGCTAGTGCTACTGGTAACGTAAGGCCCTAACAAAATGTAATGGACCTGAACGAGGCAAAGCCGGCCGGTGTGGCCGTGCGGTTCTAGGCGCTTCAGTCTGGAACCGCGTGACCGCTACGGTCGCAGGTTCGAATCCTGCCTCGGGCATGGATGTGTGTGATGTCCTTAGGTTAGTTAGTTTTAAGTAGTTCTAAGTTCTAGGGGACTGCTGACCACAGATGTTAAGTCCCATAGTGCTCAAAGCCATTTTTTTTTTTTTTTGAACGAGGCAAGGATAATAGTTGGTGCTAATCTATGTGACCATTGAGGAGGGTACAAAGAAAACAGGTTTCACTTCTAGCAGAGCAACTGGTGCGAATAAATTCGAGCCCACGACGTGGAAAGGGGACGACGTGGAAAGGAGGTCTTTCAAAGCTGACCACTGTTCCATTCCTACGATTGTCGTATGTAAGTGCAAATGTTTTCCAGAGGACTCGCTGCAATCGCTGTTGACGATTAAGATACCAGATACCGTACCGCTTGGACTTTATTTACCAAATGAAATATATATGCTTGAACCCAGGTTCAAACTCTCGCCCTCTGCATGTTAAGCCAAGACTCTATCCGTTGCGCCAACTGTAGAGCACAACTAACGTATGTTGACAGAGCTAGTTACTATACATGTGGTGACAGTGTTGCCAGATTGCCACACTTTAATGTCCTTTATCTGTCGGATGTACTCGCCGAACGAAATTCAGTGACAGACTTTTTCTTTTATCGGTGGCATGTGAGGAGTCTCCCTGCGAAGCCCGAGTGCGCGAATTTCGCTTCACCCTGTATATTTAGGGATACTGAAACATGCACATCAGTATTAGTTTCTGAAAGAATTTCCAATAATATTCAGGACGTATGTATACTGACAACCACAAAAATGACACGTAACATGGGGAATTGAGTTAACGACAGAAAATATCTAACAGCTTGGTAATAAGAAGGCGACAACATGAAATGACGTCAAGTGGGATACTAATGGTGAAGCTACATCATCTCATAGCAAATAAGATACACTACTTTTTTTGTCAACCTACTAATCAGATATAATGGATCCAGCTAGGTATATCTAGAAACTAAGACCTGTTGGGTAACTACATTGACAGCAAATTATTTATAAACAGCCAGGTGTAATTATTTTTGTGCTGTACGGATGGACAGCTTAAATTAGGTACAGAGATAGCTAAAACAATAGTACTGATGGAGACAGATAATTATGAATTTAGAAGTCATGTTACTGTGTTGTGAAAGTAATAACGTTAATAAAATGTTTATTGCTACGTCGATTTCATTTACAAGTATCCTTAACCCATGAATAGAATCAATGGGACACTCTTTAACCTGAGGAACAGTTGGTTACGGTATCGGTGAAAGTAGGAATTTTCAATAATATTAAAAACCAAGAAAATATATACTGATTTGAATCAACTATCACATAAACTGAACGTCTTTTACAAGTCTGAATTGTCTTCTAGAACAGGATACACTGCTAAATCATGATATATGCTATATGTAGCGAGTAGTCCACTACACATTTCACAAAAATGTCTATGACTTCCACATAACTCCTTGACAACGTAGTTTCAGCGCAGTTTACGACTAGATATCGTTTACTTGAAACACAAGGTCAACGAGATACAGAAAATGCGGGCATAAAATTTGTTGCAGTCAACCATATTTTGAAGACAGTTATGTTAAGGACGAGGGCAGGAGTTACGTATGGTAATACTGATGCCAGCTCGTACTGGAAATACCAAACCACAGGGCAGCATTGGAGATTGTGAGAGAGAAAAATGAGGAAGAGGGCGATGGGTACACAACATAACTGCAGAAGGGAAAAAGTTATCAAGCCAAGAATCGAAGAAAATATTACGATAAGATAGTAGCTATTGAAACATACAAACTTTTTTTCGCTATGTATGCTGACGGAGAAAATACAATGTGCTTAAAGACTAGGACATTTTATTGACAAGCAACGGTAAAGGTAGTTCATCGTTGTAATGGAATATCACATGAAATTCATACGAAATGAAACACACTCGTCACAGTCGTCGCTAACACACTCAGTGTGCACTCTGGCGGCAACGCCAGCACATATTTTCCCACGTAAAAGATCATCAATTGTGCCGAAAGTTATTCTGCGATAGATCTTCCCAAGCACCTCTTATCCTTTGTTAACATTAGTCAATGGTTCATGCAGTTTGTAGAGAACGAGCAAGTTCCGATTTCAACATGACCAATTTGCGTTCAGTTGGCGACAGATCTGATGCTCATGCTGGCCTGGGCGGTTGTCATACACAAGGAGCACCACGTAGCGTCGCAGTAGCCGTGTGTCGACTTGTTCTCTCCTGCAACGAGATCGCTACACTTCCTTGACACGGTTTTCTCCGCGATCTAACAACTTGTAGGACTGTACTGGGCACTGTGAAGTATCTGTTCTAGCAGAATATATATGCGGAAAATACAGCTCCGAAAACAATTTATTCGGCCCACAAAATGAAACAATAGTACTAACTCCAGAAGAACAACAGGCTCGATCCTAACTATGGACCGTCACTAATATGAAATAAGAAATAATACTAGAAAACACCCAACTTTTCGCTGAGAGATATCACAATAAAACAATTCTACAATGTCAAGATGTTCGTCGACTATACCAAGTCCATCTACAAGAGATCGGCCAGCTAGAAGAGGCGTCTGGCGGTAGCTGTCTGAGTGCCAGCTCTGTATACTCCCAAGCGGTGCGTCGAACTGCCCTTTGCCGGCAGTGCGCCACCCTATAAAGCCCGTTTGGCGGATGAATGAGCTATTTGCGATCACGTGCCTAGCGTATCAAAGTAGATCCTGGGCTAGCTATGCCCACTGATGAAGCTGCTCTGCAGGCTCTGCAGACGAGTAGTGTGGCCCCTAGCAGCCGTTGGTGGACACCTGGTGGTGTGGTGTGGTCGCTGGTAAATATTTTTGTTGACAACACAGACGATTTAGGTTTCCCTGGTGAATATACACCCTGTGATGCAGGCATCCCGCGTTGGTTGGATGTGAAGTGGCACGCCGATGCAGTTGGCGCTATGATGAATGGAGTCGGCGGCCACAGCACAGTGGTTACTTTACCCTGCAGAAGTACAAAATACAACTGCAATTTTTAACTGTTGGCTCTCCAGCCCCCACATTATTAAGCTTCGGGTGGGACCTGCATGTCGTTGATGGATGCACTCCGGATTAGGCCACTCAGTGGGTCTACGATGCACACGTGAACCCCCATTGCAAGGAACCAACCTGCTCTTATCACTGAAGACGGCAGGGCGTCCTCCCACTCTCCATGACTCCAGGTTAGCCGTGCTTGGCGGTGTCGCAGTGTCAGTGGTTGTCTGGACAGAGGGACATATGACGTTAATCCTGCTGCAAGTAGGCAGTTCCCAGTGGTCTTTGCTGACACAGCAGGTTCAGCAACTGCCAGATTTCTTCCCTGGATGATGGTCGATCGGCCATCGTTGCTCGCACAATGCATCAATCCTGAGGTTCATCTGTTCTACGTGGACGTCAAGAACCTGGTCTACCGGCCTGGGAAACGTTCCACAGACCACTACAGGAAGCAGCGACACACCACCGATACATTGCGTCCAAAACGTGAAGCAGTCCCTCCATAGATCCTGCATCTTATCATAGGTCTAGTATGCCATCCCATTCAAATGACCGAAGCTGTTCAGTAGGTATGCGTACTCGTAGTCGGAAGTCTGTCGTACACTAGAATTATGTACTCCTGCGATTGCCAAAATACAGGAAAAGAGGAAAATGCTACATAAGGAAGTAAAACCTAAGGAAAGGGGAAACACAGCAACAAAAATGTCACAGGAAATTGTTATTGGCTGGCCACTTACATAAAATATGGGCGAGCTTGTCACAAAGTGAGCAAATTAAAATCCTCTCCCTAAAATCTTTGTAAAAACATTTGACAGGGCACAGAACTTTAAAAAGCCACATTCGTCCGAGTGTTGCCTAAAAGAGATGGCAGGTCCGCTGGCAAGTCAGTCGCGACCCGCTGGTCAGAAAATAAAACGCAATCCAATAAAACGTGGCGCACAGTGACCTGGACGCCGCAAGCACCACACATTGGAGGGTCCTCTCGCCGGAGCAGGAAGCCATGCGTCATAGGGCTGTGGCGTATTCGAAGTCGAGTGAGGAGAACCTCGTCCCGTCGATGGGACTGAAAGGAAGTACACCACACACGCGTTGTGGGCTTGACTATACGGAGCTTATTGTCAGTCACTTCCAGCCACTCATCCTCCCACCGACGCATGACCCGTGAGCTCAACAGCGAGGTGAGTGCGTGCAAGGGGATAGCACACTGAGATACTTGTGGGGCGAGACACGCCTCCTTGGCGGAGGAGGGCATCCTGGATGGTCTGGATAATTTTGTCAGCACGGATACAAATGTTGCAATGAGTGAAGGGCACTGAGTGAATCGGAACAGACAAGAAATTTAGGAGAGGAAGAATGTCTCATGTGCTCCAGTGCCCGCAAGATCGCAGACAATTCTGTATCAAAGACAGTAAAAGTCTGAGGCAGTCGGACCTTGAGGACACGATATGGAAAAACAACTGAGCAACCAACAGAATCCCCTTGTTTCGACCCATCCGTGAAAACAGCTACATAGTCGTGGTGCTCAGATAAAATGGCAGAAAATGCTGCTTGAAAAACGGTGGCAGGAGTGCAATCTCTCTTGTACTGCAATAAATCTAAAATCACTCCGGGCCTCTTCAGTAACCAGGGTGGCAGGCGGTTAAAACCTTGGATTTGGGGTTGTACAGACTCCACACCGAGGGACTCTAGTACACGTTGCACACGCATCCCAAACGGCAACGTAGTCCGGGGACGGCGGGAAAAAAGGCGGTCCAGAGGTGGATGGGCAACAAGACAGTGGGCAGGCGAGCTGGGAGCTGCAAGAAACTTACAAGCCTGGCGCACTAGCAGGAGCTGCCGCCGGATGGTAAGTGGCGGTTCGCCAGACTCAGCACAGAGGCTGGGTACGGGACTCGTCCGATAATCACCCGTGGCCAGTAGAATCCCAGCATGGTGAACAGCGTCAAGGATCCGCAAATAAGATGGCCTCGCTGACCCATATACTGTGCACCCATAGTCCAGCCGTGAACGCACAAAAGCTCCATAAAACTGAAGGAGACGCGCCCTGTCCGCGCCCCAAGACCTGTGGCTGAGGCACTTGAGGATGTACAGTGCCTTCAGCGTTCTGGCTTTCAAGTCACGTAGGTGTGGCAGCCATGACAACCTGGAGTCAAAAATTAGGCCCAGAAACCGCACTGTGTCTCTAAAATGTAGGACAGTATCCCCCATATGCAAGGCAGGCAAAGTAAAAACACGACAAGAATGATTAAAATGAACACAAACACACTTATCGGCAGAAAACCGAAAACCCGTCTTTGCAGCCCACTCCTCTAACCGCCGCACTGTTAGCTGCAACTGACGGCTCACAGTTGCAACACTGGAGGAGGAACAGAAAACAGCAAAGTCGTCCACAAATAAGTAGCACTGTACTGGACTCCTCACTGTAGACGTTATACTGTTGATGGCTATGGCAAAGAGGGTAACGCCTCGGCGGCTGAGTCAGCGGACGCAGCAAGCGACACCTGGGGTATCTGAAGCGACGCGCCAGACCCTCCGCCGTCGCTGCACCTCGAGGCAGCAGCCTGAAGGAGGCTGACCGTGGCCAACAGCACGCTCAGCTGCTCAAGAACCGCGGCCAGTTCCTCCTGCGTCCGCACACAGCACGCACACACCCTATCCATCCTACTGCTAATATCTGGACGTATAGAGTTGCTACAAATAAAACAGCAATATGCGACTGCACAGTGGCGTCACCAGCGCCAGATTGAGCTGCGATGTATGAACAATTACTTACGAACCAAGCAATCAAATGACCAAGACTATGCCACTATATAGATATTACAATGCGATCCGACCCCTGTCTTAGTACAAATGCTACCGCCTACACGATGTTACACTCTACCGTTATTAAAATTTGATACTACCACTTTCTAATTCGAAAATACGCAATGATCCCAAAAATTTCACCACGTAAGCACACAATAACACAAAGTAATTTTAATTAAACCTGCGGAACTAATACCAAAAGCTGAATATACGACTAGTTTCTGCTACTGCTGCTCGCACACGTCACTCTGAAAGCACAGACGAAACTGCACTGGCCTCTGTTTGCTGCTGACTGACTCTACGAAGTAAACAGAAAGCACTGGCTGCTCAAAACAAACAACTGACTAACGACTCCGCGAATTAATACTTTACAGCTATCAATAAGCAATATAACTCCTGTCAAATACGAGAATATGCAAGGATTTTATGTAATTAAATATGCAAGCGCACAAACACTCGGAAAGAAAGTAAGAATCAAACTACAAAACAAATATGAAAGCTAACTATGCGTTTCCCTACTGCACTGCTGGTGCACTACTGCTGCACTGATACTTCACCAGCGGCTGCTCAAGGCAATATAAAACATTATTTGTCTCGATCGCAAGTTTTTTAAAATGCCATGACCGTTTTCGATTGTGCCATAAATCTTTAGATTCAAAATGGAGTAAATATTAATCACATCTAGGTAAACCACTGACGAACAAGGCGCCAGAAAACATAAAGCATGCGTGTTGCTATGACGCTGATTCAGGTGTGCACAAACTGCACTGCAATCACTGTGATGAATATTATATAGGACAGACGTGACGAACGCTTAAAACAATTTTTAAATACCATACGTGTTGCCAAAATAAAACCGTTTTTGATCCACACATTACTGACAATAAACTCTTCACATGCAACGTGGAGCAGTTAAGACAGTACCACATGCAGTAAGCGACTCCTGGTAGCTGCAATGAACCCATGGCTGACGCAACACTCCCTCTCTTCCCTTCTGTATTTCGAAATTTATATCTAATTTATATCGTAATTTATTAACGAGCAACTAAGTTTTTGACGGTCTAACATTTCCTTTATTCTAATTTGCATTTTATTTGTTAAATTACTCCCGTTATTTAGTAAGGTACACATTTCAGTTTCGATTAGCAGCCTGCTCATTAGAATAATTGTTTTATCTTCTCATATTCTCTCACCACATTTTTATAGATTTCACTTGATAATTTACTTGATTACCTTAAGTTCATTTGCCAAAATTCCTTTTCTAATGTATTTCGTCTGACATTGTTTTCATGTGATAGGTTGCTTTATGAAATTTTCTTAGCAATGGTGAACCCTAATACATATTGGCTTGTCATTATCTTAAACAGCAGCGTCATAGAACGCACACTAGTTTTAATGACAAAATACTTGTTTGTGCAATGCATGACGTGTTTCACTCTCTAACCACATTTTATGGCATCTGTTTTGTAGCTTTCTTTTCTTATGTTACACATAGTGTTAGCAAGTAGAACTTTTTATTAACGTTAATTCATCTATTTTCTTTCGATCTGAAGACGATTGCTAGCGCAATCTAAACCGGTCTGGGCATTCTGTATGCTCCCGACCTCGGCAATTAAAGGTAATACTGAACATAAAGGCCGATTTTCCATATTCCTGACGATGTTGAGCCGTATAACGCTATTTGCAGTTACGAAAGCAGAAATGGAAGTTCGTTCTGACGTGGGTTTTTGTTGGCTGAGTACAATATGATAGGTGCCATCTTTTAAGATGAATGACGCCTAAGATATGTGTATCCATGAGGCTGTTTGGTGGAATGAGGCATGGTATATGGTTTATTTGTACTGTCATGTAACTCGCTTTTCTACATTCTATTTTAAAGAGTACTGCGTCTTTCTTGGTAATATGGATTTGTGATGGTTTTCACCACCATGCCATCAGGGAACATATTAGCTGTCAATTATTAGCATCCTGCAACAGGAACAGAGATTACTTTTGTTTACAGCGTTTTCATCTTTTCTTGGTTTCGTAATTATTAATTCGTTCCAGTTCATTTAGTGTATTTTACATGTTTGTGATAAATGTGGGAGTCCCGTCCGATTCATCCCACGTAACTTTGCTGACGCGCTATGTTAATTAACAGCAAACATATTCCTCCTACAATACGGTACGCATTCAACTGAGCTTCAATTGCATTCGTTGCGCGATCGTACTTCGTACTTAATATGATAAACAGACGAATTTAAGTTGCCAAGCACGAGTTACGTTATCTACTCTATACAGTATAAGTAATATAGAAATATTATTATTTCCAAAGAGCATTCTACCACTTCTGGTTCATTGGCAAACATTATTGTAAATATTAATGGGGAACGCTTTTATTAAATCTGTGATGTAGGTCCATCAAAATGGAGAGGTCTAAAAAAGAGATGTGGTAAGATAAAAGCTCTTCTGTGGTTCTCTTCCAGCAATTAACACTTTTCGACACTAGAAAGTGAAGATTTATGATACTTCATGACTAAGTATACTTTCTGTTACCTACCCCTTTAATTAATCAGATGTTACATACACTATGTATCATATCGGCTGCAAAGTCGAAATGAACAGTATATAATAGTACGGTAATATTAGAAGATGTACAAAGCGACAAAATGTAATAAATAAATGAAAAGTGAGCCATCCATAAAAAGAAATAGAAGAGCGATAGATTCTTAGAAAAGGCCCACGTAGGTTGCTTTCACAGAGGCTGACTGGTGAGCCTTGGCGGGTGAGAACGTGGACGAGATGCACGTTCACGAAATATGTGAGTCACTTGCAACAACTGTTTAGCAGAGCATTGCAAGATTAGAGTCTAGAGCCCATTGGATAATATACCACCCTCACTCCTAATATCAGTTGAAAATTCCGCTAACATAACTTTAGCTTATCTATTGTCGAAATTGCTCGGAAGGCTGTACTTTACAAACGAGTACGAAACGAGTGCTGAAATGTGAAAACTACGAACGATGAGTCAGGAATTTAACTCACGTAAACTAGACATAATATTAACGAACAGAGATGTACAAAGAAAAAAGAAATTTTAATTGGATGAAGATGAGATTAGTTTCTGGAACCGTAGAAATAGTAATAAAACATTTCATCCTTGCACTTGTAATGGAAAGAGGATAAAATAAACAACTTACCTCCACAGGATATGAAGGCCCAGAGAAGGGCATCTTCTACGAGATATTTAAATTTTTATGAATGTTTCAGTTATAAGACATAGACGCAAAATGTGATCTAAAGAAAACAGCAAGTGGAAATAATAAATGTGGAAGATTATAAATACAAGCCCTTGCTACGAGGGGTGTATGCAAGGTTGCAGAGAGGAATATTGTTTAGTTAATATGAGGAAGAGACTATAATGTGAGGAAAAGAAATTTTTAGAAGTTGATCAAGAGAACGATGAATACGCGTCCTAATGACGTTGTTCTGCATGATATGTAGTTGGGTAAAGGTAGTGCTCAACTAAAATATTTATAAAACCGGACTACTATCCTAATTAACACTGAATTTCGATTAAGAGGAAACAAAACTGAGACACTGTGATGAAGAGTAATATGAGAAGCGTCACTTCATAGACACCGAAACTGGTGGACATGCAGTAGAAGTAGTGAAGTAACTATTCTAGTTCTGAACCGAAATTAAATATAATTACAGAAATATTGAGGATATTTGACGCAGACGAGGCAAGAGTTTCCAAAGCAAAGGGCTCTGCTAACACCGATAATTAATTCGAAGCTAAGGTAGATATTGCTGAAAGTGTTCGTTTGGAGCAGACTGTATGGATGGCAGGGTGAACAGAAACTGAAAGTACTGAAAATACTGTAGAGCTGAAGGTACTAATATAGTCAGCACGAAATGAAAGGGAACTGGAAACAAAAATCAAACAAAGAAACGTATTACAGCAACCTACACCTAGTGACCTTTCTGGTAAATCAATAGGGAATAACTGGTTCCGTACCGGAAGGAGTAGGAGAGAGAAGGAATTTTTGGTGCCTACAAAGATTGGAATACATGAAAATTATTTCCTAAAATGATGTATACAGGTATGTGAGATGAAAAAGTTTGTGCAAGACAGGGGGAGATGGTGTGAAGCAATAAATTTGTTTAAGCATTTGTTACTTCAAACTTATAGGTAGCTCAAGAAACAGTAGCGCCTCTTCAAACAATTTTTCGCAATTTGTAATTGATTCACTAGAAAAAGGGAAGATCCACCTCGCCCTCGTTTCCGCTCTGTACGTCGCGTCTCTTTAAGGAAGTAAGACAGTAGTATTTGTGTTTGCATCTGCCTTAAAATTTCGTCAAGTAGAGTACGCTTCCCATGTAGCGTCTGCGGCAACCTTAAATCCACAAAAATTATCAGAAGACAGAAATGAAGTAAGAACGTTTATGAATGAAGATTTTTACGTGTAGACGGTAGTACACAGTTATCGACGTATTCGTTACAGATGAAGATACAGTACAGAATGGAGCTTTTGTATTGCACATTTAGAAGTACAGCTTTTTGGGGTAAAAATTATACAAAAATATTTTGAAAACTTAATTAGAATATACAGAATATTAACGTACGAAACAGCATATTCGTAACCGTTCTTCTTAATGACGACTTTCTACATTACAATGCGAATTGTCATTGTTCGGCGGGTAGTTCTACAATTGCTGCCGGACCGTTTGTTTATCTTATGCAACCATCCTATGTCAGACATAACAAAATCTTCTTATAAATGGCAACTTTTAATCAATGTCTAGGGAACCATAATAATTGGAGAAACCATATGGTTCTGTCACGGCAAAAGGCTGATAGTGGATCACGGTATGAGGCCTCAGAAAGTTATTATTTGTTAAACATAACACTTCCAGTGACCTGGAGCGGAGCGCAAATCTGACCTCACAAAAGCAACTAGTTTGTGGAAGTGATGTCTGCTGTTGCTATCATTTTTACGTAGCAAACAATCAGTGTGAATCAGTGAGAAAATGAAACATGGTTGCCTATAAAAGACTGTATTTCAACTTTATTTCACCGAACCATATGAAATCTTTCTCAGCTGCAGCTTACCTTACAAATGACGCTCATACCCGTATGTCTTTAAACAGTCAGCCAGTGCCGTAATTATAAAACTCCCGAAATAGAAAAACAATCATCGGATTGCCAGCTTGTAATTAGATAGTGTTTCTGTCTGTTAGGACACAACTTCTATGAAGAGGTTCTTTTTCCTGTAGTACCTAATGCATCCGGAATCTAGACCCAACTTCTCTGAAGAGTTTCCTTTTTTCCTATCCTACCTAATGCATAATTATTATGTAAGTGATGTTCTGAAACATCTTGACAGTGGCGGGTAAAGTTACCAGAGTGATACCCAATAATATAATAAAAGAAATTTACGGTTACTGAGAGCATCATACATGCTGGATAATTGTCGAATTTATCGTAAGTGAAATCACCAAAAATGCCCGCCCATTTAATCAAGCACGAGTAATACGTCGATCGGGTGTGTCAATTATGTGACTAATAATGGCCTGTTAATTAAACGGTTGCTAAAAGGATGACGAAGATCATCTGTAAGTCTGTTGTTCCCTTATAACTTTTAGACAATCCTTTCAGAGTGAAATCAATTCTCAGAATTTGGAAGCTAATGCATGATAGATACCCGAAGATCCGAAAGAAATAAAAACGAAAAAATCAAAATAGCTAAACAAACGTGCAAGGTCTATCGAGACCACTGTTAGCTCTTCTGCTGTTGCCGAAGACACATGCGTTACGTCAGTGGCTGATCAGCTTAATGAGGAAACACGGGT
Organism: Schistocerca cancellata; assembly: GCF_023864275.1. Lineage (NCBI taxonomy): Eukaryota > Metazoa > Arthropoda > Insecta > Orthoptera > Acrididae > Schistocerca > Schistocerca cancellata. The sequence goes on from NC_064632.1 coordinate 566,503,665, forward strand.
AGCTACAATACATTTTGGCCGCTGCACTGAGCCTATGCGTCTCTTGTACGACCTATCCCATTAATTATCCCGTCCTAAATCTCCGTCTTATTCCAAAGTGGACTTCTTCAACGTTTAGTTTTACGAAGACGTGTGGCTGACAATTTTAGTCACTATCGTCATTTTTTCTGTTATTCCGCGAATCCTTAGTTGTTTCAAAATTCGTGGAGATACGTTCTGTCTATGCATAGGCGAAACATATCTCCACAAATTATAGTTCTGGTTCATAAAAGACCCTTACTACTAGGGCGACCTATTTCTGGAGCTGCTACTCAAGGTTTGACTTTTATTCCCTTTTCTAATAATCTCTTTAGCTGGCAAGAGTGAGAACGATCTATCTCAATTAATCGTGTAATTATTCTTTAACGGCTCAATGCTTACACCAAATCTGTCACATCTTTGAATACCGTCACGAAGTTCTGCGTCTTTCGTAAAATACATTGCATCTCTTAGTTTTTGTGGATCGCATGTCGGACAAATTTATAAATACATCTCTTTAATATGTCCGATAAGAGAATTCTGTTTGACGACGTGTTATACCATAGAAAATCCCGTAAAATACAGTTTTCGGAGAATCTGTGAGAAAAACGCCGGTTCATAGCAGCCTTCAACTACAGGTTTGGAGTTTCACAACTGCCATCATATGATGCAAACAGAAATGAGTTTTGGCTACGCTATGAAGGTGAACGACCACACAAGTATCAGAGGGGGTAAGGTAATGGTAGGCTTCGGAATGTTGGTGGTACGTCAGTGGAGGAAACTGTTTACAAGACATTTATATAGCGTTTGTGGAATACAGTTCTGCTTTGGGTTCACAGACGTAGAAAATGCATTGAGAAGGTCAGCGTAATCGATCACAGGCTTATTTGCCTCGCGGAGGGGTGTAAGACTGGAAATGACAGGCGCTTGAACGAAAAACCGCAGTGTCTCGCGAATCCGTAAAGGATTCGAAGAACTCGTTTGACAGAGTGTGGTTTGCCGCTATACTTCAAATCCCTGCGTACAGTTGCGATAGAAGCCTGCTGATGAAAACAAGTTAATAATACTTCGTGACAAGTTACGTGAAGAAACGTTGGCACAGTGGAATCTACGCTCTGTCACGTATTATATAGTGAGAAGTGGAATACAGAATAAAAAGAAAAAGTAAATATGTCCTAAGTACAGTAGGTGAGGTCGAAAATACCGCTTCAGTTGTAAATTTCTTTATTTTCACACGACTGGTTTCGGACCGTTATAAGCTCATCCTCAGGTGTCGTAGCTGTGCTGTGGTCCCCGAGCGTCGCGTGTACCAGTCGCGGTGTGCTGCCTAATGAGCTCAGAAGCCTACGTACAGTAGTTAATTTGAACAACGCATTGGAGTTGTCCTGTCGGGGATTGAACAATCTTGTGTTACTCCGACGCACTAAATGATATACTACATCAGTGACAGGAGTACTTACAGTTGATCGTCCATTCGTGCACTGCAGGTAATGTGCAGCTCGACATTTTTCACATACATAAATCCTTTCAGGAGGTGAAAGAAACTATAAGCCATGGAAACCCATCATACGACCCATGAACGAATGCAATGACAGTCTTCGAATTTCTTTTGTGGTAGCCATTGAGGTACTGATAGAAACTGATGAAATAAAATATATGTGTCACTTCTAAGCACTTTCACTACTGTTACAAGAAGGGTCAAAGATTAATTGTAAAATTCACAGTCGTGGTCCCTTTCTTGTATGAATGACATATGAAGAGGAGTACGAATTTTCCGGTTTATTTAGCTGTCATTGTCAGAGGTCTCCTCCAAAGTTTAATGCGACTTCATGTCATTGTCTCAATCTGAGCTGCATGATGATACCGTTAGACGGCCAATAGAATTTTATTGAAATGGATTCCAGTCATAAATTCCTGTGGTCATGTACATCGAATCTGGTGACGACGGAAATTGTCAAGTTAGTGATGAATAAAGACTTTTTTTCACTAGGTTCTGTCACGTGAGGTTGGGAAATTATTGGTCGCCAGCTATCTCAAGACACCAAGTAATTTACTATGACTTTCTTGTTTCCTAAGGCTGATACACATACATACACACACACACACACACACACACACACATACGCATTAGCCGCAGAGACGAAATGGAAATTACTTTCATAGTTCCGTCACAAGAGTCAGATAATTTCCAGCTTGCTTCTCAAATTTACTCATCTCACATAAAACCCGCGAGAAGAGTTATAGTTCTGAAACGATACTGAATTAGTAGCAACTCATGAGCTTGTTTTCCGAATGAACGCACTTTAGCCTGAGACCAAGAGATGTAAGGGCAGTGTATATGTGGTGTAACGTAGGAGACAGTATGGACGTCCTGGAGCGAAGCAAGGACATTTCGTCGCGTGACTTTTCCATTTAAACTAAGCAATCCTTTATTAAGGCCATCAGTTGGACCAGTTTTGTCAAGTCGAGCGGAGAAGGCAAGACGCAAATAAACTTCGAAGTTTCGTTCGACACCTTTAAGTCACTGATTATATTTATGTTTAATTACGTAGATAATATCAGTGTGAAGCTCGCATCATTTTTGAGTATCGACGATACGCGTGAGCAGGCTTGCTTAAAATGTAGAACGAAAAGTCGAAATTTCAGTGGCAACTTGTTGTCAAGGCTTTGTAGCAAAAGGGAAACTTCGACGCATGATCTAACCCTTGTAGCAGACAACACGAAATGCACTGGAAGCGATATGCACAGGAAGCTTAATACGTACACCCTGTGTGTTTCTTGTATATTGTTGCTTAGGTATCTCAGAATTATAACTATGCCAACCCTGCACACACATTCATATTTGTTGCTGTTAAATTGACTTATTAGAAAGAAACTGTAACACTGAATCAGTCAATATTAGATGGAAAAAAGGTTTGCACTTCCATAACAGATCTTTAAGGACTGCACAAGAAGGGTACAGTATTCAGCAAGTTCATTCTTTACAACTTTCCAACAGGACTGTAAGATGTTGAGTAGTAAAGTCCGAGGATGAGATACCAATCAAAAGGGCTCCTTGTGGCATATTTCTGTTCTGTACAGAAGTTACTCGCAGTATTAGGAAACTATTCTCTGTGCTACTTGTTCGTACCGTGTTTTCTTTATTTGTAGTTTCTTTTTCCGCAAATTTTCTAATCAACATTGTGACAAATCTTTCTATAACCGAGTAGCTTTGGCTTGCACTGTCTCACAAAACATGATATATATACGGGGTGTTCAAAAAGTCTCTCCGCAGTGCCGCATGATTGTTAGCCACGCGTGCCGGATGGTTGTCGCCTGCCTGGGTCTTTCAACGAAACAATAAACGCACAACGATACTGCAGTGATATTCTGTACCCATTCATAGAACTTGTGTTAAGTGAAATACTGCACGGTTATTTTCTACAAGCTGGAGCAACCGCGCATACAGCTCGCGTACCAAAGTCACTGCTTGCTGATGTTTTTGGTGATCGCATAATTTCACAGGGATTTTGGCCAGTACGAACGCCTGACTCAACACAATCTGACTTTTTCTTCTGGGGTGCAGCGAAAGCAACTGTCTATAAAAACCGTCCAAAATCCATCGATGAATTCAAAACTACAATATCCACTTTCACTGCTTCTGTTGCAGAAGAAACGCTACAGCTTGTGTTTGGAAACATGATTAGACGAATTGAACTGTGTATTCAGCAACAGAGGGGACACTTTCAATTTGTAATGTGAAAATTTGTAAGTAAAAATGAATATTCAATCAATTAATAACTTGTATTTCTCTGAGTTTCATTTCGGTATATTCCCTGCGGCCCCGCCTATAAGGAAATTTTTTCGCGAACTGAAAATTACGAAAGTTTTTCGTGACATTTGATTTTAATGAATAGATCTAGTATAGCAGAGTGATCGTGTTGTTAGGTTAAGGAACCACAATATCAGAGTTTCAGAAGTAGATGCACGTCGAGGTAAGACATAGCGCCTTCAGACGGCAGTGCATCGTTCCACCTACAAAGACAGCTACAGTAACTTACCTCTCGGTACAAGTCCAATGAAGGCGCACACGAAAAAAACGCACCACTGCTGCTTGGAGCAGAAGGACGCCATCGGGTCAGTGGGTGCGTTACTCGGTTCGCTGGCTGCTACGCGCGGTGATCATTTCGCGGTCGTCATGTCGCCGACAGCGGCCGACCGGCCTAGTGGCACTTGTCAGTCTGGCGCGTCACGTCTGGAGGACTCCGCGAGGACGCCGGGGACGAGGTGGCGGTGCTCGTGCTCGGGGTGGGCCGGTAGGTTGCCTCGGCAGGTGAGCTAGGAGGAGCCGGAGCAGCGTCGGCGTGGCGCGAGGTCTGCCGGAAGGCCGAGAGGGCGGCAGCAGGTGGCGCGTCACAGCCTCCGGGTGGTCGCGGCGCGCCCGCTGTACTGGCACCGGCAGCCGAGCGCAGCCCTGCGCGTCCCTCGCAGGCCAGCGGCCGCGCGCATGCGCACCGCGCACCGCGACACCCCGCGGCGCGGGACCGCCCCTTTGGAGGCTCCGGACGGGCGCCCAATTTCGCATTCGGCCCTTCAGCTCCCGCCGAGTAATGTGTCGGTCGCTGTCACATATACGGAGAGTACAGCCCTTGTTCATTATAATTATCCGAACTGTTATGCCGTAGTCGGTTGATGAATTCTGTAGTGATTCCCAACGTTTCGTCTCCGACTGCGGGAGACATCTTCAAGGGGGTGCGTAGCTTGATGGAAGGTCCAACACACACACTGGCTCGCTACTGACTGCCGCTAAATTCCGTGTCCGCTCACCCCCGCCCCGCGGCGTGACGTCACGTGTTTTGAAAACGTCAGTGCAATTGGCCGCTGTCCGTCGCCGCCGATCGCCGTTGCCATCACCCAGTAGTGGACGAGTGGTACACATCTTCTTTAACACCGGCATCCATATACCGTTTAATTTGACGCCCTCCTCCTTTCGGTTGAAATTATTTGGGTGTTTAGCGTTTTCGATTGCCTCCCTGTAGAGCCTTTCGTAGTATCCGCTCGTGGCCGCTAGTACTTGCGTCTCCTCGAAACGAATATTGTGGTTCCCTGGCCGGAAAGCATGCTCCGCAACAGCTGATCGTTCCGTTTCTCCTCTTCTACAATTTCCCTTGTGCTCTTCCAAACGTTTAGAAACCGTTCTTTTGGTGGTACCCACATAAACATCACCACAGCTGCATGGGATCCTATACACTCCAGATTTTTCCAATGGTTTGCGAGCGTCCTTGGCAGGCCTAAGGTATTCCTGTATCTTCCTGGTGGACTTGTAAATTACGGTAATATTCCGCTTCGTCAAGATCCTCCCTATTCTTTCCGTTACATTTTTAACAAACGGCAGGAAAACCTTAGATTTTGCAGTAGCCTGTACGTCAGTATGATTTCTGCGTGGCTGCCTCAACGCACGTTTTATCTCGGCGGACGAAAATCCGTGCTTCGTTAGTGCATTGTGGAGATGTTCCATCTCTGCGTCGAGCAACTCAGGTTCACAAATATTTCTAGCTCTGTCCGCTAACGTCTTGATAACACCGCGCTTCTGTTGTGGGTGGTGGTTCGAACCCCGGTGCAAATAACGGTCCGTGTGCGTGGGTTTGCGGTACACTGAGTGGCCCAAACTACCTTTTTCGTTTCTAAACACAAGCACATCGAGGAAATGTAGTTTGCCGCCTACCTCCTCCTCCATTGTAAACTGAATTCTTGAGTTTATACTGTTCAGATGTTCGTGGAACCAGCTTAGTTCCTCCTTACCATGGGGGTAGACGGCAAACTACATTTCCTCGATGTGCTTGTGTTTAGAAACGAAAATGGTAGTTTGGGCCACTCAGTGTACCGCAAACCCACGCACACGGACCGTTATTTGCACCGGGGTTCGAACCACCACCCACAACAGAAGCGCGGTGTTATCAAGACGTTAGCGGACAGAGCTAGAAATATTTGTGAACCTGAGTTGCTCGACGCAGAGATGGAACATCTCCACAATGCACTAACGAAGCACGGATTTTCGTCCGCCGAGATAAAACGTGCGTTGAGGCAGCCACGCAGAAATCATACTGACGTACAGGCTACTGCAAAATCTAAGGTTTTCCTGCCGTTTGTTAAAAATGTAACGGAAAGAATAGGGAGGATCTTGACGAAGCGGAATATTACCGTAATTTACAAGTCCACCAGGAAGATACAGGAATACCTTAGGCCTGCCAAGGACGCTCGCAAACCATTGGAAAAATCTGGAGTGTATAGGATCCCATGCAGCTGTGGTGATGTTTATGTGGGTACCACCAAAAGAACGGTTTCTAAACGTTTGGAAGAGCACAAGGGAAATTGTAGAAGAGGAGAAACGGAACGATCAGCTGTTGCGGAGCATGCTTTCCGGCCAGGGAACCACAATATTCGTTTCGAGGAGACGCAAGTACTAGCGGCCACGAGCGGATACTACGAAAGTTCTACAGGGAGGCAATCGAAATCGTTAAACACCCAAATAATTTCAACCGAAAGGAGGAGGGCGTCAAATTAAATGGTATATGGATGCCGGTGTTAAAGAAGATGTGTACCACTCGTCCACTACTGGGTGATGGCAACGGCGATCGACGGCGACGGACAGCGGCCAATTGCACTGACGTTTTCAAAACACGTGCCGTCACGCCGCGGGGCGGGGGCGCGCGGACACGGAATTTAGCGGCAGTCAGTAGCGAGCCAGTGTGTGTGTTGGACCTTCCATCAAGCTACGGACCGCATTGAAGATGTCTCCCGCAGTCGGAGACGAAACGTTGGGAATCACCACAGAATTCATCAACCGACCACGGCATAACAGCCCGGATAATTATAATGGACATGATATTTCTGGCCGTGAAAGTTTACATTTTAGTGCAGCCCTTGTCAGCTAGCGTGGCTTCTGGTACCTGTCTACAGACTGTTGTAAGTGCCACCCTCGTAGTTATATTTACAGGGCGCTAATTACTGAAAATACTAACACGAATCCTTTACAGACGAATGTAAAAACTAGTTGAAGCCGACCTCGGGAAAGATCAGTTTGGATTCCGTAGAAATAATGGAACACGTGAGGCAATACTGAACCTACGACTTATCTTAGAAGCTACATTAACGAAAGGCAAACCTACATTTCTAGCATTTGTAGACTTAGAGAAACCTTTTGACAATGTTGACTGGAATACTCTCTTTCAAATTCTGAAGGTGGCAGGGGTAAAATATAGGGAGCGAAAGGCTATTTACAATTTGTGTGGTAACCAAATGGCAGTTATAAGAGTTGAATGACAAGAAAGGGAAGCAATGGTTGGGAAGGGAGTGAGACAGGGTTGTAGCCTCTCACCGATGCTATTAAATCTGTATATTGAGCAAGCGGTAAAGGAAACAAAAGAAAAGTTGGGAGTAGGTATTAAAATCCATGGAGAAGGAATAAAAACTTTGAGATTCGCCGATGACATTGTAATTCTGTCAGAGACAGCAAAGGACTTGGAAGAGCAGTGGAACGGATTGGACAGTGTCTTGAAAGGAGGACATAAGATGAACATCAACAAAATCAAACCGAGGATAATGGAATGTAGTCGAATGAAGTCGGGTGATGGTGAGGGTATTAGATTAGAAAATGAAACACTTAAAGTAGTAAAGCAGTTTTGCTATTTGGGGAGCAAAATAACTGATGATGGTCGAAGTAGAGAGGATATTAAATGTAGACTGGCAATGGGAAGGAAAGCGTTTCTGAAGTAGAGAAATTTGTTAACATCGTGTATAGGTTTAAGTGTCAGGAAGTCGTTTCTGAAAGTATTTGTATGGAGTGTAACCATGTATGGAAGTGAAACATGGACGATAAGTAGTTTAGACAAGAAGAGAATAGAAGCTTTCGAAATGTGGTGCTACAGAAGAATGCTGAAGATTAGATGGGTAGATCACACAACTAATGAGGAGGTACTGACTAGGATTGGGGAGAAGAGAAGTTTGTGGCACAACTTGACAAGAAGAAGGGATCGGTTGATAGGACATGTTCTGCGGCATCAAGGGATCACCAATTTAGTATTGGAGGGCAGCGTGGAGGGTGAAAATCGTAGAGGGAGACCAAGAGATGAATACACCAAGCAGATTCAGAAGGCTGTAGGTAGCAGTAGGTTCTGGGAGATGAAGAAGCTTGCACAGGATAGAGTAGCATGGAGAGCTGCATCAAACCTGTCTCAGGACTGAAGGCCACAATAACAGCAACAATTACTGAACTACACTAAAGCTCATAAATTAGGGATAATGCTGATACATGGTGAAACAACGCTCTGGTGGGCGGTTTGCGGTTTCAAATGACAATACGGTGCATTTGACATGCGGTCGTCGCAAAGTGGCGCTGGCAGCGGTCCACATACCCAGAGGTGTGTTGGTGCATGTCAGAGTACGGTCCAGCGAGTAAGTGTGCAGACGTTTCCAGACGTGCTAATGGTTACTGTCTGTTGAAAATGGCTCAAAGAACACTTATCGATGACGTTACGAGGGGTAGAATACTAGGGCGACGGGGGCTGGTCAAACACAGCAGGTCGTAGCACGGGCCCTCCGCGTGCCATGAAGTGTGATCTCAAGATTATGGCAGCCATTCCAGTAGGCAGGAAACGTGTCCAGGCGCTGCAGTACGGGATGTCCACAGTGTACAATACCACAAGAAGACCGATATCACAACATCAGTGCACGCAGACGGCCACGGAATACTGCAGGTAGCCTTCCTCGGGACTTAAGTGCACTAAGGACCAGTGATACACCACGTAAGGCGTCCTGCCCCAAATGGCTCGTACTTCTGTAGAATTTTGAAAAAAGTCAAACCCCAAGAGGGACCATCACATGGAATGCCGAAACGGTTGAAACTCCTTTTAGTCGCCTCTTACGACAGGCAGGAATACCTCGGGCCTATTCTTATCCCGGACCCGCAGGGGGGTTGCTCGGGAATTTACCGCAGCCACTGGAACAGTTGTCTCCAGACACACAGTCTACAGACGACTGAAGACACACGGTTTATTCGCTCGGAGACCTGCATGGAGCATTCCACTGGTCACGGGAGAGCCCGCGAAGCCTGGTGTCAAGAACACAGTACATGGTCATTGGAACAGTGGTCCCAGGTTATGTTCACGGACGAGTCCAGGTACAGTCTGAACAATGATTCTCGCCGGGTTTTCATCTGGCGTGAACCAGGAACCAGATACCAACCCCTTAATGTCCTTGAAAGGGACCTGTGAGGAGGTCGTGGTTTGATGGTGTGAGGTGGGATTATCATTGGTGCACGTACAACTCCTGCATGTTTTCCACAGAGGTACTGTAACAGGTCAGGTGTATCGGGACGTCATTTCGCACCAGTATGTCCGCCTTTTCAGGGGTACAGTGAGTCCCACCTTCTTCCTGATGGATGATAATTCACGGCCCTACCGAGTTTCCACCGTGGAGGAGTATCTTGAAACAGAATATATCAGGCGAATGGAGTGGCCTGCCTGTTCTCCAGACCTAAACCTCATCGAGTACGTCTGGGATGCTCTCGGTCGATGTATAGCTGCACGTCTTAGAACTCCTACGACACTTCAGGAGCTCCGACAGTCACTGGTGCGAGAATGGGAGGGTATACCCCAGCAGCTGCTCGACTACCTGATCCAGAGTATGCCAACCCGTTGTGCGGCCTGTGTACGTGTGCATGGTGATCATGTCCCTTACTGATGTCGGTGTACATGCGCAGGAAACTGTGTCGTTTTCTAGCATATGCGTTTCGGGACGTTTTTCTCAACTTATGACCAGTACCGTGGACTTGCAGATCTGTGTCGCGTGTGTTCCCGATGTGCCTATGCTATTAGCGCCAGTTTTGTGTAGTGCTACATTGTGTGCCACCACTTTCTGCAATTATCCTTAATTTATGAGCATGAGTGTATATGGAGAAAAACGTAAATTAGTTACAAACTACGGCATGCACACATTCTATCAACACTTAAACGTCTCGACAGATATTCGGATTTAACTACAAACAATCAAAAATGGTTCAAATGGCTCTGAGCACTATGGGACTTAACTTCTGAGGTCATCAGTCCCCTAGAACTTAGAACTACTTAAACTTAACTAACCTATGGACATCACACACATCCATGCCCGAGGCAGGATTGGAACCTGCGACCGTAGCGGTCGCGCCGTTCCAGATTGTAGCGCCTGGAACCGCTCGGCCACTCCGGCCGGCCCACACAATCCGGTCGGAGGAAAATCCGCAACTGAGCATTATACCAGAGGTTGAAAACACCACTACAGTGGTAAGGTTCTTTTATTTAACGCGCGACCGGTTTCGGGCTGGTACACGCCCATCTTCAGGTGTCGTAACTTTGTTCTGTGACCCCGACCACTATGCTCTGCACTCGTTGATAGTGCGCCGCGTATTCTAGACGTCCACCGCGGCGCTCGGGGTCACAGCACCAAGTTACGACACCTGCAGTGGGCGTATAAGAGCCCGGAACCGTTTGGGTGTTAAGGGGCTCCGGAAAGGATCAAAATCATGAAAAGTTCAATTTTTACTTTTTAGCGTTTTCTGAATCTGCAGACTATTACCTTTTAATAGATATATAATTTATTCAATTCCGAAGAATACAACTATTTTTAAATTTGTTTTGAAATGTGTTCTACATGGGCGTGATCCACTGTGGCGCTGTTAAACTGCTGTCAAATGGTGTTATTATTAACGTCCGTGTTCATCAGGTACATTTTAGTGATGTGAGATAAAGTATGTGTTGTGGCTAACCTGTGATGGTTCAATATATATCGCTGGTCTGATTGTCGATTGTTTCATGTTTATTTACTCTGTCGTTATCTCGAAAATATTCGTAATTAATTTTGTTTGTTGAGTCTCTGTTTTGTTGAAGTATAATAATGAGTAAAAGTAAAGGCTATTAGGCAAAATACACAAAGTGTCGACGAAATCAAGAAGGCTGTTTGGGCTCTTTTTTTTTCATACTTCTTCAACCGATAAAATCCCCAACATAGCTTGTGTCCCAAAGAAGAAGACAGTTGGTGTAAATATAACGAAGGATTGCTAACTGGTGAAGTGTACACTCATAAGCATAGTCTTCCTCATGCAATAATGGAGGTGATAAAACCTATTTTCAGAGACCTAGCAGCACCTGAACTGTTGAAAAAGTGTATTCACGGAAAAACTCAAAACCCCAATGAAAGTGTAAATAGTGTTATATGGTCGAGAATCCCCAAGACTGTATTTGTTGGAATAGAAACACTTCACTTTGCTGTGTATGATGCTGTTACGACTTTCATTGATGGCAACATTGTAAGGTGCAAGGTATTTAGAAATATGGGAATGAAGATAGGTTCTAACATGGTACGAGCGATGCTTGCTTTAGACAAGGAACGCCTTCGGGCTGTAGACAGGGCTGTAAAGAGTCTAGAAATACAAGCAAGAGTAAACAGGAGGATGAACAAGAGGAAGCTGGAGGAGGAGTTTGCAGAGGATGAAGATAATCCATCCTATGTACCTGGAATGCACTTAAAAGTTAATCCAATCTTTGTCGCCCGATTCCCAAAACTTTTATTTTCTCATACTAATTACATGTTATCTAAAGATCTTCCAAACATATTTGTTTCATACTTTCAGTAAGTGTTACACAGTACCTTCTGCATAATTTAACACAGCCTTTTTACAAAAAACTGTATATATTTGAATATATAAATAAAAATTGCAAAAAAAATGTTGTGAATTTTCATTACAATAGAAAAAAAATCATCTTTAATAACTGAACTAAAATTTTGTAAAATCCCTGTGTTAAGTTGTAGCCCATATTCCAATAAATAATCTGTAAAAAGTTCAACTTCCTACCTCAAATACTTTGTGAGGAAAGATGTAATTTATAAGCGTTATTTTAACATTGCAAGTATAGGGCGTTCCGGAGCCCCTTAAATAAAAGAACCTTACAGCTGTAGCGGTATTTTCAACCTCTGATATTCGCACCTAGATTATTCCATGTTCGATATGCCTGCCATCATTGGCAATGAGGTGGCGCAGACGAACAGCGAAATTCCTCGTGACACGCTGAAGTGCCGGAACATCGATGCAATCGATGACCTCCTGATTGGCTGTTTTCAGTTGAGCAATGGTTTTGGGGCTACTGCTGTACACCTTGTCTTTAACATAGCCCCACTAAAAGGAGTCGCACGTGTTCAGATCCGGAGAATATGGCGACCAATACAGGCCCATGGAAGAGGCCTCTGGGTACCGCAAAGCCAGGACATCAAACACTCTCCTGCTTCGATGGGGTCGACCTGCGTCTTGTAGAAATAAAAATCTCTTTGGGTAACTGGAATGAAATAATCTTCCAAAGTCTTCACGTACCGTTCGGTTGCCACCGTGCCATCAAGGAATATCGCACCGAGTATTCCGTGACTGGACATTGCACACCCCTCGAGGATGAAGAGACTTCTCAATCGTGAAATGCGGATTATGAGTCCCCCCAAAAGACGCCAATTTTCTTACTGACGAACCCATCCAAAAGAAAGTGGGATTCGTCGCTAAATCAAACCATACATACCATACTAATTCCCATCATGCCCCGCGGCCAGCCGTGCAGTTTGAACGTCCTAACGTAAACTGTTCAGAAGTTATGACGATTTTATTTCATGCAGTTCAATAACTGTCAGCCTGTTCCTTGCAGATGTTTTCTGTTCACTATGCGAGTCAACTGTTCCGTCTACCATGGAGAAGTTTTTTACTAGATAAACAATGAGCAAAAACTTCGAATAGCGCTTGTTTGTTACCACGTTTTATTAGGTCGCGTTCTTGTCTGCCCGCCCTTTCCGTACAAATTCTGCAATTGATGTAAAACTAATATCCCGATTACCTAGAGATTTTATACAGGGTGATTCAAAAAGAATACCACAACTTTAAAAATGTGTATTTAAAGAAAGAAACATAATATAACCTTCTGTTATACATAATTACAAAGAGTATTTAAAAAGGTTTTTTTTCACTCAAAAACAAGTTCAGAGATGTTCAATATGGCCCCCTCCAGACACTCGGGCAATATCAACCCGATACTCCAACTCGTTCCACACTCTCTGTAGCATATCAGGCGTAACAGTTTGGATAGCTGCTGTTATTTCTGGTTTCAAATCATCAATGGTGGCTGGGAGAGGCGGCCGAAACACCATATCCTTAACATACCCCCATAAGAAAAAATCGCAGGGGGTAAGATCAGGGCTTCTTGGAGGCCAGTGATGAAGTGCTCTGTCACGGGCTGCCTGGCGACCGATCCATCGCCTCGGATAGTTGACGTTCAGGCACGAGGGCAGTTCAATAAGTAATGCAACACATTTTTTTTCTCGGCCAATTTTGGTTGAAAAAACCGGAAATTTCTTGTCGAATATTTTCAAACATTCCCGCTTCGTCTCGTATAGTTTCATTGACTTCCGACAGGTGGCAGCGCTGTACGGAGCTGTTAAAATGGCGTCTGTAACGGATGTGCGTTGCAAACAACGGGCAGTGATCGAGTATTTTTTGGCGGAAAACCAGGGCATCTCAGATATTCACATGCAGTCAGGTGAAACATGTGAAAAGGTTTCCGACAGGATTACGGGCGCACGACGGGAATTAGCAAACTTTGAACAGGACTAGTAGTTGGAGCTAGACGCATGGGACATTGCATTTCTAAAATTGTTAGGGAATTTAATGATCCTACATCCACAGCCTCAAGAGTGAGCCCAGAATACGACATGTCAAGTATTACCTCTCACCACGGACAACGCAGTGGCCGACGACCTTCACTTGACGAGCGAGAGCAGCGGCGTTTGTGCACAGTTGTCAGTGCTACCAGAGAAGCAACACTGCGTGAAATAACAAAATGGTTCAAATGGCTCTGAGCACTATAGGACTTAACTTCTGAGGTCATCAGTCCCCTATAACTTAGAATTACTTAAACGTAACTAACTTAAGCACATCACACACATCCATGCCCAAGGCAGGATTCGAACCTGCGAACATAGAGATCGCGCGCTTCCAGACTGTAGCGCCTAGAACCGCTCGGCCACCTCGGGCGGCGTGAAATAACAGCAGAAATCAGTGTCGGAGTACGACGGACGTATCCTTTAGGACAGTAAGGTGAAATTTTGCGTTAACAGGCTACGACAGCAGAAGAGACATCACCTGAAGCTCCCTTCCTGGGCTCGTGACCATATCGGTTGGATCCTTGCCGACTGGAAAATCGTGGCATGCTCGGATGAGTCCCGATTTCGGTTTGTAAGAGCTGATGGTAGGGTTCCAGTGTGGTGCAGACCTCACGAAGCCATTGAGCCAGGCTCCATAACGGTATATGCGGCATTTACATGAAGTGGACTAGTAGGTCCCGTGGCCCAGCTGAACTGATCAGGGGCCACCTAGAGATTTTTTGCAGCCATTCGTGGACGCCATTGAGTCGTGGCACCATTACGTTAGTAGACTGTTCTGTCTAACGCCGCTGTCTCAAGGTTAGTGTCGACTATCCCACTTGTGGCACCATTGCCAATATCTATGACTAAGTGTTGGTGTCTCTAGGATGTGTCCTTAGATCTTTCCTGGCTTATATATACAGGGTGTTTCAAAAATGACCCGTATATTTGAAACGGCAATAAAAACTAAACGAGCAGCGATAGAAATACACCGTGTGTTGCAATATGCTTGGGACAACAGTACATTTTCAGGCAGACAAACTTTCGAAATTACAGTAGTTACAATTTTCAACAACAGATGGCGCTGCGGTCTGGAAAACTCTATAGTACGATATTTTCCACATATCCACCATGCGTAACAATAATATGGCGAATCCCCGAATGAAATTACCCGAAACCTTTGACAACGTGTCTGGCGGAATGGCTTCACATGCAGATGAGATGTACTGCTTCAGCTGTTCAATTGTTTCTGGATTCTGGCTGTACACCTGGTCTTTCAAGTGTCCCCACAGAAAGAAGTCACAGGGGTTCATGTCTGGCGAATAGGGAAGCCAATCCACGCCGCCTTCTGTATGTTTCGGATAGCCCAAAGCAATCACACGATCATCGAAATATTCATTCAGGAAATTAAAGACGTCGGCCGTGCGATGTGGCCGGGCACCATCTTGCATAAACCACAAGGTGTTCGCAGTGTCGTCTAAGGCAGTTTGTACCGCCACAAATTCACCAAGAATGTCCAGATAGCGTGATGCAGTAATCGTTTCGGATCTGAAAAATGGGCCAGTGATTTCTTTGGAAGAAATGGCGGCCCAGACCAGTACTTTTTGAGGATGCAGGGACGATGGGACTGCAACATGGGGCTTTTCGGTTCCCCATATGCGCCAGTTCTGTTTATTGACGAAGCCGTCCAGGTAAAAATAAGCTTCGTAAGTAAACCAAATGCTGCCCACATGCATATCGCCGTCATCAATCCTGTGCACTATATCGTTAGCGAATGTCCCTCGTGCAGCAATGGTAGCGGCGCTGAGCGGTTGCCGCGTTTGAATTTTCTATGGATAGGGGTGTAAACTCTGGCGCATGAGACGATACGTGGACGTTGGCGTCATTTGCACCGCAGCTGCAACACAGCGAACGGAAACCCGAGGCCGCTGTCCGATCACCTGCTGCACTAGCTGTGCGTTGCCCTCTGTGGTTGCCGTACGCGGTCGCCCTACCTTTCCAGCACGTTCATCCGTCACGTTCCCAGTCCGTTGAAATTTTTCAAACAGATCCTTTATTGTATCGCTTTTCGGTCCTTTGGTTACATTAAACCTCCGTTGAAAACTTCGTCTTGTTGCAACAACACTGTGTTCTAGGCGGTGGAATTCCAACACCAGAAAAATCCTCTGTTCTAAGGAATAAACCATGTTGTCTACAGCACACTTGCACGTTGTGAACAGCACACGCTTACAGCAGAAAGACGACGTACAGAATGGCGCACCCACAGACTGCGTTGTCTTCTATATCTTTCACATCACTTGCAGCGCCATCTGTTGTTGAAAATTGTAACTACTGTAATTTCGAAAGTTTGTCCGCCTGAAAATGTACTGTTGTCCCAAGCATATTGCAACAAACGGTGTATTTCTATCGCTGCTCGTTTAGTTTTTATTGCCGTTTCAAATATACCGGTAATTTTTGAAACTCCCTGTATATATATATATATATATATATATATATATATATATATATATATATATACGGGGCTCGCTGGCCGGAGGGCTAGAGACACGAAGTTTGGGGATTGGCGGTATCGTCGCGACAAGAGGTGGTCATGAGGTCCAAGCGGCCGGAACCACGAGCTGCGCAAGGAGGGCCTGCGCAGAGCGAAGATACCGGAGTACTCCAACGGGGTCAGTGTCGACTACACGCAGCAGGCCAACATCCCGTCGGTTGGTTGGCAAGATTCGTGTCGGACGACCGCTCGTTGCCTGGCTGCCCCCCTGTACCTGGCTTGCATCGGTACCACACAGTAACCTCTGCGACAAGCTGTGGATCCATGTAACTGCTTGATGATAAAGATGAGTAACAGTCTGTAATCCTCGTGGTGATCTGTATCATTGTCTTCATGCCCTGCTTATTATTTTCTGGTTTGTACCCGACGCTCAGAGTTTTACTCGGTCGGCTCTTTAGTCGTAAATATAGGCCGTAGTGTTTATACCCGATCAGTAAAGTTCTAATGAATCAGCTCTTGGTCGTAAATATACACGGAACAATTGTACTAAAGCACAAGGTGCCTTTTAACAAAACAACTACCTTATGGATAGATTTAGATGTTAACCTCTTCAACTTTTTGATTGTAATTGTATCTCTCGGTCATTAGTTATAATCTGAACAACCTGTTGTACTAATCTGTACGTTGCTGTGTTTGATAGACCGGGTCATTACTGGCGTATTTAGCTGGATCTTGTGGTTCCACCGAGTGAGTTCTCTTGTAGTAAGTAGAGTTCAAATGGTTCAAAAGGCTCTGAGCACTATGGGACTCAACTGCTGAGGTCATCAGTCCCCTAGAACTTTGAACTACTTAAATCTAACTAACCTAAGGATATCACACACATCCATGCCCGAGGCAGGATTCGAACCTGCGACCGTAGCGGTCTCGCGTTTCCAGACTGTAGCGCCTAGAACCACACGGCCTCTCCGGCGGCCCGCCTCCGCCGAGTGAGTTCTCTTGTAACAAGTGTTCACAAGTAATGTTTTAAGACGTCCCTTAAAAGCGGTCTTAATAACTAACAGTCAGTTTAACTTTGAAGATATTAACAGCCTACTGTCACCAAGGCCTTAGTCGAAATAAGACTGTCGAAAGGAACGGGCTGGGATCCTCTCGCACCTTGGTTGCCGATTGAATTAAGACGTTGGCTGCTTTGAAGTAAGCCTTCAAATTAAAAGTTACGTCATCTGATTTGAGTAATTGGATCACTCTTGTTATCAACGGTGCTTATATAGCTTTCATGTGTTGCAGAAGATCATTTAATAAAATGGACTGTGTCCAGTGCGGTAGTAGACACCACTATTTCAACCAATAAGGGCGGGTTGCAGGTCCGGCCGTCTTTTACTCATTGTCATATTGATTGCCGTTTTTATTTCTTTCGCAAAAGCTTATTAGTCTTAAGATTTAAGATCAAAACAATTTTGTAAATTTGTTCATTTTGTAAAAAAATCAAAATGTATCGTTATACATATTGCCAAACAAACAGATTGTGTGAAAAGAAAGTCATATTGCTGGGTTATTCCTTCCACGTTTTCACTAACTCGAGTAAGAACCGACGTATCAGTCATGATCCCAAACAGAGTCATTCCGTCAGGCCACAGCTATTGGTTTGAAGAAAATTCTGGACAATTTGAGCGAATAATTTGGCCATATGGAACATATAAGGGACATATAGGAGATGTTAGTTGGTGTACAGTATGCTGCACTGGCAAGACTTTCCAATTATGGACGCCTATATTGGTGGCGTGGCTCAATATCTATGCTGGGGATGTCCAACGACTTTTTGCTTCCATGCCACGTAGAGCTGCTGCACTACACGTGGCAAAAAGGGGTCCACATCGAAATTAGAAAGTGTCCCATGCCTTTTGTTACGTCACTGTAACTCACTTGCTTTTTGATCTGTGCGATATAGGTGGGGGCTAAAAATTTTTTAACGCCTGGCATCTCACCTGCTCTGCAGGGCCGGCGTATTGTGTGGGTAGTATCGGAATGCGTTCCAGCAAAGAGGGGGTGGAGGGAGGATCGCTATCTCTCTCTTATCTCGCTGGACGATATAAATTTTGCAAATGATTTTAAACTAACTTCTCGATGTGCTAGACTTGAAGTTTTAAACATAGGTCAGAACAGGATGGCAATGCAATATTAATGCGCCTTCTTGTCTGGTGTGTTGCAGAGGGTACTTTGTTTACGACTGTTGTATGTAGGCTGTTTATATTTTCTTATTGGCAACGTTACATAGCGCTCTCTGTATGAAAATCACTGGCTGTGCTGTGTGCAGTCTGTGGCTAGTTTGCATTGTTGTCTGCCATTGTAGTGTTGGGCAGCGGCAGCTGGATGTGAACAGCGCGTAGCGTTGCGCAGTTGGAGGTGAGCCGCCAGCAGTGGTGGATGTGGGGAGAGAAATGGCGGAGTTTTGATATTTGTAACAATGGATGTTATGAACTGATATATATATTATGACTATTAAGGTAAATACAATGTTTGTTCTCTATTAAAATCTTTCATTTGCAAACTATGCCTACTAGTAGTTAGTGCCTTCCGTAGTTTGAATCTGTTATTTAGCTGGCAGTAGTGACGCTCGCTGTTTTGCTGTAGTTCGAGTAACGAAGATTTTTGGTGAGGTAAGTGATTTCTGAAAGGTGCAGGTTAATGTTAGTTAGGTCCATTCCTTTGTAGGGATTTTTGAAAGTCAGATTGCGTTGCGCTAAAAATATTGTGTGTCACTTTAGTGAATGTTTGAGTACGTTCAGTTTTGCTCAGCTGTTTGAAAAGCAAATAATGTAAGAGGTTTATCAGCACATTAATTCTGAAATTGTTCTAAGGGGATGTTTCATATGGCGACCCTGTCAGGATTCCGCATTGGGCATTGTGCTGATAAACCTCTTACATTATTGGCTTTTCAAACAGCTGAGCAAAACTGAACGTACTCAAACATTCACTAAAGGTTGGAAGGACAACACTACTTCTTCAAGACTGCATGGAAATCCACTACTTCTGTGTGCAATTTCTTTTACTAATGAGACTTTGTGAAAAAAACTGTAATTACTACTATGATGAATGATCAGGACTGTCTTTATGGACTGTGAGAAAATTTTAGCTTTTGACCAACATTGTATCAATAAGTGTGTGCATTTGATTTCTTTGTTATTGTAATTATGGAAAATTTTATCAAATCATTAATGGCCACTGCCGAAAACAATTTGTAAAATTTTTTTGTGGGGAGCATGGGGGCTATGTAAGTAGGCTGTTTATATTTTCTTATTGGCAACGTTACATAGCGCTCTCTGTATGAAAATCACTGGCTGTGCTGTGTGCAGTCTGTGGCTAGTTTGCATTGTTGTCTGCCATTGTACTGTTGGGCAGCGGCAGCTGGATGTGAACAGCGCGTAGCGTTGCGCAGTTGGAGGCAGCACATTAATTCTGAAATTGTTCTAAGGGGACGTTTCACTGTCACTTCAAAGTGAGATAGGGACCTTTTGACGAAGCTCAGAACTAGATGGTAGTGCAACACTAACCAGTTTTCTTCTCTGGCTTGTGGTGAAGCGTAATTTGTGTACCGCTGGGATTTCACCTTTTTCCAGTTCTAGAAGCGGATGTTTTGTGGAAAGGAAACTGTTATGTGAGTTTTAATCTCCCTAATTTTATATTCACGGCCTTTTTGATAGGTATTCGTTGGAGGATGCAACATAATTACAAATTGAAATAAACCTTAAAGTATAGCATGTTTCTTCTGTAACCTCATCAGAATGTTAGAAATCGACTGAAAAATTTCACACACATTAAAAAACAGAAATTAATACTTTAAATAAAAATAAAGTTTTACTATACTGCAGGTTTCGAACAGACTAAAAGGCAAAAAATAATCTCTCATAGCCCAGTATAGGTTCCTACACCCTTACCGATTGTTCCGAAAATTTGTCGTTGTCGATTTTTAATAGCTATGAATAAATTTGTAAGATTTAAAACGAAAATCTCAGGGCAGATGCAATACATAACTGATGGATGAAAATTCACCCCATTACCATTACACTACTTACTAACTGATGCATTAATAGGTTATCTCATTACTATCGTCTGTTCTATGCAAGTTAAATTCTCCGTTTTAAATCTTACTAGTATTTTACGAGTAATAGCGATCAACAATTCTCACTCACAAATTCTCAAGACTATCTTTAGCGGGCCGAGAAGAAGTAATTTCATACTTTTTAGTCCTATTTAAAAAACGTTATATATTAAAATTCATTTTTATTTAAATAATTGTAATTTATTAAAGAATATGCAGACAGCGAATGATTGTGTACACCTACGACCAACGACACAGTAATAGGTCGACAAATCGTCCCTGGACAAGATGTAATGGTTAACCTCATTGCGATCAGGCAGAAGAGGTCAACATTCAAAACAACGAAGATGCACTTGGTGGAATCACTGGTTTACCCTGCGTTCTTGCGTGACTGTTAGACCTCTCGTCTTTGAAAGCTAGTGAGAAGCGCTGAAGTGATGTTTTCGGGACGGCGGAGTTGGCGGAAAGTGTTGCGCGAACCAAGGCCAACAAGGAGAACCAATGTTTTCATTATAGATGAACTTAGAATTTCAATAAATTTATCTTCCCGTGTCAACTAAAGGTATTTCCAGTTGATGACGCACATTTTGAAAAAGGAAGAGGTTAGTTTAGAAAACATTTTCGTTCAAAGTAAAATCGAATGGAGAAAACCGTGAAGATGAGCAGTAAATAGATGGTTGGATGAAGTGAAGAAAATTATAGCCCTAGATCTCCACTTTAGAAAACTGAAGGTCATTGTGGATGGAGTCGTCTAGTAGAAGATCTGGTTACTTAACGAATGAAGAAATGAGATCACGACACTCAGCAGCGAGTAAACCAACTAATAATGATGATGACTGTTGGTTTGAACAAAAGTAATAACATGACATCGCTGCACTGAAAAATCTCGCTGCCCCAGTGAGTCAGTCTATGGCACCGTCACCGTACACGAAAATAATACCGTACCGAGCCACCTCGGACAAATACGCACATCTGTGGCTAGCAAAGTATTTGCCAGCTACATTTGTCGATGTTGTGTCAGTACTGTCAGCACAAGTGCCCAAGTGTCTTGTGCAAAGTGTCACTTCTAACTGTATATGGTTCCGACTTCAAATGTGCCTGTTAGTAAAGCTGAGAATAATTTATAATGCACACCGTGAAGTGATAAAGCAGTAAAAGTTAAAAATCGATGTGAAAATCAGGGGATAATTTCAGGCAGTTTTATGGACTTACATCGGAATAATAGATTAACAATAGAATATGACTATACTTCTGTATGTTCGCTGTATCCTTCTGCACCAAGCCGCGCGGAATTAGCCGAGCGGTCTCAGGCGCTGCATTCTGGAACCGCGCGATTGCTACGGTCGCAGTGTCGAATCCTGCCTCGGGCATGGATGTGTGTGAAGTCCTTAAGATAGTTAGGTTTAAGTAGTTCTAAGTTCTAGGGGACTGATGACCTCCGATGTTAAGTCCCATAGTGCTCAGAGCCATTTGGACCATTTGGAAGATACTACAAAACAGGCGTTGTGAATCATGGCCTGGTTCCCTATTAAAATTCAGAGAGAGAGAGCAGGTTTCGGAGTGAACGGAAAATACATTACTTTCTTCCACATACGCCTCACGAAGTGACCAGAACAAGAAAATTCGAGAAATTAGAGGTATTATAGACGTTTACCGACAGTCATTCTTTCCATGCGCCATTCGGAAATGGAAGAGGGAAGGTGCAAATAAATAGTGGTAGCAGGAGTACACTTCACGACACACTGTAAGGTGGCTTGCGAAGTATAAATGTAGATGTCGAGGTAGACGTAGAAGATCGAATAACTAATGATGAGTTCCCGAACCGCATTCGAGAAAACAAATGTTAATGGCATAACGTGAATAAAAGAAGGAATTCCTTGTTATGACACATCCTTGACGTTAAGGAAATGTCAGTTTGCTATTGAAAAGAAATTTTGGAAGGGGGGTAAAAATGATGGAGCGACTACGGCATCAATACAGTAAACTGGTGGAAATGGATGTAGGTGGCAGTAGATATTACGAGATGAAGAAAATTGCTCAGGATAGGTTAGTTCGGTTAGCTGGATAATACAAGCCTTCGAACTGAAAATCACAACAACAGTCAATATTAGGCTCGATATAAACCACGCAACGCTACTTTCAAGCCAGAATGATCATCCCGTCTTGAACCACTGTGTGTGTGTGTGTGTGTGTGTGTGTGTGTGGTGCGTCGGCGTCGATTTTTGGCACAGTCAGTGATTTGTTTTTGTGGTAAGACTGTAAAATGATGCTTTGAGCATCACGAGGCGCACTGGAAAGCTACCTGAATAGCCATTAGCGGCTCCAGCGTTCGAATTCTTGACAAGCGCTGGTGAAGCACTACACACCAAATTGCCCTCCACACTACATGCAATGACACCGGTGGCACAGGATAGCATCACTACCCGTCAGAATCACTGGGCATCGTGACTCCATCACGTAGTTATACACTGAAGAAAATGGGAAGTTGCACCATAACTGCCTTGGCCGAACGTTATCAAACTGATACGTGTTGTCCCAGTATTTCAATGCCTGTATGATGCGTCGAATATACAGGGCTATTACAAATGATTGAAGCGATTTCATAAATTCACTGTAGCTCCATTCATTGACATATGGTCACGACACACTACAGATACATAGAAAACTTCATAAAGTTTTGTTCGGCTGAAGCCGTACTTCAGGTTTCTGCCGCCAGAGCGCTTGAGAGCGCAGTGAGACAAAATGGCGACAGGAGCTGAGAAAGCGTATGTCGTGCTTGAAATGCACTCACATCAGTCACTCACAACAGTGCAACGACACTTCAGGACGAAGTTCAACAAAGATCCATCAACTGCTAACTCCATTCGGCGATGGTATGCGCAGTTTAAAGCTTCTGGATGCCTCTGTAAGGGGAAATCAACGGGTCGGCCTGCAGTGAGCGAAGAAACGATTGAACACGTGTATCTGGACATGGTGGAAAATTGGCTCATGCCACAACTGGAGACCGACAGCACCGACTTCATCTTTCAACAGGATGGTGCTCCACCGCACTTTCATCATGATGTTCCGCAGTTCTTAAACAGGAGATTGGAAAACCGATGGATCGGTCGTGGTGGAGATCATGATCAGCAATTCATGTCATGGCCTCCACGCGCTCCCGACTTAACCCCATGCGATTTCTTTCTGTGGGGTTATGTGAAAGATTCAGTGTTTATAAACCTCCTCTACCAAGAAACGTGCCAGAACTGCGAGCTCGCATCAACGATGCTTTCGAACTAATTGATGGGGACATGCTGCGCCGAGTGTGGGAGGAACTTGATAGTCAGCTTGATGTCTGCCGAATCACTAAAGGGGCACATATCGAACATTTGTGAATGCCTAAAAAAACTTTTTGTGTTTTTGTATGTGTGTGCAAAGCATTGTGAAAATATCTCAAATAATAAAGTTATTGTAGAGCTGTGAAATCGCTTCAATCATTTGTAATAACCCTGTATTTCAGCCTTGTGCGAGCTCATTTACATTATTTTCAGTTCAGGAAAAGCAGATCTTACAGGTAGAGGGTGATGTGATTACGTAGTGGCTAGTGAATGTCTCAAACCTCACTGCAACTTTTTAAATGGAGATTTCTAACACCGTATGTCCAGAGGACGTGCTCCTACGGTTGTCACCATCACGGTCTAATCATTAACACGTTCTACGTGGCAGAATCATTCCTATAGTTCGCATAGGGAGTTTGTTGTAGTGGAGTTACTCTACAACGTGCGGTGACAAGGTGCCACGTCGCTGCATCTCTGCAGCACTGGATAAATTTCCTCTTGACCGCCGGCTTCACGTAAGTAATTCAGCACAGCAGCGTCGAGGGGTACGTTGAAGAAATTGCCTGCAGGATGCTCATGCAGCAGCGATGTGTTGTCAACAAACTGAGTCATGAAGAAGAGAGATACTGTGCTGCCAGGGGCCTCGACCGCGCCAGTCTTGTTGTGGCAGCAGGTGTAGAGCGCAGGTGAACGCGCAGTGGTCAGAATAGCCCAGGGGACATACTTCCCTGGAGGTCACACCTCTCCGAAGGATTGCAGAAACCTATATCCGATCGAGTCGACTTGCTAAAGAGTCTGTGTGGTGGGTGTAGCCAGGGCTATCACCCTGAGGTGAAAATCCTACACCAACGTGTATTAGGCTGGACATGGTGAGCGTCCAGGTGTCTGGTACTTCGGATGGAGAGCACAGCTGAAATCGCTTGCTACGACGTAACAGTCATATGGTCCCACAAAAAATGGCGCTATTTTTATGCATAGATCGTGGTTTGTTTACGTAAGTATATCGAGGCCAATGGGATGTATATGGTTCAAATGGCTCTGAGCACTATGGGACTTAACTGCTGTGGTCATCGGTCCCCTAGAAGTTAGAACTACTTAAACCTAACTAACCTAGGGACATCACAGACATCCATACACGAGGCAGGATTGGAACCTGCGACCGTAGCCGTCGCGCTGTTCCAGACTGTAGCGCCTAGAACCGCTCGGCCACTCCGGCCTGCTGGAATATATATATATATATATATATATATATATATATATATATATATATATATATATATATTGATCAAATAGTGTGATGGTATTAGTCTGGCAAATGAAAGAAAAACCATATCTGTAACCAGGATACCTCCCTGGACATAGAGAGCCACACAACGCAACTTGTGCGTGTGTTGGCTGAGGAATACAACTCGAATCCTTAAAGAGTTGGAATGATAGCAAGATTTCCCTCTTGTAGAACAACGACAACTTATGACGTCCTGAACATTTCGTGGATGAGTTCCAACTTCACTGTGTTGCTAATCGTATTGGTATTGATGGTTGCGGTCTTGTATGTGTGGCGTGGTGGTGCTGACAGTGGGTCTGCGGGAGGTGGTGTAGATACGCAATCACCACCATGTGTTCACAGTGTGGACCAAACTTTACTGGGTATCGGTGAAGGATGGTGGTGGGGCACCCCTGTCAGAGGTGCCAGCTTTTTTTCAACGTCGTCGCCCCAAGACCTTATATGGGTGGCTCTGATGCACCAATATGGTCTTCTCTGAAGGTAGAGGGGTAGTGTGATGACTGCAGGAAGACTTTGGTCTCAAACCATGCATCCGACGGAGAAACGTCCATAGTAGTCGATGACGCCAAGGCAACAGTCACGCAAAACTTTTGACGCAGTTGGTATCGGTTTAATCTGTGTGTGAGTGTTGTAACGGGACAGCCTGCTCTAGCATAACTTTTCCTCAACTGTAATTCTCGATACCACTATTAGTTTTCTAATTTTGGATAGGTCAATACTATCCCAGCTGCTTTCCTGAAAACTTTCATATAATTTTATACACAGAATGTTATATTTCAAGGTAAAATTCGTGAAAAGGAATTACTTTATTTCGTATGTTATAATCTGTAAGTACTATTTATGAAAGTACTGATAAAATTATTTTTTTGGAAACATTTGAAATTATGAATAATTGGGCACACTTCAAATTTCTATTATTAATTACCAAATCATTTGTCAAGAAAAAATTTAAACCCTTTGGAATATTGTTATTTCCGCTGAATGAGACAGAAGTAAGCATGCGTCTGGTGTGATCGGACGTATTTTTGTATTTTGTAAGAAATTGTTTCGGATTTGTTAATAGGAAAAATCAAAAGACCGCATGATATACTAAAATGTTACAAAATATATTAAAGGAACAACAAAAATGTTGTAATGACAATCTTAAAATTTATTTTGATCAGTTCAACCATGAAGACCTAAAATGTGAGAATTTCAGCTTCAAGAACCAGACCCCTAGACAAGAAGAGAAAATGGTTCAAATGGCTCTGAGCACTATGGGACTTAACATCTATGGTCATCAGTCCCCTAGGACTTAGATCTACTTAAACCTAACTAACCTAAGGACATCACACAACACCCAGTGATCACGAGGCAGAGAAAATCCCTGACCTCGCCGGGAATCGAACCCGGGAACCCGGGCGCGGGACTAGACAAGAAGAACTGGAGCCAACTATATGTGCAAAGATAAGTGAAATAGAAAGTTTACTGTAATTTTCGCCCTTCTCAAATCTTCATAAAAGTGGACAATAGCTGCAACTAGGAAAGGAGATGATAGATCACAGTGTCCTCTGGCTGGGCAGGATCAGCATCGTCGTGGAGTGGGGGCAAGATTACTGGCCCCTTTGAGTGACCAATGGCGACTTTTACATCGGCATGGTGATCGTTGTTTGGGAACGAGTTCTTCCGTAAAATGTGATGGCTACAAGGTCTGACGTTCAGAGCTGAAGGTTACAACAGGCACAATAAATGCATCGAGAAACCGTGGTGTGGAAAAACCCTTTCGTTGTGGATCGAGAAAGATGACCGCAAGGTGACATCCTCATGTTTGCTGAACGCAACGACATCCGAGTGATCGTGGGGAGAAGCGTGGTGTTGATCGAGGTGTCCATGCTTGGAGATGTCGCCAACGTGATAAGCGCTGCCACACACGTCACTGGTAGAATTGCCATGTGACCGGGTGTGGCGCATTGGTAAGTGGAGTTTGAACAACATGTCTTTGAATACAATGTGACCATAGGTGGTCCGCTTTACCACAACCAGAACATGAGTGTGGCTGAAATATAGCCCTGCAACATATAGTTTACAGGTAGGATGGTACATTGCACCTAGTTTTGATGCGACCTTCCCGAAAGGAAATGGATATGCCCTGAACTGTCCCTGCAATGTGTTCAATGACCATACCATAGGATTGGCGGGCCTTGATCACAAGATCTGCAAGGAATCCGAATGGTAGTTCGAACATTATGATGGTTCTGACACGGAGACCAGGATGGCCAAAGTTGCCATCTGAGTGACAGAAGCGGAGCCCACAGTAGGTCTCTCCAGTAATTTTGTAATATGTCATGTCGTCAACCACGTTCACATACACCATACTACTGACTGTGGAAAGAAGGACCCCTGTGATGTTGGTCAGTGGTATCTTCACTTTATCGTGCCGGAATCATCCGACTTCGAGATCCTTGGAACGGGCAATATTGTGAGAAGAAGTGAATCACGGTATTGGATTGCAGTAGTTCTACGTAGTGACCTATTACAAGGAATGACGGCGAATGGTTATGGCTGCAGTAAACACAAACACCGGCTAGCTGCACCTCAGTGCAAAAAACAGTAACGTGTCTGCACTGTATCACCGCCGAAGGCAGACTGCCGCTTACCTATCACACAGCTGCTTGTTACAGCCAAACCAGAGAATTCGCATCGTAAATAGTGAAGTAAGGTACAGAAGCTGTTGGAACTTCCTCGACTCAAATCGATAAATTCACTATCCCTATGCTGCCTCCTAAGTGAGAATAATTCAAAATATTTAATATATTTCAGATGAATGACAAGAAAATATCGAGTGAATTTACCAGAATTAACCAGAGAAGTTGTGAACCAAACAAGGAAGTAAGTCAATGGTCACGTAGTTGCCGAACATATTCTACAGTGCTGCCAGTTCTCTATCAGGCTAGCGACAGGCAGAATATGACTTTTCAGCCAATGTGTTATCTCGAGCGGCTGGCATTGATTTGATTTGATTTGATTTGGATAGGGAAGCTAAAACTGCTTAGGTGCAGTAATTTCAGCTTGGAATACAGGGGCCAGTTTTCCTAGACCGATGATGACCTCCAGTCTTGGCTCAACCCCATACACTGCTGCCCGCACCGAAACCGAGTTTATTGTGTCGGTAACGCTCCCTGTATATCTAGTAAAGCCTACCAATGCCCTTAAATAGTGCAAGGAGCCCCTTTACCAGTTTTTTGTTAGACACAATTTCTTCAGGTATAGTTATCCCAAAGATTCTGTCTCTTTTGCTCTTCAGCGCCAGGCATCCGAAGGTTAGGTGTGAAGCAGTTTCTTCACCCTCATCACAGAGCCTACATTTTGGGTCTTCTTACTTTATAACAATTGTGAGTAGGTGTTTTTTTGAAATTCCCATAGCCAGTCATCAGTCCAGTCATGAGTTTGATCTCTTTCCTGTTAAATCCCAAGGTTACACAGCTTCTTTAAAGCATGGCCTGGGGCTTCATTACCTTACCATGTGTTTGTTTATGGAACTTGGTCCAATGTTCTACAGGCTGTTTACTAAGCCAGTTCCGTAGTTCTAGTTTGATCGTAGCCTTGGTGACTGTTAGGACAGTTTCCGGTCCAATAAATGGAGTCATTGCCCCCATCCTGGCCAATCTGTCGGCTTTCTCATTGCCACAGATCCCTGAATGGCCAGGACCCACACTAGTCTTACCCTATTGCTTCCCCCTAACTCCACCAGAGCCTTGTGCCATTCTGCAGCAATCTTAGATCTCGTTGTGGCAGCTGCCAATGATTTCAGGGCTGCCTGGCTGTCTGAATAGATGTAGATGCTATGGTCCTTGTAGCACCTAAGCATTTTCACCTCCACACATGCCCTAATTGCATTAATTTCAGCTTGGAATACAGAGGCCAGTTTTCCTAGAGCGATGATGACCTCCAGTCTTGGCTCAACCCCATACACCACTGCCCCAACGCCTTGGTCTGATTTCGACCCATCAGTGAACCAAACAATGTCCCATGTACGGTGTCGAGCTGTTTTTCCCCCACTGCTCCTTGCTTCCAATTATTATATTGTAAGGCTTTTTGAAGCAGTTGGGAGTTATTATATAATCGGAGGAATTTCCCCAGCTATTCCCATATTTACCTCACTAACTATGTTAGTGTGTGATTCAAGATATCCCGATGAGATCCAGTCTTTGCTAGTTTTAAGCATGTATGCCCGATCTGCTGCCTCCATCTTGACCCAAATGTGTAATTGAGGCATGTCGAGCATGGCTTCCATCACAGCGGTTGGTGTGCTGCTAATTCCGCCTGTGATGGCTAAGCAGGCCAGTTTCTGCACCGTAGCAAGCTCGTTAGCTGCAACCCGTTGTTCTACCTTCTTCCACCACACTACGCCCCTGTAAGATATCCAAGGTATAACCACCGTGGTGTATATCCAATGCATACCTCTGGGGCTTAAATCCCAGATTTTACCACAAGCCCTTCTGGTACTCACTAGAGTATTTTTCGCCTTGGAGCAGATGCCATTCGTGTGAGTGGTCCATGTTAGTTTCTCATCTAAGGTTACCGCTAGATATTTCACAACCCCCTTCACAGGTACAGTTTCATCGAAGAGCTTTCGATTCCAACTTGAGTGTTGGATATGCTTATTCGTAAATGGCACCACAATAGTCTTCTTAGGATAAACCATCAGATCCGGTTTAATGCACCAGTATTGCCACATTTCTAACGATGTCAGTAAATTTGCCAAGTATTATTGTGACAAGGTCATCTGCGTATCCTTGGAAGAAGCATTGCTGGAATTTAGTGATTCAATGAGATCGTTCACTATTAGATTCTACAATAAATTGGCAGAACTCCTCCTTGTGGACAACAATTAGTGGTGTAAATTACCATCTTTTCATTCATCATGGTTGCCTCTACCTTCCTTCCACTAAGCATGGCCCTGGTCCACCTACATATAGTGCTCCCTAAGTTATGCACCTCAGCTGCCCTTGCCATGGAATCGAAGGTCGTGTTACAGAAGGCCACCTCGATATCCAGGGAGATGCAGAGGGCTATTTCTTGGAAGTGAAGCGCTTTCTCCACCCTCCTAACGAGTCAATTGAGAGCTCTCTCGCGTGATTTACCTGGTTGATATGCATGTTGGTTTGAATGTGGAGCCCTAATTAGCCTCCTGTCCTCAACGTATACATTAACCAGTTTTTCCCATGTTTTAAGTATGAAGGAGGTCAGACGATTTGGTCTCATATCCTTCGCCTTGGTATGATCAATTCTCCCTGGCTTTGGAATGAAGACAACCTTCTATGCCCACCAAGCATTGGGAATGATTCCTGCTGCTATTCTAACCCTGAATATCCTGCATAGGACTCTTATGAGATTCTCTCCTGCTTGTTACTGGAGAGCTGGAAAGATCCCATCTGTGCCAGGTGACTTGAATTGTTGGAATATTCCCACCGCCCATTGCATTTCATTGAAGTCACACACTCCTTGATCGATTCCCGTCTTTTCACTGAGTTTATGAGAACCATTATCTCTCTGGGATCACATTCTGGTCTGTGGATATTGAGGAAAGTGAGTTTTGAGGAGCAGTTCCAGCATCTCATGTGCTATCTTTGTATATTCCCCATCCTCCTTCTTCAACGTACCTCCTGGATTTATTGGTGCTGTAGTGAGGATTCTCTGAAGTCTGCGTGGAGCAGCCGTGCTCTCCACTTCCTCACAGAATGTCATCCAGGATGCCTTCTTTACTTGTCTGATTGCAAGATCGTAGTTGACAAGGGCCTCACGAGATTTTTCCCATTGTCCTTTACAGCTCGCAAGGTTTATCGGTCTTTGTACCTGTTTACTTTGCATTTCCAAGTTATTATTCCAGCAAGGCACACTCCTATTTGTGCACTTCTTGGTCATTGTTGAGTTGGTCACTGTGGCATTTATATATGATTCCTATAGTTCATGCTCTGACTAATTCCCGTTTCAACCTTGAATTTAATGTACATGTGCTCCGATGAGGATGGCTGTAACACCACATGCTGTTGTTTGACATAGCTGGCTACCATTATGGAACCAAAGGTTATGTCAATTACTTCTTCCCTTCTGCTATTTCTGAATGAAGGTCCATTGCCCCTATTCAGGACCACCAAGTTGTTAGCTAAAAGAAATTGAAGAAGGCATGCGCCTCTACTGTTGGTGTCCTTGCTGTCCCACAACAGGTTGTGGACATTGGCATCACATCCCACCAACAGTTGGGCACCTTGCGGATGGCAAGCCTCTACCAGTCTCCTCACCTCCAAAGTACGAGGAGAGCTATCTTTATAAGTAAGATATGCTGAGACCAACACAATTTCACTCGTAATATTTTCGTCACATTGCTGCATTTTAATGGTCACTAGGTCCCTGGAGCAGAAATCTATCATTGGCATGAAATAAGTTCCATATCTTACATAGATGTCTGATCTGGAGAGTTTTAGACTTCTAGCATAAATCAGCTTACCTCCAGTTCCATCGAGGCTCGATACGCCTCCTTTAGGGTTCTTGTATCAGCACCATGTCCACTTCCTGCCTCCCCAGGTAGCGGTTAAGGGCAGCAAAGGCCCCCTTACTGTGCCTCACATTAATCTGCAGCACCTCGAGTCACTGTCTTGCTGCCATCATTGCCTTTCAAGTGGCTCGAAGCACTATAGAACTTAATATCTTAAGCCATCAGTCCCCTAAACTTAGAACTACTTAAACCTAACTAACCTAAGGAAATCACACACATCCATGCCAGAGGCAGGATTGGAACCTGCGACAGTAGCAGCAGCACGCCATCATTGCCTTTGGGGTCTTTGATAATGCTGACATTGACCAAAGAAAACTCTAAAACTAATATCCGGTCTTGCTCTCGCATCTCCTTCAGAGACTTGTCTCCAACGTCCACCACCCAGGATTCGTCCTTGTGGCACAACCTTCTGGTTGATCACTCTCCAGTCTTCTGACGAGACTTTTGAGTTCTAGGCCCCTATCTTCTCGAACAAAGTCTTAGTAGAGACATCCTTAAGGATCTTTGGTACCCGTATTGTACCTTTGCGGTCTTAAGAAGCTCCACTGCCGTCTTGATCAGCAGCTTCGCATTTTCACATGGGGATATCATGGGCACCTTGTCCTTAAGCCATTCCACCGTGTGCACCTCCTCACAGACAAATATGATGGCATCACGATCTAGATAGACACTCCTGAAGTTGGGTCCTGTACCAGCGTCACCCCCCAATCTCTTCGAAGAGGGCCATCTGTACAAGTTGCTCCTGCTACGAGGTGATGGCCACATGTGGGTAGCCTTCCTGGATAACTGCCGTCTTAAAAATCGAGACTGCAGTACTATAGGTCTGTTTCCCTATTTCTTGCCTCGTTTTTTTCTGGGCTCACTTATCCAGGGAGGAGGGAGTCTTAGATTCCTCCCTTATCCTCTTGCTTCCTGTCTGCGTCGTTGTGGGGAGCTGCGTATCCCCTTCAACCTGAGACAGTTTTTTCTTGAGGGTCTTTGATTGAAGTCCCTTTAATTACCTCCACTTCTCTTTAGGAACCTATTCTTTCTCTTCCTTTTTTCCTCTGTTCCCTGAATAGTTTCCTCCTCTAGGCTCCAGACAAAGCTTTAATCTAGATGTGGTCCAACCTTTTGGCTACAGTTTACATTTCTGGCTCAGGTCTAGACCCTGTTTCAGTAGTGGGAATGCGTTCCATCGGTCCTGACCACGATATTTGTGTGTCTGCGGTCTAAGTTTGCCCCTCAGTTTGTTTTAATTTATTTTCTCTAGTCTTGTCCATATTGGTCCCACGAGATTTGGGGATTTACATGGTCCACACCACGACTACACTGTGCGGTCTAAGGCTATTTACTCAGGGAGGTTGCCTGGTATCCCTGAGGCTCCGTTTGCGACACATCTTTCCATGTGCTACGCACCCCTTGGCATTGATCACATCACTCCTTGGATTGGGAAAGGGAACATGGGACGTTGTGGGGCACTCTTAGTCTGATCCATCAAGTGAGGCCTTTCCGACGGTAGGTCCTCTACCTTCGGCATAGCCCTATCCTCACGCAGATACGCAGGTGGAACCTGCATGGACAGAGCTTCATCAAGGTGGTGTCCCCCAGAGGGTTGGCCTTGAGTTAGCTTGCCTTTCAAAGATGCGGTGTCGCCAACTGTCACTGAAATGACTGCGAGCACAAGTATGAATCACAGAGCAATGAATTTTATTAGCTTTTCCATAACTATGATTTGGGGTTAAAGTGTAGCTATGAATAATATTCAGATGCACCGACTGCAGCTCAAATATCATAAGTAAGTAGCAAAGGAGAATTGTTTTGGAAGTTTTCCTTTTCTGCAGCTGTTGTAGGTATTCTTGTTTTCCGCCTTAAGCAGACTAAAAACTAAAAACATTCTTCACTGAAAGTGGCTCGCTTTTTAGCATCACCAGACGCTATTAACGTAATGAGTCAATACCATTCATTTCAATATCATCAATTTTAAAAAAGCTCCGTATGAATGCTTGCTTTAACACCACCATTAATTTGTATGACAGAAATGAAAAGACATCATAACACAGTTTATGGATTTTGGTAGTTTGTGATCACATTTGATATTCTGTGAATAATGCTACGAATGACATGTAATTTCAAATCACAAAAGAGAACTCGGCATTGGAATTTTTCGTAATGACGGAAAAATAGGACTCAGAAGCCACAAAGTAAATAAAGTGTATCACTGCAGTACAAGTTCGATTGCAGGTTAACATGAAACGAGAAGCAGTTGTGATGAGAATGGGAAAAAAGGAACAAAAATTGCCAACAGTAACGTGTCAAATATGTCATTCTCAAGCAAAGCTGTCATTCTTTCCATAAAAACGAAAACTAAAAGTATCATCTACTGATAATAATTACAATATAACTGCTAGTGATGCTCTGTCACTACCGCAAAAAGCACCTTATGAATGAGGTTTTCAGTTTTCAGAAAGCTTCCTAAGATGGAGTGGAACCAAAGTAACAAGAGAAGGCTACCCTAGGTGAGAGTGGTATGAATTTTCTATGTAGTAAGTCGTAGTTGATGCATTCGGTCGTAATTTATTTGTCACTTGATTCACACTAACAACCCCTCAAATAAGTCAACATTCATATGTGAATTATCGAGGTGTAATTGTTAAAACAGATTGCTATTTTAAATATTACAGCACTTTTGACCGGATCTGACAGGGTGGACAACACCAAATGTAGTTCCATTTCATCTAATAGACTCTTATAAAGGGTTAAGAACGCTTAAAGGTACTCAATTTGCACATCAACTTCTATCCAGAGACCATTGCTCAGCGGATATTGCGTAACTAAATAGTTGGTGGTCACATAAATATGGCAACCAGAAGGACAAATAGGCTTGAAGATTACACACCTCAACTTCACATCACTGTTGAGTAACATGAAAAAGTTAACATTGTTAAGACAAAGAATTTAGATGAAATAAGGTTGATGAAATAAATTAAGCATTTAGAGTTGAAACCTAATTCATGCTAACAGCAAACGCTCCTCTGTATTCATATCCATTCTTACTATGTTATTTTCTTTTTCCTTTTGTTGTCACGGATGTATATGAGATCAATGACATCATTATATTTGTGACATCGAGAAATACAATGGAATTATTCAGAAAATAAATAAGCATTTCAAATATTATTAAAATTAGACAATATTCCAACACAAGTCTTATACAACCTTACGTAACTAACAGTAACTGAAAATTAAGAGCATGTAAATTCTAGTGCGCCAATTTTTGCTTTGATTTTTACGATTAAACTCCAAGAGAACCAGGGAACTCCGCACTGAAATATGTGTAGTAAAATTGTTAAAAGCGCAAAAAACCGGAGTACCATTAGCAAAGTGCGAAGTCATGCATGTCTCACATACATTGTTTAATGTGATTATCTTGAGAAAAACGAACTTCGTTTACGTTCTCAATACCTCTGAATCTGGTGATAATTTCCCGGCAAATCGATCATACGAGCATCAAAGTATTTTCTTCAAATCTGGAACCCTGAATTGATACCGTATCGACGCGTATATTTTTTTACTTTCATCGCTTCCTCTTGTGCATTCCGTTTGCTGTGCAATGAGAATAAGTCACTTTTGTGAAGGGAGAATGTAATTATTTACCTGTCAGTAAAAGTGTGTAACGTATGTTTGACAGAACGGTGTACACCTTGGTGGAGTGATTTTTAATGAAACGTCAATATTGGGATTTCATCGACAACCAGACCATCGCATATACAGGGATATTTTCACGCATCCAAAAGTCAATAATGTAGAGAAACTGCTAAGTTCTGATGGTTCCGTCGTTAAAAACGGAAGCCTTACAGGATCAATTTGTTCTCATACCGTCCCTCTGTGTGTCTTTCAGTCTGTCTCTCCGACAGTTAAGAAAGCTCTTTTTT
Organism: Schistocerca cancellata; assembly: GCF_023864275.1. Taxonomy (NCBI): domain Eukaryota; kingdom Metazoa; phylum Arthropoda; class Insecta; order Orthoptera; family Acrididae; genus Schistocerca; species Schistocerca cancellata. Next base: position 566,539,010 of record NC_064632.1, read on the forward strand.
CATGAACAGGCATAGGTAACAAGTTAATATTTATGTAAAGTACCAAGTCTACAGTCTCCTGGCGATGTAAATAACTGAAGCAGATAATCCAATGATATCAAAAGATACAGTAATATATGTCAAATAATTTGATACTCGCAAACTCATTCATCAAAAGCTACAGATAAATTATCTGCATATATTTCGGGCGTGTTGGTCTAGTACCGCTTCACGCGTTAGAGGAGAAGGTCGTCTATTACTTCCGCCTTTACCGTAACGCTGAGAGTGCTTGCTTGTTTTCATCCGAAATGCATGATTCGTTCTTAGATAATTACGACAATCATCGTATCCCAGCTGCTTAAGTAACAGAACGTGGGAGATTTTTTTCCCTTCCATTACCACTTCTCTGCCCACAGCACTCTCTCTGCTATTTGTGGCCTTGTTACGTCCAAAACAGCCATGACAAACCCCAGCTTTGGTTTCTGTGTAAAATCGAGCGGGATTCCGTAGAACATAAACCCAATGAACTTAAGAGAAACAAGTCATAACAACACGGCGGAGCTGTAAATAGCTGACGAACGATTGTAGGATGCCTCGAAATTGGTCGGTCGGTCGGTCGGTCTGTCTGTTGTTCGGTCGGCCAATAAATTTATGTCTGTGTAGTGGCCTTGACGGGCGACACTGCAGTGCAGGAAAACTGGCTGATTGCTCAAATGTTATACCGTCTGCATCCTCTTCAGTCAGTCAACCGAATTCAAAAAGCCCACATACATTTTGGTACTGCGCGGAAATTCTCTCCTCCGCGCCAGATCTGTATGTTACACACGATCCCCCCTTGTTACCGCATGCAAATCCGCAGTATACGATGTTTTCAACTGAAGCCTTCGGTGACACGCATAAAGAAGCAGCACAAAAAATTTTAAGAATCTGGAGTTGAGGGTACAAGTCCTTTACCAGCCCGAGTCGGCCACGTGCTTCGCCATGGATTGCGCTGAGCAACAAAAAAATAGCTCTGAGCACTATAAGACTTAACATCTATAGTCATCAGTCCCCTAGAACTTACAACTACTTAAACCTAACTAACCTAAGGACATCACACGACACCCAGTCATCACGAGGCAGAGAAAATCCCTGACCTCGCCGGGAATCGAACACGGGAACCCGGGCGTGTGAATCGAGAACGCTACCGCATGATCACGAGCTGCGAACGATGTGCAACACTGATGTAACTTTTTGTTAGTTACTTCTAATGGATTCCTGTAGATAACGTGTACAGTCATATACTTTCTTTTATGCTGAATGTGAACAGGATAAGTTCTGAACTCAGTTTTGCAGCATTGCTCCAGTTCGTATACGATTCAGATGGAGATGTCGTGATTTTGCTACAACTGTTGTTTGATCAGTTTCTTCTTCGTGGGTTTCTATGTGTTTTATTGCGACATCTGAACTTTCTACTGGAACAGCATTATTTTCACCGATTGTTAATTTATTTTTTTATTCTCCATTATTGTAGCCTATTATCTGAAAACCTAAAATAGGCCATACAAGACACATTGCCTTGGATAGTTGTAAGTTGTGTGAAACTTCCTTGCAGATTAAAACTGGCTGCCGGACTGCAAAAGGCAAAGGTCCTGAGTTCGAGTCTCGGTACGGCACACGGGTTTAATCTGCCAGGTAGTTACATAACAGCGAGTGAAAATTTCATTATATATGTTATGTATTAATTATTTATTTCTAATACTTAATTTTTTTAAAATGAATACACTAAGCAGATTCAGAAGGATGTAGGTTGCGGTAGGTACTAGGAGATGAAGAAGCTTGCACAGGATAGAGTAGCATGGAGAGCTGCATCAAACCAGTCTCAGGACTGATGACCACAACAACAACAACAACAATTTAAAAAAAGAGAGACTGAAAAAACTACAACTACTTCTACTACTACAGAACTACATCAACCATTTCCGTCACGAATTACTTTTTTCCTGATAAAAAATCATGGCTTTGCCATCAAGCCCCACGAATTAATTTATGATTTTTCAGATGTATATAATATTCTGAGGTGGCCCCAAGGTGGGATACAACGCTTTCCCAAATGAGGACATTGTGTTCAAGTTGGTGCAGTAGAAGTCGAAAACTCAAAGTATTTTATTTGATTTTTATTTCATCAATATTCATAAATTACACAAAGTTTACTTAATGATTATATACTTAAACCATGGTTCTATCCTTATGAAGAATTGATAATCAAAGAAACAACTTTTTTCATCCAGACATAAGTGAATGTTATATTTTACACAATAAAAGTTGGTTTTGCCATTGCAGCCAGGTTTCTTGCACCTGTCAAACGATTTTTTGTCACTGATGCCTGGAATATGCCCAACGTTGTCCAAATGAACATCAGCTTTCGGGACGAACTTCCACATTGACTCATTTCGAAGTACTTGGAGATGGCATTGGACTCTCACTAGCGGGACGCCCCCTTTTCCTGGCAGCTGGCTTATCTATTTTCGTCAGTATTCTGACCACACTTGCCCTAAAGCGAAGCAAATCAAGTGTCTTGTTTCTAGGAACACCTAATTCTGATGCGTTTCTCCTGATCTCAGTCCATGCATTTACACATGCCATATCAATTGCATGAACAAACATGGCTATCGAAAATCGTATTCGGTTTCATAAGCAGGTAACTGCATGTTGTCTTCGGGTGCAAAGCCCGCTAATTGCCCAATAGGCGTGGCTGTCGCCATGTCGAGACGCAAGACACGTGAACAGACATCAGACTTACCAATCTGGACGTTCAGAGCTACCTTTCAGGCTGTTACGATTAGAATGACTGTTTTTCTTATTCAGGTTCAGGTTGGCTGCGCTGAAACAAATTCGTTCGCAACAATAACATTATCGCTGCCAGTCGTTTGGATGGGAAGGGTGTTTCCTTATTATCTCAGTGTCATTTGACATGCAGTTAGCGGGCTTTGCGTCAAGACTACTTATCTTACAGTATACTGTATTGTATAAAACGTCTAACATTACTTCCATCACTGTCCTCTTGTTCAAAATTATCGCCATGATTATCGGATAGACTGTCAGTTTCAGATTAATTATACAGCTCTATAACTTCTTCTTCTGTAAGTGGCATTGGTCTTTCTTAGACTCACCGTAAGAAAAAGACAGCGAAATAATGTCCTAAAGTTCTATGCTATTACAACCTTTCATTCACAATGTCCTCATTTGGAGACATGTATAAAATTGTAAATATGTCGCTTACCTTTCGTTCTGAAAGACACCTTTAGTTTTCACCTTCAACAATGCACATACACTCCTGGAAATGGAAAAAAGAACACATTGACACCGGTGTGTCAGACCCACCATACTTGCTCCGGACACTGCGAGAGGGCTGTACAAGCAATGATCACACGCACGGCACGGCGGATACACCAGGAACCGCGGTGTTGGCCGTCGAATGGCGCTAGCTGCGCAGAATTTGTGCACCGCCGCCGTCAGTGTCAGCCAGTTTGCCGTGGCATACGGAGCTCCATCGCAGTCTTTACCACTGGTAGCATGCCGCGACAGCGTGGACGTGAACCGTATGTGCAGTTGACGGACTTTGAGCGAGGGCGTATAGTGGGCATGCGGGAGGCCGGGTGGACGTACCGCCGAATTGCTCAACACGTGGGCTTGAGGTCTCCACAGTACATCGATGTTGTCGCCAGTGGTCGGCGGAAGGTGCACGTGCCCGTCGACCTGGGACCTGACCGCAGCGACGCACGGATACACGCCAAGACCGTAGGATCCTACGCAGTGCCGTAGGGGACCGCACCGCCACTTCCCAACAAATTAGGGACACTGTTGCTCCTGGGGTATCGGCGAGGACCATTCGCAACCGTCTCCATGAAGCTGGGCTACGGTCCCGCACACCGTTAGGCCGTCTTCCGCTCACGCCCCAACATCGTGCAGCCCGCCTCCAGTGGTGTCGCGACAGGCGTGAATGGAGGGACGAATGGAGACGTGTCGTCTTCAGCGATGAGAGTCGCTTCTGCCTTGGTGCCAATGATGGTCGTATGCGTGTTTGGCGCCGTGCAGGTGAGCGCCACAATCAGGACTGCATACGACCGAGGCACACAGGGCCAACACCCGGCATCATGGTGTGGGGAGCGATCTCCTACACTGGCCGTACACCACTGGTGATCGTCGAGGGGACACTGAATAGTGCACGGTACATCCAAACCGTCATCGAACCCATCGTTCTACCATTCCTAGACCGGCAAGGGAACTTGCTGTTCCAACAGGACAATGCACGTCCGCATGTATCCCGTGCCACCCAACGTGCACTAGAAGGTGTAAGTCAAATACCCTGGCCAGCAAGATCTCCGGATCTGTCCCTCATTGAGCAAGTTTGGGACTGGATGAAGCGTCGTCTCACGCGGTCTGCACGTCCAGCACGAACGCTGGTCCAACTGAGGCGCCAGGTGGAAATGGCATGGCAAGCCGTTCCACAGGACTACATCCAGCATCTCTACGATCGTGTCCATGGGAGAATAGCAGCCTGCATTGCTGCGAAAGGTGGATATACACTGTACTAGTGCCGACATTGTGCATGCTCTGTTGCCTGTGTCTATGTGCCTGTGGTTCTGTCAGTGTGATCATGTGATGTATCTGACGCCAGGAATGTGTCAATAAAGTTTCCCCTTCCTGGGACAATGAATTCACGGTGTTCTTATTTCAATTTCCAGGAGTGTACCTACCCGCAAATATTTTTTTTCCTAAACTCAGAAGATATTAACTAGCTAATGGAAGGTACAAAGGTTACTGGGAAGGGTCCATGAGCATTCAGTTTTGTATTGTGGTACCATAGATTGACAGAAGATGTCGATACCGTTCTCAAATAAACTCTCTGCTTGTGTCAATATGAGGAGGACAGTCACAAATGGTAAAATTTAAGAAATTTTAATATACTAAGCATTTATTTAGTATGACCTTATATGAGGACGCGATGACCGAAAGCCTTAAAAGCCTTAACCAACTGATGATGAGGTCCCATACTCCGAGGAGCGTCGGGGAATATGCGGGAGACTCGCACCGCCGTACTAGGTAAGGTCATTGTGGAGGTTGTTTGCGATTGCCTTCCTCCGATCGTAATGGGGATGAATGATGATGATGAAGACGACACAACAACACTCAGTGATCTCGAGGCAAGAAAAATCCTTGACCTTGCCGGGAATCGACCCGGGACCCCATGAGCGAGAAGCGAAAACACTACCGCAAGACCACGAGCTGCGGACCGTAACCAATTACCCAGCTACTAATCTGTAAGCAATAATGAATTTGTTCTCTGTTTCTTCATGAACTTGTTGATTGTTGTTTCCGTTACTGGATGCGCCCTCAAGGTTGTTGTTGTTGTGGTCTTCAGTCCTGAGACTGGTTTGATGCAGCTCTCCATGCTACTCTATCCTGTGCAAGCTGCTTCATCTCCCAGTATCTACTGCAACCTACATCCTTCTGAATCTGCTTAGTGTATTCATCTCTTGGTATCCCTCTACGATTTTTACCCTCCACACTGCCCTCCAATGCTAAATTTGTGATCCCTTGATGCCTCAAAACATATCCTACCAACCGATCCCTTCTTCTAGTTAAGTTGTGCCACAAACTTCTCATCTCCCCAATCCTATTCAATACCTCCTCATTAGTTACGTGACCTACCCACCTTATCTTCAGCATTCTTCTGTAGCACCACATTTCGAAAGCTTCTATTCTCTTCTTGTCCAAACTAGTTATCGTCCATGTTTCACTTCCATACATGGCTACACTCCATACAAATTCATTCAGGAACGACTTCCTGACACTTAAATCTATACTCGATGTTAACAAATTCCTCTTCTTGAGAAACGCTTTCCTTGCCATTGCCAGTCTACATTTAATATCCTCTCTACTTCGACCATCATCGGTTATTTTACTCCCTAAATAGCAAAACTCCTTTACTACTTTAAGTGTCTCATTTCCTAATCTAATTCCCTCAGCATCACCCGACTTAATTTGACTACATTCCATTATCCTCGTTTTGCTTTTGTTGATGTTCATCTTATATCCTCCTTTCAAGACACTGTCCATTCCGTTCTACTGCTCTTCCAAGTCCTTTGCTGTCTCTGACAGAATTACAATGTCATCGGCGAACCTCAAAGTTTTTACTTCTTCTCCATGAATTTTAATACCTACTCCGAATTTTTCTTTTGTTTCCTTTACTGCTTGCTCAATATACAGATTGAATAACATCGGGGAGAGGCTACAACCCTGTCTTACTCCTTTCCCAACCACTGCTTCCCTTTCATGTCCCTCGACTCTTATAACTGCCATCTGGTTTCTGTACAAACTGTAAATAGCCTTTCGCTCCCTGTATGTTACCCCTGCCACCTTCAGAATTTGAAAGAGAGTATTCCAGTTAACATTGTCAAAAGCTTTCTCAAAGTCTACAAATGCTAGAAACGTAGGTTTGCCTTTTCTTAATTTTTCATCTAAGATAAGTCGTAAGGTCAGTATTGCCTCACGTGTTCCAACATTTCTACGGAATCCAAACTGATCTTCCCCGAGGTCGGCTTCTACCAGTTTTTCCATTCGTCTGTAAAGAATTCGCGTTAGTATTTTGCAACTGTGACTTATTAAACTGATAGTTCGGTAATTTTCACATCTGTCAACATCTGCTTTCTTTGGGATTGTAATTATTATATTCTTCTTGAAGTCTGAGGGTATTTCGTCTATCGTGCTCATCAGATGATAGAGTTTTGTCATGACTGGCTCTCCCGAGGCCATCAGTAGTTCAAATGGAATGTTGTCTATTCCCGGGGCCTTGTTTCAACTCAGGTCTTTCAGTGCTCTGTCGAACTCTTCACGCAGTATCTTATCTCCCATTTCGTCTTCATCTACATCCTCTTCCATTTCCATAATATTGTCCTCAAGTACATCGCCCTTGTATAAACCCTCTATATACTCCTTCCACCTTTCTGCCTTCCCTTCTTTGCTTAGAACTGGGTTGCCATCTGAGCTCTTGATATTCATACAAGTGGTTCTCTTCTCTCCAAAGGTCTCTTTAATTTTCCTGTAGGCAGTATCTATCTTACCCCTAGTGAGACAAGCCTCTACATCCTTACATTTGTCCTCTAGCCATCCCTGCTTAGCCATTTTGCACTTCCTGTCGATCTCATTTTTGAGACGTTTGTATTCCTTTTTGCCTGCTTCATTTACTGCATTTTTATATTTTATCCTTTCATCAATTAAATTCAATATTTCTTCTGTTACCCAAGGATTTCTATTAACCCTCGTCTTTTTACCTACTTGATCCTCTGCTGCCTTCACTACTTCATCCCTCAGAGCTACCCATTCTTCTTCTACTGTATTTCTTTCCCCCCTTCCAGTCAATTGTTCCCTTATGCTCTCCCTGAAACTCTCTACAACCTCTGGTTCTTTCAGTTTATCCAGGTCCCATCTCCTTAAATTCCCACCTTTTTGCAGTTTCTTTAGTTTCAATCTGCAGTTCACAACCAATAGATTGTGGTCAGAATCCACATCTGCCCCAGGAAATGTCTTACAATTTAAAACCTGGTTCCTAAATCTCTGTCTTACCATTATATAATCTAGCTGATACCTTTTAGTATCTCCAGGATTCTTCCAGGTATACAACCTTCTTTTATGATTGTTGAACCAAGTGTTGGCTATGATTTAGATATGCTCTGTGCAAAATTCTACAAGGTGGCTTCCTCTTTCATTCCTTCCCCCCAATCCATATTCACCTACTATGTTTCCTTCTCTCCCTTTTGCTACTGACGAATTCCAGTCACCCATGACTATTAAATTTTCGTCTCCCTTCACTACCTGAATAATTTCTTTTATCTCGTCATACATTTCTTCTATTTCTTCATCATCTGTAGAGGTAGTTGGCATATAAACTTGTACTACTGTAGTAGGCATGGGCTGTGTGTCTATCTTGGCCACAATAATGCGTTCACTATGCTGTTTGTAGTAGCTAACCCGCACTCCTATTTTTTTTATTCATTATTAAACCTACTCCGGCATTACCCCTATTTGATTTTGTATTTGTAATCCTGTAATCACCTGACCAAAAGTCTTGTTCATCCTGCCACCGAACTTCACTAATTCCCACTATATCTAACTTTAACCTATCCATTTCCCTTTTTAAATTTTCTAACCTACCTGCCCGATTAAGGGATCTGACATTCCACGCTCCGATCCGTAGAACGCCAGTTTTCTTTCTCCTGATAACGACGTCCTCCTGAGTAGTCCCCGCCCGGAGATCCGAATGGGGGACTATTTTACCTCCGGAATATATTACCCAAGAGGACGCCATCATCATTTAATCATACAGTAGAGCTGCCCTCAAGGTATCCCGTTCAATAGCCGTAGCCTGCTGGATTCTATGGGCGCCGGGCAGCACGTCTGCAACTGTTCCACTACAGCGAGTAGTTCCACCCATCACTGCTACTTCTTAAAGTCCTCACATCTATGATTACCCGCACCAACGCAATGTACATTCGTGGGACAGTATCTCACATGGTGGTTTCCGACATCAGTCATCTTCTCTCCATCTGCAGAATAAGTTGTCTAGCCTGGACGACAGCATGATGACTCACGTTTGAATGCCTCGTGAAGTCTTCCTTGGCTTCTCTGAATACTACTGCTGCAGTATCGTCCAAGAAGCGCCAGGTCGACTCACTCCTTAGTGCTGCTTTGGGGTCCCATATCTTTAATACCTGACATCCATTACCCGCTGCATCGTCATAGAGCGCGCAGTCCCACAATGTGTGTTCTGGTGTGCCCAGACTGGCGCAAAAAAATGGTTCAAATGGCTCTGAGCACTATGGGACTCAACTGCTGAGGTCATTAGTCCCCTAGAACTTAGAACTAGTTAAACCTAACTAACTTAAGTGTTGTGGCGTAGCAAAACTGCCACGCCACTTTGAGGTAGCCGAAAGGCACGCGTACACACACGCCGGCTGGCGTGAATTCTGGAACAGGATACTTAATTAATGCTATAAGAAAAGTATGCAGCTCCTTGAATACTTAACTTTAATGCATCCTTGTGGTACATCGCTATTGACGATACAAATGAGACTATCTCCAGATACAGTTAATTACAATCACTGTAAGGTTAATGACGCCTTGCTAGGTCGTAGTCATAGACTTAGCTGAAGGCTATTCTAACTGTCTCTCGGCAAATGAGAGTAAGGCTTCGTCAGTGTAGTCGCTAGCAGAGTCGTCGTACAACTGGGACGAGTGCTAGTCCGTCTTTCTAGACCTGCCATGTGGTGGCGCTAGGTCTGCAAGTACTGACAGTGGCGACACGCGGGTCCGACATGTACTAATGGACCGCGGCCGATTTAAGCTACCACCTAGCAAGTGTGGTGTCTGGCGGTGACACCACATTCCTCCCCCGCAAATCGGCGAACGGTCGTGTTATAAGGCTTCCGCCCGCCGTGGGGAGGGCCCCATGTTGACGTATGCGATGAGGTGGGGAGCCTAACAACAGGCGAGGCTGTGCCACCCGCACCCGGCCATTCGGTCCGAGGGGAGCGAGGAAACGCCTGGAAACCTACTCCAGGGTGCACATCAACATGCGGCGTATGCGCCCGTAATGAGACAGGAGTGGCCGAAGGGTCGATCTCCATTGCGTCGGGGTATCCGACGCGCGATGACGCCATGGGGTCCGGAGAGGGCAAGTGTTCCATGGCGGAGGACAGCTGGTCGCGGGAAGCGATCGGCGGCGCGTGACCCAGGGAGGCGGTTGGCGGCTGCAGCGAAGCGTCCTCTGCGGGCTGCGCCGGCGGCGGCTGCGGCGGCGGCGCGACGCCATGAGGCAAAATGGAAGGCATCGTCGGGAACACCTGGGGATGAGGCGAGCCAGTAGATGGGTCCCCAGGGCGCTGACCGGACGGCTCCGTCGCTGAAAGCAGACGGGGAGCGGCAGAACCCAGGCGACGCATCTCACCAGAGGCCCCCAATACCAAATACATCGCGCGGCCGAGGCAGCGAAGAATGCGCCCTGCGAACCAACGCCGTGAACCGCGATAGTTGCGATAGAATACCACGTCGCCAGGAGCAAAAGCAGGAGTCTGCCGCTGCACAGGAACCTGATGCGGCGGATGCAGCAAAGACATCAAGGTTCGATGAGGACGACCGTGAAGCAACTCAGACGGCGAGCGACCATCGCGGGGCTGAGAGCGATACGAAGACAAAAAGAGCAACAACGCGTCCTCCCGAGAATGCGACTCTTTCAACTTCAACATGTGGGACTTGAAAGTCCGGACCAATCGTTCAGCGGCACCGTTTCACTGAGGCGAAAACGGCGCGGACGTCAGATGTTGAATACCATTGGCCTTGCAGAATGACTGAAATTCTGCGGACATGATTTGTGGGCCATTGTCAGAAACAATAGTCTGTGGAAGACCTCCAATGCAAAAGATAGCGGACAACGCTTGGATGGTGGCAGATGACGTCGTGGAAGACATCCGGACAACAAAAGGAAAATTACTGAAGGAATTGACAACAACCAACCATCGAGCATTCCAGAATGGACCAGCAAAACTATGTGTAAGCGTTGCCAAGGGGAAGTGGCTTTTGGCCATGCAAAGAATTTCCGCGGTGGCGCGGATTGTTGTTCGGCACACGCCATGCAAGAAGAGCACATATTCGTAATCGCAGCATCGATTCCGAACCAAGTACAGTGCTGACGAGCAAGTTGTTTCGTACGCACTATACCCCAATGTCCTTGGTGGAGAAGCTTTAAGACAGAGGACTGTAACGAACGTGGGACCACGACCCTAGACTGATCATTATCAGAACGCAACAACAAAACACCACGTCGTACACAAAGTCTCTCCTTGTGAGCAAAAAATCGGCGAACCATCGGATCCTCGATCCGCGACTTCGACAAGGGCCATTGCGTAGCAACAAAACGCAAAACGGTAGTAAGGACAGGGTCAGCAGCTGTGGCTGTAGCTACACGACGAAAATCAATCGGAAACGATTCGACCACGTCATCAGTTTCCGCATCAATGAACATGCAAGCAAGTTCGGAAGAATCGAATGCTTTATCCTCAGCAACAGGCAAACGGGACAACGCATCGGCGTTTCCGTGCTGAGCAGTGGACCGATACACGATATCGTAGCGGTACTGCGAGAGGAAAATAGACCAGCGAATGAATTTCTGCGCTGTACGAGGAGGTACAGGCTTGTCCGAATGAAAAAGCGATGTCAAAGGTTTGTGGTCTGTGATGACGGTAAAGTGACGACCATACAAGAAATCGTGAAACTTCGTAACACCAAACACGAGAGCCAAAGCTTCTTTCTCTATCTGGGAATAATTTCTTTGCGCTGACGAGAGCAATTTGGACGCAAAGGCAATAGGGCGATCATGCGAACCATCTTTGTGAGCAAGCACAGCACCGATCCCGAAATCCGATGCATCTACCATCAACAAAAGGGGTTTCTGGGGATCGAATGGCGTAAGGCAAGTATTTGAAAGCAACGCCGATTTCAATTGGCGAAAGGCGCGTTCGCATTCCGTCGACCAGACGAACGGAACACCTTTACGGCGTAAGCGATGAAGCGGAGCTGAAATGGAAGAGGCATGAGGAAGAAATTTATGATAATAGTTAATTTTTCCCAACACACTCTGTAGCTGCTTCACATTTTGCGGCGAAGGCAAGTCCTGTATGGCGCGGAGGTGCTCCGGACTCGGATGTATGCCTTGGGCATTAATTACATGGCCCAGATATGGCAAGTCACGAGCAAAAAACACACATTTGTCCTTCCTCAAGTGAAGACCATTCTGTCGCAAGACCTGAAATAATGTTCGGAGATTTTGTAAATGTTCCGCTTCTGTCTTTCCGGAGATCACTATGTCGTCCAGATAGTTTGCTGCAGTAGGGACCGACGCACAAATAGTTTGTAAATATTGCTGAAACAATGCAGGGGCGGATGCACACCAGAATGGCAGTCTTTTGAATCTGTACAATCCAAGATGCGTGTTAACCACCAATACGCGCTGGGATTCTTCGTCCACCGGTATTTGCAAGTACGCATCTGCTAGGTCCAACTTTGAAAAATATTTTCCCGGGCACAGTTTGTCAAAAAGATCTTCCGGGCGGGGCAAAGGAAAAGTAGCAGTCACTAGTTGTGGATTCACTGTTGCCTTGAAGTCCACGCAAAGTCTCAATTTGCCGGAAGGTTTTTGCAAAATAACTAAGGGTGAGGCCCAGAGAGAAGCCTGCACACGTTCAATTACACCTTGGGATTCTAAATCGTGTAATGTTCTTGCGACCTCGTCACGCAATGCGTGGGGAACATTGCGCGCTCTGAAAAATTTCGGTTGCGCGTTGACTTTGAGTTCCAAATGTGCTTCATAGTTCTTAGCGCAACCAAGGCCCGGTGCAAAAATGTCTGCAAATTCCTCACTCAGACGAGAAACACTGGCTGAAGGCACAGTCTGGTTCACTGATAGGACCTGATTTACGATAGACAAGTTAAACAATTGAAATAAATCTAAACCAAACAAGTTCACTGCAGCAGAAGAACGAAGAACGTAAAATGACACAAGTTTTGTTTGTCCCTTGTATGTTGCAAGAAGGCTGCACTGTCCTAACACAGGGATTTGCTGTCCTGAATAACTAGTGAGCTGAACATTTGCGGCACGCAACGGCGGCGCGCCCAGTTGTTTGTACGTGGCGTGATTGAGCAATGAAACTGCAGCTCCGGTATCGAGCTGGAACGGTATCACTTGTCCGGCAAAGTCCAAATCTACAAAAAGTTTATTGTCCTGCTGACGACAAGAGCGACTGTTTTGTGCAACTTGAACAGACACTCGTACAGAATCACTTGCGACGTGACGGGATTGCCGTCGACGTCGACGCACACTTTTTGTGGGACGAACACAGTCACTATTAGAGAGAGGAACACTGGGCGGAGTGGCATTAACTACATGAATGTCCATGGGCGAAGGTTCCCGAGCCTGAGTGTCCTTGGTTCGATTCCGGCGCGAAGCAAAGGGCCTGGAATAGTTGGTAGTGTCCGATCTAAGCTTTTTCTGGCAAACACTTTGAACATGTCCTTTCTTATTACAGAAAAAGCAAATAGCTTGGCGTGACGGGCAATTCTCACGCGAATGTCTAGTTGCACACCGCGGGCATGATTTCAGCACTACATTTGCTTGCTTTCGCGGGACACGGTGTGGGGCGGACGTGCGCGAAGGCTGTTTACAGTTCCTTGCAGCGCGCCCGGCGGGCCGGTTAATGCGACACACAGCTGGCGAAGATGCAAATGATTCCTGAGCAAAGTCAAGTGTGTCTTGCCTATCCAATATGTCTATCACTTGTTGAAGGGAGGGATTGACTAGTTTCAATATCTGTTCCCTTATGCGAACATCAGAAACGTTCTGTGCTATTGCATCACGCACCATTGTATCTGAATAAGGAAGGCCACAGTCACATTCAAATGCGCAATCCCTAGTAAGGCCTTGCAAAGTTGCAACCCACTCCCTATTAGTTTGCCCGGCCGTACGTTTTGTACGAAAGAACGTATACCTCTTTGCAACTACATTAACTGTTTCTTTGAAATAGGCATCTAATGCAGACAAAATTTCTTCGTAGGACAGAGTCGCTACGTCGCGTCGGGGAAACAATTTCACTATCACACGGTACGTTTGCACGCCGACACAAGACAATAAGTGAGGCTGCTGCTCGTTACCTTGAATTCTGTAGGCGGCGAGATGGAATCCAAACTGGCGAGACCATTCCGGCCAGCTCTCGACGTCGGCGTTAAAGTTGCGAAACGGCGGTGCAACTGCATGATGTGGCTGCGGTAGCGGTGAAGCGGCGGCGGCCGCATCGTTTTGCAGCGCACGTTGACCCTGGACGAGCTGTCCAAGGGCATCCAATAACGCCTGCGTCTGCTGATTCTGCAAGCGATAAAATTCGGACAGTACATCTGGAGAATGTGGCGAAGCCATGACACAAATAAATCAGAGCAATACGAACGCGAAAGCCTCTTTTGAGACTCGTCGCCAATCTGTTGTGGCGTAGCAAAACTGCCACGCCACTTTGAGGTAGCCGAAAGGCACGCGTACAGGATACTTAATTAATGCTATAAGAAAAGTATGCAGCTTCTTGAATACTTAACTTTAATGCATCCTTGTGGTACATCGCTATCTCCAGATACGGTTAATTACAATCACTGTAAGGCTAATGACGCCTTGCTAGGTCGTAGTCATAGACTTAGCTGAAGGCTATTGTAACTGTCTCTCGGCAAATGAGAGTAAGGCTTCGTCAGTGTAGTCGCTAGCAGAGTCGTCGTACAACTGGGACGAGTGCTAGTCCGTCTTTCTAGACCTGCCATGTGGTGGCGCTAGGTCTGCAAGTACTGACAGTGGCGACACGCGGGTCCGACATGTACTAATGGACCGCGGCCGATTTAAGCTACCACCTAGCAAGTGTGGTGTCTGGCGGTGACACCACATTAAGGACATCAGAAACATCCATGCCCGAGGCAGGATTCGAACCTGCGACCGTAGCGGTCTTGCGGTTCCAGACTGCAGCGCCTTTAACCGCACGGCCACCAGACTGGCGCAGGCGCAGCTATCATTCATGTGTCTTCTGATTTTGTATACATACGTGGCACAAGGGCGATGGCCAGTCAGGTAATGTATGTCACGTAATTGCTTAAGAAATCTCATTTTCAACCTCTTCCTGATGTTTTCCAAGTCCAGTGGGCATATTCCTAAAATTACTAACAAAGCATCATTCGGGGTTGTGCAGAAGGCACCCGCTAATCTTAGTAGCACTCCTCGTTGAACTATTCTCACTAATAAGGCGGGCTTCACTAGCTGCAGTCTATTACTCCAGATGCTCGAACCATACCTTGCCACTGATGCCAACATAGATTGGTGGTATACTCTGATTGTCTTCACGGGAACCCGAAATTGCCTATTTGCAATGGTTATAATTTTATTCATTATGTTGGTACCTTTCTTCTACATGATATGCAAACTTACTACGTTCATCCAGAAACACCCTTAAATATCTCGTTACTGCGATTCTCCTAATCGTTACATCATTTAATTTCATTTTAGGATTTCTTAATAGGTTCCCTTTCAGCAGGAGGTACGTTGTTTTGTGAGGTTCTAGTGACAATTTTACACATCTACACCAGCCCTCAAGTTCGTGGAAGGCCGCATTACATTTGTCTTCTATAATTCTTCTGGAGTCCCCGCTTACAACGAACGGCACCGCTTCTGTAAATGTCACCAGACCGCTTGTGTTCTCGCTGTCATGTAACTTCTGTAGTATGGGCACAAAATTCCGGACCACACACTGATCCATGTGGACACCCTTCTGTTATTGTCTTCGCTATTTTCTCTCCTGGGGATGTTAAAGAAGCATGTCACCCGTGCCAATAATCTCACAGGCAACTATGCAGCGCTCCTGGACACTCCAAATCACTAAGTCTACCAAAGAAAGACGGCCACCATTGGTTGTCGATATCGAGCATCCCCGCTAGAGCGTACGTAGAATGAGTATCTGACGCTAGCGAAATCGCCTGATTAACTGCGTTTTCGGCTGATTTGCTCTTCCAACCCCGTTGTAGTGAGGGCTAATCCCCTTAGCAGTCTTGATCTAGTAATCTTTCGCATAATAGTTTGCTGATATCGAGATACTTGAAAACGGCCGGGGCATAGGCTGTACATTTTAACATCTCATATTAATTCTTGTTTATGACCCATCTGCATCTGGCCATCGTTTGGATCGTTTGCATTTTCACAAGGACGAAGTTGTGCAACTATACTTATTTCGTAGAACTTTCTGTTTGGCGGTGATTTTAACTTTGTCGTGTCTTGTAGACCATACCCCCAACTTCAGTTTCAGTAGAAAACTTTATGATTAAAGAGCACACTGTGATTACGCTATGCGTGGATCTGCAGATCTTCTACCCTTGTCAAGCGTACATACCTTACTGCTACTTCCAGTGGTGTGTTTGACCGTTTTTATTTTCTGATTCATTATCTCCAGTGATCACTTTGCCATAGCTGTGATTTTCAATCACGTGCGACAACCGGTGCATCTTTATCGTTCCCCTTGGATGATAATATATCACAATTACAGGCTCCTTCTCTCGACGATATGTTTAGCAAGTATGGCAACGCCATCTTCGTTCCATGGGACAATATCCCTTATTTATGGCCTAGCGGATAGTGAATGCAAAACCAGGGGTTCGAGCGGCGTTAATGCGATTCAGCGCTGCAAGAACGAGGGAAATGCGGAAGATCGACGAATTTTACTATGCCGTTTTATGCGATATTTACGATAGCACCCGGTAACCCCTTCTGCCGATTGCAGACGTTCGGCACTTCAAACGAGACTGCTTCGGCTAAACGACAGCAAATGGAAGAGTTTAGTATTAGAACCACGATCCTTGCTTCAAAATGAGTTAACCTCCCTGTACCCTCTTATTCGGTTTCGAGCGCGCTGTATCCGGCCGCTGTGGCCGAGCGGTTCTAGGCGTTTCAGTTCCGAACCGCGCTGCTGCTATGGTCGCAGGTTCGAATCCTGCCTCGGGCATGGATATGTGTGATGTCCTTAGGTACAAGTAGTTCTGAGTCTAGGGGACTGATGACCTCATAGTGCTTGAAGCCATTTGACTTGAGCGCGCTGTAAACGCGTGTGTATCACGACTCTTACAAACAAGGATGCGCACCGAGGCCTACGAGAAAGACGTGGTGACGTCACAACACGGCACATCGTGCACGATACGCCAATATTTTATCTAATCTTTATGGAGCGTCATTGTCATATACTGTGTTGCTGATGATTTTATCTCTTCTCTAGAGTGTGAAGTTAATCCCGCATTCCTGAATTCCAGCAAATTCTGATTTTTTAGGTGACTTTCTCCGAGAGGACTTCTGATTTTAGTGTTCACTCGCCCTCGCATAAATCGCAGGGATCAGATGGCTTCCCTAAAGGATTTTATGTGCATTTTTGGCCACTTATAGATGAAACTATGACGTCGCTGGTATATGAGGTTCTGTGGGAGGGTTTGATTTCCTCCCCTTTCAAGGTTGACGAGATCCTCTTAATTCCGAAAACGTCTCGACGTTCAGACCTTGACAAATTCCGCCAGACAACGCTCGTTAGTTTGATTACAAAATTGTTGCGAGAGCAATATGCACTAAAGCGCAAAAGAAAATAGCATAGGCATACATATTCAATTACAGAGATATGTAAACAGGTAGAATACGGAGCTGTGGTCGGCAACGCCTATATAAAACAACAAGGGTCTGGCGCAGTTGTTAGAAGACTACTGCTGCTACAATGGCAGGTTATCAGGATTTAAGTGAGTTTGAAAGTGGCGCACTAGCCATGGGACACGGCATCTCCGAGGTATGATATGGATTTTCCCGTTCGACCATTTAACGAGCGTACCGTGAATATCAGGAATCCGGTAAAACATCAAATCTCCTACATCGCTGCAGCCGGAGAGAGATCCTGCAAGAACGGGACCAACGATAACTGAAGAGAGACAGAAGTGCAACCCTTCCGCAAATTGCTGCAGATTTCAATGCTGAGCCATCTATAAGTGTCAGCATGCGTACCATTCAACGAAACAATATCGCTATGGGCTTTCGGAGCCGAAAGCCCACTCGTGTACCATTGATGACTGCAACCGACACAAAGCTTTACGCTTCTACTGGGCCTGTCAACACCGACATTGGCCTGTTGGTGCCTGGAAACTTGTTGCCTGTTCCGATTAG
The DNA here is from genome assembly GCF_023864275.1 of Schistocerca cancellata. Classification (NCBI taxonomy): domain Eukaryota; kingdom Metazoa; phylum Arthropoda; class Insecta; order Orthoptera; family Acrididae; genus Schistocerca; species Schistocerca cancellata. The sequence continues at coordinate 566,556,789 of NC_064632.1, forward strand.
TCTCATTTCAAATTGTATCGTGCTCATGGACGTGTTAGGGTATGGGGACAACCTCATGAATGAATGAATGTACAAGTTGGTGGAGGTTCTGTAATGGTGTGGGGCATTTGCTGTTGGAGTGATTGTTACCCCTCATACGTCTAGAGACGACTCTGACAGGTGACACGTGCTAAAACATCCAGTCTGATCATCTGCGTCCATTCTTGTCTATTGTGCATTGCGACGGACTTGGACAATTCCAGGAGGAGAATGCGACAACTCATACGTCCAGAATTCCTACAGAGCGGCTCCAGGAATACTGTTCTGAGTTTAACATTATTGAGCATATCTGGGATGCTTCGTAACGTACTGTTTAGAAGAGACACCCTCCCCCTCCGCCTCCCCCCCCCCACCACACCCCCGGTGCCGTATTCTTACGGATTTATGGACATCCGTACACAGGTCAATTCCCTTTAGCCTACTTCAGACAGTAGTCGAGTCCACGCCACGTCGTTTTGCGGTACTTCTGCGTGCTACACGAGGCAGGTGTACCAGTTTCTTCGGCTCTTCAGTGTGTAACCGCCTGTTCGTCTCGCTTGAAAAAAGAAAACCTTTGTATGTTACTTGTGTTCGTGGTCACACGATCCTGACCGCTGTCACAGAATGCCGAGATGTGCTGTTGGCGACTGCCAAGAACTCAGTTCCTTGGGCTTTACTTTTGATGTATTTCAATAAGACCTTTGATAGAGTAGGTCAGTTTCTTTTTGCTGGTACTGGAAGCGGATACAGAAGAGCGTCGAGTGTCGCTCATTCTTTTTACTAGCATCCAAGCATCCAAACGTCGGTGCCCAATCCACCCCCCCCCCCCCAAAAAATCACTATCTTTCGGATCGTCCCCTCTCTATATCAGTGTTTGTCTTATTTCTGGAGCCCTTACTTTGCCATATCGCTCCTCAGCTGAGTGGCTGGAGACTAGTTTCCGGTGAGAGTATACGCTGACGATGTGAAAGACTTATTTTTCGATTATGAAAGTAAATAAGTCACGATTACGTGGCAACTTCAGTGCAAAACTCTATGAAATTGTGCACGCCTACCCGTATGGCAACAGTTTGTGCCAGATAAACATTATATTGTCTCTTCAGAGCACCAGAGGTGATTAATTAATACTGAAAACGTATTTTGTTTGTGATATATGTTGATGAGAAATGTGAAATATAAAACCAAGTCGTTTCAAGTACGACTGTACTGCCATTTAAATGCGGCTCGTTCGCTGTTTTCCCCCCCTTTCCCCTCCTCGCAATCACACAGCACGGCGTCGTCGTAGGGGGAATGTGAAGCAAGGCTGAGCACTTCGGCACTCGGGCACATGCATGGCATGCGAGCCGAAATCTTGGCCAACCTTCGTTAACACATATGCTTGTCTCTTCCAGTCTAGAGCACTGTATCTGGATAATATGGCAACAGGATTCCCTTCCTCGATCGACCAAAACTGCCTTTTTCGCTGACAGCCGCCTTGTCCAGGCTCTTCCTTCTTCCGCTGGTGAAAATCGGTACCACTATATGGTTCATAGGCCATTACGTTCACTGTACAGGGGGAGGCGAGGACGATCCTGACCCTAATACAAATCGGCAATCTATGGTTAAATTCAGTGGAAGTGGCAGAGGATACCGATTATCGCATTCTATTTGCCAATATGCAGTCTTTAGTTTTCAACCGCTTGGGGATTGAAACTGGATAACTTAGATATGGCATTGTATAGTTGCTATAAACAATCCCAACCCCCCGTCCTGCTTTTGTGGTAATACTTGTTCGGTTTCATTTTTGGGGAACTTCTGATTTTATGTATTTATCATCATTAAAAAATGAAAATATTCAAATGATTATAAGAACTACTGGAAAGCCTTCCTTTGTGGAGCGCTACTGTCTCCGCTCGTTGAAAGAAGAGATTTATTTGTTGTCTAAAGAGAAAAAAGTGTAAAACATATAAATGGCTGTACTGCGTGCGCCTTTAAGCCGAGAGGTTGCGGGATCGTATTCTTCAGTCTTCGTTTTAACGTAGCCTTCCCTTCTCATCGAGGAGAGGAGTCGCCCTAAACAACATGGCTCTCGGATTCCAAGCTAAACTGTAGGTTTCCTCTTCGCAATTTGGTAAATGAGGTGGATAAGGACATGCATGTTGCCGAAGTGACATCCAATACAAAGGCTGGCAGCAGCCCACTAAATCAAATAAAATTATTATTATTATTATCATCAATTATATAATCGCCATCTTCTGTTGTTTACGAATCTACTAATCAGTCCGATCATAGTCTAAAGTTTAAAAGAATCACATTTCATTTCTATGTGGAGCGGTTCAATCAGTATTTTGTTGTGTATACATAAATTATGGTTGCACTGTTTACTTTTATCGTGGTGGTTTTATATCTGTAATTTGACATTGGGTTTGCCTAACTTTAGTCACTGTCCGTTGTTTCTCTCCTTTCCTGTGTTTTTCATGGTCTTCCACTTCGCAAACGTTCCGACATCCGACCCACACTGTAGAATCGAGCGCAGACTGCCGTGGCCGGTAGATGCGCAAACGACAGTCCAAGCGTGGAGACAGCGGTAGTGGTGGGGGTGACGGGCAGGCGCTGTGGGGGAAACACCGGGCGCTGGAGGGGAAGTGCCGTTCTAAACTGAAAACTTCGCTCACGTTTTTTGTAGACATTAAGTGGGGCCCCTCTACGAGCACACTTCCGTGGAGACCATTCAAGAAGATCTACTGTCACATCTGTTTTGTTTAGTATCTAAAAATTATTCCGCTGCAAATGCAGCGATTTGTATTCGCCTGGCTTGTTACCCATTTGTAACTCTCAGAGAAACGCCATGAGTGACGAGTTTTGAGTGAAACCTATACGTTCCTCCGGTTGCTCTCTCACCTCACTAACATGTTGTGCAGACACAGCTGCGAGAGGATTCAGAAACAGTGGTTTATAAAGTTTATTAATTAAGGAACCGAGGAAAAGAAAGTTCAGTAGCTCATGAAAAAGTACATCGTCTGTAAAAAAAAAAAAGTGTAATGTCTTCACTGTTTCTTTTCCAAAGCCAGTACCATTTCTGGTTTCACCAGCTGTCGATGGCCCTTAAAAATTACATTCTTTCATCGAAACATTTTGTAGATAGTGAAATAACACGATAGATAAAAGAGTTTTACATGATACCGATGTAGTTAAACACTCGCCTCTCTGTGTGCTACCATTTGCCACAATCTAATTTCGATATCTCAAGCCGTTTATGAAATATGAGGAACATTGTGTCTTTATAGCTGACGCGCCGCGATCGCAAGTCAGTGTGCTATCTCAGATCAGTTTTCTTGAGATTGGTGGTCGGTGGATACCCCTACCCAAGTCTAAATAAAACTTCAGTATATCATCTATATTTATTACCCAACAACATATTATGTGATATGCAACAAACGCAAAATCATAGCGACCTCTGTTTTTTATTGCAAACTTTTCCCAATTTCGCGTAGTGTCTTACTTCCACGTAAGTATCAAAATAACAATGACCATTAACGGAATGATGGGCACATCATAACGAACCTGACAGATAAACCTACAAGTAAAGCAAACATGTAATTTTTACCGAATAGTTTCTGTAAAATCGTTTGAGGAATGTTGCAGCGTGTGCGCCTCGATACTGTCTTCGCTAACTGGTCGAATGGAGGTAAACACTTGTCGGCCTCCCTCTCCGAACAAACGAATGAACTCGCCCAGCGCTTTGGAGAAAAACTGATCACTGTGCATCGGCCACCGTAGCTTGCAATGACTCCAGTCAGCAGTCCCGTCCCTGGGCAACACATGGCCACATAAATGCATCGACTGTTTAGGCAACCTGCTGCTCGGCATGCGAGTTGCAATCTAACAGCTTCATAGTGTAGTTATCCCCTCATGAATTTTGTTACAAATAATCCACCGCACATACGAGAAACGATGTTGTACATACTTCCAATACCAGAAGGAGAAAAATTATGGTCATTACGTCACATTAAACTTGTCTGTAGCCTAAGCAGGAGTTCACAATTCTTCAGTCAAATGTTTTGATCACTTACCCTCAGACTTCAAGAAGAATATAATAATTCCAATCCCAAAGAAAGCAGGTGTTGACAGATGTGAAAATTACCGAACTATCTGTTTAATAAGTCACAGCTGCAAAATACTAACGCGAATTCTTTACAGACGAATGGAAAAACTGGTAGAAGCCGACCTCGGGGAAGATCAGTTTGGATTCCGTAGAAATGTTGGAACACGAGAGGCAATACTGACCTTACGACTTATCTTAGAAGAAAGATTAAGAAAAGGCAAACCTACGTTTCTAGCATTTGTAGACTTAGAGAAAGCTTTTGACAATGTTAACTGGAATACTCTCTTTCAAATTCTGAAGGTGGCAGGGGTAAAATACAGGGAGCGAAAGGCTATTTACAGTTTGTACAGAAACCAGATGGCAGTTATAAGAGTCGAGGGGCATGAAAGGGAAGCAGTGGTTGGGAAAGGAGTAAGACAGGGTTGTAGCCTCTCCCCGATGTTATTCAATCTGTATATTGAGCAAGCAGTAAAGGAAACAAAAGAAAAATTCGGAGTAGGTATTAATATTCATGGAGAAGAGGTAAAAACTTTGAGGATCGCCGATGACATTGTAATTCTGTCAGAGACAGCAAAGGACTTGGAAGAGCAGTTGAACGGAACGGACAGTGTCTTTAAAGGAGGATATAAGATGAACATCAACAAACGCAAAACGAGGATAATGGAATGTAGTCAAATTAAGTCGTGTGATGCTGAGGTAATTAGATTAGGAAATGAGACACTTAAAGTAGTAAAGGAGTTTTGCTATTTAGGGAGTAAAATAACCGATGATGGTCGAAGTAGAGAGGATATAAAATGTAGACTGGCAATGGCAAGGAAAGCGTTTCTCAAGAAGAGGAATTTGTTAACATCGAGTATAGATTTAAGTGTCAGGAAGTCGTTTCTGAAAGTATTTGTATGGAGTGTAGCCATGTATCGAAGTGAAACGTGGACGATAAATAGTTTAGACAAGAAGAGAATAGAAGCTTTCGAAATGTGGTGCTACAGAAGAATGCTGAAGATAAGGTGGGTAGATCACGTAACTAATGAGGAGGTATTGAATAGGATTGGGGAGAAGAGAAATTTGTGGCACAAATTGACTAGTAGAAGGGATCGGTTGGTAGGACATGTTTTGAGGCATCAAGGGATCACAAATTTAGCATTGGAGGGCAGTGTGGAGGGTAAAAATCGTAGAGGGAGACCAAGAGATGAATACACTAAGCAGATTCAGAAGGATGTAGGTTGCAGTAGATACTGGGAGATGAAGAAGCTTGCACAGGATAGAGTAGCATGGAGAGCTGCATCAAACCAGTCTCGGGACTGAAGACCACAACAACAACAACCCAGTGATATAAAATGCCTGACAGGCTGCAAAATGAAATTTGAAAATAAACTCAAAGCGTTTCTCTTTGATAACCCCTCCTATTCTGCAGAAGATTATCAATTACTGTAACGTGTAAATGGCGATGGACAGGAACTGCTGACTAACATCTGTCTCCCTATAATTTAAAAACGAAGAAAAGTAATAAATAATAGGCATGGAGACATATTCACAAAAAAAAAACAATGTCAACATATAACCACTCCTTCCACATCAGCATGCTTTATCATGCAAACGATACGTGGAACATGAAACTAAGTAAATAATATTATAGGTATATCACAAAGCATGTTACAAGCTTATATACTTTGAAAACCTCAAAATGAAATTCAAAAGTACAGACAAGGAGATGATCAAAGTAGATGTACGTTCCCATTGTGCTATGTTTGGTTATTCCTGAAAAACTGACAGAGTTCAAAAATAGTTCAAAAGGCTCTGAGCACTATGAGACTTAACTTCTGAAGTAATCTGTCCCTAGAACTTACAACTACTTAAGCCTAACTAACCTAAGGAAATCACACGCATCCATGCCCGAGGCAGGATTTGAACGTGCGACCGTAGCAGTCGCACGGTTCTGGACTGAAGCGCCTAGAACCGCTCGGCTACTACGGCCTGCGTGACAGAGTTACTGGCGACAGATATTGTGGGAAAAGAAGTAAATAGGCTACAGTTGGATAGGCAGGCCTAGATCTTACCCAGAGTAGGGAATCATTACTAAAAACTATTTACATACATGTTAAAGGTATATATCAATTTTACGGGGTCTTAAGCGTTTGAGACCATTTCCTTAATGACATTTATAGCATTCTACAATGCTGGTAGACGTTTAAAAAACTATACCTTTTTTATGCTGTAAATTGCTGTTTGTTGTTGAATGAGGTGTCATAGCTCAAATTTCACAGTGAGAAGATGTGAAAAGTCCAGTGAGACTAATGCTCTGTAGTCTAATAAAACAAGAACTGTATTCTGTATGGAGATACACCTCTTTGCGGTTCTGTTTCTTTGACATTTCAATAATCGTTCACAATGTTGATGTGCACAAGATACGATAGCTTGCTTTGTTCCCATTCTCTCTGCACAGGTTTATGGGTTAAAAAGAACATGTTGATAAGTTTTTTGCAAACGTGAACGTTGAAAATGTTGCGCATACGAAATGAAAGTGGAAAATGTGTCTGACGAAGCAGTACCAGTAAGCAAACAAGCAGTGATTTCAGAGTTCCCGCTTCACGTGCTATCGATACAAATGTAGTGACAGTGAAATCAAATGCATTACGAAAGCATCTTTTTGACATCATATCCTTCTCGTCTTGGTTTTTAGAAATGCATCAACAAAAACAAATTACATTAACGAGGCCGAATGTGTCGTATTAGTGGAGCAAATACGCATTTAAGAACAGAAAAACGTTCGAAATTGACTGACACTAGGTTTTTAAGCGAGCATTGTAACCTTAATATTTAAAACAGTTGTTGCATGTACGCGAGAGAAATAGGGAACGAGAAGAAATTGTAAACAGCAGTCTGCTAATGTTTCGGGCTACTTAAAATGGCGGCAGGCCCCATCCACTCTGGCTTCAAAACAACCTACAGCGTAAGTCTATAGCGCCACCTTCATTCTTTTTTTACGTCCATGATCAGCACAGTCTAACAGTACAGTTGCGACCACAGACCTCAGATGATGTAGACTGCGTGTGAAGTCATTACGATAAAAACAACATCTAAGTCACGTGATTTGCGACAGAAAGCTGAGTTTCTGTTATTAAGCAATGTGTGGAGTTGACAGTAACAGTTATTCTCATTTACAGCGGAAAGCAAGTGTTGATTTTAACAGCAAAACAATTTACCTTATTACTATTACACACGTAGTAGTGCATTAACCTAATTTGTCAGAAATTAATGATGTTAATACGATGTTTATGTATTTATAGATGGTTAGGTGAAACGTACTGACAGTTCTATTTACAATCTACAGAATTACAGTTCTTCAGTGAATACTTGTGTTTGTTGCAATGTGAATCCTTTAGTCCACCGCTTCTGCACTACTAGAAGACAAAATATCAGTTTGGCAGGCAGCATTACTTTTCTGACGATTCTTCTACCAAAAATTTGAAATGTTTTGTTAAGCTTCTATAACAAATAAGATCTATTTATATACACAGTGTACAGCTTTTATCCAAAATAAACGTCCATATTTTAGGAATTTTTCCAGTTATAGAGATGCTTGTATGTAAAGCAACGAAAAGGTTATCAGTTCACATTAAAAAAATCTCGTGAGGGAACTTTACTGGTTCACTCAACAATTAACAGTCTATATTTATATTTACACTCCTGGAAATGGAAAAAAGAACACATTGACACCGGTGTGTCAGACCCACCATACTTGCTCCGGACACTGCGAGAGGGCTATACAAGCAATGATCACACGCACGGCACAGCGGACACACCAGGAACCGCGGTGTTGGCCGTCGAATGGCGCTAGCTGCGCAGCATTTGTGCACCGCCGCCGTCAGTGTCAGCCAGTTTGCCGTGGCATACGGAGCTCCATCGCAGTCTATAACACTGGTAGCATGCCGCGACAGCGTGGACGTGAACCGTATGTGCAGTAGACGGACTTTGAGCGAGGGCGTATAGTGGGCATGCGGGAGGCCGGGTGGACGTACCGCCGAATTGCTCAACACGTGGGGCGTGAGGTCTCCACAGTACATCGATGTTGTCGCCAGTGGTCGGCGGAAGGTGCACGTGCCCGTCGACCTGGGACCGGACCGCAGCGACGCGCGGATGCACGCCAAGACCGTAGGATCCTACGCAGTGCCGTAGGGGACCGCACCGCCACTTCCCAGCAAATTAGGGACACTGTTGCTCCTGGGGTATCGGCGAGGACCATTCGCAACCGTCTCCATGAAGCTGGGCTACGGTCCCGCACACCGTTACGCCGTCTTCCGCTCACGCCCCAACATCGTGCAGCCCGCCTCCAGTGGTGTCGCGACAGGCGTGAATGGAGGGACGAATGGAGACGTGTCGTCTTCAGCGATGAGAGTCGCTTCTGCCTTGGTGCCAATGATGGTCGTATGCGTGTTTGGCGCCGTGCAGGTGAGCGCCACAATCAGGACTGCATACGACCGAGGCACACAGGGCCAACACCCGGCATCATGGTGTGGGGAGTGATCTCCTACACTGGCCGTACACCACTGGTGATCGTCGAGGGGACAGTGAATAGTGCACGGTACATCCAAACCGTCATCGAACCCATCGTTCTACCATTCCTTGACCGGCAAGGGAACTTGCTGTTCCAACAGGACAATGCACGTCCGCATGTATCCCGTGCCACCCAACGTGCTCTAGAAGGTGTAAGTCAACTACCCTGGCCAGCAAGATCTCCGGATCTGTCCCCCATTGAGCATGTTTGGGACTGGATGAAGCGTCGTCTCACGCGGTCTGCACGTCCAGCACGAACGCTGGTCCAACTGAGGCGCCAGGTGGAAATGGCATGGCAAGCCGTTCCACAGGACTACATCCAGCATCTCTACGATCGTCTCCATGGGAGAATAGCAGCCTGCATTGCTGCGAAAGGTGGATATACACTGTACTAGTGCCGACATTGTGCATGCTCTGTTGCCTGTGTCTATGTGCCTGTGGTTCTGCCAGTGTGATCATGTGATGTATCTGACCCCAGGAATGTGTCAATAAAGTTTCCCCTTCCTGGGACAATGAATTCACGGTGTTCTTATTTCAATTTCCAGGAGTGTAGTTCTGTCTGAGGCTGTGAGAAGCAGATTTGCACCACGACGGCCTTTCGTACTGACATATAAACTCGGTCAAGACTTGTTGGAAGTGTTTTTATTGCTGTGAAAAATCGTGAAGGAGCAATATCAATCTAATTAGAAGAGACTTTTGGTACACATTCTGGTTGTTACATCTACTAGTGCTAATGGCTCTGCCATTGTGATAACTAATGACTATGATTACAAACCTCATCCATTTTCTTATACTTCGTATTTGGTTAGGAAACTGAACTAAATATTGGAGAGTTACTTTTCGCAAAATTCATCATGTTCTAAAATTTCTGGTACCAGTACCTTGAACGGAAAAAATATAGGTGGCTTGTTAATTACATCCAATGATTGTGTTTATCTGTGCAAAATGGGCAGAAAGTGTTAGACAAATAACCATTTTTAATGTGGAAAACACTTTTATGAAATTAGTTGCCTAAGATTTTCAGGGCAAAAGGAATGGTGTTTTCATTCAGCTGAATAAATATGTTTCAAACAGTCCTCCTCTTGATAATCACAGTCATCGACTGAAATAAGTTTTACTCAATGAGTATTGAAAAATAAGGCTATATCGTGAAATGAGACTCCACAGCAAGAAGTTACTCTACACGCCAATCTGAAGTTACCATAAAAAGTAGTTTTTTAATAACCAGTGTTTATTTGGTTATTTTGAAAATAGAATTATGTACATATTTTGTGGTAGCTACAGCTACAGAAGTCAAGTCACCTACAGCTGAGCTGTAGGTTATGTCTTTGTCTCTATGAAATAAATTAATGAATTTGAGTGCCATTTTGTAAACCTACCCCATATTTTTCTTAAACGGTATTGCTGAAAAGTGAGAAATTCATGCCTTATATTTGTTTCAGTGTGTAATTCAGACTATTAACATACTAATTTATAGTCCCTAAAACTGTGTTAACTCTTTAATTTTTAAAGTGACTTAACTCTTTTTTGCTTCTTCCCCTATACAGTGCATCCACTTCAACAGAAATTGGTCTGAATAAAGTTGAATATAAAAGACATCTATTAAGTGAGACAGCAATAACTTTCCATATGGCTATAAGATTTGCTTAAACACGGTTTTTCTATGACACCTATATTTATAAATTAAGTGCGTATATTATTACCAACAGGTCTTTCATTTTTTTGGTATATTTATTTCTGTCCTATGGAATCTGTTTTGGTACCAGTCCAGGACGAGTAAAGTTTCAGTCACCTCAAACCATTTGTCTCTGACAACTTGCCATAAAAGATTGCAATATTTATTGTCGAACACATATCATGTACCCTACTGCAGATCCTATAAAATGTAATGCATTTCTATGAAACTGTAACATTCCTGGTAAATACTGGCTGTTAATCTAATAATAAATTATACTGTGATGCAGGGTACTTAAAATTAACCAATATTTTTCACTAGGATTGAACAGAAAAAATATTGTGTCAAGGTGACAACTATAAACAGTGTAGAACGGTTTTTAAGACTGTCGGAACACTTCACATACTCCCAAATACAATAAGTATTTCAGCAATTAAGTATGATAGGTGTCATTTGAGTGTTAATCGTTCGTAAAAATAATGTCTTATCTTTGCTCTCAAGCTGTTTCATGTGAGCTAGTAGCCATGTTGTAAGCTGTATCGTAGTGTTAGGTTATCATCTATGGTGTGCACATACGCGCAGTAGCGGGTAATGGTTAGCTGTGTTAAAGTTAGGAAGCAGTTATAATGTTATGTTTCAAATGTAAAGTGCCAATTTTTTGCTGTGTATAAATAAGATGATTGTGTAATGGTAACTGATCTGAGACGAGCTCGGTGGGGGGGGGGGGGGGGCGAGTGGGGGGGGGGGCGAATGGGCAGGCCAGTCCTTTAGCCTAATATCCTTTCGTTCCAAGAGCTCATTCATCTGCGCTGTTCGAAGTGGTCTGGCGTTGCCATCCATAAAAATGATGTCAGACTCGAATGCGGCCCTGAGACGGTGCAGTTGCGGAAGAGTACAATGTCATAATAACTTTGACTGGTGCGTGCTATGTTCAAAGATTTGGCGGCTAGTTCAACCAGTAACATTATGTTTCGCCACACCATATCACCTGGACCATCAAAGCTATCCCTCATGTCAGGAAACGTCCATAGTCACTGCTCAGACTGTATTTTGTTCTCACCCGGAAAGAGCAAATGAACCCATCTTATTCGTCCAGCCCCTGCGCCCTTGGCAACATTGCAAACTGTGCAGCGGGTGTACGGATACTACTGAACACAACATCCTGGTCTTCGAGCAGAAAGACCACCTCCTCGTCAAAAAAAAAAAAAAATAAAAAAATAAAAAAAATAAAATGTTCAAATGTGTGTGAAATCCTGTGGGACTTAACTGCTAAGGTCATCGGTCCCTAAGCTTACACACTACTTAACCTAAATTTTCCTAAGGACAAACACTCATACCCATGCCCGAGGGAGGACTCGAACCTCCGCCGGGACAAGCCGCACAGTCTGTGACTGCAGCGACTCAGACCGCTCGGCTAATCCCGCGTGGCTCCTCGTCCAAAACAACCGCCATTCAACTATGGAGCTTGAGACTGCTTACCGTACGTTCCTGATAATTCTAATTGAAACAGCTGTGTCCCTTCTCTCCTACTGCACAGTGTACCTCCCGAGCGTTTGACTCGGTGTGCCGCGAAGGTCTCGAGTTCAGACTTTTTGAACAAGGGAAACCGACGTCCCACATGGCGCTACTGCAGTCGTACTTGTCTGAACGAACCTTCCACGTGATGGCCGACAACGGTACGTCCACAGACCGGCAGACACGTGCAGGAGTGCCTCTCACTGTACTCCTTGTACACTGCCGATATCCCGAAAGTGACCGGAGTTGAACTGGCACTGTACGCGGATGATACAGCCCTTTTGATTCGCAGCATGAATGCCCAAGTGCTAAGAAACCGCCTCCAATGCGGGTGCTACGAATTCGGCTCATGGGCAAAAAAACGCCGTCTGAGATTCTACACCACGAAGAGCCAGGCAGTTGTCTTCACCCGAACACTTCCGCCACCAGGGCTTACGCCAGTCGAAGTCCTGGGAGAACCTATCCCATGGAGTGGGACGGCGAAATACCTAGGGGGCACTCTAGACCCCAGGCTCACCTGGAAGCATCACATCCGTGATGTCAAAGGGAGAGCAATAGGACGCCTTTGCGCCCCGTACCCGCTGCTAAACCCGCAGTCGTCATTGCCACCGCAAGACGGTATCACGCTATACCTAACATTGGTCCGCCCACTGTTCGAGTATGCAGCCGTGGTCTGGGAGAAAGCTGCAGATGCTCACATTGTGATTCTGCAGCGGATACAGATCCGCGCCCTGAAGACTGCACTGGATCTTCCGAGGCGCTTCTCGACGCGCCAACTCCACGAGGACACCGGGATCCTGCCTCTCCGAGAGAGGTTCCGCGCCATCGCCAGGAAGTTCTACGAGAAAGCAGAACACTCCCGCAACCGGCTCATCCGAGGACTGGGCCAACAACCTCACCACAGGCCAACAACGCGTTGGCCTGACCTGCTGAGGGATTAAGTTTTACTAATCCCCCATCAGAGTGTGTTTACCTCTTTTTCAGGCTCCACCAGCAAGGACATATCAACAACAATGGTAAGATCTATTCTCTCTCCCCTAGGAACCGCAGGAATGACAAATTTTTGTCTAAACTGCTGCATCTCGAACCAAAGACAGGCTCGTCCTTTTCAGCGTCAGATTCAGCGTCACTGCACAGTGTAGCGGTCGTCTGCTGCTGCAGTTGATCGTGGTTGACCACGTCCTCTCCTTGGGGCTGCAGTTCTTTGGTTCGGAACACCCACCTTGCACGCGAAACAATGCTGTAATCAATACCAAACTTCTGGGCTACGCTCGTGACAGTTCGTTCTTCTTCCAGTTTCCCAGTTCTTAATCGCTTGAACACATCCAAATCTTGTCGTTGCGTCATGTTGTATTGAGGAATACCGTCATATTACAGTGAAACTGCTCTCTGACTGACACGCCCAAAGACACACAAGTTGCCTCTTCCCGTACCTTCAGCTGCCACTTCAGCCAGCTCCATTTGGCACATCAGTGACGCTAACGTCACTTCACGGTGACGTCCAGTATTCTGAGCAGGAATGGGAGACCTCTGGCAACATGCCCCCCCCCCCCCCCATTTCCGTTTATTTTGACAGACTAGTCCATGTATTATGTTACTTTATCTACGTCGTCCTTAAAATTTTCAGCACAGTGTATTTCAAATAAATTGTTAGTTCTTAAGATGCAGAATTTTATGGTAAGTAAAATTTATATACGTCTAAAACTAGTTATACAACCTGTGCACAATAAAGCCAAACTTCGAAGGGCCGTGCACCGTCTTGTACCTTGGAATAGGGGAAAGTCTTTTTTCGGTGAAAGGTGTCATATTTGCCAATCAAGCGAGTTTCGTGACTGTCTTAACAATTTTATCGGGCCTGAATATCGGAAGATGGTTTCCAATAGCTCCAATTTCGAAATGTCTTAGATTTTGACAATGACACTGAGCAAGGGATAATGGAAAGCAAGGGGAAATTTCGAAAGGGAATTACAATTCTGGGATAAGAAATAAAATTAGAAGGTTTCACAATGACTTCATAATTTTCAGAAGCGACAGAGGATTTGCAAGATCAGCTAAATGGATTCTATAATTTTTTGACGAGAATCTAGAAGATGAGTATCAACAAAATTGCTTGTGCATGACCGTAAATGTAGTTGAATTAAATCAGATAACACTGTTACAATTGTGTTACGAGATGAAATTGTGAAAATACTATATGAGTTTTGCTATTTTGGCACAAAAATAACTGAGATGTCCGAAGCAGGGAGGATACGAAACGTAGGTAGGCAGCAAGAACGAAGGAATTTCTAAAACAAAGTATTTGTTGAGATCTGATATAAAAGTTGAGTGTTAGGAAGTCTCCTCTCATGTCATTTGTATGGAGTGTAGTCTTCTACGAAACTAAAACATTGACTATAAGCAGTTCAGATATGTAGTTTTTGATACGTGGTTCTACAGAAGAATCTTGGAGATTATATGGATAGATGGAACACCTATGAACGAGTAATGAATCGAATATTTTTAAAAAAGTATTTATTGGACAATCAGCATAAAAGAAGGAATCCGTTGAGAGAACACATTCTGAGGCATCAAGTATCCTTCAACTTGGTAACAAAGGGAAGAACAAGGCTAAATTCTGTTAAAGGAGGACTATGCCTGAATACCATGATCATGTTCAAATAGCTGTAGATTTTAGTAGGTAAGCATCGTAGGATATACTATCACTGAGAGATGCATAAAACTATTTAAAGGACTACGGCAACAACAACAACATGGTGTAATCGCTTTTTAACTCGGTCACCATTGTCACTGTAACAATATCTTCACAACAGTGAAAAAAGCTGTAATATGCAGTCACCAAAACACAGAATAATGGACCAACTGTTAGAAGTAAAAATACTGCGATGCGACTACCATTGTTGTGAGAACAGCCCAGCATAGCGTCGTTGTACTATCCTTCCACTGCCTTCTGTGATCCCACACACGACGTGCATATCGACCAATTCCTCATCCTTAGACCCACCCACAGTACTGTTGTGTATTACTGTCTACGTACAACTAACACACCGGAAAATTTAACGCAGCTTAGAACCCAGCTATTCGGAACACAAAAAGAGGAAATCATTGTTATCTACAGCATGTACCCTGAGAGAATGGAACAAGTTTGTTTATAAGCAACGCACATAATACAAATTGAGGGAAGAATGATTGCTTAAATGCCTCTGTGCGGTTTTAATAAGTCTTGTCCTCGCAATCTCTGTGGGAGCGGTAAGTAGTGTTCGAACAAACAGCTATGTCTAGTGGTAAAAGAATCATAGTACCGACAAAAGAAGAAAAAACATGGATAACAGTGGGCAAACGATCAGAATACAAAACAGTGCTTTTGTTTCGAAAATAATGGTAGTGTGACCTCCAGAACAGATTAGAGAAAACACAGATTACAGAAAATTGTAAGTAATTACTCAATTACATAAAAAAGCGCGACGTGACTTGTTTGATAATCTAAAAATAACAAAACAGTATCGTTATACGAGGTGCATTCAAATTCTAAGGTCTCCGATTTTTTTTCTCCAGACTGGAAACAGATAGAAACATGCGCATTGTTTTAAAATGAGGCCGCGTTCATTGTCAATACGTCCCAGAGATGGCAGCACCGCACGGCAGATGGATTTTTACCGCCAGAGGCGAGAATGAGAACTGTTTTAAATACTTAAAATGGTGACGTTTTCCTTACTTGAACAGCGTGCAATCATTCGTTTTCTGAGTTTGCATGGTGTGAAACCAATTGAAATTCATCGACAGAAGGAGACATGTGGTGATGGAGTTATGCATGTGTCCAAAGTGCGTTCGTGGGTGCAACAGTTTAATGAAGGCAGAACATCATGTGACAACAAACCGAAACAACCTCGGGCTCGCACAAGCCGGTCTGACGACACGATCGAGAAAGTGGAGAGAATTGTTTTGGGAGATCGCTGAATGACTGTTGAACAGATCGCCTCCAGAGTTGGCATTTCTGTGGGTTCTGTGCACACAATCCTGCATGACGACCTGAAAATGTGAAAAGTGTCATCCAGGTGGGTGCCACGAATGCTGACGGACGACGACACAGCTGCCCGTGTGGCATGTTGCCAAGCAATATTGACGTGCAACGACAGCATGAATGGGACTTTCTTTTCGTCAGTTGTGACAATGGATGAGACGTGGATGCCTTTTTTCAATCCAGAAACAAAGCGCCAGTCAGCTCAATGGAAGCACACAGATTCACCTCCACCAAAAAAATTTCGGGTAACCGCCAGTGCTGAAAAAATGATGGTGTCCATGTTCTGGGACAATGAGGGCGTAATCCTTACCAATTGCATTCCAAAGGGCACTTCGGTAACAGGTGCATCCTACGAAAATGTTTTGAAGAACAAATTCCTTCCTGCACTGCAACTAAAACGTCTGGGAAGGGCTGCACGTGTGCTGTTTTACCAAGACAACGCACCCGCACATCGAGCTAACGTTACGCAACAGTTTATTCGTGATAACAACTTTGAAGTGATTACTCATGCTCCCTACTCACCTGACCTGGCTCCTAGTGACTTTTGGCTTTTTCCAACAATGAAAGAAACTCTCCGTGGCCGCACATTCACCAGCCATGCTGCTATTGCCTCAGCGATTTTCCAGTGGTCAAAGCAGACTCCTAAAGAAGCCTTCGCCGCTGCCATGGAATCGTGGCGTCAGCGTTGCGAAAAATGTGTACGTCTGCAGGGCGATCACGTCGAGAAGTAACGCCAGTTTCATCGATTTCGGGTGAGTAGTTAATTAGAAAAAAAATCGGAGGCCTTAGAACTTGAATGCACCTCGTATATGTACACGCCCCGGTGGTCCTGGTCGCCTACGGTGGACCGGAGGCCGAGCGGTGACCTCTCCAGTTGTCAGGATACTAGGAAATGACTGCGGACGCGTTAGAAACACCAAAGAAACATTATTAATTCATAACACCTCTATTCCTGCCGAGTACAATGTGGCTTGGTGATATCAACGACCTTCCCCGAGTCCTCGCTGACTCGTAGCGATGACACCAGATCCGGGCCGCACCAGTCTTGCTAGCGCAGCGCCGTGTGCTGTGACGTAGCGTGGAGTGCCCTTACTTCGGCCGCGCGTGGCTGGTGGCGCCCGGCTGGCCGGCCGGCTCGGCGGCGGACAGGAGGCTCCGGGTTGGAGTCCCGGCGCTGTCGGCACGAGAGGCGTTCTAGTAGTGCAGAGTGTACTCTATCCCTCCCCATCTTCTTCCCTGCTCCTCCTGGTGGCTCGTCCGCGGTGGACGGACGGAACGGGCTGCAGTCCCCCAGCATCGTCGGCTCACCCGGTTGTGACGGCGGATGCACAGGGCCTAGGCCCCGCACGATCTCGACGACGGCTCACTGATGTGGTCAGCATTGGCGGCGAGCGAGTCTGCCGCGATGTCTGCTAATCCTGGGTTGATGATTGACAGCGGCAGCAGAGAGTACCAGAGCTGGTATTCTCCCCTCCCGTCTGCTGCTGGATGGGCTGCCCTTACTGCAACATCTCCTTAATAAAGATTAACATGTCGATCACCGAGCGGAGCGCTATGCAGTGACCCAGTACACATCTAACTGCAAGTCTAACTGCGAGTGCCTTGTTGCTATCAAAGCTGGCGTATTTAAAGGAAGCACGAGCGACGTCCTGACGTCATGCTCGTTTGTAATGAACGCATTCGTTCCACTTATACTGCTGATTCATCTGTCGTACTCGCCCCTTAGGTGTTCTTGCGACAGAGTTACGTGTTGTTACGGCAGACTTACGCGAAGTTGTGAAATACAGTACTGCTGACGCTATACCTCTGTCTTACACTCTACGAAAGTCTCCGTCTAACACAAACCGGCGTGCTAAGCAATTCTCTCTCGCCTGTTGTGTGTAACCAGGCCATTGCCCCCTGCGTGACCACACATTCCGACACACGTGCAATCCTCTTACCTCTTGGCTAACCTACTGCCTCTGGCTCTCGGCATAGGCAACGAAACTTTGCCAATATTCCACGTTTCCACCTCTTTACTATTCCGCGACACTACATATATCACACTGAAGATACCTTAGAGCAAGAAAAAGGCGAAACTCGACTGGGAAAAAATTAAAGTCCGTTTTATTTACAAAACAAGCAGTTTTTTTTTTAAGTGACCTTCCTACATTGATAACATTTCCTTGCTGATCTTCCAATTATCGACAGTGTCACACCTGCTGTGCCTAAGATAGACACAATGCAAACGTATCATTTCGTGTCTCTACAAATCGTTACTTCCAGATATTTATATGATTTGACTGATTCCGAGTGTGCTTCATTAATATTTTACTCATAACATACCAGGTTTTTTATACTTATGTTAAGTGCACCGTTTTACACTTATAGCAAGTTACCATTCTTTGTACCGCTTCGAAGTCTAGTCAAATGTAAGTGAGTGTTTGCACAGCTTCTTTCAGACGGTACTTCATTACAGGTAACTGTACCATTGCGAAAACTTTGAGGTTACTATTAACAGCCTTTGCAAGTTCGTTAATTTACAACATGAGCAGCAAGGGTCCCAACATACTTCCCTGGGACTCGAAATTATTTCTACATCTGTCGATAATACTTTATCAATATTTTGATGCGTCCTCATTACCAAAAATTCCTTAGTCAAGTCGCAAATTAGGCTTGCTACCTGACACGATCGAAGTTTTGATAATAAGCGTAGACCTGGTACTGAGTGAAATGCTCTGTGAAATGCGAGGAATCAACTCGACTACCTTGATCTATGGCTTCCAGCAAGTCATGTGACGCAAGTGCAAACTGTGTTTTATGCCATCTTTGTATTCGGAAACCATGCTTGTTGGCATGGAGAACGTCATTCTGTTGAAGATACCTAATTACGTTTCAGCACATATTACGTTCTATTCTTGTGTCTCAAGAAACAGAAGCACCCAAAAGTACATAACTTTACTCCATAAACTTCCTTCCTATTCATTTTCTCCATCACTGAATGTAATGGCCCACACGAAGACGATGTAAATTATGAATACTAGCTCATTTCATTTGAGGCTTTCGGCTTTGTAAACACAGAAATAAGAGCTTGTTTGTGCTGTGCAACACATCAGATAAAACCAACTTTTACTAGGAGTTATACACGAATGTGGAAATTTTTTAATATGCAATACGTTTTCACATTTGCACATCTACTGGGTTCTCGTGCAATCTTTCGGGAAATGTACCGCACAGAAGCGACTCACAAAACGCGTGCATCCAGTCTACATTCCTCGCAACGAACGATGCATGCTCATCGGAATCAGTTAATGCTGTGAATTTATGGCGGTGCCTGGAAGTTTACTCTGCAATATCAGAGGATTTCAACTGCCGCTGCACAAATGCAATTAATTGGAGGGATGATAGCGTTCTGTTATCTTGCCCCAATTAAACTGATTTTTCATAATCTGCAGAAACAGAAGCGGCCGCTGTTTCGGATGCGTAATATTGCAGTAATGCGTTAGAGTCTGCCATAATTGCTTTCAAATATTTCTAACTACTGTGGTTTGATGGAGGTGTCATGGTTGAAACTATGTAAATAATCTGGACTGTGGATTCATACTGGCGGTTGCGACTCTAACGTGTCTAACTGGCTACATATATATCTCCGATTTCAGCATTCTGCTTACTGTGTGGTCTGTAATCACTTGCTGATAGGTAACTTCGAGTAACACGAACCGCGTTTAGAAAGGATTCGATACGGTGTGCATGGGGCACTTGAGTAACGGTAAGACCACTGACAAATCAAACATGTAATCAAGGGCCGATGAGTCATATACGTTTCGATTCCGAATTACTGAGGGATTCAATTTAAATACTCTCGTACACACTCCATTTTGTTTCATGCTAGAAGCTAAAGGCCTGAAATAACCTGTTAGTCTCAAATGTAGGGACGACATGGAGCAGTAATGCTAAAAACACTGATATGTTGACCATCGGCATGGTCTACGATGATAGTTGGTCTACTCTGTACCTGTCTGAACAGCTATTGTACGTTTCAAGAAGATTAAGTCTGCAACATCGGTGTAATACACGATGTCAGCGCTTCATATTCCCATTTAGAACAGTTGCGGCCAAGCAAGAGACCACCCTATGCTATGGCTATTCCATCAGATCTTCTGTGCACATGCATCCGCGTATGTTGCATCAGAGAGCAACTTCCTGTCATGCCACCATAACTGTAGAAGAACGTCTCAGTTATGTAGTATTCTGGCTGTGCCCATCCATAAAACAAAAATGTAATTGTTGATGTATGTATGCAGACCGCAGCGATGACTAAAAATAGCATGATCCGAACCTGGGTCACCCACTCACTAGGCACATGTGCTAACCACTACCCCAACCTGGCACTGTGGCTTTGCACACAGACTACCTTAGGGCACCTCCCTCCATAATGCAGATTTCCTTTCACCACTCTGCCCACTTAGGGTGAATACCAAGTGGCCTGAGAAGTGAAAGAAAATTAGGATTTAGGAGGGAGGCACGCAAGGTAGTCTGTGTGCAAAGCCAATGTGGCCAGGGTGGGGTAGTGGTTAGCACATGTGCCTAGTGAGTGGGTGACCCTTATTCGAATTCCAGCCTTGGTACAAATTTTCATCTACCGTTTCGATATGCGTATATACATCACAGATGTTTGAGGCTTGAAAAGGTTTATGGAACTACATAGTTACATTTGAAAACCACTATTGCTGCTTATTCTGGTGCAGTTGACATGAAGCTGTAATAAGTTAATACAATAATTTAAAAATGTGTCACCCGCAACAGAAACACAAGAATATGCGAATGGGCCTCTTTGGAAGTGTGTAAGTCACGAAATGTAGCTTTGTAAAACACTGGAGAAATCTCTTTTAGAGGAAAACTATCTGAATGCTTATAATACACCATAGTGCTCAGTGCTCAGAGCTTATAATACTGAGTGTTACAGTTGCTAGTTTTAGTAAAGTTTTATTACTAAATTGTTAAGGACTTCGTGGCCACTTGTTGACAAACTGCCTATTGGATTCTGTCTCGGGTTCTTCGGCCGACGTTCATCTAATGATATATCTGACGTTTCGCCAGCACGAGTGGCTGGCATTGTCAAAGCTTCACCCTCCATTGCCGGTGGTGAACTGGAGGCGAGCTCGCGGCCGCAGACTATATGTACCTGGCGCGCCAACGTCCGAGGGCTTCTCCGCGATCATTTCCGGTGCGGTTCTCCTCTTGCTACCTGCGACGGTCGTTCGCTGCAGTACGGGAAGCCAAGATCCGTTTACCTTAAGGCTTTCCTCTTTCTTGTTGAAACTGTTCGCGTGTTTTTGGATTTCTACAGCTTCTCTGAACAAGCGCGTGTGATAGTGCTTCTCTACAGCCAGAACTTCCGTGTCGGCGAATTTTATTACGTAGTCGGTCTCATTCAGTGCGTGCTCTGCCACGGCCGATTTCTCCGCCTGCCCCAACCTGCAATGTAGCTTATGCTCTTTGATACTGGCGTTAATGGATCGACCAGTCATTCCGACATAAACTTTTCCGCATGTGCAAGGTATACGGTATATTCCCGACATTGCAAGTGGGTCTCTTTTCTCCTTCGCCGATCTAAGACACTCTTTGATCTTCCTTGTCGGTTTGAAAATCGTCTTTACGCCGTGTTTGCGCAATATACGGCCGATTCTGTCCGTCACTCTTGGAATGTATGGCAGAAAGGCCGTACCCGACATTTCTTTTTCTGGTTCCTTACTTCGCCGAGTGTCTGGCTCTGTTACACTTCTAATGTAATTTGTGGAGTGCCCATTGTCCCTCAGAACAGTTTCCAGGTGTTGCATTTCTCGTTCGAGGTGTTGAGGCTCACATATTCGTCCTGCTCTCGTTACGAGCGTACTAATCATGCCTCTTTTCTGGATCAGGTGGTGGTTTGGCAGTTTGTGCAGATATCGGTCCGTATGTGTCGGTTTTCGATACACGCTGTGTCCCAGGTTTTCGCCGTCCCTTGTGACCAGTACATCTAGAAATGGCAGTTTCTTGTCCTCACCTACTTCCATGGTAAATGTTATGTTGGCATGGAGGCTGTTCAAGTGCCTCAGGAATTCACCGAGCTATTCTTCACCATGGCTCCACACCACGAAAGTATCATCGACGTACCTGTACCACACCTTAGGTTTGCAAGTCGCCGAGTCAGTGCCTGTGCTTCGAATTGTTCCATGAAGAAGTTGGCCACCACTGGACTGAGAGGACTACCCATGGCGACGCCTTCCAGCTGTTCGTAGAAATCGCCATTCCACGTGAAATAGCTCGTGGTGAGACATGCATGGAAGAGCTTTTTTGATGTCTTGCGGGAACATGGAACCGATGTGCTCCAGAGCGTTGCTGAGTGGCACTTTCGTAAATAACGAAACAACATCAAAACTGACCAGTATGTCGTTTGGCGCAAATTTCAGTTTCTTCAGCTTCTCAATGAAATGTCCTGAGTCCTTAATGTATGTGTCGGTCTTTCCCACGTGTGGCTGGAGCAGAGAGGCCAAGTGTTTCGCCAGTTTATACGTTGGTGAGCCAGGAGCGCTAACAATCGGTCTCAATGGCTCGTTGTTCTTATGGATCTTGGGTAATCCATACAGCCGAGGTGGTAGGGCTTCTGTGTTGCGCAGGTTTCTCTGTATGTCCTCCGGCAGAGAAGACGCCTTGATTAATCGATTCGTATTCCGACTGATACGTTGCGTCGGATCTGCGCTTAGTTTTCGGTACGTCGTCGGATCTAATAGGTCTCGGATCTTTTGCTCATAATCTTCGGTCATCATTACGACGGACGCATTCCCCTTATCGGCAGGCAGTGCCAATATACTCTTGTCGGCGTTGAGATTCTTAATGGCTTCTACCTCTTCTTTCTTCAGGTTGCAAGCTGGTGGTTTTGCTCGGCGCAGTATCCTGCCTGTTTCAGTGCGTATTTCCTCTGTCCTTTCACAAGGAAGGGTCCGAATGGCTGCTTCGGTGTTTGCAATGATGTCCTCCATAGGTATAGTTCTCGGGATGATAGCGAAATTCCCTCCTTTTTGAAGAACAGACACTTCCTCTTCGGTCAATTGTCGTTCAGTGAGGTTGACCACTGTGTGTGACATGTCGCGAATCGCCATGTCGGTCTGTTTCCGGCATCTTTCAAACTTTTTCTTTTGCCGCTCGGTGCAGCGCTCGAGTTCGTTCTGCATTCTCCTGTGAGTGATGATGTCTATCTTGTCCCAGTCGTCTCGATGCATTCTGCTACATAGTTGATAGAAAATGTCCAGAAGTTCCCGATCCGTTCTTTCCAAGTCTCTCCGTGTTGTATGTATTCGCTCACGAAGAAAAGCTCGTTCCATTCTGTCGCAGACACGAAAGCCTTAACCATCGTAGATAGTATGTGCTTGGGCGGTGGTGAATATGCGCTTGCATCTCAAGAACTTCGGTGTAGCACATTCATCTCAGCACCGTGACAGAAAGGCGAGAGAGGACATCAGTCGCGCTTTCTTCTTGCGTCGTTGGTCAAGGCGTCGGTACAATCTGCAGATCTCCTCCCCGTAGAGGCGTAATACAAAATGGTTAAGGCTTTCGTGTCTGCGACAGAATGGAACGAGCTTTTCTTCGTGAGCGAATATATACAACACGGAGAGACTTGGCAAGAACGGATCGGGAACTTCTGGGCATTTTCTATCAACTATGTAGCAGAATGCATCGAGACGACTGGGACAAGATAGACATCATCACTCACAGGAGAATGCAGAACGAACTCGAGCGCTGCACCGAACGGCAAAAGAAAAAGTTTGAAAGATGCCGGAAACAGACCGACATGGTGATTCCCGACATGTCACACACAGTGGTCAACCTCACTGAACGACAATTGACCGAAGAGGAAGTGTCTGTTCTTCAAAAAGGAGGGAATTTCGCTATCATCCCGAGAACTATACCTATGGAGGACATCATTGCCAACACCGATGAAGCCATTCGGACCCTTCTTTGTGAAAGGGCAGAGGAAATACGCACTGAAACAGGCAGGATACTGCGCCGAGCAAAACCACCAGCTTGCAACCTGAAGAAAGAAGAGGTAGAAGCCATTAAGAATCTCAACGCCGACAAGAGTATATTGGTACTGCCTGCCAATAAGGGGAATGCGACCGTCGTAATAAAGACCGAAGATTATGAGCAAAAGATCCGAGACCTATTAGATCCGATCGCGTACCGAAAACTAAGCGCAGATCCGACGCAGCGTATCACTCGGAATACGAATCGATTATTCAAGGCGTCTTCTCTGCCGGCGGACATACAGAGAAACCTGCGCAACACAGAAGCCCTACCACCTCGGCTGTATGGATTACCCAAGATCCATAAGAAAAACGTGCCACTGAGACCGATCGTTAGCGCTCCTGGCTCACCAACGTATAAACTGGCGAAACACTTGGCCTCTCTGCTCCAGCCACACGTGGGAAAGACCGACACATACATTAAGGACTCAGGACATTTCATTGAGAAGCTGAAGAAACTGAAACTTGCGCCAAACGACATACTGGTCAGTTTTAATGTTGTTTCGTTATTTACGAAAGTGCCACTCAGCAACGCTCTGGAGCACATCGGTTCCATGTTCCCGCAAGACATCAAAAAGCTCTTCCATGCATGTCTCACCACGAGCTATTTCACGTGGAATGGCGATTTCTACGAACAGCTGGAAGGCGTCGCCATGGGTAGTCCTCTCAGTCCAGTGGTGGCCAACTTCTTCATGGAACAATTCGAAGCACAGGCACTGACTCGGCGACTTGCAAACCTAAGGTGTGGTACAGGTACGTCGATGATACTTTCGTGGTGTGGAGCCATGGTGAAGAACAGCTCGGTGAATTCCTGAGGCACTTAAACAGCCTCCATGCCAACATAACATTTACCATGGAAGTAGGAGAGGACAAGAAACTGCCATTTCTAGATGTACTGGTCACAAGGGACGGCGAAAACCTGGGACACAGCGTGTATCGAAAACCGACTCACACGGACCGATATCTGCACAAACTGTCAAACCACCAACCGAGCCAGAAAAGAGGCATGATTAGTACGCTCGTAACGAGAGCAGGACGAATATGTGAGCCTCAACACCTCAAACGAAACACCTGGAAACTGTTCTGAGGAGCAAAGGGTATTCCACAAATTCCATTAGAAGTGTAACAGAGACAAACTCTCGGCGAAGTAAGGAACCAGAAAAAGAAATGTCGGATACGGCCTTTCTGTCTTACAATCCCAGAGTGACGGACAGAGTCAGCCGTATATTGCGCAAATACGGCGTATAGACGATTTTCAAACCGTCAAGGAAGATCAAAGAGTGTCTTAGATCGGCGAAGGAGAAAAGAGACCCACTTGCAATGTCGGAAATATACCGTATACCTTGCACATGCGGAAAAGTTTATGTCGGAATGACTGGACGATCCATTAACACCAGGATCAAAGAGCATAAGCGACATTGCAGGTTGGGGCAGGTGGAGAAATCGGCCGTGGCAGAGCACGCACTGAATGAGACCGACCACGTAATAAAATTCGCCGACACGGAAGTTCTGGCTGTAGAGAAGCACTATCACACGCGCTTGTTCAGAGAAGCTGTAGAAATCCAAAAACAAGCGAACAGTTTCAACAAGAAAGAGGAAAGCCTTAAGGTAAACGGATCCTGGCTTCCCGTACTGCAGCGAACGACCGTCGCAGGTAGCAAGAGGAGAACCGCACCGGAAATGACCGCGGAGAAGCCCTCGGACGTTGGAGCGCCAGGTACATATAGTCTGCGGCCGCGAGCTCGCCTCCAGTTCACCACCGGCAATGGAGGGTGAAGCTTTGACAATGCCAGCCACTCGTGCTGGCGAAACGTCAGAAAAATCATTAGATGAACGTCGGCCGAAGAACCCGAGACAGAAGCCAATAGGCAGTTTGTCAAAGTTTTATTAGTTTTTAGCGTATCTTCTTACTGTGCGCATTACCCGACAATAGTTTTAGGGGTTTAAGAATGGAAAAATCTGCCCTTTTAAAAAATATTGTCTTAAGGACATGGAGAAACATAATCGAAGACTGATAATTAACAAAATTACAACTTTCTATTCACTGTAATCATTCAGAATCGCATACAATGAAGAAAAATATTCCACACGTTTAAAAAAATGCAGTTAAATTAGAACTGACAATTTTTGGAGCGCTATCTTCAGCATTACTATGCGTTGAATAGTTAAAATATTCCTCATAAAATGTTATATATTCTTGTGGAATATACTGCTTCATCTTTTTCAAGTCTTGCATATCTTTCTCTGTAGTTCCTACTGTTTTTTCAGGGTACGCTAATGCTGTTGTTAGACGAACAGCTCCTCTCTTAGTTGCCATTTAAATTGTGTGGCTTTTTAATTCGTTTATTTTACTGGAATAAACATCTATCGACATCTATCCCACTACAGTTGCAGGTTCGAATCCTGCCTTGGGCATGGATGTGTGTGATGTCCTTAGGTTAGTTAGGTTTAAGTAATTCTAAGTTCTAGGGGACTGATGACCACAGCTGTTAAGTCCCATGGCTCTCAGAGCCACTTGCACCTTTTTTTTTGACATCTATCCTGCCAATAAACAAGGTGGAACAGAATACTGATTGCAAATTTGATTGTTTAAGCTCTAGGCTAGCTCCTTGTTTCTTCAGAAAATGTTTCCTTATATAGATTCTTCCATCAGTTCTTGAAGTTTAGAATTTGTGATGCTTTGATTTCTGTTACTAAGGACTCGACCACTTTGTCAGTACTTCCAATTATGTGTTCTATAATCTGGTAAACAGTGAAAATTTTGTTATCCCAATGGAGCCGATTCGAGATAATTCCAAAATCTCTGTCGCCAGAAAGTTGTACCCCCGCACAGGATAATATTTCTGTATTCTCTGGAAAAGGCCAGAATCTGCAAGTGAAAGGAAAAATCTGCACTGCTTCTTGTCCTGGCCACCACAGTTAACACAAAACCATGTATGCTCTGTGATGCTTTTGGGTGCGAACTTTAGATAGCCAAACGGAAAGGAACAGAACTCATTAGGACCCCTTTTAGCATTTTCTTCGTGGTAAAAATAATAAGAGCTAGACTTTTTTTATATCATGAATGTCAAAAAAACGGTGACTGCTAGATGCCTTAAATAAAATGGTCCTCAAACTGCCACTTTCGTCAGATAGATGTTTTTTCGTAAAATCAAGTGGTAAGGATAACACACTCATCTCCTTCTTTGGTTTATCTGTTGCTTCGTACTTAAGAGCTTAGTAAAATTTTCTACCTCTGCGTTGATATATCACCAATTCTGCAGCTGCTGTTCGTTTTGCTACCTCATTAAGAAATGGAGCTCTAAGTTTTAATTTCTGCCCTTCATACCAGCTATGTACCTGTAGTCATGTTAATCGATAATTAAACGTGTTCCTGAAGAAGTTACAGTAAAAAGTATATGTTACCTTACATTCAGTGTACTGTCCGCCTGCTTAGCTGGGTGGTACGTGCATGCCTCCCACGCAGTGGGCCCGGCTTCGATTCCCGACCGTATTGGAGATTTTCTCCGCTCGGAGACTAGGTGTTGTTTTGTCCTCATCATAATTTAATCATCATCATCGGCAGCACGTCGCCCAATGTGGCGCACACCGAAATAAGACTTGCACTTGCCGGCCGAACCCGAATGGGACATCCTGACCAACAATGCCATACGATCTTTTCATTTCATTTTCTGTTTACTTCTTTATTACTTTCGTCCTCATTGTCACATGTAAGTCTGCACTAAGAGAAGCTCTTTGGAGCGTTGGCAGTCCGGCATCGCGGGAGATGTTGGAATTTTTGCGCTCTCGTAAAGATAGGTACTAACATTGTAATAATAACAGTTAGCATGCATTAAACGCATGTATTAGTGTGTTTTTTAAGCTTACTATTGGGAGTGTCGCCTTTCTTTACGTATTAGTCCAAAAAATGCGAAAATTTCATAAGTTCGGGTATTTGTTCATTTTGGCACAGTTGAAGAATACCGTTTAATTTTTTTGTTCTACTTTCCACAAATTTAAGCAGAGCGTGTCTATTCATTTTTAAGTTAATTTTTCTGGAAAGTAGCGTTAATATTAAGTTGTTTGATTCACAAATTTTCTCACCACTAGTTTGTTTACATACAGTTTGCATACGTTACAACTACATTAAAAGTTACATCCTGTAGTGTTACTGCAGTTTATTGAGTGCTGAGTTCTTGTTGTCAACGTAAATAAATGACGCTTAACATTGTATCATACACCTGAATCGGTAACATGTAGGCCTAATGTTTGCGGCTCGTAAATAACGAACTTTCGTGTAGTGAAAGGAGTGTTAAGTGATAATTCTATTTTTGTGTAATCTACGTTGCACTGCATGACCAGTGTGAATGTTGCCGTGGGATAGTCAGAGAGGAACTGTTATGTGTAGACTGTGGGTTGGAATTTCACTGCAGTGACTATAGTGCGGAACTGAATGGAGAATTCAGTGAGGCTCTCCGATGGAACCGTAGGCTCTGCAAAAGAGGCAAGACATTTTCTGAACAGAAATTAAAGACTTGTGACCTTCGGCTTAAATTAGAAAACGCGAAATTTGAGCTAGCTAGTTTACAGGGGAAACAGATCGTGAGAACTTCGTAATGGTAACAAGCAATAAGCGAAAGGGGAACACCTCCACTCCTTCAACTGCATTTTAACTTACACTGTTACCTGAAGTAAGTGCTGTATGTCACAGGAGAGTGCAGCATACTTGCAGGAAAGAAACTCAGAATAAGTCGGTGCCAAAAGGGAGTAGGAGGAAATGATTCTTGCTGCTGAGTAATAGCCATGGAAGGGATTTGACCAGATCGTACAGAACAGATTAGGAATAGGGTACCATGCAGGTATTGTGAAGTCAAGTGCTAGCCTTTGGCAGGTGACAGAGAGCATACAGAATTTATAAACAGATTTTGGCAAAGAAGTTCAGGTTATTGTAGTAGGTGGAGTGCGGAACAGCTGGCAAAGAACAGTAATTAGAGCATTAGAGGTGATCTCGATGTAGCAGGGATAGCACTACAGTTCGGTGGAGATTCTGGAGCGTCATGACCTGTACTGTATTAACACTGCTTACTGTATTAACACTGCTTACTGTATTAACACTGCCGTGAGCCATGTGAACACAAAGATGAGCAGGCTACTGCTGACTGAAGTGAAATCTCATATGAGCTCAGTGGCTGTTGCTACAATTCGAAGATGGGGATATACTAGACATGGCCTACATTCCAATAGGAGGGTGAGAATTTGGTAGGTTGACCTTCTTGCATATAATGTATGGGGGCCACCACTGCAGAGACAAGAATGCTATGGTGACTGATGTCAGAGAAGTAACTTTTATAGGTTACAATCAGGATTCAGGCACCCAGTTCTGGAATAGGTCAGAATAGCAGAAAAGCACCACAAAGTGTTTCAGAATGCACAGAAATGTAAGATTACCATATTTCATCAAAATATTAAAAGACTGAGTAGTAAGCTAGAGGAACGTTTTGTGTGTTTAGAAAATTTAGAGAACTCAGGAAAGACAGACAGCATGTGCCTGTCTTAGTACCACATAATAATGAGGTTAGGTAGGTTATATATAAAAGTTTTCACTCTAGGAGCTTAGTAATGCACAACTAACATGGGAAAATGAGTTGTTCCGCATATTAAGGCAAAAATAGTTCAGAAACATTGAGACAAGTAGATTTTGAAGTTATCAGCATATAGAAGCGTGTGTGTTTGTGATTTAATGCTGAAAAATAATTGTCTTTTAATTGAAAAACGTCTATTGATACCCATATGAGCAATCTGAATTCCTTAATGAGATATGTCAGAAAGCAGCAAGCAGTCAAGAGTCTGTGGTTACTTTATTGTAGATTTCCCAGAGGATTCTGATAGGAAAAATGATTGAGAAACATAATTTCGACCATACAATTTGATTTCAGGAATTAATTTTCCAATATAGTAGCACACCAACTGATACTGTTTCCTTTGGTGAAGTTCAAAGCAGGAAAATAACTATTTACCCAGTAATAAACGCTCTACCTGGTTATGATGCAGTGTTTGGTCAGATAAGTAACACGGTACCTTACAGTATGTATACTCCTCAGTGGATATCAGAATAATTAATGACTCCAAGTCAATTGCTTTTAGTAAATAGTTTAAAGAAGATGATATGAAAACTATTTAATACTAGAGAGACTGAAGTATTCTGTGAAAAGAAACGAGAAACGTATGTGAAAAATTAAAGCTCATATGTTTTTTATGATGTTAAAAATAGAGTACTAAACACCTGTTTTCATTTAATAAGGCCAGTCGTATCTGAAATATGTAATGCATCACTAGCTAAACACATTTTTCTCCAGTTGGTCTTTTCCGTGACCTGTGTAAGTTGTATCACAGATTTCTCCTACATAAAGTATAGTTTTTTTGGGGACTGATAGTATAGCCATCCAATCGATAATGTCATATCCAAACAAAAATGCAGAAAGTTATGCTTTCTTAGCGAACATAGTCTTGGATCCGAACTGATTTCTTGTATGGGGTTCAGTCTCAGGTCCACTATTGTTTCTCATTTATGTAAACGATTTTCCATCTAATACCCAACAAGCAAAATTAATTCGTTTTGCATACAATATCAGAATTGAAATAAATCCAAACGTTCATATAGAAACAAAAGAAATGGTAAACGATGTTCTTAAACGTATCATTGACTGGTCTTCTGCGAATTACCTCAGCCCAATTTTTAAAGGGCTCTGGAAAGATTGAATATCATGAAATGTTCAATTCTTATTATTTTGCATTTTAAAAACATAATTTATTCATTTAAGGGGACTACAACTCTTTTTTAAATATTTTTGAAATATGTTCTGCATGGGTGTGACCCACTGTCACGATGTTAAACTGCTGTCAAATGTTGTACTCATAATCTAAATGCTCATCATGTACATTTTAGTGATGCGAGAGAAAATTAGTGTAACAAAGTAAGTGCTGTGGCTAACCTGTGATAGTTCTGTGTATATTGCTTGGTCGATTGTCGTGGGTTTCATGTTTATTTACTCTTTTGTAATTCTGAAAATATTCGTAGTGAATTGTGTTCATCGAAATCTCTGTTGTATTGAAGGATAAACATAGGTAGCTGTAAAGTGACTAGAAATGCTCTACAGGCATTTAAGAAAAGAAGAAATATTGGAAAGCCCAAGGTAGTTGTTATTATCATAAACAATAAAGACGAGAATCAATTGTGTGAATCAAATCCTGCCGGTACACTTGCCCATAGCAATGAAAGGGAGGAAGAAAGCACAGAGGAAGCTTGGTTCAGTAAGTGAAAATTATGGACGTTTTATGGGCAAATCGGATGTAAATGGAATATTTAATATCAGCTCTCAATACATTTTTGCAAACTGTATAAGATATATTCAGTGTAGTGAAATCGATCTGGAACACTCTGTAAAATATCACTTAGGATTTGCCAGTGAAATGTAGCTGAAAGGTGGTTAATATTCATACCTGACCACCTTTTAGAACAGTGTTGCACTTACTTCAAACGAAGAAATTGGTAGAAAAATCTATGAACACAACATTAGATTTGCTTATGCGTTCCATACAATTGGTAATAGTGCTTCTGCAGATGCAGTTTTCTGTGGCATGACGAATCTTCCATATCCCCCAACCAAGTTTACGAACTACAATGGATTAATAGGGTCTAAAGTAGAAGGTCTTTATGGACACTATGATTAAAGCTGTGGAAGAGGCAGTAATAGAAAACAGTGGTAGCAGAGACCTGACTGCAGCATTCGATAGTACCTGGTATAAACGGGGACATTGTTCATGGTGTAGCATCTATCACCAGTATGTATACAGAAAAAGCTTTAGATGAAGCAGTAATAACTGAGTATTGTAGGCGTCCACAAAAAATAAAGGTACACACGAAAATAACTGCACAGCCAACTATAGTGGCAGTAGTATTTCAATGTTCTGTTGCATGTGATAGTGTAATATGTGAATTACCTTGATGACAGTGTTTCTAAAAGTTTCAAATATATACAACAACTGAAGCACTTTGGTGATGTCGTAGTTCAGAAATTTGAGTGTATAAGACACATACAGAAACGAATGGGATCAACACTCCAACTACTGAAAGCTTCGTACAAAAAACAAAAACTAAGTGATGGTTATGGGTTGGATGGGAAGCAAGGTTAACAGATAATATAACTGACAAAATACACAACTATTATGGAATGGCTATTAGGCAAAACGCACACAATTTCGATGAAATGAAGAAGGCTGTTTGGAAAATTTTTTTCATACTTTTTCAACCAATGGAAGTCCCCATCATTACTTTTGCCCCAAAGGAGAAAACAACTGGTGCAAGTACTACAAGGGATCGCTAACTGGTAAAGTGTAGACTCATAAACATAGCCTGCCTGACGCTATAATGTATGTGATGAAATCTATATCCAGAGACGTAGCAGCAACTGAGCTGTTGAAAAAGTGTGTTCATGGAAAATCTCAAAATGCCAGTGAAATTGTGAATATTGTCAAGAACCCCAAGACTGTTTGTTGGAACAGAAACACTTCAGTTTGGTGTGTATGATGCTGTTGCTATTTCCATTTATGGCAACGTTATAAGGTGCATAGTAATTCGAAATATGGGAATGAAGATAGGTTTCAGCATCGTACGAACGATGCTTGCTTTAGACAAGGAACGTCTTCGAGTTGCTGACAGGGCTGTAAATAACCTAGAAATACAGGGTAGAGTAAACAGGAAGAGGAAAAAGAGGGAAGTTTGCAGAAGATGAAGATAATCCTTCCTATGGTCCTGGAATGCACTAAAAAGGTAATCCAAACTTCACCCCTCGATTCCCCAAGAGTCATATTTTTTCATACAAATTAAAGTTTATTTTAGGATCTACCAAACCAGTTTGCTTTAAATTTTCAGGAACTATTACTCTGTGGCTTTAGCGCAACTTAACACTACCTTTTCCTAAAATTAATATATTGTTGAATTTACAAAAAATTGGCACAAAAAGGAAGTGAATTTTCATTACAATAGGAAAAATTAATCTCTAATAACAGAATCCAATTTTGTAATAATCCCTGTGTTACGTTGTAGCCAATACGACAATAAATAACTTGTAAAAATTTCAACTTCCTGGGTCAAATACTTTCTGAAAAAACATGCAATTTACATATTCTGTTGTAACATTGGAAAGAAGGTGCTTCCTGTAGACCCTTAGAAACACAGGATTTCATTTTTCATATGTTGGGTAACCACATAAATGATTATAAAGCATATGCTCAGGAAATAGTAAATAACGTGGAAACTTAAATTTTCTTTGGCTCAAACAACTTAGTTCAGCCACATTTGCACTTAGAATCATTGCAAAACTTAGGGAGATACTATCAGTAACTTCACATGTTTTGCACAATATCATTCAATAATGATACATCGAATATTATTCTGGGGTAACTGATCTGCAAGAAAGCATTCATTGCTCAAAAATGTGCTGTAAGAATAATATATGGATAATATATGGTGCTCATACACGACCTTATTGTAGATATCTTGTTTGAGAAATTGGCCATTCTGACTACTGGTACACGATATATTTATTCCCACACGAAATTTGTTGTATGTAATCCACAACAGTTCAAAAGGAACAAAGATGTACATAATTAAAATACCAGAATGAAAAAAATGACATTTATTACTCCTCATTAACATTGTCCTTAGGGCAAGAAGACGTGCACAACTCTGCAAATAAAATTTTTGGCCACTTATACAGTGATATGAAATGTCTGACAGACAGAAGGCGAAATCTGAAAACAAACTGAGAGAGTTTGTCCTTGAGAGCTCCTATTTCGGAAAAGAATTTATATTATTTAATATCTGAAAGGTGGTGGGTACGAATTACTAACTCGCATCTGTATGTTTAAAAATGTTTATTATGTACTAATATTTATAAATTAATTTGCGATGTAAATATAAAATGAATCGTACAACATCATTATGATTTATAGTCCGAAATGATCAATGGAAAATGCAAAAATGATACTACCTAACTAACTGACTAATATACTTTTTCAACAGTGCAATGACTTTTTTGTAAGTCGAATGACAAAGTATGTTCACATACTGCATCATGAAGAGAATATTTGAGGCTATGCTTAACTCCCTTATCTCTCCTGTCTTCCGGAGTTTTCCCAGAGATCTTAAGCTGTTTTATTACTTGTAGTCGTTTCAAGAACTTAGAGGAAAGCTTTGTTCCAAACATCGTCATATGATACGCCTACCACCATGTGAAACAAAAAATTAGCATAATGTATCACCACAGGGTTATCCTTTCGTTCTTGGTCGTCTCTGCTTGACGTTTTGAAACACTATAAATCCTTGAAGAAACAAGCCTTCTCGTTCTCATTGGGAATCTTGTAAAAATTAGTAAAAATGCCTAAATAGTTTTCCTTTTCAATTACTCCCAAACATCTCGTCTTACCTATGAAGAAAATAAATAAAATTAATTCAGAATAATGAAAAGAATGTTATTTGCAGCTGTTTTATTTTTGTTAGTTATGATATATGAAATTATGTCTGTGATTAAAAAGCAGGATATATTAGTCTATTTCTTTTTTGGTAACTTTTGTGACAATAATTTCAATATTGTAGAAACATGCTAAATAAGATGAAAGATTAGCATACCTGCAAGAGAATTTACGTTTTTTAGATTCCATTGGGTTACCTCTGTGACTAACGTAAGTTTTACCCTTTAGATCGCTACAAGACACTAGCATCACTTTATGTTGGCAGCACCGAGAGAGTAATACATACGCGTTTTCCTTTCCTCGACCCCCTGCCTCACCAGTTCCACTTTCCCTTTTAACCACCCCCCCCCCCCAACACAACTAATTAATCATTCACATTTTCAGCTGCTTCCTGTAAGTAATAAAGCATTATTACCGTGAAGGTGGACGCGAAATT
This sequence comes from Schistocerca cancellata, assembly GCF_023864275.1. Taxonomy (NCBI): domain Eukaryota; kingdom Metazoa; phylum Arthropoda; class Insecta; order Orthoptera; family Acrididae; genus Schistocerca; species Schistocerca cancellata. The sequence goes on from NC_064632.1 coordinate 566,591,640, forward strand.
TCCAGTTTTGTCAGTATAGGGGTGCGACAAACAAAAGGTTTTTGAACCCCTATCTATGTCATTAAGAGAGACAACTCGACCGTGTCCTCCTTGAAGTAACTATCACAGGCTTTGATTCAACACCCTGGTTTCAATCGGATTCCCATCCGTTACTCAAGCATGATGCTTCATACTTATATGTGTCTGAACCAGAGTACTGTATTGAAGTCTTGGACTTTCCCTGTGTTTTTGCTTTCTTTACTTCCCTCCATAACGAAGTTCAGTATTACATCTTGCTTCATTCTGTTCTGTCAGCCTTGTCTTGCTGAGTCATCAATGTCTCCTCCCGCCAATGCGACGTCGACAGCTCGATATCTAGTGGTTAGGGATGCGACGAAAAGCTCGTCGGTTCCTTCGTTCAATTTCGGGCCGGCTAGGAGATTTCCCTCGCCCAGGGACTGGGTGTTTGTGTTCTGCTAATTTTTTTATCCCATCAGCGTCGGCGCGTAAGTGGCCGAAATGCTGTCAAATAGCAACACCAGACGGCGGGGTCTGGCGGCCACCACTGCCATACGATCCTTTTTTACCAGTGTGATTCACTTTCTTCCTCATGTTAGTCTGGTTTACTAGTGTAATTGTGACACTGTACTGTGAAAGCTTCTATTCGAATCTAGTCTCTGCTGTTTATCGTTCACGTTTCACTTAAATAGACGCCAGAGAAATATTTTTGGAAATTATTGTGACGTACCACCAAGTTACTTAGCAATCTAAATAAAGCTGATCACTTTCGGCTGCCTTTAATATCAACCCTACGTCACCCATAGCTGTACATAAATTGATCAGCAGACGCAACATAAAATGTTCATCCGTCAGACAACGGTCATTTACTGCAGTTAATCACCAAGCCCTTCTGACTGCTCGTATCCTAAAGACGCAATATCCGTCAGATGATCAGAAAATAGTAACTTTCTCAACGCCTGAAAATGCACAGCAGTAATTCGTATTAAATAAATAACTCTTCTATTCACTTATATGTGGCACGCACAAATATTGCAGAACACAGTTGAATGCAGCGATAATACAAAATACCTGAAAACTACTAACTACGACACGTCAGTAAAAATTAAGAATAAAGCTATTGTACTAAATTTAAATTCAAAGTTACAAAATTAGATTCATCACCAGGTATTCCTGGCATTGTATCGTAACTCAGGTAGTTGCTAAACCTTTGCTAAGTCTCATTAACACCATTGGTAATCCACAGATTCTCAAGGAAAGTAGTTACACTATCAGACAGTGCTTTACCGAACGGAGTTCCTTCCTCGCACTCGTAAACTAACTGAAACGAGTTACGTTCCGCGCTGTGCCTTCAGTTACGCAGATGAGCTCTCTCCACTTTTTTGCCCTCCAAGAAGAGCTCCAATCTACTTTATTCCCAAGGAGCACCTTCTGCTGCCTGGAGGGAACCATCCCTGAATGGATTGCGGTTTTACGTTTCTCTTCCCCACAAAGCACTAGTGATACTACTTACAACACTAATTGTAAAAGACAAGGTTATTCATTTCTGAGAAAACATTTAAGTATTTAGTTTATTGTGACGTTGATCATAATATTTATAAACGCATTATTTTACTACGAGAACTGTATTTAAAATTCCGGTAAGCAATGACACAGATCGTCATCATGTTTTACAATTTACAGAAAATAATAATAAATGGAGGTAGAGAAAATCTTTCTTATTATATGTGCCAATTTTGGTGAAATTAACTTCAGTCACTTAGGAGGAAAGTATACCAGAAAGACCAAAATGTAGGTTTTCGAAAAACCTCAAAAGAAAGTTTAGGAACTTGTTAGCTTACCACTATGCAGATTTACAATATCACAGTTGCCTACTCCTTTTCGCCAGCATACTCCTTTTCGCCACCTGTTTCATTTTGTCCACACATCTTCCTCGTTTTCCTTATTTTGCTTGCTCCTTATACCACTTATCTTTGCCTACTCCGTAGCAGCTTTTGCAACACTTTTCCTTTTCGTTCTTCATAGCCAGTAAATAAAAGCCAGAAGTGAAACCACATTGTTTCCCAGCTGGTTATCTACTTACGTTTGCACGTGAACCCTAGAAAATTTACCATATCTGAAAATTATTGCTGCATCCATAACACCTACCTTCATCACTGTCAGGCCAACCTATATACACTCCTGGAAGCTGAAATAAGAACACCGTGAATTCATTGTCCCAGGAAGGGGAAACTTTATTGACACATTCCAGGGGTCAGATACATCACATGATCACACTGACAGAACCACAGGCACATAGACACAGGCAACAGAGCATGCACAATGTCGGCACTAGTACAGTGTATATCCACCTTTCGCAGCAATGCAGGCTGCTATTCTCCCATGGAGACGATCGTAGAGATGCTGGATGTAGTCCTGTGGAACGGCTTGCCATGCCATTTCCACCTGGCGCCTCAGTTGGACCAGCGTTCGTGCTGGACGTGCAGACCGCGTGAGACGACGCTTCATCCAGTCGCAAACATGCTCAATGGGGGACAGATCCGGAGATCTTGCTGGCCAGGGTAGTTGACTTACACCTTCTAGAGCACGTTGGGTGGCACGGGATACATGCGGACGTGCATTTTCCTGTTGGAACAGCAAGTTCCCTTGCCGGTCTAGGAATGGTAGAACGATGGGTTCGATGACGGTTTGGATGTACCGTGCACTATTCAGTGTCCCCTCGACGATCACCAGTGGTGTACGGCCAGTGTAGGAGATCGCTCCCCACACCATGATGCCGGGTGTTGTCCCTGTGTGCCTCGGTCGTATGCAGTCCTGATTGTGGCGCTCACCTGCACGGCGCCAAACACGCATACGACCATCATTGGCACCAAGGCAGAAGCGACTCTCATCGCTGAAGACGACACGTCTCCATTCGTCCCTCCATTCACGCCTGTCGCAACACCACTGGAGGCGGGCTGCACGATGTTGGGGCGTGAGCGGAAGACGGCCTAACGGTGTGCGGGACCGTAGCCCAGCTTCATGGAGACGGTTGCGAATGGTCCTCGCCGATACTCCAAGAGCAACAGTGTCCCTAATTAGCTGGGAAGTGGCGGTGCGGTCCCCTACGGCATTGCATAGGATCCTACGGTCTTGGCGTGCATCCGTGCGTCGCTGCGGTCCGGTCCCAGGTCGACGGGCACGTGCACCTTCCGCCGACCACTGGCGACAACATCGATGTACTGTGGAGACCTCACGCCCCACGTGTTGAGCAATTCGGCGGTACGTCCACCCGGCCTCCCGCATGCCCACTATACGCCCTCGCTCAAAGTCCGTCAACTGCACATACGGTTCACGTCCACGCTGTCGCGGCATGCTACCAGTGTTAAAGACTGCGATGGAGCTTCGTATGCCACGGCAAACTGGCTGACACTGACGGCGGCGGTGCACAAATGCTGCGCAGCTAGCGCCATTCGACGGCCAACACCGCGGTTCCTGGTGTGTCCGCTGTGCCGTGCGTGTGATCATTGCTTGTACAGCCCTCTCGCAGTGTCCGGAGCAAGTATGGTGGGTCTGACACACCGGTGTCAATGTGTTCTTTTTTCCATTTCCAGGAGTGTACTTTTCAGTATTCGCTCCCTTATACAGTTGTTATTTGAGAGACTATTCAGATACAAAACTACATTTGTATTGACCAGATCCTTACACACAGATTTAATCGCCTCAGTAAAACTCAATCTGTGCAACCATGCTTAAAAACAGCTCTCCTCATATTCTGCGAATCTCCTTGAATCTCCCTTATTGTTTTACCATAATAATGAATAAAGAAATCAGTTTCACTATTCGTGAGGTCACCCGCACCTCACAAGCGTTTTCCATTTGACAGTATCTTTCCAAAGATACATTACACAATTCTCTAACCCTAATTCCCACTCATTTCTTAACATTCCCAACACGTTCAAAAATTTATACCTGCGTGTCCCTATAGGGTCTGTCATTGACCTTAGGATTACCAAGGTAATTTTTGTTAGATATAATACGAACGGGAGGGACTCACAGGTCGAGAAAGAAAATGGCAATTTAATTTGTCGTGATCCAAATTTATTTTCTTTTGGTACCATTGAGGACACTTAGAACTGCTAAGACATTATTTTGTATACTGGATACTAAAAAAGTAGGTTATAATAGTAACAAAATCAACAAATAATAAAATTCACTTTGCATGATTTTTTTCCAGTAGCTTTCCTAATTGCGTTGTCTTGTAAAGAAAAGAAAAAAAAACAACTATTTAATTTCAGTCTACTACAAGAAGAAAACAGAATTTACTATCTCACCCTGAAACACATTTTTCACACGAAACAGGCTTCTTGCTGTGTTTTCAGTATGCAGGTTTGAGATACTGAACAGCTGATTTTCTCAACTTGATGTACTTGACCTTTTCAGGCGCAGCTTCTTGGCAGCATAGATGGCACCGTCCACGTGTTCCTGGCTATGCTGTTGATGGTGAAAGTTCCACAGTGCAGCCAAGCTTCCGTTGTGTGATGCCTCCCATTGCCATTATTACTGGCTTCTGAAGCCCGAACAAATTTCCGAAGCGTTCGTCTACATGTAGCCTTATTATTTCGAGACCTAAGTTAGTGAGAGAAACCCTTCTGTGATTTAGAAGCTGGAAAGCTGAGAAGGAAGACTGAATATGCATTTATCGCTAATGGGTGTGTAGAAGAGGGTCATAGGCCATCTTCTTGCTCCTTTCTTCGTGCTGTAATGTGTTGCCATCTGGTCTGTGGTGTCCACGCACCCCTTTGTAGAATTGCGACAAAGATTTTCGTTAATCTTTCTTTGAATCTTCACTAATCAGAAGAATGATAAGTCGAAAGCATCAACAGCAGTCACTGTTTCTCACGGATTAGAGTTGATGCGAGAGTAACTGGTCACCTCGGTGTCTGAGGGTCAATATATGCAAAGATGGATGAGCGTACGTAGCGGCCGGCTGTAGTCTTCATCTCTTCAGGTGTGTGTAGCCTCTTCGACCGTAGGGTATCGAGAAGTTGTAATGTGCGTGTGGGGCACACAATACTCGTTAAGGCCTGTACTATGGTAAGTGAGCGGGGTTCACCTTATGAGAAAGGATTTTCGTATAGTTATCGACCGCGTGTACCTGAATGGTGGCAAATCAGACTTACACCCACTCTGTAATAACAATGATCTGTCAAGCAAGTTCGAAATCCAATTACACGTCAGGATGGACCAAAAGCAACACTGAAGATACTACCAATTTGATAATAACACGATCGCCAGCCTAATTAGGCATTAACTGAGTTTCTTCCCTGTACAAGTTGGTATATATTCATGCAAAACAACGCGTAGTAACACTACATAATATAGTAGAATTTTAGAACCAGAAAATCTATTGAACTGATAGTTTCACGTTCTGTACTGATATGGAAAACCCATGAATACGTAACACTACACTACCATGTATACTACAAAACTTTATACTGTCTATTAATCTGATTAAAATCGGGCATAGGTTACCCTAGAAATAGCGCTTTCGAGCCACACACAAAATGTCAATTTTAGTAAGGATAAAACACTGATAAATTTTGGCTTTTATATTGACTTTAACTTTTGCTGGTCAAACCAGTTTATAACACTTCAGAATTCAAATTAATAAAAAGGGGGGGGGGACCCTGAAACTGTATTAAAAAAATTGATTACTAAAATTACTATGCGTTCAAGATTTCCAGTATATGAGTTACTACTCTTTTTATCTTATTTACTGCTCATTTAAATACCTTTATATCTGTCTCGAAATAATTAAACTTCATTACTATATCAATACTAAAGTTATCTTTCAACTTCGTTAGACCTTCGTTATTCATTTACTGGTTCCTTAACAAAACAGTTCTTTAAACACCATTCCAACATAGCTAGGTCTGCAAGTAATTATTATTAACACAAAATTTGATTTTTCATTTCGGGACACTCGGATTGCGCAACATTTGGAAGGGACCTTTTCTAGGTTAGTTGTGAGGATAATTAAATGATTGGAAAGTTCTGGTAAAATTTAGGTTATTATTGAACCGTTCACTCTATGGTCCATACGAATACAGTACTAAAGGTTTCAACCTGCTTGTATCGATTCGGCGGTTGGCGTGCGGCGAGATGGCGAGGCACAGAGCACACATACAACCACAGCTACGGCTCTTGACGTATCGGCACTTTAATTCTTCATAGCGTTGCAATACTTTTCCATATAGTGCCTATGGAATTTTGCCATGCTGTATGGGCGTTGGAACGGCGTACCCGAGGCTCAGTGAAACTACGTCTTCTAGGAGAGCCTCCTCGCTCCAGAACGTGTTGCTCAAACCAGTGCCAGACTCCAACAACTACTGCTGCTGAGCCCGTTGTGCCGTGCAGCGCCCGTGCGCATTTTCCCGCGCTCGCCTGCCATCCACCTTTTACCGCTCCCTTACAGACAGGGTATTCGCCCGAAGTTTTGCATTCTACATATCCTAACACATTGCCTACGTATGGACCAGACGCACAGTTACAATTTTAAACATCTTACAACAGTTTCAACATTTGTTACATTGACATTTGTTACATTGACATTTGACATAAACATTAATATTGACAATGAAACTTGTTTACAGTTTTCTTAACACAATGACATGAAACAAAAAAGAAATGAAATAAGAACATCAATTACACTAGTTTATCGAAAAATGAGATGGAAAAAAAAATTACTTATATGTGCAATAGTACAACGTCGTTGTTGTTACAAATTGTTAGGTGAAAATCATTCCAAAGTTTCTCAGCAAGCTCCACTGAATTTTATTATGGAGCCGTGGTAACACTGCGGTCTGATTTCTCAATTGTTTTATTAATTTCTTTACAATATCCATTGATCCATTTAGATGCTGCACATCTTCAGACTTTCCTGTGTAGGCGTTCATGCTGTTCACATAGCTAGCGTCAGCATCCTAAGTAGAATGACGTATTTTCTAGGTTTCTCTTTTACAAACACCTTGAATCGACAGCGACCACTTAACAAAGACAACATATCCACTGTGGTGTGTAGACCACGAATGAAATACAATGGATATTAAGAATTGAAGCTTTCGTAAACGAGCCTCATTAGAGCAAACTTGTCAGTCTGGCGACGAATTTATCTTGCATTCTGATCATCAAATCCCAATATTTTAGTAACTTCGAAAAATCTCGACCAGCTCATTGATCCGTAATGTTTTGTCGGCCCTGAAGCACAGACCATAAATCCTGGACTCATGATTTGAACCCAAGTCTAGTAAGAGCCCTATACACGGTATAAATTTTAAGTTAACAAACCATGATAACTCTAAAAATAAGCTTCACACGAAAAAATGTGTTGAATCCAAAGTTGATTATTTTCGAGGGGGACATCTGCTGGTGCTAAAATTAGCCCGCCACCCTAGCCCCCTGCGGGTGGGGCGCTAGACAACATTAAAATTTCAAATGGGAGCCCTCATTTTTTGTTGCAGGATCAGATTCTACATAAAAAGCTACGTACGTTTTGTCTTAAACATTTGTTTTCATTCTTGGTAGTTGGTGCTGTAGCTAAGTAATAGGATCTGGAATCTTGTTTACAACCACATAATGGCCGAACTTATTCTTACGTAAAAGACTAATGACATTTCATTGAGAAACTAAAGGCTCCTAAGGATATTCTTGTCAGTTTTGACTTAGAGTCTTTATTTACGATTATTCCACTTAACGAAGTTACTGTTTACGTGGCGGATGTTTTCCCAGCAGATTTTGCTCAAATGGCTCTGAGCACTATGGGACTCAACTGCTGTGGTCATAAGTCCCCTAGAACTTAGAACTACTTAAACCTAACTAACCTAAGGACAGCACACAACACCCAGCCATCACGAGGCAGAGAAAATCCCTGACCCCGCCGGGAATCGAACCCGGGAACCCGGGCGTGGGATGCGAGAACGCTACCGCACGACCACGAGATGCGGGCCAGCAGATTTGACTGCTCTTTTCAACAACTGTCTCACCTCTAGTCAGTTCCAGTGGGAGGATGACTTTTATGAGCAGGTTGATGGTGTGGCCGTGGGTAACCCATTGAGTCCTACGATCGCCAATTTTCACATGGAAAAATGTAAACAATTAGCTCTGGAAAAAGTGAATAAGAAACCATCTCGATGGGATCGATACGTGGATGATACATTTGTGGTTTGGTCACAAGGCAAAACAGCTTTAGAGGATTTCTTTTTTTATTTAAATAGTATTAATCCCAAAATCCAGTTTACCATGGAAATGGAGAAATACATTGCGTTATCCTTCTTGGAGCTCCCAACCACTAATAATCCCACGCTCTGTGATTGCCCGGATCTTGCAGTCTCAGTGGTTTCTTCTGAAACGGGACAGGCGGCAGCATCTGGCTCAGCGACAGTGTCAGCCACAAACAGCACCTGGAACCTGTTTGTCAGACAAGCCGGGAAGGCCTTACGCGCGGCCACCTGGGAAGTCTTTCGCGGACTGCTTCGCCTTGCGGCGACCTCCCACTCGACAGTAGGTGAGAGGTCAGCCTGAGTGCGAGCAGTAACTGGGCTTGCCGCTGGTGAGGACCGATCGGGGGACTCGGACGTGCTAGACGTCCAGTGGATCCCCACGGCCGGCCCACAACAGTGGTGCCCATCCATTGCCACCTCAAGCTGTTTAACCGAAGCCATCACAGCCTGAAGCTGAGAGCAAAGAGTCACCATTTCGGCTTGCATCCACACTCTACAATTGCAGTCCCTGTCCATACTAAAGACCGTGGAAAACTAGAGTATGCAGATAAACGGACTATCGGCACGTGCTGCGCAACTCTACTGTAGACCCTGACGAAAGCGCAGGAAATGTGTCTAATAATACCCAGATATTCCTAACTACCGAAGCACTCAGGTGAAACTAAATAATCCGTTCCTAATTGGTAACTTGTAATATGTCACAAAATCGGTTTCCTTTCCAACGCAAACGGAAACGCGAGAACAGTGGCTATTAATTATTAAATTTACATGCAGAAACTCAAGAAACTAAACTATTAAAGCACACAGATGATATACTAAAATTCGCTCGTGGTTAGGAACTCGTAAATGTCACAAAAGCGGTTACTTCCCTGTTGCTGCTTGTGTCTCGATCGGCTACTACTGCCAGACTGACTGTAAGTGGAAGTCTCTATACGGTTAGTTGAATATGTTTTGTGAATACAGTTCTAATATATAATGTTGTGTTTCATTTGTGTTACAAGCTATTGTTCCAATTGAACGGCGTCTATGCAAGCCTAAAGGTCCGTGTTACAAATTATATCGAATGTCCAGTACGAGCCAAAGCTTTGGAAATATACAAACTATGAAGTCCGATATATTCAGAACTATCACGGTCAGTTTACCTTAAGCAAAAAGCCATTGACAAGCCCGGAAAATTTAGTATAAACTGATGACATACTATTCTCATTAATTATTATTTCCCCCTGCGGGTTCGGGATGAAGAATAGGCCCGCGGTATTCCTGCCTGTCGTAAGAGGCGACTAAAAGGAGTCTCAAACGTTTCGGCCTTATGTGATGGTCTCCTGTCGGGTTTGGCTTCTATATATCAAAATTTTTCCGAAGAGCGAGCCGACCGGGGAAGGGCGCCTTACTTGGGCCATTGTGACAATCTTGCGTTGAGAACTTTCGCCAGCTTATTCGTCGTTGCATTGCAGTCGTGCCTGCTCTACATCTCTTGGGCATGGATACATTCCTGCGTGCACTTTCTGCCATGCAATGTGCAGTGCCAATTTCTGCACTGACAGCGACCATGGACTACATGTCACCTAAAATCCAGCACGGTAGCCATTCCGTTGTGGTGGGGCCGCCATGTACCCTGTTGGTTGTAGCCCCCTGACAACACATGGATCGCTCTACTGACGCCTGCGCCGTTTACTCCCCATGTATGCCAAGGAGTAGATGCCCATCTCCCTGGGGCATCAGGACTCCTGGCATGGCCATCCTGCCAGGTGGCCTTTGCTGTGGCTGGGTGGCACCCATGGGGAGGGCCCTTGGTCGGAGTAGGTGGCATCAGGGTGGATGACGCGCAATGAAGCGTGGCACATCATCTCTTGCTGTTGACCAGCTACCAGCAGTCTGTAAGCGTTCTAAAGATCACTTTAAGGCTAATGTGTATGACCCTAAATCGTTCCCCTCCCTGGCCACACCTTGGGAGGAATGAAAGGCTATGAATGACAGTGAAAGGTATTCGCCCCGGTATCTCGTCTGTACCAGAGCTGACGGGGAATCATTTATGTCCGTGCAGCCGCAGTTCTTTGTAGAACATTTAGAGGACAAGTTCGGGGAGGTGGAGGGCTTGTCCAAAATGCGGTCAGGGTCAGTCTTAATCAAAACAGGATCCTCTGCCCAGTCACGAGCCTTGCTTGCTTGTACGAAGCTGGGGGATGTTTCTGATGTTATCACACCACATAAAAGCTTTAACATGGTCCAGGGCATTATTATCCACAGAGATCTTCTTTTACAGCCCGATGACGAGCTGCGCGCCAACTTAGAGCGACGAGGTGTCCATTTCGTCCGGCGCGTCCACCAGCATCCGAGGTATCACCAAGTTGCCACCGGTGCCTTCATCTTGGCCTTCCAGGGTGACACATTACCAGAGAAGGTCAAGGTGATGGTCTACAGTTGTGATGTCAAACCCTATATCTCTCCCCCGATGCGGTGTTGGAAGTTCGGCCATATGTCTTCTCGCTGTGCTTCCACCCTCATCTGTCGCGATTGTGGTCGACCATACCATCCTGATACTCCATGTGCCCCACTTCCCATCTGTGTCAACTGCGATGAGCACCATCCCCCTTGCTCGCCGGACTGTAACATTCTACAGAAGCAACGGAAAATAATGGAATACAGGACCCTGGATAGACTGACCTCCACTGAAGATAAGTGTAAGTTTGAACGACTACATCCAGTACGCATAACGTCCTCTTATGCCGCCACTGTCGCTCCTGCTACAGTTCCCATAGCTGCACCACACCCTGTCAGCTCTCAGAGCCAGAGGACCACACCTGCCCCCTTGATGGTGGGGGGGGCACCTAACTCCTTTTTGGTCCTGCTCCATCTACTTCCGGAGCAACACCCACCCAACCATTGGGGACATCATTTCTCCCTTCTTCGGCTCCACTCGCCAGGAAGGGGTCCCTTGGGGACCTCCCTTCGCAAGTTCCGACCAGTTTAAAAGTGGACACCTGCAAGTGGCTTAAACAACCACCGGTCGCTGGTCGTAGGGCCTCACGGTCGTCGTCCATCCCTGAGACTGACCCAGTGAAGGCCTCCCAGCCTGAACCACCGAAAGCAGAGCGAGAGAAGCAGAAAACGAAAAAGGTTCCCAAGAATCCCGACAATGCGGTGGCACCCGTCCCACCGCTTCCTACAAGCTTAGTGTCTGAAGACGAGGTCGAGATTCTGACGTCTGCTGAAGACCAGGATCTCGCTGGTCTCTCAGCCTTCACCCTTTCTTCTGCATTGCTCTTCTGGAAACCTGGTTTCCAGCTCCTGTTCTCCAAGTTTTTACATTAATATGGACACAAATGGTTCAGAGTGGCCACCTGGAAATTCCATCACTCACTCAGAGATGATCGCAGTAGGCTCTGTTTGCCAGTAGACCTCTCTGTCAATGATGTGCACGATGATTAACGTAACACTTACCAAAGAAATGTGCGGTACAAACTTTACTGGCAGATTTCCTAAACTTTCAACAGCCATTTTGGATGTCCCAGATCTGACACTTGCAAAGAATATGATTCGCTTCAGTGAAAAATAAATGCAGATAAAGAAGATGCAGTGAAAAAAACTTTTGAGGTACTGAAAGTGGAAGCTTTCTCAGACCAAACAAGAACATTTATTATGAATGCCAGACAGGAAAAAGTTAAATTGCATCTCGATTGATTTTATGCAGAATTTACCTCTTCCTCACTTACCAACAATTGTTGTATACTACATGCATCTGTCGTGGTATTATGACTTCGAGATACACGATTCTGGAACGTGAAATGTCGAAATGTACAGTTATTTGGATAATGAGGGAAAGAATGGGTCCCAATGAGGTTATTTCGACACTGCTATATTTCCAAGCATCTGACACTCAGAATCAACAAAGGAGATGATTTTAATAAGTGACAGTTGTCCTGGAGAAAACAAAAATTAAACAGTGGTTAACTTCCTCTTCTGTGTAGTGCACATTATCAAACATTTTCGAAGAGTTTCATACCATTTCCCCATTCGCGTTCACAACTACCTACCATATGACCAGGATTATTCACTTATTCCTGCTCAATGCACGAAGACTGCCACTGCCAAACTTCTCAAAATGTGGCATGAATGTATTCTGAAGTCTTGAACGGGTCCATCTTAATTTTCTGGAGATATCCACCCACCATGATTTCAAGGATTTTAAAAAAGCAACCACCAGGTAGTTTTTAAAATCCCCAAAACCAGCATTCAGGCCTTCATCTTCAATCCGTGCAGTTCAACTTTTAACACAAAGCTGTATATTTGCAAGATGAATATCATCATACTTTGAGCTGTCATATTATCACAGCTCCAAAGTCCAAAGCTCCTGACACAGTGAACTTACCACGAGCTTTCACATCCCCTTCTGGAGCGAAATCTGCGAAGGCTGAAACTGTATTAAAACTTGTGGAATACCTTAAAAATTTTGCAGGCATAGAGAATTACTCAAGACTGTTTGGCCCTCTGTGGCTATAGGGGTTATTATAAGAACCGGGCAGCTTATGAAAGGATGTCTGGTGGCGTCTGCATCTATGTTCTTCACTCTCTACACAACAAGTCTGTCCCTCTACAAACACCTTTAAAGGCTGTCGCTGTTTGGGTGTGGACGCCATAGGCTGTTACTGTCTGCAGTCTGTATCTTCCACAAGATGGTGATGTCCCACAGCTTTTCTTAGCTGCGCTGATCTCCCAGTTGCCGCCACCTTTCTTGTTACTGCGCGACTTCAACGCCCATAACCCTCTGCAGTCTGTATCTTCCACCAGATGGTGAAGTCCCACAGCATTTCCTGGCTGCGCTGATCGCCCAGTTGCCGCCACCTTTCTTGTTACTGTGCGACTTCAACGCCCATAACCCTCTGTGGGGTTGGTCAGTGGCAATAGGTCGAGGCGCCGTCGTTGAGAATGTATTGGCACAGCTCGACCTCTCCCTTTTAAACGACAGTGCCTTCACACATTTCAGTGTGGCGCATGGCACGTACTCCGCCATTGACCTTTCGATCTGTAGCCCTAGCCTCTTACCGTCTGTCCAATGGAGAGTGTGCATGACGACCTGTGTGGCAGTGACCACTTTCTGATCCTTCTGTCACTGGCACAACGTCACTCTTCTGGGCGCCCTTTCAGATGGGCTATGAATAAGGCTGACTGGGATTTGTTCTCCTCCACTGCCGCTATTGAGCATCTTTGTAATGACGCCACCGGCATCGTTACTGCCGCAGAATCTGCCACTCCCCGTTCTTCTCGGTCCCCTCGGCGGAGGACTGTGCCTTGGTGGTCACCTGAGATTGCTCAGGCGATTAAATATCGCCGGCGGGCGCTCCAGCGTCACAAGCGGCATCCATCTTTAGAAAACCTCGTCACCTTTAAACGGCTCCGTGCGTGGGCCCGCCGCACCGCTCGCCAACACAAACAGGAGTGCTGGGAGCGGTATGTGTTTACCATTGGCCTCCATTTCTCTCCATCGCAGGTCTGGGCCTAGATTCGACGCCTCTACAGCTATCGGACCCCTGTCAGCGACCCTGCGCTCTCACTGAATGGAGCAGTTGGTACTGACTCCGACGTAATTGCCAACCGCTTGGCAGAGCATTTTGCTCTGAGTTCCGCTTCTGCGAATTACCCACTGGCCTTCCACTCCATTAAAGAGCGGATGGAACGTCGGAGCCTTTCATTTCGCACCCACCATCCTGAATCCTACGATTTCCATTCAGTGAGTGGGAATTTCACAGTGCCCTAGCCACTTGCCCTGATACCGCTTCTGGGCCAGATCGCACCCACTGTCAGATGCTGAAACACCTTTCAGTGGACTGCCAGCGACGCCTCCTCGACCTTTATAACCGTCTCCGGGTCAAGGGTGAGTTTCCGTCACAATGGCGGGAAAGCATTTTCATCATCGTTTTGAAACCTGGCTAGAAACCTTTGGAGGTGGACAGCTACCGCCCCATTAGCCTCACCAATGTTCTTTGCAAGTTGCTCGAACGGAAGGTGAGCCGGCGATTGAGTTGGGTACTCGAGTCTTGGGGCCTCCAGGCTCCGTCTCAGGGTGGGTTCCGTAAAGGCCGCTCTGCCGCCGACAATCTGGTGAGCCTTGAGTCAGCCATCCGTACAGCCTTTGCCCGCCGTCAGCACCTCGTTGCTGTCTTTTTCGACATGCGAAAGGCATACGATACGACATGGCGCCATCACATCCTCTCTACACTTCATGATTGGGGTCTTCGGGGTCTGCTGCCGATTATCATATGTAATTTTCTGTCGCATCGTACCTTCCGCGTGCAAGTCGAGGCCTCCCATAGTTCTTCTCTAGTTCAGGAGAACGGGGTGCCATAAGGGTCTGTTTTAAGTGTCTGCCCGTTTTTAATTGCAATTAATGGGTTCGCTGCGGCGGTGGGAACGTCTTTCTCGGCTTCCTTGTATGCTGGCGACTTCTGCCTCTACTATAGCTCCATTGGCATTGCAGCTGCTGAACATCAGCTGCAGGGTGCTATCTGCAAGGCGCAGTCTTGGGCTGTAGCGCATGGCTTCCAGTTTTCGGCTGCCAAGACCTGCGTTATGCATTTCTGCCAGCGACGCACAGTTCAGCCTGAGCCGCAGCTTTATCTCGCCGGCGAACGTCTTGCGGTGGTGGAGACACATCGCTTTTTGGGTAGTTTTTGATGCCCGGTTGACTTGGCTCCAACATATTTGGCAGCTTAAGCAGATGTGTTGGCGGCATGTTAATGCTCTGCGACGCTTGAGCCACAGCAGGTGGGGCACCGACCTCTTTACCCTCTTACGGCTCTACCAGACATTAATCCAGTCACGTCTGGATTATGGAAGCCTGGCTTGTGGTTCAGCATCCCCATCTGCACTGCGTGTGCTGGACCCAATCCTTCACAGCGGGATCCGACTTGCCACTAGTGCTTCCCATACCAGCTCTGTGGACAGCATACTTGTGGAGGCCGGTGTCCCTCCATTGCGGTTACGGTGCCAACTTCTACTGGCCCCTTATGCTGCGCATGTTTGTAGCCAGCCCGGGCATCCTAATTATCGTCTCCTGTTCCCGCAGTCAGTCGTCCATCTCCCAGAACGTCGGCCCCGGGTCGTGTTGTACGATCGCCGTCCGCGTCAGAGAGCTTCTCTCCGGGTTTGGGGTTTACCCTCTTCCACCTCGTTTCCGGGCCCCTCTGCGAACACCCCCGTGGTGTGTGCCCCGCCCTTGCCTTCGGCTATACTTGGCACAGGGCCCGAAGGACTCAGTCCCTCCGGAGGCCTTCCGCCGCCGCTTTTCTTCCAACCTAGTCATGTATCGGGTTTTGGCGTTGTTTATTCTGACGGTTCGATGGTTGCTGGTCTTGTCGGTTGTGCTCTATCTCTAGGGGACCATTACAAACAACGATCCTTGCCGGCTGGCTGCAGCGTTTTCACTACTGAGCTGGTCGCCATCTTTCGTACCCTAGGGTACATCCGCTCCTCCTCAGGTGAGTCCTTCGTTATCTGTGTCGACTCCCTGAGCAGTTTATGAGCTTTCGACCAGTGTTTCCCTCGTTCTCGTCTGGTGATGGCTATCCAGGAGTCCCTGCATACTCTTGGCCGCTGCGGACGCTGTGTGGTATTTTTGTGGACCCCAGGCCATGTTGGGATACCAGGCAATGAACATGTAGACCGCCTGACGAAAGAGGCCACCAGTAAACCATCTCTGGACATTGGCCTCACGGAGACGGATTTGAGGGCAGTCTTACGCCGCGCAGTTCTCACGCTTTGGGACGCTGCATGGCGCGATCTGACCACACGTAATGAATTCCGTGCTGTCGAGGAGACGACAGCTGTGTGGCGATAATCCATGTTAGCCATTCGCAGGGACTCAGTCGTCCTTTGTCGGCTCCGCATTAGACACACCCAGCTGACGCATGGATATTTACTGAGCCGTGGGGACCCACCTCTCTGTCGCTGCGGGGCGGTTTTGACGGTGGTGCACATTTAATTGTCCTTTCAGCTTTGCTCAGGCAGACATTTGCGCTGCCTGATACGCTCCCTGCCCTTTTAACTGATGACCCTGCTATGGTAGGCTTAGTTTTGCGTTTTATTCGGGCAGGGGGCTTTGATCAATTTATCTAAGTGTTTGTCGTTCTGTGTTGATTCTGGCTTATGGCTTCCGATTTTAGTTTGATTTTTAGTGTATTTCTCGGTGGTTGGCATTTCCTATTTTCTCTCTATGGTCGGCCAACTACTGTCACACTCTGTGTGATTTTAATTCGTTTTGTCTCATTCTGTCTGAGTCTTTCTTGTCCTGTGTCGTCTGCCGTCTTTTCTGTTGTTCGTTTTTTTATTCTCTGTGGGTGTTTTTAGTTTTTGGAAAAAGGGACCGATGACCGTAGCAGCCTGGTCCCTTTAATCCCCCAAACCAACTAACCAACCAATTATTATTATTATTTGCTTGTTCTTCGATATACTCAAACCAGACAGGAGAAGCCATGATAAACCAAACTAGCGCCCTTGACAGGACCTTTTATTGTATTTGCTAGATTGTTTTTCTTTGTTGCATGGATAACTGGATAATATCCAGCGAGCTATTGCTATTGAATATTTGTAAAGACCAAACAAAAAGACGAACCATTGGTATTGTTGATGAAACCTGGAATCTACACTGCATACTTGTATCCAAGAGAAGACATCGCATTTTTACATTAGCATGCTAGTCCAAGAGCTTCCAGTAATTGTAGCTTGCTTCCCAACTTTGTGAAAATTTTCTATAACAATAGCAGTCATTTTCCGCAAGATTGGGTACTCCAAATTATTTTTATCTTACAGTTTCTTACACCAATACAGTCAAACTATTCCACAAAATGGCCGAATTGTGTTACGTGCAACGCAAATTGCAAGCAGCCAAAAATGTTGATTATTTCACCATTAATTGCAATTCTTGCTCAGTGAAGCCAACATTGTTGCCATACGAAATTAATTTCATGAATTCATTCTCAAACGTATTTAAAGGTTTTTCTTGCAATATACATTACGTGTAGCATGGTGGTAACACGTAAACAATTATCAAAAATGGAACACGACAGAAAACAGATGCAAACCAAATCCAACTTGGACATAGGACGAAATACTGACAATAACTCCAGAGTTGGCCCCAATAGTAACCATAAATCAGCAGTTAACATGCCTAGTGACGGAAATTTCGTAAATAGACCGACCATAGTCAAATAGCTAAATGAAGCTAAGAGCACATTCTTGTCCGTGGTATCATGTCAAACGACATGGCGGGGAGAGGGGAGGAGGGAAGCGCAGTTTCAGTTGACAAATAATGCCAGCATGTTTGACACTATTATCAAGCAAGTGACTAAGGAAGACACCGACGCACATATGTTATCAATACATAATCGGATGACTGAAAACAAAAATCTGATAATCGAAATAAAAAAAGACATTGACGAACACATGGCAGTTTTAAAAACGCGACATGACGAGATTAAGGCTGAATGAAGAGCACTAAAAAACTTGTAACGATAATTTGTGTGAGAGAGCAGACGAGATTAACACGACACTGAGCGGCCAAAAGTCCTAACTTGACTCAAAATTTTCCGAATTGTACTTAAAGCAGGAAAAAGCCATACAAGACGTAACAGATGTTGAAACTGAAGTCAAACATTTAAACGCTACATGCGAAGCTGTTGCCACTCAAGTGATATCTTATCCATCAGTTCATGACTCAATAAAAACACACATTACTGTAATTGAAGGCGAAGTTAACACTATGGATAAACAAATTATAGACTAACAGCAATTACACAGTGGCAACCGTTTTGCCAACATAAATAAAGAATTTCGTGACTGGATTGACGAGAAAAAAAAATATTTAGACCAACGTATGGAGGAAAAATTACCTATTGTTGTGCACTACACCGTAGCCGAATTTGTTGAAAATAATAAAAATGTCATAGCTGAGGCAACGCACCACGACGGAAACAACTAAAAGATGACGTACGACCAGCATGTAGTAATAATAATAATCAATGTGCTCACTTTGGTAATGACAACAGATATATGTACGACATGTACTCTCCGTACACAACACACACCTCACAGCAACAACTCTACACACCTGTACACATGAAACCTAATTACAATCGGGACATTTAAGGGCAGTACATTCCTTTCCATCCACCACACGATCACTACAATAATTACACTGAAATCAGTCGACATTACAGTGCCAAAGAAGAAGAAAGTCTGATTAAACATCGGCAATTTCAACCTTTCATCCCAGGAAAACGTACTGTACATCCTGTAATTTTTCTGAATTTAGAAATGCGTTCCCAAGAGCATGCAGTGACTGAAAGAGAATTTCTTACGTTGTAAGTTACATCCAAGGTGACGCAGCTGTCTGGGCTTATAATGTACCCGACAATGCTAAACATGGCAATTTGCACCGGTATTTTAAGAAATATTTGAATATGGGCCACTTTCTTGATGAACATGTAGATACGTGAAAGCCAGATTGCCTTTTAACGTTAAAGAGAAGTTAATGCACATTCCAGACAATGATGCAGAATATTTTCTGTCTTTGTTTGAATCTGTTGATATGTTACACTACTGGAAATTGAAATAAGAACACCGTGAATTCATTGTCCCAGGAAGAGGAAACTTTATTGACACATTCCTGGGGTCAGATACATCACATGATCACACTGACAGAACCACAGGCACATAGACACAGGCAACAGAGCATGCACAATGTCGGCACTAGTACAGTGTATATCCACCTTTCGCAGCAATGCAGGCTGCTATTCTCCCATGGAGACGATCGTAGAGATGCTGGATGTAGTCCTGTGGAACGGCTTGCCATGCCATTTCCACCTGGCGCCTCAGTTGGACCAGCGTTCGTGCTGGACGTGCAGACCGCGTGAGACGACGCTTCATCCAGTCCCAAACATGCTCAATGGGGGACAGATCCGGAGATCTTGCTGGCCAGGGTAGTTGACTTACACCTTCTAGAGCACGTTGGGTGGCATGGGATACATGCGGACGTGCATTGTCCTGTTGGAACAGCAAGTTCCCTTGCTGGTCTAGGAATGGTAGAACGATGGGTTCGATGACGGTTTGGATGTACTGTGCACCATTCAGTGTCCCCTCGACAATCACCAGTGGTGTACGGCCAGTGTAGGAGATCGCTCTCCACACCATGATGCCGGGTGTTGGCCCTGTGTGCCTCTGTCGTATGCAGTCCTGATTGTGGCGCTCACCTGCACGGCGCCAAACACGCATACGACCATCATTGGCACCAATGCAGAAGCGACTCTCATCGCTGAAGACGACACGTCTCCATTCGTCCCTCCATTCACGCCTGTCGCGACACCACTGGAGGCGGGCTGCACGATGTTGGGGCGTTAGCGGAAGACGGCCTAACGGTGTGCGGGACCGTAGCCCTGCTTCATGGAGACGGTTGCGAATGGTCCTCGCCGATACCCCAGGAGCAACAGTGTCCCTAATTTGCTGGGAAGTGGCGGTGCGGTCCCCTACGGCACTGCGTAGGATCCTACGGTCTTGGCGTGCATCCGTGCGTCGCTGCGGTCCGGTCCCAGGTCGACGGGCACGTGCACCTTCCGCCGACCACTGGCGACAACATCGATGTACTGTGGAGACCTCACGCCCCACGTGTTGAGCAATTCGGCGGTACGTCCACCCGGCCTCCCGCATGCCCACTATACGCCCTCGCTCAAAGTCCGTCAAGTGCACATACGGTTCACGTCCACGCTGTCGCGGCATGCTACCAGTGTTAAAGACTGCGATGGAGCTCCGTATGCCACGGCAAACTGGCTGACACTGACGGCGGCAGTGCACAAATGCTGCGCAGCTAGCGCCATTCGACGGCCAACACCGCGGTTCCTGGTGTGTCCGCTGTGCCGTGCGTGTGATCATTGCTTGTACAGCCCTCTCGCAGTGTCCGGAGCAAGTATGGTGGGTCTGACACACCGGTGTCAATGTGTTCTTTTTTCTATTTCCAGGAGTGTATATGAGGATCAACGCCCCGCACGGCAAAGCAGCTCCCGCAATGTGTACGTCAGCGGCATGCAAAACGCGCAGGCCAGCCAACTCAATCCTGGCACGCCAGCCACCGTCGGTTACGTAGCGCAGCAGAATCAACAGCTTCCTTCCGCAAACCAATACAAGTACCAACATCAGCGGACACACTCCAGTATGAACAATAATCATAACATATCATACACAACAAGCGACAACCCACAAAAGAGGTGCCGCAACAATAGTAATGGAAATAACAGAAATGGAAACAACAAAAACTGGAACAGAAACAAAAAAATATCAGCCTGTACAAAATCAACAGCAAAACCGTAACAGTAATTACAGTAATGCGTGCCTTATATACTGGTCCACCACTTCAGTGGCAAATACCTCCACAGCTTGTACAAAACCAAAATTGGGCTTTCCCCATCAACCAGCAGTTAAGTCAAGCTGATCAACCGCAAAAGCCACAACCGATTGGAGAGTGGAATACACAATACCCTAAGGTAAACATAACAGAAGTGTCAAGTGAAACTCCGCCTCATCCTGTATCATCACCTGCACCAATTACGACGATGTCAAACTAAAGACAGTCACTACTGTGCCTCAGGTCGTGGCTGAAGAAGGTTTGGGGGGCGACTTCAGTATGAACTCGTTGTTTGATACACCCAATTATGAACAACACAATGATTATGTAGGAAATAGTTTTAAGCTGCAACCACTGTTATTCATACAATCATGATGAGAGCTCATCTGATAAACTATTGCAGGAAAATACGCAATGTCGTTCATCTAACAATGAAATTGTTTTAGCTACAGCAAATGGTATAGTAAGAGGTATTCCAACCAGTATTGTTTAGGACACAGGAGCGGCAGTGAGTGTTTTGTCACATAATTTCTATAAGAAAATGTTTGAATTTGAACCTGTACCAGAGTTCAAGATTTTAACTGCCGTAGGTAATAAGCCTAGTAGAGTTATGAAATAGGTTGATGTGACAATTAAGATAGGTAATGGAATAGTACAATGGCCATTACTAGTGGTCCAGAATCTAGTTACTAATTGTATTATAGGTTTAGATATATTATGTGAGAAGGACGGTATTGTTGACTTCTCGAAACGTAAATGTTTCCTTAGACGTAAGAGCAATGAAATCACGATTGACTTGGATACCAGGACTCTAAAACATGACAAGTATTGTACAGGCGAGAAAATTAAATTTTTGCAGGAGAGCGACGAAACAAACATGCAGACACTCGCACCTGATAAAGAATATGATGACTTGAAAACACTGGTTAGCCATAAGTTAGGTGAAACCACTGCTATTACTGATGATGAACGCAATGAGCTTTATCAAGTACTATCTACACATATACAGGTCTTTACCAACGACCAGGTGTCATTAAGACATATGATAATAAAATTTAAATCAAGCGTCACCAAATTTTCTATCACAAAACCTATTGTACCACAATCTCAACGATCTGTGGTGTGGCAAGAAATTAAACAGATGTTGGAGTGGAAGGTCATCGAACCCTCCACATCTCCCTACTGTAGTCCATTACTCGTCGTCAACAAACCTAACAAAAATAGTACAGTCGTGTTGGGCGGACGTGCCATAAATGAAATTATACTACCTGTACTCACTAAACCAGAAAATTTAGACGAACAATTACAGAAATTTTTAGGTGCTAAGTACTTTTCTACGATCGAACGATCGACTTAACAAATTCGTTTTGGCAAGTCGCAATTACTCCTGATTCAAGAAAATATACTGCTTTCATATTCGGGGGCGAACATATCAATTCTGTGTTCTTCCTTTCGGATTGAGCTTCAGTTCAGGAGTATTTATGGAAATCGTTTCTGAAAAAGGGAAATTTGTTACCATCGAGTATAGATTTAAGTGTCAGGAAGTCGTTTCTGAAAGTATTTGTATGGAGTGTAGCAATGTATGGAAGTGAAACATGGACGATAAGTACTTTGGAAAAAAAGAGAATAGAATCCTTCGAAATGTGGTGCTACAGAAGAATGCTGACGATTAGATGGGTAGATCACATAACTAATGAGGAAGTATTGAATAGAATTGGGGGGAAGAGGAGTCTGTGGCACAACTTGACGAGAAGAAGGGAACGGTTGGTAGAACATGCTCCGAGGCATCAAGGGATCAGAAATTTAGCATGGGAGGGCAGCGTGGAAGGTAAAAATCGTAGAGGGAGACCAAGAGATGAATATACTAAGCAGATTCAGAAGGATGCAAGTTGCAGTAGGTACTGGGAGATGAAGAAACTTGCACAGGATAGGGTATCATGGAGAGCTGCATCAAACCAGTCTCAGGACTGAAGACCACAAAAACAACAACATTGGATATTGTACTTCGTGACGAGTTAGTTGAGACTGTTACACATTATGTTGGTAATCTTTTGATAGCTACTAGGATTTGGAATGTGCATCTTGACACCCTTGAAAATATTCTGTATAAATTTGCACAAGCTGGTGTAACAGCTAGCCTAAAGAAGTCAAAAATTACTTGTAGTGAAATTAGGTTTCTTTGACACATAATAAATGCACAAGGTATACGCCCTGATCCAGGTAAGTTGGACGCTATTAGGAATTTTCCTTGTCCTTGCACTGAAAAACAAATCAAATCATTTCTGGGAACAGAAAGCATCTCCTTAACTTACTTAAGAAGAATCAGGTATGGATCTGGTCTGAGCAGTGCCAGCAAGGTATACGCCCTGATCCAGGTAAGTTGGACGCTATTAGGAATTTTCCTAGTCCTCGCACTGAAAAACAAATGAAGTCATTTCTGGGAACAGTAAGCATCTTCTAGATATACTTAAGAAGAATCAGGTATGGATCTGGTCTCAGCAGTGCCAGCAAGATTTTGATAACATTATGCAAACATTGGTGAATGCAAACATTTTAGACCATCCAGACTTTATTTTAGATTTTAGTATGACGTATGATGCGTCATGCAGTGGATTGGGTTGTTGCCTATTTCAATTAGTTAAGATTGGAACAGAAAAAAATCATTGGATTGGCAAGCTGTAATTTAAGTGAATGTAAACGTATTTATTCAACCACGGAACTTGAAACTCTTTCTGTTGTGTAGGTGGTAAAAAAGTTTAACTATTATTTGTATGGTAAACGCACGAACATTTATACAGATCACCAGGCTCTGACATTTTTGTTAACATGTAAATTAGTTCTTCCTCGATTATCACGCTGGGCTTCATCTCTACAGAATAACTCATTTGAGACTGTATACGCTGAAGGTAAGGACAACATCATTACTGATGCTTTGTCCCGTCTTCCACAAGGTATGGATGATTGTAACACTGACCAACATGATGTCAATGACTACAGAATACTCCTAACGCAGGATAAATAATATTACCAATATTACATTGATTTGTGTAGGAATATGGCACCTTTACAAAAATCGGATGCACACTGGAACAAGGTAAGAACTTTAGTCATAGATCAACCCGACCATCCACTGTCTAGCAGTTATCTTACATATAATGACGTGTTATTCTATCGTCGTCATCCTGATGGCTCTAACTGATATATATATATATATATATATATATATATATGTGTGTGTGTGTGTGTGTGTGTGTGTGTGTGTGTGTGTATGTATTCCCAAGGACTCAGAACACAACTTAATCTGGCACACACTTAGTTTGGGCACATCATGGAACGAGGAAGTGTCTTGCAAAGCTTAGCACGTATTGTTATTTCACTAATATGAGACGAAAAGTTCACAATGTTCTTAAAACGTGCATATCTTGACTGAAATCTAAACCTCAGAACCTATCGTCAAAGAGAGATCTACATTCCGTACTACCCAGCAAACCTCTGTAAACTGTAAGTACGGACATAAGAGATCCACATCCAGCAAGTAGCGGTGGTGTGAAGTATGTTTTAGCACTTTATGATATATTTTCTAAACATGTTACACTGTATGCCATAAAATCTGCAACTGCTAATGCAAACATTAGACAATTCTCACGTGACTACATTCCTCACGTGGGAAAACCGAGGGCAATTTTATCTGACAACGCCACGTACTACACAGAATACAAATATTGTAAATTCTTGAAGGGGAATAGCATTAAGAGCATCTTTATATCGAAGTTTAGCCCACAATCTAATCCTACTGCACGAATTTTCAGAGAGCTGAACAGATTCATGGGGACATATATACCTACAGAACATTCTAATTATGTTAAGTTATTTGTCACTATTTGAAGAAGTCAACAACAACCTGAATATATATGACACAACCTATACAACTAACGAGCTTATGTTCGACCGCAATGAATCAAATGAGTGGGACAATCCGCTGTAAAAGCTTTCACCTCAGCAGCAGTTGCACGGTGAAAAGATAAAAGAAGTACTGACTTCGCTGACGCAGCATGCTAATGCAACAAACAGGTACTACTCTAGTACTATTAAGCGAAATCATCAATTCAAGGTAGGCATGCAAGTACTGTTGCGTACTCACAACAAATCTTCTGCACTAAAACAATGGAACGCGAAGTGGCGTCTGCTGTACCACGGTCCATACGTAATTGTCAACATACCACTTCCTGGTGCATACCTGTTGCAGAACACAAAAACAAACAGAATCATTGGGCTTTACGCTCAGCGAGACTTGAGAGTATTTCATTCTAAGCAGTAAACGTACATTTATTAGTAATGAATAAGTAAACTGTATTTTTATAAACCACACGCACCTCTCAGTACTACTGCAAGGAAATAAGGTAGCATAAAAAACTTAATTTCAGCTGATCCAGCTAGCAGAAGAAGAAGAAAGAAGAGATTTCGACTTCGCTGAACGTACATAAACAACATCAGCCTAAATTTTAAGCCAAATATTATGACAACATTTACGCAAGTGCGTTGAAAATATTTTTGAGACAACATAATTGACTAACTGTAGCGTCGGTCAAGGACTATTCCTGACTGATTGACATATACACGAAATCACACGACAACCAAACACTGTCACCTAGGAACGGATTACACACACTTCATACTGCATAACACATGTTTATCTGAAGCTTAGGCCATATACACACTCTACACACACTCGTAACTCGAGAATTCCGTAGGTTTGATTCAAGTGTGTTGCTTTAGGCGTTTCTCCATTAGTATATGTGCGCTTGGGCTTTGTAATGTCCCCACAGAAAATTACCCTCTACCACGCACCAATTAATCA
This sequence comes from Schistocerca cancellata, assembly GCF_023864275.1. Classification (NCBI taxonomy): domain Eukaryota; kingdom Metazoa; phylum Arthropoda; class Insecta; order Orthoptera; family Acrididae; genus Schistocerca; species Schistocerca cancellata. The sequence goes on from NC_064632.1 coordinate 566,617,144, forward strand.
TTGTCAATCAAATCATCCACATTTATTCACTTTGGAAAAGTATCTGATCGAATTTTCTAGTAATATATGCGCCGACAGCTCGTCGACGCCAAAGTATTTTCTAGTACGTTTATTCTTTGGAATAACAGAGATACATATATGTATTCTCCATGGTTGTTAGACTGGTAACTAGGACAGCTTCGGAAGTATCTGTTGAAAGATTGACGGGTTTCTAAAAGAGACATATTTGCTTTTCTTCTCGCTAAAGCGAGCTATTAACATTTGTGCCACTAGCGGGTTGTTTGAAGAGAAAAAAATTGTAACGGAAAATAATTAAGACTTGGAACCAACAGAGATCTGGACATGTAATGGAGCTGGATTGAATATACAATTTCCTTCATAAATAAGGTTTGTGACCCCTTTAATTCTGGAGTGAATGAACGAATGAGTTCTTTGTCTGAATCATTGATGATCGCGTTGGCCCTGTAACTAGTGGGGAAGTTTCAGCTGTGTCGAAGAGAGGCTGCAATCACCGAGTCTTTGTTAAATCGTCCAAAAAGGCTTCGTACACATCTGGAATTAGAAATCTTTCGTAAAAGGAACGAATTGTTCAAACGATGGATTTTCCCAACTGAATGCAGCGCTTAACAATAATAATAAATGTAAAGATCTTTTACAGCAAGCGAGCCGCTGAATACTAAGACGAAGGGCTCCACCAGAGATTCTATTTGGATGATTTCACGTAATGAAATATTATATCAAAAACTGTACATAGATAAAGGAGAGAGAGAGAGAGAGAGCGAATGAAAATTAGAGAAAATACTAATAATCCTCCATTAGTCTAATTTTTCGCCTGTCTTATCACGGATCAGCCTAAAGACAAAACGGGAGGCCCTTACTTTACTGTATAGATTTATGTGTGAAAGTGAATGGATTTTAAAGGCAACAGATACACGTCTAGACAGACAAGATATTACACAAAGTTAGCGGCAAGCTGCATACATTCATCATAGCATCTAATCTTACCATAATACATTATAGCTTGTTTGCTGATGTATCCAGATGTTGTGTCTAATCTTTCTAATTTCAGGTGCCATCATTCCGCGAATGCAAAATTTGGTTCAAAAATCTGTAATGTCTGTAAAATTATATAAGTACTTGTATTCCAATAAAGCCAAAATGTAATGTATGTATTAATGTATAATTATCTATATTGATGTAAAGTAAAATGTAATATGTTGGTAGGTAAATGTGACCAGAATTTGTAATATGTATCAAAATGTGTAAAACCACGAGATTTATGTGAAAGAGGCTGCTTTAAAGTCATTCTGCATACATCGCAATGCCTTTAAGCGCGATGAAGTATGTGTGCAAATTATTAACACATATTCTTTATACATCGCTATCTGAATGATCGCGATGAAATATTTATGCAAAAAACTCATAACAAACATTCTCTGTACGTCGCCAGTACTGTGAGCGCGATGGAACTGTGCATGTTAAGTGCAATAACATTTGTGGTGCATCGCCTAATGTCATTTACCTTCATCAAACAGTGCAATATAAGCAACTGGTAAACCAATGGACCTGTTATATCCTAGCCAGTGGTGCCAGCCGAGCCCGCTGCCAAAAGGTTGGCAGCATCCAAGTCCGGACGCCGTCCGCATAAGCAGCGCCAGCGATACAGGTAATCGCCGCAAGTCTGCGCGCGCCACCGCTGGCTTCTGGCTTCTTAAGCGCTGGAGTCGCGAGCGCCACGACCAGTTCTGTATTCGCCGCTCAGTGGGATACTCGCCACCGATTTGTGTACTGGCTAGTACGTTGTGCGTTCATCGCAGCAGAGTTGATGTTTGTCGTCAGCCGACGCTGACCTAGCCGCTCCGACTCGAACTAGACAGATTTCTGTAGACACGGAGTTCACTACTGTGTTTCTGTATCTTCGTTAATAAAGATAAGTCCCGACTGTTATTTAATCAGAGTGTTTGGGTTTTCATCTTTCTGTTCACTGTTCCAGCGGACCGGTCGGCCCGCTATTAAAAGTGTGGCGGTGACTTCGTCGTTTCTACAGCGAAGTGTTTGTCGCGGCTTCACCGCCATAAAAGGACCTAAGGTCGCGACGCACAAAAGCACAGAAGACAAGTCCACGGGTGGAGGAATTTTGGATGGGACTTCAGGGAATGCAATGTCCTCGGAATACGACGGCGACTCTTACGTTGACAAATCGAGGATCGATGCCAGCAGTTACCCATCCGAATTCTTGCATCCATGCCTTCACGAAACTTGCGTTGTGGAATGAAAATCCACTGGTCTTCACTCACGCGACGCATGACCTAGGAAGAAGAGTGTTACCAGTGAAAATAAGCAGTGCAACGAGTCAACATGTTCACATATCGGTTGTCAAACCTGTGAACAATGACGCCGATATGCAATAACATTTACGTTACGCAAACTACCAAACTAATGCTCACCTTCGCGTTATTATTGTATGCATTGTGTAAATGAACTGCATAGGACGACACGTCGAACAAGGACAGCTAGTCTATAACAGAATGTCATTTTAAGAGCTATACATCCCATGAGAGACAATGGCCAATAATTAAATGTATTTTGCTTCAACATACGTGCTAGTTATAAGATTATTGTACCTTTTTTTGAAAAAAATTATTTGGAATGTTCTGTCACAGTGATGTCTTGTGCACACGCACACACGAACTATATACAGGGCTATTACAAATGATTGAAGCGATTTCACCTAAATTCACTGTAGCTCCATTCATTGACATATGGTCACGACACACTACAGATACGTAGAAAAACTCATAAAGTTTTGTTCGGCTGAAGCCGCACTTCAGGTTTCTGCTGCCAGAGCGATCGAGAGCGCAGTGAGACAAAATGGCGACAGGAGCTGAGAAAGCGTATGTCGTGCTTGAAATGCACTCACATCAGTCAGTCATAACAGTGCAACGACACTTCAGGACGAAGTTCAACAAAGATCCACCAACTGCTAACTCCATTCGGCGATTGTATGCGCAGCTTAAAGCTTCTGGATGCCTGTGTAAGGGGAAATCAACGGGTCGGCCTGCAGTGAGCGAAGAAACGGTTGAACACGTGTATCTGGACATGCTGGAAAATTGGCTCATGCCACAACTGGAGACCGACAGCGCCGATTTAATCTTTCAACAGGATGGTGCCCCACCGCACTTCCATCATGATGTTCCGCATTTCTTAAACAGGAGATTGGAAAACCGATGGATCGGTCGTGGTGGAGATCATGATCAGCAATTCATGTCATGGCCTCCACGCTCTCCAGACTTAACCCCATGCGATTTCTTTCTGTGGGGTTATGTGAAATATTCAGTGTTTAAACCTCCTCTACCAAGAAACGTGCCAGAACTGCGAGCTCGCTTCAACGATGCTTTCGAACTCATTGATGGGGACATGCTGCGCCGAGTGTGGGAGAAACTTGATTATCGGCTTTATGTCTGCCGAATCACTAAAGGGGCACATATCGAACATTTGTGAATGCCTAAAAAAACGTTTTGAGTTTTTGTATGTGTGTGCAAAGCATTGTGAAAATATCTCAAATAATAAAGTTATTATAGAGCTGTGAAATCGCTTCAATCATTTGTAATAACCCTGTATAAACTGTGTCGCGAGTTCAACCAACGGCTACTGCCAGACAAATACACGCGACTGCGCATACGCAGGAGCCGCAGTACCAACATTGTAACCCACTGGGCTTACAGGCCTCATTCAAATATTGTATACCATGAACTGTATTTGAATATGTACGTAAATATTGTACTGAATGTGCTTTAGGGTGAACTGATCGCCTGCAGGTGCGTCCTTTCGCCTCGCCATTCAGGGGGCAATTTAAAGGCACTTTCGCAGGATGGGCGTGGATGTACAGCAAAAACGTAGATATAAGTTCAGATTATAACTAAAGAATTACGTAAGATATTAGTTACTATAAGTGGTTGTATCGGTTGTAGCATGCAACCGCTGAAACATTAGAATAGTTATACAGTTCTGTTTTCATGCCGAAAATACGGCACCTTTCTTGTTCTGGAAACCGTCTTGATCGGACGCATATCTGCCATCGCTGCAGATAATTATTTGGCACATCGCCATCATTCTAGGAGACGCAATCTCACTAGGCGTACTCACAGCTGCACACAGCAACAAAATTGGTGTAAGTATCTACATGGTTAATTTAATGAAATGTTCTGTGAATACAATCCTAGTATTTAATGTTGTGTTTCATTTACGTTACAAGCTATTGTTCCAATTAAACGGCGTCTTTTCAAGGCTAAAGGTTCCGTGTTACAAATTATATCAAAGGTCCAGTACGAACCAAAGCTTTGGAAATATTCAAACTACGAACTCCGATATTTTCTGAAAAATCATGGTCAGTTTACCTTCCACAAAAAACCATTGTCAAGCGCACAAAGTTTGTATAAACTGATCACATTATAACACCATTAATTATTATTATTATTTGCTTCTTCTTAGATGTACTCAAACCAAACAGGAAAAGCCATGATAAACCAAACTCCGTTACATACTCTCGTCCACATTTGGCACTCTATTTATGACAGCTGGTATTATAAGCATTTGTGGATTGGGCTGAACCTCATCTTCATTTTCAGCCATTGAATCAGTTCCAGTTTCTTCCAACTCATCGTCCACTTCACATTAATATGAATCTGATTCGTTCCAAGAGTTCTTGAACGACTCTTTCAATAGAACTATCATGTGAACCTTTTTTTTATTTACGTGTTACTTCACCAGCAAAAACGATGAGAACAAAAATGTGCGACTTCATAAAAATATGGCTGAAGACAACAATGCAAACAGAATGAGAAGTTTGAGAGGTAGGAGACGAGGTATTGGCCGAAGTAAAGCTGTGAGGACGGGTTGCGAGTCGTGCTTGGGTAGCTTAGATGGAGTACGAGACAGTTAATAACATAGTTAGCACCAATGAAACACTGTACGCAATCGTACTCGGTGAAATAAATTTATGTCAACAATGCCATCTATCTGATACAATAATTCATAGATACACTTGCAGCGGTCACATGAAATGTTGGAAGTGGATTCTAGAGCAAATAGCTCTGATTACAAGGACATCCCCTGAGAGTATATAGCTGTCATTGTTACACAGGCGTGAAGCACGCTATTTCCCAGAGGCCAAAAATAACGCTCTTTACTGATTGCTGTAAAATTTTGTTAATTTCGTCATTAACGAACTAGAATCCGACAGCACCATAGACTTCAAGGTACACATGCTGTGTGAATACCAAAAAAATTATGACGTATTAGAATCACAAGAAAAAGTTCGGTAAAATGCTGAAAATTGTATTCGAAAGAATGAGCATTGGTTAATGTAAAAAAAAAAAGATGTGTTGACAGTGATGTATTGTAGTTACCTTAACGATATTATTGAAATTTTTACTGTAAAACTTTGGTTTGTGCTTTTCCTCCTTCAGAAATTAGGTTTTTTTCTTTTAATTTTATAAGCTAATGTAAAGAACTTATGTGACAGTCAGATTGTGTTTCTAATAGTGTCAAAACAGAAAACATTAAAGCTGCATTATTGGTTTATAGTATAACTATGAAAATTGACATTTTTATGGAAATGTCTTTATCGATTGGTTAAAACTACAAGATTGTGTTTGATATATAATATTGAATGGCTGGCAAATTGCCCTGTCAATTTTTGCATTGTGACGTGTAAGTCAGTTTCACAGTGAAAGATTTATTATATTGTTCTGATCACTTCAGATAATTATTATTCCATTAATGTTCAGAAAGTGTAGTTGGAAGACTAGTCAACTTTATAACATCTCTTTTCCGCCATTCTCAAATATTTAAGAGATTGTTTAATATTATTATTAAATTCTTTTTATGCGTTATGGGCATTAATCTTCCATATTCTCTATAAGTTTTGGTGACTTCCATATAATTGTATGAAATGTTCATAGCTAGTCTGACTGAGCTGAGAAGGTTAAATATCAGTTTTTTCCCTTAGCCTGTCTCTCACTGACATGACTTCCTTGTGTACATTAATATATTGAAAATTATCCGAAAAACATGCTGATATCCTCCATAAAGTGCTATTTATGCTTCTATAAAGATTAGAGCACATGTAATTCACAGTGCAGGTTTTTATTTATTTATGTTTGAAGAAGTTTGAATGTTTTTAAAAAACTTTTCTTGATGTTCAAATTAATTCTTTCTGGTAATTTAGTCAGTAACACAATCTTCTGTTGTATTTCTTTAACATTAGCATAATTACAATGATCAAACTGTTTTTGTTTAAATCATTTCATGAATAACATGTGTGCATGGTCATTACATGTACTTAGTATGTATTTGGAATGTGTAACATTGTTACTGAAATAAATGATTTACAATAAAAAAGGATGGTAGAATAATTGCCAGCGAAAGGCTAAGGTCCCGAATTCGAATGTCTGTCCGGCACATATTTTTAATCTGCCAGAGACTTTCATAACAATGCAAACCTTCAAGCGTTTTAAATATTTGAAACTGAAGTCTCAACCACCTGAAACGTTTCCTTGGTTTGAACGACAGCAGTGGACGGCATGCGGGGGGGGGGGGGGGGGAATTCTTTTAAGGTCCATGGAGGAGAATAAAATCAAATGAATTTAATTAACAAATTGTACAATCGCTCAGCTGTAAATATAATAATCAAAAATTAGTTTTGCTTTCAATTTCATATAGCAAAGGCCGTGGATACAACATATAAATATTGCCACTGCAGCACTAAAGTAGGGATGTTACAGAACGAGCCAAGTGGTTTATACACTGACGGGCCGTGGAAATTTTGGCTGGAATGTGACTGAAAGCAGCACATCACAACTACAAATTGGCCGCTATCTTGTGTAAATAATTCTGAATTTCTAGCAAAGATACCTCACAGCCCCACAGGCCTGCGATGGCGGTGTACTGCAGGCAGCGCTGCGCCTGGGCTCAACAAGCAGCCGCATCATCTTCCAGCATGAAGCCCTCCTTCTGGGAGTTGGTGCCTTTCCACTGGTGGGCCACCTGCAGGCTCACTCCAGCTCCAGTTCGACTCCTAGCCAGCGGCAGTGGGTCATGACAGCAGCGGAACAGTTGCTCTCCTTCCGGCCACGACTTATTGAAACGTGACTTCCCACTGGAAAGCTGACGTCCTCTGCAAATTTTCCTGCCATCTTCTGTGCCACTGGCACCACACTCACGCAGTGCGGTGCGTCTGAGTGGGGTTGGCCGCTTGCCGCATGTTCCTACCGTGTCACGCTCATTGGACCGTGTCCGCCACACCGCAGCGTAGTGTAGCTGCGTGAATTGTAATACAGTGAATGACTCGTAAATGGCCCGTATCCTTACCAAGACCCACAGCCCTAAGCAGAAGTGTCAAATTAAACCCCTTTCAGCTATCAGCTGTCAACCTTATTTTATTGTGCAACCAGTTTCAGCGTTTTACTACACCATCTTCAGGCTCCTGACCGACGTGTAGGAACACTCTACCTTGCTAGTGATCAAATCAGGGGCCAGTAACACTGGTATTAGTAGATATCTACTCGTTGTAGTGACCACTTCAACCGTCATCTGCCGATTGTTAGATAAACATTTCAAATGTTTATCTAACAATTGGCTGTGCCAAAATGTCTAGGCAACTTCCTCCCTCTTCCAGTACTCTACAAGCATATACAAGCTGAATATTTGTGCTTTAAGTCGACTAATACTTACTGGTGACGTCGTAGTATGGGGTGCCTATTTTACACGAGATGGAGCAAATTATTCTGAGACTTGAAAGACTTTTGAAATCTGGTTTCGCAGGACAGAGCGGATCAGGTTGTGAAAAGGGGCCAAAGTCAAACACACGCAACTTTATTCCTCAGGCCAATGCAGAGTTTTCTCTTTAAAACAACAAACATCACTTCACAGCTGAAGGCATCAAGTAATTTCTCCAGAATAAGTTTAAATGATTGCTTTCAAAACACTGGGATTTAGAGTAACGGCTGAAGGCCTTAGATGAGTAAAATTACAATATCTTCTTGGCTAAAGGCCGAATTAATATTTCAGATGAGCTAAGGAAATTCTTTAAAAGCCAAGCATTAACAAATTCCGGTTAAAGGCCATATTAAGGAAAATTCAAGTTAATTCTTCGGCTGAAAGCCCAATTAAAAAAAACTTTCTTTACATAATAAAAGAGGGACTTTACACAGTACAACAGAAAAACATCTTAAGAAAACTTGAAGTATCTTATCGGCTGAAGGCCCAAGCAATTACTCAAGAATAATTAATGACAACCTTAAGATAAACATTTACAGTACACGGCTGAAGGCCGTTTCAAGAATTCAAGATAATTAAATGAAACTTTACAGACAAGGATTTACATATTACAGGAACAGATTCTGAAAGAAACGCGGCTGGAGGCCTAAACACAGAGCAAACAAGAAATTTAAATAAAGCACGGCTGAAGGTCTAATTTGAATAATTAAAACAGCATTAACACACTAGAGACGGCCAAGTACAGTACTTACAAACTTACAAAAGGAGAAAACACAAATTAAAACAATAAAAAGTAGTGTTCAGAAAATACTCCAGGATAGGCCTGAGAAGGTGCCTTGCAGGTGTAGTGAAGTGGGACAGGTAGTCAAGGCTTAAGATCAGATAAAAAAAGGCAGTACAACCTAGGGACGGTTCACGACCGACAGACATCTGACCGATTTGCAACCGTCAGATCCAACTGCCACAAATACACTCCTGGAAATGGAAAAAAGAACACATTGACACCGGTGTGTCAGACCCACCATACTTGCTCCGGACACTGCGAGATGGCTGTACAAGCAATGATCACACGCACGGCACAGCGGACACACCAGGAACCGCGGTGTTGGCCGTCGAATGGCGCTAGCTGCGCAGCATTTGTGCACCGCCGCCGTCAGTGTCAGCCAGTTTGCCGTGGCATACGGAGCTCCATCGCTGTCTTTAACACTGGTAGCATGCCGCGACAGCGTGGACGTGAACCGTATGTGCAGTTGACGGACTTTGAGCGAGGGCGTATAGTGGGCATGCGGGAGGCCGGGTGGACGTACCGCCGAATTGCTCAACACGTGGGGCGTGAGGTCTCTACAGTACATCGATGTTGTCGCCAGTGGTCGGCAGAAGGTGAACGTGCCCGTCGACCTGGGACCGGACCGCAGCGACGCACGGATGCACGCCAAGACCGTAGGATCCTACGCAGTGCCGTAGGGGACCGCACCGCCACTTCCCAGCAAATTAGGGACACTGTTGCTCCTGGGGTATCGGCGAGGACCATTCGCAACCGTCTCCATGAAGCTGGGCTACGGTCCCGCACACCGTTAGGCCGTCTTCCGCTCACGCCCCAACATCGTGCAGCCCGCCTCCAGTGGTGTCGCAACAGGCGTGAATGGAGGGACGAATGGAGACGTGTCGTCTTCAGCGATGAGAGTCGCTTCTGCCTTGATGCCAATGATGGTCGTATGCGTGTTTGGCGCCGTGCAGGTGAGCGCCACAATCAGGACTGCATACGACCGAGGCACACAGGGCCAACACCCGGCATCATGGTGTGGGGAGCGATCTCCTACACTGGCCGTGCACCACTGGTGATCGTCGAGGGGACACTGAATAGTGCACGGTACATCCAAACCGTCATCGAACCCATCGTTCTACCGTTCCTAGACCGGCAAGGGAACTTGCTGTTCTAACAGGACAATGCACGTCCGCATGTATCCCGTGCCACCCAACGTGCTCTAGAAAGTGTAAGTCAACTACCCTGGCCAGCAAGATCTCCGGATCTGTCCCCCATTGAGCATGTTTGGGACTGGATGAAGCGTCGCCTCACGCGGTCTGCACGTCCAGCACGAACGCTGGTCCAACTGAGGCGCCAGGTGGAAATGGCATGGCAAGCCGTTCCACAGGACTACATCCAGCATCTCTACGATCGTCTCCATGGGAGAATAGCAGCCTGCATTGCTGCGAAAGGTGGATATACACTGTACTAGTGCCGACATTGTGCATGCTCTGTTGCCTGTGTCTATGTGCCTGTGGTTCTGTCAGTGTGATCATGTGATGTATCTGACCCCAGGAATGTGTCAATAAAGTTTCCCCTTCCTGGGACAATGAATTCACGGTGTTCTTATTTCAATTTCCAGGAGTGTAATAGAAAATGTCGGCCGATGACGAGTAAGTCAAAATACCTCTACTTCGGACACGGCCTCACCAAGGTCAAGGCATCACACACCATTCAAGACAAGTCTAAAAGAATACAGAAAACACAACTGTCAAATTGCTACGGAAGAAGGCTGCGGGTTCTAGCCAACAACACACACCACTTGTTATCACACGTGTCAACGGTTGACGAAAGACCAATCCACCAACGAAGAAATCCTAACGGTCGAGTTTTAAGAACAGGCAACTAATTGCTCAACTTGAGGATCCTGCTTCGGTGGAAAGCGAAAAGTCGCTCACATAGCTAGCGCCTCGAAATGTAACAGCGCTTGCCCGCCGCCAAAATCCCCGGCCTGGCTTCATTCACGCTGTGAAGACTACGTCGCTACTCAGTTCCAACTAACCAACAAGGTCCAACCACATCCCGACTCGTAAAAAGGTGTTCGTCCTGAGGATCCAAGACGTCGTCGAGAGAGACGATCGGCCGAGCAAACGACCAACGGGTGCCCACTTTCGCTTAACAGCGGTCCCGGCGAATACTAAACCCATACGGACCCGACCGTATGCTGGCTGCCAACTCTTCCCCGACTGATTCTGGTGTCAGTATTCAGCAGACCACATGTCGCCATCCGACGACCAGCCGACCCACCGACCAACGGCCTTCCATCTGCGTCGACCACGGTCTTGGCGCGTACTTGCACCGTGCAGACCGTGTAACAACAACAACGCTGTACTACGGTACATATAAATAATTTTTTTCTTCTGATAGTTCGATAAATTAGTGTAATCGATGTTCTGATTTCATTTCCTTTTTGTTTCATGCCATTATGTTAAAGAAACTGTAAACAATTTTCAAAGTGAATATTAATGTTTATGTCAAATTTCAAGCAATGTTGTAATAGAATTGAAGTGTAACAAATGTTGAGCCTGTTGTTAAGATGTTAAAGTTGTAATTGTGCGTCTGGTCCATACGTAGGCAATGTATTAGGATATGTAGAATGCAAAACCTCTGGTGAATACCCTGTCTGTAAGAGAGCGGTAAAAGTGGATGGCAGGCGAGCGCGGGAAAATGCACACGGGCGCTGCACGGCATAACGGGCTCGGCAGTAGTAGTCGGAGTTGGGCATTGGTCTGAGCAACACTTTCTGGATCGAGGAGGCTCTCCTGGAAGACGTGGTTTCATTGAGCATCGGGTATGCCGTTCCAACGCCCATACAGCATGGCAAAATTCCGTAGGCACTAAATGGAAAAGTATTGCGACGCTAAGAAGAGGTAAAGTGCCGATACATCGAGAGCCATAGCTCTGATTGTATGTGTGCTCTGTGCCTCGCCATCTCGTCGCCTGCCAACCGCCGCATCGATACGAACAGGTTGAAACTTTTAGTACTGTATTCGTGTGGACCAGTGTTACTTGTGTTACATACTGTTCAATAACAACTTAAATTTTACCAGAACTTTCCTATCATTTAATTGTCCTCACAACTAACCTAGACAGGGTCCATTCCAAATGTTGTGCAATCCGAGTGTCCCGAAATGAAAAATTAAAGTTTGTGTTAATAATAATTACCTGCAGACCTAGCTATGTTAGAATGATGTTTAAAGAACTGTTTTGTTAATGAACCAATAGAGGAATAACGAAGGTCTGACAAAGTTGGAAGATAACTTTGATATTGATTTAGTAATGAAGTTTAATTATTTCGAGACAGATATAATGGTATTTAAATGAGCAGGAAATAAGATAAAAAGAGTAGTAACTCATATATTGGAGATCTTGAGCACATAATGATTTCAGTAATCAAATTTTTTAATACAGTGATCATAACAGTTTCAGCCCCCCCCCCTTTTTTTATTCATTTGAATTCTGAAGTGTTCTAAACTGATTTGACCAGCAAAGTTAAAGTCAATATAAAAGGCAAAATTTATCAGTGATTTATCTTTATTAAAATTGACATTTTGTTTGTGGCTCGAAATTGCTATTTCTAGGGTAACCTATGTCCGATTTTAATCAGATCAATAGACAATACGAAGTTTTGTAGTAAACATTATAGTGTAGTGTTATGTACTTATGGTTTATCCATATCAGTACAGAAAGTAAAATTATCAGTTTAGTAGATTTTCTGGTTCTAAAATTTGCCATATTATGCAGTGTTACTACGTGTTGTTTTGCATGAACATACATCAACTTGTACAGGGAAGAAACTCAGTTAATGCCTAATTAGGCTGGCGACCGTATTATTAACAAGTTGGTAGCATCTGCTGTGTTGCTTTTTGTCCGTCCTAACGTGTAGTTGCAGTTCGGACTTATTTGACGTATCATTGTCATTACAGAGTGGGTGTAAGACTGATTTGCCACCATTCAGGTACACGCGGTCAATATCTATACGAAAATCCTTTCTCATAAGGTGAAGCCCGTCAACTTACCGTAGTACAGGCTTTAATGAGTATCGTGTGCCCCAAAGCGCAGTGTTACAACCCGCCTGCTATTGACTGCCAACTCGTCCAACAGCCGAGTAACGACGAATGCGACTCAGTCCACAACCCAAAGGGGACTGAGAGCCGACTGACTAACGTACGACTGTCAGCCTTACGAGTGACTCTGCCGAGTCACTGCACCGACTCACTCCACCGACTCCGTTACACCGCCTCGTTCCTGTCAGAGCAGAACTTGGAAAATACTCGCGCTCGCTCCACAGATAATAACACGAATCTGCTATCGGTAACGCCGGTGCTGCCACTCACGGACAGCGAAGGCGAGCTAGGATAGTGGCGCCAGAAGACATTAACACAAAACTAAATAAAAAAAATTCTCGCCGTTGCAGAAATGCAGGAAGGACAGGTCACAATCATGAGCCACGCGCGGCTCAGCCTTTCCTTGCAGAGAAGTCCTCAGGAAATTCGATACTTGCTTCACAATGCCAGTGTTTACATTTCACAGCAATTTTCAAAACTCTTAGAAAATATTTATGTACATGATAACGTTTCATTATTCCGCTGTTCACAATACCTCTAATCTTGCCCTTATTACATTCAGAGTGAGAAAGTTTACGTTTATAGCCACCGCGTGTACGCATATTTACCATCAGCGATTGTCGAATCTTCCTTGCTGAGAAGTGCTCAGGAAATTCGATACTTGCTTCACAATGCCAGTGTTTACATTTCACAGCAATTTTCAAAATTCTTAGAAAATATTTATGTACATGATAACGTTTAATTATTCCGCTGTTCCCAATACCTCTAATCTTGCCCTTATTACATTCAGAGTGAGAAAGTTTACGTTTAGAGCGACCGCGTGTACACATATTTACCATCAGCGATTGTCGAATCAAATGATGTGTATTATTCGGTGTTGCTTTGAACTAATTGCCTCGGAATCTCCGTTTCGTGCAATATTTGTTTATTCTCAGCATCTTTAACATATAAAACGCATGCCGGACGTAGAAAAGATGTATGTACGATGGATACGCGTTTCTTAGTCGGAGCGGAGTAAGTAAACAAATATAGCCAAAGACCTTTGGTCGCTGCTAAACCACAACTGTATACATACACCTGTAGCTAAATACCGGCAGTGAGAACCTTCCGGATAACAGCTGTGTTTCGGATCTGTAGCTAACAGCTGGCAAAAGTAAACAAAAGAAATATATATCATGTACACTGACGCACTTCAAAAGGGCAAGGTGTGTGGCAGTTACGCAACATTACCTTCAAATTAAATTTAAGATAGTCCCCATAAACAATAGTTTTTATAACCAGCATGAGATGCTTTTTCCTGCAGATCACTAATATTGTGTACAAACTTTTCGTCATTTTTGGCGAACGGTTTCCCGTACCTATCGCTACACACTACATTCGACAGTCCATCTATTGGCGGCCAGCACCAGCCCAACAGTTAATGACTCTGTACCCTCCCAGCTTCCGTACACTGACACACAGTTGTGGTTTCTTCACTGTTTTGATTGGTTGTCTCATCAATATCCATAGACGTGATCACACTGGTCATTCGGCTCCCTTCCACTGTACTGTCCTACTTGCTACTCCCTGACGACTTTCCTGATGTATCAGTCGTCAGGAGACCATAAATATTAAAATTAATAGGAAGCTCTGCAGCTCCCAACCCACATCCTTTCGGTGTCTGCAGATAGTCTTGCAGTTCCCGGATGTGCCACAGTTCCGTAAATACGCGTTGCATAGGCTTTGTTGCGACCATTAGCGTGAACCGGTTAAACTTGCAGCGTCCGGTATTCCCCGGCCACTTGTAGCTTAGCTTATACACTCCTGGAAATTGAAATAAGAACACCGTGAATTCATTGTCCCAGGAAGGGGAAACTTTATTGACACATTCCTGGGGTCAGATACATCACATGATCACACTGACAGAACCACAGGCATATAGACACAGGCCACAGAGCATGCACAATGTCGGCACTAGTACAGTGTATATCGACCTTTCGCAGCAATGCAGGCTGCTATTCTCCCATGGAGACGATCGTAGAGATGCTGGATGTAGTCCTGTGGAACGGCTTGCCATGCCATTTCCACCTGGCGCCTCAGTTGCACCAGCGTTCGTGCTGGACGTGCAGACCGCGTGAGACGACGCTTCATCCAGTCCCAAACATGCTCAATGGGGGACAGATCCGGAGATCTTGCTGGCCAGGGTACTTGACTTACACCTTGTAAAGCACGTTGGGTGGCACGGGATACATGCGGACGTGCATTGTCCTGTTGGAACAGCAAGTTCCCTTGCCGGTCTAGGAATGGTAGAACGATGGGTCCGATGAAGGTTTGGATGTACCGTGCACTATTCAGTGTCCCCTCGACGATCACCAGTGGTGTACGGCCAGTGTAGGAGATCCCTCCCCACACCATGATGCTGGGTGTTGGCCCTGTGTGCCTCGGTCGTATGCAGTCCTGATTGTGGCGCTCACCTGCACGGCGCCAAACACGCATACGACCATCATTGGCACCAAGGCAGAAGCGACTCTCATCGCTGAAGACGACACGTCTCCATTCGTCCCTCCATTCACGCCTGTCGCGACACCACTGGAGGCGGGCTGCACGATGTTGGGGCGTGAGCGGAAGACGGCCTAACGGTGTGCGGGACCGTAGCCCATCTTCATGGAGACGGTTGCGAA
This sequence comes from Schistocerca cancellata, assembly GCF_023864275.1. Lineage (NCBI taxonomy): Eukaryota > Metazoa > Arthropoda > Insecta > Orthoptera > Acrididae > Schistocerca > Schistocerca cancellata. The sequence continues at coordinate 566,632,455 of NC_064632.1, forward strand.
TGGTCCTCGCCGATACCCCAGGAGCAACAGTGTCCCTAATTTGCTGGGAAGTGGCGGTGCGGTCCCCTACGGCACTGCGTAGGATCCTACGGTCTTGGCGTGCATCCGTGCGTCTCTGAGGTCCGGTCCCAGGTCGACGGGCACGTGCACCTTCCGCCGACCACTGGCGACAACATCGATGTACTGTGGAGACCTCACGCCCCACGTGTTGAGCAATTCGGCGGTACGTCCACCCGGCCTCCCGCATGCCCACTATACGCCCTCGCTCAAAGTCCGTCAACTGCACATACGGTTCACGTCCACGCTGTCCCGGCATGCTACCAGTGTTAAAGACTGCGATGGAGCTCCGTATGCCACGGCAAACTGGCTGACACTGACGGCGGCGGTGCACAAATGCTGCGCAGCTAGCGCCATTCGACGGCCAACACCGCGGTTCCTGGTGTGTCCGCTGTGCCGTGCGTGAGATCATTGCTTGTACAGCCCTCTCGCAGTGTCCGGAGCAAGTATGGTGGGTCTGACACACCGGTGTCGATGTGTTCTTTTTTCCATTTCCAGGAGTGTAGGTAAATCAGCCTTCTGGCCTTCCACTGCCGGAAACAGTATACATCGCGCTCACTAATTCGTCAGAGTCCCTTACCCTGGTAATACCTTTCGACTGAAGCCTCACTAAATGAGCAGCCACATATTTCGTATTACTACAATTTATATATTTTTTAAAAAAAAGCTTCTTTGAGATGACGGATTTTATAATTGTTGCCTATTAACAGTTTATGTTCTATTCATTTCTGCCTCTGCAATTCTTTTTCTGTTGAAAAGAGAAAACACATCTACTACCTTTTCCTGATTTCCTTCTCAGATTTTCCCAGCTTCATCTGTCCTAATTCGAGTACATTTCATTACTCTTTCATTACTTTCTTTCAGTTTCATGTGACACTTCTCTTTAATACATTGACTATTTTTTCCAACTTACGGGCCACTTCTCCTGCCCTGTCCGACAGAATTTTAGTCATTGGCGAACATTAATTATTTAGAAGTATTTCGTGTATGTAGTGCTGAATGGCTTTTAATAATATCAAACACTGAAAAATAAAAGGTGCAGTGGTACCAGCATTTTTTATTAAAGACGATCGATTACAGTCCAACACCAGACCATCTTCGGATCGCAAAAGCAACTCAGCTGTGCATTCTCACATACGCGTAGCCATGTATAACTTCTTGACCGTTCCGGTACTGTTATCAACTGTCTATGCGTAGCATTTATGTCCTAACAACGTCAGAGACGGTTGTGAGGGCACTGTTATCACGTTCTTAACTGACTAGGCCAAATACCTTGTAATGTCCTTTAATATTATTGAAATACATAAAGGAATGCCTGAACTGGGAATGCATACAAAGCTGGAGTTATCGTGTAACGTGTTGTAATTGTAAGTGGTGTGCTTACTCTGTGTTATTGTTAGCAAAACTTTATACGAACTGACTGGGCAATGCAAGTGCCAATACCAATAAAGAAATACAGTCACTGCACAATAAATTCAGCCCCTTAGTTACTGAATCCTCTGGCCCTGTTCAAAACTGGTAACTTTGGTCCATGTGCGCATAATAAATAAATAAAATTGTCTTACCTCTTAAGCAGCAACTCTGGATCGCGTTATATTCTGCTCTTTCGTGAAGAAGAATAAAATTACTAGCTACAAGCACAGCGGTGGGCAAAGCTAGCCGTAATATTTTGAAATATATATGAAATTCTTTTGGCTGGTAAATGAAAACATTTAAGAAAAATTCAGTGTCTTTAAAAAACATGTGACCTGGACGGGAAGGCGATAGTGATTTGGGTGAATTACTGACACTGACTTTTTCAGTCGTGAAGTTGTATTCTAAGTTAAGTCTGCCCTTTCAAAACATTTGACAATTGAGATTACATCCCACAGATAATTTACATCCTTTTTTACTAAATGAAAACCTTCCTTTGCTGACATAATTACAAACAATGAGATTTGTACAGCAAGTACGATCTAAAATCACTAAAAAGCATAAAGACAAATCATGAAATTACGTATACTTCTGTTAACAAATCTTAGAAACATTACAAAAGCGAAATATCTTACTAGCCTATATATATCATATCTGTTCATGTACATTCTGGGGTTACTCAACATTTAAATCATTGTTACTAATTATCAGCCAACTCGTTTACACTAACGCGCTGTCAAAAGGAAAATAATAAAAAATTAACTACTTTACCTTAACTGCAACAAGACTTCTGCTTGCACATTTAAATTTCCAATAATACATGTACTTGTTAAGCGTCTTTGTAACATCAATCTAGTAATCATTTCTTATCAGAATTATATTTACATTTCACCATTTCAGTTTACATTCCATTACACTATCATTCATCATTTTAACTACCTATTTCACGTGCGGTGTAACACAAAGTATTAGGCCGGCCGATGTGGCCGAGCGGTTCTAGGCGCTTCAGTCTGGAACCGCGTGACCGCTACGGTCGCAGGTTCGAATCCTGCCTCGGGCATGGATGTGTGTGGTGTCCTTAGGTTAGTTAGGTTTAAGTAGTTCTATGTTCTAGGGTACTGATGACCTCAGATGTTAAGCCCCATAGTGCTCAGAGGCATTTGAACAAAATATTGGTATGAGAAAATTTCTACATTATAATCTAACACTTGATGGTTTTTACAGAAGACACCACAAAAACTGCCTACTGCAGAGCACACCACAAAAACTGCCTACTGCAGCCTCTTTTCGCTCAGAGACTGATACACACATAGCGCAACATAATTGATCCAGCTCTGTTGTTGGCTTGGCATAATATTTTTGAGGTGAATGCAGATATGATTAGTTCTGAAACTCCATGTTTTCAAGTAAATGCTCTTGAGAGTTTGGACCTGGTGATACCGAACCATGTTTATTGTATTGTTGATTGATTTCTTGCTGACGACGATTAATTTCGTAGGATCTGTGCACTGCTTTAAATCAGATAGGCACTACGGGTAAAAGCACGTACCTTTGACGTCATTGGGCTTGATATATGTGGAACAGAGTTTTATTTTGGTCGTCATGACGCTACATTGCTTAGAAGTAAGCTGTGGCGTGCTGCCCGCGGTATTGTTAACAAAGCCGCTGCTAGTTTCAAAGACGACAAGGCACTTACCTGTTGCAGATATCACACTTTGTCTGTCCGTGGCCTCAGTGCTTCCAATAGGCTGCACTACCCATTGAACTTGAATAATTTGTAACATCTGAGAAATCTCAGCGTTATAAGAGGTGTTTTCAGTTCGTATAGGATGACTGTGCAGGGTCGGTATAACGGAATCTGTTCTTCTTCCGTAGTCTGTTGCGAAAATAATTTCGAACTGTATCTGGCATTATGCTGACGGGATGTCTCGTTAGATAGGACTGATTGATTGTAGGTAATAAAATCCTGTCCACACAAGATGACATCTGCATATGTAACGGTCTTCTGACTATGCTTCCTACGACGTTTCTTTCGTGGCTTAGGCTTTTCTGCACTGATGCTGCAAGTATTACTCAGAGCAGTTTCACAAATTTTATTTGAATTATCAGAAATGTTGCTTGACAGTTAACACTGCCAGAAGATAATTTTTTTGGAAAGCTGCTGTCAATTGTGGTTCTCTAACGTAATCGGAGAGAATATGCTGTTCGTTAGAATTAGAAGTGGGCTGTTGAAATAAATTCGAACTGAACTGACCATCACTTTTACAGGCTGTGACATCAGACTGGGCTGGCTTATCGTCGATGAAAAAACTCTGTTCGCTCAAAATAACATCCGTGCTGGAATTCTGAATGTGACTTCACGAAGTTGCTGTGTTTTGTTTTCTGTACTAATGGACGTAGTCTTGTTGTAACTGTTAATTGTGCGTTCTGACTGTATGTTGCCATGATTATACGTAGCTGCTTTGAAAGAAATAAACAGAATGGTGATATGTTGCGTGGTTTCACAGGAAACCGTAGCAATATTAAATCGAACAAGAGTGTCGTTAGAAAAATTTTTATTCTAAGAAGGGGCTGATAAGTATGTCAGTGGGCTGTGAGAGGCATAAATACGAGGGCAGTTCAATAAGTAATGCAACACATTTTTTTTTCTCGGCCAATTTTGGTTGAAAAAACCGGAAATTTCTTGTGGAATATTTTCAAACATTCCCGCTTCGTCTCGTATAGTTTCATTGACTTCCGACAGGTGGCAGCGCTGTACGGAGCTGTTAAAATGGCGTCTGTAACGGATGTGCGTTGCAAACAACGGGCAGTGATCGAGTTTCTTTTGGCGGAAAACCAGGGCATCTCAGATATTCATAGGCGCTTGCAGAACGTCTACGGTGATCTGGCAGTGGACAAAAGCACGGTGAGTCGTTGGGCAAAGCGTGTGTCGTCATCGCCGCAAGGTCAAGCAAGACTGTCTGATCTCCCGCGTGCGGGCCGGCCGTGCACAGCTGTGACTCCTGCAATGGCGGAGCGTGCGAACACACTCGTTCGAGATGATCGACGGATCACCATCAAACAACTCAGTGCTCAACTTGACATCTCTGTTGGTAGTGCTGTCACAATTGTTCACCAGTTGGGATATTCAAAGGTTTGTTCCCGCTGGGTCCCTCGTTGTCTAACCGAACACCATAAAGAGCAAAGGAGAACCATCTGTGCGGAATTGCTTGCTCGTCATGTGGCTGACGGTGACAATTTCTTGTCAAAGATTGTTACAGGCGATGAAACATGGGTTCATCACTTCGAACCTGAAACAAAACGGCAATCAATGGAGTGGCGCCACACCCACTCCCCTACCAAGAAAAAGTTTAAAGCCATACCCTCACCCGGTAAAGTCATGGTTACAGTCTTCTGGGACGCTGAAGGGGTTATTCTGCTCGATGTCCTTCCCCATGGTCAAACGATCTACTCTGAAGTGTATTTTGCTACTCTTCAGAAATTGAAGAAACGACTTCAGCGTGTTCATAGGCACAAAAACCTGAACGAACTTCTCCTTCTTCATGACAACGCAAGACGTCCCACAAGTCTTCGCACCCGAGAGGAGCTCACAAAACTTCAGTGGACTGTTCTTCCTCATGCACCCTACAGCCCCGATCACGCACCATCGGATTTCCATATGTTTGGCCCAATGAAGGACGCAATCCGTGGGAGGCACTACGCGGATGATGAAGAAGTTATTGATGCAGTACGACGTTGGCTCCGACATCGACCAGTGGAATGGTACCGTGCAGGCATACGGGCCCTCATTTCAAGGTGGCGTAAGGCCGTAGCATTGAATGGAGATTACGTTGAAAAATAGTGTTGTGTAGCTAAAAGATTGGGGAATAACCTGGTGTATTTCAATGCTGAATAAAACAACCCCTGTTTCAGAAAAAAATGTGTTGCATTACTTATTGAACTGCCCTCGTAGTTTGCTTTTGCACAGTATTAGTTTCACAATTCAGAGATTCAATGTAAGGGAAGTCGTCTTGTTGTGACGCAGTGACACTCAAATATTTTTCGTATGCGTCACGGAAGGAAACTCTGCTCTGTGTTGAGACTGAAATGAATATGGCGTCTGGTTTTTGATTGTTCGCATCATCAAACTGAGGGATATAAAAGTTGTTTGCTGAAGTTTGACTTTACCGTATGAATCTGGTTTGCAAATCGATCTGTGGGGAATAGTACTTATCAGAAGAAAGTTTGACTAAAGCGGAAGTGTTTGCATACGATGAAGCGGAAAGCTGTGATGTGAACGGAACGTTTCCATGACAAAGGACGGCATTGTATCTACCATTTTTGGGTTCACAGAAAATTTCTTTACTGTTAGTGGCACATGAACAATATGGTGCTTTATAACTTCACTATTAACTGTTTCAGACTGCATGGATGGCTCAACAGAGTGGTCATGTGCGCCACGCCAGACGCTCCCACGCACATTCTCGCCGGGACACAGATATGCTGCTCCTTCTCAACAACGTGCAGGCAGTCATAAAGTCAAGTTCCATAGCATCTTTCTGTTAAAGAACGGCACCACGATAATATTTCGTGTGAGATAACACATTGGGATGCAGGATGTTCGTGACTTCCTACTGCACGGTCAGAATTCCCTCGATTACTACCAGCCGTGATGTAAGACCACAGCCGATTCCTCTCCACATCATGACATCATAAGTTACACCACCGTGCCTCACCAAAACATTGGAAGAATATAGCCTCTGTCCCTTAGCTTATTCAACAACGCAACTCTAATAGCAAAAGATTTATTTTTTTGAAACGTTCGTCATTTCTGAATCATTCGTCTTCCTCCATACATCTGCACGACTGCTGACAACTTTTCGAGCACTTCTGTCATACATGAAAGAGCTACAAGAAGGACGTAGCCTATATGTCCGAAAAGCGGAAAATAAAATTGTTGTATCAGAATTCTTTGTGTTCTTAAACGGATTACAGGAAGTGGAGTAGGGAGACAGGAATTGAAAAACGCAAAATTATCTGCTTGGAGCGACTGCTGTAGCAGAGTACAATAGTACTGACCACCGGCCAGCTAAATCGGCCGTGCTCTTAGTACAAGGCAGGATAGACTTGTGGGCAACAAATGACTGGACTACGTTAGATAGATGTTACGTGTTCTGGTTTCACCTAGCCGAGCTCCTCGATGCTAATCGGAAGTAAACTGCAATTTATTCCAGCGTTCCAAGGCGAAGGTCTCCTGGGTGTTCTCAAGAGAATGGACTAAGCAGGTCCTGCACTCAGTTTGCGAGACCATCCATCACTTTACTCTGTCAAGCCGGTCTTTTGGGACCAAGAGCAACTATGTTCGCTTAAAGTTCGGTGCTGCTATAAACTGCCTGACTGCGAAATAATCTTAAACGGAAAACCTGATATAATGTTTCTTTCAAAACAGCTTTCTTTCTAAAGTTTTAAGTAACAGCCAGAGCATTAAATAACTTCTCAAAGCCATGCAACGTAACGTCGAGAAGGGAAACATTATGAAGCACGCGAATGTCATAATCGTCTATGTCCTGAATCGTTTCTGTTTCATGAATGCTCTGAAAATTACATGACTTTCCTAGTCAGTTTACTGAGCGCAGACAAGTATTGGAACACTACCTTCAACATCCGGGTGCAGCTTGACGACTCGTGTACACAAATGTATGATTAGAACAACACACAGAAGAAAGAAAAAGAAAATTAAGTATATTATATGACGATCAGTCAGCTTTTTGGGAACGTACAGACACATGGTGGCGGTTCCGATATTGAGTTCGATAACAGAAGCATAACTTAAGAAGACCTTGAATTTTCAGATGAGCTGTCGATCAGGGCCCTTAGCAACGTACAATGACGTAATATGTTTACAGTAAGAAAAAATTCACGGCAACACGGATGGCACATTAAATGTACAAAACCTACAAGGGAACATTATGAATGAAACACCAGAGACAGAATCACAGGAAGTCTTAAATAGAATGAATAACCTACTGAGCACAGAATGCACACATATCAAAGGAAGTTTTGCGTTGCTTCAGTACCGAGAGTTTCGGAACCTGTAGAGAAAATTTGAATAGTGATAAACATCATTCCCGCCCTTTTTATTGCTCATGAAAACCTCACATTGCATGTTGTACCTCATAAGGCGCGACCTTCAGAGGTGGTGGTCCAGACTGCTGTACACACTGGCAGATTTAATACCCCTCTTCCATTAATGCACGCCTGTATTCGTCGTCACATACTGTTCACAAGTTCGTGCAGGTACTGTTAGTCCAGACTGTCCCACTCCTCAACGGCGATTCGACGTACATCCCTCACACTGGTTGGTGGGCCTTTTTCGGTCCATCCCAGGCATGCTCGACAGGGTTCTTGTCTGGAGAAAATGCTGGCAACTTTAGTCAAGCTACGTCGTTATCCTGAAGGAAGTCATTCACAAGTTGTGCACGATGGGGGCGCGAATTGTCGCCCATGAAGACTAACGCCTCGCCAATATGCTGCCGATATGGTTGCACTATCGGTCGCAGAACGGCATTCACGTAACGTACAGCCGTTACGGCGCCTTCCATGACCACCAGCGGCGTACGTCGGCCACACATAAAGCCACCGTAAAACAGCAGGGAACCTCCACCTTGCTGCACTCGCTGGGCAGTGTGTCTAAGGCGTTCAGCCTGATTGGGTTGCCTCCAAACACGTCTCCGTCGATTGTCTGGTTGAAGGCATATGCAACACTTACCGGTGACGCCAGTGCTGAGCAATCCATTCGGCATGTTGTTGGGCCCCTCTGTGACGCGCTGCATGGTGTCGTCGTTGCCAAGGTGGACCTCACCATGGACGTCTAGAGGGAAGTTGCGCATCATGCAGCCTATTGCACACAGTTTGAGTCGTAACACGACGTCCTGTGGCTGCACAAAAAGAATTATTCAACATGGTGGCGTTACTGTCAGGGTTCTTCCTAGTCGTAATCCGTAGGTAGCGGTCATACAACGCAGTAGTAGCCCTTGGGCGGCCTAAGGGAGGCATATCTCTCTCTCAGTCGCCTCCATGTCCGAACAACATCGCTTTGGTTCTCTTCGAGACGCCTGGACACTTCTCCTGCTGAGAAACTTCCTGGCACAAAGTAACAATGCGGACGTGATCGAACCGTGGAATTGACCGTCTAGGCATGGTTGAACTACAGACAACACGAGACGTGTACCTCCTTTCTGGTGGAATGATTGGATCTGATCGGCTGTCGGACCCCCTCCGTCTAATAGGTGCTACACATTCATGGTTGTTTACGTCTTTGGGCGGGTTTAGTGACATCTCTGAACAGCCCAAGGGACTGTGTCTGTCATACAGTATCCATAGTCAACGTCTATCTTCAGGAGATCTGGGAACAGGGGTTATGCAAAACTTTTTTTGATGTGTATAGTTTGAAAGCAAAACCAAAGAAAAAATAAAGCAAATAACGTATGCCGGACAAAGTGAGGAGGATATAAATATCAGTCTAGCATAGGAAACGATGGCATTCCTCACTAAAGGAAATCCTCTAGTATCCCATAGTTTGAGGAAGAGATTTCTGAGCATGTACTTTCGGAGCACTACAATCTATGTGAATGAATCACAGATTGTTGATAACAATATACACTCCTGGAAATTGAAATAAGAACACCGTGAATTCGTTGTCCCAGGAAGGGAAACTTTATTGACACATTCCTGGGGTCAGATACATCACATGATCACACTGACAGAACCACAGGCACATAGACACAGGCAACAGAGCATGCACAATGTCGGCACTAGTACAGTGTATATCAACCTTTCGCAGCAATGCAGGCTGCTATTCTCCCATGGAGACGATCGTAGAGATGCTGGATGTAGTCCTGTGGAACGGCTTGCCATGCCATTTCCACCTGGCGCCTCAGTTGGACCAGCGTTCGTGCTGGACGTGCAGACCGCGTGAGGCGACGCTTCATCCAGTCCCAAACATGCTCAATGGGGGACAGATCCGGAGATCTTGCTGGCCAGGGTAGTTGACTTACACCTTCTAGAGCACGTTGGGTGGCACGGGATACATGCGGACGTGCATTGTCCTGTTGGAACAGCAAGTTCCCTTGCCGGTCTAGGAATGGTAGAACGATGGGTTCGATGACGGTTTGGATGTACCGTGCACTATTCAGTGTCCCCTAGACGATCACCAGTGGTGTACGGCCAGTGTAGGAGATCGCTCCCCACACCATGATGCCGGGTGTTGGCCCTCTGTGCCTCGGTCGTATGCAGTCCTGATTGTGGCGCTCACCTGCATGGCGCCAAACACGCATACGACCATCATTGGCACCAAGGCAGAAGCGACTTTCATCGCTGAAGACGACACGTCTCCATTCGTCCCTCCATTCACGTCTGTCGCGACACCACTGGAGGCGGGCTGCACGATGTTGGGGCGTGAGCGGAAGACGGCCTAACGGTGTGCGGGACCGTAGCCCAGCTTCATGGAGACGGTTGCGAATGGTCCTCGCCGATACCCCAGGAGCAACAGTGTCCCTAATTTGCTGGGAAGTGGCGGTGCGGTCCCCTACGGCACTGCGTAGGAACCTACGGTCTTGGCGTGCATCCGTGCGCCGCTGCAGTCCGGTCCCAGGTCGACGGGCACGTGCACCTTCCGCCGACCACTGGCGACAACATCGATGTACTGTGGAGACCTCACGCCCCACGTGTTGAGCAATTCGGCGGTACGTCCACCCGGCCTCCCGCATGCCCACTATACGCCCTCGCTCAAAGTCCGTCAACTGCACATACGGTTCACGTCCACGCTGCCGCGGCATGCTACCAGTGTTAAAGACTGCGATGGAGCTCCGTATGCCACGGAAAACTGGCTGACACTGACGGCGGCGGTGCACAAATGCTGCGCAGCTAGCGCCATTCGACGGCCAACACCGCGGTTCCTGGTGAGTCCGCTGTGCCGTGCGTGTGATCATTGCTTGTACAGCCCTCTCGCAGTGTCCGGAGCAAGTATGGTGGGTCTGACACACCGGTGTCAATGTGTTCTTTTTTCCATTTCCAGGAGTGTATATAGAGAATAGAAGCGTTAAAAAAAAAGTGCAATGTTACGAAAGGAGAATTTCTGCTCAATTAACAGTGCAAGGAATGTGTGGCTAACTAACAAGAAGGAGGTACAACAAGGTGAGAGGACATGTGCTAAGACTTATTTCAATGTTACTACATTGGTCGTATAGAGGACAACAGTTGTAGTGGAGAATTGAGTCCGAAATAAAACCGACAAATAAATGATGATGTTTGTCGCAAGTGCTACTCTGACACACACTTGAGAGGATTCGTGGTGAATTAGATCAAAAATGTCAGTAGAAAGATGATCGAAAAAAGAAGAAGACGGGTCAGAGCATGTAAAGGCTGGTAGCTTGTGGAAGAGTCAGTCACTAAAGGCAGAATGTAAAATATGCAACTGGTGGTTGTTTACAGATGTCGAAGAAAACAGTAAACAGATTTCGATTTACAGTATCCAAGCAAGCCACTTGTCTCGCATTATTTATGAGAAAAGTCGCTGAGAGAACCACATCTTATAGCCTAGGAGACAAGTGTTTCGTACTGCCAGCATTGTAACATCGTTTCGTTGCATGGAATGTGCAAGGAGCTGACACACGACGGAAGGTGTCGTGCTGGATTTTATACTCTTGTACTTATCGGAACAATCACTAGTTGACTTATCCAATTAGTAGTTTCTGCTGCGATGTACAATAAAGGTTAGATAAATGTTGCGGCATATGAAGCCTTGTTACACAGAGGTGCAAGCGTTGTGTATGGACAACACATACAAGTAAACCAGTGATTTAATATAATTGTCCAGCAGTAGTTTTATAGAATATGACGCGGTACCATACCCAGAAAACTTTCATGTCTTCAAACATGTGGTTGTCGACCGATGAACACTTGGATTTCATATCTGCTCGCGTTTAGTCTGGCTTGTGACGAAGAACAAAAAAGAAAAAATTCGTGTCACCAGAACTCGAAGAGTGAGCATTTACTACAAATAACCCTACAGGTCGGGCAACCACAGCTAAGGAACTTCCACATTATGTGAAGGAAAGTCAAACAATGTTGAATCACAGATGGTGATGGAGTCTATATTAAAGTGAGTGAAAGTCCAAATCCGCAGTAGCTGTTTAGTGTGTTTATCCGCGTAGGACGACCGGTTTCATACACTGGAGGAATATCTTCACATCATATACTAGTAGTACTTCATTTTCCACGACTTCCAAGGTGCAAGTGCACATACAAATATGTCACTACTCGATAAAACCATGAATGAAACGCAGGTAGGCATCCTGTCCGAACCGTGCATGATCAGTAAAAGATCTCCAAATGTTTGTCAAAACATGAACCCGTACAGCACATGACAGTTCATGTCTTATAGGATAAACCCATCATCCAAATATTCGGGGGAAAGAAAGAATTAAAAGACACACAATCCTTGGCAGTAATCTACATACATCAATATATAGGCAGACGTCAAATAGCACTGCACGTTACAGCGGTAGCAGTGACCTACTGTTTGTTTCCTGTAGTATAAGCGGCAACGACAACAACGATTTGAAAGCAATCAAAGGTCTTTTACGTAGCAACAGTGGAAGAATAGTAGGACTGGAGACTGTGTTGGGTTAAATACAGTAGGCTCTATGTGTTAATCCAATCATGTAGTGTGAGGAGGGCTATGCAGGAGGCGTTCAATGAATTCGAAAGTAAAGTTCTATGTACTGACTTGGCAGAAAATCCTAAGAAATTTTGGTCTTATGTCAAAGCGGTAGGTGGATCAAAACAAAATGTGCAGACACTCTGTGACCAAAATGGTACTGAAACAGAGGATGACAGACTAAAGGCCGAAATACTAAATGTCTTTTCCCAAAGTTGTTTCACAGAGGAGGATTGCACTGTAGTTCCTTCTCTAGATTGTCGCACAGATGGCAAAATGGTAGATATCGAAATAGACGACAGAGGGATAGAGAAACAATTAAAATCACTCAAAAGAGGAAAGGCCTCTGGACCTGATGCAATTTTACACAGAGTACGCGAAGGAACTTGCCCCCCTTCTTGCAGCGGTGTACCGTAGGTCTCTAGAAGAGCGTAGCGTTCCAAAGGATTGGAAAAGGACACAGGTCATCCCCGTTTTCAAGAAGGGACGTCGAACAGATGTGCAGAATTATAGACCTGTATCTCTAACGTCGATCAGTTGTAGAATTTTGGAACACGTATTGTGTTCGAGTATAATGACTTTTCTGGAGACTAGAAATCTACTAAAAAAATGGTTCAAATGGCTCTGAGCACTATGGGACTCAACTGCTGAGGTCATTAGTCCCCTAGAACTTAGAACTAGTTAAACCTAACCAACCTAAGGACATCACAAACATCCATGCCCGAGGCAGGATTCGAACCTGCGACCGTAGCGGTCCTGCGGTTCCAGACTGCAGCGCCTTTAACCGCACGGCCACTTCGGCCGACAGAAATCTACTCCGTAGGAATCAGCATGGGTTTCGAAAGAGACGGATATGTGAAACCCAAATCGCGCTATTCGTCCACGAGACTCCGAGGGCCACAGACACGGGTTCACAGGTAGATGCCGTGTTTCATGACTTCCGCAAGGCGTTCGATACAGTTTCCCACAGTCGTTTAATGAACAAAGTGAGAGCATATGGACTATCAGACCAATTGTGTGATTGGATTGAGGAGTTCCTAGATAACAGGACGCAGCATGTCATTCTCAATGGAGAGAAGTCCTCCGAAGTAAGGGTGATTTCAGGTGTGCCGCAGGGGAGTGTCATAGGACCGTTGCTATTCACAATAGACATAAATGACCTGGTGGATGACATCAGAAGTTCACTGAGGCTTTTTGCAGATGATGCTGTGGTGTATCGAGAGGTTGTAACAATGGAAAATTGTACTGAAATGATGCAGGAGGATCTGCAGCGAATTGACGCATGGTGCAGGGAATGGCAATTGAATCTCAATGTAGGCAAGTGTAATGTGCTGCGAATACACCGTAAGATAGATCCTTTACCATTTAGCCACAAAATAGCAGGTCAGCAACTGGAAGCAGTTAATACCATAAATTATCTGGGAGTACGCATTAGGAGTGATTTAAAATGGAATGATCATATAATGCCGATCGTCGGTAAAGCAGATGCCAGACTGAGATTCATTGGAAGAATCCTAAGGAAATGCAATCCGAAAACAAAGGAAGTAGGTTACAGTACGCTTGTTCGCCCACTGCTTGAATGCTGCTCAGCAGTGTGGGATCCGTACCAGATAGGGTTGATAGAAGATATAGAGAAGATCCAACGGAGAGCAGCGCGCTTCGTTACCGGATCATTTATTAATCGCGAAAGCGTTACGGAGATGATAGATAAGCTCCAGTGGAAGACTCTGCAGGAGAGACGCTCAGTAGCTCGGTACGGGCTTTTGTCAAAGTTTCGAGAACATACCTTCACCGAAGAGTCAAGCAGTATATTGCTCCCTCCTACGTATATCTCGCGAAGAGACCATGAGGATAAAATCAGAGAGATTAGAGCCCACACAGAGGCATACCGACAATCCTTCTTTCCACGAACAATACGAGACTGGAATAGAAGGGAGAACTGATAGAGGTACTCAAGGTACTCTCCGCCACACACCGTCAGGTGGCTTGCGGAGTATGGATGAAGATGTAGATGGTACTGAGGTAATGGGTAAACTGTAGTTAGGTAAGGCAATTTGTATGGTGGAATGGATCTGGAAATCAAGCTTACTCTTTTGTGATCAAGACCGTTTTGGCCGGTCGCTCACTGCTTGAAGTATGGAGTGATGGAACGCCAAGCAGCGCTATGCAGTGCATTGTGGAGGTATAGAAAGTTGTTGCTTCATAGTAAATAGGACACGTTAGTTTTTTATAGTTTCCGTGTAAATGTTTTGTTTACAAGAGGCTTGCCATTATCATGAAATGATAGCGTTGAGTGTCTCTCCATAGCTCTTATAATCAATTTGGCAAGGTCGTTTGTCACTACTGTGGATTATCAGATGCCTCACTTTGCTGTTTATGACAAAGACACTAAAAAGTGAAAAGTATGGGAAGTGTACTCCAGTACAGGATCGATTAGTCTTAGTCACATAATCATATGAGGTCATTACACCACATTTCACCACATTAAGCAGATGTAACATTTTATGTGCGTCTAGGAGGTAACCATATTACAGTTGTACTGTGCAGCCACTAGGCCTCTGTGCAGTGGCGAGCAACGCGTGTCTCGCCTTGTGGGGCGCGTAATGTTGGCAGCACATTCAAGTCTCGCTTGCACGTGGTCCGTGGACCTGAAGTGGCAGTGTGCTGGTTCTAGCGTCGCGTGTCCGTTGCAGCTGTTAGATGTGTTCTTGTCTATTTCTTGCGCAAGCTCATTGTAGAGAGAAGGCTTACTGTTGCAGAAAGAGCGTTCTAAGTGGAAGAGGTTTCCTGTGCGGGAGGAAACTTAACGGAGCATGTGAGGCGGCAATTTAGACTGCATTTTCCTGCTTCGGGGTGTCCACAACGTGATGCTGAACGTAATTTAATTCGGCAAATTCCAGACAACAAGTTCAGTTCATGATGCACCGTCAACTAACTGTTGGCCCACAATTTTAACAGGACAGAAGCTTGACGATATTTCAGACATCATGTTGACGGATTCCAGCAAAATCAGTCAGGAGATTATCCCAAGAGGCTAAGGTCTCTCCCGCAGCCGTATAAAATTACTACTGTGAAACAAAGACATTGTTTGGACCATATTGTGATTGGTTTCAGCGATTTGTTAACCGACATAGAGCTGGTGATTCAGATCGAACTCATTTCCCTGATGAGGCTTGGTTTCATCTACCTGGCTATATTAATTTAAAAAAAAATTCACAAATTTGATCATTATAAAATCCACATACCGTGAGATAAACGCCATTGGACGCAGAGAAAATCAGAGTATCAGTCTCCACACCATGATTCCGAATTATGGGGCCGATCTTTCCCGATACCAACGTCACTTGCTATGTCTACTGTTTCCAGATAATTTAAACGTTTACTGTCCTGCTGAATGAAAATGACATCAATCATGCATTTTTCCAACAAGGCAACGCTACTGATCATACAGCACAGCAGTCACTACGACATTTAGATGAAAACTTTGGAGACAGCGTAATTACGTATAGTCTCTGCCCCCACGCTTACCGGATCTGTCTTCGTCCGATTATTTCCTCTGGGATATGGGTAAAACATTTGTGTATCAAAATAACCCAAAGACAATAGATGAACTGAGGACTGCAGTAGTTTATTCTCTGCATTGAGTCCAAACAAAGGTGTTCACAAATAAATGCGAAGTTGTTGAGCTATACCTTCAAGAAAGAGGAAAATATTTTCAGCACCCACTGTGATTTTGGACAGTACAGAGTATTTAAATGTAATTAATGTAATTAATTAAATTCATTGTTTTAATTGTTAAAATGTTGAATCCCTGCTCTCAATACAGGTGCATCGCTGCCCCTAGGTTATACAGCGAAATGAATGTGCTGCCAACCTTGGACATCCCGCAATGCCAGACATGCGGAGCTCGCCGCTGCGATTTTGCGGACGCACTTTGGAATGCCTAAGTGTGGACTTATATTCTTGAATAAATCGGAAAATTCCATCAGTTTCCAGAAGTGCACTCAAGTCCCACAAATCACATCGGAAATCACAGCCAGGCTGTGGTATCATAGACTGATACAACGCCAGCGGCGTCTCACAGTTGGCAACGGAAACGTTCGTTAGTAGATAATATATGCCATTTCTAGACAAAGAGAGCACCTTTTTTAAAATATCCTGTTTTAAAACCATGATTTTGATTTTACTGTGTCCCAGCTTCAAAAATTTATCCATACCGAAGAAGGAAATTTCCATTTCATTAAAAAATATAAAAAATATAATAAACATTATTCACTTAAAATCTAATATTCAACAAACTAAATTTATTCAGTTAAAATTTTAAAAAAATATAAAAACTGTAAAATTCATTCAAATTTAATAACATGAACCGATTTATCTTTATCTTTATTTTATTACCTCGATATATAAAATTTAATCCAACAACTTTTTTTTATTTTTCTTCGTTTTCTACATAGGTTAAGAATTTCTTAAACACTCAACATGTACGTTGGCCGTAAACATTGAACATTAACGTTCATCGCCATTCGCTGACAGCGTATAATGGCCGTGACATTCGTGTCTTGGACACTTGTAGCTTTCCTGTAACTTTTCGAAATCTGGCCAAGACAGTGATGTTTACAGCGGTATGCTCCCGACACAGTTTTGATTCATTTGGATTAAGCATTCAGGACAATGTACAGTGTATTACTTCCTTTGATCCTTGGAGAAGAGTTGCTAGATTATGTACAGAATCTCAGTATTTGTTCCCTAAGGGTTTAGGCAAAGCTAGTAAGTTTGTTGCGCATGTCACAGTAAAGGACAATGCACAACCGCGTTTAGTACTGGCTCGTCCTGTTCCTAATGTTCTTCGAGAACAGGTGGCGCAGGAAGTTACTGCTTTGCTGGCAAAGGGGTCGTAGCACCCATTACAGCCAGACACTGGCCGTCCCCTCTTGTTGTTCTAAAAAATCCGGTTGTGCGCTAATCTTAAGAGAACAGTTATTTCTCCAACAGTCTTTGACAGTTACCCCTTGTCGCGCAGAAGTGGCATACTTTACTTTTCCAAAATTGACTTGCACGACACTTACTTGCAAACATCTCAGTATAAGCAGTTGCCACAGGTCATTATCATTAATACTCATCTGAGTCTCTTCAAATCTTTTATACTGCCGTTTGGAGGTGGTTCTGCACCTGCCATATTTCAGTATTTTCTGGAGTAGCTGACTACAAAAGTCCTGGGGACCTGGGAGGCCAAGCATGACAAAAGTGGCGGCTGAGCACACGATCATCACCAAACGACGCGCGCAAAGAGATGTTTCACGCGTCTAGCAATAAGGTTTTTTTTTTTTTTTTTGTTTTGTTCTAATAAAACCCCATGTCATTCCCAGCATGTGTGTCAATTTTTACCTCCTATCTACAGTATTCCGTGGTTTATTACGTTATCAAATTTATACTGACGTTTTGATCACCCGGTATGTTATTCAGACATAACTTGAGTAGGTTAGTACTGCCAGGGTATTCACACTTTGCAAACACGTTTGCTTGATACCCCTGACCTTCCACCCCAAAAAAATGTGCGGTAATCGCAGTCTGTGATAGGGAAGCTCATGTACTACATTCTGTTATATCCTGATGCCGCGCACATCGTGGCTCTTTTGCATCGCTTGCACAGGAAGAAAGTTCCTTCTCATTAGTCGCCAGAGTGTCAATCCACTTTCCAGAAACTGAAAGATGCTCTACTTAGTAATCGATGGCTTCGAGCCAGTAAAACTGGTGTTCTTGGCTGTTGATGTTTCCTCTTTGGCATTGGTGCAGTTTTGTCGTATAAATTTGGCTTTGTTGAAAGGCCGATTGACTTTCCTTCAAAGTTGTTGATCAAAGCCCAACGCAGTTAGTCGTAACTTGAAGAGGAGGCTCACGCCATTGTGTATTGTGTAACCAAGTTCAACCAGCGTCTCTTTGCCAGAAGATGTTACCTGCTGACTGAACATAAACCTCTTCAGTCATTGTTTAGCCCTTCGCAATCAGTCCACGTTCGCACAGTGCACAAGCTGCAACGGTGAGGTATTCATTTGTAAAATTACCAATATGAAATTGGCCTACTTCAAAGCATGCCATTGAAGGTGCTCTTTCTCGCCTCTCTACTGGCCAGGATTCAGGATCCGACGAATCCTCCGCTTCTTGTTACTACGTTGATGCACAAAACACCGATGCTTTCCATAGCTTCCCACTTACTCACCGGAAAAGTACCCAGGCCACAGGATCGAATCCTGATTTTCAGATTCTGTTGTACTTCCTCCGTACTGGTTGCCAACACTCAGCCAGACAGATTCGCCGTAATTTTTCCGGTCGACAGTTCGCCAAGGTGTCATTTTTCTTCGCACCAATAATGACCAGTCACGTGTTGCGGTAGATAAGGTGCTCTGGCCTGACGTGCTGAGTTTGCTACACCTCGGTAACTGGAAAGCCGTTTGCACCAAAATGTCGATGCGATGTCATTGCACATGGCGGATCTCGATGCTCAAACTGAACAGTTGACTTCTCAGTGCTAAGCCTGTCCTGAACATCAGTCAGCCCTACCTCAGCACGAGCACCTAGGCAACGTTCGTACTTGAATTTCGTGGGCCGTTACTGGAATAGGCGTCGGCTCATCGTTAATGACGCTTTCAGTAAATTGCGCTTCAAGCTTCCTATGCAGTGCTCTCTGGCTCCTCCCACAATCCATGACTTGTCATCGATCTACAGTCAGGCAATGTATCACACTAAGGATTCGATGTTTTTCTGATTATTTGGTGGACTGAGCCGTGGGGAGTGAAGCATCACCTCGTGGAAATTCTATATTTTTACTACAGGGAACAAGAGGTTTGCTAAGACTCCAACAGGATTGAACTCGTCCATCTACGTGATCCTGTTGCAGGTTTTGTGCTTTCAAGTCCACGGCTACCTGCAAACAGCAGCCCTGGCTGCATCCATCTCCTGGCGCCACTCCTGAAGCTGATGGAAGTCGACACCCTTACATAGTCGTCGCTGTCTCGACAGCCACCATCGCATGTGGATGGGAGCCTCTTACCTACAGCTATCCCACGAGCTCCATCGAATCCCTCTGCGGAAGTAGAGCAGCCTTCGTCTTCGTTTGCTGCTCCGCCTCTGGATGTGGGTGTGAACCGTCTGAGCCCAGGTTTTTGGCTGACATCCCTGAGTGGACTCAGGCCGTATGCCAGGGCATGCGCGGGAGCTGTCGTTCGTTTTGGCTACCTTCTCGTCATTGCCATCGGCATCGAGCCGTGACTCCCCCCCCTCACGCCACCCCTCGCATCACCCCTGTGTGTATGAGTGGGGGGGGGGGTCGGAGGGACGTGACATTTAATATCGACACGACCCTTGATCTAGGGGTAGCGTCTTTGATAAGTAATCAAAACATTCTCGGCTCGGGGTTTGCACCACACCATCGCTTAAATTTCGAAAAAAATCATCAGCATTGGCGGCCGAAGACTTCCGGAGTAGGAAGTCACCCTCATTCTGCCAACAGCCTTGTCAAAGAAGGCGGAGGAGCAGATGGAGGTTCAGGGCACTCTCTCTCTTTTTAGGGAAGGAACCTGCCGAAGGAACCTGCCCCCAACGTTGGAAGAATCAGCAATGATCAACAGCATGAGGATGATGAACGCTATGGACACCCCTGAATTATAGGCAAATAATGTGTAGCCTCAAGACATATGACCTGTAACTGAAAAAGTGACATGATGATCTGATAACCCGCAAAATATTCCGGACTAGTACCCCTTTGGATCTCTGAGAGGTGACTGCCAATGGGGAGGTGACAGAGAGAAAATGATTGAATAACCAACAAACGGATGATGTTCTACGGATTGGGGAGTTGAGTGTCAGAAGCCTCAAAGTCGTAAGGAGGCCAGAAAATCTGGAGAGGGAAATGCCAAGGGTTAATCCAGGTATAGTGAGGTCAGTGAAGTGAAATGGAAAGAAGGCAAGCATTTCTGGCGAGGTGAGTATAGGTTACTATCAACACCAGCAGAAAATTGGTTTCATTAATCGTATAGTATGGCAGAGAGTGTGTTACTGTGAACAGTTCAGTGATAGGGTTCTTCTCATCAGAATCAATAGCAAACAAATACCAACAATGCTCAGGTATACATATCGATGTCGCAAACGGAAGATGAAGAGATGGAGAAAGTATATGAGATTACTGAACGCGTAATTCGGTACGTGAAGGAAGATAGATATCGAATAGTCATGTGGGACTGGAATGAGGTTGTAGTGGAGGAACAGAAGAAAATGTTACGGGAGAATGAGGGCTTGGTGCTATGAATGAGAGAGGAGAAAGAGTAACTGAGTGTTGCAACAAATTTCCGCTCGTAATAGCGAATGCTCTGTTCAAGAATCTTAAGAGGAGGAGGTATACTGGAAAAGGCTGGGAGATACAGGAAAATTTCAGTTAGATTGTAACAGAGATCCAGAAATCAGGTATTGGATTCTAAGGCATACCCAGGAGCAGAAATACAATCCGAACACAATTTAGTAATCATAAAGAGTAGGCTGAAGTTTAAGAGATTAATCAGAAAGAATCAGCGATGAGGACTAGCTTAGTAGGCAGTTCAGTTAAAGAGGATTGGTCATGTGTAAAAAGGTCAGTAGCCAATGTTGGAAAAGAAATATAGGAACAAAGAAAGCAACTACGAAGAAATCATGGGTAACAAGAAAAACTTCTATTTATCGATGAAAGAAGGAAGTACAACAATGTTCAAGGAAGTTCATGAATGCAGAAATAAAAGTCACAGAGGATTGAAATAAATAGGAAGTGCAGGGAAGTTAAGACGAAATGGCTGAATGGAAACAGTGAAGAAATCGGAAAAGAAATCATTGGCGGAAGGACTGACGCAGAATATAGAAAAGACAAAGCAACCTTCGGTGAAAGGGTGGTAACATCAACAGTGAAATGCAAAGGAAAGAGCGCATAGGTGGAAAGTATACATTGAAGTTCTCTGAGAGGGGGAAATTTTGTCTGATGTGACAGAAGAAGAAATAAGAGTCGATATACATGAGATAAGGGATCCAGCATTGGAGTCAAAATTTAAAAGATCTTTGGAGGACTTAAGATCAAATCAGGCAGGAGGGATAGATGAAATTCCAGCAGAATTTCTAAATTCATTGGGACAAGCGGAAACAAAACGATTATTCCCGTTGGTGTGTAGAAAGTATGAATTCTGGAAAATATTATCACACAATTCCAAAAACTGCAAGAGCTGATGTGTGTGAGGATTATCGTACTATCTCAGTTTAACAGCTCGTGCCCCCAAGTTGGCAAAAATATCGTACAGAAGAATGTAAAAGAAATTTGAGGATGTGTTGGATGACGGTCAGTTTGGCTTTAGCAAAGGTGAAGGCATCAGAGAGGCAGTTCTGACATTGTTGTTGATAATTAAAACACGACTAAAGGAAAATCAAGACACGTTCCATGGATATGTCGACCTGGAAAAAAGCGTTCGACAGTGTCAAATTGTGAACAGTCTAAGGAGTACAGATTGTGGACTGAGTGTAAATGGAAGACAGACGAAAGTAAAGAGTAATGAGAAGTAGCAGAATTGAGAAAAGCGAGAACTTTTGCACCATGATTGGTGATAATGATGAAGTTTAGGAATCCTGCTACCTAGCCAGAAAAATAACCAATGACGAACAGAGCAAGGAGGACATCAGAAGTAGACCAGCACTGGCCAAAAGGGGCGTTCCTGGCCAAAAGAGATATACAGCTATCATACGAATCCTTAATTTGAGAAAGAAGTGTCTGAGAATATGCTTTTTCAGCACAACATTGTACAACAATGAAACATTGACTGTTGGGAGACCAGAACAGAAGAGAAATGAAGCATTTGGGATAAGGTAGTAGAGATGAATGTTGAAAACTAGATAGACTCGTAAAGTAAGGTATGAGGACCAATATGGACACAACTAAAGAAGATAAATTAAAACAAACTGAGGGGCAAACTGAGACCTCAGACACCCAAACGCCGTGGTCAGGACCTATGGAAGGCATTCACACGACTGAATCAGGTTCTAGACCTGAGCCAGAAGTGGGAACTGTAACCAAGAAGTTGGACCATGTCAAGAGTAAAGCCTTGTCTGGAGCCCAGAGGAGGAAAATAGGGAACAGAGAAAAAAGGAAGGGAAAGAATGGATTCCTAAAGACAAGTGGAGGAAATTAAAGGGACTTGAACTTAAGACCCTAAATAAAAAACTCTCTCAGGCTGAAGGGGATATGCAGAACCCCACAACGTAGAAGACAGGCAGCAAGAGGATAAGGGAGGAATCTAACACTCCCTCCTCCCCGGACAAGCGAGCCCAGAAAAAACTGAGGCGAGAAATAGGGAAACAGACCTATAGTACTGCAGTCTCGGTTTTTAATATGGTAGTTATCCAGGAAGGCTATCGACTGGTGACCATCACCTCACAGCAGGAGGAACTTGTACAGATGGCCCTCTTTGAAAATATTAGGGGGGGGGGGGGGTGGGACGGGTGACGCTGGTACAAGACCCAACTTCAGGAGTGTCTATCTAGATCGTGGTATCCTCATTTTTGTCTGTGAAGGGGTGCACACCGGGGAATGCCTTAAGGACAAGGTGCCCATGATATCCCTGTGGGAAGATGAGAAGCTGCTGGCCAAGACGGCAGCGGATCTCCTTAAGACCGCAAAAGGTATCAATATGGGTACCAAAGATCCTTAAGGATGTCTCTCCAAAGACTCTGTTCGAGAAAATAGAGGCCCAGAACCCAAAAGTCTCGACAGAAGACTGGAGAGTGATCAACCAGAAGGTTGTACAGGAAGGACGAAACCTGTTGGTGGAGGTCGGAGATCAGTCCCTGAAGGCAATGAGAGAGCAAGACCTGAAATTGTTTCTCGGGTTCTTGCAGGTCACTGTCAGGGTTATCAAAGACCTGAAAGGCTATGATGGCAGCAAGACAGAGCCTGGAGGTGCTGCAGATTAATCTGCAGCACAATAAAGGGACCTCTGCTGCCTGGGGAGGCAGGAAGTGGTAATGGCCCTGATACAAGAAAACTATTTATACAAGGGGGCCTTTCGGGCCTCAGTGACATTGGAGGTAAGCTGATTTATG
The DNA here is from genome assembly GCF_023864275.1 of Schistocerca cancellata. NCBI lineage: Eukaryota > Metazoa > Arthropoda > Insecta > Orthoptera > Acrididae > Schistocerca > Schistocerca cancellata. The sequence continues at coordinate 566,655,730 of NC_064632.1, forward strand.
CTAGAAATCTAAAAAAACTCCAGAAAATGCATGTATGTGAGAAATGGGGTTTCTTTCATGCCTATGAATGATATCTGCTCCATGGACCTAACGACCATTAGAATGGAGTAATGTGAGGAAGGTATTACGAGGGAAACTGCTTTGGCATCAGAATATCTTCCTTACGAAGACAGCTCTCCTCCTCCTTTGGAGGTGAGGAAACTGACAGAGGCTTGCAATTGGCAAGGTGACCTACTGTTGGTGGGATCTGACGCCAGTACCCCCAACCTGGTGTGGGACATCAAGGACACCAACAGTAGAGGTGCATGCTTTCTTGAATTTCGTTTAGCTAACAACCTGGAGGTCCTGAATAGGGGCAATGAACCCACATTCAGAAATAGCAGAAGGGAAGAAGTAATTAGCATAACCTTTGGTTCCATAATGATGGGCAGGTATGTCAAACAATGGCATAAAGTGTTAGAGCCATCCTCATTGGACCACACGTACATTAAATTCACGGTTGAAATGGAAATCAGACAGAGCATGACCTATAGGAATTTTATACGAAGGCTGCAGTGACTTCATATCAGGACAATTGCTCAATTACCAATAAGTGCACAAATGGAACTGTCCCTTGGTGGAATAATGTCTAGCAAATCCAAAGAAAACAGGTATGAAGACTGATTAACCTGGCGAGACATAAAGGACAATGGTCAAACTATTGTGAGGAGGTCTTTGTCAACAAAACCTTGCAATCAAACAAGGAAAGACGCCATCCTAGAAGGCATTATGTGAGGAAGTGGTGAGCACAGCAGCTCAAGCCAGACTTCACAGAATCCTCACTAGAGTACCAACCAATCCTGGAGGTACATTGAGAAAGGAGGATGGGGAATATACAAAGGCAGCACATGAGACGCTGGGACTGCTCCTCTGAACTCACTTTCCTCAATATGCTCTGCCAGACAACTCAGACCAGAATGTGATCCCGAAGAGATAATGGTTCTCAGGCACTGGAAGAGAGGACTGGGAATCGTCCAAGGAGTGTGTGTACTTCAATAACATCCAATGGGCTGTGGAAACATTCCAACCATTCAAGTCACCTGGCCCAGAAGGAATCTTTCCAGCTCTCCTGCAACAGGTAGGAGGGAATCTCATAAGAGTCCTACGCAGGTTATTCAGGGTTAGCCTAGCGGTAGGAATCATTCCCAATGCTTGGAGGGCAGTGAAGGTTGTCTTCATTCCAAAGTCAGGGAGAACTGATCATACCAAGGCCAAGGATCTGAGACCAGGGACCACTATATGTAGATGGATCAGGGCCATGCTTAGTGGAAGAAAGGTAGAGGCTACTGCGATTAATGGAAAGATGGTAATTTACACCACTAGAGGTTGCCTACAAGGAGAAGTTCTGTCGCCTTTATTGTGGAATCTAGTGGTGAACGAACTCATTGAGGAACTAAATTCCAGACAGTGCTTGTGCCAAGGATATGCAGATGAGCTTGTCATAGTAATACTTGACAAATTTACTCACAGAAATACAGCACAAGAAGAATTGGACACCGGGCAAAATTGGTGCATTAAACAGGATCTGAGAGTTAATCCTAAGTAGACTGGTGTGGTGCCATTTGCGAAGAGGCGTATCCATCACTCGTGTTGGAATCTAAAGCTCCTTGATGAAACTCTACCTGTGAATGGGATAGGGAAATATATAGGGGTAACCTTATATGAGATACTAACATGGACCTCTCACATTAAGAGCATTGGTTCCAAGGCGAAAAGTATTCTAGTGAGTACCAGAAGGGCTTGCAGTAAAAACTGGCACCCAAGCCCCAGAGATATGCAATGGATATACACCAAGGTGGTTAGATCTTGGATTTCCTATGGGGCAATAACGGGGTGGAAGAAGATAGAACAGATACGGAATCTTCGGGTAACTAGACCCGACGAAATTGTGTCTAACAAAAAATGGTAAAGTGGCTCCTTGCTCTATTGAAGTGCATTGGTTGGCTTTACGAGATACGCAGGGAGGGATACCGCACAATAAACTGGGCTTCGGAGACCCATAACGACTAAAGAGGTGGCTGACAGACGCAAAGTTTAATCCAAACAGCTACCCAAAATCGGTCAGCTCTAGAGAAGACAGAAACTTGCACAGCTCGATGGTGGAGGCCTAAGGATACACATCCACTATCTCGAAGAGGTTAGGGAATATCTAAAACAGAACAATGGGAGCCCTTCAGATTAACTGAATTAATACGAAAAAACTGCCACCAAGGTGTCACCAACTAGGTTCATTCTTTTGATAATTCACTAAGCAAACAGCTAAGCCATCAGTCAGGGTTTGTAAGTGGAATCACAGTTCGTGTCCGGGATCACAGCACTGCAGCCACTCCACCAAATAACACAAGTTAAAAATGGTCACTAAGTAGGCCAGGACGGACGATGATCCCCTTCAACCGAACGCAGACGCCTGTGGACCTCCTGTTCTGAAAATGAATGGGGCTTCCTCGTGTCCTTTCTGGCAGTTGGATCCTAACTCACTCCACCACTTGTATTCAGGCAGAGTTGCTCCATAAGGCTGTCTTGCATCGACAAATCCAACCGTCGTACTGTTGAAACCGAGCTGCTACTGCGAGGCCACCTACTCCGCCAGGACAAGAACATCTAAGAAACAAACAAACAAAGGACAGACAGACCCTGGGAATTCGAAGGAAGCTAAACTGCACAGCTCAAACTCCCATGCCAAACCTACAGACACCAACCTCCCCTTTTCGATGTGTTGAGTGTTGTAGGAGAAGGCTTGTTCTCCTTAACCTAGAAGACGCGAACCCTGGGAAACTTACCGACTCTAGATCGCACATGCAAGTTGACTGGGCCCAATACTCAGACACCCCCAAAGGAACCCTAAAACCGGTGTACCAACTTACGAGCTGTGCGCAATAGTCCGATCACCTACCTCACCCGTAAATTCTTTACGCCCTTATTATAACGATCGGTTCACCTCTGATGCGCTCTCCGAATATTTCGAAGCACCTTGCTGCAATTCTCCTGCTGAACCTTAGCGTCAGTGCGCTCCAGGAGCAAATCGTTAACTGACCACAAGTTGGACAGAGGTGAATTAACTTGATAACCCAACACTAGGGAAGCTGGAGCTGCTTTCAGTTACTCATGTTAGGTCATATTAAACGCAAAATTAAGCTGCCCCTTAGAGCGGCCTCACTTACTCTGCGAATGACTATGGATGGCCATAAGAGCCCCTTTCAAATTTCGATTAACACGTTCCGCAAAAGATGGTTGAGGATGATAGCGGGTAGTGGTGACGGGCATTATTGCTGATCACATACGTTGGAGGGTCAAAGATGTGAATTATCCCCGAGAGATGTCGAACAGTAATACGCCAAAAATAGGGATTAACCAACAGAAGCGTTAGAACGCGTCCTCCACCACGTGTATGAACTGGTTACCATCGCGAGTGCGTGGCAAAGAGCCAGTATAATTGATAAAGCACTTATCCATGGGATAACTTTCCCTAGTGGATTGAACAAGATCTTTACTGGGGCTAGAATTTGGTTTGGCTCTTTTGCAAACTTCACACTCTCTCACCACCCGCCGGACATCCTTGGTAAGGAAGGCCGAGACACATGGCACTTAATGTCAGCGATAGTTTTGTGGGCAGGTACATGCGATCCAGCCACCATACGATGAAAGTTCCAGAACGCAAGCTGCACGAGCTGACTGGGCAAACCGATCGAGAAACCATCTGACCCCGCCACACGACAGCAAACAGTGCCTTTATGCACGAGATTACAGGCCAGCTGTTCCCCATTCAAGAGTTTATTCTTGATGGCCTCCTGGGATCACTGTTCTGGCTTTGTGTGAGGTCCCCGAAAAGTTCCGGGTGTTGTGATAATATCCCACCTACAAAATTCTCCAGGCCAGAATACTTCTCCGACTGCTGAAGCCCAACCTCAAACATCCGACTTAAGCCGTCGGTCACCTGCTTTTCGGGGCAGCAGATGTGCTTCACCTTGAATTGAAAAACCGACAGCCGAACGGCCCACCGAGCTACACGACCTATCTTAATTAGGCGTTCCATCGTCTCAGTGTTTGATTTTCAGTTTCAAGGAAAAATTCGCGCTGCTCAAAGTAAAACCTAAGCTCTTCTAGAGCGAGAAGGACTTCTAGAGCCTCCAATTCGTTGACAGATTACTTACGCACTGCAAGGGACAACCTTCTAGACACACAGGACACCGGTCCACATTCCCCTTCCTGTTGTTGGAGGAGGACTGCCGCTACCTGGTAAGTAGAGGTGTCAATTTGGAGCACAGAGGGCAACTCGAAGTTTAGGCTACTCAGGACGACCACATTCCTAAGAGCATGCTTATTAGCTTCGAAGGATGCCTGGTGAGTTTGATCCCAAACAGCTTAAGAGGCTCCCCAAAAATGTGCTAATTTTTTACGTAATTCATTAAGAGGGATGGCCAACTGTGGGAAGTTAGGCACATATTTGGGGAAATAGTTGGCCAGTGAATCTGGTGACGTCCTCGTTATTAAGAGGAGGGAGAAATTTTCGCAGATCCTTCGAACGCTCCTGATCCATCCTAATCTCTTCTGCAGAGTCTAAATGGCCTATAAAGGAAATCTGCTGGCGCTGGAAGGTATGCTTAGCAGGTTTCGCGGTCAAACCTGCCTCCCTAAGCCTCTCCAACACTGCTTGTAGATGACGCACTTCTTTCTCAAAGGTGGGGCTATAGATAACAACATCATCAAAGTACATGTATAAACGTTTTGAGTCACCGATCACCCGATCCACTAACCCCGATAAAACAGCCGCTCCTATTGGCAGAGCAAACGGGACCGTGTTAAACTCGAAGAGATTCCATCAGCACGTAATGATCTTGGAATCCTCTGACAGCGGAATATGGTAACAGGCTGTTTTTAAGTCCAAAACGTAAAATACTTTGCTCCAGAGAACCATGTGAAACAGTCATGAATATCAGGTAAATGTACAGATTCCAAGACAACCTTTTCGTTCACCAACCAGTAATCCACTACCGGTCGGAACTCGGCCTTACTGCCCTTAGGAACCAACAATATTGGTGAGGCGTAGGGGGAGGTAGGGGGTCTTATGATCCCTTCAAGCTACATGCTGTCTATCAAGGCAAGCATGCTTTTCAGTTGGGTAGGGGGGGGAGGGGGAGCGGGGGGAGTGTGAGAAGGGCATGGATAACGTGTAGGGAAGTTGCCGAAACAGAATATCGTCATTCAATCGCATTTTATACTGGATGTTGTTAGTCATGCCAAGCCTATTGGTGACGAATTCCGAAAACTTATCAAACACCCACTACAAATGATCCCTTTGTTGTGGCTCCAAATGCTTCAGTTCACAACGCCCAGCAGCAGGCAAAACAGAACACACCGGCAATGAATATTACACGAGCATAAACCGAGTGGCTGCCCAGACAACAAGGAGCGCGTTGTTGACCATCTAACATTAATCCCCTGTGGGATGTAAAATCAAAGCCTAGGGTAAAATTAACTGGCAAATAAGTAACAACTGAAACTTCCTGGCAGATTAAAACTGTGTGCCCGACCGAGACTCGAATTCGGGACCTTTGCCTTTTGCGGGTAAGTGCTCTACCATCTCTTTTTATCTCATTTTGTTCTATATAGTTCGTTGAATTTGTTCGTGGTGGACGTCCGATGACACCCGTTAAGGTTGTTCGTTGATTCGTTCACTCAGTTTTTTTATTACAGATCGTAGCTGAACCCTCTGACCGGACACGCTGAGCTACCGTGCCGGCGGCCCCATCTGAGCTACCGAAGCAGGACTCACGTCCGCTCCTTCTGCCAGAATCTCGTCTCCTACCTTCCAAACTTTACAGAAGCTCTCCTGCGAACCTGTAAAGTTTGGAAGGTAGGAGACGAGATACTGGCAGAAGTATAGCTGTGAGTACCGGGCGTGAGTCGTGCTTCGGTAGCTCAGACGGTAGAGCACTTGCCGGCAAAGGTCCTGAGTTCGAGTCTCGGTCGGCCACACAGTTTTAATCTGCCAGGAAATTTCATATCAGCGCACACTCCGCTACAGAGTGAAAATTTCATTCACGTAACAACTATCAACTTAACCGGCCGGGAGAAATTCGAAATTCTTCAAAACACTGAAACTAACCACAAACTCGCCGACTAAAAGCGCTTGATGACCGCTAACAGATCGACGCTTCCGAGAAGAAGTTTGCAAGAGAGGAAACAATAAACATCAATGCCCAGGGTACAACTGATAGTCCACCAGCGATACTGAACTCTCAGAATCAACAAGGGTGCAAACTGGCTCTGATTCAACTAAGCACACAGAAAGGTTAAGCGCTCAGCCACTACGCCCCCAATTCGACGACAACGCCTCGGAAAGAAAGGTATGAAATCCTTTCTCGACTTCCGACACCGTCAACTCTCAGCCTCCACTTTTCGCTGAACCAGATACTAAAGAACAAAACGTGCCATCTGCCGGCAACGAAGACAGACTTTACATGGTTGCCGCCGGACACTATCGAATTTAGGTTGCTCCAGACAAGCACTAGCTCCCAAGCAACAAAAAGGTTACTGAACCCGCTGATTATCCTTCAATTGTGGAAACTAAACTGATCAGAAGTGGAGGGTCTGCTAGATAAGGTGATGCAAGGCCGATACTCCGGCCTGATGCCCTCCAATATGTTATCGACAATTTGACCCTTGGGAACTTACAATTATGAAGCTAAAACAGCGGTCCGGATTCGCTCATTATATTATTCAAGGGCTCATTACTTGATTGCGCCCTCTAATAATGCCTTTACTACAATTCGTTGTTCAAACGGGGGACAGTTTGAAACTGATGTAACTCCGTCAACACCTTTCCTTCGCACAAAATGTCAGCAAATACTTGACTCAATATCACACTGGTTAACGGGTACAGCAACTGAGGACCCTGATCATGAGGTAAATTCAATACGTCAGCATGACACTCAGATTTAAATGAAAGCCATAAAACCGTCTCGACGTCGCTCACGGACAAATTGGACTACTTATCAATTTCCGTCATCACGGTATGGCAGTTTACTGAAATTACTCGTAGCAAAACGCTGAGGCGAAGTAAGCACCTGACCGATATTATTCAGCCCAACTTGGGTGTCAGAAACCTGATCCCCACTCCAACTTGCTACACCCTCTACAGCAAGTGATTTTCAACACCTTTCCATTTCGCAACCTGACCCTGCAGTTGCTGAATAACTTTCACTAGGTCGGCTCCAGGCTTAAGATGGCCTAGATCACAAACTCGATTTCCCAGTGCACTAGCTGCTCCTGAAAGCGAGGAAGTTGTTGACGAGTGTGAGAAGCGCCGTCAAGAAAATAGATGTTCTGTGCTAAATTGGCCAACGCAGCAGTATCATGTGACAACACGTCATCTACCTCACTAACAGTTTGCGCAGTGACGACAAGGGTCATACCCAACGCCGCCCTCTGCCGCGCAGTGGCCTCGGCAACGTTTCCCTTGTGAACTTGAGAGCAGATCTCAGCTTCGTAGGCAATCTGCTCTCTCTGTAACAAGTTGAGCTCCTGGCCCGCACCTCCGTAGTGAATGGTAGCCTGAAAATCAAAAATGTGTAAGTAAAAATAATTTACCATAAATATTATATCACTAAATAAACAATCAAAGTGGAAGATGCTTAAAATTTCCTGCCCCCCACCCCAGCAATAAAAACCACGCTCTGAATGACTCTCTCAATGACTATTTGACATGGTCAATCAAAACGTAATAACAGTTTTAGAAACAAGGCCAAGGGAACGTGGAACGGCTAGGCGAGTTTCAGGTAAAACATGTTTCAGCTTTTAGTTTACATGCTTTATTTAAACAACACCCAAGATTTTTCGATAAGAAAACAATCAGGGTGTTTCAAAAAATATAATAACAAAGATTAGTTACTTACTCACTTACTTCTCGGCTCTACAGCCCTTGAAGGGTCTTAGCCTGCATCACAACATCCTGTCAATCCATCTGATCCATAGTTTTCCGTCTCCACCCTCCGACTCCCAACGTTTTCGTGTCTTCTTTAATTCCGTCTACCCATCTCTTTCTGCAACGTCCCCTCCGTCGTCTGCCTCCAGTCTTGACATCAAAAATCGTCTCACATGTTCTGTCTTGCTCCATTATGACCATGTGTCCTGCCCACCGCAGTCTGATTTTAATGGTAGTGATAATGTCAGGTTCGTCAAAACGTTGTTCTAATTCTGTATTCGTGCGGATGCACCAACATTCTTGATCGTATATTGGGTCGTATATTTTAAGCAGAACCTTTCTCTCGCAAAATCTAAAGATCCTTTCTTCATTTTCAGTCATGGTCCACGTCTCGGCACCACACACAACAACCTGTTTTATAATTGTTTTGTAAATGAGGACGTTCGATTTTCGTGATAGAAATGAGCTCCTAAGCATGGGTAGTGTGCCAAAGTAACATCTTTTTCTGCCATTCTAGCTTTCACCTCACTGCTGATGTCATTACAAAGTTTAAATGTTTGAAATAAAAAACACGTATGTACACTACAAGCTTACTCAAATGCTTGCGACAGATTTACAATTGCCCAATTCTTAAAAATAAATGGTAACCAGTTAAGAGAGAAAATAAACAGCTTAAGAGGCTCCTCAAAAATGTTCTTTCAACACAACTTACGCAATATGTATCAAATACTTTAAGATATTAAACTCCCAGAGAGTTCAGAATAATTATCGAAACATTACATCTTTCTCTGAGTTACCAAACAGGAAATTTCTTTTCTCTTTTTAAAGGAAGGTATTAACCAGTTACGGACGGCAACCATTTGAGAGATATCCCCAATATGTGCTTTCAACTCAGTTTTGCAAAAGCGTATAAATGGATTTACGCAATCGTGGATTTGGTGAGCCATTTGCACGGCTGTATAAATGGATTTACGCTATCCTGGATTTGGTGAGCCATTTTTACTGCTGTCATCCCTCGGTTGTCGCAGGTAGGGCATCCTTCCACCCCTGGAGACTGGCGTCGTCTTCTCCAAAGAGTGACCCTCTCCCTGGCAAAAGTTGAAGTTCACTGCAAACTGGTACTATGCCGTTGTGGAAGCACAACCAATATGGAAGCACCGAGGTACAAGGGGCTCGAAAGGCAGTGGGCACAAAACAAGAGCCGCGATCCCCTTGTGGCTGTATCGAACCAGAACACAAAAGAGACTTTACGGAGACCCAGAACAACTAAAGAGATAGACACAGAGATTAAACCAAACAGCCGCCCAACTTGGGTCAAGTCTGGAGGAGACACAAACTTGCACATTTCAAAGTGTGGCTTAAGGACGCACACCAATTACCTCGAAAATGTCAGTAAATAGCCTTCACAATAGCTGATAAATAAGAAACAACTGCCACCAAGTCGGCACTACCCAGGTTTATTCTTTCGGGAATTCACGTAAGCTGTCAGCTAAGCCAACAGTCAGAGTTTTGTAACTTGGATCAAAATTCGTTCCGGGATCACAGCCACTCCACCAAATAACAGAAGCTGAAGAAGGTCACTAAGCAGAGGAAAAGTGACCGGGGCGGACGGCGACCCCCTTCAACCGAATGCCGCGGGCCTGTCATTCAGAAAGCCGATGACGCCTCTTTCTGTCCGTTCTGGTGGTCACATCTAACTCGCGCTTCCACTTCCCATCTTTCCCGAGTCGCTCCACAAGACTTGCCTTGCATCGATCACTCCGACCGCCGTACCGACGATCGCTCCCTCTCGCGGCGTTTTTCTGCATCTGAAAGATGTAGTCTGTTCAGATTTGGCACCAACCACACAAGACTGTCGCTAGTAGCGCCACTGTGAGGATGAAAATCAGATTCGCTTCAAACACTAACTGTAACGGTCGTGAGTATTAGCTACCTTCGAAATGAAATGGAAATGCCGTGTGGCTAGGGGGTAGACCGTTCGGCTGGTGCTAGTCTTTCGAGTTGACGCCACTTCGGCGACTTGCGTGTCGATGGCGATGAAATGATGATGATTAGTACAAAACAACACCCAGCCCCTGAGCGGAGGAAACCTTCGACCAAGCTGGGAATCGAACCCGGGGTGTTAGGGATGATATTCCGTCGCGTTGACCACTCAGCTACCAGCGGCAGACACTTTCGAGATTGGACGTGGTGAGATAATGTTAACAAGAACGCATTTATGGCGACAAAGACGCCATTATCATAACCTCACCGGGTTTGAATGAGGTTGTGCATTAGGGCTACGAGAAGCTGCATGTTCCTTTTGCGATATTGCAGAAAGACTTGGCAGTAATGTAGCCATGGTTACTGGCAGAAGTGGTCACGATAATATACGGTCACGAGAAGACTGGTTTAATTCACGGTCGCGAGAAGACTGGGCTCTGCCAGCAATCGTGGCTACATTACTGCTAAGTCTTTATACAATATCGCAAAAGGAACATCCAGCTTCTCGTAGCCCTATTGCACGACCTCCTTCAAATGCAGTGGGGTTATGATAATGGCCACGAGGCACTACCGAGAAGGAAGACCATAGTGCTTGGTGTATGGCTCTGACACTTCGTACTGCATCTGCAGAAGCAATTTGAGTGACAGTTGGCACCACAGTGAGACAAAGGACTGTCACAAATGGTCTACTTCAAGGAAAGCTCCGAGTCAGGGGCCGTGTAGCCTGCACCCCAAACTCCGCAATTTGCTACTCCAGCGGCGTTATGCGCGAGCTCATTGGAGGGTGAGGTGGAAATTTGTTGTGTTTTCTGGTTAAAAATGATTTTGCCTCGCTGCCATTGATGTCTGTGTGTTGGTATGAAGGAGGGCAGTTGAGAGGCAACCACCAACCTGCATACGTTCTAGATACAAAGGAACTACACCTGGAGTTACGTTGTGGCGTGCGATTTCGCATTGAAACAGGAACTCTCTCGAGGTTATCCTATGCACTGTGATTGCAAAATTATACATCAGTCTGGTGATTCGACCTGTTGTGCCGCCATTCATGAACAGCATTCCAGGGGATGTTTTCCAACAGGATAACGTTCGCCCACATACCGCAGTTGTAACCCAACATGCTCTAAAGACCATCGTCACGTTGTCTTGGTCTGCTCGATCCCCAGATCTGTCTCCAATTGAGCACGTATTGTTCATCATCAGTCAACAACTAAAGTGACGTCCACAAACATCATTAACGGTCCCTGGATTGAGAGACCAAGTGCAACAGGCATGGAACTCCATTACTCAAATTGACATTCGGAATTTGTACAGCACAATGCATGGACGTTTTCATGATGAAATTCAACATTCTGGCGGTTACTCAGAGGGCTGTAGACTCGGGTTCCCAGGTAGATGCCGTGTTTCTTGACTTCCGCAACACGTTTGATACACTTCCCAACAGTCGTTTAATGAACAAAGTGAGAGCATATTGACTATCAGACCATTTGTGTGATTGGATTGAAGAGTTCCTAGATAACAGAACGCAGCATGTTATTCTCAATGGAGAGAAGTCTTCCGAACTAAGAGTGTTTTCAGGTGTGCCGCAGGGGAGTGTCGTAGGACCATTGCTATTCACAATATATATAGATGACCTTGCTGATAACATCGGAAGTTCACTGAGGCTTTTTGCAGATGATTCTGTAGTATATTGAGACGTTGTAACAATGGAAAATTGTACTGAAATGCAGGAGGATCTGCAACGAATTGACGCATGGTGCAGGGAGTGGCAGTTCAGTCTCAATGTAGACAAGTGTAATGTGCTGCGAATATACAGAAAGAAAGAGCATTCATCATTTAGCTACAATATAGCAGGTCAGCAAATGGAAGCAGTCAATTCCATAAATTATCTGGGAGTACGCATTAGGAGTGATTTAAAATGGAATGACCATATAAAATTAATCGTAGGTAAAGCAGATGCCAGACTGAGATTCATTGGAAGAATCGTATGGAAATGCAGTACGAAAATAAAGGAAGTAGTTTACAGTACACTTGTTCGCCCACTGCTTGAATACTGCTCACCGGTGTGGGATCCGTACCAGATAGGATTGATAGAAGAGATAGACAAGATCCAACGGGGAGCAGCGCGCTTCGTTACTGAATCGTTTAGTAATCACGAGAGTGTTACGGAGATGATAGATAACCTCCAGTGGAAGACTCTGCAGGAGAGATGCCCAGTATCTCGGTACGGGCTTTTGTTGATGTTTTGAGAACTTACCTTCACCTAGGGGTCAAGCAGTATATTGCTCCTTCCTACGTATATCTTGCGAAGAGACCGTGAGGATAAAATCAGAGAGATTAGAGCCCACACAGAGGCATAACGACCATCTTTCTTTCCACGAACATTATGAGACTGGAATAGAAGGGAGAACCGATAGAGGTACTCAAGGTACCCTCCGCCACACAGCGTCATGTGGCTTGTGGAGTATGGATGTAGATGTAGATGTAGATATTAATGTACCCGCATTTCACACTTGCAATGGCTTATCTCGCGCTTACATTAACCAGTGATCTCAAAATGTTAATCACTCAACTATATCCAACAGAAATATATATTCGCAAAATTTGATCATTCTACATTAATTATTTTCTAATGCCGCAATTATTTTCTTCGAACTTTGTATCTTTGTATTTCTTCGATCTGTGTATTAAAGCTATTGCTTTTGAAATAATAAACAGTTTATTTAATTTTTCCACCTATATCGTTTTCATTTGACTGCCACCTACATTTTACTCTACTTCATAAATCCCGTATTTAGGTTAAGCAGAGAACTTTATGTACACAGAGTGAATAGGAACTTCACCTACTAACTCTCGGAGGTGGCAGGATGTATCAAAACAAGAAGATAATGTCCGTTAAACACGGGCTCTGAAGTGCATAAGTACTAAGACAATTTGCTCATCTTCGCTGGTGTGAAACACATCTCATCTACTGAATAAGTGAATTCTTGAGGGATATGTTTTAGAGCCCACGTTTGCTGGAAATATTTCGCTTGGTTTTGTCCATACTCCACCTTCCTAAGTGTGGAAATCAAATAGCTTGCACTAGACGCCAAATGTTTCGTGGTATAGAAGAGGTTGTTCGGTTGAAATGGTGGAGGGGTCCGAACAGCTAGGTCATCGGCCCCATTGGATGAGGGAAGGATGGGGAAGGAAATCGGCCGTCCCCTTTCAAAGGAACCATCCAGGCATTCGCCTGAAGCGATTTTGGGAAATCACGGAAAACTTAAATTAGGATGGCCGGACGTGGGTTTCATCCGTCGGCCTCCCGAAGGCAAGTCCAGTATGCTAATCATTGCATCACCGTGTTCGCTAGTCTCGAAGAGGAGAATGTGCTCATAGTTCTTAAGCTTTGCACTTTCTGTCCATTTTTACTAGATAATTCTTTAGCCCAATACTGGTAGCTATGAATGTTCGTCGGTGTAGTTCTGGTTCTCCCGGATATAATGAAGCAATATTAAATCTTATCTTTACATACTAAAAGACCTAGCTGCTCTGAAACTGTGTTTATGCTGACCATTTGTGATTTAATCAAATGAGTAACTGTAAATACGTTACAATGGTAGGGAACCTGAACTGAATTTCTGGTCTTACGTATGCGAGGTGCCTTGCCAGAGTATGATAGTTATCGGTAAATGGTCAATACGTGTGTCCCCTCATAATACACAGTGTGAGTTCACCTGCGCACTAGGCGGTCGCTGCAACAACCACTGTTAGTGGTGACGGACAAAATATTACGGCGTATATGGGAAACCGCGCAATGGCAGCCAGCGGCCGAATATCCACTCTAGTGGTCGATAGCGACGCCGACACTTGTGCCAGCAAATGGCCATCGCGGTCTGTTTGCATTATAAATAATGGAAAACCGCACGCGCTTCCCGGACCATGTTGGTGTCGCGTTTGGAAGAGTATGCGCTTCGCTTACGCATGTCATCTATTCGCAGCTGTAACAGCGGTACGAAGTATTACATTTAATGTACCTATAAACTGTATAGTAACGCACGTGACATAATGAGTTGTTACGCGTACGCTGTGTCTGAAAGAAATTTCTAGTATAGTTCTGTATCCCTTGATCTCCATTGCCGATGGTTTCAGTAATGTTTCCGTATAATCTCTACCAGGCACATGAAATTTCTTACTTGTATTATCTTTCCGTTTTCAGTTTTTACTTTGTCTCTCTGTGGATTTTAAGTCCACGTACTATGTTTTATACATGTTTTCCTAAGATTTGATGTTGTATCTCCAGAGCTTCATTGATTTCTTTTCTGCTATTTTTTATGAGAGCTATATCATAAGCAAACGTCAGGCAGTTTATGCTGACGGCCCTTTCCGAGTGTCCGATTGGCTGTTTTGTTGCATGTCCTAATTATTTTCCTAAATCTAAGTTTAACAGAATTGGTGACAGGCCCTTTACCTCCTCGTCTCACTTTGTCTCGCTTCCGATCAATTCCAAGACCTCTCCCATGAACTGCGCTTTGGTTCTTTATATATATATATATATATATATATATATATATATATATATATATATATATATATATAAACACAGGCGGCGTACAGCAGGACACACAATAATGGAGAGCACCTCAAAAACTTCTACAGTAATGTCCACCTCAAAACTATGTGAGTGTAAATCCAGGTACTGCAGAAGACATTACCGACTTGGATATCTTTCGCACTGATTATCCAAAGAAATTGTTACATCTGTCGAATATCGTGTAGGGCCCCCACGAGCACGCAGAAGGCCGTAACACGGCGTGGCTTAGACTCGACTAATGTCTGAAGTAGTGCTGAACGGAACTGACACCATGAATCGTGCAGGGCTGCCCATAAATCTGTAGAGTACGAGCGAATGGAGATCGCTTCTGAACAGCAATGTGTTTAATAATGTTCATGTCTGGGGAGTTTGCTGGCCAGCGGAAGTGTTTAAACTCAGAAGAGTATTCCTAGATCCATTCTGTAGCAATTCTGGACGTGTCGGTTGTCGCATTGTCCGGCTGGAATTGTCCAAGTCCGCCGGAATGCGCAATGGACATGAATGGATGCAGGTGATCAGACAGGATGCTTACGTATGTGTCACCTGTCAGAGTCATATCTAGATGTATCAAGGGTCCCACATCACTCCAACTGCAAACGCCGCGCATCATCACAGAGCCTCCACCAGCTTGAACAGTCACCTGCTTACTTGCAGGGTCCATGATTTCATGAGGTCTCCATACCCGTACACGTCGATCCGTTCGATACAATTTGAAACGAGGCTTGTCCGACCAGGCAACATGTTTCCTGTCATCAGTAGTCCAATGTCGGTGTTGACGGGCCCAGGCGAGGAGTAAAGCTTTGTGTCATCAAGGGTACACGAGTTGGCCTTCGGCTCCGAAAGCCCATATCGATGATATATCGTTGAGTTGTTCGCACACTGAGACTTGTTGATGGCCCAGCAATGAAATCTGCAGCAATTTCCGGAAGGGCTGCACTTCTGTCTAGTTGAACGATTCTCTTCAATTGTCGTTGGTCCCGTTCTTGTTGGATCTTTTTCCGGACGCAACAATATCGGATATTTCACCTTTTACGGGATTCCTGATACTCACGGTACACTTGTGAAATGGTCGTACGAAAAAATCCCCACTTCATCGCTACCTCGGAGATCATGTGCCCCATCGCTCGTGCGTAGACTACAACACCACGTTCATACACGCTTAAATTTTAATAATCTGCCATCGTAGCAGCAGTAACCGATCTAACAACTGCGCCAGGAATTTGTATAATATTGGCGTTGCCGCCCGCAGTGCCGTATTCTGCCTGTTACATATCTCTGTATGCATATATCAGTTTCTTTGTTGCCTCACTGTAGTTCTTGTTGTCCACCTTCATTTTTTTCAGTATGTTGAAGAGTTTCTGTCCATGGAGTAGTAGACCTTCTTGAAGTGGACGAATGTTACGGTGCTGTACGCAGACTTTCCAGTTGTTTTCTGGCACCGGGTCTGTTCAGTGAGGGAGTTTTTCTTCCTGAACATTCCTTGACATCATTTTATCTGAGGCTGCAGCTGACTGAACAGGGTTTCGGATAAAGCTTTGTATGTGACGAGTAGTATTGAAATTCCTCTATAGTCAGGGTCTGTTCTGTCTATTTTCTTGTGCAGGGGTTGTGATAGGGCTAACTCGAATGGGAGTACTTTCCTTGTTTCCTATGTTTCTGTGTGTTTTGAGTGTAATATTTAAGTGGTCTAATTTTCAATTTTCGGATATCAGTTCATATTCTCTATGTTCTCTCCTATTTTTTAATGTTTTTGTTATGTTCACGAATTCTTTCCGCGTCGGGAATTTTGTTGCCAGGATAGATACTGTCACATTTAAGTAGTGAGTGAAAATAGTGTGCCAATATTTAACAGTTTTTTTTCGTCCTTGTCTTCTGTGTATGGCCTTGTCTTTTGAAGCATAAACTCGGTGGATGATATCCTATAATATTTTCTCTGAGTATTCTGCATAAGTTTCGTCTCTTGTTTCCGTTAAAATCCTCTTCCATCTCCTTCAGCTTGTTGTCTTCGTAACCTCTTTTTTTAACTGCTGATTATTTTCGAAGACATCGTCTATTTTTTGTATAATTCTTCCAATTTTCGGATTTTTGAGTGACTGTTAAGGATTTCCCAGATTTCTGTTCTGCATTTTACGGCGCTGCAGCATGCCTTGGTCCACCGTCTGTAGATAGAAATCTGTCGTTGCCACTATTTTAGCAGTTCTTTCACATTTTGCATCATTTCTTTTTGCCGTTTCTTACTCTCAATTTTCTTAATTTTTCTGTTACCTCTTTCTTGTTTAGTTGGTGGTTCTTTGCGGCTGTTCTGAAAGCTGTGTTGGTTCTCTCGATTCTTCTGTTAGGTATATATTTCGCTTTAATTCAGAGAAGATAATGATCATGTTCGAAAAATTCTGTCCTTGTTCTTACAATTTCTCTGGTGTTCTTCATGGCCACCAATATGATGTCAATTTTAAATTCTCCTAGGGCGTTTTCAAGTCGGTAGTGTCTTTTGCAGTTCCTGGAATTTCACTGACATAGTTTTGAGGTCGACATTACTGCAGAATATTATGAGGTACTGTCTATTATTGCCTGTCCTGCTGTGCGCCGCCTGTTTTCCTGTTGTGGCTCTGAATTTCTTTCCCTGCCTAACTGGGTCTTAATAATCGCCTAGTAACGTTTTTAAGTGCTTCGCGTGCATTTTTCTGGTGGTTTCTACCAGATAATTCCAGAAATCTTCTATCATTTACTGGTTTTTATTGGTGTTGTTTGGGGGCATAGCCGGGGATTAGTGAACGGGCTTTGTTTCCAGATCGTATCGTGAGTGTCAGCATTTTTTCTGATTTTCAAGTCAACAGTCTTCTGACTGGTTTAATGCGGCCCTTCACGAATTCATCTCCTGTGCCAACCTCTTCATCACAGAGTAGCACTTGCAACCTGTGTCCTTAATTAAAACTTCCTGGCAGATTAAAACTATGTGCCGGACCGAGACTCGAACTCGGGACCTTTGCCTTTCGCGGGCAAGTGCTCTACCAACTGAGCTACCCAAGCACGACTCACGCCCCGTCCTCACAGCTTCTGCCAGTATCTCGTCTCCTACCTTCCAAACTTTACAGAAGCTCTCCTGTGACTCCTGCAGGGTTCGCTGGAGAGCTTATGTAAAGTTTGGAAGGTAGGAGACAAGATACCGTCAGAAGTAAAGCTGTGAGGACGGGGCGTGCGTCGTGCTTGGGTAGCTCAGTTGGTAGAGCACTTGCCCGCGAAAGGCAAAGGCCCAGAGTTCGAGTCTCGGTCCGGCACACAGTTTTAATCTGCCAGGAAGTTTCATATCAGCGCACACTCCGCTGCAGAGTGAAAATATCATTCTATGTCCTTAATTATTTACCGGATGTATTCAAATTTCCTCCAAGCCCGGGTTCCCGGGTTCGATTCCCGGCGGGGTCAGGGATTTTCTCTGCCTCGTGATGGCTGGGTGTTGTGTGCTGTCCTTAAGTTAGTTAGGTTTAAGTAGTTCTAAGTTCTAGGGGACCGATGACCGTAGCAGTTAAGTCCCATAGTGCTCAGAGCCATTTGAACCATTTTTTATTCCAATTTCTATCTTCCTCTACGGTTTGTTTCCCTCTACAACTCCCTCTAGTACCATGGAAGTCATTCCCTGATGTCTTAGCTGATGTCAACATCCTACCCCTTCTCCCTGTCAGTCTTTTCCACATACTCCTTTTCTCTCCGGTTTTGCGCAGAACCTCCTCATTCCTTACTTAATTTTCAACATTCGTCTGCCGCACCACATCACAAATGCTTCTATTCTCTTCGGTTCCTATTTTTCCCGCAGTCCATTTACTCTAACATAAGATGCTGAGCTCCAAACATATATTCTCAGAAATTTCTTCCTCAAATTAAGGATTATGTTTGACACAAGTAGACTTCTCTCGGCCAGTAATGGCCTTTTTGCCAGTGCTAGTCTGCTTTTGACGTCCTCTTTGTTCCATCTGTCATTGGTTATTTTACTTAACTTGGTTATTTTAGTTGACTTCATCTACTTCGTAACCATCAATCCTGATGTTAAGTTTCTCGCTGTTCTGTTTTCTATTACTTCTCATTACTTTCGTCTTTTTTCGATTTACTCACAGTCCATATTCTATACCCTGTAGACTGTACTCTCCATTCAGCAGATACTGTAATACTTCCCTTTCACTCAGGATAGCCACGTGATCAGCGAATCGTATCATTGATATCCGTTCACCTTGAATTTCAATCCAACTCTTTAAACTTTCTTCTATTTTCATCACTGCTTCTTCAATGTAGGTGCGAAAGACTACATCTCTGCATTACAACCTTTTTAATCGTTCTGGGTCATCTGTTCTTATTGTTACGTCTTAGCTCTTGTGCATATTGCATATTACCCGTCTCTTCCTGTTACCCCTAATTTTTCGGAATTTCGAACATCTTGCACCATCATACATTATCGAACGCTTTTTCCAGGTCGACAGTTCCCATGAAAGTGTTTTGATTTTTCTTCAGTCTTGCGTCCATTATCAACTGCAACGTCTAAATTGCCTCTCTGGTGCCTGTACCCTTCCTAAAACCAATCTGGTCGTAACCTAACACACCTTTAATTTTCTTTTCCATTCTCCTGTATATTATTCTTGGCAGTAACTTGGATGCCCCAGCTGTTAAGCTCATTGTGCGATAACTCTCGCACTTGTCAGGTCGTATAGTCTTCGGAAATGTGCGGATGATATTTTTCCGAAAGTCAGATGGTATGTCGCCAGACACATACAATTCACACACCAACGTGAATAGTCGTTTTGTTGCCAATTCGCCCAATGATTTTAGAAATTCTGATGGAATGTTATCTACCCGTTCCGCCTTATTTGATGTTAAGTCCTCCGAAATTCTTTTACATTCTGAATCTAATACTAAATCTTCTAAATAGACCGCTGTTTCTTCTTCTATCACATCAGACAAATCTTACCCCTCATAGGAGCCTGTAATGTGCTCTTTCCCCCTTGCCGCTCTCTCTTCTGCCACAAACAGTGCAATTGACCATGTCCTCTTATTGTCACCATCGTTAATTTTAATTTTACCAAAGATTGTTTTGACTTTCCTATATGCTTGGTCAGTCCTTCCGACAACCATTTCCTTTTCGATTTCTACGCATTTTTCATGCAACCATTTCGTCTTAGCTTCCCTGCACTTCTTGTTTATTTCATTTTTCAGTGACTTGTATTTCTGCATTCCTGATATTCTCTGAACATTTTTGTACTTTCTTCTTTCATTGATCAAGTGAATTATTTCTCCTGTTACCCATTGTTTCTTCGTAGTTATCTTCTTTCTGTCTATGTTTTTCTTTTCACCTCCTGTGACTGCACGTTTTAGAGATGTCTATTCAACTGTACTGACTACTGAGCTCTTCCTTACTGCTGTATCTATGGCCTTCGAAAACTTCAAGAGTATCTTGTAATTGTTTAGTACTTCTGTATCATACTTCTTTGCTTATTGATCCTTCCTGATTAATCTCTTAAACTTCAGCCTACTCTTCATCAGTACTACACTGTGATCTGAGTCTATATCTGCTCTTGGGTACGCCTTGCAAACCAGTATCATACTTCTTTGCTTATTGATCCTTCCTGATTAATCTCTTAAACTTCAGCCTACTCTTCATCAGTCCTACACTATGATCTGAGTCTATATCTGCTCTTGGGTGCGCCTTGCAAACCAGTATCTGATTTCGGAATCTCTGTATGACCACGATATGATATAACGAATCTTCCCGTATCACCCGGCGTTCTTCAATTATACCTCCTACTACTGTGGTTCTTGAACGCTATTACTAGCTGAAATAACTTATTCTTCCTTCTCTCTCATTCCTTGACCCAAGCCCATATTCTCCTGTAACCATTTCTTCGTCTCCTTCTCCTACTACTGCATTCCAGCCGCCCATGGCTATTAACTTCCGTCTCCCTTTTTCGTACTGTATTACCCTTTCAGTACCTTCATTTACTCTCTCTAGCTCTTCATATTCAGCTTGCGACTTCGTAGAACGTTATCCTTTCGTTGATTACTCGATCTTTTTCTCATGGTCACCTCCCGCTTGGCAGTCCCCTTGCGGAGATGCGAATGGGTGATTATTCCGGTATCTTTTGCCACTGGAGAGACGAACATGATAGTTTTTTCAGTTACAGCCAACACTTTGTGTGTCTTTAACACAGTGGTTTCCGTTGCCTTCTGCATCCTCATGCCGTTGATTATTGTTGACTGGGGGCAGTCTCCTACCCAAAGTACAAGAGAATGACGTGAACATGTCCATTCCTCCGCCTGCATGTTATATTGATCAGTATCAATATTTGTACTAGAATGAATGTTCTTAAGAATTTGTGACTTCTTCTTGATGTGGTTATGGCTTGTAAATAAAGAAATTTACTAAACTATCTAGACAGGTTTAATCACAAACATCCGCATGTGCCATTCAGTAACTGTGTCTGTCACTACATCACTTTAATATCCTAATCTACATGACTGGAAAATCTCTTATCGTCTACTAACTATCGGGACGGGACGTAATGGTCCCAGTGAAAGAAAAGTGCATACGTGGAGGAAACCTGTACTGGCGTGCCGTCCTGTACTTCTCCTACGCGTTACTTCCTCGATGTGACGCGACCTAAAATTATCTTTTAGGTGGAATAAACTCTTTTTAGAACATAATGACTGTTATACCAGTTACATTAGTTGAGCATCCATGAAGTAGCGGACCAGAGAAACATTCTCTGTTTATTTGCATCCCTGACACATCTCACAGATTTCAATTAAACACGGGATTTCATCAATGGAACATTCTCTGTTTTTTGCATTCCTGATAAATCTCGACAGATTTCAATTAACCATGGATATTGTTTAGTAAATTAATATATTTCTGATCCTGTAGTATTTGTTGGTCATTACTTGAACAGGACGTCGGTGTAGTCTTTCACTTATTATGTTCGCGTGATCTGAACCGAAAACAACATATTTTTTCGGTGGATAACGTTTTTTCCACTTTGACGTTCTGTCGTCTAGAGTGCTCTTCCCCTGTTTCTTTGCTCTTCAGCATTACTTCTACCCCTTCTTGTCGGTTCCTGTCTTCTTTCCTCACACCATTATTCCCATGATACGTATCTCTCCAATTTCGGTGAGTACCTCGTGTGATGCCGGCCGCGGTGGTCTCGCGGTTCTAGGCGCGCAGTCCGGAACCGCGCGACTGCTACGGTCGCTGGTTAGAATCCTGCCTCGGGCATGGATGTGTGTGATGTCCTTAGGTTAGTTAGGTTTAAGTAGTTCTAAGTTCTAGGGGACTGATGACCACAGCTGTTAAGTCCCATAGTGCTCAGGGCCATTTTTGAACCTCGTGTGATGACATTTCCTTTTTATCTTGTTTAACGTATCACACAATATTCAACTCCTGCTTATGTCATTTATGATTTCGCACCCCAGCATCCTCTGTTCCGGATCTATTGATATGCTGCAGTGATCCGAGTTGTCCACAGACACTTTTGTCACTGTTCCGTTCTTTGACCTTTTTCGGCTCCGTTAAGGTGTCGTTTGTAACTACATACGGAAGGGACCAATCCCAGAAAGGGACATTTCCTCTATGCCAGAAAATAATTTACTATCTCAACTTTCAGTATAGCTGCTGCCTCACGCTCCTTTCCACTCTTTCGTTAACATGTTGTAAGTAGGCTGTTTAGATTTTTATATTGGTAATGCCACGTAGCGCTCTGTATGAAAATCAGTGGCTGTGCTGTGTGCAGTCTGTGGCTAGCTTGCATTGTTGTCTGCCATTGTAGTGTTGGGTAGCGGCAGCTGGATGTGAACAGTGCGTAGTGTTGCGCAGTTGGAGGTGAGCCGCCAGCAGTGGTGGATGTGGGGAGAGTGATGGCGGAGTTTTGTAATTTGTCATGAACTGCTATATATATTATGACTATTAAGGTAAATACATTGTTTGTTCTCTATTAATATCTTTCATTTGCTAACTATCCCTATCAGTAGTTAGTGCCTTCTGTAGTTTGAATCTTTTATTTAGCTGGCAGTAGTGGCACTCGCTGTATTGCAGTAGTTCGAGTAACGAAGATTTTTGTGAGGTAAGTGATTTGTGAAAGGTATAGGTTAAACTTAGTCAGGGCCATTGTTTTGTAGGGATTATTGAAAGTCAGATTGCTTTGCGCTAAAAAAAATATAGTGTCAGTTTAAGCACAGTCGTGTATAATTTGTTCTAAGGGGACGTTTCATATGGCGACCCTGCCAGGATACCTCCCTGGAATCTTCTGATTTTTTCTTGTAGTTTGTGTAATTAGTGTAGCTTTTGTTTATTGCTAGCGCGTAATTATAGAGAGAATTTCCTTGGTAGTTGTGGTTTTTCATTGTTGCACAGTAAAACAGTTGTGGCATGCATGTAGATTTGCACCAAGTATTTCGCACAGCTGCGCTTGCAATTAACTAGATATTATTTTCAGAGCTATGTTAATGTGTTCTCTTATTTTTGCTATTCAAATTGTGCTTTTCTGTGTTATCGTGTGAAATATTGTGACAATAATGGCGTGTGAAAAACGTAACTCTAGGCTCCAAAGTAAACTGAGAAATGACAGTGGAGACGAAAGTAGTGTGTTAGCGCCACCATGTAATGAATTAACTAATGTTCAACATAGTAATTTGGTAATTGTGCATAGGGAAATGGAGCGGGCGGCAAACAATGGCGTAGGCAGTGAAACAATTAGTGAACAGGGAAGCATTATCGATCGATCGGTTGGCAACAGCTCGCCTCAGGAATCCGAAATGACAGGACACAATCTTGCAAATACTGTAGATTCAGGTTTTGCGTCCTCACCCTTTTCTCAAATAAGTCAAGACACATTTTCTGCTATTCAAACTGCGAATATTGCTGGTGCAAATGCGTTGCCGAATAGCACTGAGGAACGTGTTTCAGACACCAGTGCATTGTTATTACAGTTAATGCAACAAATGGGACAAAGGCTACAAAAGTTAGACACAACGCTTGAACAAAATCAGAAACAAATGGAACAAAATCAGAGACAAACACAGCAACAGTTAGACGCAATGGAACAAAATCTTCACACCACACTTGAACAAACACGTGAAGATTTAACTACTGAGTTACATAACATTGAATCGAAATGTCAAAAAGTCTGTAATGACGTAAAAACACAAATTTGTGAGCATTTTCAACCTATTTTTTCGTGGCATGAAAATGCATTACAGAATCACGAAGCAGCCATAAAAGAACTGCAAACCATTGTTCATGAAAATCATGAGACCTTGTGGGCTAAAATTGACACAGTTGCATCTACCGATTCGGTTACGCAACTTACAAAAACTCAGGAAAACTTAAAGGACACAGTAGATTCGATTTCAACACAAATGGACACTCTGAAACTTGGTTCAGAAAAACACACTGAGGAAATGTGTTCACTATCGGAGAAAGTAGCCGAATTTTCGGATCAGGTCACTAACTTATCTACAAAGGTAGATGATGATCTGAATGACACAAGACCCATAGCCTTCTCTGACACAGAAGAGTATGAACAAATAAGAAAATTCAAACAAAATCAAAATCAAATCAATACACAGTACAAAAGAGAAATCCGGGAAGTACAAGATCAGTTGACGCAGTTGATACAAGAATTACGTATTTCAGAGGACACTCGTGCCCCAATACGGGAAGAGGGACATAGAAATACGGAAAAGCCACAAAATAATAACACAGGGCATTTCGGTAATTATGAAAGGAATTGGCAAGGTACACCAAATTTTGAGATGGAACCGCCGACACGACGTAACAGTGACCGATATGCTACTCGTGGACACGATGACTTTGACTACAAGCTCTTCATTACTGCACGTAAATTCAAAACATTTAAGAATTCTGCCAACGACATTCATCCACAAACGTGGCTCCATCAATTCTCTTATTGTTTTCCTCCCAACTGGTCATTAGAACACAGATTAGAATTTATGTGTGGCTACTTAGAAAATGAACCAGCTGTAAGAATGCGATCGGTCATTCACTATTGCCACAGTGAAGGAGAATTTTACCATGCCTTCCTCTCAGCATATTGGTCTCAAGCCACACAAGACTGAGTAAAATATGGCATCATAATGATGAAACATTTCGAACATTCTGAATTTTCCAGTCTTGTGAAATATTTTGAAGACATGTTGCACAAGAATCAGTACCTGTCAAACCCATATAGCCCCTCAGAACTCATCCCCATTTGCTTAATCAAACTGCCTGAATATTTACGGCATATTATTTTAGCAGGACGTTGCAAAGACGACATTGAAGCTTTTCAGGGACTGTTACAAGAATTAGAAACTGACACTGACAATCGCGGGATTCAAAAACAGGAAAAAAATTACTACAGGTCACATCCGTCACAATTCTGTGACGACAGAAACAATAACTGGACACGACAAGCCTATTCTTACAACGTAAATCGTGACCAAAAATGACAACCACTGGCAGAGTAATAGTTACAGAGAAAGATCGCATTTCCGTAGGAATGAATATGACAGAGACAATCATAGAAACAGACAATATGGCAACCAGAACTATTATTATCACGGGAGACAGAGTAACTTCAGACGCAACGGTCCACCGTGCAGTGATAATTCAGGGAGAAATTCTCCACCACTTAACCGACAAGAAAGAAAGTACAGGAACTACCGACATGACGATTGCCGATATAATCATAACGACAGACCTGAATTTCATCAGAACTGGCGGGATTTAAACAGAGATGGGCCCTCTCGGCAAGGCGAATTTGTAGATGTTAGGTCTCCTAATCCCAGTAACGGCGTGCGCCAACAAAGAAACAGACAATGACTCGCACCGCAG
Organism: Schistocerca cancellata; assembly: GCF_023864275.1. Classification (NCBI taxonomy): domain Eukaryota; kingdom Metazoa; phylum Arthropoda; class Insecta; order Orthoptera; family Acrididae; genus Schistocerca; species Schistocerca cancellata. The sequence goes on from NC_064632.1 coordinate 566,681,113, forward strand.
GCAGCCACCTGCGCCCACCGGCTCAGGGAAAAATAACATTGACGCTAACCTTGAGAAAAATTCCAGTATTCTTTACCGACGTGTACCACATGATAATTGCGTTAAAGTTGAAACTCTGCGCACTAGGAAGACCAAAGGGCTACACCACATTTCACATGTGAAACCATTTTGTGAAAGATACTCTGCTTTTTAACTTTGTCTTTGCCATAAAACGTTTCGCTTCACATTTCTAGTATGCATTGTCACACTTAGAAACTGTTATCATGCAACTATGTTTTGAAGTTCAATATCCACTCAAGAACCAAGAGAACCTATTTAAACAGAAATTAAGACTGCATTGTTATTGCGAACAGACGACACAGTGTTATTGTGTGTGTACATTCTTGCTTGTTAGTTGCACGATTACGTAATGACTATAAGGCTCACATACTTAGAACATTTACCAGTACTGCTAATGAGATTTTAATGCAATATTTTGGTTCACTTGAAAATACATTCTGGATTTAAAGTACTTTCTTTGAGATACCAGATGACACAGTGGTTAGTTTATGTGACAGCTACACGGTTATGTTATGACACTACTAATGTGTGACATAATTTACATTGTTGCTTTTGCGGTGTTTCTGTTTTATATCTGCACAGTTTTTCTGAATTCTTCTGGAAAGTAAAACATGTTTTAGTAGTAACTTTTGTGGTACAGCTACAATGAGACAGCCTTTTCTGTAGCACAACAATACATTACAGCACAGTACGTTCTTCACCACAACAATAAGCGTAATAACTAACATATCTATACGCAAAGCATTTCACTTTTGTTTATCATGAGGTAAGTACATTGACTTCTGCAGAACTTAGCTTTCGGAGGAAAATAACTACGACACTTCCACAGAGATTATCTTACAACAAGATGCACCTTTAGCGCTACAGGACACGCATTTCAGTGATTAATTTTGTACTTAAAACATTTATTTTTAAAGATTTTTGAATTACAAAGGAAGTTTTCCATGATACATTTCATTCCATTGCTGTAATCTGTAACACCTGAGGGTATAATTACATTAATCCTCAGGGGGGTACATGCTTACTTTGTGTACCATGTGTTTGGCAAGCACAAGGAACCATAGCTAATATGGTATTTGCTTTGCAACTTTACACATCGGTACCATATTTCTCTAAAACATAAATTACACAGCTATCTGAACATTTAACTGAGAGATAAACATGTTTTTTACTACGGCAGTGACAGATATTTACGTAATTACACCGTTGGATAACTTCACACTTACGAAATTGTATTTTGTCTGTACTGTGTGAACTCTTCATATTTTTTGGAACCATTGTGATACTATGAGAGCTTTGAATGATGTATTTGGTATGAGATCATGATTTTTAAAGTACTTTTGAGGCAGATGACACTATTGAAATGAGCAGAGAATATTTTTTATGGTTTGAAATTATTGCAGAAAGCTACTATTTTTTTTAGATTTGACTGAGGTGTTATGATGTTATTTTTATGACGACGATGTGTATTATGCTGTTGAGGTATGTTTATGTCAATAAGATGATGCTACCATATATGAGGAATGTGATTACGAGTTTATATGTATATGAATAATGAATAGGAGTTAGGGACTCTTGACTTGTGAAAAAGGATGTTGGAAACCAAGAATCGTACTTTAAGAGTTATGAAATGTGTGTAAATGCGTGAATGTATCACAACGCTGCGAACATTTTTTGGACACTGTTATATTCATAAGATTTTGTTTCTACACATTTGCAACGCAAATTCTTGACCTGTGAAAAATTTTTATATGAGACTGTCACTGTAGCGGAAGCTGCTGTCGTAAATATTTCCGTAAGAAAGTTAAGTGACCACCTGCACGTGCGTCGTCAGCACACAGCTGTGTCAGGCACCTGGGGAACAAGCCATTAGGGTGTGCCTTTCCGGAAGCACAGGTAGAAAAAAAAGGGGAGGCCATTATCCTCGCTATTGACATTTCCTTGTTGAAAGCATACTGTGGAGCTAGTAATTTATGATATTTACTGAAATGCCTAATGAAATTACGAGAAATATTTTTACATCTGCACACCTGATGACGACAAGCGTCTTTCTACGAGAGTTGAGAGAATTTCTACTAACTTATGAAATGTCACATGACTATTGAATGATATTTTTATGCTTTGCTTTTCGTAGTTGCTTATTTCACTTTATATCTGGTTTCCAGCTGTGTTGCAGCATTGGTTTTATAAAATAAAATGCATTTGCTAATGTGAACACTTTCTGTCAACAGAGCTATTAAATAATAATTTTGTAATCCACATTCTTTAAAAAAGGAGCACTTGGAAAGGAAAGAACAATAAGAAGGGACTAGTAACAGTAACTAGACACATAATTTTCTTTTCAAGTACATGGTAATATTTTTTTTACAATAAGTTGTTGTGGTGCACCACTTTAATTACATAGACATTAAGATGTGAATATACATTTCCCTTATCTGCATTGTTGTTTTTATTGTAATATTTTTTTGCTTGAGCTATGTCATGTTTAGGTATAAGTTGCTGCTGTTTGCCAGGCATAGTGTTATTGAATTTGACTTTGTATTATTCTGTTAAGCCAGTTTTACTAATTATTCATTTTTATTGTTTGCTGCACATTGCCTTATATTAGTTGTAATATTACAATTGCTTTACTAATTTCTTAATGCTGCTTGCTTCGCAAATCTGCGGTTTTTTTTTCATTGCTGTTTATATTAATTGTTTTATGTGATGCTGCATTGCCTCGTCCCTTGGTATATATATCTGAGCTCAGTAGATTTAAGTTAGCTTAAGAGGGGTGGAATATATAAGAAACTAACTATGATGAATTGGAAGAAATGCATGGAGAAGATATAAGAAAATGGTTTGGCCAAAAAAAAGAAAAAAAAGGGTAGTGTACAGTGGAGAAAAACTATTTTGAAAGAGGGTGTGAACAGAATACAGAAAGCAGGCTTAGATAGTACTTTTGGGAATAATGATGAACAAAGGGAGATCTCCATGCAAAATACTGCAGTAAAACAAACCCTGTCCTTTCCTTTTGTGTCATCCCTCTATATGTCTGTGTACCGTTGTTTATTTGTCCTTTTCCTGTCTTTATGTGTTTAGCTGATGAGAGCTATCTTGTAGAATTTTTCTAATACTCTGTTATTTACTTTGTAAAGATGCTTAGACCTTATTTATTCTGTTTTGTTTTAATGCTCATGTGTGAAGTTGATGATTCGCAAGTTATTCTGATCTTTTATGTATGTACTCATGTCATAATTCCTGTAACACTGATGTATATGTTATTTCGATTCTTTTGTAAAGCTTGTACTACAAATGTTATCTGTATTGTTATGTTCTTTAATGATGTATTTTGTGCCTTTGTTATTGTATTTTTATGTTGTACAATTGTAATTGACACCAGTTCATCAAATTAAGTAACTTGTAAGCATACATTTCACTGCACACATTTCTGTTGGTCATAGTAATGCACAATATGTGAGAAGTTGGGACTGTCAGTGTTTGCACGTGTGTTACTAATTCAGCAAGGGATTGGATAACAGCATTGCTAGTTCTAAGGACAACTCCAAAAAACTTTGTGAGTGCACAAGTGGTGGTTCATGGACTTGCTAGATTCTCCGCAAGACTCTTCAATGGTGTTTGTGCACCTGCACAGTCACAACAGATGACTGCTGGCCGTTTCTACAAGGACTACAGTGGGTCTGCATCTCTGATGACCCACCAATACCACAATCTCTACCAGGACTACAGTGGGCCTGTCAACAATTTCTACAAGGACTGCAGTGGGTCTGCACCTCTGGTGGCACACCAATACCATACTCTCTACCAGGACTACAGTGGGTCTGCTCTGTGATGGCCTACCTACCAATCTTCTTCAAAACGTCGAATGACTCTGCTGTGGGTTTGCTCTGTTGTGGCCCATTACCTGTCAGCATGTCAAGAGTCAGCACTGTCCTTCAGTTGGAAGGACAACACTACTTCTTCAAGACTGGATTTCCATGCAGTGTGCATTGTCTTTTACTGCTCAGACTTTAAAAAAAAAAAAAAAAAAAAAAACCACTGAACAATCTGGACTGTCTTTATGGACTGTGAGAAAATTTTAGCTTTTGACCAACATTGTATAAATAAGTGTGTGCATTTGATATCTTTGTTATTGTAATTATGAAAAATTTTATCAAATCATTATTGGCCACTGCCCAAAAAAATTTGTAAAATTATTTGTGGGGAGCATGGGGGCTATGTAAGTAGGCTGTTTAGATTTTTGTATTGGAAATGCCACATAGAGCTCTGTATGAAAATCACTGGCTGTGCTGTGTGCAGTCTGTGGCTAGCTTGCATTGTTGTCTGCCATTGTAGTGTTGGGCAGCGGCAGCTGGATGTGAACAGCGCGTAGTGTAGCGCAGTTGGAGGTGAGCCGCCAGCTGTGGTGGATGTGGGGAGAGAGATGGCGGAGTTTTGTAATTTGTCATGAACTGCTATATATATTATGACTATTAAGGTAAATACATTGTTTGTTCTCTATTAATATCTTTCATTTGCTAACTATCCCTGTCAGTAGTTAGTGCCTTCTGTAGTTTGAATCTTTTATTTAGCTGGCAGTAGTGGCGCTCGCTGTATTGCAGTAGTTCGAGTAACGAAGATTTTTGTGAGGTAAGTGATTTGTGAAAGGTATAGGTTAAAGTTAGTCAGGGCCATTGTTTTGTAGGGATTATTGAAATTCAGATTGCTTTGCACTAAAAAAAAATATTGTGTCAGTTTAAGCACTGTCGTGTATAATTTGTTCTAAGGGGACGTTTCAATGTATCTTATTTTTAACCTGCTCTCAGGGTAATCGCTTCCTGTGTCACGAGCCATCTCTCCGTACCGCCTCTGAAATCAGTACACCGCTTGTCCGTTTCAGTGACGGCACGGAAAATAAATTCGGCAGAGATAGAGAGAGTTTGCAACGCCCGTTCCTCTATAAAGCGAGTGCCACGCGTACACCACAAGTGCATCGTACCGCTCCGTCTTCAGTTAGCTGTGGCTTTGTGGCGCGTAATTTCGTAATTGCTCTCTGGTTGTAGTAGTGCGCCTGTAATGTTAATTACCAGTATGAAAATGGTACCAGATGTTGGCACGTAACTAATCTGCATCCAAACGCACGTACGAGCCGCGAGTTAAAACGTTAGCACAGGTGGGACGTATCACAGCGCTCCACGAATTACCGAGTTCACCAGTGTTTGCAGTTTAATAAAGATTCTGTACGCTCCAAACTGTAATTAGCAAACATAAATTGATGGTTCTCCAGAGCTGCGGTACTGACACTCGACGATCTAATATCCGGTTGAGTGCAACCGCAAAACCGCAATTAAGCGATGACATCTGAGAACGGGAATTTGTATGACAGATCGATGACTGAGAGCCTGCGCAGAATTTGCTAGTGACTCAGTCATTATCATCACGTTCATCTTCATCAACAACATGCACATTTCAACGTGCAGCCAAACCACTAATTACGAAATTATATAGTCGTATTTGTCTGTCGTCTATAATGCGATTAAGGCGTATGGAAATTGAACACAGTTGCCCTTGATTTATTCTAGCTATTTCATTTTGTGAACTTAATTTTATCTGTAGTTTTTCTTAAAAATTGGGGTTACTTCTGATGGCTACAAGGTTACAACACACTATAATTCTAAATATTGCATTTTCCAGGGGTTATTTATCCTTCTAGCGGTATTGTAGATGAGATCGTACGGTGCTTGATACTTTCTGCATCGCGGTCACCATCTCTCCTTACCATCTTTAGCTTTCTCTACAGCACTTCAAGATGTCAGAGGACGGTATCTTTTCCTTTTAGTGCCGGAACATTGTTAATAAACATTTTTCGTCGACGATGTTGTTCTTTTCTCACCTCCCGTCTGTACCACTCCTGCAACTCTTAACCTAAAAATTAGACTTTCGGTTCTTTCATTTACATAAGATTTCTTAATTACTAAATATACACCCTTTGTATTCTCGCACTCTTGAGAGCTGGTATGCTCGTTCAAATCCCACATTTTGCTTTGTTGGTAATATTTCTTTCCACGCTAGTAATGGAATTAGCAGTTGATCTTAGTTCTCTTTTACAATTTACTGTGTGATAACAACTATGAAATTGTCAGATTGTCATTACATTAAGGACACATGTCTCGTTTCATGGAGCACTATCCATATCGACACTGCCAACATTCCTGTTCATTTTCTCGTTTTATATATTAAACTATCATACATTGTTCCTCACAAATGTTTGAATGATCTACTCTATACTACCATATAAAGACAAGTCGTAGTTTGAAGATATTATCAAAAATCTGTTTTCTTATTAATTTTAAACTTTTACATTATACTTGCAGGACATGAAATGTTGTCACCAAGAATCTCGAAAGATCTACAGCGAAATCGCTGTAGATCTTTCGAGATTCTTGGTGACAACATTTTATGTCCAGCAAGTATAATGTAAAAGTTTAAAATTAATCAGAAAGAAGATTTTTGATAATATCTTCAAACAACGAATTAATCAGAAAAGAGATTTTTGATAATATCTTCAAACAATGACTTGTCTTTATATGGTAGTATAGAGTAGATATTTCAAACATTTGTGAGGAACAATGTATGATAGTTTAATATATAAAACGAGAAAAAGAACAGGAATGTGGGCAGTGTCGATATGGATAGAGCTCCATGAAACGAGAGATGTGTCCTTAATGGAATGACAATATGACAATTTCATCATAGTTATCACATAGTAAATTGTAAAAGAGAACAAAGATCAACTGCTAATTCCATTACTAGCGTGGAAAGAAATATTACCAACAAAGCAAAATGTGGGATTTGAAGCCTTAGACATAGAAGAATTTGAACGAGCATACCAGCTCTCAAGAGTGCGAGAATACAAAGGGTGTAAATTTAGCAATTAATAAATCTTATGTAAATATTATATATATATATATATATGTGTATATATATATATATATATATATATATATATATATATATATATATATATATATATATATATATATATATATATATATGGAGGAGGATATGAGGATATTAGTGTTTCACATACCATCAATAATGAGGTCATTAGGTATGGAGCATAAATTCGGATTAGAGAGGGAAGGAAATCGGCCATACCCTTTCAAAGGAGCCATCCTGACATATGCCTGAAGGGATTTAGGGAGATCACAGAAAACCCAAATCAGGATGGCTTGACTTGAGTTTGAACTGTCTTCCTCCCAAATACTAGTCCAGTGTCGCAAGAGCTGCATCACCCTACACAGTCATATTTATATATTTTCATATGTATAATATGTAAGTCTATATGTAATATGTAAAGGCGAAACGTTTTAGCCAATATCTAGAAAAAGTCTTGACCGAATTACTTCAGTTTTTTTCGTGATACTCGAATGGTCATTTGGAAAGGTGTAAACTATATATTTTTCAATATTTAAATACATATAATACAGAGAAGTGACACTGGTTAACAAAAATCTCGAAAATTTCTAGGTCGATTTACATCGTTTTTTCATGAAGATTTAACAAATGTTCTGATGGACACATTATTTATAAATACGTATGTAACATGTAAACAGAAACATTGCTACCAAAATATTCTACAATTTCTTGATGAATTTACTTCATATTTTTACATGCTACTCTACTCAACAGCCAGTCAGACATAAGCTATATAGTTTTATAAATTACATAATATATTTATGTATTTTCAATGTGTGAAGTAGAAATGCTGCTACCAAAATTCTCAAAAGTTTCTTGACTGATTTACTTTAAATTTTTGCAAGACACACTTTCGAACATTTGGTTGGACACTGGCTATGTATTTTTAAATATACATAATATTTAAATTATATACATTATATGAAGGGGAAACATTGTTATCAAAACCCTCAAAAAATTCTTGACTGATTTACTTGAAATTTTTGCGTCATACACTACTATACATTTAAACAGACATATGTCATATTGTTTTCAACCGCCAATGTACTCGTTTTATATTAATAACGACTGTGAGGAAGAAAATGCGCTATTCTGTGAAAATGCTCAGTTTTGATTCCTGTCTCTGGTCAGTTTCTACCATGATAAGGCAGCATGTAATCAATTAGACACATTGTTCATCAAATATGAATTTTTTTATCCTTATATATATTCAGATAAAGATTGTATATTGAACATTGTGCCATTTTTGTTTTTCCACATTGTCAGTTTTAAAGGAATCATGACAATCGTCTCTATGGCTAATTGGCTTATGATTAGAATACATCAAAGCAGTGTATATTGTCTGAAATTTTCTAATCCTACCCAGTCGCAGATTCACACTATGCATATTATGTTATTGAAGCTCCTATCATAATATATACAGTAAATAGCAGTAACTGGCCCCTTTGGTCACAGATAAAGTGTCTAGTAGTGCTTTGAGAAATTTATCGTCTTTTATCCAACACCATATTTTAATGTTTCCTAGGAAACACTTTCTTAGAGTATACCTAACCAAACTGGATTCAATTATTCATCACAGTTCCTTGCACTGAACAACTACTCTTCTAAATACACTGGTGTACCACACAGGATCACAAACCAGGCGTTATTCTTCATGTTTCATCATTATCATCATCATCATTTAAGACTGATTATGCCTTTCAGCGTTCAGTCTGGAGCATAGCCCCCCTTATACAGTTCTTCCATGATAACTTAGTCTTGGTACTGACTTCCTTCTTGCAGAAGAGAGTAGATCGTAGCTGAGCGCTCACTGCATTAGCTTTGCTACACCTCGCTTCCAGTTCTTTCACTATGTTGCCATCCTGTGAGAATATGCATCCTAAGTACTTGAAACCGTCCACCTGTTCTAACTTTGTTCCTCCTATTTGGCACTCAATCCGTTTTGGAGATGCTAATCTTCATACCACAGTCCTTAAATTTCTGATCTAGCTCGGAAATATTACTTTGCAAACTTTCAATCGAATCTGCCATCACAACTAAGTCATCCGCATATGCAAGACTGCTTATTTTGTGTTCACATATCTTAATCTCACCCAGCCAGTCTATTGTTTTCAACATATGATCCATAAATAATATGAACAACAGTGGAGACAGGTTGCAGCCTTGTCTTACCCCTGAAACTACTCTGAACCATGAACTCAATTTACCGTCAACTCTAACTGCTGCCTGACTATCCATGTAAAGACCTTAAATTGCTTGCAAAAGTTTGCCTCCTATTCCATAATCATGTAGAACAGACAATAACTTCCTCCTAGGAACCCGGTCATATGCCTTTTCTAGATCTATAAAGCACAGATACAATTCCCTGTTCCACTCATAACACTTCTCCATTATTTGCCATAAGCTAAAGATCTGGTCCTGACAATCTCTAACACTCTCTGTACCAGGCCTATTTTATGCACCCGTCCCTAGAAACCGGGCAATTTTACCAATATTAAAAAAATTACTGCATCAAATCTACTGTTTGGATTGTGGCAAATTTGGTACCATCTTGAAGCTGCACATTTCTACTTTAATTCTGAGTGAAAGAAACTACTTTACAATGCACAGCTTTAAGGTACAGTTATAGAAATCACTTAGATGTTTTAAGAATTTAGAAAAAGTCATACGAATAAGGGAATACAATTGTGATTTATTTTTAACCAAAATTGTGGCACTACATTACATGTTTCTGATAGTATACAGTATTACATATAAATTTCACACAGAATCATATTGTTTTTTAGTGTGGAAAATTTTAAAGCAAGGTTCCAGGCAGAGTGCAACGCCACACTGTTCACATTCGTATCGTGTCTCTTTGCGAGAAGCCTTGCCACTCTGTTTCTTGCTCCTGGAACTGCACACGTGACACACACGAGCAGCATACTTCTTAGTAGTTGCAGGTATGTGCTGCAAAAAATGTCTCTTTGTTAGCCGACCTACAGTTCCTTCATTTCTTGGAATGAATTCAAGTGTGTCGTCTTCAACAAGCTGAACTGCAAGCACTGTTATAAAGTCTGTTATTGTAATTTTCTTCCTGTGCACTGCATTGTACAGCCAAAATGCATTTGATACTCCCATAAGCAGCAAATGGAAATATAATTTTCGCCACCATTTCACAGTTCTGTGCTGGAACGGATTGTACTGCAGGCGTTGGTCTCCAATATCCACTCCAATTTTATTGAGGTTGTAATCAAGTACCTGAAGTGGTTTCAATACTACAGACCCATTTCTCTTAGTATGCGTACCAAATGTTGCTTGATGCCTTGTAGACAATGTATACACATCTCTCTTATCTTTCCACTTCATTGCCAATACATTATCTTTACGCCGAAAAGACATTTCGCCCTTTTTCAGCTTAGCAGATACTAAATCTTTAGGCAATCCTTTCCTGGATTTGTTCACAGTACCAACAGCTCCAGTGCCTTTCTCTGCCAGTTGCTGAAATAGCTCTGGACTGGAATAAAATCGATCTAAATACACAGTGTGGCCTTTGTTCAGCAAGCTGCTGTCAGACAACAATCGCAAAATAACCGCAGACGAAGAATTGTCAACAATATGCTTACCAGCATAAACTTCAAAATTTACAACATAGCCACTACTGGCTTCAGCAACAGCATATACTTTCAGTCCATACTTATGAGGCTTATTTTGCATGTAAACACGGAAACTCACACGACCTCGAAATGGGCAAATTCCTTCATCAATTGTCACTTTTTCTGAGGGACGATATGCCTGGATACATCGCTCCTTCAAATTATTATAATATGGCAAAACTTTGTAAAGTGGATGAAATCCATCTTCGCCTGGTTTTTTCTGATTTGAATTGTCAACAAGATGCAAGCATGACAGTATCTGAGTGAAACGCAAACGGCTCATGACATGGGGACAAAAGTTACAACTAAGAACAGGATTAGTGCTCCAATGGTCCGCAATTTTGGGCTTTTTCGAAACACACATGTGGAAAATAATACCCAAGAAACGCCTCATCTCACTTATAGTCACTGGCTTCCACGAACTCAAAACTGAATGGGGCTTCAGATTATTTCCTCTTCTTTTCTTCTGTATTGTCTGTGATGCATACAAATTTGTCTGTCTCTTGAGTTCATTTACGTCACTGTCAGTAAGGAACACTTTACTGCAATCCAGTACAGAACTCGACTCATCAATATCCACTAGTATCTGCCTGGGTGTCGTGTTGACAGGCAGAGGTCGGTAGGTGTCAACTGCAGTCCACTCACTGTCTTTCGGATACGGCACAGCTGCTGGATTTGAAGCAACACCTTCAACATCATTCTCGTCTTCATCTGAAGACAAACTGTCATCAATCTCGTCTTCTAAAAAGAATATCACATTATGTGTAACTACATACATCGTTTACACATGTTCAACAGATATGTGCGTACTGCACAATTACGTGGAAAATTCGGAAATACGTACCTTCAAACACACCATTGCATTCAGAATCGTCTGAATCACTCTCTACATTATCCAGAGTGTCGCTATGATTGATCAAATCCGCAATTTCTGCGTCTGATAAACCGCGCCGAAACATGATGACAAACAACTGAATGATATACAGACTGAGAACGCAAAGATAAGTTTTAACATGAATTACAGCGCTGCCGTGACATCTATGGACGCATTTTGTTAATAAACATCTGAAAAACGTATAGCGCTGGCCAAACCCGTAGAAATAACGTTGCAGTGTTTTGAATGAAATTAAATGTAGCGGCCCGTAAATTTTACGGGCTTGGTGATTTTCGCGCGATCCCAGGCCCGTAAATTTTACGGGCTTGGCGCTTAGAGTGCTAAGAGGCCTAAACCAACACTGATTTTCATCCAATTGGTCCTCAACTAATACTCGCACTTTCTTTTCAACAATACCTGAGAAGATTTTACCCACAATGCTGATTAAAGAGATACCTCTGTAGTTGTTACAATCTTTTCTGTTTCCATGTTTAAAGATTGGTGCGATTACTGCTTTTGTCCAGTCTGATGGAACCTGTCCCGACTCCCAGGCCATTTCAATTATCCTGTGTAGCCATTTAAGACCTGACATTCCACTGATTTGATGAGTTCCGACGTAATTTCATCCACCCCAGCCGCTTTATTGCACTGCAATCTATTGACCATTTTTTCCACTTCCTCAAATGTGATCCTATTTCCATCATCATTCGTATCCCATTCTACCTCGAAATCTGAAACATTACTGATCGCAATTTCACCTACATTGAGCAACTCTTCAAAATTTTCCCTCCATCTGCCCAAGGCATCCACTGGATTCACCAGCAGTTTACCTGACCTGTCCAAAATACTTGTCATTTCCTTTTACCTCCCTTTCGAAGACTGCTAATTACACTCCAGAATGGTTTTCCAGCAGCTTGACCCATAGTCTCCAACCTGTTTCCAAAGTCTTCCCACGATTTCTTCTTGGATGCTGCAGTTATCTGTTTGGCTTTGTTTCTTTCTTCAACATAACTTTCTCTGTCTACCTGGGTTCTGGTATGTAACCATTTTTGATACGCCTTCTTTTTCCTTTTACAGGCCGTCTTGACTGTATCTTTCCACCAAGCTGTTTGCTTCATCCTACTTTTACACACTACTGTTCCAAGTCATTCTTTAGCCACTTCTAGTACTATGTCCCTGTACCTTGTCCATTCCTTTTCCAATGACTGTAATTGACTACATTCTACTAACTGGTACCTTTCTGAGATCGCTGTTATGTACTTGTGCCTGATTTACTTATCCGGAAGTTTCTCCACTCTTATCCTCCTACATATGGACCTGACCTCCTGCACTTTCGGCCTCACAATCCTAATTTCACTGCAGATTAAATAATGATCAGTGTCATCAAAGAATCCCCTGAATACACGTGTGTCCCTCACAGCCTTCCTGAATTCCTGATCTGTTATTATATAGTCAATGACAGATCTGGTTCCCCTGCCTTCCCAAGTATACCGGTGAATGTTCTTATGTTTAAAAAAGGAGTTTGCGATTACTAAGCCCATTCTGGCACAGAAATCCAAGAGTTGTTACCTGTTCCTGTTGGCCTCCATATCCTCTCCAAATTTACCCATAACCTTTTCCTCCCCTTCTGTTCGATTTCCAATCTTGGCGTTAAAATCACCCATGAGCAGAACACTGTCCTTGTCCTTTACTCTAACAACTACATCACTGAGTGCCTCATAAAAACTATCCATCTTATCTTGATCTGTCCCTTCACAATGCGAATATACGGACACAATCCTAATTTTCATGCTAGACACTGTCAAATCTATCCACATCAGTCGTTCGTTTACATACCTTATTGCACCTACGCTGGCTTCCATTTCTTTCCTGATGTAAAGCCCTACACCCCATTGTGCTATTCCTGCTTTGACTCCTGACAGGTAGACCTTGTATTCTCCCACTTCCTCTTCTTTCTCACCCCTTACCCAAATGTCACAAACAGCTAAAACGTACAGCCCCATCTTACTTGCAGCCTCTGCCAACTCTACCTTCTTCCCAGAGTAGTCCCCATTGATATTAATAGCTCCCCATCTCATTACCATTTGTTTGCCAAGTCGTATCTTAGGAGTTCCTGGTTTGTCAGTTAGAGGTGGGACTCCGTCACCTTCAAAGGTCCGATGCATTTTGCTCTGATTATTGCCAGCATCATATTTAAAGTACCAGGGAAGCAGGTTGCTAGCCTTACTTGCCCCGAGTCCCATTGGGTTTTACCCCTAACAGCTGAGGGACTAACCGGTGGATTTGGTAGTCTTTGCCGTATGAGCACAAAGGTGACCACGAGTCAGAATATGTCCAAGATGCCCAGCCTTATTCCAAAGTAACTGGTATCCCGACTGTCGGGACCACTTACTTGGCCACTCATACGTTGCCCGTGGTTCATGAACTAGGACATGACTAGAGGAACCCACACCATGAACCACTCTTCATGTTTAACTTCCACAAATCAGATAGATACACTTGCAGTCTCAGATCTTTCGCAAATGATGCAGTAATCTATGAGACAGTAGTTTTTGGTAGTATTTTTCATGATAAATGTATCCAGTTGTACTTGATATATCTTTTATTTGAATAAAATCGTACAAAAGACCAAGGAATCAGGATGTAAATCCCATCTTCAGGTGCTATCAAAAAAGAAGGAAAACTACGGGGATTCTTGATAAAATTAATTAACAGCTGCAGTATATCGCGAAAGCCCAGTCCGACCAGTCAACACGCTCTGGTGCAAACCCAAATAAGACTCCATGGGAACTGATAATGAGTGTGGGTGGAACCACCCAAGAAATCGTAGCTAACAACACGGCAACATTCCGAAGTTTTCTACGCAATGCTACCTGCTACTAAAAGAGCTAATGTATCCATACTCACGCATGGAATTAGTTAAGGTAGACCTAGTACATAGCAAACAAAAAAAACTAGTCATGTAATGCATTATCCAACTGTTAAGAAATAAAAATAATAAAAAGGTGTAATAAAATTTTCAGGAAATTAACCTAATAGTACCATACAGGAAAGTATGTAACTAATAAAACCATAGTACAAAGTATAAAAGTGGCCAAACCGACACACCACAAATTAAACATAATAAAGGAATGTCAACATACAGAGTATATCGTATTAAGTGTTGTGGATTGGCAAGAGAGCCAACCCAGTGTGAGAGGAAGCTGAAAGGCACGCGTTTTAGCCCACGCAGGCTGGCGTGAGGTCTGGAACAGGTCAAGGAAATCAGACTAGCAAAAAAGGACGTAGCTGTGGAATACTTAACTTTAATCCATAAATGGTGAACATCGCTCTTGACGGTACAGGTTTTACTGCATCAATAGTAATTGGTAATGGCGCCTTGCTAGGTCGTAGCAAATGACGTAGCTGAAGGCTTTGCTAACTATCGTCTCGGCAAATGAGAGCGTATTTTGTCAGTGAACCATCGCTAGCAAAGTCGGTTGAACAACTGGGGTGAGTGCTAGGAAGTCTCTCTAGACCTGCCGTGTGGAGGCGCTCGGTCTGCAATCACTGATAGTGGCGACACGCGGCTCCGACGTATACTAACGGACCGCGGCCGATTTAAAGCTGCCACCTAGCAAGTGTGGTGTCTGGCGGTGACACCACGTTAAGAACATACGGTTATAGATGCAGATAGTGCAGCACAACATATGGGGAAACCTTCATAATCAGTGTGCAATATGTCTCCAGTAATCGAGGACCCAATGTGACTAGTAAGCACCAAAAAATGTTAAATATGTTCACAGCTGCAGAGTTACACATTAGGCCCTAAGATGAGGAACGATATATTATGTACAACCCATTAAAGAACACTTCAAGGTAGTTTTCAAAACATTGTGCTACATCACACAGTTGACAGAACCCCAAAGATAAGGGAATGAGATGTTAGAGGTACAGTTTATGCCAAGATGACCAAATAAGGAAACCCATCGTACTGGAGACAGCTGTAGACATTGCATATAGTTGCTGAGCGTCCCCTTATGTTTAATTTCGGTTTTCTCGTTGTGGCTAGTGTCTGGATGTTGAAATATGCACTTCATAATTTCTAATCCTTAAAAAATGTTGAGGACTAGGTCTTTAGATTCTATATGCAAGATTTCAAAGTTATCGTCAATGTCATACAAGCTGTGAGTAGTTATCATTTGAGAGTTCTGATGCTAAGTCAAATACTAAATTTTAAGGGTTGAATTTTAACAGTTAAGTTTTATGATCCTGACTGTTCTATTAAGGATCGTTTTGAAACATTATCTTAACTGTCGTATGTTTCCTTTGAAAATACTGAAAAATACGAGAATATTATTTTGAATTTGCATTTCATGATTACTAAATAAATCGGTTAAAATTGGCAAAATAAATTTATTCGGTATATCTTCATAATTTCATGATAACCTAATTTTTGATATTTTCAAATACATTTTACAAAAAAACACAAAAATATACAACTTTTTGATAATAATTGTCTTTTGTTAAATATTTTCTGTCCTTTTTTCAGAACAGTGGTGAATATATTTAGAAATATTTTTAAGTGCTCTTTTACAAATTTCACAAATTTATGTTTGATAATTCGAATTATGCGTTTTTCATATTGGATTTGTTCCATAGAGAATTTTTCTTTTCTCTCAAAAGATCTGTTATATATCTAAGTCTAGTGTGATGGTGAAGCTAAATGAACCAAATAATTGAATAGCCAGAATCGAAAATTAAGATATGATAATCTCTTCTCAGTAAGATGATAAAGGTATGAAAGAGCTAGGATATTCTGTCACTAGAATCGAAAATTATGGAAGAATTAGATTCATAACTTCGAAAATAAAACTGTCAATACAGTCACTAGAATCAAAATTTAAACATATCCAAAATATTTAATCATCATTAAACTTAAAAATAGAAAATTCCATAAAACAGTTTCATAAAGAATTATTTAATACTTTTGAAGTAAGTAAAAATTATATTGTATTAAAGTAGAAGATTAGCTGAGGTATAAGAAACAGTAAATGGTTAGGATGTTGTTAAGAAGCAGTATGTAATAAAAGATTTTGCCAATAATGTATATATTCAAGTATTTTAACATGATTAAATAATTGTATTAATAATGGAGAATAATAGAATTTAATCACAAAAGTCAAATATACAATTATTTTGACTCAATTTAATAATTATGTCAAAAAAATGTATTTTAATGGAAAGATTAATGAACTTAATAAAACTGATCTAACCAGTTACTTCACAAACAAGGAAACAGAAAATGTTCTTTTCAAATTACTTCTCAGACGCAGATTTAACTCCATACATAAGCATATTAATTAACCTCCAAAATGAAATACGTGATAAACAGTTGAATGAACGAAAAATATGGAATTTCGATGAGTATGGTTGTATAGTTAAGATAATCGTTATTATTATTGGAAATATAAATAAAACTGATCTTTTTTACAGTTTTGATATTTCGTTAAGTGTACTTGATAAATTTCACTAAATAACCAAATCTATCATACCAATAAGAATATTGAATTATTCAAGTTTTATAGCAGAAAGATTAATAGATTCTGTTAAACAGTACTAGTATATTTAAAAATAATTTTATTTTTTGAATTGTTGTTAGAATCAAAGGAAGATGAAACGTTAGAGCTGTAATCATCTAACCGATTTATTTATTAAACTTGAAATGGGAATTCAACAAAATCCCTTTGTAATTCTTAAAATTTTCAAATGAAACTAAAAGACAGGTAAAATTGTTTTTTTAAACCAGGTGACAGTTAGAAGACCAACCAAGAACTTAAAATCTAACCATTAAAAGATATGATTTTTAACTAACTGTTAACTTTGAACCTTACAACATTGCTTTAACCATGAACCTATAATTTTGCCATTAAAAGTTAATATTTTAGCCGAATTTTCACATGGCATCAGAATGCTCAAATGATAACGACTGCTTTGCATATTCCATGCCAAATGCGCCACTAAATCTGACTTACGAATCTCTGTGGCACTATCTTATCTAATGCTGTTTTGACAATTTCTCCCTGAATGCTCGATATATCCAAACCCATATTGTGGGCATTTGACACTGTAAAACCCATTATTATTATGAAAAATTTATTAATATGAAAAATTATAGCAACAGTTGTGGCTGTCTCACACTAAGTATGTTTTTGATAATGACTAAAATGTTATGGACTCAGCTGCAACAAAATACTAACATAGTACAAATACTTGGAGCCAGCTCTTGCTGCAGAGAAATACGAAATTGTGCACCTCAGGAAACGTACAAGTCCTGTGTCCTTTCACTACAGGATTAATGAATCACAACTAGAATCAGTCATGTGACACATATGCAAGAGAGTACAAACACATAAAGTCATGATGTGGAACATTTACATAGGTTCATTTGCAAATTAATTTTATCCCTGCAAATGATTTTTGGTAGAATATTTCGAAACTTCTGGTGGACTAAAAAGTAAATATGTTGTGCCAGAGATTTACAGTTCCTAACACAGTTACTTTCCATTTACACCTAATGTAATTCCAGCAAAGGAACATGGGTATCCCCAGTTGGAAAAACAGTCAATCAAATAGAACACACAGCAATCAACGCAAAAACCAGGAATTGGATTATGAATGTAAGAAATTCCCATGGGGCTGAATGTGGTTCCGAACATTTCTTGCTTAAAAGTCAACCCTCCGTCACCCTGAAACCAAACCATAGAAGTAAACTAAAGAAAGTGGCAAGTTTAGAAATAAAAAAAGTATCACAGGGAGAAACCAGAAATGAACTTCAAGTTGATATCAGGAATCGTTTTAGAGTACTGCTGGAAACAGAGGACTCAGATTTAAATCAGCAGTGGGACGAGATTGGAAATGTGTTTACAAAGGATGCAGGAGCAGTTACAGGAAAAAGTAGTGGCAAGGAAGAAGGCATGGTTAAATGAGGTGTGTGAAGAGGCAGTCAGTAGCAGCAAAGAAGCCCATGACTACTGGTTACAGACAGCTACTGATCAGAGCAGTAAGGCAGAATTTTACAGAGTCCAAAGAGAAACACAAGTGATACTGCGGAGAGTAAAGAGGAAGTTCGTTATTTCAGAAGCAGAAGTCTTCCAGGGAAGGAGGATGAAGAACATGTACAGAAAGGTCAACTATCTGAAGAAAACCTATAAACTCACGGAAAAGCTCATAAAAATGCCAAAGGAGAGATGCTGACAAGTGAATATCAAATTAAAAAGAGATGGGAAGAATATTTCTGTGACTTGTTAAATTGTGAAGACCCAACGACACTCTTTAACTTCCCCATACCACAGACAGCAGACCCAAAATACCTACCGCCAACTGTAGAAGAGATCAGAAAGCAGATAAAACGGCTTAAAAAGGACAGAAGCCCAGGAGAATATGGCATCTATGTTGAAAGAATTCGGAAAGGGGGTGAATACCTTGTCGCAAGGATTCACAAATTAATAGAGACCATTTGGAACACTAAAATATTCCAGAGGACTGGAGGAATGCATTAATCTGTCCTATCCATAAGAAGAATGACCGAATGGCATGTGAAAACTACTGTGGCATCACTCTGTTCAATATTTGTTATAAGATCTTCTCAATCTGTCTTCTACATCGAATCCAACCATTGGCAGACACCATTATTGGAGAATATCAAGGAGGATTTCGTCACAGGAGATCTACTATCGACCAAATCTTTGTCCTGCGTCAGATCGTAGAAAAATGGTGGGAGTGTGGCCAATAACTACACATGCTGTTTGTCGATTTCAGACAATCATATGGGTGCATTCATTGGGAAAGTATGCTGACGTGTCTGGAAGAGCTCGGTTTTGCCAAGAAACTATTAAGCCTCACGAAGGCCTGTCTGATGGATACTACAGCAAAGGTAAAAATTGGAAATAAGGTGTCTGAAACATTCAAAATAAAAACTGGCCTACGGCAGGGCGATGGACTATCACCTGTTCTTTTCAATCTCGCAGTAGAGAAGGTAATGCGAGAGATGTGATCTAATGAACTCACTGGAGTCCAGACTGGGGATGTGAACATAAAGTACCTCGGATATGCCGATAATATACTGTTAGTATCTGGGTCGCAAGAAGAATTAGGGAAAATGGCTGACATTCTGGAAACAACAGCGGGGAAATGTGGACTTCAAATTTATCGTGACAAGAAGGAATACATGGTTCTACGTTGTATACATAATGAAACTGAAGAACCACTTCGACCCTTACAGACAACTGAAGTTTCTTACCATCAATTCAGAGAGTTGAAATATCTGGGCGCAGTATTCAGAGACGAAACATCCAGTAAAATGGAAATACAGACAAGACTACAGGCAAGTAGTCGTTGTTATCATGGCCATAATGCTCTCCTCAAACTCAAAAGTTGCTCAAACATTTCCAAATAAACATCTACAAAACACTCCTACTGCCCGTAGTACTATATAGATGTGCCACCTGGTGTACAACCAAGCAAGATCTGAACAGACTGATGATATTTCAAAGGAAAGACCTTTGGAAGATTTTTGGACCAGTTTACCATAACAAGAGTGAAAAATGGAGGATTCGTCAGAATACAGAGTTGTATGATATTTACAAAGAGCCGAACATCATGGCTATAAGGAACACACGATGACCCCCGTGGGCAGGGCACGTTGATCGAATGCAGGACAACTGATTGCCGAGAACTGTACTCAACACCTAACCAACCTTCAGAAGGCCCGTAGGATGACCTAGAACACGATGGAGTGATTGCATATCCAAAGACCTTCAGCGAGTGGGACTGCTGGAAGGATGGCAGAAAGGAACTGAAGACAGACTGAAGTAAAGGCAATCTCTCAAAGCAGCACGTGGTCCATTAGGCCTGATCACGCAAAGTAAGTAAATCTAAAACTCAATTCCGAAGCCCATTATGAACGATGCATAAAGTGAACTGCGATGTTATACTAAGAATAAGCGCAAAATTTACAGCTCTACTCTGAAGAAATTAACTGTTTGAAAATATCAAAATTAACGCACTTGCTAACACAGCACGACCCCCTGACAATCCTGAATACACACTGCTTGTTCATGAGTGTGAGGTGAGATCCGCCCTGCAATAAAAGTGACTTACCTTTCGCTCAGCATGGTGTTTTTGAGTGTGCAGTAGTGATGTTCTCGAAAGCAAATACACATCAGCAGATGCAGCAGGTATAGGTAAATAATGTACTATAAACTCTTCTTGACAGAAACAATCTATTGTTTTGTGCGGCACTGCACACACGATAAAAATTCAAGACTTTACTATGAGTCATGGAGGTAGGTTTTACTTTAAAGAAAATTGTTTTTGAGAAATAAACTACGATTATTGACAAAAACTCTGCACAGCATAAGAACGTTCGTAACAACTACAAAATTGTCTCATTACAAAGCAACTGTAAACATACAATTAAAATTTCTCCAAAACCTTCTCTATCGATAACATGAACAAGAAAGCGTTATATGTCAGTTTTCATCTTGATAATAAAGTATTTTAGAAAGCTTCTCCCAGATTCACTGAAAACATGTCTCATTCTTCGAAAAACTCAACTGCACGCCACTATGCCTGAAGTAAGAAATTCTTAGCACTGCACAACAGACTGAGTAGCAAGACAACCACAGATGAAACTAAACACAGAGTCAAGGATATTATGCACTACTACTGTGCGCTCATTCATCTTTGTCCCAGTACACTATAGGTGAAATACTCACAAAAGCTGAAGATGTATGAGAACCTTACATTATCCCCTGCGACACAGAAAAATTTCGTACCGATTGTCTTAGCTGTGGTAAGGCAAGGAGTAGTTAAAAGAAGTAAGTACAATAATTTATAGTTATAAATAACACTGAAAGTGTTAGGATTTATGTTACAAAAGGTACAAAAGGATGTTCTGATTTACGTGCGCAGTTGAAGATTGTCTTTGCACAGGTAGGAAGCACACACACTATATCCTGCATTCTGTAGAGTATAGGTAAAAGTTGTATCACACAAAACCGTCGAAGATTTGCCTTAATGTCTCATATCATTAACGTTGAGGCTAGTACACAAATATAACAGAAGGTAATAAGTTGCATCACTTACAACAAGCAAGAATACAGGTAACATCTCTTGTCATTAATCTTGTCGCTAAGAAAAGGAATCTGACTAGCAAACATTCACACAATTCTTGAATACGACCGTTGATGAGGTCACTGTCGCTGATGTACTGAACCCACAGCTTACAAATATGAAAAATATATTAGACTTTGGGGCAGCCAGTAAGGCAACTGAATGTCTGTCACTCACTACACACTAAACATTGACAGTTAATATTGAAACAAATATGAGCAGACTAAGGGAAGCAGTTTTCCATTGACATCTCTCATATTAAGCGAACTTCAAAGCCTAAGTCTCAGTTAGTCTGTCTGATATTCTGGTGTCATTTAGCACTCAAAGGCACTAGTAAGTTTTCTAACTTGTGTACTGCATCTTCTCTGAAGCCTTAGGCTTTTCTCATAGCATCCTTTATCTCAATGTACCTGCCAAAAATATCATGTCACTTTTTGCCTGCATTTCATTACATCATCATTCCCATACAATACAATCATTTTCCAGCTTGTCTATACGTATATTTCCACATTACAGGCACATTTCTTTCTCATTTCTAGAGGCATCCTTTAGATGATCCATGTTTGTCTTTTATTTCTGGTCTGTTTAGCTTCCTCCTCTTACATTTACTTCCACTGTTCCTATGTTTTACATGTCAATTGTTTGTTCTGAGTAACCAAAGATTTTCTGCAACATATGATCTATTATTCTGTGCTCACTAGAGTTTCTTGTATATTTTCATGGTCATTTCTCACAACTAGAAGATAATTATATTTTGCTCGTTGCTCCTCTTGTTAAATTTACTGTGTATCTGAAACAAAATATTGTATAATTCTTTCAATATGTAGATGTTTTCTGATCACATTGATCATTGTAATCTACAAATATTCGTGTATTGTACATAAGCTTCACCATACATTTCCATACAATGATTTTGTGGTATTTCAAATATTTTGCTAGGAATATTGTGATATTACAAATATTTGTTTTTGGAATAAGATCATTTCTTAGACAGACGATACTTGATGTGCGGTTCACAGAGCCTACTTCTAATGTAAATCACATGTTGAGTGAAGGTGCCAGGGTTATAATAAGTTTCGCATACACATAAAGGAAATAGTAGAACTGAGTTTATCTTCGAGACATCACATATATAAATGTCATAACATTATCATAATCGGACATGAATATAAAAAGGTGTGTAGCTAGTTACAGAGGAAAAGGTTACATACTTCAACAAGATAATGCTCTCGTGTTGCATACACTGCAAATCACAAGAAAATGCTAATACAACATAGAACATAACTATGTCAGAAATTTTTACCATACCAGTAACAATTCAAGGTAGTTTTCAAGACAACGGTACTTCGGCAAAATGCAAAATTCATTAATACACACAAATGGCTTGATACGTGGAAGTGATGCAGTCCTTTGCTCCTCTTTGCGCCTATAGTTTCCATTTCTACTACGTTATCATGTACCCTTTTCTGAATCCTGTAAGGTCCATTGCACACCAAGAAAAAATTGCGCAATAGATCCTTTTTTTTGTGAGACAAATGGTGGGATTTCACAAGTTCTTAGTGGCCAACGTACAGCTCTGTGACGTTTACCTTAGTATGTTTGCACATTTTTCTTCACTCTGCAGCTTTCTTGACGTTACTTATTGCTATGTCTATTACTTCTTTGACGTAATTACGTGAATTAGGAAATGGTGCAAGCCCTCTGATTTGGTCTGGTGGCTGTTCACTCTTAAGTACAAGTAAGGGAGGTAATGAAGTAGAATCGTGTGGCAATTCGTTTAAAATGCTCTGAAACATGAGTATGTTCTTATCCCAACTCTGATGTCGGTCACAGTATGACCTGAAAGGTTACTGGTTTCTCACATAAGAAGTTCAGAAGGATTATCTAGAGGTAATAAAGAGAGATAAATGCCGGTTTGACTATGATTTTTTCAACTTCTAGTCCTAATACCTGACTGAAACTGGAAACCATTATCCAAGATTACCTGGTCAACATGTCTTACTTCACGCATAAAACGCTTTAAAAAGGATGAGATGCAGTTTTTACGGTGGTTCTCCGTAAAGGGGTGAGTGAGACAAATTTGGAAGTTAGCTCCACAGCAACAAAAACATACGAAAATTCTGAGCTCCTTTGAGTGAGCCCAGAAGGTCTACGACTGCTAATTTTCTTCACTTACTAGGAATGACGGGAAGTAGTGGAGCACGGTATATAACAGTAGATGACTTTGCTTTTTGACACAATTTACATGCCGACAAATGTTTTCTGATTCTTTCCTCCAAGTTATTGGAGTGACAGATTGTGCGAAGTTTGTTGAAACACTTACTTGGTTCAAAATGAGCGTTACTGAGATGTGTGTTTCTCCAGAGGAGACCCTCATCCTCTTCCTGGGCAATATCTTTTAAAGAAGAAACAGTAAAGTTTCCAAAAGCAACTTTCTCAGTATACACTGTACTAAAGTTTTCTCAAGATGCGTTTCTATACTATTTTTTAAGCCAAAGGACGCACAAGATAAAGTGTCAACAACAACATTTTCTTTATTTATTTCTTCGCATGGCTCACATGCAGTTTAAAATTATCGGTATATAACATTAGTAATACTACATAGAACAGGGATATGAAAACACAAAACTGCATGTAAAACTAACTAAACGCAAATATCTAGGTCTCTAATTCATATAATTCACATTTTTGTGAATCAGGAATATCAGTAACAGTGAAGCGGAATTCTTGAAGATACGATACCCAACGTTTTTATTTGTCTTGATTCAGTTTTGAATACATCTAAAACTGTAATACATGACGATCTGTGTAGACTTCAGAGTGTTTGCCAGACAAGAAAAAACATGATCTGGAAAATGACCAAATGATTGCTAGAGCTTCTAGTTCAGTTACTGAATAATTTCTCTCTGATTTCATTAGAACACGGCTGGAAAAAGCTATTCTTTTTCATTCCAATGCCGTTTTGTGTTTTTACCAGTAAAAGAGCGGGGAATTTTATTAAACCAAAGAAGCAACAAATTTCTGTCTTAGTTGTTGGAACAGGAATGGCTCTGATTGCCACAGGTTTTTTGGTATCAGGCCCTATGCTTCTAGATGAAATGATGCATACAAGAAACTTCATTATTGTCCTGGCAAATTCCGATTTCTCCAGCTTGACAGTAATTCCTGATTCTTCAAAAATCTATACCAAACTATTGAGGATACAGCTATGTTGAGACCAAGATTTTTCACCTATGAGGATGTTATCAACACATGAGGTAATGCATTGCTTCAAGTATTTTGATAAATGTATATGTTGTGTGTCTAGGGCCTCCCGTCGGGTAGACCATTCGCTGTGTGCAAGTCTTTCGATTCGACGCCACTTCAGCGACTTCTAGGTGCTTCAGTCGGGAACCGCGCGACTACTACGGTCGCAAGTTCGAATCCTGCCTCGGGCATGGATGTGTATGATGTCCTTAGGTTCGTTAGGTTTAAGTAGTTCTAAGTTCTAGGGGACTGGTGACCTCAGATGTTAAGTCCCATAGTGCTCAGAGCCATATTGGAAGGAGGAAACATGCAGAATCTCTTCAAGGAAATGGCATGCTTAAAGATAGATATACTCGGTACCAGTGGACATAGATGACCAGATAGTGGATGTGTCAGTCAAGAAGATAAAAGAAAGTTCTATTGAGGACCTCCTACAAGTGGGAAAAATGGAGTGTCAAACATAGCTGGGAAAAAGTACATAAACTGTGAAATTTGCCCAGCTGCTATATCTGACCGATTAATTGACATCAACATTAGAGGCCTGAAGCAGAATGTGAATGTAGTTCAGGTATATGACCCAACAGCAGACAAGAGCGATGAAGAAGTTGAGAGCTCCTGTAATGTTCTACATTAAATAAGACGAACCTTGAAGAAGAAAGACATGAACTTGAAAATGGAAGCTTTCAATGCAGAAGTTGGAAATGCAAGAACTGATGGAGTCGTAGCAGGATTTGGTCTTGGTGAAAAAAATGAAAGTGGTATGGCCGTTATCGATTTCTGTAGAACTGAAGAATTCACAATTAAAAACACTTTTTTAAAAGCTACATCCCAGAAGATTGTACACCTGGAACTCGTCCCAAGACGCAGAAGGGACAATAGAAATCAGATTGACTGATTACTGACCAATAAGCGATTTCAAAACAGCATGACGCACCCAGTGTATCCAGATGCAGATACTGGATGAGACCACAATCCTGTTATTGGTATCCTAAAGATTAAACTTCAACGTGACACTTATAGACGAGGTCCAAAAAAGAAGTATTCTCGGAAAAGATACGCAATGCAGCCATCCATGCTGCTACAACCGAAACTTGTATGCGTAAAAAACAGACGACTAAGCTCCAGATGACAGAAGATAATCTACTGAAAATGAAAGAACGTATAATAAAGAAGGTGCGTCATAAAAATGTGGAATACTAACAGATACATAAAGAGATAAAGAAGATGGTTAAAGAAGCAAAAGCAAAGTGGATTGAGGAACAATGAACCTGAGCCATGGCTGGCTCATGCTATGTGTTGGAGTAAACCTTGGTTGCTATTCTGTGTTTAGTCTCCCTCAGTTATCGCGATTATGCTGTTATCCTCTCTTTCCGCGGATGGCAGCAGAGGTGTGTATCGATATCCGAACCTTGGACTATCTTCGGCCTGGCGCCTATAGTTTCAGACAGGGCTGTGTGCGGGCAGTTGGTCGATTGGCGTGGAGCAGCGATGAAATATCCGCGGCGCTTTGTTTGGCCTGGCCTGTTGGCAGCCTCTATGTGGTGTCGGAGTGTGTGGTGCTGTTCCCATTGCAGCTAGGTTCGTGACTCACCGATCCTCGACATGGAAGTTGAATTTTTATTTAATCTACCAGCAAGTCACGACTGTTCACATTGTGTCGTTTGGTGTTCGTTGTCAGCTGTTGGGAAATTTCCACGAGCAACAACGTGAGTTTTCAAGTTGGCAATTTATAGTCATCCTCCGGTGGAGTTTAACTGTACTTGGTTATTTGAATTGAAATGCACCAGCGGAATCTTCTGCCTTGTGGCCATTAACAAATGGTTCAAATGGCTCTGAGCACTATGGGACTTAACAGCTATGGCCATCAGTCCCCTAGAACTTAGAAGTACTTAAACCTAACTAACCTAAGGACAGCACACAACACCCAGCCATCAAGAGGCAGAGAAAATCCCTGACCCCGCCGGGTGGCCGTTAACGCTCCGGTTTCCTGCCCTGGTCGTTGATGTAAATTCAGGCAGTGTATTTTCCCTCATTGTTTTGTCGCAGACCACAATGTGTGTAGTTTGACAGCTCAGTGTATAACTGGTTGTGGGCGCCAATACCTTCTACGTTGTTCCATTGAATTCCCTGTTGTGTGCTGGTCTCGTGAAGCGGAGGTTAGCTTGTCGGTGGGTCTGTTGACTATCTGTCGGTTGGGTTGTCGTCGGATCGACAATGGTTGGGCCACCTTATTGTCTCACGTAAGTAAACATTAGTATTTCAAGTGCTGGTCGACCCACGATACTTCTTTTTTAAAAATGTTCAAATGGCTCTGAGCACTATGGAACTTAAGAGCTGTGGTCATGAGTCCCCTAGAACTTAGAACTACTTAAACCTAACTAACCTAAGGACATCACACACATCCATGCCCGAGGCAGGATTCGAACCTGCGACCGTAGCAGTCGCGCGGTTGCGGAATGCGCGCCTAGAACCGCGAGACCACCGCGGCGGCCACGATACTTCTGAGCGTCGTTAGCTGCACTGCATTTTCTTGTTTGTTCTTGTTGTTTGTACTTGCATGGCTTCTAGCCGAATATTAGATTAAGGTTGTTTCATCCTTAAGGCGTCAGATGGTTTGAGCCTTCAGCCTAATTTAAGAATTGTTTTACGTAAAGCCTTTGGCAGTATTAAAATTAATGCTATTCAGGCTTAAGTGTTGGGCCTTCAATTGATTTTGAGTTTAAGTTGTTAGCTCTTAAAGTGTCAGATTGTTTTGGTCTTCAGCCTAATTAAGGAACTGTTTTAAGATAAGGCTTTGCCTTTTAAATTTCTGATTTTGCTTGAGCTTTGTGTTATTGGCTTTCAGCTTATTTTAAGTTAATGTGGTCCTGCCCTTATGGCATCAGGTTCTACGGCTCTTTCAGCTGCTACCTAAGTTCCAAAACTAAAGCTCTGTTGATCTTTTTAAAAATAATTCTTTCCTCTTGTAATGTTTGATCAAATAAAAGGTTGTATGTTGAAGTGTAACTGACAGCCGCTTATTTTGGCCCCTTTCCACAACTTAAAGTACCTGTCCTGTCCTGCGGGTTTTGCAGGGCGTTTCGCTGGTAGCAGAGCGTGGCTGCGCTTGTGCTTGCCATTCTAGTAGCAGTCAGTTTCACTCTTGTTTCGTTTGTGTTCTGTGGCACCATATTGTTTTGACTTTTTCTGGTATCATGTGCTTATCGTCATGGCAGTCAGTGCCCGGGGATCGGCCTGCCGAGATTGGTCCACCTTGTTTACGAGTTGGCAATAAGGCACCAACCGGTTGAGGGCAGTGTTCCGTAATTGGTAACCCGTTAGTGCGCTGACGTTCTTCAGCCGGTTGACGCCAGGCCGGCGGTGTTCGGTGAGACAGGAGCGGCAATTGAATTTTTGTTTGAGGCTATTAAAGGCCTCGAGGACACTATTTGTCTTTTGGAGGGAACCCAACCTATTGACAGTCAGCTGAATAGGGTGCGGGCACAGTTAATGTATTTAACTAATCGTATAGCGGATTTAAGCCTCTTAGATTTGGAAGATCATCACAAAAAATTAACCATTGAGTTGGGAACTTTGGTAAGCGCATTACAGTTTAAGCTTACGGGTTCGGAGTTGGATGGCAGGGAGGTTGAAGATAGCGACTATCGCTGTCAGGAAGAGAGTTAGAGCCAGCACAGGGGTGGTACTGTTACATCCTCTGTCAAGTTAGATGCTGTTTTTGCCAAGTTGCCTAATCCTCTGCCTATTTCTTCCGAGATATTACTGAATTGGTTGTGGAGCGACTTGATAAGGTGAAAAAATTATTGTGGTCATTGGTTCGCCTAGAACAACACGCGGCCGCCTTTCGTGTTCCGCACCAAGTAATTTTGTTGTCCCTGTTAGCTAGACGCGAGTTGCAGAACCTCCTCTCACTAGCCATGACGGAAGGGTTTTACTTGCAGCAATTAAGGGAGCTTGTAATTAGACAAAGATTTACCACCGGGGTTTGTAAACAGCTTGAGTTTTGTTACATTTGGGATGTGCCGCGGGGTTAGGAGCTGTGACATCAGTATGTCGATAGCCTCTTTGGCCTTGCTAATTGATTTACCTGAACAAGAATTAGTCTCTATCATTCTTAGTAGAATGCGTGTGGCGGATAAGTCACATTTTGTCTTTCATAAGCAGCCTTCAACCTGGGAAGAGCTCCGTGACGTGGTCGTAGCAGCATCCGCATTTACCACTCGAGAACCGTGTACGTCACGAGGTTAAGGGGCGCGACGTCGGCGCTGATTCTGCAGTATCTACATCCGCTGAACTTACCAAAAGGGAACCCCGGCGTTGTTTCAGGTGCGGCAGTACGGCTCATTTGCTGCGCTGTTGTGTTCAGCCTCGTGCGCCCAGAGCCAACAGATTATATATTATCCCCCTCCTACTTTATGGAGCGGAAACGTGATCAATTAAAGCTGCTTCTGTAAAGAGATTAGAACAGAAATGCGGTTCTTGCGCAGATTACTTAAGTTACCATGGATTGAGAAAGTGAGCGTGCTGAAGTGCTGCGAAGAACCAGGGTGGATAGAGAACTAAAGGGGACAGTTAAAAGAGGAAAGACATCGGACCTGGTGTACATTTTGAGAGGAAAAAAATATGAACTTCACTTAATTTTAGAAGGCAGAATAGAAGGAAAGCGCCCACCAGGTAGAAGGAATGGTCAGAGAATATCAAAACATGGACTGACATCAACAACTTTCAAGAAGTTATCAAAAGGGAACCCCGGTGTTGTTTCAGGTGCGGCAGTACGGCTCATTTGGTGCGCTCTTGTGTTCAGCCCCGTGCACCCAGAGCCAACAGATGACGCTGGGTTGGGCTGCGAACTCGGTTTCGATCTTTTAGGCATTGGCGTACTCGGGTGGTCGCTCCCTCATCACCGCCCTTGCCATACGTTTGTTCTTGGGTAGGTGGTGAGCCGGTCTGTGCTCTTTTGGATTCTGGTAGTTCCTTTTCATTATTGAGCTTCGAGTGGTTTTTGAAATTTGGAGATCTCACGAAACTTCGGACGGGCCCTTCACCAGTGCAAAGATGTCGGGTTGCCAATGCGCAGGTGTTGCCTCTGTATGGTTGGGTCCGGGGGAGTATATCAGTCAGCGATTTTTCCTGGCCTATGTCTTTAGCCTTGGTTAAGAAACTGCCCATTAATCTAATTTTGGGGTGTGATTTCATCAATAAAACCGGGTTTGTCTTGGATTATTCCGGACACATGCTTTTCTCTAAATTCGCTCCTGGAGAGCAAGTTTGGCCTTTGTGAATGCGCTAACCCTAGTGGTCATAGAACTGTTGGGACGTTGGCCGGTGAGGCCGTACCTAACGTGTTTGATCTGGCCTACCTCTTGCCCCATCAGGCTTCTCAGTTACGTAGTTTGATGCACAGTTTTCCCCAGCTCCTTACTGATAACCTGGCTGTTACTAACGTTCTTGATTATCATATCCGAGTGTCCGACAATATTCCGATTAAGCAGTCCCCATACAGTGAAGATACTCAAGACTAAGATATCTCATATTCTCCAACAAGGAGTTATTAGCCTCTCTGCATCTGCTTATGCTTTCCCAATATTTCTTGTACCTAAAGATCAGGGGCGTTATTTCAGACCTGTGGTTGACTACCGCCGTTTAAAAGCTAAGGTTGTTCTTGGTTCGGTACCCCTAACTGATCTTCATAATTATTTTACTTGGTTTGCCGGCGCTAATTGGTTTACGGTCCTTGATTTGAATCAGGCCTATTATCAGAATTCCGTTGGCTAAAGAATGTAAACATACTACCGCATTTTGTACTGATTGGAACTTGAGTTCAACAGAGTTCCTTTTGGACTAGCAACTGAAGCGGCTGTGCTAAATCGTTTTTTTTTTTTTTTTTTTAATAATATCCTTGGCAACTTGATGTCAGTCTGTGTGTATAATTATTTGGACGACTTGGTTATCTACCTTGAACATCGGTTTTTCCAATCAGAAACCGACAATCAGTGATTGAGCTGGGCCGCGTAAAACTGGCCGTATTGACAGGTGGGCAGTACGCATTTCGGCATTTCAGTTTGAAGATAAACATGTGAGGGGCTCTGAAAGGATCCCTGCTGATATCCACAGCTGGATGTTCAGCGAAAGTTCACCTAGTGAGAAAAACCAGCAGGTAAAGGGAGACAGTCTTCATTGTACGGTGTTGAGTGACATTCCTCTCTTGTTTGAAGATGAGGCTCAGCATCAGGATCAGAACCCTGTTTGGGCCCCCATTAAGCAACGTGTGTTGGCCGGAGAGCTGTCGGATGAGTATGTTGTTAAGAATGGTATTCCTATAAGAGAGTGGGACAGGCTAGCAGTGCAAGATCTGTTTGCCTGTAACTGTAGTGCGCCCGGTTTTTCGTTATTTTCATGATTCGTTGGTGAGTGGCCATTTGGGTACTTATAAGATTCTCCAAAAAATCAAGGAACATTTAATTTGTCCCTCCATGGACCAAGATGTGAGAGAGATGATATCCCAATTCCGCTTGTGTAATGTAGCCAATCCCAAGAATGCTCTTGAGCAGGGATTGTTGAGTACTGAACGAGAGT
This sequence comes from Schistocerca cancellata, assembly GCF_023864275.1. Taxonomy (NCBI): domain Eukaryota; kingdom Metazoa; phylum Arthropoda; class Insecta; order Orthoptera; family Acrididae; genus Schistocerca; species Schistocerca cancellata. Next base: position 566,712,616 of record NC_064632.1, read on the forward strand.
TCTGTCGTATACACAAGCTCCATATTTATTATTTAGGACCGTTACCTAGTTCTAAGGAGGGTCATCAATATGTACTAGTTATTATCGATGCGTTCTTCAGATTTACTTGGCTCCTCCCAAGCCGTAACATTACCGCTGCCACCAGTATTTATCATTTAACTAATGTCTTCAGTGTTTTGGCCCACCAAAGCAGCTTGTTAGCGATAATGGTCCTGCTTTTCTTTCAGCTTCTTTCAAGGCCTTCTGTTTTCAGAACGGTATCAGGCATTATCACGATTATTATTTATCATCAGAAACCCATAGTAAATGGGACTCCAGTCTTCCCTGGCTTAGTTTCGCCTTTAATACCGCCAGTCACGAAGCCTTGCGAGCTACTCCCGCCTCCTTGATCCTTTCCTATCCGGTTAATTCTCCTCTTTCGAACTTGTAGGGAACTCAAGATATTATTCCAGCCAATATAAGTCCTCGTTTTATCAAGGAAAACAGGAACCGGGCTAGGTGTAATACACTCAGAGCCCATAATAAAAAGGCTGAGCATTATAATTGTAATCGAGAAATTTTAAGGACAGGCCAGGGGATGAAGTCTATGCCCGCAATTTCCTGGGGAGACCGGTGCGTGGCGGGAATCTTAGTAACTTAACTGTGGGTATTTTACGCCCGGTAAATCTGTTGGTCAATGAGAACGGTTCAGGTAAGCAGTATCGGGTTCACCTTAGCCAATTAAGTTCACGTAGCTCAGGGGTTGGATCACCCTCTCCCTTTGTTACGTATGAGGTGGGGAGATTGAGCCGCGGCTGGCTCACACTATGTGTTGGAGTAAACCTTGGTTGCTATTCTGCTTTCGCGATTATGCTATTATCCTCTCTTTCCGGGGATGGCAGCAGAGGTGTGTATCGATATCCGCACCTTTGACCTGGCGCTTATAGTTTCTGGCTGAGCTGTGTGAGGGCAGTTGGTCGGTTGGCATGGAGCAGTGAGGAAATCTCCTGGGCGCGTTGTTAGGCCGGGCCCGCTGGTGGCCTCTATGCCGTGTCGGAGTGTGTGGTACTGTTCGCATTGCTACAAGGTTCGTGGCTCACCGATATTGTACATGATAGCTGAGTTTTGACTTAATCTACTGAAACGTCCCCTTTGAACAATTATACAAGATTGTGCTTAAACTGACACACAATATTTTTAGCGCAACGCAATCTGACTATCAAAGATCCCTGCTAAAGAATGGCCCTGAGTAACATTAAACTATACCTTTCAGAAATCACATACCTCACAAAAATCTTCGTTACTCGAACAACTGCAATACAGCGAGCGCCACTACTGCCAGCTAAATAAAAGATTCAAACTACGGAAGGCACTAACTACTGATAGGGATGGTTAGCAAATGAAAGATTTTAATAGAGAACAAACAATGTATTTACCTTAATAGTCATAATATATATAGCAGTTCATGACAAATTACAAAACTCCGCCATCTCTCTCCCCACATCCACCACTGCTGGCGGCTGACCTCCAACTGCGCAACGCTACGCGCTGTTCACATCCAGCTGCCGCTGCCCAACACTACAATGGCAGACAACAATGCAAACTAGCCACAGACTGCACACAGCACAGCCAGTGATTTTCGTACAGAGCGCTACGCAACGTTGCCAATAAGAAAACATAAACAGCCTACTTACATAGCCCCTTTCTCCGATAGTGAACACATTTCCTCGGTGTGTTTTTCTCAACCAAGTTTCAGAGTGTCCATTTGTGTTGAAATCGAATCTACTGTGTCCTTTAAGTTTTCCTGAGTTTTTGCAAGTTGCGTAACCGAATCGGTAGATGCCACTGAGTCAATTTTAGCCCACAAGGTCTCATGATTTTCATGAACAATGGTTTGCAGTTCTTTTATGGCTGCTTCGTGATTCTGTAATGCATTTTCATGCCGCGAAAAAATAGGTTGAAAATGCTCACAAATTTGTGTTTTTACGTCATTACAGACTTTTTGACATTTCGATTCAATGTTATGTAACTCAGTAGTTAAATCTTCACGTGTTTGTTCAAGTGTGGTGTCTAACTTCCGAAGATTTTGTTCCATTGTGTCTAACTGTTGCTGTGTTTGTCTCTGGTGTTGTTCCATTGTGTCTAACTGTTGCTGTGTTTGTCTCTGATTTTGTTCCATTGTGTCTGACTTTTGAAGATTTTGTCCCACTTGTTGCATTAATTGTAATAACAATGCATTAGTGTCTGGAACCTGTTCCTCTACGCTTTTCGGCAGTGCATTTTCACCAGCAACATTCACATTTTGACAAGCAGAAAATGTATCTTGACTTATTTGAGAAAACGGTGAGGACGCAAAACCTGAATGTACAGTATTTGCAAAATTGTGTCCTATCATTTCGGATTCCTGAGGCGAGCTGTTGCCGAGCGATCGATCGATATTGCTTCCCTGTTCACTAATTGTTTCACTGCCTACGCCATTGTTTGCCGCCCGCTCCATTTCCCTATGCACGGTTACCAAATTACTATGTTGATCATTAGTTAATTCATTACATGGTGGCGCTAACACACTACTTTCGTCTTCACTGTCATTTCTCAGTTTACTTTGGAGCCTAGTATTACGTTTTTCACACACCATTATTGTCACAATATTTCACACAACAACACAGAAAAACACAATTTGAAGAGCAAAAATAGGGGAATACATTAACATAGCACTGAAAATAACATCTAGTTAATTGCAGCTGGAAATAATTGGTGCAAATCTACATGCATGCCACAACTGTTTTACTGTACAACAATGAAAGGCTGCAACTACAAAGGAGATTCTCAATACAACTACGCACTAGCAATAAACAAAATCTACACTAATTACACAAACTAAAAGAAAAAATCAGAAGATTCCAGTGAGGTATCCTCGGCTAAGGGTCGATATATGAAACGACCCCTTAGAACAATTATACAAGACTGTGCTTAAACTGACACACAATATTTTTAGCGCAACGCAATCTGACTATCAAAGATCCCTGCAAAAGAATGGCCCTGAGTAACATTAAACTATACCTTTCAGAAATCTCATACCTCACAAAAATCTTCGTTACTCGAACTACTGCAATACAGCGAGCGCCACTACTGCCAGCTAAATAAAAGATTCAAACTATGGAAGGCACTAACTACTGATAGGGATAGTTAGCAAATGAAAGATATTACTAGAGAACAAACAATGTATTTACCTTAATAGTCATAATATATATAGCAGTTCATGACAAATTACAAAACTCCGCCATCTCTCTCCCCACATCCACCACTGCTGGCGGCTCATGTCCAACTGCGCAACACTACGCGCTGTTCACATTCAGCTGCCGCTGCCCAACACTACAATGGCAGACAACAATGACTGCACACAGCACAGCCAGTGATTTTCGTACAGAGCGCTACGTAACGTTGCCAATAAGAAAACATAAACAGCCTACTTACACTACCAACAACTCACGACTGTTCACATTGTGTCATTTGGGGTTCGTTGTCGGCTGTCGGGATATTACCACGAGCAACAACGTGTGTTTTCAAGTTGACAAATTTTAGTCACCCTCCGGTGGAGTTTAACTGTACTTGGTTATTTGAACTGAAGTGCACCAGCGGAATCTTCTGCCGTGTGGTCTTTAACGCTCCGGTTACCTGCCCTGGCCATTGACGTAAATTCAAGTAGTGTATTTTCCTCATCGTGTTGTCGCTGTCCAGCACGGCGTGTAGATGGTTCAAATGGCTCTGAGCACTATGGGACTCAACTGCTGCGGTCATAAGTCCCCTAGAACTTAGAACTACTTAAACCTAACTAACCTAAGGACATCACACACATCCATGCCCGAGGCAGGATTCGAACCTGCGACCATAGCGGTCGTGCGGTTCCAGACTGTAGCACCTTTAACCGCTCGGCCACTCCGGCCGGCCGGTGTGTAGTTTGACAGCTCAATGTAGAATTGGTTGTGGGCGCCAAAACCTTCTACGTTGTTCAATTGAACTCCCTGCTGTGTGCTGGACCGGTGAAGCGGAGGTTAGCTTGTCGGTGGGTTCCGTTGACTGTCTGTCGATTGGGTTGCAGTCGGATCGACAATGGTTGGGCCGACTGATTGTCTCACCTAAGTAAACATTAGTATTTCAAGTGCTGGCCGACCCCCGATACTTCTGAGCGCCGTTAACTGCACTGCCATTTCTTGTTAGTTCTTGTTGTTTGTACTTGTATGGCTTCTAGCCGATTTTTAGATTAAGGTTGTTATACCCTTAAAGCGTCAGATGGTTTGAGCATTCAGCCTAATTTGAGAATTGTTTTACGTAAAGCCTGTGGAATTATTAAAATTAATGTTATTGAGGATTAAGTGTTGGACCTTCAGCTGATGTTGAATTTAAGTTTTTTGCTCTTAGTGTCAGATTCTTTGGGCCTTCAGCCGATTTTGAATTAAAGTTGCTCTTCTGTTAAGCTGTCAGCTGGTTTGGGCCTTTAGCCTAATTTATGAATTGTTTGACACAGTTAAGCATGACCCCCTTATTTGAGAATTGTTTTGGCATTTTTAAACTGAATGTTAATGAGTGTTAAGTGTTGGGCCTTCTGCCGTATTTGAATTTATGTTGTTTTTCTCTTAAAGTGTCAGGTTCTTTGGGCCTTCGGCCTGATTAAGGAACTGTTTTAAGATAAGGCTTTGCCTTTTAAATTTCTGATTTTGGGTTGAGCTTTAAGTTATTTGCTGTCAGCCGTTTTTAAATTAAAGTGGTCTTGCCCTTAAGGCATCAGATCGTACGGCGCATTCAGCCGCTAATTATGTTCCAAAACTAAAGTTGTGTTTTTTTTTAGTTAAATTTTCATCGCTCTTGTAATGTTTGATCAAATAGAAGGTTGTATGTTCGAGTGTAACTGATAGCCGCTTATTTTGGTCCCATTCCACAACTTAAACTACCTGTTCTGTCCTTTGGGTTTACCAGGGCGTCTCAGCACCGAAGAGCAAGAAATGACTCTTATAGTTTCTATAAGAAGATCAAGGTTATAACTAGAAGCTACCAAAAATCAGGATCTAACTGCTTTAATAGATGAGGATAATTCTATAATTCTCGAATTGGAAAAAATGGCAAAACACTGGGAGAATTAAATATCAACTCTCTTTCGCGACAAAAGAGACACGACGGTAAATCAAAACGAAGAAGAAACTGGTCCACGTAACTTACAATCAGAGGACAATTTGCGCTGAAAGTAACAAATAACAGAAGAGCGCCTGATGGAAAGAACTTACCCACTGAAATATTAAAATGCATAGACCCAAAAACGCTGACAGCCCTATCTAATAAAATTTACAGCTCAGGCCAGATCCCGGATCATTGGCTGAAATCAACGTTTGTTTCATTACCGAAGAAAGCAAATGCAAAAACGTGCACAGTATTTCGATTGATCTCATTGATGAGTCATGTTCTGAAAACTTTTCTAAGAATTATACATAACCGAATTAATAATAAATGTGAGGAGAATTGTGGAGAAATCCAGTCTGGTCTTATGAATGGAAACCCGAGAAGCGTTATTTAGGATGAAGATACTTGTGCAAAAGTGCTATGACTATCAGCAGGATATCCATAAATGCTTTATCGACGATGAGGAAGCATTTGACACCGTTAAGCATGACCCCCTTATCACAATGTTACGAGAAATAGGGTTGGATGGTAAGGGAATAAGAATAATTCAGCAATTATACTGTAATCAAAGAGCAGAGGTCAGAAGTAACAAAAATTAAGAATCAGAAGTTGTAAATACTGAAAATAGTCCGCCAGGACTGTATACTATCGCCATCACTGTTCAATTAGTATCTGGATAGAATTTTTCAAGTGGTTCAAATGACCCTAAGCACTATGGAACTTAACATCTGAGGTCATCAGTCCCTTAGACTTAGAACTACTTAAACCTAATTATCATAAGCACATCACACACATGCATGCCCGGGGCAGTATTCGAACCTGCACCCGCAGCAGCGCGGTTCCAGAATGAAGCGCCTAGAACCGCTCGGCCACAGCGGCCGGCCAAGTTTTTTCGATCCTGTCAAGACTGGAGATATGATACTTATGATATGCCGACGACACAGCTTTGTTTGCGCCATCCGTAACCGAGCTATAGAAAATACTTACAGAAGTAGATAACGCTGGTTAGTATATCTGTGTCAGAATAAAAGCCAAGGAAATTAAATGGATGTTAATTTAAAGAACTCCTTGTCAAAATGAGTCCCTAGTCATTAGTGGCAGTAAAATCGAGAAAGTAACCATATTTAAATATCTAGGATCTGTGATAAAATCGAAAACTTGATTGCGATGAGGAAATTAAGATTCGCTGTGGGATTTCGAAAGAAACGTTCCGAAAGGTACAAACTGTACTGATGTACAATGACATGCCGCTCCATCTGAGAATAAGGGTGGTACGATGATATGTTACACCCCTCCTACTTTATGGAGCGGAAACTTGTTGAATAAAAGCTGCTTCTGTAAAGAGATTAGAACAGAAACGTGGTTCTTGTGCAGATTACTAAAAATACCATGGATTGAGACAGTGAGCATGCTGAAGTGCTGCTAAGAACCAGGGTGGATAGAGAACTAAAGGGGACAATTAAAAGAAGAAAGACATCGGAACTGCGGCAGATTATGAGAGGAAAGAAATATGAACTTCTGCAGTTCATTTTAGAAGGCAGAATAGAAGGAAAGCGCCCACCAGGTAGAAGGAATGGTCTCAGGACATCAAAACGTGGACTGACATCAACAACTTTTGAAGATCTGGTTCAAGAAGCAAGGGAACGCCGCCTGTGACCAGCCGACGCAATACGAGTGTATAGCACCAACAACAAGAAGAAGAGGATCTGTTCAGTGAAATGCTCTGTTTTGTCTGTGTTCTCTTGGATGAATGTGTGTACATCTATTTTCTGATCAATGCCATTACAAGAGGTACGTAAACACTGTCTCTCAGCATAAGAGAATCCTGGAGGAAAACGAGTTGCATGGTCTCACAAAAAGCATAGACATTTCACTTTCTCATCTTGTTTTTAGACCCACTCTTCAAATTTTAGAATAATTGAGTTCCCTAGCTTCTAGGATTATCTCGGAACCACTAACATTTATAATTGATTTGTGTTAATTTGAAAAGTCTGCTCCCAGTGTCGTTTCTGTCGACAAAAGCGGTACAGTTAAGAAACTCATCACAAATTTATGGCCTTGAAGTATGAAATCCAGACAAGTTTGATGTCGTACGTCAACACTTTTCTCTGAAATAGCACCGCGAAGTTTCATTTTGCCAACAGGTGATTTAGGACAGACTGTCGTCTTTGTACATCTGTTGAAAGCAACTTCACTGATCACAGATATGGCGCTACCAGAGTCAAGAACAGCAGACAACATTATATTACCTGTCTTAACATGTATCATTGGACGGGAGATAGCATTGTGTGTATTATCTGATTCCTGTAATAAAATAGCTCTCGTGTCTTGAAAATTTACGAAATTTGCCTTTCCGGCAGCGATTTTTCAGTCCTCTCCATAATGTCGTCAGCTGCCAGAGTCGCAGGTCATTGGTGTGTGCTATTTCCTATGTGTTATTTCCACGCCGTTGATTGTTTGCCGGCTTGGCGGCCTCACTTCATCCACCTCTACATGTCGCGGCTGCCTTTCCCCTTTCTGATCATTGTCTCTGTAATTTCTGTTTTGCCATGTGTTCTGTGGGCTTCATCTATCTGAACTGTATCTATTAGAATACGAGTTGCAAGCGTAGTAGTTCTGATTCCTCTGATAGTGTCTGTACTCGTTTTCATAGTGTCTATTCTGTCGTTTACCGTGATCATTATCGTCACTATACGCAAATTGCCTCTGCCATGACAATTTTTTTTTTTTTGTTTCCCCAGTGTGAATCGCATGGATGATGCCTGCTTCGTCGCCTATAGTTATCTATGGTAATTACACTCCTGGAATTGGAAAAAAGAACACATTAACACCGGTGTGTCAGACCCACCATACTTGCTCCAGACACTGCGAGAGGGCTGTACAAGCAATGATCACACGCACGGCACAGCGGACACACCAGGAACCGCGGTGTTGGCCGTCGAATGGCGCTAGCTGCGCAGCATTTGTGCACCGCCGCCGTCAGTGTCAGCCAGTTTGCCGTGGCATACGGAGCTCCATCGCAGTCTTTAACACTGGTAGCATGCCGCGACAGCGTGGACGTGAACCGTATGTGCAGTTGACGGACTTTGAGCGAGGGCGTATAGTGGGCATGCGGGAGGCCGGGTGGACGTACCGACGAATTACTCAAAACGTGGGGCGTGAGGTGTCTACAGTACATCGATGTTGTCGCCAATGGTCGGCGGAAGGTGCACGTGCCCGTCGACCTGGGACCGGACCGCAGCGACGCACGGATGCACGCCAAGACTGTAGGATCCTACGCAGTGCCGTAGGGGACCGCACCGCCACTTCCCAGCAAATTAGGGACACTGTTGTTCCTGGGGTATCGGCGAGGACCATTCGCAACCGTCTCCATGAAGCTGGGCTACGGTCCCGCACACTGTTAGGCCGTCTTCCGCTCACGCCCCAACATCGTGCAGCCCGCCTCCAGTGGTGTCGCGACAGGCGTGAATGGAGGGACGAATGGAGACGTGTCGTCTTCAGCGATGAGAGTCGCTTCTGCCTTGGTGCCAATGATGGTCGTATGCGTGTTTGGCGCCGTGCAGGTGAGCGCCACAATCAGGACTGCATACGACCGAGGCACACAGGGCCAACACCCGGCATCATGGTGTGGGGAGCGATCTCCTACACTGGCCGTACACCACTGGTGATCGTCGAGGGTACACTGAATAGTGCACGGTACATCCAAACCGTCATCGAACCCATCGTTCTACCATTCCTAGACCGGCAAGGGAACTTGCTGTTCCAACAGGACAATGCACGTCCGCATGTATCCAGTGTCACCAAACGTGCTCTAGAAGGTGTAAGTCAACTACCGTGGCCAGCAAGATCTCCGGATCTGTCCCCCATTGAGCATGTTTGGGACTGGATGAAGCGTCGTCTCACGCGGTGTGCACGTCCAGCACGAACGCTGGTCCAACTGAGGCGCCAGGTGGAAATGACATGGCAAGCCGTTCCACAGGACTACATCCAGCATCTCTACGATCGTCTCCATGGGAGAATAGCAGCCTGCATTGCTGCGAAAGGTGGATATACACTGTACTAGTGCCGACATTGTGCATGCTCTGTTGCCTGTGTCTATGTGCCTGTGGTTCTGTCAGTGTGATCATGTGATGTATCTGACCCCAGGAATGTGTCAATAAAGTTTCCCCTTCCTGGAACAATGAATTCACGGTGTTCTTATTTCAATTTCCAGGAGTGTAGTTTTGCAAGGTCGTTCGTCACTTTTATGATCGTACTGTGTAAATGAATGTCGTGAGCAGCGAAGTCTGTTGTAATATTTTCAAGTGATACGGTTGTCTGAGCCTAGTTCCAGTTCTTGTAACAAGCATCAGTGTCATCCTTGCATCTTGATGCCAATATTACGTGACGTAAATGTGAAGACAGTTTCGTTAAGCAAATGCTTATCAGCACAGGCGGACTTTGGGGGTTTGTGAGATACTAATTCCTATGTAACATCTCTTTAAAAACTTGGCTCTGTTAGAAAACTCGGACTGATCAAAATTTTTCATCATTATTGCACTAAGCTTTATTTGATCCTCATTAGTTTGCGACCAACACGCAGACTAGAAACTGTGATAAAAATCGGATTCACTTTGACAATCTCTGATTACAGACCGCATTCTCACACCTGGATCGCTACAAGATACTTTCCAGCTTATGCCCTCAAGGCCAATTTTGTGGAAGTCAAAACAAAAATTGATCCAACCTGGCCTGTTGTTGTTTTGATGGTCTTCAGTCCTGAGACTGGCTCGATGCAGCTTTCCATGCTACTCTATCCTGTGCAAACTTCATCTCCCAGTACTTACTGCACCCTACATCCTTCTGAATCTGCTTAGTGTATTCATCTCTTGGTCTCCCTCTACTATTTTTACCCTCCACGCTGCCTTCCAATGCTAAATTTGTGATCCCCTGATACCTCAGAACATGTCCAACTAACCGGTCCCTTCTTCGTGTCAAGTGGTGCGACGAACTCCTTTTCTCCCGAGTTCTATTCAGTACCTCCTCATTAGTTATGTGATCTACCCATCTTATCTTCAGCATTCTTCTGTAGCACCACATTTCGAAAGCTTCTATTCTCTTCTTGTCTAAACTATTTATCGTCCACTTTTCACTTCCATACAAGGCTAAACTCCATACAAATACTTTCAGAAACGACTTCCTGACACTTGGGAGTGAATATTATTGCCAAAGTTCCGAAAATTTTTTATTTTACGAACAGTGAGAAAGTGCTTGTAATCAAAATTACCGCTTCGGTGAGAGCTAGGATGTTCTCTATAGCGCCTGACCGGCGGCTCAGTATTGTATCTTGTGAAAAAGTATTGTTCCCTGGGAAAGTCACAAGGACGCTACAAATTGTTAGTTTCAACACAAGCTTCAGATTGTGGGTGCGAATGTGGACACGTGAACTCATTAGTATCATTACTATTTCCTTTGCGTTCGACCCGCGTCAACTCTTCTGGCAGGTTGTTTATGCCTTTTTCTGTTGTTGACTGACTTTAATCTGACTTTCTTTAAGATTCTTATGGGCCTGATATACTGTTGTGGGAGAGGATAAGCGACATCCGAACAATTGTCGATATTAGTAGAAAAATTTGCCATCTTTGTTGACAGATCTTCGACATTCTTTGTTAATGTACGAAGTAGTGCCTTTTCTTCGTCACAGTTCAGTTTTAATGCGTCTACCTTTTTACTAACTGTTTCAACTGTGAATTTAAGGTGGTTCTGACGTTCTGAGACTTACGAGACTACGGCGCTCTGTACAGTCGTATTTATTTTTACGAGAACCTCTTCTTCGTCGTTCTGTTGTGTAGTTTTTGAATTATTTTGTGCAGTTTCGACGCTGCGTAGCCCGGCCTCAAGCTTCGTAATAATAGGTTCCAAGTCATTTGTAATCCCTTGTTGAATTTCTACAGAAAGGTTCAGCTGTTTTTTTTTTTTTTTTTTTTTTTTCTCGAGCCTCATGATCTCATCTTTAAGTATGTCTTCTTGTGATTTGGCATTTTGTTCTGCGTTTTCTTCAAGTGCTTTGTCTATTTTCTGAAATTGTCCTGCGTTTTGTTCCATTGTTTTATCTATTTTCTGAAATTGTTCAAGTGCGTTATTCATCTTTAGGAGCAATTCTAAGCTGAATTATGAATTTCCGCTTCCATGATCACTTGATTTGCAACGAGTGAGTGTGTATTGTTAGTAGTAATTGATCCTGTCTTTTGTACTGTCTGATTAAAACAAATAGAAGCAAAACGCTAATAGACTGTCTCTGTAAGTGGTTGTAGCGAAATGTAGCAGAGGTGAGGCGACTTGTCACCTGCCTATTCGTCTTCTGAAATTACCTACTGGAAGTGTGCTCTGCTGTATTCCCTAATTAACAAATGATCAGAGTTGGACATATAAGGTCCCTTCTTCTTGGAGATTATATGGGTTAATTAATGATTATTATGTTACAATCCTCTTGTTGTAGGTGACCGTGTGTATTGGGATTTCGTTCATTGTTAAATGCAATGGTGTCGTACTAACTGATGGAGACGCATTAAGAACTGGTAAAATTTAATTTATCTCCTTTACCACACTGCACAAACATAAATACACTATTATTCAAACTGTGTGCCACTACTATTGAACATAGAGATAAACCCTTCGCTACGCAACCGCCTTTGGCTCACGCAGCCTACACCGTCCACAGCCTCTCAACAACTGCCTCTGCTAGCGGCTCTCTGCCCACTGGGCATTGTCGTCCTCCAAAGAACAACCACTTACAGATACTACACACCAGTACCCTCAAGGACAGTTATTTCCACTCTCTTGAACCTCAAATGATTTATTTATGTGTAACGACTGTTGCGCTTCTTCTGTTTCACTAATAATTGCGTCGTTACTTCGTGACGTGGTTTGCGATCTCATAGCAAGAAATTTTCTATTTCTAGTTAAATAAGAAAATGTAATAACTTTTTACACAACTGAAATTCTACGAAAAATCTATTTGAGACTGAACAATTCACACAGTTTGAACTATTATTCTCCTACGCAACCTAGGGCTTCGCACTCAACACTTTTGCAAAAGGACAAAAAAAAATTTTCAGGCAAAATGACACACAGATATGACAGTGACCTTACAATAGCTCTCAGAGAAAATATAAATATTAGTACATACACGATAACGCTGATTTGTTTTTGAGACACCGTGTTGCAATCTAACTATGTAATTAAAGAAAGCCAGATGACTATCCTAGGCGAAAAGGTCGACATGTATAAACTTTCTATAAGATATAGTCTTTACAAGACAGAAATGAATACATTGACTTCGAAAATTTTCTCCTGATGTAACACGTATTTTAGATTACGTATTTAACTGCAGAGCCTAAATGACAGTGTCGTGAAATAGACCTTTAAACTTTGTGAAATGCAAAATTTGAAATAAACAAAATTAATCCAATTGAGTGCCAAAAGAAACTAATTGTGTGCCCTGAGCCGTGTGTGGCTCGCATTCTTGTCGTTCGTAACTTGTCATGTAATAGCGGTAGTGGCGTCTCTATTGCGTCTTGTTATAATGGTGCCACTGAGTTGCTGTATTGTTTGTCCGCGAGTGGCAGCAGCAGTGGTTAGCGATAGCCAGTTCTGTGGTACTGTCTTTGGTGACACGTCGTGTCTGTTAGGCACTTTGGCTTCGGACAGAGAGTGGGGAGGTCCACAGTGCCAGGGCAGGCCGGGACCACTGGCGGCGTGCAGGCACTGTCGGACCGAGGGGCTGTAGCCGACGACCGAACCCAGGTTCGTTTGAAGTTGAGTGAACCGTGTCCAGTACTGAAACCTCCACTGTTTAAGATCTTGCTGTTATTTGCGTGTTGCTGCTCCCAGGGTCGGTGAGACCAGCTGCAGCAAGTGGTATCTACAGGGTGTTTCAAAAATGACCGGTATATTTGAAACGGCAATAAAAACTAAACCAGCAGCGATAGAAATACACCGTTTGTTGCAATATGCTTGGGACAACAGTACATTTTCAGGCGGACAAACTTTCGAAATTACAGTAGTTACAATTTTCAACAACAGATGGCGCTGCAAGTGATGTGAAAGATATAGAAGACAACGCAGTCTGTGGGTCCGCCATTCTGTACGTCGTCTTTCTGCTGTAAGCGTGTGCTGTTCACAACGTGCAATTGTGCTGTAGACAACATGGTTTATTCCTTTGAACAGAGGATTTTTCTGTTGTTAGAATTCCACCGCCTAGAACACAGTGTTGTTGCAACAAGAAGTTTTCAACGGAGGTTTAATGTAACCAAAGGACCGAAAAGCGATACAATAAAGGATCTGTTTGAAAAATTTCAACGGACTGGGAACGTGACGGATGAACGTGCTGGAAAGGTAGGGCGACCGCGTACGGCAACCACAGAGGGCAACGCGCAGCTAGTGCAGCAGGTGATCCAACAGTGGCCTCGGGTTTCCGTTCGCCGTGTTGCAGCTGTGATCCAAATGACGCCAACGTTCACGTATCGTCTCATGCGCCACAGTTTACACCTCTATCCATACAAGATTCAAATGCGCAACCCCTCAGCGCCACTACCATTGCTGCACGAGAGACATTCGCTAACGATATAGTGCACAGGATTGATGACGGCGATATGCATGTGGGCAGCATTCGGTTTACTGACGAAGCTTATTTTTACCTGGACGGCTTCGTCAATAAACAGAACTGGCGCATATGGGGAACCGAAAAGCCCCATGTTGCAGTCCCATCGTCCCTGCATCCTCAAAAAGTACTGGTCTGGGCCGCCATTTCTTCCAAAGGAATCATTGGCCCATTTTTCAGATCCGAAATGATTACTGCATCACGCTATCTGGACATTATTCGTGAATTTGTGGTGGTACAAACTGCCTTAGACGTGGTTTATTCATTCAGAGACTACGCCATATTATTGCTACGCATGGTGGATATGTGGAAAATATCGTACTATAGAGTTTCCCAGACCGCAGCGCCATCTGTTGTTGAAAATTGTAACTACTGTAGTTTCCAAAGTTTGTCTGCCTGAAAATGTACTGTTGTCCCAAGCATATTGCAACAAACGGTGTATTTCTATCGCTGCTCGTTTAGTTTTTATTGCCGTTTCAAATGTACCGGTCATTTTTGAAACACCCTGTAGCTGCCTCACCGTCCGCAAATCGAGCGCCATGGCTGTAGGTGCGGGTCTTCCTGCAGACAGTGCTGCTCCTTTTCGTGTACCTGATACTCTCCGACTCTAGGACTCAACTTCGCAAGTGATCTGCGGCGGACAATTGCCCTCAACTGCCGACGTCTACTTTCCCGACTACGAGCTGGGCTCTTAGATCACCGTTTACGGGCACTTTATCTTCTGCAACACACGCAGTACTTGAATGTATATTTGACTTCACCTATTCTCCACGTGGTACAGACATTTCCTGTTCCGCCATCCACGGCCCCCTGCGTGCTTGCGCCACTAGGTTCGTTTGTTTGCTACGGCTTACTGCGGTCTGGGAAACTCTATAGTACGATATTTTCCACATATCCACCATGCGTAGCAATAATATGGCATAGTCTCTGAATGAAATTACCCGAAACCTTTGACGACGTGTCTGGCAGAATGGCTTCACATGCAGATGAGATGTATTGCTTCAGCTGTTCAATTGTTTCTGGATTCTTGCGGTACATCTGGTCTGTCAAGTGTCCTCACAGAAAGAAGTCACAGGGGTTCATGTCTGGCGAATAGGGAGGCCAATCCACGCCGCCTCCTGTATGTTTCGGATAGCCCAAAGCAATCACACGATCATCGAAATATTCATTCAGGAAATTAAAGACGTCGGCCGTGCGATGTGGCCAGGCACCATCTTGCATAAACCACGAGGTGTTCGCAGTGTCGTCTAAGGCAGTTTGTACCGCCACAAATTCACGAAGAATGTCCAGATAGCGTGATGCAGTAATTGTATCGGATCTGAAAAATGGGCCAATGATTCCTTTGGAAAAAATGGCGGCCCAGAACAGTACTTTTTGAGGATGCAGGGACGATGGGACTGCCACATGGGGCTTTTCAGTTCCCTATATGCGCCAGTTCTGTTAATTGACGAAGCCGTCGAGGTAAAAATAAGCTTCGTCAGTAAACCAAATGCTGCCCACACGCATATCGCCGTCATCAATCCTGTGCACTATATCGTTAGCGAATGTCTCTCTTGCAGCAATGGTAGCGGCGCCGAGGGGTTGCCGCGTTTGAATTTTGTGTGGATAGAGGTGTAAACTCTGGCGCATGAGACGATACGTGGACGTTGGCGTCATTTGGACCGCAGCTGCAACACGGCGAACGGAAACCCGAGGCCGCTGTCGGATCACCTGCTGCACTAGCTGCGCATTGCCCTCTGTGGTTGCCGTACGCGGTCGCCCTACCTGTCCAGCACGTTCATCCGTCACGTTCCCAGTCCGTTGAAATTTTTCAAACAGATCCTTTATTGTATCGCTTTTCGGTCCTTTGGTTACATTAAACCTCCGTTGAAAACTTCGTCTTGTTGCAACAACACTGTGTTCTAGGCGGTGGAATTCCAACACCAGAAAAATCCTCTGTTCTAAGGAATAAACCATGTTGTCTACAGCACACTTGCACGTTGTGAACAGCACACACTTACAGCAGAAAGACGACGTACAGAATGGCGCACCCACAGACTGCGTTGTCTTCTATATCTTTCACATCACTTGCAGCGCCATCTGTTGTTGAAAATTGTAACTACTGTAATTTCGAAAGTTTGTCCGCCTGAAAATGTACTGTTGTCGCAAGCATATTGCAACAGACGGTGTATTTCTATCGCTGCTCGTTTAGTTTTTATTGCCGTTTCAAATATACCGGTCATTTTAGAAACACCCGGTATCAGACTGTCGGACGCTATTAGCTGCCTTCTACTTCCTGATGTTGGTTTGGATTTAGTATTATTCCTATTAGTGAAGTGCAACCAGCGGTATTTTCTGCCTTGTGGCCGCTAAATCTCCAGCTACCTGCCCTGGAGGTTAGAGTTCCTTTCCGGCAGTGTACCTTTCCTCGTCGTGTTGATGCTTTCTGACACGGAGTGTAGTTCTACAATATCTTTAATTGTACTCTGCATATGTTTTTGGGAGGTCCACCTTGATTCTAGTGTTTCCTTCGGCCTTGGGTGTGGTTCTGAAGACGTGGTGCTGTCCTTCTCTTCACCCTTGCCTAAAAATATTCCATCGTTTTACCGGTGACCGGACGTTAGGCTGATTGGTTAGTCGGTCGGTCGGCGCTTAAGTTACTCCTAGTGAGAGTTGCCACCCTGTTACGCGAGTACAACCACTTTCTGCCTGTCTCACTGCTTACACAGCTGTATTCACCTCCCTCACGTCGATCCAGGGAGCACTGTCTGTGTGGATCACTCCGTCTTATTTGGACAAGTTGTCGTAATTGCTTAAAATTTACTCTATTGTTTTAAAATGATATTGCCTTCCCCACTTGTAATTCCGGTCATCGGAAGTTAATTGTTTGTAGCACTGCTTGTGGCCTTCAACCGACAAATTATTTTCAATATACTCTTAATAAGGCCTGCAGCCATCACTATAATCTGTTACAGTTCGTTAAGATTGTTTTTGTATTTTAACATGCAACTGCCTTCCTTACTTGTAATGCAGGCCTTAAGCCATTGAGTATTCTGAAAATTGCTTGTGGCCTGCACCATTTCTTAATCAGGCCTTCAGCCATTAATTGTTTGTAACATTGCTTGTGGCTTTCAGTCGACAATAACTTTCAATTCTTCTAATAAAGTTTTCAGCCGCTAGTGTAGTAAAATCTTTTAAAAATGGTGGTTGAGAGTTTTTTTTTAAATAAATTGTATGTGTTTTCTGTGAAACCAACTGTGCACGATTAGGCGCCGTCTACACCTTTCTTGCTTTCCCTAAGTTCCACGTCCCACTCAGTGAAAACTATAAGTAAATGTCAGTACCGAAGCACATTATGAACGAAGCATAAAGCGAAATGCAATGTTAGACTAAAGAAAAATATTCATTAATGTTTTCCTTGGAAGAAATTAACTCTTTGTAATCATCAGCAATGTTGACTAAAAATTAGTGCACTTACTAGCACGACCCCTGAAAATTCTGAGTACACAGTGTTTGCTCAGGAACGTAACGTGAGATCTACCCTGAAATAAAAGTGGCTTACCTCTTCCACAGCATGGAGTTTTTGTGTCTGGAGTAGTGATGTTCTTGAAAGCAAAAACAAAGCAGCAGATTCAGCATCTAAAAATAAATAATCTCTTTTAAATTATTTTTGTCAGAAACAATCTGTTGCTTCTTGTGGCACAAGGTGCAACGTACAGATGATAAAAATTCGAAACTTTAATATCAACCACTGAGGTAGGTTTTACTTTAAAGATAATTGTCTCTGAGAACTCAAACCGCGATTACTGACAAAAAGACTGCACAACATAAGCAACTATTAACAATTACAGAATTTTCTAACTACAAAGAAACCCCTAACACACCGTGAAATTCCTCCAAAATCTTCGCTGTTGACAACATATATAAGTAACACTTAAAAGACAATTTTCCTCTTCAAAATAAATAACTCTAGAAAGCTTCTCCCAGTTTCACAGAAAGCAGATCTCACTCTTTGAAAAACCCAAGCGCACATTACCGTGTCTGAAATAAGAATGTCTCAGCACTGCACAACAGACTGACTAATAAGTCAGCCGCAGATGAGACTGAAGACAGTCAAGGATCTTATATACTACTCCTACATTATGCACATTTATCTTTGTCCGAATAGAGTAAAGGTGAATTACTTACAATAGCAGAAAACGTAAGAGAGCCTTAGACTGTAAGGATTACACCGTCTCAAACCGAGAAAACGAAGAAAGAATACGTATAATGTGACAAATGGAGATGAAAGTGTAATATTTTCCACTTTTACAGATAAAGAGCAGGACAAAGAAGTACCTTATGACGCTATTTAGATAATTCATATAAAAATCAGTTAAATTAATACACAGATAATGGATAACGGACAAATCATAAATAAAAATGAAAAACGATAAAATCTTGAAAACCATTCAACGAGTTCAAATATTAAAGACAATTTACTATAGAAAATCAAATAAATAAATAATTTGAATTACGCTAGAGTGGATTTACTAACGAAATCTGAGCTTTCGGTCTGCCAGGAAAGTAAAATTTGCAATCAGAGATTTTGACCAGTATGATAGTGTTGTATGAGGGTTCAAAAAGTAAGTCACACATTATGTTGCTGGGCTAAGTAACTTTTACTGAACACTGCAGTACATTTCAAAGCGACACAGATATTGACACTGTTTCTCAATGTAGTAAACAGGTCTCTGAAAACAACGGCTGGCACATGATAGCTGTCGGCGGTAGAAATCCGCACAGTAATGAAGGAGCCATTCGAGAATCGCCGTGTGAATTTTTAATCATTGGAAGATCTCTTACTCCCAACTGTTGTTCCTCTTTTGCATAAACAGAGCTGCCTGTGGTGGTTGTCGGTGGCCTTCCTTCCCCAACAGCATCACCGATGTCTATGTGACCTTGGTAAAACTGCTAACATTGATTCACTAAATTTGTAAGTAACATTGCATTTAGTTCCTAGATTTTCATGTTGAATCAGGGTGACTGAAATATCTCACGTTGAGAAAACAAGGGAAACGATTAGTTTTACTCGGTAAAAATTTTTCTGTACTCAAGATCGGTAAATACATACTGAGTTTCGACAACCTGTTTCGAAAGGCTTTGCAGTCATTTTCTGTTCTTCGAAAATGTATGTGACAAAACGTGTTCATTGTGAGCTGGAATCCCGTGCAAAGTTGTCATATTAGTGAACACAATTTAGAACATTATCCCAAGGTTTGCCAGAAACAAGAAGTTTTATTTATGACAAACCTTTGCATAACGTACTGCATTTTATCCAGAAATATCATGACTTGAAGGAGGTTCCAACTCATAATGAGCACACTTTGTAACACGAATGTTTGAAGATCAGAGACGACAACTACAGGGTGTTTCAAAAATGACCGGTATATTTGAAACAGCAATAAAAACTAAACGAGCAGCGATAGAAATACACCGTTTGTTGCAATATGCTTGGGAAAACAGTACATTTTCAGGTGGACAAACTTTCGAAATTACAGTAGTTACAATTTTCAACAACAGATGGCGCTGCAAGTGATGTGAAAGATATAGACGACAACGCAGTCTGTGGGTGCGCCATTCTGTACGTCGTCTTTCTGCTGTAAGCGTGTGCTGTTCATAACGTGCAAGTGTGCTGTGGACAACATGGTTTATTCCTTAGAACAGAGGATTTTTCTGGTGTTGGAATTCCACCGCCTAGAACACAGTGTTGTTGCAACAAGACGAAGTTTTCAACGGAGGTTTAATGTAACCAAAGGACCGAAAAGCGATACAGTAAAGGATCTGTTTGAAAAATTTCAACGGACTGGGAACGTGACGGATGAACGTGCTGGAAAGGTAGGGCGACCGCGTACGGCAACCACAGAGGGCAACGCGCAGCTAGTGCAGCAGGTGATCCAACAGCGGCCTCGGGTTTCCGTTCGCCGTCTTGCAGCTGCGGTCCAAATGACGCCAACGTCCACGTATCGTCTCATGCGCCAGAGTTTACACCTCTATCCATACAAAATTCAAACGCGGCAACCCCTCAGCGCCGCTACCATTGCTGCACGAGAGACATTCGCTAACGATATAGTGCACAGGATTGATGACGGCGATATGCATGTGGCCAGCATTCGGTTTATTGACGAAGCTTATTTTTACCTGGACGGCTTCGTCAATAAACAGAACTGGCGCATATGGGGAACCGAAAAGCCCCATGTAGCAGTCCCATCGTCCCTGCATCCTCAAAAAGTACTGGTCTGGGCCGCCATTTTTTCCAAAGGAATCATTGGCCCATTTTTCAGATCCGAAACGATTACTGCATCACGCTATCTGGACATTCTTCGTGAATTTGTGGCGGTACAAACTGCCTTAGATGACACTGCGAACACCTCGTGTTTTATGCAAGGTGGTGCCCGGCCACATCGCACGGCCGACGTCTTTAATTTCCTGAATGAATATTTCGATGATCGTGTGATTGCTTTGGGCTATCCGAAACATACAGGAGGCGGCGTGCATTGGCCTCCCTATTCGCCAGACATGAACCCCTGTGACTTCTTTCTGTGGGGACACTTCAAAGACCAGGTGTACCGCCAGAATCCAGAAACAATTGAACAGCTGAAGCAGTACATCTCATCTGCATGTGAAGCCATTCCGCCAGACACGTTGTCAAATGTTTCGGGTAACTTCATTCAGAGACTACGCCATATTATTGCCACGCATGGTGGATATGTGGTGGTTTCCCAGACCGCAGAGCCATCTGTTGTTGAAAATTGTAACTACTGTAATTTCGAAAGTTTGTCTGCCTGAAAATGTACTGTTGTCCCAAGCATATTGCAACAAACGGTGTATTTCTATCGCTGCTCGTTTAGTTTTTACTAATGTTTCAAATATACCGGTCATTTTTGAAACACCCTGTACGATTGTCGAAGCCGGTTGTGGAAAATACTCCAGTGTTTATTCGATGTTGGCTATAAAAAGCTTTTTACCAATCTGCGCGAAATGTAGGTGATTTGCCGATACCGATCCTACTGTCCTTAGCCCTTCAGTTTTGGAGTACGTTTCCAGTTGCAGCGCCATTTCACTCGCACGCTGTGAAGCATCTGTTTACCCGTGCCGCAGCAGAACCGTGTTTGCTGGATACTCCGAAAATGAACTCACTTCTGACAATACGCAAATCTTGTTGCGCAAGGTCAGGTGAATGAATGCTGTGGGCAGACCACGGAAGTTCTTTGCTAGAACCTAAGATATTACAAAATACTAGATGTCGACATATTGCGACAAAGGCAAATTAACTTAGTAAACTCTTGATATGGCGGGGTATCTGGAATAGTTACCGATTGCAAAGGTAATTTCCATTTAACAACTGAAGTACCTTTGAAGGAAATTTAGAGCGAGAACCAGAAGAAGGCACTTAAGGGGCTCCGGATAGACTCAAAATCAGGAAAAGTTAAATTTTTACTTTTTTGCGTTTTCTGAATCTGCAGACTATTACCTTTTAATAGATATATAATGTATTCAATTCCGAAGACTACAACTATTTTTAAATTTTTTTTTTTTGAAATGTGTTCTACATGGGCGTGACCCACTGTGGCGCTGTTAAACTGCTGCCAAATGGTGTTATTATTAACGTCCGTGTTCATCAGGTACATTTTAGTGATGTGAGATAAAGTATGTGTTGTGGCTAACCTGTGATGGTTCAATATATATCGGTGGTGTGATTGTCGATTGTTTCATGTTTATTTACTCTGTCGTTATCTCGAAAATATTCGTAATTAATTGTGTTTCTTGAGTCTCTGTTTTGTTGAAGTATAATAATGAGTAAAAGTAAAGTATTTAGAAATTCTCTGAAGGCTTTTAAGAAAAGGAGAAATGTTGGAAAGCTAAAGGTATGTTTTATTACTGTAAACAATAAAGGTGAAGATAGGTTCTAACATGGTACGAGCGATGCTTGCTTTAGACAAGGAACGCCTTCGGGCTGCAGACAGGGCTGTAAAGAGTCTAGAAATACAAGCAAGAGTAAACAGGAGGAGGAACAAGAGGAAGCTGGAGGAGGAGTTTGCAGAGGATGAAGATAATCCATCCTATGGACCTGGAATGCACTATAAAGTTAATCCAATCTTTGTCGCTCGATTCCCAAAACTTTTATTTTCTCATACTAATTACATGTTTTCTAAGGATCTTCCAAACATATTTGTTTCAAACTTTCAGTAAATGTTACAAAGTACCTTCTGCTTAATTTAACACAGCCTTTTTCCTAAAAACTGTATATTTTTGAATACATAAATAAAAAATTGCAAAAAAATGTTGTGAATTTTCATTACAATTGAAAAAAGTCATCTTTAATAACTGAACTAAAATTTTGTAAAATCCCTTTGTTAAGTTGTAGCCCATATTCCAATAAATAATCTGTAAAAAGTTCAACTTCCTACCTCAAATACTTTGTGAGGAAAGATGTAATTTATAAGCGTTATTTTAACATTGCAAGAATAGGGCGTTCCGGAGCCCCTTAAAGTTGATTAGAAAACGTAGGCAGTGCCTTTCTGTCCCTTCTAAGTCAGGCACTTGAAATGGATTTATCTATTCATTTATCCGAACCAGAAACCTTCGCATCGAGTGTCACTGCATTAGCGTTCGTCGTCAGCCTCTGCTACAGATATGGCTTAGGGGGTGATATGGCGTACAGAACTCCAGCAGACAAAGTCCATGTTAAGCCTAGCTAAGATCCACTTACCCTCATGTTGTAAACAGATTTAGCGACTTGAAAATTCCACAAACTATCTGCGGCCTGCAAAAGCCGGTTGTACTCCCAGTTTTAAGCCACTTATCTAGCCATTCCCTGCCCTTCTACTACATCAACCAACTCACAGTTGCTCCTGTAAACCTAACAAGTCGACAGCAGCGTGACGCAAAGGGATCTTATCCGCCAAGAAACCGGTGCAACTATTGATCCATGAGTGACTGTATTCTGGAGAAGAACGTAACAAAACTCAAAGCGTTCCCAGCAAATTTCAAGGTTGTAAATGTACATCCATAAGCTGTAAACACTCCCAAGAGCATGGCAAAGGATACTACTTGTTTTACCAAGTATTTATGTATCTATGTGTACCATTCCATACAGAACGAAGAGAGACGTTGCGTGCTGTAATTAATTTAATCTTGTCCGTACAGGGACGATATTTACTTGACAGCAGTATATTGTTAGATTCTTCTGTTTAAAGTTTTTGTTACAACTCCGAAAATCGTCAGGTCTTTCTTGATTCAGATTTGTCAGTATTTTGGAATCGCCGATGATTTAAACAAACCTATTGCTCATATGGTTCAAATGGCTCTGAGCACTATGGGACTAAACATCTGAGGTCATCAGTCCCCTAGAACGTAGAACTACTTAAACCTAACTAACCTAAGGGCATCTCACACATCCGTGCCCGAGGCAGGATTCGAACCTGCGACCGTAGCGGTAGCGCGGTTCCAGACTAAAGCGCCTAGAACCTCTCGGCCACATCGGCCGGCAAAACCTGTTCTTATCAGTGCTTCTGTTGATAGTGTACTTTCAATATCGCCCATTACTCCAATGCTCTACGAACCACAAAACCTAAGACGTATTTCAGGATGGTTAGCACGACTGTTTTGCAAGCTATGCCATTTGCATATTGAACGCATTTTCCCAGTATTCTGCAACGGAACCCAAGTGTGCCACCTGTCTTACCTACGACTGAGCCTGAGAAATCATTCAATTTCATATTCGAGAAAGAGTTACATCAGAGTATTGATATGTTCTTATTGATTCCAGTAGGGACTCATTCGTACTGTAACCGTGGTTTGTAGAGCATTTAAAGGAAATTTCCAATCTTTGCACTACTTTTAAACTTAATCGCCTTCTAACTGAAAATTTGTACTGCTCTTTGCAGACCTTAATTATAATTCTATATAAAAAGTTATTAATATGCAACATGAACAAAAAAAGTTCCATGGGGAACCTCAGAGGTCACATCCATAACTTCTGATAATTCTGCAACCAACATCAGGTACTGCAGGCCCCTGCTAATAAATACTTAAGACAGTCAGGAATTTCTTTGATATTCCTTATGCACTTTCATTACAAAACTTTGATGTAGTACCAAATCAAATACTATTTCAGTTAAAGCTGAGTGTTCTGCATCACCTTTCAGAAGAATTTCATGGTCTTTTTGTTTTCAAGAGAAGGAGCTTCACAAATTGAGCAACTCAATAAGTCGACAACGCGTTGATCCACCTTAGGCCCTTATAAAAGCAGTTATTCGGCTTGGCATTGTTTAAAAAAGTTGTTGGATCTCTTTCACCTGCGGGATATCGTGTCAAATTGTGTCCAACTGGCGCGTTAGATGGTCAAAACCACGAGATGGTTGGAGGGCCCTGCCTATTAGCTTCAAACATACTCAATAGGGGATCTCTCCGGCCAAGGTAGTGTAACGTGAACTCTCGGGCGTACGTTAACTCTTTAAAGCCTGTACTATGGTAAGTTGACGGGCTTCACCTTATAAGAAAGGATTTTAGTAAATATGTTGACCGCGTGTACCTGAATGGAGGCAAAATCAGACATACACCCACTCAGTAACAACAATGATACGTCAAGCAAGTCTAAAGTGCAACTACACGTTAGGACGGGCAAGAAACATACACAGCAGATGCTACCAATTGTTAATATTACGGTCGCCAGCCTAATTAGGCATTAAGTGAGTTTTTTCCTTGTACAAGTGCATGTACGTACAAGCATAACAACACGTAGTAATACTGCATTATATGGTAAATTTTAGAACCAGAAAAATCTACTGAAATAATATTTTCACTCTCTGTACTAATTTGGACAAGCTATAAATACACAACATTACACTATAATGATTACTACAAACTGCGTTTTGTCTATTGATCCGACTGAAATCGGGCATAGGTTACCCTAGAAACAGCACTTTTCAAACACACATACTATGTAAATTTTAAGAAGGGTAAAACACTGATAAATTTAGGTGTTATATTGACTTTAACTTTGCTGGTCAAAGCAGTTCAGTACACTTCAGTATTCAAATGAATAGAAAAGAAAGAAAGGAGAAGGGGGGGGGACCCTGAAACTGTTATGATCACTGTAGTGAAAGTTTGATCATTGAGAGCCTTAAGCATTCTAGATTTCCAATATATGATTTACCACTCTTTTTGTCTTATTTCCTGCTCATTTAACTACTATTATTTTTGTCTCAATTTAAATAAACTTTATTACTAAACCAATTTCAATATTATCTTCCAACTTGGTCAGACCTATATTATTCGTCCAGTATTTCATTAACAACAAAGTTCTTTAAACATCATTCTAACATAGATAGGTCTGCAGGTAATGATTATTGACATAAACTTTAAATCTTCATCTTGGGATACTCGGATTGCACAACATGTGGAAAGGACCATGTCTAGGTTAGTTGTGAGGATAATTTTAATTGATAGGACAGTTCTGGTAAAATTTAAGTTATTATTGAACAGTATGTAGCAAAAGTGACACTGGTCCACACGAATACAGTACTGAAAGTTTCAACCTGCTCGTATCGATGAGGCGGTCGGCAGGCGGCGAGATGGCGAGGCACAAAGCACACATGCAATTACAGCAACGGCTCATGAAATATCGGCACTTTACTTCTTCATAGCGTCGCAATTCTTTTCCATTTAGTGCCTATGGAATATTGCCATGCTGTATAGACGTCGGAAACAGCGCATCCGAGGCTCAACGAAACCACTTTTTCCAGGAGAGCCTCCTCAATCCAGCACGTGTTTCTCAGATCGATGCCCAACTCCGACTAACTCTGCTGAGCCCGTTATGCCGTACCGTGCCCGTGTGCATTTTCCCGCGCTCGCCTACCTCTACCTTTTCCTGCTCCCCTACAGACAGGGTATTCACCAAAGGTTTTACATTCCACATATTCTAATACATTGCCTACGTATGGACCAGGCGTACAAATACAACTTTCACATCTTACAATAGTTTCAATATTAGGTACACTTCCCTTCGATTACAACATTACTTGAAATTTGACATAAATATTAAAATTTACATCGAAAATTGTTTATATCTTCTTCAACATAATGGCACGAAACAAAAAAAAGAAATGAAATCTGAACATCGATTATACTAATTTATTGAAATTCAGAAGAAAAAAAAATTTATTACATATACAGTAGGATAACGTTAGTGTTGTTACAGTAGGCTTTGACAAGCACCAAGACAAGTAACAGAAACTCTATCCGTGTGCGGAGGGGGGGAGGGGGCGGGGGAGCATTATCTTGCTGAAATGGAGGCTCAGAACAGCAAATCGGGGCGGAGAATACTGTTGACGTATCGCTGCGCGGCAAGGGTGCCACGGATAACAAACCAATGAAGTCCTGCTATGAAAAGGAATGGCGCTCAGAGATTAATTCTGTTTGGTGTGTCGAATGGAGGGCGATAGTCCACTTGGTACCCCACCGCTACCCATGGCGTCTCCAGAATCGACTTTGTTGGTCGTGAGAGCACAATTGGAAGCCAGACTCCTCACTGAAGATTATTCCCCTCCAGTTGATTGTATTACAGGCCGAAGACGTTTCTGAAGAGGCCCCTGACAGTGGTGGGATACCAACCTGGCTGTCACCCGCCATACAGTCCGACTACAAGGAGTGACTGGTCTGTTCGTAGCAGGACCCCTTTGGTTGTCTTCCGCGGCATCCTTACAGCACGGCGGTAATGCTCCGGCGTATCGACAAGCGCCGGCACGATGATGCAGAACACAAGGGCAGAGAACGCTATGAGACGACGTCAGCCAATAGCCCACTGACTAGGACCGCACCACGACGGGAGCGGCTTCTACAAGAAGAGAAGTGCCGCTCCGGCCAGCCTCGGGCGCACAGTACTAGACCGGCAATAGAAGAGCACTACGATAGCAGTTATCAGTGATCCATATCCATACATAGTATGTAGAGAAAGACACTGACTGTTTGCCTGTCGTCCATCGTTTGCGAGACGTTCTTGTAATACAAAGTTAAGTATTGTCTACCTTCTTTATTGTAATAAAAACTATTAATGTGATTTGCTTGAATTGTTGTATAGAATTTCGGGAACGCAGCATCTTCTAGGCACCCTATACGAGACGAGTGGGCAGGACCCCACAGGTAAGTCTACGGCATTCATACGGTATGTCCTTCATGGGAAGCCATCCTGGGTTTTGAAGCCATCCTGGGCTTGTATTTCAACAAAATAATGCCCGCCCGCTCACGGTGAGAGCGTGTATGCCCTGTCGCTACCAATCCTTGTTCCGGTGCCGGAGCCAGTACTTACCGTGTGAATCACCATCCTCATCGTCCTCAAAACGTATTTTATCCTTTCTTGGCCAAAACAAGTGGAAGTCCGAGGAGGCTGTGTCAGGTATGACAGCCGTGGATGGTCTCCCCGACCGCTGCAAATCGTGCAGCTCCGCCGAACCGCCTTCTGATGACCTCATCCTCCTTACCCAGTGACTAACTGCACTTCCGTAAACAACAGATGCTCCATAGACTTTGCATAAACTCTTGTGACTGTTCCCCACAGTTTCTTTCGCTACAGTGAGTAATTCAATGATGGTACGTTGCTTGTAATGTCCATCACCTATAGACGCCATTTTGAAACTGTCCATCAGCTACGCTACCTGTCGAAAGGGACGCAAACTTGGCGCGCTTACTCATGAGACATTAAATAATACATAAGTAACTTTCCGCATTCCTAGCATTGTTTTCGGCTGAGAAAAAAATGATGTGCATTGGCCTCTGGGCAACTCTCGTAAAAAGTTTTTCTATGGTGGAGAACGGCTTAAGATCGGTCGTAGTACGGAATACCGCAAGAAGAAGCAATTGAACTAGAGATAACCACAGATTTTCGTGGTATAACCTTGTTGGCTGTGCTAAATGAATTTACTTGCGTCGTGACATATAATGTAAGTGACAATTACAGAGCAGCGAGATATGGGTATGAGAAGGACACAGAGAATAATTGAAGATTGTGAGTTCAGCACACATTATCTGATTATCCGCATATTCCAGTGTGCGGAATAGATCACTAGACGTCCCAAGGGGCAGACCCACAAGTATTAAAAACGAGGCAGAGAATACTGTGTCGGTATAGAAGCTGTAACAGCAGAATGTGTCTGTCAGGAGAAAGATGGGTGTCTTCCAATATGGAATATTACTTCGATGTTACCTGAGCAACAAATCCATGAGGACACTTCGAACATTCTGAAGTTACTGAACTCGTCTGTTGGTGATGTGATTCCCGGCAGACCGCATGTATTGACGGAGGGGGCTGTCCAGCATTGCTGAGGGTGGCTGTAAAACAAGTCACATGAAATCCAGGGAAGGAATCACTTGTGAGTTTCAGCAGTCCGTCCGCAGCTCGTGGTCGTGCTGTAGCGTTCTCGCTTCCCACGCCCGGGTTCCCGGGTTCGATTCCCGGCGGGGTCAGGGATTTTCTCTGCCTCGTGATGACTGGGTTTTGTGTGCTGTCCTTAGATTAGTTAGGTTTAAGTATTTCTAAGTTCTAGGGGACTGATGACCATAGATGTTAAGTCCCATAGTGCTCAGAGCCATCCAGCAGTCCAGCTGGCAAAATGACGCCGTGTACGGAGTTATATGAATGGGATACGATGGTGCTGCAACTCCTCACAAGCTATTCATTTCTGTGGTCAAACTTGGGCTGTTGTGTGTGTGTGTGTTTGTGGTGTGTGTGTGTGTGTGTGTGTGTGTGTGTGTGTGTGTGTGTGTGTGTGTGTGTGTCTTGGGGCTTACGGGCGCTAAATTGGGCTGGTGTAAAGAGCAATGTCAGTGCACAGTGGATTGTTGATACCCTGTGGTAATCTGATGGAAAGGTGTGAGTGCCCAGACGGCTGGAGAATATTACCTGCCGTCATGCGTAGTGTCAGCAGTAAACAAACGGTGGTGTTAAGATATGGGGGTGATTTTGGCAGTGCGTCTCCTTTTTGTGCTAAGGAAAACGCTGATACGGAAGGATATGAGCACATTTTATAGTTCTGCATACTGCCTACAGTAGAGGAATAGCTCGAAGACGATCACTGTTTCGGCTTGACAATGCAATCTACACTGCTGGCCACCGTAAATGCAGCACCCTGAAGGAAGCATCCAAATCAAGTGAAATTTACACCATGGGTTTGCAGCGATGAGATATGCAACTGATTAGAATTTCAGCGCAGACGCACATCACGCGCGCCTGTGGCGCCACCTCATAGCGCCATTTAAGGCTTGGCGATTTCGACGAGTGTACGTTCGGCACGTGTGTTTACCTTGTGGTTGTTTCACAAGACGATCAGTTATGCCTCGTAGACAACAGCGAACATCTTTTGATCAAGTATCCGAGTTCGACAGAGGAAGAAGGATAGTGGCTTACCGAGATTGTGGATTATCATACAGAGAATTCGCTAGTCGTGTTGGACGAAACCAAACAACTGTAATGCGGATATGTGGCCGTTGGGTGCAGGAGGGTACGACGGACCGACGTGGTCGATCGCATTCACCTCGGTGCACCACTGCACGTGCTGATAGGCAAATTGTGCACATGGCGGTGACGGATCGCTCAGTGACATCCCGAACCACAGCACAGCACATTGCGTCTATAACGCATCATCCAGTGTCTGCGCGTACCATTCGACGCCGTTTACAGCAGGGTGGTCTGTCCGCAAGACGTCCATTGCTTCGTCTACCATTGACGCAGAACCACAGACGTCTCCGACGCCAATGGTGTGATGACAGACGGATGTAAACGGCAGAATGGAATGACGTTGTCTTTACTGATGAGGCACGCTTCTGTCTGCAGCACCACGATGGTCGGATTCGAGTGTGGAGGCACCGTGGAGAGAGGATGCTGGACAGCTGCACTATGCACCGCCACACTGGTCTTGCACCGGGTATTATGGTATGGGGCGGTATTGGATATTACTCTCGCACGCCTCTAGTACGCATTGCCAGTACTTTAAATAGCCGGCGCTACATATCCGAGGTGCTGGAGCCAGTTGTGCTTCCTTACCTTCAGGGCTCGTCCACAGCCATATTTCAACAGGATAATGCGCGACCACACGTGGCACGCATTGTCCAAAGGTTCTTCGTCAATAACCAGATCGAATAGCGTCCCTGGCCGGCTCGCTCTCCGGATCTTTCGCCGATAGAAAACACGTGGTCCGTGGTTGCTCAACGAGTGACCCAGATTACATCCCCAGCTGCCACACCAGATGATCTTTGGCAACGTGTGGAAGCTGCTTGGGCTGCTGTACCCCAGGAACACATCCAACGTCTCTTGGACTCGATGCCGAGACGTGTGGCAGCGGTGATCTCCAACAATGGCGGCTACTCTGGCTACTGAATCTGGCAGGAACTACATGTCACAGACGTCTGTAAACGTAATCATTTAATACTTGGTCAACATGTTATCTACAAAATAAATTTTGTTGTGCTACCTCTTGTCTTTCTTGGTGTTGCATTTACGGTGGCCAGCAGTGTATATTAAAGCAGTATCTCTGAGGCAATGCTTTGTGATCAGAAGCTTTCCTGAAACGGATTGGCGCTACTCGGAATCTCGACATGAACCCAATGGAACACATATGAGATGAGTTAGAACTTTTACTTGGCGCCAGACTCCAGCATCAAAGATCACTACCATTTTTAGTTTCGGCTCTTGAAGAATAATGTGCTGCCATCCCTTCACAAGCATTCAGACACGTCATTGAAAGTGATCCCAGCAAGTCGTCATAAAAGCGAAAGGTGGACACACCCCGTATTGATGTCATTAGTACGTGTCCAGATAGTTTTGATCACAAAGTGTACATATACTCTCAAGATTACGGTTTCAAGAACTGTCGCCAACCTTCAAATAATAATCGTGTGACAGTGAAACTGATAATTTTTTTCTAAGAGATTTTTTATGTTGTTGTTTGAAGATGGGAGACAGTGCGAGAAACCGACAATCTAGAAGTAATAAACAGTAACGAACTGAATGAAAAAGTTTATTTTCTGAAGCTTTCTTCAATGAAAGATCTCTACTGATACCAGATATTGGTACTGAAGTGAGGAAGATGTTCCTTAATGTACTGTATAAGCCTGGAGAACTGCATTATATGGAAGTGACAAGTAGCCCACTGGAAATTTGGTGTCACTAATCTGGAATTTTGTACTGTTGCAAAATGTAAAATAATTGCGTAGAAAGGTAAAGTACGAAATAAAAAGTTCTAATAAGAAAATATAAGGAAGAACTCTATGAAAGTAACTTAACATACCGTATCCAATGTTGGTTAACCTGATCCTTATGCAAAACACATTGTAGTGTATTGGTTGTAATAGTTACGTAGAGGTTGAAAAGATTAGCATAATATAGAAAAAATTAAGGGAAAGTTAAAGCCAGAGGAACGACGGGTTGTTACAAGGACATAGGGATCTCCCAAGCACCGCCATGGCCTTGACATGTTACCGCCCATGCGTTCCGAAATTATTTGACGATGTCGAGTTAGTGCATTGCATAGCTACAAATGTGGGGCGCCCTTGCGATGTCCTAGGTTACTTAGTTACATGCTCCAGAGATCATTGGAACAACTTTTTTAACGAAATAATGTGGAACGAGTTAGTTTATTTGCAGGATATGTATCTATGATTAGTGTTAACATTAATGAACACATAGCCCTAATAATGCAAACGCGCTTAATCTATTTTAGTTCATTTTATTTCATTTTATCTAGCTATCACCTTTTAAGTAGAAATTCGTCAATGGAATAGGAGCTGTCCAGGAGAAGTAATTTTAAATAAGATTTAAAACTCGCTTCCGTACCTATCAGACATTTCATGTTGTTCGACAAATGATCAAAAACATTAGTTGCAGCATATTGAACTTCTCTCTGAGCAACTGACAGCTTTAACAATGCGTAATGAAGGTCACTTTTCGATCTGTTGTTATAGTTATGTACAAACTGTTCCTTTCAAATAGTGATGGATCACTTATGACGAATTCCAATAGCGAATATATGTATTTCAACGCCGCAATTAAAACGTCTAGGTCCTCGAAGAGGTAACTACATGACGTCCGTGGGTCAACGCAACGGGCATTAATCTTACTGCTAGTTGATGCAGTCATTACTTTCTTTACAAGTAATGCGTTAAGTGAGTGATGATTGAGAAATGAATTGCCATGATCGGACAGCTGGTTCCCGAAGTATTCGCTTGGGAAAACCGATAGCAATCGTGTTAGGAGACCCATTTCGTTCCGTGTAAACAGTCACCACACGAGAATATTTCTATCACGAGCGTGAACGGGGCCCATTTGACAAGCTGGGTGCCGTCGCTCATGGAGTCTTTGACATTCCGCACCTCATCACTCTGTGCTTCGTTTCCTTTTTAATCAAATCAAATGGCTCTGAGCACTATGGGACTTAACATCTATGGTCATCAGTGCCCTAGAACTTAGAACTACTTAAACCCAACTAACCTAAGGATATCACACAACACCCAGGCATCACGAGGCAGAGAAAATCCCTGATCCCGCCGGGAATCGAACTCGGGAACCCGGGCGTTGGGAAGCGTTTTCATCCCTGCAACCTACCATTAGCAGATATCGGTCAGTGAATCCTTTATTTTAAAGTGGTATCTTTGCCAATTGTATGATTGCTCGCTGGTTGTTACTGTCCAGTACTGAAACCACAACAGCACTGCATCGCTTCTGCTCGTCATTACAGTGTCACAGTCAGTAATGTGACTATCCCTGTCACCAGCACGTCGTTGTCCACATTAGCCGATTCTCGAGTCCTGGCACCTTTGTCACGGCGGCCCATAAGATACACAGTCTGCACCTTATCGTAGACTGAGTGTCCCATAAATGGGGCATCCTCGATCTGGCCGCCGTCAGCTACACATACGTCCATCACGGGCTCGACCGCCAGACAGACGATAAGTACAAGAACTGAAGTCATCCGGTTGCGACGTAATACACTAGCAACGGCGAAGGGAGTGCTCTATTTGTATGCAATTTTATGTAAATATCGTTTTTACGTTAATCGACTTAGTAGATGGCGGAGGTTACCACATTACAGATGCCGGCCGGGGTGGCCGAGCGGTTCTAGGCGCTACAGTCTGGAATCGCGCGACCGCTACGGTCGCAGGTTCGAATCCTGCCTCGGGCACGGACGTGTGTTATGTCCTTAGGTTAGTTAGGTTTAAGTTGTTCTAAGTTCTAGGGGACTGATGACCTCAGCAGTTGAGTCCCGTAGTATTCACAGCCATTTGAACCACATTACAGATGCAAATCCGTCGCTGATCGGTTACGTTACATTGTGACATTTTTTCACCTCTCTGTAGTCATTCTTCCTGTCTGAGGCGTCATACTAGCAGGACACAAATTTCGACTGCTTCCATTATTTTCATATATACGCATGGTTATGAATATACGTGTGTGTTAAGGAAATAACTCAGGAACACGCCATTCATGTAATACTGATACTTTATCCTAAAAATAATTGAAAAGGTAGAAACCTTTCATTCCGAGAGTACTTAGTTGTAGTCCATTTCTGTTCTCACATTACCATTAATATACTATACAAGCGGAAAAATGCTTCTATCGGAGCACAAAAAAGGCGAATATCCTTCTGTTTAAAAGACTCTGAAAAGTGGGACACCAGTTGCCTCAACTTACCATCCTCAGGAAAAATTTTCTCAATAATTTTTGCACGCTAATATATTCGCGCTGTTTTAACAAGCAACTCACCTCTCGTTCCCACAAACTTCCCTAACTGCGACTCGTTCACACCCACTAGTCCATCGCTTTAAGTCGCTCACACACATCCACTTCCACTTGCCCATTATCACTCACTCATTCAGTCCAGTTCACTGTCCTTATCTCTTTGTATCTCTCTAACTGTTACTGTCTCCTGTTTCACAGCCACAGTCTCTTTGGCTTTGTCCTCCCACTATTGTCTTTTCTCGCTCTCATTGTCTCCGACTTTCCCCCTTTTATTGGTGTTACCTTACACATTCTTTCCCACTGGTGCTGTCTCATCGCACTGTCACTATCTCTCTCTCTCCCATTGTCACTGTGATAGACTGTCTTTCATTATCACTGGCTCTCACACACTTCCACTTTCTCCTCATTACTGCTGTCATACCGGTACTGCCTCCTTCACTAATTTACTTGCACTGTTGTGTCTCTCTCAGCTATGTTCCAACGCCATTGTGTCCCTGTCTTTCTCTCACACGGCCTGTTTGTCCTTCGCTCTTTCTATACCACGTCCACTGTCAAATATATTGCAATATTTATTACGTTTTTGTCTCTCACCCATTGTCACTGACCCTTTTTCTCTACAAACAAGCACGATTATTTTCGCATTGTAAAATTTTATGGGAAACTTTTAAGGTGCTGAAGAAGGCAGAATAAAGCAGCTGGTACACCACTTTTCAGAGGCTCCAATAGGGGCATTTTTCCGCTGATTCCGTTCTTTTCCCTGCTCACAGAAGGGCATTTCACTCACACGAAAATACCTTTATGAGGCTGTAAAATATTGATAGGTTAGTTATTGGAAACCGAAATTATGCGAAGCTAATTTTACCTCTCAAACCGGATTTTACGTGTGGAAAAATTTTCATGTGCTTCAGTACTACAACATGGCGTTCCCACAACCTTTCTAATGATAACGGAGACATCTTGTGCCACATTTCTCCGTAACATGTCGCTTTATAAACTAAGTTTCCGTACTCAGGATTTTCCATGCCTATTTTAGAGTGAAAGTAGCGTAACTTTGAGCCTGTGTAATTCGGAAACCATAAAAGATAGCAATGAAATTTTCGAGACCTTTTGAGATCGGGATCTTAGAAACATATCGTAAAAAGTTGAGCCACTTACTGCTCTTAGCCATCTAGGAATATCCGTCTTGGCTTTGGTACGAAAATTTTTTGAAGAACCCTTTTTCCTGAGGGGATGGGGGGGGGGGGGGTTCTAAGGAACAGCCCATGAACTAATGTTGCCTCCGGGAACCCCTTAAGATTTGATTCTACCTTTCTCTCACCAACAGAAGACAAAATAAGCGTCCCGAAAGAGTTCCATTTTTGCGCGCGGCGTTTTGGAACATACTAGGTAGCACACGCTACTGTAAACGTACGGATTCTTGGGGGTATGTTCAGCCCAGGAAAGAAAGGATTTGTTGTGTTCCCGTGATCTCTTCCTAGACAAACAACTGCAAGAGCGAGGGAGAGGTTAAGTAACTCTCTCGCAAACATTCCTTCCTCGAACTATAACTTGCGTTGTTGTAAACAATATG
Source organism: Schistocerca cancellata (assembly GCF_023864275.1). Taxonomy (NCBI): domain Eukaryota; kingdom Metazoa; phylum Arthropoda; class Insecta; order Orthoptera; family Acrididae; genus Schistocerca; species Schistocerca cancellata. Next base: position 566,747,728 of record NC_064632.1, read on the forward strand.
TCTGCGACGCAAAAACGTTTATAGGCCAATGGCGACTTCCACAAATCAGTATTCAATATCTGTATAATATCGTCATCATCATGTAACATACACTCCTGGAAATTGAAATAAGAACACCGTGAATTCATTGTCCCAGGAAGGGGAAACTTTATTGACACATTCCTGGGGTCAGATATATCACATGATCACACTGACAAAACCACAGGCACATAGACACAGGCAACAGAGCATGCACAATGTCGGCACTAGTACAGTGTATATCCACCTTTCGCAGCAATGCAGGCTGCTATTCTCCCATGGAGACGATCGTAGAGATGCTGGATGTAGTCCTGTGGAACGGCTTGCCATGCCATTTCCACCTGGCGCCTCACTTGGACCAACGTTCGTGCTGGACGTGCAGACCGCGTGAGACGACGCTTCATCCAGTCCCAAACATGCTCAATGGGGGACAGATCCGGAGATCTTGCTGGCCAGGGTAGTTGACTTACACCTTCTAGAGCACGTTGGGTGGCACGGGATACATGCGGACGTGCATTGTCCTGTTGGAACAGCAAGTTCCCTTGCCGGTCTAGGAATGGTAGAACGATGGGTTCGATGACGGTTTGGATGTACCGTGCACTATTCAGTGTCCCCTCGACGATCACCAGTGGTGTACGGCCAGTGTAGGAGATCGCTCCCCACACCATGATGCCGGGTGTTGGCCCTGTGTGCCTCGGTCGTATGCAGTCCTGATTGTGGCACTCACCTGCACGGCAACAAACACGCATACGACCATCATTGGCACCAAGGCAGAAGCGACTCTCATCGTTGAAGACGACACGTCTCCATTCGTCCCTCCATTCACGCCTGTCGCGACACCACTGGAGGCGGGCTGCACGATCTTGGGGCGTGAGCGGAAGACGGCCTAACGGTGTGCAGGACCGTAGCCCAGCTTCATGGAGACGGTTGCGAATGGTCCTCGCCGATACCCAAGGAGCAACAGTGTCCCTAATTTGCTGGGAAGTGGCGGTGCGGTCCCCTACGGCACTGCGTAGGATCCTACGGTCTTGGCGTGCATCCGTGCGTCGCTGCGGTCCGGTCCCAGGTCGACGGGCACGTGCACCTTCCGCCGACCACTGGCGACAACATCGATGTACTGTGGAGACCTCACGCCCCACGTGTTGAGCAATTCGGCGGTACGTCCACCCGGCCTCCCGCATGCCCACTATACGCCCTCGCTCAAAGTCCGTCAATTGCACATACGGTTCACGTCCACGCTGTCGCGGCATGCTACCAGTGTTAAAGACTGCGATGGAGCTCCGTATGCCACGGCAAACTGGCTGACACTGACGGAGGCGGTGCACAAATGCTGCGCAGCTAGCGCCATTCGACGGCCAACACCGCGGTTCCTGGTGTGTCCGCTGTGCCGTGCGTGTGATCATTGCTTGTACAGCCCTCTCGCAGTGTCCGGAGCAAGTATGGTCGGTCTGACACACCGGTGTCAATGTGTTCTTTTTTCCATTTCCAGGAGTGTATATTATGAACCCGGATGCCACACCACGTCCCAAACAGCAGTTACTTGGACTTTTATTGCTGGATAGTTCATAATTTCAAGACAAATGGTTGATAGGACACAAATATCATAGAAAGCCACAGATTGGCTCAATACTGAGCTTATTTTATTCATTTTTATTCATTCATTTCTTTATGCATTTATTTCACCCTGACAGATTAGACGCTTTAGATCCTCAGTTCAAGGAGATAGTTCCTCAACACAGCAGTTATAACAATAATAATAAAAGCAATAATCATAATGGCAATACAGTACTGGACTGTGAGGGGTATCGTATGATAATTCGTGCAGAACCCTGTAAAAGTGGCTTTTTGTAATAGGCAGATGGGTAGTTTAGTAAGTCGGTACCGAGGTATTTTGATGCTGCTCGCAGTGTGCCGAAAACAACTTGTACAACTTTCACAGATTTATGACAGAGTTACTGTAGCTAGATTATCAAGTTATCTTATCTGGTAAGATTTCCGGTTATTTCTCTTCGATTCTGCTATCACATGGTATGTGAACGTAGGTGGTCCACACTTTCTTTCGTTCCCTTTCCTGTAGGTGACTTTAATTACAGCCTATTCTTGGATTCCTTCACATTGCCTGCCATTGGATGCATCTCTTCCTCCACTGTCCGCCTCACTTGCAAGAGCTCTCTACTGCCCGTCTTCCTGAGTGAGTACGTCCTTTCGACGTCACTAAGAGGGTAAATCCAAAGTTACGTTTTCTTGTTCCCATTTCGAGATTACCGAGATCTACTTACATTCGAGTACTGATATAATATGAAATCCATGATACTGATCTCACTGCCTAGTCACAGAAGGAGTCAGAAGTAATATGGTAACAATAAAGGATGATGTGGAACGATGAAAACAAAAATAGAAACAGGAACCAAAATGATAATATTTTGACGACTACTACAAAAATATTTTCAGGTATGTTAGTCTGTACTCGAAGACAGATATTAAAAGACTGTAGGGACTGAGGTAACTGAATTCAAACTTTTGCGCAGTAAAGAATCAAGTGTCTCATAAAGTAATAGAATTAAAGTCCTTACGTCGTTACTGATAGCGCTGTAGAAATGTGTCTACAGCTCTGGAAGGATTACACTGTAATAATGAATTGTGAAAAATTATCTCTTGCACTGGATACAGACTCATTACACGCACTACTACAGTGAACAAATTCCTCATCTCACCGCATTCTAGAGAACGAACACTTTCTAAGAAGCGGTATCTAGAAGGTCTACCAGGCGGAAAAGCTATCCCACGAATCGTGGTGCTGCAATTCCTTTCCTGTGAACTCTGTGTGTGTGAAGTGTGGGCGGTGCAGCTGTTACAGACAACCCTTCGCCTCTCTTCTCTCTGAGGTCACATCAATGTCTTCTGCTGCCAAATAGGCTTACAGCCATGTTCAAAAGTATCGGTCGGTGACAACTGTCTAGAATTCGAGCTGGGAATAGGCCCACTTTCTGCAAGGCGTTCGATAGCTGAATGCTCGGCCTCTGTGATAAAAAAACTGAGTGAACGAATCAACGATCAACTTGAACGGATGTCTTGTGACGTCCGTCCAGACCACAGGCAACGAACAATACAGAACAAAATAAAAGAAAAACAAAAAAACAGAGTGACAGACTGCCGTCCTAAGGGCCCTGGGATCGATTCCCGGCTGGGTTGGGGGATTTTCTCCGCTCAAGGACTGAGTGTTGTGTTGTCTTCATCATAATTTCATCTCCATCCGGAGCGCAGGTCGCCCAATGTGGCGTCGAATGTAATGAGACCTACACCTGTCCCGTAAGGGACCTCCCGGCCAATGACGTTAAACGCTCATTTCCATTTTTTGCACGGGGTTTGTATTAACACCACGCATTAATTACTTTCGGAATCACAGCGAGACATTTCCTCAAGAACTACATGTAGTGTGTCAACAGCTACTCAGAATGCCACAGGTAAGACTGGCCACCTGGTATATACCCAGAACAACTTAATGTATTGACGTCAGGTATTCGCGAACAATGTTGCGAATTTACAAGGTGTTTCAAAAATGACCGGTATATTTGAAACGGCAATAAAAACTAAACGAGCAGCGATAGAAATACACCGTTTGTTGCAATATGCTTGGGACAACAGTACATTTTCAGGCAGACAAACTTTCGAAATTACAGTAGTTACAATTTTCAACAACAGATGGCACTGCAAGTGATGTGAAAGATATACAGTAGAAGACAACGCAGTCTGTGGGTGGGCCATTCTGTACGTCGTCTTTCTGCTGTAAGCGTGTGCTGTTCACAACGTGCAAGTGTGCTGTAGACAACATGGTTTATTCCTTAGAACAGAGGATTTTTCTGGTGTTGGAATTCCACCGCCTAGAACACAGTGTTGTTGCAACAAGACGAAGTTTTCAACGGAGGTTTAATGTAACCAAAGGACCGAAAAGCGATACAATAAAGGATCTGTTTGAAAAATTTCAACAGACTGGGAACGTGACAGATGAACGTGCTGGAAAGGTAGGGCGACCGCGTACGGCAACCACAGAGGGCAACGCGCAGCTAGTGCAGCAGGTGATCCGACAGCGGCCTCGGGTTTCCGTTCGCCGTGTAGCAGCTGCGGTCCAAATGACGCCAACGTCCACGTATCGTCTCATGCGCCAGAGTTTACACCTCTAACCATACAAAATTCAAACGCGACAACCCCTCAGCGCCGCTACCATTGCTGCACGAGAGACATTCGCTAACGATATAGTGCACAGGATTGATGACAGCGATATGCATGTGGGCAGCATTTGGTTTACTGACGAAGCTTATTTTTACCTGGACGGCTTCGTCAATTAACAGAACTGGCGCATATGGGGAACCGAAAAGCCCCATGTTGCAGTCCCATCGTCCCTGCATCCTCAAAAAGTACTGGTATGGGCCGCCATTTCTTCCAAGGGAATCATTGGCCCATTTTTCAGATCCGAAACGATGACTGCATCACGCTATCTGGACAATCTTCGTGAATTTGTGGCGGTACAAACTGCCTTAGACGACACTGCAAACACCTCGTGGTTCATGCAAGATGATGCCCGGCCACATCGCACGGCCGACGTCTTTAATTTCCTGAATGAATATTTCGATGATCGTGTGATTGCTTTGGGCTATCCGAAACATACAGGAGGCGGCGTGGATTCGCCTCCCTATTCGCCAGACATGAACCCCTGTGACTTCTTTCTGTGGGGACACTTGAAAGACGAGGTGCACCGCCAGAATCCAGAAACAATTGAACAGCTGAAGCAGTACATCTCATCTGCATGTGAAGCCATTCCGCCAGACACGTTGTCAAAGGTTTCGGGTAATTTCATTCAGAGACTACGCCATATTATTGCTACGCATGGTGGATATGTGGAAAATATCGTACTATAGAGTTTCCCAGATCGCAGCGCCATCTGTTGTTGAAAATTGTAACTACTGTAATTTCGAAAGTTGGTCTGCCTGAAAATATACTGTTGTCCCAAGCATATTGCAACAAACGGTGTATTTCTATCGCTGCTCGTTTAGTTTTTATTGCCGTTTCAAATATACCGGTCATTTTTGAAACACCCTGTATCTAGTGTACGTAAGTAACAACGTATACACCGAGTGGTTATAATCGAAGTACAGCTACTCTCAGAGGCCGATTGTGGGCTGAAATTTTGATATGGGAACGAAACTTTGTAGATATGCTAGTGCGTTAATGCGTAATCGAATTTCTGCTGGAAAAAATTTGTTCCAGTTTTGGCCAACAGGTGCCAATCTGGCGCTGAACAGGCTATTTGTATGACGGTATGACATCCACGCTGTCGTTTCACTAGCCGTAACGTGAGTGAACCCTGTGGCTATCGAGAAAAGAGTCTGTGCACTTTATTGAAACTGTCTTATGTCAAAGGTAGCTATTCCAGTGCTGCATTCAGAGAGTATCGCCGACTGAAAGGTCTGAGGAGCGGCCTAGCTCTAAGCACAAACCTCAAGTGGGCTACGCTACAGATCAATTTATTTATGAAAATACAAAGTACAATCACCTACAAATTTAACATATTCACAAGTACCTTTGCCTTTAATCCAAATAAATACAGTTTCATTACATGATAGCTTACGTCTATTACGGGTATATAAGGTAAAGGGTGAGGGTGACATGTAGGTAGATTTGCCAAAGTCTTTATTAGCATTCTCGGTAACATGGTAGGTTCTTTAGGCGATGACATCTCGGTCTACGAAGCTCTCCAGGCCAGATACGTTTGGAACTCCTGATCCACCTCGTACAATAGCAACAGTTAACCATCCGTTGCCATGTGTGAAGGAATCATTAATGTCGATACTGAAGTTGAGTCTGCATCCACAGAAGACTGCTGGTCCATCAAGTAAAGAATGTGCTGCAAGAGACTTTATAGTATTCTTCTTCTTGTCAGCAGCAGATGTTGTCATTTCAACGTCTTCAATAGTTTTATACATGGTCTGTGGCAGCGTTCAATGCAGTTGCCTGTGCAGCAGCAGCAGAGCGAATGAGCCGCTGCGCGGGGATCGCTCGCTTTTATAGACGCGCGTGGAGCGCGTGACCTTGAGAGGTCTGCCACGATGCCGTATTACAGAAGATATCGTCGACGTTCAAGACAGACCATGTATAAAACTATTGAAGACGTTGAAATGACAACATCTGCTGCTGACAAGAAGAAGAATACTATAAAGTCTGTTGCAGCACATTCTTTACTTGATGGACCAGCAGTCTTCTGTGGATGCAGACTCAACTTCAGTATCGACATCAATGATTCCTTCACACATGGCAACGGATGGTTAACTGTTGCTATTGTACGAGGTGGATCAGGAGTTCCAAACGTATCTGGCCTGGAGAGCTTCGTAGACCGAGATGTCATCGCCTACAGAACCTACCATGTTACCTTAACGTCTGAGGTCATCAGTCCCCTAGACTTAGAACTACGTAAACCTAACTAACCTAAGGACATCACACACATCCATGCCCGAGGCAGGATTCGAACCTGCGACCGCAGCAGCAGCAGCAGCAGCAGCGCGGTTCCGGACTGAAGCGCTTAGAACCGCTCGGGAGTAGTGGCCTGACATCAGCAAATTGTTTGAAGAAGAAGTTGATAATACAATTGGAAAACGTGGGTGAGCTTGGTGTGGCACCAGGAAGATGAAGGCGTCCTGGCCCAGTGGAAGTAACTGAAGAGGCTGCCATTGCTGTATCTGGCCATGCAGCACGTGCCCCAGGTAATGCTAGTGTTCGTGCAGTCTCACGAGAATTAACCATCCGACGGTAAACAGGACACGGTCTATATCGCACAGGTACCAGTACAAAACCCACACAGTGCAAGTAACAAAAACCTCATGATCCTGATCCGCAGCGACGTTCTGATTTTGCTCTTCGGTTTCTGGCGAAGTTGATGATGACATGTCGCCGGGCAATATTCTGTGGAGCGACGTGGCACATTTTACACTACAGGATGTAGTGAATGCACAGAACTGCCTAATCTACTGCACTGTTAAACCGCGTATTGTGCACGAAGAACCATGCCACTCGTTGTATTTGACTGTAGTGTGGATTCACAAGCGCCTTTTTTCTCGGTCCGTTCTCATTTGAAGAGAATACACCCAGATGTCCTGTCAGGTGTGTCGTGAGATCTGCACGTTATTCGAGACCTCCTTGTACAGCGTGTCATTCCTGCTTTGGGAGAGTGCGACTGTGTGGAAGCCACCGTTTTGGAGCAAGATGGGGCAAGACATCGTGTCGCTCGCCCAGTGAAAGATCTGCATAATGTAACGATTCATTGCCGCGAGGTGCTCAAGAGAAGTAACCGAACCAAACTCATGTGAAATATTACGTCCTGAATGGTACAAATAGGAAATAACCAAATCAAACTGAGCAAAAACAGACATAATGTCTTATGGGATAACAGCAATCAGTGATTTTATAATGTTGCTTAAAATCCGTCTTGACTGCAAAAAAAATTTTTTATTATTCATATGATCGGTTTTGGTTCATTCAGATCCATCTTCAGATCTGATATTTCAGTTACAGGAGTAACCCGTCCAAATCCAGCAACTTTCACATGCTACGTCACATACGTATATACGTAAATATCAGATCTGAAGATGGTTATGAATGAACCGAAACCGGTCATATGAATAATAAAAAAAATTTTTGCAATCAAGATGGATTTTAAGCAACATTATAAAATCAAACTGAATGTACAAATGTATAAATAGAATGTACAAATAGATACTGAGAACCTTTATGAAATCAACACGTCTTACATCTCCTAGAGTTTGGCCAGTTCAAAAACCACTAGTGCATTCAACGAGTAAGATTAATAACCACTCTTGCATAAACAAATTTAAGGAAATATGTCTACCTATTACTCAACTAGCAAATGAGCTCTAGCTAATGCAAATTGTTGTAGTTTCAACCGGATAATTAATATAACCGGGTAAATAATATAAAAAGGAGAGCTGTTGTAGGAGCGCAATGCTTAAGACACTAATTAATACATCGACGTGCTATACAACGCTCTCTAGAAAAGGCGCAGTGAGCTCGGAAATACTAAGTGCTGCAGGTCCACCTGCACCCGGCTGGCCGTTCGGTCGAACGCGGAACTGGCTCCGCTTTCGCACGCCGCGGCTGCTCAATCAGCCAGACAGATTTCACCCAGGTCCAACCAAAAGGAACACAAACAGTAGCCAAATTAACAGAGAAACAGAATTTAGAACAGGGATTTGGCCACGCCTGTGCTATGGACAGAACGCCGACGAATGACAGTTAAAATTACAGCTTGAAGAAAAACATTTAAATAATTTTCCAGCTAGTTAACTCAATCAAATCAATGAAACCTGTCAGGCGGCAGAATCTACACACAGTTCCTAATATCGTTCCCGAGGAGGAAGTTCGAGTGCCCACCGCAAATTGTACCAAACTCGAGCCACGTGGGCGGGGGCGAAACAAGTAACCGCCACGTGTAGCGGAGCACTATACCCCAAGCTAACGCGTTCCATTGACTAACGAACCTCTGACTAACAGCACATAGAACATAACCTTTTGAATAACATTACAACCAAGACAGTAGTAACATACGCAAAGTAAAGTCCTCAATGAGTGAGACTTTAAGATTAAGTGACCCCATCCTCACATACACAGAGTTGGTAGTATAAACACCCAATAAGATAATAGATGAAATAGTACACTCCAGTAATAGTACATGCAGGACGTAGCACATGAAATGAACCCACTTAATATACAAAATGCTCCCCGCCACAAATCCAACGCTTTACAGCAGCCAAGTTGACACTGAACTTGGCAAATAGCAGTCAAATTGAAGGTTTAAATAAAGAAACAAATTCTGTAGTTTCACAGGAGTGTACACGAAAGTTTGCTGCTTAGGGACAGAACCAGGTTCAATGACCAAAAGTCTGACATGGAATCGGACGTGAACCTCAAACAAACAACCAGGAAACTACCAAACTAAACAGTCGCAGTACTGGTAGAAGCCCCCCATGAACCATAGACGTTGCCGTTGGTGGGGAGGCTTGCGTGCCTCAGCGATACAGATTAGCCGTACCGTAGGTACAACCACAACGGAGGGGTATCTGTTGAGAGGCCAGACAAACGTGTGGTTCCTGAAGAGGGGCAGCAGCCTTTTCTGTAGTTGCAAGGGCAACAGTCTGGATGATTGACTGATCTGGCCTTGTAACAATAACCAAATCGGCCTTGCTGTGCTGGTACTGCGAACGGCTGAAAGCAAGGGTAAACTACGGCCGTAATTTTTCCCGAGGGCATACAGCTTTACTGTATGATTAAATGATGATGGCGTCCTTTTGGGTAAAATATTCCGGAAGTAAAATAGAACCTCATTCGGATCTCCGGGCGGGGACTACTCAAGAGGATGTCGTTATCAGGAGAAAGAAAACTGGCGCTCTACGGATCGGAGCGTGGAATGTCAGATCCCTTAATCGGGCAGGTAGGTTAGAAAATTTAGAAAGGGAAATGGATAGGTTAAAGTTAGATATAGTGGGAATTAGTGAAGTTCGGTGGCAGGAGGAACAAGACTTTTGGTCAGGTGACTACAGGATTATAAACACAAAGTCAAATAGGGGTAATGCAGGAGTAGCTTTAATAATGAATAGGAAAATAGGAATGCGGGTAAGCTACTACAAACAGCATAATGAACGCATTATTGCGGTCAAGATAGGTACGAAGCCCACACCTACTACAGTAGTACAAGTTTATATGCCAACTAGCTCTGCAGATGACGAAGAAATTGAAGAAATGTATGATGAAATAAAAGAAATTATTCAGATAGTGAAGGGAGACGAAAATTTAATAGTCATGGATGACTGGAATTCGAGTGTAGGAAAAGGGAGAGAAGGAAACGTAGTAGCTGAATATAGATTGGGGGTAAGAAATGAAAGAGGAAGCCGATTGGTAGAATTTTGCACAGAGCACAACCTAATCATAGCTAACACTTGGTTTAAGAATCATGATAGAAGGTTGTATACATGGAAGAACCCTGGAGATACTAAAAGGTATCAGATAGATTATATAATGGTAAGACAGAGATTTAGGAACCAGGTTTTAAATTGTAAGACATTTCCAGGGGCAGATGTGGACTCTGACCACAATATATTGTTTATGACCTGTAGATTAAAACTGAAGAAACTGCAAAAAGGTGGGAATTTAAGGAGATGGGACCTGGATAAACTGAAAGAACCAGAGGTTGTACAGAGTTTCAGGGAGAGCATAAGGGAACAATTGACAGGAATGGGGGAAAGAAATACAGTAGAAGGAGAATGGGTAGCTCTGAGGGATGAAGTAGTGAAGGCAGCAGAGGATCAAGTAGGTAAAAAGACGAGGGCTAGTAGAAATCCTTGGGTATCAGAAGAAATATTGAATTTAATTGATGAAAGGAGAAAATATAAAAATGCAGTTAATGAAGCAGGCAAAAAGGAATACAAACGTCTCAATAATGAGATAGGCAGGAAGTGCAAAATGGCTAAGCAGGGATGGCTAGAGGACAAATGTAAGGATGTAGAGTCTTATCTCACTAGGGGTAAGATAGATACTGCCTACAGGAAAATTAAAGAGACCTTTGGAGATAAGAGAACCACGTGCATGAACATCAAGAGCTCATATGTAAACCCAGTTCTAAGCAAAGAAGGGAAAGCAGAAAGGTGGAAGGAGTATATAGAGGGTCTATACAAGGGCGATGTACTTGAGGACAATATTATGGAAATGGAAGAGGATGTAGATGAAGATGAAATGGGAGATACGATACTGCGTGAAGAGTTTGACAGAGCACTGAAAGACCTGAGTCGAAACAAGGCCCCCGGAGTAGACAACATTCCATTGGAACTACTAACTGCCTTGGGAGAGCCAGTCCTGACAAAACTCTACCATCTGGTGAGCAAGATGTATGAAACAGGCGAAATACCCTCAGACTTCAAGAAGAATATAATCATTACAATCCCAAAGAAAACAGATGTTGACAGATGTGAAAATTACCGAACAATCAGTTTAATAAGCCACAGCTGCAAAATACTAACACAAATTCTTTGCAGACGAATGGAAAAACTAGTAGAAGCCGACCTCGGGGAAGAGCAGTTTGGATTCCGTAGAAATACTGGAACACGTGAGGCAATACTGACCTTACGACTTATCTTAGAAGAAAGATTGGTAGACTTAGAGAAAGCTTTTGACAATGTTGACTGGAATACTCTCTTTCAAATTGTACAGGTGGCAGGGGTAAAATACAGGGAGCGAAAGGCTATTTACAATTTGTACAGAAACCGATGGCAGTTATAAGAGTCGAGGGACATGAAAGGGAAGCAGTGGTTGGGAAGGGAGTAAGACAGGGTTGTAGCCTCTCCCCGATGTTATTCAATATGTATATTGAGCAAGCAGTAAAGGAAACAAAAGAAAAATTCGGAGTAGGTATTAAAATCCATGGAGAAGAAATAAAAACTTTGAGGTTCGCTGATGACATTGTAATTCTGTCAGAGACAGCAAAGGACTTGGAAGAGCAGTTGAACTGAATAGATGGTGTCTTGAAGGGAGGATATAAGATGAACATCAACAAAAGCAAAACGAGGATAATGGAATGTAGTCGAATTAAGTCGGGTGATGCTAAGGGTATTAGATTAGCAAATGAGACACTTAAAGTAGTAAATGAGTTTTGCTATTTGGGGAGCAAAATAACTGATGATGGTCGAAGTAGAGAGGATATAAAATGTAGACTGGCAATGGCAAGGAAAGCGTTTCTGAAGAAGAGAAATTTGTTAACATCGAGTATAGATTTAAGTGTCCGGAAGTCATTTATGAAAGTATTTGTATGGAGTGTAGCCATGTATGGAAGTGAAACCTGGACGGTAAATAGTTTGGACAAGAAGAGAATAGAATCTTTCGAAATGTGGTGCTACAGAAGAATGCTGAAGATTAGATGGGTAGATCACATAACTAATGAGGAAGAATTGAATAAGACTGAGGAGAAGAGACGTTTGTGGCACAACTTGACAAGAAGAAGGGATCGGTTGATAGGACATGTTCTGAGGCATCAAGGGATCACCAATTTAGTACTGGAGGGCAGCGTGGAGGGTAAAAATCGTAGGGGGAGACCAAGAGATGAATACACTAAGCAGATTCAGAAGGATGTAGGTTGCATTAGGTACTGGGAGATGAAGAAGCTTGCACAGGATAGAGTAGCATGGAGAGCTGCATCAAACCAGTCTCAGGACTGAAGACCACAACAACAACACAACTGGTAGAAGAAATGGCACTTACAGCTTTGGTTGATGTCGATGCTCGGCTCACTTGCATTCAATAAAGCAAATAGAAAGCTCACCAGTCACATCTGTACAACGATCCAGGAAGGACAGCGTGTGTCCGACACGCAACTACATCGGAGCGGGGACCGCCTTCCGCCTCCAGCCCCGGCCGTCCACTGAAACACACACCGCGCTCCTTTCCCCGGTAAACGCCCGACACGTTCAAAGGTTTACAGACGGCCACAACCTAGGTAATAATGGTCCGTAATTCCTGAGTGACTCCTCCCGTTATCGATTCTACACTCAGAGCCGGCGAGTCAACCGCCGAACTCGTTCCAGTGAGCAACTGGCAGCACACTACTCGCCTCGCCGCCAGCTTCCAAATCGGCCGCCTCACCCAGTCTGAACTGGTTCACCTTCCCGGCCTCACGGTCATTCACGTCGCCTCCGATCTCCGCACGAACCGCGCCCTCAAAAGGCAAAGGTGTTCTACAAGAGACCCATCGTTCACGCAACAGTTCAAAAAGTTTGACAGCCAGTGATGTCAAGCGTATGACCTGCGCAAAGCGATCGATCTACAGTTCTGTAATTCAACAAATTTCCTCTCGTTAACCAAATTATTCTTCCCTACTAAGCTTTTGCTTCAACCAGTTTCTTACCATAGTCAAAGGCGACCGCCGACGAACCGAAACTGCGCCAACTCAAAGGATGCGACAACTGAAATCTCTAGTGTGATAAAAAAATTAATTAAACCTTTATATATTTCAATTTTCTTTCAGTTTTAATCTAATACTTATGTAAGTGTTGTATTTCATACTAGAATGTCGTGTTCCCAGTTTGGCACAACTTTGCCACAGAAAATACGAAAGAGGGAGAAGGCGTCCGTCTTCTGGTCGGCTTCTGATCGTTGTCAGAAGCAGGCTAGTTTCTGATTACGCAAAGGCTTCTATTATTTGGAAAAGAACAACCCGGATTCCTTTACGTAATCAGTATGAATTTTATTATTACCTAAGGGACCTTTAACAATGAACAATACAAATTGCATTTGCAAATGAAATCAACACTGCTCTCTGGTCTGAGATTATCTTATAGCTTACATATCGCAGGCAGCGCGTGAGCAATCCATTGAAATTACATCTGCTCGAGTGCGCTAGCAACGAATTGCTTAATCATGGACCTCTTACATAACCCTCCACTGGGGGGGCAAAAATTTGGCAGCGATGGTGAGTCAATTGGACTTGCCATGAGTAACAATTTTTTCTATAATCTATTTTGTTTGCTAAGTCTTCAATGACAGAGTATATACATATATATATCATTATAGATAAATAATATAAGTACAGGACATATTAAGAAATGAGAAAGTGTTTTTGCAATGAGTACAATACACTAACAAATGACATAATGTGCACATGCACTGTATATGTCTTTATCATTTTACAAGAATTTAAAGGCACTGTCTAAGTCTTTACCATTTTACAACAAGTAGGAAAGGAATGGGAAGAATAGCATCATGGTTGTTGCACAGTGAGTTGCACGTAGCTGTGCTGAAAGTACATATCTTGCTACAGAGGCACAACACCAAGTGATACAATCTGAAGTTCACTTCCCTGAAGTATTTATCAATGTAGCCAAGACACTGAGATGTTGTATTAATATTGTACGTTATCATTTTGGTAGTACATTAGGTACACCAAACAGCAAAACCATAATGACATCTCCTTCAGTCAGAGTGGTGGACAGCTTGATATGTCAACACCACATTCTTGTAGAATCTATACTGTTATATCAATGTAGAATTAGTGGAAAAACCAAATGTAGTGCTCCATGATCATGAGGATGGACAGGACATATGGATATTGCAGTAATTGGTGGTAATTAGGTCAGAAGGTGAAGGATACATTAAGTCTTACGCTAGTCATCATTCAGAATTACACTAGGGTATCAACCGATTTGAATAATTATTGGCACTCATTGGCTAGTCATTAAACATTTCTGTAATATGTATAAAGTATTACAAAACATAAGTCATCTTATTACAGTAATTATTGGCATAGCATTTATGCATAAATCATCTCATTACAGTAATCATTGTTATAGCATTTCTGCATAAGGCATCTCATCACAGTAATTATTACACAACATTATTCATAAGTCATATTATTACAGTAATTATTGGCATAGCATTTATACATAAGTAATCTCATTACAGTAATTATAGGCATACGTTTATGCATAAGTCGTCTCGTTACAGTAATAATTGGCATAGCATTTATTCATAAGTCATCTCTACATCTACATCTACATTTATACTCCGCAAGCCACCCAACGGTGTGTGGCGGAGGGCACTTTACGTGCCACTGTCATTATCTCCCTTTCCTGTTCCAGTCGCGTATGGTTCGCGGGAAGAACGACTGTCTGAAAGCCTCTGTGCGCGCTCTAATCTCTCTAATTTTACATTCGTGATCTCCTCGGGAGGTATAAGTAGGGGGAAGCAATATATTCGATACCTCATCCAGAAACGCACCCTCTCGAAACCTGGCGAGCAAGCTACACCGCGATGCAGAGCGCCTCTCTTGCAGAGTCTGCCACTTGAGTTTGTTAAACATCTCCGTAACGCTATCACGGTTACCAAATAACCCTGTGACGAAACGCGCCGCTCTTCTTTGGATCTTCTCTATCTCCTCCGTCAACCCGATCTGGTACGGATCCCACACTGATGAGCAATACTCAAGTATAGGTCGAACGAGTGTTTTGTAAGCCACCTCCTTTGTTGATGGACTACATTTTCTAAGGACTCTCCCAATGAATCTCAACCTGGTACCCGCCTTACCAACAATTAATTTTATATGATCATTCCACTTCAAATCGTTCCGCACGCATACTCCCAGATATTTTACAGAAGTAACTGCTACCAGTGTTTGTTCCGCTATCATATAATCATACAATAAAGGATCCTTCTTTCTATGTATTCGCAATACATTACATTTGTCTATGTTAAGGGTCAGTTGCCACTCCCTGCACCAAGTGCCTATCCGCTGCAGATCTTCCTGCATTTCGCTACAATTTTCTAATGCTGCAACTTCTCTGTATACTACAGCATCATCCGCGAAAAGCCGCATGGAACTTCCGACACTATCTACTAGGTCATTTATATATATTGTGAAAAGCAATGGTCCCATAACACTCCCCTGTGGCACGCCAGAGGTTACTTTAACGTCTGTAGATGTCTCTCCATTGAGAACAACATGCTGTGTTCTGTTTGCTAAAAACTCTTCAATCCAGCCACACAGCTGGTCTGATATTCCGTAGGCTCTTACTTTGTTTATCAGACGACAGTGCGGAACTGTATCGAACGCCTTCCGGAAGTCAAGGAAAATGGCATCTACCTGGGAGCCTGTATCTAATATTTTCTGGGTTTCATGAACAAATAATGCGAGTTGGGTTTCACACGATCGCTGTTTCCGGAATCCATGTTGATTCCTACATAGTAGATTCTGAGTTTCCAAAAACGACATGATACTCGAGCAAAAGACATGTTCTAAAATTCTACAACAGATCGACGTCAGAGAGATAGGTCTATAGTTTTGCGCATCTGCTCGACGACCCTTCTTGAAGACTGGGACTACCTGTGCTCTTTTCCAATCATTTGGAACCTTCTGTTCCTCTAGAGACTTGCGGTACACGGCTGTTAGAAGGGGGGCAAGTTCTTTCGCTTACAGCAATCAGTGGCATTCATTTATGCATATGTAATCTCGTTACAGTAATCAGTGGCATTCATTTATGCATAAGTCATCTCATTACAGTAATCAGTTGTATTCATTGTCCAGTCGCTAAACATGTAGCAAGTATTGAGTATTACAAAACACTATTCATTACTCATCTCATTGCAGTAATTATTGGCATTCATTTATAAAGTATAACTAAATATTATTAAGAACTCGTGTCATTGCAGTAATTATTGGCACTCATTGCCAGGTACAATGTATTCATATAGTTTTACAAAACGTTATTCAGTGTAATTCACAAGTCATCATACGAAACAGGAGTTATCGAGTGTAGTATCAAGCTACTGGTGTTTATATATGATATCATGTAAGTGACATAAGACATATTTAAAATGTAAGACATTGTAACTATTACTCAAGGTCTGTAGTCCACTAATACATAGTCATAATGGAATCAATACATCAGAAAAATTGGCATTATATTTAGGACTAGAAATATATCTTAAACTGGTAGCATTATTTAGTTGTATATTGGTAATAGTGGGGACTGGTAATAAAAAAAAAATTTGTGCTAGCAGTGCATTGCGTTGGGATCGATAATTGATTGCTGGGGCATGATAATATTTGGTTTTGACTTGTTGCTGGAAATAAGGATTATTAACGTCATTCATCATGAGTCAGCTGTATCAAGTTTATGAAACGAGTAAAGTATATGTGATCACTTTCATGAATGATATACACACCTGGGCAAAAAAAAATGCAAGTACTAGAACAGGTTTAATAACTAACTGCTTATAGCATATTAATAACATGAAAAGCTTCTCCTGGAAAAAAAATGGATTATTGACCTGAAAGAAAAAAATGTATATTATGCTGAAAAGTAGTAAACTTCGAATTAACAGATAATGGAATGTGTACTTAATATGTATTTACTCTAGCTGTCTTCCCCAAAATATTCAGTCATTGTACTATACGACATAAGACATACTGTCAAAAGGAACTGCAACGAATACTTAAATAACTACATAGCATCTCTTAACTAATAGTAAATATATAAACTTCATCATTATCATCATCTGCAAAGAAAAACTTCATTAGTCATATTACCATATTCTTCAAATAACTATTCATCATCATTTATTATCATCTGCAAAAAATAGACACTTCATTATTCATTATTCGTATTACCATTTACTTCATACAAATATTCGTAGTATAGATTTTCTTACTTCTAGCATATTTCATCACTAAAATTAACATATGTAGTTCTGTCTGACAGCCTCCATGAATCGTCTCGTATTCTGAAAGAAAAATAATTAGTTAAGACTGCTATTATACAGTGTGTATAGTATATTCTTGTTAATGCTTGCTAATTCTGATCCATTTACTCTTCATGACACAGTGTTGCATTTTCTTTCTTTCAATCTGATGGTGAAATTTCCATTTCATAGTAAACCACTGTGGTTTGTTTAACTTATTTCTTTTACACGTTACTGCTTTTTGAAAATGATGAATATGGATTAATATCGTGCATTTAATTCATATGCCCATTAAATAAAACTTTGTTTCTAGTGATATAAGCATACAGCACTGCATGACTGAAAACGTATTATGTCCAAAACATATATAGTTTTCAAATGCAAAAAATGTACGCACAGTATCATAATGTAGTAGCAAAAAATGTAGAATAGTCAAGATATTGAGATATCATAAGAAAAAAGTCAAAGTCAACTTGTTTGTTACATCTTAAAGATTTCATAGTGCATACAGACAAAATTCAGCTTTCGTTAGGAAAACACTCATACATACTCGAAGAATGGAAAATGTGCGCGGTCTGATATATAACGACAAGAAAAGCGACCTGCTAACCTTACCTTGCCGGGCACTTGCCAAGAAAAAATATAATCATCATCAATAAGTGGTCATATATATATCTGGAAATGGCATTACAGTGTGATAAATCAAAAAGTATGTTCATTCAATAAAGGGTTTGACATTGGAGACATGGTGATTGCCCTTGCTTTTTCTGGATCTCACAGTTTCGACATGTACTACATTGGGGTGAGGAATGCTGCGAATTCTATATTGACCTGCGTATAGAAGCGCAAATTTACTGCATCTACTTTATCCTCTGTTGGATAAGTAATATGTGCATACTAATATCTTCTGTCCTATGTGAAAGTCACGGCGTGTAGAAACCTGTTTATGCTGTGTTCTCCGGCGCTCTGCGGCACGTTTGATGTTGTTGAGTGCAATGTCGATTATTTCATGGTGGCGTAGTCGACGAGATGTAGGAAAAGATATTAATTCTTTAATTTTGTTAGGTGGTTCAACATTTTCAAATATTACAGTCGGAGAGAGCATAGTAGATTCATTTGGTATGGAGTTATTTACATCCTGGAATGGGAGTATGTGTGTATCCAAATAAATATGTCTTTTATGGTAGTATATTCTACATAGTTCACAAATTTCTTTCATCAGTTGTTCAAAAGGGTTCGAAGAAACGTGATACCTGGATATATAGAACGGAGAAATGTTTCTAGCTCGTAACATACGTGTTCATATTACAGATCGAAATTGTGGTCCATTGTCGGAAATTAGTTTCAGTACATACCCTACATGAAATAAAATATGTTTTACAAATGCATTCGAAATAGGTTTAGCAGTGGCTTTGCGTAACGGAGTGAAGGTAACAAATTTCGAAGTGAGTTCATCAGCGACAAAAATATAACAAAAACCTCTATTAGATCTGGAAATCGGAACCAAAATGTCTACAGCGGCCTTATGTCTCACTTTAATCAGTACAATGGGATGTAACGGAGGAATATGTGACGTCGTGTCTGATTTAGCTTTCTGGCAGATTTTACATGACGCTAAAACTCGTCGAATACTTTTCTCCATGTTCCCAAAATAACAGTTCTGTCTCAGTATAAGAAAACATTTTCTGGCTCCATAATGTGCGTAACTTAAATGAGTATACCAAATTAATTTGTTAACAAGTTCGTCAGGAATGTATAATACCCAATTGTTGCTGTCAGGGTGAGAGCTGCGAAATAGCATGTTCTTGCGTACAGTATAACGGTTTCTAATGGTAACGTTATTCCTATCTTGTCAAAGGTGTTTAATTTCTTTCCATGTGTTGTCTTTGCTTTGCTCTTGAGCTATGTCTCGTAATGACGACGAAGTTGTCAAAAACTGGAGCTTGCTGTAAAAGAATTTTGCGTAGTTGCGTACGTTCGTCGTCTGTATTTGCACTGATTTGTTTTCCTTTATCAGAAATCATTTGCATAACGTCATAGTCGGCTTTGTCTGGTGTATTATAGTTGTGAACGTACGTATCTGTGAACAATGTGGAATGACAGTCCGTGTTACGCGATGTAGAAAAGACCCCTGTTCGATTAATTGCCTGTTCATCTGCAGATACAGCGTGCTGAAATTCTAATGCCAGTGGTACTTTCTCATCCTTTAACATTAAATAGGAATTTTGAAAGTCAATGATTGCGTCGTGTTGTACCAAAAAATTCGGACCTAAGATAACGCCTGTTGTCAATAAGGGAACAATCCAAAAATTTGAGGGGAACGTATGACCTGCAACACAAAATAAGTGTGTCTGTAATTTTGCATCTACTCCTTTACTACATTCTGCTCCTTTTACTTTAGTTTTGCCTAATGGTAACGTAGGATAGGTGTTCTCTTTGTTACATTCGTTGAATATTTCTTCATTTATAACAGACGTAGGTGATCCAGAATCAATTACTGCTGAAAATGTGGATGATCCAATCATTACTTCAATGACAGGGTGGGAAATAACTGCTTTTTTATGCAAAAGTGTGTCTCGGATGTCGTCAAAAGTAATAACATTTTCGTGAACAAGAGTCTGTGTGTCAAAAGTATTGCTTACTTTGCTGGAAGATTCAATCTGTACTGTATCTAGTCAAATTCTTACTGACGTGCTGTTATTTTCGGGAGGATGCTGTGGCATTTCGACTATTTGAACTGTTCTGTTACTTCGTCCTGACGTATTACATTCATGATAATCTGTTGTTGCGGATGATGCTACTGCTCGTAAGATCTACTGTTATTAAATGTACGCTGAAATCTGTGCTCATTACTTTTACGTCTGTCATGATAGTCATCGCTATACGGCACGTTGCGATAGGAATCGAAAGGATGTGTTTCCTGTACGTACTGATTTCCTTGTTGCGGTGCGTTACTATTCGGTGGAGCCGACGCTGTACGTGTAGGCTGCGAAACATTAAAGCTTGGTTGACCTTGCACATTACATTGTTGGTGAGGTATGCTAACCGGCTGGTTTTGTTGTTGTTGTGGGGATAAACCTCTATTGTTACCAAAATGTGTTTCCTGTTGCTGATAATTTTGACGATACTGATAATTAAAATTTTGTCACTTATTAAAATTACGCTGGTAGTTCTTGTCATTTCAGAAGTGTGTAATGAAAACTGTCACTTTTGGTAAAACTTGTCATATAAGGTTTTCTTTGCTCATTCCTAATTCTAGACAGATCGACAGTTGGAGAGCTGTTTTGACAGATATAAAGGATAGTAAAAGAGTAGACAGCAGCGCAGAAAATTAAAAGAGAAATCGCACTACTACGGCTCGGGGCCCTGTGCACGCTACGGCACATATTCATCGAAGTGTAATGAATCCCCTGAGGTCACTTACGCGCTGCAAATAAATTTTAGTTTCTCCGTTACATGCAATGCGGGTGAAAATTCAAAAGCAAATTGTTGTATCCAGTCTAAAGCGTGTATCTCTATTCTGTCATTCTTAAATGCCTTACATTTTATCACAGATAGAAAGTGCTTATAATCAGAATTATCGTCTCTGAATGTCTGAAATGGTTCACGATTGTATGATGATCCGTTCGTCTGTGTCTGTTCGGAATCTGTCACGTACTCTCTGTAAATTACCTAAATTATACTGGCTGTGTGAGTGTGATAAATGTTCGGAGAGTGGCGTATGCTGTGTCGTGTTAGAGGCCGAGACATTTTTCATCTCTGTCACTTCTTGCTGTAAAGATGACAATTTTCTACGTAATATATTAATGGAAGAACCTATCTCATTGATTGTCTGCTGTATGTTTTGGAATGCGGGTGTTTGATTATACGAAACTGGTGATGTATCGTCTGATTTGGTCTCATTGTTATTTTCGATAACGTCAATACGACTGACCAAATCATCGAATTTTTCTGTCAGTGCTTTTACCTGATCGTCGTTTTTAGTGTTATAAGCATTAATTTGTTTTTGCATTTTACGTATGGTTTTGTTCAATTTCTTAACGTCTGCTTTAATGGCATCAGGATCCTGTATTAATTCTAATTGCTCAAGTCTGTTGGTCACTGTCTGAAAGTCTAGTGTGTGTGTGTCTGTTTTTGTTTTAAGATCGGAGATTTCATAATGCAGTTCAGTGTTCAACTGTTTGATAGTATTGATTTTTTCTGATACTGTAGCAATGTTGTTGTCTACGTTTTTTTTTTTTTTTTGCTTTCGTAAACAACTTACGGTTGTCTTCCTGTCTCTGTGCAGTAATTGATTCCATGACCTGTTTCTTTACTTTGTTCTGTTCCTGTATGAATTTACGGTAACGCGTTTCACTGTTTTGTAAGTGACGATTAAAACGTTCGTCAATTTGGCTGTTCTGTTGTTCCAATTTCTTGTCGACTCTCGCATCCAGTGTGCGTGAAAGTTCTGCTGACATTAATTTAAACTCTTCGCATAACTGTGTTGCATTTTCTGAACATTGTTTAGCAACTGCACTAATTTCATCTGTAAGTAATTTCGTTGTGGCTGTATGTGTATTACTTAATTCTTGTGCAACAGATCTAATTTCTTTACTACTGTTCCTATCACAAGCCTCAATTTCCTCACGTAATTGTTCTTTAGTATCATGACATTGCACGGCAACGGCTGCAATCAGTTGTTTGAAGTTGTTGTCTTGTCTATCATTCTGTTGTAGCAATACTGCCATAACTTGATCCAAGCCAAAATTACCGAATCTTTTTTCTGTGCTGTGTGACGGTGTATCTGCATGTGTCACGTTTTGTGTAACCATTTGCTCATTGTCTGATTCATAAAAAGGTTTGCCAATTGTATGTGCACTGTTGGTCACTACATCGGAATCAAATAAATCTGACATATTTTGAGCATATTGTTCATTTTCGTTAGAAGCATTTATCCCTTCACTGTGTAGATTTTGCAAATCAGGTGTGTCAAACTGGGCAGCGTTCATTGAATCGGAACGTGCCACGTCATCAATTGTCATTAAATTTCGTGTGAACGTAATAGAATTTATTTGTTTATCACTTGAAATAAAATCATTACTAGTGATCGGCACGCACTGATTATCTGTATTTAGAGGATTATCACTATGACAGTGAGTGTCGCTAGTATTATCGGTCAAATTATTCAGGTCGGCTTTTCGCTCATTACACATCGAGATGTACTGTTAGCAGTTTTTCGCGGCATTTTCACAAATCAAAGTTAAGCACAAAATCAAACAAGGACAAAGCAAAAATGGAACAAATACAATTACAACAAAGAGCAATAAATTGCCGATGATCTGTGAAAGAAAGAGTGACAAGTTAGTAAATGCGTTGCGCCAGATGCAAACTACATTTAATATTAGGTAAACAAGAGCAGATATATAACTGACTACTTATCAGAAATTAACAACAATACGATCCTGGCCGGTTGTCGACAAGTGTAACCTTCCCACAATAAAAATAAAAATATAATAACCTCCCAACAGAAAAATTCCGGAACCTCCCTATAGTAAAAATATAACTATAACTTTGACATTTAGCGTAACCTCCCAAAAAATAAATTGCGTAACTTACCAATAATACTATGTGTCTAACCTCTCAATAAAATTATGGATCACTTATAACCTTTCAATAATTGACTGTGAATTTAAATTGGCAAATTTTGGACGTCAGCAGCGCTATGTCATGGCCCTGAAAGATCATTCTGAATAAAAAAGAGAAAATTCTTACCTCAATGAAGTCGCCGGATAATGCATATATATCTGCTCTTATAATATTTTTTTTTTGGCACAGCCCAGTGCAATGCTGGCCGATAGATTTGTCATGTATAAAAAGAACAACTGGTTTTTCTTTGCAATAATCGGGATGACCATGGATTGGAGAAATTAGTATGTTCTTTAACTTGAGATGAATGATTATCAAAAGTTAACTTTTTATAAGAAAGATTATTATTAAGAGATTTTTTTAAAACATTTATATGTGGCGTGACATAACAATACGAGGTGCATTCAAGTTCTAAGGCCTCCGACTTTTTTTCTAATTAACTACTCACCCGAAATCGATGAAACTGACGTTCCTTCTCGACGTAATCGCCCTGCAGACGTACACATTTTTCACAACGCTGACGCCAGGATTCCATGGCAGCGGCGAAGGCTTCTTTAGGAGTCTGTTTTGGCCACTGGAAAATCGCTGAGGCAATAGCAGCACGGCTGGTGAATGTGCGGCCAAGGAGAGTGTCTTTCATTGTTGGAAAAAGCCAAAAGTCACTAGGAGCCAGGTCAGGTGAGTAGGGAGCATGAGGAATCACTTCAAAGTTGTTATCACGAAGATATATCACGATGAAACTGTTGCGTAACGTTAGCTCGATGTGCAGGTGCGCTGTCTTGGTGAAACAGCACACGCGCAGCCCTTGCCGGACGTTTTTGGTTCAGTGCAGGAAGGAGACTGGCCCAGCCAACACGATACACAAGACTGCAAGCAACTACTTACTACAACTGTCACACAATTCCTACTGCAGGCAACACTGCTCTCTGGTCTGAGACTATCTTATAGCTTACATATCGCAGGCAGCGCGTGAGCAATCCATCGAAATCACATCTGCTCGAGTGCGCTAGCAACAAATTGCTTAATTATGGACCTCTTACAAACTATAATCCGATTTAGAAAGTTTCACCTGTCGACCTGCTGAGGATACGATCTTTTTGGTAGTACTTTGGCTTTGCAGTAAGAGGAAAATGCTCATCTCTCTAACTCCATTTACAACGAAAGATTATTGATGTGCTTTGATTTTCTACTTACATTTTCATGTACTATTAATAAGTAATTGGTTAATGCTTAGTTTTGGGTGCTTGTTGCAATTGCTGTGTTCAGTTATTATTCACTGACTGTGTTAGAATATTTGTGTTTTTCATTCGTTTTGTCTCCATCTGTGTCAATATGTCAAGACCACTAAATCCAAATCTGTTGTCAGAGTCCTAGGGGAAGCTGTCCATAGCGGCTTGTTACATGCGGAAAGATGAACAAACACAGGCTTCTCTAGCTAGTGACTGCAGTGAGGTAGACGGGACAATGACAGACATGAGCAGAATAACCAGATTGCGGTACTTACAGGTGGACGTGAGAATGCTGTAGCAGATCCTACATTTGTCAATAATTCTGTAGGATATGATTTACCACAACGCTTTATCTCCATGTTTTAAGATTGAGGTCGCACTTGCATAACATCAGTGGAAATTGTCAGAGCTCTTCCATCTTCCACCAGAAAGGGAAGACCCTTCGCAAATTATACAGATTAATGTAGCCACTACCTCTTTAAATAGTAAACTAACAGCTGGAACTCAGGAACACTTAGAAGCTTTAATGGCAGTGGTTTTATGGAATGACATAGAAATGAAGGAAAGTAATAGAGTGCTTAGGGAAGAGGTGAAGGAAAATTTTAAAAGACAGAAGGTTAATTTCAAAACTGAGGAAGAGTGTATAGTTAAGAGGTCCAAAAAGCACATGGTCAGGACATTAAAACAGAATAATAAAAAACTAGGAGATGAACTTTTGGTTAACTTCAGTGGGCTACCAAAGCACATTAGTAGCACAGTGCGTAGAGATCAAAGAACTGGAGCCTAGACTACAACCGCATATACATTGGAAATTTTACAGGTGAAAGAACAAGAGAATCAGCACGATACATGTATATAAGAATCAGAACCTCTCAAACAACCACCCGAAATTACGTCTGCAAGATTACTCAACATCTGAGCTTGGTTACGAAACAAATAGAGGAACTCACTACGACATAGCACAATTGGCACAATTGCTAAAACCCCTGATAAAAATGATGCTGACACTCGACCAGTTCCCTTTACCGATTCAGAAGAATTTCAATCACTGCAATGTTTCATACGAGGTAAAAATTACCATTAATCAACAATATATGCAAGAAGATAAGAAAGCTCACAGAGAGTTTACTTGTATCGAGAAGAAAATTGATGAGACATAAATTGTTAAGGGGCGAGACAGTGTTCATTTTGGAAATTTTGATGAGCAAGCATGTGGTAGAATTTATTGGTGAAGGTAATACTTTTCGGAGATAAGATAGCGGGTAAGGAATTTCTGGTGTGAGAGAAAATGCGTGCTCAATAAAAAATTGTTGATTTGATTATAAGCATTTTCTCATTGTTAGGAAGAATGAAATTTTCGGAAATGTTTGTAAAGAGATTCACCCAAGGTATTGGCTATGAGATTTCGCTTATTCTCTTCCATCTACATAGCCAGTTAGTCACAAAGTAGAGATTAGGTGCAGTTATCTTGGGGGAGAGGTAGGTACAAGAATGTGCTCGCTAGCCCGAGAATGTCGGCGTCACACCTATGGTGATTTCTTTCACAGCACATTTTTCTCATCTGACTTGTCAGAGATAACACAAGACCTCATTAATGACAGTATTAACAACTATGAACAGTGTGACTTTCCAAGTCCCATACGCCTCTCTGAGTATATGTGCGAAGAATCAGTTTTTGACAAATCCCTATAGCCCCTCGAAATTAATAGGAACTTGCCTGACGAATTTATGAGTTCAATTAAGACACATAATTTAGGCGGGTCGTTGTAAGGACGACATTGAAGGATTCAGTGGTTTTCTATAAGAACTTGAACTGGACAATGATGAACGGCCACATTGTAACAAGAATAATGATAATTACAGACAGAACTACCACCATAGTGTGATCAGCCTCACCACCAAAATTCCACTGAGCAACTTAAAAATGATCGTGAAGATAATAGGCATTCAATGAGACACCAGCCATACCGAACGAACAATTGGCATCCCGTTGTTAGGTTTCACAACTGTGAAGATTACCGTGACAGAAATAGAGAACACGGCCTGTAGAAATGAAGATGCTACAGAACTTTAATCATTTTAACCCTAATAATTATGATAAGTTAAGAGATCTAATCAGAATTGGTGAGATCAAAGGCGTTTTAGCCCAGAGCAGACCGTAGTGATTATTGACCACAGAAACACATAACTATTGGAGACGGTGCGTCACAACAATGACATGCGGAGCAGCACACAAATGATATGTTTGTCGACACATGAAACATTTCAACCAGCACAATAAATATAATGCATTTCGAAGACTTTAGACACAGTCTGTTAAAGGACAATGACAATGCACAAAATACACTCACGCCAGTGGTCGGCGGAAGGTGCAAGTGCCCGTCGACCTGGGACCGGACCGCAGCGACGCACGGATGCACGCCAAGACCGTAGGATCCTACGCAGTGCCGTAGGGGACCGCACCGCCACTTCCCAGCAAATTAGGGACACTGTTGCTCCTGGGGTATCGGCGAGGACCATTCGCAACCGTCTCCATGAAGCTGGGCTACGGTCCCGCACACCGTTAGGCCGTCTTCCGCTCACGCCCCAACATCGTGCAGCCCGCCTCCAGTGGTGTCGCGACAGGCGTGAATGGAGGGACGAATGGAGGCGTGGCGTCTTCAGCGATGAGAGTCGCTTCTGCCTTGGTGCCAATGATGGTCGTATGCGTGTTTGGCGCCGTGCAGGTGAGCGCCACAATCAGGACTGCATACGACCGAGGCACACAGGGCCAACACCCGGCATCATGGTGTGGGGAGCGATCTCCTACACTGGCCGTACACCACTGGTGATCGTCGAGGGGACACTGAATAGTGCACGGTACATCCAAACCGTCATCGAACCCATCGTTCTACCATTCCTAGACCGGCAAGGGAACTTGCTGTTCCAACAGGACAATGCACGTCCGCATGTATCCCGTGCCACCCAACGTGCTCTAGAAGGTGTAAGTCAACTACCATGGCCAGCAAGATCTCCGGATCTGTCCCCCATTGAGCATGTTTGGGACTGGATGAAGCGTCGTCCCACGCGGTCTGCACGTCCAGCACGAACGCTGGTCCAACTGAGGCGCCAGGTGGAAATGGCATGGCAAGCCGTTCCACAGGACTTCATCCAGCATCTCTACGATCGTCTCCATGGGAGAATAGCAGCCTGCATTGCTGCGAAAGGTGGATATACACTGTACTAGTGCCGACATTGTGCATGCTCTGTTGTCTGTGTCTATGTGCCTGTGGTTCTGTCAGTGTGATCATGTGATGTATCTGAGCCCAGGAATGTGTCAATAAAGTTTCCCCTTCCTGGGACAATGAATTCACGGTGTTCTTATTTCAATTTCCAGGAGTGTACTTTAGCTAATCCTGCCGTAATCATCTCGATTAGAAAAGTTCCATTATCTCCTGTTTTAGATGCTGGAAGTTCCATCTCTTATATTAGTAACACCCCTTCCAGTAAATGTAAGATCGTAGCTGTGTGTCATACATACCACTATAATGTACAAAGACATCATTGATATAAAGAACGAAACTCACATTTTGTATGTCAAGGACAAGAGTTTCCGGAAAATTCTGTAATAGTCCCACTACTCACAACAGTAATAATTATGGATGCTGATATTCTAAGTGATCATCAAGCGATTTTAAACTTTAATGCTGCAAATCCAAGACTGGAATTTAATGGTGAGTTATGCTTGAAATATGAAGACGGGATCTCAAACGAAGAGGAGGACACAAATTGTTTAAAATTTCTTTCTCAAGTCAAATAGGAAAAATTCGTGTACATCTGTCTGTAGTAACATGTGTAATGTGACATCATATTTTTCTGGAAGTTAATAATCCGTTGACATACAAAAAATGATACGAAACAAAGAACACAAATTGCAGGTTCGTCCGAGGTATACAATAAGACCTAACCGAAATTATACATTGTCGCTCTCGAGTTCTCAGTAATAGGCCAGGAACTTTAAGAAATTTTCTGTACGAATTCAAAATAAAATAACACACAATTTTTTTCGTTGTTGTGTTAGTTCAAGAAATTAGCGAACCTTTTGTCAGCTCATACAAAAGCCCGCTATATATTGTTAACAAAAATCCTGGATCTGTAAGATTATTGCTTGATTCAGGGAAAACCAGTACTATAATTTTACCATCTGTCACAAACTGTAGATGAGTTATTACAAAAAAATTTAGGTATGAAAGTGCTATCTTCAGTTGACTGAAGATGCAACTTTGGCAATTTGAACTGGAACATTCTTGTAGATGATACACAGCTTTTCCGTATTTTGGAGCATGTTACTAGTACTGTAAGATACCAAGTGGCACCAATATTTCGTCTGCTGCTTTCATTCGGCATACAGCTCACTGTTACACACATGTTCCGATTTCGGCATTACAATTAAACTTGAAATTTTAGAGTTTGGAATAGAACAAAATCATTGGTGTTACTGTCACGTGCACCCATTGGACTAATTAGAGGAAGCGGGCAGATTTGTCACGAAAATTAGTTTATTGTACATTCAGAAAGTAGCATTTGAAAACCATATCTCGTTATCAAGAGAAAGACAAGGCCCCTACTTACTATTTGGAGGGAAGCGCAGGGTAATTGGTGTGACAAGACAAATACTGCACTGAAATATCACTATTTGACAGAAAGAACATTCTGTTAAGATGTAGAAATCCTGACAGTTCTCTTTGGGTCTTCTGAATATACGATGATTTTGATCACAAGCTTATTTGGTACATGACCTTTAGTTACGCCCATTCTGATCCCATAAAATGTTTCAATAAATTACGTGATACTTGTCATTTCAACAATTCGGAGAAAAGAATTTGACGAGTACTAGAAAAATGCAGACTTAGTCAGAAAGCAAACCACCAACTATTTCAGATTGTGCTCCATTAGTTCCTATTACTTCAGCCAAATTAAAAGAATTAGCAGTTGCTGATATTTTCAGCTTAATGCCAAAAACGAACCAAGTTTGCCTTTTCTTTTTGTAGAAGGTGAATTTACTTCAAAATTTGTTTCATTAACTCCACTGTGGAAACCAACTGTGAAGTTGAAGTGTGTAGTTTTGTTGTCACTGCTACTTGACACTCGGCTCCATTATTTCGTGTTATTGCAACTAAGCTAAAGGAATTAACAGCTCTTGACTTTTTTTAGCTTAATCGTAAAAACAAACCATGGTTTTACTTTTTGTAACAGGTGAACTCACTTAAAAATTTGTTTCAGTTACTCCACTGCAGAAAATAACGGTGAATTCGGTGTTGTATTCTTGTCAGGAATATCTTAAGGGACCGAGGTTGACAAAGTAATTTCAGGTAATGGACGTCAATTTCGGTCACGTCATTGGTTACGCATTTTGTGATGCAGGAAGATTCAGTCAATTTTTATCTGATGTTACCAACCGATTTCAGATCCCTCCGGAAGCATAATGAAGAAACTGGAAAACCATGCAGATTGTAAAGCTATCATCAACATAAATCTTCGGCTAAATATATAAACATGTTTCACGATTTATGAAATTAATACCTAAAGACGCCACCTCCTTGTTTCCACTTTTAGTACTGAGCCGGCCGGTGTGGTCAAGCGGTTCTAGGCGCTTCAGTCCGGAACCGCACGACCGCTACGGTCGCAGGTTCGAATCTTGCCTTGGGCATGGATGTGTGTGATGTCCTTACGTTAGTTAGGTTGAAGTAGTTCTAGGGGACTGATAACCTCAGATGTTAAGTCCCATAGTACTCAGAGCCATTTGAACCATTTTTTTTTAGTACTGAAAAATAAGCACTTACCAGGCTATGTAAAAGAACAAGAACCTTATCCACCACAGTCACAGCTACGTCGTCGCCAGGTAATGGAGATGGCTCTAACCACCATTAAAAAGACAGCAGAGAAAAGAAAGAGACTGTGACCTTAGTTAATAAACGGAAACGCCAGTGTGTAAAGAGATAAGATCCGTTTATTAGCGAAACGTTAGGTGATGGTTAGTAATTTCTACTGTTTAATGACCTATGTACTTTTTACCAATGTTATTATAGTGCTGGGTTGGTCCGTAAGTTAGTACCGTTTTTCCATAAGTTTAACAAACACAACAGATGCACATAACAAATGCTTTAGATATAAATACCGTACTATCTGTCCTTCACTATTTACGAGCCTGCCAAGGCGTAAATTTCTGATTCCGTGACTGTAGCGATCATGTGGTTTAGAGGGGAAGAACTAGTCGAGAGATGTTCGGAGCGCAGCCGGAAGGAAAGTTCCTTGAAGGCTGTTCGGCACAGACCGGAAAACGTGAAAATCTGAGGGCGCAAGATCAGATGAATAAGGTGGGTGTGGAATGATTTCCCAACTCGGGTACAGTGTTTTTTATCAGTCTATCAGATTGCGGGTGGGTGTCACCACAGATTAGCTTCACTTCACGCAGCCTTCCTGGTCTTCGTTCTTGGATTTTGTCTAAAAGACATCTCGGTTGTTGACAGTAAATGTCAGTGTTGATGGTTATATCTCGGGGAAGCAATTCGTGGTACACTACACCGATGCTGTTCTACCAGATGCGTAACATAATTTTTTGTGGATGCACGAAGACATTGTACATCAAGTTGCTCCTTCGTTTGACCTCAGCGATTTCTTTATTTTCCTTATGTTGTCATAAAGACGCCATTTCTCGTTACCAGTAACCATACAGGATAGAATTTGTGTGTGTTGCTCTCAAACCAATTGATGACGAGCACGCAGAGATGCACATGTGAATGACAATACATAAACTCAGATAGCAACTGTGAAAGAAAAAAAATGACAATCGATAAGTAAACCTACAGCAAATGGAGTACCAAAATGCAAAATAAAAAGGCTACGAAATTATAGAGTTAGGGTTAGCTTAATAGATTCTTACTATACAGTTTTTCTCATCGGAATATTCGCTGTGTATATGGAGTTTTGTTAATTGCTAGGTTCTGTATTAAGTATAATTCTGCGTGATGGTATATTTGCTAAAATATCCTTATTTTTGTGATTGATACGTGTATTATGAATTTGTGCTCTACTTTTGTACATTGTTTCAGAAGGGAAAGCTGTCCACGTATTACATACGTTGTACTAATTTCAAGTTCTTTATCTATGACTGTCTTTTGTCACAAATCTCAGAACACTGATATTTTCCATTTGTATTCTGACGCTAACCGAATATGATACAAAAAGGGGGAATACATCATGGTGTAATGAGGTTAGGCATATAGAATTGTGATGTATGGTATACCAGGCTTGAGGACAACTGTGAAAAGGAAGAATGTTTTTTATTTACCCGAGGTATGAAGAGGTAAGAGTTTTATCGTGTATTTATTGATAGAAGGAGGAAAATATGTGTTTAAGAGAACTGCTACGGAATTTTGGTACAGCTAAGAAAACAAGCTTGCCACAGAATACGTATCATGAATTCCAGCAGAGTAATGAGAGTATATTTTGTAATGTTTTAGTTTGGTATGTGCGTGTAAATAGATACACTGAGTAGAAGAGTACCCTGTAGATTGTTTTCCATTTTTGTTTTGTTGTTATTTGCCAGCTGACCTCAGCATTATGCAAGCAGTATACTGGTACATATTTTGTCATATGTGAGTAATATTAATGCGATTCTATATCTCAATTCATAACTTTGATGAACATTTAAGCTTTCTCTCTATAAAAACTCTATAAAATGTATTTCATTACACACAGATACCACGTTTATGCTAATATAAAATGAACTAAACTCCAAACTTTGCTGAAGTACTCTAAAATATTAAAAGCCGGTTTCTTTCAGAAGACACCTTTTTTCAGTACACTTAACTATATTTTCATATTTATACAGTTAATCTGTTATTCCAGCTTGGAATCTAAACGTAATTAACATAAAATTTAATTTCTATTGATTTCTATTTCATGTATCCTGGAGAAGCACGGGAGGCACTCATTACTGTAAAAGTATGCATGCACATTTGAACGAAGTCTTTCGCGACGGCACTTATATGTAAAACATTCTCGGTTTTTCTTGCCATTTCATTTCGGGATAACACCTCCAGCTGTCGACGATAGCCTCAACCGTCATCGTCAGGAACAACTGACTTGTTTCACTGCTGCTGTGGTGGCCTTATACAGCCCGTGGACCGCTTCTGATTGGTCTGCCTGTGATTGGTCGTCGATTACGTACTGCTGTCGTAGACGGTGTCAATGTGCGCGCTGGAGGCGCCACCGCTTCCGCTGGAACGTAAACCTCGGAAGGAATGTGTCTGCTGCTTCTCTGCATCGAACGCTCGTTTCCATGCACCGCTCAGATAGTATCCGCTATCACGGTTAAAGTTCTCGCTCATTCTTATTTCAACGGCCTCCTTAATAACAGAATCCCAGTATGTGGAAGCTTGGGACAAAATTTTTGTTTCATCGAACAGTATGCATGCACATGTAGCATTCACAGGCGCTCTTATTGGGACCGTATTGTTACTGGTATGTCCACTTCTGCTTCATTTACTAGAGGACCAGAGTAGGTTGGCTGAGGACCACGCCAAGTATTCCTCTACGGAAAAATCACCACAGTATGGGTTCATCATTTTGTCCCACTGCCTGTCCTTCTATCTAAAGTGGATTAAAGGCAACACAGCTGACAGTAGATCATGGAAGAGCCAAAACTGATGTCTCATCTGTTATTAATGATATGCCTGTCAGTGGAGGAAATGATCACTTTACTCGCTCCCTAACACTGTCCTTAGTCTATAAAAGTACTTATTTTCATCTGTAACTGTGAATTTGTGATCCAAATAATAGAGTTATCCTCTGTATGAAAAGTGTGTCTGTGAGATTTGCAATTGGTTTATTGTTTTCAGCTCCTAGGGCATGAAATTCTCCCATCGTGTGTTATCTCCCAGTGTCATAACACAGAGTACCTGTTTCTAGATACATCAAATTTTTTATAGTTAACATATTGTCAAATGTTGCAGGTCATGAAGCAAACTTCATTTTGTTACCCAAATTACATCACGACTACCTACGTTTATTAATTACACTCCTGGAAATGGAAAAAAGAACACATTGACACCGGTGTGTCAGACCCACCATACTTGCTCCGGACACTGCGAGAGGGCTGTACAAGCAATGATCACACGCACGGCACAGCGGACACACCAGGAACCGCGGTGTTGGCCGTCGAATGGCGCTAGCTGCGCAGCATTTGTGCACCGCCGCCGTCAGTGTCAGCCAGTTAGCCGTGGCATACGGAGCTCCATCGCAGTCTTTAACACTGGTAGCATGCCGCGACAGCGTGGACGTGAACCGTATGTGCAGTTGACGGACTTTGAGCGAGGGCGTATAGTGGGCATGCGGGAGGCCGGGTGGACGTACCGCCGAATTGCTCAACACGTGGGGCGTGAGGTCTCCACAGTACATCGATGTTGTCGCCAGTAGTCGGCGGAAGGTGCACGTGCCCGTCGACCTGGGACCGGACCGCAGCGACGCACGGATGCACGCCAAGACCGTAGGATCCTACGCAGTGCCGTAGGGGACCGCACCGCCACTTCCCAGCAAATTAGGGACACTGTTGCTCCTGGGGTATCGGCGAGGACCATTCGCTACCGTCTCCATGAAGCTGGGCTACGGTCCCGCACACCGTTAGGCCGTCTTCCGCTCACGCCCCAACATCGTGCAGCCCGCCTCCAGTGGTCTCGCGACAGGCGTGAATGGATGGACGAATGGAGACGTGTCGTCTTCAGCGATGAGAGTCGCTTCTGCCTTGGTGCCAATGATGGTCGTATGCGTGTTTGGCGCCGTGCAGGTGGGCGCCACAATCAGGACTGCATACGACCGAGGCACACAGGGCCAACACCCGGCATCATGGTGTGGGGAGCGATCTCCGACACTGGCCGTACACCACTGGTGATCGTCGAGGGGACACTGAATAGTGCACGGTACATCCAAACCGTCATCGAACCCATCGTTCTACCATTCCTAGACCGTCAAGGGAACTTGCTGTTCCAACAGGACAATGCACGTCCGCATGTATCCCGTGCCACCCAACGTGCTCTAGAAGGTGTAAGTCAACTACCCTGGCCAGCAAGATCTCCGGATCTGTCCCCCATTGAGCATGTTTGGGACTGGATGATGCGTCGTCTCACGCGGTCTGCACGTCCAGCACGAACGCTGGTCCAACTGAGGCGCCAGGTGGAAATGGCATGGCAAGCCGTTCCACAGGACTACATCCAGCATCTCTACGATCGTCTCCATGGGAGAATAGCAGCCTGCATTGCTGCGA
The DNA here is from genome assembly GCF_023864275.1 of Schistocerca cancellata. Taxonomy (NCBI): domain Eukaryota; kingdom Metazoa; phylum Arthropoda; class Insecta; order Orthoptera; family Acrididae; genus Schistocerca; species Schistocerca cancellata. Next base: position 566,782,189 of record NC_064632.1, read on the forward strand.
AAGGTGGATATACACTGTACTAGTGCCGACATTGTGCATGCTCTGTTGCCTGTGTCTATGTGCCTGTGGTTCTGTCAGTGTGATCATGTGATGTATCTGACCCCAGGAATGTGTCAATAAAATTTCCCCTTGCTGGGACAATGAATTCACGGTGTTCTTATTTCAATTTCCAGGAGTGTATGTTTCATATGTTTACTGTTTCGATATACTCCACTTTGTATTCCATTGTGTTGTGGCATTGCATACTGAGCTGGGATGAGAGACATATGCAGACATTAATTTTATTTGGGCTGCTGGCTTACGTGTAACTGATGATAAATGATGATTTTAAGAGGATTTTACAGAGAACGCTCATTTGGAGAAATTTAATTCCCATTCAGTTCATTTTGCTACAAACACTACCAGAGTAATTATTGTAGTGTAAAGATTGCATTATGCTTAATAATAACTACGTGTTGGTATCCACGAGAGTTACCAGTCAGGTGCTCAGTTTAACAATTAGTTTGCTCCCACTATTGTTAGTTAAAAGTATTTGATTTAAAATGGCAAACATAAATCTTCGCAATTTAAGTATTGTGTGTAAGAAAAGTATTTAGGATTGTATGATAACGCTCAGAGAACGTAATTATTCATGTTAGTTCGAGCAACTTTTCTGTCACTAAACGGATTGAATGTAATTTGAAAATATTATCTTATGTCATTTAGAAATATTGGACTGAAGTTGATCTTTACTGTTAGATGAGAGTATCTCATAAAATCTGCACTTGGACGACTTACACTTGTGCGTGGACAGTGAATCATATTTTCGGCAGGAGAACAATAATTTAATTTGCGAAACCCAAATAACATAAGGTTTGGGAAGGCAGTTTGCTGCGTACAGATTTATCACTGAGCATACGCTTCAGCACTTCACATACTTGTTGGGTACAGACAGAATAGAACAGAGCTGTCCGTTGCAAGGTAAGAATCTATTGAAGGGCCTAACGTACCCTTTTCAGATGAGTTTGTTGTTTCAGTCAGTTTGTTGCCTCGGATTTTAGGGAAAGGATTTTAATGTGCTGCTGGGTGACTGGCTCACCCAGGTTTTAGGTAAGAGGCCCGCCAGTCACGATTACCTACTTGTTTCACTTCGATTTCTGTTCTCTTTTCCTTGTGTTTCTTTTCCTTTTTTAGTGCGTTTCTTCTCCTCTTGTTTTGCCTCTGTATGTGAGGATTTGGAACTGCGTCAGGTCTGTGTCTTTTAGTCGTTTTCCTTGTTCGCTGTCCGTCTTCGTCCCTTCACCGCATGTGTTCCTGTTTCTATGCGTTTGGGTGCTGATGACCAAGCTGGTTAGCGCCCGAAAACCTCAAACCACACACACACACACACACACACACACACACACACACACACAAAGTCAGTAGATGCGTTTTTCTAATAGCGCACATTTCGAGTACGTACGAGTTAGCTATCGTGTGGAACTGTTACACGAGAAAGCCATTTTGAGCAGTAATCACAACCATTTTTTACATTCAGTCTGATTTACAGATTGTCAGATGTAGTTAGATTAACAAATATCACACACATCAAAGATTATCTACATCTATTTGGATACTCTGCAGAACACACTTAAGTCCCTGGTAGAGGACTCATTGAACTACCGTCACAATAATTCTCTATTTTTCCAATCCCGAACAGGGAGTGGAAAAAGAACAGCTATGTCTTTCCATGCGAGTTCTGGTTTCCCTTGTTTCATTATGACGATCGTTTTTCCCTATGTAGGACGGCGTCAAGAAAATATTTTCACATTCCGACGAAAAAAGTTGATGATTTAAATTTCGTGAGAAGATTCCGACGCAACGAATAACTGTAACGCCGGAAATGCATTTCCTCCTATTTCCATCTATTGCACTGCAAATTTTTTTTCCTTATTTGGTTACCTGAAGATATAACATTTCTGTGTCTTTGTATATTGTAATTATTTTACTATTTGTATATATATGCATTTATGTCGATGTATAATTGGTTTGTTTCGTGAATATTATTTGTATTTATACGCTGGGTCTGGCCTAGGATAAACTATACTATCGAACGAATACATCGATAGGTGGAGAACGAAAGTGTTTAGGATCTTTGGTAGTGTTAACTCTGCCGCGTGGAGCGCGGGCTGAGCAGAGAGAGTCTGGCTGGGGTAGTGCAGTGGAGCAGGCGTGTTGTGTGAAGCACCCGCGAGTTGCCGCGCTTTCTGGGTTTGGCAGCATGTAATTGCGCTCGACTCGCGATCATAGTTTCTGACATGGTGTCGCGGACGGGAATCATTATCTGGCGCACATCAAGAGCCCGTTTCGTCTGGTGACCGTGTCGAGAAGAAGGCGCGCCAACATCCAGCTTCAGCAACAGCGACGGCCGACAATGAGTGACTGTCGCCACCTCCTCGATCGACGGCTTCAAACCATCAATCAGCCAACAAGGAAGACTGGAAGCACGTAAAGTTTTAGAACTGTAAGGCGGGCCTCAGCTTTTCAAACTTTTAAAATTGTTGCATCACAAAATTACAGCAACTTAGCATGAACGTTTGTTGCTCATTGTCCCAATTGCATTACCAAGCAGGGTTCCTTCCTTATCCGGAATGAACCCGAGTGTCGTTGAAATTCAAACGCCAGAATCATTCGATTTCACTGCTTTAATTTCAAAGCTCAATTAAGGTATTCATAGATGGCTACAATATTTAGTTTACACAAGCACGAATTAAGAGTGCGAGTTTTGTTACCGTATTTTAGCTTACCTGTGGCTGCAGCTCAGCTTGGTACGTACGAAATTTTACTATTGTTAATTGTTCATAATCATTTAATTCAAGTTCAAAGTTAAATCTCTTGTTTCTAAATTGCGTAGATTCAAGTAGCTTTTGAAATTATTGTTGAGGTAGTCCAAGACTAACCATATTTTACTGAATTTCGATGTGCTTCAGAAAGAAAGCTCACTATTAACTTGAGTCACTATATTAACTTCGATTTTCTGGTTTTATTAATTCTTTTGCTAAATTAAGTCAGAGTGAAGCGAAGTTTATTACTTCTCACAAACTTTCAGTTTTCACACTACACTTGTCAACCTTCAGTTGCCACACTTCTAGTGCTAATTATATGTGTAATAATCTTTCTTTTTCGGTTACTATAGTAATTGTCCTTAGGACTGGCGACCGTAATTTCCCCCAAATCTCAAATATCTAATTACCGCTAGTTGATTGTTAACGTAACGGCCGCACATTTACTTTCTTTATTAACTTTCCCCTTTTCAAAATTAATTTCCACCAGTTTCATTAGCATTTTTCCTTTCATTTAGATGTAACCCTTTCCTCCCTCTTTACCGACAAATTAACTTCGGTGACCATTGCTTTTCCCAAATTTCCATTAGGTACACGCGGTTTAATTTTTCACTGTCATTAAGGTCGATAAGTGAGGGGGAGGTTACATAACGCCTTTGTTTTAAAGGCATCCACCTCAAATGCTGTATCATGTCAGTGGCATTTTCTCTCCTATTTAGCGATAAAACAAAAGATGCTGCTCTTCTTTGATTTTTTCCTATGTTCTCCATTAATCCTATATGCTATGAAATGGAAATGAAGATATGAAATCGCTGGCCAAGAGGTCCCATCGGGCAAGTTCGGCCGCCAAGTGCAAGTCTTATTTCAGTCGACGCCACATTGTGTGACTTGCGCTCCGGTGATGAGGATGAAATGATGATGATCCTATCTGGTAAGGATTCGAGACCGCGCAGCAGTATTCCAGAGGAGGAGGAACCAGTGTAGTATCTTCAGTAGATATGTTGCATTTTCTAGGTGTATTGCCGACAAAACACGAACTTTAGTTTACCTTACCCAGAACATTTTCCATGTGTTCTGACCAATTTCAAGTATTCGTAATACCTAGGTATTTAGTGGAGTTTATGGCCTTTAGATTTGACTGATTTGTCGTGTAACCGAAGATTAACGGATTACTTTTAGCAATCTTGTGGATAACCTGACATTCGTTATTCATTATCCATTATTTACAGTCAATTGCCGATTTACGCACCATTCAGATATCTTTCCTAAATGGTTTTCCAATTTGTTTTGACCTTCCAGTGAGCTTACTAGACAATAAACTACAGCATCATCTGAAAGAAGCTTAAGACGGCTGTTCAGATTGTCTCCAACCCGTTTATAAAGATAAGGGACAGCAGAGGGTCTATAACACTGCCCTGAGGAACAACAGATATCTATTCTTTCGCGGGCAAGTGCTCTACCATCTCAGCTACCGAAGCACGACTCACGCTCGGTACTCACAGCTTTACTTCTGCCAGTACCTCGTCTCCTACCTTCCAAACTTTACAGAAGCTCTCCTGCGAACCTTGCAGGACTAGCACTCCTGAAAGAAAGGATATTGCGGAGACATGGCTTAGCCACAGCCTGGGGGATGTTTCCAGAATGAGATTCTCACTCTGCAGCGGTGTGCGCTGATATGAAACTTCCTGGCAGATTAAAACTGTGTGCCCGACCGATACTCGAACAAGGTTCGCAGGAGAGCTTCTGTAAAGTTTGGAAGGTAGGAGACGAGGTACTGGCAGAAGTAAAGCTGTGAGTACCGGGCCTGAGTCGTGTTTCGGTGGCTCAGATGGTACAGCACTTGGCAAAGGTCCCGAGTTCGAGTGTCGGTCGGGCACACAGTTTTAATCTGCCAGGAAGTTTCATATCAGCGCACACTCCGCTGCAGAGTGAGAATCTCATTCTAGATATCAATTCTGTTTTACTCGATGACTTTCCGTCAGTTACTACGAACTGTGACCTCTCTGACTGGAAATCACGAATCCAGTCACATAACTAAGACGATATTCCATAAACACGCAATTCCAATACAATCCGCTTGTGTGGTACAATTTCAAAAACCTTTTGCACAAATACAGGGTCACAATTATTGAACTACATGAAAAAAACTTAAATTAGTTACAAACTACACACTTTATTCAACATGTAATCGTCACTAGAGATATTTGGATTTAGGTTATGACATGTTCGATGTGCCTGCCATCCTTAGCGACGATGTGGTGCAGACGAATAGCGAAATTCTCCATGACTCGCTGAAGCGTCGCAAAACCAATGCTGTCGATGAGCTCCTGAACTGTTGTTTTCAGCTCAACAATGGTTTTGGAGGTACTACTCTGCGACTTCTCTTCAATACAGCCCTACAAAAAGGAGTCGCATGAGTTCACAACCGGAGAACATGGCGGCCAATCTAGGCCCATGGTAGTGGCCTCTGGGTACCCCAGAACGGTAATGAGGGTCCCTAAGTGCTCCTCCATGACACAAACAACTCTCCTGCTTCGATTTGTTCGAGCTCCGTCATGCATGAACCACATTTTGTCGAAATCAGGATCACTGTGGGTAATGGGGATGAAATCATCTTCCGAAACCTTCACGCACCATTCGGTAGTCACCGTGACATCGATTAATATCGCACCGATTATTTCGTGATTGGATATTGCACACCATACAGTTACCCGATGAGGGTGAAGAGATTTCTCGATCGGGAAATGCGGATTTTCAGTCTTCCAAATGCGCCGCTTTTGGTTATTGACGAATCCACCTACATGAAAGTGAACTTCGTCGCTAAACTTAACAATGGATGCGTATACTAATTGATATCATGCACCGCGCCCAACCGAACAGTTTGAACGTCCTAACGCAAACCGTGCGGAAGTTATAGTGATTTTATTTCATACAGCTCAATAATTGTCACCTTGCATGTTTGTACACTCCTGGAAATTGAAATAAGAACACCGTGAATTCATTGTCCCAGGAAGGGGAAACTTTATTGACACATTCCTGGGGTCAGATACATCACATGATCACACTGACAGAACCACAGGCACATAGACACAGGCAACAGAGCATGCACAATGTAGGCATTAGTACAGTGTATATCCACCTTTCGCAGCAATGCAGGCTGCTATTTTCCCATGGAGACGATCGTAGAGATGCTGGATGTAGTCCTGTGGAACGGCTTGCCATGCCATTTCCACCTGGCGCCTCAGTTGGACCAGCGTTCGTGCTGGACGTGCAGACTGCGTGAGACGACGCTTCATCCAGTCCCAAACATGCTCAATGGGGGACAGATCCGGAGATCTTGCTGGCCAGGGTAGTTGACTTACACCTTCTAGAGCACGTTGGGTGGCACGGGATACATGCGGACGTGCATTGTCCTGTTGGAACAGCAAGTTCCCTTGCCGGTCTAGGAATGGTAGAACGATGGGTTCGATGACGGTTTGGATGTACCGTGCACTATTCAGTGTCCCCTCGACGATCACCAGTGGTGTACGGCCAGTGTCGGAGATCGCTCCCCACACCATGATGCCGGGTGTTGGCCCTGTGTGCCTCGGTCGTATGCAGTCCTGATTGTGGCGCTCACCTGCACGGCGCCAAACACGCATACGACCATCATTGGCACCAAGGCAGAAGCGACTCTCATCGCTGAAGACGACACGTCTCCATTCGTCCCTCCATTCACGCCTGTCGCGACACCACTGGAGGCTGGCTGCACGATGTTGGGGCGTGAGCGGAAGACGGCCTAACGGTGTGCGGGACCGTAGCCCAGCTTCATGGAGACGGTTGCGAATGGTCCTCGCCGATACCCCAGGAGAGACAGTGGCCCTAATTTGCTGGGAAGTGGCGGTGCGGTCCCCTACGGCACTGCGTAGGATCCTACGGTCTTGGCGTGCATCCGTGCGTCGCTGCGGTCCGGTCCCAGGTCGACGGGCACGTGCACCTTCCGCCGACTACTGGCGACAACATCGATGTACTTGGGAGACCTCACGCCCCACGTGTTGAGCAATTCGGCGGTACGTCCACCCGGCCTCCCGCATGCCCACTATACGCCCTCGCTCAAAGTCCGTCAACTGCACATACGGTTCACGTCCACGCTGTCGCAGCATGCTACCAGTGTTAAAGACTGCAATGGAGCTCCGTATGCCACGGCAAACTGGCTGACACTGACGGCGGCGGTGCACAAATGCTGCGCAGCTAGCGCCATTCGACGGCCAACACCGCGGTTCCTGGTGTGTCCGCTGTGCCGTGCGTGTGATCATTGCTTGTACAGCCCTCTCGCAGTGTCCGGAGCAAGTATGGTGGGTCTGACACACCGGTGTCAATGTGTTCTTTTTTCCATTTCCAGGAGTGTATTTACAATTAGGATAGCTAAGACTATTCGAAATCAGCATCTATAGTCGGAACTAAAAAGTTATACTGTTTCCAAGTATAACGTAATAGTTAGGTCACGTTTCTTCAGTTATAACAGTACCCTTCTACCTATTGTAGAGTTCCTCCGTGGTACAGATCCGCTCCTTGGTCATGAAGGCAGTCGAGAATCGTTGTAACAATAGCAAACCCCCTTTCCCCCAAGATAATATTTAAGCTTCCCGAAGAAATGGAAATATATGATGCAGCATCTGAGCTGTTTGACGGAACAGATTCACGCGCACCTTTGCAGCCTTTAGTCAAATTCTTGGTACCATTTCCCAACGGCTGGACCGAAATTGCGTCCGCATACTGGCAGATTTTCACGCTGAATCTGCGTGCAGTTTAGACCTTATAGCCAAGAGAACAGTACCGGCTGGTATTCTTCAGCTTTGGAGCACTTTTCTAGTTGCTGCACCAGACCCACAGCAGAACTGTGTCTGCGGGAGTCCCGGATCACGTGCTCCCGTCTGACAATGCGCCGCTCTTGTTACCCAGTCGTCTTGGGCTCTCTTCACAAGTGTCAGGCTTCACGGAGAGCGGCACTTGCCACATCAGCCCGGCAGTCGTGTAAACGGCTTGGTAGCTGGTGCCGCCACAGGCCGTAGCGACAGTAGCAGATCACATGTCCGCACTTATACACGTATTCCTAAGTTCTGACGTAGAATTAAGCGAATTAATCGCAACAAACTTCTGGCTATCACGGTCTTCTATAGACTCCTAAAGAAAGAAGTAGAAATTGGATGCAGCGGCCCATCCTATCAACATGAGAAGAGACGATGTCGGGGCATTCTTTACACTTTTTGAAGAGCTGAGACATGATGGTGATAAATTTTTCAACAGTTTTACAAGAGTGCGAAAATTTTTACTATCTGCATGAGGACTAAAGGATTCAATCTAACGCCATAAGACAACCTTCAGAGAATGTAGCCAGCCTATACACATGTGGCAGTCACAATGAGGTGAGGGAAAAATGAAAGATTTTAAATTTTCTTTTAATTTTTTTCCTATTTTATAGGACGTTAACAATATTTTGAATTGGAAATATATCCATACAATACCGTAATACAGAATTTCTCAAATACGGAGTGACGTCTAAGGAAAAGCATTCAATATTTAATTTACAAATGGGATGTATCAATTGACGGCCGCTGTTGCCAAGCGGTTCTAGGTACTTCAATCCAGAACCGCGCTACTGCTACGGTCGCAGGTTCGAATCCTGCCTCGGGCATGGATATGTGTGATGTCCTTAGGTTAGGTTTAAGTAGTTCTAAGTTCTAGGTGACTGATGACCTCAGAAGTTAAGTCCCATAGTGCTCAGAGCCATTTGAAGCATTTTGAATTGTATCAATTGATGAGGTTTCGTAATGGTCTCTGACAGCGGAGATGTGCAAAATGACTCTGTGAAGTCTTGGCAACAGGATTGGAGAGACTGGTGGTGGCTACCCTCTGTTGAAAGGTATCCATGGGACGAGCTAGGACAAGCAGACACATTTGAATCTACTAACTCTTTTTTTCGGTTTTTTGTAGAAATGATTCGTAATACTCTCAGCAGGAACTCTACTACTTCATCGTTTTCAAACCCATCTAATGACCGAATTATCTCACTGAAAAACGACATATGCCGATCTGGCCTTTGCTTCAAGGCACTAATTAGTTGAAGTTCAACCGGGTCTGGTTTCCGTAAGTTTACGTATATCAGTCGGTGAAAGAGGAATCCGTATAAGCTGCATCCACAGTAACAAGAGCAGCATGGTCGCACACTATCAATTATTCCACATTCGTCGGCGGAGTAGAGTACATGTGCTCCTTCAGGGCTCCCCACACAGAAAGAAATCCAGGGGATTTAGGTTAGGTGAAAGCGGTGGCCATAGAACTGGATTTCCGCGTCCGAGCCATTTCCCTGGAAATTTACTGTCCAAATACTGTCGCACATTAATTCTAGTGTGTGGAGGGGCACCATCATGTTCAAACCATATCCTCTGCCGAACATGTAGTGGAACATCTTCCAGCACATCACGCAGAGAGTTCGAGAGGATTGCATGATACCTTCGTGCAGTCAGCCGGTCAGACAACATTTAGGTGCCAAAACACCTGCCGCCGAATATTCTAGCCAGCCTAGACTTTGATACCAAACTGAACTTGATATCCACGGTCGCAGGTGACGTGCAGGTTAACCTCACACCAATGTTGTGTATTGTGCATGCTGAAGGCACCCTCATGAGTGAATGTTGCTTCATCTGACCATATTACGGTGTTGATGTAGCCATCGTTGGCTTCCTGTTGTTCTTGGAACCATTCACAGAATTGCATTCGCTGATGACGGCCTGCAGGATGCAGGTGTTGCATGAAAGCATAACGATAGGGGTGCAGCCCATGCCCGTCCATTACGTTAACGACTGTACGTTGCGAGACACGCAGTTGCCTTCGCTGAAGTTCTTGGCGTATGACCTCCAGAATAGCTCCCTCAGTAGCTGGAGTACGGCGAGTCCGAGGACGACCATTGACTTGAGGTGGTGGAAGAAGGGAACCTGACTTTTGAAGGTGCAGCCCCAGATGACGAAACACATTTTTATCTGGATGGCGTGGACGAGGATGTCTAGCAGCATATTCACGAGTGGCAACACTGGTCCACTTATCAGATGCACCAAGGAGCAGAAGCATATCCACATATTCATCGTTTGCGTGTCTCTTATGTCTGCCACTCTGGTTTAGAGGTTGACAATGAGAAAATTCGATACTTGTATGAATATACATCGGAGTCGGTCATAGGCGCATTACTCCGCTCGCAATTAGTCCCTGTATGTTGGACAGCGCTTACAGTATAAACACGCCGTCAGTCCTGCACGCTGTTCCACATAATGCACATTTCCCCTCTGACAGATGTTGTTTGCATGATTCATCCCGAAATCCTTTATTGTGAAATGTAAAATGTTCGGTTTCGATGTACACTGTTTTCCTAATGGTAATAGACGTGATGTTTCCACAATCCCATCGATACAATAATAATAATAACAATGCATTGAAATGCGTACAATACAACATGTGCTTACTAGACTTAATGTTGAAAGACATAATTAGTGGGCCATGGTGGTAAGACATACAAAGAGTAACCGAGTTTGGACATTATTCGCAAAGCACGTTGCTACTCCTACTGGTAACATAAGGCTGTAAGAAAATGTAATGGACCTGAATGAGGCAAGAATAATATTTGGTACTAATCTATGGAACCACTGGAGGAGGGTAAAAAGAAAATAGGTTTCGAATCTATTAGATGAATTAGTGGGAATAAATACACACCCACGACGTGGATAGGGCTTCTTTCAAAGCTGACCAATCTTCCATTTCTACGATTGTGGTATGTAAATGCAAATGTTTACTAGTCGCTGCAGTCACTGTTGTCGTTTAAGATGTCAGATATAGGTACCACCTGGACTACATTTACGAAATACAAAACATAAGCCTGAAATCAGGATCGAACCACCGACCTCCTGCATGGTAACCCAAAACATAGTCCAGTGCGCCAACTTCACAGCACAGCGTCATGCTGACATCGGTAATCATCACAGAGCTATTTAACGTCCTTTTTCTGCCGGATGTACTTGCCAGACAAAATTTTGTGACACACGTTTTTTTGTCGCTGGCATGTGAGGAGTCGCGCTGCGAAGCCAGATTGCGCGAATTTAGCTTCAACATATATATATATATATATATATATATATATATATATATATATATATATATATAGGGTGGTCCATTGATAGTGACCGGGCCAAATATCTCGCGAAATAAGCATCAAACGAAAAAACTACAAAGAACGAAACTCGTCTAACTTGAATCGCAATTCCGCGATGAAAGAAATAATAACTAGACACGACAAGGCTATTCTCACAACACAAATCGTGACCAAAACAGACACCATCCGTATGACAACCGTTGGCAGAATAATAGTTACAGAGAAAGATCGCTTTTCCATAGTAATGAATGTGACAGAGACAACCATAGGAACAGACAATATGGGAACCAAAATAATTATTATCAAGGGAGACAGAATAACTTCAGACGCAACGGTCCACCACGCAGTTACGATTCCGGGAGAAATTCTCCACCACATGACCGACAAACAAGAAACTATGAAACTACCGACAAAACGACAGACCTGAATTCCATCAGAACTGGCGAGCTTCAAACAGAGCAGGGCCTTCTCGTCAAGGTGAATTTGTAGAAGTTAGGTCTCCTAATCCCAGTAACGACGCACGCCAACAAAGATACAGACAATGACTCGCACCGCAGGCAGCCATGTGCGCCCGCTGGCTCAGGGAAAAATAACATAGACACTAACCTTGAGAAAAATTCCAGTATCATTTACTGACGTATACCACATGATAATTGCGTTGAAGTTGGAACTCTGCATACTAGGAAGAGTAAAGGTTTACACACATTTCACATGTAAAACCGTTTATTGAAAGATAATCTGCTTTTTAACTTTGTCTTTGCCATAAAACTTTTCGCTTCACATTTCTAGTATGTATTGTCAGATTTAGAAACTGTTACCATGGAACAATGTTTGAAGTTAAATATCCAGTCAAGAACCAAGAGAACTTATTTAAACAGAAATTACAAAAGCATTGTTATAGTGAACAGACGACACAGTGTTGTTATTTGTACATTCTCTCTTGGTAGTTGCACGATCACGTAACTACTAAAAGGCTAACATACTTAGAACATATACTGGTACAGCTAATGAGATTTTAATGCAACACTTTGGTTCACTTGACAATACATACTTTATTTGAAGTACTTTCTGTGGGACTAAAGATGACTTAGCATTTGGTTTCTTTGACAGATACACGATTATATCATGACGCTACTAATGTGTGACACAATTTACATTGTTGCTTTTGCAGTGTATCTGTTTTTCTGAATTCTTCTGGAAAGTAATACATGTTTTAGTAGTAAGCTACAATGTGACAGCCTTTTTCGTAGCACAACAATACGTTACAGTATAGTACTTTCTTGATCACGGTAATGTACATAATAACTACAATATCTATACCCAAAGCATTTCACTTTCGTTTATGATGAGGTAAGTACATTGACTTCAGCAGAACTTTGCTTACAGAGGACGATGATTACGACACTTCCACAGAATTATCTTACAGCAAGATGCACATTTAGCGCTACAGAACACGCATTTGAGTGATTAATTTAGTACTTAAACCATTTATTTTTGAAGATTTTTTAATTACAAAAAAATTTTTTAGAGATACATTTCATTCCATTGCTGTAATCTGTAACACCTGAGGGTAAAATTACATTAACCCTCAGGGGGGTACACGTTTACTTTGTGTACCATATGTTTGGCAAGCACAAGGAGCGCTAGCCAATATGGTATTTGCTTATACAACTTTACACATCGGTACCATATATCTCTAATACATAAATTACACAGCTATCTGATCATTTAACTGAGAGACAAACATTTTTTTTTTTACTACATCAGTGACAGATGTTTACGTAATTACACCCTTGTATAACTTCACACTTACAAAATTGTATTTTGTCTGTACTTTGTGAACTGTTCATATTTTATCAGACCCATTGTGATATTATGAGAACTTTGAATGATATATTTGGTATGGGATCACGATTTTTAAAGTACGTTTGAGGTAGATGACACTTTTGACATGAGCAGAGAATTTTTTTAATTATTGGAGGAAGCTATGACGATTTTGAGAGTTGACTGAGGTGTTATGATGTTATTATTACGATGACTATGTGTATTATGCTGTTGCGGTATGTTTATGATCATTAAGCTGATGCTATATGAGTTATTTGATTATGCAACGTATCTGTTATGATTAAATATTGAAGAAGTGTCGATGAATAAGGTAAGGAATAATGAATAGTGTTTAGGGACTCTGGTTTGTGAAAAAGGTTGTTGGAAACTAAGAATCGTACTTTAAGAGTTATGAAATGTATGTAAATGCGTGAATGTGTTACGATGCCGACGAAAATTTTTTGAACACTGTTATATCAATAACATTTTGTTTCTACAGATTTGTAACACAAATTCTTGACCTGTGAAATGTTTTTATATGAGACTGTCACTGTAGCGGAAACTGCTGTCGTAAATATTTTGGTAAGAAAGTTAAGTGACCCCCTTCACGTAATGCGTCGTGGGCACCCAGCTGTGCGACAGATGCCCAGAAAAAAAGCCATTAGTGTGTGCCTTTCAGAGGCACATGTGGAGAAAAAAATAAGAGGCCATTATCCTCGCTATTGACATTCCTTTGTAGAAAGCATCGTAAATACGACACCCTCAAACTTGAAAACATGATTACACTGTAGAGTTCTTAATTTATGATATTTACTGAAATGAAATGATGAGAAACATTTCATGTCTATTGCCTTGCTCGTTGAAAGATTGTTTACTGCATTATGAAATGCCATATGGCTAGTGAATGACATTTCACGCCTTGCTTTGCCTATTTTGTTTAATATCTAGTACCTAGCTGCACTGCAGCATTGGTTAAAATAAAATTTTATAGATGTACTAATATAAATATTTTATGCCTACAGATCCAGTATATAACCATTTTAAAATCTACTTATAAAAAACCGAGGGAGTACAAAAAGACATTTCCCTTCACAGGAATTGCATACATAATTTTTGTCAATGACTGGGTAACTTATTTAGTAGTGTAAGTTAAGGTGATGCATCACCCTAGTGTTAAGATGTGACATAGGTATTAAACATGGTCATTTTTACTGTAATATTTTTTCTGCTTGAGCTTTGTCATGTTTAGATATAAGTTATTGCATTTGCTGCTGCTGTTCGTCAGGCATAATGTTACTGAATTTGACTTTGTATTATGCTGTTAAGGTAGTTTTACTACGGATTTATTTTTCTTGTTTGCTGCACAGTGCCTTATATTAGTTGTAATATTGCAATTGCTTTGCCAATTTCCATTTTTTTTGCCATTGCAGTTTGTGTTAACTGTCTTGTGCTGCTGCATTGCCTCGTCCCTTAGTTTAGCATCTGAGCTCAGTAGATTTACGTTAGTTTAAGATGGGGTAGGTCATATAAGAGAACAAGTTGTGATGAATTGGAAGAAATACATTGAGAAGCTATAAGAAAATAGTTTGGCCAAAACAGCATTTTGAAAGAGGATATGAACCAAAAAAGTAGGGTTTAGAGACAACAGGTTTAGGTAGGATTTTCTTGGAAATAAATGATGAAGTAAGATAATGGAAAATAAATAATGAGGTAAGAAATATGTGAACATATAAATACAGAAAGCATGCTTGGATAGGATTGTTTTGGTGGAAACAAATGTTGAAATAAGAAAAAAAAGATCTATGGAATGAAGTTTTGGGTTGGACTGCAGTACCAAATGTTACACTGAAAACGAACCCTGTCCTTTCCTTTTGTGTTATCCCACTATGTGTTTGTGTACCCTTGTGTATTTGTTTTCTTCCTGTCTCTGTGTACTGTTTCATAGAATTTTTTTTCTCTTCTAATACTAAGCTACATTCACTGTGATGAGGAATGCTGTTATCCTCAAATATAACTGGCATTAATAATATGTTATTTACTTTGTAAAGATATTTAGACGTTATTTATTCTGTTTTGTTTTAATGCTCAAGTGTAAAGTTGATGTTTCAAAATTTATTCTGATCTTTTATGTATCTACTTATCTCATAATTCCTGCAACACTGATGTATATGTTTATTTATATTATTTTGTAAAGCCTGTATTAATACAAATGTTATCTGTATTATTATGTTTTTAATGATGTATTTTGTACCTTTGTTATTGTATTCTTATGTTATAAAATTGTAATTGACAGAATTTCATCAAATTAAGTAACTTGTAAGTTCCATGTCACTGCACACGTTTCTGTTGGTCATACTATATGGACAATATGTGAGAAGTAGGGCCTGTTAGTGTTTGCACGTGTGTTAATAATTCAGCAAGGGACTGGATAACAGCATTGCTGGTTCTAAGGACAATTCCAAAAACTTTGTGAGTGCACAAGTGGTGGTTATGGACTTGCTATATTATCTGCAAGACTCTTCAATGGTGATAGTGCACCTGCACAGTCACAACACATGGCTACTGGCCATCTCTACAAGGACTACAGTGGGTCTGCATCTTTGATGACCCATCAATACCATTATTTCTACAAGGACTGCAGTGGGTGTGCACCTCAGGTGGCCCACCAATACCGTACTCTCTACCAGGACTACAGTGGTCTGCTCTGTGATGACCTACCTACCAATATTCTTCAAAACTTCGAATGACTCTGCTGTGGGTTTACTCTGTTGTGGCCCATTACCTGTCTGCATGTCAAGAGTCAGCACTGTCTTTTCGTTGGAAGGACAACACTACTTCTTCAAGAGTGCATGAAAATCCACTACTTCCGTGTGCATTTTCTTCTACTGCTCAGACTTTGAGAAAAACACTGCTATTTTACTGTGATGAACGATCAGGACTGTCTTTATGGACTGTGAGAAAATTTTAGCTTTTGACCAACATTGTATAAATAAGTGTGTGCATTTGATATCTTTGTTATTGTAATGATGAAAAATTTTATCAAATCATTATTGGCCACTGCCCAGAACAATTTTTAAAATTTTTTGTGGGGAGCATGGGGGCTATGTAAGTAGGCTGTTTATGTTTTCTTATTGGTAACGTTACGTAGCGCTCTGTATGAAAATCACTGGCTGTGCTGTGTGCAGTCTGTAGCTAGTTTGCATTGTTGTCTGCCATTGTAGTGTTGGGCAGCGGCAGCTGGATGTGAACAGCGCGTAGCGTTGCGCAGTTGGAGGTGAGCCGCCAGCAGTGGTGGATGTGGGGAAGTGAGATGGCGGATTTTTGAGAGCGGATGATCTGGACGTGTGTCCATCAGAAACAGTACATTTGTAAGACTGGATGTCATGAACTGCTATATATATATATTTTTCAACACTATTAAGGTAAATACATTGTTTGTTCTCTATTAAAATCTTTCATTTGCTAACTATGCCTATCAGTAGTTAGTGCCTTCAGTAGTTTGAATCTTTTATTTAGCTGGCAGTAGTGGCGCTTGCTGTATTGCAGTAGTTCGAGTAACGGAGATTTCTGGTGAGGTAAGTGATTTGTGAAAGGTATAGGTTAATGTTAGTCAGGGCCATTCTTTTGTAGGGATTTTTGAAAGTCAGACTGCGTTGCGCTAAAAATATTGTGTGTCAGTTTAAGCACAGTCATGTATAATTTTTCTAAGGGGACGGTTCACATTCTGTATGTTAATTTAAAGAACATACCTGTTACCAACTGTTGGTCTAAAATTATGAGACTTATGTTTGTGACTATTACAGCGCCATCTATCACAAAGCGAAAAAAGTGGTCCAACTAAGACATTCATATTTCTTTACGTACTACAGGAATATGTACTAAAAAATGGGGGTTCCTATTTTTAAAAAAACGCAGTTGATATCCGTTTGACGTATGGCAACGCCTTCTAGCGTGCCAACCATAGCGCCATCTGGTTATCCCCTTCAAGCTAGACAAGTTTCGTTCTTTGTAGTTTTTTCGTTTGATACTTATTTCGTGAGATATTTGGCCCGGTCACGATCAATGGGCTACCCTATATATATATATATATATATATATATATATATATATATATATATATGTGTGTGTGTGTGTGTGTGTGTGTGTGTGTGTGTGTGTGTGTGTGTGTGTGTCTGTGTCTGTGTGAGGACTGTAAAAGTATAATTCCACACGAAATAACATACAAGCCATGAAGACTAGAGAACAACAAACGTCAGATGTGAACACTAACATTGCCCCTCGGCTTCCGCTGCACTGGTCGCCTTGGTTTGCCTCACCGGCAGCCGGCCGTAGCAGTGAGTGATTCGGGCTTTCCACAGCAGCGGCCGTGTAACCTGTGGCGCCACCGAACTAGCGTGAAATGCCTGTTGCAGTGTACCTCCCGACAACCACGTAGAGTCTGTGCAGTATACAGTGACCGATACACAGGGACTGGTTTTCGTCCAAAGCGCTGGGCGAGTTCATTCGTTCGTTCGAAAGGGGACGCCAACAATGTCTGCCAGCTTTTGGCCGATCGGAGATGACAGGACCAAGGAGCGCGCTCTGCAGTCTTTCTCAAACGACTTTACGGAAATTATTCAGTAAGGAAGTTCATTTCTGTTTTACGTATAGCCTCATATGTCAGCTTCATGATGATGTACCCATCATTTCGTTAATAGTCATAGTTATTGTCATATTTACATGGAAGTAATACACTGAGCGAAAATAGAAAAAGTTTTCAAAGGAAAATAGGGGTCGCTATGATTTTGTGTTTGGTGTCAAATTTATCTAAAATATATTTTGTTTGGACTTGGGTAGATGTCTCCAATCTCGAGAAAACTGATCTGGTGTAGTACAATGATTTGAGATCGCACCGCGATGGCAATAAAACCAGAGTGAAATATCCACAACATTCCTATTATTTCATAAACGTTTTGAGATATCGAGATAAGATTTTGGAAAATGTCAGCACACGAAAGAGGACAGTATTTCACCATTTGATTATGATGCAAAATTTCATTATCTACCGTGTTTTTCCATTAACTACAGACTTTTTCAAAGAAAGAATGTAATTTAAAGGCCATCGATAGCTGGTGAAACGAGAATTGCTATGGGTTTTGGAACAACATAAGTGAACACGTAAGTCGTTTATTTTGTACCGACGGTGTGCTTTTTCATAAGCTACTGACCTTAATTTTCCTCAGTGCCTCACTTAATAAATTAATAACTCACTGTTTCAGAATTATCTTGCAGATGTGTCTACACAAAATGTTAGTGAGATAACAAGGTGTAAATTCCACTGTATTCTGGCAAAAAATCAAATTTTAACAAGATAAATGTGTCGGTTTTACCAAACGTTCGCCACTCTTGACACGCTTCTAAAAGTCGCAAACAATCTGGGAGAAAATACACCGCTGGTTTTTCTTTCTCTTTGCATTTTCAATGGAATTCTTTTCAGACAATAACTAAAACGGAGGTCACAGTAGATCTTTTTGAATGGTCACCATGCAAGTGTGGGCATGGAGGGGCTCCACTTAAAATCGGCAGGAAATATGAAGGTTCAGTTTAGAACGGCTCTTCCCCTCCTGTGCTTGACATTTTCCCACAGCGCCTGCCTGCAAACCAGACCACTACCGCTCACCTCATGTAAGCCCTGCCAATTACACATCTACTGACCACGTTATTCTGCGTGTACTCTGCTGGCGCATTTGCCCAAGAGCTGGATAAGTCTGAAACGACCTTATGGTGGGACGACTTATAGGAAGCCTCTATATACACTCCTGGAAATGGAAAAAAGAACACATTGACACCGGTGTGTCAGACCCACCATACTTGCTCCGGACACTGCGAGAGGGCTGTACAAGCAATGATCACACGCACGGCACAGCGGACACACCAGGAACCGCGGTGTTGGCCGTCGAATGGCGCTAGCTGCGCAGCATTTGTGCACCGCCGCCGTCAGTGTCAGCCAGTTTGCCGTGGCATACGGAGCTCCATCGCAGTCTTTAACACTGGTAGCATGCCGCGACAGCGTGGACGTGAACCGTATGTGCAGTTGACGGACCTTGAGCGAGGGCGTATAGTGGGCATGCGGGAGGCCGGGTGGACGTACCGCCGAATTGCACAACATGTGGGGCATGAGGTCTCCACAGTACATCGATGTTGTCGCCAGTGGTCGGCGGAAGGTGCACGTGGCCGTCGACCTGGGACCGGACCGCAGCGACGCACGGATGCACGCCAAGACCGTAGGATCCTACGCAGTGCCGTAGGGGAACGCACCGCCACTTCCCAGCAAATTAGGGACACTGTTGCTCCTGGGGTATCGGCGAGGACCATTCGCAACCGTCTCCATGAAGCTGGGCTACGGTCCCGCACACCGTTAGGCCGTCTTCCGCTCACGCCCCAACATCGTGCAGCCCGCCTCCAGTGGTGTCGCGACAGGCGTGAATGGAGGGACGAATGGAGACGTGTCGTCTTCAGCGATGAGAGTCGCTTCTGCCTTGGTGCCAATGATGGTCGTATGCGTGTTTTGCGCCGTGCAGGTGAGCGCCACAATCAGGACTGCATACGACCGAGGAACACAGGGCCAACACCCGGCATCATGGTGTGGGGAGCGATCTCCTACACTGGCCGTACACCACTGGTGATCGTCGAGGGGACACTGAATAATGCACGGTACATCCAAACCGTCATCGAACCCATCGTTCTACCGTTCCTAGACCGGCAAGGGAACTTGCTGTTCCAACAGGACAATGCACGTCCGCATGTATCCCGTGCCACCCAACGTGCTCTAGAAGGTGTAAGTCAACTACCCTGGCCAGCAAGATCTCCGGATCTGTCCCCCATTGAGCATGTTTGGGACTGGATGAAGCGTCGTCTCACGCGGTCTGCACGTCCAGCACGAACGCTGGTCCAACTGAGGCGCCAGGTGGAAATGGCTTGGCAAGCCGTTCCACAGGACTACATCCAGCATCTCTACGATCGTCTCCATGGGAGAATAGCAGCCTGCATTGCTGCGAAAGGTGGATATACACTGTACTAGTGGCGACATTGTGCATGCTCTGTTGCCTGTGTCTATGTGCCTGTGGTTCTGTCAGTGTGATCATGTGATGTATCTGACCCCAGGAATGTGTCAATAAAGTTTCCCCTTCCTGGGACAATGAATTCACGGTGTTCTTATTTCAATTTCCAGGAGTGTATTTACCTTGCAGTTTTTGAAATAATTCGATTCTTCCATGCTTGGCAGCGAAAATGTATACAAATTGGGTGGCAGTGGCATGTGTTCTGATCTTTTTGTGAACGAAGTTTTAGGATGTGTTTTACTAGAAAGAAGATGATAGTGAGGTTTAGTGAGAATTATCATTTAAGAATCCAGTCGATTTGAATACCTCCTTAGTACTACCATTATATTCCCATACAGGTCTGCAATTCGCCATAGGTGTAATGTAACCTATGACTCTTCGTGTAGGTACATCTGGTCTTGGTTATCACACAGCATATCGTATTTGAGCCGCGCGGGATTAGCCGGGCGGTCTAGGGCGCTGCAGTCATGGACTGTGCGGCTGGTCCTGGCGGAGGTTCGAGTCCTCCCTCGGGCATGGGTGTGTGTGTTTGTCCTTAGGATAATTTAGGTTAAGTAGTGTGTAAGCTTTCCAACGACAGTGCCTTGATTATTTTTCACTCTTGCTTCCAAGATCGGGGACAGAAATGCCTCTATCGTTCCCCTGCCTTTTCTAAATCCAAATTGACCGTCATCTAACGGACCATCAGTTTAGTTTTCCATTCTTCTGTATATTAATCTTGTCATTAGCTTGGAAGCATGAGCTGTTAAGCTGAATTTACGATTCTTTTTGCTTTTATCGGTCCTTGGTATATTTTGTGATGTCATTTTTCTGAATGAATCATGTTACATCGGCAGTCTCATAGATTCTGCCCACAAACGTGAACAGTCGTTTGGTTGCGACTTCCCACCCTTAGTTTAGAGATTTCGATGGAATGTTGCCTGTCCCTTCTGCCTTATTTGATTCCAAGTCTTCCAGAGCTCTTTTAAATTCTGGCTCTGATGTCTTCCTTAACGACACACCGCCTCCCTCTAGAGAACTGAAATATAAGCCCAAGATAGCTCGGCCAGAAGGGCACAGTAAGGGAATGTAGAATAACACCGAAATATCACTGTGCTGTAAGGGTGCAGCGGATGACAACCGACAAGATATTGCTATGAAATGGCACTCCCAAACATCTCTACTGGTTGTCAGGCCGTATGGCAGGTGACAGGTAGGCTGGTATGCCGCAATTGCCTTGGGCGTCTCCAGACACGTCTTCAGCCTGGCATCTCATTGACTGGAGTAGAAATGCCTTCAGTGATAGTCCCGCTTCGAACTGAGCCCAGCGAAGAAGATTCTGGAGACAGCCCAGACATCGATGCGATATCAACCAGACAATCGCCTGACATACAGCCCAACAACCGGGAGTGATGGGCTGAGGTGCTATTTAATTTCATAGCAGGACCCCTTTGGTTGTCGCACAGCACAGCGGTACACAACTATGTTTTATGTCCTGATTGCTGCCCTTCATGGCAAGCCATCCTAAACCCACATTTCAGCAATCCAATACCTGCCTACACGCTACGAGATTTTCTGCTCCCTGACTTCCTGCTTACCAATGCCTATCTTCATCAGCAAGTTCGCAGTATCTCTCCCCTGATGCGATCGTTTGGAGCATTATGGGCAGGGCCCTCCAACGAGTTAAGGTTTTTGACGATCTAAGGTGCCTGTTGGACAGATCTTGTCGTGATCTCTGGAGGACATCCAAGAAATCTTTAAACCAGCTGCAGCTTCGGTCGCAGGTTCGAATCCTGCCTCGGGCATGGATGTGTGTGATGTCCTTCGGTTAGTTAGGTTTAAGTAGTTCTAAGTCTAGGGGACTGATGACCTCAGATGTTAAGTCCCATAGTGCTTATAGCCATTTGAACCATGTTTTTTTTCAACCAGTGTCAAGCTGAATAACTGCTTCCACAAGGGCTGGTTCTGGACCAAAGCATTACTGTCTTGCTCTGCTCTGGTATTCCTTGTCACAGTATCCACATCCATAGCGAATTTCAAATGTGTCTCAAACTTCCTCAATACATTTGTATCCAGTTTCTTCCACACTGATTATTCCAGACGATTCTCTTTACCTTCAATCTACTCTTCATTGTCAGTATGTTATTTCAGTAACATTTATGCACAAAACAAAAAGACATTACAAATCTCATGGCCGTTTTGACTGGGCGTGGACACGACTGAGTTACTAAGGAATTGGTGGGGGGGGGGGGGGGGGGGAACATGACTCATCTCGTCACACTTAGTGGTCCTTCGTCATGAGGTGTAGTCGGGAGTCACTTTGCCTCGGAGCAGTGTGATAGCTAGTCGGCTATTCCACTGGACAGTCCCATGTTTGTGCTTCGTATAAGAATCTGCTAGCGCTCGTGATTTGTAAGCAACGTCCTCCCTGTCCAAAGCTAACTTTCTAAGCAGGCTGACTTCTTACATAGTTCTTTGGTTTCTCACTCTTTCCTGTGGGAATTCTTGGCACTTTTGTGTACCCTCCCTCCCAGAACATGTGGGGTGCTTGTGTTTCCGACAGTTATAACTACTTTACGCCGGTAATAACGGCTGCTCTCAGCAAGAAGAATCCACACACCTTCACGTGTGCATTTTTGAAGCTCTGTCCCAGTGGCGGCGGTTGCCCATGAAATTTCGGCACGTTTCTCTTTGTCCACTAGGATCTTGGCCAGGTGTCAATTTTAAAGCGAGGCGAGGGTACCCTCCCACATAATCCCTCAGTGGTAGCGTAATGGCCTCGATCTCCACGTCTTAGGTACTCTTTACACCGGGTCTGGGTTCCTCCTGCGTTGCTCGTGCTATGATTCGGCGAAGACGGACGCCGGTGGAAGTATCACACAGATCCTTGTCATGACTATTGATCTTCTCATACAGAAGATTGAGAGGCATGGCAAAATGGCTCATCAACATTGAAGAGCCAAAAGAAACTTGAACACGGGCCTAATATTGTGTAGGGCCACCTCGAGCATGCAGAAGTGCCACAACAAGACGTTCAAGGATTCGACTGATGTCTGAAGTAGTGCTGGAGGGAATTAATACCATGAATCTTGCAGGGCTGTCCATAAATTCGTAAGAGTAAGTAGGAGTCGAGATCTCTCCTGAAAAGCACATTGCAAGGCATCCCTGATGTGATCAATAATGTTCATGTCTGGGGAGTTTGGTGGCCAGCAAAAGTGTTTAAACTCAGAAGAGTGTTCCTGGAGCCACTTTGTAGCAATTCAGGGCGTGTGGGGTGTCGCATTGTCGTACTAAAATTTTCCCTAGTACGTCAGAATGCAAAATGGACATGAATATCCAGGTGATGAAACAAGATGTTTACATACGTGTCACCTGTCAGAGTCATACGTAGACGTAATAGGTGTGCCATATCACTGCAGCCGCACACACCCCACACCATTATAGAGCCTCCACAAGCTTGAACAGACCCCTGATGACATGCAGGATCCATTGACTCATGAAGTTGTCTCCATACTCGTACACATCCATCCGCTCGATAATTCGAAACGAGACTCATCTGACCAGGCAACATGTTCCCCGTCATCAAGAGTTCAACAGGCCCAGGCGAGACGTTAAGCTTTGTGTCGTGCACGCATCAAGGATATACGAGTAGGCCTTCGGCTCCGAAAGCCCGTATCCATGGTCTTTCGTCGAATGGTTCGCACGCTGACACTTGTTGATGGTCCAGCATAGAAATCTCCAGCAATGTGCAGAAGGGTTGCGCTTTTGTCACGTTAAACAATTCTCTTCAGTCGTCGTTGGTCCCGTTCTCGCAGGATCTTTTTCCGGCCACAGCAATGTTGGATATTTGATGCTTTACCGGCTTCCTGATATTCACTGTACACTCGTGAAATGGTAGTACTGGAAAATTCACGCTTCATCGCTGCCTCGGAGATGCTGTGTCCCAACGCTCGTGCACCGACTATGATATCACGTTCAAGCTCACGTAAATCTCGATAACCTGTGACCGGTCTAACAACTGCGCCAGACGCTTGTGGTCTTATAGAGGTGTTGCCGACCGGAGCTCCCTATTTCGCCTGTTTACATATCTCTCCATTTGAATACGTATGCCTATACCCGTTTTCTCGGCGCTCCAGTTAAAATACTTATTGAAAGAAACACATAAACTTCACTCACTAATGTGAGGATACTTCAGTTGTTCGCTAGTGTGTGAAGCCCAGTCGACTACTTACCCAACTGTTTGCCTTTGATAAATAGACACAAGATATCCACAAATAAACAATGATGAAAACAAGTAAATTGTACAT
This sequence comes from Schistocerca cancellata, assembly GCF_023864275.1. Taxonomy (NCBI): domain Eukaryota; kingdom Metazoa; phylum Arthropoda; class Insecta; order Orthoptera; family Acrididae; genus Schistocerca; species Schistocerca cancellata. The sequence goes on from NC_064632.1 coordinate 566,806,379, forward strand.
GAGGAACGCAAAACACTTCGAATGTGGTGACAACGAAGCAGTAGTACCTAAGACATATGCACATGAAACGAGCATGTGGGAATAAAAATAAATCATACGGTGAAATACTGTTCCTCACAGAGGTATATGTCGCAAATGAAAAAAGGTCCATACGAAGAAAAGACTCGTAGAATTAAAACATATGATACAAAAACGGACTTTACAGTGTATTAATGTTGATCAAAGTGTTCAATGTCACAAATGCCAACATGTAAAAGACACAAGACGCTATGACTTAGAACATTTGACACAAAAGCTAGCCTCACAGAGTATTAATGTTAGTCAAAGGGCTCTATTAAAGGGGTACAAGGTGGGTGTCTGTTCAAACACGTTGTCACAGAAAACAACAAATTTTTGATAACATGCATATTTCGACTGCCATTGGCCATGCCAGAAGGGATTAGATGGGTAACACTTTAACATTTTTACCAACAGTGCAGTATGTTTCTTTTAAGTGAGTTTCTTTCCCTAGCTTATAACACACACAAAAACTGGATTGATACCTTCCTTCCTACCACAGAACCTAAAATCATTATGTGTAATGTACGCATTAGTGATCTTGGAAGGTCTCATTCCTATTTAACGTCAGCTCAGCAAATGGACGCAAACGCTGAAAATAGAAAAAAGAGTTCGTGTACTTAACTTTGTATTCTCGAGTGATTTTAGCCTTCCCTTGAATTATAAAATGCTAAATACTTTTATTCACCAAGTAGTGTCACCTGAGTGAACCACATAAACAGACTTGAATATCAACAATAAAAAGAAACAGATCGTGCACGTATTATCCAGCTTTGTATGTCCTTAACTTCTAGCATGCACAATGATATTATTCACTAAATTTAATAGTGTCAGCTGTGTGAGCCATGCAGATGGGTTTGTATGTCAAAATTTAAAAACAAGATTGTGTGTGTTACTTAATGTGGTGTACTTAAGTGATTTTACCACACCCCGAAATTTTAACATCCAAAATAATACCAACATCCTTCAGTCTACCTTTCATGCAGGCTACTTTCCCTGCCAACTGCAGAGCATCTCTGTATGCTGCAAAAGATTTCTCATCAAATATATTTGCGTGTCTGATTCTCACCAGCCAGGCTAGTGTCTCTCAGTTGCTATGAATATGAAGTGATAAAAGAAGATTATGAAAAAATGAACTCAGTTAAGTATTCACAGAAAAAGACAAAAAAATAACGAACATGGAAATGGCAATACCTGATAATCCTACACTGCGGGAAGTCTTGCGTTATCAAATGCAGGCGAATCCTCTGAGCCTCATGCTGCACATTGCAATGGCGCACATAACCCATACTCATGCACACCGAGTGTCTACAGGAGCACAGAAAAATGGCTATCTAAGCACAATTAATATGTACTGATACTATGACAGAAAATGACTTGTTAACATTTATCTACAGCTGTCTACACTGCTTGTGCTGCCGCCATGGGCCACCTTCTCTGTCTAACATTGATAGCGACCCAAGAGACAGAAGAACCCCATGCGGCGAAGGCCAGAGTCATGGACATGGGAGCCATTCTGTAACCATAGAGGAGGTGGACAGAAGGACACCCTCACCTCACTTAACAATAGACACCTTCTGAAGACCATTGTGGACAATGAGAAGCATGCCACAGAATTAAAAATTATGGACACCTGCAGTCACTACATTGCAGGTGGAGATGTGTGGGACTAAGGAACTATATAACACATATGATGTTGTAAGCCATCACCAGCACACCAGGCGGCAAAGAGGTTGTGAGAAGATCAATAATGGGCACAAGCAATGCGCCTATCAGGAAGGGAAGGTGTGTAGGACTAAGGAACTATGTAACACGTATGATGGTGTAAGCCATCACCAACACACCAGGTGGCAAAGAGGTTGTGAGAAGATCAATAGTTGGTACAAGCAATGCGCCTATCTGGAAGGGAAGGTGTGTAGCACTAAGGAACTATGTAACACGTATGATGGTGTAAGCCATCACCAGCACACCAGGTGGCAAAGAGGTTGTGAGAAGATCAATAGCGGGCACAAGCAATGCGCCTATCTGGAAGGGAAGGTGTGTAGGACTAAGGAACTATGTAACACGTATGAAGGTGTAAGCCATCACCAGCACACCAGGTGGCAAAGAAGTTGTGAGAAGATCAATAGTTGGTACAAGCATTGCGCTTATCAGGAAGGGAAGGTGTGTAGGACTAAGTAACTATGTAACACGTATGATGGTGTAAGCCATCACCAGCACACCAGGCGGCAAAGAGGTTGTGAGAAGATCAATAGTGGGCACAAGCAATGCGCCTATCAGGAAGGGAAGGTGTGTAGGACTAAGTAACTATGTAACACGTATGATGGTGTAAGCCATCACCAGCACACCAGGTGGCAAAGAGGTTGTGAGAAGATCAATAGTGGGCACAAGCAATGCGCCTATCCAGAAGGGAAGGTGTGTAGGACTAAGTAACTATGTAACACGTATGATGGTGTAAGCCATCACCAGCACACCAGGCGGCAAAGAGGTTGTGAGAAGATCAATAATGGGCACAAGCAATGCGCCTATCAGGAAGGGAAGGTGTGTAGGACTAAGGAACTATGTAACACGTATGATGGTGTAAGCCATCACCAACACACCAGGTGGCAAAGAGGTTGTGAGAAGATCAATAGTTGGTACAAGCAATGCGCCTATCTGGATGGGAAGGTGTGTAGGACTAAGGAACTATGTAACACGTATGAAGGAGTAAGCCATCACCAGCACACCAGGTGGCAAAGAAGTTGTGAGAAGATCAATAGTTGGTACAAGCAATGCGCTTATCAGGAAGGGAAGGTGTGTAGGACTAAGGAACTATGTAACACGTATGATGGTGTAAGCCATCACCAGCACACCAGGCGGCAAAGAGGTTGGTGGAAGATCAATAGTGGGCACAAGCAATGCGCCTATCAGGAAGGGAAGGTGTGTGGGACTAAGTAACTATGTAACACTTATGATGGTGTAAGCCATCACCAGCACACCAGGCAGCAAAGAGGTTGTGAGAAGATCAATAGTGGGCACAAGCAATGCGCCTATCAGGAAGGGACCAAATACCGACTAGCAGGCAATGCGCCGCCAACGCCCTCTCGGCCGCCGGTATTTAGATCGCCGCCACGGACTAGAGGGCCCTGTCAGCCATCCAGTAAGTCAACGAGTCATCAGTCGCAGCCCAGTGGGAGTCGCCGTCGCAGTTAGATCAGCCTCTAGCTCAGAGTCTGTAGTACCTAGCAGCCAGAGTGGTGAATGTATTGTACTTCACCGTCAATGAGGCTAACGTGGACTGTTGCAGAAGAGGCTGTACCACATCGACAATTCTGTTCTGATTAATAAGGAACCCTGTTAATACATGTGTGTAGGTGTGTTACAGAAAGAGGATACCGGCCACCAAGAACAACACCTCTTTGCTTCTCACGGTACAAACCTACAGTGACAATGAGACGACACAAAAAGGTGTCAGCCTGTTTAAAAAGATCTTTTCTGCACAGGATGGACTTTGTGGTTGTATATCACGAACACCAGCAGACACTTAGACGAAGCACAAACAGGAGACTGTACAGGTGTCATGCAGAGAGCGCCATTACAAAGGGGTGTCGTGTGGATGTTTTCACAGCAATTTAGGAATGCAGTAGAACATTGAAACAATGTACCACCAACGCTGGAAAGAAGGTTTGACGTGAAATCGTGGGAAAGACGCAAGTTCTCGAGTCACACACCAGCCCTCGCAAGACACAGAACTGTCACCCCGCACACGGAGGCGTGGGCATGAAACGGCTATAAGACGTTGGGTGGTATTGCAAATTTTACGGGGTAAACGGCAGTAATGGGAGGAACAAAATTTCGAGGAGACGTTGAGCTGAGAGAGGGGTGACGACTGATGACACAGCGAAATCGCTGCATGGTCACGGCAACATACGGGGACCTGTCAACATGGGCCCTCGCTACATTGCCGCGGGACACTGAGGAAGTCACAGCATAGTTCTTGGGCGACGCGGCCTCCGGCATCGCTATACGACGAGCGACCACGAAAGTTGGGGAGACGAGTCGCTTCCGTCCCCCTCCACTCACCATTCCCTTAATAACTGTGTCCACGCCCTGGCATATCGGCCCTGAGGTTTGAATTTTTTGTGTTTTGTCTCGTCTGTAAAAGCTGCTGAAATAAATGCAGTCATTCCATGTTTCCATCATCGAAACAGTCTTTTCCAGTCGCATATAGATCTCTTAATCTCATAACTATATGTTTTCTGATTCGACTTTATCACCCATGTTTTGATTCCCAATGTAGGGCGACCTCATTGGTAATTAGCATTTATGTGGTGTAACAGAGAGTTTTGAAGGATTCATTAAACTTTTGGCGCCCAACGTGTGGCGATCTAATTCCTCATCTACATGTTATTTCACGCTGGAGAGGAGAATTTTTCTTAGTTCGCTACAACTTGTTGTTGACTCTCCAATCAAGATAAAATGCTCTGTCCTCCTCAAAAGAAATCCACATTTCAGATGTAAAGCTTCTTTGTACGGATTATATTTTACACACAACAAAGTAAAATTCTACCTTATTGTCGTAAACCGACTAAAACAGGTCAGTACTTTTAGACAATCTTTGAGAAATTTTCATCAAGTCGTTCAGTTAAATGTTTATCCTTTGTTTCACTCTATTAGTTCTGGGCGCCAACAATAATAAAAACTCAGCACAATAATGTTACTCTCCTCACTTTAAAGACGAGTAAAGCATGGTGGATGTGTATACCGTCATTTCTGTAGGAAGTGGTCTGAAATTTGCCGGTAGGTAAAGGTCACAAACAATTCAGATATAAGCATGTCAATAAGATATCTATGACCAAGTCCTACTTTGTGGAGTTTTCTAATAGTTCTGCTTACAGTAATATAATTACGCTTCCATTAGTAAGCTAGATAGATATTCCATATTTTTCATTTATTTCCAGTGATTTCTGCAGTAATTTGCAAAATTAATCGAGAGAAGTCGCTTTATTTTTGGTTTTATTATGGCAGTTTCTAACTAAAGCTCTTTAGGGCTCATCGAAAACTTACGATATGTCTGTTACTAAATGGGTGCAGCACAACATGTACTGTGAACAACGTCTGTCTTGTGTTCGCTGAAATCTAATGTGCCTGTTAGACATTTTCATGTTGCCCAGAAGAATTAAAGTTACATAAAATGAAATCTACGGTGGAACTAAGGAACGAACTGCAAGTAACAACAAGCGTCTCTCGTAAGTACACGCCAGTCATATATCCCCAGTACTATGGAAAAACATGAGTTGCTGGTACTGTTTTTATAGTTAAAGGATAAAACTGCTAATTTTATATTGGAAAAATTTGCACGTGTTACATATTGACGAACGATATATCATGATTTTCCCTTAAAGAACGATATTTTAGATTCCATCACCTATTTCCAACATTACAAAACAGCCTCAACTAACGTTAAGCTGACAAATAATCAGTAAAGCACATTCAAAACCGATATTTGCGAAGTAGCATCAAAAGCAATTCGGTGATCCAGTGTAGTGTACACAACTTTACGAGATCATTTGCCCAACTAGGTAGCTAATGGAGTAGAATTTACTCAAAGCAACGGATGTGCAGTTCACGGATCACTATTTCGGCTTTTTAAACACTGCATGATGACACAGAGTTAATGAAACATGTTAAATGAGTAAAAGGGCTAGGTTGAGGTGACTGTGTAACATTTCTTTCGAAACTGCATTTAATCAAAAACATGTTGTTAACCAAATTTTACTACAGCACAACATTCCCATAAAACCCAGCAAAATTTATAAACAGAAAACTGTCTTCTAATCGTGATGATGTCATAATCCACAGCCAAATATAATTTTAAACAGTTACTCAGACACATCTTACCAACTTGCTCGGCGGATACAAGGATGAAATATGAAATAAATTTAGAAACTGCACCATAACAACAATAATAACATCTTTCATAAAACGGTGTGGTTTACACTCATCCAGTAATCGTGCACGGAAACAACCACACTGGAGATATGATTGCAATTAAAGTGCAATTAAACTCTAAAAATCTTACATTCACCATGAAGTGTTCTTTCACTGGTGGCAGCAGGAAGTCAGGGAATGGCCAAACTCAAGATTCAACATCACACGTGGTTGACAACATCTAGATTTATTTCACGAAAAAATTTTAATTTTCCTTAGCAATGGAATGAAGCGAGAGGCCAGTTAACAACAACCAATAATCATAGAGCAGAAGAAGGGCTGAAAAATTTGCATTGAAATTTCTCCCATTTTATTAAAAAATAATTACAACTTGGCCAACATCATCAATCACAGAGTGACAGAAGGCTTAGTATTTATTTTAAAACTCTCTTCAAAAATGTACAGCAGAATGAAAATCAATAATCACCAAGCGCCATAAAGCTTAGAAACTTCCTTGAAAATTTTTAAATATTACAAAAGATCAAGATCAATACAAGGCTTCAGAAGGCGTAGAAATATTCCGTTAAGACAGTAAATGCCCCGCTTCGAACGAACTAGGGCACGGTGGTGGCTACCAGGAATACAACAAATGTAAAAACAGTGACAGCAAGCAGTCCTCTAGGGATTGAAACGTTTGGTAAATTCCATATCTGTGGTTAACTAAATTTGCATTAGAGATTAGCTTGGTAAAATTTAGCAACTGCCCGATGGTTTGAAACCGTCCTATTTGCACAATTCTGACGCTCGATTCCGTGATAAGAATGCAGGAATGAGCAAATTTAACGAGGGACGGAAAATTAAGAAGAATTCCGGGGCAGAGAGTAGCAACAAGCAAAAGGTGGGCAACACAGTCGTGCTCCTCTCAGAATCCTATGTCCGGCAATATGCTCAATCTGGCAACATTGTTGACTGCGTCACTTCCCAGAGGAAGTCTTGACTTCAGTCTTAGTACATTATTCTTGACTACGACCATAATCGTGAGGTAAAACGCGAGACTAGCTAATACGACGTCTGGTAACTAAAAGTACACGTCGACAAAGTTTTTATCGCCCCTTTCCGCTTGGTACTGAAGCTATGAGTGTAATTTAAGCAAATCTAAAATAGATTTCGCTTTCTGTGACACTGGTTATTACGGTTTGTTCCAACAATGTTTTAGCGAAAGATTTCTCTGCCGACCATGTGCCTCTGAACGCCACATGCGTCTGAGTTCTCTGGGATCCGTTTACTGCCTACCGGCGGGGGCTGAGGCAATGCGTTGTCTCGCCTTCTGCCGACACCGATTGCTCCACTCCGCACTCTCGAACATGTAAAATGCTTTAATGTTGTTGAGTGGTGACCCATAAAATCTGTCTACGATTTGTGTTTCACTCTTGATAGCAAAGGAGGCACAAAACCGTTTTTATTTTATGATTATTTTATTACACTAGAATGCAAAAGATCAATGTGGCACACAATTAATTTCATTGTTTCTGATCCAGTGCAATACAATTGAAACGTCACATTCTGTTCTTTTTTCTTTCACGGGAGGTTCCTCAAATAATTTATTATTGTCATGGTTTCATATGTGTTAGTCAAGGCAAATGCAATGTAATGTGTTTGATTTCTTTCTTTGATTCTCTATGGTAAATGGATGCAAAAGATTGTCTCAATACGTATCAGAACCTGCTCTATAACTACTCAGGCAAATTGCTTGTTTTAAGGTCTATACCTTAATTAATGGAGAAGTGAACGCTGTTCACAAGTGATATTTAAAATAGTCCATTGGATTTAAGGCGACAAAATTGCCCATATTTGGAGCTACCCAGAGAAAAAGTAAGTTGCTAGAGCCGCTGTTAGCAAATGTCTGCAGGGAGTTCCTAATTGCTACTGTGGAAATTTAGCATAGAGGCCCTATAGTAAATCAAGAGGTTCATTTCCTTCATACTTATCACCCTGGAATGTGAGTCTTAAGTGAAGAACAATATTGAAATTCGTATCGCTGATGGTCGATTCGAATTTCTTCAGAGACGCTGGTATTGCGAAGCAGCTTGGCAGTCAGAAAGCCAAGATTTATGACCATTAACACAAGTTACTGAGTCGAGCCACCAAGAGGATTTGATGTGTCAAGGTTTTCTTCCGATTTCAGTACAGAATTTTTTCTGGAAATTCGCAGTTCCATAAAATATATCAGAAAAAAAGCTCACATACGCTGTCTCCTACCACGGTTACAACTGACGACTGATTGAGCCGTTCTGACCCGAGACACGGGCGGTACCACCGGACTACGGACACACTGCTGCCTGTACGCCACTCTCATCATGGTATTTGTCGCTCAGCCTCATAACGCATCGCGAAAGATAATAAAAGTTGTCGTTTATGTGAAGAATAGCATTTATTTAGATAAAAAAATTGAATTTCCTGTCTCAGTGTCTCAGTTTACATGAGGATTATATAGCACGAGTCATTCAAATGGAAAATGAATATCAAGTGAATTTAGTGAATCAGTTCAGTACCATACGCTAAAGTAATTGCACTGTCACAGTGTTGCCTAATGTTTGTAACGATGTTGCCAATTCTTAGCTGTGCTAGGAACAGCTCTGAAGCGGTATGCAAGGAGAATCCCGTGCTCGTGTCATAGGAGGATATGGAGAGGAGGCGCGGGGTCTGGTTGATATGCAGCGTTTTCTCCTACCAGTTGTGTCAAACATTCAGGTGTGTAATCTTCCATCACAGTTACAGTTTCCTACAAAATATTTACGAATAAAACACTTAACTTGTTACTTGTGACAAAAGATTATTTCAGTACAATAAAAAGTCTTTGGAAATCACTTATGCCCACCTGTCACAAAAGTAAGATAACAGACACTTTGCACATCGAAATCGATTGAACCTATGTGCAGTCTTGTGACGATTTTTAATGTATTTTCATTCGTCGTCACTACTAACGGTATTTGACGTTTTTGACTCCCTTAACGCGGAATTTGATCCCTTCGTGACAATACAGCTCGGCTACAATTTGTTTTTTGTTCAGAACTGCAGATTCCTCAACATCTACACATATTGCGCGTAAATGGGTTCGAATCCTGGCCCGGCACTAAAGATTTCATTATGTATTATCAAGATATATCATGAGAACACCTACCTCCTGGTGGACAATAAATTCGATTTTTAATGTATTTTCATTCGTCGTCAACTCTAACGAGATCACTGTAAGTTCCAGATGTTATTCCGAGATGCTGGTGGAGAAAAATTCAGTAGCTGACGTCTCTTTGTGTGTAGTCAACAACGGTATGTGTGGAGCTCTATTCCCAGTCAGCACTGAATTCTTCGCCATATTATTTCTAGTTCAAACATGCTCACATGTCGTTGCTGGTGCAACAATCCCATATTTAAGGTTCGTTTTCTCTAGAATATAACAGCGATAGGTGACGGATTGCAGTCCTGGGAAGGAAAAAATTAATGTTTCGTCTCGTAATTTCAGTTAAAACATCTAGCTACTGCCAAGAAAATCCAATATGTCACAGTTGATTGTGCTTCGATATCTATCCGATTAGGTTCTGGGTTCGAATCCCTGTCCAACACAAAGCTTTACCTCACGGCATTTCAAACAAGTTATTTGTTAAGAAGCAATATTTAACATCTCTCGTAGTTCGTTGACAAGGACAATAAGTGCTGGGTAGGAATTCGCGTCCTTTAAAAGTGTTTGCGTTATGTAATTTAAAGTTGATATTTGCTAACTGATACTGTCTAAAATCGAGGTATATCACTTTCTGTGTACATAATCAGGAATGACTGTTAGTTTCCGTCAGTCACGATATCTTTGCTTAATCTGCATGACCTGAATTTGAATCCATTTGCAGAACGAGACGGTTCGTCGTGTTATTTGAAATTCATACATATTCTCAACTAGCTGCTCGTGAATAACTTAAATTTTTAAGGTTATTTTGTGTTAAATAATAAGTACGGTATGTTGCCTTGAAGAGGAAATCATGAATACGACAAACTTATTACGTGCATTAACTATCGGACGTAATAATGAGAGTGGTAACATTTCAGGTATGTCATTTATTGTGTGCTTACAAGCCTTAAGGACAGTCTTATCTGTGCTAAGGTGTTCCCTGATGTTTCTAGTATCGTGGTATTACTTTACATCTTGAGTTATTGCGATACAGAGCAGTGTTTTCTAGTGGTGACTTGTTGAAACCATTCTCAATTGTCAAACGACTGTACCAAGGAGCGATTAGAGGACCTGCTAGACAGCTGCGTTATGTGGGTTGCATGCGAATCAGGCGAAATGCAATTAAGGTCGTTCGAATAGTTTTGAGCGCGACTGTACGTGTTTCAAGGTTTTACTGACCTTCATGTAGTCACCAGCATTGTGTATAACCCGTTTCTAGCGATGTTGAAGTCGTAGGATACTCTTAGCAGTGGCAGTTGCGTTGACAGTTATAGCGGCGCGGTCTGTTGCCCGACGAATTTGTAGCAGTTATGAAGCGAATGGTTGGTTGGTTGCTTCGGGGAAGGGGACCAGACAGAGAGGTCATCGGTCTTATCGGATTAGGGAAGGACGGGGAAGGACGTCGGCCGTGCCCTTTGATAGGATCCATCCCGGCATTTGCCTGGAGCGATTTAGGGAAATCACAGAAAACCTAAATCAGGATGGCCGGACGCGGGATTGAACCGTCGTCCTCCCGAATGCGAGTCCATTGTCTAACCACTGCGCCACCTCGCTCGGTATGAAGCGAACGCCGTGAAGTGTTTCCTTCAGTTTAGAGATCTAGGTGAACTTACGAGGGCTTAAGTCAGGGGAGTGCAGTAGATGTGACAACATTTAGCAGCCCCATCAGTCAAACAAATCAGTGACAGCTTGCACTGTACGTGCTTGCGCATTGTCCTGCAAAATGATGGTCAGGTCCTGCAGAAAGTGTCATCACTTCTGTCTGTATACTGTTCATTTTTTTTGGCCGGCCGAAGTGGCCGTGCGGTTAAAGGCGCTGCAGCCTGGAACCGCAAGACCGCTACGGTCGCAGGTTCGAATCCTGCCTCGGGCATGGATGTTTGTGATGTCCTTAGGTTAGTTTGGTTTAACTAGTTCTAAGTTCTAGGGGACTAATGATCTCAGCAGTTGAGTCCCAGAGTGCTCAGAGCCATTTGAACCTGTTCATTTTTGGAACACAACCTACATCCAACTTAGAGACAGAAGTAGTGGTGCTGAGGTCAGGGAGTCACTGCCATGGATTACTACCTACAGCGAATCTTTTTGTACAGGGTGTTTCAAAAATGACCGGTATATTTGAAACGGCAATAAAAACTAAACGAGCAGCGATAGAAATACACCGTTTGTTGCAATATGCTTGGGACAACAGTACATTTTCAGGCGGACAAACTTTCGAAATTACAGTAGTTACAATTTTCAACAACAGATGGCGCTGCAAGTGATGTGAAAGATATAGAAGACAACGCAGTCTGTGGGTCCGCCATTCTGTACGTCGTCTTTCTGCTGTAAGCGTGTGCTGTTCACAACGTGCAATTGTGCTGTAGACAACATGGTTTATTCCTTTGAACAGAGGATTTTTCTGTTGTTAGAATTCCACCGCCTAGAACACAGTGTTGTTGCAACAAGAAGTTTTCAACGGAGGTTTAATGTAACCAAAGGACCGAAAAGCGATACAATAAAGGATCTGTTTGAAAAATTTCAACGGACTGGGAACGTGACGGATGAACGTGCTGGAAAGGTAGGGCGACCGCGTACGGCAACCACAGAGGGCAACGCGCAGCTAGTGCAGCAGGTGATCCAACAGTGGCCTCGGGTTTCCGTTCGCCGTGTTGCAGCTGTGATCCAAATGACGCCAACGTTCACGTATCGTCTCATGCGCCACAGTTTACACCTCTATCTATACAAGATTCAAATGCGCAACCCCTCAGCGCCACTACCATTGCTGCACGAGAGACATTCGCTAACGATATAGTGCACAGGATTGATGACGGCGATATGCATGTGGGCAGCATTCGGTTTACTGACGAAGCTTATTTTTACCTGGACGGCTTCGTCAATAAACAGAACTGGCGCATATGGGGAACCGAAAAGCCCCATGTTGCAGTCCCATCGTCCCTGCATCCTCAAAAAGTACTGGTCTGGGCCGCCATTTCTTCCAAAGGAATCATTGGCCCATTTTTCAGATCCGAAACGATTACTGCATCACGCTATCTGGACATTATTCGTGAATTTGTGGTGGTACAAACTGCCTTAGACGTGGTTTATGCAAGATGGTGCCCGGCCACATCGCACGGCCGACGTCTTTAATTTCCTGAATGAATATTTCGATGATCGTGTGATTGCTTTGGGCTATCCGAAACATACAGGAGGCGGCGTGGATTGGCCTCCCTATTCGCCAGACGTGAACCCCTGTGACTTCTTTCTGTGGGGACACTTGAAAGACCAGGTGTACCGCCAGAATCCAGAAACAATTGAACAGCTGAAGCAGTACATCTCATCTGCATGTGAAGCCATTCCGCCAGACACGTTGTCAAAGGTTTCGGGTAATTTCATTCAGAGACTACGCCATATTATTGCTACGCATGGTGGATATGTGGAAAATATCGTACTATAGAGTTTCCCAGACCGCAGCGCCATCTGTTGTTGAAAATTGTAACTACTGTAGTTTCCAAAGTTTGTCTGCCTGAAAATGTACTGTTGTCCCAAGCATATTGCAACAAACGGTGTATTTCTATCGCTGCTCGTTTAGTTTTTATTGCCGTTTCAAATGTACCGGTCATTTTTGAAACACCCTGTAGCTGCCTCACCGTCCGCAAATCGAGCGCCATGGCTGTAGGTGCGGGTCTTCCTGCAGACAGTGCTGCTCCTTTTCGTGTACCTGATACTCTCCGACTCTAGGACTCAACTTCGCAAGTGATCTGCGGCGGACAATTGCCCTCAACTGCCGACGTCTACTTTCCCGACTACGAGCTGGGCTCTTAGATCACCGTTTACGGGCACTTTATCTTCTGCAACACACGCAGTACTTGAATGTATATTTGACTTCACCTATTCTCCACGTGGTACAGACATTTCCTGTTCCGCCATCCACGGCCCCCTGCGTGCTTGCGCCACTAGGTTCGTTTGTTTGCTACGGCTTACTGTTCAACATAAGGTGCGAAACACTCACCCTCACGCGGTACAGGGGCGGTTTACGTCTGTATCATGAACCTGACAGCAGTAGCTCTTTTCATTGGCACTCACATGACGTGCCGGCTGGAGTGGCCGGCGGTTCTAGGCGCTACAGTCTAGAGCCGAGCGACCGCTGCGGTCGCAGGTTCCAATCCTGCCTCGGGCATGGCTGTGTGTGATGTCCTTAGGTTAGTTAGGTTTAATTAGTTCTAAGTTCTAGGCGACTGATGACCTCAGAAGTTAAGTCGCATAGTGCTCAGAGCCATCACCTGACGTTGTGACGCCTTAGCCCTACGTGCCTTACCAGCCTATTGCAGGAGGCCCTTGCAATGCACTCTTTCTCAGCACCCATCCAGTTTTCGGAAGTCCCGCCGCCCTTCCTTTATTTCCTCCACTTTTTCCTTGAAACGAGCTACGTCGCACTGTGATACTGCCAGCGAAGGCGATCTATGCTGCTGAGTCGCATAGTGCTCAGAGCCATCACCTGACGTTATGACGCCTTAGCCCTACGTGCCTTACCAGCCTATTGCAGGAGGCCCTTGCAATGCACTCTTTCTCAGCACCCATCCAGTTTTCGGAAGTCCCGCCGCCCTTCCTTTATTTCCTCCACTTTTTCGTTGAAACGAGCTACGTCGTACTGTGATACTGCCGGCGAAGGCGATCTATGCTTTCTTCAGCAGCACAGGTCACCGAATGTGGTTGAGGGGAAGCTTTCCCTCGTCGACTGGCGTCGTTTGGCGATCGGTGTGAGCTCCTTATCTTGACACTGGCGTCCAGTGTGCATGGTACCTTACTGTCAATGGGGAACAAGTCCCGCCGCCCTTCCTTTACTTCCTCCACTTTTTCGTTGAAACGAGCTACGTCGTACTGTGATACTGCCGGCGAAGGCGATCTATGCTTTCTTCAGCAGCACAGGTCACCGAATGTGGTTGAGGGGAAGCTTTCCCTCGTCGACTGGCGTCGTTTGGCGATCGGTGTGAGCTCCTTATCTTGACACTGGCGTCCAGTGTGCATGGTACCTTACTGTCAATAGGGAACAAGTCCCGCCGCCCTTCCTTTATTTCCTCCACTTTTTCGTTGAAACGAGCTACGTCGTACTGTGATACTGCCGGCGAAGGCGATCTATGCTTTCTTCAGCAGCACAGGTCACCGAATGTGGTTGAGGGGAAGCTTTCCCTCGTCGACTGGCGTCGTTTGGCGATCGGTGTGAGCTCCTTATCTTGACACTGGCGTCCAGTGTGCATGGTACCTTACTGTCAATGGGGAACAAGTCCCGCCGCCCTTCCTTTACTTCCTCCACTTTTTCGTTGAAACGAGCTACGTCGTACTGTGATACTGCCGGCGAAGGCGATCTATGCTTTCTTCAGCAGCACAGGTCATCGAATGTGGTTGAGGGGAAGCTTTCCCTCGTCGACTGGCGTCGTTTGGCGGCGATCGGTGTGAGCTCCTTATCTTGACACTGACGTCCAGTGTGCATGGTACCTTACTGTCAATGGGGAACAAGTACACCGGCGACGCCTTCACAGGATTCACCTTTCAGACACCCAGTTGTGTGTCGACTGTGATGTTATGAACACAGACGAGCATCGCCTGATGTGCAGATCGGCGAGAGGTGTCTGGTTCTTGGTGCGAGCGATGTTGTCCCTAATTACCCGTATGACTCCTCATCAGAGACCAACACAACTGCTCCTTTTTTCGGACGTGGGATAATTCCCGCAAGCAAAGACGAACTGTATGAGATGGACTTGTGAACACGCAGCGCACTACTTGTTTGCTGACAGCGAGAAAAGTATCCTTGACTTTTGGCAGTTACTTAATGAATGCCATTGTGCAGTTGTCCGCAATCCAAAATACAGACAATTTTTCTCCAATTCCCTCCAAAGTATCATCCTTAACCCTCGCCACAGCTAGATGTTCCTGTCGTGAAGAGTTGATCCCTGCCTCTTCCACACTTAGAAACGATATATTCACTGGCCATAGGACTGTTCTTCTCGGAAAAACTGTGCCTTGATAGTCCCAATTACTCTGACGCCTTTCTGCGCCTTCATTATCGCGTGACGCCCTTTTCCTGATATTCTCAGTGATATTAATGATAGAAAAAAATAAATTCATCAATGAAAATAAAATGAATGAAAAGGAAAAAAATAAATAACCGATGGTCATTGTACCTCTACTCCACGTCCCTACGCTTTCTTTTGTACCTGGAGAGTGGGAACGGGACCTGATGGCCAGGCCTCTGGTTGCGATCCCTGCCCACTTTGCCCTCACACCTCCCTTTGGACTCCTGGAAGGCTCCTGTAAAACAAAGTCATTGACTAGTAATCAAATCATCATCGGTCCCGAGATCGGAACCCATCACTGTTTAAATTTTGATTAACTGTCGGCATTGGCGGCCGAAGACTTCCGCCATAAGAAGTTGCCCTAATTCTGCCAACGGCTTTGTCAAAGGGGGCGGATGTCCGGACAGAGGCTCAGAGCACTCTCTGGTCCCTGAGGTGGAAATTACCCCTAAAGACGGAAGAATCAGCGATAGTCAACGGCATGTGGATGCAGAAGGCCATGGAAACAACTGCGTTAAAGACACGTAACGTGTATCCACAGGATATGTGGCCTGTAACTGAAAAAGTGTCATGATGATCTCCCCATGGGCAAAAGATTCCGGAATAGTACCCCATTCGGATCTCCGGGAGGGGACTGCAAAGTCGGAGGTGACCACGAGAAAAAGACTAAATAATCAACGAAAGGATAACATTCTACGAGTCGAGGCGTGGAATGTCAGAAGCCTGAACGTTGTAGGGAAACTAGGAAACCTGGAAACGGAAAAGCAATCTAGATATAGTGGGGGTCAGTGAAGTGAAATGAAAAGAAGACAAGGGTTTCTGGTCAGATAAGTATAGGGTTAAGTCACTAGCAGTAGAAAATGGTATAACGGTAGTAGAATTCGTTATGAATGGAAAGATAGGGCAGAGAGTGTGTTACTGTGAACAGTTCAGTGATAGGGCCGTTCTTATCAGAATCGACAGCAAACCAACAGCGACAGTGATTGTTCAGTTATACATGCCGACGTTGCAAGCTGAAAATAAAGAAAAAGAGAAAATATATGAGGATTTTGAAAGCGTGATATACACTCCTGGAAATGGAAAAAAGAACACATTGACACCGGTGTGTCAGACCCACCATACTTGCTCCGGACACTGCGAGAGGGCTGTACAAGCAATGATCACACGCACGGCACAGCGGACACACCAGGAACCGCGGTGTTGGCCGTCGAATGGCGCTAGCTGCGCAGCATTTGTGCACCGCCGCCGTCAGTGTCAGCCAGTTTGCCGTGGCATACGGAGCTCCATCGCAGTCTTTAACACTGGTAGCATGCCGCGACAGACTTTGAGCGAGGGCGTATAGTGGGCATGCGGGAGGCCGGGTGGACGTACCGCCGAATTGCTCAACACGTGGGGCGTTAGGATCGTACGCAGTGCCGTAGGGGACCGCACTGCCACTTCCCAGCAAATTAGGGACACTGTTGCTCCTGGGGTATCGGCGAGGACCATTCGCAACCGTCTCCATGAAGCTGGGCTACGGTCCCGCACACCATTAGGCCGTCTTCCGCTCACGCCCCAACATCGTGCAGCCCGTCTCCAGTGGTGTCGCGACAGGCGTGAATGGAGGGACGAATGGAGACGTGTCGTCTTCAGCGATGAGAGTCGCTTCTGCCTTGGTGCCAATGATGGTCGTATGCATGTTTGGCGCCGTGCAGGTGAGCGCCACAATCAGGACTGCATACGACCGAGGCACACAGGGCCAACACCCGGCATCATGGTGTGGGGAGCGATCTCCTACACTGGCCGTACACCACTGGTGATCGTCGAGGGGACACTGAATAGTGCACGGTACATCCA
Organism: Schistocerca cancellata; assembly: GCF_023864275.1. Lineage (NCBI taxonomy): Eukaryota > Metazoa > Arthropoda > Insecta > Orthoptera > Acrididae > Schistocerca > Schistocerca cancellata. Next base: position 566,823,449 of record NC_064632.1, read on the forward strand.
AACCGTCATCGAACCAATCGTTCTACCATTCCTAGACCGGCAAGGGAACTTGCTGTTCCAACAGGACAATGCACGTCCGCATGTATCCCGTGCCACCCAACGTGCTCTAGAAGCTGTAAGTCAACTACCCTGGCCAGCAAGATCTCCGGATCTGTCCCCCATTGAGCATGTTTGGGACTGGATGAAGCGTCGTCTCACGCGGTCTGCACGTCCAGCACGAACCCTGGTCCAACTGAGGCGCCAGGTGGAAATGGCATGGCAAGCCGTTCCACAGGACTACATCCAGCATCTCTACGATCGTCTCCATGGGAGAATAGCAGCCTGCATTGCTGCGAAAGGTGGATATACACTGTACTAGTGCCGACATTGTGCATGCTCTGTTGCCTGTGTCTATGTGCCTGTGGTTCTGGCAGTGTGATCATGTGATGTATCTGACCCCAGGAATGTGTCAATAAAGTTTCCCCTTCCTGGGACAATGAATTCACGGTGTTCTTATTTCAATTTCCAGGAGTGTAGTACTTAAGGGAGATGGAATCTAATAGGCTTGCGGGGAGAAGGAGTAGAAGAAAAGGTTACAGGATAAAATGGGCTTGGAACAAGGGATGATAGAGGAGAAAGAGTAATTGAGTTCTGTAAAATATTTCAGTCAATAATAGCGAATACTCTGTTAATGAATCACAAGAGGAAGCGGTATACTTGGAAAAGGCCGGGTGATACGAGAAGATTTCAGTTAAATTTCGGCATGGTGGAACACAGATTCCGAAATCAGCTACTGGATGGTAAAGCGTGCCCAGAAGCACGCATAAACTCAAATCACAATAAACTGGTGATTAAGAGTTGCCTGAGGTTTAAGACGTTAGTCAGGAAGAATCAATATGCAAAGAAGTGGGATTGGGATGTACTAAGGAATGACGAGATACGCTTAAAGTTCTTTAAGGCTGTAGATACAGCCACAAGGAATAGCTCAGTAAGCAGTACAGATGAATTGGAATGGACATCTCTAAAAAAGAAAATCACATAAGTTATAGAGTAAAACAGAGTTACAAAGAAGGTGACTGCGAAGTAACCATGGGTAACAGAAGAGATTTTTCAGTTGATCGATGACGGAAGGATATACAAAAATGTTCAGGGAAATTCAGGAATACAGAAACACAAGTCGCTGAGGATTGAAAAAAATTGGTAGTGCAGGAAAGCTAAGACGAAATGGCTGAATGAAAAATGTGAGGAAATCGAAAAAGAAATGATTGTTAGAAGGACTGACTCACCATATGGAAAAGTCAAAACAATTTTCGGTGGAGTTACAACCAAGGGTGGTAGCATTGAGGGTGCAACGGGAATTACGCTGTTAAATGCAGAGGAGAGAACGGATAGGTGGAAAGACTTCATTGAAGGCCTCTATAAGGGGGAATAATTGACTGTTGTGATAGAAGATGAAACAGGAGTCCATTTATATGAAATGGGGATCCACTATTAGAATCAGAATTTAAAGAGCTCTGGATGACTTAGCATCAAATAAGGCACAAAGGATAGATAATTTCGAACATCATTGGGAAAAGTGGCAACACACCGACTATACACGTTGGTGTGTAGGATGTATGAGTCTGGCGACATACCATCCGACTTTCGAAAAAATAACATCCACACAGTTCCGAAGACTGCAGGAGCTAACCAGTGCGAAAATTATTGCACAATGAGACTAACAGCTCATGCATCCAAGTTTCTGATAAGAATAATACACAGAAGAAGAGAAAATAAAATTGAGGATGTGTTAGATGACGATCAGTTTGGCTTTAGGATAGGTAAAGGAACCAGAGAGGTAACTCTGACGTTGCGGTTGATAATAGAACCAAGACCAAAGAAAAGTCAGGACACTTTCATAAGATTTGTCGAACTGGAAAATGCTTTCAACAATGTAAAATGGCGCAAGAGGTTCGAAATTCTGATAAAAATACTGGTAAACTATAGGGAGAGACGGGTAATATACAACATATACAAGAGCCAAGAGGGAATAATAATAGTGGAAGACCAAGAACGGAGTGCTCCGATTAAAAAGGATGTGAGGCAGGAATGTAGTCTTTCGCCCCTACTGTTCAGTGTGTACATCGAAGAAGGAATGATGGAAATAAAAGAAGGATTCAGAAGTGGAAATAAAATTCAAGGTGAAACTATATCAATCATACTATTCGCTGAGGACATTGCTATCGTGAGTGCAAGTGAAGCAGAATTACGTAATATATCGAATGGAATGAACAGTCTAATGAGTACCGAACATGGATTGTAATATACATGAAGTAATGACACGTATCAGAAATAAGAACAGCGAGAAACCTAACGTCGGAACTGACGGTCACGAAGTAGATGAAGTTAAGGAATTCTGCTACCTAGGCAGTAAAATAACCAACGACGGACGGAGTAAGGAGGACATCGAAAGCAGACTAGCACTCGCGAAATGGGCATTCCTGGCTGAGAGAATTCTACTAGTATCAACGATAGGCCTCAGTTTGAGAGAGATATTTCTGAGAAAAATGGTTCAAATGGCTCTGAGCACTATGGGACTTAACATCTATGGTCATCAGTCCCCTAGAACTTAGAACTACTTAAACCTAACTAACCTAAGGACATCACACAACACCCAGTCATCACGAGACAAATTTCTGAGAACGCACGTTTGCAGCTCAGAACTGTGTCATAGTGAAACGTGGACTGTGAGAAAACCGGAACAGAGGAGAATCGAAGCATTTGAGTTGTGGTGATACAGACGAATGTTGAAAATTATGTGGATTGATAAGGTAAGGAGGTTCTGCACAGAATCTAAGAGGGGAGGATATGTGGAAAACACCGACAACGAGAAGAGACAAGATGGTATGACATCTGTTCAGGTATGAGGGAATGACTTTCAAGGTACTAGAGGGAGCTCCAGAGGGCAAAAACTGCAGAGGAAGACAGAGATTCGAATACATCGAGCAAATAATTGTGGACGAGGGTTGCAAGTGCTACTCTGTGATGAAGAGGTTGGCACAGGAGAGAAATTCGTGGCGGGCCGCATCAAACCAGACAGAAGACAGTTGACTCAAAAAACATTTGTCTGGAACCATGAGAAAACCGTGTACAATGAGGCAAGAGGGGATGTTTAAACAGCTACGAGGGGTGATCAGGAACTAAGATTACATCGCCGATAGTCCTGGAGTACCGTAAGAGGGGATGTTTAAACAGCTACGAGCGGCGATCAGGAACTAAGATTACATCGCCGATAGTCCTGGAGTACCGTGTGGTGTCGAGAAATTAGTAGTATGCGGTAATTCTGATACACATGGCATCCAACTTTGCAGATTTTGATCCTCCACCATCTACAGCGCTAGTTGTAGGCTAACACAAGTCGTGACTCCTTTGGAAAACTGATCGCATGGCTCAATCCTCGGATTTATTCGATTTATGTGGGTGAAACGAGTAACCGATTCTGAAATTCACCGGCCACTGATATAGGATTACGGAGAGATTAATGTCTCGTGAGCATGTGGCAGAATGATGTCGAAAGTTTGTCACAGGTAGGGAAAACGTCACTGACGGTGGTCGCAATAGGCGACCCAATAATGCATCAACCGATGTGAACATAGCTCGCGGGGAAGAGGTGATTCAGGACAAAAGGAGGATCACCTCATAGGACGAGGATTCGCTTCATACGAGGAAGTGAACACTTAGCAACAATGTTGGTGAACATGGAAGGATAGCATTTTTATCAGGAGGGTACATTCAGACTCATCCCACGATGCGGCAGTTGTCTCAACAAGCATGGAGAATATGTCGAAAAATAACCTAATGTATGTAATGCCAATTCGGTGTATTGGTTGTACGAAATAATATGTACACGTTTCACTTCAAGCTTTGTAACGTTAGTTTCTGATCACTCCTCATTCGTTCAGAGAACGATAGTCAGAAACAAGTCTGGCCATGCCTGTGACATGGTCACCGCGGACATGGGAGAGGAGTACAGGGATTTGGATGGCCTAGTGACTCCCTCACTTAACGTTTAATCGAGGGTCACCTTTAACTTTTCCAGTCTAGATGGTAACAATCTGTAAGCGGGACGCCTTACAGAAATATTATGTGTCAATTAGCTTTTATATTCCCCTTCTTTCACGTCGCCTGATCTGTCGGTGAGCACATCACTAAATTCCTTACGTAACTTCACAATTAGTTTCCTCCGCTCGGCTGGTAAAAGTCCAAAGTTATAAGTCCTAACATCGGTAACGACTAAATTGCGAACACAGTCCTGATGTCCTGTTCTTCCATTCACAACATGCTTAGAAAACTCAAATATTTTATGGCACGCAAATTCAAAATAAAACTTTCGCTGACAGTAATTAGGAACCAACCCAACCTTCACGATCAAGTCACAATCTATAACGGCCGACACAAATAAGTAACGTGCCATAATGAGGACTCCATCGCTGCGAACGGGACTTCTTACCAACTCCCTCTTAACACACCGTGAGCTGTCGTTGAAACCAAGTTAATCGGATGTTAACTTTAATGGTTTCCAAAATCTTCATATCTGCGTAATTGTTAAGCTCACAGAACTCATACAGTACCCCCCCCCCTCTCAGCCCCATAATTCACCGTCCCCTCCACACACACCCCCCCCAACCCGACAATGCAGAAAATTTACTCCGGTCACGATGAGTGGTAAACCAGTCCTCATTGTTCAAGGAGACAGATCTCTGAGCATCGACAAAGCTGCAAACGCCTCCTTATTTATAGACGAACATGCAATGAGGAATAGACAGCTGGGAATAACAATTATCCTTTTGCTCCAGATGGGACCTCTTAGTGAATACTCTTAACAAACACTCAGCTATCGTTCAAACTTCCCTGCTTGTACAGTTCTATGCTGTGGACCATCAGCCTTACACTTCAAGTTGAAGATGTTGCATCTTATCGTTAGGGAATCCCGCTGCCGGCCGGTATTACTACTTCAGTTTTCTTCCACCTAGGTCTAAAACCCTCCTCCCGTTACCGGTTAGCATACCCTACCGTTTACACACGGATCAATAGCTCTTGCCACTGACGGAAGTATTATGGCCAATCGAAAAGAAAGCACCCTGGTGTGCTTCACTAGGACCCATTATTTGAAAGATATTATCGATTATTCTCTTACAGGGTCTTCTAGCACTACCTTTGATTCTCTTAATATGCTTCTCTAACGGTTCTTCTTATGGATGTACACCAAAATATGACTTGACTGTTAGCTCCTGTCGAGCACGGGTGCTCAGATAGGATAGAAAACTGGCTAGCGAAACTCAATAAAAGACACTTTCCATCCTATAGCCTCAGACAGTGCTTGCTCCAAATGCCCACCCATCGTGCGGCTCAATAATTGAAAACAATGTGAAGTACTGAACCCAAATAACTCCCATCGATCCTCACCTCTGCTTACCACAGGTCAGGCGGGACCACAGCACGCACAACGACAAAACGCAGGCGGCTCGGTAATTCGGCCTTATCTGTCTGAAGTGTGAGCACCACGAATCTTTAATTCCTAAATTAGATCTTCTTTCCTCAACTCCGTGGGTCCGGCCACATTCCTAGCGACCGTGTCGTAACGGAACCGTGAGGAGAAGTACACTATGTGATCGAAAGTATCCGGGAACCTGGCAGATAATGACTTACAAGTTGAAACTTCCTGCCAGATTAAAACTGTGTGCCGGACCAAGACTCGAACTCGGGACCTTTGCCTTTCGCGGGCAAATGCTCTACCGAATGAGCTACCCTAGCACGACTCACGACCCGTCCTCACAGCTTTACTTCTGCCAGTACCTGGTCTCCTACCTTCCAAACTTTACGGAAGCTCTGCTCCTGCTGATTGTGTGGCTACACAGCATCCATCTCGCTGCTGCATTTAAATACAGGGTGACAGTTGTCGAATTGTATGAAATAAAACCGTCGTATCTACAGAACGGATTGAATTACGGCGTTCACGCTGCACTGTTGGCCGTGGGGCATAATGGGAATTAGCATGCCGATGCATGATTTGGTTTAGCGACAAAGCCTACTTTCATTTGGATGGATTCGTCAGTAAGCAAAATTGGCTCATTAAGGGGACTGAGAATCCGCATTTTTCAAACGAGAATTCGGTTCACCCTCAACGGGTGACTGTGTGATGTGCAATGACCACTCACGAAATAATCGGTGCGATTTTCCTTGATGGAACGGTGACCTCCGAACGGTACGTCAAGGTTTTGAAAAATGATTTCATCCCCATTATCCAAAGTGACCCTAATTTCGGCAAGATGTGGTTCATGTATGATGGAAGTCGATCCCCATCAAAGCACGAAAGTGTTTGAGGTTCTGGAGAAGCACTATGGGGACCGCATTCTGGTTCTGGAGTACCCAGTGGGGCCACTGGCATTTACGTCGATTGACCGCCATATTCTACAGATCTGAACACTCACGACTCCTTTTTTCGTGGGCTATATTAAAGGCAAGGTGTACAGCAATAGCGCCAATATTGCTGAGCTCAAAACAGCCATTCAGGAGGTCATCGACAGCATCGTTGTTCCGAGACTTGAGCAGCTCATGCACAATTTCGCTATTCGTCTGCACCAAATCATCGCCAACGATAGCAGGCATATTGAACGGGTCATAACCTAACTCCGAATATCTGTAGTGACATTTGCATATCGAATAAAGTATGTGTGCGTCGTATTTTGTAACTAATTTAGGTGTTTTTCATATAGTTCAATAATTGTCACCCTGTAATTAACAAATAACCAGGGAATGGGGAATTAGAGAGAATATGAAGACAGCGCTCAAAATAAAAGGCTTTAATAATAATGCATATAGGGTAATACATATCTTCTTATTGCAGCAACGACACGTGACAGATAAAATGCTAATAGAATACGATGTGAAAATTGCCATACAGGTCAGAAATGGTTCAACAAACTAAAGTGATGCAAAGAGTGTCTGAATTGATGGAAATATTTTTCAGATTGTTAGACTAAAGTCAGATTTTGTACCAAGTCTCGTAGCTATCGATCTCACAGGTAGTTAGTAAAAGCGTGTGGACACAAGTAAACTCGCACTGTGCTTAGGAACGCCTCAACATGTGTTAGCCAAATTTTAACCTGTGAGTTGTAAGTATTTCAAGAACGTCTAATGAAATCCACTGCACTGCACACTCACATTAATGTGACACCAATCAAAAAGCCTGAATAAACACTTCCTCTCCGGGCGGACGTACGGGAAGCGAGTGAGGTTCAGAAAGGTATGTGGGATGCAGTGCCATGTCCAGCTATGATTGGCTTCTCGCTTGCGGATCCATCTCATGAACAGCTCTGTCGAGGTCGTCGCACACATTCTCGATTAGGTTTAAATCCATAGGGTTTGGTGAAGGGGAGTATGCAAATTCATCCTGGTGTTCTCCGAACCATGCGTGTACACTGTGAGCTGTGTGACACGTCACATTATGCTGTTGGTAGATCCCATCGTGCCGAGGAAATTCAAACTCCATGTAGAGGTGGACATGGTTCCCGAGAAGAGATGCATAAGCTTATCTGGGCGTGGTAGGAAGTAAGCCCGCTCTATGGAACAATGGCGGCACCGGAAGCTGAGTTTTCCAGCGGATCGCGCTCTGTTAAAACTAGAGTGTGATCCTCCGCGGCCCTGGTGGCAGCCGAGCGAAACTCATTCAAGGTCACCCGCCTGGAGTAAGCTGTGGCAGTGTTGCCAACACAGCCATATGGCTGAGCGAAACTCGTTCAAAGTCACCCGCCTGGAGTAAGCTGTAGCAGTGTTGCCAACACAGCCATATGGCGGCTGTGTTGGCAACACTGCTACAGCTTACTCCAGGTGGGTGACCTTGAACGAGTTTCGCTCGCCTGCCACCAGGGCCACGGAGGATCGCGCTTTAGTTTTAACAGAGCGTGATCCGCTGGAAAACTCAGCTTCCGGTGCCGCCATTGCTCCATAGAGCGGTCTTACTTCCTGCCACGCCCAGATAAGCTTATCGCTATGACGTCATGGGATTGTATATCTCGCTCGTGAGGCAACAGGATGCTCATTCGACTCCAGGCAGCCGCACGTAGCACACAGCCATGCCGTGCAGGAGGCGAAGAGTATATCGTCATTCTACGATGCCAGTTTACAAGACTGTCAGCAGCTTCAATTTTACTCCTAAGTGTTGATCCGTTGCGCTTTCCATTATAACGAGATCACCAGAGAATCCCACGAAGACATTCCCTAGACCATAACGTTCCCGCATCTGTCCTTGAGCCGCCCGTTGATCGCTTACAAATGGTTCACACCGCACTAGCAAACAGCTATCTGTCCGACGGAGCATAAAACGTGGTCATCGCGAAAGGCTACCTGTCCCCACTCACAGTGGACATCCAGTTGCGGTAGTAGTGTGCAGACTCCAGCCGTCGTATCCAATGAACAGCAGTCAGTATGGGCGCACGAAGCAGGCGCCTTCTGCGGGGGACCGCATGCAGCGACGTTCGCTGAACGCTCGTTGTGGAGACTCCTTTGGTAGACCCTTGTACAGCTCTGCAGAATCTGCCTTATGTTATCTTCAGTAGCCCTTGGTGAGCCTTGGCTTCTTCAACCATCTTCCTCTACACTTGTCGATTACTAGCTGCTCTTTTCCACCGCCGCGATGAGTAGCGGCGTTGTCTGAGGCGTCTTGTCACAGTCCGCATGCCCCCCCCCCCTCACCTACGTCGGAGATTCGAAACCTCCCTCGTGCATGGGTATGTGTGTTATCCATAGCATAAGTTCGTTCAAGTTCAAAAATGGCTCTGAATACTATGGGACTCAACTGCTGAGGTCATTAGTCCCCTAGAACTTAGAACTAGTTAAACCTAACTAACCAGGGGACATCACACACATCCATGCCCGAGGGAGGATTCGAACCTGCGACCGTAGCGGTCTCGCGGTTCCAGACTGCAGCGCCAGAACCGCGCGGGTTGGTTCAAGTTATATTAAGCATTGTGTAAGATTAGGACCGATCACCTAAGCATTTTGGTCCCATAACATCTTACCACAAATTTCCAGTTTTCTTTTCCACCACCGGACGCCCATACTGATGAGATCCATTATTACGTCGACCGAACGAGGTGGCGCAGTGGTTAGCACACTGGACTCGCATTCGGGAGGACGGCGGTTCAATCCCGTCTCCGGCCATCCTGATTTAGGTTTTCCGTGATTTCCCTAAATCGCTTCAGGCAAATGCCGGGATGGTTCCTTTGAAAGGGCACGGCCGATTTCCTTCCCCATCCTTCCCTCACCCGAGCTTGCGCTCCGTCTCTAATGACCTCGTTGTCGACGGGACGTTAAACACCAATCTCCTCCTGCTCCTCCATTATTACGTCGTCAATCTATCTTCTTCTAGGTCTCCCTTTTCGTCCAGCTGATTGGATGACACCGTTCGTCATTTCCTTGGGAATTCTATCCTCTGCTATTCTCTCTACATGTCCTAGCCATCGTATTTGCTGTGATTTCACAAATTTTTCTATGGCTCTACCTTGTAATTCGGCATTTAGAGTATTATCCAATCTTCTTCCTCCCTTATTGAACCATACATTTTGCGTAGTACATTCCTCTCAAAGATTCTTAGTGCATTTTTATCGTGTTCTGTCGACTTACATACCTCTGACCCGAATGTGGGCGGACTACGGAGTTATTTATTAGCAGTTTTGTTTTTCTTATAACAAGGCAATTTCTGAAATGTTGCATATTTGCAAAGTAAGCTTTGTTTCCTGCTTGTATTCCTTCCCTTATATCATTTCCAATACTGTTATCATTTGCTATTAGCGCTCCCACATAGTTAAAAGAGAACACTCCTTTGTAGCGTTCCCCACTGACATTTATGTCTTTAGGGGTTCTTCTGGATACTACTTATTCACAACCTATACAAAAGAGTAACATGTCTGCACCTGTTAGTGTCCTTCAAAATAGCCACCAGCGTTGTGTGGAACCCCTTGCCAGCGATGTGGAAGGCGTAGTATACCGTTAGCAGAGCCTGTTCTGTTGATAGTGCGAATGGAGCGATTTACTGCCTGTCGAATCTCTGGAACAGTTCTGAAGCGAATGACACGAAGTGGTTACTTCATCTTCGGAATCAAATCAAAGTCATTACCATATGTTTTGTTTTGTTTTAATTTACTTTGAGGCCAATTTTTAAGGCTTCTGTTTGCATTGCCAGGCATGTTTGTTGGAGTGTATTTATATTTCTTCCTACTATATCAATGTCATCAGCGTATGCAAATACGAGGGTTGGAAATTAAATAGTGGCAACTATTTATTCACTACCGATACAAAAGAGTTACGTGTTTGCACCTGTTACTGTCCTTAAAAATAGTCACCATCACTGAGTAGATCCCGTTGCCAGCGATGTGAAAGACGTAGTAAACCGTTAGCAGAAGCTGTTCTGTTGATGGTGCGAATTCAGTGGTCAAAAGTTATGCTGATTCTCATGTACAACTGTGATGGTGTTATCCTAACGCATTACGTTCTTCCACACGACTGACAGGATGGAAAATCAAGCCATCTAACATTATAGCCTGTTTTAAGTGCAGAACCATGTATCCTTAGGAGTCCATGTCCCTATGTTCTCTCTTTCCCTTCTGGTATTGATCCCAGACGCTAGAACAATACTTTAAAATTGATAGCATAGTTGATTTACGTTAAATGCTTCGAACTCATCCATCTGTAGCTCCATCATGCATAAAAATCACCTGTTTCTTGTTCTGCTTAACCGTCTGCTACTACATCACAACACTTCCAAGCCGGCTGGGGTGGCCGAGCGGTACTAGGCGCTGCAGTCCGGAACCGCGCGACCGCCACGGTCGCAGGTTCGAATCCTGCCCCGGGCATGGATGTATGTGATGTCCTTAGGTTAGTTAGGTTTAAGTAGTTCTAAGTTCTAGGGGACTGATGACCTTAGAAGTTAAGTCCCATAGTGCTCAGAGCCATTTTTTGAACACTTTCAGATCTGTTACTACACACGGATATGGGGTGCCAACCGTCTCAACATGGGCGCATCTGGAGAAATCTTGTGTACTTGGATGGTCGAGGACTCGCCTACTTCCATTCATTCACGAGATCTGGAATGTAGCGGTCTACTTCTGGTCAATGCACATTAAATCGGTAACTATGCTGCACGGCGTGCTGGTCAAAGACAGCGCGAGAGGGTCTTTCATTCTGTAATTTGTTCTAGGATTGCAAGATTGCTCTGTGACTCCCATCCGCATAGAGATAGATCGTAAATTATGCACTATTTTCGAGGTGTTAGAAATATGTAGAGTGCTGTCTGGTATACTTTGATTGTGGATATGTTCGGGAATTAACAATTAATGGACATACTGCACAGTCATCTGTCTACATTCGCAATGATACACGCAAAGTAGAGAAGGGGTGAGTTGGCTATGATAGTGAAACTGGGAAACATGCTATCGCATCATTCGTCGGTGCTGAAATTACTGTCAAATTGCTAAAATTGTTCGCTTATTATTACAGTACATCGACGGTGCCTTTTCCATGCCATCCGTCCCTGGTTTGCTGTTGGTTACCACATAATGATTGACTGACATCACTTGTTTGAGTTGAAGAAAGAGTTTTGCTGGACGGGCAACACCTTCTGGGGATGGCTAGCACCGGAAAAGTGATCGCTTACGTGACTGCAATATGAGGAATCAACCGAAACGAAACGCAGATCCATCAACTATTCCGTCACTGTGACAGATTAGTTTCAATGTAGAGGTTGGAAACTCTCCACAACGCAACCAAACTCTCCCAGTTTCTTTAAATTGTAACTGCCTTTCATTAAAAATCATACAGTGTGTGTGGTGTTATGGTAACAGCAGTAACAAGTGACACCAAGTGACGTCTAGTTTTTTGCGAGAGGCAATGGATCAGATCGTGTTAATGTTAGTTTAGAAACTGACACAGACCTCGAAGTCGTGGCTTGAAAACAAAATGTATGGCAGTGTACAAAGTGTGTTACAGCAGAAAAAAACAATGTTTCAAAAAACGACACAGGGTCACAGGGAGCGTCTCTTGTGACTTACAGTATAGTCTGTGGGATACAGTCATCCTCCTACAGTACAGCTGATGAAACTTTAAACTGGGCTGTGCAGTGGATTAATACCTGTAAATTTAATAGGATCGTCATATGTGCTTGATTCCAGCATGCGTGTGGTATTTGATTTCAATACATTGGGGGAGAGAGATGCGGTAGATATCTTATCAAGTTCTCTGTTGGATGAAGTTAGTTGAGCTTTTATAGTTCGTAATTCTTTCTCTGGGGGATGGTACAGAATAACTATGGTAGAATGTAGGGGTGATAGACGTGAATGGGTCCTGAGGGATGTGGATTTGTAGTACCTGTTTGTGGTGTGGAGAAGCTCCACAATGTAGTAGCAAAGTTAACGTCTTTCTCCCAGTTCCCTTACTGTCCCTTATATTACCTCATGTTGCAGGAGCAGGCTTCGTTTCCATCAAATGGTCAAAACAATTCTGTCGCAGTAACTCAGCTTAGCCTGTTTCTACACGGCTTGCAGAAGGTGGTAGATATAGCTTTCTCCGACTTCTACTGAGTTCCGACTTACATTGGATCGATCACTGGCGCAAAGATGCAGGGATGGTAGCGCAGAGTCCGAGTGCCAGTTGCAAGATGCATAGGGACTACCAAAAGCCATGTTGGAATTTTACTGTAGCAGACAGGTTCGAGAAAGGTGACCTGTTTCGAGATATAAGAGTGCCAGAAATATGATTCACTAGTGGCTGTAATCATTAAAGTACATCTCCATAGGACCCGACGTAGGTATGTGGTTGAATGGAAAGACTTGATTCCAAATCATAGACATCATTTCTATCTTAAGTATAGCACTAGAGACCTGAAAAGCTAATGTACACCTCTTACGACGGCAATCAGCACACCATCTACTACTGTTTGTAACCCTTCTCAACCAATCATCGCCAATAACTCAGTGTATATATATCGCAGAACCTCGGACATGGCATCGAGATAGAATGCATGACAAATACTGCAGAATTATCTAGTGATGGTGGCGCGAGGGAGTTGCAAATACCGGTTTCATACCACATTCCTTAGCCGAATCACATTCAAAATTCGTAGGTAATGCCATATGTGGATTTATAAAGCCGGTATAGCTTTTAACATGGATACTTGTATGCACCTGTAGGGCCAAGACTGCTGGTAATGGTAATATGGTTGAGTTTTTTTGTTTTATTTTTTTTAACATATAGCGGTTTGTAAGACGACTACAACTCTCTTTCTAAGACACGGTGGTAGCTTTAGCAAGAAAAACTTATGAGACATGTGCACCCATCGATGATTTTCGGTCTGTATTATTCCGTATCGCCGGCAATCAGTTACTGGCAAAGTATTATACTTAGTAGTAGGGGGTGCGTGATAGGTTGGCCTTGAGTGTCAGGCTTATAAAGTATGTATGTGTGTTCCGATATGTGCAAAGGAAATTACTATGTCCAGTTGTAAGGAAGGTATGGATTTGACGTGGAATACTGTGATAGCAAAGGGAAGAGAATGTCTATTCATAAGAATGGTACAGATATTTCTATTTCCAGAGCCACAACCGTGGTCAGTATGTATTTCCGATACTTCGCTCATTGTTGAATGTCGTTCAATGGGGGTGCGTGCCACGCAGCCCCATTGGCCTCTGATGGGAATGGTTCACATTTCTTGCTAATGGTAGGAGCTGTCAGAATAGGGAGACCAGTTGGGACGCAGAAATGCAGCAGACTTAACCATGTCGTCTTCTAGACGACCGAATAGCAAACTAATACTTAGTATGTGTTGGGCAGCTTTCGTGATTATGTGGAAATTTGAGAAGATTCTGTATGGACGTGTGGTGGCACGTTTCACACCTTTTTTTTTAGTTGAAAGAACATCAGCTGTGGTTTGCGCATCTAGCAGGTGAAAGACGAGAGGAAGACAAGTTTACCAGTTCTCAGACATGAGAAACACCTTACATGACTTTATAGGGATGATTTGGAATCTGTTGTATCACCAACATCGGTATTTGCAAGTGGAAATGTCAGTTTCCTCTATTTTTTTTCCTGTTTCCACATAAAGGTCTCTGCAGACGTGATAAGTTTCTAATTACTGAATGTTTTTCAGCATGACCCACCTGGATAAAGCTTCGGGTTTCTAGAGAAATAATTTCCAGTATATACCTTCGGAATTACGTTGCGTGAGCGGTACTGCTATGCAAGCGATATTGCTATGAGCTTGATATCGAGAAGTATCTCGAAGATGGTATAATATTCTGACAATTCTTGCGATGTTTTCTTGTAATCCCAGAGTCTGTATATGGGTGTAGAAAAGCAAGCAAGCAAGCAACCAGGTCGGGACCTGAAACAGTAACGTCTTTGAGCAGAGGAGAACCGGCCCAGCCTTTATACGACAGTTCTGAGAGCAACTTCGGTCCACTGAGGGAGCACCGATCACTCGTCGGGAGTGGATGACCGCCGGACATCACGGGAAATATCTAGTGCCACGATGAGTATACCTAAGGCGCATGTGCTTATGCCCGCATCTCGTGGTCGTGCGGTAGCGTTCTCGCTTCCCACGTCCGGGTTCCCGGGTTCGATTCCCGGCGGGGTCAGGGATTTTCTCTGCCTCGTGATGGCTGGGTGTTGTGTGCTGTCCTTAGGTTAGTTAGGTTTAAGTAGTTCTAAGTTCTAGGGGACTTATGACCACAGCAGTTGAGTCCCATTGTGCTCAGAGCCATTTGAACCATTTTTGTGCTTATGCTGTCTGCCTTCGCAGTATACGTATGAGTGACTGGCGATCGACAGCTATACAAAAGATGTAAGAGGGTCGATTTTGTATGGCGTAGAATACGAATTGTATGTTAACTACATCGACATGGTACGTGGTGATATAATGCCGGTTTCACACTCCACTATTGAAGCTCCTGTTCTCAGTGGCAGAGTAGTGTAGTTTAGTAAGTGCCTTTCCATATTTGACGATCTGTAGGCCACTTTGCACGGTTTAATTGTCGGTGGAATATGGTGATCCGTACAAAATAGTTTTTGCCATTGAAAGTCTCGCTTGCAGAAAGAAAAAAAACGGACAGTGCTCCCACACCGGCGGTATTAGTAATTCGGCGGGTAAATTCTACAAGAGCCAATCATAATGCTTCATTCATTCACAAGATATCCTTTGTGCCGGGATGTAGGAGCATCTACAAACTGATTCGAACAAGATGGAGGCACAGTATCTATGGAAAGTTCTGAGAAAGCAAGTGTTCAAAGACAAGCTAAAGCAGAACATCCATCTCTGGCGGGGAAGCCGTCACTCAACTGACGCTGTGGCATTAGGATATCTCCAGACCAGTAGCTGTAGGTTACCGGACCTTCCCGCCATTTTTCTCTTTTCTAAGACAATGCTTCTAATTCTGTCTGTGTAATTGTCCTGATTTCCCACCTGTCGGTGCTTAGACAGTGCTTTCTTTCCAAACAACAAGAATGCTTTCATGATTAATGGTTCTTTCACGAGCGTGCACAGACATGATGAAGGCTTTCAGCAATGAGAACGTTTCTAAGATGCATGTTGACAGGAGTCAAATGACTTGCTTATCCACAGGACAGGACAGATAACTTAAGGGGCTCCGGAACGCCCTATACTTGCAATGTTAAAATAATGCTTATAAATTACGTCTTTCCTCACAAAGTATTTGAGGTAGGAAGTTGAACGTTTTACAGATTATTTATTGGAATATGGGCTACAACTTAACACAGGGATTTTACAAAATTTTAGTTCAGTTATTAAAGATGATTTTTTTTCAATTGTAATGAAAATTCACATTTTTTTGCAATTTTTATTTATATATTCAAAAATGTACAGTTTTTTGGAAAAAGGCTGTGTTAAATTATGCAAAAGGTACTGTGTAACATTTACTGAAAGCTTGAAACAAATATGTTTGGAAGATCCTTAGAAAACATGTAATTAGTATGAGAAAATAAAAGTTTTGGGAATCGAGCGACAAAGATTGGATTAACTTTTTAGTGCATTCCAGGTCCATAGGATGGATTATCTTCATCCTATGCAAACTCCTCCTCCAGCTTCCTCTTGTTCCTCCTCCTATTTTCTCTTGCTTGTATTTCTAGACTCTTTACAGCCCTGTCTGCAGCCCGAAGGCGTTCCTTGTCTAAAGCAAGCATCGCTCGTACCATGTTAGAACCTATCTTCATTCCCATATTTCTAAATACCTTGCACCGTACAATGTTGCCATCATTGAAAGTCGCAACAGCAACTTTACTTTTACTCATTATTATGCTTCAACAAAACAGAGACTCAAGAAACAGAATTACTTACGAATATTTTCGAGATAACGACAGAGTAAATAAACATGAAACAATCGAGAATCACACCAGCGATATATATTGAACCATCACAGGTTATCCACAACACATACTTTATCTCACATCAGTAAAATGTATCTGATGAAAACGGACGTTAATAATAACAGCAATTGACAGCAGTTTAACAGCGCCACAGTGGGTCACGCCCATGTGGAACACATTTCAAAAAAAAAATTAAAAAATATTTGTAGTCTTCGGAATGGAATAAATTATATATCTATTAAAAGGTAATAGTCTGCAGATTGAGAAAACGCAAAAAAGTAAAAATTGAACTTATCATGATTTTGAGCCTTTCCGGAGCCCCTTACATTGTGAAAAGGGTCCACTGCATGCACAAACCTGATGAAGGCTTTTAGCGGTGAGAAAGTTTAACATTTCTGAGACACATGTTGTCAGCAGGACGAACATTTTGCAGCGATGCACGAGCCACACTGGGCAGGTAAGCACACTTACACGACTAGACGCATCACGCACGTCCCATTTGGATCGCTAGGAACAATGCAGGCTGTGTTATTCTGCAACAGGTTTCTATAGCTCGTCCAGAGGGGGGACTTGGCTGTTATTTAGGTAGATATGTGATGTCGGTATAACACTGAGAACCTCTTAGCTGCCATGCAAACATCTCTCGGTACTGGACACACACTGCATCTACAGGGTGTTTAAAAAATGACCGGTATTTTTGAAACGGCAATAAAAACTAAACGAGCAGCGATAGAAATACACCGTTTGTTGCAATATGCTTGGGAAAACAGTACATTTTCAGGCGGAGAAACTTTCGAAATTACAGTAGTTACAATTTTCAACAACAGATGGCGCTGCAAGTGATGTGAAAGATATAGAAGAGAACGCAGTTTGTGGGTGCGCCATTCTGTACGTCGTCTTTCTGCTGTAAGCGTGTGCTGTTCGCAACGTGCAAGTGTGCTGTAGACAACATGGTTTATTCCTTAGAACAGAGGATTTTTCTGGTGTTGGAATTCCACCGCCTAGAACACAGTGTTGTTGCAACAAGACGAAGTTTTCAACGGAGGTTTAATGTAACCAAAGGACCGTAAAGCGATACAATTAAGGATCTGTTTGAAAAATTTCAACGGACTGGGAACGTGACGGATGAACGTGCTGGAAAGGTAGGGCGACCGCGTATGTCAACCACAGATGGCAACGCGCAGCTAGTGCAGCAGGTGATCCAACAGCGGCCTCGGGTTTCCGTTCGCCGTGTTGCAGCTGCGGTCCTAATGACGCCAACGTCCACGTATCGTCTCAAGCGCCATAGAAAATTCAAACGCGGCAACCCCTCGGCGCCGCTACCATTGCTGCACGAGAGACATTCGCTAACGATATAGTGCACAGGATTGATGACGGCGATATGGATGTGGGCAGCATTTGGTTTACTGACGAAGCTTATTTTTACCTGGACGGCTTCGTCGATAAACAGAACTGGCGCATATGGGGAACCGAAAAGCCCCATGTTGCAGTCCCATCGTCCCTGCATCCTCAAAAAGTACTGGTCTGGGCCGCCATTTCTTCCAAAGGAATCATTGGCCCATTTTTCAGATCCGAAACGATTACTGCATCACGCTTTCTGGACATTCTTCGTGAATTTGTGGCGTTACAAACTGCCGTAGACGACACTGCGAACACCTCCTGGGTTATGCAAGATGGTGCCCGGCCACATCGCACGGCCGACGTCTTTAATTTCCTGTATGAATATTTCGATGATCGTGTGATTGCTTTGGGCTATCCGAAACATACAGGAGGCGGCGTGGATTGGCCTCCCTATTCGCCAGACATGAACCCCCGTGACTTCTTTCTGTGGGGACACTTGAAAGACCAGGCGTACCGCCAGAATCCAGAAACAATTGAACAGCTCAAGCAGTACATCTCATCTGCATGTGAAGCCATTCCGCCAGACACGTTGTCAAAGGTTTCGGGTAATTTCCTTCAGAGACTACGCCATATTATTGCTATGCATGGTGGATATGTGGAAAATATCGTACTATAGAGTTTCCCAGACCGCAGCGCCATCTGTTGTTGAAAATTGTTGTTGAAAATTTTCCCACCAATTCCTAGGTAGAGGTGGTGGTCGGATGATTTAGGTTGGTGGAGGTAGCCCAAGCGACCTCTTGTCCCACAATTTTCTTACGTTAGGTGAGGTAGCCATGGTGTGTTGCATTGTCCTGCTGGAATTTGAATTTACAGCCATTTTCTTGGGGCCGTCATCTTGGATCCACCATCTTGGATAAATCTGGCAGGAATGGAGAGTGGGGTCATATGCTCCACTACTTCTGGGGACCTGCATGCATTCCGGCTCCGGAAGCAGTGCATTAGACCACACTGCTAGCTGTCTGGGCTTCACTTTCAGATGGTTCATGTCACAGTCCAATGGAGCATCAGGTCTTAATCATCTGAGAAAGCCACCTGTCACCACTCAGTGCTCGCCCACTTCCGGTACTGGAGCACAAATCCAGCCCTCAACACTAATGAATAACAGTCAGCATAAGTGCGGAACTAGGCACCTGGTGTGGAGACTCATACACAGCAATTTTCGATGAACGGTCATTGAGGAGATAGTGTAGGATGCTCCTTGGTTCATGTGGGTGGTCAGTTGCTTCACTGTTGTACATCTATTCGTATGTACACATCTCTGTAGTCGTTGTTCACTCCTGTCATTTGCCTCTGTCTTTCCGTTGGAAGGACACCACTACTTCTTCAAGACTGCATGGAAATCAGCTACTTCTGTGTGCTATTTCTTTTACTAATGAGACTTTGTGAAAAAAAAACACTGAAATTTTACTGTGATGAACAATCTGGACTGTCTTTATGGACTGTGAGAAAATTTTAGCTTTTGACCAACATTGTATTAATAAGTGTGTGCATTTGATATCTTTCTTACTGTAATTATGCAAAAATTTTACAAATCTGTATTGGCCACTGCCCAAAAAAATTTGTAAAATTTTTTGTGGGGAGCGTGGGGGCTATGTAAGTAGGCTGTTTATGTTTTCTTTATGTAAGTAGGCTGTTTATGTTTTCTTATTGGCAACATTACGTAGCGCTCTGTATGAAAATCACTGGCTGTGCTGTGTGCAGTCTGTGGCTAGTTTGCATTGTTGTCTGCCATTGTAGTGTTGGGCAGCGGCAGCTGGATGTGAACAGCGCGTAGCGTTGCGCAGTTGGAGGTGAGCCACCAGCAGTGGTGGATGTGGGGAGAGAGATGGCGGAGTTTTGAAATTTGTCATGAACTGCTATATATATTATGACTATTAAGATAAATACATTGTTTGTTCTCTATTAATATCTTTCATTTGCTAACTATCTCTATCAGTAGTTAGTGCCTTCCGTAGTTTGAATCTTTTATTTAGCTGGCAGTAGTGGTGCTCGCTGTATTGCAGTAGTTCGAGTAATGAAGATTTTTGTGATGTAAGTGATTTCTGAAAGGTGTAGTTTAATGTTACTCAGGGCCATTCTTTTGCAGGGATCTTTGATAGTCAGATTGCGTTGCGCTAAAAATATTGTGTGTCACTTTAGTGAAGGTTTGAGTACGTTCAGTTTTGCTCAGCTGTTTGAAAAGCAAATAGTGTAAGAGGTTTATCAGCACAGTCGTGTATAAATTGTTCTAAAGGGACGTTTCATATGGCGACCCTGCCAGGATATCTCACTGGAATCTTCTGATTTTTTCTTGTAGTTTGTGTATTTAGTGTAGCTTTTGTTTATTGCTAGCATGTAATTATAGAGAGAATTTCCTTGGTAGTTGTGGTTTTTAATTGTTGCACAGTAAAACAGTTGTGGCATGCATGTATATTTGCACCAAGTATTTCGCAGCTGCAATTAACTAGATATTATTTTCAGTGCTATGTTAATGTGTTCTCTTATTTTTGCTCTTCAAATTGTGTTTTTCTGTGTTATCGTGTGAAATATTGTCACAATAATGGCGTGTGAAAAACGTAACACTAGGCTCCAAAGTAAACTGAGAAATAATAGTGACGACGAGCGTAGCTTATCAGCACCACTGTGTAGTGAATTAACAGACATTCCAAGTAGTAATTTGGTAATTGTGCATAGGGAAATGGAGCGGGCGGCAAATAATGGTGTAGACAGTGAAACAGGTTGTGAACAGGGAAGCATTATCGATCCATCGGTCGGCAACAGCTCGCCTCAGGAATCCGAAATGACAGGACACAATTTTACAAATACTGTAGATTCAGGTTTTGCGTCCTCACCGTTTTCGAAAATAAATCAAGACACATTTTCAGCTTGTCAAAATGTGAATGTTGCCGGTGCAAATGCACTGCCGAAAAGCGTAGAGGAACAGATTCCAGACACTAATGCATTGTTATTACAACTAATGCAACAAATGGAACAAAATCAGAGACAAATACAGCAAAAGCTTCAAAAGTTAGACACAATGGAACAAAATCAGAGACAAACACAGCAAAAGCTTCAAAAGTTAGACACAATGGAACAACACCAGAGACAAACACAGCAACAGTTAGAGACAATGGAACAAAATCTTCGGAAGTTAGACACCACACTTGAACGAACACGTGAAGATTTAACTACTGAGTTACATAACATTGAATCGAAATGTCAAAAAGTCTGTAATGACGTAAAAACACAAATTTGTGAGCATTTACAACCTATTTTTTCGCGTCATGAAAATGCATTACAGAATCACGAAGCAGCCATAAAAGAACTGCAAACTATTGTTCATGAAAATCTTGAGACCTTGCAAGCTAAAATGGACTGAGTTGCATCTACCGACTCGGTTACGCAACTTGCAAAAACTCAGGAAAACTTAAAGGACACAGTAGATACTCTGAAAATTGGATCAGAAAGACACATGGAGGAAATTAGTTCATTATCAGAGACAGTAGCCGAACTTTCGGATCAGGTCACTAACTTATCTACGAAGGTAGATGATAATCTGAATGACACAAAACCGGTAGTCTTTAGTGACACAGAAGAGTGCGAACAAATTAGGAAACTGAAACAAAATCTGAATCAAAATAATACGCAACACCAAAGAGAAATCCGGGAAGTACAAGATCAGCTGACACAGGTAATACAAGAATTACGTATTTCAGAGGACACTCGCGCTCCAATACGGGAAGAGGGACATAGTAATACAGAACAGCCACAAAATAATAACACAGGGCATTTCGGAAGTTATGAAAGAAATTGGCAATGTGCACCGAATTTTGAGATGGAACCGCCGACACGACGTAACAATGACCGACATGCTACTCGCCGACACGATGATTTTGACTATAAGCTGTTCATTACTACAAGTAAATTCAAAACGTTTAAGAATTCTGCCAACGACATTCATCCACAAGCGTGGCTCCATCAATTCTCTCATTGTTTTCCTCCCAACTGGTCATTGGAGCACAGGTTAGAATTTATGTGTGGCTACTTGGAGAATGAACCAGCTGTAAGGATGCGATCGGTCATTCACGATTGTCACAGTGAAGGAGAATTTTACCATGCATTCCTCTCAGCATATTGGTCACAAGCTACACAAGACCGAGTAAAACATAGCATCATGATGATGAAACACTTTGAACAATCTGAATATTCCAGTCTTGTCAAATATTTTGAAGACATGTTGCACAAGAATCAGTACCTGTCAAACCCATACAGCCCCTCAGAACTCATCCGCATTTGCTTAATCAAATTACCTGAACATTTACGGCATATTATTTTGGCAGGACGTTGCAAAGGCGACATTGAAGCTTTTCAGGGACTCTTACAAGAATTAGAAATTGACACACACAGTCGCGGGATGCGAAAACAGGAAAACAATCACTACAGGTCACATCCGTCACAATTCCGTGACGACAGAAACAATAAATGGCCACGACAAGCCTATTCTTACAACGTAAATCGTGACCAAAACAGACACCACCCATATGACAACCACTGGCAGAGTAATAGTTACAGGGAAAGATCACCTTTCCACAGTAATGACTATCACAGAGACAATCAGAGCAACAGACAATATGGAAACCCAAACAATTATTATCAAGGGAGACAGAATAACTTTAGACGCAATGGTCCAGTGCGCAGTGACAACTCAGGGAGAAATTCTCCACCACGTGACCGACAAGAAAGAAACTATGGAATCTACCAATATGACGACAGACGATATGATCGTAACGACAGACCTGAATTGCACCAGAACTGGCGGAGTTTAAACAGGGCTGGGCCCTCTGGGCAACGTGAATTTGTAGAAGTTAGGTCTCCAAATCCCAATAACGATGCGCGCCAACCAAGAGACAATAGGCAATGACTCACGCCGCTGGCAGCCACAAAACGTACTTATGAAACTGACGACGCAGCTGCCATAGTTAGTAATTACGTAAGAATGGAAGACATTAGAGACATCTTACTCCAGGAACACGACGTAAAACATAACAACATTGCATATCCTGTGATTCACATTACAGTAAATGACGTAAAATTTACTGCAGTACTTGACTCTGGCAGTCCCATTTCAGTAATTAGTGAAACAGCCTTTAGCAAATGCAACAAATCGAATGATTGTCCCACACTTCCGTTACGTAAGATTAAATTACAAGGTGCAATCTTTGGAAAAAGTGTAGATGTACGCCAACAAACCAACTTAGAATTCTTTTGTCAAAGCCACAGCTTCTCTATGAACTTTCTTATTGTTCCATTATTGTCGACGGAAATTATACTGGGAGTAGACTTTTTGAATGAATACAAAGCAATCTTAAGCTTTCACGATGCTGAAATAAGTTTAGAGAAAGAAGGTAAGTCAATAGCTTTGAAATTTGAAGACTGGCTCTCAAACCATGATGAGGAAATTAATCGGCTTTACCTTCTGTTAGACAACAGTTCGGAATTTTCTACGGAACTGGACACTAACAATCACTCTGCAAGTACTGACAGGGATGACATCGACGGTATATTTGAAATTAATGAGTTAATTCAGAATAAAATTCAAACAATTGAGAATTGTAGTGACACTGATAGGCAGGACCTTTTTGAGATTTTACAAGCACATTCCACAGTTTTTACTCACAAAACAGGAACAATCAAGGGATTTCAATACCAATTTCGTGTTCGTGAGCACACTAAATTTTGTGTTAGACCTTACACAATTCCAGCACATTATAGGGACTGTGTTAGAACAGAAATACAATCTATGCTTGACGAGGGCATTATTGAGCCTGCAGTAAGCTCATACAACAATCCGTTACATGTTGTTGAGAAGAAAAATGGATCGATCAGGCTTGTCTTAGATTCGAGACAAATTAATACTATCATCATTCCTGAAACAGATAGGCCGCAGACAAAGGAAGAACTTCTTCAAAATTTTAGTGGTGTAAAAGTGTTGTCTTCCATTGATCTCAGATCCAGCTTTTATCAGATCGAACTTCATCCAGAATGTAGAAAATACACAGCTTTCCTTTGCTTCGGCGTTTGTTATCAGTTTCGGAAACTTCCTTTTGGTTTGAACATTTTTTCAGCAGCATTCATTCGTGGGCTAAATTCCATATTACCTGAGTTCTTAAAACGTCACATCACCTTATATGTGGACGATATTCTAATAGCAGAAGCTTCATGGGAACAGCATAATCGCATCCTCAACAGTTTGTTACGTATTTTTGCAGAATATGGAATTACAGTTAACTTGGAAAAGTCTGAATTTGGTAGGTCAAAGGTGAGGTTTTTGGAACATATTATTTCATCTGAAGGCATTCAGCCGGATCCTGAAAAGTTAGAAGCAATCAGAGCCATTCCAGTTCCATCCACAAAAAGACAAGTCTGCAGTTTTCTATGTCTCGTAAATTTTTACCGTCGTTTTCTGAATATGCAAATTCTTGTTACACCAAAACTTTGTTCTCTCACTGGAAACATACTATTGGGAACTGGGACGAACAAGCACAGTTGGAATTCAATTCTTTGAAAGAACCGCTACTTAACGCGTCAATACTCGCTCATCCAGATCTGTCACAAGATATCTGCCTTAGCACAGATTCTTCTAAAGTCGGTCTTGGTGCTCATTTATTTCAAGAAGCCACAAAAAATGACACTACTGTTCAGAAAACCATTGCTTTTGCTAGCTGAGAGCTAACAAAATCTGAAAAAAATTATTCCGTTACTGAATTAGAAGCTTTAGCTATCGTTTGGGCATTTAACAAATTCCGTTTCTTTCTTTCTGGTAAGCACGTAAAAGTATACAGTGATCATCGTGCATTACAATTTCTTATGTCTTCAAAATTAAATCATGATAGGTTAAAACGTTGGGCATTGTTTCTGCAAGAATTCCGCTTCACAATAGTCTACATTCCCGGCAAGGAAAACATTGTTGCGGACGCGCTGTCACGCGCACCGGCTGTGCTTGAGAAAAGTAACACAGAAGGCACCCTCGAGAAAAATATCAGTATTCTTTACATTCAGAAAGTCGCCTTTGAAAACTTCATCACCACATCTTTAAAGGACAGTGCTCATGAACAAGATAAAGATCCGATTTGGAAAGACATCAAAAGTAAATGGCATGAAAAGACACACACTCAGATTCGGCATTATTACCTGGTTAGAAACAACATACTGTTCAAACGCTGCACTGTTGATGACAAGCTATGTGTACTTTGCATTCCAGACGATTTTGTTAATAAGCTCATTTGGTACATTCATTTCAGCTACGCACATTTTGGCCCACGAAAATGTTATCATATTCTTCGAACGACTTGTTATTTTAACAATATGGAAAAGCGAATTCGAAGAGTCTTGTCTATTTGTAAACTTTGACAAAAGGCGAAACCATCTACTATCTCACATCGTGCTCCGTTGTTTCCTATTATTCCTTCTAAATTAAAAGAATTTGCTGCTGTTGATCTCTTGGGACCCCTTGTCAGAACATCGAATGGATTTTCGTACGTTCTAGTCGCTGTTGAACTTACTTCAAAATTTGTTTCTTTCAGTTAGTTACGTAAAGCCACTGGACTGTCTGTATCCAATGCCTTTGTTAAAAATTTCTTACTTGAAGTTGGACATGTTAGTAAAGTCATTTCAGATAATGGACCGCAATTCAGATCTGCTGTTTGGTCACGCATGCTTCGGAATAATAAAATCAAACCTGTTTTATTTCATTGTATTCAGCACATTGTAACCCGTCTGAACGGATTATGAAAGAAATCAATAAGCTTTGCAGACTTTATTGTCACAGAAAGCATCAGCATTGGGACAGATATTTACACTTATTTCAAAATGTGCTGAATGAAATGCCTCATGATTCCACTGCTTTACCACCTACTCTTGTACTGAAGAATGTAGAACCTCCGAACAGAATCTTTGCATTTGCTTTACCGTGTAGTTTTCTCGTTTTGTCTGCTGCATATTTTATATTTTTAAGAGCCAAATCAATTATGTCTTTGTGTCGAAGTTTACGTGTATTCCCGAATACACGTAAACTTCGACACAAAGACATAATTGATTTGGCTCTTAAAAATATAAAATCTGCAGCAGACAAAAGGAGAAAACTACATGGTAAAGCAAATGCAAAGAAATTATGTATTGGTTAGAAAGTTCTCATTAAAGCTCATTCATTGTCACATAAAAAGAAACACTTGAGTCACAAACTCTTTCTAGTTTACAATGGACCTTACAGAATCAGATGTATACCACATGATAATTGCGTTGAAGTTGAAACTCTGAGTACTAGGAAGAGTAATGGTTTACACCACATTTCACATGTAAAACCATTTATTGACAGATAATCTGCTTTTTAACTTAGTCTTTGCAATTTTCACTTCACTCTACTTGTACAATTTGCCACACTGAGAAACTGTTAACATGCAACAATGTTTTGAAGTTCAATATCCACTCAAGAACCAAGAGAACTTATTTAAACAGAAATTACGACTGCATTGTTATTGTGAACAGACGACACAGTGTTATTGTGTGTGTACATTCTTGCTTGTTAGTTGCACGATTACATAACTACTATAAGGCTCACATACTTAGAACATTTACCAGTACTGCTAATGAGATTTTAATGCACCATTTTGGTGTACTTGAAAATACATTCTGAATTAAAGTACTTTCTGGGAGATACCAGATGACACAGTGGCTAGTTAATGTGACAGCTACACGATTATATCACGACGTTACTAATGTGTGATACAATTTACATGGTTGCTTTTGCGGAGTATCTGTTTTATATCTGCACGGTTTTTCTGAATTCTTCTGGGAAGTAAAACATGTTTTAGTAGTAACTTTTGTGGTACAGCTACAATGAGACAGCCTTTTCCGTAGCACAACAATATGTTACAGCACAGTACTTTCTTCATCATGGCAATAAGCGTAATAAGTAAGATATCTATACGCAAAGCATTTCACTTTTGTTTATCATGAGGTCAGTACATTGACTTCTGCAGAACTTAGCTTTTGGAGGACGATAACTACGACACTTCCACAGAGATTATCTTACAGCAAGACGCACATTTAGCGCTACAGGACACGTATTTGAGTGATTAATTTTGTACTTAAAACATTTATTTTTAAAGATTTTTGAATTACAAAGAAAGTTTTCCGTGATACATTTCATTCCATTGCTGTAATCTGTAACACCTGAGGGTATAATTACAATAATCCTCAGGGGGGTACACACTTACTTTGTGTACCATGTGTTTGGCAAGCACAAGGAGCCCTAGCTAATATGGTATTTGCTTATACAACTTTACACATCGGTACCATATTTCTGTAACACAAATTACACAGCTATCTGATCATTTAACTGAGAGAGACAAACTTTTTTATTACGTCAGTGACAGATGTTTCGTGATCACACCGTTGGATAACTTCACACTTACGAAATTGTATTTTGTCTGTACTTTCTGAACTGTTCATATTTTTTCGGAACGATTGTGATACTATGAGGGCTTTGAATGATTTATTTGGTATGAGATCACGATTTTTAAAGTACGTTTGAGGCAGATGACACTTTTGACATGAGCAGAGAATATTTTTATGTTTTGAAATTATTGGAGGAAGCTACGAAGATTTTGAGAATTGACTGAGATGTTATGATATTTTTATGACGACGATGTGTATTATGCTGTAAGATTTTGCTTCTACACATTTGCAACGCAAATTCTTGACCTGTGAAATATTTTAATATGAGACTGTCACTGCAGCGGAAACTGCTGTCGTAAATATTTCCATAAGAAAGTTGAGTGACCACCTGCACGTAACGCGTTTTGGGCGCCCAGCTGAGAGGTAGTCGTCTGACAAAAGAAAGCCATTAGGTGAAAAAAAAGGGAGGCCATTATCCTCGCCATTGACATTCCTTTAGAGAAAACATTGCAAATGCAACACCCTCATTACTTGGAAGGATACTTACATCTGCACACCTGATTATGACAAGCGTCTTTCTACGAGAGTTGAGAGAATTTCTACTAACTTTTGAAATGTCACATGACTACTGAATGATATTTTTATGTTTTGGTTTGCGTAAATGCTTATTTCATTTAATATCTGGTTTCCAGCTGTGTTGCAGCGTTAGTTTTATAAAATAAACTTCGATGCATTTGCTAATGTGAACACTTTCTGTCAACAGATCTATTAAATAATTATTTTATGACCCACATTCTTCGATAAAGGAGCTCTTGGAATGGAAAGAAAAATAAAAAGGGACTAATAACAGTAACTGCATACATAATTTTCTTTTCAACTACTTGGTAATATTTTTCGTAGAAAAAGTTGTGGTGCACCACTTTAATTACATAGACATTAAGATGTGAATATGCATTTCCCTTGTCTGCATTGTTGTCTTTAGTGTAATGTTTTTTTTTTTGCTTGAGCTATGTCATGTTTAGATATAAGTTGTTGCTGCTGTTTGCCGGGCATAGTGTTACTGATTTTGACGTTGTATTACGCTGTTAAGCCAGTTTTACTACTAATTTATTTTTCTTGTTTCCTGCACAGTGCCATATATTAGTTGTAGTACTACAATTACTTTGCTAATTTCTTAATGCTGCTTGCTTCGCAAATCTGCTGTTTATATTAACTGTTTTATGTGATGCTGCATTGCCTCGTCCCTTGGTATATATATCTGAGCTCAGTAGATTTAAGTTAGCTTAAGAGGGATAGACTATATAAGAAACTGACTATGGAGAATAGGTAAAGAATGCATTGCGAAGTTATATGAAAAAGATTTGGACCAAAATGAGTATTGTACAATGAGAAACAATTATTTTGAAAGAAATATGAATAGAATACAGGAAGGAGGTATAGATAGGACTTTTTGGGAATAATGATGAATGAAGGGAGATCTCCAAGAAGCAAAGAAAGTTTTGTTTGCAAAATACTGCAATGAAACAAACCCTGTCCTTTCCTTTTGTGTTATCCCACTATGTGTTTGTGTACCCTTGTGTATTTGTTTTCTTCCTGTCTGTGTGTAGTTTTAATGGATTTTGTTCTTCTTCTAATACTAAGCTATATTCACTATGATGAGGAATACTGTTATCCTTAAATATAATTGGCATTAATGATATGTTATTTACCTTGTAAATATGCTTAGACATTATTTATTCTGTTTTGTTTTAATGCTCATGTGTGAAGTTGATGTTTCGAAAGTGAATCTGATCTTTTATTTATGTACTTATGTCATAATTCCTGTAACACTGATGTATATGTTTATTTCTGTTCTGTTGTAAAGCCTGTACTACAAATGTTATCTGTATTGTTATGTTTTTAATGATGTATTTTGTACCTTTGTTATTGTATTTTTATGTTATAAAATTGTAATTGACACCAGTTCATCATATTATTAACTTGTAAGCATACATTTCACTGCACACATTTCTGTTGGTCATAGTAATGCACAATATGTGAGAAGTAGGGACTGTTAGTGTTTGCACATGTGTTAATAATTCAGCAAGGGACTGGATAACAGCATTGCTGGTTCTAAGGACAATTCCAAAAAATTTGTGATTGCACAAGTGGTGGTTATGGACTTGCTATATTATCTGCAAGACTCTTCAATGGTGATTGTGCACCTGCACAGTCACAACAGATGGCTGCTGGCCATCTCTACAAGGACTACAGTGGGTCTGCATCTTTGATGGCCCACCAATACCATTATTTCTACAAGGACTGCAGTGGGTCTGCGCCTCTGGTGGCCCACCAATACCGTAATCTCTACCAGGACTACAGTGGGTCTGCTCTGTGATGACCTACCTACCAATATTCATCAACTTCGAAAGACTCTGTTGTGGCCCATCACCTGTCAGCATGTCAAGAGTCAGCACTGTCTTTCCGTTGGAAGGACACCACTACTTCTTCAAGACTGCATGGAAATCCGCTACTTCTGTGTGCTATTTCTTTTACTAATGAGACTTTGTGAAAAAAAAACACAGAAATTTTACTGTGATGAACAATCTGGACTGTCTTTATGGACTGTGAGAAAATTTTAGCTTTTGACCAACATTGTATTAATAAGTGTGTGCATTTGATATCTTTCTTACTGTAATTATGCAAAAATTTTACAAATCTGTATTGGCCACTGCCCAAAAAAATTTGTAAAAT
The DNA here is from genome assembly GCF_023864275.1 of Schistocerca cancellata. Taxonomy (NCBI): domain Eukaryota; kingdom Metazoa; phylum Arthropoda; class Insecta; order Orthoptera; family Acrididae; genus Schistocerca; species Schistocerca cancellata. Next base: position 566,853,407 of record NC_064632.1, read on the forward strand.
TTTTTGTGGGGAGCGTGGGGGCTATGTAAGTAGGCTGTTTATGTTTTCTTTATGTACGTAGGCTGTTTATGTTTTCTTATTGGCAACGTTACGTAGCGCACTGTATGAAAATCACTGGCTGTGCTGTGTGCAGTCTGTGGCTAGTTAGCATTGTTGTCTGCCATTGTAGTGTTGGGCAGCGGCAGCTGGATGTGAACAGCGCATAGCGTTGCGCAGTTGGAGGTGAGCCGCCAGCAGTGGTGGATGTGGGGAGAGGGATGGCGGAGTTTTGAAATTTGTCATGAACTGCTATATATATTATGACTATTAAGGTAAATACATTGTTTGTTCTCTATTAATATCTTTCATTTGCTAACTATCCCTATCAGTAGTTAGTGCCTTCTGTAGTTTGAATCTTTTATTTAGCTGGCAGTAGAGGAGCTCGCTGTATTGCAGTAGTTCGAGTAACGAAGATTCTTGTGAGGTAAGTGATTTCTGAAAGGTGTAGTTTAATGTTACTCCGGGCCATTCTTCTGCAGGGATCTTTGATAATCAGATTGCGTTGCGCTAAAAATATTGTGTGTCACTTTAGTGAAGGTTTGAGTACGTTCAGTTTTGCTCAGCTGTTTGAAAAGCAAATAGTGTAAGAGGTTTATCAGCACAGTCGTGTATAAATTGTTCTAAGGGGACGTTTTACACTGATACATAGGTTGCACCCAAACTTGGCACGATCAGTATTTCTTGGCATGCTCAGTGTTCCATATTGTTTAGTCTGTAATTCCCACTATATCCATCCTACTCTTATCCACTTCCGATCCAAATTTCTAACGAACCTAACTGATTAATAGATCTTCCCGCTCAGATCTATAATCTGCTACATTTGTTTGCTCTCATGAGAACGTTTTCCGAAGTATTCCTGACTGGATATCCGAGTGGAAGAGTATTTTAAGTCTGGAATATTTTACCCAAGAAGGCACCCCATAGTGCAGCTGCATGACCTCGGGACATATAATATCTGTCGCTTCCATTCTGCTTTTAGTTGTCGACAGTAACAACATGTTTGTAACAAGGTACTTTTGGCTAAACGGTACAAGGAGAGGTCAACTGGACTGTTCGCATCCTGCTACTACTGAAAAGGCTACTGCCGCCCTTTGGGACCTACAGTTACCCTTTCGTCGTGACTGCATGTACGATACAGCTATCTGCACAATTGATACATAGTTTCCATTCAAACTCGGTAAGGTCCGTAGTTGGTGGAATGCTCAATGTTCCATATTCTGTTAACCTATGGGCAATGTATTTATACTGGGCAGGAACGATCACGACGATCAGCGTAGCAATAATCTATTTCGTTCATGATGTCTGCTCATACCTTCACCAGGTGCCATATTATTTTTTATTTCCACGACAAGTTCCATAGGACCAAATTGAGGAGCAAATCTCCAAGGTCATGGAACGTGTAAGTACATGAAATTACAACATAAAAGTAATAACAGATAAAAATAAATGTTCATGAACCTGCAAAAAGTCATTCCATAAGTTTATATAAACGCTATCAGCAACACAATAAGAACCAGCTTAAATTTTAAAGGAACACCTCGACAGACTATAAGATGTGACCCATGAGGAAACTCTTCAGTTTCGTTCTGAAAGCGCATGGATTACTGCTAAGATTTTTGAATTCGAGTGAGAGCTTATTGAAAATGGATGCAGCAGTATACTACACACCTTTTTGCACTAAAGGAAGTCCAATCCAAATGCAGGTTTGATATCTGCCGAGTATTAACCGAGTGAAAGTTGTTTATTCTTGGGAATGAACTTATATTGGTAACAAGAAACGACAATAAGGAATATACATATTGACAGGCCAATGTCAAAATGCCGAGACTCGTGAACAGAGGTCGACAAGAGATCCGTGAAGCCACACCACTTATTGCCCGAACCGCCCGTTTCTGAGCCAAAAATATCCTTGTAGAATGGGAAGAGTTACCCCAAAACATAATACCATACGATATAAGGGAATGAAAATAAGCAAAGTAGACTAATTTTCGTGTCGACGTATCACTCACTTCTGATAGCGTTCGAATAGTAAAAATGGCAGTATTAAGTCTTTGAACAAGGTCCTGAACGTGGGCTTTCCATGACAGCCTACTATCTATCTGAACACATATAAATTTCAGCTGTTCAGTTTCACTAATGATGTGCCCGTTCTGTGAAATTAAAACGTCAGGTTTTGCTGTATTGCGTGTCAGAAACTGTAAAAACTGAGTTTTACTATGATTTAAATTTGGTCTATTTTCTACAAGCCATGAACTGAGGTCATGTATTGCACTATTTGAAACCGAGCCAATGTTGCACACAAAATCCTTTACAACCAAGCTAGTGTCATCAGCAAACATAAATATTTTAGAGTTACCCGTAATACTAGAGGGAATATCATTTATATAAATAAGGAACAGTAGTGGTCGCAACACTTATCCCAGGGTCACCCCCACTTGACAGTACCCCACTCAGATCCCACATTATATGAAATGTGGGATAAGTATTACACGAGATAAACACCTAGATCCTCGCCAACAGCACACGTAACATTGTGCAATCAACTAAATGAAACATATCTCTTGAAGGTAATCTAATACAGGGTATCGAGATAGAGTATACCTTAACTTTGTCACTTAACTAGCAGCTCAGCAGTAAAATAATAATTTATAATTTTGTGTATTACTTATTTAAAATAAGGAGAACGATTTGATGAAAGTGATAGTTGGATGTTACTAAAATGAGGTATAATACTTAACTTGCTAGTTATTATCTCGTCGACAAAGCGGGTTTTTATACACTCCTGGAAATGGAAAAAAGAACACATTGACACCGGTGTGTCAGACCCACCATACTTGCTCCGGACACTGCCAGAGGGCTGTACAAGCAATGATCACACGCACGGCACAGCGGACACACCAGGAACCGCGGTGTTGGCCGTCGAATGGCGCTAGTTGCGCAGCATTTGTGCACCGCCGCCGTCAGTGTCAGCCAGTTTGCCGTGGCATACGGAGCTCCATCGCAGTCTTTAACACTGGTAGCATGCCGCGACAGCGTGGACGTGAACCGTATGTGCAGTTGACGGACTTTGAGCGAGGGCGTATAGTGGGCATGCGGGAGGCCGGGTGGACGTACCGCCGAATTGCTCAACACGTGGGGCGTGAGGTCTCCACAGTACATCGATGTTGTCGCCAGTGGTCGGCGGAAGGTGCACGTGCCCGTCGACCTGGGACAAGACCGCAGCGACGCACGGATGTACTTCAAGACCGTAGGATCCTACGCAGTGCCGTAGGGGACCGCACTGCCACTTCCCAGCAAATTAGGGACACTGTTGCTCCTGGGGTATCGGCGAGGACCATTCGCAACCGTCTCCATGAAGCTGGGCTACGGTCCCGCACACCGTTAGGCCGTCTTCCGCTCACGCCCCAACATCGTGCAGCCCGCCTCCAGTGGTGTCGCGACAGGCGTGAATGGAGGGACGAATGGAGACGTGCCGTCTTCAGCGATGAGAGTCGCTTCTACCTTGGTGCCAATGATGGTCGTATGCGTGTTTGGCGCCATGCAGGTGAGCGCCACAATCAGGACTGCATACGACCGAGGCACACAGGGCCAACACCCGGCATCATGCTGCAAAACGGAGGGTAGAATGTCGTCGCCGTACCGCTCTGCTGGGGTCTATCTAGGATGACAACCACACGGGGTCTAGCTATGAACAGAAATGGCATCCCTGACCGCCACGAATGGTTGTCGGGCCTTATGGAGGGCGACAGTCTGGTTGGTATCCCAGCACTGGCCGGGATGTCGCTGGTGATCGGAGCATATTTCGAACCGGGACAAAACACTGAAGACAATTTTCGTGCAGTAAATGAGATATCAGGCCGTAGACGTATCTGGAGGCACCCCGGAGACGGTCTGGATGCCAGCCTCACTGTCGCTCGCTATACGGCTCGAAAAACAGGAGTGATGATCGGGGTGTCATTTTTTTTCATAGCCCTGTGATAAGTCGACGATATGTTAGGCTGCGGTTTGCTGTCCTTCATGCCAATCCACGCTCAGTTTACATTTCAGCAAGGTAATGTCCCCTCGCAGACGGTGAGATTGTTTACTGCTTGTCTTCGTGCTTGCCAAACCCTACGCTGCCCACGAAAGTCACCGGATCTGCCTCCAATCAAGAACATTTGGAGCATTATGTACAGGGCCTTCGAACCAGCTCTCGGCTGTGACGATCTAAGGCGCCAACTGGACACAATTTTGCATGATATCGCCTAGGAGGACATCCAGCAACCCTGTCAGTCAATGCCCAGCCGAATAACCGCTTGCATAATGGCCAGGGAAGGAGCAAAGCTTTATTTACTTGCTCCATTTGCGGGGGTCTTTCTTTCGAATATTTCTGAATAACTCATCCATATTTTTTTGAAATTGTAATCATTTGTTTGTCTGTGCATGTACGCCTAATCTACGGATTTCCACCCCATTCACTTCAATCCTTCGTGATGCGTCTTTTTTCTTGTCACCAAGTCTGTTTGTGTTCTTAGCAATTAAGGTCAGTGTGAGTCTTGTAAATTACTCAATTACAATTATTAAGGGGGGACGTTGATGAAATTGAACAAAAATTTCAAATTTCCATTTATTTTTTATTTGTTCGTACACCGCATGGACAATAAGTTCCCAAAGTTTCAATGTTGAAATCGCATCCGAAGTCCCTAAAATTAATTAAAAGTTTGACACGGCCTCCTTGCCACGCCCGCGTTTTGAAGCAGCACTTCAATACAAGCTCAATGAACGATTCTGTGCATTACTTTCAACCAAATGTGTGCGGGATACATGTAGAAGGCCGTGATAAATACTCTTTGGTTTTATAGATCATCTTTGGCTGATTCTGCACTTCTCAAAAAATGTGTTCATGGGAAAACCCAAAATTCAAATGAGTCTCTAAATTCACTCATACGGAAACGATGCCCTAAAAACACATTTGCATCTGCCACAGTTGCCAGAAATTCCACCTATGATGCAGTTATTGTATTTAATGATGGGAACGTCGGGAAGATGAAGGTATTAGAAAGAATAGGCTTCAACATAGGAAACTTTACTAAAGACATCCTGAGAAAAATAGATTTACAGCGCGTCTCTGCAGCTGAAAAGTTAGTTGATGACCTGGTAAAGGCAAGAAGACAGACAACAATAAAGCAGAAGAGAAGCCTTGAAGGGAAAGACGACCAAAAGTACAAATGTGACATCAGAAAAAATGTTAGGTTGAAACTGAAACTGTGGCCGGCCGGAGTGGCCGAGCGGTTCTAGACGCTACAGTCTGGAACCGCGTGACCGCTACAGTCGCAGGTTCGAATCCTGCCTCGCGCATGGATGTGTGTGATGTCCTTAGGTTAATTAGGTTTAAGTAGCTCTAAGTTCTAGGGGACTGATGACCTCAGAAGTTAAGTCCCATAGTGCTCAGAGCCATGTCAACCATTTTTTAAACTGTGTTTCCTGAAAACTTTGTTTTTTAAGGTTTATATACATTTTCCTCAGATTCTATGAATGCTATAATTATGAATTTTTGTGCACATATTTCTGTAAACCTGATAAACGTTGTCTCAAAAGCAAATTTTGTAATTCTGATAGCAAGCTGAGATATGCGGCAAAGTGCTTGGAAGTTTGCATGAATTTAAAATTGTACTTATGGAATTATAATTAAAAAAATATGAAAATTCTCTTATTTGCTTTATTGCAAAAACCTTACAACATATAAGGAGATGAAACAGAGAAATTTTTGTACAAATCTCTTGAATACTTACTGAGAAAAAGGAACATACGTTATTTTTTGAAAATAAAACTTAAAATATCATTCAAGAAAAGTTTAATATATATAATCAAAGGATTTTACGTGTAAATGTGTTACTTTCATGAAAAGCATGGTACAGAATTTCATTGCCATATCTTGGTGGATTTTTGAAATAGTGTGTGGTTTACATCAACGTCTCCCCTTAGATTTAATTATATCCAACTAAGGAGCTTTATGCCGTATATAATAAAGTGTGACACAAATTTGTTTTTCAGGAAAGCGAAATATGTAACATTTAAATTTGTAGTATACAAATATATATTTCTAGTTATTAATTAGTTCCTGTGTTGTATTACTAATATTTATCACATAATTAAGCATTGGATATATTCAAGTCATGTGCTTTCTTTTTGTAGAAATTAGGTATAAACTGAAAATATGAGACTGTCCACATACCGAACAAGCAGAACTTCTACGTAACTGACTGATTACAGCGTTACTGGTATTCAAAAATGACATAATGGTCAAAAATAAAGACAAATAGCTAAATAAAATCATCAGAGTGTTTACGAGCGTAACAAAACGTGGCTCGTGTGGCATCGTATATTTCAACATGTGCTTCTCGGTCTGTCACACTCCAGCCTCTTCTACGGTTGTCTTGAAATTTTGTGTCACATACGGAACTGTTCGTCATTTCTGCCACTTACCACTACAGTATCCCGTTTATGTCTTCAGCAGTTCTTTTTGGTATTCTGTCCAACTGCGGCTCAGCTGCCTAAATTCAACTGCAGGACGTAGTAGGCAAGAGACTCAATGAGTCCGTCGTCAGACCTGTTTTAGATACTGTCACATCGATAGCCCCACTAAAGGTTAGACCGCCCGGCGAACGTGCGTGTCGACATTTATCTGTGCGTGTACGCACCATTTCGTGAGGAATGTTCCCGTCAAGAGCACTCGCGGGATGTAAGAGGAAAACGAGAGGATATGGAGGACAGGAAAAGGACAGGGGGAAAAAGTTAAAAACAGTATAAAAGGAAACGCGAAGTAGCGGCACAGCTAATAGCCATTTAGTATGGAAATTTTTAAATCGAGTGATGCGTGCGCTGGCGAGGAGCGCGCGTGCGTGCGCGTCTGCACGCGCTGCGTACGTGTGCGTCAGAGTAGGGCTAGCGGCCGCGGTCTCGCAGTCCACACATCCATTACCTTCCGCATATTTGTGGGAACCGCCGATAAATTAGCGCATATTTGATTCATAGCCCCTAATTTCGGAGACTGCGAGGGGCAGCGACGAGAGGTTTCCGTGACACTGAATAATGGCCCGCGGTCTAGGAATTCCTCGCCGCCGGATAAATTGGCAGGGCAGCTCTGACACGGCGGTTCCATCTTTCTGCCGTGAGTGGCCTCTGGACTGTTCATTGGGAATGATGGAGGTGAAACGCAAAAGGGTATCGTCGGCATGTAGGCAGCCACAACTTGCACCGAAATGAGGCTACATTAAAAAAAGAGAAAGTCCAAAGTAGTGTAGTGGTTAGCACAATTGATTCCCAGCATTTGCGAGGGCATCATTTCATTTCCCATTGCAGCCATTCATATTTATGATTATCCGTCTTGTAAGTAGGCTGTTTATGTTTTCTTTATGTAAGTAGGCTGTTTATGTTTTCTTTATGTAAGTAAGCTGTTTAGGTTCTTATATTGGTAACGCCGCCGCCACGTAGCGCTCTCTGTACGAAAATCACTGGCTGTGCTGTGTGCAGTATGTGGCTAGTTTGCATTGTTGTCTGCCATTGTAGTGTTGGGCAGCTGGACGTGAACAGCGCGTAGCGTTGCGCAGTTAGAGGTGAGCCGCCAGCAGTGGTGGATGTGAGGAGAGAGATGGCGGAGTTTTGAAATTACATATATTATGACTTTTGATGATATTAAGGTAAATACAGTGTTTGTTCTCTATTAAAATCTTTCATTTGCTAACTGTCCCTATCAGTAGTTAGTGACTTCCGTAGTTTGAATCTTTTATTTAGCTGGCAGTAGTGATTTTTGTGAGGTAAGTGATTTTTGAAAGGTGTAGTTTAATGTTACTCAGGGCCATTCTTTTGCAGGGATCTTTGATAGTCAGATTGCGTTGCGCTAAAAATATTGTGTGTCACTTTAGTGAACGTTTGAGTACGTTCAGTTTTGCTCAGTTGTTTGAAAAGCAAATAGTGTAAGAGGTTCATCAGCACAGTCGTGTATAAATTGTTCCTAAAGGGGACGTTTCAGTCTTTTTACCGAATGGCTGAGGGGAAAAACAGCGAGGTGATTCCTTCTGGAAGAACATAGCCGACTTCCTGCAGCACCCTGCCTCCTGTCTCAGCTTGCGCTTCGTATCTAAAAATGGTTCAAATGGCTCTGAGCACGATGGGACTCAACTGCTGTGGTCATAAGTCCCCTAGAACTTAGAACTACTTAAACCTAACTAACCTAAGGACATCACACACATCCATGCCCGAGGCAGGATTGGAACCTGCTACCGTAGCGGTCGTGCGGTTCCAGACTGTAGCGCCTTTAACCGCTCGGCCACTCCGGCCGGCGTTCGTATCTAATGACCTCATAGTTAATGGAAACTTGAAAACCTAAGCATGCAGGAGATAAAGATCTCACTTAACTTGATGCATCGAGTTTGCAAAACTCCCAAGTTTTCAGTTATGCCGGCCGGAGTGGCCGTGCGGTTCTAGGCGCTACAGTCTGGAACCGCGAGACCGCTACGGTCGCAGGTTCGAATCCTGCCTCGGGCATGGATGTGTGTGATGTCCTTAGGTTAGTTAGGTTTAAGTAGTTCTAAGTTCTAGGGGACTGATGACCTCAGAAGTTGAGTCCCATAGTGCTCAGAGCCATTTGAACCATTTTTCAGATACGAGTATTTTCTTTTCTGTGGTATGGAACTCGGTGGTGCAAGTTTCGCAGCTGTGATATTCATTTTAACCTAATGATAGCACCGACTGCTCTTTTATTCTCATTGTCGTTAAACATGACTGGTATAGGCGTCAACGGCCATTTTCCAGTCGTTGTGTACCCTTCTACTCCCACAACGATAGACGGTGCTGTTATATAATCCCAACTTTTCTTGATTCCTCCATTATCGTCGTCAGGGACCAAGTCTGACTACATATACATCTTTCGGTGTATGGCGGAGGGTGCTCTTTGGTACCACTGTCGTTCTCCTCCTACCCCAACCCCCCCCCCCCCCCTCACATACCCCGCCGACCTTTCCCTGTTCCAACACTGAATAGTTCGCAGGATGAGCGATTGCCGATACGTCTCCACGTAGGTTCAAATCGCTCTAATTTTAACTTTATGGTCTTCTAACTTCGAGAGATATTCGTAGCAGGAAGCATTATATTTGCTGACTCTTCTAGGAAGGAACGCTCTTAGGACATTTAACGGAAAATTGCAGAATGCCTCTTTTGCAGCATCTCCCACTGGAGTAACGACACGCGCAGCCCATCTTTGGATCTCTTATATTTCATCTACCATTTCTATCTAGTACTGATCCCATACTGACGAGCAATACTCAAACATTGGCGGGTCGACTGTTTCGTAAGCTAGCTCCTTTGTTGACGGACAACTTTTGCTGACGATTGTTCCAGTGAATCTTAGTCTTTCACCTGTCTTTCCTGTGAGTTGTAATATTCCCATCCAGATAAGTAGTGCAGTTTCTGAGAGCCTGTGACTGTAAAAGTAAGTGTACGTAGCTTCTCTGCTACCCGTCACGATTTGTATACACTTACTAAAGTTAAGGAATAGGATGATCACATGCGTTTAGTTATCGATAAAACACCGTGTCGCTGACTTACTTATCATTTGCCCCATATTTGCCATTAACGTTATAATAATAGTTCGGTTCGTTAAATATCATTGATCTTAAGTGGCCGTTCCACTTGAAATACCTGCTTACGCGTAATTACAGGTATTTTTTTTTTCTTTATTAACTGCGACCAGTGATTGTTCTACAACCGTGTTTGTGAGAATGTGTATGCAATACATTACCTTTGTTTATGTAGAGGGGCGACTGCCACGTCCTTCATCGAGACTCGAATCTCTGCAGATCTTGCTGCATTCCGCTACAGTTTCCTAGCGTTGCGACTTTTCGGTGTACAACAGCATCATCCGCGAAGCGCCTAATGGAAGTTCCGATCGCGATGTTATCTACAAAAGAGCATGGACCTATAATACAGCCATGGGGACGACCGAAATCACGTTTACGCCTAATTCAGTTGATCTGATATACCGTACACTCGCGATTAGTTCATTAGACGGCGGGGCGTAACTGTATGCAATGTCTTACGGAAGTCAACGAACATGGCGTCTGTCTGGACGCCGGTATCTATCACCTTCCGGGGCTAGTGAACGAACAGAACGAGCTGGGTTTCAAATGATCGTTGATTTAGGGACCCATGGTCATTCCTGTAGAGCAGATTATGTGGTCCCCGGAAACGTCATGATACGTGAACATAAAATATGTAGAAAAATTCTACAGGTGACAGACGTCGGATATATAGTTTTGAATGTCTCTTTGACGACCCTTCTAGAAAACGGGAATGATCTGCACATTTTTTTGCAGTCATCAGGGACATTTTACTCTCCCAAAGGCCTACGGTATGCGGCTGCTAGAGAAGGGGCAAGTTCGTGAGTATACGATACGTAGAATCGTGAAACCGGCGAGCTTCGCACATTTGTGCCCAATGGATGGCATATATTACGTGACAAAGATAGCGCATGCTATGTGGCATAAAAGTGAGGCCATCATCAGTTGCACAACAGGGAGATATAGCACCTGACGACGAGGATAGAGGTATTTATTGACGCGGTAAGTAAAACCGAGATTCTTTTTTCCAAGGATTCCATCGCGAAATGATTCGTAATCAACTTTTAAAGATCCAATTATACGCGGTTTTTTCTTTTTTTCCACTAAAATATTATTTAAAATGTAAGGAGAGGATAATGAATTTTGACCCATTGCAGAGAGATGGGACAAGGGCAACAAGTGGGAGAAAATGTTTCTATTAAAAATTTTAGAGAAATTTGATTCATTTTCCCACCTTCATGTTGCACAGAACATTTGTGGAGGCGCTGAACGATAACATAAGCGGCGCCACACCCAAAGACGCCTTAGTCTCGGAACAAGTAGGTAAAAAATTAAACTGTAACAGTCAGTCGTATTTATTCATTCTGGACTGACCTTTACAAATTGCACCACAGCTACTGCAGTTATAATTGATATTTTTTAAAGACTGTTAGGAAGTTAGTACTAAAGGTTGCAGTGCCTGTACTGTTATTAGAACAACATATTTTTTTAGTTCAGCGATCAATAATTTCATTTACAGAATGAATTCACATGACAATGTCGTTATTTATTTTCGGTGTCTTTGCGCAGTGCGCAGTTTTTAAATCACTTCGTTAACCTGTGCCAACGTTTTGCGTAGAATTATTTTGTTAACGACACCCTTAGAGGCGAAACATCTTTTAATGCTAAAAGGAGGGACTGCATTTACCAACTGCCGGCTGCCTCGAACAGAAGAATGAAAATTCCGGCTATGAAACGACTCCGAAACGGTTATGTTGTTTTGTATGCAATGTTCTTCGCATTTGCCTTGTTTCTGACACACTCAGCTGCCGGGTTCCAGTCTGGCTTAATGATGCTAGTTACACGCCCGTGTTTCGCAACATATGTTAAAGAAGGGCCTTTGATTACTTCCGTTCCTCACTCGATAAAAACGGATCTCTTATAGGATCACTTTCTCAATAAATTTGCTTTTCCCGGCTGAACGAAGTCACGATTAAATAAAATGTATCGGAAGATGCAAAGCAATTATTTCAAGTTTTTAATACACAAAGCGAAATGAATTGGCGCTTAATTCTCCCACAGACGTAAACGTCCGGAAATATCTTTTGTCACTAAGGTAAAAGAATAATAGCCATTTGTTCATTCTTTGGTATACTACTGAACTAACATCGTAATTTGTTGGTTCTTTGGTGCACTAAGCCATGATGATGTTACTAAAGTAAACACCCGTCCTACTATGCTGAACAGACTCTAGAACTTACAATATATATTTTTTTCGATGATCCGATTTTGAAGAAATGAAGCCTATACGTTGTCCGAAGCTACTTTCAAGTTATCCTTAAAACCTCGTGAGAATTCGTCTAGTACTTTCAGAAATTAGCGTGTTCTTGCAGACAGACATGACAGTTTAGAATACATATTTTTGTCACAATAGATATAGGAGATGTAACAAGGTCGGTGAGTGTTAATGTAAACAGCAGAATTAATCGTCTGCCTTGGTTACATCTGTCATATACCGATGGATCCAAAATTCCACACGAACAGTGTACTGGATATGCTGTTCTAAACACTCAGATTGTAAGTAGGCTGTTTAGGTTTTCTATGTAAGTAGACTGTTTAGGTTTTTATGTTGGTAACGCCACGTCGCGCTCTGTATGAAAATCGCTGACTGTGCTGTGTGCAGTCTGTGGCTGGTTGGATTCATTGTTGGATTATTCGCTAGTGTAGCATTGGGCAGTTGGCTGTGAACAGCGCGTAGCGTTGGGCAGTTTGAGGTTAGCCGCCAGCAGTGGTGGATGTGAGGAGAGAGATGACAAGAGTTTTGATAGATTACTATGAGCAGACGATATGGACGTGTGTCCGTCAGAAAAAGGAAATTTGTAAAACTGCATGTCACGAACTGATATATGGTGGTCCATTGATCATGACCGGGCCAAATATCTCAAGAAATAAGCTTCAAACGAAAAAACTACAAAGAACGAAACAACTTGTCTAGCTTGAAGGGGGAAACCAGATGGCGCTATGGTAGGCCCGCTAGATGGGGCTGCCATAGGTCAAACAGATATTAACTGCGTTTTTTAAAATAGAAACAACCATTTTTCATTACATATCCGTGTAGTACGTAAAGAAATATCAATGTTTTTTTTGGACCACGTTTTTCGCTTTGTGACAGATGGCGCTGTAATAGTCACAAAAGTATAAGTGCGTGGTATCACGTAACAATCCGCCAGTGCGGACGGTATTTGCTTTGCGATACATTACCGTGTTAAAAGGACCGTTTACCAATTGCGGAAAAGGTCGACATCGTGTTGATGTATGGCTGTTGTGGTTAAAATGCCCAGCTGGCGTGTGCTATGTATGCTGCTCGGTATCCTGGACGACATCGTCCAAGTGTCCGGACCGTTCACCGGATAGTTACGTTATTTAAGGAAATGTTCAGCCACATGTGAAACGTCAACCACGACCTACAACAACAAATGATGATGCCCAAGTAGGTGTTTTAGCTGCTGTCGCGGCTAATCCCCACATCAGTAGCAGACAAATTGCGCGTGAATCGGGAATCTCAAAAACGTCGGTGTTGAGAATGCTACATCAAAATCGATTGCACCCGTACCATATTTCTATGCACCAGGAATTGCATGGCAACGACTTTGAACGTCGTGTACAGTTCTGCCACTGGGCACAAGAGAAATTATGGGACGATGACAGATTTTTTGCACGCGTTATATTTAGCGACGAAGCGTCATTCACCAGCAGCGGTAGCGTAAACCGGCATAATATGCACTGTTGGGCAACGGAAAATCCACGATGGCTGCGACAAGTGGAACATCAGCAGCCTTGGCAGGTTAATGTATAGAGTGGCATTATGAGAGGACGGGTAATTGGCGTATGCAGTCCTGATTGTGGCGCTCACCTGCACGGCGCCAAACACGCATACGACCATCATTGGCACCAAGGCAGAAGCGACTCTCATCGCTGAAGACGACATGTCTCCATTCGTCCCTCCATTCACGCCTGTCGCGACACCACTGGAGGCGGGCTGCACGATGTTGGGGCGTGAGCGGAAGACGGCCTAACGGTGTGCGGGACCGTAGCCCAGCTTCATGGAGACGGTTGCGAATGGTCCTCGCCGATACCCCAGGAGCAACAGTGTCCCTAATTTGCTGGGAAGTGGCGGTGCGGTCCCCTACGGCACTGCGTAGGATCCTACGGTCTTGGCGTGCATCCGTGCGTCGCTGCGGTCCGGTCCCAGGTCGACGGGCACGTGCACCTTCCGCCGACCACTGGCGACAACATCGATGTACTGTGGAGACCTCACGCCCCACGTGTTGAGCAATTCGGCGGTACGTCCACCCGGCCTCCCGCATGCCCACTATACGCCCTCGCTCAAAGTCCGTCAACTGCACATACGGTTCACGTCCTCACGTCCACGCTGTCGCGGCATGCTACCAGTGTTAAAGACTGCGATGGAGCTCCGTATGCCACGGCAAACTGGCTGACGCTGACGGCGGCGGTGCGCAAATGCTGCGCAGCTAGCGCCATTCGACGGCCAACACCGCGGTTCCTGGTGTGTCCGCTGTGCCGTGCGTGTGATCATTGCTTGTACAGCCCTCTCGCAGTGTCCGGAGCTAGTATGGTGGGTCTAACACACCGGTGTCAATGTGTTCTTTTTTCCATTTCCAGGAGTGTAAAACATTCATATTTCTTTACGTACTACACGAATATGTAATAAAAATGGGGGTTTTTATTTAGAAAAAAACGCAGTTGATATCCGTTTGACCTATGGCGGCGCCATCTAGCGGGCCAACCATAGTGCCATCTGGTTTCCCCCTTCAAGCTATACAAGTTTCGTTCTTTGTAGTTTTTTCGTTTGACGCTTATTCCGTGAGATATTTGGCCCGGTCACCATCAATGGACCACTCTGTATATATATTATGACTTTTGAACACTGTTAAGGTAAATACGTTGTTTGTTCTCTACCAAAATATTTCATTTTCTAACTATATGTCTATCAGTAGTTAGTGCCTTCAGTAGTTAGAAACTTTTATTTAGCTGGCAGTATCGGCGCTCGCTGTATTGCAGTAGTTCGAGTTACGAAGTTTTGTGAGGTAAGTGATTCATGTAAGTTATTGTTAGTCGGACCATTCTTTGGTAGGGATTATTGAAAGTCAGAATGCGTTGCGCCAAGATATTGTGTGTCAGTTTAGTGGTGATCAGAATGAGTGAAATTAAAAAGGTCTGAGTACGTTGAGTTTTGCTTAGCTGTTTGAAAATCAGATGACATAAGAGTTTTTCCAGCACTGTGAATCTTTAAATAGAAAGGGGAAATTTCAAGATTAATGTCAGTAAAGCCTTGAATCTACCGAAAATGCTTTACTTCTTACGGCGGAGGCATGGCAATTTTTGAAGCAATCAAGTTTGTATCTTCGACTTCTTTCTTATATTAATCGTGTCGTACTGCCAGACAGGTCTCCCAAATATTCAACACCAGTTATAGAATAAAACAACAAACCGTTACCTTTTGGACGTGGTGTTGGAACATCTTCGCTGTAACCAGAGAGGGCCGACAGTCAGTCTCCGGTGGGTGCATTCTCAACTTGGCGTCCGCCATAATAGGAAATCTGACGCCTAGGGGAAGTAAGCTACTTCTAAATGGAACTCGTCTCGAATTTAAATTGCCGTTTACAGACCGATTACGAGAAGTAAAGAGCTACAGGAAATAGCAATGGCCAGTGACGTGGATTGTGTCCCAACAAAGGAAAGGTGGTTATTATGCGACATTACTGCCTGAAATTCCTACAAGACTGTGTTTTACGAGGACGGATGTCGACCTATCTACGATTTCACCAATCGTTCGAGTTCTCTTTAACCGTGTCTCTTTTCCTCTACACATATGGATTATCATCATTTACTGCAACTTCTTTTCGTATGCCAAGTATGACTGTGAACGCGCAGCAGTTTTGAGGTCTTTGGAGAGTATGCATTGCCTCATCCCACACTCAGCTTCGTCTCTTTTGGTTACTGAAGACACAGACCTTTATAAAGTGACTGTTAATTTCGTTAAGAGAATAAAATAAAATCTATAAATTTTAACGGTGTTCGTATTTTATTTACTATATCACTTATGGCAATATTTAAGAAATAGTGTGAATTAACAACACAAAAATGATAGATTTCTTATCACGCTATTTGTTAAAAATTTACTTTCGAAAAAAATATTTCAGGTTGAGGTTTAAGTTTTGTAAGTATGCATTTCTCAGTTTCCTCTGTAGAATTATGTACATTCTTCAATTAACACTAGTTCTCGAAATTATGTAAATAGCCTTTCGACAGATAGTGGACGTCAGTCTTCAAGAATCTGTGAGTTTAGGTTTCTCAACACTAGCTAAATGCGTTCAATCACCCCTTTTAGTCTTATCCGATGAGGGTCCCAAACACTCGAGGAGTATTCTAAGATGTGATGCGCAAGTGATTTGGAAGCCGCCTCCCTGTAAAACGACTGCATTCTGCAATAATCCCGCCAATGAGACGAAGTTTGTCTCCTGCCTGCCGTGCGATCACTCCACTTCATAGCTCTACAAATAATTACGCCTACGTGTCATAATTGCGAATCATTGATATTGTAGCCATAGGATATCTCTCATAATTTTGTGATGTGCAAAATTGATAATTCCTTTATATGTAAAACAAATGCACAGTCCTTGTACAACTTTTAAATTTCAACATTTGATTGAATACTTCTGTCGTTTCATTCATACAGTACGTCGTTGTAAGTAACTGCGTCATTCGTGAAAGTCTGAGAATGCTATTGCTATAGTCTACCAGATCATCAACGTCATGTAGGAAGAAAAAGTTTCCCAACACACCTCCCTAAGGCATGGTCAAAGTTATTTCCACTTTTGTCGATGACCCTCCATCCATGATTAAAAATGCTTTATCCTGGCTAAACTCTCGAACCATTCTCAAATACCGTTTGATACTCTGTATAATCGAAATTTTGAAATTTACATGGATTAAATGCCCTTTGGAAGCCATGAGTACAGCATAAACCTGACTTCGATGGTGAGTGGCTTTCAGAATGTCTCCTGAGAAAATAGAAAAGTCTTTGTTGTGACACAGGAAGACTGCACCTGTATTTTAGATGTAGGGTGCTTTCAGCATAAAGCGCTTCACCCCAATTTTTTTTCCAGCGAGGGACTCCATTCCTGAATCTTAATAGCGGAAAGTCTCCAAAATACCCATCCATACCCGCCATAAGCTATTCAGTAGATTCATGAACAGCTTTACGTTTACAAATCTATTGATTTGCTAGTAGCTGAAACTTGGTGGTAGCCAAATCTGGTGGTTGCTGTAACAATTCACACTGTAAGTTCATCGGTTTCCCCACCATGGAGACGCACCCAAAGGGAAGGTGTGTTGACCTGTAAAACTTTCTTCTTACTTTCGAATTAAGGTTTCATCTATTCCATCGCCCTTTCCAAAGGCAACCAGAACGCTTTCATAACTGACACGTTCAAGGTATGCAACATTATAAAATATCTTGATTGGGCCAATGTGTCGTAGCATTCATACTGTATAAAATATAAAATATCCTGTCCAAGCTGTATTGTACGAGTAGATCATATCTCTTATGGTTAGATAAAAGTAACTATCAGTATTCTGCAACTGCGGATCTTATAGTTCAGTTTGGCCTAGTATTTTGGTTATCATAGTAGCTGCAAGTTATCTCTCCTCGTCTTGTATTTTGTAGTGTCCATGTACTCGCCTTCTGCTTAAAACAGATCGAAAGCCACATAAAAAGAATGAACGTGATCAATCACAATCCTGTAGTGGTAAATACTGTAAATGTTAAGATATAAAAACAAGTTGCCAGGAAGCACTAGATACCGCACAACAAAATATGTAAAGTTAAATTACTTTATTTTATTTTATTTGTGATTTTTAGGCACTGCGGTAGTCTAATATTATCCTATGTTACAGATTTGGGTGAAAACATTACTAAACATTCAGATGCAAAACAGGGACCATAACTGGTATTCACATATAATGAACTAAATTGCAATGGGACGTGAGAAAGGATGTGTTTAAGTATTAACAATATGTTTTAAAAATTCTCCGCTTTCGAAAACACATTCGAAGCCTGTTTTGGAAGCGAAGGGCTTTTTGATACTTTTTTTGCGAAAGTGATGTCTCGGATTATTTAATAAAATTTACACAGAACGTCAACAATGTAACGTGTGTCACTATCGTAAATGGCTAGTGTAAAACACGACCTTAAAAATGTAACAATAATTCGCCCTTATAACAATACTTTTGAGATTGACATCGAAACAATGCGGAAGGAACTTACTTCAAACGCTTTAAATTACTAATTTTAATACAGCTAAGATAATTTTATAGGGGAGTAGGGTATCATTTGTTGACCTGAGTACGACCATAAGCAGAGGTTTGCACGCTACAATTTATTATGGCATGCAAAGTGGTCCCACATGGCCTAGTGTAAACGTCTACAGGAAAAGACATCAACGACAGCGAAGATATAAAACATAAAATATATAACCACTGTCTACCTGCAGCACAAAATACGAGCTAACAAAACAGTATTGGTGAGACAGCATTTGAATATTATGCAGTGACAGTATGGCTGTATACTTAGAAGTATTGGACAGTAAAAGGCAAAATAAAGAGAAAGCAATTTGTGAGATTCCGTGGAAGGGTGGTCTATAAATGTTATTATGTAATACGTTATCCGACATGAACCATAAATGTTTAACATGAAAATAGAATGCCTCGGAACGCATCGAGGGAAGCACGTAAATAATCTGCTGGTCTAGAACTTGCCGAAGCAATTGACAAGTCAAAAATCACGCCGGCCTGAGTGGCCGTGCGGTTCTAGGCGCTACATTCTTGAACCGAGCGACCGCTACGGCCGCAGGTTCGAATCCTGCCTCGGGCATGGATGTGTGTGATGTCCTTAGGTTAGATAGGTTTAATTAGTTCTAAGTTCTAGGCGACTGATGACCTCAGATGTTAAGTCGCATAGTGCTCAGAGCCATTTGAACCATTTGCACTAAAAATCTCAACAAGGGAAAAGGTAATCTTGGCTCAACCTCTCACTGATACAACTACGTTTTGCTATTCGTTTTAGTATTGTCGTATTTTAATTGCAGACTTTCGCGGCCTGAAGTTCAATTTTGTCACTTTTACACTGCGCTGATCTGCGTTTGCCTTCTCCACAAGGCTAAGAATACTGACAAAACGAAGGTATTGTTTTCACAGTAAGTTTTCGTTAATCAAAGCGTATTATTTTATTCAGGGTTTTAGCGTCATTTGGTACCTAGGTCGAGCCTAGTGTGTAAGATGGTTTAAAATTAGGACACAGTGATTTAAATGTTTAAGTGTTTAAGTGTTCATATTATAGATTATTCATTTAGTCAACTCTGTAAGTATGAATTCAACTTAGAGTTCGTTTTTAAAAGCCTCAGCCCACCACAAAAAAAGCTGCATGCAGTGTTTTCAGTTCTGCTAATGATTGTGAGTTTACTAGAAACCCCTAATGAATTAACAGAACTACGCACGCGTCTCTAAAGCAAAAATACGGCAACGTCATGGAACAATAGTTATTTGTTGTCGTTATAATAATAACAAAAATATCTCACAATGGGTTTAGGTATTGTGGGTCTCGCCTGTTGTAGGAAGTTCACTTTTTTTTTGCTGGCGACCGCTGCGGGTTGCTTAGGAACCAAGCCACGACCGGGCAGAGGTCGCTAATTGGAGAGCTTCCCGGGGCAATATCTCGTCGGTATCCGCCAGCCACGGGCCGTACACTTTCTTGCTCCATCCCTGGGCGCGGCTGTAGTTGCCTCTGTGAGGGCGAGGCGAAACATCGCAGATAAATTGCTGGCTGGTCGCGTTTATCCAGCCCTTAGCTTATGCCCTGAGTACCTGATTAGTGCTGAGTACCACTGCTGTCGAAAGCGCTAATTGATACTCAGCCCCACTTTAGACGTTTACGCACATACGTCGGTAATACCCCTGGCGTAATGGAGCGAGCAATACGCATACAGCGGTAGCTGTACTCATTCTTCAAGACAACAAAGAGCTACAGTCTATTCAACGAGAGCTGGGACGAAACATAAACAGCGTCACGTGAGCGACTACGCTCGTTTCCAGAGAAAGCATTCGGTGTTCACGTGATACGTAGGGGCGTGGAAAATCCTTGGCGCACGCTTTGCGGCTGGCGAGCTGTCACAGCGGACCGTGAGAAACCTGGGCAACAATGTACGAAATAAATTTAACAATAATGTTAAACTGAGTTCATTCTGTCGAAGCAGATTTATTTTCATTCAGGTTGCTAACAAAACGCTCCATTCACACACAATTGTTAATTTTAATAACAATACCAGTAATAATAATGAGAAAGGACGAAACAAGGTTCACTCTGTCGAACTTGAACTGTTTTCATTGAGGTTTATAACAAACCGCTCCTCTCTTTCTCCTCTATAATGCAGTCTAATTTCCACATTTGAATTTCCACTCGTAAAGGACAAACGGTTGCACCCATCGCATTCTAAAAAACTACAAAATTAAATTCAAACCTTTCTGAAACTTTTCTCGCTTACACCCCCACAAAAAAATTTAAAGGGGAAAAGTTTGTAGCGCACTATATTGCGGATGATGATTTGGTAAAAGTTCTGCATCAGATGTGAGATTTTAATTTATTACTTCACAATTACTGACTCTATTGCGCAGGAAATTTGCGGACGTCATCAATATATAGTACTGAAGGCAATTATAAAATTATTTTGCTGTGCGACCCACAGTTTAGGAGATATGGCGTGATGAATATAGAGTAACGCGAAAAAACAACTTTTCCTGAAAGCTTAAATATTTCTCTTTTTCTTTGACAATAAATTTTAATCTAATGTAAAAAAAGGGGTCGGTAGGTAGTTCTCGGATCACTTTTTCATGCTCAGGTGCCAAATTATAAAAAACACGACTTTGATTTTTTAATTTCTGACGCCCCTGCCTTGTACACCCCTCGACGGGAGCGCTGTGGTCACCCGCCTTTCCGTGTTTACAATACGTTACTTGTTTCGGTGAATGGAGTATGTACGCCAACAAAGAGTTATAAGACAACAAAGAGCTTTAAGACAACAAAGACTTTGTTTTACAAATCTCGAAGCTGAACCCGGAATGCGGGCCCTACCAACGGAAATTTTGTGGTAACTAACTGGCAGAAATGCTTACGAGTTTTACACACACACATCAATGAAACTGAATGCATGCGGACAAATCACCTCAGTTGTGCGACTGGATTCGTAATATCCTGTCAGACAAGTCACAGTTCATAGCAACTGACGGAAAGTCCTCGAGTAAAACAGAAATAACATCTGGTATTCCTCAAGGAAGCGTTATAGGCTCTCTCCTGCACCTCATCTACAAAAAGCGATTTAGATGATAATCTGAGCAGCCTTCTTAGATTCTTTGCTGATGACGCTGTTATTTACTGTCTCGTTAAGCCATCAGTCGATCAAAACCAGTTTCAGACTAATTTAGACAAAACACATGTGTGATAAAAAGTGACAGTTGACTCTCAGTAATGAAAAGTGAAGTCGCCTCACGTGTAGTAAAAGGAATCCGCTAGATTTCGGATACACGATAACCCACACAACTCTAAAGGCTGTGAATTCAACCACATACTTAGGGATTACAGTTTCGAATAACTTACACCGCAACGACACCTACAAAATGTTGTGGGGAAGGAAAACGGATCACTGCGATTTGTTGTTAAAATACATATAAATTGCAACAGGTCTGCTAAAGAGACTGCTTAAAATACATCTGTCCGCCTCTCCTGGAGTACTGCGTTGCTGTGTGAGATCCGCATCAAGTAAGATTGACGTAGGACATCGAAACAGTTGCAAGACGGCAGTCCGTTCCGCATTATCGCGAAATAGGGGAGAGAGTGCCACGGATATGATACCTGGATTGAGGTGGCAATCATTAAAACAAATGCTTTATTGTTACGGCAACATCTTCTAATAAAGCCCTACTTTCTCCTCAGAGTGTGAAAATACGGTGGCTGCCCAGAAAGTAATGCATCGCATTCTTTTTTTCTTCTCAGCCGAAAACAATTCTACGACTGCGGAACGTTACGTGTGTAATTTTTTTTATGTTTCCTGAGTGAGCGCGCCAAGTTTCCGTCACATCCGACAGATAGCGTAGATGCGGAACAGTATAAAAATGGCTTCTGTAGGTGACATACGTTACAAGAAATGTGTCCTCATTGAATTCCTCACTGCAGAGAAAGAAACTGTTGGGAATATTCACAAACGCCTGTGGAAAGTCTATGGAGCCCGTTTCTCGCTGGGCACTTAGGGTGAGGTCATCAGAATGCGGTTCGGCGGAGCTCCACGATTTCTAGCGCTGTGGGAGATCATCCATGGCTATCACATCTGACCTAACCCCGATGGACTTCCACTTGTTTGGGCCATTAAAGGATGCCATTCGTGGAAGACATTTTGAGGCCGATGAAGACGTGATTCACACGGTGAAGCATTGGCTCCAGCACCAGGACAAGAATTGGTACTTACAGGGCATACACGCCATTTTTTCGCTCTGGGGGAAGGCCATAGAACAGGATGTAGAGTACATGAAGCCACTGGGTGCGTAGAGAAAACACTATTCTTTCATGTGTGTAGTTCTCTTATGTTCAATACAGAATTGTTGAAGCAATATAATGCGGTGCGTTACTTCCTTGGCAACCCTCGTATTTTGTTGGCGCTCAGCTACATAGGGAGAAGTGCTCATCATAATAAAATAAGGGATATCAGAGCTCGCACAGAAATATTTAAGTTTTCGTTTCTGCAGCTCGCTATTCGAGAATGGAACGGTAGAGAAATAGCTGCAGTATGGTTCGATGAACACTGTTCAGCTTAATCATGTAGATGTAGCTGTAGATGTAGTGTGTGATCTCCATCGACAAATTTTGCAGGGGATGTTAAGAATTATCTCCTGAGTATTTTCGGTGCAAGGGGCCTACAGTCATGGAGGGATCGTTTAAGAATTATTGTATTTTCTTTTGTTTTCTGCCGCAGTTAGCTTTGCATCTCTATCCCACAGAAAAAGTGCACAACAACGGAAATATCGATTGAATGTGCTGTGTGTCAAGTTTGTGAACCAACTGGTTGCATTCATTCACAGACCGGTCCACCGATGATGAGGTCGACGATGTGCGGTCGCGCGGTTCCAGACTGAAGCGCCTAGAACCGCTCGGGCACACCGGCCGGCTTGTACCTCCTTCCTGGTGGATTGGCTGGAACTGGTCGGCTGTCCGACCCCTTGCGTCTAATACGTCAGGCTTATGCATAGTTGTTTCCATCTTTGGGCGGGTTTGGTTCAAATGGCTCTGAGCACTATGCGACTTAACTTCTGAGGTCATCAGTCGCCTAGAACTTAGAAATAATGAAACCTAACTAACCTAAGGACATCACACACATCCATGTCCGAGGCAGGATTCGAACCTGCGACCGTAGCGGTCGGTCGGTTCCAGACTGCAGCACCTAGAACCGCACGGCCACTCTCGCCGTCTGGGCGCGTTTAGCGACATCTCTGAACAGTAAAAGGAACTGTGTGTGTGATACGATATCCACTGTCACTGTCTTCAGGAGCTCTTGGAACCGGGGTGATGCAAAACTTTTTTTGATGTGTGTACATCAACGACATATGGCACCGACGTCCAAAGTCAGAACAAAAAAATAGGAGGAATTGCCTTCATGACGACCCCCGAGTATCCATGTGTTGTTTTCTGGTTAGACGGGAGCAATCACTGTGCACCGAACAGTGCAGTAGTGCATATTTAAGTCACAGCAACCAGGAGTGGGAATATGGGGGTAAGAGAAGTATAGCTATGATATGGGCACTGCTTTCAGCCAGTAGCTTGTCAGAATAACTTGTGTCTGCTTGATTCACGGTCTGTGTATACAATTCATACTGCTTTAGAGGAAAATATCTCTCCTTAAAAGTATGTGACTGATGTGTTGGCAGAAGAGCCAAAACCGTATAGCTAGAGGAGGTCGAAATGCACGCGTTAAAGCTCACGCAGGCTGGCGTGAGGTCTGGAAAATGACAAGGAATTATAGTAGCCAAAAATAGTACATAGCTTCTGGAATGCTTAACTTTAATCCACAATTGGTGAGCATCGCTCTTGTTGATACTTTATATAATCTCAATATAAACTGGTCATGGCGCCTTGCTAGGGCCGGCCGAAGTGGCCGTGAGGTTAAAGGCGCTGCAGCCTGGAACCGCAAGACCGCTTAGGTCGCAGGTTCGAATCCTGCCTCGGGCATGGATGTTTGTGTTGTCCTTAGGTTAGTTAGGTTTAAGTAGTTCTAAGTTCTAGGGGACTAATGACCTAAGCAGTTGAGTCCCATAGTGCTCAGAGCCATTTGAACCATTTGAGCCTTGCTAGGTCGTAGCAAATGACGTAGCTGAAGGCTATGCTAACTATCGTCTCGGCAAATGAGAGCGTATTTGTCAGTGTAGCTTCGCTAGCAAAGTCGGCTGTACAACTGGCGAGAGTGCTAGGAAGTGTCTCTAGACCTGCCGTGTGGCGGCGCTCGGTCTGCAATCACTGACAGTGGCGACACGCGGGTCCGACGTATACTAACGGACCGTGGCCGATTTAAAGGTTACCACCTAGCAAGTGTGGTGTCTGGTGGTGACACCACAGTGACGTTGCAGTTCACTCTACTTTGAACCATTGGACAGATCCAGCCTCTGGATATTTATTCTTTCAGTGCTGTATTTTAAACTACACATTAAAGGATATCTACTTTCACGATAAGCACCACGACAGACTGTTTCCGCACTTGGTGGTATGTCGTCACAGTCCATCAGTTCTCATCATCACTTCATTCTATATACATTCTTTGAGAGCGGATACCTAGCCGAACGCCCTGCATTTTTGCAACTATCAAGTTCGCCTTCGATCTTGATGGTGCGAAACTTTGTGATCACCATGAAGTGACGTTTCTCTTTCTGTATTCATGGTGCAAGCTACTTGTTTGTTTTGAACATTTCTTGAATGTCGATGATGTCCATTTTGTGGTTCAAATGGTTCAAATGGCTCTGAGCACTATGGGACTCAACTTCTAAGGTCATTAGTCCCCTAGAACTTAGAACTAGTTAAACCTAACTAACCTAAGGACATCACAAACATCCATGCCCGAGGCAGGATTCGAACCTGCGACCGTAGCGGTCTTGCGGTTCCAGACTGCAGCGCCTTTAACCGCACGGCCACTTCGGCCGGATCCATTTTGTGAAGTGTAATATATGCATGCAATAGAAGGTTTATCTGTGCGCTTCCCGCATACTCGTTTTCTGTTGTCCTCCTGATGCACACGATGGGTCATTAGTAACTAATAGTGTTACTCTCATACCTGTTTGCACAATAAAAGGTGGCGGGGGTGTCGGCGTCGCCTATCGAAATCCTGGCGCCTCCAGCTCGACCTGTCGTGCGTTGTCCCTATGGCTTGAGGTCACTAAGATCGTTGCTCGAGATTGTTGACGGGGGACGGGGCGTGTCCAAAGACCTTGTAAAAAATAACTAGACTCACTGACGGCGCTGCAGTCGCGGGATAATTTGAATCTTCGGCTGGACGCCATTATAGTGGTTGTAGTCTGATGTGTTGTGTAGTATTGTCGTTTATGAAGACCCTGATTCAACGTTGTATATTTGTTGGGGCGTACATACAGTATTTGTTACTCGTAATTCTACTGTCTGTACGTTCCAATCAAAAGAAGTACAATGGTGAAGAGTTGTGCAACGATTAATTGTACAAATAAATTCGAGAAAGGAACGAATATTACATTTCACAAGTATGTGAATATTTTAAGTTGTTTTGTATGTCAGTGCACTTGCATAATAAATGTTTTTGTAACAGTATTAGCATAATGTCTGTGCATCTATTTGCAGGTTTCCTTTCTCAAAACCACAGCTGTTACAAAAATGGTTACACGCTGCCAGGAGGCACGATTTCCGACCAACAGAATACCATTTTATATGTTCTGATCATTTTGAATAAAGTTGATTGATCGGTAGTGAAACTTGATAATTTGGTTGTGAGTTGCCAAAGCACTATGCCATATATAACGCACTTCTCGTCATAAAATCTAAAGCAACGTAGAGTCAGAAAATATCTATCAACATATTGGGCAAATCTTTGAGTATTGCCGGCCGGAGTGGCCGTGCGGTTCTAGGCGCTATAGTCTGGACCCAAGCGACCACTACGGTCGCAGGTTCGAATCCTGCCTCGGGCATGGATGTGTGTAATGTCCTTAGGTTAGTTAGGTTTAATTGGTTCTAAGTTGTAGGCGACTAATGACCTCAGAAGTCGCATAGTGCTCAGAGCCATTTGAACCATTTCTTCGAGAATTTTGATGCATTTTGCGTACATCTATCTTAAATGAACTACGAAAAATGCTAGGGGTCCAGCACAAAACTTTTAGCTACGGCAGATTTCAAGTAGTACGTAAGATAAATTCATAAACAGTGACTAGTTGCTGTTTGTTCATAAATTAAAAGTATATTGTAGTAACGTATTTAAATGAGGCATTATGTTGGCGACCTAACTCAAGGGAAGGCATTTTACAACCAAAAGCGATGTATAAACATTCGAACTCCGCGCGTCAGTTTACCACTCTAATGGCCGCCGCCCAGCTATTCAATTTTTCCGCTCTTCACAGACGACCACTCGTGCGGTTGTGGGGGCTTGGGCGTGTCACAGCGTGGCGAGTTGGGGAGCGGTAACGGGGCGAAGAGGGCGGTGTGAGAGCCCAGCCGGGCATATCGTGGGCCGATCTGAATCCGTGGCTGACTTACAGTGCTGTCTTCATGCTTAACGTAGCTGTGGGACATGGCGCAACGATGAGAGAGTTGAAGCCAGTTTCGGTGTGCGAATTCTGGGCGCCCTTTGGAATCGGGAAGCTTCAGCTTCGATTCGTGAATTTCACCTAAGTTTTGGATTTTGAGGTCTTAACTGTTAAAAGGTCTGTTGCGATGTTTGCGATTTCTTAGCTGATCTATTTCACCAACAGGTGGTTCCTTTAATTGTGGCTATTGTTTGCTTTTCCTGAGTCGATACTGCCCTTGGTTGTTTAACAGGATATACACTCATGCTCATAAATTAAGGATTATTGCAGATTGTGGTGCCACACAACGCGGCACTACACAAAACTGGCGCTAATAGCATAGGCACATAGGGAACATACAAGACACAGATCTGTAAGTCCACGTTATTGGTGATAAGTTGAGAAAACCGTCCCACAACACATGTGCTGCCTGCCGGAGTGGCCAAGCGGTTCTAGGCGCTTCAGTCTGGAACGGCGCTATCGCTACGCTCGCATGTTCGAATCCTGCCTCGGGCATGGATGTGTGTGGAGTCCTTAGGTTAGTTAGGTTTAAGTAGTTCTAAGTTCTAGGGGACTGATGACCTCAGAAGTTAAGTCCCATAGTGCTCTGAGCCGTTTGAACCATTTTGCTACAAAACGCCACTGTTTCCTGCTCATGTAACCAGACATCAGTATGGGATATGATCAACATGCACACCTACACAGGCCGAACAACTGGTTGACATAGTCTGGATGAGATGTTCGACCAACTGCTGGCATATAGCCTCCCATTCTGACACTAGTGCCTCTCGGAGCTCCTGAAGTGCCGTAGGCATTTGTAGACGTGCAGCGATACGTCGACCGAGATCATCCCAGTCGTGCTCGATGGTGTTTAGGTCTGTAGAACAGGCAGGTCATTCAATTCGCCTGATAACTTCTGTTTCAAGGTACTCCTCCACGATAGCAGCTCGGTGGTGCTGTGCGTTATCATCCATCAGGAGGAATGTGGGACCCATTGCACCCCTGTAAGGCGGGCAAACTCCCTTTGAAGGACATTAAGGGGTTGGTATCTGGTTTCTGGTTACGCCAGATGAACACCCGGCGAGAATCACTGTTCAGACTACCTGGACTCGTCCGTGAACATAACCTGGGATCACTGTTCCAATGACCATGTACTGTTTTCTTGACACCAGGCTCTCTTGTGGCCAGGGGTCAGTGGAATGCACCTTGCAGGTCTCCGGGCGAATAAACCATGTCTGTTCAGTGGTCTGTAGACCATGTGTCTGGAGATAACTGTTCCAGTGGCTGCGGTAAGGTCTCGAGCGAGGCTACCTGCAGTACTCCATGGGCGTCTGCGGTCACTGATGATGAGATATCGATCTTCTTGTGGTGCTGTACACTGTAGACGTCCCATACTGTAGCGCCTGGAGACGTTTCCTGTCTGCTGGAATCGTTGCCATAATCATGAGATCACACTTTGTGGCACACGGAGGGCCCGTGCTACGACCTGCTGTGTTTGACCAGCCTCCAGTCGCCCTAGTATTGTACCCTTCATAGTGTCATCAATATGTGTTCCTTGAGCCATTTTCAACACACAGTCACCATTAGTAAGTGTGGAAACGTCTGCACACTTACTCGCTGCACCGTACTCTGACATGCACCAACAAACCTATGCGTATGTGGATTGCTGCCAGTGCAAACCGCCCACCAGAGCAACGTTTCTCCATATATCAGCATTATCCTTGATTTATGAGCATGAGTGTAGTAAACTGGGTGAGCCGATGGTGTTTCCTGAGCCGGAGCGATGACGTATTTTTTCTATGATGTGGTCGGACTGCCCCCCCCCCCCCCAGCTTCGTCACGCAGTACCTGGCTGCAGCTTCGTCACGCAGTACCTGGCTGGTTGGGTACCAGTTGACCTCCGTGCGAAGCGTTTTGGAACACCAGACAAGTACCTTTCTCTTATAATACAGCCGGGTGTCGGATACGAGATATCTTCGTACTTTGCGGACGTCATCCCTCTGTTAATTGAATCGTCTTAGGAGGCGCCTGTATTTCAAAATTTGCAATTGCTGAGGCTATGTAATTGGGTTTGGCACCCTAGTTTTCTTTCGCCATCGTTGTAGAGGCGATATCTTGCAATGACGCGGGTAGTTTGATTAGTTATTGCTGCTTTCACGTAATAGGCCTTGGTGTGTTAAAATTTGTAGCCGTTCTGCATCCAACGAAAAGGTCCTGGGAAGGCTGGTCCTCTCATTTTAACTTTTCTTCACCTTCCTATTTGGTGTAGTCTCGTCCTCCTTGCGTACAAGCCTTCTGGTGCACCCCTTGTGAGGAGGCAGCTCAGCCTATTTGTTACTTAACTGAAGCAGTTATTCATGAAGACCTACCTATTTTCTGTTTGGTAGTCTTGCTTAACTGAAGCTGTCAGTAAAGAACACCTGCTTGTTTTATATTTGGTAATCTCACTTAACTGACGCTGTCATCACTGAGCCGGCCGGAGTGGCCGAGCGGTTCTAGGCGCTACAGTCTGGAACCGCGTGACCGCTACGGTCGCAGGTTCGAATCCTGCCTCGGGCATGGATGTGTGTGATGTCCTTAGGTTAGTTTGGTTTAAGTAGTTCTAAGTTCTAGGGGACTGGTGACCTCAGAAGTTAAGTCCCATAGTGCTCAGAGCCATTTGAACTATCTTTTTTGCTATCACTGAAGGCCTGTCTGTTTTCTATTTGGTAATTTTACTTAACTTACGGGAAGAAAGGAAGAATGATTTGATTGTTGGTGTTAATAACGGTCATCGTCCTTTACCTCCTCTGCATTACTGCAGATGACGTGTCACTGAGCACATTTGTTCTGTGCATGCAGTCCAAGTGAGGCGCCTAGTTGTTTCCACAGCACTGTGTGGAATACGGAGGTTCTGTTAGAGTTCACTAACCTACTGTCCTTAAGTTTATGTCCTCAGCGCAGAAAACACCACGCTGGTCGTAGGTTCTGACTTTCAGCGAGGTTCTGTTCTGAAATAATGTATCACTTGTTTGGGACGCCACTCGCCTATTTTAATATAGCCACACGAGAAGACTACATGATCTTAATACAACACATTCTGATGCAGCAAAGTACATGATCAAACACAATGTTTACGAAAATGTATCTTTACACTATTTGTGGCACGTGTCTGTGCCTCATGACTACATGACAACATGACTGTACATCTAGACTTCCTAATCCAGAGTGACGAACAGCCCGAAACACTTCGCGCGCCATACCAGAAAAGGCATGACCCGAACGCCTCCGAAGTGCTTCGTCTGCAATTTAATCAGTCTTTTGTTTTTGAATCTAATTGTTTTTAATCATTCTAAAATGACTTATTGATAGTCAGCTGTTGAGAGATACTTATATTAAAAAGTGAAGTCATCCCAATGAGTAGTGTAACTAATAATAATAACTATACTTTAACGTTTTGGCGCCCTTGCTCCGAACACAGCAGCCAATCACAGAGCAGTAGTATTATGCAGGCGGTCTTTCTCACGGTACTGGTACAGAATCTAACATCTTGTCACACGTATCTCACACCACATTTCGTCATCTATATACTTTTTGCATCTCCACTGCGCTGGAAACAGCTTCTTGGGACCTAATATGATGGCTGACTAAGCCAGATATATTACAAACTGAAGCTGTTATTATTGAAGGCCTGCCTGAACCCCATAATTAGGGTTAGCTGAAACACTTATTCATCAAGGCCTACCTATCTTTATGGTCCTATTATTTAGATCTGATGTCTTAATCTGTGTTGCAGTTACTGAAATTGTGTCTGCCAAAGGCCTACCTGTTTCAGAGTTATTTGTGCCAATAAGATAGTAACAGGAAATGACTCATG
Source organism: Schistocerca cancellata (assembly GCF_023864275.1). NCBI lineage: Eukaryota > Metazoa > Arthropoda > Insecta > Orthoptera > Acrididae > Schistocerca > Schistocerca cancellata. Next base: position 566,883,791 of record NC_064632.1, read on the forward strand.
CTGGTACATGGGCCATAATCTTTCGGCTTACGTCCCTTTATCCATAATTGTAGGTTTCACACAACACTTTCGAATGAGACTTAATAAATAGTAAATCTCCGACCACGCACTCAGGGAATTTCCTTGTGATATTAGGGTATATGAAAAAGAAAAAGAACGTTAGATGCTACTTTGAGATGTAGATAGCTAATTCGCCGTTAAGTCAGTATGAGGTCTATAAGAAGGAATTTATTGCTAGTGCACTTGAACAGATGTAACTTCGATGGATTGCTCACGCCCTCCCTGCGATGTTTAAGCTACAATAGAATCGCAGACCAGAGTGTAGCGTCGGCAGCCGTCGTAGTAGTAGCTCGTTGTCGGGCGGTTGGGTAGGCCGGTCGTGGAGAACAATACAATGGCGGTGCCTGAGCGATGTAGTATAAGGTAAAAACAAAAATTATTGTTCTTTATTGCCGCGTGCATATGTTAATTGCTACAAATGATTTTTTGTACTATTGTTATATCATAGTCCCATGTAAATGTTTTAAAAAAATCTGTCAATAATAATCTTTCTTATAAACATAACTTTTGACAGTCATTCATCTGAATTTAAAGTTTATACTGATTTCTCCTATTCATAGTCGTGCCGATTATCGTAAAGAAAATCAGTTGTTTTTCATACATAACAAGATCTAGTGGCCAGCATTGCACTGGGCTGAGCCAGAGAAATTTCTTGTAGGAGTAGATATATAAGCGTTATCCGGCGACATCATTGAGATAAGAATTTTCAGTTTATTCGGAATGATTTCTCAGTGACATGACGCCGCACTGCTGACGTCCAGATTTACCAGTTTAGATTAACAGTCAGTTAATTATTGAAAGATTACATTAGGAGATCACTTTTGACAGGTTATATATGAGTCACATATTTATTGGGAGGTTAGTCACTTTTTTTATTGGGAGGTTACTGAATTTATCTGTTGGCAGTTTACAAGTTTCCGTCGTAAGCAGTAGCTGCTATTTTGCAAGCAGCAACTCGGCGAAAGAGTCGAGCGTTTCGCTTTTACCTTTTACCAGTCGCCTCCGGCCTGCAGAGAACAGCGTGCGGTGCGGCTCATTAACCGCTACAGCAGACAGCATCGGCAGCATACTGCAGCAGCGGCACTGCCTGCATCCCCAGAGCCCGCGGTGGTGGCGAACAACGTCCGCGGCCGCTCAAATTAAACACGCCGCGGCGTTGGCGGAGCGCGCGCGCTTCCAGAACGGGGCGTGCGTTCAATTAGGCGGCTGTGCGAACCGCGCGCCCCAAGCGGCCGCTCAGCGAACCGGGCAGCCGCCGCCTGTCGCTGCGTCGGGTCCTCCCCAACAGTGCGCAGTAGTGATGGACTAAACTGCGATTTTCCGATATCAGTGATTTCTGTGAATGCTACTTTTCAGTATCTGTTATTCTTAACTGTGATTTGTCGCAGTTAAGAGTCGCAGTTAAGGAACATAGGTCGTGTATCCCTCCGCCACTGCTATTTCTGCGATTTCTGCTACTTCCGCGATTTCTGCTACTTCTGCGATTTCTGTGACTTCTGCTACTTCTGCGATTTCTGCTACTTCTGCGATTTCTGTGACTTCTGCTACTTCTGCGATTTCTGTGATTCCTGCGATTTCTGCGACTTACCACCGTATGAAAAAGTTACATCTGTCAACACAGAAAATTGCATCTCAACAAACCTGTCATTGGCAAGTATGTTTTACGTTTTTTCTTCCGTTGGCTTTAATTTTGTATTAAAGAAACAACTGTGAAAATATTAATAGTGTAATTAATATGTAAGTAGCCATACAGTACCGTAATAGTTCGTATTTAGAAAATGAATTCTAGCATATTGTTATGTTCACAGGTACCTGAACTACATTTCAGTCACTCAGTAAAGTGATAACTCAAAATATCATTGTCAACAGATCTGAAGAAATTGCCACTGCGTCTTTAGACCGTTTTCGTCAGACGAGAGGTTAGTTTCTAAGCGTTTCGATGGACTTAATTACTTCAGTGAGATCGTTCTTGCAAATGTGATATTCATTATAGCAAATATTAGCAATCTACTCTGTCAATTATATTGCTAGTAATTAATGACAGCAAAAATTGTTTAATAATCCTTGTGTTTTTGCAGACACAGTTCTGACTCTGGTTACTGGTTGCTGTACGTATCTATCCACATCAAGGCTGTTTTTTAGGGAGACTCGTGAAGATTCAAGACAGCTCTTAGAGGATTTGCAGTTTAAAAGTGAAATAATTGTGAAATAAGTGTGTGAATGATTAAACTGTGTTTTATTGAAGTTGTTGTGCGAGTTTAAAGGAATAATAAATGTCAAATACAGTGAGTGAATAATAAAAATCTCATTTTCCACATGTTTAAGCCGTCCTATACCCATAATTTTCCGCCACTTACTTATTGGTAAACACTTGTTGGAGAGTGACATGCCGCCCCCCCCCCCCCTTTCTCCACAATCTTGGTGTGACACTGACCTGTAACTTATCCCGAAGTCTACAATATGCATTTTGAGACTGTTGATATGAAAGTGGGAAGTACAGATCTTCCAATTAAATCAGGAATAGCTTAAGTGCAATATTTGAAAGTAACACAGGACAAGCTTACTTATGTAGGTGGTAGTAGTGTCGGCAAAAAGTTCTTGTGTGTGAAGTTGCCATGTAGAACACCAGGTGTAAAACTTTTCTCCCGAGTCTTGAACTCTGTCGGAACAAAAGTGAGGCATTCATATGACTGTTTTCATTTCTCTACACTTACAAAGATGTCTGAGTTCTGCTGTGTTAACATTGCAAAGTCCTGTAGGCATGTGGAGTATTAACCAAAACTGTCATATTAGAAGCAGAATCAAACACATTTGTTACGTTACTTGATATTTTCAGGAGAAAAAGGCAATGTTGCTTCTTATTAATACAATACATTCAGAGTCACAGCAGTATTTGACCAACCATAACTGATGCTGAATGTGCATGTCGTCATATAATATGAAGGGCTTATTTCAATAGTGGTACAAGTCCATTACCTCCACTTTTCTGTCTATAATGCTTCTGAAATTAGTGATCCAAACAAACATAAATAAAGGTTCATCTCTAGCAAGAAGCCATATGCTTGAATATTTCTGGTATCTCAAATGCAGATTTGTCAGCGCCCATTTAACTTTACGACTCTGTATCTCAAAATGAACAAAAATGGACTTGTACCACTATTGAAATAAGCCCTTCATATGCACACACAGCACATCGATCTCGTGAGGCACAAGGCTCTCATAACGAAGTACGTACGTCGGTCAACAGATGACACTAGGAAAAGTATGTTAACTGCGCTTTTTAGTTGCTACTTGCGACTCTTAGTTGCGATTTGTCACAGACATCGCAGTTTGACTCGGTAGCGAATAGCGTAGTATGAACTTTGCTCAACAGATGGCAGTGCTAACTGCGCTTTTTAGTTGCTACTTGCGACTCTTAGTTGCGACTTGTCACGGAAATCGCAGTTAGACTCGATACCGTATCGCAGAGATGGAGGTAGTACGAACTTTGGCCAACAGATGGCACTGTTAACTGCGCTTTTTAGTTGCTACTTGCGACTCTTAGTTGCGACTTGTCACTGAAATCGCAGAAAGCAGTGCTAAATTCGACCAATAGATGGCTCACGTCTTTGAATATGAAATATTACTTGCGACTGCTAACTGTGACTGAAATCGCTGTTAGATTCTGTAAAGTTGCTATTGTGATATCTGTGACTTCTCAGTCACTGTGATTTCTAACAGATACGCGATTTCCTGCCCACCACTACTGCGCACAGTGCGAGCGCTCTCAGCGAAACCGCCACCTCGCGTCTCAGCACGTTTGCGTCAGCGCCTGTTCACACGTTCCTTTTGGCGAAAGACTAGTGGCTGTGAGTTGCGCTGACTGCCTAAAGCTGTGGTAAGCGAACGATTCCTCTCAAGAGCCAATACTGACAGTGTGGGGTGCACCTGAGACCGCATATGTGCCAATTTTATTATTAATTGGTAACCAACAAAAATCAGTATATTATACGCCCCCAGTAGCAACATATTTTGCTGACAGTATTGACATATACCACTCAAAGTACCTGCTGACATATGTAATTAACGTTGTAAACATTGAGTTGCGTGGGAACGAAACCACAGGGAAAAATTCACTAGAGACGCAGGTGATATATGTCATCATCAGTGGTCTGCCAAAAGGCAGGTTTTCACATGGTAGTTCTCCAGGCTGTCCGGTCTTCTGACATCCTCTTCAGGTCTGCATAGTTTCCTCTTCCCTTTATGTCGACTATCATCTTGTATCTCCTTCTTCCTCTCAGTCTTCTCCCACAAACCAATCCTTCCAAAGCATCTGCTAGCAAGCACTCGCTTCTGAAAGAATGTCCCAGCCTGTTCTTTTTCCTTTCTCTTACAACCTTCAGCAGACATCTTGTCTCACCAACCCTTTCCAATACTCTTTCATTACTTAATCTTTCCATCCAGCTTATTCTCTCTATTCTCCTCCACATCCACATCTCAAATGCTTCTAACCTTTTCTCATGCGTCCATGTTTCTGCACCATATAGAGCCACACTCCAGACAAAACATCTTCCAAGCCTTTTCCTTTATCTAATTTGCCGCATAAGACTCTCCTCTTTCTGTTTAATGCCTCCTCCGCTATGGCAATTTGTAGTTTTCACCTCTTGGTGACATCTCAAGTCTTCAGTTATTGAGCTTCCAAGATATTTAAATGCACGTACTTGGCTGATAGTAGATTGTCCTATTTTAATATTGGACAGTCTGCGTCTTGTACTGATGACCGTACTCTCTGTTTTTGCTGTGTTTATTTGCATCCCATATTCCACACAAGCTCCATGCAGATCTTTCACCATGTTATTCACTGTCCGCTCACTTTCTGCCACTAATACCATGTCATCAGCAAATCTTATACATTGTATTCTGTTTCCGCCAATACATATTCCTCTTTTCCCATCTAAGCTTATCGCAATAATCTCTTCAAGGTATATGTTAAACAACAGCGGGGGAAGGCAACAACCTTGTCCAACACCTCGTCCAATGCTGCTTCCCTCGAACATTTCATTTCCAATCCTTATCCTTACTTTCTGGTGTATATATAGATTCTGTATCAGTCGTGATATATGTGTACAAATATTATTGAAATATGTCAATAATATCTGAAATGTATGTGAAAAATGCATACGCGCCCAAAGCTGAAGATAAAATCTTCTCCTTAGACTAACCCAACTTGTTATGGGTATTAATTACTATCTGGAAAGAAATACTCTGTGGGCGAGAACCAGCAACTTCTTACTAGGGTAAGGGTGCTAATGGAGAGAGAGAAGGACTGAGGATGAGATAGATATGGATAGAGATAGTGTGGGAGGAGGAGAACCATAGAGACAGAGGGAAGGTCACACCAACAAAGAAAGCGAAGAGGAGGAGATGGACAGATAAGTGGGGGAAGAGGGGCACAGATAGGGGGGGGGGGAGGAAAGGGGGAGAGGAGATATACATGGAGAGATGGGTGAGACGGATTGAAAAGGAGATGGAGAGAAGGTGATGGTATTAGGGGGATAAGCATTCCGTCTTCAGGCCACAAGTGGCCCATTGGGACTATCCGACTGCCGTGTCATCCTCACTGAGAAAGGACGTATGATCAGCAAATCACTCTATGATGGTTTTCGTTATGATGGTTTTCTTTGTTTGGCCGAAGTCGCTAATGTCCGGCCGAGTAGCTCCTCAATTGGCATCACGAGGCTGAGAGCACCCCGAAAAATGACAACAGCGCATGGCGGCGCCGATGGTCACCCACTCAAGTGCTGGCCACGCCCGACAGCGCTTAACAACGGTGAACTACGGGAACCGGTGTATGCACTGCGGCAAGGCCGTTGCCAGGGGGTCAAGGAGGTTCTATCATGTGGAGGAGGAGATGTACTTAGTGGGCGAGGATTAAATGCACAAAAGGAGCGAATGGACAGAGGGGCGAGGAGCAGATGGAATATGTAAGTAGGCAGGAGCAGATGGACAGAAAGAAGGTGGAGAGGACAGCGTGGATGGAGAAAGTGGACAGACATAGGACTACAGAAGATGAACGGACAGAAGAGGGGTAGAGAGGATATGGACAGACAGAATGGGGACAGGGGGAGAGTGTGGGTGGAGAGAGGGGTAAGGAGAAGATGAACTAATTGAAGTTCGGAACAAATACGTATCGCGGCAAAGGAGTATACTCAGTTTGTATGTTAATAAACAAATGGCTCTGAACACTATGAGACTTAACTTCTGAGGTCATCAGTTGCCTAGAACTTAGAACTAATTAAACCTAACTAACCTAAGGACATCACACACACCAATGCCCGAGGCAGGGTTCGAACCTGCGACCGTAGCGGTCGCGCGGTTCCAGACTGTAGCGCCTAGAACCGCACGGCCACTCCAGCCGGCCTGTTAATGAACAGTCTAACAGTTTCTGGAATACCGTCATGAAAGAAGTGGTTGAGGTAACAGTTTCTGAAAACATCACCAAGAAACACAAATTCGAAGTAGGGGGCCGTATTTAAATTGACATAGTAACGCACGAAAGCTGCGTATGCCGCTAGTAAACAGTCATATCTGAAAAACAGAATGACTTCGTAGCTCGTTATATGACGCTTTTCGGACTTACCCATGTTCAGATATTCGTTAAAAAGTAAAGAGACATAGATATTACAAAACAGAATCAGAATAGTGAAATACAAACACAGCTCTCATTTGTACACACAAGATTCTTCAGGCTAAATCATACCTAGTAGCATCATGCTGCAAATGGCTCTGACCACTAAGGGACTTAACATCTTAGATCATCACTCCCCTAGGACTCAGAACTACTTAAACCTAACTAACCTAAGGACATCACACACATCCTTGCCCGAGGCAGGATGCGAACCTGCGACCGTAGCAGTCCCGCGGTTCCGGACTGAAGCACCTAGAACCGCACGGCCACCGCGGCCGGCGCTTCATGCTGCACTTAGATATAAATGTGAAAAGATACTTACATCTTAGTAATAAGTAGACCAGTGATAAAATCTTAACATGAAACCTAGAGGTGTAAATTCACGCCAGGCGGTAGCATCGTAATAATGGTGGCACCGTAATTCATCGTAAATGACAAAATACTACATAATATTAAATCATAAAAATACAGTAGTTAAATACACATAAAATTATAACAGTAAGAAGGATAGTAAAATATATTTGTTTTTCTTTTAAAACAAGACCAGAAAAGGACAAAGACGCGTGGGTGCCACCAGGTGGCAGAACAGGAGCAAATGTGGCGCCGCACATGGTAAAGTTCAACAGTGAACATTATTTATGAAGGATAATAGACGTAAGAACCTTATATAACTTCAACAACAAAATAAGTACAAAACTTAAAATCCGTAATGGCTGCCATCAGGTGACAGACTAGTAGTACCATTGGCATAGAATATCGTCGCAGTTGACAATAGATGTAATTAAAGCCAACAACAAAGTCAAATAAAATTACAAAGCAAATAAGAAAACGAAGGAACAGAGCCATATTGGCACATGTCAGCTTTTAATAAAAAGTAAGAGATGAAAGGAACATAAGACCTACGGCAAGTGTCTTTATACACGTTGTAAACGTATAGGAATAAAATAAACAAACTAAATGTATCCTGACACAAAGACACAAACCTTTGTACGAACAATAAAGGTATAGTCTGTTACTGCTTGTACGAAAAGTTAAGAGTTATGAAAATTAGAGTAAGACAAAATGTCAATGGAAACTGAATATTAGTGTTCAGAGACAAAGGACTCATAAAACAGTAACAACAGTGACAGAAATCTTCATAGGAAGGTGGGGGGAGTGATTTGTGGTGGAGTGGCTGGAAGGCGGGAGGAGAGGGGGGGGGGGGGGTAGAAGGAGAACGCAGTGGACCAAAAAGGTGTTGCAGTAAAAGTACAGGTCACGTTATTTATAACAAGAGCCTTCGAAAACGAAAATATCTGTGTCCATAAATAATTTAGAAACTATTAGAAACGCACTTCCGACTGCAGTGGTTTCACTAATTCAGAACAGTACGTGGTGTGTCATTAAATATTTTATATACTTTAATTTCTTGCAACTATCCAAATCTAACCCTTCGGGCTCTATGTATAAAACAGTGAAAGACTTTTCAATTGCCTCAAAAGTATGTTCATCCCTATGAAGGCAGCATCGTAGGGCCATGGAATTTTTACTGCAGTGTTCCTTAAACCTTATTTGTCTGATATATACAGGGTTATTACAAATGATTGAAGCGATTTCACAGGTCTGCAATAATTTTATTATTTGAGATATTTTCACAATGCTTCGCACACACATACAAAAACTCAAAAAGTTTTTTTAGGCATTCACAAATGTTCGATATGTGCCCCTTTAGTGATTCGGCAGACATCAAGCCGATAATCAAGTTCCTCCCACACTCGGCGCAGCATGTCCCCATCAATGAGTTCGAAAGCATCGTTGATGCGAGCTCGCAGTTCTGGCACGTTTAGTGGTAGGGGACAATTAAACACTGAATCTTTCACATAACCCCACAGAAAGAAATCGCATGGGGTTAAGTCGGGAGAGCGTGGAGGACACGACATGAATTGCTGATCATGAACTCCACCACGAGCGATCCATCGGTTTTCCAATCTCCTGTTTAAGAAATGCCGAACATCATGATGGAAGTGCCGTGGAGCACCATCCTGTTGAAAGATGAAGTCGGTGCTGTCGGTCTCCAGTTGTGGTATGAGCCAATTTTCAAGCATGTCCAGATACACGTGTCCTGTAACGTTTTTTTCGCAGAAGAAAAAGGGGCCGTAAACTTTAAACCGTGAGATTGCACAAAACACGTTAACTTTTGGTGAATTGCGAATTTGCTGCACGAATGCGTGAGGATTCTCTACCACCCAGATTCGCACATTGTGCCTGTTTACTTCACCATTAAGTAAATATGTTGCTTCATCCCTCACTGAAAACAAGTTTCGCACTGAACGCATCCTCTTCCATGAGCTGTTGCAACCGCGCCGAAAATTCAAAGCGTTTGACTTTGTCATCGGGTGTCAGGGCTTGTAGCAATTGTAAACGGTAAGGCTTCTGCTTTAGCCTTTTCCGTAAGATTTTCCTAACCGTCGGCTGTGGTACGTTTAGCTCCCTGCTTGCTTTACTCGTCGACTACCGCGGGCTACGCGTGAAACTTGCCCGCACGCGTTCAACCGTTTCTTCGCTCACTGCAAGCCGACCCTTTGATTTCCCCTTACAGAGGCATCCAGAAGCTTTAAACTGCGCATACCATCGCCGAATGGAGTTAGCAGTTGGTGGATCTTTGTTGAACTTCGTCCTGAAGTGTCGTTGCACTGTTATGACTGACTGATGTGAGTGCATTTCAAGCACGACATGCGCTTTCTCGGCTCCTGTCGCCATTTTGCCTCACTGCGCTCTCGAGCGCTCTGGCGGCAGAAAGCTGAAGTGCGGCTTCAGCCGAACAAAACTTTGTCAGTTTTTCTACGTATCTGTAGCGTGTCGTGACCATATGTCAAAGAATGGAGCTACAGTGAATTTATGAAGTCGCTTCAATCATTTGTAATAGCCCTATATTTTATCACCAGCTCCACATGACATTTTGAAGACACCTACCTGATTTAGAGAATTTACTTGGGCTTTGACCAAATGAAGTGCGTAGCACTGATCTGATCTTCCTAAGTGTCTGAAGCCCGCCCGGATAGCCGCGCGGTCTAACGCGCTGCCTCCCGAGCGGGAAGGTGTGCCGTTCCCCGGCACGAATCCGCCCGGCGGATTAATGTCGAGGTCCGACGTGCCGGCCAGCCTGTGGATGGTCATTAAGGCTACTTTCCATCTGCCTCGGCGAATACGGGCTAATTCCCCTTACGCTGCCTCACTTACACTATGTCTGCGATTGCTGTGCAAACAGTCTCCACGTGCGCGTACACGATAATTACACTACCAAGCAGACATTGGGGTTACACTCGTCTTGTATAAGACGTTCCCTGTGGGGTCCACTGGGGGCCGAACCGCATAGTAACCGTGGGTTCGGTGTAGGGCGGCGGTGAGGTGGGTGGACTGCTGTGGCCTCTTATGCAGTTGTGAACCACTGAGGGCTACGGCGGGACGCCGCCTACATCTACATCTACATCTACATTTATACTCCGCAAGCCACCCAACGGTGTGTGGCGGAGGGCACTTTACGTGCCACTGTCATTATCTCCCTTTCCTGTTCCAGTCGCGTATGGTTCGCGGGAAGAACGACTGTCTGAAAGCCTCTGTGCGCGCTCTAATCTCTCTAATTTTACATTCGTGATCTCCTCGGGAGGTATAAGTAGGGGGAAGCAATATATTCGATACCTCATCCAGAAACGCACCCTCTCGAAACCTGGCGAGCAAGCTACACCGCGATGCATAGCGCCTCTCTTGCAGGGTCTGCCACTTGAGTTTGTTAAACATCTCCGTAACGCTATCACGGTTACCAAATGACCCTGTGACGAAACGCGCCGCTCTTCTTTGGATCTTCTCTATCTCCTCCGTCAACCCGATCTGGTACGGATCCCACACTGATGAGCAATACTCAAGTATAGGTCGAACGAGTGTTTTGTAAGCCACCTCCTTTGTTGATGGACTACATTTTCTAAGGACTCTCCCAATGAATCTCAACCTGGTACCCGCCTTACCAACAATTAATTTTATATGATCATTCCACTTCAAATCGTTCCGCACGCATACTCCCAGATATTTTACAGATGTAACTGCTACCAGTGTTTGTTCCGCTATCATATAATCATACAATAAAGGATCCTTCTTTCTATGTATTCGCCTCTCCGTCGTTTCTAGGTCCCCGGTTAACATACAATACAAGTGTCTGAAAGCCTGCCGGCATATTAAGCATTCGTAAGTGCCCTTGCAATACGTCCGCAAAGACGGCGTGAATAAGAGCTAGAAACAAACTTTAACGCATTATCCGTTGCATTGGATTAAATGTCTTTCTATTAAGAACTGAGTCCCTTATTTCGCGAACCCTGTCTGTATGAATATATCTCTTTCCCTTTGAGTGCCTGCTTGGTCAATTTCTAACTTGGCTCTTCTTATTGAACAATGCGTTCTCCTACTGCTTACTGCTTGGGAGAACGCACATTTGTCCGCTTTTGCCAGCATCTCGTGGTCGTGCGGTAGCGTTCTCGCTTCCCACGCCCGGGTTCCCGGGTTCGATTCGCGGCGGGGTCAGGGATTTTCTCTGCCTCGTGATGGCTGGGTGTTGTGTGCTGTCCTTAGGTTAGTTAGGTTTACGTAGTTCTAAGTTCTAGGGGACTTATGACCACAGCAGTTGAGTCCCATAGTGCTCAGAGCCATTTGAACCACTTTTTTTGTCCGCTTTTGGATGGCAAGAGTCAGTAATGATAATTATATTAGTGGTAGTCGGCTTTCTAAAAATGTCCAACCCGAGTCCCGTAGTTCTCTAAGTGATAGATCCAAATAAATGAGGCTCTTACTCGTTCCATTTCCACGGTAAACTTGATATTTGATTGCAGCCAAATGCCGGCCGCGGTGGTCTAGCGGTTCTGGCGCTGCAGTCCGGAACCGCGGGGCTGCTACGGTCGCAGGTTCGAATCCTGCCTCGGGCATGGGTGTGTGTGATGTCCGTACGTTAGTTAGGTTTAATTAGTTCTAAGTTCTAGGGGACTTATGACCTAAGATGTTGAGTCCCATAGTGCTCAGAGCCATTTGAACCATTTTTTGCAGCCGAATGAACATGTGTCAGCCGTAACTTATGTCAGGAGTGGTTAGTGTACCGGTTCTTTCTCGTGTCCTCGCTCTGCCTCGGTGCGATTGATCGAGATCGCATGTTTACGCGGAACGGCTTTAAGTTTACGCGGAAGGGTTTTAAGCGGTAGACGCAGCAACGAGACGAGGTGGAAGCTGGTTACCGAAAGGGGGCAGTGCCCCGTCAGTCCTCATTACAGTGATGGTTGTGCCGTGGTCGGTCGTGGTCCGTGAGAGCTCGGAGTTTCTTTCGGTGGAGTACGGATGCAACGCTCGTGAGTGGATGACGTGGAGTGAGACTTCACGTTAATAGTGGACCTGGGGCCTTACTACAATTGGAGGAGAGCACAGCCATGCAGAGGCCTGAATGCAACCCTTCTGGATCCTACCATCGTGCCAACACTTCTGTCTGCCATTGCTACCTTCAGCTATGTTTAATTCTGGTGAGTAAGCTGTTTTCTCATCCATGATCGCTCCTGTACAATTATCTGTTGCATTGCTCTTTACGACTTTCGCGGTGAGCTGTGGTACGTGAAATGTGCTGTCGCGTTTTGTGTGTGGGAGTTCCCTGCCCTGTAGGTGCCGTTTTGCTTACTAATACTACCTCGGTCTACTTCGTAATTTAATGGGTCTAACTTTCGAAGCAACGCTCGGAACTCATCAAATACAGTGGAATGTCAGGTCTTAAATGGCTACAGAGGATAATTGAAATGGCCTGGGAGTCGGGACAGGTTCTATCAGACTGGACAAAAGCAGTAATCACACCAATCTTTAAACATGGAAACAGAAAAGATTGTAACAACTACAGAGGTATCTCTTTAATCAGCGGTGTGGGTAAAATCTTCTCAGGTATTGTTGAAAGGAAAGTGCGAGTATTAGTTGAGGACCAATTGGATGAAAATCAGTGTGGGTTTAGGCCTCTTAGAGGTTGTCAGGACCAGATCTTTAGCTTACGGCAAATAATGGAGAAGTGTTATGAGTGGAACAGGGAATTGTATCTATGCTTTATAGATCTAGAAAAGGCATATGACCGGGTTCCTAGGAGGAAGTTATTGTCTGTTCTACAAGATTATGGAATAGGAGGCAAACTTTTGCAAACAATTAAAGGTCTTTACATGGATAGTCAGGCAGCAGTTAGAGCTGACGGTAAATTGAGTTCATGGTTCAGAGTAGCTTCAGGGGTAAGACAAGGCTGCAACCTGTCTCCACTGTTGCTCATATTATTTATGGATCATATGTTGAAAACAATAGACTGGCTGGGTGAGATTAAGATATGTGAACACAAAATAAGCAGTCTTGCATAAGCGGATGATTTAGTTGTGATGGCAGATTCGATTGAAAGTTTGCCAAGTAGTATTTCAGAGCTAGATCAGAAATATAAGGACTATGGTATGAAGATTAGCATCTCCAAAACGAAAGTAATGTCAGTGGGAAAGAAATATAAACGATTGAGTGCCAAATAGGAGGAACAAAGTTAGAACAGGTGGACAATTTCAAGTACTTAGGATGCATATTCTCACAGGATGGCAACATAGTGAAAGAACTGGAAGCGAGGTGTAGCAAAGCTAATGCAGTGAGCGCTCAGCTACGATCTACTCTCTTCTGCAAGAAGGAAGTCAGTAGCAAGACTAAGTTATCTGTGCACCGTTCAATCTTTCGACCAACTTTGTTGTATGGGAGCGAAAGCTGGGTGGATTCAGGTTACCTTATCAACAAGGTTGAGGTTACGGATATGAAAGTAGCTAGGATGATTGCAGGTACTAGTAGATGGGAACAATGGCAGGAGGGTGTTCACAATGAGGAAATCAAAGAAAAACTGGAAATGAACTCTATAGATGTAGTAGTCAGGGCGAACAGGCTTAGATGGTGGGGTCATGTTACACGCATGGGAGAAGCAAGGTTACCCAAGAGACTCATGGATTCAGCAGTAGAGGGTAGGAGGAGTCGGGGAAGACCGAGGAGAAGGTACCTGGATTCCGTTAAGAATAATTTTGAAGTAATAGGTTTAACATCAGAAGAGGCACCAAAGTTAGCACTGAATAGGGGATCATGGAGGAACTGTATAAGGGGGACTATGCTCCAGACTGAACGCTGAAAGGCATAATCAGTCTTAAATGTTGATGATGATGATGATGATGATGATAACTTACGAAAGCTGTGCAAATTGTTCAAACCGTATAGAGCCAGCGTCTGGAAAATTTTTCTGGAATACTAGCTGTTTATTTAAAGCCCAGTGCCAGCCAAGTTCTATAAGCGCGAAGTCTTAAGTTGTATGAAGTATGTTGTGTTCAATAGTAGCGTATGGAGCCATTAATTAGGTCAGTCAGATTATTGGTAACGGTGGCTCTTGTAGCATATGATTAAGTACTAGTTACCCCTGCTCAACTGTTTGCACAAGTAGCTTAAACTACGCAATGCCATGTTAGTTGAAACTAAAGATGTATTATTAAGCTTAACCCTGCTTCGCTTTTACTGCTTCGCGGACTGACAGAATATTTCAATAAGTCTCCTACTTACTTCAATTTATGGTTAAAGTTGCAATGAAAATGCCTTACGAGCCTTAAAGTATTGCAATTTGCTTCCAGGATTTCGGGCTTATTGACTGTTTGCAAGGCTGTGCGTTAAGGGGCTCCGGAACGCCCTATACTTGCAATGTTAAAATAACGCTTTAAATTACATCTTTCCTCACAAAGCATTTGAGGTAGGAAGTTGAACATTTTACAGATTATTTATTGGAATATGGGCTACAACTTAACACAGGGATTTTACAAAATTTTAGTTCAGTTATTAAAGATGATTTTTTTTTCAATTGTAATGAAAATTCATAACATTTTTTTGAATTTTTTTATTTATATATTCAAAAATATACAGTTTTTTGGAAAAAGGCTGTGTTAAATTATGCAGAAAGTACTGTGTAACATTTATTGAAAGTTTGAAACAAATATGTTTGGAAGATCCTTAGAAAACATGTAATTAGTATGAGAAAATAAAAGTTTTGGGAATCGAGCGACAAAGATTGGATTAACTTTTTAGTGCATTCCAGGTCCATAGGATGGATTATCTTGATCCTCTGCAAACTCCTCCTCCAACTTCCTCTTGTTCCTCCTCCTGTTTACTCTTGCTTGTATTTCTAGACTCTTTACAGCCCTGTCTGCAGCCCGAAGGCGTTCCTTGTCTAAAGCAAGCATCGCTCGTACCATGTTAGAACCTATCTTCATTCCCATATTTCTAAATACCTTGCACCTTACAATGTTGCCATCATTGAAAGTCGCAACAGCATCATACACACCATAGTGAAGTGTTTCTATTCCAACAAATACAGTCTTGGGGATTCTCGACCATATAACACTATTTACACTTTCATTGGGGTTTTGAGTTTTTCCGTGAATACACTTTTTCAACAGTTCAGGTGCTGCTAAGTCTCTGGAAATAGGTTTGCCACAACACATACTTTATCTCACATCACTAAAATGTACCTGATGAACACGGACGTTAATAATAACACCATTTGACAGCAGTTTAACAGCGCCACAGTGGGTCACGCCCATGTAGAACACACTTCAAAAAAAATTTAAAAATATTTGTAGTCTTCGTAATTGAATAAATTATATATCTATTAAAGGGTAATAGTCTGCAGATTCAGAAAACGCAGAAAAGTAAAAATTGAACTTTTCATGATTTTGAGCCTTTCCGGAGCCCCTTAATATTTAACACCTTGCATGCAAGGGTTGGCTGGCTTCGCAATTGGCGAAAAACGCGCCGTGTTCTGATAGTCTGACTAAGGCGGCTGGGATGCGCCTCACGCGTTGCCCCGTGACCAGTTCAAATGAGTCTACGACCGCGGAAGGCTGTTTGACTAGCACTATAATTGATGCATGTATTCTACTCTTCAGAATTTTTTTCTGATTTAAAACTACAGCTGGTAAATAACGTTTATGATGTTTCTGACTATTCAAAAGATTTCAAACCCATTCGGAGCCGCAAGGCTTGTCAGTCCCCTGTTAAATAATTCTGTCTAAAACATTGGGACTGCACAAGTAGAACATCTGTAAAGACTTTTAAGAAAACGTATTTAAGAAAGCTCTGTTTTGCACTTGCAAGCAAAAGCATGAGTTCCACGTTTAAAAAAAAATTCTTTCATTGAAGGAAGTCACTGTCATTTGTCTTAAATTAAAATATATGTTCATAAACGTTAATCTTGTTGCTTCGCAAGAGTTTTCTGAACTTTTGACTTCATATATTATTTGACGCACCCATGAACCATGGACCTTACCGTTGGTGGGGAGGCTTACATGCCTAAACAATAAAGGTAGCCGTTCCGTAGGTGCAAACTGCAACGGAGCGGTATCTGTTGAAAGGCCAGACAAACGTGTGGTTCCTGAAGAGGGGCAGCAGCCTTTTCAGTAGTTGCAGGGCAACAGTTTTTATGATTGACAGATCTGGCCTTGTAAAACTAACTAAATCGGCCTTGCTGTGCTGGCACTGCGAACGACTGAAAACAAGGGGAAACTACAGCCGTAATTTTTCCCGAGGGCATGCAGCTTTACTGTATGGTTAAATGATGATGGCGTCCTCTTGGGTAAAATATTCCGGAGGTAAAATAGTCCCCTATTCGGATCTCCGGGTGGGGAATACTCAGGAGGTCGTTATCAGGAGAAAGAAATCTGGCGTTCTACGGGTCGGAGAGTGGAATGTCAGATCCCTTAATCGGGCCGGTAGGTTGGAAAATTTAAAAAGGGAAATGGATAGGTTAAAGTTAGATGTAGTGGGATTAGTGGAGTTCGGAGGCAGGAGGAACTTTGGTCAGGTGAATACAGGGTTATAAATACAAAATCAAATAGGGGTAATGCAGGAGTAGGCTTAATAATTAAAAGGAAAATAGGAAAGCTGGTAAGCTACTATAACCAGGTTTTAAATTGTAAGAATTTTCCAGGGGTAGATGTGGACTCTGACCACAATCTATTGGTTATGAACTGTAGATTAAAACTGAAGAAACTGCAAAAAGGTGGGAATTTAAGGAGATGGGACCTGGATAACCTGAAAGAACCAGAAGTTGTACAGAGATTCAGGGAGAGCATAAGGGAACAATTGACAGGAATGGGGGAAATAAATACATAGAAGAAGAATGGGTAGCTTTGAGGGATGAAATAGTGAAGGCAGCACAGGATCAAGTACGTAAAAGGACGAGGGCTAGTAGAAATCCTTAGGTAACAGAAGAGATACTGAATTTAATTGATGAAAGGGGAAAATACAAAAATGCAGTAAATGAAGCAGGCAAAAAGGCATACAAACATCTCAAAAATGAGACTGACAGGAAGTGCAAAATGGATAAGCAGGAATGGCTAGAGGACAAATGTAAAGATGTAGAGGTGTGTATCACTAAGGGTAAGACAGATACTGCCTACAGGAAAATTAAAGAGACCTTTGGAGAAAAGAGTACCACATGCATGAATATCAAGGGCTCAGAACGAAACCCAGTTCAATGCAAAGAAGGGCAAGCAGAAAGGTGGAAAGAGTATATAGAGGGACTATATAAGAGCGATGTTCTTGAGGACAAAATTATGGAAATGGAAGAGGATGTAGATGAATATGAAATGGGAGATATGATACTGCGTGAAGAGTTTGACAGAGCACTGAAAGACCCAAAGTCTAAGTTTCTAGAATTTGTAGAGAGAGCTTTTGACAATGTTGACTGGAATACTCTCTTTCAAATTCTGAAGGTGGCAGGGGTAAAACACAGGAAGCGAAAGGCCATTTACTGTTTGTACAGAAACCAGATGGCAGTTATAAGAGTCGAGGGGCATGAAAGGGAAGCAGCTGTTGGGAAAGGAGTGAGACAAATTTGAAGCCTGTCCCAGTTGTTATTCCATCTGTATATTGGGCAAGCAATAAAGGAAACAAAAGAAAAATTTGGAGTAGGTTTTAAAATTCATGGAGAAGAAATTAAAACATTGAGGTTCGCTGATGACATTGTAATTCTGTCAGAGACAGTAAAGGACCTGTAAGAGCAGCTGAACGGTATGGACAGTGTCTTGAAAGGAGGATATAAGATGAACATCAACAAAAGCAAAACGAGGATAATGGAATGTAGTCGAATTAAATCGAGTGATGCTGAGGGTATTAGATTAAGAAATGAGACGCTTAAAGTAGTAAAGGAGTTTTGCTCTTTGGGGAGCAAAATAACTAATGATGGTCAAAGTAGAGAGGATATACAATGTAGGCTGGCGATGGCAACGAAAGCGTTTCTGAAGGAGATAAATTTGTTAACATCAAATATAGATATAGGTGCCAGGAAGTCTTTTCTGAAAGTATTTGTATGGAGTGTAGCCATGTATGGAAGTAAAACGTGGACGATAAATAGCTTAGTCAAAAAGAGCCTAGAAGCTTTCGAAATGTGGTGCTACAGAAGGATGCTGAATATTAGATGGGTACATCATATAGCTAATGAGGAAGTAATGAATAGAATTGGGGAGACGAGAAATTTGTGGCCCAATTTGACTAGAAGAAGGGATCGATTGGTAGGACATATTCTGAGGCATCAGGGGATCACCAGTTTAGTATTGGAGGGCAGCGCGGAGGGTAAAAATCGTAGAGGGAGACCAAGAGATGAATACACTAAACAGATTCAGAAGGATGTTGGTAGCAGTAGGTACTGGGAGATGAAGAAGCTTGCTCAGGATAGAGTAGCATGGAGAGCTGCATCAAACCAGTTCCTGGACTGAAGACCACAACAACAACACATGTTATTTGAACAAACAGTAATTTGTAAAATCATTGTCTCTGTGCTATTAGGAGTGTTAGTGATTTCTATGTCTGTCAATATTCCTTGTTGGGAATCCTTTATGGACTTCGTCCTTTTACTCCACGCAGCCTTGAGACCCGCTTCCAATAGGCAAATCAGCTGCATCCTGCTCATTGACCTGAAGTAAATCGAAAATGGTTTCAACATGCCTACGACAGACACGAATATTGCCGGAAATGATCCTATTACTTTCAGAACAATTCTTCTTTACATCATTGATTAAAATGTCACCGAGGGAGCCAACGAGGCAACCACCATTTGTAAGACCATCTTTTTGATTATAAACATTATTATTAACAGCAAAATGATTGAAGAACAATGATAAGCGTATCAGCTCTACCAACTCGAAATCCCCAATTGTTAATTTCATGTACCTTATGAGATTTACTCTCCCAACATAGGAATACTTTCATATGGATTGGTGATATCCAAGGAAGTCCTGATGGCTCCTTGTTTTTTTTTTTACAGATATATGGAAATGCCTAAGTACGAAACGCCTCATTTTGCGAGCCATAAATTCATTGCGCTTGTGAAGAACGATTTATTGACAGACAATACAGCCTTCAGGCAGTAGAACTGTTCCGTGTCAGTAGAGGCGGCGGCATTTTTAGAAAGCGTACTACTACTAAAGTAATTATCACTGCTGACTCTTACCACCCAAGAACGCACTACCGCGCTTCCTTCTACGAGACGTTCAAGAAATTCTCCATGTTAGGAGCAAACATGCACCGAAAGTGAAACAGTCATAGAGAAAGTGGCAGAATGGTTATATGGAATGCCTCACTCGTGAAACAAGGGATTAAGTTTCTAATAGAACAACCGCATCTGATGCAATAGATAACGCGTTGTTGTTCGTTTCTGTGTATTATTCACGCCAGCTTACACCATCTCTTATTCAGGGCAGTTTTGCGAACGTATGGCAAGGGTATTTAGGGAAGCTAACATACAGATTGACTTTGACACATAGTGCGTTCACACCTGTGTTACGCAATTCGATTGGTGAAAAAGGGAGTAAATTCTTATACTCTGGTGCCTACAAAATATCATGTCCGCCCTGGTACCTGAGTGATGAGCGCTACGGAATATCATGCCTAACGGCCCGGGTTCGATTCCCGACTGGGTCGGAGATTTTCTCCGCTCAGGGACTGGGTGTTGTGTTGTCGCCGAAGTGGCGTGAACACTAAAAACTTGCACCAGGCGACCAGGCTATTCGACGGAAGGCCCTAGCCACACGGCATTTCCATGTTACAAAATATCGTGTGAATCCTATGATATATCGGGCCGCACCTATCCTATGACATATCTTGCCGCACCGTTAAGCGCAGCCATATGAAGTTACGTTATTCACTTGTATTGCTCTCTTAGTGTAGCCTCAAAGTTTTTACGGACTATTAACTGCTGTTGCTACTGTAATTTTGTCGTTTTGTTGTTCGGCCGATGCCCGATTTTATGTTTTCAGTTTGATCTAGGGCTTGTTCTGTAGGTAAAGGTGGTTCCATTATTAGAACACGGTTATCTGGTTCTTGGTCCTTGTATAGTTTGATTTTACTGTTTTAATTTAAACTATTGCTTGATGATTTTTTATTTTCATCTCTATAATACTTGCCATTGTTCAAATACGAATTGTACTACACTTCAATGTACAGTACAGCGTACAATAACTGAGTTAATGAAATGTCATAAGTGATGTTCAGTTAAACTATCTTGGACAGTTACTCCCCGATTCCTGCTTCTCACGGACGACAGTTGCTTGCCCCTGGGGAGGTGTTAGTAACTATTGAAGGCTGTGTCGTTACTTTCAAATAATATTTAATGAACAGCGCAATAAAAGCTCTACAGTTCTTGGATGTCACTTTACGAGGAATACATACTTTGGAGGCAGCTGAAGAGTCTTTAACTGTTTGACATATGGAGCCGAAAAAGCTTTGGAAGTTTTGGAAGAAAATGAATAAAGATGAGCCCACGTAGTGGTTCGAATGAACAGAACCACTCTAATCGGATATTTTACACACAGATCTTCCAGTTTTTACTGTTCTATGAATGGTTTTTTCAACAACAAAAAAACGTTGAAATGTGTGTGATATATTATGGGACTTAACTGCTAAGGTCATCAGTCCCTAAGCTTACGCACTACTTAACCTAAATTATCCTAAGGACAAACACCCATGCCCGAGGGAGGACTCGAACCTCCGCCGGGACGAGTCGCAGAGTCCGTGGCTGCAGCGCCTCAGACCGCTCGGCTACTTCCGCGCGGCTGGTTTTTTTCAGAACACAAATCTGCAGTTCGCATTGAAATTGTATCTTCCTCTCATATTCATATGTTTTAACTGTGTATCGTAGTAGTAACCAATTGTACCTTTATTTTGTTGGAAATGTTTTTGCGTCTTTGTCAACCGTATTTAGTTCATGATTTTTTCTATGCGTTTACAATTTTTATACACGTACTCACTGTAGCGCCTGTACTTCTTTCATGACGAGCTGATGTCAGCTAAAATGCCCTGTTCATTCGTTTTCTTATCTGCATTGTAATTTCATATTTTGTTACTTGCTTTTCATTGTACCCACTGTAGCTGCGACGATATTCGGCGCCCATGTTGCTAGTATTCTGTTACCTGAGGGCAACCAATTAGGGCTTCTTTTATTGTTGTTTACTTTACGTTTCAGATTGCGTTATTATTTTGTTGTTAGCATCCATTATGTTCTGATGCCTAATGTTCTTGCCCGCATCTCGTGGTCGTGCGGTAGCGTTCTCGCTTCCCACGCCCGGGTTCGCGGGTTCGATTCCCGGCGGCGTCAGGGATTTTCTCTGCCTCGTGATGGCTGGGTGTTGTGTGCTGTCCTTAGGTTAGTTAGGTTTAAGTAGTTCTAAGTTCTAGGGGACTGATGACCATAGATGTTAAGTCCCATAGTGCTCAGAGCCATTTGAACCATTTTGAACCTAATATTCTTCATATAGGAAATTCACTGTCAGTCTTGGGAATGTAGGGCACCTTATTTGCTACTATTTTGTTATCTGACGGCAGCAGTGCGGTTTTGTTATTCGCTATTCTCGTTTTAAACGAAGAAATTATTTTGCAATCATTCTTGTTGTTACCGTTGTATTACACATATTTCACTATTGTGTTTTTACGGTTACATATTTTATAGTGCGTTCGTATTTCTGACGAAGTGTGGAGCCGTCATCACCACCGTACTAGCATCTGGCATGAATGTTCACCTCTTAGTTACACGTTAAGATTCTTTTCACTAATCTGCTTACGATTGTTAAGTACACATCTTGTAGCCTTTGTATCTACGCGCAGCATGATATTCCTAGGGTATATTTTCGCCTGAAGTACTTGTGCCGCTGCGGCTCTCATGTTGCGGTCGATTCTTATTTTGATGTCTTTGGTACTACCCTATCTTCAAGTCTTGCCTCTTTGATCTGTTTTTGTTTTGACATCGGCGAGGCGAGGAGTAAGGAGCGAGTGCTCGGACGGTGGGCAGTGAGCATGCTTGAGCTAGCAAGCGTGTAATGAGCACTCAGAAATGGCGGCCGTTGAGTGTCGCATGTGGAAGCTCGCTGGCTTTCCCGACCGAGTTGCGGCTGTGCGGCGTTAGTTGGCCGCCTTACGCTGAAGGACGGGCAGTTATGCACGATCGGCGGGGACTGCTAACTAAACCCGCAGTGATCTTCTGCTGTTATCAGCCGCAAAAGTAAAACTGGACGGACGGTATTGAGTGGTTCCGGCCGCAACATTGCTGCTCAAGGGCGTCTTTGTCAGTTCAGACTATTTGAAATCAATTAGCAGCTACTCTCGCTAATTAGCTGTTCCGCGTCAGGCTTGTCGCTTTGTTGATACGGTACTGGATCAGCCTCCCAGCGTTAATGCTAAGTTACTTTTGTAAGCTTTGAGTTAAAAGTTGTTTACGGTTACCAGATCATGGTCTGCACCAAGTCTTGCTCATGGCGAATATTTTATATTATAGGCGAGCCTACTATTGGTTGAACTTATAACACTCCCTAACAGCTACTACTGTACCATAACCTCAATGCTAGAAACAGGTTGTGACATAAAACTATTTTGTAAAAGCAACTATGGCACAAAGCAACAGAGCAGTGTTACCCTCTGAGAGGAATTTTGTTATATTGACCGTGTTGTTCCTAACGGAGGTGGCTTATCGGAAATGAAAGTCAGAATTACGTAAATATTTGAATAGTAACAAACAAAATTTTGCCTAGCTATACTGTTTATAGAATAAGGGAAACGGTCGCCAGCCTAATTAGGCAAGAGAAAGATTACCGTTCTCGTTTAAGAAAGTAGGTATAACTATAACGGACAAACACAACCTAGACTTAGCCACACGCGAGTGCAATGAACTCTGACACACATATGTTTTAAGATTGAAGCTAACAACTGGAGCAGCACAAACTATTTGCAAAATTATAAGAGATACCGAAACACCCTATTACTTTCAGGCTTACATAAAGTGGATGGTCTTTATAACATTACTATTAACATGCAATTCTAATACACAAGATACACAAACACTTAGCAAACATGAATATATAATGTTTCACAACTACAGCTTTCTCACTTTTACTAGTTGCATTCATTGCGCAATGTGGTGGCAACTGCATGTTGGTAGGTGGAATTGTAGGCAGAATTGCTGGACTCTGTCATTTCTTGGTGGCGATGATAGATACAAACTCCAGAATAGTTCCAGCTGTTTATCCTTCCATCCGAGGCCTTGGAAAGAAGCAGGAAAAGCCTCTCTCGGAATCAGCACAATATGCATCTTTTATATGGCAGTGCACGGACTCGTAGCTCGTCCCCGACTCGTAGCTTGTCCCCGACTCGTAGCTTGTCCCCGACTGACTATCAGTTCCGCCTTTTCTACCTAGGCCAACCACAATTTGCGCGCGCTACACAGTTCCGTTCCCGAGGGGAACCACTACACCTTCTACATGCAAACTAAGAACCCTAAGTGAAGGTCAGCAGTTTATATAACAGCAAACAAATACATTAAATAAAACAGAACATTTTCACATATTGACACTTCTACAAAAAATTATTCACACAAATCTACAATTATATACAGTAAGTTTTGTTCCCTCCAAATGGGACAAAGAATTTTAAATTACAGATACACTACTTTGCATAGAATCAAATCACGACATCAAAGGTTTGACAAAGAAAAGAGTACACAATTTTATGTTATTGATTCAAACACATTTACAGAAGATCTACAATGTAACATTAAAGAAAGCAAAAGCAAAATAAATCTGTACAGCAGAAGAGGTATGGTGTTACAAACTGTAATCAGACGTACGTTTTACCACTGAGCCGTACGGTTGTTTTTCCTAACTTGTTCCAAGGAGCTATACATTCTCTCTACTGACTAGAATTTTCTTGTGCATGTTTTTCTCACGGATGGCTTTAAAAAAAGTGTAAGCAAGTTACCATTTACATGTAAGCACAGCAGTTTCCTCTTTATTTGCTGAGATATATGCAGGTTATGGTGTCACTAGGTTATGCGTTCATCTGTGAAGTGAATTATCCTTATCTTTCGCATTGAAACTGGTTATGGATGCAAGTGACAGAGTTCAACTGTAATTTGCTTTGGGGCTGTTCTGGCTTGTTGTTTGTGTGGGGGTCCTAGATGGGCTGCCCGTTGTCCCACGCTGGCAGCTCCATTGCGTGGGCGTGGTCCGGTGGTTTTGTCAGACGGTGCGACCCTCGTCTGCGCGGGTTGGCAGTTCAACGAACTCTTCTGGCCGCACAGTTAAGCGCAGCCTTATCAAGTTATGTTATTCACTATTATTGCTCACTTAGTGTAGTGTTTTTCTGGACTATTAACTGCTGTTGTTACTGTAATTCTGTCGTTTTGTTGTTCGGCGGATGCCCGATTTTATGTTTTCACTTTGATCTAGGGCATTGTGCTGTAGGTAAAGGTGGCTTCTGTTGTTAGGAAACGGTTATCTGGTTCTTGGTTCTTGTATCGATTTATTTTACTGCTTTACTTTAAACTATTGCCTGATTATTTTTTTTATTTTCATCTCTTTAGTACTTGCCATTGTTAAAATATGAAGTGTACTGCACTTCGATGTCCAGTACAGCTTTATCAACTTACAATAATTGTAGAGAGAACCTAGCAGCCTTTCGGATGGCGAGGGCACAGTGTCGGCGGATAATACGAGAGAGCAAGAAGAGGTCGTGGCAGCAGTTCCTGAACACCATTAATCGTTCTACACGAAGTTCCATTGTATGGGAGACCATCAGGAGGATTTCTGGGAGAGGTGGGAGGAGTCCTATGGCTGCTATAATGTGGAATGGTACTCTCCAAACGACCCCAAAAGATATTGCCCAGTCTATGGCGGCTCATTTTGCAGCTATTACTGCAACCGCCAGTCAGAATCCAGCTTTCCAGCCCAACAGAGTGGCTGCTGAGAGGAGCAGTTTTGACTTCCGCCCACCCAATACAGAAAAGTACAACTGCCTATTTTGCATGTGGGAACTGGAGTCTGCATTGTGTGGGGCTCGTGATACATCCCCTGGACAGGATAGAATCCACTACAGCATGCTGCGGCACCTCACAGGGAGAAATAAAGAAATCCTCCTCCGACTTTTTAATCTTGTTTGGATGTCCGCTCACTTCCCCGACTCGTGGCGTGAAGCAATTTTAATTCCTCTTTTAAAACCCGGGAAAGACCCCACGTGCCCGGGTAGCTACCGTAGTGTTGCCCTCACTAGCTGCGTGGGAAAGACCTTGGAGCGGATGGTCAAGCGAGGCCTTGTCTGGATGTTAGAATCGAGACAACTCCTTAGTCGCTTGCAGTGTAGGTTCAGGAGGTATCGCTCCACCTTTGATATCCTGGCCCTCCTGGACGCGGCTATACAACAGGCTTTCCTGCACCAGCATCACCTGCTGGAAATATTTTTTGACATTGAAAAGGCATACGACACTACTTGGAGGCATCTTATCATCAGGCAGCTCCACGAATGGGGTTTTCGTGGATGTCTTCCCAATTTTTTTCGGTCCTTCCCGTCGCCACGTTATTTTCGGTACCGAGTCGGAGACGTACTGTCTGGTCGCTTTGAACAAGAGAACGGTGTCCCTCTAGGTAGTGTTTTAAGTCTGACGGTCTTTGCCATTGCTATTAATAGTATTACGTCTGTCGTGAAAAGTCCTGTGCAGTGTTCCTTGTTTGTGGACGATTTCTCTGTATTTTGCTCCATTTCAAGCCTTGCAACGACGACCCGTCAGTTGCAACTCACTCTGCGACGTTTGGATGAACGGGCACAGAAGAGTGGTTTTAAGTTTTCAACTGATAAGTCAGTGTGTGTGTTTTTTTTTAACCGTTCTCGTTCCATTTTTGACTTGCCGGAGTTGAGGATGAATTTTAAAGACACGGTGAAGTTTCTGGGCCTCACTTTTCATTCTAAGCTTACGTGGCTGCCACACATTAAGGATCTGAAAAAACGGTCTCTTAAGGCGCTGTTTATTTTAAAATGTCTTAGTCACCACACATGGGGAGCAGACAGGACTTGGATGTGGTGCACCATGAGGGGATTCGGTTGGCCACTGGGGCGTTCAGAAGGAGCCCCATACCGAGCCTCTGTGCAGAGGCAGGTGAACCGCCACTTCACCTCCGGCGGCGTCTACTAATGGTGCGCCAGGCCTATCAAACATTATGCACACCATACACATGCATACCACACTGTTGCTCGGCCTCCACTGGAAAGGTTTTTTCGCAATCGGCAACGAGCAACAAGGCCCTATGGGATTCGTGCAAAGGATTGCATTTTAGAGATGGGTGTGGCCTGTTTTAATATTTCACTTCGAGGTTGGAGCAGATATCCACCTTGGCTCCTCAAGAGGCCCAGACTGATTTTAGATTTGGCAAATTTTAAGAAAGACAGTACATCAGATTTTACTTTCAAATCTTTGTTTCTTAATATTTTAGATAGGCATCATGATTTTACAGTAGTCTACACTGATGGATCCCAACAGGGGGATTTTCGTGGCTGCTCAGTAGTGTTCCCCGAAAGTGTCAGCAGGATTCGCCTTCCCCAGGAATACACTTTTTTTTTCCGCAGAACTTCACGTGATCCTGAAGGCACTGGAGCAGATACGGTGTACTCAGGGAAAACACTTTCTAATTTGCTCTGACTCACTGAGCGCATTACAGTCACTGCAGAACCTGTACCCAGCGGAGAAGTTGGAACAGCTGATTTACGACCAACTGTACATCCTCCAACGACAGGGCAAGCAAGTGTCCTTTTGCTGGGTGCCAGGGC
This sequence comes from Schistocerca cancellata, assembly GCF_023864275.1. NCBI lineage: Eukaryota > Metazoa > Arthropoda > Insecta > Orthoptera > Acrididae > Schistocerca > Schistocerca cancellata. Next base: position 566,910,690 of record NC_064632.1, read on the forward strand.
ATGTGGGCATACGAGGAAATGAACAAGCTGATCGAGCTGCCAAGGACGCCTGCAGATTACCGGAGGTGACACAATGTTCTATTCCTTTGCAAGGTGTCGTTTCTGTGCTGCGGCGGAAGTCTATGCAATTGTGGGAGGAGGAATGGCTAGCGGTGAGGGAAAATAAGCTGCGGTTGGTGAAACCTACCATCCAGGCGTGGTGTTCCTCCTGCCGGTCACCTAGGCGGGACGAAGTGACCCTCACACGTCTTCGTATAGGGCACTGTCCTCTTACGTATGCCTTCGTACTACGGCGAGAGGAACCCCCGCTGTGTGATGCCTGTGGCGTACGAATCACTGTACGCCACATTTTAGTTGAGTGTGATTTATATCGTTCTGCCAGGGCGGAAGTTAATATTAGTGGGGATCTGCCCTCGGTTTTAGCCGATAACGAGGCGACTTTCAAGAAAGGTCTAAGGTACTGTGATGTTCCTGCGCTTCAGCCTAAAATTTTAGGTCGGAATTTTTAGAGTGTTGCCGAGTGGCTGACCACTCCTTTTTATTCTTGTAATAGGCCAGTTCCAAACATGTGCTATGTATTTCATTTTAACCCCTTCCCCTACGTTCTCTTGCAGTTCTCCTATTTACATGCTGCTTTCCACTTTGCTACTGTTGACGTGCATACTGTCTATGTAGACTGTCATCTTTAATTTTAGTCTTATATTTGCACATGCTGCATTTTAGTGACACTCGTCCGTTATTGTTTCCGTTCGGGCGCTAAAGACTACACTGTTGAGCGCCCATAACACCATATCCATCCATACAATAATTGTGTTAATGAAATGTCATAAGTGATGTTCAATTAAACTATCTTGGACAGTTATTCGATGATTCCTACTTCTCACGGACGAGCATTGCTGGCTCCTGGTGAGGTGTTGGTTACTATTGAAGGCTATATGTTTCGGTTTGCATGCCTCTCTATGAAATTGGCACCACAACGGTTCCAGTACCTTTGGCATTTCTATCTATTGATTCTGGTTTCTGACTTTTGTGTATCTTTACTACATTTTAGTAAATATCTGAACATGGCTACGTCCGATACGCGTCGTATTACAAGCGATAAATTCATCAGCTTTTTGAAGCATGACTTCCTGATTAGCGACCTCCATATCTTTTCGCTGCACTACCGTTCGTCGTCAATACGACGGTGCTCTGCAGCTTGGGACTCGATCGTCCGAAGTTTGAAGTGGGCGCGGTGGGTTGACAATGGAAATATCACAACATGGCTATATAAGGACGGCAGCAGATATCAAACGACAGACCCCACTTGACAGTGGCTGAGAAGTACGCATCTCAAAGCTCCATGACATTTACGCTCTTCAAAGGGGCAGGAAGATGAGTAAATCTTGACGGTGCATTGAAACTTACCTCAGCATACAACCATCTGACCACCACTGAAATGAGATGTCACAGTCTTGCACACACAGTGAATTTTCGGTACGTGCGTTATATACACTCTTACATTATAGCTCAAGCCTGTTAAATTCCTCAGTGAGTTACATTACACCAGCCACGTCCTGCGTAATCTCGACCCTTATCTTCTTCGGAATGCAGTATGTATTTGCGTCGGAGCCAACGGCTTAATGGTGTGGGAAAATTAAGTCACATTTAATTCCACTCGTAGAGGAAAATATCAAAACGTTAGAAACAGTCAAAATCTAAATGCAGCAGCCCATTACAAACAGTATTGTAAGGTGCTTAAAAATGTTATTAGGAAAGCAAAAAGTATGTGGTATGCAGATAGAATAGCTAAGTCTCAGGATAAAATTAAAACCATATGGTCAGTCGTAAAGGAAGTTGCTGGTCTGCAGAGACAGGTCGAGGATATAGAATCAGTGCGTAGTGGGAATATCCGTGTTACTGATAAGTCGCATATATGTACAGTATTTAATAATCACTTTCTGAATATAGCAGGTGAACTAAATAGAAACCTAGTCCCAACAGGGAATCATATAGCGCTCTTAGAAAAAAGTTTTCCGAGACTGTTACCTGAAATGCTCCTCCATGATACTGACAAGAGGGAGATTCAGTTAATAATTAAATCACTAAAGACCAAGAACTCTCATGGATATGACGGGGTATCTAGCATAATACTGAAGTATTGTTCTATGTATGTTAGCCCAGTTATCAGCCATATCTGTAACTTTTCCTTTAGGAGCGGTCGGTTTTTCTGACCGATTAAAGTACTCGGTAGTGAAGCCACTTTATAAAAAGGGAGACATTGATAATGTTGACAATTTTAGTCCTATTTCTATGCCATCGGTGTTTGCTAAAGTTATCGAGAAGGTAGTATATACAAGGTTACTGGAGCATTTAAATTGACATAATTTGCTATCAAATGTTCAGTTTGGTTTTAGAAATGGTTTAACAACTGAAAATGCTATATCCTCTTTTCTCTGTGAGGTTTTGGACGGATTAAATAGAAGGTTCCGAACGCTAGGCGTTTTCTTTGATTTAACGAAGGCTTTTGACTGTGTTGTCCACAAAATATTACTGCAGAAGTTGGACCATTATGGAGTAAGGGGAGTAGCTTACAATTGGTTCGCCTCTTACTTTAAGAGCAGAAAGCAGAGGGTATTTCTCCGCAATATTGAGAGTGGTAGTGATGTTCAGTCCCAATGGGGCACTGTTAAGTGGGGCGTTCCCCAAGGGTCGGTGCTGGGGCCACTGCTGTTTCTTATTTATGTAAATGATATGCCTTCTAGTATTACAGGCGATTCAAAAATATTTCTGTTTGCTGATGACACCAGCTTGATAGTGAAGGATCTTGTGTGAAATATTGAAACAGTAACAGAGACAGCAAAGGACTTGGAAGAGCAGTTGAATGGAATGGATGGTATCTTGAAGGGAGGATATAAGATAAACATCAACAAGAGCAAAACGAGGATAATGGAATGTAGTCGAGTTAAGTCGGGTGATGCTGAGGGTATTAGATTAGGAAATGAGACACTTAAAGTAGTAAAGGAGTTTTGCTATTTGGGGAGCAAAATAACTGATGATGGTCGAAGTAGAGAGGATATAAAATGTAGACTGGCAGTGGCAAGGAAAGCGTTTCTGAAGAAGAGAAATTTGTTAACATCGAGTATAGATTTAAGTGTCAGGAAGTCATTTCTGAAAGTATTTGTATGGAGTGTAGCCATGTATGGAAGTGAAACATGGACGGTAAATAGTTTGGACAAGAAGAGAATAGAAGCTTTCGAAATGTGGTGCTACAGAAGAATGCTGAAGATTAGATGGGTAGATCACATAACTAATGAGGAAGTATTGAATAGGATTGGGGAGAAGAGAAGTTTGTGGCACAACTTGACCAGAAGAAGGGATCGGTTGGTAGGACATGTTCTGAGGCATCAAGGGATCACCAATTTAGTATTGGAGGGCAGCGTGGAGGGTAAAAATCGTAGGGGGAGACCAAGAGATGAATACACTAAGCAGATTCTGAAGGATGTAGGTTGCAGTAGGTACTGGGAGATGAAGAAGCTTGCACAGGATAGAGTAGCATGGAGAGCTGCATCAAACCAGTCTCAGGACTGAAGACCACAACAACAACAACAACAAATAATGTAGTTCATGAAATAAGTTCGTGGCTTGTGGAAAATAATTTGATGCTATATCACAGTAAGACTCAGTTTTTACAGTTTCTAACTCACAATTCAACATGAACCGATATTTTGATCAGACAGAATAAGCATATTATAAGCGAGACGGAACAGTTCAAATTCCTAGGCGTTCGGATAGATAGTAAGCTGTTGTGGAAAGACCATGTCCAGGATCTTGTTCATAAGATAAATGCTGCTTTATTTACCATTAGAACAGTATCTGAAATAAGTGACACTTCAACACGAAAAGTAGTCTACTTCGCATATTTTCATTCGCTTATTTCGTATGGTATTATTTTTTGGGGTAATTCTTCTGATTCAAAAAGGGTATTTTTGGCTCAAAAACGGGCTGTTCGAGCTACATGTGGTGTAAGTTCGAGAACCTCTTGTCGACCCCTATTCAAAAATCTGGGAATTCTGACATAGCCCTCACAGTATATATTTTCTTTAATGTCGTTTGTTGTTAGCAATGTTAGCGTATTCCCAAGAGTTAGCAGCTTTCACTCAGTTAATACTAGGCAGAAATCAAATCTGCACTTCCTTGACTCTTGTGCAGAAAGGAGTGCAGTATTCTGCTGCATCCATTTTCAATAAGCAACCACAAGAACTCAAAAATCTTAGCAGTAGCCCAAACTCTTTTAAGTCTAAACTGAAGAGTTTCCTCATGGCTCACTCCTTCTATTCTGTCGAGGAGCTCCTGGAAGAGTTAAAAAATTAAGCAAATTCCAGTGTTACATTGTTGATTTTCTTCATTTAAACTTACGACTTGACACCTGAATATTTTTTTTTATGTTTCATTTTATCTGTTTCTAATATCGTGTTATAATTTCATGTATTGACTCGTTCCATGACCATGGAGACTTCTCCTTAATTTGGTCCCACGGAACAATAAATAAATAAAGCACGAAAAACAATTACGTATCGCAAGTTCTCCAGTTTTTGTGTAGAATAACTAATTATAATAACAAATTGTCAATAGATTGCTTGGTACTGTGCTACACTGGAGAGCCAAAGAAACTGGTGCACCTGCCAAATTACGTGTAGAGCCCCGGCGAGCACGCAGAAATGCCGCAACACGAACTGGCATGGACTCGATCGACTAATGTCTGAAGTCGTGCTGGACGATATTAACACCGTGAATCCCGCAGGGCTGTCCTAGAAGTGCGTAAGAGTTCGAGACGGTGGAGATATCTTCTGAGTAGCACGTTGCAAGGCATCCCAGATATGCTCAATAATGTGCATGTCTCTCGAGTTTGGTGGCCACCGGAAGAGTTTAAACTTGGAAAGTGTTCCTGGATCCAATCTGCAGCAATTTCGGACGTATGGGGTGTAGCATTGTCGTGCTGGAATTGCCCAAGTCCGTCGGGGTGCACAATGGACAGGAATGGATGCAGGTTATCAGACAGGATGGTTACGTACGTGTCACCTGTCAGTCGTACCTAGACGTATCAGGGGTTCCATATCACTCTTAACTGCACATACCCCACATCAGTAGAGAGCCTCCACCAGCTTGAAGAGTCCTCTGCTGATATTCAGGCTCCATGGATTCGCGAGGTTGTTCCGTACACCCACACGCCCATCCACACGATACCGTTTGAAACCAGTCCCTGCCGACCAGGCAACATGTTTCCAGTCGTCAACAATCCAATGGAGCTTTGTGTCGTGCAGGTATAGAGGGTACACGAGATTCCCTTCGGCTCCGAGAGCCCTTATCCATGATGTTTCGTTGAATGATTCGCACGCTGACGATAATTGATGCCCCATAATTTAAACCCGCAGCAGTTTGCGGAAGCGTTAAACTACAGTCACGTTGAACGATTCTCTACAGCCGTCGTTGGTCCCGTTCTTGCAGGATCTTTTTCCGGCCGCAGTGATGTCGGAGATTTGTTTTACCGTTTCCCTGACGTTAACGATACACTCGTGAAATGGTAGTACGAGAAAATTCCAATTTCACTGCTACCTCGGAGATACTGTGTCCCATCGCTCGCGCGTCGACTGTAACACCACGTTCAAATTCACTTAAATCTGGATAACATGCCACTGCTGCAGTAGTAACTGATCCAACAACTGCACCGAACACTTGTTACATAGGCGTTGCCGACCTCAGCGCCGTATTCGGTTTGCATTTCTAGAATGAGAATTTCACTCTGCAGCGGAGTGTGCGCTGATACGAAACTCGAACTCGGGTCCCGAGTTAGTGTCCCGATCCGGCACGCAATTTTAATCTGCCAGGAACATTTCTTTACATGTCTCTGTATCTGAATACACGTGCTTATACCAGTTTCTTTGGCGCTTCTGTGTGTAACCTCCTGAAGAAAAGCTCAATTTAAATTGGGCTCTGAGCACCATGGGTCTTAACTTCTGAGGTCATCAGTCCCCTAGAACTTAGAACTACTTAAACCTAACTAACCTAAGGACAACACACACATCCATGCCTGAGGCAGGATTCGAACCCGCGATCGTAGCGGTCGCGCAGCTCCAGGCTGTAGCGCCTAGAACCGCTCGGCCACTCCGGCCGGCTCAATTTCAGTTTAACAGTGCTGAAACTACCTTCTGCTACAAACCACTGATTGCACACAGCTGTCGTTGACGTTATTGTGTCTGCATTTTGAGCACTGTCGTAAACGACTTTAAACTTAAAATCTAAACATGATAATACTATCAGTGCGGACACAGTAAAACCCACTAAACATGGACCTGTCACCATAATACTAGTTCGGTAACATGCTTTCAATAGTAAAAGTTTGGCAAATACGACTGCCATTAACTGCGAGATCATTAAACAATTTAAACTTGTAGGTTCGAATAATGAGGAGTTTCGCCAACTAGGCGATCTGCTACTGACTGACGAACTAGACGTTTACTTTCCCATGGTCAGCATATCGTTTTAATAATGTGCCTCAACGTGATGCTGATGTGAAATACGGTTGGGACTTTGTTTCCTGATATTTTTATAACTCTGTAATATTTCCTTGTGAAACGTCCCCTTAGAACAATTGTACACGACTGTGCTGATAAACCTCTTACACTATTTGCTTTTCAAACAGCTGAGCAAAACTGAATGTACTCAAACATTCACTTAAGTGAAACACAATATTTTTAGCGCAACGCAATCTGACTTTCAAAAATCCCTACAAAAGAATGGCCCTGACTAACATTAACCTATACCTTTCACAAATCACTTACCTCACAAAAATCTTCGTTACTCGAACTACTGCAATACGGCGAGCGCCACTACTGCCAGCTAAATAAAAGATTCAAACTACTGAAGGCACTAACTACAGCAAATAGTGTAAGAGGTTTATCAGCACAGTCGTGTATAATTGTTCTAAGGGGACGTTTCACTTGTAAATATACACTTACAGACGACATTGATTGGAAGACCGTTTTTGTGACTGGAATAAAAAGGTTTCCCCTCTGTTAATTCTATATACAGAAACTTCGAAAATTTCTACAGTAACTCCACCTTAAAGATTCCGTTAAATAAAAAATCCAGTCACCTACCATAGTATTGTAGGACCTTAATTATTGGAAGTGCTCTTCCGTCAACTGGCGAGAAAGTATTGACCATATCAATTTTTATTGCAGTAATAATCAAAAATTTCCAGCAAAAAATATTTTTACAGAGTTACGTGGTTTCCCGTCTCCCTACAAGAAAGTCATATCGATTTTTTTTTTAAGGCGCGATGTTCAGTTGTTACACTGATGAGGAACGTTATTTAAGAACCTACTTAGAGAGGACTTAATGAACACGAATAACTCGTTGCAGGATAACAAACAGTGAATGAAATATTTTGAAAAGCAAGAGTAAAACCACTTGTGTTAATATCTTCGTTTCCTCATATTCATCCGTTTGGGATAAACTGTTTCACAGAACAAAGTAATGAGGGCCCCATATGTGCTTCAGATTTCGTTTACTGCTAGCGATCAGAAAACCTTTTGTAACCAATGTTTCTTTAATTAATGGAATCAGTATTTGGGTCACTTGCATCATTAGACGTTAATCGCATTACAGACGATGCAATGCACTAAGAGGACGCGAAAAAGGATCAATATATACGCTTAAATACAAATGGTGAATACAGAGTTAAGAAGATTTCGTTTCGTTATTCTTTCAGGTAATGGTCCATTATATAATCTGCAAGAGATGACTACTAATTAATCAATAAAGAGGAGCTTAGGGGAAGCTTTTGAAATGAGGGGGAGGCTTTCGTACCTCTGCCCTCTTTTCAGAGTTGCGAATGCGTTAAACGGCTATTCCTCTTAGAATGAGTCAAAGGGGGTATTACCGATACAATCAAGTGTTTCATACAGTTCCATTTACTACTGGCAGGTTGTTAATTACACATGGATAAGGGCAGCTATTCAGGAAACACGTGAGTGGCGGCGAGTATGCGATTGCAGTGCGGTAGGCAAACTTAGCTCTAGTAGCGCATAACGCACGGTTAGGTTGCCTGCCTACCAGTTCATTTTGAAAAGGGAAATTCTTCTATACAATTTTTAGCTTACACGTGGCGTTTTCCAGTTTATTTCAGGAACGCTTTACACGATTTCCTGTGTGATTTTATGCACGTTTTAGCGGTGGAGCAGACGATAGACACGTGTCACCGAAACAAGCTGGTGTAGAAGTAAATACTGTAGCTGCCTCTCTTTTAACTTTTAAATATACGACTTGTGATGTTACAAAATAAAAGTGATGTTGTTATTCAATGGAAAGTTGGAAATTGAGATTTAGCTTACTGTTTTATCAATCACAATTGGAGTAAGAATCATGGATTGACCATTGTCATAAAATATTGCATTATGAGATGTGAATAGTTTTTACTTACAGTTTCGCGTGGCTTGAGGCAGTCACAACTAGCGTGCTATTGATTAAGAAATTGCGTTATCGTCTTTCTAATTACTTCATGATCGTAGATACGATCATACCCGGTTGTGAAGTTATTGTTATGACAAAACAATTTCCTAAGGGACCAGAAAGTTCTTAAGGGCGCAAAAACAACTGTAACATCACACAAAAGGGAAATTCAATATTAAAGCTGATGCAAGAAGACGATAAAACAGTTTTCTTTTTATCAATGTAACACGCACATTGGGCTGCTGATCTTGGTGTCTGTAATATTAGCAAAATGCATAATTAAAATGAAAATAATACTGAGGAGATAATAGAAATGAGCACTGCTAAATTATTCAGTATTCCCAGAACAAATATTTATTATAACTAAAACATATATCGTACCTTAAGCTTAATACTACAATGACGGTAGATTTTTATGTCCGTATCATGTCCATTGAGCGCTCTTTTATATAGCCATTGTCTTCTTTGAGTCGCTCGTGCGTCGTCACGGTAAGTTATAACAGTTCTTTACACTTCACTCAAACTTAGACATAACACGTTTATATACATTTAGTAAAAATTAGATCAGACTACCACAAATCTGCGTCCGTCTTACTCGAGAAAAACAGTACAAGTCTTTAGCGCTCAAGGCTTCATTTGTTCTCCAGAGAACAAAATAGTGAAGGATCGCATATCTATCCGTATTTTTCTGTTTATATTGCCGCCCAAAGACGACGAATTACATTATTTATAAAATTCCACCGTCGCCATGCGACGCCTCATTATACATTAATCATTATTTATAAACAAGTAATTGCCTTCTGGCTGAAAGTATTAACTACTCGTATTTGCTGTTTTAATGAAGTCAAAAATAGCGAATATCACAGACTCTAACTGTGAACACCCATACATCAGAAATATTTTATAAGTTTCGAATGCAGACAAAATCCAGTTTTTATCGGTGAGAAATACCTAGCTAATAAATTAAGTAGCACAGATTCTATAGTACACACGGTATTCTGGGAGGACTGATCAGTATTCTGGAGTGTGGTTGGACTCTTCATTCGAAGCGAAAAAGTTCAGCCGGCCGGGGTGGCCGAGCGGTTCTAGGTGCTAAAGTTTAGAACCGCGCGACCGCTACGGTCGCAGGTTCGAATCCTGCCTCGGGCATGGATGTGTGTGATGTCCTTGGGTTAGTTAGGTTTAATTAGTTCTAGGTTCTAGGGGACTGATGACCTCAGAAGGTAAGTCCCATAGTAGTCAGAACCATTTGAACCATTTATGAAAACGTTGACGAAAATGGACTCCAAAATACGTATCGGAAGAGCTGTGAATAGTTCTTGATCTTAGATTGTGTGAAACGGATCCTTTCTACTGAAAGCTCTCCGCTATCCTTTTATGGGAAGAGATGCTACGGACCGTAATAAGAAAAATAGTGTGGTAAAAATGGAGCTTACAATGCAGACGAGAGCTGTGATCTCGTATGCTTGTGTTCGGTAGAAGAGATGTTTCGTAGTGACGTAGATGAAAACCTGCTCATAGTTCTTAAGGTATGCTCTTCAGACCCCATATTTACTAGACCTATTTGCTTCGAATATTCAATTTTATCCTATCCCTGAATATTGAACATTCTTCCTGTGACACCTTTTAGACGATTTGTAGCACGGACAAGTACCTACAAAGTGGAAATGGGCAGTGACGCACTTAATCAGAAAACGACATGAATGACATCGCAACCACTATCGATGCATACAAAGTGAACAAAAGCTGCGGAAAATCTTTCTGCGCAAATTATGCACACATTGGAGGTGAAAATGTGTTTATTTTCCTATCAAACCTGATTTCTGGCAGTAGTTCACTAAACACAGAAAAGACACGAGAATGGAAAATGTCAGTACACCACTCAAAAACTTCCTTGCAAGAAAAGTCCATAACGTCCTCTGGTCACTTCTGATTAAATTGTAATGGTTAACTTCGAAGCCAGTGTGTGTGTTCTTCGTCGCCATAGGTAATACTGAAATGACAATCTTCATAGCTTGCGCTCACAACCGTTTCAGTTTATTACCCTGTTCACAAGCAAAAATCCCCATCAATCCCCCCGTCCCCCCGACCTCAGGGGCCCGGGTTCGATTTCCGGCTGGATCGGGGATTTTCTGCGCTGAGGGACTGGGTGTTGTGTTGTCTTCATCATTTCATCACCATCCGGAGGGCAAGTCGCCCAATGTGGCGTCGATGTAATAAGACCTGCCCCTTTAGGGGTCTCCCGGCCAATGACAGCAAACGCCCATTTCCATTTCCATCTGTTCAGTTAGACTAGAGGACCCAGTCCATTGCATGTAGTCACAGCCCACACCATAATGGAGCAACATTCGAACCGTACCATCATCTCTCCCGAAATCGGGACTCGTCTGATCAGGCCATAGTTTTCCAGTCCCGTACTGTCCTCTGTGGTCAAGAGTCCAAGCGAGGCTCTGCATGCTGTCATGCCGCCAGCAAAGGCACTGGCGGCGATCGTCTGCTGCCAGACCCATTAACGCCGAACTCCGCTGCACTGTCCCGACGGATACGTCCGTCGTACGCCCCACGATGATTTCTACTGTTCTTTTACGCAGTGTTGCTGGTCTGTTAGCACGGACAATTCTATGTAGATGCGCTGCTTTCGAACGTTAATGGAAGGCCGTCGCCCACTGCGTTGTCCGTGATGAGAGATAATGCCTGAAATTCGGTATTCTCGCACACACTCTTCATAACCTGCACTTCGGAATATTACTTAAGGGGCTCCGGAAAGGCTCAAAATCATGAAAAGTTCAATTTTTACTTTTTTGCGTTTTCTGAATCTGCAGACTATTACCTTTTAATAGATATATAATTTATTCAATTCCGAAGACTACAACTATTTTTAAATTTTTTTTGAAATGTGTTCTACATGGGCGTGACCCACTGTGGCGCTGTTAAACTGCTGTCAAATGGTGTTGTTATTAACGTCCGTGTTCATCAGGTACATTTTAGTGATGTGAGATAAAGTATGTGTTGTGACTAACCTATTTTCAGAGACTTATCAGCACCTGAACTGTTGAGAAAGTGTATTCACGGAAAAACTCCAAATCCCAATGAAAGTGTAAATAGTGTTATATGGTCGAGTATCCCCAACACTGTATTTGTTGGAATAGAAACACTTCACTTTGGTGTGTATGATGCTGTTGCGAGTTTCAATGATGGCAACATTGTAAGGTGCAAGGTATTTAGAAATATGGGAATGAAGACAGGTTCTAACATGGTACGAGCGATGCTTGCTTTAGACAAGGAATGCCCACGGGCTGCAGACAGGGCTGTAAAGAGTCTAGAAATACAAGCAAGAGTAAACAGGAGGAGGAACAAGAGGAAGCTGGAGGAGGAGTTTGCAGAGGATGAAGATAATCCATCCTATGGACCTGGAATGCACTAAAAAGTTAATCCAATCTTTGTCGCTCGATTCCCAAAACTTTTATTTTCTCATACTAATTACATGTTTTCTAAGGATCTTCCAAACATATTTGTTTCAAACTTTCAGTAAATGTTACACAGTACCTTCTGCATAATTTAACACAGCCTTTTTCCAAAAAACTGTATATTTTTGAATATATAAATAAAAAATTCAAAAAAAGTTGTGAATTTTCATTACAATTGAAAAGAAAAATCATCTTTAATAACTGAACTAAAATTTTGTAAAATCCCTGTGTTAAGTTGTAGCCCATATTCCAATAAATAATCTGTAAAAAGTTCAACTTCCTACCTCAAATACTTTGTGAGGAAAGATGTAATTTATAAGCGTTATTTTAACATTGCAAGTATAGAGCGTTCCGGAGCCCCTTAACGGTTTCCGAAATGGAATGATCTATGCGTCTAGCTTCAACTACCACTCCACCTGCCAAGTCTGTTAATTTCCGTCGTCGTAAACACGTTGGAAACCTTTTCACATGAACCGCCTGAATACAATGTACTGCCCTTCTGTACCTTGTGCTCGCGATGCTACCGACATATTTATATGGGCGTATAACTATACCATGACTCTCATTGCCTCGTGTAGATCAAAGTGTCTGCCAGTTCACGGGCGTAGCACTCTGTGACACCCTATCTTTGGTGAAACAATCCGATGGCCATTCATAATGCATAGTTGCCCATCATTGTATACGTTTGATGTCAGTCCTGGATGGTACGGTTTCCAGACAATTGAACAATATTCTGTTGGTGTTCTAAGGTGTTTATGTGGTCTCCTTTATAGACTGACTGCAGGACCTGCATACGGCGGTCGTTGGCGCGTAAAGGCTGTGTGGTGGAATCCCTCGATATACTCACTGAGGCTGGTTCACTCATCGAAGCATGGAGTTCGATATGAAGCGACCGCTTCAACCGAACTGTCCCGTAACTTGTGTAAAACCCGGGAGAGGGAGTCAAATTAATTTGGATTGATTTAATACCCTCCAGATGAAAAATAAATGAGCTCTAGTGATTACAAACAGATAATTACTTACATTTTGATTTCCTGCGTTAAGCTGCATGCATAGGAAAACGAGACCACTGTGGAAGCAGCCTGAACACTGCCGAGGGCGAGGGTTCGCACTGTAGGACATAAAATCCCTGAGATATCGTCTCCAGCTCTCTTCGCGCAATTGTTGCACACTCAGTTGTGTGACTGTAAACTACTCGCAGGTAATATAGACCAGAGCGGTCTTTCCTGGGGCGAGAGAGAAGCACGAAAGCCGCGCAGGCACCGAGCGTCTTGACTGAGACAATGCAGAGCACGTCTCCAGGTGTGCCGGACAACAATTTGTTTTTAACGATCCGTGTTCACAGGGTGCAACCCTTGTAATGGCGAAATTCTCGGAGGAATTGCTATTGTAGAGGCAAACATCAGGAAGAAACACGGATGTTAAAATAACACCTTGCGATGCGTTATTGGAAACAGATAATTTGGACTGGTTTGTAGTGCGTGAGATGACAACACCAGACTGGGTGGCGCCAAACTGAATGTTGAAAGAAACACAGTTCCCATTAGTTCATATAAACAATCTAGGAGTGGCAATAGAGGGTGTCACTATGCTTACAGATCCAACTGTATTGGCAAGTGTATGAAAGTGGGCAGAAAGGCTGAAGGAAAGACCTGCATTTTGTGAGACAACACCTCGCCAGTCAGCGCTCATAACAATTATTGTTCAGCCAGTGAAAACTAGGCAAAGCCGAGAAACACAGAGAAAACTACAGGGTATTTCAAAAAGACCGGTATATTTGAAACGGCAATAAAAACTAAACGAGCAGCGATAGAAATACACCGTTTGTATATGCTAGGGACAACAGTACATTTTCAGGCGGACAAACTTTCGAAATTACAGTAGTTACAATTTTCAACAACAGATGGCGCTGCAAGTGATGTGAAAGATATAGAAGACAACGCAGTCTGTGTGCTGTTCACAACGTGCAAGTTTGCTGTAGACAACATGGTTTATTCCCTAGAACAGAGGATTTTTCTGGTGTTGGAATTCCACCGCCTAGAACGCAGTGTTGTTGCAACAAGACGAAGTTTTCAACGGAGGTTTAATGTAACCAAAGGACCGAAAAGCGATACAATAAAGGATCTGTTTGAAAAATTTCAACGGACTGGGAACGTGACGGATGAACGTGCTGGAAAGGTAGGGCGACTGCATACGGCAACCACAGAGGGCAACGCGCAGCTAGTGCAGCAGGTGATCCAACAGTGGCCTCGGGTTTCCGTTCGCTGTGTTGCAGCTGCGGTCCAAATGACGCCAACGTCCACGTATCGTCTCATGCGCCAGAGTTTACACCTCTATCCATACAAAATTCAAATGCGGCAACCCCTCAGCGCCGCTACCATTGCTGCACGAGAGACATTCGCTAACGATATAGTGCACAGGATTGATGACGGCGATATGCATGTGGGCAGCATTTGGTTTACTGACGAAGCTTATTTTTACCTGGACGGCTTCGTCAATAAACAGAACTGGCGCATATGGGGAACCGAAAAGCCCCATGTTGCAGTCCCATCGTCCCTGTATCCTCAAAAAGTACTGGTCTGGGTCGCCAATTCTTCCAAAGGAATCATTGGCCCATTTTTCAGATCCGAAACTATTACTGCATCACGCTATCTGGACATTCTTCGTGAATTTGTTGCGGTACAAACTGCCTTAGACGACACTGCGAACACCTCGTGGTTTATGCAAGATGGTGCCCGGCCACATCGCACGCCCGACGTCCTTAATTTCCTGAATGAATATTTCGATGATCGTGTGATTGCTTTGGGCTATCCGAAACGTACAGGAGGCGGCGTGGATTGGAATCCCTATTCGCCAGACATGAACCCCTGTGACTTCTTTCTGTGGGGACACTTGAAATACCAGGTGTACCGCCAGAATCCAGAAACAATTGAACAGCTGAAACAGTACATCTCATCTACATGTGAAGCCATTCCGCCAGACACGTTGTCAAAGGTTTCGGGTAATTTCATTCAGAGACTACGCCATATTATTGCTACGCATGGTGGATATGTGGAAAATATCGTACTATAGAGTTTCCCAGACCGCAGCGCCATCTGTTGTTGAAAATTGTAACTACTGTAATTTCGAAAGTTTGTCTGCCTGAAAATGTACTGTTGTCCCAAGCATATTGCAACAAACGGTGTATTTCTATCGCTGCTCGTTTAGTTTTTATTGCCGTTTCAAATATACCGGTCATTTTTGAAACACCCTGTATATTCCCTGCCTAAAATGCTCTGCAAACTGTCACTTCGCTTCCTGACCTCGTTTCCACTAATTCATGTAAGGGTGAGAGGCTGTCATCAGGCTTAGTTGAACTTAAACGCAGGTAGAGGTGAGTTGTTGGCGCACAGACAGCCATTTCAGCCGCCACTGGCAGACACCAAGTATGGTCACACCCAGTCAAAACAGTGTACGGAACAGTAGGGAAAGGTGAAGTTTCCATAGTGATCTTCAGTGATTCCAATCTTCATTGAGAACATTTATTTGCTGTTAGAAGTTCAGTATGCCTTCAACTCTAGCAACAGATGCACATGCATGTGCTTCCGACGTAATTTCTGTTTCTGTGTAGTAACCTGTGCGGAGCACATTGTCACGTACCACTGTAAATGTTTTGTTCAGATATGCATCAGGGAACGATTGACAAGAACAGGTGAAAGGAATACAGCAGAAGACGCATAGGTAGCCCTGAGAGATGAAATAGTGCAGGCAGCAGAAGATAAAATAGGTAAAAAGAAGACGGCTAGTAGAAATCCTTCGTAACACAAGAGATATTGAAATTAATTGATGAAAGGAGAAACTATAAAAATGCAGTAAATGAAACAGGAGAAAGGGAATAAAACCGTATAAAAAATGAAACCGACATTAAGTGCAAAATGGATAAGCAGGGATGGCTATAGGACAAATGTAAGGATGTACAAATATGTATCATTAGGAGTAAGATATACTGTTTACAGGAAAAGTAAAGAGACCTCTGGAGGAAAAAGAACGATCTGTTTGAATATCAAGAGCTCAGATGGAAATCAGTCCTAAGCAAAGAAGGGAAAGCAGAGAGGTGGAAGTAGTACATAGACCGTCTATACAAGGGAGACGTATTTGGGCGAAGTATTATGGAAATAGAGGAGGGCGTAGATGATATGGGAGATACGATACTGCGAGAGGAATTGGATAAAACTTCGAAAGATCCAAGAAGAAACAAGGCCTTGTGAGTTGCCACATTCCATCAGAACCACTGATAGCCTTGGGAGAGCCAGCCTTGACAAACTTCTTCCATGTGGTGAGCAAGATGTGTGAGACAGGCAAAATACCCTCAGAGTTCAAGAAGAATATAAAAACTCCAGTTTCAAAGAAGGCAAGTGCTGACACGTGTGAAAACTGCCGAACTGTCAGTTTCATCGGTTACGGTTGCAAAATATTAAATCGAATTCTTTACAGAAGAATGCAAAAACTAGTAGAAGTCGACCTCAGGGAAGAGCAATTTCGATTGGAGAAATATAGGAACACGCGTGGCAATAATGACCCTACGACTTCTTATAGAAGATTGGTTAAGGGAAGGCAAACATACGTTGGTAGCATTTGTAGACTAGGAGAAATCTTTTGACGGTGTTGAATAGAACACTCACTTTCAGATCATAAAGGTCGCAGGAGTAAAATACGGGGAGTGCAAGGCTATTTACAATTTGTGCAGAAACCAGATGTTAGCTACAGATGTCGAGGGGCATGAAAGGAAAGCAGTGGTTGAGAAGGGAGTGAGAAAGTATTGTAGCCTATCCCCGATGTTATTCAACCTGTATATTGAGCAGGCAATAAAGGAAACAAAAGGAAAATTTGGAGTAGGAATCGAAGTTCAGGGAGAAGAAATACTTAGAAGTGGGCCGATGACATTGTGATTTTTCCAGAAGACAGCAAAGGACTGGGAAGAGGAGCTGAATGTAATTGACAGTGCCTTCAAACGAGGATATAACACGGACACCAACAAAAGCAAAAGGAAGTTGATAGAATGTAGTCAGACCAGGTGATGGTGCAGAAATGAGAGTAGGCAATGAGGCACAGTGCTATTTGGGCAGCTAAAGAACTCATGATGGTCGAAGCAGAAAGAGATAAAATGTAGTCTGGCAATGGGAAAAAAGCATTTCTGAAGGAGAAATTTGTCAACATTGAGTATAGATTTAAGTATTAAGAAGTCTTTTCTGAAAGTATTTGTCTGGAGTGTAGCCATGTATGAAAGTGATGCATCGACGTTAAATAGTTTAGACAAGAAGAGAATAGAAGTCCTTGAAATGTGATGCTACAGAATGTTGGGTGGATAATATAACTAACGAGGAGGCACTGAATCGAATTGGAAAGAAAAGAAATCTGTGGCACAATCTTACTAGAAAAATGAAAGAGATGGTAAGTCACATTTTGAGACATCAAGGGATCACCAGTTTAGTACTAGGGGGAAGCTTGGGGGTAAAAATTGTAGAGAGAGAGGGAGAGAGAGAGAGAGAGAGAGAGAGAGAGAGAGAGAGAGAGAGAGAGAGACGAATACAGTAAGCAGATTCAGAAGTATGTAGGTTGCAGTTGTTAGATGGAGATGTAGAGGTTTGCACAGGACAGAGTAGCATGGAGAGCTGCATGAAACCAATATTTGGACCGAAAACTACAACTACAACATGAATTTACTTTGAGTTACCACTCAACATCTTGTAACCTGGTTTCGCAAGGTTTTGGTTTATTGATTTCATTTATTCCTAAATTCGTTACTTGTGAATTAGATAACTTATACGTGCTACGCCACACAACGAGAAGGGGTAGGAAAGTGAAATTTTTTATTAAGACTCATTCGCACTGACACAGGGAATATAAAGTTAATCCAGAGGCAGAGGGTGAAGCAGGAAGCTTACTGGTACACTGCGAGTGAATCAGGCCTTCGACACATTATGTCAACCACAGATGACAGAAGTGCATTCAGCAGCAAGAAGTGTGTGACAGAAAACCAAGGGAAGAGAGACAATCATATTCGTTAGCTCGTAAAAAGGGCACAAAGAACTCTAGTTATTACACAAGAATGAGTAAGAAAGAACTGATACAGCAGCATGTTAAGTGCATATAGCGGAATAAAGACTCATACAGTCATCACGAACCAAGCCTCATACCATTTAACCATTTGAATTTGATGGCATTCATAGCACTAGCCTTGGAGTGTAAGATTATGATACTGTAGTGAATCTACTCATAGATGCTTTAGCAAAGACCATGAAGTAGCCAGGAATGTACTTGACGCGCTGGTCTTCGTCTGATGAACTTCACGCTGCTCGCACTACCCACTGACAGAGGGACTGACTGCCTCCTGGTGTCAACGATCCTGTTGAACACTTGGGGGCCTCCTGGGGCTGAGATCCACCAGGCCGATAGGGAAGAGATCAGCTGACGGCTGTTGACTTCAAGTACATCGCTGACGCCCCCTGCGGGTTCGGGGGTAAGGATAGACACGCGGTTTTCCTGCCTGTCGTAAGAGGCAACTAAAAGGAGTCTCAAATGTTTCGGCCTATATGTGATGGTCTCCTAAGGGGTTTGACCACTACATTTCAAAATTTTCCTGTTAGTGCGTACCATTTGGGGAAGGACGCATTACATGGCGCATCTTAAATCCATCTTGCCCTAAGATCTTTCACACCCAATATAGTCATGGAGTTGGACTTACAACGAGCTTCCGGGCACATCGGCTGCAGTGTGTTCCGGGTAGCGTGCATTCCCTTCATTGTGCACATCCATCTT
The DNA here is from genome assembly GCF_023864275.1 of Schistocerca cancellata. Taxonomy (NCBI): domain Eukaryota; kingdom Metazoa; phylum Arthropoda; class Insecta; order Orthoptera; family Acrididae; genus Schistocerca; species Schistocerca cancellata. The sequence continues at coordinate 566,929,448 of NC_064632.1, forward strand.
TGCCCTCGTGATATACACGGATATTCGACACCTGACATCCAGAACGGTAGCCAGTCCGTTATGGTGGGGTCGTCATGTACCATCTTGGTGGTAGCCCCCTGACTACACAAGGATCACACTGCTGATCCCTGAGCTCCCACCTCCCCACGTATGCCGCGGAGTAGCTTCCTATCCCTCTGGGGCACCAGGACTCCCGGCAAAGGCCGTCCTGCCAGGTGGTCTTTGCTGTGGCTGGGTGGCGCCCGTGGGGAGAGTCCCTGGTCAGAGTGGGTGGCATCAGGGTGGATGACCTGGAATGAAGCGTGGTACATCATCTCTCGCTGGTGGGCCTCCACCAGCAGTCTATAAGTGATCGAGGTCTAACCTCTATGGCAAGAAGTATGATCCGAGATCCATTTCCCTCCGCGGCCACTCCATGGGAGGAACGTATGGCTAAAGACAGCAGTGCAGATTATTGATCCCGGTACCTCGTCTGTACGTGAGTTGATGGTGAATTATTTATGTTGAAGAAACCTCAGTTTTTTGTGGAGCATATAGAGGACAACTGTGGGGAGGCGGAGGGCTTGTCCAAAACGCTCTCTGGTTCAGTTCTAATCAAAACAGCATCCTCTGCCCAGTCACGAAGTTTGTACGCTTGTGACAAGCTGGGGGATGTATCAGTTAGCATCACGCCCCATCAGAGTCTAAACATGGTCCTGGATATTATAGTCCACAGGGATCCTCTTCTGCAGTCTGACGATGAAATAAGCGCCAACCCGAAGGACGATGTGTTCACTTCGTCCAGCGCATCCATCAGGGTCCGAGGGATAATCAGGTAGCCACTGGTACCTTCATCTTGGCCTTCGAGGGTGGTGTCTTACCCGAAAAGGTCAAGGTGATGGTTTACCGCTGTGATGTAAAGCCATATATCCCTCTTCCGAAGTGGTGTTTTAAATGCTGGAAGTTTGGGTATATGTCACTCCGATGTAGTTCCGGCATCACGTGTCGAGATTGTGGATGTGCTTCGCATCCCAATACTCCACCTCTCGCACCATTCCCCCTGCACACTGGACTGCCGGGTATTCCAGAAAGAACGGAAGATCAAGGAATATAAAATCCTGGCCCGCCTGACCTACACTGAGGCCAAGCAGAAATATGAGAGGCTACATACGTTGCCAATGACGTCAACCTACACCGCTGCTGCAACGACAGCTCTCCCATCTCCCATGTCATCACGTATGGTTGGCTCTATGATCCGTTAAAATCCACCGGCATCTTTGATTGTGGGGGGCACTTCACTCCCTGTTGCTCCTGCTCCAACTACTTCAGGAGCAACACCCCCGCCCCCCAACCATCGGGTACTTCAGTTCCCACTTCCCAGCCGCAGAAGCGTAAGACTTCTTCGGCTCCTCTCGCCAGGAAGGGGTCCCTTGGGGACCTCCCTTCGCAAGTTCTGACCAATGGAAATGCGGACACCCGCAAGTGGCTGAAACAACCACCGGTCGCTGGTGAGGACCCAGTGAAGCCCTCCCAGCCTGAACCACCGAAGGCAAAGCGCGAGAAACAAAATAGAAAAAGGTTCCTAAGAATCCCGACATTGTGGTGGAACCCGTCCCACCACTTCCTGCAAGGTCAGCGTCTGAGGATGAGGTCGAGATTCTGGCATCTGCTGAAGGCCTGGATCTCGCCGGACCCTTGCACGCAATGGATGTCACTTGCATGGGTACTGAAACGCTGGCAGCAAGTGACCCAGCTGCGTAATCTGCCTCCCCAGTCCCTTCACGCCTTTCTCAGCAATGGACAGTGTCATCCTCCAGTGGAATTGCAGAGGTTTCTTCCACCATCTTGCTGAGCTCCGACAACTTCTCAGCCTTCACCCTTTCTTCTGCATTGCCCTTCAAGAAACTTGGTTTCCAGTGATGCGAACCCCCGCCCTCCGTGGCTATCGGGGTTATTATAAGAACCGGGCAGATTATGAAAGTATCTCTGGTAGCGTCTGTATCTATGTCCTTCACTCTCTTCACAGCGAGTCTGTCCTTCAACAAACGCCTTTAGTGGCTGTCGCTGTTCGAGTGTGGACACCACAGGCTGTTACTGTCTGCAGTCTGTATCTTCCACCAGATGGTGATGTCCTGCAGCATTTCCTGGCTGCACTGATAGCCCAATTGCCACCCACTTTCCTGTTACTGGGCGACTTCAGCGTGGGGTGGGTCAGAGGCGACAAGTCAAGGCGCAACTGTTGAGAATATATTGGCACAGCTCGACCTCTCCCTTTTAAACGATGGTGCCTTCACACATTTCCGATCTTTGTGTCACTTCAGCGTAACTCTTCTGGGCGCCTCTGCAGATGGGCTATGAATAAGGCTGACTGGGACTTGTTCTCCTCCATTGCCGCTATTGAGCCTCTTTCTAATGAACCCATTGATGCGGTGATTCACTCGGTCACCACCGGCATCGTTACTGCCGCAGAATCTGCCATTCCCCGTTCTTCGGAGTCCCCTCGGCGGAGGACTGTGCCTTGGTGGTCGCCTGCGATCCCCGAGGCGATTAAAGATCGCAGTCGGGCGCTCCAGCGTTACAAGCGGCATCCATCTTTAGAAAAGCTCGTCGCCTTTAAATGGCTCCGTGCGCTGGCCCGCCGCATCATTCGCCAACACAAGCAGGAGTGCTGGGAACGGTATGTCTCCACCATTGGCCTCCTTATCTCTCCATCGCAGGTCTGGGCCAAGATTAGACGCCTCCTTGGCTATCGGACCCCTGTCAGCGTCCCTGCACTGTCACTGAATGGGGCAATTTGTACTGACACCGACATAATTGCAAACCGCTTGGCAGAGCATTTTGCTCTGAGTTCCGCTTCTGCGAATTACCCACTGGCCTTCCACTCCCTCAAAGAGCGGGTGGAATGTCAGAGCCTTTCGTTTCATACCCGCCATCCTGAATCCTACAATGTTCCATTCAGTGAGTGGGAATTCCACAGTGCCCTAGCCGTTTGCCCTGGTACAGCTCCTGGGCCACATCGCATCCACTGTCAGATGCTCAAACACGTTTCAGTGGACAGCCAGCGCCGCCTCCTCGACCTTTACAACCGTATCTGGGTCGAGGGTGTGTTTCTGTCGCAATGGCGGGACAGCATTGTTATCCCCGTTTTGAAACCTGGCAAGAACGCACTGGAGGTGGACAGCTACCGCCCCATTAGCCTCACCTACATTCTTGCTCGAACGTGAGCCGGCGGTTGAGTTGGGTACTCGAGTCTTGGGGCCTTCTGCGTCTGTCTCAGGGTGGGTTCCGTAATGGCTGCTCTACTGCTGATAATCTGGTCAGCCTGGAGTCAGCCATATGTACGGCCTCCGGCGTCAGCACCTCGTCGCTGTCTTTTTCGACATGTGGAAGGCGTACGATACGATATGACACAATCACATCGTCTCTACACTTTATGGTTGGGGTCTTCGGGGTCCACTGCCGATTTTACTATGAAATTTTCTGTCGCATCGTACCTTCCGCGTGCTAGTCGCGGCCTCCCATAGTTCCTCCCGAGTTCAGGAGAACGGGGTACCACAGGGATCTGTCCTAAGTTTCTGCCTGTTTTTAATTGCAATTAACGGGCTCTCTGCGCCGGTGGGAACGTCTTTCTCAGCTTCCTTGTATGCTGACGACTTCTGCCTCTACTACAGCTCCATTAGCATTGCAGCTGCTGAACATCAGCTGCAGGGTGCTATCCGCAAGACGCAGTCTTGAGCTGTAGCGCATGGCTTCCAGTTTTCGGCTGCCAAGACCTGCGTTATGCATTTCTGCTGGCGACGAACAGTTCACCCTGAACCGCGGCTTTATCTTGCCGGCGAACTTCTTGCTGTGGTGGACACACATCGGTTTTTGGTGTGGTTTTTGATGCCCGGTGGACTTGGCTCCCACATATTCGGCAGCTTGAACACATGTGTTGGCGGCATCTTAATGCTCTGCAATGCCTGAGCCACACCAGCTGGGGCGCCGACCGATCTACCCTATTACATCTCTACCAGGATTTAACCCAGTCCCGTCTGGCTTATAGGAGTCTGGCTTCTGGTTCAGCATCCCAATCTGCGTTGTGGGTGCTGGACCCAGTCCTGCACAGCGGGATCCGACTTGCCACTGGTGCTTTCCGGACCAGCCCTGAGAATAGCATACTTGTGGAGGCAGGTGTCCCTCCACTGCAGTTACGGCACCAACGTTTACTGGCCGCCTATGCTACGCATGTTTGTAGCTTGCCCAGGCATTCTAATTATCGTCTCCTGTTCCCTCAGTCGGTCGTTCATCTTCCAGAACGTCGGCCCTGATCGGGTTATACGATCGCGGTCCACGTCAGAGAGCTTCTCTCTGGGCTTGGGGTTTTCCCTCTTTCACCTCCTTTCCGGGCCCCTCTGCGTACTCCCTTGTGGTGTGTGGCTCTACCTTGCCTTCGGCTCTAATTGGCACAGGGTCCGAAGGACTGTACCTCCAGAGGCCTTCCGCCGCCGCTTTCTTTCCATCCTTGCCACGTATCAGGGCTCTGGTGTTGTTTACACTGACGATTCGATGATTGCTGGTCGTGTCAGTTATGCTCTCACTCTAGGGGACCACTATGAACAACATTCATTGCCAGCTGGCTGCATCGTTTTCACTGCTGAGCTGGTCGCCATCTTTCGTGCCCTAGAGTATATCCACTCCTGCTCAGGTGAGTCCTTCGTTATCTGTAGCGACTCCCTGAGTGGTTTACGAGCTATCGACCAGTGTTTCCCTTGCTCTCGTCTGTTGCTAGCTATCCAGGAGTCCCTCCATACTCTTGCCAGTTGCGGCCACTCTGTGGTCTTTGTGTGGAGCCCAGGCCATGTTGGGATACCAGGAAATGAACATGTAGACCGCCTGGCCAAACAGCCCACCAGTAAACCATCTGTGGACGTTGGCCTCCCGGGGACTGATTTGCAAGCATTCTTATGCCACAAAAATTTTTCGCGCTTTGGGTCGCTGAATGGCGCGATCTGACCACACCCAATAAACTCCATGCTATCAAGGAGACGACGGCTGTGTGACAGTCATCCATGGGAGCCGCTCGCAGGGACTCAGTTGTCCTTTGTCGGCTCTGCATTGGCAACACCAGGCTGACGCAAAGTTATTTACTGCGTCGGAGGACGCGCCTCTATGTCACTGCGGGGCGGTTTTGATGGTGGTCCACATTTTGTTGGCCTCTCCCCTTTTAGCTGTGCTGAGGCAGACATTTGCGCTGCCTGATACGCTCCCTGCCCTTTTAACAGATGACACTGCCACGACAGGCTTAGTTTTGCGTTTTATTCGGGCATGGGGCTTTATCACTTAATCTGTTTGCCTTTTTTGTGTTGAGTCTGGCCTTTGGCCTACGATTTTAGACTGAGATTTTAATGTGTTTCTCGGTGTTTGACTTTTTCTTTTTTGTCTCAATGGTCGGCCAACCACTGTCACACTCTGTGTGGTTTTAATTCCTGTTGTCTGGTCTCTGTCTGAGTCTTTCTTGTCCTGGGTCGTCTGCTGTCTTTTCCATTGTTCGTTTTTATTCTGTGTGGGTCTTTGAAATTTTGGAAAAAGGGACCGGTGACCGTAGCAGTCTGCTCCCTTCAATCCCACAAACCAACCGACCAACCAACATCGCTGACGACTCATCAAGGGTTGTCATAAAATTCGGAAGGGGAGTGAGGACACTCCAACAGGCAGTATGAGACCATACTTTCGTCACTGGGCAATGGCTGCCACCTGCCAGCTGGCGACCCGATTCGGCGTCAAGGTTGCTAAAATCCTCACCTGCGTGTGCTGCCGCTGACCTAACTATCAGAGCCAGCTAGAATCTAACATGCAGTTGAGTGAAGCACCAGGCCAGTATGGTGCGGGAGAAGAAATAACTGTAAACATAGGGAAAAAATTATTGGACTTTAATAATGTACTACTAGTGTCGAAGACACGTCAGTTTTCCAGCAGCTATTCTGACCTCACACAGGGATTTCTCTACTCTTCCCCTTGCATCAGTAATGAACTGACATCATTTATTGACTTGGTAACAAGATGCATACCTTTAGCATTTTGTTTTAATGAGTGGTCATTTAGTTATCAAATATTACAAGAATAAATTATATAATTAAATTATACAATTAAGATCTTCATTCGTTAGGCGAGTGCTACACATGATGTACACTTATAAAAAAAAGTTGATGTACGTGGTAACAAATGTTCATTGGTTTTGCATGTTCACGAGTGTGCAGTGTAGTAAGAAGCTAAGCTGCCCCCCTGCGGATCCTGGGTAAGAATAGGCCCGAGGTATTCCTACCTGTCGTAAGACGTGACTAAAAGGAGTCCCTCCCCCTCAGGGCGTAGTTTGCGCTTGCGTCCGGAGACGATTTACATTTGTGGTCATTTTGATTTTTCGCTTATTCTGGTTTTTCCTTCCTTTGTTTCCTTTCTTTGTCCTTCTCCTTCCCTTACTGTCTTCCTTACTTTTTACCATGCTTTCTTCCCCTTGCCTTCTTCCCCTTGCCTTCTTCTCCTTGCCTTCTTCTCCTTGCCTTTATCCCCTTGGCTTCTTCTCCTTGCCTTCTTGTCCACCCTATGGTCTCCACCTCGGCGTTTGAGACAGTCTGTCCTTTCTCTCTCTCTCTCTCTCTCTCTCTCTCTCTCTCTCTCTCTCTCTCTCTCTCTCTCTCTCTCCCTTTTTTTCCGATTTTTCTTTCCTCCCTGTGCGTGCCTAAAGGCTGACCCACACGTTCGCACGCGTAGCCAGTGACGGGGTAAAGCGTAATTCCCCACCCTCGGTAGACAATTGGGGCCCATGCATACCCCCTGGTAAAGGCCAGGCCCGGGGGGGGGGGGGAGGGATGATTGCCTGAGCTGACACCTTCCGACCATGGCGATTGGTCCCTCCGACCGTTTCTCAGGAGGTATGACCAGAGGTGTAAACATTCACCTCAGTCGGGAGCGCCCTCTGAGGGGGTCCCCACAAGGAAGGAGCGCGCCATCGGAGACACTGGCAATCATGGGGGATTCATCTGCAATGGATTTCTCTTCTTCTCCTCTCTCGACTTCTGCCCAAAAACGGATACTTGACCATCCACCAGAGACAAAAGTACTACCGCCTGCCCCAAAGTTCCTCGTAGTTTCTAGGTCTGAGGACAGAAAGGATTTTTCATCTTTCAACCCTTTCGTTATTCAGAAGGGCATAGATGCCATAGCCGGACCTGTCAAGTCTTGTACCAGGATGTGTAACGGTACCTTGTTGTTGGAAACTGAGGGCGCCTTTCAGGCACAAAAATTCCTTCGGGCCACACTCCTGTACAAATTCCCGGTCCGGGTGGAGGCTCACTGCACTTTCAATTGGTGTGGTATCTACTAGATCGCTCGACGGATAGACTGAAGAGGAGATTAAGACTTTCCTCGCTGAGCAGGGCGTGACGGCCGTCCATAGGGTCACGAAAAAGGTTGACAATAACCATGTACCGACCCGTACACTTTTCTTGACCTTCGATAGTGTTCAGCTGCCGTCGCGCAACATGCTATGAGGTTATTTCTGTTCGCCCCTATGTCACGACACCTACGCGCTGCTACCAGTGTCAGCGTTTTAACCACACCCGCCAGTCTTGTTCTAATGCGACTAATTGTATCACTTCTGTCAGGGACACCCATGAGAGCGACTGTCCACCTCTGTCTCCTCGTTGCGTGAACTGTCAGGGTGACCATGCAGCGTCCTCTCGCGGCTGTCCCATCTACGAGGATGAACACTGTATACAGGAAATTCGGGTCAAAGAGAAAGTGTCCACCTCGGATGCTCGCAAGCGTTTTGCTAGTAGGAAGCCCACGATGCTCCCAGCGGGGAAATACAGTACCGTCCTCGCCTCTCCTCGGCCTACCAGGGAGGTATCGACGCAGACATGCGATCTGACCTTTAGTGCTACGGTCGTCCGTTCGACCAGTGCTAAGATCGCCCGGTCGACGTCTCCTCTTCCTCCCGTCATCCCTACGACACAAGCACCTTCATCAGCTTCTGCCAAGGGCCAGAAGTCAGATGCACAGGCCTTCAAGAAGGGACCGTCCCGTGAAGACTTCTTACGTACCCCGAACTCCCAGCCATCGATCAGTACTTCGACTAAACGACCTTCAAAGAAGGCTCATAGGATGAAAAGTTCTCCTTCTCCGCCACGGTGCGTTTCTTCTCCTGCGAAACCCAGCGGCTGCCGCCCCAGGCGTTTCGCCTGGCCGCACCGCTGGTAGCAGAACATCTGGCCGTTGACTGGCGGAGGAAGCTCCCCCTCCCGGCCATCTTAACATGGTGGCCGACGAACCTATTGAAAAAATGGACGATGAGTCTCCGCCTATTGATAGCGGCAGCAGTGCTCGCTCGGCCTTCGAGGTGTCCCCTTCTTGCTTCCCCTTTTTCTTTTTCTTCTCACGATGGCACTTCTTCATTGGAATATTCACGGCATTCGCTCCAACCGAGAAGTTGCACTATCCGCTCGTAGTAGCTCTCCAGGAAACGAAGCTACGCACATGCGATCGTATTGACTTGGCGCACTGTACCTCTGTGCGTTTTAACCTACCCTCTATGGCAGGTATTCCGGCTCATGGAGGGGTTATGTTGCAGGTCCAGGATGATATCTACTACGATCCCATCACAATGTACACCGATCTGCAGCCAGTTGCCGTCCGAATTACTCTCCCCACTTTCACATTTTCCGTTTTTACTGTTTACACTCCATCATCGCCCGCCGTTACTAGGGCAGACATTACGCAAATTATTGCTCAGATACCTGCACCATTTCTGTTGACTGGAGACTTCAGTGCCCACCATCCCTTTTGGGGCTTTCGAGCATCCTGCCCGAAAGGCTCCCTCTTAGCAGACCCTTTCAACCAGCTCAATCTTGTCTGCCTCAATACTGGAGCCCCTACTTCGCTTTACGGACACAACTCACACTTATTCCCATTCAGACCTCTCTATATGTACTACCCAACTTGCATGTCGGTTTGAGTGGTACACTCTTTCTGATACGTATTCGAGCGACCACATTCCTTGTGTTTTCGATCGTCTGTATCAACACCATCTACATGCTAAACTAGTTAGAACATCTCCAAAGCAGACTCGGGTCTCTTCTCTTCCAGGGCGACATTTCAAAACTTCGCAAGCAGCGATAGTCAGGTCGCACACACGGAAGTCATTCTCACTGCTGCTGAACCTTCCATCCCTCATACGACTTCTTCTCCACGTCGCGTTCCGGTCCCCTGGTGGACCGCAGCATGTACAGACGCTATACGTGCTCGTCGACGTGCTTTACGCACCTTCAAACGCCACGCTTCTCGATGGCGAATTGTATCAATTATAAACGATTACGTGCGCAGTGTCGTCGTGTTATTAAAGAAAGCAAGCAAGCCAGTTGGGCTGCTTTCACAAGCTCCTTCAACAGTTTTACTCCTTCTTCTGTTGTCTGGGGTAGCGTGCGCCGGCTATCTGGCACTAAGGTCCACTCACAAGTTTCTGGCTTGACGATCGCGAATGACGTCCTTGTGACCGCTGAGGATGTCTCCAATGCCTTCGGCCGATTTTTCGCAGAGGCTTCGAGCTCCGCTCATTACCACTCCGCCTTCCTCCCCCAAAAACAGGCAAAGGAGGAAAGGCCGCCTAACTTCCGCTCCTCGAAACATGAAAGTTATAATGCCTCATTCACCGTGCGGGAACTCGAAAGTGCACTTGCCTTGTCACGGTCCTCCGCTCCGGGGCCAGATTCTATTCATATTCAGATGCTGAAGAACCTTTCTCCTGTGGGTAAAGGTTTTCTTCTTTGTAATTATAATCGGATCTGGATTGAGGGTCATGTTCTCAAATGCTGGCGCGAATCTATTGTTGTCCCGATTTCTAAGCCGGGGAAGGACAACCACTTACCTTCCAATTTCCGACCCACTTCTCTTACCAGCTGTGGCTGTAATGTGATGGAATGAATGGTTAACTCTCGTTTGGTTTGGCTGCTCGAATCTAGATGCCTACTTACCAATGTACAATGTGGATTTCGTAGGCGCCGCTCTGCTGTTGACCATCTGGTTACCTTGTCGACCTTCATTATGAATAACTTCTTGCGGAAGCGCCAGACAGTGGCTGTGTTCTTTGATTTGGAGAAGGCTTACGACACCTGTTTGAGGGCGGGCATTCTCCGCACCATGCATACAAGGTCTCCTCCCCCTTTATATTCGTGCATTTTTAATGGATCGAAAGTTCATGGTACGTATGGGTTCTGTCCTGTCCGACGCCTTTCGCCAGGAGAATGGGGTGCCACAGGGCTGAGTTTCGAGCGTCGTTTTCTTCACCATATTGATCAATCCAATAACGGATTGCTTCCCAGCTGATGTATCAAGGCTCCCTTTTCGTCGACGATTTTACCATCTACTGCAGCGCGCAACGTACATGTTTCCTGGAGCGCTGTCTTCAGCGTTGTCTTGAACGTCATTACTCCTGGAGTGTGGCCAATGGCTTCCGTTTTTCTGCCGAGAAGACGGTCTGTATTAACTTCTGGCACTACAAAGAGTTTCTCCCACCGTCCTTACATCTCGGTCCCGTTGCTCTCCCATTCGTGGAGACTACAAAATTTTTAGGTCTTATATTTGACAGGAAACTTAGCTCGTCTCCACATGTCATATTTGGCTGCTCGTTGTACCCGTTCCCTAAATGTCCTCCGTGTTCTCAGCGATACGTCATGGGGAGCGTATCGAACTGTTCTACTTCGCCTATATCGGTCGATCGTCCGCTGAAAGCTCTATCATGGGAGCTTTGTATACTCCTCTGCACGGCCATCTATCTTACGCCGCCTCAACTCTATACAACATCAGGGGTTACGATTTCCGATCGGAGCGTTCTATACTAGTCCCGTCGAGAGTCTTCATGCTGAAGCCGGTGAATTGCCACTAACCTACCGGCGTGATATACTGATTTGTTGGTATGCCTGTCGGCTGTTATCATTTCCCGACCACCCGTCTTATCGTTCCTTTTTGGACGACTCTCTGAACCGTCAATACGGGTTGTATGTATCTGTCCTGCTAACCCCTGGAGTTTGCTTTCGTCGCCTCCTTCAGCAACTTGATTTTCCACTTCCTGCAACCGTTAGAGAGCCAAACGCCACCTTGGCTCCAGGCTCAGGTTCGCGTTCACCTTGGCCTCAGCTCGCTCCCAAAGGAGATTAACCCAGCTTCGGTATACCACTCGCGATTTGTCGATCTTCGTTCGAAGTTCATTAATACGATCTTCATTTATACCGATGGCTCGAAGACCAATGACTGTGTCACTGTTCTTTTATTGGCCGGGGCACACAGTTTCAAATACCAGCTCCATGGCCATTGTTCGATCTTCACAGCTGAGCTTTTTGCTCTCTATCAGGCTGTTCTTTACATCCGCCGCCACTGACATTCTGCTTATGTCATCGATTCCTTGAGCGCCATCCAGAGCCTCAGTGATCCGTATCCGGTTCACCCTTTCGTGCACCGGATCTAACGCTCTCTTCAGTAGCTGGCGGAAGACGCTTCTCCGGTTACCTTTATGTGGGTTCCTGACCATGTCAGTATCCCTGGGAGGCCGCGGCCCTCCAGCCTCGGACAGATTCTTGTTGAGTGCCTTCATCTGATTTTAGCAGGGTCATTTGTCAGCGCATTTTATCTCTGTGGCATGCCGATTGGTCTACACTCACCGAAAACAAGCTTCGGGCCTTGAAACCTCTCCCCACTGATTGGACAACCTCTTGATGCCCTTCTCGGCGGGAGGAGGTCGTTTTGGCCCGGTTGCGGATTGGACACTGCCGGTTCAGCCACCGCCATCTGCTGACGGCTGCGCCGGCACCGTTCTGCCCATGTGGGCAATTACTGACGGTACGCCACATTTTAACGTCCTGTCCGAATTTTAATACACTGCGCATTGATCTTGGCCTGCCATGTACTCGGGATGAAATTGTAGCGGATGACCCAGGAGCAGCTGCTCGCGTTCTTCGTTTTAATCACTTGACGATCCTGTCTAAGGACATTTCATTATGCTGTTTTCTTTTAATCCCTGGCCTGATAATGTGCCTTTTATAGTGTTGTCATTTTTGGTTGCTGTTTTAACCTTGTGCCTCGCAGTGCATTCATAATTTAGTCTGGGCGCTAATGACCACTGTAGTTGTGCGCCCTAAAACCACAAAAAAGCTAAGCTGAACTGTGAATGATAAAAACTTAAAAATCAGTGTACATCTGCTGTGCCTCGTGGAATGAACAGAGATATAGTAATTATGCTCATGGATATAAACGATCGGTAGGCTTGATTGATTTAACAATTAAAGTGATTCAGATTCATGAACAGGAACAGAGTTTGAACATTGCAGCACTCAGAAAGAATAATTTCAAATAGATTTAAACTTTACCAATCCTGAGTTAATGTCGCTCTAGACAGTGCAGGAATCATTTCAGCATGTCTAGAAACGACAGTGGCACGAAGCAATGATAATTCTGTGTGGAGCTTAAGATGGGTGGTATAGGCCACAGAAAGCAAAACATTTCCTATCCTTGCACCATTATTCCAGTTGAAAAGGGCGTTTATCTAGTATTCTACAAATAAATCGATGTCTCCTATCGGCATTTACATACGTCCAAGAACATTCGATCATAGCAGTTCATAGGCTACAAACTGTCATGCTCAGAAGGTTTAATATAATGCAGGCGCGGCTCGTAATTAAAGGCTCTGAGGTGGAGCCGCCCCAAAATATATGTTAAAGTAAATTTCGCAAGAACGTATTACGTAATTTAAATTATCAGGACGAATTTCGCATATTTCCCATTCCGATTAAAATAACGACGGTCAACGTTTTTGGAACTGTTTGTATCGATAGATGTTTTTCGAACGGTTATTAGTGTTTAGGCTGCGCCTTGGAACGTCCGTAAGCTGCATGTAGTAGCGGAATGGGGGCGTGGCTTCTATATAGTACTGCTCTTTATGGGCAACCCGAAGGCTCAGAGCTTGCAGCCTAAGGGTGTCATACCAACCACCACACGTTTTTCACGTTTCACTATCTATGTAATAAAGGAATGCAGAGTGGCCGAAACTTCGCTATCCAATCTCTGTCTCTGCACATCTCTACTACGCTTCGATGCGTCATTAATCGACATTTAGTATTATTGTTTTGATAATGTTTTACATAGTTGTTTTGTTTCTGCCATTGGCTATTTTATCCACATTTAGAATAAGTTTGCATATATCTCCCGCCAGAGTGCACTACACTATAGTAACATACCAGTACTGCCATCTAGCGAGAGTTTGATAAGTGGTTAGAGGACAAAGCGCGCGAAATTTGTCCCGTTACTTTACTTTCCTTGCTTGCTGATGCTGACTGCTTTTGTTGATACCGTGTGATATTAGCAAGTTTCTTTTTCGGAGTATATTTTGCAAGATTTTAGTGAGTTTTACTTGCTGGTGAATATCTGCGACATACCGCGAGTGTGAAACAAGCGCAATATGAATTCAGTGTGCAAATTAATAGGTAAAAACTTGGAATACGGCCATAGGATGAAAGTGAAAGAGCTTGGTGCTTCCAGACCCGCATTAAAGATCTCTCCGAAACGCGTCTTTTCATATGATTTTCTGCAAAGTGTCAGAAAGTGTAATAATGACGTATAAAAACCCTAACCAAAGATTTTAACTCGAAGTTAGCTTCTAATGATATTTAATACCTGATTGTAGAAGATACAGTACCTAACATTATGGGTAGAGAGTGATCTGCCCACCCCCTCCCCCTGAATTCTTAGTAATTTACGTCAGACTAATCTGTAGCGTAACCCGAGGTCTATGTTGGCTCCAATCGATAAATGCCGCAGCCTTCCCCCGTATAGAAACCGCGAGCCGCGCCTGATATAATGTCTGTGTAAGGTTACAGATACGGATATAGTTTCTACTATGGAATCTTGTATTTACTCGTCGCCCCCGGACTGAAACCTACATTGTGCCCCGTCGTCCGAATACAGGGTGTGGTATCGATAGCTACGATGCCACGGCGTAGGGTGGCACTACGACAGACACAGTCAACAGCATCACCTAGCCGACGCTGTTGAACTCTACGAGCGCCGCTGCAGGTTCTACCCATCTGATTCCGAGGAGACGACCTAGCAACATTGTTTCTAATTCACAGTGTGCGAACCACTACTTGTACGCAAAGTTAAGTGAAGGCACACTGCAGTGCCGAGAGTTGTACCTCAGCTGCTCCTCCTAGCTTCCTGCATTTCGGCCAACCTTTCAGTTTTCAGGAGCAGACCCACGCGCCGGGATACTAAACAGGGGCAGTTTGGAAACTGCAGATTCGATGTACGGAAGTTGTTCGGAGACAATCTGCAGAGAGTCGCAGGTGAGCAGGTTGTGTGCAGTCAAACATGAGTGTGGCAGAAGGTGAGAATATTAATAATACCTGATTCATGCCAATGGAACGAAGCAGAAAATCCTGGGATAGCTTGACTGAAGTAACTGAATAGTGTGAAACCTAATGCACTCTAAATGAGCTCTAGGCATCACAGTGGTGTTTCCTATTAACTCTAAGTCCTTCTTTATAAAGGTAATTGCCGATCCTCGGCTGTTCACTATAAAATGTCGAATCAGATCGCCTTCAGCCGTCTCAGTTTCTATTTATTTTATTTCAGCAACCATTTTCAGTGTAACATTACATCGTCTTCAGGCCCCCTGACCAATAGGTACGAAGAATCCCATGACTTTTTATCTACGCACTGTTGCCCGCCAGTATAATTTTCTTGGCGGATATTAAGAAACTGCTGGACTTCCCCATGGACAGCTCCAGAAACAAAGTAGAAGGGAAAGGAAGTGAATGGGCACTACCTACAACGGAAGCTAACCGGGATGAACAGAAGATATTGCCATTCCACGAAGTCTATTGCCCCACACCGCCTGAGCTGAACGACCAAGATGCCGATGAAGTAGAATGACGATACTGAAAAGAGAGCAGAACGTCGTTCTGGTGACCACGGACAACGAAGCAACAACATGCAATTTACGTGTGGTAATTGCGTTGCAGCACACTGACGCTGCAGAGATAAAGACTGAAGTCCTGAAAGAGAGAGTTGCGACGGTGCTGTTTGGTGCAGACCGCTAGAGGCTATCAGTCATACCAACTGTAGGATAATGTCATCGCCACAGGCGGGCAAACAGAAATACACTGTGCTATATAGCTAGAATGTCAGTTCTGCAGCTAACTAGACCAAGGCCGAACCTCAATCCGTGGTCTACTGAGATGACTACGATCAACGTTCAACCGTCAGCTGCATCTGCTGGACTCGACTCCTAAGAACTGCTGTTAGCTTATCCCCTCGCTGACTGGAGGAGTTTGGTGTCTTCCAACACCAGGCGCCTGCAGGCCTCACTAATGATTCCTGGCGGGTTGATCAACCACCATTGTTCCAGGGCTGTTTAGTGATTGCTTCCCCCGACTTGCAGCTATGAGGTGAGTCTTGTGTCGTGGGCCGGTCTGCAAAGCATACAATCCATGAAGTAGTTGTACACGAATACGAATATCTGGTGTCGAGATGGTGGGTGCCTTTCGAAGGGCATCGCCCCTGACATCCACCAGGATGCCATGGAAACCTCTTAACACAGCCGCAGGGCACACTGCAGAGCTGGCTGTTTTGGCGGCGCTATGGTTTGACGCCCTTTCACAACGTAGCAACTGCTCCGTGAACTGCAGCGGCTGCGCCACGCCGCGCCGACACCGCAGGAGAGCCTTTCTGTTCGGTGCCAGCGTCACAACAGTGAGGATTACCTAGTGTAAGAGAGTCTGTCAGTTTACTGCTTGAGTACGTTTGGTCAATTACAGTGAGGCACGATTGGTTGCTAGTAGCGCTCATTACCCGAGATGAGTGAAATCTTGTCTCGTGCATGGCACCAGTCATTTCCGATATCTAAATAAGTTGTTCAGTGTTTTATCAAATGGTTCAAATAGCTGTGAGCACTATGGGACTTAACTTCTGAGGTCAGCAGTCTCCTAGAACTTAGAACTACTTAAGGGGATTCGGAACGCCCTATACTTGCAATGTTAAAATAATGCTTATAAATTACATCTTTCCTCACAAAGTATTTGAGGTAGGAAGTTGAACTTTTTACAGATTATTTATTGGAATATGGGCTACAACTTAACACAGGGATTTTACAAAATTTTAGTTCAGTTATTAAAGATGATTTTTTTCAATTGTAATGAAAATTCACAACATTTTTTTGCAATTTTTTATTTATATATTGAAAAATATACAGTTTTTTGGAAAAAGGCTGTGTTAAATTATGCAGAAGGTACTGTGTAACATTTACTGAAAGTTTGAAACAAATATGTTTGGAAGATCCTTGGAAAACATGTAATTAGTATGAGAAAATAAAAGTTTTGGGAATCGAGCGACAAAGATTGGATTAATTTTTAGTGCATTCCAGCTCCATAGGATGGATTAGCTTCATCCTCTGCAAACTCCTCCTCCAGCTTCCTCTTGTTCCTCCTCCTGTTTACTCTTGCTTGTATTTCTAGACTCTTTACAGCCCAGTGTGCAGCCCGAAGGCGTTCCTTGTCTAAAGCAAGCATCGCTCGTACCATGTTAGAATGTTATTATTTACAGTAATAACACATACCTTTGGCTTTCCAACATTTCTCCTTTTCTTAAAAGCCTTCAGAGGATTTCTAATAACTTTACTTTTACTCATTATTATACTTCAACAAAACAGAGACTCAAGAAACAGAATTAATTACGAATATTTTCGATATAACGACAGAGTAAATAAACATGAAACAATCGACAATCACACCAGCGATATATATTGAACAGGTTAGCCACAACACATACTTTATCTCACATCACTAAAATGTACCTGATGAACACGGACGTTAATAATAACACCATTTGACAGCAGTTTAACAGCGCCACAGTGGGTCACGCCCATGTAGAACACATTAAAAAAAAAAAAAATTAAAAATAGTTGTAGTCTTCGGAATTGAATAAATTATATATCTATTAAAACGTAATAGTCTGCAGATTCATGAACCGCAAAAAAGTAAAAATTGAACTTTTCATGATTTTGAGCCTTTCCGGAGCCCCTTAAACCTAACTAACCTAAGGACCCCAGAATGAGATTTTCACTCTGCAGGGGTGTGTGCGCTGATATGAAACTTCCTGGCAGATTAAAACTGTGTGCCCGACCGAGACTCGAACTCTGGACCTTTGCCTTTCGCGGGCCTGTGCTCTACTAGCTGAGCTACCGAGGCAAAGGAAGTTTGGAAGGTAGGAGACGAGATACTGGCAGAAGTAAAGCTGTGGGTACCGGGCGTGAGTCGTGCTTCGGTAGCTCAGATGGTAGAGCACTTGCCCGCGAAAGGGAAAGGTCCCGAGTTCGAGTCTCGGTCGGGCACACAGTTTTAATCTGCCAGGAAGTTTCATAACCTAAGGACACCACACAAATCCATGCCCGTGGCAGGATTCGAAACTGCGACCGTAGTGGTCGCGCGGTTCGAGACTGTAGCGCCTAGATCCGCTGGGCCACTTCGGCCGGCTAGTATTTTATCCATCCTCAGCAACTGCGGTCGTGTTGTTGTTGTTGTGGTCTTCAGTCCAGAGACTGGTTTGATGCAGCTCTCCATGCTACTCTATCCTGTGCAAGCTTCTTCATCTCCCAGTATCTACTGCAACCTACATCCTTCTGAATCTGCTTAGTGTATTCATCTCTTGGTCTCCCTCTACGATTTTTACCCTCCACACTGCCCTCCAATGCTAAATTTGTGATCCCTTGATGCCTCAAAACATGTCCTACCAACCGATCCCTTCTTCTAGTCAAGTTGTGCCACAAACTTCTCTTCTCCCCAATCCTATCCAATACCTCCTCATTAGTTACGTGATCTACCCACCTTATCTTCAGCATTCTTCTGTAGCACCACATTTCGAAAGCTTCTATTCTCTTCTTGTCCAAACTAGTTATCGTCCATGTTTCACTGCCATACATGGCTACACTCCATACAAGTACTTTCAGAAATGACTTCCTCACACTTAAATCTATACTCGATGTTAACAAATTTCTCTTCTTCAGCAACGCTTTCCTTGCCATTGCCAGTCTACATTTTATATCCTCTCTACTTCGACCATCATCGGTTATTTTACTCCCTAAATAGCAAAACTCCTTTACTACTTTAAGTGTCTCATTTCCTAATCTAATTCCCTCAGCATCACCCGACTTAATTTGACTACATTCCATTATCCTCGTTTTGCTTTTGTTGATGTTCATCTTACATCCTCCTTTCAAGACAATGTCCATTCCGTTCAACTGCTCTTCCAAGTCCTTTGCTGTCTCTGACAGAATTACAATGTCATCGGCGAACCTCAAAGTTTTTACTTCTTCTCCATGAATTTTAATACCTACTCCGAATTTTTCTTTTGTTTCCTTTACTGCTTGCTCAATATACAGATTGAATAACATCGGGGAGAGGCTACAACCCTGTCTTACTCCTTTCCTAACCACTGCTTCCCTTTCATGCCCCTCGACTCTTATAACTGCCATCTGATTTCTGTACAAACTGTAAATAGCCTTTCGTTCCCTGTATTTTACCCCTGCCATCTTCAGAATTTGAAAGAGAGTATTCCAATCAACATTGTCAAAAGCTTTCTCTAAGTCTACAAATGCTAGAAACGTAGGTTTGCCTTTCCTTAATCTTTCTTCTAAGATAAGTCGTAAGGTCAGTATTGCCTCACGTGTTCCAACATTTCTACGGAATCCAAACTGATCTTCCCCGAGGTCGGCTTCTACCAGTTTTTCCATTCGTATGTAAAGAATTCGCGTTAGTATTTTGCAGCTGTGACTTATTAAACTGATAGTTCGGTAATTTTCACATCTGTCAACACCTGCTTTCTTTGGGATTGGAATTATTATATTCTTCTTGAAGTCTGAGGGTATTTCGCCTGTCTCATACATCGTGCTCACCAGATGGTAGAGTTTTGTCATGACTGGGTCTCCCGAGGCCATCAGTAGTTCAAATGGAATGTTGTCTACTCCCGGGGCCTTGTTTCGACTCAAGTCTTTCAGTGCTCTGTCAAACTCTTCACACAGTATCTTATCTCCCATTTCGTCTTCATCTACATCC
Organism: Schistocerca cancellata; assembly: GCF_023864275.1. Classification (NCBI taxonomy): domain Eukaryota; kingdom Metazoa; phylum Arthropoda; class Insecta; order Orthoptera; family Acrididae; genus Schistocerca; species Schistocerca cancellata. The sequence continues at coordinate 566,948,557 of NC_064632.1, forward strand.
TCTTCCATTTCCATAACATTGTCCTCAAGTACATCGCCCTTGTATAAACCCTCTATATACTCCTTCCGCCTTTCTGCCTTCCCTTCTTTGCTTAGAACTGGGTTTCCATCTGAGCTCTTGATATTCATACAAGTGGTTCTCTTTTCTCCAAAGGTCTCTTTAATTTTCCTGTAGGCAGTATCTATCTTACCCCTAGTGAGACAAGCCTCTACATCCTTACATTTGTCCTCTAGCCATCCCCGCTTAGCCATTTTGCACTTCCTGTCGATATCATTTTTGAGACGTCTGTATTCCTTTTTGCCTGCTTCATTTACTGCATTTTTGTATTTTCTCCTTTCATCAATTAAATTCAATATTTCATCTGTTACCCAAGGATTTCTATTAGCCCTCGTCTTTTTACCTACTTGATCCTCAGCTGCCTTCACTACTTCATCCCTCAGAGCTACCCATTCTTCTTCTACTGTATTTCTTTCCCCAATTCCTGTCAATTGTTCCCTTATGCTCTCCCTGAAACTCTCTACAACCTCTGGTTTTTTCAGTTTATCCAGGTCCCATCTCCTTAAATTCCCACCTTTTTGCAGTTTCTTCAGTTTCAATCTGCAGTTCATAACCAATAGATTGTGGTCAGAATCCACATCTGCCCCAGGAAATGTCTTACAATTTAAAACCTGGTTCCTAAATCTCTGTCTTACCATTATATAATCTATCTGATACCTACTAGTATCTCCAGGATTCTTCCAGGTATACAACCTCCTTTTATGATTCTTGAACCAAGTGTTGGCTATGATTAAGTTATGCTCTGTGCAAAATTCTACAAGGCGGCTTCCTCTTTCATTCCTTCCCCCCAATCCATATTCACCTACTATGTTTCCTTCTCTCCCTTTTCCTACTGACGAATTCCAGTCACCCATGACTATTAAATTTTCGTCTCCTTTCACTACCTGAATAATTTCTTTTATCTCGTCATACATTTCATCTATTTCTTCATCATCTGCAGAGCTAGTTGGCATATAAACTTGTACTACTGTAGTAGTCATGGGCTTTGTGTCTATCTTGGCCACAATAATGCGTTCACTATGCTGTTTGTAGTAGCTAACCCGCACTCCTATTTTTTTATTCATTATTAAACCTACTCCTGCATTACCCCTATTTGATTTTGTATTTATAACCCTGTAATCTCCCGACCAAAAGTCTTGTTCCTCCTGCCACCGAACTTCACTAATTCCCACTATATCTAACTTTAACCTATCCATTTCCCTTTTTAAATTTTCTAACCTACCTGCCCGAATAAGGGATCTGACATTCCACGCTCCGATCCGTAGAACGCCAGTTTTCTTTCTCCTGATAACGACATCCTCCTGAGTAGTCCCCACCCGGAGATCCGAATGGGGGACTATTTTACCTCCGGAATATTTTACCCAAGAGGACGCCATCATCATTTAATCATACAGTAGAGCTGCATGTCCTCGGGAAAAATTACGGCTGTAGTTTCCCCTTGCTTTCAGCCGTTCGCAGTACCAGCACAGCAAGGCCGTTTTGGTTAATGTTACAAGGCCAGATCAGTCAATCATCCAGACTGTTGCCCCTGCAACTACTGAAAAGGCTGCTGCCCCTCTTCAGGAACCACATGTTTGTCTGGCCTCTCAACAGATACCCCTCCGTTGTGGTTGCACCTACGGTACGGCCATCTGTATCGCTGAGACACGCAGGCCTCCCCACCAGCGGCAAGGTCCATGGTTCATGGGGGGACTGCGGTCGTATATAATGAAATAATAAGCAACCAGTTGCATAGAGGAAATTTAATTTCTTCGCCGGTTTCGGGCACTTAGTGTCCTTCTTCAGAAGGTTATACATATCGCATTATTTGCGAGGGTCAACAACAATGCGACAGATATAACCTTCTGGAGGACAGTAAGTGCCCGAAACCGGTAAGGAAATTACATTTCTTTTATGCAACTGTTTGGTTATTATTTCGTTACAAATAAGTTGTGTTGAATTTAGCCCTTGGTGTTTCTTGACTGCTATTTAGTGTTCAAATGTTTTGTGGCCATGTCGACTTGTCGTAAGTTTCAGGTGAAGTCTCTCTAATCTTTTCCGAAAGCGCACGAGTCTCTAATCTGTAACACATTTATGAACCTGTCCTTCGCACGACGTTTGTTAATGTTCAGACACACTTGCGGTTATTGCAGTAGCAAATGGCTCTGAGCACTATGGGACTGAACATCTATGGTCATCAGTCCCCTAGAACTTAGAACTACTTAAACCTAACTACCCTAACGACAACACACACATCCATGCCCGAGGCAGGATTCGAACCTGCGACCGTAGAAGTCGCGCGGCTCCGGACTGAGCGCCTAGAACCGCTAGACCACCGCGGCCGGCGTATTGCAGTAGCGCAGGTCTCTCTCGACTAATGTCAATATTTCGTGCTAAGGTGGTTGTATTTTGTTCCTGGTATTTTCTTAGTTACTGAAATTTGCTGTGTACTCCCGTTTTAAGTTAACAAGTGTCGGTTGAGCCCAGGAGACGGTTGGTCTTTGCCACAGATCAAATTTTTGGAACGTGCGCTCCATTCAGCCATGCAGTGCTATGTATTCTCTCGTCGCTGGTTCTCATAACTATAATTAAGGTGTTTATTTATGGGCTAGTTGAGGCTCGGTCCAGCTCTTCCAGTCATTTAGTTCCTTGAATAGCCTTATGTTGAGGATTTAATATCTTGTTTCTAGATTAACTAATATCATTTTAGTAGCAGCCATTGTACCATATCAGTTCAAATTTATGCCTTAAAGAAAACCTGTTCTGATATTTGATTACGCCACTGATGTAATTGGCATTAAGCCTTTATTTCTAAGGCTCCCACGTGGAATGATGATTATTGCAAGACGACAGGCTGCAATAACATTTTCCGTGTATTTCACGTTTGGCATTGCGTCTCTCTCACATAGCCTTGGCTGTTAAAGATTTCTCCTTCTATCCTACTGAGGCGCGGGCGCTGTTGTATTATTTTCCGCGCCTGACACGGGTATATGTTGCTAAATAACAATAAGACGGTAAAAATAGCTTCAATGGCGTCGCATCTCACGGAACGTTAATGTATAATTTCAGATCGTTTTAATTAAAGCTGCTGTGCTTCTTTACACCCTAGGATAACGTTCGTCACGTGTAAGCTATATTACACCTTTTAATGCAATTTAAGTACATTTCTGTTTTCTTAAAAGAGACATGCGTCACACTTAGCCATGTTGTCTATCTTCGTTCTGTTTAAATAGTTCCCGTTTCTTAGGAGTGACATATCTCACGTTTGGCTGTTTGGTACCTTTGATGCAGTTTAAGTAAAATCTTGTGCTTCTGCAAGATGACATACGTCACTTTTTGATACACTGTACTTTTACGCAGTTACAGTTACGCTCATTTTGTTTAAGGATTTTGATGCCGTTAGAGTAAATGCCTATTCTGTTTAAGGGATGCACGTCTTGCTTCGGAATAATTGTGTACAATAACCTTTGATGGCTTTAGACAAATGATTTGTGCTAGTATGATTAATATTCTGATAAAACAGATCTCTTAATGGTTTAATAAAATGGTTTATACCAAAGAAAAAAATATACTAAAGAAAAATTTTCAAAAACTTTTGGAAACTGTTTAATCAAATATTTTGTTTTAATGTTGTTAACTGTTTGTAATAGCACCTTACCATTCCCCTCAGCCGCTGCCCTGCCGTTTTGAAAGTCTTTAATGTATCAAATTTTTCTATAAAACGATCCTACTGCTTTACCATCAGTATTCTTATGCAGTGGTAACATACCGATCACTGTGTGCACACCGGTACTTAAAATATTTCCCGTGCCCGATAAGGCAGCCACTGGCGTAATGAATGTCGTACACTCCGCAGTACATCTGGTGTAATGTCGCCGCAGGCTGCCACAATACGTTGTTTCATATCCTCTGGGGTTGTAGGCACATCACGGTACACATTCTCCTTTAACGTACCCCACAGAAAGAAGTCCAGAGGTGTAAAATCAGGAGAACGGGCTGGCCAATTTATGCGTCCTCCACGTCCTATGAAACGCCCGTCGAACATCTTGTCAAGGGTCAGCTTAGTGTTAATTGCGGAATGTACAGGTGCACCATCATGCTGATACTACATACGTCGACGCGTTTCCAGTGGGACATTTTCAAGCAACGTTGGCAGATCATTCTGTAGAAACGCGATGTATGTTGCAGCTCTTTGGGCCCCTGCAATGAAGTGAGGACTATGTTTCAAGCGTCAACTTTAGGTTAAAATATCTCCGGATGTAATTAACATTTTACAATGCAACAAATGGCACTGAAAACGTATTTGTTTATATGTTCAGATGTGCCAACAAAACTAACGTGGTTCCATTTAAAATAACGTAGGTTTGTGTTAAAAGAACATACTTCCGTGCATTTTTGTATGGTTTGTATTAAGCAATTACACTAACCCCTCTCCTCACGTTCGGTCTATGGAATCGGTTCGTCAGTATTTGAATTGGTTTACGAAATATATCCAGCGGTAACGTTAGGTGACTCACCCTGTATAGTTAGTAGTAAAGAAGTAATAAATGAAAACGTCTTGCATGATGCGGCATTATTACTACAAGAACAGTGAAAATGTAGTAAGTGATTAACCTTTTTCGTTTCATAATTGGGTGGAGCTTGCCTCCGAATAGAAGTTTTGTAAACGTTTTCAAAAATGTGTAACGTCTGTTTAAAGTTTCTATGCGCTCTCAATCCAAAATGAAGGGTGACGAAAGTACGGGTATCACCCCCCCCCCACCCCTTTGACTGGTCGTTCTTCCCCCAGTGCCGACAGAGAGTTTCGATTTCTTTCGTATTATGAGCAAAATTATTTTTAAAGCGGATCTTAAGTTCAGTTTTGATTGAGCTATCCCAAACCAATTTAATGTGGTAATTGTTTTGTCGATGTGTACTTGTAGAGACAAATGAACACAAAGTAGAACCACTTGATGCACACCCAGTGCACGGGTACTCCCCGCGCTCGATGAGGAGCTGCAGAGAAACAATAGAGGCGAGGCCGGAGGGTGGTGAAGGGTGGAAGACGATAAAGCTGCATCTCGACGATTATTCCTTCTACTTAAGGCGATTGAGCGCCTCCGGAACACAGTCTAATGGAGCGGCGAAGAGCGGCCGGTAGGGTGGGAGCCGCGTTATCAGGGAGGCAGCATCGAGTGGAGGCCGCGAGATGCGGGGGCGCTGAGCGCCTAGGAGGGTCCCCTTGAATGTGCTCCTCTCGAGATTCAGTCACCGGTGATGCACTTATCGTTCGCGAAAATCGCATGCTGAGCCATTAACTGCGTTACATGGCCGAGCCGTTGGAGGTTTATTACGTTAGATTAGATCAGATTTACTACTTACTCCAATGCTCCGTCGCGAAGAAATCAAGGGTTAGGGACACACCGTAAAATAAAAGTACGTTATACGTATTTACAAAAAAAAATAGAAAAGGTTTACATCCCTTCCATAGTTCTAAGTGCAGCGGTCTGCATGAGGGTGGAATAAGCCAAAAATCTTAAACATACAGGGTTATTACAAATGATTGAAGCGATTTCACAGCTCTACAATAACTTTATTATTTGAGATATTTTCACAAAGCTTTGCACACACAAATGTTCGATATGTGCCCCTTTAGTGATTCGGCAGACATCAAGCCGATAATCAAGTTTCTCCCACACTCGGCGCAGCATGTCTCCATCAATGAATTCGAAAGCATCGTTGATGCGAGCTCGCAGTTCTGGCACGTTTCTTGGTAGAGGAGGTTTAAACACTGAATCTTTCACATAACCCCACGGAAAAAAAAAGCACGGGGTTAATTCGGGAGAGCGTGGAGGCCATGACATGAATTGCTGATCATGATCTCCACCACGACCGATCCATCGGTTTTCCAATCTCCTGTTTAAGAAATGCCGAACATCATGATGGAAGTGCGGTGGAGCACCATCCTGTTGAAAGATGAAGTCGGCGCTGTCGGTCTCCAGTTCTGGCATGAGCCAATTTTCCGCGGGCTACGCGTGAAACTTGCCCGCACGCGTTCAACCGTTTCTTCGCTCACTGCAGGCCGACCCGTTGATTTCCCCTTACGGAGGCATCCAGAAGCTTTAAACTGCGCATACCATCGCCGAATGGAGTTAGCAGTTGGTGGATCTTTGTTGAACATCGTCCTGAAGTGTTGTTGCACTGTTATGACTGACTGATGTGAGTGCATTTCAAGCACGACATACGCTTTCTCGGCTCCTGACGCCATTTTGTATCACTGCGCTCTCGAGCGCTCTGACAGCAGAAACCTGAAGTGCGGCTTCAGCCGAACAAAACTTTATGTGTTTTTCTACGTATGTGTAGTGTGTCGTGACCATATGTCAATGAATGGAGCTACAGTGAATTTATGAAATCGCTTCAATCATTTGTAATAGCCCTGTATTTGCGTTTAAGACTTAATAAGCAACTTGTCTCAAAACATACAAGGGTACAGACCACTTAGGTCCATATGGACTATTGTAACCACGCATGATCAAACAGAAAACCAGATTGCAACTCTATTTTGCATATGTCACGTTATTGTACTCGTCTGCATTTAATTTCTTCTTTCTTCTAGCACTCAAAACAAATGGCATAGATGGAACAAGCGTACCATATGGAACTTTTGACAGCAATCCTGTTGTCTCAGCTATACTCCAAGTTTTCCATGCCAAAATGTTAGCATCTGGAAATGCTTCAAGGCCACCATAGTCACAATGATTACCCCACACTACAGCAAGTGTGAGCCATGTACTACCTCCAAACACAGCCTGTACATCACATGTGAAGTTCAGGCGCAGTCCTCGAAACACATTTGGACCTCCAATTAATTCTTGCTTGTTAAACTGTCCAGCCAAGTCAATATCAATAGCCTTCAATGCACGATAGACAGGAACGCTGCGCCGCCAGCGACGTCGCCATGCACTTCGCCGAGGCATTGCTGTGGCACGTTAACACAGGTGTGCTGTCAGATTAAACATATCACTGCCGTTATTTGATGTTATTGGTGACATATACATCAATTGTTTCTAAGAAATCCGCCACTGGATCAGAAGAAGTTGGCCACCAATAGTTCCTTTATGCACGTCTCAAACTGAATGTTATTAATAGTCACACAGTTCATGGCTGCTAGAAAATATTGAAAATACGTGTTTCTAAATAATACACTTCTAAGACTACAGTAAGTGTTTTTTTTTAAATACGTATGGACAATATTCTCACTTAATGTTGGTCCCGTTCTTGCAGCATCTTTTTCTGTCCGAAGCGCCGTCGGAGATCTGATGCTTTACTGGATTCCTGATATTCCCGGTACACTCGTGAAATGGTTGTACGGGAAAATGCCCGCATCATCGCTACATCAGAGATGCTGTGTCCCATCACTCGTGTGTCGACTATAACACCACGTTCGAATTCACTTCGCTTGATGACTTGCCATTGTAGCAGCAGTAACCGATCTAACAAATGCGCCACACACACTTCTTGTACAGGCGTCGCCTGTCGCAGTGGCGTATCCTGCCTGTTTACTTACGTCTGTATTGGAATACGCATGCGAGTATCAATTTCTTTGGCATGTAAGTATGCGTGTGTATATATTTCTTTGGCACGTAAGTGTGCGAATGTATATATACACTCGCGTAAGAATACTGATGAACATTATATTGCCTTTGCCTCCTCCCAGCAACACAAAATACAGCAGCAGCCAAAACAATTGTAGTAGAACTGCAAGAAAAGCATTAAGATCGCTTTATAGTGAAAGCTGATTCATGAAAGGCTTTCGAAACGGCAGCGGAGCGGCTGAGGGGTGTGGTATGGTGCTATTACAAACAATAATCATGATTATGAGATAATTTTTGTTTAAAGAGTTTCCCAAAATTTTTGAAAATTTTTCTTTAGTGTATTTTTTTCTTTGGTATAAACCGTTTTATTAAACCATTAAGAGATTTCTTTAATCAGAATATTAATCATACTAGCTCAAATCATTGGTCTAAGGCCATCAAAGGTTACTGTAGACAACTATTCCGAAGCACAAAATCCCTTAAACAGAATGGGCATTTACTCTTAAGTGTGCGTGTGTACATACACACACGCATGCGTTTTCCAATACAGACGTAAGTAAACGGGTAGAATACGCCGCTGCGATAGGCAACGCCTGTATAAGAAAAGTGTGCGGCGCAGTTGTTAGACCGGTTACTGCTGCTACAGTGACAAGTTATCAAGATTTGAGTGAGTTTGAACGTGATATTACAGACGGCGCATGAGTGATGGGTCACAGCATCTCTGAAGTAGCGATGAGGTGGACATTTTCCCATACGACTATTTCACGAGCGTACCGCGAATATCAGGAATCCGGAAAAACATCAGATCGTCTACGGCGCTGCGGCCGGAAAAAGATGGTGCAAGGACGGGACCACCGACGACTGAAGACGACTGCTGCAGATTTCAGTCGTGGACCATCAAGTGTCAGTGCGAGGAGTTCAACGGAACATCATCGATGTGGGCTTTTGGATCCAAGGGTCCACTAGTGTACCCTTGATGGGTGCACGACGCAAAGCTTTAAGGCTTGTCCGGGCCGGTCAACAAGGACATTGAACTGTTGATGACTGGAAGCCTGTGGACTGTTCGGACGAGTCTCGTATCAAATTGTGTCGAGCGGATGGACGTATACGGGTACAGAGACAACCTCATGAATCCATGGACACTGCATGTGAGCAGTGGACGGTTGAAGCTGGTGGAGGGTCATTAATGATATGAAGTGTGTGCAGCTGGAGTGATACGGAACCCCTGATACGTCTAGATACGACTCTTGACACGATGGCACATACGTTAGCATCCTTCCTGATCGCATGTACCCATTCTTGTAAATTCCGACAGACTTGGGCAATTCCAGCTGTCCAGCTGGACAATGCGACACCCCACACATCGTGGATTGCTACATAGTGGCTCCAGGAACAGAGTTTAAAGACTTGCGGTGGCTATCAAACTTCCAAGATATGAACATTATTGAACATATCTGGGATGCCTTGCAACGTGCTTTTCGGAAGAGATCTCCGCGCCCTTGTACTCTTACGGATTTATGGACAGTTCCCCTCAGACCTACTTCAGACGTTGGTCCAGTCATGCCACGTCCTGTTGCGGCACTTCTGCCTGCTCGTGGAGGGGGGGGGGGGAGTGTCCTACAAGGTACTTGACAGGTATCCCGTTTTCTTTGGGTCTTAGTAGTGTAGTTAGTAGCCACAGTTCCTTGAACTAGGCAGTACCTTCTTAAGCTTAGGTGACACAAAATTCGCGTTACTAGCTTTTGAACTTTAAAATATTTAGCTTGGCTTGGTTAGGTACGCCGAAAATGATCGTGTGAAATTATGGACTAACAGTAAGAAAAACATTCTTGTCTCCTTAGTTTCATGTCACCTGCCACTGACAACATCCGTACTGTGAAAAAGAAAACTGTTTAGGTACCTCAGCAGTTCTATGATATACAGCCCCCAATTGAATTTATCTAGTTGTAACCCAAAGACCATCATATCTGCAAAGTTTATCGGCTTGTCATCTTTTAGACATCAACTGGGAGGGAACACCTATTGATTCACATTCGACAATATGTTCTCAAGTCTCAGAAAAGCTATTCTTTTTGCCAACTGCCGTGTCTTACTTTGCGAGTTATGAGTCTTTTTAATGGAACAGGTCCTTCTTAGCTGTACTAATAGTAAACCCTGTGCAATGTAGAAGTGTGGGACAAGATAAAAGAGTGTCAGAGACTCAAACCCAGATGCCTTCCATTCACAGGCAGTGCACTAAAAACTGGGCTATCTGAGCATATCTGGCGGATTCCGCAAGCCACCTCTACGGTTTGCGATAAATTCGCTCACACAATCATCTGCAGGTGCCGCTGACGGATCTCAGGACGTACATTGGCCGACGCGTTGCGCAGAGGGCTGCTGTTTGGATAAAGCACTTAACTGTACAGTTACAACCTAAACTGATGACGCTCTGGTAATTGAGAAATACGTGCCACTTCCTTCCGATCTCGTCGTCCCAACTGCAGGTGCAAGGGTTAGAATAAGCCTGAGGTATTGGTGCCTGTCGTAAGAGGCGACTAAAAGGAGTCTCTCACTTTTCGGCCCTGTGAGTTCAGGTCCCATTCTATGGTTAGACCTGCCACTTTCAAAATTCTACAGAAGTGCGGGCCACATGGGTAAGGACGCATTACGTGGTACTCGAGTGCCTTTCGATTCGATCTCCTGAATCTCTTGTCATGGCTTTGTATCTCCACCTGGGATTCAACTACAAGTATTCGGGCAAGGACACTTTCTGGGGTATGTCATCTTCAGGTGTCTCCTGTCCTCTTTCGCCCCCATGACAATACTGGATTTCTCTGTACACAATATCCAGCACGGTAGCCAGCCGTTCTGTTAGGGCCATCATGTCCCATTTGGTGGTAGACCCCAGACACCGTAGGGATCGCACTGCTGATGCCTGAGCTGTAAACTCCTCATGTATGCCAAGGCGTAGATGCTCGTTTTCCTGGGGCATCAGGACTCCCAGCAAAGGCCATCATGCCAGTTGGCCTTTGCTGTGGCTGGGTGGCGTCAATGGAGAGAGCTCCTGACCGGACTGGATGGCATCATGGCAAATGACCCGCAATGAAGCGGACTAAGTCATCTCTTGTTGGTGACCGTATGGCACCAGCGGTCTCTAAGAAGGGCAAGATAGAATACGATGCCAACAGGTGTGACCCCGAATCGTTTCCCTCCCTCACTACACCTTGGGAGGAACGCAGAGCTACAGAATGTAGAGCTCCAGAACGGAGAGAACCATATTCGCCTCAGTTTTAGTCTGTAACAGAACCAACGGGAACTCTTTTCTACTGAGGAAGCCTCAGTTTTTCGTTGAACACCTTGATACGTTAGGAGGAGTGGCAGCGCTGTCCAAGATGCGAAACGGCGCAGTCTTGATTCAGACAGTATCCCCAGCCCAATCGCAAGCGTTACTCACCTGTGACAAACTGGGTGATATTCCTGTTTCCGTCAGTCCCTATAAAAGTCTCAACATGGTCCAGGGGATTATTTTCCATCGCGATCTCCTCTTGCAGTCTGACGATGAGATCCGCTCCAATTTAGAACGGCGGGGTGTTCATTTCATGGGGTGCGTTTATAGTGGACCCAAAGACAGCCGGGTTGCTACTGGTGTCTTCAGCTTGGCCTTCGAGGGTGATTAATTGCATGAAAAGGTCAAGGTGATGGTTTACTGCTGTGATATTAAGCCACACGTCCCTTCTCCTATGTGGTGCTTTATGTACTGGAAGTTCAGGCACGTCTCCTTGATGCACTTCAAGCGCCACATGTTGAGACTGCGGACGTCCACTGCATCCACATACTCCACGTGCGCCACCTCCCACTTGGATGAACTGTGGAGAGCACCACTCCCCCTGCTCATCAACTGCCCAGTACTCCAAGAGGAGCGGAAAATTATGGAGTACAAGACAGGACCGGTTGACTTACCTAGAGGCTAAACGTAAGCTGAGCTATAGCAACTGTTATGGTTTACACCTGGTTTCTGCTTTGCCCTCCAGTAAACCTGGTTCACGGCATTGTGGACCCCTGCCCTCTGTGGCTATAAATAATATTACAAGACCTGTAGCAATTATAATAGTTTCAGGTGGAGTTTGCGTCTATGTCCTGAACTCAGTATGCAGTGAATCTGTACACCTTCAAAACCATCTTGAAGCTGTGGCTGTCAGGATAAGAACGATACAGGAAGTGACTGTCAACAACTTGTATCTTCCTCCAGATGGTGCAATACCCCTGAACGCAATGGTTGCACTGGTTGATAAACTCAATCCACATTTTCTGCTTTTTGGTGTCTTTAATGCCCATAACCCCTTTTTGGGGTGGCGCTGTGCTTACTGGCTGAGGCAGAGATGTCGAAATTTTGCTGTCTCAGCTCGACCTCTGCCTTTTAAATACTGGGGCCGCCACAAATTTCAGTGTGGCACATGGCACATGGCACATATTCGGTCATTTATCTCTCGGTTTGCAATCCTGCCCTTCTCCCCTCTATCCTATGGAGAGCACATGACGACAACCTGCGTGGTAGTGACCACTTCCCGATCTTCCTGTCACTGCCCCAGCGTCAGGCTCGTGGACCCCTGCTCAGATGGGCTTCAAACAAGGCGGACTGGGAAACTTTCACCTCTGTCACAATTAAATCTCTCCCACACGGTAACATCGTGTGGTGGTCGAGCAGGTAACTAAAACGATCGTTTCTGCGACGGAAAACGCGATCCCTCGTTCCTTAGGGTGCCCCCAGCGAAGGACAGTCCCTTAGTGGTCGTCGGAAGTCGCTGAGGCAATTAAGGAGCGACGGCAAACTCCTCAGCGGCATAAGCGGCACCCTTGCCTGGATCACCTCATACCCTTTAAGTGGCTCCATGCCCGAGTTCGCCAGCTTATCAAAATGCGTAAACAGGAGTGTTCGGAGAGATAAGTCTCGACCATTGGGTGTCTTAAGTCACCTTGATGAGTATTTGGATACCAGACACAAACAGGTGTTCCTGGTGTTAACATAATTGGCGTGTTACCTACCGAAGCAAACGCGGTTACCGAGCACTAAGCTCGCGCCTCTGCGTCGGAGATGTATCCCCCCAGCCTTTAGCACTCTCAAAGGACGGATGGAAGAGAAAGTCCTCTCGTTCACTACACGCCACAGTGAACCGTATAATGCTCCAATTACAGATTGGGAGCTCCTCAGTGCCCTTGCTCATTGGTCCAACACATCTCCTGGTCCTGATCGGAACCACAGTCAGATGATTAAACATCTCTCTCAGACTACATTTCCCCATTATCTTCAACCGGATGTGGTGCGATGGATATCGCACAGGCGGTATAGCACCATCATACCAGTGCTGAAACGGCAAAATACCGCTTGATGTGGATAGCTATCGACCCATCAACCTCACCAGCGTTCTTTGTAAGCTGCTGGAACGTTTGGTGTGTCGGCGGTTGGGATGGGTCTGGTAAAGTCCTGGAGTCACGTGGCTTACTGGGGTAAAGAGGTATCCTTCTGCTGGGTGCCTGGTCATGTCGGCATATGGGGCAATGAACAGGCTGATCGGGCTGCCAAGGAGGCCTGCAGAGAGCAGGATGTGGTCCAGTGTCCTATCCCCTTGCAGTCAGTCATCGCTGCACTCCACAGGAAGTGCATGGAGTTGTGGGAGGACGAATGGCTGGCGGTGACGGCCAATAAACTGCGGTCGGTAAAGTCGACCACTCGGCCGTGGCGTTCCTCCTGCCGGCTGCTCAGGCGGGAAGAGGTGGCTCTCACACGTCTTCGGATCGGGCTCTGTCCTCTGACACATAGCTATTTATTACGGCGGGAGGATCCTCCGTTTTGTGATGCTTGTGGTGTGCACATCTCTGTCCGGCACATTTTTATACCGTGATGCAAGGGCAGAAGCACAAGTTGATGGGGATCTGTCCTGTGTTTTAGCTAACGATGAGACGTGTGTGTCTAGGGTTTTTAAGTTTTGTGATGTGTCTGGACTCTGGCCTAAACTTTTAGGCTGGCGGTTTTAGTATATTGCAGAGTGGCTGACTCCTCCCTTTTTTCCTTGCGGTCAGCCAGCCACTTCCATCTGCTCCATTGTTTTAGCTCCCTCTACCTTTTTCTTCCTGTGGTGTCTATGTTTTACTGCTGACGCCCTGCTTCATCCCACGCTTCGGTGTGGGTGAGCACATATTTTTCAATGATTGTTCCCCGTGTTTTATGTTCCGTTTGATGTAAATGTTCTGAGTTTCCTTCTTGACCCCCGTCTCACTATGATACTGAACGGGCGCTGAAGACCTTGCTGTCGTGCGCCCACAAAATCCTTCTACTACTACTACTACTACTACAGGCTTCATGCCAGGGCGATTCCGCCTGGGTCACTCTACCTCTGATAATCTTATGTCTCTCGATTCTGCCATGCGAACAGTCTTTTCCAGACGCCAACACCTGGTTGCCATCTTTTTTTTTTATTTCCGAAAAGAGTAGGACAGCACCTGGGGACATCATATCCGTGGTACATTATATGAGTTGGGCATCCAAGGATCGATCCCTATTTTTATCCAGAATTTCCTGTCGCTTCGTACTTTCCGTGTCCACGTTGTTGCCTCCCACAGTTCTCCCCATATCCAGGAGAATGGGGTCTGTATTGAGTGAATCTCTATATTTAGTGGCCATGAACGGTTTAACAGCAGCTGTAGGACCGTCCGTCTCACCCTGTCTGTATGCAGACGACTTCTGCATTTCGTACTGCTCCACCAGTACTGGTGTTGGTGAACAGCGCCTACAGGGAAGCCATCCACAAGGCGCAGTCATGGGCTCTAGCCCACAGCTTTGTTTTCGGCCGCAACGTCGTGTGTTACGCACTTCTGTTGGCGTCGTACCCTTCATCCAGAACCAGAACTTTACCTTACTGGCCATCCCCTCACTGTAGTGGAGACGTATCGATTTTCAGGACTGGGTTTCGACGCTCGATTGTCTTGGCTTCCTCACCTTCGTCAGCTTAAGCGGAAGTGCTGGTAGCATCTCAGTGCCCTCCACTGCCTGAGCGACACAAACTGGGGTGCAGAGCGCTCTACGCTGCTGCATCTCTACATTGTTCAATCCCACCTTGACTACGGGCGGGTGGTTACGGCTCGGCGGCTCCCTCAGCGTAGTGTTTACTTGACCCAGTGCACCAGAGTCGCGTGAGACTAGCGACGGGAGCTTTTAGGACGAGTGTGGTGACCACCGTCCTTGTGGAGGCAGGAGTTCCTCCATTTCAGGTCAGGTGTGCACACCTGCTAGCCAGTTACGTTGCACACGTTCGTAATTCTCCTGCGCATCCGAATTACTGTCTCCTTTTCTCGCCCAAGGCAGTTGATCTCCCTTGCCATCCGGAGTGGCCGTGCGGTTCTGGGCGCTACAGTCTGGAACCGAGCGAGGTTAGTTAGGTTTAAATAGTTCTGAGTTCTAGGCGACTAATGACCTCAGCAGTTGAGTCGCGTAGTGCTCAGAGCCATTTGAACCATTTGATCTCCCACCTCGGTGGCCCAGGTCAGGGCTTAAAATTGCAGTTCGCGTCCGATCCCTTCTATCTGAACTGTAGTCCACATATACTCGAGGTCCAATCGCGTACACCTCCATGGTGTACATCGAGGCCGCGGCTTCCCCTGGACTTTCCACATGGCCCAAAGGACTCAGTTCAGCCCGCAGGTCTCCGCTATCACTTCATCTCGATACTTGACATGTACTTAGGCCATGTAGTGGTTTACACCGACGGCTCGATGGTTGTGACCATGGTCACATTTTTGCGTATGTCATTGGAGGACATATTGAACTACATTCCTTGCCCAATAGCAGCAGTGTATTCATTGCAGAGCTGGTGGCTATGTCTCATGCTCTTGAGCACATCCGTTCATGCCCTTAGGAGTCGTTTGTTCTGTGTACTGACTCTTTGAGCAGCTCCCCCTGCGGTTCCAGGATAAGAATAGGCCCGAGGTATTCCTGCCTCTCGTAACAGGCGACTAAAAGAGTCCCTCCCCCTCAAGGGGGTGGATTGCACCTGCGTCCGGAGATGGACGGTTCAACGATTTACATTAGTGGTCATTTTGGTTTTTCGCCTACTCTGGTTTCTTCCTTCCTTTGTTTGTTTCCTTTCTCTGTCCTTCTCCCTCTCTCACTGTCTTCCTTACTTTTTACCTAGCCTTCTTCTTCTTTCCTTCTTCTCCTTGCCTTCTTCTCCTTGCCTCCTTCTCCTTTCCTCCTTCTCCTTGGCTTCTTCTCCTTGCCTTCTTGTCCACCCTATGGTCTCCACCTTGGCGTTTGAGACAGTCTGTCCTTTGTCACCCTCTCTCCCTTTTTTTCCTATTCTTCTCTCCCTGTGCGTGCCTGAAGGCCGACCCATGCGTTCGCACGCGTAGCCGGTGACGGGGTAAAGCGTAATTCACCGCCCTGGATCGATAAGTAGGGCCCGTGCGTACCCCCTGGTAAAGGCCAGGCCCGGGGAGGGGTGACTGCCCGAGCTGACACCTTCCGACCATGCCGATTGGTCCCTCCGTCCGTTTCTCGGGAGGTGTGAGATGAGGCGTAAAAATTCACCTAAGGCGGGAGCGCCCTCTGAGAGGGTCCCCACAAGGAAGGAGCGCGCCATCAGAGACTCTGGCAATCATGTGGGATTCATCCGCAATGGATTTCTCTTTTTCTCTCTCGACTTCTGCCCAAAAACGGAAACTTGCCCAGCCAGTAGTGACAAAAGTATACCACCTGCCCCAAAGTTCCTCGTAGTTTCTAGACCTGAGGACGGAAAGCATTCTTCATCTGTCAACCCTTTCGTTATTCAGATGGGCGTAGATGCCATAGCCGGACCTGTCAAATCTTGTACCAGGATGCGTAACGGAACCTTGTTGTTGGAAACTGAGAGCGAGTTTCAGGCACAAAAACTCCTTCAGGCCACACTCCTGTACACTTTCCCTGTTCGGGTTGAGGCCTGCAGCACTTTGAATTAGTCGCATGATGTGGTATGTACTAGATCACTTGACGGATTGACTGACGCGGAGATTCAGTCTTTCCTCTCTGAGCAGGGCGTGACGGCTGTCCATAGGGTCATGAAAAAGGTCGACAATGACCTTGTACCGACCCGGACACTTTTCTTGACCTTTGGTAGTGTCCAGCTGCCGTCGCGCATCAAAGTGGTCTATGAAAGTTATTATTGTTCGCCCCTCTGTCCCGACGCCTACGCGCTGCAACCAGTGTCAACGTTTTAGCGTCAGCCGCCAGTCTTGTTCTAATGCGGCTAAATGCGTCACTTGCGGCAGGGATGTCCACCTCCGTCTCCTCGTTGCGTGTACTGTCAGGCTGACCATGCAGCGTCCTCTCGCGACTGTCCCATCTACAAGTATGAACGCTGTATACAGGAAATTCGGGTCAAAGAGAAAGTGTCCACCTCGGCTGCTCGCAAGCTGGTCCGCGATGATACCTACTACGATCCCATCACATTGCACATCGATCTCCACGCGGTTGCCGTCCGAATTACTCTCCCCACATTCGCATTTTCCATTTGTACTGTTTACACTCCATCGTCGTCTGCCGTTACTGGAGCAGACATGATGCAAATTTGTAAGTAGGCTGTTTATGTTTTCTTTATGTAAGTTTGCTGTTTATGTTTTCTTATTGGCAACATTACGTAGCGCTCTCTGTATGAAAATCACTGGCTGTGCTGTGTGCAGTATGTCGCTAGTTTGCATTGTTGCCTGCCATTGTTGTCATGAACAGCAGATAGCGCTGGGCAGTTGGAGGTGAGCCGCCAGCAGTGGTGGACGTGGGGAGAGAGATGGCCGAGTTTTGATAATCTGTAAGACTGGATGTCAATTATGAATATTAAGGTAAATACATTGTTTGTTCTCTAATAATATCTTTCATTTGCTAACTATCCCTATCAGTAGTTAGTGCCTCCAGTAGTTTGAATCTTTTATTTAGCTGGCAGTAGTGGCACTCGCTGTATTGCAGTAGTTCGAGCAGCGAAGATTTTTGTGAGGTAAGTGATTTGTAAAAGGTATAGGTTAAAGTTAGTCAGGGCCATTGTTTTGTAGGGGTTATTGAAAGTCAGATTGCGTTGCGCTAAAAAAAATTATTGTGTGCCAGGTTAAGCACAGTCATGTATAAATTGTTCTAAAGTGGACGTTTCATATGTATAAATTCCTCTAAGGGGACGTTTCATATGTCGACCCTTAGCCTAGGATACCTCACTGGAATCTTCTGATTTTTTCTTGTAGTTTGTGTAATTAGTGTAGCTTTTGTTTATTGCTAGTGCGTAATTGTAGAGAGAATCTCCTTGGTAGTTGCAGTCTTTCATTGTTGTACAGTATAACAGTTGTGGCATGCATATAGATTTGCACCAAGTATCTCGCAGCTGCAATTAACTAGATATTATTTTCAGTGCTATGTTAATGTGTTCTCTTATTTTTGCTCTTCAAATTGTGTTTTTCTGTGTTATCGTGTGAAATATTGTCACAATAATGGCGTGTGAAAAACGTAACACTCGGCTCCAAAGTAAACTAAGAAACGACAGTGAAGACGAAAGCAATGTGTTAGCGCCACTGTGTAATGAGTTAACTAATGTTCAAAGTAGTAATTTGGTAACTGTGCATAGGGAAATGGAGCGGGCGTCAAACAATGGCGTAGACAGTCAAACAGGTAGTGAACAGGGAAGCATTATCGATCGATCGGTCGGCAACAGCTCGCCTCAGGAATCCGAAATGATAGGACACAATTTTGCAAATACTGTAGATTCAGGTTTTGCGTCCTCACCGTTTTCTCAAATGAGTCAAGACACATTTTCTGCTTGTCAAAATGTGAATGCTGCCGGTGAAAACGCACTGCCAAAAAGCATAGAGAAACAGATTCCAGACACTAATACATTATTATTGCAATTAATGCAACAAATGGAACAAAATCAGAGACAGATGGGACAAAATCTTCAAAAGTTAGACACAATGGAACAAAATCTTCTAAAGTTAGACACAATGGAACAAAATCAGAGACAAACACAGCAAAAGCTTCAAAAGTTAGATACAATGGAACAAAAGCTTCAAAAGTTAGACTCAGTGGAACATATGCTTGAACAAACACGTGAAGATTTAACTACTGAGTTACATAAAATAGAATCGAAATGTCAGAAAGTCTGTAATGACGTAAAAACACAAATTTGTGAGCATTTCCAACCTATTTTTTCGCGTCATGAGAATGTATTACAGAATCACGAAGCAGCCATAAAAGAGCTGCAAACCATTGTTCATGAAAATCATGAGACCTTGTGGGCTAAAATTGACTCAGTTGCATCTACCGATTCGGTTACGCAACTGGCAAAAACTCAGGAAAACTTAAAGAACACAGTAGATTCGATTTCAACACAAATGGACACTCTGAAACTTGGTTCAGAAAAACACACTGAGGAAATGTGGTCACTATCGGAGAAAGTAGCCAAACTTTCGGATCAGGTCACTAACTTATCTACAAAGGTAGATGATGATCTGAATGACACAAGACCCGTAGTCTTCACTGACACAGAAGAGTATGAACAAATTAGAAAATTCAAACAAAATCAAAATCAAATCAATACACAGTACAAAAGAGAAATCCGGGAAGTACAAGATCAGCTGACACAGGTAATACAAGAATTACGTATTTCAGAGGACACTCGCGCCCCAATACGGGAAGAGGAACTTAGAAATACGGAAAAGCCACAAAATAATAACACAGGGCATTTCGGTAATTATGAAAGAAATTGGCAAGGTACACCGAATTTTGAGATGGAACCGCCGACACGACGTAACAATGACCGATATGTGACTCGCCGACATGATGATTTTGACTATAAGCTGTTCATTACTACACGTAAATTCAAAACATTTAAGAATTCTGGCAACGACATTCATCCACAAGCGTGGCTCCATCAATTCTCTCATTGTTTTCCTCCCAACTGGTCATTAGAACACAGATTAGAATTTATGTGTGGCTACTTGGAGAATGAACCAGCTGTAAGAATGCGATCGGTCATTCACGATTGTCACAGTGAAGGAGAATTTTACCATGCGTTCCTCTCAGCATATTGGTCACAAGCTACACAAGATCGCGTAAAAC
Organism: Schistocerca cancellata; assembly: GCF_023864275.1. Lineage (NCBI taxonomy): Eukaryota > Metazoa > Arthropoda > Insecta > Orthoptera > Acrididae > Schistocerca > Schistocerca cancellata. The sequence goes on from NC_064632.1 coordinate 566,968,270, forward strand.
ATAGCATCATGATGATGAAACACTTTGAACAATCTGAATTTTCCAGTCTTGTCAAATATTTTGAAGACATGTTGCACAAGAATCAATACCTGTCAAACCCATACAGCCCCTCAGAACTCATCCGCATTTGCTTAATTAAACTGCCCGAACATTTGAGACATATTATTTTAGCAGGACGTTGCAAAGACGACATTGAAGCTTTTCAGGGACTGTTACAAGAACTGGAAATTGACACAGACAGTCGCGGGATGCGAAAACGGGAAAACAATCACTACAGGGCACATCCGTCACAATTCCGTGACGACAGAAATAATAACTGGACGCGACAAGGCTATTCTCACCACACAAATCGTGACCAAAATCGACACCACCCGTATGACAACCGTTGGCAGAGGAGTAATAATTACAGGGAAAGATCACCTCTCCGCAGTAATGACTATCACAGAGACAATCAGAGAAACAGACAATATGGAAACCAAAACAATTATTATCAAGGGAGACAGAATAACTTCAGACGCAACGGTCCACCACGCAGTTACGATTCCGGGAGAATTTCTCCACCACATGAACGACAAACAAGAAACTGTGTAAACTACCGGCAAAACGACAGACGTGAATTTCATCAGAGCTGGCGAGCTTTAACCAGAGCTGGGCCCTCTGGGCAAGGCGAATTTGTGGATGTTAGGCCTCCTAATCCCAGTAACGGCGCGCGCCAACAAAGAAACAGACAATGACTCGCACCACAGGCAGGCACCTGCGCCCGCTGGCTCCGAGAAAAATAACATTGACGCTAACCTTGAGCAAAATTCCCGTATTCTTTACGGACGAATACCACATGATAATTGCGTTGAAGTTGAAACTCTGCGTACTAGGAAGAGTAAAGGTTTACACCACATTTCTCATGTAAAACCATTTATTGACAGATAATCTGCTTTTTAACTTAGTCTTTGCAATTTTCACTTCACGCTACTTGTACAATTTGTCACACTGAGAAACTGTTAACATGCAACTATGTTTTAAAGCTAACTAACCATCCAGTCAAGAACCAAGAGAAATTATTTAAACAGAAATTACGAATGCATTGTTATTGCGAACAGACGACACAGTGTAATTGTGTGTGTACATTCTTGCTTGTTAGTTGCACGATTAGAACATTTACCAGCACTGCTAATGAAATTTTCATGCAACATTTTGGTTTGCTTGAGAGTGGATTCAGGATTTGAAGTACTTTCTGTGAGATTCAAGATGACTTAGTATTTGGTTTCTTTGACAGCTACACGATTATATCACGATGTTACTAATGAGTGACAATTTACAATGTGCTTTTGCGGTGTATCTGTTTGATATCTGCACAGTTTTTTCTGAATTCTTCTATAAAGTGAGACATGTTTTAGTGGTGACTTTTGTGCTATTGCTACAAGGAGACAGCCTTTTCCGTAGGACAACAATACGTTACAGCACAGTACTTTCCTCATCACGGCAATAAGCGTAATAACTAAGAAATCTATACGCAAAGCATTTCACTTTTGTGTATCATGAGGTAAGTACATTGACTTCTGCAGAACTTAGCTTTCGGAGGACAATAACTACGACACTTCCCAGAGATTATCTTACAGCAAGACGCATATTTAGCGCTACAGGACACGTATTTGAGTGATTAATTTTGTACTTAAAACATTTATTTTTAAAGAGTTTTGAATTACAAAGAAAGTTTTTCGTGATACATTTCATTCCATTGCTGTAAGCTATAACACCTGAGGGTATAATTACAATAAACCTCAGGGGGGTACACAACTACTTTGTGTACCATGTGTTTGGCAAGCACAAGGAGCCCTAGCTAATATGGTATTTGCTTATACAATTTAACACATCGGTACCATATTTCTCTAACACATAAATTACACAGCTATCTGATCATTTAACTGAGAGAGGCAAATCTTTTTTACTACGTCAGTGACAGATGTTTACGCAATTGCACAGTTGGGTAACTTCACACTTACGAAATTGTATTTTGTCTGTACTGTGTGAACTGTTCATATTTTTTGGTACCATTGTGATACTATGAAAGCTTTGAATGATGTATTTGGTGTGAGATCATGATTTTTAAAGTACGTTTGAGGTAGATGACACTACTGAAATGAGCAGAGAATTTTCTTTAGATTTTGAAACAATTGCAGAAAGCTACGACGTTTTTGAGATTTGACTGAGGTGTTATGGTGTTATTTTTACGATGACTATGTGTATTATGCTGTTGCGGTATGTTTATGATCAATAAGCTGATGCTATATGAGTTATTTGAGTATGCTATGTATCTGTTATGATGAAATATTGAAGAAGTGTCGACGAATAAGGTAAGGAATAATGAGTAGTGGTTAGGGACTCTGGTTTGTGAAAAAGGTTGTTGGAAACCAAGAATCGTACTTTAAGAGTTATGAAATGTATGTAAATGCGTGAATGTATTACAATGCCGACGAAAATTTTTTGGACTCTGTTATGTCAATTGGATTTTGTCTCTACAGATTTGTAACGCAAATTCTTGACCTGTGAAATATTTTTATATGAGACTGTCACTGTAGCGGAAACTGCTGTCGTAAATATTTCCGTAAGAAAGTTAAGTGACCACCTGCACATAATACGACGTGGGCACCCAGGTGTGTCAGACACCTGGAGAACAAGCCTTTTCAGACGCTCAGGTAGAAAAGAAAGCCATTAGCGTGTTACTTGAAAACATATGATTTTTGTAATGCGTTGTGGGCACACAGCTGTGTCAAACACCTGGAGAATAAGCCATTAGGATGTGCCTTTCATCGCTAATGCGACACCCTCGTTACTTATAAATTTATGATATTTACTGAAATGCCTAACAAAATGACAAGAAATATTTTTACATCTGCACACCTGATTATGACAAGTGTCTTTCTACGAGAGTTGAGAGCCATTAACTTATGAAATGAAATGTCACATGACTACTGAATGATATTTTTATGCTTTGGTTTGTGTAATTGCTTATTTCATTTGATATCTGGTTTCCAGCTGTGTTGCAGCATTGCTTTTATAAAATGTGATGCGTTTGCTAATGTGAACTCTTTCTGTCAACAGATCTATTAAATGATAATTTTGTAATCCACATTCTTTAAAAAAGGAGCACTTGGAAAGGAAAGAACAATAAGAAGTAACTAGTAACAGTAACACTTAAATTTCTTTTCAGGTACATGGTAATATTTTTTTTACAATCAGTTGTTATGGTGCACCACTTTAATTACATAGACATTAAGATGTGAATATGCATTTCCCTTGTCTGCATTGTTGTTTCCTGTAATATTTTTTCTGCTTGAGCTATGTCATGTTTAGGTATAAGTTGCTGCTGTTTGTCAGGCATAGTGTTACTGAATTTGACTTTGTGTTACTCTTCTAAGCTAGTTTTTCTTGTTTCCTGCATTGCCTTATATTAGTTGTAATATTGCACTTGCTTTGCTAATTTATGCTGCTTGCTTTGCCATTTCTATATTTTGTCATTGATGTTTGTGTTAATTATTTTTTTTTTTTGCTGCATTGCCTCGTCCCTTGGTATATATATCTGAGCTCAGTAGATTTAAGTTAGCTTAAGAGGGGGTAGACTATATAAGAAACTGACTATGGAGAATAGGTAAAGAATGCATTGCGAAGAAAGATTTGGGCCCCAATGAGTATTGTACAATCAGAAATAATTATTTTGAAAGAAATATGAATAGCATACAGGAACGAGGTATAGGTAGGATTTTCTTGTAAATAAATGATGGGGTAAGCAATATGTGAACATATAAATACAGAAAGCATGCTTAGATAGGATTTTTTTGGTGGAAGCAAAGGTTGAAATAAGACGAACGATCAATGGAATGAAGGGAGATCTCCAAGCAAAATACTGCAGTAAAACAAACCCTGTCCTTTCCTCTTTGCTGTTTTTTCCCAATATGTAATTGTGTGTTGTCCTTTCCTTTTGGTGTTATCCCACTATGTGTTTGGGTACCCGTGTGTATTTGTGTTTTTCCTGTCTTTATGTGTTTAGCTGATGAGAGCTATGTTGTAGAATTTTTCTAATACTCTGTTATTTTCTTTGTAAAGATGCTTAGACTTTATTTATTCTGTTTTGTTTTAATGCTCATGTGTGAAGTTGAATTTTTAAAAGTGATTCTGATCTTTTATGTATGTACTCATGTCATCATTCCTGTAACACTGATGTATATGTTTATTTCTATTGTTTTGTAAAGCCCCTATTACTACAAATGTTATCTGTATTATTATGTTTTTAATGATGTATTTTGTACCTTTGTAATTGTATTCTTATGTTATAATATTGTGATTGACACCAGTTCATCTAATCAAGTAACTTGGAAGTTCCATTTCACTGCACACATTTCTGTTGGTCATAGTATATGGACGATATGTGAGAAGTAGGGACTGTTAGTGTTTGCACGTGTGTTAATAATTCAGCAAGGGACTGGATAACAGCATTGCTGGTTCTAAGGACAATTCCCAAAAACTTTGTGAATGCACAAGTGGTGGTATATGGACTTACTATCTTCTCTGCAAGCCTCTTCGATGGTGATTGTGCACCTGCACAGTCGCAGCAGATGGCTGCTGGCCATCTCTACAAGGACTACAGTGGGCCTGTCCACAACTTCTACAAGGACTACAGTGGGTCTGCATCTCTGGTGGCCCACCAATACTCTCTACCAGGACTGCAGTGGGTCTGCTCAGTGATGACCTACCTACCAATATTCGTCAGAACTTCGAATGACTCTGCTGTGGGTTTGCTCCATTGTGGCCCATTACCTGTCAGCATTTCAAGAGTCAGCACTGTCTTTCCGTTGGAAGGACAACACTACTTCTTCAAGACTGCATGGAAATCCACTACTTCTATGTGCAATTTCTTTTACTAATGAGACTTTGTGAAAAACAAAAACTGTAATTACTATTATGATGAACAATCTGGACTGTCTTTATTGACTGTGAAAAAAATTTTAGCTGTTGACCAACATTGTATAAATAAGTGTGTGCATTTGATATCTTTGTTATTGTAATTATGAAAAATTTTATCAAATCATTATTGGCCACTGGCCAAAAACATTTGTAAAATTTTTTGTGGGGAGCATGGGGGCTATGTAAGTAGGCTGTTTATGTTTTCTTTATGTAAGTTTGCTGTTTATGTTTTCTTATTGGCAACATTACGTAGCGCTCTCTGTATGAAAATCACTGGCTGTGCTGTGTGCAGTATGTCGCTAGTTTGCATTGTTGCCTGCCATTGTTGTCATGAACTGCTATAGCTGGATGTGAACAGCAGATAGCGCTGGGCAGTTGGAGGTGAGCCGCCAGCAGTGGTGGACGTGGGGAGAGAGATGGCCGAGTTTTGATAATCTGTAAGACTGGATGTCAATTATGAATATTAAGGCAAATACATTGTTTGTTCTCTAATAATATCTTTCATTTGCTAACTATCCCTATCAGTAGTTAGTGCCTCCAGTAGTTTGAATCTTTTATTTAGCTGGCAGTAGTGGCACTCGCTGTACGACATATGAAACGTCCCCTTTGAACAATTTTACATGTGAAACGTCCACTTAGAACAATTATACAAGCCTGTGCTTAACCTGACACACAATATTATTTAGCGCAACGCAATCTGACTTTCAATAACCCCTACAAAACAATGGCCCTGACTAACTTTAACCTATACCTTTTACAAATCACTTACCTCACAAAAATCTTCGCTACTCAAGCTACTGCAAAACAGCGAGCGCCACTATTGCCAGCTAAATAAAAGATTCAAACCACTGAAGGTACTAACTACTGATAGGGATAGTTAGCAAATGAAAGATATTAATAGAGAACAAACAATGTATTTACCTTAATATTCATAATTGACATTCAGTCTTACAGATTATCAAAACTCCGCCATCTCTCTCCCCACGTCCACCACTGCTGGCGGCTCACCTCCAACTGCCCAACGCTATCTGCTGTTCACATCCAGCTATAGCAGTTCATGACAACAATGGCAGGCAACAACGCAAACTAGCGACATACTGCACACAGCACAGCCAGTGATTTTCACACAGAGAGCGCTACGTAACGTTGCCAATAAGAAAACATAAACAGCAAACTTACATAAAGAAAACATAAACTGCCTACTTACATAGCCCCCATGCTCCCCACAAAAAATTTTACAAAATGTTTTCGGCCAGTGGCCAATACAGATTTGAAAAAATTTTTCATAATTACAATAACAAAGATATCAAATGCACACACTTATTGATACAATGTTGGTCAACAGCTAAAATTTTCTCACAGTCCATAAAGACAGTCCTGATCGTTCATCATAATAGTAATTACAGTTTTTTTTCACAAAGTCTCATTAGTAAAAGAAATTGCACACAGAAGTAGTGGATTTCCATGCAGTCTTGAAGAAGTAGTGTTGTCCTTCCAACGGAAAGACAGTGCTGACTCTTGACATGCTGATAGGTAATGGGCCACAACAGAGCAAACCCACAGCAGAGTCATTCGAAGTTCTGACGAATATTGGTAGGTAGGTCATCACTGAGCAGACCCACTGCAGTCCTGGTAGAGAGTATTGGTGGGCCACCAGAGATGCAGACCCACTGTAGTCCTTGTAGAGATGGCCAGCAGCCATCTGCTGCGACTGTGCAGGTGCACAATCACCATCGAAGAGGCTTGCAGAGAAGATAGCAAGTCCATATACCACCACTTGTGCATTCACAAAGTTTTTGGGAATTGTCCTTAGAACCAGCAATGCTGTTATCCAGTCCCTTGCTGAATTATTAACACACGTGCAAACACTAACAGTCCCTACTTCTCACATATCGTCCATATACTATGACCAACAGAAATGTGTGCAGTGAAATGGAACTTCCAAGTTACTTGATTAGATGAACTGGTGTCAATCACAATATTATAACATAAGAATACAATTACAAAGGTACAAAATACATCATTAAAAACATAATAATACAGATAACATTTGTAGTAATAGGGGCTTTACAAAACAATAGAAATAAACATATACATCAGTGTTACAGGAATGATGACATGAGTACATACATAAAAGATCAGAATCACTTTTAAAAATTCAACTTCACACATGAGCATTAAAACAAAACAGAATAAATAAAGTCTAAGCATCTTTACAAAGAAAATAACAGAGTATTAGAAAAATTCTACAACATAGCTCTCATCAGCTAAACACATAAAGACAGGAAAAACACAAATACACACGGGTACCCAAACACATAGTGGGATAACACAAAAGGAAAGGACAGGGTTTGTTTTCAGTGTAACATTTGGTACTGCAGTCCACCCCACAACTTCATTCGATAGATCTTTCGTCTTACTTCAACATTTGTTTCCACCAAAAAAATCCTATCCAAGCATGCTTTCTGTATTTATATGTTCACATATTGCTTACCTCATCATTTATTTACAAGAAAATCCTACCTATACCTCGTTCCTGTATTCTATTCATCTTTCTTTCAAAATAATTATTTCTGATTGTACAATACTCATTGGGGCCCAAATCTTTCTTCGCAATGCATTCTTTACCTATTCTCCATAGTCAGTTTCATATATAGTCTACCCCCTCTTAAGCTAACTTAAATCTACTGAGCTCAGATATATATACCAAGGGACGAGGCAATGCAGCATGACAACAAATCAACACAAACAGAAATGACAAAAAATGCAAATTGGCAAAGCTAGCAGCATAAATTAGCAAAAGTCAAATTCAATAACACTATGCCTGGCAAACAGCAGCAACTTATACCTAAACATGACATAGCGCAACCAGAAAAAATATTACAGTAAAAACAACAATGCAGACAAGGGAAATGCATATTCACATCTTAATGTCTATGTAATTGAAGTGGTGCACCATAACAACTGATTGTAAAAAAAAATATTACCATGTACCTGAAAAGAAAATTAAGTGTTACTGTTACTAGTTACTTCTTATTGTTCTTTCCTTTCCAAGTGCTCCTTTTTTAAAGAATGTGGATTACAAAATTATCATTTAATAGATCTGTTGACAGAAAGAGTTCACATTAGCAAATGCATCTCATTTTATAAAAGCAATGCAGCAACACAGCTGGAAACCAGATATCAAATGAAATAAGCAATTACGCAAACCAAAGCATAAAAATGTCATTCAGTAGTCATGTGACATTTCATTTCATAAGTTAATTGCTCTCAACTCTCGTACAAAGACTCTTGTCATAATCAGGTGTGCAGATGTAAAAATATTTCTTGTCATTTTGTTAGGCATTTCAGTAAATATCATAAATTTTTAAGTAACGAGGGTGTCGCATTAGCGATGAAAGGCACATCCTAATGGCTTATTCTCCAGGTGTTTGACACAGCTGTGTGCCCACAACGCATTACAAAAATCATATGTTTTCAAGTAGCGAGCGTGTCGCATTAGCGATGCCCTCTACAAAGGAATGTCTAGGCCTCTCTTTGTCCTTCTCTTCCACCTGTGCCTCTGGCACACCCTAATGGCTTTCTTTTCTACCTGAGCGTCTGAAAAGGCTTGTTCTCCAGGTGTCTGACACACCTGGGTGCCCACGTCACATTATCTGCAGGTGGTCACTTAACTTTCTTACGGAAATATTTACGACAGCAGTTTCCGCTACAGTGACAGTCTCATATAAAAATATTTCACAGGTCAAGAGTCCCTACCCACTATTCATTACTCCTTACCTTATTCGTCGACACTTTTTCCATATTTCATCATAACAGATACATAGCATAATCAAATAACTCATATAGCATTAGCTTATTGATCATAAACTTACCTCAGCAGCATAATACACATCGTCGTCGAAAAAATAACATCATAAAACCTCAGTCAAATCTCAAAATCGTCGTATCTTCCTCCAATAATTTCAAAACCTAACAAAATTCTCTGCTTATATCAAAGGTGTCATCTGCCTCAAACGTACTTTAAAATCATTCTCCCTTACCAAATACATCATTCAAAGCTCTCATAGTATCACAATGGTTCCAAAAAAATATGAACAGTGCACAAAGTACAGACAAAGTACAATTTCTTAAGTGTGAAGTAATCCAACTCTGTAATGGCGTAAACATGTGTCACTGACGTAGTAAAAGGATGTTTGTTTCTCTGTTAAATGATCAGATAGGTGTGTAATTTATGTGTTAGAGAAATATGGTACCGATGTGTTAAATTGTATAAGCAAATACCATATTAGCTAGGGCTCCTTGTGCTTGCCAAACACATGGTACACAAAGTAGGCGTGTACCCCCCTGAGGTTTATTGTAATTGTATCCTCAGGTATTACAGATTACAGCAATGGAATGAAATGTATCACGAAAAACTTTCTTTGTAATTCAAAAATCTCTAAAAATAAATGTTTTAAGTACAAAATTAATCACTCAAATACGTGTCCAGTAGCGCTAAATGTGCGTCTTGCTGTAAGATAATCTCTGGGAAGTGTCGTAGTTATTGTCCTCCGAAAGCTAAGTTCTGCAGAAGTCAATGTACTTACCTCATGATAAACAAAAGTGAAATGCTTTGCGTATAGATAACTTAGTTATTATGCTTATTGTTGCGATGAAGAAATTACTGTGCTGTAAAGTATTGTTGTGCTGCGGAAAAGGCTGTCTCCTTGTAGCAATAGCACAAAAGTCACCACTAAAACATGTTTTACTTTACAGAAGAATTCAGAAAAACTGTGCAGATATCAAACAGATACACCGCAAAAGCAACATTGTAAATTGTCACTCATTAGTAACGTCGTGATATAATCGTGTAGCTGTCACACAAACCAACCACTGTGTCATCTGGCATTTCACAGAAAGCACCAAATCCAGAATCCACTCGTAAGCAAACCAAAATGTTGCATGTTAACAGTTTCTTAAGTCTGACAAATTGTACAAGTAGCGTGAAGTGAAAATTGCAAAGACTAAGTTAAAAAGCAAATTATATGTCAATAAATGGTTTTACATGAGAAATGTGGTGCAATCTTTTACCCTTTGCTCTTTTCAGTACGCAGAGTTTCAACTTGAATGCAAGTATCATGCGGTATTCGTCCGTAAAGAATACGGGAATTTTGCTCAAGGTTAGCGTCAATGTTATTTTTCTCGGAGCCAGCCGGCGCACGCAGCTGCCTGCGGTGCGAGTCATTGTCTGTTTCTTTGTTGGCGCGCGCCGTTACTGGGATTAGGAGGCCTAACTTCCATAAATTCGCCTTGCCGAGAGGGTCCAGCTCTGTTTAAAACTCGCCAGTTCTGATGCAGTTCAGGTCTGTCGTTACGATCATATCGTCTGTCGTCATGTCGGTAGTTTACATAGTTTCTTTCTTGTCTGTCATGTGGTGGAGAATTTCTGCCTGAGTCGTAACTGCGTGCTGGACCGTTGCGTCTAAAGTTATTCTGTCTCCCTTGATAATAATTGTTTTGGTTCCCATATTGTCTGTTTCTCTGATTGTCTCTGTGATAGTCATTACCGCGGAAAGGTGATCTTTCCCTGTAACTATTACTCTGCCAACGGTTGTCATACGGGTGGTGTCTATTTTGGTCACGATTTGTGTGTTGAGAATAGCCTCGTCGCGTCCAGTTATCGTTTCTGTCGTCACGGAATTGTGACGGATGTGACCTGTAGTGATTGTTTTCCTGTTTTCGCATCCCGCGACTTTCTGTGTCAATTTCTAATTCTTGCAACAGTCCCTGAAAAGCTTCAATGTCGTCTTTGCAACGTCCTGCTAAAATAATATGTCGTAAATGTTCAGGCAGTTTGATTAAGCAAATGCGGATCAGTTCTGAGGGGCTGTATGGGTTTGACAGGTACTGATTCTTGTGCAACATGTCTTCAAAATATTTGACAAGACTGGAAAATTCAGATTGTTCAAAGTGTTTCATCATCATGATGCTATGTTTTACGCGATCTTGTGTAGCTTGTGACCAATATGCTGAGAGGAACGCATGGTAAAATTCTCCTTCACTGTGACAATCGTGAATGACCGATCGCATTCTTACAGCTGGTTCATTCTCCAAGTAGCCACACATAAATTCTAATCTGTGTTCTAATGACCAGTTGGGAGGAAAACAATGAGAGAATTGATGGAGCCATGCTTGTGGATGAATGTCGTTGCCAGAATTCTTAAATGTTTTGAATTTACGTGTAGTAATGAACAGCTTATAGTCAAAATCATCATGTCGGCGAGTCACATATCGGTCATTGTTACGTCGTGTCGGCGGTTCCATCTCAAAATTCGGTGCACCTTGCCAATTTCTTTCATAATTACCGAAATGCTCTGTGTTATTATATTGTGGCTTTTCCGTATTTCTATTTCCCTCTTCCAGTATTGGGGCGCGAGTGTCCTCTGAAATACGTAATTCTTGTATCACCTGCGTCAACTGATCTTGTACTTCCCGGATTTCTCTTTTATACTGTGTATTAATTTGATTTTGATTTTGTTTGAATTTTCTTATTTGTTCATAGTCTTCTGTGTCAGTGAAGGCTACGGGTCTTGTGTCATTCAGATCATCATCTACCTTTGTAGATAAGTTAGTGACCTGATCCGAAAGTTCAGCTACTTTCTCCGATAGTGAACACATTTCCTCAGTGTGTTTTTCTGAACCAAGTTTCAGAGTGTCCATTTGTGTTGAAATCGAATCTACTGTGTTCTTTAAGTTTTCCTGAGTTTTTGCCAGTTGCGTAACCGAATCGGTAGATGCAACTGAGTCAATTTTAGCCCACAAGGTCTCATGATTTTCATGAACAATGGTTTGCAGTTCTTTTATGGCTGCTTCGTGATTCTGTAATACATTCTCATGACGCGAAAAAATAGGTTGGAAATGCTCACAAATTTGTGTTTTTACGTCATTACAGACTTTCTGACATTTCGATTCTATTTTATGTAACTCAGTAGTTAAATCTTCATGTGTTTGTTCAAGCATATGTTCCACTGAGTCTAACTTTTGAAGCTTTTGTTCCATTGTGTCTAACTTTTGAAGCTTTTGCTGTGTTTGTCTCTGATTTTGTTCCATTGTGTCTAACTTTTGAAGATTCTGTTCCATTGTGTCTAACTTTAGAAGATTTTGTCCCATTTGTTGCATTAATTGTAATAACAATGCATTAGTGTCTGGAATCTGTTCCTCTACGCTTTTCGGTAGTGCATTTGCACCAGCAACATTCACATTTTGACAAGCAGAAAATGTGTCTTGACTCATTTGAGAAACCGGTGAGGACCCAAAACCGAAGTCTACAGTATTTGCAGTATTGTGTTCTGTCATTTCGGATTCCTGAGGCGAGCTGTTGCCGACCGATCGATTGCATTTATTTTTAAAGATTTTTGAATTACAAAGAAAGTTTTTCGCAATACATTTCATTCCATTGCTGTAATCTGTAATACCTGAGGATACAATTACAATAAACCTCAGGGGGGTACACGCCTACTTTGTGTACCATGTGTTTGGCAAGCACAAGGAGCCCTAGCTAATATGGTATTTGCTCATACAACTTTACACATCGGTACCATATTTCTCTAACACATAAATTACACACCTATCTGATCATTTAACAGAGAAACAAACATCCTTTTACTACATCAGTGACACATGTTTACGCAATTACAGAGTTGGATTACTTCACACTTAAGAAATTGTACTTTGTCTGCACTTTGTGAACTGTTCATAATTTTTTTGAAACCATTGTGATACTATGAGAACTTTGAATGATGTATTTGGTAAGGGAGTATGATTTTAAAGTACGTTGGAGGCAGATGACACTTTTGACATGAGCAGAGAATTTTGTTAGGTTTTGAAATTATTGGAGGAAGCTACGACGATTTTGAGATTTGACTGAGGTTTTATGATGTTATTTTTACGACGACGATGTGTATTATGCTGTTGCGGTAAGTTTATGATCCATAAGCTGATGCTATATGAGTTATTTGATTATGCTATGTATCTGTTATGATGAAATATGGAAAAAGTGTCGACGAATAAGGTAAGGAGTAATGAATAGTGGTTAGGGACTCTTGACTTGTGAAAAAGGATGTTGGAAACCAAGAATCGTACTTTAAGAGTTATGAAATGTGTGTGTAAATGCGTGAATGTATCACAATGCAAGCGAAAATATTTTGGACACTGTCATATCAATAGCATTTTTTTTCTACAGATTTGTAACGCAAATTCTTGACCTGTGAAATATTTTTATATGAGACTGTCACTGTAGCGAAAACTGCTGTCGTAAATATTTCCGTAAGAAAGTTAAGTGACCACCTGCACATAATGCGACGTGGGCACCCAGGTGTGTCAGACACCTGGAGAACAAGCCTTTTCAGACGCTCAGGTAGAAAAGAAAGCCATTAGGGTGTGCCAGAGGCACAGGTGGAAGAGAAGGACAAAGAGAGGCCTATACCCCTGTTTATGACATTCCTTTGTAGAGGGCATCGCTAATGCGACACGCTCGTTACTTGAAAACATATGATTTTTGTAATGCGTTGTGGGCACACAGCTGTGTCAAACACCTGGAGAACAAGCCATTAAGGTGTGCCTTTCATCGCTAATGCGACACCCTCGTTACTTAAAAACATATGATTACTCGCACTTTGTGCTAATTATTGAAATGCTTATGAATTGACAAGAAATATTTTTACATCTGCACACCTGATTATGACAAGAGTCTTTGTACGAGAGTTGAGAGCAATTAACTTATGAAATGAAATGTCACATGACTACTGAATGATATTTTTATGCTTTGCTTTTCGTAGTTGCTTATTTCATTTGATGTCTGGTTTCCAGCTGTGTTGCAGCATTGCTCTTATAAAATGAAATGCATTTGCTAATGTGAACTCTTTCTGTAAACAGATTTATTAATTAATTATTTTATGATCCACATTCTTTAAAAAGGAGCACTTGGAAAGGAAAGAACAATAAGAAGGAACTAGCAACAGTAAAACAAAATTTTCTTTTCAAGTACATGGTAATATTTTTTTTACAATAAGTTGTTATGGTGCACCACTTTAATTACATAGACATTAAGATGACCACTTTAATTACATAGACATTAAGATGTGAATATGCATTTCCCTTGTCTGCATTGTTGTTTTTACTGTAATATTTTTTCTGCTTGAGCTATGTCATGTTTAGGTATAAGTTGCTGCTGTTTGCCAGGCATAGTGTTATTGAATTTGACTTTTGCTAATTTCTTAATGCTGCTTGCTTCGCAAATCTGCGTTTTTTTTCATTGCTGTTTATATTAACTGTGTTATGTGATGCTGCATTGCCTCGTCCCTTGGTATATATATCTGAGCTCAGTAGATTTAAGTTAGCTTAAGAGGGGGTAGACTATATAAGAAACTAACTATGATGAATTGGACGAAATGCATTAAGAAGCTATAAGAAAATGGTTTGGCCAAAAAAAAAAAAAGGATACTGTACAGTGGAGAAAAACTATTTTTGACAGAGGAGGTGAACAGAATACAGAAAGCAGGCTTAGATAGGACTTTTGGGAATAATGATGAATGCATTCGGATGATTTTTCGCAGACGCTTCGAGCTCCGCTCATTACCACCCCGCCTTCCTCCCCCAAAAACAGGCAAACTTCCGCTCCTCGAATCATGAAAGTTATAATGCCTCATTCACCGTGCGAGCACTCGAAAGTGCACTTGCCTTGTCACGGTCTTCCGCTCCGGGGCCAGATTCTGTTCATATTCAGATGCTGAAGAACCTTTCTCCTGTGGGTAAAGGTTTTCTTCTTTGTAATTATAATCGCATCTGGATTGAGGGTAATGTTCCCAGATGCTGGCGGGAATCTATTGTTGTCCCGATTTCTAAGCCGGGGAAGGACAAGTACTTGCCTTCCCTTACCAGCTGTGGCTGTAAGGTGATGGAAAGAATGGTTAACTCTCGTTTGGTTTGGCTGCTCGAATCTAGATGCCTACTTACCAATGTACAATGTGGATTTCGTAGGCGCCGCTCTGCTGTTGACCATCTGGTTACCTTGTCGACCTTCATTATGAATAACTTCTTGCGGAAGCGCCAAACAGTGGCTGTGTTCTTTGATTTTGAGAAGGCTTACGACACCTGTTGGAGGGCGAGCATTCTCCGTACCCTGCATACATGGGGCCTTCCCGGTCGCCTCCCCTTTATATTCGTGCATTTTTAATGGATCGAAAGTTCAGGGTACGTATGGGTTCTGTCCTGTCCGACGCCTTTCGCCAGGAGAATGGGGTGCCACAGGGCTCAATTTCGAGCGTCGTTTTTCTTCACCTTATTTATCAATCCAATAATGGATTGCCTCCCAGCTGATGTATCAAGGCTCCCTTTTCGTGGACGATTTTACCATCTACTGCAGCGCGCAACGTACATGTTTCCTGGAGCGTTGTCTTCAGCGTTGTCTTGACCGTCTTTACTCCTGCAGTGTCGCCAATGGCTTCCGTTTTTCTGCCGAGAATACGGTCTGTATTAACTTCTTGCGCTACAAAGAGTTTCTCCCACCGGCCTCACATCTCGGTCCAGTTGCTCTCTCATTCGTGGAGACAACAAAATTTTTAGGTCTTACATTTGACAGGAACCTTAGCTGGTCTCCGCATGTGTCATATTTGGCTGCCCGTTGTACCTGTTCCCTAAATGTCCTCCGTGTTCTCAGCGGTACGTCGAATGGGAGCGGATCGAACCGTCCTACTTGGCCTATATCGGTCGATCGTCCGCTGAAAGCTGGATTATGGGAGCTTTATACACTCCTCTGCACGGCCGTCCATCTTACGCCGCCTCAACTCTATACAACATCGGGGGTTACGTCTTGCGATCGCAGCTTTCTATACTACTCCTGTCGAGAGTCTTCATGCTGAAGCCAGTGAATTGCCACTAACCTACCAGTGCGATATACTGCTTTGTCGGTATGCCTGTCGGCTATTATCATGCCCGACCATCCGTCTTATCGTTCCTATTTTGATGACTCTCTCGACCGTCAATACGGGTCGTATTGTATCTGCCCTGCTACCCCCTGGAGTTCGCTTTCGTCGAGAGCCAAACGCCACCTTGACTCCAGGCTCAGCTTCGCGTTCACATTGACCTCAGCTCGCTCCCAAAGGAGGTTACCCCAGCTTCGGTACACCGCTCGTGGTTTGTCGAACTTTGTTTGAAGTTCATTAATACGATCTAAATTTACACAGATGACACTACGACCAATGACGGTGTCGTGTTTTTGTTAATTGTCGGGGCACGCAGTTTCTGATACCGGCTCCATGGCCATTATTCGGTCTTCACAGCTGAGCTTTTTGCCCTCTATCAGGCTGTTCTTTACATCCGCCGCCACCGACTTTCGGCTTATGTCATCTGCTCTGATTCCCTGAGCGCCATCCAGAGCCTCAGAGATCCGTATTCGGTTCACCCTTTCGTGCACCTGATCTAACGCTCTCTTTAGTAGCTGGCGGAAGACGGTTCTCCGGCTACCTTTATGTGGGTTCCTCGCCATGTCGGTATCACTGGGAACGAAGCTGCAGATGCCGCGGCTAAGGCTGCGGTCTTCCAGCCTCGGACAGCTTCTTGTTGTGTGCCTTCATCTGATTTTAGCAGGGTCATTTGTCTGCGCATTATATCGCTGTGGCATGCCGATTGGTCTACACTTACTGAAAAGAAGCTTCGGGCCTTGAAACCTCTCCCCACTGCTTGAACGACCACGCCCTTCAAGGCGGGAGGAGGTCGTTTTGGCCCGGTTACAGATTGTACACTGCCGATTCAGCCACCGCCAAATGCTGACGGCTGCGCCGGCGCCGTTCTTCCAATGTGGGCAATTACTGACGGTCGCCACATTTTAACGTTCTGTCCGAATTTTAATACACTGCGCATTGATCTTGGCCTGCCATGTAGTCTGGATGAAAGTTTAGCGGATGACCCAGGAGCAGCTGCTCGCGTTCTTCGTTTTATCCACTTGACGAACCTGTCTAAGGATATTTGATTATGTTTTTTTCTTTTAAACCCTTGCCTGTTAATGTGTCTTTTATAGTGTTGTCCTTTTTAGTTGCTGTTTTAACATTGTGCCTCACGGTGCATTCATAATTTAGTCTGGGCGCTAATGACCACTGTAGTTGTCCGCCCTAAGACCACAAAAAAAGCACCGCAGACCATAACTCCAGGTGTAAGTCCAGTGTGTTTTCCACACAGGCCATCTACAGGCACTCAATGAGCCTCCTTCTGACCGACGTAAAGCCATCGCTGGAGCCGAGACAGAACCAACTATCATCGGAAAACTTTACAGACCTCATCACTCCCCTACAATGAGCTCTCGCTTGGAACCACTGAAGTCGCAAACGATGGCGGTTCGGTGTCAGTGGTACGCACGCTACAAAGCGTCATGCTCGGAGCTGTCCTTGAAGTAACCCATTTGTAACAGTTTTGTGTCACTACGGTGCCAATTGTTGCTCAGATTGTAGCGGCAGATGCAGGACGATGCGCCACAGCCGTACGCCGAACGCGATGGTCTACCTCGTCGGTTGGTTGGTTAGTTTTGGGGAAGGAGACCAGACAGCGAGGTCATCGGTGTCATCGGGTTAGGGAAGGACGGGGAAGGAATTCGGCCGTGCCCTTTGAAAGGAACCATCCCGGCATTTGCCTGAAGCGATTTATGGAAATCACGGAAAACCTAAATCAGGATGGCCGGACGCTACCTCGTCGGTAGCGCCAGTCCGGATCCCGGTCTTCTCGTGACTACCGCTGCCATCAGTAAGTGTACAATGGCTACATTTCTGTCAAGTGTTTCTGCGTCATCGCAGATAAAACATTCAGCTTCTGATAGGTATTTTACAGGACTTTGTTCGGTCAGTGAGAAGCTGACAATGGCGTCCTTGTCGCCTAAAAGGCATTCTTGTCTAACATCAACTCACCACGTCCAATGTCAGACTAACGCTCATTACCGTTCGAGCGTGCACTTCATGTAAACCCTAGCTGCATCCTCCTTTTTTGATCACTCTCTCAATCGTCAATACGGGTTGTATGTATCTGCCCTGCTATCCCCTGGAGTTCGCTTTCATCGCCTCCTTCAGCAACTTGATTTTCCACTCCCTGCAACTCTTGTGCGACTTGGTGTGAAATTAGAAGAGACATAACTTTCGGTACAGCGCGTCTATCAACTTCCGTTTAAGTCGCATAACTCCCTCTTGGTGTTGCGATTTTCTTTTACTGTCAATGTACGTGCCTTTTCCACACGTGCCCTCCTAACAAAGACAAGTGACGTGCAGATTTTAAGGAATCTGTAGACTGTCTATAGAAGAGATCGCAGACAGAACACCTGTGTGTCGCACTTGACTGCTTCTAAGATATGTAGGATTCCCACTAGCTTAGATGAAACGGATATATCGAAGTGATTCGGAGTCGTGAATCTATAGACGTGAGAAGAGATTCATATAGTGAAACTTCATTTGGAAGGTTAGGAGAACCTGAGTTTGCGACAGATTGCAGAATAATCCTACATTGACCAACATACATTTTGCGTAACGACCGTGACAAGGTAAAAGAAGCATGTAAACAGTCGTTTTTCCCGTACGCGATTTCATAGCAGAGTAGGAAAGGTGATAGCTGCTAGGGGTACAAGTATCCTAGACCACGCAACTTACGGTGGCTCGTGGAGTCCGTACATGGGTGTAGATGTAGATCGTAAAAATTGTCCAACTCTCGGATATTCTTGGGGAATTAATGCGGCAAGATAACAGAAGGAAGAGGTTTAATGAGTTTAATATCCTAATGTTGAGATATGGGAGTATGGCGCCATTGCCGATGGTGACCACCTGATATTAGAAGTTGCGTAAGAGCACTGTGTAATCAGTGAGGTGTTGAGCTGTGTCACGCAGTACGAACATGTGTAATTGTAATTTACTTTAATGTAAATACATTAGCTATTAGTAATAGTATGATATGGTGATTTATGTGTTGTTGTGTTGACTCGTTGTGTCTCCAGAGTTTCTATACGTCTTGTGAAATGCCTGGGCTAGAAGGACACAGTGGATTAGGTTGCGGAAAGGGGCCAAATTGAGTTCCTGTCAGTTGCACTCAACACTCAAAGGTTATTTATCAACACACAATATTACAACAAGGATGCAAACACTAAAAACTTTAATCGATCTCCTTTGATTAACTTTAGATCACTGAAGGCCACATTCAAAATCAAAGACATAAGGCTTAAGCAAAGTTGAAATACGAGGTTCTTCTGGAGGTCTGACCCAAGAATATTTTCTAAATCTTCAATCTAATCTGCTAAAGGCCTTAGCAAATTAATTTTGATGGAACTAGGCTGGAGACCGCATTTTAAGCAATACTAAAACTCGGCTGAAAGCCGCTCACCAACAAATAATTTAACGGCTTAAGCCCTACAAAGAAGAGTTTCAATTGTAAAGGGCAGATGTCCGCATCTTAAAACATTTCATATAAAATAAAGAATAACAATCTCATGCCTTAAGGGCAGCACAAGGCCATTAATTTGAGATATTGGTACTCGGCTGAAAGCCACACATGACCCAAATAACTAAAATCCAAACAGGGAAATTACTACATAACACACAGGGAACGGCGCTCAGAAAGTTTCCAAACGTCGGCCTTGGAATGTAACACGAACGGCCGTTTAGGTGAGGCAGGCAGCCTGTCCAACGCCTTCTTAATCTGGAGGCAATGCAGCTGACCGACAGCCGACCGACCAGTCAACCAGATTAGTTACGCTCCACGCAACCAGCAAAACGCCCACAAGATATCAATACACGACACACAGAATATTGGCGCCCACAACGACCAAAAACACCTCAGCTGTCGAACAACACGATGAGGAAAATACACTGTCTAAAATTACGTCAACGACCAGGGCAGGTAACCGGAACTTCAACAGCCACAAGGCCGAAGACACCGCTTGTGAACTTCAACAACAGGGAAGAAATTTAGTTAAATTTCACAGGAAGACGGCTGGGATCTTAGCCGACTTCTACATCTACATCTACATTTATACTCCGCAAGCCACCCAACGGTGTGTGGCGGAGGGCACTTTACGTGCCACTGTCATTACCTCCCTTTCCTGTTCCAGTCGCGTATGGTTCGCGGGAAGAACGACTGTCTGAAAGCCTCTGTGCGCGCTCTAATCTCTCTAATTTTACATTCGTGATCTCCTCGGGAGGTATAAGTAGGGGGAAGCAATATATTCGATACCTCATCCAGAAACGCACCCTCTCGAAACCTGGCGAGCAAGCTACACCGCGATGCAGAGCGCCTCTCTTGCAGAGTCTGCCACTTGAGTTTGTTAAACATCTCCGTAACGCTATCACAGTTACCAAATAACCCTGTCACGAAACGCGCCGCTCTTCTTTGGATCTTCTCTGTCTCCTCCGTCAACCCGATCTGGTGCGGATCCCACACTGATGAGCAATACTCAAGTATAGGTCGAATGAGTGTTTTGTAAGCCACCTCCTTTATTGATGTACTACATTTTCTAAGGACTCTCCCAATGAATCTCAACCTGGTACTCGCCTTACCAACAATTAATTTTATATGATCATTCCACTTCAAATCGTTCCGCACGCATACTCCCAGATATTTTACAGAAGTAACTGCTACCAGTGTTTGTTCCGCTATCATATAATCATACAATAAAGGATCCTTCTTTCTATGTATTCTCAATACATTACATTTGCCTATGTTAAGGGTCAGTTGGCATTCCCTGCACCAAGTGCCTATCCGCTGCAGATCTTCCTGCATTTCGCTACAATTTTCTAATGCTGCAACTTCTCTGTATACTACAGCATCATTCGCGAAAAGCCGCATGGAACTTCCGACACTATCTACTAGGCCATTTATATATATTGTGAAAAGCAATGGTCCCATAACACTCCCCTGTGGCACGCCAGAGGTTACTTTAACGTCCGTAGACGTCTCTCCGTTGATAACAACATGCTGTGTTCTGTTTGCTAAAAACTCTTCAATCCAGCCACACAGCTGGTCTGATATTCCGTAGGCTCTTATTTTGTTTATCAGGCGACAGTGCGGAACTGTATCGAACGCCTTCCGGAAGTCAAGAAAAATAGCATCTACCTGGGAGCCTGTATCTAATATTTTCTGGGTCTCATCATAAAGCGAGTTGGGTCTCACACGATCGTTGTTTCCGGAATCCATGTTGATTCCTACATAGTAGATTCTGAGTTTCCAAAAACGACATGATACTCGAGCAAAAAACATGTTCTAAAATACTACAACAGATCGACGTCAGAGATATAGGTCTATAGTTTTGCGCATCTGCTCGACGACCCTTCTTGAAGACTGGGACTACCTTAAATGCACACCCGTTGTTGCTCGCGGGAATGTCCAAAAGGCGACGACCAGGATCAAACGAAGAAGTGTAAACAGTTGAGGCTCGATAGTAAGTTAAGTGAGGACTCAACTTTCATGTCCAAGATCGGTGGGCGCAAGCAGCACCTCACAGTCCAACCGCACGTGCACGCCGCCAGTGGCTGCAGCCCGACTCCGCGCGACTGGAGCTTGCTTTCTGCTCCACGCCAGCTGACTGACTGGACTGCTGTTCCGTCGCGACTGCACTGCTGGTGCCTCTCCCACTCACTGGCTACCCGACACACGACGACCAGGAAATGCTATCGGTCGCTCCAGAGATGGTACGACAGTGCGCTTAACGATACGCGCTACTGCCACTGCTGCTGCTGCCACTCACAGGCAAGTAAGGCAGGAAGTTAGTGAAGCCAGTAAATGGAATAAGAAAACGAGGCGGCACTACCGCAATAGAAGATGACAAACAATTAATGAGATTTTGGTAAACATTTTTGGAAAGCAGTGATCAATTATTTGTTATATTTTGACTAAAGTTCAGTCTTGATCACTCATGTATGTTTTAATGATATAGGTAACCGGTTTCGGTTCTTTCTACAGAACCATCATCAGACCTGTGGATAAATTTTAAGAAATACTAGATACCAATCTTTAAATAAAATGAAAGTGTCTAATGATGTCAAAATTTAACAAGATAAGATAAAATGAATCAATTTTATGTTATTAGTGTATTTCCTACTTTTATACTTTGACGATGGCGTCATATTATGAACGCTGATTGGCAGTTGTGAAGTAGTGTGACAGGAAGTAGGCGGAGCCTCTGCATATTTAAGCTCGTGCTCAGCACTCATAACCATCAGTTGACTGCGTAGCAGCGAGGAGAGCTCCGCCTACCATTCTAAGGGAGCCATGGGTATAATTAATTTTATTTTATCTTGTTAAATTTTGACATCATTGGACACTTTCATTTTATTTAAAGATTGGTATCTAGTATTTCTTAAAATTTATCCACAGGTCTGATGATGGTTCTGTAGAAAGAACCGAAACCAGTTACCTATATCATTAAAACATACATGAGTGATCAAGACTGAACTTTAGTCAAAATATAACAATTAATGAGATGAACACGAGCTGTGCATGACTCATCTTGATATGTTGCACATTAGATGTATAGGTGTAATGCATGTATGAAACGAGCTGGCGCCTGAAATGTAGGTCTTTCTACCCCTAAGCACAGGCCAAACTCGTCGATGTGTTGAGGCAGACCCAAGTCGATTGTCAGACAAGTTTACATTAGTAACTTGATACATATCACTTTTGTTTCCTTTTATTACTTCGTTTTATATTATTTCTAGCTAATTACGTTTCATTTATTACCTTGTATTGAATAAATTGGTATCGTCGTATTCCAGTAGAGGAGTTCATAGAAAATGCTTGCTACTTCGCAAAGAATTTTCAAGGTGTTTGATGTACTCTACGACCTGCTTCAGATTGACAGGAAAGCGGGTTTCATGATTTCTATATAGAAACAAGTATTGTATTCAGAATACAGATGTCCCACTGTTACCATCAATGAAAATTAGTGTATCAGTTCACACATCGTGTGGTATCCATAGGACCTCTGAGCTCGCTGAGCTGTACTGAAAAGACGCCCTGTGGCCCGTACCAGAACCGAACACCGACTGCCTCAGCAGCGCGCAAAATTCACGTACGTTTGATCACTCGAAGTTATGTCTTCTACCAGAGGGACTATGGGCGTAGAGGAAAGTACCCTGTGTGAATGCACAAAACGAGTAGCCAAGTGTCAGCGGGCAAAATCCGCCTCCGGTTGTTAGCGCGAACTTCCAAACTAGACGTTTCAGACAAAACAGCAGAAGGATTCAGCTTACTCCTCAAACTACGAAACCTAATCTGGGACAAAGGAGTCCCTCTGGAGAGATCGGACTGTGTACAAAACACATCTCCTGCGAATCATGACGTATTGTCTGGAGACCTGTGTAATAAATAAGAGAGAAAAAGTCAAATACTAGAATGTGAAATGAAGTTCCGTAGGTCAGCTCCACAGGAAAGCAGAAGTGACAGAGTTACGAACGAATATGTAAATAGGGACATGCACGTCACCTTGATCGTGGGAGGAAAGAAAGAGTGCTGCGAGATTGAAATGGTTACGTAAAGCGAGTGCACCGACTGGGTGGCATAGAAAGAGATGTGCAAACCGGGTTAATAAAGGTCTCAAGAGGAGTGGAGTAACGTGGGGTGCACCGGCGATAGAAAAGCTATACCCGAACAGAACCAATGGAAGCATATCTTTCACATAGTTACTACCCAGCTCGCTGGACGGAAATTCTAATGATGATGACCCCTCTGGCGTTGTTTGCAGACGTGCACTGGTGTCGTTGTTACTTTGTAATACGATATTACAATTCGGCGCCTAAACGGCGAGCTGTTCCCGTTGTATAATTATTACGTTACCGGCCTTTCCTTTTGCAACGACCATAACTCGATACGGATCCGACTCTCCCGTGCTTCAGGTTAGACCAGCTGCTGGCGCATTTGATGATAACGTCCTCCCATATGTAGAACAGCCACTCGCTACTACTCAGCTGCTGCCTTGCTTGCATGTCGTGATAAGCGTTGAGAACCTATATTGAAATCTAATTTTCCTTAAAAGAAAATGATATAAAACAGTGAAATAACAGCTGTGTTGTGACGCGTATCATCAGAAGCTAGCCAAGCTTCAGTTTGAAGAGACACTGGTGATGAATTGCGGTCATGTATCTCTCTTTGAGACATGATCGCGCAGCGCAACTGGCAGAACACTTTCCAAAGATGAAGGCTGAGATGACTTTAGTAGTTTGCATTCCGATTAAGCCAACGAATGGGTGCTTACAACAAAGGTCTATTTCAATCTAACAGTGAGAGAAAATCTTAAT
Source organism: Schistocerca cancellata (assembly GCF_023864275.1). Taxonomy (NCBI): domain Eukaryota; kingdom Metazoa; phylum Arthropoda; class Insecta; order Orthoptera; family Acrididae; genus Schistocerca; species Schistocerca cancellata. The sequence goes on from NC_064632.1 coordinate 566,992,524, forward strand.
AGAGGACTCAAATGCACTGGGAAAATACCTTTGCAATTACTCCAACCAAGTGCCACCATACCAGAGGCTCCCTACTTCCAACTACACAGTATAATCAACGAAAGATAACTTAACGTACAGATTGAAAATACAGTACTTAAAGTAAAACACAAAAGTACCAGATGATTATCCTTAACAGACATAAAACAAGAAACATCAGTCAAAAGCTACTTCGAAATGTCTGGGAAGCAGCGGCATCCACCCCTCGTTCTTCTGCAATGGACTTGTCTTCTCGCTGAGTGCTGTGTATCTGTTTGACTAAACAGAACACATAAACAATAAACGCCACAAGAATGAAAACCTCTCATGAGCGAGTACAGTAAGATCGTGGGTGGAGAAAATGTGCAAATCCATCAACATATCGAAGATGCAGATCATAACCGACTCTGCTCTAGACGACTACGAACCAAAGTAAGGGTTGCTGTGGCAGAGGATTTCAGCCTGATCAAAGCATGAGCTCATGAATGGACCCACCCAAAAACCACTGGGGGTTTGACCTGCCGCGTAAATCGTGTCACTTTTGAAAGGAATTAGAACTCAACGTGTCATGTCTACATATCTGTTATCCCAATGTTGTGAGCAGGAATCCCCACTTTGTGCATCACAGAAGACTGCCCCACGAGAGGACTTCCTGCTGGCCTCTCTGAAATCGACGGTTTACACAAATACCCTACATATTGTTTGTAACGGTTTACGTATATCATTCGCTACATTGTTAGTATCTGTGTATAACAATGTGTCTAATAACTTCACGATTTAAAAAAAATTATCGTGTAAGTCTTTTTCGTAACTAAACATACTACATCCACACTATAGTCATACTTCCTCAGGTCTTGATTTTTATTTAATTCGAAGCAGAAGTACTAATGAAACAACTGAATGAAAGATTTCAGGCCAATGTAGGATGTGACACAATCGGAAAAATATTCTAAGGTTCGTAGAGGTCGACCTCCGCATAATCGACATGTAATTGAGCTACCCGCAGATAATAGCAGTTTATGTTTTGCGTCCGCAGTGATCAGCCAAAACATTAAGACCACCTGTTTAACAGCTTGTTTGTTCGACTTCGGAACAAAATGCCTCACTGATCCTGCTTACCAAGAATCCGACAGTATGTTGGTAGGTTTGTGAAGGTATGCGGTAATACACTCCTGAAAATGGAAAAAAGAACACATTGACACCGGTGTGTCAGACCCACCATACTTGCTCCGGACACTGCGAGAGGGCTGTACAAGCAATGATCACACGCACGGCACAGCGGACACACCAGGAACCGCGGTGTTGGCCGTCGAATGGCGCTAGCTGCGCAGCATTTGTGCACCGCCGCCGTCAGTGTCAGCCAGTTTGCCGTGGCATACGGAGCTCCATCGCAGTCTTTAACACTGGTAGCATGCCGCGACAGCGTGGACGTGAACCGTATGTGCAGTTGACGGACTTTGAGCGAGGGCGTATAGTGGGCATACGGGAGGCCGGGTGGACGTACCGCCGAATTGCTCAACACGTGGGGCGTGAGGTCTCCACAGTACATCGATGTTGTCGCCAGTGGTCGGCGGAAAGGGCACGTGCCCGTCGACCTGGGACCGGACCGCAGCGACGCACGGATGCACGCCAAGACCGTAGGATCCTACGCAGTGCCGTAGGGGACCGCACCGCCACTTCCGGCAAATTAGGGACACTGTTGCTCCTGGGGTATCGGCGAGGACCATTCGCAACCGTCTCCATGAAGCTGGGCTACGGTCCCGCACACCGTTAGGCCGTCTTCCGCTCACGCCCCACCATCGTGCAGCCCACCTCCAGTGGTGTCTCGACAGGCGTGAATGGAGGGACGAATGGAGACGTGTCGTCTTCAGCGATGAGAGTCGCTTCTGCCTTGGTGCCAATGATGGTCGTATGCGTGTTTGGCGCCGTGCAGGTGAGCGCCACAATCAGGACTGCATACGACCGAGGCACACAGGGCCAACACCCGGCATCATGGTGTGCGGAGCGATCTCCTACACTGGCCGTACACCACTGGTGATCGTCGAGGGGACACTGAATAGTGCACGGTACATCCAAACCGTCATCGAACCCATCGTTCTACCATTCCTAGACCGGCAAGGGAACTTGCTGTTCCAACAGGACAATGCACGTCCGCATGTCTCCCGTGCCACCCAACGTGCTCTAGAAGGTGTAAGTCAACTACCCTGGCCAGCAAGATCTCCGGATCTGTCCACCATTGAGCATGTTTGGGACTGGATGAAGCGTCGTCTCACGCGGTCTGCACGTCCAGCACGAACGCTGGTCCAACTGAGGCGCCAGGTGGAAATGGCATGGCAAGCCGTTCCCTAGGACTACATCCAGCATCTCTACGATCGTCTCCATGGGAGAATAGCAGCCTGCATTGCTGCGAAAGGTGGATATACACTGTACTAGTGCCGACATTGTGCATGCTCTGTTGCCTGTGTCTATGTGCCTGTGGTTCTGTCAGTGTGATCATGTGATGCATCTGACCCCAGGAATGTGTCAATAAAGTTTCCCCTTCCTGGGACAATGAATTCACGTTGTTCTTATTTCAATTTTCAGGAGTGTAGATATCTAAGCACAGGTCATGTAATTCCCGTAAATAATAGATATGCGTACACGGTAATGGCGTTTGATAACAACCCAGATAGGTTTCGAAGGATTTACATCAGGAGAAGTTGGACTCACAGACATCAACGTAAGCTCACTATACTGCTCCTTAAACCAGTGTTTCATGGTTATAGCTCCGAAACACGGACAATCATACTGCTGAAAGATGGCATCGTCGTCGGAGAAGACACCAAGCATGAAGGGATGCAAATGGTTCGCAGCTGTCAGCTGTCTTCCATTACTAGCACAGGGTGCGATGCGAGCGAAGGATAATGTCTCCCGTAGTATAAAACTGCTCCCACAGCGCTGCGTTCGTGGCTTGCTGCACGTTTCGAGCCGCCATTCATCTCGATGACTGTGTTTGTGGAGAGAACCACTGACATTAACCAAAATGTGATTCGCCCGAATAGCTGACATGTTTGCACTGATCGATGGTTCAATGCCGGTGATCTCATGCTCAAAGCAGACATAATTGATGGCGCCGTTAGTTCAACATATGAACACCATTGTGCTCTATCGGGAGAGGTGCCACAGATCACCATTTATCCTCCGGTACAGAGAAAACCAGCCTCGGAAGCACACGTTCTCTGAAGTGGCGTCGACGTCCAACCGTTTAACGACTAGTGGTAGTTTCACTGTACTACGCCCCTTTCCGTAGATGCCCACGACGGTAGCACGTAAACATTCGACCAACTTGGCCGTTTTTCAGATACTCGTTCACAGGCTTTGCGTCACAGTAACCGCTTATCTCAATGGATTTCCCGATTTGCAGCGCATATTTTTGCTAGGGTGCTACCTCGTCCGTATCTGCTCCACTTTCATGCTTTTGTTGCCACGTCACGTGCACGCAACGCCACCAGGTGGCATTCAACGTCGCGGTGGGCAGTGGTCACAATGTTTTATCTTATCACTGTATATCGATGATACAATAAGCTTTAAATATTTAATTCCACGTATAAACTATATTTAGTGATGCTGTAATGCTTTCACGAAATTGTGCGAAATTATTTAGTATCTGTGCCTTAATCCACCTGTAAAAATTTCTTTACACAATTCTACAAAACTTGTAGGTAGCTGACAACAGCTAATTCTGCTCCTTCTCAGCCGACGGCCAGCTCCTTAATCTTACCAATTTTCTTTCCTTCCAATTTAGCTCCCATCGCTCCGCTACCTTTGGTTCCCTCGACCTCCAGATCGCCTGCAACCGTGTCTGGCGTTTCGGGCTCCTCTTCAAACTCCAGACCTATGCTCTCAATACCAATTTCGTCCATCTCGTTGCTTCCTCCCTCTACCGTCGTCCCTCGTATGTCACTCTCCACAATTACGTCTCCTGTATTTTCTATCCCACCGCTGGCGTGCCCCAAGGCTCCATCATTTCGTCTCTCCTCTGTCTCCTTTATACTGAGGTTATGCCCTACCTTCCCCCACCTGTTTATCTTCTCCAATTAGCTGATGACACCGCCTTCCTGGCCTTTATCCTACCCTTAAACAGTCCCAACACACCCACCACACCTACTTTGACCAGTTCACCACTTGGTGCAACCAGTGTTTCCTTCGTATCAACCCTCCAAGACCCAGGCATTCACTATAGGCTGCATGATCCGCTACTCCAGTCTACATGATTTCTACTTAACCATTTACAGTCCTCCTATCCAGCTCACTCCTACCCTAAAATACCTCACACTTGAGCTTTACCTCAATTGGACTTCCCATTTCCTTATGATCCAACACAAAGCCCGCAACAGACTCCCCCTCCTGAAACTCCTGTCCAGCCGTACATGGGGATTGCATCCTTCCACCATCATTCACATCTACAAATTCTTGATCCATCCCATCCTTTGTTATGCCAGTCACTTGGATTTCCGTCCCTCCCAGATTCTATAAAGCCCTCCAAATCCTAGAACGCCAAGCACGCTGCCTCCCCTTCTGTATCCATACGCATCCTCTATGACCTCATCCCCTTCCTCCCACTTTCTCCTTTTCCTTAAACACATCTGCACCCTGTATTTCGTCCACTGGCTCGATGCCCCCCCCCCCTAGTGTCCCCCTTCCTCTCCACCCCCAGCCCATTGCTGCACCTCTACCTTTGTGTCCCATCCTGTCACCACACCTTCCACCTCATTTCCCAAAGCAACTTTCTACTCCTCCCAGGTGATCAGCTTTGCCCTGATATACACCCCTCCTACCAACTGTAAACCCCACCTCCCTCCCCCTACTCCTCTGGGCTCACTCTCAACTTCCCTTCTCTTCTCCTGAGTAGTTTACCCCATCCTACATCCCCTCCACCTCCTATGTCCCCCTTTTGTGTCTCTGCACTTCCTCCTGCCTTGTCTTACCTCCTCATCTACCAACCCGCTGATGTTCTGCTTCTTAGTGCGCCTCCTGCTCCCCTTTTTCCTCTTCCTCCCGCCCCCCAGCGCCCCCCTCACCATACCTTCCTCCCCTCTTTTGCCCACTTCTCCGGCCTCCAGTGCCTCGGCCGGTCTCGTCCAGCGATTTCCATTCTTCATGAGTGCCCTGTCGTTTCGAGTGGTTTATATAAGCGCCTCGTTGTATGTGGTTTTTATACTGTGGCTGACTTTTTACTTGAATGACTGAAGTGTATTTTAAGTGTGACGAATTGCCAGCTGTGTTCTTTCATGCCGACTTTTTAAATCCAATCATCTCCGTTTACTGTGTTTTTTATGTCCCCCTTTTATCCCCCTTTTTTATGTAAGAGTTCACCGTTTCATGTACTTTTGTAAAGCCATTTGGCTGAAGAGCGGTGGACTGTGATGCTGCCTCCCCTTCCCTCCCTATATGATTCAGGGGCATGAAATTACAATAAAGAAAAAAGTTAACTCTGATAGACATACAAATGTACTTACGGTTTCCAATGCTGCAAGTATGCAAGTAAAGCTGGAAATTGAACAAATATTATAAGTGGATTGAAAGTGCAAGATCGACGAATGATCACAGAGGACTTCGCTTTCCTCAGTATAGTAACGGATTCCGCAGTAATACTACACTGATTCCAGTACACTTTGCCATGAAACGACCTTGAAGTTGCTCTGTGATCATTACATGATCATGAAAGTCATGCATTACATCACTGATGTTCTTGAACTCATAATGACACCTCCTTTATCAGCTATCTTATCAATCTATAATATCAGTTATCCATCAAGCAGACCCTCAGGAACTCAGTATTCCTTTGTTGAGTAGGGGCTTGGCGACCCTGGGGATACTGAGCTGGGGACTGGAAAGCGCCACCAGTCCTCTGTCACTGTAAGCTCTGGTCATAATTCAGCGACCTTTGTGCGGCGCAGTGGTGGACTGTTGTGTGTTTTGAGAACGGTGGTCTAGGCTTCACCACATGGACTGCAAGGAAGGTACACACCTTTATAAAAGAAACCTCAACCTCGTCGTGTGCTACCTGCTGAGGAGGTGAATGGCTGTTGAGCTAAAACAGCCTTCAGTAAGCAACCTCTGGGACACCTGCCACCCCTCAGTTGTATAAGGTTTCCTCAGGCATGCAGGGCTCTGCCTGGGTCGACGGTTGTTTCCCTAGCGTCTTGTGGGATCCCTATGGAACTGTCTAATGAAACTACTACTAACAGTACGGATGTACCGTCAGGCAGCATGTACACCCATTCCTCAAAGAGAGTTGGGTTGGTTAGTCCTCCTGAAAATAAGCCTTAGAGTAATAGTAACAGGGCATTAGTGTGCCATAACACTTTTATAGCAATCAGTTGAAACGGGGGCAGCTTTGAGATGATATCCCCTTCCTATATTCACGAGGCATTGGAAGGTATTGCTGGGTCTCTAAAAAGTGTCAAATGACTTCGTAATGGAAAGTTTTTAGTTGAAACTAATTCCAACCAAATATCTAAGCTTCTGGGATGTAAGACCTTAGGTGACTATTCAGTCGAGGCTGAGTGTCATGATACCATTAACTTTAGTAAGGGCGTGGTTACCTGCTCCGATATAATGGAGGTGGACCTCACGGAGTTACATGAAGAGTGGAAGAATGTGGGCGTCATGGAGGTACAGAATCATGTGACGAGAATCAATGGCAAATAGGAAAAATGGGCAAAGTTTATTCTAACGTTTAGTACTCCAGAATTACCGGAACAAATCCTTAGAGGCTATATCCGCCTAATGGCTCGCCCTTTCGTTCCTAACCCCAAGCAATGCTATAAATGTCATAGATATGGCAATACCACTATGAGATGGCTACATGTGGCAATTGTGGAGGCTCTGCTCACGAGCCAGTTACTTCTTGCACACTTCCTCCAAAATGTGTAAACTGGTCTGGGGATCACCCAGTGTGGAGCAGAAAGTGTGGGGTTTACAATGAGGAAAGGAAAATTCAAGAGTTGAAAGTAAAGAGACGCATCCTCTATGGTGAAGCTATAAAGGCTTTCAAAGACACTTCTTTTGCAACAGCCCTTAAAGCAGCAATCGCTAAGTGTGATGCCTCCACACGAACTCATTGAAGTACGAGCACATGCACCTGTCGATGTACCTGTGGGGGAAACACTCCACTTGCAACTCATGTCGTTCAGAAGCCGTCAGCAGTAGAATTACCACCTAAGCCACATATCAACACCCAACATCAGAAGCCAACTAAGCCATCCCCGCAACCCAGCCAACCGCCTCCTCCTGTCCGTAAAGAAAAACGTCCTTCAAAAAGTAGTTCTAAGTCCACGAAAATGGTAGGTAAACCTTCAGATCGACGAGCTCTCTCACTTTCTGATGGAGTATGCTCTTGAGGATATGGACTACCAATAGGGGGAGCCGGAGAGCACGAAACCGGCTAACGACCCCCTGACCTCCTGGTAAAGCACCGCCTCTGAGGAAAAAAGGAAAGAACCACCATCACTAACCAATGCTTTCCACAGGGACTTTTGTGTTGTAGAGGAATTTGAACAGATATCCCTCATATTTGGAAGAATTGCAGCTGATGGTCCAGGGTAAAGCTTTCTGCTTACAAGATTCGCATCTTAGTCACAGACACACCTGCATTATGGGGCTACCACATATACAGGAAGTACGATATTACTGGAGACAGGGCTGAAGGCAGAGTGGCTATTTTCCTTGATGACAGATGCCACTTCTAATAAATGGTTCAAATGGCTCTGAGCACTATGGGACTCAACTGCTGTGGTCATCAGTCCCCTAGAACTTAGAACTACTTAAACCTAACTAACCTAAGGACATCACACACACCCATTCCCGAGGCAGGATTCGAACCTGCGACCGGAGCAGCAACGCGGCTCCGGACTGTAGCGCCTAGAACCGCACGGCCACCACGGCCGGCGATGCCACTTCTCTCCTGTCCCTCTTACCATGACCATGCAAGCAATTGCTGTGAAAGTTCTCGCACCTTTTACTATCACAGTGTGTTGTTTGTACATGTCCCCCAATGACGCTTTGGATGCAGACACACTGACAGACCTCTTCCAGGCAGTCCCACGCCCATTCCTTCTTGCAGGGGACTTCAGTGTCCACAATGCGCTGTGGGACTCGGCTACTACTTGCTCCAGGGGATGATCGTGCGACTAGTCCATTCTGAGATTATCTGCCTTCTGAATGCGGATTGACGACTGTAGATTGGGCACCAGGGCCAGACGGACAGCTCTGTGGAACTTCAAACGGTGTCCAACTACAGACAACCTTCAAGCATTTAAGTCTGCGAGAGCACATACAAGGCGAGTGATCAAACAACGGAAGAGGGCTTCCTGGAAGGAATTCACGACTTCCATTATTCGGTCCGCATCCGATGTGCATGTTTGGGAATCAAAATGACGGATTTCTGGCGAGGGTAATCCACATCTCCTTATAGCCTTGCCAAATAGTGGGGTCTTGGTGGACACGCCAGAAGACGTAGCTCACGTTTTAGCTGAACACTTCTTTACTGTTACTAAGTCATCCAGAGAAGCTCCTGCTGTTCAGGTATTCCGTCGTACTGCAGAGATGAAGCAGCTCAATTTTTTATCGCGTAATGAGTAAGTCTACAACCTGAATTCTCCATGGTGGAACTGGAATCAGCTATATCAGCAGCCAGACACACTGCTATAGGACCTGATGAGATACATTATACCATGCTTCATCTGTGCCATGAAGCAAAAGGTTAGCTTTTCTCTTGTTTCAATCAGATCTGGTTTGTTGGACAGTACCCCACGACTTGGAAGGAGGCAATATTTATTCCATTCTGGAAACCAGGCAAGGCCCATAGCGCCCCTAACAGTTATCCGAGTGTCGCCCAAACCAGTTGTATGGCTGAGGCTCTTGAACGCAAGGTCAACTGTCGCCTCGTCTGGCTACTCGAGCCCCGTGGTCGCCTGAGCCGCTCCAGTGCGGTTTCAAGAGCTACTGTTCCACTCTTGACAACTTAATTCTACTGGAGACGGCAATACAGGAGTCCTCCTTACGCCGAAACCATTTAGTTTGTGTTTTTTGATCTCGAAAAAGCATATGACACGAACTGGAGGTACATCATCCTTCGCCAGCTTCATGAGTGGGAACTACATGGATGCCTGCCGTTTCTGATCCAATCCTTTCTCGAGGACCGGCGTTTTCGTTATCGCATTGGCGATGCCATGTCTGATTGCTGTGTTCAGGAGAATGGTGTGCCCCACGGCAGTGTCCTCAGTGTCACATTGGTTGCCATCGCTATTAATGGCATTTCCTTAGCAGTTAGGAGTCCTGTCAAACGCTCTTTGTTTGTGGATGACTGTGCAACCTTCTACTCTTCCTCTGATCTTACGATGACGAGGCAGTTACAGCTGATCATTAGGAGACTAGAAACCTGAACCCAGACAACTGGTTTTCGATTCTCACCTGAGAAGACTATGTGTGTCAATTTTAATCGTGCTCGTCGGAGTTTTAACCAATCAGAGCATAGAATGAGGGACCGTATTTTACGTTTTCAAGACACTGTGCGCTTTTAGGGTTTATTATTTGACTCGAAATTAACATGGCTCCCACACCAGAAAGACCCACGAGAAAAGGGTTTCCAGTTGTTGATATTTTGAGATGCCTTGGCGGAAAAACATGGGGAGTTGACAGGTCCTGCCTCCTGCTGTTTTATAGGGCAATTGTTCCATCACGCTTAGACTATGGCAGCGTGGTCTACGGATCAGCCTGTCCTTCCTACCTTCGGATGTTAGATGCTATCCACCATGAGGGCATTCGGATATCGACTGGAGCCTTTTGGACAAGCCCAGTTCAGTTCTGGTATGATTCTTTTTTTAGTAATTTAATTGAAAGCTTTGTTGCTTTGGTAAAAATAAAATTGGTTCTTTTTGTCGTGACAGAATAAATTACTATTAATCACACCAGATTTGTCGGAGAACAGCAGCAACATGTGTAATTGATCCAGCTTTAAGAAATTCTATTACCTTTTAGCGGAAAATTCGTGCGGTACTCTCCGACGTTAGAAAAGTCGTGGTGTTCCGTTCGGAGCAGGAGGCGGCTGTCTTTTTCTCATTCGCGATATCGAAAATTACTAAAAAATGAACAGAAATTTTTTTTTCGGAGGAAGATCGCGCGGAGAAAACAGACAGAAGTTACATGAAAGAAACCTAAGGGACCAACTAATTAGATTTGTATGAACATATAAACGGAACTGAAAGAACTTGGAATAAATACTATAACGATGTCGTCACGACAGCCTCCTGTTCCGACAGAACGCACGCTGGATCATAAGCTGCATAAATCTTTTAAACAGAAAAGATTATCACAAGTATAATTAATAATTAATGAAAATAAGATTGAGAGATTTTCTTTGAAATTAAATAAACTTCAAGGCTTCAAGTATTATATTATGAAACGGAAACTTACATTAACATGGCCACCCATTGTGGCGGTGGAGCGAATTTTCATGATACACATTCTCGCTTGTTTGTGGCTACATATATTTTTAATCACTTAAACTCTTAAATTTACAATAAAATGATTATATCAGTATGGAGCACAATACTTGTGCGTCCGACTCGCAACACATTCACAGAAGAACAGCTAGAGAGCGGCGCGGCTCCCTGCAGAAGTAAAAATTGGCAATTGTTATTTTGAAACATAGGTGCATCGTTTTTTTACTGATCGATAGCAGCGTATAACAGTTTATAGCTATCGTGATATTCTGCACTTTTCAGGAGCGCAGCAAAGATATCTGGTTACAACATTCATTGGTATATGTTAAAAGTTCGCACATACTGACGCGAATACAGAAAAAAAAACTTTTACATGTTAAAAATCGCAGTGATAAAGGCTGTAATGTCACAGAGTCTACATGCAGAGGCTGGTGAACCACCACTCTGGATTCGGCGACCTATGCTTCTGGCTCGACAGGCGCTGAAAATCTCAGCGTCACCTCAGTTATTGGCATTTAGTTCAATGATCCAACCCGACTTCGAAGAACTGTTCAGAAATCGGCCCCAAGCGACCCAACCATTGGTATACGTGCTACAGACTGTCTCAAGGGTCTGGATTCTTTGTCATGAAAATACACACCCAGGGATGGAACGCACTGCTACCTTGGTGTCCTCAGAGGCCCAAAGTGAATTTAACGTTGAAACAGTACACAAAAAGTTGTACTCCATATTATGCTTTTACAACATTGTTTCCGACCATTTTAAGTATGTACCATAGTTTTATCGTCATTTATATGGATGGATCCCAGCAGGAGAATGCTCTCGGCTGTTCTGCGGTTTTCCCTGATAGGGCTTTTAAAGTGCTACTTCCAGAACAATTTACTGATTATGGTGCGGAGTTATAAGGCATTCTAATGGCACTGGAGTGTTTTCTTGTCTGTTCCGAATCTCTTACTGCGCTGCAGCCACTTCACAAAATTTATCCGACAGACCCGCTGATTCAGCTCGTCCATGACTCCTTACAGTGGCTCCAACACCATGGCAAGGAGGTGATCTTTTGATGGGCACCTTAACACATTAGGGTACAGGGTAACGACATGGCTGACAAAGCTGCCAAGGAAGCATGTTTGGGCGGTACTGTCCATCAATGACCCATCCCGTGGCACGCCATTATCTCATTTTCTGACAGATGCATAATTCGTCAATTTGAGACTGAATGGTTGCAGGTGACAGACAACAAACTGTGGTCGCTCTAAATCGACCACAGAGGCTTGGAGGACTTCAACTCAGCCTCGCCGCTGATAGGAGGCGCATCAGCATAGCCCTTTCACACATGGCTTCCTCCTCCGGCTGGAGGATCCAATAGTCTGTGAAGTTATTGGCGTGCCACTTTCAGTTCAGCATGTTGTGGCTACGTGTGTCCTGTATACTGATATTAGGGCAGCCCTCGGTCTCACTGGAGGTCTGCCCACCATCCTCGCTGATACCGATACCAGTGTTACAGAAGTGTTGATATTTTGTGATCTGTCAGGCATCATCCCTAAACTGGCAGGGAAGGGTGGCAGACTTTAATACGTTATAAACTGCTCCGCATTTGGGGACAGCCTTCGTCCCCACCCATGAGATTTGCATGCTGACATTTCGTCAGGGCGCTGATGACCATGATGTCGAGCGCCCCCTCAACCCAAATAATCGATCAGTCCATCAAGATGGCGTGCCATTTATTACAACACGAGCGAGTGCACATTCTACTTCGTGCACGTGTAAAGAATATCTGCCTTTGTGTTACCAAGGTAAATATGTATGAGTAAAATCACAGTTTAATATTAGTTAATTAAACAACAATAACATAAACTTATTATTAAGCTAAACCACTGTTTAAATAAATAATAATAAAATTAACTTTCATTATATTATTTTGTTGCTATTAAAAATGTTAACCATGGTAATGACCCACTCGAAGAATTATACAGTGCACTTGCATGAGATCCCAGCCAGTCGCCTATTCGGTTGCTAATTGTCTCATGGGCAACTGCCTCGTTGTGGGATTACGTAGCTAGCTTGGAACCTGGGTCATTTTCTTGCAGTGATCATGAATTTATTTACACATAGCTCACTGTTTATTGTGTGTTATTGCTGCTCACTTGGAGGTATGACATTGCAACTTCGCACTGAGTTAGCTGAGGCAATGGCGAAGGAATAGGTATGGGCTCATAATTGGAAAACGACAATGTAATGGCAGAAGACAATGCTGTTTGTGGATAACGCGCTTCATACATAGGTGCACACACTTGAGGGTTATTCAATCAATGAATAATATAAATTTAAAAAAAAAATCCCCTATCTCATTTCTGATTTATACCCTCTCACCCTGACCCTCCTTGATTCTCCCTTTCCAGACTCCAGTCAGTCAGAATGTACTGTTAATACGAGGTCTGAAATGGTGCCAGATATGAATTAAGAAATTACATTAACTCAACTTGAAATTCCAAGATATTAATAATTCCGTGGACGTCAAAGATATTCATTATTTCCAAAAGATATTGCCTATGTCTATATATAATCAGTGTGATATTATTTGCCAGTTGTCAGTCCACCGCAGTTCTTTGAAATTCGGCGGTGTCGCTCTTAGTGTACTGTGCTGTGGGTGGCACTCCACGCCAGCGACAGCGAGAACTGGCCCACTAGGTGAGAATGCTAGGGCGTATGGCAGGAAAGGCAGTTCTGGCTGGTGAACAGGCCCAGGGCCTGTGTTGAGATACAGTGGTAGTATGTGTTGTGACTCTGACTGTTCGCCAACTTTGAGTAGTTATGATGACTGTGGCTGCTCTATTGTGACTGTTCCGTTACTACGAGTTACGACCCGCCATCGTAGATTTGACACTTCTTCGAGGCATTGTCTCTGCTCTGTTGTGGGCGTTCCGCTATTATACGTGCGTTCGCCAAAGTTGTGTGGTTGCTGATAGTTCGTTATTATTAGTTGGGTCCAGCCAACGTGGTGTTAATATTTTGTTTGCGTCTACTGGAAGCACTGCCCGCTGATATTTGAATGACGCATGTTGTTTCCTGGTGCACGTAAGTTGTGAAGTTATTTTATATAGAGATCGTTTGGTTGGCTATGAGATTGCGCAGTGGGTTATAAGCAGAGTGATGTGGTATCCCCTATGTGTACCTTCCTGATAGGTGGATGTGCTAAGTTTGTTGGCTCAAAACCTTTGATGGTAATCATTATGACTTTGCATAGTTTCGTATGCTGATAGTGTGTGCTCCTGAGCAGAATGATTGTTTCCACATTAACGTGTTGTTGCTAGTTGGGATATGCTTGCTTGTGGTGTGTCAAACCATGGTGCAGTCCATGAGCTACGATTGTTGGGTCAATACGTTGTTCTGTCAGTGGTGATTTTGAGTTAGGTTTCGTTGAATTGCCACGACAAATACACTGGCCACGCAGGCAACCAACGGTGTGTGAAGTCAGTCACAAGAAGGATAGAATACAGAAACCTGCTTCCTTTTATTAAGTGGTTAGTTCACGCAGCCCCTGTGAGGCAAACTGAGGAGCCTCTTGATTGAGAAATAGCGGCTCCAGTCTCATAAACTGACATATGGTCGGGAGAACGGTGTGCTGACCACAAGCCCCTCCATATCCGCATCCAGTGATAACTGTGGGCTGAGGAAGACATGGTGGCCGGTCGGTATCGTTCGGCCTTCTAAGGCCTGGTCGGGCGGTGTCTTTTTAGAGTTCATCGCGTTATGAGAGTTTAGCGTTTGACTCTGGGCACCATACGTAAGGTAAAGTTGTCCTGGCGTGAAAGTCTTTTCGTGACCGATGACGTAAACTGTGACTGCACAGAATCCGACTGTACAGATTCTTGTATCACTTGGTTTCAAAAGTGTTATCGACAAGGCTACTGATATAATGGTGTAACTGTATTAATTCGTTCTGTGGTGGCTTTGTGTTTCTGTGTACATGACTGAGAAAAACTAGATCTGGTTATATCACGTGGCTTTAAGGCATAGAATGGCTTTTCATACTCGACTGTAATTGCATGAGTGGAGCACTGCAGTTGAGTGTTACTGTTGCACGTCGTGTTAACAGGTGGTGGTATCGTTCACCGCCTTACCTGATGTGCCGACCTATATCTTAATTACAGATTAGTAAGTCAGTGATAAGCCAGGCTTACTTTCTTGCCTGTCTGCAGGCTATTGCCTTAAGCAGAGACTAATTTGGGTTAACTGGACAAGCGCAGACACAGCGATAATGGGCTGAACCCCGCCAATTATTAAGATCTAAGTTAACCTACGGCTGGTGTCAGTAGAAATAAATGGTTATTGCTGCTATTTGTAAATTATAAGAGTTAATTAATTTAATGACATGCTTTAAGTGATATTATAGTTACTAAGCAGTTTTATGAAAGCTATATATGGGCAGTGGTTTGGTTACAAGAAAATCGGTGTCCACGAGATGGGCCTTCCTTGAAATTATTGCATCCAACTTGTGGTTTGATAGTACAAATATTGTGTGTAACTAACATTCTGCGTCGTGTGAGCCAGAAAGTCTTCGTATACTTAGTCCGATATTTTGTGCTCACTTATTGAAAGTTCTTCTTTGAAAGTGTCAGCACATGATAGGGAATTTTAAGTGGGTTATTAAAATTTCACTCAGTATAATAATTGCAAAACTACTTAGTTGTGCTCTTGCCAGAGATTTATAGTATTATGTAAGATGAGTTGTTCATGAGTTTGTTCTAATTATTACTTTATTGGTTCTATTTTGTAGAATTGGTCACTTTATGGTTTTATAGACTGTACGTTTAAGAGCGGCGTATTTGACAGCTAGATCCGCAGATTGCTGGTTCGTGACTAGTTAGTAGGTTTCTGTTCCTGGTTCTCCCCCAGAAACTCCCTCAAACGTGCTGTTACTTCCACACGCCGGCCGCAGTGGCCGAGCGGTTAAAGGCGCTACAGTCTGGGACCGCACGACCGCTACGGTCGCAGGTTCCAATCCTGCCTCGGGCATGGATGTGTGTGCTGTCCTTAGGTTAGTTAGGTTTAAGTAGTTCTAAGTTCTATGGGACTTATGACCACAGCAGTTGAGTTCCATAGTGCTCAGAGCCATTTGAACCATTTTTTTTGTTACTTCCACTGACGTCGCGTGACCCAGCGGCGCGGAGCTAGGTGACTGCTGTCTGGTCTCCTTCGCCAGCACTGGGCTGTGTGAGATGCAAGACTCGGAGTTTTGTAGAACTGGAATTAAGTATGTATTAATTTAAAAACGCTAAGATTAATAAAACAAGTTTGAGTCGGCACGATCGATCCTCCATTTAAAACCCAGCGCTCCACTCCCCAAATTCCTTGATACTAAGAGGTGGCACAGTTATTGTTATGGCGCATAAAAATGGTGTCAAATTACGATATTTTCTGTGAAAGTCAAAGATGATAGTGTAAATATACATACGTACCTGTAGCAAATACACTCCTGGAAATGGAAAAAAGAACACATTGACACCGGTGTGTCAGACCCACCATACTTGCTCCAGACACTGCGAGAGGGCTGTACAAGCAATGATCACACGCACGCCACAGCGGACACACCAGGAACCGCGGTGTTGGCCGTCGAATGGCGCTAGCTGCGCAGCATTTGTGCACCGCCGCCGTCAGTGTCAGCCAGTTTGCCGTGGCATACAGAGCTCCATCGCAGTCTTTAACACTGGTAGCATGCCGCGACAGCGTGGACGTGAACCGTATGTGCAGTTGACGGACTTTGAGCGAGGGCGTATAGTGAGCATGCGGGAGGCCGGGTGGACGTACCGCCGAATTGCTCAACACGTGGGGCGTGAGGTCTCCACAGTACATAGATGTTGTCGCCAGTGGTCGGCGGAAGGTGCACGTGCCCGTCGACCTGGGACCGGACCGCAGCGACGCACGGATGCACGCCAAGACCGTAGGATCCTACGCAGTGCCGTAGGGGACCGCACCGCCACTTCCCAGCAAATTAGGGACACTGTTGCTCCTGGGGTATCGGCGAGGACCATCCGCAACCGTCTCCATGAAGCTGGGCTACGGTCCCGCACACCGTTAGGCCGTCTTCCGCTCACGCCCCAACATCGTGCAGCCCGCCTCCAGTGGTGTCGCGACAGGCGTGAATGGAAGGACGAATGGAGACGTGTCGTCTTCAGCGATGAGAGTCGCTTCTGCCTTGGTGCCAATGATGGTCGTATGCGTGTTTGGCGCCGTGCAGGTGAGCGCCACAATCAGGACTGCATACGACCGAGGCACACAGGGCCAACACCCGCCATCATGGTGTGGGGAGCGATCTCCTACACTGGCCGTACACCACTGGTGATCGTCGAGGGGACACTGAATAGTGCACGGTACATCCAAACCGTCATCGAATCCATCGTTCTACCATTCCTAGACCGGCAAGGGAACTTGCTGTTCCAACAGGACAATGCACGTCCGCATGTATCCCGTGCCACCCAACGTGCTCTAGAAGGTGTAAGTCAACTACCCTGGCCAGCAAGATCTCCGGATCTTTCCCCCATTGAGCATGTTTGGGACTGGATGAAGCGTCGTCTCACGCGGTCTGCACGTCCAGCACGAACGCTGGTCCAACTGAGTCGCCAGGTAGAAATGGCATGGCAAGCCGTTCCACAGGACTACATCCAGCATCTCTACGATCGTCTCCATGGGAGAATAGCAGCCTGCATTGCTGCGAAAGGTGGATATACACTGTACTAGTGCCGACATTGTGCATGCTCTGTTGCCTGTGTCTATGTGCCTGTGGTTCTGTCAGTGTGATCATGTGATGTATCTGACCCCAGGAATGTGTCAATAAAGTTTTCCCTTCCTGGGACAATGAATTCGCGGTGTTCTTATTTAAATTTCCAGGAGTGTAGTAAAATTCCTCCAAGATCAAGGATATGAATTATATACAAAAATGGCTCAGTAAAACAAATATATACGCATTTCATACACCAAATTCCGTAATCTGCACAAACATGTGATTTCTCTATGTTTCAAGTATTAGAAACATGTGATCCATGAATACTTCTAACATCAGGCACTATACTCTATAAATACACTTGCGATTTCTCTCAGTAAAAGCAATCATTTCGCTCTATATGTCATACATGAAAACATATGTGATCATTCTCTCTCTCTCTCTCTCTCTCTCTCTCTCTCTCTCTCTCTCCCTCTCTCATACATACATACATACACACACACACACGCACACACACACACACACACACACACACACACACACACACACACACACACACACACATGGTGAGTAACTAACTATTGCCACCTAGAGTAACTTCGAAAGTATGATGGTAGCTGAAAACTTTATGGGACAAATGTTACATGGAACAACGGGGGCCATAATATGACGGTCAACTCTGTTTTTTATATGGAATACAGTAGTTTCGTACGTATTTTATGATAAGAGCTATCGAATACAATGACGTGTAGTAGTTAGGTGTTTGAAGGTCAACGAAAGTCAAAAAGGTGGCATGAACGTCTATTTACAGATCTTCGAAGTGATGGCCATTGGTATCAATTCATTGCTGCAATCTTCTTACCATGGATTGAGTGCTATATCCTGTTACTTCGGCACATATCGAAGCACATGCTCTTACAATTCTCTCTTGTATATCGTGCAAATACTAAATATTCGCCGAATACGGTGCATCCAACGGTATACTGACATATAAACACCATTAGACGGTTTCACAGTACAACACTAATAGGAACGGTAAGACTAGTATTGTCGAATCAAGCGAATGCGAATGATGTAGTCTTCCGAAGAACAAACCGATATGCTTCTCATTTACGGAGAATGCCAACGAAATTCAGTGAGAGCTAGAGACTTACACGCTGAAAGATATTCTCAATGTACTCACCCTACACAACGCACATTTAGATATGTGTATAGCTGAGAACAACTGGATCTTTAACGCATCGAAAACACATCCGGCAAAGGAAAGTTACTAACGAGGAAACGGAAATTGGTACTCTTGTCACTGTGGTTCGAGATCCTTGCATTAGTTCGTCTCAAATCACAAGGGAATCTGACATGAGCCACAGTACTGTTGCTCGTACTCTGCATCGCCATAAATATAATCCTTACCATATCAATCTCCAGCAAGAATTAATTGGTACGGATTGTATGCGTCGCCTTAATTCTGCCGATGGTCTCAACTCCAGATCCAGATGGATGTCACATTTAATAATCTGAGTTTATTTACTGACGACGCTAGATTTACGAAACATGGAAATGTTAATTTGCATAACATGCATTATTGGGCTACTGAAAACCCATGTTGGCTGCAGTAAGTTGCGTACCAAAAACAGTGGTCGGTGAATGTATGGTGTGGGATTCCGGAAGAGAGAACTATAGGCCCCTATTTCATAGAAGGAAATCTTAATGCTAGGAAGTAAACCGCATGCCTGCAAGAAACGTTAGGTCTGTTATGGGAAGAAATACTTTCAGGAACAAGGAACAGAATGGTGTATCAACACAATGGGTGTCCGGCAAATTTTTCGCTGATGGCTAGAAATGAGTTGCAGAGACAATTCCCAAATCGTTGGATTGGACGCAGAGGAGATGTGTCGTGACCGACTCGTTCGCCAGACTTGACGCCTCTGCAGTTTTTTCTTGTGGGGATTCGTAGAAGACATTGTTTATAAACACGTTCCAACTACACCTGAAGATATGCGAGAGATATTTGTCAGAGCATGTGCCTCGATAAGTGCCAAAGTGATAAGGAATACCACTGAGTCCATTATAAGGAATACCACTCAATCCATGATACGAAGATTGCAGCACTGCATTGATACCAATGGTCATTACTTCTAACACCTCCCGTAAATGGACGTTCATGCAACCTTTGTGACTTTCATTGACCTCCAAAGATCTTACTGCAACATATCATTGGATTCGTCTTGATAGCCGCTATCAGAAAATAATTACCAAACTATAGCATCCCATTTAAAAAATAAAGTTGACCTCCATATCTCTCAAGCGACCCCACCTAGCAAAAAAACCAACAACATGTTATGGCCCCTGTTATTCCACCGATCTTCTGTCCCACAAACGTTACAACTCCTACAACTCCTATCTACTTTGGAAGTTATTCTTGGTGGCAGTGGATAGTGACTCACTATTGTATATATATATATATATATATATATATATATATATATATATATATATATATATATAGTGTGTGTGTTCAGCCTTCCACACATCCCAGTCTGGTCATTGAATGTCACCCCTCACAAATTTTTGCAAAAAATTGTAAATGATCCAAGTATTTCACACATCATACACTGTATTCTTTACACGTGTTTGAACACTCTCCTACAAACAATTTCTATTTCGTATCATGCTCACATACGTTCAAATCTTATGTTACCCCAACTTACCTAAAACTCTATGAAATTATCCACCATGAGTGTATTAAATTGCCCTCTGTCTTGCCTCAATATTTAAATTGTGTGGGTGTACATTTGTGTGTGTGTGTGTGTGTGTGTGTGTGTGTGTGTGTGTGTGTGTGCACATTTCCAGCTGTGTGTCATTAAATACCATGTCTGACATTTTGAGTAAAAGTATTAATGTTCTAAGCTTTCGAGTTTTCTCATGAGTGTCATACTGACCAGTATGCAGAAGACCATCCGTGTATGTCTTCATTTGTTGTGAAGTGCAGTGCAGACAGCTAGATATACGAGCACCTATGCATGCCTCACGTGTGCTGATAAGTTGGATACAAATGCAGTAAAGATGCTAAATATAAAATTTATCATAAAAATTTTTTACACATATTTGTCTTACTTACATTTTATAGGTATCAACTTTATAACATTCGCTCTACATTTTTGAACTATATACATTACTCGTATTCTTTACTTTTGCTTCTAAAATCCCTCAGTTTTACTTCGTATTAAGTTTTTCAATTACTTAGGTAGTTTTTACTCTAAAAACAATCAGGTATTTATGTGATACACAATCACCATTTTTGCTGCGGTAATGTTCCAAATTAAACGTACTTACCTCAGCGGGAAGTATAGGTCGTTTGTTTAACAGTCGAAACAACATCCTGCTTCGACTGAGTGACAACCTTTTGGTTATTTCGGAATTCAGGAGACAATAGTTAGCCGATTTGCAGAATACTGTTTTATGCTCCTTGCTCTGCGCATCACGCCACCGGACTTGGTCTCAATATCATACCATTTTTACACAGGCCAAAAAAATATGCAGTGAGCTCAGAATTTAAATCATCTTTCACTAGCCCCACCACTTTTTATTCATCAGCAGAATATTCTATTAGTTATACGCTGGGAATCTCTGTGTCAAACATCATATGCACATCACTCCTCGTATTTCCGCACATATTGCGCACTTCGATGTGGTATATTTGGCATTCAGTGCCCTAGTTAACATTTGTTTACGAAATTTGTTCAATATGTATCCATAATAAATGTAGAAATGTAGGGATTCCGAAACATCAAAAGTCACCATATTGAATGGGATTGTCTTATCGAAGACTACATTAAGTCTACTCACTGCAATGGCGACTAGATTTTTGGTAAAAATAACCCACCTTTTAAATTTGCTTTTTGCAATTAAAGCAAGTATTCTGGATATACCCTCCTAAGATCTTACTAGTCTAATATCCTGTATCCTTCTAATATCCTGTATCTTTCACGCATTTTGCATTATTCATGAGCATGAAGAATTCTTCTCAGACTCATTTTGTGCTTTAATCACTATGTAGGGCTTCATTAACGAAGCTTGCCCAAATAATATATGATTGATATTTTGACATGTTTATTTAGCCAATTTTGTTTCATATGTCGGTCGTGCGGTAGCGTTCTCGCTTCCCGCGCCCGGGTTCCCGGGTTCGATTCCCGGCGGGGTCAAGGATTTTCTCTGCCTCGTGATGACTGGGTGTTGTGTGATGTCCTTAGGTTAGTTAGGTTTAGGTAGTTCTAAGTTCTAGGGGACTGATGACCATAGATGTTAAGTCCCATAGTGCTCAGATCCATTTGAACCATTTGTTTCATATGTCTTTCTTGAATGACACAGTCATTCTTGTCACTAAATGTCGAAAGTTATTTACGCAGTTTCTTGCCGTCTGATACTGGTACGAGTAACTTCTTTGGGGGCACAGGACTGCATCTTAATTTAAATCATACTGTCATGTATTCAAGGTCTACTTCCAGTACGTGTTTGTATCGTCTGGAAATATCCCCAACCAAAAAAAGTCAACCATTCAAAATCAGATACGTTAAGATGTTGCAACATCACCCAGCCTTGTAGGCTATTCACACTCACACAAGTGACGTAGGAGTCATTGTTTTCACTGCGTCGACCACGAATCTTATTGGCTACTGAATGTCTGCAAGAACAATG
Organism: Schistocerca cancellata; assembly: GCF_023864275.1. Taxonomy (NCBI): domain Eukaryota; kingdom Metazoa; phylum Arthropoda; class Insecta; order Orthoptera; family Acrididae; genus Schistocerca; species Schistocerca cancellata. The sequence goes on from NC_064632.1 coordinate 567,014,445, forward strand.
AACAGTTGCTCATCTGATGCCTAATTCCATAAACTCGCGTTGTTCAAAATCGGTTATAAGCTGTTCTCCTACCTGTTATTGTTTTGCCAATTCGCAGAATTCAAGCTCACATTATAACCTGGATTGTACTTTGTCGCGTCGATTCTGTCTGTTTTTGCCGTATCTGAAATTGTTCCCATTACCGGTATGCGGATTATGATATTGGTCGTAATTATTGCAGTACAGCGGAGCGCGATTTGCATTTGTCTCCTGAATCAGCTGATTGCTCGCTTGGCTGCCGTAAGCATTATTTGACTCCGAGTACCCGCTGTGTCTGTCTGGTCTTCCCTTGATATCTTCTTGGATCAAATCAATGGAGTTCAAGACTGTTATTAATTCTTCTAAATTCCCCTTCGATGCGTGTAATAACTTCTCTCTTGTCTCAGCCGGAAATTTTGCTTTCAAAATTCGCAGAATATCCTTGTACGTTATAGTGTCATCCGAGTCTCTTGCTTTATTTAAATACTTCTCGAATTATCACCGTAGAGTCCCTGTTTGTACGCAGAATGGCTTAATCGTTCTTGTACACCCCGTGACCAATACTTGGCAAGAAACGCCCTCTCAAATTGCTTTCGCGTTTCGCATGTATCCATCATATCCGTGGCCCATAACGCACCATCATCTTTAATAATCCTGAAACGTAACTGATCTTTGCGCTTCAGTCCATGCCCTTGGTAGTACTCCATGAAATCCTCGAATAAATAGCACTGGGTTTATGGATTTTCGGTCTGGTGAGAACGTCTGAAACTGCCTATGTTTCAACAATTTTTCATCCATTACATTGCAGCGTACACATTTTTCAAAGTAGCTTACGGCACGGCATGCATTCCGTTATAATTTATATTTCCCTCCGGTGAAGAATGTCCTTTATCATAACATGATTCATGGCTTGAACCCTGCGTTCGTTCTACTTCACGCAGCTCATTTCTACAGTCTTTTACTGCCCCTCGTATCTGTTCCATATCTCTGGACACATGTTCAACAGAATGGAGTATTTCGTCCTTCCATTGTTTAAAATTCTCCCCTAATTGTTCTCTTACATCTTTAATATTTTCTGCAATTTGTAAGCTGTCAATAGGCAATTCGCTTACCGCTTCCTTTATACTTGCATCTATACGTAGCACCACCTGGTTTCCTTAGCGGATGCCGATTCATCTAATTTATTTGAGGTATCCTGTTGATGTTTACTAATTTTTTCTCGTATCAATTGATCACATCCAGAAGCAGTTTCTGTTAATTCCACTACGGAAGTTTCTACTTCCTCCTGCTTCGAATTCATGTTTCGCATCTCTTCGGTAATCCTTTTGATTTCGAAAGCAAACTGCTTTTGCACATCTCGCAACTTGGTTATCTCATTTGAGATTTGTTGTTGCTGGCTAACTAATGCCTGAATTGGAGCTGACATACGTTTGCTTTTGACACAAGTCTGCTTGCTTTTGTGATACTGTGTGTACTACCAATGACACATCAATTTGCTTCTGTGACATGTCTTCGTGCTTTTGTGATAGTGCTTGTACAACACCTGACATAGTCGTCACCGATACTGACAAAAGTCTTAGTTGTTCAGAGATGTGAGACATAGCATTTCTCTGCTGTTGAGACGAAGCTGCTACCTCCTCTACACGCGCATTTTCGTCATTTTCGGGAACACCTGACACTTTCTCTTTATCCATTTTATATTGTGATCTACTTTTGACCATAAGAAAATTAGAAAACACAACACACCTATATGTTTGTACACGCTTAGTTACACTCACAGACAAAAGTTCCTCCTGAAAAGAATGCACCAAATAAGTGTCTGTGACTGCTTCCGAAGAAAATACGGAAATGAAGTGAAAATATTAAACTATATTCCACCGTAAAAGATGGAGACTATTCAGCGTAAAAGACCACATTGAGGTGAGATTGCTAATAGTTGTGTGTGCTTGCCTTATCCAGCTTGCAGATATGTGAAGTTCTGCGGTGGGGATCGGGACTGCTCAGCTGGCACGACCAGACTCCACCAATTATATTGTTTATGGAACACACACACAATATATGAATTAATACATGCACAAATTTAAATGACAATTTTAATTGTTGGCAGTCCCGCCAGTCGCCATATTATTATATTTTTATTTAATTTATTTATTTAAGGAATTAGTTTAAGAAAATTCTCTGCTCCTTATTTACTTTTGTACTTTCAGTTACGATTTCAGGTGGTTTTATTTAGGTTTTAGCTTGCCTTTTAAAAGCTAAAGAATATAAGTCTTTGCTTTCAAATACCACAGGAGACCTAGATATATGTCCACCATCGTCGATCTCGCTGATAATTCTCGACGGAAGTGCTCCACCTGAAAACTCTAAAACGTTTATTTCGCTATGAAGATCGTACGGCACAACTAGGTGCATTGTTGTGTGATGCGTATGGATTGACGTGACTAACTTTTTCATCAACGAAAAGCTTATTTCTTCTGAGATATTCTCACGAAGAATATTGACCGTGAAAAGATGCAGGCTCGCACCATCATTCCACACTGCACCTCCAATCGATCTACGTCACGTGATATCTGAAGAATGTTTGTCAAATCTTTTATAAATTGATGAACCTTGAATGCGTATTATTTTCTTGAATTTGTTGTTTGTGCCATCGACTAACAAACATTTACAATGGAGCTTAACAGCGTCGCACACCAATAGCAAAATCTCTCCAACATAAAACACGACCGATCTCTGTAATCGCTTCACACCGAGTCCTCTATCTTTGGTTACTTATTCCAGAGATATGCGTCTGTAGCACGGAACGTCCAATTCTCGCAGGCAGTTTATACAACTCTCGGCACTGACTGGCAATAAAGCGGCTACTCACGATGGTGTGTAGAATGTCTGAGTCTGGCACTATACCGGCTGACTTTCGGAAGAATATCACACAATTTCGAAGACTGCAAGAGCTGACAACTGCATAAATACCGCACCATCAGCTTAACAGCCCATACATCCATGTTTCTGACAAGAACAATATAAACAAGAATATAAAAGAAAATTAGGGTTGTGTTACATGACTACCAGTTTGCCTTTAGGAGAGGTGAAGGCATCAGAGAGGTAATTCTCACGTTGCTTCAGAGAGGTAATTCTCACGTTGCTGTTGACAGTGGAAGCAAGACTAGAGAAAAATAAAGACACGTTCGTAGGATCTGTCGACCTATAAAATGGGTTCGGTGTTGTAAAATCGTGCAGCATGTATGAAATTTAGAAAAACATAAGGGAAAGACATAGGGTGAGACGGGTCATATACAATATGTAAAAGAACCAAGAGGGAATAATAAGAAAGGACGACCAAGAACGAAATGTTCGGATTAAAAAGGATGTAAGTCAGGGATGTAGCCTTTTGCCCCTACTGTTCAGTCTGTACATCGAAGAAGCAATGGTGGAAATAAGAAAGGTTCAGGAGTGGCATTAAAATTCGACATGAAAGGGGATCAATGACACGATTCGCTGATGACATTGCAATCCTGACTGAAAGTGACGAACTACATGATCTGCTGAATGCAATGTTCAGGTTAATGAGTACAGAATATGTACTGAGATTAAATTGTAGAAAGGAGAATGTAATGAGAAGTAGGAGAAATGAGAACTGCGAGCAACTTAACATTAGGACTGATGGTCAACAAGCACATGAAGTTGAGGAATTCTGCTACCTGGGCAGCAAAACAAGCAGTGACGGACGGAGCAAGGAGGACATCAAGTGCAGACTAGCAATGCCAAAGAGGGCATTCCTGACCAAGAGAAGTCTACTAGTATGAAACAACGGTCATAGTTCGAGGAAGAAATTTCTAAGAATATACGTTTGGAGAAGAGCACAGCACAGTATGGTTAGTGAAACATGGACTATCAAAAAGCCGGAACAAAGAGAGCCGAAGCATTTGAGATGTGGTGCTACAGGCGAATGTTGGAAATTAGGTAGGCTGATAGGGAAAGGAATGAGGAGGTTCTGGGCTGAATTGCAGTAGAAAGGAACATGTGGAAATCACTGACTAGGAGAAGGGACAGGATGATAGGAAATCTGTTTGCCATGAGGAACTGACTTTCATTATATAGAGGGAGCTGTACGGGGCAAAACCCGTAGAGGAAGATAGAGTTTGGAATACATCTAGCAGATACTTGAGGACGTAGGTTGCAAGTGCTACTCTGAGATGAAGAGGTTGGCACAGGAGAGAATTTCGTGTCGAGCCCCATCAAACGAAACAGAAGACTAATGACTCAAAAAAAAAAAAAAAAACCACTGTCGGGAGAACATCCCATGCCAAGCAAAATGAAGTAATATGGTGTGCAAGATTTTATTTATACGCCTAAGGCAAAGACCCTGGAAGTTTTAAAATACATCCTTAATTAGCTACATATCAGTTATTAGATACAGATCATAATATTCTCCAACAGTCTTACATTTCAATACGTTCCAGACACTGCCGTCTCACAGTTATTCGGCCTTTGTTATTGTTTCGCCTGCTAACAGACTTTTAAACTTGCCGATTGCCAACTGGCGATATTCCAGCAGAATTTGTTCGTTGCTCCCATGTTGTTGTTGTTGTGGCCTTATAAAGGCACATTTGCGTGCCGAGCGTGAGTTTCCTCGGAAACGCGAAATATTAATTAAATAAATAATCAGTGACAAATAAATAAAGCCTATGGCACACAACTGCAGCGCTGTGTCGCTGATAAAACAAAAGCACAATTACGTTACTCTTATGTTTGATTAAGAAAGGAGAGAGCTCTGGTAGAAGTGGTGCGAGAAGCACGTATTTTATTCTATTGTCTGGCACACCGCCATATTACATGTTCTAGAAGAATACTGCGAGTTGCAACCAGACTAGGCACTCGATTCTGTAAAGAATTTATATTTATAAAAGTAGGTAGGATTATGAACTGTAGGCTTATTCATTGAATATATCTGATATAACTAACTGTGTAACTTTTTATGTTTAGTAGACAATCACCTCTGTACGACGTATTGGCATGGCTGGCAAATTATTGAAATATTGAGATTTAGATTATGAGTCCGCACCTACCGCAGGAGTCTTTGGAAACGATTTATTTACGAAGTCAGATTATTTCAGTTTTATTTCACGGTCAACTACGAGTAACATTGCCTTTACGAGAAATCCATTGTCAAGCGTCTGATACCGAATAATTAAACGTCCACGTTCCAGATAAGCAAATATTAATTACAATTACAATCACAATCACCATCATACAGATAGAAAAATTAATATTTAAATAATATTTTTTATTTTATTTATTTTATATTGGCGACTGCGTGTCGGACTTGTTATTTTGTCATTTGTTACATTGTTCTCTTTGTTTCATGTGAAAAATCAACTTTCTGGACCTGGACGTGAATGTATGAGAGATAACAAAAAAAAAAAAAAAAAAATCTGAAGATATTTTCCAATTCTAAAATTTTGCGGGAAGACGCAATGAAACTTCCAGCAAAATAAGGTAAGACGCAGCATCTTTGCATTAGCAGGCTTGACCAGACGTATAATTCAGTGTATTAGCTTTTCAGTAGATTCTGTAGTGTTTCTTTCGTGCATAACAGTTTTCAGTGATAAATTTCATTCTCAGTACTTTTCCTTAAACAATAACGTATGCAACAATACCAATACACGAGTGTACAATATGGCCGACTTCTGTACGATACGTAGTAACATGGACAGCAGCCATTACCAATAATCTCAAATTCAGTTAATATTTTTAAATTAACAGACAGCCATTGTTGCTACGAGCGATTCATGCTCAACTGCATTTTATTTTAAAATCAGTGTCAAATATTTTCTTGAAACATATATCACGTGTGGCATGGTAATAACTAGAAATCAATACGCAAAAATGGAACAGCAAAGACGTACTATTCAGACGCAATCCGACTCGGACGAGAGACAAATGTTAGAAAATGACTTTACGACAGCAACCGGTAGTGACGATTTATCAAACATTGACGCAAGTGTTGACGGAAATTTTGGCAATAGGCCGTCCACTACAAAAATTTCAAAGTCTCAGTCAGAGCCCATGTTGATGCATGACGTCACGTCTAATGACGCGGCGGGGGCACAGACCTTGCAAACAGTAAACATTGCCGACATGTTACAAATGCTAATGAAACAAAACGCCGAAAACATGGCAACCTTACAGACACAAAATGACGCAATTAAATCTGACCTCATAGCACTCAAGACAGGTAATGACACTTTATGTAAACGTGTGGAACTTATAGAGGCCACACTGACCAAACAGATGACTGAACTCAGTACTAAATTTTCCCAGCTTAATACGAGACAAGAAAAGACTACAACTGACGTAGCACTTTTACAGACACAAGTAAAAAACCTTAATGTCACGTGTGAAGTTCTTACTGAACAAATTCAAACATATCCTTCTGTACATGACAACCTTGAAAAACGAATTACTGACGTACAGAATAAATTTGACAATGTTGAACAACACCTGACTGACATCTTACAATCTGATGCCACAGCTCATTTTCAAAATATTAATAAAGAATTTCATGATTGGGTAGTGAACAAAGACAAACATTTTGATAGATGCTTACGTGAAAATTTACCAACAATTGTGCACGACTCCGTAGCGCAATACATTACTAATAACAAACAGCTGATCAGTGACGCAGTACAATCCGTCACTGCACCCATGAGACAATTCACCGATCGACCACAGTCTGAATGTAACGAAAATATCAGTCAAAATGCACAGTTCAGGAACCAATATACATTCGAGTATGACACACACATACCGCACACGACAAACACGCAAGAACAAAACACACCACGACTACAACACATACCACGATGTGCAAACACAAACACAAGCTATTATCATGGTAAACCACAGCAACATTATCGTAATTACTCGCCAGCTGAACATACCAGTAATTACAGTGGAATAAATCCATATCACAATGCGAAGGAAGAAGAAAGCTTAATGAAACACAGGCAATTTCAGATTTTTATCCCAGAAAAACGAACCATTCATCCGGTGATTTTTCTTAAATCTTTTAGTAACGCATTTCCACGCACATGGAGTGACCGGAAAAAGATTTCACATATTGTCGGTTACATCCAAGGCGATGCAGCTGTCTGGGCATACAGTCAAGCTGACGTATGTACCACGTACAGTGAGTTTGAGCGTGCTTTTCTGAACAAATTCTGGTCGCAATCCGTCCAGGAGCGACTCAGAAGACAAATTTTAGAACCTGAAACTTTTAACAGTAAAAATGGCAACTTACGCAGATATTTTGAAAAATACTTGAACATGGGACACTTTTTAGACGAACCAGTCGCAACGCGTGATATACTCCGTGCGTTGAAGGCCAAATTGCCTTTCAACATTAAAGAGAAACTCCTACATATCCCGGATGACGATTCAGATTATTTTTTAACAGCCTTAGATTCGGTTGACATGTTACTTGAAGATCAGCGCTTCGCGCGGCAAAACAGCAGCCACAATGTTTACACTAGTGGTACGCAAAACATGCAGGCTTGCCAACTCAATTCTGGCGCGCCCACAGTTGGATACGCGGTACAGCAAAAACAGCAAACTCACATGCCGTTTCAATACGAAAATCAAAATCAACACGCGTATTCCAATACAAACAATAGTTACAACAGTAATAACACTTCATGCGGCAATCCATACAAAAGGCACCGCGGTAATAACCACAACGGTAACAACGGATACAAAGGCAACAACAAAAACACAAACAGAAATAGAAATAATAATAACTACGAGCCAAGACAGCATCAAGGTTGGACTCGTAACGATCAGTACTTCCATTCAAACTCTGCTTTACCACAGCAGCCACCAGGACAAAACTGGAGCATACCTTACGACCGACAGGTAAGTTATAATGCGCAACAGCAACAACAACCGCAAAAGTTTGGAGATCATAATAGGCAATATCCGAATGTGAATATAATAGAAATGACACCTGATGCACAACCTCAATCTGTGTCAGTACCTAGTACAAATGCTAATCCGACAAACTAGAAACAGTCACTTCTATGCCCCAGGTTGTGGCTGAAGAATTCTTGCGGGGCGACTGCAATGTTAATCAGTTATTTGACACCACACTTGAACAACAGAATAATGATATGCCGAATAATTCTAAACAAAAATTACCTGTTTTATTTATAAGATACAACCACAATGAGAATATATCAGATGAACTTTTACAAGACAGTACACAATGTCGTTCAAACACAAATGAAATTGTTTTAGCATCTACTACTGGTGTAATAGGTGGGATTCCAACTACTATTATCCTAGATACAGGTGCAGCTGTGAGCGTTTAGTCTTTTAATTTCTATAAAAAGATGTGTGAATTGGAACCTGTGCCTGAGTTTCCTGCCCAAAACTGTAAAATAACTACTGCACTAGGTAATAAGTCATGTAGGGTTACGAAGCAAGTTTTTGTAAACATTAAAATAGGTAATGGAACCGTACAATGGCCATTCCTGGTTGTACAAAACCTTGTGACAAATTGCATATTAGGAATAGCTATTATGAGCGAGAAGGACTCTATTATAGACTTCTCCAAAGGTAAATGTATTTTAAATGATAAAGGCAGTGTATTTATTATTGATTTGGACAGGAGAACTCTAAAGCATGACAAACACTGTACAAGGTACAAGGTTCAGTTAGTACTTGACAATGACATTCAAGATATGCAAACACACTCATCTGACACAGAGCTATTGGACTTGAAAACATTGCTTGATCATAAGATAAGTGAAGCTACGGCTCTCAGTGTACATGAACGTATAAAACTACAGGAAGTGTTATCCAAATATTTACAAGTTTTTACCAAACGATTAGGTGTTATCAACACGTATGTGTACAAGATTGAAGTTAAGCCTCACAAAATCTTCTACCACAAGACATATAACATACCGTTATCTCAACGACCTGCTGTGTGGCAAGAATTAAAACAAATGTTAGACTGGAAGGTCATTGAACCATCCACCTCACCTTATTGTAGTCCTCTACTTGTTGTCAAAAAATCAAATGGAAGCATTAGGTTAGTGTTAGACGCACGAGCAATTAATGAAATAATTTTACCGGTTCACACAAAACCCGAAAATTTAGAAGAGCAATTACAGAAATTTCTAGATGCAAAATATTTTTCCACAATAGATCTCGCTAATTCGTTTTGGCAGGTGGGTATCACTCCTGATTCACGGAAATATACTGCATTTATGTTCGGGGGGCGAACCTATCAGTTTTGTGTTCTACCTTTTGGACTGAATGTCAGCTCTGGGGTATTCATTACAGCCCTGGATACCGTGCTTGGCGACGATTTAGTTGAGACAGTCACACACTATGTAGATGATATACTGATAGCTACACAGTCTTGGAAGGAACACGTTGGCACACTTCAAAGAATTTTAGAAAAATACGCACACCGAGATCTTAGAGCATTTCATGCTGAATAATGTCAAAGTCATACCCATCGAAATATTGCTAAGCAACTCGAAAAACTCTGTTGTTACAACACAGATAATAAGTGATGTAGAAATTTTCATTTCAGCGTTCCAGAGTCGCAGTTGAAGACAGAAGAACTCTTCTTTCAGCGCGCGCCACCACCTGGAAGACGGAATATCAAAATAAAATTTATGATTACGTAGCAGTGAATGATATATTAATTTTTCACGGAACATTTGTTATTGTAGGTACCACTGACTTGGTATGACACCTGACGAACCGACAGACGTCATCTGTGAAGCGATCTTTTACTTTGAGAAATAGATTAGACGCACATCTCTCAACACGAAAAGCATCTATCAGTAGTCAAGGCCACACAGACACTCTACACACACGCACAAAACGCGAGGAATCGAACATTTTTTCTCTCTTACTATTTTGAATATTTATTGAGTAGTGAAAACGCCTGGTCTCTCCTACTGATGTAATGAATGTTGTGTCTAACCTATCTTAATTTCAGATGACATCACGTGACACAATGTAATAACCTATAGCTATGTAATGATGATGCAAACATGTTTATGTGCAACTGTATTATGTTTATGCTAAGAAAATATGTGACGTGTGTATGTATAATTACTTATTTTTTTAACTGATGTATCATGTAACTGTTACTATGTAAAAAATTTGAACAAAACGAGTGCCAAAAAGACATTGCATAGTGAACCTCTGTTCACGGACATTAACGAACATTACTAACTCTGCAACTACGCAGAAACCTATGTGAAAGAAACGGTTAATGCCATTCATTATGCAGTGTATCTATGTAAACGCGATGATTGATTTCTTTGATTAATAACTACGAACATTTAGGTGAGCTATATTCAGCAAAAAACTGAAAATGTGAAGGGCATAATTCGTGCATCGTCTAGTGACATTACTACAGTACCTAACTTCAAGATGTTAACTGGATTAAATGGACACAAAGTGCCTGTCCAGAAAACAGCACGACGGGTGGAAGAATTTTGGTTGGAACTTCAGGGAATGAAATGTTCTCGAAATGTGACGGACACTCTTACCTGGACTGTCCAAGGATCGACGCCAGCTATGTGCCGTCCGAGGTTCTGCAACCAAGCTTCCACGGAATGTAAAAAAAAAAAACGAACTGCACGTGGACCAATTACTCGACGGGTCACGTCTGATCTGTAATGAGCAATGCCTTTAGTCACAACGAACTGCATCACAACGACTATAATGGAATTGGGAAATGGACACACTTATGTATTAATCACGTTGTTATACAACGATGTTACTGTGATCAAAAAAACTTTACCACGACGATACTAACCTGTAAAAAAATTATTGTGCAGCAGATGAATATGAACTGTAATAACGACAAGATGTGTATAGGTCAACGCACCTGAAACATACGGACATTTTTCTTTGAAGTATTTCAAAACAATACTATGTAACTAAGAACATTCAACAATCTAAGTTGTATTGTGTTATAACAAATATTGTAAATTTAAAACTAAGTTACCTGTCATAGAATGTAGTCTTCATATGTAATCTTGGTTGAATAGTTTCTTTGTGCAACGACTGAGAAACGCGCGCACACGAACAATATGAACTGCAATACTCTGCCGCGTGATCTAACTGTACGATATAACGGCAGTGCCGGAGTCACACAGACGCTTCTGCGCATACGCGCACTCTATCTGCCAACATAAGAACTTTTACGGCGCACCCACGTCATTCAAATTTTGTATATAATGTGTATAATGTGTATAATGTAAGTCATGTAAATAGTTGTAGATAACTTAGATTGTCTTGTGCCTTTAGGTGAATTGCTCGCCTGCAGGTGTGTCCTTTCGCCTCGCAATTCAGGGGGCAATATAAAGGCACATTTGCATGCCGAGTGTGAGTTTCCTCGGAAACGCGAAATATTAATTAAATAAATAATCAGTGACAAATAAATAAAGCCTATGGCACACAACTGCAGCGCTGTGTCGCTGATAAAACAAAAGCACAATTACGTTACTCTTATGTTTGATTAAGAAAGGAGAGAGCTCTGGTAGAAGTGGTGCGAGAAGCACGTATTTTATTCTATTGTCTGGCACACCGCCATATTACATGTTATAGAAGAATACTGCGAGTTGCAACCAGACTAGGCACTCGATTCTGTAAAGAATTTATATTTATAAAAGTAAGTAGGATTATGAACTGTAGGCTTATTCATTGAATATATCTGATTTAACTAACAGTGTAACTTTTTATGTTTAGTAGACAATCACCTCTGTACGACGTATTGGCATGGCTGGCAAATTATTGAAATATTGAGATTTAGATTATGAGTCCGCACCTACCGCAGGAGTCTTTGGAAACGATTTATTTACGAAGTCCGATTATTTCAGTTTTATTTCACGGTCAACTACGAGTAACATTGCCTTTACAAGAAAGCCATTGTCAAGCGTCTGATACCGAATAATTAAACGTCCACGTTCCAGATAAGCAAATATTAATTACAATTACAATCACAATCACCATCATACAGATAGAAAAATTAATATTTAAATAATATTTTTTATTTTATTTATTTTATAGTCTTCAATCCTGAGACTGGTTTGATGCAGCTCTCCATGCTGCTCTATCCTGTGCAAGCTTCCTCATCTCCCAGTACGTACTGCAGCCTACATCCTTCTGAATCTGTTTAGTGTACTCATCTCTTGATCTCCCTCTACGATTCTTACCCTCCACGCTGCTCTCCAATACTAAATTGGTGATCCCTTGATGCCTCAGAACATGTCCTACCAACCGATCCCTTCTTCTTGTCAAGTTGTGCCACAAACTCCTCCCCAATCCTGCTCAATACTTCCTCATTAGTTACGTGATCTACTCATCTAATCTTCAGCATTCTTCTGTAGCATCACATTTCAAAGGATTCTATTCTCTGGCGCCCATATTCATAAGAAATAACTCCGTATTGATTAAAAAGACTGAAGATCTGATTGTTGCGAAAATGTACCGTTATCTCGAATTCATCTTGGTGTAAGTATCCTTTTCATTTGTTCATGGAAATACGTCAAGAAATTTAACGAATCAAATCCTTAATTCAGGTACAGTAGCTTTCTAGATGCATTACTGCAACAGGCAGTATCAGTGTATCACAGCTCAGTACTAATAATTGGTAACGCTATTTATGAGCGTCTCAACATTCTTTGTGCTAAAAGGACATCTACCTGTATTGTATTATGGGCAATAAACAACGTCATTAGATTCACGTGTCTCTCATGACAGTATATTGTATTAATTATGCAGTGGTACAAGGCTAAATTCTTTTCTTATGTTCTACAATCATCCACTCATAATGTGAATACTACATTCTATAGACGTTTACAGCCACGTCTTAATTCTGTTTTATGGAAACATTAACATATCTGAGCGGTGTAGGGAATGGTATATTGGAAAAGCTTAATTGGTTTCCATATTGCCAATATTTAGACCCACATTGTGGGTACTCAACTAGAGGATGTAAACTGCCGAGAACCAAACAGTTAAAATATGTATTATCATTTGACTTGATGTTTACTACTGCGGTTTTTTGTTGTTATCTTTAGCAGTTTCGTATACACACCCACATAAAACCACTTCATTTTTTTAACACGCAGCTGAACTACTACTTTCGGCGCCCAGATGGAATCGCTAACTTGGAAAGTTACCCAGTTTTTCAAAAGTCACTGTTTAACACTGGTTGAGTACTATCCACTTACGCCAACAGACAGCAATGGAGACACATTCTTTGCATTGAGGCAGTTAAATTTTCCCTCACATGACTTCGACAAGAGAAAGCTGCAGACTAGTGAACAATATCGATCTAGAAAGATTGGTTAATTTGACGAACTTTGGTCTCTAAAATGTGAAAACAGGCGTCCAGGAAATGTCTAGGTTCGTCAATACCAAGCTATTTCTCTGTAACACCAGTGCATATTTTTCTTCTAAATGCAGACTCCGCATCGGGACATTCAAGATCATGTCGTTTAATTTATTTTCCTGCCAGTTCGCCTTTACAATAATGTCAGGTTGTAACATAAATATCGATTAGAAATAGGTTATATGTAACAACCTATCTGTAATTATGAAGTGTTTGTTCTTCGTTAGTTAACGTTATTGATTTGTGACAGGATATTTAAAGTTCATGATATATATATTGTAAAATCTAAATGATGTTTAAAAATGAAATTTTATAATATATGTATGTTCATAAAGAAAAATTTGTATATTGGAAACTGGTTCATACTTAGGGAACTTGTGTTGTGTAAGGTAAAAGCTGTACGGAGGTCCCTCCGCAACGGAAGTGGCTTAGCGCGATATTAATGGTGGTTTTGTCGGTCGAACTGGGCGACTACTTGGTGGGAACGTACGCGGTCAGTGTCTATCCATTGCACGATACACATCGAGGGTGCCAAGCAAGGCATTTGGAAGCCGTTTTGCATGCAGTTTCACCTGGGATGAGGATTTGGTTGTTTCATGGCGCCCTTGGCAATAAGAAATGGATCTAATACGATAAAAATCCGTCGCCGAGAAGAAATTGTACAGGGCATATAACATAAAGTGCCGTGAGTACAGTTAGCCGCCACGTCGTTTGCCACCTCTATTTCGCCACTGCTCCACCAACTTCGGGCACATAGATATGTATCATGGCATTGAACAGATAATTTGTGAGAGTGTTTTCAATAATAATCCAAGTGCTATAAGCCTGCGTTTGAATCTCAATGTCATCCTAATCATGAACCGAAGCAGGTTCCCCTCCTAAGTGTTCAGAAAACCGAGTATCCTGTTTCTAACTAACTAGTGATTTGTTTCTGTGTATTAAATGTGCCACATTTCAGTGCCAGAGAGTGTAAATGTTACTGTCTAAAATACGTGCTTCACAGGTGATGGCAAAGGCCCTTAAATTAAACTTATTTGTGACAAATATTCCATGTGGGGCTAACAATTAGTGTTGATTGAATTGAACTTTGCTTCTGAAATAATCATAGTGTCTGCCTAGAGAGACAGTATCAGTTTATGGGTCCCCACTATATTCTTCTCATATCAGAAAGATAATTGGGATATTTATTGCTACTAAAGAAGTCTGATACATTTATATAAATGGGAGTATGAAAAGTGTATATGTAGTATTATTTAATTTTATTTGTGGTATTTTTCAGTTATGTCAGAACTCTTTTCATGCCCAACTTTAGTTCATTGTTTCCTGCAGTAACATCTCAGTACTGACTTACATAATGGCTGTGATCGTAACTGTTATTATTATGTGTAGAATACAATCTCGCTTTCTCTGATAGCTGGTTTGTGCATTAGTGGCAACTATTACTATGTGGCATCAATAACTTCATGAAAGGAATAAAGGTGGAGCAATTAAAAGCGGTCCAGAAACAGGGTTCCAGGGTACAAAAAAGCACAGCAGAGGAAAGGAAGTACAGTACTAAACTGACTATATCTGATGTTAAAAGTGATCATCCAATCATCTCTCGACACTTTTGGTCCCTGGTCAGAAAGTTGCTGAAGGTGGATCGAAATTAGACTACTGAAATTGCTGCAGTCTCATCCGAAATGTTGTTCTGCAGCTCCTGAAGACTATGAGAGTTGTTGCGATACACCTTAGACTTTAGGGATCACCTTATAAAGCAATCGCACACTGTTCAGATAACCTGGGTGGGACCGCGACCAGACTGACCTCTGCTCATAAATCTGTCAGGCGTGAAAATTGAGTTAATGCGCTCCAAGGTTCAGATGGCTGTATGGGCAGTTGCTCCATCCTGTTGCTGTGTTGTTACATGCACACCCATGTCCAAACGTATCCACTCGTCTGGGCCACTTTTATTTGCCACATCCTGTATAAGCTATAAGTGTATAAGGGAAAGTAAAGTGGGGCACCCTGTCATTTACGATGGTGAGCGCAATGGTCTGATGTATTTAAACGCCCTGTGTGAACTATCTTGTCAGGTTTTTGACATCGAGTAATAACGCTAGCAAACTTCGAAGTTAGCTGTTTCATGCTTCTGATAATAAATAACAACATCGTGTGGCGAGGGTCTCCCGGTGGGTAGACCTGATCGCCTGGCGTAAGTCTTCTAAGGCGACACCACTTCATCGACTTCACGTCGATGAGGATGAAATGAGGATAATGAAGACGACACAAACACCCAGTATCTGAACAGAGAAAATCATCTCCAACCCCCAGCTAGGAGTCAAACCTAACCCCCCCCCCCCCCCCGGCAATATTTCTGATTATGTGCAGCATCAAGGTGAGTCCTACTTTTTATATCATAATTGATTATTAAGGATTTTAACATACAGGGTACTGACAGTCACAATGTAAACTGTCCCACCCATTAGTCCAGGGGAATAGCAGGCAGCCAATGGGGACTGGTGGACACCTAAGAAAATGGCGAGCACCCCCCTGTGCATCTGGGGGTAAGAATAGGCCTAAGGTGTTCCTGCCTCTCGTAAGAGGCGACTAAAAGGAGTTCCACGCGTTTCGGCATTTATGTAATGATCCCCTGTAGGGTTTGACCTCCGTTCTTCAAAATTTTCCCGAAGAGCGAGCCAATTGGGGTAGGGCGCCTTACATGGTGCATTGTGTCCATCGGGCACTGAGATCTTTAGCCTACTTTCTCGTCGTCGGATTGCACTCCCACCCATTCTCCATCTCTTGGGCGAGGACACCTTCCTGGGTGCGTTTTCCAGCATGCACTATGCAGTGTCGCTTACAGCATCGACGATTACCATGGACTTCGTTGCACCTTATAACAAGCTCGGTGTCCAGTCCATTGTGGTGGGCCTGCCATGTACCCTGTTGGTTGTAGCCCCCTGACCACAAAGGGATCGCTCAGCTGATGCCTGCGCCGTTAACTCGCCACGTATGCCAAGGGGTAGATGCCCCTCTCCCTGGGGCATCGGGGCTCTCGACAATGTCCATACTGCTAGGTGGCCTTTGTTACGGCTGGGTGGCGCCTGTGGGGAGGGCCCCTGGTCAGAGTGGGTGGCATCAGGGCAGATGACATGCCATGAAACGTAGTACGTCATCTCTTGCTGGTGGTGAAACACCAGCAGTCTTTGAGCGTTCACAAGCTCAATTCAACACACAGAAGTACAACCCCAAATCTTTCTCCTCTCTGGCCACACCATAGGAGGAATTTCAGGCTAAGTATAGCAGCGGATCTTATTAGCCCCAGTACCCTGTATGCTCGAGAGTTGATGGGGAACCTGTCATCATGATGAAGCCTCAGTTTTTTGTTGAGCATTTGGAGGACGAGTTTGGGGAGGTGGAGGGCTTGTCCAATATGAGATTTGGGTCAGTATTGATCAAAACAGCATCCTCTGCCCATTCATGGGCGTTACTCGCTTGTGAGAAGCTGGAGGATGTTTCTGTAACCATCGTGTCCCATAAGAGCTTAAATAAGTTCCAGGGTATCATATTTCACATTGACCTTTTATTTCATTGACGAAATGCACGCCAATTTAGAGTGGTGAGGTGTGCATTTCGTCCACCATGTCCATCGGGGTCCGTGGGGATAATCAGGTTGCCACCGGTGCATTCATCTTGGCCTTCAGGGGTGATAGATTGCCCAAGAAGGTCAATGTGATGGTCTACCTCTGTGAAGTAAACCCCTATATCCTTTCCCTGGAGCTGTGCTTTATATGTTGGAAGTTCGGCCATTTGTCTTCTGGCCGTACTTCCAGCGCCACATGTCGAGATTGTAGACGCCCATCACATCCCAATATTCTATTTGCTCCGCCTCCCATCTGTCTCAACTGCAGAGAGCACCATTTGCCTTGTTCTCCAAACTGTAGGAGTCTCCAGAATGAATGGAAAATCTTGGAGTACAAGACCCTGTACCGACTGACCTAGACTGAGGCTAAGAGAAAATCTGAACGCCTGCATCCTGTGCATATGCCACCACTACAACAGTTCCGACACCATCAGCTCCGCAAACCGCAGTTACCTCTCAGAGCTGGAAGACAACATCTGCCCCCTTGATGGAGGGAGGCATTTCCTTCCGTGTTGCCCCTGCACCAGCTTACTTCGAGAGCAACATCGCCCCCCCCCCCCCCCAATCATCAGGGACGTCTGTCCCCACGTCTAAGCCGGAGAAGCGTAAGTCTTACTCAGCTTCTCTCGCTAGGAAGGGGTCCGTTGGGTCACTCTCTTCCCAGGTTTCTGCTAGTGGAAAAGACGACACCCGCCAGTGGCTGAAGAGCCCAAAGGCAGCTGGTTGTAGGGCTTCACGCTAATCCCAGTCCCGGAGACTGAGCCAGTGAAATCGCTCCCAGCCAAGGAAACCCAAGGAACAGCGAGAGAAATACAAAACGAAAACCCCTAAGACCAAGGAAATAGCAGTGGCACCCACACCACCGCTACCTCCAAGCACTGCATCTGAGGATGGGGTGGAGATTTTGGCGTCTGCTGAGGACGTAGATCCCGCCAGACACACAGATACAATGGTTATAGACTTCTCAGGCAAAAAGTCGGTGGCAGCGACTAACTCGGAGGCGTAAACTACCTCATTGAATGTTCCATGCCTTCCCAGTCTCACGATGACGTCATCGTCCAGTGGGATTTCGGCGGTTTTTTCCACCGCGCAGCTGAGTTACGGCAGCTGTTAAGCTTTACACCTGATATCTGCATTGCCTCCAGGAAACCTGGTTCATGGCAATGCAGACCCCTGCCCTCAGAGGCTATAAGAGATGCTACAGGAACCGTAGCGACTATAATCGAGTGTCAAGTGGAGTTTGTCTTCATGTCCTAAACTCGGTCTGTTGTGAACATTTGCCCCTTCAAACCCCTATTGAATCTGTGGCTGTCAGAATAAGGACGACGCAGGTAATAACTGTCTGCAGTGTATATCTTCCTCCAGATGGTGCAGTACAACTGAATATATTACCTGCACTGATTGATCAACTCCCTGAAACTTTCTCTACTTTTGAGAGATTTTGACGCGCATAACCCCTTGTGGGGTAGCTCTGTGCTTACTGTCAGTTGCAGAGATGTCGAAACTTTTGTGTTTGACCTTAGCCTCTTAAATATTGGAGCCGCCACACATTTCAGTGTGGCTCATGGTAGTTACTTGGCCATTGATTTATCAATTTGCGGCCCAGGACTTTTCTCATTCATCCACTGGAGAGCATATGACGACCTGTGTGGTAGTGACCACTTTCCCATCATCCTGTCACTGTCCCAGCATTGGGCCCACGGACGCATGCCCAGATGGGCTTTAAACAAGGCGGATGGGAAACTTTCACGTTTTCTGTCACCGTTGAATCTCCCCCACATGGTAACATCGATGTGGTGGTTAAGGAGGTGACGACAACAACAATTGTTTCTGTGGCAGAAAACGCGATCCCTCGACCGTTAGGAAAGCAATTAAGGAGCGTCGGCGAGCCCTAGGCGGCATAAGCTGAATCCTTCCCTGGAGCACCTCATTGCCTTTAAAGGACGCCGTGCCCGTGTTCGCTAGCTTATCAAACGACGGAAGCAGGAGTGTTGGGAGAGATACGTCTCGACCATTGGGTGCCATACGTCACCTGCCCAAGTCTGGGCTAAGATCAAAAGTCTCTTTTGGGTACCAGACCCCAACAGGTATTTCTGGTGTTACCCCAACTGGCATGTTATCTGCTGAAGCAAACGCGATTGCTGAGCACTTCGCTCGAGCTTCTGCGCCAGAGAACTACCCCCAGCATTTCTTACTCACAAACGGCTGCTGCAAGGGAACGTCCTCTCATTCAGTACACGCCACAGTGAATTCACAGAGTGGGAGCTCCTCAGTGCCCCTGCACATTGCCCTGACACAGCTCCAGGGTCTGATTGAATCCACAGCCAGATGATTAAACATCTCTCATCTGACTATAAGCGACACCTCCTCGTCATCTTCAACAGATCTGGTGCGATGGTTTATTTCCATCACAGTGGCTGGAGAGCACCATCATTCTTGTCCTCAAACCCGGTAAAAAACCGCCTGATGTAGATAGCTATCGGCTCATCAGCCTCACCAACCTTGTTTGTGAGCTGCTGGAGCATATGGTATGTCGGCAGTTGGGTTGGGTCTTGGAGTCACGTGGCCTACTGGCTCCATGTCAGGGCAGCTTCTGCCAGAGTCGCTCTACCACTGATAATCTTGTGTCCCTCGAGTCTGCCATCCGAACAGCCTTTTCCAGACGGCAACAACTGGTTGTCGTCTTTTTTGATTTACATAAAGCATACGACACGACCTGGCGACATCATACCCTTGCCACATTGTATGAGTGGGTTCTCTGGGGCCTACTCCCGATTTGTAT
This sequence comes from Schistocerca cancellata, assembly GCF_023864275.1. Taxonomy (NCBI): domain Eukaryota; kingdom Metazoa; phylum Arthropoda; class Insecta; order Orthoptera; family Acrididae; genus Schistocerca; species Schistocerca cancellata. The sequence continues at coordinate 567,034,296 of NC_064632.1, forward strand.
CCATATAGCGACTTCCTGTCGCTATATACTTTCTGTGTCCAAATTGGTGCCTCCCATATACAGGAGAATGGAGTCCCGCATGGCTCTGTATTGAGTGCGTCTCAATTTTTAGTGGCCAGTAATGGTCTAGCAGCAGCTGTCGGGCCCTTCGTCTCACTTTCTCTGTATGCAGACGACTTCAGCATTTTGTACTGTTGCTCCAATACTGGTGTTGCTGAGCGTCGCCTACAGGGAGCCATCCACAAGGTGCATTCTGGGACTCTAGCCCACGGCTTCTAGTTTCCAGCCGCAAAGCCGTGTGTCATGCTTTCCTGTTGGCGTTGTACCGTTGATCCGGACCCATAACTTTACCTTCATACAATCCACTCACTGTAGTGTAGACATATCGAATCTTAGGACTGGTTTCCGATGCTCGATTGACATGGCTTCCTCATCTTCATCAACTTAAGCAGAAGTGCTGGTAGCACCTCAGTGCCCTCCATTGCATTGCCTGAGCAACACCAATTGGGGTGCAGATCGTCCTACGCTGCTGCAGCTCTACAGACCCCTTGTCCAATCCCAAACCGACTATGGGAGTGTGGTTTATGGTTCAGCAGCGCCCTCAGCATTACATTTGCTCGACCCTGTGCACCACTGCTGGGTTCGGCTAGCGACAGGAGCTTTTATGACTAGTCCGGTGACCAGCATACTGGTGGAGGCTGCAGTCCCTCCATTGCAGATCTGATGTACGCAACTGCTCGCCAGTTACGCAGCACACATCCGCAGTTCTCCTGAGCATCCGAATTACCGTCTCCTTTTCCCGCCCGCGGCAGTCCATCTCATGCTCCGGCGGCCCAGGTAAGTGTAACGATTGCGGTTTGCGTGCGGTCCCTTCTCTTCAAACTGGAGTCCTTCCCTTTACCACCTCTGCTTAAGGTCCTTTCACGTACGCCTCCATGGTGTACGCTTCGGCCGCAGCTTCATCTAGACCTTTCACGTCACCCTAAGGGCTCTATTAACCCTGCGGCTCTCTGTTGTCACTTCCTCTCGATTCTTAATGTATTCGGAGGCTCTGAAGTAGTTTACACCGACGGCTCGATGGCTGATGGTCACGTTGGCTTTGCCTACATTCACGGCGGCCTTATTGAACAGCATTCCGTACCCAATGGCTACAGTGTATGCACTTCAGAGCTGTTGGCCATTTCTCGTGTACTTCAGTATTTCTGTTCATGCCCTGGGGAGTATTTTCTTTCGTGTTCACTGGTCGATAGTTTTCAAACTGCTCATCTGGAAACTATCGACCAGTGCTACCCTCGTCATCTTTTGGTAGCGTCCATCCGGTCGTTCAGTGGTGTTCGTCTGGACCCCTGGTCACTTGGGAATCCCAGGAAATGAACTTGCTGACAGGCCAAACAGGTTACACGTTAACCACTTCTGGAGATGGGCATCCTTGCAACTTACTTACTTTCGTTGTTACGTCGCAAGGATTTTCTGCTTTGTGAAATGGAATGGCAAAATCTGAGTACGCACAAAAAACTGCGAGCCATTAAGGGCATCGAGAACCCGCGGAAGTCCTCGATGAGGGCCTCTCGCAGGGAGTCCGTGGTTCTCTGCCGGCTCCGCATTTGCCACGCCTGGGCGACCCCACGGCTCCCTCCTGCGCCCTGATGACCCACCTCAGTATCGGTGCAGCGCCCGGTTGGCAGTGACCCATATTCTGCTGCTCTGTCCTTCTTTGGCTGCCCTGCGACTTCATCTTCGTTTGCCCGACTCATTATCAAATGGCTCTAAGCCAGGGGCGGGCAGGAATCCTGCACATGTGCGGTGCACTTGCACGCGTGCAGTTAACAGGTGTTCCGCGTGCACACAGGGGCAAGCTGGCCACCCGCTTATCTCCCATCCCCACCACACCTTCTGTCCGCTCCTTCCTCTGTAACGCGTTTTGTTTCCTAGCTTGCTTTATTGAATGAAGGAATAAGATTAGTAGGAGTGCTTGAAAGTAATCGTGGTTTGAAAGAGTACCTATTACCTACGATACGTTTTATTTAATTATCACAGGTGGAGTTTACAATACGTTTAATATCTGGAAAAAAATTTTTACATACAAACAAACACAAACAGTTACGTAAATTTTCATCACTGATGTTTGCTCTTAACCGAGACTTATTAATTCAGCAAACGGTTTTCCAGCTCTCTCTATATTAAGCTCAGTCTTACAACTTTCACATACCGCTGGGCTATTACTGTTGTCGTCCTCAAAACTTGAAAACAGTGCTCCATAAAATGTTAAATCAGTTAGATGAGAGACATGACGAGAGAAAGTCGCAGATCTCTCGTGAAAACAGCAACTACGACAAATTCAAATGGCTCTGAGCACTATGGGACTTAACTGCTGTGGTCATCAGTCCCCTAGAACTTAGAACTACTTAAACCTAACTAACCTAAGGACATCACACACATCCATGCCCGAGGCAGGATCCGAACCTTATACCATAGCGGTCGCGCGGTTCCAGACTGTAGTGCCTAGAACCGCTCGGCCACTACGGCCGGCCAACTACGACAGATTCATCAGGTATCGTCAGATCGCTGTTCTTAAGCTCAGTCAATTGCCCATCCGCTCAGAATCCGACAATAAATTGTACTCGTCCTTGTGAAATTTATTATAATGTCCTTCAATACTAAACTTCCGTTGACCAGCGAGAATACTGCCACATATTAAACGTTTCGAATTTTCACGTTTTTGCACAAAGAAAAAATTATTCTCCCATTACTTTTTAAAAGATAGCAAATCTCCACTTCTCCGTTTCTTGAAATACAACGTTCACTACATAGTGCTCGCTTCGCATCAACGTCCGCAGCTTAGCCTGGCACTACACTGCCGCACCCTGCCTGCTGTCGCCACAGCCCCAGTCGACGCCTGCACGCGAGCAGCACACGTGCAGCGCTGTGCGCTCATGAGCCGCGTGCAACGTTTGCCCGCCCCTGCTCTAAGCACTATCGGACTTAACATCTGAGGTCATCAGCCCCCTACACTTACAACTACTTAAACCTAGCTAACCTAAGGACATCACACACATCCATGCCCGAGGCAGGATTCGAACCTGCGACCGTAGCAGCAGCGCAATTCCACACTGAAGCGCCTACAACCGCTCGGCCACAGCTGCCGCCTGGACTCGTTATCATTGTTTATAGCAGACAACGCCTCATCGGTTGTTCGGGTTTTACGTTTCATCCGTGAGGGTGGGTTTTATCATTCGATTTGAGTTTTAGCGCTTGTCCTTTGTCCCTCTGTGTCTTCCACCCTAGTGCTTGTAGTGTGGAGGTTTTAATGTGTTGCAGGGTAGCCAGCTTTTCCTTTTCATTTTCGTGGTCGGCCAGCTACTGTAATCTGCTTCCTCGCTTTACTCTTCTGTTTCTTGCGTCTCTGTTGTTTTCTTCTCCTCTTTTGTTCCTTTCAATGTTCGTTGCCTTTCCTTGGCTGTTGTGGTCCCTCCTTACTTTCTGGTTTGTGTTATATGTCTCGTCTGTTTTATTCTCACACTTGTGGCATTCTTTTATTAGGAACAAGGGGCCGATGACCTCTTAGTTTGGCCCCTTTCCCCAGCTTTTAAACCAAACAACCAAAATGGCGAGCACCCAAAAGGGGGAAGGGTGTGCACATGAAAAGGTGAACATCGAGTGAGGCAGGCCAAATGATGGCCACACAGAGAGACAATGATGAACTGCTGTGACAGTGATGGAAACTCAAGGGGGGAAGAGTGGCCATGTGGGGGAAATTTACATAAGGGGGGCTTAAGGAACAGTGGCCACCCAAAGGGGGAATGGTAGACACCAAAGGGTATAGGGTGCCCACATAGAGGAAATCATGCGCACATAGTGAGGAAGAGGGGGTAGTGGCCACATATGCTGAACTACTAGCTAATAGTAGCCAACTAAAAGCGGAAGATTGACCATATCTGTGAAATAATGAACACTAAGGGGGAAAGCGGAATGGAGGCCATCCTTAGGGGCAATGGTGGCCGCCGGGAGGGGTAAGGGTGCCTTCCAATCGCATATGATGTGTACCTAGAGGGGAAGACGGAATGGTACCCACCCAAAGGTGGAATGGACACATAGCATAACTGTGGCCACGAAAAGGAAGCCTGATGGACACACAGGAGAAAGGTGGCCATCCAAAGGGGAAATGTTGCTCAGCTAGGGTAAGTGATGAACGCCAAGGGAGAAAGAGGGATTGGAGGCCACGAAAAAAGGGAATGATAGACACTTTGGGGAAGGGTGGGTTTCGAAAAGGTGGAAGGGTGCACATTTAGGGGAAATGATGATAACTAAGTGGGGAAGACGAATGTTGATGACATAGTTGACACCTGGGGTAATGGTGTCTGCCTGAAGGGGGTAATGTGACCACCTAGGAGAAATGACGGACACAAAGTGAGGAACAGAAATTGTAAGATCGTCAGAGCTACTGCTATGACACCTTATAGATTAAAGGTTTAATAGTACTTTGTATCCCCAACATGAACTTTTTTCGTGTAAAGCAGGGCTTGACAACATACATGCTCAGGGAGCAAGCTGTGAGCACCAAGGCGCCAGCATGGAGCAGCGCCAGCACGCTACCCCCACTACCGAACCAGAGCGGAGAGTGGGGAGAGTCATGTGAGGCACACAACAGCTGCCGCCAGTCAATGTAAATCCGCGGCCACCTGCAGGGATATCACTCACGAATTATACTGCGGAAAATGAAACAAGTAAAGGAGAATGTACACGTGCCAGATAATTTTATTAGCTTAGTGTATGCCTCTACATTCGTATTAATTTGTGAGCTGTTACACAATAAAAGGTGTCACTGAAGTGTGGGATTCTCGGTTATCTTGTACTTTTCGCCCTTTACAATTGCGTTTATGTTCGGAGTAATTGTTCTTGTGCATTGTAGGCGCAGCGTGCAGTTTAAATTTCGATCAGAAAATGCGTTTCTCAGGCGCGCCTTGTTAGATTTCATTGCAGAGGACTGTTGTTCACAAACATACATGGAACCGAACATTGATATTATTGTAGCCGCCAGTTTGTGCAAACGAGGAAATCTATGCTGAGGGAAGTGTCTGAAGAATTCCAAAATGTTTTTCTTGTTCTGAAATTTGTTTCCGTATTCTCTGTCACACTGCAGGTCAATAATTTCTAGTTGCAGCTCAGGACGCATCTCTTCAATATTCGCTGAATATGGAGAGGAGAACAGATCAAAATCACGGAGAACAGATCAAAATCACTGTCTAGTGCTGTCAGATCTTGAAAGCGTTGATCAAATTCTTCCTTAAGGGCTACTAAACTATGTGAATAACGTTCACAGTTTTTGTGAACATCGTGCATGGATGGTAATTTAGGAAAATGAGCTAGATTTACTGTTTCCAGCTGACTCACCCGAAGTGTCAATTTCATTTTAAAAGCTCGTATTCGATCTATGAAATGAGTAATTAGCAGATCTTTACCTTGTAGTGAAATGTTCAAAGCATTCAGATGGCTAGTTAAATTTGCTAAGAACGCGAGATCACATTTCCATGAAGGTTCTTTCAATTCAGGAACACACATGTTATTTATTTCCATGAACATTTTTATCTCATCTAATAGGCAAAAAAAATCGATTTAACAATTCGCCACGACGAAGCCAGCGGACCTCGCTGTAATAAGGCAGGCTACCATACTGGTTTTCTACGTCCTCAAGAAAGCTTTTAAATTGTCTGAGTTGTAGCCCATGCTTCCTTATATAATTGGTCGTACGAACAACAACACTAATCACATTTTTTAGAGTGATACTCTTTGCACATAAGTTTTCCTGGTGGATCACACAGTGAACGCCGCTTATTTCATTCGGCACGGTCAGTTTTTGCATTTTCTCCTTCAACAGCGCAACGAAACCTGATTTTTTTCCCTGTCATCGCTGGTGCACCGTCTGTAGACACTGAAACTAAAGAATTCCATGACAATACTATATTTTCAACACTTTCTTCAACACTACTTAAAATATCACCTCCAGTTGCAGTGTTCTTCATGACTACTAACCGAGGAGCTCCTCTCTCACCTGAAGATCTCTATTGACACCTCTAATAAATATGGCAAGCTGTCTGTTCCAGTGATATCAACACTTTCGTCTAGAGCTAGAGATTACGCCATAAAATCTTTACAGATATTTGCAAGCTGGCTCTGGACGTCGTCTGCCATGTCCTGTATGCGAGGCATAATGGTCGTGTTAGATAATGGCACAATCAGAAACTGTTCAACTTGAGATGGACCCAAATGTTCCGCTGCAGCTACCTAATATTCTTTTATTAAATCACCATCAGTGAAGGGGCGCAGGGATTTTGCTAAAAGCAAAGCAATTTTGTAACTCACTCTGAGAGCTGCCTCGGTTGGTTTTTCTACGTCGTCGAGATCTTCTTCGGATAGCTTCCTTTTAAGTTTAATAACTTCCTGTGCACGATCTGGTCCATCACATTTTCCATTTCCGTAGTCTTTCGCGTGGTACGACATATAATGTCGCTGCAAATTAAATTTCCTAAAAGAATTCAGCGTTTTGCGACATACTAAACATTTTGCAACTCCACCTTTTTCTGTAAACAGATACAATTCCTCCCAATGGGGGTTGAACTGCGAAAGCATGGTTCGGGTTACACAACGGCGACTTGACATGATTCTTAACCAGCGAAGTGACTTTTAGAGCTGATCGTAGTACTCTAAACGTTACACAGTCGTTGCGAATTCAATAGGCATGCTCCAGCCCTATTCAAACGTGCGTGCGCATTTCCCTCCCTCCATTCTTCCCTACTCCGCGACCTTGCACCTGCTCGCGAGCACATGCCTGAGCAGACGCGAGTACTCGCGCTCAAAACCGGCCGGTTGTTAAGCCCTGGTGTAAAGGATGCAAATTTCGACTTTTCAGTGCGTAATATCGAATTCCGCATTAACGCAGCAGTGACCCAATACAAATTATTTAGGAAGATAGTAATTACAGACGATATTACAGGAGGAATCAGCTACACTCCTGGCAATTGAAATAACAACACCGTGAATTCATTGTCCCAGGAAGGGGAAACTTTATTGACACATTCCTGGGGTCAGATACATCACATGATCACACTGACAGAACCACAGGCACATAGACACAGGCAACAGAGCATGCACAATGTCGGCACTAGTACAGTGTATATCCACCTTTCGCAGCAATGCAGGCTGCTATTCTCCCATGGAGACGATCGTAGAGATGCTGGATGTAGTCCTGTGGAACGGCTTGCCATGCCATTTCCACCTGGCGCCTCAGTTGGACCAGCGTTTGTGCTGGACGTGCAGACCGCGTGAGACGACGCTTCATCCAGTCCCAAACATGCTCAATGGGGGACAGATCCGGAGATCTTGCTGGCCAGGGTAGTTGACTTACACCTTCTAGAGCACGTTGGGTGGCACGGGATACATGCGGACGCGCATTGTCCTGTTGGAACAGCAAGTTCCCTTGCCGGTCTAGGAAAGGTAGGACGATGGGTTCGATGACGGTTTGGATGTACCGTGCACTTTTCAGTGTCCCCTCGACGATCACCAGTGGTGTACGGCCAGTGTAGGAGATCGCTCCCTACACCATGATGCCGGGTGTTGGCCCTGTGTGCCTCGGTCGTATGCAGTCCTGATTGTGGCTATCACCTGCACGGCGCCAAACACGAATACGACCATCATTGGCACCAAGGCAGAAGCGACTCTCATCGCTGAAGACGACACGTCTCCATTCGTCCCTCCATTCACGCCTGTCGCGACACCACTGGAGGCGGCCTGCACGATGTTGGGGCGTGAGCGGAAGACGGCCTAACGGTGTGCGGGACCGTAGCCCAGCTTCATGGAGACGGTTGCGAATGGTCCTCGCCGATACCCCAGGAGCAACAGTGTCCCTAATTTGCTGGGAAGTGGCGGTGCGGTCCCCTACGGCACTGCGTAGGATCCTACGGTCTTGGCGTGCATCCGTGCGTCGCTGCGGTCCGGTCCCAGGTCGACGGGCACGTGCACCTTCCGCCGACCACTGGCGACAACATCGATGTAGTGTGGAGACCTCACGCCCCACGTGTTGAGCAATTCGGCGGTACGTCCACCCGGCCTCCCGCATGCCCACTATACGCCCTCGCTCAAAGTCCGTCAACTGCACATACGGTTCACGTCCACGCTGTCGCGGCATGCTACCAGTGTTAAAGACTGCGATGGAGCTCCGTATGCCACGGCAAACTGGCTGACACTGACGGCGGCGGTGCACAAATGCTACGCAGCTAGCGCCATTCGACGGCCAACACCGCGGTTCCTGGTGTGTCCGCTGTGCCGTGCGTGTGATCATTGCTTGTACAGCCCTCTCGCAGTGTCCGGAGCAAGTATGGTGGGTCTGACACACCGGTGTCAATGTGTTCTTTTTTCCATTTTCAGGAGTGTATATTCTGCGCTGTACGTGTGGTCAACAAAGTATTTTTAATAAAATGTTATGTTCAACTAATATATTCTACATGACATAATTTACAATAGTGTAAGTAGAGACGGTTGTCCGACACATGCACTTTACCTTTAAGGAGCACCCAGCCACAAACAGGAGAAGAAAGCTCAGATCTTCCTTCTAACATTAAGATATTTAATACGATAGTTGCTTTTTGCAGCTTATAAGACCTCTTTATTTTGAAGAAGAACAGATGATTTCTCTGTTTCAGTTCACGTAAATCTGGGAGGATAGACAAATTTTCCTAAGCTCTTTGCGACACACTAAATTCTAGCATATGTCGTATTTCCGTATACAACATTCGTAGGTGAACCTGCATCTAGGTCGTAAATTGATTCAAGGGGAAATAAAGCTTTATTGTCGCAGCGTAGGGCTACCGTGCGCTATGCAATTACGCAGCCTGGTGACAGGCTACTGCTTGGAAGTCTTTACACTGCAAATCCCGTTTCCGGCCACCGTGCTGGTTTGAACGTCAACATTAATAAATGCTATGTCACCGCAATTGTCTTCTCAAGAGCTATCGATTGCGTTTAAAGTATACGGTTCCATTAAAGAAGTACTTACTTCCGCACTTCAGTTGATAACAGAGCTAAAAGCAACCGAACAAAGACATATTTGTCTTTCGGCTCTAACATTTGCCGTTTCTGTGTGTCTAACCATTTAAGAAATAAAATACGGGTTACGTCTCACGTTAATCACCCGGTACTTGTTGCCAGGTCTCGTCACTTAATTAGAGGTGAGACATACTTTTACATTGATTTAAATAATACTTTCTAAGAACACCATACTTCATTAACAAAACTTGACTTTCGGTCATAGTTTGCAATCTCAGGGTCCAACCCTTCAGGAAGTTGAGACTGGGTATTGGCAGTTACATTCTCTTTTGTGTTTACATGTGCAGAGGAAAAATCATACTCTTGAACCACTGAAGTTCATCTAGCTAACCTATGATGCAACAATTTACACTCCTGAAGAACGTTCAGCACTTGATAATCACGACGAACTGTTGCTTTCTTCCTAAACGAACAATAGTAAAATTTCCGAAATGCTCATACAACAGCTAGCTATTCCAACTCTGTAGTGGTACAAAACCTTCCCCAGTCTGATAAAATCCTACTTCAAAGGGTATTGGACAAAATTTTGATTTCCCTTTCCTCTTATCGGGTCTGTAATAGACACACACACAAACCTATAGCTGGTACATTAACCGTAACTCCAGAATCGAAAGACATTTCACGATGACAAAATTAGAGAACACACTAGTACTGTCTTAATTACTTTAAACAGTTTCTGACATTCTGGTGTCCGATGCCTAAAAAAATGGTTCAAATGGCTCTGAGCACTATGGGACTTAACTTCTAAGGTCATCAGTCCCCTAGAACTTAGAACTACTTAAACCTAACTAACCTAAGGACATGACACACATCCATGCCCGAGACAGGATTCGAACCTGCGACCGTAGCGGTCACACGGTTCCAAACTGAAGCGCTTAGAACCGCACGGCCACACCGGCCGGCACTTTCCTCAACAATCGAAGCAAAGGTTTGGTGATGCTTCAATTGTGTCTTAGTCCCTTCTACTATAAAATACTTAATCGCTCTTATCTTCTGGCTGTAAGGTAGAATATCTTTTGAATCGATGAGGTGACCAAGAAACTATACTACTTGTAGAGGAAAGTGTGTAGTTTTGTAATTAAGCTGTGATCTCACTTCACTTAAACTTATCTAGCACTCTTGTGCATAGGGTAATGTGCTCCTCCCTAGTCGTTTCCTCTAGGAGGTCAGACACAAAGAAAGTTAGTTGGCTTCTTAGTTCTAGTCCCCACATTGCATCTAACACCAAAATAAAAGCTCCTGAGCTGTTGTTCATCCCAATGGGAGAAACCTGTAACTCCTATAACCTTCCAGCTTAAATGAAGGCAGTAGTTTTCCTTTAATCTGGCGTTATTGGTACTTGCCCATATGAAACTCAGAGATCGTTGTTTGTCAATGATGTTACCCCTTGAAATTATGTAGTAACTCATCCACATTCTACTGGTGTGTCCATACCAGTACATTGATTAATAAAATCAACAGATTATTGAGTGAAAGATGCAACTTTTCTCTTGCTCTAGGCAGTACAGGAAGTTAGTTACAATATGGACTGGTGGACAGCACCATTAAATCCAATTCCAACATCTGCTTAATGTCATTGTCAACAACCTTCTGTAGTGACTAGAGAACTGGATAAAAGCTTCGGCAAAAGTTTTGGGAAGAAGCACCTCTAAAAATTATGTATCTCCTTCAATGTGCTAGGTCAATCCACAAAAACATTCTAATATTGCAATAAGACATTCACCAATAGCTGCTTTTGTAACATATCAAGATTCTGGGCTCCTATAACCTTTGCTTGACCTCCGTCTCCAGTGGAGTCGCACACATTTTTTAGACTGGTAAACTGTGCGTGGAACCGTGTTCCTCACACACAAAATATACACTCCTGGAAATGGAAAAAAGAACACATTGACACCGGTGTGTCAGACCCACCATACTTGCTCCGGACACTGCGAGAGGGCTGTACAAGCAATGATCACACGCACGGCACAGCGGACACACCAGGAACCGCGGTGTTGGCCGTCGAATGGCGCTAGCTGCGCAGCATTTGTGCACCGCCGCCGTCAGTGTCAGCCAGTTTGCCGTGGCATACGGAGCTCCATCGCAGTCTTTAACACTGGTAGCATGCCGCGACAGCGTGGACGTGAACCGTATGTGCAGCTGACGGACTTTGAGCGAGGGCGTATAGTGGGCATGCGGGAGGCCGGGTGGACGTACCGCCGAATTGCTCAACACGTGGGGCGTGAGGTCTCCACAGTACATCGATGTTGTCGCCAGTGGTCGGCGGAAGGTGCACGTGCCCGTCGACCTGGGACCGGACCGCAGCGACGCACGGATGCACGACAAGATCGTAGGATCCTACGCAGTGCCGTAGGGGACCGCACCGCCACTTTCCAGCAAATTAGGGACACTGTTGCTCCTGGGGTATCGGCGAGGACCATTCGCAACCGTCTCCATGAAGCTGGGCTACGGTCCCGCACACCGTTAGGCCGTCTTCCGCTCACGCCCCAACATCGTGCAGCCCACCTCCAGTGGTGTCGCGACAGGCGTGAATGGAGGGACGAATGGAGACGTGTCGTCTTCAGCGATGAGAGTCGCTTCTGCATTGGTGCCAGTGATGGTCGTATGCGTGTTTGGCGCCGTGCAGGTGAGCGCCACAATCAGGACTGCATACGACCGAGGCACACAGGGCCAACACCCGGCATCATGGTGTGGGGAGCGATCTCCTACACTGGCCGTACACCACTGGTGATCGTCGAGGGGACACTGAATAGTGCACGGTACATCCAAACCGTCATCGAACCCATCGTTCTACCATTCCTAGACCGGCAAGGGAACTTGCTGTTCCAACAGGACAATGCACGTCCGCGTGTATCCCGTGCCACCCAACGTGTTCTAGAAGGTGTAAGTCAACTACCCTGGCCAGCAAGATCTCCGGATCTGTCCCCCATTGAGCATGTTTGGGACTGGATGAAGCGTCGTCTCACGCGGTCTGCACGTCCAGCACGAACGCTGGTCCAAATGAGGCGCCAGGTGGAAATGGCATGGCAAGCCGTTCCACAGGACTACATCCAGCATCTCTACGATCGTCTCCATGGGAGAATAGCAGCCTGCATTGCTGCGAAAGGTGGATATACACTGTACTAGTGCCGACATTGTGCATGCTCTGTTGCCTGTGTCTATGTGCCTGTGGTTCTGTCAGTGTGATCATGTGATGTATCTGACCCCAGGAATGTGTCAATAAAGTTTCCCCTTCCTGGGACAATGAATTCACGGTGTTCTTATTTCAATTTCCAGGAGTGTATATTCTTCTTAACGGAACATCGTTTCATGCTGAATGTATGCTCGTAATGACAGTGTTACCGTCTACGTGCAATACGCACTGCGATTTATTTGACACTGCAGACAATTTCGTGCAAACATAAATGAAATAAACAATTTACTAACAATGAACTGGTAATCACCCAATTCACACAATATAAATTTCGTCTTTAAAAAGAATTATCCTTTAGTTAACCATCTGTTCAAACAATTGGCCATGGACTGAAGCGCACTTCTGCGATCAGCGTTCCAAAGGACTATGAAGAGACGTGATTACAGTGGATGTTACGGTACAGCACACACTGGCGATTGGACGAGATTTCATTGGTGTAGCTGAGGGTTCGTCATAGACTGCATCTTTGAGTGGGTCCCAAAGAGACAAATAGAGAGGTGTCAAATCGGGGAACATCACATTTGACAACAGAATTTCGCCCTATTAACTTCCAGGTAAGTTCTCCATCAGTATTTGCGTTGCAAAAATGGTTCAAATGGCTCTGAGCACTATGGGACTTAACATCTATGGTCATCAGCCCCCTAGAACTTAGAACTACTTAAACCTAACTAACCTAAGGACAGCACACAACACCCAGCCATCACGAGGCAGAGAAAATCCTTGACCCCGCCGGGAATCGAACCCGGGAACCCAGGCGTGGGAAGCGAGAACGCTACCGCACGAACACGAGATGCGGGCTATTTGCGTTGCAACACGGGACAGCCGTCGTGTTGCAGCCACATACACTGTCGAATATCCTGTGGTGCCTCTTTTGAAGAACCGCCAGAATGTTCGTCAGAAAGAGTGCGTACGAATGTCCGTTTAGAACGCCTCAGATGAAGTAAGGTGTCACAGTGTAAGTTAGAATAATACCGCGCCATACGTTTACATTCCGTGGCCTTTGACGTTTCATCTGACGAAGCCAGAGTGGATTTTCGGCTTCCCTGTATTGCGTGTTATGTAAATTTACATTAGCGTGGTTAGTAAACGTTGCTTCATCGGCAAAGGGCACACACTAGCGCTGAAAGGCAAACCGACTAAGTTCTGTACGACATTTGAAATCACGGTCGTCGAATGCCTGATGCAGTGGCTGATGAAGGGATGGAAATTCTGTCGATGCAGGATGTGAATGACTCTCGTCTGGCTGATTCCACATGCCTTGGCAATATGTCCCATAGGACGGTGCGGATTCATTAGCGTCTTTGTCAGAACAGCTTGTTCGTGTTCTCTGTCAGTTGCATTCATCCTTCTTGTACTGTTATTGACGTTAAAGAAGCCTGTCCACACTATCGTCTTAATAATTCGTGAAATCGCCTGGCGCGTCGGAAATTAGCGATCCGTATAGATAGCGCAACACCGCTGTACTCTTCTTACGTCACTTCTATTACGTTCACCATACGAAAGTAGTATATGCAACTTCTCCGTGTCTGTACGCAACGAATGGTGAAGCAGAAATTAGAGACCTGCAGTGCAAACAGGTAAACAGGCAGATGTGTTGACATTATGACACAGCGTAGCACGGGAGCTCTGCTTGGGGTTGTTTGCCGCGGCAATACCGAGTCGTGACACAGTGCTCTAAAATTCTAGGACATTTCTCGAACTTCTTACGACTGGTTTGAACGTCAATATTAACAAACGCTATATCGCTGTAATTTTCCTCTGAAGAGCTATCGAATGCAGTTATGAAAAGTATAGGTTCCACTTAAAAGATATATAGCTTCAATATCTCCGTGGATACCAACGTTAACCAAACCAAAACATACGTGTATCTCGACGATCTAACATTTGCCGAGAACCTCGTTTCGATATGTGTAACCTTTCACGAAATAAAGGTGTTACTTCTCAAGTGACTCACTCTGTATAACGGAAGTTCGAGGAACTTGGTGAGAATAAACTAATGCAGTATTATCAAATTGTAAATGAGCTCTTATTCCTTAAGAGGAATCCTCAGTCACGGAAGTGATGCATGTGTATTCTACCAGTATCTGAAGATAGTTATTTGGTACATGCATGTGGCCTGGAGCCATTTTCGAGTTCTCAAGTGAACAAGTACGATAGGATCCTACTGCTATTTTCCAGACGGTAGAAGAGGATTTTAAAATTATGTACTGTTTGCCAGAAGAAGAAGAAGAAGAGTAGTAGTAGTAGTAGAAGGGTTTTGTGGGCGCACGACAGCAAGGTCTTCAGCGCCCGTTCAGTATCATAGTGAGACGGGTGTCAAGAAAAAAACTCAGAACATTTACATATAACGGAACATAAAACACGGGGCACAATCATTGAAAAATATGTGCTCACCCACACCGAAGCGTGGGATGAAGCAGGGCGTCAGCAGTAAAACATGCACAACACAGGAAGAAAAAGGTAGAGGGTGCGAAAACAATGTAGCAGATGGAAGTGGATGGCTGACCGCAAGGAAAAAAGGGAGGAGTCAGCCACTCTGCAATACACTAAAACCTCCAGCCTAAAAGTTTAGGCCAGAGTCCAGACACATCACAAAACTTAAAAACCCTAGACACACACGTCTCATCGTTAACTAAAACACAGGGCAGATCCCCATCAACTTGTGCTTCTGCCCTTGCATCACGGTATAAAATGCAGTCTGTTAAAATGTGCCGGACAGAGATGTGCACACCACAAGCATCACAAAACGGAGGATCCTCCCGCCGTAATAAATAGCTATGCGTCAGAGGACAGTGCCCGATCCGAAGATGTGTGACGGCCACCTCTTCCCGCCAGAGCAGCCGGCAGGAGGAACGCCACAGCCGAGTGGTTGACTGTACCGACCGCAGTTTATTGGCCGTCACCGCCAGCCATTCGTCCTCCCACAACTCCATGCACTTCCTGTGGAGTGCAGCGATGACGGACTGCAAGGGGATAGGACACTGGACCACATCCTGCTCTCTGCAGGCCTCCTTGGCAGCCCGATCAGCCTGATCATTGCCCCATATGCCGACATGACCAGGCACCCAGCAGAAGGATACCTCTTTACCCCGCCGTTGGAGCAAGTACAGTTGGTCATGTATCAGCTGGACCATCTCTTCAGTCGGGTACAGGTTCTGCAGTGATTGTAAGGCACTAAGAGAATCGGAGCAGAGAAGAAATCGATCGCCCCGAACACGATGCATCTGCTCCAGTGCCGTCAGGATCGCGTGGAGCTCCGCTGCAAAAACGGTATATTCAGCAGCGAGGCGAATCCGGGTAACATGATCAGGGAACACCACAGAACAGCCAAGGAAAGTCTCCTGTTTGGAGCCATCAGTATAAACGACAGTGAAACCGCACATCTAAAATGTTAAAACACAGAGATTGAAACGTAATATCTGGCGTGCCATCTTTCTTAAAATTAGTCAAATCTAAAATAAGTTTGGGTCTCCGGAGGAGCCAAGGTGGAGATCTGCTCCTACCGCGACGTAAAACACAAAGACCAGCCATAGACATCGCACCGAGGCAATCCTGTGCGCGAATCCCATAGGGCTGCGTGGCACGTTGCCGATTATGAAACAATCGTGCCAGAGGAGGCTGAGTAACGGTATGGTATGCACGGGTGTATGGCGTGTACAAAGTTTTATACGCCAGGCGCACTGTAAGTAGCCGTCGCCGCATATGAAGTGGCGGTTCACCAGCCACTGCACAGAGGCTGGGTATGGGGCTAGTTCGGAATGCCACAGTGGCCAACCGAAGCCCTTCATGGTGCACAACGTCCAACAACTTTAAGTAAGAAGGCCTCGCAGACCCATACACCGTGCACCCATAATCGAGCCGAGATCGCACAAACGCCCTGTAAAACTGGAGCAGACAAGTCCTGTCAGCTCCCCATGTACTGTGGCTAAGACATTTTAAAATACTTAAAGCCTTAAGTGACCGCCGTTTCAGGTCTTTAAGATGAGGTAACCACGTGAGCTTCGAGTCAAAAATGAGCCCCAGAAATCTCACCGTGTCTTTAAAAGTAAGAATAGTCTCCCTCATCCTCAACTCAGGAAAGGTTAAAATCGAACGAGAACGGTTAAAAAGAACACATGCAGACTTCTCGGTGGAAAACTTAAAACCACTCTTCTGCGCCCAGTCATCCAAACGCCTAATCGTAAGTTGCAACTGACGAGTTGTCTTTGCAAGGCTTGAAGAAGAGCAAAACAAAGAGAAATCCTCCACAAACAAAGAACACTGGACAGGACTTTTCACTATGGACGTAATGCTATTAATAGCGATGGCAAAGAGAGTCACACTTAAAACGCTACCCTGAGGGACACCGTTCTCCTGCGCAAAGCGATCAGACAGGACATCACCAATTCGGTATCTAAAATATCGTGGCGAGAGGAAAGACTGAATAAAATGAGGAAGACAACCACGAAAACCCCATTCGTGAAGCTGCTCCAGGATGAGACGCCTCCAAGTGGTATCGTAGGCCTTCTCGATGTCGAAAAATACACCCAGAAGGTGATGACGGCGTAGGAAAGCTTGTTGTATTGCCGCCTCCAGAAGGGCAAGGTTATCGAAGGTGGAACGAAACCTCCTGAACCCACACTGAAAGCGACTAAGGAGTTGCCGGGATTCTAACATCCAGACAAGGCGGCGGTTGACCATCCGCTCCATGGTCTTCCCCATGCAACTAGTGAGGGCAACACTACGGTAGCTACTTGGGCTCATGCGGTCTTTCCCAGGTTTTAAAAAAGGGATTAAAACTGCCTCACGCCACGCGTCAGGAAAGTGACCCGACGCCCAAATGACATTAAAAAGTGCGAGGAGGACTTCTCTGTTGCGCATTGTGAGGTGCCATAGCATACTGTAATGGATTCTGTCGTGACCAGGGGATGTGTCACGAGCTCCAGACAATGCAGAATCCAGCTCCCACATAGAAAATGGGTAGTTGTAAATTTCATGAGAAGTGGACTGGAAGTCCAGCCTACATCTCTCAGCAACGGCTCTACGGCGCTGGAAACCTGGATCCTGGCTGGTTGTTGCAGTAACTGTGGCAAAATACACTGCCATAGTCTGGGCAATGTCTCGCGGATCCGTGTGGAGAGTGCCGTTATTCATTACAGCAGCTATGGGGCAACTCCCTCCTCTGCCAGAAATTCTCCTGATGGTCTCCCACACAATGGAACTGTTGGTGGAACGATTAATGGTGTTCAGGAACTGTTGTCATGACTTCTTCTTACTCTCACGAATAATGCAGCGACATCTTGCCCTCGCCACCTGAAAGGCTGCAAGATTCTCAGCAGTCGGCCGACACTTGAACCGACGCAGAGCTGCACGCCTCGTCCTGATTGCAGAGCGGCATTCGGCACTCCACCAAGGCACAGGTGGCCTCTTCCGGTAGCCTGTGGACTGTGGAATGGATGCTGCAGCGGCGTGGTGGACCGTTTTGGTAATATGATCCACCCACACCTCAACAGTCGCACAGTGTTCGAATTGGGCCAACTGGCTATAAAGTGTCCAGTCAGCGCCACTGAGCACCCATCGTGGTGGTCTCCTTTTGGGGCCCAGGCCATCTGGCAGGTGAATCCAGATTGGGAAATGATCTCTGCCGTACAAGTCAGCGACCACTTCCCAGTGAGCACTGGGGGCAAGAGCTGGAGAGCAAAGCGAGAGATCAATGGCAGAGAACGACCCAGTCGCCGTGCAGAAATGAGTACTCTGTCCGCCATTGAGCAAGTAGGCACATGATGACAGGAGAAGCCTCTCAATTGCTCTACCCCTGGGGCAGGTAATTGCAGAGCCCCAAAGCATATTGTGGGCATTAAAATCACCACAAGTAACGAATGGCTGTGGGAGCTGTGGAAGAAGGTCGGTGAGGGCCGCTTCATTAAGTGCATCATTTGGGCGCAAGTAAAGCGAGCATACAGTCAATGGATGACGCACGTGCACGGACACCACGACGGCCTGTAAAGTCTTCGTAAGTGAGAGGGGCGAGGTGTGGTAGTCTGTCCTGACGAAAATACCTACGCCTCCTCTAGCTCTCTCTCCACGCAGGTCGTCCTTTTTGTGGAGTGTATAGCCTCGTATCTCAGGGGAGTATGATGGATGGAAATAAGTCTCCTGGAGACAGAGACACAGTGGTCTACTCTGAGAGAGTAGACGAAGTTCCTCCACATGCGTCCTGAACCCTTGCAAGTTCCACTGAAGTATGGGAGCCATCTATGTAGGAGGTAGCACCTTCATTCTGTCTCTCCGACGGGCCGGGGAGACCGCAGCAGGTGGCGGGGCAGGCGTGGGGCGAGATGATTGCCCCACACATACATCGTATTCCATCAACTCTGGGGAAGAGTCAGATGAAGCCTCACGTAAAACAACATCCGCATGGTCAGATGGTTTACCACGGGATTTGACCCGCTGTTGCTGCTGTACAGGAGCTTTCTGTGGTTTGGTGGGCTTTGGGGGAGCTGATGTGGGTGTGGTAATTGGCGCACTGGGCTTGGGAACAGCCACAGCTGTTGGAGGCGCCAGGGCCTGGCCCAAGTTCGCCACTGTACCTTTGTCTGCCGTTCGAGTAGGGGCTACTGGCTCTGAAACACTGGCTGCGTTGCAAGTGCACTGACAGCTGCAGGTGTTAGTGCCAACACTCACCACCTCAGTCTGCGTTGAGGCATCGACTTTTGGAGTAGGCTTCTGAACCAGGGATGCAAAAGATGTGGCAAATGTGGGAGGTTGCATCGACTTATAGATCTTCTTGGCCTCACCATATGGGATACGCTCGGATGTTTTTATTTCCTGGACTTTGCGTTCCTCTAAAAATACTCGGCAGTCCCTACTCCAAACAGGGTGGTTTCCAGAGCAATTGATACGTCTGGCTGGAGACGAGCAACCAACTCCTTCATGAGCAGGCTTACCACAGTTGCCACAAGTCGCTTTGCCTTTACACCCTAAGGTGGTATGGCCAAAACGCTGGCATTTGAAACAGCGCATTGGAGACGGGATAATAAGGCCTCACACTAAGGCGAAGGAAGCCAGCTTTAATATGTTCTGGAAGTTTCGTTCTACTGAAGGTCAGAATAAAAGAGTCCGACTTCACAAGATTGCCATCAACCCTCTTCATGATATGTTGAACATCAACGATACCTTCCAGAGCCCACTCACGTTGCAGTTCGTCTTTGGGAATGTCGGCTAGATCCCGGCATGTCACAACACCTTTGCTATAATTCAACGTGCTGTGCAGTTCAGTGTCTATGGCATACTCCCCAAGGCATTAAGCAGCTTGCAGGTTAGTGGCTTGCTGGGAAGTGGAAGTTTCCACGAGCAAGGTCCCATTACGCAAACGCTTCACTGATTTTAAGGAGCCACAGATGCCCTCCAGACCCTTTTGTATATAGAAGGGCGAAACCTTCTGAAAACTACCCTCCTACCGTTTTACAATGAGAAACACATTCTGATTACCAGAATGCATTCTGTTACTAAAGACTTGACTTGTCAAAGATGTGCTGCAGTCAGGGGGACTGACTGCACGAGCCCTCTTCAGAGACTGGGTGTGAGAACCTTCCAGCGTCCCACCCTTTCCGCTGGGAGGAGGAAAAGTGGATTTCGAAGTATCCATCTCGGTCCCACGAGCAGCTATGGAACTAGAAGTCCACCTAGACAGAGCCCCGCGTGCCTAGGTAAGCCTTATACAACTGGGGTGCGGCAGGTGCCCCAGAGGTTGCCCACTTGCGACTGTTCCACCCCAACAGCCATGCATCTCATAGGCGCGGAGCACACCGGAAGATTGAGGGTTTTTTTATAGAGGTTGTCCTTCCTCGCAATCCAGGCGGTCAAGCCAAGATTACCATTCCCCGCAGCACACAACATTCCACCGCCGCGCCATACGGTGGTCGCTGAGGCATGTCCGGGGGTTACGGTGACAGGAGACTGGCGGCGCTGACCAGTCCCCGGCTCAGGACCCCGGGGTCGCCAAACCCGTACTCAGCAAATGAATGCTGAGCCCCTGGGGGCAGAAGAAGAAGAAGAAGAAGAAGCCTAATAAATAAGGAAGCAAGAAATACCTGCACTGAATTATTCCAGACAAATCGGTGGATTTAATTTCTGTCGCTGTCTGTGGTTCCCTCCTAAGGGCAAGAGCAGGGTGTAAGTACATTGTGGGATTCCTCGATGCGTTAGCAAAATACGCCAAGATATATCTCCTAAAGACTAATGAATTTGCGCCAGTTATTAACAGATTATGGAATATAGTATGTGCCAAGAATCAGGAATCTCTAATACTGCTGCCTGTTTCACAGGATTTAAGTGGTGGAACGCTCTTTGTGGACATAACACTAAAGGAACTCCTACTTCAAGACACCATCTCGAAAGCAGTCCCGTGGAACATGTTTTTAAGGAATTAAATAAATTCATGTGCACTTCTTGTCACAGGAAATAGATTCTGTGGATTAACTACCTATCACAGTTTGAAGAAGTGACCAACCCACCAGATTCACTCCTGCGAAACTAATGTGCAAGATGCCTGAGGAGAACGGATGGGTGAATGTCTTACCACAAATTCCATCTATGGGAAACCAATGGGAACAGAAGTTTCGGGAAGTATTAATTAATTTGACAGAAACAATTCGACGTAAAAAAACTACAACATGACGGGCATATTAAATGACTGCACCGTTCCAACGCAGACGATAAAGTGTTACTAAGGTCATATCCACAAGCTTATTTGCTTAAGAGGAGGAATTAGAAGTGGCAGCTTCTATACGCTGGTCTGTATGTAATACTTAGGATCCCCAATGAAGGTGCTTATCTGCTGTGTGACCAGAAACACAAGATTCAAGGGCTATACCCTCATCAAGATTTATGTAAATATTTTTGAATGTATGACAGAGACTCCATTTCTTAGAACTTCAGTTGTTAAAGTTCGATAAATAATAGATACATGTTACATAAGTAGTAGTGGTATATGTTGTTGAATAGTGAAAAGTATATCATGATGAATGTGATCATCCAGTGATGTCCTCATTTAGCACAAACTGTGTTTTTCAACTTATAGTGTGAATCTCATTCATTTTTCGTATTAATGATGAACTGTTTCCTTTCAGAATATGAACTCTTATTTAAATGATGTTATAGACTGTAACTCTCCATTTTTTTATGTAACAAAGTTCCTGAAAATTAGTATCAGTTTTCTGAATAACTGACGATATTTTGTTTCTCAGTTTCAATTACATAAGCTTAGTAAGCTGAGCGGATCCAATTTTAATCTATTGAAGGACATCTTCTTTACACCAGTGACTGTTGTATGTTTTTATTACACTATTGCAACTTCAGCCTTAGGCCATTATCAAGCCATTGCTTTAAGCCATAATATCAGTACTTGATAATGGCCTAAGGCCGAAAGTGCAATAGTGTAATAAAAATTTTTTACAGTCACTGGCGTAAAAATGATGTCCTTCAAAACATTTGTTATATCTGTGAATCCCAGCTATAACAAGTTTATTAATTTTAATCTTTTTGCACAGATTCTCAACTAAGGAATACTATGGGATTTTATGCGTGAAGGACACGTACATAAGAACGAGTTCAAATATATGGATCGAGAAGGAAAGGCAGAGTTTAAAATATGAGATAGTAAGAGGGAGTAACTTACATTGATCGATGTGCCGGGCTTCGCACTTTTGCATCCTTCTGAAACTACTTAGTCGTTTCATTGGTCGAAAATGGGTATGGCTATTAAAAGGAAGTGAGATGAGCTAAATGTAGCTTGTTTCGAAATGGTATTCGTTTCCGTCTACGTAGTGATTGAGAGTATAGTACCATTGTAGAGAGAATTATTCAATGAATAATAGTAAAATAATAATGATTAGTGCATGTATAAGAAGATGATAGAATTTTTCATCTAACTGATACGCATGGAATGCACCACAATAACTGGCAGATTCGACTATACTATTGTCGCCGTATCCTGCGAACCCGTGTCGTTATGAACATAAGTGTGACGGAAGTGACTTGAACATGTAACGTTCAACGACTGTGTTCATGTTACTGCACTTATCCAATCATGAAGTCTGATCGTTTGTGAATTTTGTTGAAATCCATACGACGATATTTGCAGTTCTTAAGCCAAAAGGTTTAGGTCAGCATACGTAAATAAAATATCCCTGTGAGTTTTAGTTCGTTCCTTAACAGCTCTAACTAGGAAGCGATATTACGATTGGTTTGTAATTAAGTTGCATGTATTCCAGTAACCATTGCTGAATACGGTGCTGAGCATGTCAAGGCCATGCCAGCGATGGCCTAAATCCCACACCGAACTGACACGCTGAAGGATGAGTCGAACCATGACATTCCAGATCACCCCTCACAAAATAAGTTCCCATCCGCTTTCCGCACTCAGCATTCTACCGTTCCCTACCTCTTCTAAAGAAATATATTCCATGACTCCTGGTTTACCGTCAGTTTTAAAATTTTCATTGTTATCAGTTCTATAGTAACCTTTATTTTGCTAAACGTATGTAAACCAAGCTTGGATGGAGTTCGGTCGAGGTGTCCCCATGGTTTCCCTCTGATTCAGCTTGCGGAAGGGAACCGTGGAATTAAATTGTTAATTCCATGGACATATTAGCAGCAAAATTAAATTAAGGCCAGCTGCCTTTTTTAAAATCCAACCTTGCTCAGACTTTATACGATTTCTTAATGTCATACACCACCAAACCAGAATCAGTTGATCAATGCTAATTAGTGATACTCATTGTAAATTCAGAATTCAGGTATTTCAAGTTATATAATTTTTCAAGTTCATGGAATTTATACTTTAAAGTTACACTAATTTGAATTTGTAGTTATCGATAATGAAATTCAAATAGACTGAAAGACCGAATGTCGGACAGTTCAATGAAGAATTGTATGTCTTTCAATAAGGACAGTGGCCCATTTCGTGAAAGACTCATCCTCTGCCATGGATTATCCCCATCCCTATACGGTCTACTCGGTATGCATGTGAAGTGTATGTTGTGTGAAGTTTTGCTAAGCGGCCGAGTGTGGCCAGCGATGATAAAGAAGTGACAGCAGCAAGTTAGCTATGTATTCTCTGGCACAAGCTACGCTTACTACTTGGAACAGCATTATGAACTTAAGGGATTGTCCTCGGCTTCCAGTTAAAGAAAAAATTGTGATTTATCAAATTACTTCCTGTATGGAACGAGAATATAATCATTATGCTAAAGACTACTAAAGTTATGAACTGCGGAAATTCTGAGAATATACAGGGTGTTTCAAAAATGAGCGGTATATTTGAAACGGCAGTAAAAACTAAACGAGCAGCGATAGAAATACAGCGTTTGTTACAATATGCTTGGGACAACAGTACATTTTCAGGCGGACAAACTTTCGAAATTACAGTAGTTACAATTTTCAACAACAGATGGCGCTGCAAGTGATGTGAAAGATATAGAAGACAACGCAGTCTGTGGGTGCGCCATTCTGTACGTCGTCTTTCTGCTGTAAGCGTGTGCTGTTCACAACGTGCAAGTGTGCTGTAGACAATATGGTTTATTCCTTAGAACAGAGGATTTTTCTGGTGTTGGAACTCCACCGCCTAGAACACAGTGTTGTTGCAACAAGACGAAGTTTTCAACGGAGGTTTAATGTAACCAAAGGACCGAAAAGCGATACAATAAAGGATCTGTTTGAAAAACTTCAACCGACTGGGAACGTGACGGATGAACGTGCTGGAAAGGTAGGGCGACTGCGTATGGCAACCACAGAGGGCAACGCGCAGCTAGTGCAGCAGGTGATCCAACAGCGGCCTCGGGTTTCCGTTCGCCGTGTTGCAGCTGCGGTCCAAATGACGCCAACGTCCACGTATCGTGTCTTGCGCCAGAGTTTACACCTCTGTCCATACAAAATTCAAACGCGGCAACCCCTCAGCGCCACTACCATTGCTACACGAGAGACATTCGCTAACGATATAGTGCACAGGATTGATGACGGCGATATGCATGTGGGCAGCATTTGGTTTACTGACGAAGCTTATTTTCACCTGGACGGCTTCGTCAATAAACAGAACTGGCGCATATGGGGAACCGAAAAGCCGCATGTTGCAGTCCCATCGTCCCTGCATCCTCAAAAAGTACTGGTCTGGGCCGCCATTTCTTCCAAAGGAATCATTGGCACATTTTTCAGATCCGAAACGATTACTGCATCACGCTATCTGGACATTCTTCGTGAATTTGTGGCGGTACAAACTGCCTTAGACGACACTGCGAACACCTCGTGGTTTATGCAAGATGGTGCCCGGCCACATCGCACGGCCGACGTCTTTAATTTCCTGAATGAATATTTCGATGATCGTGTGATTGCTTTGGGCTATCCGAAACATAGAGGAGGCGGCGTGGATTGGCCTCCCTATTCGCCAGACATGAACCCCTGTGACTTCTTTCTGTGGGGACACTTGAAAGACCAGGTGTACCGCCAGAATCCAGAAACAATTGAACAGCTGAAGCAGTACACCTCATCTGCATGTGAAGCCATTCCGCCAGACACGTTGTCAAAGGTTTCGGGTAATTTCATTCAGAGACTACGCCATATTATTGCTACGCATGGTGGATATGTGGAAAATATCGTACTATAGAGTTTCCCAGACCGCAGCGCCATCTGTTGTTGAAAATTGTAACTACTGTAATTTCGAAAGTGTCTACCTGAAAATGTACTGTTGTCCCAAGCATATTGCAACAAACGGTGTATTTCTATCGCTGCTGGTTTAGTTTGTATTGCCGTTTCAAATATACCGGTCATTTTTGAAACACCCTGTATAATTATTTACATAAATCATGATGTTGTTGTTGCGGTCTTCAGTCCTGAGACTGGTTTGAAGCATGTTACATTCACTGAATTCGTCGATAATTATTGAGTCCTATTTAATGTATCAACAACTTTCTCAACGTAAGATACAGGATTTTGTGAAGGCTCATGGGCTGGTCAAATCCTGCAACCCAATCTTCGTGATTCACGTGAAGTTAAAAAAAAAATCGAAATTGCATGTTAATATACAACATAGCCAGAATACCCGATCTTCCTTCAGGATGAGCTTCGTCATAGCCTATTAGAACAACTCGCGGATTCTTACGTCAGACGCGGCATTTCACGGCAACGACAGTCACTAGCCGATAAATTATTTCAACAATTTTTTTTATTTTTTTTGTTTTTTTGGCAGATTTGCAGTGTTGGTGCTTGCTGGATTACAAGAGCTAACTACATTCATGTTTGATTCATATTCAAGTCAGAGATTTGTATCTGAAAGAAGAGAAAACTAGTCACAGTTAACAAACATTACTAGTCCAGTTTAGTTTCCTTTCCATCTGACAAGCAATGAACATACATGATAACTATACCAACAACCTTTACAGACATTCACCTAATATCTTAACTTGTCAGACAGCATTCAATCATATCTATATATTCTGCTTAGATACGGCATAATGTTTCAGATGGCGAGAAAGTGAACTGCAGAAGATTTGAGAAATGCGGAAAAAGCTCTTAAAATTGTAAGATAACTCTCAGCAGGCTGAAAATCAGATTAAAGAATGGAAATGAATCGGCGCCAAGCTTAGGAAGGGAATGTGGCTTTCTTCCGGTACATGAAGGTGCTGCAAAATGTTTGAAGGTGCGATTGTCCATAAAAGGCAATTCAGTCATTTTTGTACTATAACAGCTCTTAAAACTTGGTTGGCTTTGCAGCGTTTCACATGTTAGTGAAACAATATCTATTGAAGAAGAGCATCATCTTGTGCAACCTACAATTCAGTCATTTTCATTATATCTGAGAATACATGTTTTCTACTCAGTGTAGCAGGATACCTTACTGTTATTGGCTACACGGGGTGGGATGTATAAAGCACATTTGAGGTAACTGGGTTTATTAAGATTTCTGTAATTCACTTTACTGTTTGGCTTATTGTTAGTTGTGGTAATGAATGCCAGCTAGTTCTAAATGTAGAAAAATGTAAGTTATTGCGGCTGAGTAGGAAAAACAAACGCGTAATGTTCAGATGCAGCATTAGTAGTGCCGTGCTTGACACAGTCCCGTTACTTAAATATCTGGGCGTTACGTTGCAAAGCGTATGAGATGAAAGGGCATGTGAGAATTGTGGTAGAAAAGGCTAACGGTCGACTTCTGTTAACTGGAAGAATTGTAGCAATGTGTGGTTCATCTTTAAAGGAGACCGTATTTAGAACACTGCTGCGACCTGTTCTTGAGTACTATCAGTGTTTGAGATCAGTATCAGGTAGGATTAAAGAGAGAGATTGAAGCAATTCAGAGGCAGGCTGCTAGCATCGAGCAACACGCAAGTGTTAACGGAGATGCTTCGGGAACTCAAATGGAATCGCTTTAGGTAAGGCGATGTTCATTTCGAGGTACACTATTGAGGAAATTGGGAGGTCCGGCATTTTAACCGGCAGAACGACTCTGTTGCTTCCAACATACATCGCACGTAAGGACCAAGAAGATAAGCTACGAGAAATTAGGGCTCAAAGGGAGTCAAACATAGGGTAGTTGTTCCGTCGTTCTATTTGCGATTGTCACAGGAAGGGAAATGACTGAAAGTGGTCCGGAATACCCTCCGGAGGCGGATTGCGATATATCGATGCAGATGTCCATGTAGATGGAGACTGATTTAATTGATTGATTACATCACAGTTAAATGTGTTAACATCATGAGTGGAAGGCCGTCAAACACGTCTAATATCACCTTCGTGTTTATATGACTGTCACATGATCAACTTCAAGATCATTTCAAGGTAAAAATGTGCTGGGATCGGCATAGCATTACAATTCAAATTTAACAGAGCTTACGAATCACATTGACTGTCTACGCTCCACATAATTTGTAATGCCTAAGCATGCTGGACAAACATACTAGGAAAAATGAACTGTAAATACAACGTCACCTGTCATCTGATACGCTTCAAGTGGCCCGGCATGTTTTCGTCTCCTGAGCCAACATCTTCACCTCACCTCAGCGTTCATATACGAAGTCGTCGATGATTTTTGACAGATATTGTATAATCTCTGCTTCCGTTACAGTTTTTCCCCTGTGTGATTTAACAGTAGATCCAGTGCTGTACGTTTCTGACGGGCTCCTTAACTCCTAATTTTTCATGTCTCAAGTGTTAATTGGCTTCCTAGATGGCAGAATTCCTCTCCGTTTTTGTTTTGTTTTGTTTTAGGGCGCAAAAACATGTAGGGTCATACGTGACATTGTCAGAACTTAGAACACGAAGACAGAGAAGAGATAAAAACGACTGCACGTTAATCCCAATTGACAGCTAAGAACAGGGACGTGGAGATAGGTCTATAAAATAGAGAAACGGAGGTCCTGAACTAAAAATTAAAGGTCCTTCGTCATATTGTTACAACGGATAAAAAGTAAAACGCGATCAACAGTCCGCGAGTCGTCGTTAGCGACCGATAGCTCAGACGGCAAACGCAAACGAGAACGTAAGTGGGTAGAAAAAAAGGGCATGCCGCCAGGAAATGGCGGACCGTCAAAGGTTGAGCGCATTGAGCACAGAGTGGTGGGAGAGACCCCTTAACAAATGGCGATGGCTTAAAAGACAGTGCCCGATACGCAACCTAGCTGAAATGATCCCCTCAAGGCGAGAAGGCCGAGGGAAGGTCGTCCAAGCCGTTGGGAGAGGCTAAATAACCCAGGAGCTTCTTTCCATGAAGGTAGGACCAATGGTGGTGCCAAAGTGACACCACCTGCTGACAGACGGCAACACAGAAATCACGGGAGTGAATGCAAGAACTAGCGGGCTGAGGTAGAGGAACTTAAGCCTTGGCAGCAGCGTCAGCAGCTTCGTTTTCTGTCAGACAGGCGTGACCAGGAACCCATATAAACATCTCAGTAGCTCCATCAAGAGTGAACAAGCGACAGCTTTCCTGGACTTGTTGCACTAAAGGATGGACGGTGAGCAGCACTCACGTGGCTTGAAGGGCACTGAGACAGCCGGACCAGATGACGCAATTGAAAGGCCTGTGTCGTCGTATATACTGCGTGGCCTGATATAGGGCGAAGGTCTGTGACGTAAATACTGAGTAGTGTTCTTGTACGAGGTCCTCAATTTTATGATCAGCGTATAGGAAACTCATTTCTGCATCTCTTCGTTATTTCTACCATTCTTTGGTTTACTCTCATTTCACATTTTGCGTTCACTACGAAGCTGGTTAACCTACAGTAAGAAGAGTAAAATAATACTTCTGTTTGACACAAGAGTGTCGTCAAAAGCAAACTTAAGTGCACTAATAAAGTTTGCTCCCACATCACAGTTTCTCAGAAATGAGGTACAGACCATGGAACAGGCGACGTTTTTAGAAGTGTACAACTAAAACGTGGCACTATAAGATTTTGAACAATTGATGTCTTTAAGTGTGATACTTCCAATACGATATGATCAAAATGTCGTGTGGCGTTGTTGGCCGGGAGGCCCCAAACGGGCATGTTCGACCGCTGGGTGCAAGTATTCTTTCAGTCGACGCCGCATTACGCGACTTCCGTGCCGGTGATTATGATATAAAGTAGGGTGAGGAAAACCCAGCATCTAGTCCAGAGGCGGAGAAAATCCTCGACCCGGCCGGGAATCGAACCCGGGATGATAGACAAACACGTTGCCACTTCTTTTTCATTTTGTTCTGTATTGTTGGTTTCTTTTGGTCTGGGCGGACGTCACATGACATATGTTAAAGTTGATCGTTGATTCCTTTACTAAGTCTTTGTATTACAGATGACAATCGGTCCTCTGACCGAACACCCAGTACTCCTTAAGCAGGCGAACTGATACTTCAGACTTATTTATTTTCTAACAAGTGGAAAAGACTTTAACTGTAATTAAGGACAAATATCTGTAGAAATTTTAAGGAAGACATCAATATGGGAGTTAAAGGATTAGGAAGTCCGTACTCCAAGCAAGCCGGCCGCGGTGGTCTAGTGGTTCTAGGCGCGCAGTCCGGAACCGCGGGGCTGCTACGGTCGCAGGTTCGAACCCTGCCTCGGGCATGGATGTGTGTGATGTCCTTAGGTTAGTTAGGTTTAAGTAGTTCTAAGTTCTAGGGGACTGATGACCACAGAAGTTAAGTCCCATAGTGCTCAGAGCCATTTGAACCATTTTTTGAACTCCAAGCAATAACCCATTTAAAAATCTTAAATACAGTTACGGACTACCAAATCCGTTGTGGTTACCACTCAAGTACCGAAATGTAGGCAACGTAGTAGATCTAGTTATGAGTTAGTGGTTATCTTTTGTTTTACAGAAAATTGTCGTTACAAGTATTGAACGAAGCAAATTACAAGTGAGATTAACTTATACAGGCTAACGGCCGTTAATATTGAAAATCTAGTGCATGATACGAAAAGCAAATATTACTCCTGTAAATAGTGAGAATCAAGCTCCGATACCTTCAGGCTTTGTATACGTATAATTCTCCCACCCAGGAATCCACGTGGTACCGCCATCGCACTCTTGGAATAGAACAGAAACACACACACACACACACACACGTTCATTAATTCTGTGCAACGGGAAAGAAGTTCGCTTTTCTAATAGTTGCATATTACTCAGTGAGAAATAATTCATTAACGCAGTGAATTCAACTTATGTCTGGTTTCTACTTACAGCGTCCAGCAGTGCAGTGAGGATGTATCGTCGTTATTTTAATGATCTATTTCACATTGGGAACTCATCAAACCGTCTGAGTCGGCATCGAAATGCTAACATTCTTACGTAACATTTTAGTAGTGGGCAGTGTTAAGTCGCACAAACAGTGATCAGGAAAACAGTACCCATATATCTACTTTCGTCTGCACCTTGAAATTAGTATTTTTATTTAGCGTATGGTTAATACAAACATATCACGAAATTAAATTACATATACATGTGTACATATTGACACACATGAAAATTAAGTTTGTCATAAAGCTGAATATCCAGTCCTTCAGTCCAGCGCACTGCATCTGCAGTTGCTAGCAAGAAGTTCACTTTGGCGCCGTGATAGGCTCGAATCCTGCATTCACTGGCAATGTGGTGAACAGTCTCTATGGAGCCCCGCAGTCACAGGCTGGATCAGGCAGCTTCTTCCACTTAAAGAGAGCATCCCTGCATCGGTCATCGCCGGTACGGATTCTGTTGAGAGTAGTCCAGGTCTTGCGTGGTAGGTCGAATCCACTTGGAAGTTTAGCACCTGAGAAGATGTAATGCAGGTCCACATCTGTCACTGCTTCCCACCGACCTATCCATTCTTCAAGAGGTTTGAAATCTTCAGCAACCATGTCAGCAGTATAGTTGGTGGCGTGATTTCAGTCTCTTACGATTTAAAAGTGGCAGGTCGCTATGCACAGGTAGGCTAGAATTCCTGGAGATCTAGTGGAATTCCCTCATAAGGTCAGTACATCTGCGTAGGAGGCATTAAGCCGGTTAACAGTGGAAGCCAATAAACTGGAGAAGATCCGATTGGGCCAGATATTATCCGCATTGTCGTATTCCGCTGGGTATCAACAAGCCTTGTATGATGACTGTTCGTCCAAACAGGTGCGCAATACTCAGCACTTGAGCACACCAAGCCCAGAGCTGAAGATCGCAGAGTGGTTGCTGAAGATCCCCAGGTAGTTCCGCATAGCTTATGGAGGATGTTGTTTTGAGTCCTCCAGCTTTTGAGCTAAGTTAAGAAGGTGTTGTCTGAAGCATAGTGTACGATCCAGGATGACACCAAGATATTTTGGGTTCCAACTATAACGAAGAATTCTGCCTCTGAAACTTACTTCCAGTTTTACGTTCGCCAACCGTTTATTTAGATGGAAGCAACACACTACTGTTTTGCTCACACTGGGTTGGAGTCTCTTCTTGGCTAGAATCTCTTCTGTTGTCTTCATTTCCTGGTGTTTTACGGGTAGAGCCAGGTCATTGGCATAGCAGTATTTTCTGGATGAAGTGTCAGATAGATCAGATAGATATAGGTTGAAGGGTGAGAGAACTGTTCCTTGAGGCAAACCGTTGTTCAGCTCCCTCTCCTTACTTATGTTGCTTCCAGTGATTACCTGGAACTTCCGATCACTTAGCACGCTGTTAATCAGTCGGGCCATTGTTCTGCAGGGTATGATGCGGAGAAATTTGTAGGTAAGGCCTTCCCTCCACACAGTGTCGAAGGTGTCAGCTAGATCAATAAATGCCACAGCTGTTTTCTGCTTCATTTGGTATCCTGACTATGAAGGATGTGAGAGACAATACTCGGTCGCAGCAGCTACGCCCTGGTCAGAAGCCTGCCTGATCAACTGGAACGTTCTCTAGGATAGCGCTACTTATTCTGTTATATATTAGCCTTTCAAAAAGCTTGCAGCAGCAGCTCAGTAGGGCAATGGGGCGATAGTTTTCTACCTTGTTGCTGGGTTTGCCAAGTTTCAGAACAGATATTATCTTCGCCTTTTTAAACTCCAATGGAAGTTGACCAATCAGCAGGATGTCAGTCAAGAACTCTGCCAGCCATTTGTTAGCTTTTCCTCCCATATGGATCAGGAATACTGGATGGGTACCATCGAATCCAGGCGCCTTAAGTGGTTTGAGGTCCTTCAGTCCAGAGTCAATGTCTGAAACTGTGAAGGGATGGGTATACTCAGATGAGGGAGATGCCTTATTTTTCAGGTCACGAAGCTGTCCTCTGATATGTCTTGTATGCTTCTTGTCAGGAGGTACTCTTGACGTAGTAATGATTTGGGAAGCAATTTGGTCTGGTGTTACTTCAGAATTTTTTCTGCATGCTGGTGCACTTCCTACCAGTTTTCTCAGACGACTCCATGCTTTCCTGCTCGAGTGGGTAAAGTCCATATTTTTGACTGTTTCTGTCCATTTCTGTCTCCGAGACATGTCCAAGCTGGACAATAGTTACGTAGCTATCTCTGGGTCACGACTTTGCTGTAAGTGTTGGTACAGTGTTTCACTTTCATCATTCCATCCTGGAACATTCTTTTCGGTATCCTCTCGTTAATATTTATTATGTGCTGGATGTATCCATCGAATGGTCTTATCGAGTTCCGTTGAAAACTTCATCCGGTCAGCTTTCTGGATATTCCATCGCGCATGCGGAGTTGATCCTATGACAGGAACCGTGCAACCAATTTGTATTACTACAGGTCTGTGTTGGCGGTGAGGAAAGGCATCTATTACTTTCCTTGTGGTGTTGTTGGAAAAGCCAGCTAACAAAGCATAAGTCAGGATCTACATCCTTGTCCCAAGCAGCTGACCTGAAAGTGTCTTGATCTTTGGCATCAAACACTAGATGAATATTATTCTTTTCGACCCATTCTGCAAGCATGCTCCCATTTTCATCATTTTGAGAGTACTTCCAAAGCTCGTGGTGACTATTGAAGTCTCCTATGTAAATTGCAGGATGTTCTGCTGTGTGTAGGACAAAATCGGGCCATGTTGTTTTGGGTGGTTTGTAAACATTTGTTATAGTAATGCCGTGCCATTGTTTGACAACTGTATGTATATCTGCCTCCACACTTACAGAAATCAGTGAAGCTTCGTTTATGTTGTTACGGACATACGTAGCAATTCCATACACCTCGTGGTGAGGTACACCAAGTGCAGAATATCCAGGAATTCGACCTCGGCTTCGGAATATTTCTTCGCTGGAAACACGAGTTTCCTGAATGGCGACGACATCGATATTGTTGTCCAGCAAAAAGTTTGACAGGTAGTCACACATTACCCCTCTAATGCTTTCGATATTCAGTTGAAGGAGTCTGATAGTTGGTCCAATGTTTCTTGTTAATGTGCTCTGAAAAGAACTGTTGCTGCTATTTAGTTGATATGTCATTGCCAAGAGATCCTATGGATAGTCTGGGTGCTTGTAATCACTGTTGGCCAATTATCACCACATAGGAGGCACGTTTAGGGTATTTTAAGGTTAAACATACGGACGTGAACAACGTTACCTCCCCTTGAAATTAGTAGCATGCTACTTGAAATTAGTAGCACGCAAAGAATTGTCGCTTATTATCTGTCTTAAGAGATCAGAGTTCAGTGATTGAATTCCGATATACCTTC
The DNA here is from genome assembly GCF_023864275.1 of Schistocerca cancellata. Classification (NCBI taxonomy): domain Eukaryota; kingdom Metazoa; phylum Arthropoda; class Insecta; order Orthoptera; family Acrididae; genus Schistocerca; species Schistocerca cancellata. The sequence continues at coordinate 567,067,696 of NC_064632.1, forward strand.
GCTGATCGCTGATTGTAAGGCAATGACTTAGATTTTGACAACATGCAACTTTGCATGCTCAGCTGATTTTACACAAGGGTTACTAAAATCTACATGGACAAGATACAGGTTTACAACAACCGAAACAAACATCGTTTTCTCATCTCTCAGTTCCATGAATAAGTAGGCTTCCGAAGAGGGGAGCATCTTTGTATTTACATAACGACAAACTAAAAACATAATGTACGTTGCCATAATCTGCTTCCGTTCAATTAAATATTAACAAGCTGTAAGCTTCCATTTTACCTTCTACCTTCCATTATATCTTCTATATCACGATTCCTACCCGCGGAGAGATAGCAATCTAGAAAAGCCAAGCTGACATCTTCACAACAACCAAGGTCCGCCACAAGTAAATTAGAATGACTAGCTTTTCCACATTATTCTGAATAAAATGACCATCAATTGGTATGTAACAACATCCGCAGGTAATCTGAGTATCCAAGTCCAACAAAAAATTTTACAAGTTCACCTTCAGTCAACATAAAATGAAAAATAATCCACTAGTCCTCAAAACTCTACAAAGCGTCTAATTATAAAGACAAAGACTGCTACTGCTAAAGCTTCCTTCTCAGTACTACATATTATCATCAAAAACAGAAATTCAACCAAAAAATACAGCATAGCCGGCCGGTGTGACAGAGCGATTCTAGGCATTTCCGTCTGGAACCGCGCGACCGCTACTGTCGCAGGTTCGAATCCTGCTTCGGACATGGATGTGTGTGATGTCCTTAGGTTAGTTAGGTTTAAGCAGTTATAAGTTCAAGGGGACTGATGACCTCAGATGTTAAGTCCCATAGTGCTCAGAGCCATTGGAACCACTTTTTTTTTACAGCGTGTGATAATATTCGAATTTAAAGACAGTGCCGTTACAGAAATGAAATATTTGCAAAATACTCCAGAGTATTCATCAAAACCACTATCAACTTGTCCATATAATCCCAGACCCTGGGTAGGAAACGGCTGTTTCGAAAGATATAAGCGAAAGTCAATCTGGTAGCTCTGAGAGTGGAGTGCAAGTACTGGTACTTTTCCGCTTGTCATTCGTCAATGGAGATGCTTCCAATGCGATGGAGACCACCTCATTTTGGACTGCGGCTCGAGAACATTTGCGTCAGACATTTTCTGCCAGAGAGGGTCGTATGTCGCAACCAGCAGCCGACTCTATTTTCTTCTTGTAGAGCTGTGAAAAGTCTTGTGTACGAGACACCCATCGAGAGTGAAGAGGACCTCCTGCTAGGAATTCGCGCTGCCTGCAGCACTGTTCAAATGACACCGGCTGTATTACAAAGGATACGAAAGACTTGACGCGACAATGCAATGCCTAAAATGACTGTGTCGGGCGCCGTTTTGGACAACTGTCGTAAATGTAGCAGCCTGTGCAACTTGTGCATGTAAATTGCATTCATTACTACTGAACCGCAGACAGGATTTTCGATCTGTCTGACTTCATGCTACGGGCGCCGTTGCTAGTCCATCGACGTGGGACATTTTCTGAGGCTGTTTAGGAGTATTCAGCGACTGTTCTGTACCTCATGATCAGGACTGAGTGGCTGAGACTCTTATTTTGGAGATGTGCGAGGGTAAAGCGGAACTTACGTCGATTTTCGCTTTTACCTTTCGACTCTGTTGCTACCGGTGTAGGGTCGCTTACGCCAGATTGATATATTTACCCTTCTCCATTATCCCTCAAAGTCTGCAACATCATCACGAAATAGCCCTGCAAATGAGAGGAATTTAAAGTGCCGAATGAACGTGCACCTTCCACCTTTTAATTTTGATTTGCTGTAAGATCAACGTGTTCGATCTAGGATTGGACATGATTCTCCCTACATTCCACTGCTATGATGTAAGGATTGTATACATATTAAGCTGAATTCGCAGTGCACTTAAGTTAACGAATTACCTGATTAGTGTCGTATAATGTGTGTCACTGACATTCCAAAGTTCGCAGTTGTGTGCCATTTACCGAATTCTTAATTTGGCATATAGCTGAAATATAGAGATTTTTCATTTATTGTTTTTCTTCTTCTTCTTCTTCATCTACTTCCTGTTCTTTCTCCTCCTTGTGGTGTCACCGCCAGACACCACACTTGCTAGGTGGTAGCCTTTAAATCGGCCGCGGTCCGTTAGTATACGTCGGACCCGCGTGTCGCCACTGTCAGTGATTGCAGACCGAGCGCCGCCACACGGCGGGTCTAGAGAGACTTCCTAGCACTCGCCCTAGTGGTACAGCCGACTTTGCTAGAGATGGTTCACTGACAAATTACGCTCTCATTTGCCGAGACGATAGTTAGCATAGCCTTCAGCTACGTCATTTGCTACGACCTAGCAAGGCGCCATTATCATTTGCTATTTATCTTGTGATGCATGTACCGTCAGACCGAAGTTCACCAATTATGGATTAAAGTGAAGTATTCCCGAAGCTACGTACTTTTCTTCCTACTATACACTCCTATAACTGTTCCAGACCTCACGCCAGCCTGCGTGAGCTTAGACGCGTGCCTTTCGGCTACCAATCATAGTGGCTTGGCTGTCTTGCCAAGTCACAACACTCCTTCCTGTTCTTTCACGGAGTAGCCATTTTGTTTCGGACACAAACGAAGCTGGTTCGAACGCATCCCTCGTCTTGTAACGCCACTTTTTACCATTCAATCTCTTCGATAAAGCTTCTTTTGTTATTCTTCCTTCATGTGTACCGTTCGGTTATGAGAGCAACCTTACGCAATTTTTGTTTGTTACACGAGGGCAATTTTTTTTTTCTTAGAGCAGAATGGTTTTATTCATGATTCCTATACACCATATTACACCACACTCTTTCGCCGACAAAACAGTATTTTTTCAACATAGTTGAATGTGACGTCCTTACACCATGTTACTGTGAGGACGTGCGTGCCCGCCTGGTAGCAGCACTCTAACTGGTCAACGTCTACTGCTTCCTACAAAGTACATCCTTCACAGGGCCAAACAGAACGAAGTTGGAACGCGCTAGATCCTTGCTGTAAGGTGGATGAGGAAGAAGAGTGCAATGAATTTTTGTGAGCCCCACTCGGATGCGCAGACTTTCGTGAGGCTTTGCATTATCCTGGAGAAGTAGCTCGTTTGCATGTTTAAGCCGACTAACACGCTGATGTCGTTTCTTCAGTTTCCTGATGGTAGCGTTGGACCATGAGGGAGGACATCAAAACGGAATAACCTCCTCACTGTCGCAGAAGAGAGTTGCCGTGAGTATACCGGCCGAGGGCTCGGCTCTGAACGTTTTCTGCTGTGTAGAGGGGGTGTGCGAGACCTTTTTGCGGTAATGACAGATGCGTCGCCCAACGGCTCAACGTGCTTTTGTTCACTGCCAGGTCACCGTAGACACTCTGCAAACAACTATGAGTATCTGCGATTCTCTGGTTTTCCGCTAAATGAAACTCAATGACAGCTCTCCGCTTGGAACGCACGTGTGTTACGGATACTATTTTGAAGGATATGTTGTGGCCGCCACCTATCGGAACTTCGATCATACAATGTAAGCCGCTTTACCTCCGAGGATGTCTCCCGCAGTCGGAGACGAAACGTCAGGAGAGTGTTTTATACTTCGACCACGGCCTATCAGCCCGGAAGTTTTAAGTATCGGAACTTCATGAAAGTATAGAGGCTGAAGTGGCAGAGTTCCTTGATGTCCTACAATAAATTCCACGTTATTCGACCGAAATTGGCCGAGAAAAAGTGTGCTGCATTACATGCCTCAAATATTGTGTGGTGTCACCGCCAGACACCACACTTGCTAGGTGGTAGCTTTAAATCGGCCGCGGTCCATTAGTACATGTCGGACCCGCGTGTCGCCACTGTCAGTAATTGCAGACCGAGCGCCACCACACGGCAGGTCTAGAGAGACGTACTAGGACTCGCCCCAGTTGTACGACGACTTTGCTAGCGACTACACTGACGAAGCCTTTCTCTTATTTGCCGAGAGACAGTTAGAATAGCCTTCAGCTAAGTCCATGGCTACGACCTAGCAAGGTGCCATTAACCATTTCTAGAGAGAGTCTCACTTGTATCATCAAGAATGCTGTATACAAATGATGGATTAAAGTTAAGTATTTCAGCAGCTACGTACTTTTCATTATAGCATTCATTGCGTACCCTGTTTCAGACTTAACGCAAGCCGGCGTGAATTGACGCGTGCCCTTTCGGTTACCCGTCTCTGTGGACTGGCTGTCTTGTCAGTCCACAACATATTGTATTTCATAATTTTAATATCTCTCCACACATCATCAAGAGCATATCTGGTACGTTCTTCTTCCTTTTTTTCTTTTTTTGTTTTTGGTTGTAGCACCACAAACCTAAGGATTAGTTTCCATTAGTGACCGACAGCAGTAATAAACAAGGATTCAGCTTTGCATTCAGAATTTTTAAGGTATGTGCTTTCGAGACCATATTTATTGCATATTTATTTCTTGTTTTAGTTCTTACTGGCTCCTCCAAAAATATGGAAACCAAAGTGCCTAAAGTAGAAGAGATGTGTATCGAAGACGAACAAATGAATATATTTTCTGTCGTTTTGATCCATGTTGCTCATCCCAAAGTATGGAAAGCAAAGAGTTTATAGTGGACGATGTTCACTGTCAGATGAATGAAAACGATTTTCGCTTATAAGACAATATACTTTTATTAAGGTTGTAAGTAACTGGAAATAACAAAATAAGAAAGTTGAGCACAATGACTAGAGACAGGTGATGTTATAAGCCCGAAGACTATAAATTACTTCAACAGTAGTTGGTTGCAGGAATCAGACGTTGTTTCGCGCTTTCGCTACTGGCGTAGACTTGCCTTTGTCACGTGTGTTCACTCTAAACACTGTTATCGGCTAGTAGGGGAAACTACAGTCGATTCAGGCGTGATGAAGTTAACAACGGTCCTTGAGCGCGCGCACCGCTTCACATTGGGTTGGTGCCGATGACGCCCTGCGGGGTTCAATGAAGCCGAGCGGGCGGTGCCTGCCTGCATCACGCGCTGGACCCGCCAGTCACCGCCCCGGCCGCGGCTGTGCAGCTGAAGAGTCCGCCTGTAAGCGGATAACCGCTGCGGGTCTGTGAGCGCGGACCCACCTGCTTTGTGTCAGCTGCACTATTTGACGAGCGGCCAGCCGTTAGGACAAAAGCTTTCTAACCGACAGCGCGCCGTGCACACCGCTTCGCTTCGCACAGGGACAGCCCTACTCGCAGCCGGGCCGCTTCTGTGCCCGACACACCGAGGACACAGTGTGCCGTGTGCAGCGCACTAATCACCCGACACCCCCGGGATAACAAGGCCGCCCAGCAGTGTTAGTGACGTCACACTAAGCGGCCCACAGCCGACGCAGCAGTCCACGGACACCTCCGTACAGACGCGCCTGATGCTAACGATCTTCTGTCCGTCATACAGAAAGGAGCGAACTATAAGACCATATTATATACAGGGTGATTCAAAAAGAATACCAGAACTTTAAAAATGTGTATTTAATGAAAGAAACATAATATAACCTTCTGTTATATATCATTACAAAGAGTATTTAAAAAAGGTTTTTTTCACTCAAAAACAAGTTCAGAGATGTTCAATATGGCCCCCTCCAGACACTCGAGCAATATCAACCCGATACTCCAACTCGTTCCACACTCTCTGTAGCATATCAGGCGTAACAGTTTGGATAGCTGCTGTTATTTCTCGTTTCCAATCATCAATGGTGGCTGGGAGAGGTGGCCGAAACACCATATCCTTAACATACCCCCATAAGAAAAAATCGCAGGGGGTAAGATCAGGGCTTCTTGGAGGCCAGTGATGAAGTGCTCTGTCACGGGCTGCCTGGCGGCCGATCCATCGCCTCGGGTAGTTGACGTTCAGGTAGTTATGGACAGATAAGTGCCAATGTGGTGGCGCTCCATCCTGCTGAAATATGAATTGTTGTGCTTCTTGTTCGAGCTGAGGGAACAGCCAATTCTCTAACATCTCCAGATACTGTAGTCCAGTTACAGTAGCACCTTCGAAGAAAAAGGAACCAAAAACTTTATTGGCTGAAATGGCACAGAAAACGTTCACCTTAAGCGAGTCACGTTCATACTGAGTTGTTTCCCGCGGATTCTCGTCGATTCACTTCTGCCGTACTCAATAACACAAAAAGCTTTCTGTTGAGCGGTCGCCATCTTGGCATCAACTGACGCTGACGCCTAGTCAACAGCGCCTCAAGCGAACAAATGTACAACTAAATGAAACTTTATAACTCCCTTAATTCGCCGATAGATAGTGCTTAGCTCTGCCTTTTGTCGTTGCAGAGTTTTAAATTCCTAAAGTTGTGGTATTCTTTTTGAATCACCCTGTATATTCTTGTAAACAGCATAAAGGTTCATAACGAAATACCGATTACATATACGGGCAGGGATAGGTTCTAGAACTCCTCTGAAAAGTGTTTATCTTCAGTACTAGAATGAACATCAAATTGTCAGGTTTTCTAAATAGAAAAGCACTTTGTTAGTAACAGACAGTAATAATGAGGCTTGCAGTTGGTGATTTCTACGTGGAAAAGGAAATAAGCTGTAGAAGGACTGAAAATGGTAAGTAAAGAGAGCCTCAGCCTTTTTCTCACGTTCTTACATGTAATGCACTTGGTTGTTTTTCATTTCCTTACCTTTCATAACATTTTTAATATTGTTTCAAGAAGTGTATGTTCAATAGCAGAGTGAACTTCAAATTGTCAGGCTTTTCTTAAAGGAAAGAGCAGTCCCTTAGTATCACAGTGCAAGATAGAATCTTGTGTTCAGTGATGTCTATGTTAAAAGGAGAATATTTGATATCTATCTTTTGTTTCCATTCTTTATTACTGGGGATACACTTGTAAAAATTCTTGAAAAGAGCTGTCACCATGAACATAGGAGTAAATTCACAATATTCATGTGTTTTATGAGATAAAGCGAACTCTTGTTACCTTATTCTAAACGAAAGTTGTGAGGGTTTTGCTATGTATGGCAGTGTTTAAGATAATTTACTTTCAGTGTGATAGCTTGAAAATGTTAAGTCCTGCTGTCAGTTGGCATTTGTCACCACCTCTATGCAAGTTTTAAAGCTAAATAGTGTTCTGACAATTATAAAATAGTGGCAAAGTTCCTCAATCGATTAAACTTATTCCTGCCTGTATATGTAATCGGTATTTCGTTATGAACCTTTATGCTGTTTACAAGAATATATATAATTTGGTCTCTGGTTCTAATTATAGTTCGCTCCTTTCTGTATGACGGACAGAAGATCGTTAGCATCACGCGCGTCTGTACGGAGGTATCCGTGGACTGCTGCGTCGGCTATTGGCCGCTTAGTGTGACGTCACTAACACTGCTGGGCGGCCTTGTTATCCCGGGGGTGCCGTAATCACCCCTCACTGGTGCTGTCCCAGTACGAGACTGTGCAACGCGCCCAGTCGAAATAGCACGCGTTTAATCCCAATTTGCTGCTCACAGGAACTTCGACATTCCCGCAGTTCACTCTGATTTCAATTGCAGAGAAATCTATTTTGTCTCTCTCCCTCTGCTAAGGAACCATGTTTCGTTCGTAGCGTTTACAAAGCAACTAAGTATATAACTTTAACGTGAAATAAATAGGAAACCGAAATGAAAGCACAGACAGCCTGCGTGAAATTTCAGATTGATGAACCTGCGTAAAATCAAAATCTGCTCCTGGGTAGTGCCGTGTGACTTCATACGATGGTTTGGAACATTCTTGTATAGCTCACTGTCACGCTGTCCACAAAGCGGCCGAGAGACTGCTGCTCAACCCTCTCCGCTTCGTGATGGTGAACGTTCTGAGGTCATCTCGCTGTGTAATTTTTTATTTCCTTTTCCTTATCCGCTATACTGTGCCCATTAGCGCAAAACCATAGGCCTAGTCAGTACGTAGGTCACAGAACGTTCATTACAAAGTTTATAATGGATATAAAGTATTAACAATGTACAAAAATATCTGTCACAGAATATATGGGTAAATACATTACAGAGGAAAGTCGTAATCCGCTCTCGAGAATGCCTGTACAGTAAAAGTGTGGCAGAAGGAAACCGCCACGTGGGATTGGCCGAGCGGTCTCGGGCTCTTCAGTCATGGACTGTGAGGCTGGTCCCGGCGGAGGTTCGAGTCCTCCCTCGGGCATGGGTGTGTATGTTTGTCCTTAGGATAATTTAGGTTAAGTAGTGTGTAAGCGTAGGGACTGATAACCTTAGCAATTGAGTCCCATAAGATTTCACACACATTTGAACATTTTGAACAAGGAAACCTCTCAGCTTAGATCTGAACACTTGTAGTTTACCAATCGTTTTTCCTCATTTCTTCTGGAAGCCAACTGAAAATGATAACGGCTAAGTAGTGCTTACATTAACCGTAGGTTACTAAATTCTCCCAACATTTAGGACTGCACCTGGTACCAATTCGCTGCTCCCGCCACCCTGGCATCGTCAGTACACAGCGTAAAACAGGACACTCTGTACTTAGTTTGTGTGTGACATACCACGGTGAACTTATAACTGTTATTAACTGGTGTATAAACGCTAAATCTTGACAGTCTTCAAATAAAATATGGAGTAGTAAAAGTTACAATGGTTTAGTAACAGTGTAAAATTCCCCCCCCCCCCCCCTCCAATCAGAGTTCTAGGGTTAAATAACGCAAAGCTCTCGGAAGACGCGGGAAGTGACAAACATAGAAACGCTGTGCCGTTTGGATGAATTCAGTTCGCTGGAAACCGGAGGGTTTTACAGTTTTTCAACTCGCCGAGGAAGACAACGAGATCATATCATTGCACATCTCTCAGCATAATACTTATCGATGTGTCACCCAAGTACGTACTACTTTCGCGTCCAGTTCTCACTTAATCTTGCGTGAATCTGTGTCGTCAGTAACAAATCCCATGACATAATGCATGTTGAAAATTCTGGAACGCCTAAACAGTGGCGTACAGGAAGTTCATGTACTGCAACCGTTGATCAGTCTGACTGCTCTTTCCTGGTCAGAGAATTTTATTAGAGGACAGAGTTGTCCAAAAATGAAATCACTTAAGAGACAGTAGAAAGAAAGTAAGAACGTTAAACAAGGTTTCACTTTAATTTGTCAGAAGCAGGGTAGGTAATTTGTAGAGTTCGTTTGTTTTGTTTCAGGGCACAAAAACTGTGGTGTCACCGCCAGACACCACACTTGCTAGGTGGTAGCCTTTAAATCGGCCGCGGTCCGTTAGTATACGTCGGACCCGCGTGTCGCCACTATCAGTGATTGCAGACCGAGCGCCGCCACACGGCAGGTCTAGAGACACTTCCTAGCACTCGCCCCAGTTGTACAGCCGACTTTGCTAGCGATGCTACACTGACAAATACGCTCTCATTTGCCGAGACGATAGTTAGCATAGCCTTCAGCTACGTCATTTGCTACGACCTAGCAAGGCGCCATTACCAGTTTATATTGAGATTGTTATTAATGTATCAACAAGAGCGATGTTCTCCAATTATGGATTAAAGTTAAGTATTCCAGAAGCTATGTACTATTTTTGGCTACTATAATTCCTTGTCATTTTCCAGACCTCACGTCAGCCTGCGTGAGCGTAAACGCTTGCTTTCGGCTTCCTCCAAACTCCGTGAATTGGCTCCTGCCAATTCACAACAAAAACAACTGGGGTCACACGTGCCCATGTCAGAACCGTAGAGAGGAGTTAAAAACGAGTACACGCTAACTGCAATCGACGGAAGAGGACAGAGCAAAAACAGGGACGTGAAGAAATGTCTATAAAATAGGCCATAGAGAAACGGCGGTCCTGAACTTAAAATTAAATGTCCTTCATCGTATTGCAACAACGGATAAAAAGTAGAACGCGGTCGACAGTCCGAGCGTCGATCGCTAAAACGGCCGATAACTCAGACGGCAAACACAAACGAGAACGTAAATGGTTAAAAAAAGGCATTCCGTCATGAAATGGCCGACCGTCAAGGGTCGAGCGCAATGAGCACAAAGTTGTGGGGGAGTGCCCCTTACAAATGGTGACTGCTAAAAAGACAGTGCCCGATACGCAACCTCCCTGAAATGATCTCCTCACGGCGAGACGACCGCGAAGAAGTCGTGCAAGCCGCTGGGAGAGGCTTCATAACTAGAGATGGGCAAAACTGTTCTTTTCAGAGATCGGATCAGAACTGTTCACTCCCTGAAATGAACTAGCTCTTTTTCATGACTCACCACTCATTTACAATAGAAAATAAATGGAATGCACATTGCCCTTTAAACTTGGTTTATTCCAGTACTATACCTGTATTTTGATCTTATTTGATCCTATTTTGAAGTAACACAGATAATGAGTAAGAATTTTGTATTGTTTATTGAAATTTCCACGATATGACTAAGTTTTTGATTATTGATCTATTTTGCACTATCGTGGTTTTTTGGGTGATCGGAAAATGTTGTAACTTGAGATTTACATTAACAATATATTTGGCTATAATGTATTAAAATTTCATTAACCTCATACAAATACATCGCAAGCCATATATTTTTAAAGTGAATGTTTCCTTCCAAAGACGCCTAAAATCGCAAAATCCGTACCAGAATAAGAAAAAAAATATATAAATTTGACTGTAAAACAAAAGTGCTGCATATAGCCTTACGCAGAATAAAACAAGGAAAATATTGGTGTATCACATTTTGCGATATGTTTATCGGTTCGCTCGTAATTAAAGCGTAAATTCGAGTGTCCATAATAAAAATCCTATAGTAAGAGAAGTCGTCAGGAACCTAATCTGATCAGTTTAAACAAATAAAAATAAAATAAAAACAAATGATCTATACATAATATAATAATGTAATATACATAGCGGTATTACTACGAAGAACAATATCCAGTAGAGACGAACTCCGATGCAGAAGCACTGAGTCGAGCAGGTCGAGCCGCGAGCGGTGTTACTGTGTGAGCTAAGACCGCAGAGACCAGAGTGACACCTGAGTTGCTTTGCTCAATGCTCTGGCTAGAGTCGAGAACGGTGAGGTGAGCGTTGAGCGGGCGAGTTCCGAGGGTGGGGGGAGCGGTGAACGGCCACCACTCACCCGCTCCGAGACAAATCGTCCATTCCCTTGCGAGCAGGTTGTTGCAAGTAGTTCCTATGTTATCCGCTAGGTGGCTCTCTGTCCTGTTGCTCACATCAAGTGCCCAGAGGGCAGGACGTGCGACTGAAACGATCGCTGACAGAGTGCGATGCTAAGTTAAGCTGCGCCAGACACTGCACACGGCAGACGACGCACAGAGACGGCACGGCATATGTGAAACACAAAATCCAATGGGGCACTGCACAATGCAGGCAGCCAAGGTAGAAGCAGGGCAGAGGCCGGCGCTGGGTGCGTTGTGTGGCGTGCACTGTGCTGTGACCAGCAGAGGCGCTGCTGATATGCTCCGTCTCTCTCTCTCTCTCTCTCTCTCTCTGCCGTGGGAAACGTTTGGAGCTACCGTTCTTTTTTTCTGAATCACAGATTGTTCACTCCTTTGAAAGATTCAACTCTATGAATCAGTTCAAGAGCGGATCCCCCATCTCTATTCATAACCTGGAGCTTGTTCTCACGAAGGGAGGACCAGTGGTGATGCCGAAGTGACACAAACTGCCCACAGATGGCAGCACAGAGATCATCGGACAGAATGTAAGAACTAGATGGCCAGCGACCTCGATTCCTATGAGACCGATGTGACCAGGAATCCACATGAATGTCACAGTGGATCCACCAAGAGTGAGCATGTGACAGCTTTCCTGTACCCTTTGCACTAAGGGATGGACGGTGTACAGCACACACACTTTGAAGGGCACTGAGAGAGTCAGAGCAAATGACGCAAATGAAAAAGACCGATCAGTGTACTCAAGGTAGTATCGCGAAATTCCGCGCGAAGGTTGGGAAACTGAAGGCGATATAGCGACGCTGGAGTAGTGTCCTTAGGAAGCGAATGAAGGCAAAGGTGAACACTGGCCGCCGCACAAAGCGAAGGTGGTTGAGGATTCACACCCGTCGTGGAAGTGGCAGGTACCGTGACGTTAAGCTGTCGGAGCAAGAGCCAAAAGCGAACTTCAGGAGGTACCAGAGAACAGGGTAGCGCCCAGTACTGGTGATCAAAGGATGTAACGAAGCAGGGTTGCCCACCGCTATCCTGTTTTCGTTTTACACTCCTTCAGTAACTTAGTTAAGCAATGAACTTTTATTTTTTTCATTTTCACTAATCAGATTCTGACTACAGATTCTGTGGCCTTGAGCCGCATAGCACAGAATTAAGGAATAGTTTAAATAAAATTCCCCTAGTAAAATCTATGATTTCAGTACATTCAAATGTCTATTCTGAAAGTAATGAGCTAATTAGTTTTATTGGAAATGCATCCTATTAAAAGTTATGAACAATGACGTATATTGTGCTTTACATATTAAGTAAAATTAGAGTGAGCTAATAGATCGAATTCAGCTATAAAATGCATCCAAACGAGAGCCTAAATTTCACTGATTCCAGCAAAGTGTTTAAATTAACCTAAAGTCTATTAGTTAAATAGATATTAAGACTTGAAATCTGTAGCCTGTACGACTTTCAGTGCCAATTGTGACCAAACTACTGAATAATTCGGGGAGATGTGTTTTAATATTTTTGCTACCTATATTTTTCTACGTAAAATTACTCCAGTCTCAACTTCGTAAGTGCCTTAATTAAGAATTAAGTAAATTTGTATAAGTAAAAATTAATGTTCAAGAGGGCTGCCGTGGTTATAAGTCGGGAATTCCCACAGCGGATGCGTAAGTTAATTCTGCGTATTTAAATTGATACAGCTCACTCATGTTATTTAAGTAATAAAACCCAATAGTTAACTTCAAAACCAATCAGAAAGTATCATTTTAACCCTTGGAAATTATAAACTATAATATATTAACAGAAATACTCAAAATTCAAGCACTCGTCCATATAAGGTCCGAGCTGGTGCAGTTCTCAGTTAGTTCTCGGTCATATTCTCATGGAGCAAAAGTGCGGCAAGTCGCTGCCGGAATGTGATGTCATAATACTTGAAACAGATGCTTAACTTTTCGGTACCAAAAAAGTGTAATTGTATTCGGCTTTGAACATTTAAAGCGTATTGTGAACATTGTTAAAGTCTGGAAGTTTTTGACCTACCTAATGTGAAGATTATTAAGCGTAAGGGGCCTGGTCACATGAATATTGTCGGTGTGAGTGATAACAAATAAATCGCACTGTGGTTGTCATCAGTGTTCAACAATGAATACGGTCTTGACTTTTGATTTTGGGAAACATAATGTAGGATCCTGGCTTCTCAATTGCAGTGTGATTTAGGTGAGACGGACACTGCTACCGAGAAGACAATATTGAATAAGCAAAGCAAAGTAGGTCAGGAACGCTGCGCACTATCTACTGGGTGAGGAAATATTTCACTACATCCGGTTGTGACGTGAACTTGCAGTGGCACTAATACAAGGATTCAGCCCGGCACGTTACAATGAGTCGTCGAAGAACGAGGCATTAGATGGTTGCAATGCATGGCAGACAATCGGCATGCGTATCTGCTGAGGGGAAAGTAAGGGCGGTAGGACAGCGGTAGTTTAGCAGCTTCTGCATACAGACTCTACACGAGGCTAGTGTGAAAGAGCCCGGTGCCCAAACGGACGCAATTACGGTGGACAGTATTGAGTTGGCGTAAGAGGGACGGACGGGCATATGCATAAACGAAGACGGACGGGCATACGCATAAACGAAACACCCATAGTATAATCTCGAACGGGCAAGAGGATGGTACAAATGGACGTGGGAAGTTCGATCTGCTCCCCAGGAAGTACCGCCGACGACACGTAAGACATTGAGGGACCACATACAGTGGGCTGTCAGGTCAGGCATGTGAGAGGACCGAGAAAGTTTCCTATCTAGCATGAGCCCCAGGCATTTCGAAGTTTCAACGAATGGAAGAGCAACAGGCCTAGGATGTAAAGACGATGGAAGAAACCAATTGTGCCGCGAGAAATTCAAACAAACGGGTTTGTCAGTGAAAAACGGAAGTCTTTTTCGATGCTCCATGAGTAAAGACGATCGAGATATCGCTGAAGACGTCGCTCAACGAGACACGTACTTGGAGAGCTGCAATAGATGGCAAACTCGTCAAGGAGAAGAGCCGCAGATGCTTGGCGGGAGACAGACCATTGTAGGGTTAACAGCGATAGCAAAGATGAAAACACTCAGGACAGAACTCTGGGGCACACCGTTACCGTGGATAGCGGTGTCAGACAAGGCAGAACCAACACGTACATTGAAAACTCGATCTTTTAAAAATTGCTGAAGGAAACGGTGCGTGCGACCACAAGTCCCATGTTTAGACAGTATGGGGGATACCAGTCCATCTGCAATTGTTGCAGGCTTTCTCCAAATTAAAAAACGCGGGCACAGTCTGGGATTTCCGCAGAAAACCATTCACGACAGGGATTGACAAAGTGACGAGAAGGACATTTGCCGAACGGTGCACTTGAAATCCACACTGCGCAGTGGCTAGTAAATTGCGAGACTCGAGCCGCCATACCAGCCGGGTGTGAAGACAGCATCCTGGAAACGTTCCCTCTGGTGACATACGGTTGTGCGTATGAAGCACAAAGGGCTTGCCCACAAGAGGTAGGTGCTGCAACATCTGAATGTGAACATGTCTGTCCCATGGGTAGAGGATTGGGATGAGATGAGAGCATGATCTAGCTCTTCATTGTAAAGGCGGCATTGTAGCATTGAAGATCCTGAGAAGAGTACCGGGTGAGCATCATCCACCCGTTTCCGATGGAGGAAGGCAGGTTCATAGTACGTGGAGCTCGAAATCTCCGCAAAATAGTGGCCCAAGGTGTTTGAGATAGCAAGAGGGTCCACTATGACATTGTCTGCTACTCTCAGGCCGGGAATTGGGGAACGGATGTTTGTCCCAGAGAGCCGTCGGAGGTTAGCCCACACGACCGAAAAGGGAGTGGAACTGTTAAAATAACTAGTGAATGAAATCCATCTAGCTTCTTTGACATCTCGAAGATTGCGTCGACACTGTGTACGCCACTGTTCATAATGAATTCAGTTTGCCATCGTAGGATGACCGTCAAAAACGCGGAGAGCACGTCTCCGCGAGCGAACTGCGTCGCAGCACGCCACAGTCCACCAAGGGACTGGGATACGGCGTGGTAAAGAGAAGTGCCAGGAATGGAAGATAATGGGTGGATAAGGATAACATTTTTAAGATATTCAAGTCATCACAACTGGCGAAATGATCGTCGTAGGTCGCCAGAGAGGAGTAAAGCCTCCGGTCACCCTAAGAAAACTGCCATGTGGTGGTGTATGCAAGTGGTGGGTTAGGAGTCATCAAACGGATAGCACACGAGAAATGTTTTCTCGAGTATGTGTCAGACAGAACGGACCACTTGAGATGAAGGGAAAGCTGGGCAGTGCAGAATAGTAGGTCCAAATGGAAACAGGTGTGCTTGGAGTCTGAAAGGGTTGTGTTAAGACAGAGGAAGTTAAGTTGATTTAAGAGGGAACCTCTCAGACAGGTTCTGGGAGAACCCCAAAGAGGATAGTGCGCATTAAAGTCACCGAGCAGCAGAAAGGGTTGAGGTAACTGCCCAATAAGCTGGAGGAAGTCGGCCCTGGTGACATCGAAGAACGGACGGATGTAAATGGTATAAAGGGAATAAGGTTAAGTGAGGAAGGAGAAAACGAACTCCAGCAGCTTGAAGGCAGGCAATCAGCAATACGGGTTGACTATAAACGTCATACTGTATGAGCAGCATGACTCCCTCATCCTTGGGGAGAAGATCACAATGGACTGGGAAGAAATGAGAGAGCCCAAAGCAGTCCTGAGAACACAATTTTGTTTCCTGGTGGCAGAGAGCAAGCAGACCCCGCGAATCTAAGAACAATGGTAAATCCTTGTTGTTTGATCTAAGACCACGACCATTTCATTGAAGGAGAGTCATAACGAGGAAAGGGAAGGAGGAAAAAGATGAAGGGTTTTCACCTTGGGGGTTGCCGAGTGCCAGCCTTCAAACACTCACTGCTACAGGGCCCAGAGACTGGAGGATCCTGCTCCATGACATCTACAGAGGTGTCGGCATTCTCCCTCTGTCGATGAGCGGAGTCCAGGGTAGAAAAACTGCCGGCAGTGCACACTGACGACATGGAAGTCGGGTGGGCAAGGGTATCACGTGGCGATACCCTCGAAGAGTGTCTCAGTCAGTGAAGGAGAAGACCGTTTCCCTTTGTTAGACTTCTTGGAGCCTTTCCGGTTGGCAGAGGAAGATTCATCTGTTTGGTGGCTGGAGGCCGTAGAAAGCCTTCGCAGGTATATTCTTTCTGTCCTTCCTGGAGTGCCAGTTGTCTAGCAGTTGACTTCTCCCCGTGAAACGAAAGTTTGGTGGCTTATTGCACAGCACAGGATACAGCGATCCAACCATGACACTGGGCGCTTTCATAACCCCAGTGCTGAATTCGAGGTCTGAATGGTCGTGACGTTCATGGAACGAGAGGTAACAAGAACAGTACTGTAAGTGCCGGATTGCAGAACGCAGGGTTTGCGAGTAGCCAATAACTTCAGAGCTACAGGGTAAGGCACTTTTTCCTTTACCCAGATCTCCTGGTCAGTCCGCTCATTGAAATACATGAGACAATCTCGAGAGGGGGTAGGCAGCGTCGTCGCCGTTGCCGTTGATACAGTGGGGAGGAGGCGGCAGACAATCACTCGCGTGAGCATCCATACCACATTTTACACATTTGGCTGGGACTCGACAGGACATTCGAGTGTGGTTGAAATGACACTGGTATCAGAGCATTCAGAATGTACAATGGGAGTGCGATAACTTTATAGCCTGTGTTGGGTGTTGGACGGAAGCATAACTCTATCAAAACTGAGAAAAATAGTGCGTGTGGGCACTAAGGATGCATCTACCGTTTTCATCACCTGATGCACTGAAATGATATTCTGATCAGAGAGGTACGTTTGGATTTCTGCTTCGGTCACACCATCAAGCAGCCTAGTGTAAATATCACCAAGGGAAGAATTCATACTTCTGTGGGCCTCGACACGAACATAACAGCCATGCAGAAGTGAAACAGTAAGCAGCTTTAGTGCCTGAGAATCATAAGTAGTCTCCAAAAGGAAAGTCTCGTTGCGGAAATGAGAGCACGATTTCACAAGACCAACATCTGCATCAACACCTTTCTCAATAGGAGAATGATTTACGGTTTCAAAGGACTGACCGGCCTCAGTGTGTAAAACCACGATGAACCGTGGTGTAGCTGGGACTGTTTTTGACTCGGGAGCGTCATTCCGTTTACCTTTGGTAGACATTGCCTATGAAGATGATCACTGGGTCACTGCGAGACATTGCCCCAAGATTATTTCCGATGGCGCGCTTCTTCCAACTGCCCCCCCCCCCCCCACCTCCACCTTTCGCAGGGGCCACTTCCGCCTTTGGTGATTGTTCACAACTCAGGTCACGCCTCCTGAAACACATGACAGAAGGACCAACCGGCAATTTGGTAAGGTAGCAGCTCAGCCAGTCAGCACTGCGTGGGCCTCACCTGTACCGGGGTGTAAGTGCGAACCGCACCTGTTCGACCCGGGGCTGGAAATTGAGCGTCATCCAGTCACCTGTTACGCGTCAGACGCGTGGGCCGGTCTTCAGGATCGCACAGGGAGTAAAAGGAAGAAGAGGAACCTCAAACGCTGAAGCGGAGGAATGAAAGGAGAAGGTGAACGAAGAATGAAAAAATGAATGAAAAACAGTGGTCAGACCGTTCTGATGTCAGCCACTGAAAATTCGGAACGCATTCCAAAATAACCCCAGACGTGTTCACCAAGGGAGGGGAAAAATAGCGAGAGGATACACATGCTGCACTGAAGGGAAAGATTCTGCAAAGGCTGGGGCCCAGTCGTACAAAAGCACAGACCCGCCAAAGAGCGGTGAGCCCCCTGGGGGTAATTTGTAGAGTTTTTAAAGCAAGTCTTTGACAAGATACCCCCAAGAAAGCTTAACACGCACTTCACTCATAACAGTTTAAAATGACAGACTTCACTCACTGCCTACCACCTTCCGAAAAACAGAATTTCGGTTTCACAAGCTTCATGTCGGTAGCTGTAGGCAATTTGTTTCGTTGCAATTTGCAGTTAATCTGCACTCTGAACTGTGTTCAGACCACTGGTGTTTATGTTGCATATTGACCTTGAACTGGCTTTGCGGAGTCTCTGAGACTCCATGGAACTATGACGTAGCAGTAACTTTCGTATTTGTTGATCAGGGAGTATATCCTGTTCAGTGCCTTCCTATGGTGGGGACACGCTTCGCGTTCTCAGGCGACCAGCACTGTAAGCAATAAATTTAGTCACCGGCATTCCGCGAGGCAGTTTTCAGTTCAGAGAATATGTCCGTGGATCCAAACGCATCAAGGCCACAGATCCTAACTTTGAGGCATCTTTACTAACCCATGATTGAGGAGTGTGATGATGACTGTTCAGATCAAGATGGCGATCTCCAGAGCAACATCACCATCGAAAATGCTATTCCAAGTGATCACGAAACAGGAAATTGATTTTCAGGCTATGAATCTGATAACGAAGATGAGATGCCGGTTACTGAAAGTAAAGACGAAGATTGTGTTTTCAGGACATTGCAAATTTACAAGACTCCTAAACAATATCTCTTTCTATATGCGTGTTTCCCCGTTGTCAATATTTTACAGATTTCCTATAGAAGTAAAACTATGTTCTTTTTCTCATAGCTCACATGTGTATTCGTTAAAAGAGGTTCTTGTCCGTCAGTTTTCTCTTGAAAAATAAATGTAACAGAAACGCTATGTTTATATTTGTAATATCGTTAGTTCGATTTTCTCGCTTTAGTTTGTTTGTAAATTGGTAGTTACCACAGGGTCTGTTTGCTTACCTTTCATTATGTATACATTGTAAAACAACAAGAATAAAAAATCCAATACCACAACCCCGCAACGCATGCAGGGCTAAAATTTCCGACCACGTCTGTCACGTTTTAACGACCTTGCAGACAGTGTTAACAGTAACTCAAGACTTTTCGCAGACGATGTAGTTATCTGTAATAAAGTTCTTTCTGAAAGAAGATGCGCAAGTGTTTAGTCAAATCTTGATATGATTTCAATGAGGTACAAAGATTGTGCAACTTGCATTTAATGTTCGGAAATGTAATGCACTGCTCTTTACAAAAGGAAAGCAGCCTAGTAGTTTAAGAATGAAGTAAGAGTGACTCACAATTGGCATCAAGTACCTCATACATGTAGCTGGGTTCAGTCCGCTTGTTTAGCTGAGTAGTAACCTGCTTGCATATTACGCCGTGGGCTCGGGTTCGATTGCCAGCCAGGTTGGAGATTTTTCCCGCCCCCTGGACTGGTTGTTCCGTTGTACTTATCATCGTCTCATTATCACCGAAACGCAAATCGCCCAATGTGGTGTCATCTGAAAGAAGACTTGTACCCGGCAACCGAAATTGCCCGAAAGGGACCTCCCTGCCATCAATGCCAAGCGATAATTTCATTTTTTTCCCTGGGTGCAACACTTTGTAGGAAAATGAAATGTAACGATCGCAAAGTCTCAGTCGTAAGGTAAACCGGGTGACAGATTGCAATTCACTCTTAGAATACAGGGTAAACGCAATCTGTCTACAAAGCAGACTGCATCCAAAACACTCCTGTGAACCATTCTAGAATATTGCTCAAATGTGTGGGACTTCTAACAAGTAGGACTAACAGGGGACATTCAATGGATACAAAGAAGGGAAGCTCGAATGGTCACAGGTTTGTTCGACCAGGGGCGAGAGTAACGAAGACACTGAAAGAACTGAACTGGCAGGCGATTGGAGATGGACGTGAACTCTGCCATTTAAACACACTTAGAAAGTTTCGGGAACATACATTGCATGACGTCAGGAATCTGCTAAGACACCCGAAGTCCTCTCACACACAGATCGCAAAGACAAGACTAGACTAATTACAGTATGCCCAGAGACAATTATACCATCATTCTTCCTTCAATCTCGGCATGGAAAGGGAGAAAGCCCGAATAATTTGCAGAATGGGACGTACCCTCTGACATTAACTTCACAGTAGCGTACAGAGAATAGACGTAGTTAGTTTGTGAAGACTTAAACGGCGTTGTGTTTCTGTCTTTTAGAACTAAAAGGAACTGAAATGATTATACGTCCTTTTCAAAAAGCGAAGTTCATATCGATATGTCGATCATTAATATAGCAACGAAAATTTATCTGAATGCAAACAGAGTGAAGATATCTTAATCGTTTCCGGAAATATTTGGGATAAACAGCTTAGTTGGATCACCCCGTATATTACATAGGTCCACCTTTTTTTTTTTTAAAAAAAAAAAAGAGAATCTGGGATATGACATAATCCCAAACCGAAAAACGCATTTTGTATCCAATAACTTTAGCAAGGTCCTAGGAATATTTAATTCACGATAGTATAAGAGTTTTCGAACAGGAAACATTTGTGCTAAAGGTGGAAAAGCAGTACCGCACTATTAAAAAATCTGTAGTGTACGTTGACATTGACACAGAGATTCATCTTATCACGCTACAGGGCCTAAATAAGTAGGTCTACAAATGTTTATCTCACTGTGTGTGTGGGGGGGGGGGGGGGGATGTAGTCTGAATAGCCGCGGTAGCCGGACAGCGCGACTAACAAAAGAGCGTTCATTTTCCATCAGCGCACAAACCGATGTGGCGGGGCAAAGCAATTTAAAAGTACAGCTCGGACAGTGTCGCCCCATGTGGTGAGTGTTCTCAGAGCCGATAACCGTAAACGTCTGTGGGTGTGCGTGTGCGTTTTTGTCGGAGACGGCTGAATCAGCTTTTTAGCAAGCGATGCACCGTCCCTTCGCCGTAATACTCGATATCTTGTCTCCAAACCTTTCACATACCAGAAATTAAACTTCGTGACCAGTATACTTAACATTAGGTCGACGCATGTGCCACACAACAGCATTTATATTGAAGTACATGTTACAAGTTGTATAGTCCACCAGACATGATCAGTTTCAAGTTCTCATACTTAAATGGCAATGTAAACGGAATAACGATTAATCATATCAGATACTAAGCCAACGATATTTCCTATTTCTTGAACGTTACTCTCATTATACATTGTTGATAACCAGTTTAAAGTTGACTTAAAACCAGTTATTGAGTGAGTGTCTAACCACTCTCTACAAGCAAAAACATGTCGCGTTGCCAACATATCTCTGTACTGAGAAAGAGTGAATATCACTCTGGAAGGACACTGAGATATAATGAAACAATACTTCATGATGGGTTACAGAGTCAAATGAGATGAAATGCAGATGTAAAGACGTAATGCGTTTAGATATAACCTGCTAAAATCACTAGCAATAGCTTCTTTGACAGAAGGCGTAATGATTCAAAGAAAGAAGAATATATTAGTATGATAGTAATTTCCACCTTACGTGTTGACCACCATCATGTAATAGTTATCGTTTAATATGAAGGGACATTAAGAGTGGGAATATCATCTCCAAAAACATAATCCATTCACACAATTAGAAAAATTATGATAAATCCTTGTGAACATTACTTAGGAAGGACACCGAGACCAATAAAAAGTACTGCTCTTGGTCTCATGGCCGTGTAGCCAGTTTTACATAATTGTGCCCACATCAAAGGTAGAATAATGGATACTAGAATACTGTAGAACATCATATCAGCATTTCTCGTAAAGTAAATATCACAAGTAAACAGGCCTACCGCCATTAGAACACATTGAAGTTCTTGCGCTTAAGCCAGGATACAAATGAAATTACTATTACTTATACCCAAGACTGAATATTAGGTTAGTAACATTTTATATGTTGGGATTGTTCGTGTCATTACATTTTCTGGGTAACCAATTTTCAGTTCAATTAACACCACTTGCAATGTGAGTGTGTAATGGGTAATAAACGTATGTGGTGTTGTCCACAAAACATCGAAAGGAATACAAGTGAATATTAATTGGAAAGGATGCCGAGCTATAGTGAAACAGACACATGCCTCGGTTCCGAGAATTCCGAAACCTGTACAGAAAATTGGAATAGGGATCAACATAAACATGATTTCTGCCCTTTTTATTGCTTATGAAAATCACACATTCCAAGTTGTACCACCTTACAGCGCGACCTTCGGAGGTCGTGGTCCAGAATGCTGTCCCTCTACTACCCAGTAGCACTTCCTCTTGCATTGATGCATGCCTGTACTCGTCATGGCATACTATCCATAAGTTCATCAAGGCACTGTTGGTCCAGATTGTCCCACTCCTCAACGGCGATTCGGCCTAGGTCCCTCAATGTGGTTGGTGGGCCACGTCGTCCATAAACAGCCCTTTTCAATCTATCCCAGGCATCTTCGATAAGGTTCATGCCTGCTGAACACGCTGGCCACTCCAGTCGAGCGATGTTGCTACCCTGAAAGAAGTCATTCACAAGATGTGCACGACTGGGGCGCGAATTGTCGTCCATGAAGACGAATGCCTCGCCAATATGCTGCCGATATGGTTGCACTATCGGTCGGAGGATGGCATTAACGTATCGTACAGTCATTACGGCGCCTTCCATGACCACCAGCGGCATACGTCGGCCCCACATAATGCCACCCCAAAACAGCAGAGGACATACACCTTGCTGCACTCGCTGGACAGTGTGTTCAAATGGTTCAAATGGCTCTGAGCACTATGGGACTCAACTGCTGAGGTCATTAGTCCCCTAGAACTTAGAACTAGTTAAACCTAACTAACCTAAGGACATCACAAACATCCATGCCCGAGGCAGGATTCGAACCTGCGACCGTAGCGGTCTTGCGGTTCCAGACTGCAGCGCCTTTAACCGCACGGCCATTTCGGCCGGCGGACAGTATGTCTAAGGCTTCAGCCTGACAGGGTTACTTCCAAACACGTCTCCGACGATTGTCTGGTTGAAGGCATATGTGACACTCTTTGGTGAAGAAAACGTGATGCCAATCTTGAGTGGTAAATTCGGGATGTTGTTGGGCTCATTGTACCGCTGCATGGTGTCATGATTGCAAAGATGGACCACGCCATGGACGTCTGGAGTGATGTTGCGCATCATGTAGCCTGTTGCGCACAGTTTGAATCGTAACACAAAATCCTGTGTTTAAGTAGGCTGTTTATGTTTTCTTTATGTAAGTAGGCTGTTTATGTTTTCTTATTGGCAACGTTACGTAGCGCTCTGTATGAAAATCACTGGCTGTGCTTTATGCAGTATCTGGCTAGTTTGCATTGTTGTCTGCCATTGTATTGTTGGGCAGCTGGATGTTAACAGCGCATAGCGTTGGGCAGTTGGAGGTGAGCCGCCAGCAGTGGTGGATGTGAGGAGAGAGATGGCGGAGTTTTGAAATTACATATATTATGACTTGTGATGATATTAAGGTAAATACATTGTTTGTTCTCTATTAAAATCTTTCATTTGCTAACTATCCCTATCAGTAGTTAGTGACTTCCGTAGTTTGAATCTTTTATTTAGCTGGCAGTAGTGGCGCTCGCTGTATTGCAGTAGTTCGAGTAATGAGGATTTTTGTGAGGTAAGTTATTTGTGAAAGGTATAGTTTAATGTTACTCAGGGCCATTCTTTTGCAGGGATCTTTGATAGTCAGATTGCGTTGCGCTAAAAATATTGTTTGTCAGGTTAAGCACAATCTCGTATACAATTGTTCTAAGGGGACGTTACATGTGGCTGCACGAAAAGCATTATTCATCATGGTGGCTTTGCTATCAGGGTTCCTTCGAGCCATAATCCTTAAGTAGCGGTCATCGACTGCAGTAGTCCCGGGTTCCCGGGTTCGATTCCAGTCGGGGTCAGGGATTTTCTCTGCCTTGTGATGGCTGGGTGTTGTGTGATGTCCTTAGGTTAGTTAGGTTTAAGTAGTTCTAAGTTCTAGGCGACTGATGACCATAGATGTTAAGTCCCATAGTGCTCAGAGCCATTAGAACCTTTAGACTGCAGTAGTAGCCCTTGAGTGGCCTGAGCGAGGCATCCGATAAACAGTTTCTGTGTCTCTGTACCTCCTCCATGTCAGAACAACATCGCTTTGGTTCACTCTGAGACGCCTGGTCACTTCCCTTGTTGAGAGCCCTTCCTGGCACAAAGTAACAACGCAGACGCGATCGAACTGCGTTATTTACCGTGTAGGCATGGTTGAACTACAGACAACACCAGCTGTGTACCTCCTTCCTGGTGGAATGACAGGAACTGATCGGCTGTCGGACCCCCTAGAGCTGATAGGCGCTGCTCATGCATGGTTGTTCACATCTTCGGGCGGGTTTAGTGACTTCTCTGAACAGTCAAAGGGACTGCGTCTGTGACGCAATATCCACAGTGAACGTCTGTCTTCAGGAGTTTTGGAACAGGGGTGATGCAAAACTTTTTTGTAGCGTGTACTATTTCATGTCTGCATAGAGCGTGAAGTCAGCAGCACGTTCATCTGTAAGTCTTGTAAGGTGTCCACATTTTCGGGCCTTACATAAGCTGCATAACGACGATACCGAATAAAATCCCCTGCAAATGATGATATTATTGACAACAGGAAATAATTAGAGCTATCTCATGTACGGAATAACAAACGATTTACCCTTTTAACGACACAACAAAGTCAACGCAGCTTGGAGGCTAATGCCATTGGAACGACTCAAGTAACTTTAACAAAAGAAAGCCCAGGTGCACTTCAGATAGAAATAGGGGAAAATCAGTATAATACCCATCAGAATAAACACGGCCGAGACGCAAGTAAGTGGCCAGAGTACATAAACGAGTGAAGACCCGGGCAAGGAAAATAAGAGTTTTACGTGGGAGCGGTCGGCTGAAGCCAGACGTGTGACTTAGTAGAATTAAGTTGGGGATGATAAGATCATATAAAAGCACTTTGAGAACTCAATTAAGACACAGAGACAGAGAGCGGGCGCTCACGTCTAGCGGCGAGCCACACACCTGCGTGTGGTAAAGGCTCGACTCTGACTCTACTCTACGTTTGCGAAGTGAGGGCGACACGCTTCACGTATCGTGGCCACAAACGTAAAGCGATAGTTAAATATTCCTGCGGGATTTTCTGTCTGAATTGTGCGCACGTCGATTCAACCAAAAGAGCGAGTGTGCAGTTGCCATTAATTTCGACCAGGGAAATTTGAACGTTCCACGGAACGCATAGCGTTTGAGACTGATTATTTCTGTCAAGGCCAGAGTAGGGAATTGGCGATTTCAGATCCAGCACGGAGACAAAGCCGCCTCAGTTGCCGTTTGGTAGTGTACGAAGCGCTTTTGGGGAAATTAAAAATGGTTCAAATGGCTCTGAGCACTATAGGACGCAACTGCTGTGGTCATAAGTCCCCTAGAACGTAGAACTACTTAAACCTAACCAACCTAAGGACATCACACACATCCATGCCCGAGCCAGGATTCGAACCTGCGACCGTAGAGGTCGTGCGATTCCAGACTGTAACGCCTTTAACCGCTCGGCCACTCCGGCCGGCGGCGAAATTAAATGTTGAGTCCAATTTTGCGAGAGTTGCATACTCCAACATGCGTGCGCTTTGAATAGAGAAATTCAAGAACATCCTACCCCAACGCTACAGCTACGACGTAGGTTTAAATTTTCACTGCTAAAGATTTGTTTCAATTGACAACGTTATCACATATGAGATATAATTTAATTAATTACGTATTAAATGTTTAAATATTTATTGATTTGATGAAAGAAGAAGTAATGAAACTAGCTTATTGATTATAACTTGATTCTTGAGAGCTTTGGTAAATTAAACATAATATGAAAAAGGGAGAGATGGTGTTATTTTAGATTAAATCCCCTTGTCATTAATATCAAGTTATGTATTCTTGGAATGTCACAGTAGCATTTTTGATTACTTTGAGATATAACCAGAATTAATAGCTATGTATAATGTCTGTTTATCACGCTGGGCTTGAGAAGATAGTCACAACGTTATCCTTCGCCGTATTCAAAATTAACAAATCCAACGACACATTACAGTCTTAGTCCCAAAAAAACAGAAGGTTCTAAATTCATTATTTGGTATATGGAAGAGGATTTATCGATTTTTATGAGACACGAAGAAAGAAAGGGAGAAAGTAACAGCAGTATTTGTCCCGTCACCAGTGAGGTCAAGCTCGGATTGGGGAGTGATGAGGAAAGAGATCGGCCATGCTCTTTCAGTGGAACCATTCCAGTAGTTATCTCAAGCTGTTTAAGGGGCTCCGGAAAGGCTCAAAATCATGAAAAGTTCAATTTTTACTTTTTTGCGTTTTCTGAATCTGCAGACTATTACCTTTTAATGGATATATAATTAATTCAATTCTGAAGACTACAACTGTTTTTAAATTTTTTTTGAAATGTGTTCTACATGTGCGTGACCCACTGTGGCGCTGTTAAACTGCTGCCAAATGGTGTTATTATTAACGTCCGTGTTCATCAGGTACATTTTAGTGATGTGAGATAAAGTATGTGTTGTGGCTAAACCTATTTTCAGAGACTTAGCAGCACCTGAACTGTTGAAAAAGTGTATTCACGGAAAAACTCAAAACCCCAATGAAAGCGTAAATAGTGTTATATGGTCGAGAATCCCCAAGACTGTATTTGTTGGAACAGAAACACTTCACTTTGGTGTGTATGGTGCTGTTGCGACTTTCAATGATGGCAACATTGTAAGGTGCAAGGTATTTAGAAATATGGGAATGAAGCTAACATGGTGCGAGCGATGCTTGCTTTAGACAAGGAACGCCTTCGGGCTGCAGACAGGGCTGTAAAGAGTCTAGAAATACAAGCAAGAGTAAACAGGAGGAGGAACAAGAGGAAGCTGGAGGAGGAGTTTGCAGAGGATGAAGATAACCCATGCTATGGACCTGGAATGCACTAAAAAGTTAATCCAATCTTTGTCGCTCGATTCCCAAAACTTTTATTTTCTCATACTAATTACATGTTTTCTAAGGATCTTCCAAACATATTTGTTTCAAACTTTCAGTAAATGTTACACAGTACCTTCTGCATAATTTAACACAGCCTTTTTCAAAAAAACTGTATATTTTTTAATATATAACTAAAAAAATTGCGAAAAAGTGTTGTGAATTTTCATTACAATTGAAAAAAAAAATCATCTTTAATAACTGAACTAAAATTTTGTAAAATCCCTGTGTTAAGTTGTAGCCCATATTCCAATAAGTAATCTGTAAAAAGTTCAACCTCCTACCTCAAATACTTTGTGAGGAAAGATGTAATTTATAAGCGTTATTTTAACATTGCAAGTATAGGGCGTTCCGGAGCCCCTTAAGGAAATCATGGGAAACCTAAATCTCGATGGTCGGATGGGGATTTGAACCGCCCTCTCTCCGGCGCCAGAATGCAGGTCCAGTGTGCTGTCCACTGCGCTAGCTCCACCTGAGAGACAGACAAGAAAAGAAAGAAAGATCTGAAAGGCACTGCAATCGGTAGACGTACTGTACACGTACAGATAAACAAATTCTTACGGTTTCAGAAAAAAATTGCACGATTCATTGAAGAGAAAGTCGGTAATGCGTCTGTTCACCTCTGGCCATTATGCAAGATGTTGTTCGGCTCTGCACTTGCTGACAAACTTGCTGAACATCCTCCTGAGGGATATTGTGCCAAATTCTGTCCAACTGGTGCCATAGATCGTTAGAGACACGAACTGGTTGGAGGGCCCGGCCCATAATGTTCCAAACGTTCTCAACTGCAGAGCGATCCACCGACCTTGCTGGCCAGGAAAGGGCTCGACAAGCATGAGGGCAATCAGTAGAGACGCTCGCCGTGTGTTGCCGGGCACTACCTTGCTGAAACAAAACCCCAGGACGGTTTGCCACGAAGGGCAACACGATGGGGCGTAGGCTATCATTGGCATACCGGTGTGGTGTAAGGGTGCCGCGAACGACAGCCAGAGAAGCCCTGCCTTGAAATAAAATCGCACACTGACCACCACTACTGGCTGCCAGGCCGAATGGTGATCATCGGGGCTCAGTTCGAAGCGTGGCACATCACTTACGACAATTCTATTCCGGTCAGTGATATCACAGGCCGAAAACACGTCTGGAGAGGCGCCAGACAGCTGTGGAATGTCAACCTGTCGTCAGCTATATGACCTGACTACCTACAACGATAGACTTTTCATAGCAGGACCCCTTTGGGTGTCATCCATAGCTCTGTTACAATGAAGCGATACACCGACCATATTGTACACCCCATTTTACTGCCCTCCATCACAGGCCATTCCTGGGCTAACCGCTCAGAAAAACATGCCCGTGCGCACACAGAGTGCACAAAGACATTGTGCATGCCAAATCCTACCTTTTTAAGCAAGGTCTGTGGGATACTAAGTAGCCCCCAAGGATGCAGGGTATCATAAAGGATGACTCAACAGTAATATATATATATATATATATATATATATATATATATATATATATATATATACACTCCTGGAAATGGAAAAAAGAACACATTGACATCTGTGTGTCAGACCCACCATACTTGCTCCGGACACTGCGAGAGGGCTGTACAAGCAATGATCACACGCACGCCACAGCGGACACACCAGGAACCGCGGTGTTGGCCGTCGAATGGCGCTAGCTGCGCAGCATTTGTGCACCGCCGCCGTCAGTGTCAGCCAGTTTGCCGTGGCATACGGAGCTCCATCGCAGTCTTTAACACTGGTAGCATGCCGCGACAGCGTGGACGTGAACCGTATGTGCAGTTGACGGACTTTGAGCGAGGGCGTATAGTGGGCATGCGGGAGGCCGGGTGGACGTACCGCCGAATCGCTCAACACGTGGGGCGTGAGGTCTCCACAGTACATCGATGTTGTCGCCAGTGGTCGGCGGAAGGTGCACGTGCCCGTCGACCTGGGACCGGACCGCAGCGACGCATGGATGCACGCCAAGACCGTAGGATCCTACGCAGTGCCGTAGGGGACCGCACCGCCACTTCCCAGCAAATTAGGGACACTGTTGCTCCTGGGGTATCGGCGAGGACCACTCGTAACCGTCTCCATGAAGCTGGGCTACGGTCCCGTACACCGTTAGGCCGTCTTCCGCTCACGCCCCAACATCGTGCAGCCCGCCTCCAGTGGTGTCGCGACAGGCGTGAATGGAGGGACGAATGGAGACGTGTCGTCTTCAGCGATGAGAGTCGCTTCTGCCTTGGTGCCAATGATGGTCGTATGCGTGTTTGGCGCAGTGCAGGTGAGCACCTAAATCAGGACTGCATACGACCGAGGCACACAGGGCCAACACCCGGCATCATCGTGTGGGGAGCGATCTCCTACACTGGCCGTACACCACTGGTGATCGTCGAGGGGACACTGAATAGTGCACGGTACATCCAAACCGTCATCGAACCCATCGTTCTACCATTCCTAGACCGGCAAGGGAACTTGCTGTTCCAACAGGACAATGCACGTCCGCATGTATCCCGTGCCACCCAACGTGCTCTAGAAGGTGTAAGTCAACTACCCTGGCCAGCAAGATCTCCGGATATGTCCCCCATTGAGCATGTTTGGGACTGGATGAAGCGTCGTCTCACGCGGTCTGCACGTCCAGCACGAACGCTGGTCCAACTGAGGCGCCAGGTGGAAATGGCATGGCAAGCCGTTCCACAGGACTACATCCAGCATCTCTACGATCGTCTCCATGGGAGAATAGCAGCCTGCATTGCTGCGAAAGGTGGATATACACTGTACTAGTGCCGACATTGTGCATGCTCTGTTGCCTGTGTCTATGTGCCTGTGGTTCTGTCAGTGTGATCATGTGATGTATCTGACCCCAGGAATGTGTCAATAAAGTTTCCCCTTCCTGGGACAATGAATTCACGGTGTTCTTATTTCAATTTCCAGGAGTGTATTATATAATAATTTCGATGGCTTTGAAACAAAAAGCCATTATATGCCAGCAATTAATTTTTTTTCTTATTGAAAATTTCCAGTCATTCAAATCGTGTTAGTCAAGCCACATTATTAATTACCATTGAGGAGGCCACACACCATGCTCGTAATGGAAACGTAAATATTGTAATTTTTCTGCGAGACGTTAACTGTTGACGATTGACAGCAATTTATAAGTAGGAAATATATACACTATTACAACAAAAACACTGGCAATGCCACGAGTGGTATGTACTGGAACTTAAGGGTAATGTAATGCAAATCTACGCAAAATAGAAGACAGGCACATAATCACCAAATGTGTCATATGACTGAAGTAATTGCTTGTTACAGAAAGAGACATTTAACATACACAGTTCTACCACAAAACTCGTAACAAGAGGCTACTGGCAGCAACGTTCACGTCAGATTCATGACCAGCAACTCACTAGAAAAATACTCATGCGTATGAAACCCAAGCAAAGATACAACAAAATTTAAATTGCATATACTTATGAGTAAACGTATTGTAACCAGTAAACACTTTGGACTTTGAACTACATCACAACTAAACATCATATCTATGTAATCAAATTTCGAAAGAGCCATACTGACCATACATATTGTCACACAAACCAATTTATCAATGGACCAGTGAGGAGCTCATACAACATGCAAATCATTGAATCGTAAGTGGACCCTATACTTAGGTTTGATTTGACGCTGTGGCCATGTCACAGCCATCTACGAGTTGACATTGTATCCACTATTACAACTGCAGCACTGGGGATGCCATAGTCCTATCCAACCGAATCTGAGTAGTGGTAAATGAATACTTATGTAAACACGAAAGTATGTGCATATCCACTGAATGTGTCACATACGACTAAAATACCTGCATGTGAAAGAAACAGTATCGTACGCGTAAACATAGATCATTGCTCGACACGTACAAACCCAAGCGTAAACAGATAACCCATACCACGTCCAGTAACAACTGCATCACGGAACAACAAACTACCAGTAAGAGTCGGCAAAAGACACCTACTTAGTCAATACTGCAACAGCCATGAAAATACAGGAACACGGCACGAAATGTATAGTGGGTGGAAGGAGGAGTGAAGAAGGGGTAATGAGTTATTGTAACCGTACAGGCGCAAGATAGCTTGTTATAGGCACCCAACAACCTACAGTTACAAACGGTGAACCACTAACGTGAGAATAAGCACACACCTGAATCATTACGACACTTATCAAGCAGCTATACGTCAGTGTGGAAAAGCCCTCACTATTCATACGCCAAATATACACAAAAACACCGAATGACTCACTGTTGTTGATATGATCCCTATAGTCACATCAATTGCCAGCATTACTGGATAAGCAAATAATCTGTAAAACGACATAAATACTATGAATAACAGTGTCTACAACTCTAATAACAGCCGTAAATAAATGTTGAAAGTACCTGAAACTTATCTGTCAGCACTTCAACCACCAGCTGCCAGCTGACCCGAGAACCATTCAAATACAACATTAAAAGATATGTCTCACCGAATACTCAAGAAGTCAGTCGACATCAAAGAGACGATGTACAAGTATCTCACACTCGATAACAGCAATCAAAACCAAACCCATGGATAAAGAATATCGTAACTGAAATTCTTGGGTAAAATGTTGAAACCCAATAACAGGGGACTAGTCAAATAAATACTGTAAAGTAGTAAGTGGAAATTCGTAGTGGTTCCCATGAAAACCATGTGGGTCAATACACCAAGATTACAGTGTCTGTACAATATTAAGAAAGATGTTTTACTAGGTCAAGGTAATTCTAACATAAATGGCACAAATTGTGGTTTATATGCATAAAACATTACGGAAATAGTGAAAGAATAGTCTGTTCGTCGACTGAGTTTGTTCGTTCAGCAAAAAATTAATTTCTCTGTGGGAATATACTTTGACAGGACACACAGGTTTGTGAGGTATTGTTTCCTTCCATTTACACCTTCTACAATTATTTTGTCTTACCGCAGGTTATCTCAGGGTTGTGCAGATAATGTATGTCCAACCGTCCAGTAAAAATCATGTACACTCCTGGAAATTGAAATAAGAACACCGTGAATTCATTGTCCCAGGAAGGGGAAACTTTATTGACACATTCCTGGGGTCAGATACATCACATGATCACACTGACAGAACCACAGGCACATAGACACAGGCAACAGAGCATGCACAATGTCGGCACTAGTACAGTGTATATCCACCTTTCGCAGCAATGCAGGCTGCTATTCTCCCATGGAGACGATCGTAGAGATGCTGGATGTAGTCCTGTGGAACGGCTTGCCATGCCATTTCCACCTGGCGCCTCAGTTGGACCAGCGTTCGTGCTGGACGTGCAGACCGCGTGAGACGACGCTTCATCCAGTCCCAAACATGCTCAATGGGGGACAGATCCGGAGATCTTGCTGGCCAGGGTAGTTGACTTACACCTTCTAGAGCACGTTGGGTGGCACGGGATACATGCGGACGTGCATTGTCCTGTTGGAACAGCAAGTTCCCTTGCCGGTCTAGGAATGGTAGAACGATGGGTTCGATGACGGTTTGGATGTACCGTGCACTATTCAGTGTCCCCTCGACGATCACCAGCGGTGTACGGCCAGTGTAGGAGATCGCTCCCCACACGATGATGCCGGGTGTTGGCCCTGTGTGCCTCGGTCGTATGCAGTCCTGATTGTGGCGCTCACCTGCACGGCGCCGAACACGCATACGACCATCATTGGCACCAAGGCAGAAGCGACTCTCATCGCTGAAGACGACACGTCTCCATTCGTCCCTCCATTCACGCCTGTCGCGACACCACTGGAGGCGGGCTGCACGATGTTGGGGCGTGAGCGGAAGACGGCCTAACGGTGTGCGGGAGCGTAGCCCAGCTTCATGGAGACGGTTGCGAATGGTCCTCGCCGATACCCCAGGAGCAACAGTGTCCCTAATTTGCTGGGAAGTGGCGGTGCGGTCCCCTACGGCACTGCGTAGGATCCTACGGTCTTGGCGTGCATCCGTGCGTCGCTGCGGTCCGGTCCCAGGTCGACGGGCACGTGCACCTTCCGCCGACCACTGGCGACAACATCGATGTACTGTGGAGACCTCACGCCCCACGTGTTGAGCGATTCGGCGGTACGTCCACCCGGCCTCCCGCATGCCCACTATACGCCCTCGCTCAAAGTCCGTCAACTGCACATACGGTTCACGTCCACGCTGTCGCGGCATGCTACCAGTGTTAAAGACTGCGATGGAGCTCCGTATGCCACGGCAAACTAGCTGACACTGACGGCGGCGGTGCACAAATGCTGCGCAGCTAGCGCCATTCGACGGCCAACACCGCGGTTTCTGGTGTGTCCGCTGTGCCGTGCGTGTGATCATTGCTTGTACAGCCCTCTCGCAGTGTCCGGAGCAAGTATGGTGGGTCTGACACACCGGTGTCAATGTGTTCTTTTTTCCATTTCCAGGAGTGTATATATAAGAAGTTTTTAATAGATAGTATAATTGTACAATGTATTGGGTGCAAATTCATGACGGTATATTTTAGATATGTGACACTGGATTCATTTGTTCGTTCTATCAAATGTACGGTGTAGATTCGCTTGTAGAGTCTTGCCATTGTTTGTCATTCTGTTTCAACCTGTTTCTTTGAAACTTACGTGGTAAGTTGAAAATACTATCATTACTGTTTTATGCATACAGGCCTGAAGATGACGCACTGCAGCGTTGGAACTGATTGCAACAGAATTTAATAATATAAAATCGTATGGACGGATGTAGTGTGTTTTATTTTGTCACTATAGTACACGGCCGACATTCCAAATAACTCCTACCAAAAGGATGAACATACAAAAACGTGAACAGTTTTGAAATATGGTTACATCACTTCGAACCGGATAAAAATGGCAATCCATGTAGTGGCGGCACAGATACTCTCCTCCGAACAAAAAGTTCAAAGCGACACCCCCAGCCTTTTAAATCCTGGCTTCGTTCTTGCGAGAGTCTGAGGAGATTATTCTGATTTATGTCCTCCCTCATGGTGCAACTGTCAACTCTGAAGTGCATTGTGCATTCCTTAGGAAACTGAAGAGATGACTTCAGCGTGTTCGTCACAAGAAATGTGCAAACGAACCACTCCATGCCAGCTCGAGGCCTCACCCAAGTCTGCCCACCCGAGGGGAGCTCACAGAAAACTTCATTCGGCTATCGACTATTCTTCCTGATACAACTTACAGCCCGGACCTGGGGCCTCCAGGCTTCCATCAGTTTGGCCCAATGAAGATTGCACACCACAGGGAGCAGAACCTGGGTGATGTGGAGGTCACCGACGCTGCAAGGCGTTGGCGCGAGCTAAGCTTGGCTGGTGGGACTTTATATGTATCACACTGCCGTACCTCAAACATCCACTTTACAGGACAACTGATTACAAATGTTTCATAGTTTCGTAACAATTGTCGAAATACTGTAACAAACAGGTAAGGCACCAGGCCACAAAAATCTTCGTCCAGAAAAGACAAATCATTAAGGGGCTCCGGAAAGGCTCAAAATCATGAAAAGTTCAATTTTTACTTTTTTGCGTTTTCTGAATCTGCAGACTATTACCTTGTAATAGATATATAATTTATTCAATTCCGAAAACTACAACTATTTTTAAATTTTTTTTGAAATGTGTTCTACATGGGCGTGACCCACTGTGGCGCTGTTAAACTGCTGTCAAATGGTGTTATTATTAACGTCCGTGTTCATCAGGTACATTTTAGTGATGTGAGATAAAGTATGTGTTGTGGCTAACCTGTGATGGTTCAATATATATCGCTGGTGTGATTGTCGATTGTTTCATGTTTATTTACTCTGTCGTTATCTCGAAAATATTCGTAATTAATTCTGTTTCTTGAGTCTCTGTTTTGTTGAAGTATAATAATGAGTAAAAGTAAAGTTATTAGAAATCCTCTGAAGGCTTTTAAGAAAAGGAGAAATGTTGGAAAGCCAAAGGTATGTGTTATTACTGTAAATAATAACATTCTAACATGGTACGAGCGATGCTTGCTTTAGACAAGGAATGCCTTCGGGCTGCAGACAGGGCTGTAAAGAGTCTAGAAATACAAGCAAGAGTAAACAGGAGGAGGAACAAGAGGAAGCTGGAGGAGGAGTTTGCAGAGGATGAAGATAATCCATCCTATGGACCTGGAATGCACTAAAAAGTTAATCCAATCTTTGTCGCTCGATTCCCAAAACTTTTATTTTCTCATACTTATTACATGTTTTCTAAGGATCTTCCAAACATATTTGTTTGAAACTTTCAGTAAATGTTACACAGTACCTTCTGCATAATTTAACACAGCCTTTTTCCAAAAAACTATATATTTTTGAATATATAAATAAAAAATTGCAAAAAAATGTTGTGAATTTTCATTACAATTGAAAAAACATCATCTTTAATAACTGAACGAAAATTTTGTAAAATCCCTGTGTTAAGTTGTAGCCCATACTCCAATAAATAATCTGTAAAAAGTTCAACTTCCTACCTCAAATACTTTGTGAGGAAAGATGTAATTTATAAGCGTTATTTTAACATTGCAAGTATAGGGCGTTCCGGAGCCCCTTAACATCGTTCAGCCGACAGTTCATACTAAATTCTTTTGAGATGTCAAAACGGACAGATGAAAACAAAATCAAGAAAGTTACCAATAATCATCAGTATTTGAACTGTAAATTATTTTCGGTTAGGGTTTGAAAGTGTGGGTGGTACTGACGTTCTATCAAAATAAATTCAACAAGGCACTGTGTGAAATTCTGCCTTTACTACAACGCGTAGAAAATTTCGATGAACACGTTTAAAAAAAAAGGGTAAAATATCAATAGTCAGTTGAAACCTGTATACTCAGCCAACCAATCAACAGGCCATCATACAGGCCTTAGCTAATCAGAATAGTAACACTTGAAAGCTTTAGCTAAAACACAAATGACTCCGGCTGTTTCCATCAAGGAATGTGTGAATAAAATTTTAAAAAACAAGCCCACAAGGCTTCCCGGAAAACAACAAGTAGTACACTCTTAGATCACATGAAGGCAGCATAAATATTGATAAATTGAAAACTTGGTTCAAATGCGCTAAACAAGAATGACTCTTCGAAGAACAGACAGAAACCCTGAACTATGACAATTAATGACAGGTAAGTTTTTTAAGCAAAATCAAAGTAACTGAAACCTAAACACACGTTATAAGGCTCCCTACGACACAGCGGATAACTCCGATTATTCATACGGTCTTATCAAGTAAGCCCAACGGGCGCCAATAACTACAATTCAGTAGCTCCACTCTTCCCATGATTCTGTAGCCACAAATAACAGATTAAGATACAAGTCCGTCGCCTTTCAAATTGAGTGACGTGATTCTCACGCGTGTACGTCTAATAGCGCCATTAACTGCCTCGAAATAATATTCTATCCCAGCAACTGCTCATAGGCTCCATGTCCACAACTTGCCGTTGGACGGACACCG
The DNA here is from genome assembly GCF_023864275.1 of Schistocerca cancellata. Classification (NCBI taxonomy): domain Eukaryota; kingdom Metazoa; phylum Arthropoda; class Insecta; order Orthoptera; family Acrididae; genus Schistocerca; species Schistocerca cancellata. Next base: position 567,104,269 of record NC_064632.1, read on the forward strand.
TCTAGCTCTCACTGGTGAACGACCGAGGTGAAGCTGATAAAGAGCGGCGTGAAAAGTCATCTAGGCACAAATTGCGCATGTCGCCTATCGAGACGCGAAGTCGGCCGTTGCTTAGCTACCGGCAAAGATGTAACACGGCCTTGGCTGTGAGCACTACGGGACATAACATCTGAGGTCATCAGTCCCCTAGAACTTAGAACTACTTCAACCTAACTAACCGAAGGAAGTCACAAACATCAGTGCCCGAGGCATTCCCGTAGTGGTGGCGCGGTTCCTGACTGAAGCGCCGAGAACCGCTCGACCACTGCGGTCGGCTAGCAAGGTTTTGATTGCTTCTCGAACAGCACACGAGTCGGTTACACTCTCTTAGGTTTAAGTTAGACATAAATGGCAAGTGAAACGTTGAGAGCCCATTTAAGCAGAACATCAATTATTGAGTGTTTTGTTTTCCCTTTGCCTCAAAGATGGAATATCAGATATTTAAAGTATGAAGGAAAACGCTGTAATCGCGAGATGATTACATTTTATGAAAAGAAGATGAAGTATTAATTTACAGAGGATTTTTTTTTTATTTGGGAAAAGGCAATCTACTTCGTGGATATGAATACTTCAGTATCACGAGTAGTAAAATTTCATTTTTCTTCATTTCTCAAGAAACCTATGGTGGAGAAGTGAAAATCAATAAGGCTGTCAAGGTCTATCAACGGAGGCCTGCTCGAAATAAGGAGAGGAACTGATGTTTATAGATTCTATTCCCAATTGTTGTTGTTTTGGTTTCCCTCTACAATTTTTACCCTCCACGCTGCCCTCCAATACTAAATTGGTGATCCCTTGATGCCTCAGAACATGTCCTACCAACCGATCCCTTCTTCTGGTCAAGTTGTGCCACAAACTTCCCCCAATCCTATTCAATACTTCCTCATTAGTTATGTGATCCACCCATCTAATCTTCAGCATTCTTCTGTAGCACCACATTTCAAAAGCTTCTATTCTCTTCCTGTCCAACCTATTTATCGTCCATGTTTCACTTCCATACATGGCTACACTCCATACAAATACTTTCAGAAATGACATCCTGACACTTAAATCTATACTCCATGTTAACAAATTTCTCTTCTTCAGAAACGCTTTCCTTGCCATTGCCAGTCTACATTTTATACCCTCTCTACTTCGATCATCATCAGTTATTTTGCTCCCCAAATAGCAAAACTCCTTTACTACTTTAAGTGTCTCATTTCCTAATCTAATTTCCTCAGCATCACCCAACTTAATTCGACTACATTCCATTATCCTCGTTTTGCTTTTGTTGATGTTCATCCTATATCCTCCTTTCAAGACACTATCCATTCCGTTCAACTGCTCTTCCAAGTCCTTTGCTGTCTCTGACAGAATTACAATGTCATCGGCGAACCTCAAAGTTTTTATTTCTTCTCCATGGATTTTAATACCTACTCCGAAATTTTCTTTTGTTTCCTTTACTGTTCGCTCAATATACAGATTGAATAACATCGGGGAGAGGCTACAACCCTGTCTTACTCCCTTCCCAACCACTGCTTCCCTTTCATGTCCCTCGACTCTTTTAACTGCCATCTGGTTTCTGTACAAATTGTAAATAGCCTTTCGCTCCCTGTATTTTACCCTTCCCACCTTTAGAATGTGGAAGAGAGTATTCCAGTCAACATTGTCAAAAGCTTTCTCTAAGTCTACAAATGATAGAAACGTAGGTTTGCCTTTCCTTAACCTTTCTTCTAAGATAAGTCGTAAGATCAGTATTGCCTCATGTGTTCCAGTATTTCTACGGAATCCAAACTGATCTTCCCCGAGGTCGGCTTCTACTAGTTTTTCCATTCGTCTGTAAAGAATTCGTGTTAGTATTTTGCAGCTGTGGCTTATTAAACTGACTGTTCGGTAATTTTCACATCTATCAACACCTTCTTTCTTTGGGATTGGAATTATTATATTCTCCTTGAAGTCTGAGGGTATTTCGCCTGTTTCATACATCTTGCTCACCAGATGGTAGAGTTTTGTCAGGACTGGCCCACCCAAGGCCGTCAGTAGTTCCAATGGAATGTTGTCTACTCCGGGGGCCTTGTTTCGACTCAGGTCTTTCAGAGCTCTGTCAAACTTTTCACGCAGTATCGTATCTCTCATTTCATCTTCATCTACATCCTCTTCCATTTCCATAATATTGTCCTCAGGTACATCGCACTTGTATAGTCCTTCTATATACTCCTTCCACCTATCTGCTTTCCCTTCTTTGCTTAGAGCTGGGTTTCCGTCTGAGCTCTTGATGTTCATACAAGTGGTTCTCTTTTCTCCAAAGGCCTCTTTAATTTTCCTGTAGGCAGTATCTATCTTACCCCTAGTGAGATAAGCCTCTACATCCTCACATTTGTCCTCTAGCCATCCCTGCTTAACCATTTTGCACTTCCTGTCGATCTCATTTTTGAGACGTTTGTATTCCTATTTGCCTGCTTCATTTACTGCATTTTTATATTTTCTTTCCCCCATTCCTGTCAATTGTTCCCTTATGCTCTTCCTGAAACTCTGTACAACCTCTGGTTCTTTCAGTTTATCCAGGTCCGATGTCCTTAAGTTCCCACCTTTTTGCAGTTTCTTCAGTTTTAATCTACAGATCATAACCAATAGATTGTGGTCAGAGTCCACATCTGCCCCTGGAAATGTCTTACAATTTAAAACCTGGTTCCTAAATTTCTGTCTTACCATTACATAATCTATCTGATACCTTTTGGTATCTCCAGGGTTCTTCCATGTGTACAACTTTCTCTCATGATTCTTAAACCAAGTGATAGCTATGATTAAGTTATGCTCTGTGCAAAATTCTACCAGACGGCTTCCTCTTTCATTTCTCTCCCCAAATACATATTCACCCACTATGTTTCCTTCTCTCCCTTTTCCTACTCTCGAATTCCAGTCACCCATGACTATTAAATTTTCGTCACCCTTCACTATCTGAATAATTTCTTTTATCTCATCATACATTTCTTCAATTTCTTCGTCATGTGTAGAGCTAGTTGGCATATAAACTTGTACTACTGTAGTAGGTGTGGGCTTCGTATCTATCTCGGCCACAATAATGCGTTCACTACGCTGTTTGTAGTAGCTTACCCGCATTCCTATTTTCCTATTCATTATTAAACATAGTACTGCATTACCCCTATTTGATTTTGTGTTTATAACCCTGTAGTCACCTGACCAGAAGTCTTGTTCCTCCTGCCACCGAACTTCACTAATTCCCACTATATCTAACTTTAACCTATCCATTTCCCTTTTTAAATTTTCTAACCTACCTGCCCGATTAAGTGATCTGACACTCCACGCTCCGATCCGTAGAACGCCAGTTTTCTTTCTCCTGATAGCGTCATCCTCTTGAGTAGTCCCCGCCCGGAGATCCGAATGGGGGACTATCTTACCTCCGGAATATTTTACCCAAGAGGACGCCATCATCATTTAATCATACAGTAAAGCTGCATGCCCTCGGGAAAAATTACGGCCGTAGTTTTCCCTTGCTTTCAGCCGTTCGCAGTACCAGCACAGCAAGGCCGTTTTGGTTATTGTTACAAGGCCAGATCAGTCAATCATCCAGACTGTTGCCTTTGCAACTACTGAAAAGGCTGCTGCCCCTCATCAGGAACCACACGTTTGTCTGGCCGCTCAACAGATACCCCTCCATTGTGGTTGCACCTACGGTACGGCTATCTGTATCGCTGAGGCACGCAAGCCTCCCCACCAACGGCAAGGGCCATGGTTCATGGGGGGACGATTCCCTATTAGGGATTACTTTTCGCTCTCCACAAGGAATTCGTACCACTGTATATTCAGTATTTCAGGATTGACGTCTCTGCAAACATACGTTGATGTATGACTGCATTGGTTCCATTCCCACAAAGACTATAGGTTTTAGTGAATTTATTTGATCTGAAATTTAGAAGCAAGTCGGCATAGTTTCTTGCCACAAGAAATGCCATCCTCATAGGTGACTTCATTGTAACGGCCACACACTCATATTACAATTCTTTGCACTGATGCCAGCCACATAATTTCATTCTCATGCGTTACAGGTACAGAGCCTACTTATGTGCTGAAACCTACAGCTGCTTCTTAGGGGTGGCGTGTAGAGGGAACTGTGATACGGACAAATTGTCGTCACTATTTCAGAGGAATATTTGACTGACGTGATTCAAAAGTTGACATAGTAAGTGTCACAAAACAATAACATAGTATGTGTCAGACAACAGATCAAAAGTTTCAGAATTCATTTTTCTGTTGGCGTAAAATTCTTTCTCGTCACGATTGTTAATTACGATTTGCATATGGGAGAAATAAAAGCTTGCACAGTGGCACCGGACGCCACGTTTAACTGTTTCCTCTAAAGTCGGCTGGGTGAGAAAAATGAGTCGTAAGAAGGGCTTAAAATACAAATGAAATCTGGTTTTGCAGGACAGAGCGGATCAGGTTATGGTTGTGGAGGGGGCCATAATAAGTTACTGTTAGTTGCACAAAACACTCAGACTTTTATTTCCCTAAGAACCACCTAATTACACATTGCCTTAAAGGATCATATTAAAACCATACAGCTGAAGGCTGAAGGCCTGGACACGAGTTATAAAAATTGCTGTAAAGAATACACGTGGCTGAAGGCCTTACAAAAATAAATTCACATAAATACTCGGCTGAAGGCCACACACAAGACATTGAACAACTCAGGATTTAGGGTCTGGATAACAAGAATTTCAAATAGAACAAACTTTCAAAATGTTAGTTATTGAACAAATTAATTTTCAAACTTCAATTTAAGTCAGCTGAAGGCCTTATCTTAAAATTAAAACAAACCAAATTAATAGACGGCTGAAGGCCTTGCACAGTACATCAGACTAAAATGAAAATCACAATCTAAAACCTAGAGAACAGTGGTATTCAGAAGTGTTCCAAGGGTCGGCCTGAGGAGGTGGCTGTGCTGTAAGGTGAGGTGAGACAGGCAGCCAAGAGTAAGGTTAAATAATCGGATGGCAACTCGACCCAGGGATGGCTATAGGACAAAACAACAACCTAATCAATTCACTTCCAACCAACCATCGGTATGACAATGGAAAATATCACCTGAGAATGAAGATACCAGCCACACTATTTCTTCAAAATTGGCATCTAAGAAACAGCCAAGGCACAATAACCTCTCTTAAGAAAAAAATGTGAACAAACAACTAAAATGCTGTCGAACTACACACCATGCTGGACAGCATCAACACGGCAAGGAAAAACACACTGCCGGGAAACTACGCTAACGACCAGGGCAGGTAAATAGGGTAGTGCTGGCCACAAGGCAGAAAATACCGCTGGTGCACTTCACTGATAAGTAACAACCAATTTGGTAGTTAAAGACCACACAGGAAGACGGCTGCAAAATTTCGCCGACTGCTGCTGCTAGCTGGAATGGCCCAGGGAGCAACAACCAACAATGAACGAAGAGATGTCACAGCAGTTGAGGTTTCACAACAGGTTAACTGATCACTCAAATTCAGCGTTCAGATTCGGTGGACAACATACTTTGTAGCTCTCGCAGCTAGTGCCTCAGAATCCAACCGCGCACGCACACCACCAGCCTGACCGCGTACTGAGGTGACTTGCCCGCTGCTCTGTCCCAACTGACCAACTGCTCCCCCCCCCCCCCCACCACACACACACACACACACACACACACACACACACACACACACACACACCACACGGAAATATAGCGGTCACACCAAAGATGGTACAGCAGTACTGGAATCGATAATCGCAGCTGCTGCCACTGACGGAGGCAAGTCAGCAACTTGTTATGGTAGTAACTCTGGGATTAATAAGACGCCACTCGATTGTGAGAAAATGTAAAAGGAGAAACGGCATCAACGTGAGCCGGCCATGGCTCAACAGATATACATTCAGAAAACACAGACTTGTAGCTTAGAAACTATGGAAGAGAATCAATACACCCATAATTTTTTACCAGTCACTTTCTTAAACTACTTCGCGTAATGAAATTAACGATTGAGCTGTGGAGCACACAGATATGCAGAAGAGGATACCTTTGGTGAATTACCAATTATTCTCTCCGGAGGTAGTCACAAATCGCCACCGGCGTCACATTTTTACTTACTGAATGCAATATTTCCGAAGAAATACGTAGCAATTAACAGATAGAAGACCAGCTGACGAAATACTTCAATACGTAATACGAATGCTAGTGCTGCACTTCGATTGACGGATTGAGTGTACGAAAAGAAGTGTATTGGTATTCACATAAGTGACGGAACCAGTATAATCCACGACTTTTATACATCAGATAAAATTCAGACCGCTCCACCATTTACTCGTTACGAGAAAAGTGATCTCAGCTGTTGACTCTGAATATATCTCGGTATCAAAAGAATTTAATTAATTTGCTTTATAAGCTTAAATTTTCTTTTATTAGCGTAACAGATCCTTTGTGCTAAGAAAGTCTTTGCACTTTGGCTCTTTTGTAAAGACGCCCTTTGCTGTCGTCAGTACGAAGAGCGACGTTGGCACGCACTTAAAGAAAACGAAAAAGAATTAGGTTTTTGTACCGTTCGTAAATAATAATAATAATAATAATAATACAATATTGGGTACAATATTACTGGAACATACCCACACAAAATCACACATTTGCTATACATGGATGATCTAAAACTACTGGCAGCAACAAATCAACAACTCAACCAATTACTAAAGATAATAGAAGTATTCTGCAATGATATAAATATGGCTTTTGGAACAGACAAATGTAAGAAAAATAGCATAGTCAAGGGAAAACACACTAAACAAGAAGATTACATATTGGATAACCACAGCGACTGCATTGAAGCGATGGAAAAAACAGATGCCTATAAATATCTAGGATGCTGACAAAAAATAGGAATAGATAATACAAATATTAAAGAAGAACTAAAAGTAAAATATAGACAAAGACTAACAAAAATACTGAAAACAGAATTGACAGCAAGAAACAAGACAAAAGCTATAAATACTTATGCTATACCAGTATTGACCTACTCATTTGGAGTAGTGAAATGGAGTGACACAGACCTAGAAGCACTCAATACACTTACACGATCACAATGCCACAAATATAGAATACATCACATACATTGAGCAACAGAAAGATTCACATTAAGCAGAAAGGAAGGTGGAAGGGGATTTATAGATATAAAAAACCTACATTATGGACAGGTAGACAATTTAAGAAAATTCTTTCTAGAACGAGCAAAAACTAGCAAAATACACAAAGCAATCACTCATATAAATACATCAGCTACACCATTGCAATTTCATAACCACTTCTACAACCCTTTAGATCACATAACATCAACAGATACAAAGAAAGTAAATTGGAAAAAGAAAACACTACATGGCAAACACCCGTATCATCTAACACAGCCACACATAGATCAAGACGCATCCAACACATGGCTAAGAAAAGGCAATATATACAGTGAGACGGAAGGATTCATGATTGCAATACAGGATCAAACAATAAACACCAGATATTACAGCAAGCATATTATTAAAGATCCGAATACCACAACAGATAAATGCAGACTTTGCAAACAACAAATAGAAACAGTAGATCACATCACAAGCGGATGTACAATACTAGCAAATACAGAATACCCCAGAAGACATGACAATGTAGCAAAAATAATACATCAACAACTTGCCATAAAACATAAACTAATAAAACAACACGTTCCCACATACAAGAACACACCACATAATGTACTGGAGAATGATGAATACAAATTATACTGGAACAGAACGATTATAACAGATAAAACAACACCACATTACAAACCTGACATCATACTCACCAATAAAAAGAAGAAATTAACACAACTAATTGAAATATCCATACCCAACACCACAAATATACAGAAGAAAACAGGAGAAAGAATTGAAAAATACATCCAACTGGCTGAGGAAGTCAAGGACATGTGGCATCAGGATAAAGTCGACATTATACCAATTATACTATCAACTACAGGAGTCATACCTCACAATATCCACCAGTACATCAATGCAATACAGCTACATCCAAACATATATATACAACTACAAAAATCTGTAATTATTGATACATGTTCAATGACCCGAAAGTTCCTAAATGCAATATAACATATACCGTACAGTTAAAAGAAGTCACGCTTGATCAAGGTCCGCGTCACTGTCCATTTTTGACCAGACATAACGTCTGAGAATAGAAAGAAATAGTAATAATAATAATAATTCCGTTTGATTTAACCATCTGGTGCAAATCTTTCATTTAGACGCCAGTTCGGCGACTTACGTATTCCCAAATCACTCCAGGAATCCTACCACAAAAAAGGAACCTATGGTTTCAAGTGCATCCAAACCTTCTGTCTGTTGCTGGCGAATCTTTACACTACTGAGACGAGAAGGCTAGATTAAGTCAGACTGAAAAGTTTGGTAGTCCGTCCGAGATTCGTTCTCGCATCCTTTCAGTTTCGAGGCACGCGCTTAGACCGCCAGGTCTTGGATACTCTTCATAAATGAAAATCATTTTATGTAGAGAAACACTCTGATTTTCCAGTAACAAAAATACGCTACGATAGTGCCACAGAATGAATTCCAACTTTCCAGCAGAGTTTGCCCTGATTTTAAAATCTCTTGCTAGAGTAGACCTACGTGCCCCATCAGGTTCGGCTCCATTTATGGCGTTCCAATTGCGACTACATATTTACGGCAGTCAAGAATTTGATTATATCTGTCGAGGTAGTTATACATTCCGAACGTCCGCAGCTCGCGGTCATGCGGTAGCGTTCTCGCTTACGGCGAACGGGGTCAGGCATTATCTCTGCCTCGTGATGACTGGGTGTTGTGTGTTCTTCATCATCATGCCATCACCATTGACTCGCAAGTTGCTGAAGGGGCGTCTACTAAAAAGGACTTGCAATACGGCGGCCGTACTCCCCCGCATGGGGCCTCCCGGCCAACAGTGCCATACGATCATTTCATTTCATTCCGAATATGAAAGTATCAGGGCAAAGTTAATGATCGAAGATGGATATAACACTGTAATACATCACCTGCGTCCTGAGTTGTCGTGACAGAGCTTTTCAGAGAAAACTTGCAGAATATCGTGAACAGATTTCCTAATCACGCTAGTGCAATGGGGGGATACTTCGATATGCCTGCTCTGGAATAGGAGAATCATGTGATCAAAACTGGTACCTAATGCAGGGGTTGACGTTATTCTGAACGCCTTGTTGGAAAATTACTTCGAGTGGATGTATAGCCGAATTAAGAGTCTTTCTGGCAATGCATAGACATGAAATTTTCGAATCATTACAGGAAGGCATCTATGTACATAACGATGTCATAGCATCAATGACGAAGTGTATCAAAAGCATGTTACGGACGCTAGAAGAATATTATTAATTAGGAGTGCAGGATACAGTCTGCGGAGTGTCAGGATGTCATATGTCAAGTATTCAGTTCGGAGCAGGAAGATGTGGAGCCCAAGTGGGTACAATTGAAAAGCATGCATCTTAAGTATTTTTTGGAGCGAAGTGTCAAGGAATGCGGAAGATTGATCGTTGTTTAGTAGCAGTTTTACAAAATTGTTGCGAAACAAAGAAGCCTTCACCACAGGTTTCAACGATTCTCAGCCATCGCTGACAAAAGCTGAACGAAGTTTCAATGATCATAAGGATAGCAGCGAGAAAAATGTTCACCGAATTTGAAAAAAAATAGCTCACTAAAAATTGCACGAAGTTTTAGAGTTCTGTGGAGTCATTCACTTATTCCGTCCCTGTGACAATACTGGCACCGGACCGGAAGATAACAAAGAGAAGACCAAAATACTGAATTCGTTCTTGAGAATCTGTTTCACTGCGGAAGACCGTAATAACGTCCCTCATTCCAATCACTACACGAACCCAAATTGGCAGATATTCAGGTAAGTGTTCACGCAATAGTAAAGCAACTACTCTCGTTTAAAGCTCGAAAGTTATCTCGACCAAGTGAGACACATGCAAGATTCTACACGGATTATTCGAAAGGCCTTGCTCCGCTTCTATAGAGCAACGAGGAATATCCTCTAGTTTCGGGGTTGTCTGTCCGGTTTGCCGCAGCCGCCACGAATATCTGCTTTGTTCCAACCTCTTCATCAAACAGCGCCAGTTACGCCCAACATACTTCATTTTTGTTTGGTTTATTCCAATCTAGTCTTCCTCTGCAGGTTTTACCCTCTACAGCTTCCTCTACTGCCGTGTAAATTTTTCTATGATATCCTATCATCCATCGTATTATCCAGTCCAATGTTCCTGCCCGTGTTTTCCATGTGTTCCTTTCATTGCCACTTTTCAGTACAAGTTCCTCTTCCCCCATCTTAAGTCAACCTAATTTTTAACATCCTTTTGTAGCACTACATCTCAAAAGCTTCGATTCCCTTCTTTTCTGGTTTTCCCTGAGTCCACGAGACACTGCATTACAATGCTGTGTTCCAAAAATCGACTGTCAATAACTTCTTCCACAAATGTAGGCCTATGTGTTTTTTCGCCTGGAATACCCTCTGTACCTGTGACAGTCTATTTTTTTTATCTCCTCCTTCTTTCGACCGTCATGGGATGTTTCGCTTCCAAGACAGAACAACTTCGTAATTTCATCTACTTCAAGACACCAATTTCAATGTTAAGTGAATTGCTATTTGCATTTCTGCTATTCCTCTTCACTTTCGTTTTACTTCGGTATATTCTAAACCCATACTCAATAACTGTTTATTTCATTCAACGGTTTTAGTAACTCTTCTTCACACTTACCACAGCAGTTCAACGGACGAAGCTAATCACATCTTCTCACTATGTATTCTGATCTTACTCTTGAGCATTTTGTTTTATTTCCGTCACTGCTTCTCCATTGTACAGGTTGAACAGTAGTTGGGAAAGGCAACATCTCTCTCGTGCACACTTTGTAATCTGAGAACTACATTCTTGGTGAACTACGCTCCTGGTCACCCATTCTTTTTGTCCATTCTTGGCATTTCTATATATTGTACTTTATCCGTCTTTCGCTATAGCGTATTCTTATTTTCTTTTTTTAAAATTTTGAACATCTTGTACTGCTTACGTTGTGCAACGATTTTTCTATGTCAATAAATGTAATTAATGCGTCTTGATGTTTAAGTCTTCCTTCTGCTAACGAGCCCAACATCAGAACAGCCTCCTGATGCCTTTATCTTTCTAAAAACCAAATTGATCGTCATCTCCCGAAAAGAAAACTTGATGCACGAGTCGCTAAGTTGATTGTACGATAATTCTCGCTCTTATTTGCCCTTGCTGTCTTCGGAATTGTGTGGATGATATTTTTTCGAAAGTTTAGTAGTATGCCTCCAGACTTCTGCACACGAACCTGAAAAGTGGTTTCTTGCCACTTCACTATACGATTTTAGAAAGTCTAATGGGACGTTATCTACTCTCTTTGTGTAATCTGATCGCAAACCTTCGCAAGATCTGTTAAACTCTTGCATTGGAATCCCCCATTTTTTTCTTGTCACCTCATCGGACAAGTCTTGCTGCGTGGCAACAGCAGAATTATTCTTGGACTCTTCACGTTGACACACTTGTTTTTAGTTTCATTAAAGATTTTTTAACTTTTGTATATGGTAAACCAGTCTTTCGGACGACCACTTTCTTATAGATTTCTTTTGCAACTGTCTTGCACTTATTCCGACTTGGCTGCGTTGCACGTCCTATTTATTTCATTTTTAATTGACTTTTGCACATGAGATCTCCTTGACTTCCAAATTTAATTAAAAAAATGACACACACCTCCAGTTTGGAGTATTATGTAAAGCAACTTAAGTATTTTGAGAAGTTTTTTTTTTGTAAAAGATTCCTTTTGTTTTATTTCAATTATTAAAGAAAAGCCAGAGAAACCTATACATCAAGAGAGAACCAAACTGTGGTGGTTTCCCGAACACTAGGTAGTAGATACAAATGTTGCTGAACAACCTTGCCACGTGCATGGGTTGCTTCGACGAAGAAAACAACATCTGAGCAGGATATTCGTGGCGAATCTGCAAGTTGTTTCCCTTCAGTGCTTTCACAATATGAACTTTGCAAGAGTGCAAGCAATGTAGTTCATGCAGCAAGTTGTGAACTGCTGCGCGAGGCTACTCAGCTCTCGTCATGCTCAACGAATTGACATTGATGAACTTCCCTGGACCGTCTCTGATCTCCACTATAACAGTTTTCTGCCAGAATGTTACTGTTTGCATTTACAGAGGCTAGGAACTTGCTATAACAAGCTTTAATCGCATTAAAATCTTTATTTGACAACGGCGTCAGAAATATCTTTCGACAGCAATACGTGATTCCGTCGCGCCATGCATAGGACTCTGTGTTGAGGTGAAGTGAGTTTGATAGCTATTCAAAACCTGAAACAAAACAAAGTGATCGCTTGGACAGAAATCTACACAAACTTTTTGAGTCTGTTTACATGATGCGTATAGTGCAAGTACCTATCTCTCACAGTTTTCTTCGTAACTGCATTTGCTAGACTTGGAGGTTTCAGGTGGACGCACAGTATTTTTGTGTTCGTGTCTTGTCCTGATAATTTTTGTATTGCATTCTGTTATCGATCGGATGACGTATTCCTTCAATTTCCCTTGGTTTCTTAGTCATTATCTCCCCTTCCCTACCTCTGTGTATCAAACATCATTATTCAATAACTTCATACACTCGTACTCTCTCTTCATCTTTTGGCTGTGACGTCGGGAAGTATCGCATACCTCAATTATTGTTGTTGGCACTGGTTTTCTGTCGTTTCTGATGAGAGCAGCTTTATCACTGAACTGTTCCCAGTAACGCACTCTGGTCTACGCTCTTATATATGACGAATCCTGCTGTCTCCTGATGCCTTTGCAAATAACCAACCAGTTAACATGAACAACTTAATGCTGTAGAACACACAACAATATAGAGCTTTTCATTTATTATAATATTGTGCTACCGTGAAGTGACGGAAGAATCAGTTAACATGAATCCAACTCCCGTTATACCATTGTCTGCTATCGTTGATAATATCCTAAATTAGTCTAACGAGATATCCTTATTTTCTTTCCATTTCACTCACTGAAATCCACTGTATCTAATTGGAGCCTTTGCACTTTTCAGATTTTCTACTTTCACTACCAAATTTAGCCTTACTTTCCGGCTCACAGCACACTTTAAGACGAAAAAGAAGACTCACCATGAAGGAATTATCCGAATGCAACGGATATCGGTACGGGTGATTTACATGTACAGACAAACAAATGACTACAATTTCCGCAAAAATTGAATGATTTATTATTGAATGATTTATTCAATGACTAAGAAACCAAGGGGAAGTGAAGGAATACGTCATCCAATCGATAAAAGAATGCAATGCAATGAATGCTACACAAAAATACTGGGCGTCCACCAGATACCTCCAAGTCTAGCAAATGCAGTTACGAAGAAAGCTTCACAAATCGAGGAAGTCAATAACTCATAGGTCCACCACTGTCCTTTCAACAACCAAATATTCGGTTTGGTACTGACAGTTTTTGGATGTCTTCCTGAAGTATATAATGGCAAATTGTGTCCAATTGGGCGTTAGATCGTCAAAATTTGGAGATGGTTGGAGTGCCCTGCCCATTATGCTCCAGATGTTCTCAACTGGGAAGAGATCCGACGACCGTATTGAGTCTGGCAAGCACGAAGGCAAACAATAGCAATTTTTTACGTCTGCTATCATTCACTTGCTAAACTGTAAGCCCACGATGACTACAGTGGAGGGCAATAAAACTGTGTGTAGAATATCGGCGACCTGCCGCTGTGCTATGAGGGTTCCAAGGATGAAACCAGAGGAGTCTTGCTATGACAATGAAATGGCATTCCTGACCATCAGTCCGTCTTCTCCGTCATGTCGGTATCCCACCGCTGTCCGGGGCGTCTCCATACACGCCTTCGCTGATTATGGGGGTTTTCTTCAAAACGGTTCTCACCACTGAAGACACTACAAAATGGCTCTGAGCACAATGCGACTTAACTTCTGAGGTCATCAAACGCCTAGAACTTAGAACTAATTAAACCTAACTAACCTAAGGACATCACACACATCCACGCCCGAGGCAGGATTCGAACCAGTGACCGTAGCGGTTGCTCGGCTCCAGACTGTAGCGCCTAGAACCGCACGGCCACTCCGGCCGGTGATGACACTTCAGTTACAGAGATTCCTGGCCGATGAATGGAGTCACATCTGACGATTTCCATCCCCTTCGGATAATTCTTTCTTGGTGGGGTAGAATGACGTAATTAATGGATGGGCAGTCGATAGTACTGTCACGGCAAAAGAGTGCGAATTTTCTTGTTTTGACGATACGAAATCTGTTACAGAGTGGTAACGCTGTCAACGTTGTCAGTAACCAACAAGGAACTGAGTACTGGTCACTGACGGCTTATAACCGATGGCCGGTATAGGATGCTACCAGCGCCAAAGAGAAAGATACTCGACGGGAGCCGGGCTGCCACTGGAAATAAAAACAAAACGTAAAACGTTAGAAGTTAGTCCCCTTACGTCATAATTCCGCCCACGATTTAACAGCGCCGAGATATTCTTTAACTGAACTTCGACTGTGATTAACGATTTTCAGAGTAGCCAAGGATTTGACGGCGCAAATGTGTGACTTACATGAATATATAACTTTTTTATTATTCATTGCCTTTGGATGTCGTTTAGTAGTCGATGCAGTACTGATTGAACTGGACATGAGAATTTTTCAATGAGGCACAGATGAATTTCATTATGGCAACTGAATTAGTGCTTAGGTATATTTGATTTATTCTGAGATAATGAATTCTTCGATGAGTTTCGCGGATTTCTCTCCTCGCATCTGGTTAAAATAGTGAGATCTTACACAAGTCATCTTCTGACCCGTCAGAGTGAAAGGGAAGTAAAGGCCTAGTTACGACAAAAAAGGTTCTATTAGGCGAGTGTAGTACATTTTTTCCTTAGTTGTGTGGATTACCCCTGAAGCGGCAATTACAAAGAAGCCCGCTGGTTTGAAGTAGGTCGGACAGTGGACATAATGGCTACTCCTGAAGCAAATAATAGACCGACTGCTATGGGAATCGCCTCAGGGAGTAGGCCGGTATGTGCTGACAATGGAAAAATCATCAAAACAATTAGGTAGTTACAGGCCATGTTCTGTGGATACACATTATGTGTCTTTAATGCAGTAGATTCCATTGCCTGCAGCATCCTCATGCGTCTGATTATTGTTGATCTTTTGCCGCTTGGGGGAAGTGTCCCAATACACGACCGCTCACCCGCCCTCGTTCACTAGACAGCTGGTAAAACGAGGATGACGTCCCAGACCAGAAGTCTTCAACAATTATTTTTATTTTTTTATGAACAGTGGCTGGGTTCGAATACTAGTGAACGGGGATACCCCTAGACCACGGATACCGGGCGACTGAAACAAAAGCGAAAGTGTTTCCCTTGTCAGAAGACTATGCGACGGATGCACATATTACAGGTCTAAATTCCTGACGTTAAAATGTTGCAGAACTGTAGAACATATTTTATGCTCCTGTATTAGGAGCTTTTTGGAGAAACAAAATCTCCTGTGTAAAAATCAGGATGGATTCCGCAAATAGAGATATTGGAAATCTCATCTGTCTGTTCGTCTCTGCCATTCACAAAAGCATAGTCTTCTGCGCTCAGGTTGACGGCGTGGTCGTTGGCTTGAGGAAAACATTTCATACACTTTTCCATTGCCATTTACTGAAACAAGGGTGAGCTTACGAAACAAGGTTTGAGACTTGATTCAGGACTTCCTTGCAGATACGATTCAACGTGTTTCTTTTAACAGAACGAAACAGATAGGTGCAGAGATAATATTAGTAGTACCCGAAGTAAATCTCATAGGATCGTTGCTGTTTACAGTCTAGGTTATTGAAAAAAGTCTAAATTGCGTGAGGCAATTTTCAGATGATAAGATTCCCTATAGGAAAGAAAACTCTTCAGTCGACAGTGGAAGTTAACAAATGTAACATATCGCGCGTAAATATGCAAAGAAATCAAGCACTGTAAAATGATATAGTTTGTTTCATGACTAGTTTGGAAGGTAACTAGCTGCTATTCTCAATTTCTCAGACCTCCCACAAATATAATTACGGGTCAGTCTCGTCCACATGTAACTATATTTGTCGAGATCTGAGAATCTGAGGGTGACAGACACTCTAGAAACTGCTTATAAAATAAACTATTTTACATCAAGCGAACTTCGCTTCTATTGTAAATTACAACATTACATCGCACCCTATATATGTAGAGCTGCATCAAACCAGTCTCACGACTGAAGACCACAACAATATATATATAGACCACAACAATATATATATAGGGTGTTACAAAAAGGTACGGCCAAACTTTCGGGAAACATTCCTCACACACAAATAAAGAAAAGATGTTATGTGGACATGTGTCCTGAAACGCTTAATTTCCATGTTAGAGCTCCTTTTAGTTTCGCCCACCTACCCTCAATGGAGCACGTTATCATGATTTTATACGGGATACTCTACCTGTGCTGCTAGAACATGTGCCTTTACAAGTACGACACAACATGTGGTTCATGCACGATGGAGGTCCTGCACATTTCTGTCGAAGTGTTCGTACGCTTCTCAACAACAGATTCGGTGACCGATGGATTGGTAGAGGCGGACCAATTCCATGGCCTCCACGCTCTCCTGACCTCAACCCTCTTGACTTCCATTAATGGGGGCATTTGAAAGCTCTTGTCTACGCGACCCCGGTACCAAATGTAGAGACCCTTCGTGCTCGTATTGTGGACGGCTGTGATACGACGTCATTCTCCAGGGCTGCATCAGCGCATGCGACGGAGGGTGGATGCATGTATCCTCGCTATCGGAGGACATTTTGAACATTTCCTGTAACAAAGTGTTTGAAGTCACGCTGGTACGTTCTCTTCCCGTGTGTTTCCATTCCATGATTAATGTGATTTGAAGAGATGTAATAAAATGAGCTCTAACATGGAAAGTAAGCGTTTCCGGACACATGTCCACATATCATATTTTCTTTCTTTGTATGTGAGGAATGTTTCCTGAAAGTTTGGCCGTACCTTTTTGTAGCACCCTATATATAAAATACGAAAAGACGCCCGGCTGTACGCATAGGGATAATCTTAAGTGTGATTGAGTCAGGAAACAAGTGGCCCACTAACACTTGTTCAAGCGATTCTTTAGCAATGCTCATCTCTCGGAGCGGTGCATTTCGTCTCGACATCGTTTGATCGGCGTGAGAGCGTTACGGAAGTGGCCAACTCCAGTGGGAGACGCTGCAAGAGAGGCATTGTGCATACCGGAGAGGGCTACTTCTGCAACTACGAGATAGTACGTCCAGGAAAGAGTCAGCCACCATATTAATAACTCTCGCATTTTCTTTTTTTTTCGTCAGTCTACTGACTGGTTTGATGCGGCCCGCCACGAATTCCTTTCCTGTGCTAACCTCTTCATCTCAGAGTAGCACTTGCAACCTAAGTCCTCAATTATTTGCTTGTATTCCAATCTCTGTCTTCCTCTACAGTTTTTGCCCTCTACAGCCCCCTCTAGTACCATGGAAGTCATTCCCTCATGTCTTAGCAGATGTCCTATCATCCTGTCCCTTCTCCTTATCAGTGTTTTCCACATATTCCTTTCCTCTCCGATTCTGTGTAGAACCTCCTCATTCCTTACCTTATCAGTCCATCTAATTTTCAACATTCCTCTATAGCACCACATCTCAAATGCTTCGATTCTCTTCTGTTCCGGTTTTCCCACAGTCCATGTTTTACTACCATACAATGCTGTACTCCAGACGTACATCCTCAGAAATTTCTTCCTCAAATTAAGGCCGGTATTTGATATTAGTAGACTTCTCTTGGCCAGAAATGCCTTTTTTTGCCATAGCGAGTCATTGGTTATTTTGCTGCCTAGGTAGCAGAATTCCTTAACTTCATTGACTTCGTGACCATCAATCCTGATGTTAAGTTTCTCGCTGTTCTCATTTCTACTACTTCTCATTACCTTCGTCTTTCTCCGATTTACTCTCAAACCATACTGTGTACTCATTAGACTGTTCATTGCGTTCAGCAGATCATTTAATTCTTCTTCACTTTCACTCAGGATAGCAGTGTCATCAGCGAATCGTATCATTGATATCCTTTCACCTTGTATTTTAATACCACTCCTGAACCTTTCTTTTATTTCCATCATTGCTTCCTCGATGTACAGATTGAGGAGTAGGGGTGAAAAGCTACAGCCTTGTCTTATACCCTTCTTAATACGACCACTTCTTTCTTGATCGTCCACTCTTATTATTCCCTCTTGGTTGTTGTACATATTATATATGACTCGCCTCTCCCTATAGCTTACCCCTACTTCTTTCAGAATCTCGAACAGCTTGCCCTATTTTATATTGTCGAACGCTTTTTCCAGGTCGACAAATCCTATGAAACTGTCTTGATTTTTCTTTAGCCTGGCTACCATTATTAGCCGTAACGTCAGAATTGCCTCTCTCGTCCCTTTACTTTTCCTAAAGCCAAACTGATCGTCACCTAGCTCATTCTCAATTTTCTTTTCCATTCTTCTGTATATTATTCTTGTAAACAGCTTCCATGCATGAGCTGTTAAGCTGATTGTGCGATAATTTTCTCACTTGTCAGCTCTTGCCGTCTTCGGAATTGTGTGGATGATGCTTTTCCGAAAGTCAGATGGTATATCGCCAGACTCATATATTCTACACACCAACGTGAATAGTCGTTTTGTTGCCACTTCCCCCAATGATTTTAAAAATTCTGATGGGATGTTATCGATCCCTTCTGCCTTATTGGACCGTACGTCCTCCAAAGCTCTTATAAATTCCGATTCTAATACTGGATCCCCTATCTCTTCTAAATCGACTCCTGTTTCTTCTTCTATCACATCAGACAAATCTTCACCCTCATAGAGGCTTTCAATGTATTCTTTCCACCTATCTGCTCTCTCCTCTGCATTTAACAGTGTAATTCCCGTTGCACTCTTAATGTTAGCACCGTTGCTTTTAATATCGCCAGAGGTTGTTTTGACCTTCCGACAATCATATCTTTTTCGATGTCTTCACATTTTTCCTGCAGCCATTTCGTCTTAGCTTCCCTGCACTTCCTATTTATTTCATTCCTCAGCGACTTGTATTTCTGTATTCCTGATTTTCCCGGAACATGTTTGTACTTCCTCCTTTCATCAATCAACTGAAGTATTTCTTCTGTTACCCATGGTTTCTGCGCAGCTACCTTCTTTGTACCTATGTTTTCCTTCCCAACTTCTGTGACGGCCCTATTTAGAGATGTCCATTCCTCTTCAACTGTACTGCCTACTGCGTTATTCCTTATTGCCGTATCTATAGCGTTAGAGAACTTCAAACGTATTTCGTCATTCCTTAGTACTTCCGTATCCCACTTCTTTGCGTATTGATTCTTCCTGACTAATGTCTTGAACTTCAGCTTACTCTTCAACACTACTATATTGTTATCTGAGTCTATATCTGCTCCTGGGTACGCCTTACAATCCAGTATCTGATTTCGGAATCTCTGTCTGACCATGATGTAATCTAATTGAAATCTCCCCGTATCTCCCGGCCTTTTCCAAGTATACCTCCTCCTCTTGTGATTCTTGAACAGGGTATTCGCTATTACTAGCGGAAACTTGTTACAGAACTCAGTTAGTCTTTGTCCTCTTTCATTCCTTGTCCCAAGCCCATATTCTCCTGTAACCTTTTCTTCTACTCCTTCCCCTACAACTGCATTCCAGTCACCTATGACTATTAGATTTTCGTCCCCCTTTACATACTGCATTACCCTTTCAATATCCTCATACACTTTCTCTATCTGTTTTATCTTCAGCTTGCGACGTCGGCATGTATACCTGAACTATCTTTGTCGGTGTTGGTCTGCTGTCCATTCTGTTTGGAACAACCCGGTCACTGAACTGTTCACAGTAACACACCCTCTGCCCTACCTTCCTATTCATGACGAATCCTACACCTGTTATACCATTTTCTGCTGCTGTTGATATTACCCGATACTCATCTGACCAGATATCCTTGTCTTCCTTCCATTTCACTTCACTGACGCATACTATATCTAGATCGAGCCTTTGCATTTCCCTTTTCAGATGTTCTAGTTTCCCTACCACGTTCAAGCTTCTGACATTCCACGCCCCGACTCGTAGAACGTTATCCTTTCGTTGATTATTCAATCTTTTTCTCATGGTAACCTCCCCCTTGACAGTCCCCTCCCAGAGATCCCAATGGGGGACTATTCCGGAATCTTTTGCCAATGGAGAGATCATCATGACACTTCTTCAAATACAGGCCACGTGTCCTGTGAATACCCGTTACGTGTCTTTAATGCAGTGGTTTCCATTGCCTTCTGCATCCTCATGTCGTTGATCACAGCTGATTCTTCCGCCTTTAGGGGAAATTTCCCACGCCTAGCACAAGGGACTGCCCTGAACCTCTATCCGCTCCTCCGCCCTCTTTGACAAGGCCGTTGGCAGAATGAGGCTGACTTCTTATGCCGGAAGTCTTCGGCCGCCAATGCTGACTATTTATCAAAATTTAGGCAGTCGCGGGGATCGAACCCGGGACCGAATGCGTTTTGATTATGAATCAAAGACGCTACCCCCTTTTTTTTGTTTTTTTTTCCGCCTTAACCCCTTTTTTATTTTTTTCAACTTTTTTTTAAAAAAAACGTAGTGCCTCCGCTTTATGGTCCAACAACGCGACCACTTTTTTTTCAGCTATCCTAGCCACGTTTTTTTAACAAAAATGAAAAAAAAAGGGAAAAATGATTTTGGAAGTTTGGTTTTTCTGCTTTTTTTATTTTATGTTATTTTATTTTTATACAAATGGATGAAAGGAAGGCCGTTCCTCTGCGGCTACATAAACAGAATAATAGGAAGTCGTCCCGTTACGACAAAGGATGCTCCATACTATAGCCCGCTGCGAATTTTTCGATGACTGTCTTCTCGTTGCTGTGTTGTTTTCGTTGTTTGTTCAAATCTCATAAAAAAAGGAATTGGGAAGAGGTGCTATGGTTATCTTCTCATGTCATCGATAATCCAGCTGCGAGGCGGATTATGGAATGCGCTCCAAAGAAAATTAGAAAAATATTGCCTATATTTAGGGTTCCTGACGATCGCACAATGTCGTTCGTTGAGGTAATACCAAAAATCGGGTACTGTCTTTTCGCCATTACTGAATAGGTAGTGAACAGCGTGGCCGCTGATCCACGTCACAGAGTTCGTTTTTGCTCTTGGGAAATAAATCTCATCGGGGAAAAGAAGTGATCGGGTAGTTATCCTGTCGGGAGTCGTGCGTGTGAGAAAAGCCAATATCTGACGCACCAAATACCAAACGTACTTTGCCGACCCGCATTCGAAACGATGTTCATCCGTGTCAATCACTTGGCATGTGGCACACAAGGGTGAATCAGCTAGGTGGATTTGATGTTGGCGGGACTGGCACAACTGTTTCCCATTAACAGTTACGTACCATGCAGATTGCACGTCAGTATCAAGGGTGGTGGCATTCACTGCCTGCCACACAGCGCGCCACTTTGTAGTGGGGTGTTTGCTTTCAATCACATTCGGCGTCCTGTTCATTTGCATGGCAGCATATATCGCCCTCGTAATCATCAAGCGTGTGGGTAGTAGTGCGGTGCGGATGTAGCTTAATTCAAGGAAGAACTGGCTAATGTAGAAGAAAGGTGCTGGGATGTCCGATATCATCACAGGGGGTGCGAGTGAGATTGGTCGTAAGGCCTCCAATAAGAGACTTGTGAGGCACGTCGGACTTCGTCGCCACAGTTGCAGGTGACAGCTGACGAACAGGGCCTTCGCTCTGTTCTGAACATGACAAAGGCCTAAACCCCCTCTGCTCCTCGGGAGGGTTAGGGACTCGTAACGAATCTTAAATAACATGCCCGTATTAACAAAGGATCCCAAAACCGCCAACATGCGGTGAGCCAGGGTAGGTGGTACGGGGAGTATCTGTGCAAAATGGGGAATACGTGACGCCAAATAGACGTTAGCATATCGTGTCCGTTGCGGGAGGTCTAGATGTCTAAGACGGTGGTCACTTATTCCTGCTCTCATCTGATTCAATAAACGCCTGTAGTTAATGGCTGTTGAACGCTTCATATCAGATGCGAAATCAATGCCAAGACAGCGGATTGTGTCACTGATTCTTAGCGGTGCGACACTCTCGTCGGGTAGGCCTCTGCCTATAGACAGGGCGTGTGATTTGTGGCGATTGAGATGGCTCCCCGATGCCGCGCCGTAGGTCGCCACCCACGCCAGTGCTGCACGAACTTCGTCATTATTGCGAAGAAGGAGTACCAGATCATCCGCATAGGCAGTGCAGCAAAAAGTGTGTCCACCAAGGGATATTCCAGTCAGGCGTTGTCGGAGGCCGCAGAGGAGTGGTTCCAAGACGAGGGCGTACAATATCGCCGAAAGAGGGCAGCCTTGTCGCACCCATCGCTGGATCTGTACCGGCGGCGTAAGACGGCCTTTATATAACACCTTGGACGTCGCGCCGCGTAGGAGACGCATCAGTACATTAAATATGACGTCCGGATACCCCATGTGTCGCAGTACCTCCATCAAAAATGTGTGGTCGACTCTGTCAAAGGCCTGGCTAAAGTCGAGGGAGGCCAAAACTCCTGGCAGTTGGCGAGCTTTGGCTAGCGCGATCATATCTCTATATCGGCACAATTCAGTGCGAATATTATGGTCACCAACTAACGATGCCTGGTCCTGCGACACAACACATCGTACAGATCGCTTTAGGCGTGCCGCCAGAAGCAGGGTGAAAATCTTCAAGTCACTGTTGAGTAAGGTCAAGGGCCGATAGTCACTGATCCTGGATGCGCCTCGTGGTTTGTGTATAGGCACAATCAGTCCTTCTAGGAAGGCCCCAGGTATCTGCGTCGTGGGAGACATAAGATCGCGGCAAATATCAGTCCATGCTGGTGCCAGCAATTGTTGGTACGTCCGGTAAAATTCCAGGGAAGGCCATCAGGTCCCGGGGACTTATGAGCAGCCCCAGCCTGTATTGCTTCAATGATTTCCTCTTCCGTTACATCTGCTGTCAAATCCGCCGCCGCTGTCGGAGAGATCGAGCCATAAGTGAGTTGAGAGACTTCGGCGATCACCTCTGGGGGATGTCGACGTTCCGAGTATAGGCTAGTGTAGTGAGCATGAAGGGCGTTTCCTATGTCGCGCTGGGTATCAAGGCGTCGTCCGTCTTCCGTCGTGATAGCTTGGATCAGTGTCCTGCGTCGGCGTCGTCGTTCTGCAATGACGTGGTACATAGACGGTTCCTCCTGGGCCACTCTGTCTTGAGTGCGCGCTCTGACGATCGCACCCTCAAGGTGGCAACGTGTTAATCTGATGATCTGTGCCTTGGCACGGTTCACCGTCACCTGCCGTGCAGATGAGTACGGCAGTGTTGTACATTCCCTTAAGATGCTGTAGTAAAAGTCCATGGTATGTCTCTTCCATGCTGCAACATCTCGGCCGTAGCCTATCAAGGTCTTCCGGAGGGCTGGTTTGGCGCAGAGTAACCACCACGACAGTGTAGACCGGTAGGTACCACGCCAGCGGCTACATGAGTCCCACGTGTTCTCTATAAGGCGGCGGCATTCCTGAGAAGCGAGGTGGGCGACGTTCAACTTCCAAAGACCACGGCTGTGCCATACCTTCTGGCGGCCGAGGGTAATAGCACAGATGTAGGCCTCGTGGTCAGAAAAAGCTGTGGGCCAAACTTCGGCAGCTTTTGTCCCCACAGCTATGGAGCGCGAGATGTAAATCCGGTCGATGCGGCTGGGGGAATGGCTGGTGTAGTGAGTAAATCCGGGCCGATCGCCACAAACATGTTCCCACGAGTCCACCAATTGAAGATTATTTATAATTGTAGTAAGTTCTGCGCAGGGAGAATGGTGTGGTAACTGATCCTTAGGTGCTTGGCTACAGTTAAAGTCCCCTCCCATTATCAAGGCGTCCTGACGGCCCATAAAGAGGGGCGTGATTGTATGAGCGAAAAAGGTGGATCGTTCGCGACGCCGACCAGATCCTGACGGTGCGTAGATGTTAATAAGTTTGACTCCTTGGATAGTAAGAGCCATGCCTCTGGCGTCAGGGAGATACTCGACGTCTTCTGCGAATATACCTTCGCGGAGGAGGATCGCCACACCACTGCCATTGGCAGACGCATGTGAGACCCAAGTCGTGTAGCCATAGGGTCCCTGGAAGTCTGTGACATACACCTCTTGAAGGAGCGCAATGTCGATGTCTGCTGCGTTGAGCAGGTCCTGTAGCATCTTTAGTTTATGTCGGGCACGTATGTTGTTGATGTTAATCGTCGCTAGACGGTACGTTTGGTCAGCCAGGTCGGCAACTGGGTTGCGTAGGAGGCCAGGTGTGGGCGGCAGGGGCGGCCCCACAGAGGCTGACGATACAGCCGTAGTCACTGTTGTTGGTCGGTGCAAGACGGAACTCGACCCCATCGAAGCAGGAGTGTGTTTGATATCATTTAAGAGCACTTTGAAAACCGCATTCTGGTCGTTGGCATTGGAATCGGCCTCGATTGCCCGCAATATTACATGGCTCTAAACACGTGCAACTCCTTTTTGTGGGACAGTATTAAAGACAAGTTCTACAGCAATGACCCCATAACCACTGCTGAGCTGAAAAAGGCCATTTAGGAGGTCGTCGGAAGCATCGATGTTCCAACACTTCAGCGGGTCATGTAGAATGTCGCTATTCGTCTGCGCCACGTCATTGGCAGTGAAGGCAGGCATATCGAACATGTCATAACCTAAATACGAATATGTGAAATGACGTTTACATGTTGAATAAAATGTGTTCACGCTGTAGTTTGCAGCAAATTTAGATTTTCTTTTCATGTAGTTCGATAATTGTCGCCCTGTATTGGTAGCAAGAAATACGAAATTATATTAAAGCTGCTGCAACACAACGCAATGAGTAGAAGAAATGACAGTCCAAACATTTATTAAACATTTTTGATGCTGTCTCACACTGCTTAATGCATTAATATACAGGGTGAGTCACCTAACATTACCGCTGGATATATTTCGTAAACCACATCAAATACTGACGAATCGATTCCACTGACCGAACGTGAGGAGAGGGGCTAGTGTAATTGTTTAATACAAACCATACAGAAATGCACGGAAGTATGTTTTTTAACACAAACCTCGGTTTTTTTAAATGGAACCCCGTTAGTTTTGTTAGCACATCTCAACATATAAACAAATACGTAATCAGTGCCGTTTGTTGCATTGTAAAATGTTAATTACATCCGGAGATATTGTAACCTAAAGTTTTCAATTACGGAGTGGAATAGAGTGTGTCCCGACATGTCAGGCCAATAGATGTTCAATGTGCTGGCCATCATTTGCTGCACACAATTGTAATCTCTGGCGTAATGAATGTCGTACACGCCGCAGTACATCTGGTGTAATGTCGCCGCAGGCTGCCACAATACGCCACAGATTGCAATTGTGTGCAGCAAATGATGGCCAGCACATTGAACATCTATTGGCCTGACATGTCGGGACACACTCTATTCCACTCCGTAATTGAAAATGGAAACCACGTGTGTACGTGTACCTCACCCCTCATGGTAATGTACATGTGCGTCAGTGAAAAAGACCAATAAAAATGTGTTAGCATGTGGACGTAATGTGCTGTTCCAGTCTCTTCTGTACCTATGGTCCATCACCGTTCCCTTTGGATCCCTACGTAATTCGGTGCTCTCCGATACACACGATCGAACAGCGGAGGAGTGGTACTCAAGCGTCAACTTTAGGTTACAATATCTCCGGATGTGATTAACATTTTACAATGCAACAAACGGCACTGATTACGTATTTGTTTATATGTTCAGATGTGCTAGCAAAACTAACGTGGTTCCATTTAAAAAAACGTAGGTTTGTGTAAAAAACATACTTCCGTGCATTTTTGTAAGATTTGTATTAAACAATTACACTAGCCCCTCTCCTCACGTTCGGTCAGTGGAATCGGTTCGTCAGTATTTGATGTGGTTTACGAAATACACCCCTGGAAATGGAAAAAAGAACACATTGACACCGGTGTGTCAGACCCACCATACTTGCTCCGGACACTGCGAGAGGGCTGTACAAGCAATGATCACACGCACGGCACAGCGGACACACCAGGAACCGCGGTGTTGGCCGTCGAATGGCGCTAGCTGCGCAGCATTTGTGCACCGCCGCCGTCAGTGTCAGCCAGTTTGCCGTGGCATACGGAGCTCCATCGCAGTCTTTAACACTGGCAGCATTCCGCGACAGCGTGGACGTGAACCGTATGCGCAGTTGACGGACTTTGAGCGAGGGCGTATAGTGGGCATGCGAGAGGCCGGGTGGACGTACCGCCGAATTGTTCAACACGTGGGGCGTGAGGTCTCCACAGTACATCGATGTTGTCGCCAGTGGTCGGCGGAAGGTGCACGTGCCCGTCGACCTGGGACCGGACCGCAGCGACGCACGGATGCACGCCAAGACCGTAGGATCCTATGCAGTGCCGTAGGGGACCGCACCGCCACTTCCCAGCAAATTAGGGACACTGTTGCTCCTGGGGTATCGGCGAGGACCATTCGCAACCGTCTCCATGAAGCTGGGCTACGGTCCCGCACACCGTTAGGCCGTCTTCCGCTCACGCCCCAACATCGTGCAGCCCGCCTCCAGTGGTGTCGCGACAGGCGTGATTGGAGGGACGAATGGAGACGTGTCGTCTTCAGCGATGAGAGTCGCTTCTGCCTTGGTGCCAATGATGGTCGTATGCGTGTTTGGCGCCGTGCAGGTGAGCGCCACAATCAGGACTGCATACGACCGAGGCACACAGGGCCAACACCCGGCATCATGGTGTGGGGAGCGATCTCCTACACTGGCCGTACACCACTGGTGATCGTCGAGGGGACACTGAATAGTGCACGGTACATCCAAACCGTCATCGAACCCATCGTTCTACCATTCCTAGACCGGCAAGGGAACTTGCTGTTCCAACAGGACAATGCACGTCCGCAATTATCCCGTGCCACCCAACGTGCTCTAGAAGGTGTAAGTCAACTACCCTGGCCAGCAAGATCTCCGGATCTGTCCCCCATTGAGCATGTTTGGGACTGGATGAAGCGTCGTCTCACGCGGTCTGCACGTCCAGCACGAACGCTGGTCCAACTGAGGCGCCAGGTGGAAATGGCATGGCAAGCCGTTTCACAGGACTACATCCAGCATCTCTACGATCGTCTCCATGGGAGAATAGCAGCCTGCATTGCTGCGAAAGGTGGATATACACTGTACTAGTGCCGACATTGTGCATGCTCTTTTGCCTGTGTCTATGTGCCTGTGGTTCTGTCAGTGTGATCATGTGATGTATCTGACCCCAGGAATGTGTCAATAAAGTTTCCCCTTCCTGGGACAATGAATTCACGGTGTTCTTATTTCAATTTCCAGGAGTGTATATCCAGCGGTAACGTTAGGTGACTCACCCTGTATAAGTAGAATTACAGTTATTAATAATTTAACCATTCGCTCAAACAGACAACATATTTCGTCAGGTAACTACAGTATCAGAACTTCGGGAGCACTTAGACTGATTGCAATCTGCAACAGAGAACAGTCAACGCGAAATGTTTCAGATGGTGCTTACAGTTAACGACCACTACTTGAGGGCCAGGGGCCAACTTGCCATGTCCTTGCTGTAGCTAGTGTGTTAGGGGCTCATAACGCACTAATTTTTTTAGGTTAACAATTAATAGCAAGCTCGGTACATAAGCAGCCATAGGAGCCGCCCCATAATGTCAGTATAGGTTCCTGACTACAAACAAAAGTTTGACGACTACCGGACAGTATGACACATTGGACTTCTACATGCAACCATCATGGTCTGGGCCCTTATAAATAACACCGTTTCGGATGGCTAGGTCATTGAGTGAGCGACCGCTGTGGAACATTTACCAGCCGTGATGACCAGAGAGGGGTTGGGGGGGGGGGGGGGGAGATATTCGGAAGGGAGGAGAAGATTAGGAAATATATCCAATTGTTATACGTATGTATCATCTGTGAATCATTGACGGGTTCTCTAGTAAATGTGTGTGGCTGCCACATGACCTTACCTAAACTTTACCTAGCTTTGCACTGGTGAAACCAACTCTGGGTGACGAAGTCACAACGAGCACTTGAACTTTTGAGTTGTTACACTGGAGTCGTCTCATGTCAGATAATGAATTCCTACTAAACTAAAGCTTTTGACATATGGTAATTATCTCTGTTCTGACTGCAGAAAAACAAATAAGTTTATCGTATCATCCAAAACAGCGTAGCATTAAAGGCAGGATTTTTATTTGTTTGTGGCCTATTAATTCGTTTTGATACTTCTGTGTTCTTGCAAAGTTGGGTGACCAGGGGGAGTTTACATTCCATCGAAAATTGTTTTGTGAGAGTTGAGGTTTTAAAAGAATATTTGTAAGGAAAATGAAAAATACTGGCCTGCCGTTAAGTGCCGTCTAGGGAGTCCCTTTGCTGATTCTAAGAGAGCCTGTAGTTTCGCGCTCAGGTAGGAAGGAGATTGGTGTTTCAACGTCTCGTCGACAATGAGGGTGTTAGAGACGGGCGATAAGCTCGGGTTAGGGAAGGATTGGGAAGGAAATCGGCCGTGTCCTTTCCAAGGAGTCAACCTGACACTTGACTGGTACGATTTAGGGATATCACCGAAAACATAAATCAGAATGGCCGAACGCGGCTTGAACCGTTGTCCACCCGAATGCCGCTCCAGAGGGCTAACTACGGCGCCACCTCGCTCGGTTTCGTGCTCAGGGCACGACTGTTCCCACAAAAGTAATTTTCGAGTCCAGGACAACATTTTAGTGATACGCAGGCCACATCTAGACTCGCGTCACGAGCGGTGTGCGTTTACCCAGTGACAGCGGCCCACGTGCAAATGGTATCTCGCCGGTGGTATCGCGCTGGGATCTAAATTACTTACTGCACGCGTGTGTACCTCATATCCCTCGTGTTATCGCCACCGCACATTAGCAGTGGTACTACGGACCGAGAAGCCGTTTGCCTTTTTCCTCCTCCACTCATATTTTCTTTTTTTCTTCGCCCCCCTTGCTCCAAAGCAACCCGATATTGCAGCGAGGCAGAATTTGGGTCGCGCGAGGCGGAGCTCCGCGAGGGTTAGAAAGCGGAGAGGGGGATACATAATGATGTTGTAATATGCAAATTAGCGCACCTGGTTTGCATAGGAATTGCATATCTCCCCTCACACGGCTATCGGCAAAGGTGTTTTATTTCAGCCGGCGCTGGATCTCACCGAAAGAGCGGCCGGGACGCGGACGATTCTTCGCCCGCGCAGATCTCACACACACGTACGTGTTCATATACAGCCGCGCGCGACCGATCCGCCAATTGGCAGCATCGAGATAACAGACAAGTCTGTTCGGCCGGCGTCTCCGCCGTCATAATGCTCGCACTAGCGGCGGACAGAGCTACTGGGCGGTGGAATCGCAGATTAGCCCCGTCCGCCCCGCGCATTAGAATGGCAGATTGAGAGATTAGCATCGCAACGTGCGAGGCGGGCCGGGACTTTGTCACCGGGCCCTGTTGTATAAACAAGACAATCCCGGCTAACTCGGTTATAACTGTCGTCGCTTGTTACCGCTCCGCCGCCGCAGGTGTGTGTGTGTGTGTGTGTGTGTGTGTGTGTGTGTGTGTGTGTGAGGCGAGCGTAGAGGGAGAAGCGATGGCGGAATGGCGGGGGGGGGGGGCAGGGGAGGAGGTGTGGATTGCCGTGACGTAGCGCAGCTCGTGACGTACCTGTTCGCGACCGCCACGTATCTCGTTGCGTCATCACCGATCCTGACACGTCGCTTTCGACGCTTCCAGACCGCTGACTACAACAATTTAGTATCGTGGCCGCTAAGTGGACACGAGCAGCGCAGTCGCAAAACTTGAACGGCGGATACTCTCGTGATGAAAGTAATCAGCGAGGCTGACTAGAGCCGCGTAAATCTCAGCCAAAGACCTGTACATACTAACTTATTTATTTACTGCTCTATTTCTTCGCACCTGTAATCTGATACTGTAAAAATCATTGCATTTTACTGTTGAAAGGTAGCTGATTTATTTGCCGTGACAATTTTCAGGTAGTTTTGGCCATAAACGTGAATGAAATGACGAATTCGACGAATGTTATCGACCTCCGTAGTGTTCGTATAACATATTCTTTGTATGTCCCTTCCTGAGACCACAGATCGTGGTCACAGAAGTTAGTTTTTACTCTGTCAGAGTAACAGTCAGTGTGTGTTAGACTGCTTTGAGATGGATGGAGGTCGGCCTGCATTGTATTGGTGGCAGAATTATTTGAAAATGATTTTGTATTAACATTTCCTGAGAAAAAAATTTGTGACATTGAGAGGATATGAACCAGAAGGTAAGTTTTCTAAGGTAATCTAATTTTCTCTATACATTCGTAACTATACGGTTTCTTATTGTTATAACTTTTTCTATGGTTAAAATTTAGAGTAAGAAGTTTTATAGTGAAGCACATGCACTTCTCTTATAATTGAAATAAGTGTCCAGGATAGTAATTGTACACAGGCAAATTGTTAACAAAGGTTTTTGGTAACTTGTCTAGTTGTGAGAACTTTGGCTCTGAGCACTATGGCACTTAAAATCTATGGTCATCAGTCCCCTAGAACTTAGAACTACTTAAACCTAACTAACCTAAGGACATCACACAACACCCAGTCATCACGAGGCAGAGAAAATCCCTGACCCCGCCGGGAAACGAACTCAGGAACCCGGGCGCGGGAAGCGAGAACACTACCGCACGACCACGAGCTGCAGACTGTGAGAACTTTGTGAACGAGTGTATTGTTCTTAATGAATTATTGTTATACTAGGAGTCCTTGTTCCTATTTTTCATTCTTTACCTTTATGACTGTATTTGTATACTCGCATTGCACATCGCGACTCATGTGCTACAGAAAGCATTTTGTGAAAATTGGTAGCATACCGCCTTCCATTGCACATACTAAGCATGGAAGATTAAATTTGGTATTGGACAGCCAGATTAATATTCTTAATAGCAAAAGGTTGCAGGACGAACGAGCGTACCGTTCGCAAAGGTAGGTCATCAAATTTAATTATCAGCAAAATTCATATCCTCTGCAAGGGTACAGTCATTGTCGAAATGTATATGCAAAAATATTGTATCATTTCATACGTTTCATATCGGCAAAATATTTCAGAAAAGTGCTATGTTGTAAATTTTCATGCAGTGTACAAAAGTTAGATAAGGTACATTTTACATTGATATGCTGTGAAATAATTAACATTTCTGTTAATCATTGTTTGCAAAACTAAAGATTGATAATATTTAGGGTCAACACTTTAATCTGTCATTTGATTCTCAGTCAAAAAGTATATAAGAGTTTTTGAACGGATTTCTCTCTCGCAGGCGAATTGTTTGTTTTACTAGCTAGTATGGATCTCGCAGGTACCGGTGATGCTGCATTGTAACTTATCACCTCGGACTATAAGTCCATCCAGTTGAAGTTCTTGCATTTCCGTTCTGAATTTAATTTCAACGCAGTTCTGTTGCCGTGCACTGAGATTTAAGTTTTACCCATTTCTCAGATATCAACCAGTCACAAGCAAACACGTTAGAACTTTTTACACATTAATTGTATAGGGCAAATATCTAAAAAGGGTGATCACGTATATTCTATTCGAAGGCCGTACAGTCCCGAATTGGTACGCCAATCAGGCAAAATCGCCGACAGCATTGAGGCAACAGTCCCACCAACGCACCAGGTTGACTATACCAGTTTGCTAAAATGCAGTGTCCTGCTTCGTGAAGAGGCCCATCAAAATTGCCTGCTTCACAACCTCGCACGACAGCAGTCATCGGAAGTTCAAGGCCTCTTCTAAGCTTTTCGAGGCCTTTTTTTAATGGACCAAAGGCGTGATGATCGCATGGGGAGAGATCAGAAGTGTAGGACAGGTGACTGGATGTCTCCCACTTGAGTTGGCGTAACTTTTGCATTGCGACGCGGAGACCAGCGTTATGATGACACAGCACAACCTCTTGCTGCACCATTACGCAACAGTGGCTTCCGACAGACATGCTGCCCCATACGCTTTCTCCATTCTTCTATGGATATCTATCGTTATTGGCTCTTCGGCAGCAAAGAGAACAATAACAGCTCGTTGGTCCTGTCTGGACGCATTTGGTAATAACGTCTCGATAGTTCATGATTCCGCATTTACCGCAAGCACATCGGAAAGACAAGAACGCCACACTAATTACTTGCCTACATGTCGGTGCGTACATACTCCGCGACAGATTCACGCATCTTTGACGTACATTGCGGCAACGCCCTCAAACGTAAACTTTTTATCGCTCCTTGTGTGGTTAACGCAAGACAGGATAACACTCAGGTATCACGTAAAAAAACAAAAAAAAACAGAAAACGTCACAACAACGAAGCAACGCTAAAGAATATGACACACTAATTAATATGGAATATGATAGACTTTTTTTGCAACGCAAACACCATATACACTCTTTGAGAGAGAGAAAGAGTGAGAGAGGGGGGGGGGGGGGGGGAAGAAAACAAAAAAACAAAAAAGCAGCAGCGACGTACCGCTAAGGAATTATTCGAATATAACGGAGATAGTGAGGTGTGATGTACATATACAGACAAACATATTATTAGAATTCCAGATAAACAGGATGATGCATTCAAGAGAATGAGCTTCACAAATCGAGTAAATCAGTGACGCATTTGTCCACCTCTGCCCTTATGCAAGCAGTTGTTCGGTTTGGTACTGATTGCCAGAGTTGCTGGATGCCCTCCTGAGGAATGTTGTTGTTGTTGTTGTGGTCTTCAGTCCTGAGACTGGTTTCATGCAGCTCTCCATGCTACTCTGTCCTGTGCAAGCTTCTTCATCTCCCAGTACCTACTGCAACCTACATCCTTCTGAATCTGCTTAGCGTATTCATCTCTTGGTCTCCCCCTACGATTTTTACCCTCCACGCTGCCCTCCAATACTAAATTGGTGATCCCTTGATGCCTCAGAACATGTCCTACCAACCGATCCCTTCTTCTGGTCAAGTTGTGCCACAAACTTCTCTTCTCCCCA
This sequence comes from Schistocerca cancellata, assembly GCF_023864275.1. Lineage (NCBI taxonomy): Eukaryota > Metazoa > Arthropoda > Insecta > Orthoptera > Acrididae > Schistocerca > Schistocerca cancellata. The sequence continues at coordinate 567,137,624 of NC_064632.1, forward strand.
ATCTTATTCAATACTTCCTCATTAGTTATGTGATCTACCCATCTAATCTTCAGCATTCTTCTGTAGCACCATATTTCGAAAGCTTCTATTCTCTTCTTGTCCAAACTATTTACCGTCCATGTTTCACTTCCATACATGGCTACACTCCATACAAATACTTTCAGAAACGTCTTCCTGATACTTAAATCTATACTCGATGTTAACAAATTTCTCTTCTTCAGAAATGTTTTCCTTGCCATTGCCAGTCTACATTTTGTATCCTCTCTACTTCGACCATCATCAGTTATTTTGCTCCCCAAATAGCAAAACTCCTTTACTACTTTAAGTGTCTCATTTCCTAATCTAATTCCCTCAGCATCACCCGACTTAATTAGACTACATTCCATTATCCTCGTTTTGCTTTTGTTAATGTTCATCTTATATCCTCCCTTCAAGATACCATCCATTCCGTTCAACTGCTCTTCCTAGTCCTTTGCTGTCCTGAGGAATACGGTGCCAAATTCTTTCCAGCTGACGCGTTAGATCGTCAAAATCCTCAGCTGCTTGGAGGGTCCTGTCCGTAATGCCCCAAACGTTCTGAACTGGGGAGAGATCCGGCGATCTTGATGGTCAAAGTAAGGTTTGTCAAGCACGAAACAAGCAGTGGAAACCCTCCTCGGGTGCGGACGGGGATTATCGTGCTAAATCATAAGCCCAGAATGGCTTTCCATGAAGGGCAACGAAACGGGGCATAGAATATCGTCGACGTACCGCTCTGCTGTAAAGGTGCCGCGGATGACAACCTAATGGGTGCTGCTACGAAAGTTAATGGCACCCCAGGCTGGACCTCATGCTTGTCCGGCCGTATAGCGGGCAGCAGGAAGGTCGGTATCCCACCGCCGTCTGGAGCGGAGGAGGAGGATATTAGTGTTTAACGTCCCGTCGACAACGAGGTCATTAGAGACGGAGCGCAAGCTCGGGTGAGGGAAGGATAGGGAAGGAAATCGGCCGTGCCCTTTCAAAGGAACCATCCCGGCATTTGCCTCAAGCGATTTAGGGAAATCACGGAAAACCTAAATCAGGATGGCCGGAGACGGGATTGAACCGTCGTCCTCCCGAATGCGAGTCCAGTGTGCTAAAAAAACTTCCCCGTCTGGAGCGCCTCTAGACACGTCTTAGACCTGGGATCTGATTGCCAGGAGCAGAACTGTCTTGCATGACGAGTCTCGCTTCGAACTGAACCCCGACGATCAGCGAAGATGCGTCTGGAGACGCCATGAACAGCGACCGTTTACTCCTGAGTGCGAGTACATTACTTTATTAAATATTTTGGAAAATATGTTAGTAAGAAAATAGGACGAACATATGAAACTAACTGGCAGACTAAAACTCTGTGCAGGACCTAGACTCGAACTCGGGGTCCGTGCCTTTCGCAGACAACTGCTCTACCGACTAAGCTACCCAAGCAAGACTAACAGCTTTAATTCCGTCGCTATCTCGTTTCCTATCTTCCAAACTTCACAGAAGTTGAGTATCAGCGCACAGTCTCCTGCAGAGTGAAAATTTCTTTCAGGACGAACATTGTTTGAATTTGTTTTGTCACTTTTCTTACGAAGTCGTACCACAGTTGCATATTTTAACATGTCTGTAAATATTTCATTTGCCAGTGATGCATTGCATATATCACTAACAACATTACTTACTAAGTTGAAAAAACTTTTTAGAATTGTGTTCGAAATTCCATCTTTTGTTTTTTGGAATTTTTCGAATTTTAGAGAAAGATGTTGTCGTTAATTCTAGTGGCTTGTCGTATTGTGGAATGACATTTTTAATATATTCCCTTGCTTCTTCAACTGAATCAGTTAATCCTAGATTTTCTGCTACGTTTAGGAACTAATTGTTAAAAGTAATTGCAGCTTATGAATTATCAGTCATAATATTGTCATCTACATCAGTTTATTATGGAATAATCTACACTGACTGCTTGATCTGTCTCCTATCTGACACTGTTCCATGTAATTTTAATCTCATTATCTGTATCATTTATTTCTATCCGAATATGCACACTTACATTTGAATCTCTTTCCTTAAAATACCACAGAATTTTTTTGTAGTATACACGTAATGTTGGTTCTTGACTTAACTCTGGCCTTAAGATAAATTTCCCTATTCTTCTTACACGTGAAATTTCAATGCCCTTAGCTATCCATTGCTTACTTATTCTTTTAAGGGACCCTCTGGATAACGTTTTAGGAAAGCACCTTTCAAACATTGCCAGAAATTTGCTATGTAGTATAATGAATTTGACATTAGCGAGTCTTTCTACACATACTTCATCCCATAGCACCACTCTTACAACAATGTATCATTTTTCTAGTTATAGCCTGGTATGGAATCGAAAAGCGGACAAGAGCAAGATACGGTGCTGTACAAGAGTGCTGATGATTAGGTGGGTAAATTGAACAACAAATGAGAGGGTACAGATTGAATCTGGAGAAAAAAAGAAATTTATGTGATGACTAAAAGAAGGAACCGGTAGTTCTGAGAAATCGGGGAATCATCACTATATTACTGGAGGGAAGTGCTAGAGATAAAATTGTAGAGGAAGCCAAGGGATGAATACAGTAAGCAGGTTCAAGTCGATGCATCTGGCGGTAGTTCCACACGGGTGAAGAGTACTGCACAGGACAGAATAGCATGGAGGGCTGTAGCCACGCTAATCACGACGTGGCACTCTAAGTGTGCTACGAGGTGTTACAATGAGACGCATCGTGTAAGACTGTGTCTTCTACGTAATGAAAATAGGGAATTTTAACTTTCGCATACGACTACGAATTTTTTATTTCAAAAGAACCATCCTATTTTACCAGGTCAGATCTTTTACATGCATATACATTCATCCATGGAAGACTTTTTACGATAATGTGCAGAAAACAAATTTTCATTTAGTTATCATCCAGACGATAAACAAAATCGTCCAATACTTCTGGGAGAAATCTGAAATGGATGCTTTTACTGGTGTTGTTACGCTGCGTAGCAGTCCTGCCAAAGTTGTTGGAAAAGGAAACGAAAAGAAAAAACTCTGACCATGAGATCACTCAGTCTTGGTGGCCAGTGGTTCAATGTGCGATCCTTACGTCCCTTTCGACCTATTCATGCCTGCAGTTCCGTACTGACACCGAAAATCAGTGGCAGTGAAATGCAGCTCCCATTCCCTAACACGACAGAATGTCGCAAGGTGTTAGAAAGAGGACACGAACAGGAGCCGTGTCGTTCTGGAGCAGACAGATAGCGTGGTGGAACACACCGCGAGTCTTAGCGGCAAACCTAAGACTTTGTTTAGTAATATCGACTGTCTAAACGTTTCAGTGTATGAGTTCTGTTCAGCACGAAGAGAGAGGACGATGCGAAGAATAGCTCTTTTTACAGTACCGGTGTAAGGCTTCAGTAAGTTGTAACCTCTCATTTGCTGAAGAAGTACAGGGTGCCCATAATTCAAATTCCAGGTTCTAAACGATGTAAAAAGAGAATCGCTGCTCAGAATGTCGGCAAATTTGAACAGCGTGTTATTGATGCAGGAGGAAACGTCATGGGAAGGAGGGGTAGTAGAAAATATTATATCAATAGATGGCGCAGTAAGCGTCGGAACATGCACACCATTAGACGCGACGCAGTTCACACCCGAGACTCCCAGCACGGATCAAGGATCGCATGTTGCCGCTAAAGCTCCTTTGGAAGAACGGTGACTGCGCGCCTTTAGCCCTGCAGAAATTCAGGACACTCAAAGGTATGAAAGAAGGCGCTGGTCCGATGACGGCTACTAAGGATCTGCAGAAATCATCATCATCGTCATTTAAGACTGATTATGCCTTTCAGCGTTCAGTCTGGAGCATAGCCCCGTTATACAGTTCCTCCATGATCCCCTATTCAGTGCTAACTTTGGTGCCTCTTCTGATGTTAAACCTATTACTTCAAAATCATTATTAACCGAATCCAGGTACCTTCTCCTCGGTCTGCCCCGACTCCTCCTACCCTCTACTGCTGAATCCATGAGTCTCTTGGGTAACCTTGCTTCTCCCATGCGTGTAACATGACCCCACCATCTAAGCCTGTTCGCCCTGACTGCTACATCTATAGAGTTCATTCCCAGTTTTTCTTTGATTTCCTCATTGTGGACACCCTCCTGCCATTGTTCCCATCTACTAGTACCTGCAATCATCCTAGCTACTTTCATATCCGTAACCTCAACCTTGTTGATAAGGTAGCCTGAATCCACCCGTATTTCGCTCCCATACAACAAAGTTGGTCGAAAGATTGAACGGTGCACAGATAACTTAGTCTTGGTACTCACTTCCTTCTTGCAGAAGAGAGTAGATCGTAGCTGAGCGCTCACTACATTAGCTTTGCTACACCTCGCTTCCAGTTCTTTCACTATGTTGCCATACTGTGAGAATATGCGTCCTAAGTACTTGAAACCGTCCACCTGTTCTAACTTTGTTCCTCCTATTTGGCACTCAATCCGTTTATATTTCTTTCCCACTGACATTACTTTCGTTTTGGAGATGCTAATCTTCATACCATAGTCCTTACATTTCTGATCTAGCTCTGAAATATTACTTTGCAAACTTTCAATCGAATCTGCCATCACAACTAAGTCATCCGCATATGCAAGACTGCTTATTTTGTGTTCACATATCTTAATCTCACCCAGCCAGTCTATTGTTTTCAACATATGATCCATAAATAATATGAACAACAGTGCAGACTGGTTGCAGCCTTGTCTTACCCCTGAAACTACTCTGAACCATGAACTCAATTTACTGTCAACTCTAACGACTGCCTGACTATCCATGTAAAGACCTTTAATTGCTTGCAAAAGTTTGCCTCCTATTCCATACTCTTGTAGAACAGACAATAACTTCCTCCTAGGAACCCGGTCGTATGCCTTTTCTAGATCTATAAAGCATAGATACAATTCCCTGTTCCACTCATAACACTTCTCCATTATTTGCCGTAAGCTAAAGATCTGGTCCTGACAACCTCTAAGAGGCCTAAACCCACACTGATTTTCAACCAATTGGTCCTCAACTAATACTAATACTAATACTAATAATCTGCAGAAAATTATCGCAAAATTCCAAAAGCCAGTTTATTTTGAAAAGGAAAATGATAAAGTAATTAATGCGATGCCTGTCGAAGATGGGGCCGCTGCACTGCAGGGAAAGGTCAAGCAGTGGCGGGAAACATGGAGTGGACGGCGAATTGCCCGAACGTTGGACATGTTCAGTTGGTGTGTGTGTGTGTGTGTGTGTGTGTGTGTGTGTGTCTGTTTGTTTTAGATTGAATGATGGAGGAATTGGTGGTGCATCGGTAGAGCACACCCGCCACTCCTTCTCGGATGAGAAAGCTAACTACCCACAGTGAGGATTGACACTTGTTACAAAACATACTTCCCCTGTACAGGGCTATTACAAATGATTGAAGCGATTTCATAAATTCACTGTAGCTCCATTCATTGACTATGGTCACGTCACACTACAGATACGTAGAAAAACTCTTAAAGTTTTGTTCGGCTGAAGCCGCACTTCAGGTTTCTGCCGCCAGAGCGCTCGAGAGCGCAGTGAGACAAAATGACGACAGGAGCCGAGAAAGCGTATGTCGTGCTTGAAATGTACTCACATCAGTCAGTCATAACAGTGCAACGACACTTCAGGACGAAGTTCAACAAAGATCCACCAACTGCTAACTCCATTCGGCGATGGTATGCGCAGTTTAAAGCTTCTGGATGACACTGTAAGGTGAAATCAACGGGTCGGCCTGCAATGAGCGAAGAAACGGTTGAACGCGTGCGGGCAAGTTTCACGCGTAGCCCGCGGAAGCCGACGAATAAATTGGCTCATGCCACAACTGGAGACCGACAGCGCCGACTTCATCTTTCAACAGGATGGTGCTCCACCGCACTTCCATCATGATGTTCGGCATTTCTTAAACAGGAGATTGGAAAACCGATGGATCGGTCGTGGTGGAGATCATTATCAGCAATTCATGTCATGGCCTCCACGCTCTCCCGACTTAACCCCATGCGATTTCTTTCTGTGGGGTTATGTGAAAGATTCAGTGTTTAAACCTCCTCTACCAAGAAACGTGCCAGAACTGCGATCTCACATCAACGATGCTTTCGAACTCATTGATGGGGACATGCTGCGCCGAGTGTGGGAGGAACTTGATTTTTGGCTTGATGTCTGCCGAATCACTAAAGGGGCAGATATCGAACATTTGTGAATGCCTAAAAAAACTTTTTGAGTTTTTGTATGTGTTTGCAAAGCATTGTAAAAATATCTCAAATAATAAAGTTATTGTAGAGCTGTGAAATCGCTTCAATCATTTGTAATAACCCTGTATTACTCCTCTCCATTGTCGCACATGTCTGACGTGCACGCTGCTACCTTACCTAAAATGTGTGCACTACACTTTACTGTTCGTAAATCACTCGATTGCTACGTTCCTTACTTCTGACCTGGAAAACTTCAGACTGTTAATACTTCGTATTTGACCATAGCCATAATAGTAACAGTAAGAATTAAAAGAATACTGTGTACAACACTACAGTAGCCCTTATGTAGTTACCGCTGTGTCATGCAGTCAATTAACTCATTTTATCTGTTTCAAAATGAGTAATGAAGAAATTTGTGAACTACTGCAGATGAAATCCCTGGGGTAGCAGGACAGAGCGGATGTGGTTATATTTGTGGAAAGGGGCCAAAATAAGTTACTGTCAGCTGCACGCAACATATAAACTTTATTTCTTAAAACACACAATCACACAAGCAAGAATCAAAGCTCTGAAGGTTTTAACGAAAGACCTCCTTTGATTTAACTCAGATCGGCTGTAGGCCACATCGGAAATCCAAGGCACAAGGCCTAAGCAAGGATTTGAGGTACAGGAGTCCTTCTGGAGGTTGCCCTTCTTTAAAATTTTTTAATTTTGCATACAAATAGGATGAAAGCCTTAGCTCAAGTTTTTTTGCCATAGAACACTGCTGAAGGCCTCACATTAATCAAGAACAGTGTCATGGCTTAAGGCCGAGACAAAGATTTTTCAAAGTTTAAACTAAATGGGCTGGAAACTCGTCTGAAGACCGCACATCAACGAAACAATTTAACGGCTTAAGGCCCAGGAAGAAGAGCTTTCAGTTTGAAAAGGCTGAAGGCCTGATCTTAAAATATTTCGTCTAAAACTCAGCTGATGGCCTCATACTAAAGAATAACAATCTCATGACTTACGGACATGACAAGCATTTTGAGTTTTTAATTTAAGAGAGATTAAAACTCGGCTGAAGGCCGCGCACCATGCAGAAAACAATTTTATGGCTTAACACCTAAGAGGAAGAGCTTCTAAATTGCAACTAAAATAGGCTAAAGGCTTTATCCTAAAATGCTTCACATAACTCTCGGCTGAAATCCACATACGAAACCTAAACAATCTCATGGCGTAAAGCCCAGACAAAGAAATATCCGATTTTTAATTTAAGGGGCTCCGAAAAGGCTCAAAATCATGAAAAATTCAATTTTTACTTTTTTGCGTTTTCTGATTCTGCAGACTATTACCTTTTAATAGATATATAATTTAAGATGGCAGTTATAAGAGTCGAGGGGCATGAAAGGGAAGCAGTGGTTGGGATAGGAGTGAGACAGGGTTGTAGCCTCTCCCCGATGTTATTCAATCTGTATATTGAGCAAGCAGTAAAGGAAACAAAAGAAAAATTCGGAGAAGATATTAAAATTCATGGAGAAGAAATAAAAACTTTGAGGTTCGCCGATGACATTGTAATTCTGTCAGAGACAGCAAAGGACTTGGAAGAGCAGTTGAACGGAATGGACAGTGTCTTGAAAGGAAGATATAAGATGAACATCAACAAAAGCAAAACGAGGATAATGGAATGTAGTCAAATTAAGCCGGGTGATGCTGAGGGAATTAGACTAGGAAATGAGACACTTAAAGTAGTAAAGGAGTTTTGCTATTTAGGGAGTAAAATAACCGATGATGGTCGAAGTAGAGAGGATATAAAATGTAGACTGGCAATGGCAAGGAAAGCGTTTCTCAAGAAGAGAAATTTGTTAACATCGAATATAGATTTAGGTGTCAGGAAGTCGTTTCTGAAAGTATTTGTATGGAGTGTAGCCATGTATGGAAGTGAGACATGGACGATAACTAGTTTGGACAAGAAGAGAATAGAAGCTTTCGAAATGTGGTGCTACAGAAGAATGCTGAAGATAAGGTGGGTAGATCACGTAACTAATGAGGAGGTATTGAATAGGATTGGGGAGAAGAGAAGTTTGTGGCACAACTTGACTAGAAGAAGGGATCGGTTGGTAGGACATGTTCTGAGGCATCGAGGGATCACAAATTTAGCATTGGAGGGCAGTGTGGAGGGTAAAAATCGTAGAGGGAGACCAAGAGATCAATACACTAAGCCGATTCAGAAGGATGTAGGTTGCAGTAGGTACTGGGAGATGAAGAAGCTTGCACAGGACAGAGTAGCATGGAGAGCTGCATCAAACCAGTCTCAGGACTGAAGACCACAACAACAATTTATTCAATTCCGAAGACTACAACTATTTTTAAATTTTTTTTGAAATGTGTTCTACATGGGCGTGACCCACTGTGGCGCTGTTAAACTGCTGTCAAATGGTGTTATTATTAACGTACGTGTTCATCAGGTGCATTTTAGTGATGTGAGATAAAGTATGTGTTGTGGCTAACCTGTGATGGTTCAATATATATCGCTGGTGTGATTGTCGATTTTATGTTTATTTACTCTGTCGTTATCTCGAAAATATTCGTAATTAATTCTGTTTCTTGAGTCTCTGTTTTGTTGAAGTATAATAATGAGTAATAGTAAAGTTCCTGTTGCGACTTTCAATGATGGCAACATTGTGAGGTGCAAGGTATTTAGAAATATGGGAATGAAGATAGGTTCTAACATGGTACGAGCGATGCTTGCTTTAGACAAGGAACGCCTTCGGGCTGCAGACAGGGCTGTAAAGAGTCTAGAAATACAAGCAGGAGTAAACAGGAGGAGGAACAAGAGGAAGCTGGAGGAGGAGTTTGCAGAGGATGAAGATAATCCATCCTATGGACATGGAATGCACTAAAAAGTTAATCCAATCTTTGTCGCTCGATTCCCAAAACATTTATTTTCTCATACTAATTACATGTTTTCTAAGGATCTTCCAAACATATTTGTTTCAAACTTTCAGTAAATGTTGCACAGTACCTTCTGCATAATTTAACACAGCCTTTTTCCAAAAAATTGTACATTTTTGAATATATAAATAAAAAATTGCAAAAAAATGTTGTGAATTTTCATTACAATTGAAAAAAAATCATCTTTAATAACTGAACTAAAATTTTGTAAAATCCCTGTGTTAAGTTGTAGCCCATATTCCAATAAATAATCTGTAAAAAGTTCAACTTCCTACCTCAAATACTTTGTGAGGAAAGATGTAATTTATAAGCGTTATTTTAACATTTCAAGTATAGGGCGTTCCGGAGCCCCTTAAGTTGGAAAACTCGGAGGAAGGCCACATACCAACATGAAACCAATTTATGGCTTAAGGCCTAGGCACAAGGAATTTTTCATTTTCAGTTTTATTTTAGAAGGCTGAAACCCGGCTGAAGGCCACATACCAAGCAAGAAACATTTTTTTTAAGGCTTAGGGCCTAAGAAAAAAAGCCTTGCAATTTCAATAAGCTAAAACACAGCTGAAGGCCACACAGAGTACTAAAGACTAAAAAGGAAATCACTATGTAAAACAGAAGGAGCGGCACTCAGAAGGTTGCAAGGATCGACCTGGGAAGGTAACACTAACGCACATTTAGGTGAGGCAGAGAGCCAGACCGACAACCTCTTAATCGGTAGGCAATCGAACCGAAAGGCAGCTGACGAACCAACCAACGGGATCAGCTCTGCTCTACCCGACCTGCAGAACTACAAAAAGATGTCGATAGCACAACGTTCTGGATACTGATGCCCACTCCAGCCAAGTCACAATAAACGCTCAAAACTACCAGCAACATCTCAGCTGCCGAAATACACGCAATAGGGCACAGCATCAACACGACGAGGAAAATACACTGCCAAAAACTACCAGGGCAGGTGACCGGAACGTCAACGGCCACAAGGCAGTAGATACCGCTGGTACACTTCATTAATGAAGGAAAGAATTAAATTAAGTTAAACACCACACAGGAAGACGGGTGCAATTTCAGCCGACTTCAATAATGCACACACGTTGTTGCTCGTGGGAATCTCCCAGAAAGCGACAACCAGGATCGAACGAAGAGATGTGATAGCAGTGAAGGCTTCATAGTAGCTTAAGTGAGCACTAAACTTTAGTGTCCAGGATCGTGGGCGACGAATTTCGCAACCCTCGCAAGAAGTGCCTCACAACTCCAGCCGCGCGTGCACGCCACCAGCGGCTCCGGCCTGAATGCGTGCCACGGAGACTTCCTCGCTGCTCTGCCCCAACCGAATGACTGCCACAAACAGCACACCCTGAAAATATATCAGCCACACCAAAGATAGTACTACTATCGATACACGCTGCTGCTGCCACTCACGGAGGAAAGACAGCAACGTTATGGCGGTAACCGAAGAATAAATAAGACGCCACTGGACTGCAATCAATGATAAAAAAAAGAAAAAAAAAGAAAGAACAGGGCATGACGCGAGCCAGCCACGGTTCAGTAGGTAGCGCCTACAACTTGGAGAACATAATCTCTTGAGATATGTAGCATTTCTTACCTATATGTCTCACTTTTATCATCAGCGATGTACGAGACAATGCACAACAGATGTGTGCTGTGAGTGTGTAACCTCCCAAGAAAAAATAAAAAAAGAAAATAATTTAAATGTTAATGAGAATAAAGCCAAGTGTGATTTCCCAGCAAAAAATAAAAATAAAAGTCTATGATAATGAAAACGTGCCTAAAGTTATTTCCCCATAAGATTACTGAATAATAATGACCCAAATGTTGTTGAGCTCACACAAAACATCGTTAAATTGAAATAAAAGCGACTGTACCTTCGCTACAAAAATATTGAAAAATAATGGCCCAATGTAAACTCGAGACAAAAATTGAGAAATGAACATTCAATTGTAATGATTTTTTTCTTTTTAATAACGATTGCTTTGAGAACAGAATTATTATTGGAGCATTTCTTGAACAAATTAATTACAATTACGAGGGGTGTCCAGAAAGTAAGTTCCGATCGGTCGCGAAATGGGAACGACTACGAAAGTCCGATAAAGCTTTGCACAGATGTGTTGGGCAGTGTCTCTAGTATGACCCTAGATAGCAACACGTAGCTCTTCTCATTTCTGAGCTCACAGTGAGCGCGTAAAGATGTCTAGAAAATAGTGTCTCCCGCCAAGTACGAAGGCCTGGTGAGAAATTTCGCCTGAAGCTATGCAGCCAACATTACGTAACTATCGTGAGGTTTCGCCTTCAAGGCAATTCTCAGCCGCATTCTGCAGGGGCAATGAAGATGCTCTTGCGTCGTTTTCAATTGGAAATGTTTGATTACCCACAATACAGCCCGTAATTGTCTCCCTCTAAGTTTCATCTCAGCTCACATGAACCGCTGGCTATGAAGACAACATTTTGGCACACACAACGAGCTGTAGGTCAGCGTAGAAAATTGGCGGAAAGCACTGGCGGCTGTCTTCTATGATGAGGGTATTGGAAATTTGGTGCAATGCTACGACAAATGTCTAAGTCAGAACGGCGACTACGTAGAGAAGTAGCTGGAAGGTGTAGCCAACTGTTACAAATAAAACATTTCTGATTTTCACTTTGATTTCCATTTCGCGATCAATCGAACCTTACTTTCTAGACAGCCCTCGTACAATACATTATTAGCTGAGCGCAATGCTACTTCATTACCTTACTTAACAATATACCTCGTCCTGAATCGTGACCAGAGACCCATGACGACCCCCGCCGACTCCTCACACACTACTGAAGTGACTGACTACTGCTCTCGAACTGCTAACTCGCAACTTAACTCCCGCGCGGTCAAGCGCAGACTAGCAACGATAAATAACTCTCTGGTCAGAGATTCTCTCATGGCTCGCCATCGCTGGCACTGAATACATACGTGTTTCAAGTGGACTGCGTGAAGAATCTGTAACCTGAACAGCATTAATGCTACTAATTGAGAAAATGTAATCATTGATATTTTACATAATCAGTATTATTATCTTACAAATTTGTGATAGTAATAATCTTCTGAAAAGAATTTAGTTTGGTGACCGGAAGTGAATAGAATCATTTAGCTTATACCCGACAAAAAATTTTGTTTACCCCCTCAGGGGATAACTACCCCTAGGTTGGGAACCTCTGCTATAGGAGGACTAGTGTCAGTAGCTGATTCACTCTGTTGTACGCGTGTGTGACACTTAAGCTCAGTATAACGGTCCTCCACGATCCCGATACTCAACCAATAAGTGACAGGCCAAAAATGAAAAGAACACGATTAGACACCCGCCTTACGCAAACCATTATCATCCTATACCGATCCTAAAAGGACCCTGATCTTAGAAGGTGACCGATAAACCCATGTCACATCATATTTCCCCGAAGTACGACCAATCTCGATAGACATGCCTCGGGCAAGGGCAATACTACAGTTCCGTTGAACATGAAAGATTACATGCAAAAAGGTGCTGCGTTTATTATGCGATTCAGCATATCGCAAGGGCCGGTGCTAACCCAACAAAAAGTGTTGCGAGAGAAACTAACAACCTCTGGAAAAGTACATCAATTTAAAAAAAAGCTGATAAAAATACTCTTAACGCCCTTTTAAGAGACAGTCTCCACTCTTTCCGTTCTGATCATGTAAGAGTAGAAAAGATGTGGAATGATTTCAAAGATATAGTTTCGACGGCAGTTGAGAGATACATACCACATTACTTAATAAGTGATGGTTCTGATCCCCCATGGTACACAAAACGGGTCAGATCGCTGTTACAGAAGCAACGAAGAAAGTTCGCAAAATCCAAAAGATTGGCAAAGTTTTCCAGAAGTGCGAAAGATAGCGCGTATTTGAATGCGAGATGCTTTTAATAACTTCCGCAACGAAGCTCTCTCAGAATCTGGCAGAAAACCCAAAGAAATTCTGGTCATACATAAAGCACACCAGTGGCAAGACGCAATCGATACATTCACTGCGCGATAACAACGGTGAAGTAACTGATGACATTGCCACAAAAGCAGAGCTATTAAACACGGTTTTCCAAATCTCCTTCACGAAAGAAGACGAGGTAAATATTCCTGTATTCCAATCAAGAACAACTGCCAAGATGAAAAACATAGTAGATGTCCTCGGTGTAGCAAAGCAGCTTAAATCACTTAATAAAGGCAAGGCCTCCGGTCCTGACTGTATATCAGTCAGGTTCCTTTCAGAGCTTGCTGATACAATAGTTCCATATTTAGCAATGAGATATGACCGCCCGCTCGCAGAAAGACTGGAAAATTGCTCAAGTCACACCAATACCCAAAAAGGGAAAAAAAAGTAATCCGCTGAATTACAGGCCCATGTCACTACCGTCGATTTACAGAAGGGTTTTGGATCGTAAACCGTGTTCGAACATTATGAATTACCTCGAAGGAAACAATTTATTGACACACAGCCAGCACTGATTCGGAAAAATTTGTTCTTGTGAAAAAGAACTATCTCTTTATACTCATGAAGTAATGAGTGCTATCGACAGGAGATGTCAAATTGATTCCAATATTTTTACATTTCCATGAGGTTTTAGACACCGTCCCTCACAACCTTCTTCTAACCAAACTGCGTGCCTATGGAATATCGCCTCAGTTGTGCGTCTGGACTCGTGATTTCCTTTCAGTTCGTAGTAATAGACGGAAACTCAACTAGTAAAACAGAAGTAGTTTTCATCGTTCCCCAAGGAAGTGTTATAGGCCCTCTATTGTTCGTGATCTATATTAACGACATAGGAGACAATCTGTATAGGCGTCTTAGATTATTCGCAGAAGACGCTGTCATTTATCATCTTATAAAGTCATCAGAATACCAAAACGAATTGCAAAATGATTTAGATAAGATAAAGAAAAGTGTGAAGTTATTCACATGAGTACTAAAAGAAATCCGCTAAACTTCGATTACGCGATAAGTCACACAAACCTGAAGGCTGTAAATTCCACTACATACTTAAGGATTACAATTACAAGTAATCTAAATTGGAACGACCACATAGATAGTGTTGTCGGTAGAGTAAGGTAAAGACTGTGATTCGTTGGCAGAACACTTAATAGGTGCAAGCGGTCTACTAGAGAGATTGTATACACCACGCTTATCCGCCCTATTCTGGAGTACTACTGTGCGGTGTGTGATCCGCATCAGGTGGGTCTGACGGATGACATCGTAAAAGTACAAAGAAGGGCAGAGATAGAGCAGATCCCACTTTTCTCTTCAGATTTCAAAAACATAAGTTGGCACCCAGCTACGTAGGGAGAAATGATCACGAAGGTAAAGTAAGAAAAAACAGGGCTCGCACAGAAACATTTTAGTACTCGCTCTTCCTGCGTGCCGTTCGAGGGTGGAACGGTAGACAGACAGCTTGAAGATGGTTTAATTTATTGAACCCTCTGCCAGGCACTTTATTGTGAATTTGTGAATAGGAGAGTAATCACGTAGACGTAGACGAAAAACGTTACTTTTCGCTGGAGACTATAAAGAGTTACTTGTTAATATGCTTTTTCACCCTCCCCCCCTCCCCTCCTTTCTAGATTAAAGGGCTTACCGAAGATCCGTCACGAAAGAGTTTTCTGTTAGGCAAATTATGAGTAACATTGGTGCTCCGATATACTTAGTAGAAAATCACCATGAAATTTCTGTTGAGTATAAAAATAAAGATGAAGGTTTTTGCTTAAATTCTGCGTGGAATCCTGCTATCTCCCTTGTCAAAAAACAGAGGGACAGATCTAATGTTGCCTCACCCGTTGGTTATTGTTATTTACTATCGACAACTTCTGAAGTCGGTCAACTTCGGTTGTATGGTGGCGCTAGTGTTTAAAATGTGTGTGTGTGTGTGTGTGTGTGTGTGTGTGCGCGCGCGCGCGCGATATACGCTGCCTGCCGAGGTTCTGGAATTCCGTTGCACAGCGTCTCCTTCCTTCATTTGAGCCTTGAAAACGGCAAGTTGGCAGTGCTTGCAGTTGTTGAAACATTAGCGGTTATCGAAGACCCCACGGAGCAACATTCCCGAAAGTTATTTCAACACGATACACCCCACATACAGATTCTGCGCGTGGTTGCTCTGGCGTCCCTCTCAACTTGGTGCCCCAAGCGTCTGCTTCGTTAGCTTGGACCTTAAACAGGCCCTGACAGGACACTACGAATCTTGGGGAAAGAAATCTCTAAATTGTACACAGATTGACCTGAAAATTCCGGCAGGTATATGAACCAAATGCAATGACCCCGATTTGACCAAGGCCCCAAAGACGTTCGTGATGCCGAATGTGGAACACGACCATGGACATCGATCAGGAAGGACAATGTCCAAGTAATCGCAGAAGAACATAGTAGGGAACAAGAGATTTTCGACGCTGAGGAAGTTCGCATAGCTGTTCTCGAATGGCTGTACGACTTTCATTATTTTATTTTCCGTTCGGCACCCAAACTGCTGAGAGGAAGTTTTGGACTTCAGAAAGCAATAAGGTACACAGGTATACATTATTAAAATATAAACATGGAATTTTGTAGCCAGTCTTTCGCGTTGTCTGTAAGTATGCGGATGGGTTAAAACATCCGTCAGGAAAAGCATAGGCATCACAACATTAAACATGATCCATGTTGAGATCTTCGGCTAGTCCACACTTCATCGTTAATTGTCCAAGTCCGGTTCGCAGTTTGTTCGGTGCAGTCCCGTGACTCGGTGGAAGGTCAAAGCCCGACACTTACACTGTTAGTTCAGGCACCGGGCTGCCATTCTTTAAGGCTATCGGCTGCCAGTCTTCTGCCCATGCTGTCTTCACATCCTTGGGTGTTATTTCGTCCATCGTGATGGGTTTTAGGTATCTGAGACGGTCTACGGCAGGAAAATATTGCTCGATGGGTAGGAAAGCATTTCTACTGTCCAGGAATTAAACGATTGATGAAGAATTTGATTGGTTGCTAGGTTGATTTGGGGGAGGAGACCAAACAGTTTGGTCATCGGTGCCATCGGGTTGGGGAAGGACGGGTAAGGAAGTTGACAATTCATTCTCAAAAGAACCATTCTGTCATTTGCCTGGCTATTTAAGGCTGTCATGGAAAACGGACGCGGGTTTGAAACGTTGTCCTTCCGAATGCGAGTCCAGTGTGCTAACCATTGCGCCACCTCACTCGGTGGTAAAACTTTCGACTGTTTTCAGACGCTCGGAGACTATGTTGAAAGAAAATGGCATGTATCGGAGTCTAGTTCAGCATTCGATAAAAGTTACTTAGCCAGCCCAAATTATGTACAGATTAGTTTCTGAGGTCCCCTTGTAGAAATCTTGTGAAATCGGGTGAATCTTTTTGACACATCATTTATGTTAAAATAGGTTGTCAAAAATTACATACCGATACTGAAACAAAAATCATGAGCTTATCCAATCACTTCCGTGAAGCAAATATTTAATACTATTGTCACCTACTACGTATGTTTTATGGGTCGTATTATTATTTATTGTGAAAATACTGTCAGTCTCCGGAATTCAGAATTGGTGCGCGGTACTTTGTACGTTACACAGAAATTAAAACAGGAAAAATTGAGGTTTTGTTGTCTTTAGTCCAAAGACTGATTTGTTTCAGTTGTCCAGGCTAATTTATCCAACACAAGGTTTTACGTCTCTTTATAACTATTGGAACCTTTATCAATCTTAACTTGTTTATTATTGTAAAGACATTTTACATATACCATTATAGCAACATGCTGCTATTTTTGAAGCTTTTTTCAAGTGGTTGACATTTAGGTGATAAGCTTATTTCGGCTGCATTGCCGTTTTCAAGCGGTCTGCAATTACATAGCACTATTTGTATCTAAAGTTTTTCCGTGTTATATCTGATTGCTTTGTAACAATGTGTTGAACGCCTACTTTCATATCTGATCGTTGACGTTGAAGCTGGCAAATATTTCTGCGTATTGTATTAGTAGCGCAGATTGAATTTTTTTTTTGTATACATATTTTTTCTCAAGCTTCAAAAAGTAGCAGCTTCTTCTTAGAACAATGTATACAGAATATCTTCACAAGGGATCTCCTATGCTGCATATCCTGAGGAATACAAATTACTTATCGCAATTAAGTATTGGTCTGTTTTTACAATAGCTCCCCATCACCTCCTACACACACACACCCACACACACTCACACACACACACACACCATTCCTTCGATAACCAAATTAATAGTTTCTTGATCCCCACTATGTTTCTAATCAATCTAATCGTTCTGCTTTCGACATTCTTCTTTAGCACAACGTTTCTAAATCCACTGCTCTCTTCTTCTCTGAACTGCATATCTTTCGCGGTTCATGTCCATCGAAGGCTATGATTAAGATAGTTACCTTTGAAAAACCTAACCCTTTGGTATATTTTACTTGTTGGCAAACGCGCTTTTTTCAGATATGCTTCCATTGCTATTACCAGCCTTCATTTTATACCGATGCAGTGAACGTTCTTCTATAGCATCAAGTATAAAAATCTTCTCTCTTCTTGCCTGATCTGTTTCACACTCACGTTTCACATCCACAGAAGGCTACGCTCCCTATCATTTAAATTTGTGTGCGATATTATTAAGACACTCTGTTACAGAAATAATTTTTCTTTGCCGTTGACCCCTTCACTTAAGCAGTCAGATATTTCGCTACCGGAATAAGGCACTCCGCTACCACTTTTAGTGCCACATTTCGTATTCTAATTCTTTCAGTTTCACGTGATTTAATTCTGCCAAAACTTTTACACTTTTTCTGCATTTGTTGATGTTCATCTAATAATCCCCTACAATACGTTTTCCATTCCGTTCAACTGCTCTAAGAGCATGGAGCTCAAGGGAAAATCACACAATAGCATAGAAGAGCAGTTAATAGACGAACCGAATGACTCTCACCCACATGAAGAATAAACGTACATGGACAGCGACTAAAACAGTAAAACGGCTGACACTCCCCAACAGCTACAGTGACCCGAAACCATAACTCCGTTAAACCATATCATTAAAGAACAAAACTACACAAAAACATAATAAGTGAAATATTACAAAAATATTTCAGTATCTCAGACATTTAGTAGCAAGAAATTCTCAAACGTAAAGAAACCATAACTCATTACATAGATACATTATTTTCATACAACCTATACCATACAAAGGGCTATGTAGTTGGAGTGTAGGTATTACATGGCGTGCATCATTCGAGGACGAAAATAAGTTTCGCCTGATATGTCAATGCCAAGTGACAATAGGTTGAGAGAACTGCTACAGTATAGTACAGAATATAACTGAAACAAACGAACACAGATGACTCCTTCATTCAAAGACAATGATTACACTGTAGTCAGCGCTATTTATGATGGTCACTGGACAATAAGAAAGGTGGGTAACCTTCCTTAATAGCGTATGTAATCACCACGGAAATCAATACATACTCTTAAAAGTGCTTTCATGCTGACCACAAGGTTGACGAGTATTTCTTGTGGTAAGACACTGCACTTCTCCACCAGGGCCGTAAAGTGCTGCTGGATGGTCGTTGGTGCAAGAGGACATGTTCCAGTAGCCGGCCGCGGTGGCCGTGCGGTTCTAGGCGCTTCAGCCCGTAACCGCGCGACTGCTACGGTCGCAGGTTCGAATTCTGCCTCGGGCATGGATGTGTGTGATGTCCTTAGGTTAGTTAGGTTTAAGTAGTTCTAAGTTCTAGGGGACTGATGACCTCAGATGTTAAGTACCATAGTGCACAGAGCCATTTGAACCATTTTAACATGTTCCAGTACGTCGCCGCAACGCATTTCACAACTGCTCAAAGGAAGAACAAGCAGGCCAGTCCATTCTCCGAAAACACTCCCGTTCGAACAGCTCCTTTGCCTGCAACGTTCGATGCGGTCACTCTTTGTCTTCCGTAAAAGGGAGGTCCGTTTCAAATGCACTTGTGAAAAGATGATTATGATGATTATTAGTGTTTTAGGGCGCACAACAGCGAGGTTATCAGCGCCCGTTCCCAAAAGTTCAATGCAGAACCAAATTGTGAGAGAATTGGTATCGTTCAAATGGCAAGATTGGACACAGCACATCAAAACAGGGAGATAAAACTAAAAAGAAAATAGCAGTACAAACAGGTAAAAATAATTAACGGTGGCTGAGTGACCACTTACAAATAATGGGTGATCAAACCACTGGACAGCACATTAAGACTTCAATCCCAATATTTTGGGAAGTAGGCCAGACATCAAACAAAAACGTAAAACTCTAGCGACACTCGCCTCCTTATTAGTTAAAAGAGAGGGTAGGTCTGGTGAGAAACTGAAATCTTCCCTCAAACCCGCATATAAAACACACTCAGTTAAAATATGTCGTATCGACAGCTGTGTCCCACATGTCTGACACGTTGGTGGCTCCTCACGACGTAACAGAAAACCATGTGTCAAAGGACAATGTCCTATTCTAAGCCGTGTAAGGGCTACTTCCTCAGCGCGTCGTTGTCGGAAGGAGGTGAGCCACGGTCGGACAGAATCCTTCACCGCTCGCAACTTATTATCCCTCACGTCCAGCCACTGAGCCTCCCACCAACGCATGACCTTCCGAGTCACGAAAGACGTAATGGCCTGCAGGGGGACGGAACAGCTAGCAGCGTACTTCGGGAAGAAGTGCAGTGTCACAATAACATTGTCAGGTGAATTCACCATATTCAAATATTTGGAGGCCGGTATGCCCATACCATATTATGCCTCCTCACACCATAACACCTGGATCACCAGATCGATCATGTTCCACAGCGTTCCTAGGTGTATTACCATCTTCCACCACATGAAGGTACCGCCGCCATTGTCGAACATGCGCCATTTGGTGGTCAGGTGTTACGACGTACGGAGGCTTAATTTTGCATGGGCTTACTGACCTCGAAATGTTTGAACACAGTAGACTCACCGAACAGTATTAATGAGATACTGTACGTCTATCACATGTGCGTCTGTACAGGGGTGCATTCAAGCACGCTTTCATGGAAGAAAATAAGCGAGCGCGTCAAACTGCGCAGATGGAGGAGCTGCTGGAACGAGAAGGCATTCGGCAAATGGACTGGCCTGCCTGTTCCTTTGACCTCAATCTTATCGAGAACATATGCGATACGTTGAGAAGATGTATTGCAGTGCGTCCACACGCACCAACGACCACCCAGCAGTTATCAGCCGCTTTGGTGAAGTTATGGAACGCCCTTCCACAAGAACTCCTCTTCAGTCTTGTGGCCAACAATGGGGCACGTTGCAGAGCATGAACTGTCATCCATGGCGGTCACACACACTCTTCAGAACTGTCCTACCTGGTGAAATGTCCAGAGGAACATCATAAATCGTGGTGACTTCAGTGTAATTGTTGTATTTGAATAGAAAGTCATTTCCTTTCGTCTTATTGCATTTTTCTTTCAGTTGCCTTTGTTGTTTTATGGTTGCAGTTATTTCCATGTATAGTTCAAGTTTCGTCGAGCCGTGTTGTTGGCGGTGACACATCTTGGAAAAGTTAGTTTTGTTATTAAGTTTTTAAGACCAGTGAACATAGATTTGTAGAAGAAACGAGGAAAGGATGGGGAAACTGGTTAGGATAATCGACAAAACTCAGGATTGGTGGACAAAAGAAGTAAGTCAGGAAAGTTTGAGGGAATTGTATTTAGAAGTGAGATACCATTAGACGAGTTTTCTTCTTGCGCTGCAAAATTACTTACAATGGTCGGGGCAGCGTGGATATAAAATGCTTGCGGCAGAAACCCAATAACAGAAAAAACTAAAACAGATATTCTGAAACAGAGAAAACTATTAATAACGACTGTAAATTTTGATAACCCCTCTGACAATAAGCATTTCAGATAAGAAGTGAATAGAAGCTTTATTTTTGTACTGCTACACGAGTATGCTGAAGTTAGGATAGGTGATAGAGCAACTAACCAGAAGCTACTAACTCGAACTCAGGAAAAAATACATTTATGGCATAACTTGACTAAAAGAAACTATCGATTTATGGGACATAAGTTGTGGAACCAAGGACTCATCAATTTTATAGCTTTGAACCTGCTTACTAGATTTAAGCCTTTGTATATCTCTCTGGCTGCCCCTCCCAAACAAACACTAAGTTCCCTCAACCTCACTCCTTCCGATTTCTTTTTTATGGGGGGGGGGGGGGGGAGATGAAGGTTTTGGTAGACGTGACACCGATGGCTGCCTGTTTGGCTGAAGCTGACGCTATTATTCGTGAAACATCTGGTTGTCTTGAGTGTTTTAGGTAATCAGCAGGACGCTGATGATGTTTGTGCTTAATGGAAGCGGACGCCATTTTTAGCAACATCTGTTAACCAATATTCATCACACAGCAATTGGAACACTTTTTCTAAACGTCACTAGAGTCGAAAATTGCATTGTCTTTTAGTAGCAAAACAATGGTCCTGTGATATTTTTGTTAGGTAGAAACAGTGTTTATTTTATATCCTCTGAAGACTCCAAGCTTTTCTAAACGTGGTACTTCAAAATGTCTATTACAGGCTCCTGTGCGCTATAGAGGCAACTTAGCAGATAAAGTTTTGATGAAGATCCCATGATAAAAAGTGTAACTTTGGGATGTAGTTAAGTCTGAGGACCAGATCAATTTCAGATCTCCCACTTCACCGTGTGCACACAGTGGATACTATGAGCTTTCATGTTTGTGCTGCACAGGAGTTGCTCAATTCTCTATTCGTCCCACAAAGTGTAACGGCGATGCACGTTTCCATGCACTCGGTCAGCAGCCTCGGTGGGCATCATTGGACACAAGTTGCTTGATAGCTTTCCCCTCAAGCGTTTCAGCTGTTTCCTCGAATCAGAGCGCTCAACGTCGCGCTGGAACCGTTCAACATTGCCAGGCTGTCAGATTTGGTCAACGCACTGCCAATTTCTCATCTGTCTTGATGTATTGGGATTCCGAATCTTAGGTCTGGACCTTTTATTTCGTATATCATCAAACATTGTGACCGCACCAAAAACGACACACACACACACACACACACACACACATGCTAACAAAATACAGCAATTTTGTACACAGCAATAACCGAACACTATTAGATCCTTCCGGAGAAGACGTGATCATAGTCTCACATACAGTTATTACATTCGCAGAGGTTGGCTTACGTCAGATCAGCTTCGCACAATATTGCGTGAAGGCCAGTTTTTGAAGGCTATAATTCATCGTTGCGACTGGGTGACCAGAATCAAAAGTATAACAAACTACGGTGTAATGACATAATGGAGTGGTTAGCGTATAAAATCGACCTTTAGGAGGTCGTCGGTTCGAATACTGCAAAGTTTTTATTTACATATCTGATCAAAGGCTTTACTTATTACTCTCATACAGCTAATTGTTTTAAATATGTTTTTATTTTTAATACTTTAATGCCTCATTTTCATCATCATACTGGCTTTTTATTTTCTCTTATATTTCTTCTATCGGAATCTCTCTGTGTACCCTATAATCTGCGACCTAGTGCCACCGAGGGCTGTTGATTTGTTGACAACGCGGCAGCTCGTATAGACAGTGTGAAGATAGTTTCAGGGAATCAATGACAGTGTGGAATTTCAGTTTTCTTTTATCACTGAACCTGATATTTTTCTGTCTTTCGTGCTCGTAGAGATTATTTTTAATCACCTTGAATAATGCGATCTTGATTTTAGTTCTGCAACAGATTGTTGACAGTCAGTTCATTGTATCCATTGCACGTCACTAGGTAGTAGTTCGATTAGAAGAAGAGAATAGAAGCTTTCGAAATGTGGTGCTACAGAAGAATGCTGAAGATTAGATGGGTAGATCACATAACTAATGAGGAAGTATTGAATAGGATTGGGGAGAAGAGAAGTTTGTGGCACAACTTGACCAGAAGAAGGGATCGGTAGGTAGGACATGTTCTGAGGAATCAAGAGATCACCAATTTAGTATTGGAGGGCAGCGTGGAGGGTAAAAATCGTACGGGGAGACCAAGAGATGAATACGCTAAGCAGATTCAGAGGGATGTAGGTTGCAGTAGGTACTGGGAGATGAAGAAGCTTGCACAGGATAGAGTAGCATGGAGAACTCCATCAAACCAGTCTCAGGACTGAAGACCACAACAACAACATGACTCATTTCGGGGCTATAAAACGCGTTGTCTACCGCAGTCGCCATTGGTCACTTAAAAGCAGCTGTTGAACAAACCATATCTTATTTCTACTTGTGGCGGACGGTTTCAATATTTCTCCGTGTTACACATATACAATGAGCCGCCAAAGACACTGGTGTGGGTATGTGTACTCAAATACAGAGATATGTAAACTGGCAGAATACGGCGCTGCGGTGGGCAACGCCCGCACGAGGGGTGGGACACAGTATCTTCGAGGCAGCGAAGAAGTGGGGATTTTACCGTTCGGCCATTTCATGAGTGTACCCTGAACATCAGGAATCTTGTAGAACATCCAATCGCCGACATCTCTGCGGCCGGGAGAAGATGCTGCAAGAACGGTTCCAACGACGACTAAAGATACCCGTTCAGCGTGACAGAAGCGCAACGCTTCCGCAAATTGATGCAGATTTCAATGCTGGTTCATCAACAAGTGTCAGCTTGCAAACCGTTCAAGGAAACATCATCGACATCTTTCGGAGCCGAAGACCCACTCGTGTACCATTTTTGACGGCACGATACAAAGCTTTACAGCTCACCTGATCCCATCAACACCACCATTGGGCTGTTGATGACTGGAAACATGTTGCCTGGTGGTACGAGTCTCGTTTCAAATTGTATCCAGCGGGTGGACAAGTACGGGTGTGGAGACAACCTCATTAATCCGTGGAACCCGCATGTCAGCAGGGGAATATCCAAGCTACTGGAGGCTCTGTAATGGTGTGGGGCGTGTGCACTTGGAGTGGTATAGGACACCTGATATGTCTAGACACGACTCTGACAGGTGACACGTACGTAAGCATCGTGTCTGATCACCTGCATCCATTCATGTCCTTTGTGCCATTCCGACGCACTTTGGCAATTCCGGCAGGACAATGCTACACCCCAGACGTTCAGAATTGTTAAGAGTGGCTCCAGGAACACTCTTCTGAGTTTGAACACTTCCACTGGCGGCCAAGCACCCGAGACATGAACAATATTGAGCATATCTGGGATGCCTTACAACGCACTGTTCAGAAAAGATCTCCGCCTCCTCGTATTCTTACGTATTTATGGACAGCCCTGTACGATTCATGGTATCAGTGTCCTCCAACACTACTTCAGACCTTAGTAGAGTCCATACCACGAGGTGTTGCGGCACTCCTGCGTGTTCGCGTGGTTCCTACATGATATAAGGCAGGTGTACAGTTTATTTGGCTCTTCAGTGTATTTTGTGAAGAGACCCGCCGTGTCTGTGAGTCGGCTGTAACTGAATGGAAGGCAGCATCCAGTGAGGCAGCACTATGGCGGCAAGGGACAGACATCAGTTGTCAAGTAGGGTAATTTTTATCGTAGTTGCGAACATAAAATGTTCAGGGTAGTGGTTACTGTAGCGGGATAAAAATGGTACGCGACGTCATAATTACGACAGGGTCTGATAATGGCGTCCACACCGCTGTTCGTGTGCGCATCGTGAAACAGGAAGTTTGACATTTATACGATATTCAAACACATTTTATTTCCAAACGGTACATTGCTAATTTTTTTTTAATCAGAAATGTGCTAGGTCATTTTCGCAACACCCAGAAGGTTGTAATAGGAAATTCGAAATCTTCTGTATAGATTGTTCATATGATAAAACACCTCGCCATTGCTACTAACCAACATTATATTAATCATCCACAGCCGAACTCGAACTCAAAATAACCTCTCCCGCCAAAAAGCTCAGGAGATCAGGTCAAGGATAATAAACTTTAATGATAATTTGAGTTGGTATAATTCTCGTTATTTGAAGATATTTGTGTGTTTGTTAAAATTGTAATAAGTAAAGTTGTAAAATAAAATAACAATAAATGGAAAAGATAAATAAATAAGAATAAAATAAGAAGACATGCTAGGCTAATAGTAGGTTTACTGAATGGGGCAGGATCTCGCGCATAGTCCCTACTTCGAATGTTAATATACAGGGTGATTCAAAAAGAATACCACAACTTTAAAAATGTGTATTTAATGAAAGAAACATAATATAACCTTCTGTTATACATCATTACAAAGAGTATTTAAAAAGGTTTTTAATAACTCAAAAACAAGTTCAGAGATGTTCAATATTGCCCCCTCCAGACACTCTAGCAATATCAACCCGATACTCCAACTCGTTCCACACTCTCTGTAGCATATCAGGCGTAACAGTTTGGATAGCTGCTGTTATTTCTCGTTTCAAATCATCAATGGTGGCTGCAAGAGATGGCCGAAACACCATATCCTTAACATACACCCATAAGAAAAAATCGCAGGGGGTAAGATCAGGGCTTCTGGGAGGCCAG
Organism: Schistocerca cancellata; assembly: GCF_023864275.1. Lineage (NCBI taxonomy): Eukaryota > Metazoa > Arthropoda > Insecta > Orthoptera > Acrididae > Schistocerca > Schistocerca cancellata. The sequence goes on from NC_064632.1 coordinate 567,163,337, forward strand.
TGATGAAGTGCTCTGTCACGGGCTGCCTGGCAGCCGATCCATCGCCTCGGGTAGTTGACGTTCAGGTAGTTATGGACAGATAAGTGCCAATGTGGTGGCGCTCCATCCTGCTGAAATATGAATTGTTGTGCTTCTTGTTCGAGCTGAGGGAACAGCCAATTCTCTAACATCTCCAGATACTGTAGTCCAGTTACAGTAGCACCTTCGAAGAAAAAGGGACCAAAAACTTTATTGGCTGAAATGGCACAGAAAACGTTCACCTTATGCGAGTCACGTTCATACTGAGTTGTTTCCCGCGGATTCTCAGTGCCCCATATACAGACATTGTGACGGTTGACTTTCCCGTTAGTGTGGAAAGTTGCCGTCCAGAACTTTTCCCTTTGCAGAAACACCCATTCTCTGTAAACTGTTTATACCATCGTTTAATACACCACCTATCAGGAGGTTTAACACCATACTTCGTTCAAAATGCACGCTGAACAACTGTCGTCGATTCACTTCTGCCGTACTCAATAACACAAAAAGCTTTCTGTTGAGCGGTCGCCATCTTAGCATCAACTGACGCTGACGCCTAGTCAACAGCGCCTCAAGCGAACAAATGAACAACTAAATGAAACTTTATAGCTCCCTTAATTCGCCGACAGATAGTGCTTAGCTCTGCCTTTTGTCGTTGCAGAGTTTTAAATTCCTAAAGTTGTGGTATTCTATTTGAATCACCCTGTACTATGATTCGTCAGAATTTTGCGTATGAAAAATACAAAACAGCACTTATCAACAGTATGTCGTGACATAAAACCACCATTCGGATACTCACTGAAATGTTGAACATACTCGAACAGGCAGCTAGATGCAGCTACCTCCACGAGCGAAAACGTGGCATAAAAGACTCAGAATGGAATGCTGTGCAGATTATCGAGCATAAGATTGCTGCAGAGTGGGAAGAGGTGAGGGGCAGAAACTTCCCAGTCGGAAGACTGATTGCTGTAGCAAGCGAGGAAAGATAGTGGCAAGCGCTACGGCCCGACCACACTCGCACGGTACCTGCTAATCCATCACCGCCGAGGTGTCTGCAGCCATCCTGACGTAGAGCGCCCTGGTGGGCTCCAAGGATGGACAGTGCGTGGAAGGTTCTGCTTGGTGAGTTTAGTTATCGTCTCTTGCACGCACTGGTCGCCTCCTACAGAAAGAATCAGACGAGCGACAATGGAAGGACCAAAGTCTGTAGTGTAAGAGCAACTTGATACACATACAGGATGGAGATACAGGGTATTTCAAAAATGACCGGTATATTTGAAACGGCAATAAAAACTAAACGAGCAGTGATAGAAATACACCGTTTGTTGCAATATGCTTGGGACAACAGTACATTTTCAGGCGGACAAACTTTCGAAATTACAGTAGTTAGAATTTTCAACTAGAGATGGCGCTGCAAGTGATGTGAAAGACATAGAAGACAACGCACTCTGTGGGTGCGCCATTCTGTACGTCGTCTTTCTGCTGTAAGCGTGTGCTGTTCACAACGTGCAAGTGTGCTGTAGACAACACGGTTTATTCCTTAGAACAGAGGATTTTTCTGGTGTTGGAATTCCACCGCCTAGAACACAGTGTTGTTGCAACAAGACGAAGTTTTCAACGGAGGTTTAATGTAACCAAAGGACCGAAAAGCGATACAATAAAGGATCTGTTTGAGAAATTTCAACGGACTGGGAACGTGACGGATGAACGTGCTGGAAAGGTAGGGCGACCGTGTATGGCAACCACAGAGGGCAACGCGCAGCTAGTGCAGCAGGTGATCGAACAGCGACCTCGGGTTTCTGTTCGCCGTGTTGCAGCTGCGGTGCAAATGAAGCCAACGTCCACGTATCGTCTCATGCGCCAGAGTTTACACCTCTATCCATACAAAATTCAAACGCGGCAACCCCTCAGCGCCGCTACCATTGCTGCACGAGAGACATTCGCTAATGATATAGTGCACATGATTGATGACGGCGATATGCATGTGGGCAGCATTTGGTTTACTGACGAAGCTTATTTTTACCTGGACGGCTTCGTCAATAAACAGTACTGGCGCATATGGGGAACCGAAAAGCCCCATGTTGCAGTCCCATCGTCCCTGCATCCTCAAAAAGTACTGGTCTGGGCCGCCATTTCTTCCAAAGGAATCATTGGCCCATTTTTCAGATCCGAAACGATTACTGCATCACGCTATCTGGACATTCTTCGTGAATTTGTGGCGGTACAAACTGCCTTAGACGACACTGCGAACACCTCGTGGTTTATGCAAGATGGTGCCCGGCCACATCGCACGGCCGACGTCTTTAATTTCCTGAATGAATATTTCGATGATCGTGTGATTGCTTTGGGCTATCCGAAACATACAGGAGGCGGCTTGGATTGGCCTCCCTATTCGCCAGACATGAACCCCTGTGACTTCTTTCTGTGGGGACACTTGAAAGACCAGGTGTACCGCCAGAATCCAGAAACAACTGAACAGCTGAAGCAGTACATCTCATCTGCATGTGAAGCCATTCCGCCAGACACGTTGTCAAAGTTTTCGGGTAATTTCATTCAGAGACTACGCCATATTATTGCTACGCATGGTGGATATGTGGAAAATATCGTACTATAGAGTATCCCAGACCGCAGCGCCATCTGTTGTTGAAAATTGTGACTACTGTAATTTCGAAAGTTTGTCTGCCTGAAAATGTACTGTTGTCCCAAGCATATTGCAACAAACGGTGTATTTCTATCGCTGCTCGTTTAGTTTTTATTGCCGTTTCGAATATACCGGTCATTTTTGAAACACCCTGTAAATGGTGTCACGAAATTTTAACCCTGGATAGCTGATCCTAGTAGGAACCAAAATTACTAATATTGTGCAGGTCGTCAACGCACAATTTTTAAACTACAGGAACTTGGCGCCACGCCCTCCGATTGGCCGCGTGATTGCTCTATTGCTCTGCTGCCGGATGCTCTGGACAACGCATAACCGCGAATGCTTTGGCTGCCGGAGATCACGACGTATCCAAGGCGGCCCGCACGCTCGGTGGTAGCGAACTATCTTTCCGCTCTGGGGGCCTGGGGATGAATCTGCCGGTCTCCCGGCACATCCGTTGTAGTTTCCTGATAAGACGTACCGGGAACAAACCCGTCAGCAGCTGTTAGTTCGCGTTCAGAAAGTCTTTTACAAATTATATTTGCCCTGAAAAGGGCATTTTCTGTGGCTGGGACATTGCTTACTTAAAGCAGGTGCTCAAACTGACGACCCTCTGACGCGATACAAACTTGGTAACGTCGAGCGGTATTTTGTCGAACTCTTTCAAAGATTCCTCGCATTGCCCTGATGTGATTGGCGGCATCTTGAATGCGATTCATTAATTCGTCTTCGCATCTAGGTGGTTCACGTCCGGGTGGGTGAACTAGAACCTTGAAGAATCCCCACGGGAAAGAGTCCGGTTGCGTGAGGTCTGGTGATCGCGGGAGACATGTCCTGCGGGCACCTCCACTAATCATCCGGCCATCGAAGAGTTCGTTTAAGTATCCGGTCACAGCACGACTGTTACGTGCCGGCGCCCCATCAGGCAGCAACCACATCCAGGGTAACATCTTCCAGCAGGCCGGGTATAGTTCGTTTGGAAACAGAAGGTAATTTGCCCCGGTATGTCGAGGAGGTAGACGGACCGGCCCAATCAGATGATCACCCACAATGCCTCTCCAAATGTTGAGCAAAAATCGATTCTGATGTCCGTGGACGGACGTGACGTGAGGATTTCCCCTTGCTCAGTAATGACCGTTTAGAGGGTTGTGAAGGCCATTCTGATGGAAGGTTCACTCGTCGGTAAACAACGCAATGGCGGTGAAGCCAGGATTTCGTGCAACACGTCGCAGATACCACCGGCAAAACAGTATCCTGTGTTAATAGTCCGCCACAGGATTTAGGTCTCGGAGAGGGTGGAAACTAAACGGATGCTGGCCGTCATCCAGTGGAAGACCCTGCAGGAGAGACGCTCAGTAGCTCGGTACGGGCTTTTGTCAAAGTTTCGAGAACTTACCTTCACCGAAGAGTCAAGCAGTATATTCTTCCCTCCTACGTATATCTCGCGAAGAGACTGTTTTGGCGTAGCAAGACAGCCACGCCACTCGGAAGTAGCCGAAAGGCACGCGTTAACCTCACGCAGATGGGCGTGAGCTCTGAAACAGGATACGTAATGAATGCTATAAAGAAAAGTACGTAGCTTCTGGAATACTTAACTTTAATCCATCATTTGTATACAGCATTCTTGATGATACAAGTGAGACTCTCTCCAGAAATGGTTAATGGCGCCTTGCTAGGTCGTAGCCATGGACTTAGCTGAAGGCTATTCTAACTATCTCGCGGCAAATGAGAGAAAGGCTTCGTCAGTGTAGTCGCTAGCAAAGTCGTCCGTACAACTGGGCCGAGTCCTAGGACGTCTCTCTAGACCTGCCGTGTGGTGGCGCTCGGTCTGCAATTACTGACAGTGGCGACACGCGGGTCCGGCATGTACTAATGGACCGCGGCCGATTTAAAGCTACCACCTAGCAAGTGTGGTGTCTGGCGGTGACACCACAGAGACCATGAGGATAAAATCAGAGAGATTAGAGCCCACACAGAGGCATACCGACAATCCTTCTTTCCACGAACAATACGAGACTGGAATAGAAGGGAGAACCGATAGAGGTACTCAAGGTACCCTCCGCCACACACCGTCAGGTGGCTTGCGGAGTATGGATGTAGATGTAGATGTAGATCCCTCAAAACCTCCTACATTATCCGACGAGTGACCCCCATGTCGTGTCCAACCACTCGACTACTTGTCGTAGGTGCTTCGTCGAAGCGCTTGAGAACAGTCTCTTCAAATGCAGCTTCCTGTCGTTTTAGAGGTATTCCAGCAACTCCATGATATCCCGCTAACGAGCCTGTTTCGCCAAGTCGCCGGTGAATTGCTGTAAAGGTTTGCGGGTATGGGTGGTGTCTTGCTGGATACCGTTCCTCATACAACCGTCGAGCTTCATGCACATTATCGTAGGCTAGTCCATAAACAAAAACCATATCTCGGTGTTCTTCAAACAAATACTGTGCCGCCATGCTTACTGTATGACTAAATCGCAGGTGACGTGCGAAGCGAAGCTTACGTGTGAATGCCCCTGGCATCAGGTGAAGTCAAACAGCAAGACCTATTCAACACGTGTGCGTATCACGTTGGGGCTGTATAACAGGACGAGGGACGTTTGTATGTGTGAACCGACAACCATAGCGCTGCCCGTCAACCGACGAACGGCAATAAGGCAATCGCACGGCCAATCGGAGAGTGTGGCGCCAAGTTCCCGTGGTTTAAAAATGGTGCGTTGTCGACCTACACAACAACAGTAATTTTGGCATCAGCTATCCATGGTTAAAATTTCGTGACACCATTTTTCTCCGCCCTGTACATCCGGTGTCTGTTCTTCCGGATACGTCTGAAAGAACAGAAACCACTACTTGAAGAGCGCACGTAGCGCCCAGCATTCTGTCTTGACAACAGTAACGTCTTTAACAATTGGTGGTGATATTCGCCGTCAGCCTCTCCCACGAGTAGTTCCCAAATCGCCACTTAATTCTAATTTCCGAATCATGTTCTTTAACTCCCATGCGGGAAGAGGACCTCTCCGTATTCCTTTAATGAGTCGACATTTGCGAAGAGCAGCAGCGCTAATCCTTTTGTTTTAGTAAAACAGCTCACCTTCTCCAGCTCCGTGTCGACTGTTTGCAACTGTAATGCACACTGGAGCTCGTGTCTCAGCCCTAAGTTGTCGCACAAGTGCCGGCACCTAACGGCAAGTCATGACGCTGACACCAACAATGCAAGTACCGCAGCGCACGGCCTGAAGATTGTTCCTTAAAAGTTGGTAACCTTACGGTGAATAGTTTTCCGCCACACTGGCTCAAGTAGCAAAAGTTTCAATTAACCATCGTGTATTTCGTCATAACTTCACGTTTCGGCTATCAGTTTTACAGTGGCAAGGAAATTTAAATAGAATATGAGGGACTGTATTCAATTTAAGTAACGCCTCATAGTACAAGCAAGAGTATTATTATTGAAATGTGAGCAATGTGGTATTCCAAACCACTACATCATAAGGAATTTACCCACAAAGTGTTCAAGAACGCTACTAAAATCTGAACAATAGTTGTATGAATGAAAAAGTGGATTTTTTTAGGTAGCTTAAGATTCGGGTGTAATGTTGAGAAACTGATTTCTTGCCCAGGTGAATCAAGAATGTCTCGCAGTAAAACGCATGTTATATCCTACTACAGGGCTATTACAAATGATTGAAGCGATTTCATAAATTCACTGTAGCTCCATTCATTGACATATGGTCACGACACACTACAGATACGTAGAAAAACTCATAAAGTTTTGTTCGGCTGAAGCCGCACTTCAGGTTTCTGCCGCCAGAGCGCTCGAGAACGCAGTCAGACAAAATGGCGACAGGAGCCGAAAAAGCGTATGTCGTGCTTGAAATGCACTCACATCAGTCAGTCATAACAGTGCAACGACACTTCAGGATGAAGGTCAACAAAGATCCACCAACTGCTAACTCCATTCGGCGATGGTATGCGCAGTTTAAAGCTTCTGGATGCCTCTGTACGGGGAAATCAACGGGTCGGCCTGCAGTGAGCGAAGAAACGGTTGAACGCGTGCCGGCAAGTTTCACGCGTAGCCCGCGGAAAATTGGCTCATGCCACAACTGGAGACCGACAGCGCCGACTTCACCTTTCAGCAGGATGGTGCCCCACCGCACTTACATCATGATGTTCGGCATCTCTTAAACAGGAGATTGGAAAACCGATGGATCGTTCGTGGTGGAGATCATGATCAGCAATTCATGTCATGTCTCCCGACTTAACCCCATGCGATTTCTTTCTGTGGGGTTATGTGAAAGATTCAGTGTTTAAACCTCCTCTACCAAGAAACGTGCCAGAACTGCGAGCTCGCATCAACGATGGTTTCGAACTCATTGATGGGGACATGCTGCGCCGAGTGTGGGAGGAACTTGATTATCGGCTTGATGTCTGCCGAATTACTAAAGGGGCACATATCGAACATTTGTGAATGCCTAAAAAAACTTTTTGAGTTTTTGTATGTGTGTGCAAAGCATTGTGAAAATATCTCAAATAATAAAGTTATTGTAGAGCTGTGAAATCGCTTCAATCATTTGTAATAACCCTGTACATGTAAAGTCTGGTTAGAGAGAAGAAATTGTTGCGCTAAATTAATGTAAAGGCTTCCCAGCACCATGCTTTGCACGTCCGTGACTCGCAGCACACAAGAGTATGCAGGAAGCAAAATCATGGAAAGTTTACACATCTGCCTTCTCCAGTATGAGCATGTAGGCACAGAGCTGCACTCACGAGATCATGATTCCAGCGCTGAACAGGAACCACAAGTATGTCCCTCCCTTGTCTGTGTTTGCCCTATTCGAACGCTGTCCGTCCGTTAACACACGATGCCGCGCTTTGATGACTTTGTCAGAGACCCTACTTACCAAAAAACGTGCCTCTGAATTGTCGTCACGACTGCCCAAAAACTGTCCTCACTTCAGACGATTACAGGGTATAGAGTATGTCAGCAATGTGCTCGCAAGTTACCAAACATGGCAAACAGTTGTATTTGTGACGGTCGGTGAAATAATAGACCCAAGTGAATCTGCTGTGCGCATGTGTTCTGTGATGCATCTGACAGAGCTGATGTGTTCTGTCATGCTCGTAAGAGCAGCTGCCGAAACTACTACTCAGCGTATATTGCACTCAGCAGAAACAAACTGTCTTCAGTTAAGAAGGTAGCCTTACGTAGATTGAAATAACTTGCAGTTCTGCTCATCTCTTGACTCCTCCGTTACATTTAAGGAACAGGATCTGAAACCGACAGAGTTTCTTTGTGGTACGGCTTAACATCTACATCTACATCCATACTCCGCAAGCCACCTGACGGTGTGTGGCGGATGGTACCCTGAGTACCTCTATCGGTTCTCCCTTCTATTCCAGTCTCGTATTGTTCGTGGAAAGAAGGATTGTCGGTATGCCTCTGTGTGGGCTCTAATCTCTCTGATTTTATCCTAATGGTCTCTTCGCGAGATATACGTAGGAGGGAGCAATATACTGCTTGACTCTTCGGTGAAGGTATGTTCTCGAAACTTTGACAAAAGCCCGTACCGAGCTACTGAGCGTCTCTCCTGCAGAGTCTTCCACTGGAGTTTATCTATCATCTCCGTAACGCATTCGCGATTACTAAATGATCCTGTAACGAAGCGCGCTGCTCTCCGTTGGATCTTCTCTATCCCTTCTGTCAACCCTATCTGGTACGGATCCCACACTGGTGAGCAAATTCAAGCAGTGGGCTAAGAAGTGTACTGTACCCTACTTCCTTTGTTTTCGGAATGCATTTCCTTAGGATTCTTCCAATGAATCTCAGTCTGGCATTCGCTTTACCGACGATCAACTTTATATGATCATTCCATTTTAAATCACTCCTAATGCGTACTCCCAGATAATTCACAGAATTAACTGGTTCCAGTTGCTGACCTGCTATATTGTAGCTAAATGATAATGGATCTCTCTTTCTATGTATTCGCAGCACATTGCACTTGTCTACATTGAGATTCAATTGCCATTCCCTGCACCATGCGTCAATTCGCTGCAGATCCTCCTGCATTTCAGTACAATTTTCCATTGTTACAACCTCTCGATACACCACAGCATCATCTGCAAAAAGCCTCAGTGAACTTCCGATGTTATCCACAAGGTCATTTATGTATATTGTGAACAGCAACGGTGCTACGACACTCCCCTGCGGCACACCTGAAATCACCCTTACTTCGGAAGACCTCTCTCCATTGAGAATGACATGGTGCGTCCTGTTATCTAGGAACTCCTCAACCCAATCACACAATTGGTCTGATAGTACATATGCTCTTACTTTGTTCATTAAACGACTGTGGGGAACTGTATCGAACGCCTTGCGGAAGTCAAGAAACGCGGCATCTACCTGGGAACGCGTGTCTATGGCCCTCTGAGTCTCGTGGACGAATAGCGCGAGCTGAGTTTCACACGATCGTCTTTTTCGAAACCCATGCTGATTCGTACAGAGTAGATTTCTAGTCTCCATAAAAGTCATTATACTCGAACATAATACGTGTTCCAAAATTCTACAACACATCAACGTTAGAGATATAGGTCTATAGTTCTGCAAATCTGTTCGTCGTCCCTTCTTGAAAACGGGGATGACCTGTGCCCTTTTCCAATCGTTTGGAACGCTACGCTCTCCTAGAGACCTACGGTACACCGCCGCAAGAAGGGAGGCAAGTTCCTTCGCGTACTCTGTGTAAAATCGAACTGGTGTCCCATCAAGTCCAGCGGCCTTTCTTCTTATGATCGATTTTAATTGTTTCTCTATCCCTCTGTCATCTATTTCGATATCTGCCATTTTGTCATCTGTGCGACAATCTAGAGAAGGAACTACTGTGCAGTCTTCCTCTGTGAAACAGCTTTGGAAAAAGACATTTAGTATTTCGGCCTTTAGTCTGTCATCCTCTGTTTCAGTACCTATTTGGTCACAGAGTTTTGATCCACCTACCTCTTTGACACATGACAAAAATTTCTTAGGATTTTCTCCCAAGTCAGTACATAGAACTTTACATTCGAATTCATTGAGCGACTCTCGCATAGCACTCCTCACACTACATTTCACTTCGCGTAATTTTTGTTTGTCTGCAAGGTTTTGACTATGTTTATGTTTGCTGTGAAGTTCCCTTTGCTTCCGCAGCAGTTTTCTAACTCGGTTGTTGTACCACGATGGCTCTTTTCCATCTCTTACGATCTTGCTTCGCACATCTAATGCATATTGTACGATGCTTTTGAACTTTGTCCACTGATCCTCAACATTATCTGTACTTGAGACAAAACTTTTGTGACATTCACAGTGGAGTGCATATGACATGATCAACACTAATGGAAAGCTTTCGTTTGCAATTGGTTCACAGAGATACTGAACTACACTACTCTCAGGCAATGGAGCCACTATCCTGAAAGTATAACTGCAACAAATCTTCTTGCGAGGAAACTTGAAGCAGATTTTCCGGCAACGCTTCACATTTCCTGCTGTTGTCAGACACGGACACCAGGAGACAAGCAGTCATGGCCCTGCATACGCAGCTCCACGCAAATCATTTAAAGAAGCCAATACTCAAACAAATATTACCCTGATCGCAATCACTGGACTCTTACTCTGCACTGCATAAGCGCATTCATCGTGCGAATACTGCGTTAACTAACCTTGTATTTCCTTTCATCCAGTTCGAGGACAACACGATTGGCTTGCAGTGTAAGTGTCTAGTACTACAAAATGCCTGTAGATGTTGGGCCAGAAGAGTTCAAGAGGAAATAGACACTGTTCAACACAGAAAATCACACACCGTTTGTGGACAAACGTGATTTCGAAGACCTCCTGATCTAAGATACATATGTCATCAGCATCGGTAATATTCGGCAACTTCCGCCAACGTTCGAGAAGTGTATTAGCGCTCTCACTCGCACACTACGGGCACGTGCGGGCCACGTGGATATACCACGCGGTTGCAGGCCTTCGCTAAATAAACAGTGAATGGTAGACGTCTAAGTCCTGCACAGCGTTGCGCGGTCGTCAGAAAGCTCTCGTTTGTCATGCTAGTGACGAGACGTGTCGCAGTCGAGTCGGACTGCATGTACAGGGCTATTACAAATGATTGAAGCGATTTCATAAATTCACTGTAGCTCCATTCATTGACATACGGTCACGACACACTACAGATACGTAGAAAAACTCGTAAAGTTTTGTTCGGCTGAAGCCGCACTTCAGGTTTCTGCCGTCAGAGCGCTCGAGAGCGCAGTGAGACAAAATGGCGACAGGAGCCGAGAAAGCGTATGTCGTGCTTGAAATGCACTCACATCAGTCAGTCATAACAGTGCAACGACACTTCAGGACGAAGTTCAAGAAAGATCCACCAACCGCTAACTCCATTCGGCGATGGTATGCGCAGTTTAAAGCATCTGGATGCCTCTGTAAGGGGAAATCAATGGGTCGGCCTGCAGTGAGCGAAGAAACGGTTGAACGCGTGCGGGCAAGTTTCACGCGTAGCCCGCGGAAGTCGACGAATAAAGCAAGCAGGGAGCTAAACGTACCACAGCCGACGGTTTGGAAAATCTTACGGAAAAGGCTAAAGCAGAAGCCTTACCGTTTACAATTGCTACAAGCCCTGACACCCGATGACAAAGTCAAACGCTTTGAATTTTCGGCTCGGTTGCAACAGCTCATGGAAGAGGATGCGTTCAGTGCGAAACTTGTTTTCAGTGATGAAGCAACATTTTTTCTTAATGGTGAAGTGAACAGACACAATATGCGAATCTGGGCGGTAGAGAATCCTCACGGATTCGTGCAGCAAATTCGCAATTCACCAAAAGTTAACGTGTTTTGTGCAATCTCACGGTTTAAAGTTTACGGCCCCTTTTTCTTCTGCGAAAAAAACGTTACAGGACACGTGTATCTGGACATGCTGGAAAATTGGCTCATGCCACAACTGGAGACCGACAGCGCCGACTTCATCTTTCAACAGGATGGTGCTCCACCGCACTTCCATCATGATGTTCGGCATTTCTTAAACAGGAGATTGGAAAACCGATGGATCGGTCGTGGTGGAGATCATGATCAGCAATTCATGTCACGGCCTCCACGCTCTCCCGACTTAACCCCATGCGATTTCTTTCTGTGGGGTTATGTGAAAGATTCAGTGTTTAAACCTCCTCTACCAAGAAACGTGCCAGAACTGCGAGCTCGCATCAACGGTGCTTTCGAACTCATTGATGGGGACATGCTGCGCCGAGTGTGGAGGGAACTTGATTATCGGCTTGATGTCTGCCGAATCACTAAAGCGGCACATATCGAACATTTGTGAATGCCTAAAAAAACTTTTTGAGTTTTTGTATGTGTGTGCAAAGCATTGTGAAAATATCTCAAATAATAAAGTTATTGTAGAGCTGGGAAATCGCTTCAATCATTTGTAAAAACCCTGTATTTTGTGGCAAATCATGTACACTGATATGACAAAAGGCATGGCATACCTAATTTTTGGTCGGGCCTGCTTTTTCCCAGCGTAATTTAACAACTCGACGTGGAATGGAATCGACCACCAGTCCTCCAATCTTATCCTGAGGCAGACGCAGCTAGCACAGCTTCGTGAGACACGCGGATTCCACGCGCCTGCACCCACTTGCACACAGGCTGCGAATTTACAGTCAAGCGTCATGAACTTTACTTCACACAAGACAGGCGAAGTTTATGCGGATGACGAATATCGCATACAGATATAAATCACTATTCGTTATTCGCGAAAAACATATGTTATTCGAAACATTATTCGCTTACATTGTAAGTGGGCTGCTTAGGTTTTTTATTTGGTAACACCACGTAGCGCGCTGTATGAAAATCACTGACAGTGTTGTGTGCAGTTTGTGGCTGGTTGGCATTGTTGGAATATTCACTATTGTAGTGTTTAACAGTTGGATGGGAACAGCGCGTAGCGTTGTACAGTTGGAGGTGAGCCGCCAGCAGTGGTGGATGTGGGGGGAGAGATGGCAGAGTTTTGAGAGCGGACGATCTGGACGTGTGTCCGTTCGATAAAGGAAATTTGTAAGACTGGATGTCATGAACTGATGTATATATTATGACTTTTGAACACTATTAAGGTAAATACATTGTTTTTTCTCTATCAAAATCATTCATTTGCTAACAGTAGTTAGTGCCTTCCGTTGTTGGAAACTTCTATTTATCTGGCAGTATTGGCACTCGCTGTATTGCAGTAGTTCGAGTAAAGGAGATTTTTGTGAGGTAAGTGATTCATGAAAGGTATAGGTTATTGTTAGTCAGGGCCATTCTTCTGTAGGGATTATTGAAATTCAGGTTGCGTTGCGCTAAAACATATATATTTCGTGTCAGTTTAGTGTTGATGAGAATAAGTAAAGAGAGAAATGTCTGAGTCCGTTCAGTTTTGCTCAGCTGTTTTAGCTGAGGTTTATCAGCACAGCCACTTATAAATTTTTCTAAGGGGACGTTTCAAAATGCATAAAAACGCTTATTCATCATTTATGAAAAATAAAAAAATTTTGAAATGTCTCGTCAGAAACTTTGATTGACGGAGATCTACTATTGTGACACTAAGGGAAATATGTTCTACACATGTAATGTACTCCTGAAATCGTCTTTATTCATGACTTCGATGTTTGACTTTCAGCTCATAATCTATTTCAGCAAAAATTGAAAATTCGTCAATTCCACTGTAGTTTTCGTCACATAATTAGTTATGATTCCGCTTTAACTTCACTTCTCGAGTCAAATTCCTAATAAGTCTCCTTTTACATCATAATGTCATTCGAAACTTGCGACCCGATTTCTTCCACATTTCTTTGGCTATTAAGTCTGAAGTTTATTATAAGCCTCCCTTGCTTATGGACGATAATAGAGGTGAAAACTTGTTTTCAAACCTACTGCAATAACTGCAGCTGATGTAGAAAGGCGAAAAACGTCTCACATTCGTCTCTCACAACTTTCACGATACGCAGGTTGTAAATGTGCTCCAGTGCTACGAACTCTTCTATATACTCGAACCCAATGTCTCTTCCGAAATGTTTGAATCTCAGTGTTCTACGTAACTGCACACACGGATGTCGGATCGAAATAGTGTTCCATAATATAACCGCAAACTCACTCATAATTAATCAAAAATGGTTCAAATGGCTTTGAGTACTATGGGGCTTAACTTCTGAGGTCATCAGTCCCCTAGAACTTAGAACTATTTAAACCTAACTAACCTAAGGACATCACATAAATCCATGCCCGAGGCAGGATTCGAACCTGCGACCGTAGCGGTCACGCGGATCCAGACTGAAGCGCCTAGAACCGCTCGGCCACCAGCAGCCGGCCATAAGTAATCCTTTGGATGGCTCTCGACGTCCAGCATTATATAAACGTGCTAGGAGACTTTAGATTAAAAGTCTGGTGATGTTAATCGTTAATACCAAGGAGTTCTTGCTTGTTTCACTCATTTTGTAGCACTGCAACCATGAATTGTGTAACTGTGCTGAGGAGTCACTCTTATCTGATAGTGTTAGCGATCTAAGAAAGGTTTTGAAGCTTGAGAGTTTTTATCAGCTGAATTCTCATCGTTGGCTGCTTAGTTACAGGTCTTGCGTCGTGTTGGCAGTGGGAGGGGAGACGTATTGACAGGCGCAGAGACAGATGTAAGGGACCAAGTCGGTTGTGTAATAGGGATGTAACACTCTAGGCACGCCGTCTGCTGCAGCTGCATTGTAGCAGTTGCATAGGGATGCTACGACAGCCACCTGGTTCCGCTCTGCCAACTTGGCTGCCTTCAGCATCCGTGCACCTGCCGAAACATCCAGTCCTTGCTCACATTATTAAAAAAAATCATGATGATTTTCAGCAGCTTTTAGGACTTCAGGGACACAGAATATGTCTACAAATTTATAACCACCTCTTTCTGGTACATTATTTTGTAAAACACAGCACGCATGTATTATGGCAATTGCAAAATTCATCTCGAACATCCACTGGGAGAGGAAAAATTTTCCGTTCTTCATTTATTTGCCAGAGTGCATTCTATAAACCGCATAGGCAGAGAGAGCCTTTTTTTAAAGGTTCTTTTATTGTTTGTTAAACTCCGTCCTCTATAAGGACGCATTAAATTTTAAGATATACCAAAATGCCTCGTCTATGGCCCACAACGGCACTTTTCCGGACAACTTTTAATAAGTTATTTGTAAAACAAGGGAACAAACACCAATTCTGTGCAAGAAGCAAACAAAGAAAACACAATGCCACTGTATGTCATTCGTTATTTAATATACAAATAATTTATTGGTGAACAAATTTGTTTGAATGACCTACTTAATCGAATAATTATCCCTATATCATTATTCGAATAACAGTCACATTTTCTCACCACTATATCGTACGCATCCTTTCTCTTTCTGTATAGTTCATCAAATGTAACGACTCTTACTAGTTCACTTGCTTGCTGTACTCACGAATACTACAGTGTAGCTGAAGTTTTTTAGTTAATTATAAACGAAGTTGACAATTACAGTCTGTTGCCACACTCTCTACTTATATCTTTTTAATTTGTTCTGTTTAAAATGTGTCAGCATGTCAGTGCGATTTTAGAAGTTGACTGAAGGCGAGCATTAATTCATCATCTGTTATTACACGGAAGTACACGGTTCCACAACTGAAACAATGACCTTCAGTAACATTCAATATTCGGTTGTCACTTCAACTTGCGTTGTTCTGTGAAACTACTCGCTGAGTCTCAGACATACAGCGCACACCTTCTCCAAAGAAATCATGCAAAATCGACAGCTGATAATAAATTCTAATTCTACAGGGTGATTCAAAAAGAATACCACAACTTTAGGAATTTATTACTCTGCAACGACAAAAGGCAGAGCTAAGCACTATCTGTCGGCGAATTAAGGGAGCTATAAAGTTTCATTTAGTTGAATATTTGTTCGCTTGAGTCGCTGTTGACTAGGCGTCAGCGTCAGTTGATGCTAAGATGGCGACCGCTCAACAGAAAGCTTTTTGTGTTATTGAGTACGGCAGAAGTGAATCGACGAGAATCCGCGGGAAACAACTCAGTATGAACGTGACTCGCCTAAGGTGAACGTTTTCTGTGCCATTTCAGCCAATAAAGTTTTTGGTCCCTTTTTCTTGGAAGGTGCTACTGTATCTGGACTACAGTATCTGGAGATGTTAGAGAACTGGATGTTCCCTCAGCTCGAACAAGAAGCACAACAATACATATTTCAGCAGGATGGAGCGCCACCATATTGGCACTTATCTGTCCGTAACTACCTGAACGTCAACTACCCAAGGCGATGGATCGGCCGCCAGGCAGCCCGTGACAGAGCACTTCATCACTGGCCTCCAAGAAGCCCTGAACTTACCCCCTGCGATGTTTTCTTATGGGGGTATATTAAGGATATGGTGTTTCGGCCACCTCTCCCAGCCACCATTGATGATTTGAAACGAGAAATAACAGCAGCTATCCAAACTGTTACGCCTGATATGCTACAGAGAGTGTGGAACGAGTTGGAGTATCGGGTTGATATTGCTCGAGTGTCTGGAGGGGGCCATATTGAACATCTCTGAACTTGTTTTTGAGTGAAAAAAAACTTTTTTAAATACTCTTTGTAATGATGTATAACAGAAGGTTATATTATGTTTCTTTCATTAAATACACATTTTTATATTTGTGGTATTCTTTTTGAATCACCCTGTAAATGCATATGACCGCTTGCAGGTACTACGTTGTGTCGAAGCTGTCTGTACAGGTGGCGTCTGTTTCCTTACCCACGTGGTAAGGCCACGCGGCTCTTGCCCGTCCCTCTGTGAGTGAGCGCCGCGTGATACCGAATGAGTTAACTGCCAGCCGCGTGTGTGTGCATAGTATATGATGTAGACGAGCATTATTCACGCGGATTACCCACGCGGCTGCAGTGCACTAAAGGCTGCTGCTCCCCACGAAACAAACAGCAAACGGTTAGCGTTCTTCAGAACAATCCAGCACACAGGAATATGGTAGTACAGTGCCCACTGTAGAATCTCCTGGAAGTACATACCACCATGGTCTTCTTGCTAGGAGGCTGGTGGGAACGTATGATAGATTTCATGGTAGAGCTGCCTCAAAAAAGTGCTTGGTTGCTCACTGTAGGACGAAGACAGTCGAAACTTATTTTGATAGCAATAAAAGATGCATTAATTTCAAAGTGTGAGGAGTCATCTTGCGCTGACTCCAGGCCACCTCCAAAATGGCAGCGAACTGCTAACTATTCGATTTGAACCAGAACCAGCAGCTACGATGGATGATATAGAAACATTCCGACTGAGGAGGTCAAGAACAAATTTTGGCACAGATGGAAAAAATACACTCCAGGAAATTGAAAGAAGAACACCGTGAATTCATTGTCCCAGGAAGGGGAAACTTTATTGACACATTCCTGGGGTCAGATACATCACATGATCACACTGACAGAACCACAGGCACATAGACACAGGCAACAGAGCATGCACAATGTCGGCACTAGTACAGTGTATATCCACCTTTCGCAGCAATGCAGGCTGCTATTCTCCCATGGAGACGATCGTAGAGATGCTGGATGTAGTCCTGTGGAACGGCTTGCCATGCCATTTCCACCTGGCGCCTCAGTTGGACCAGCGTTCGTGCTGGACGTGCAGACCGCGTGAGACGACGCTTCATCCAGTCCCAAACATGCTCAGTGGGGGACAGATCGGGAGATCTTGCTGGCCAGGGTAGTTGACTTACACCTTCTAGAGCACGTTGGGTGGCACGGGATACATGCGGACGTGCATTGTGCTGTTGGAACAGCAAGTTCCCTTGCCGGTCTAGGAATGGTAGAACGATGGGTTCGATGACGGTTTGGATGTACCGTGCACTATTCAGTGTCCCCTCGACGATCACCAGTGGTGTACGGCCAGTGTAGGAGATGCCGGGTGTTGGCCCTGTGTGCCTCGGTCGTATGCAGTCCTGATTGTGGCGCTCACCTGCACGGCGCCAAACACACATACGACCATCATTGGCACCAAGGCAGAAGCGACTCTCATCGCAGAAGACGACACGTCTCCATTCGTCCCTCCATTCACGCCTGTCGCGACACCACTGGAGGCGGGCTGCACGATGTTGGGGCGTGAGCGGAAGACGGCCTAACGGTGTGCGGGACCGTAGCCCAGCTTCATGGGGACGGTTGCGAATGGTCCTCGCCGATACCCCAGGAGCAACAGTGTCCCTAATTTGCTGGGAAGTGGCGGTGCGGTCCCCTACGGCACTGCGTAGGATCCTACGGTCTTGGCGTGCATCCGTGCGTCGCTGCGGTCCGGTCCCAGGTCGACGGGCACGTGCACCTTCCGCCGACCACTGGCGACAACATCGATGTACTGTGGAGACCTCACGCCCCACGTGTTGAGCAATTCGGCGGTACGTCCACCCGGCTTCCCGCATGCCCACTATACGCCCTCGCTCAAAGTCCGTCAACTGCACATACGGTTCACGTCCACGCTGTCGCAGCATGCTACCAGTGTTAAAGACTGCGCTGGAGCTCCGTATGCCACGGCAAACTGGCTGACACTGACGGCGGCGGTGCACAAATGCTGCGCAGCTAGCGCCATTCGACGGCCAACACCGCGGTTCCTGGTGTTTCCGCTGTGCCGTGCGTGTGATCATTGCTTGTACAGACCTCTCGCAGTGTCCGGAGCAAGTATGGTGGGTCTGACACACCGGTGTCAATGTGTTCTTTTTTCCATTTCCAGGAGTGTATCTTGTTTCACTGAGACACAACTATGAGATGAAAGGATACCCACTGAGGAGAGGGTCCAGAGTGGGAAAGGCTGTTCTGGTCCAGGAGGACATCAAACTTTGACATTTGTGGAAGAGATGAGTCGTGGTAAACGCAACTCACGTGAGAGAGAACAAAATCAATTCTCCGGCAGCCCGATGGAATGAAGATCCATGACTGCTTCAGGTCAACCTTGTTGGCGAAGGTGTTGGAGAATGAGAAGAGAAACTTATATCTTTTGCCGTTTTCTTAACAGAGAGTAGACTGCGCAGTTCTCTCCACCAAGTGTGTGTGTGAGTGTGTGTGTGTGTGTGTGTGCGCGCGCGCGAACAGCCTCTGGTTGCAACCCTTGTTCACAGTACGAGCAGCCCTTAGCGGTTCGCCATCTCACAACTGTTCACGACGTCGCCTTTCCGGCTCAGATCTTTTTTAAAACGTGACTTGTAAGTACTGCATCTCTTCCAGTCAGTACACACTTTAATTTTATTAATGTACTTTATACCTAATATGTTTTAGAACAGTTAGTCTAATTCTGAAGACGACGCTCGTAGTAGCGTCGAAAGCAGCTTATTTGTTCCAATGTAATTCTGACACGGTTACTGAACCTTATCAGCTATGTTCAAAGTTTTACCTCTGAATATACGAGGGCTGTTCAGAAAGTAAGCTCCGATTGATCGCGAAATGGGAACCACAGTGAAAATTAGAAATGTTTTATTTCTAACAGTTAGCTACACCATCCAGCTACTTCTCTACGTAGTGGCCGTTCTGACTAAGACATTTGTCGTAGCGTTGTACCAACTTTCTAATACCCTCATCATAAAAGATAGCCGCCAGTGCTTTCCGCCAATTCTCTACGCTGGCCTACAGCTCGTTTTCTGTGCCAAAATGTTGTATTCATAGCCAGCGGTTCATGTGAGCAGAAATGAAACGCAGGGGGAGTCAATTACGGGCTGTATTGTGGGTAGTCAAACATTTCCAATTGAAAACGATGCAGGAGCATCTTCATTGCCCCTTCAGAATGCGGCTGAGAATATTGCCTTGTAGAAGAAACAGCACGACAGTTATGTAATGTTGGCTGTATAGCTTCAGGCGAAATTTCTCACCAGGTCCTCGTACTTGGCGGGAGACACTATTCTCTAGACAACTTTACGCGATCACTGTGAGCTCAGAAATGAGAGGAGTGACGTGATGCTATCTAGGGTCATACTAGAGGCACTGCCCAACACATCTGTGCAAAGCTTTATCGGATTATCATAGACGTTTCCATTTCGCGATCAATCGGAGCTTACTTTCTGAACAGCCCTCGTAGTTTCACGCCCTTTTTCTGATAGAAGAGTAACACACTAACGTTGTTGAAGCTAGCGCCTGCGACGATGTCGCAGGAACAGAGGCGGATTCCAAACACGTGCCTCGCACATAATTCTCATTCAAGTATTTGGTACGTTACGAACACCCGATACAAATTTCTTATGAAGAAGTAATCGATAAAGTTCCTGGTATTCGACAGATTCACGAGATTGCTGAACAGGCAGGCATTTCATACGAATGTATACATAAAGCTATCGGTATTTGGTTCGCTGCGTGTATGTTGATTCAACAGCAGAAGCACGCGCTAATGGATGCCCCAGTGTCGTGTTCTGAAAAGTTGGAATTTTTTACGTTCTGACTGTGGAACTACTGAAGTAACTAAGATGCACTATTAAACTGCAGTGAAAACACTAGACCGAGGAAACTGAAAGTGTGTCGAGAAAATTTAACGCCATTTTTGAATGGTAAATATTGTTTCATCGACGCTGTACTATTACTGATAATAGGATCCACGCACGGAGACCTACTCGCAGGTCGCTGGCACACTGATTAACATGAGTATGGTTCATTGGTGGTTTTCCTCACTCGTTTAGCCAAATACTGGACCGGTCCCCAAATTTCACCTCCAAGGATACGATACACAACAATTCAAACACGGTAACGCAGAGAACAACTTTTACTCGATTCACAGACGGTTGTGGGACACAACATCCGGCAGTTACATTCCCTTGACGGCTGTGGCTTCACGAATGTCATCTGGAACGTTGTTAAATAATAATATTTGTCAAATCCCGAAAAAGCGGACGTTGTACTGGATGGGGTAAAATTTAGAGAAAAGAAGAAGAAAGAACGATGTTCGTTGATAATGTGTGCAAAATAGCTGCTATTGGTAGTAACATCTTGCACAGAGGTTCTGAGATTTATGTTAAGCTTATGTTCGTAGACCCACTTACTTAGAAACTTTTGAACATCTGCTTGACGTACAACGAGGTTTTGAAACGCTGTTTACATCACATGAAGCTGTTGAAGTATTTAGCGGTGTAAATACAATGCCTCATTTCTCAGTTACAGTTGTGTACTTGCTTTTTTTCGCAATATGTCCAGGTCTACGAGAAAAGATGAGAGTCTTGTCAGAACTAGCTGCAGAATAAAGTGCGATTAAACAACAGTTTTGTGGTGATGAACAACATGTTCCACACAAATTTTGGAAAGTGTGGGAAACGAAAAAGATTTAATGTATATTACACTGATAGCCAGCCACTGTTATGGAAGTATTTTGAAATGATCTAACAAAGGTACAGCCACGAACGTGGGTCATAGTATATTCTTCAGTTAGAGCTTCTTGGACACCGGTCAGGTGAATGACCATTCAAACAGAAGGCATTAGTGACCATTTCACAATAAAATTTACGCCAGCGGCAAACGTCAGAAACGTTCCATGATACAAAACATAACAAGCGTTTTCATTTGCGTGGATGCACGTACAGACACCGCTACTACCTGTTAGAAATTAACCGTAGGGCACAGCAAATTGTATTCCGATGTTAAGGCCCTCAAATTATTCACCTCTGTATGAAATTTGACTGACGAGTGAAAAACAACGCCATCTGACCACCATTATCGAACTCTGATGTACAAGGCAAAAGTTCATAGCACAATGAAACATAGCAGTGGGTCCTTTAACACACATTTAGGGAATATAAACTGCTACCAATGTTTTGAACCGCCATAATACAACCTACCGGTGAAAATGTATCTGTCATTCCAGAAGAGACGCGATCCATGCAGACGCAGCAGCGTTCCGTACCTACTAAGAACTAATTACAATAAAATGGCACCGTAAAGTCTCTAAGCAGTATCGTAAAGTTTGCTGCGGTTAGTATTGAAATTGTTTGGCTGACAAACTGCACATAAATAGGAGCATACTATGTCTGCCGAAAGGAGCTTAACACACAGATACGAAAAGTGGAACCTCTTCTTACAGCACAGCAAGCTGGCTTCAGGGAATGAGAAAGTTTTAAATTGCGGACATTAAACTTGACACAGCACATCGAGGATGGCTTCGGGAAATGGCTCGTGACAGGCACTGTATTCATTGACCTCTCTGCGGCTTGCGACACAACAATCAGCTTCTTTTGAGAAAAGTGTATGACGTCACTAAAGACTTCAACTTACTCCAGAACCAGAGATATTTTATGGAATTCCATGGACAAAGAAGCAGATGGAAAACAGAAAATGAGTTACAATTATAAAATTATGAATCGGCGTCTACCCTAAGAGTGAGCCATTGCCTGACACAAGCAGTCATTACACCCTACATTTATTTTCTGCAAATCCTCATTGATTCGTTCACAACTGTACTGTGATACTACTTTCCTGTAGACTAGAGCATCATCGGCAAACAGTCTAATGCCGCTGTCAATACCATCGACCAGATCGTTTACGTAAATCGCAAAAAGCAGTGGCAGCAGACTCTGAGAAGCTCATCTGCGGAATCCAGCACGGTTTTAGGAAACAGCGGCCATGCGAGATGCAACTGGCTCTCTTTGTGGCTGATATACAAGAGGCTCTAGATACCGGTACCCAGGTTGATGCCATATTTCTCGACTTTCGAAAGGCGTTCGACTCGGTTCCGCACTGCCGCTTGCTCCAAAAAGTGCGCGCTTACGGTCTATCCGATGACATATGCGGTTGGATAGAAAGTTTTCTAACAGACAGAGAGTAGTATGTCGTTCTGAATGGGGTGATTCAACAGAAACAAGCGTAACATCAGGTGTGCCCCAGGGCATCGTAATAGGTCCACTGCTTTTTACAGTTCACATAAACGATCTGGACGATGGTACTGACAGTGGCATTAGACTGTTTGCTGATGATGCTGTAGTCTACAGGAAAGTAGTATCACACGAAAGTTGTGAAAGAATCAATGAGGATTGAGGATTTTCAGAAAATAAATGCGTGGTGTAATGACTGGCAGCTATCTCTCAATATTAGTAAGTGTAACCTACTGCGTATAACAAGACGAAAATCCCCATTAATGTATGAGTAAAAAATAAATGCCCAGTCTTTGAAAGCGGTAACATCCGTCAAGTATCTGGGTGTGACTATTCGAAATGATCTCAAATGGTATAATCAGATTACACAAGTAACGGGCAAGGCGAACTCTAGATTGCGGTTCAATGGTAGAATCCTGAAGTGATGTAGTCCTTCAGCAATGGAAATTGCTCACAATACGTTAGTTCGTCCAGTATTATTGTTCGTCTGTATGGGACCCTTACCAGTTGGGTCTCAAGGAAGAAACTGAGAAGGTGCAAAGAAGAGCGGCCAAGATTCGCGACTGGTATATTTAGCCATCGCAAGAACGTTACAAATCTCATAGAAAGTTTGAAGTGGGACACTCTTGCAGATAGACGACGCGCTAAGCGGAAGAGGCTGCTCACTAAATTTCGAAACCCGATCTTCGCCGAGTATATAGAGCATGTTACCACCAACTTTCAAACTACGCAGTGATCACTATTCAAACATAAGGGAAATTAAAACTCGTATTGAGGCGTTCAGATATCGTTTTTCCCTCGCGCGATCCTCGAGTGGAACAGTGTGGTTGGAGGGGGGGGGGGGAATGTAACTTAGGCGCAAATTGTGCCCTCCGCCACACACCGCTCGGTAGCTAGCGGAGTATATATGTAGATGTAGATGAAGGTACCCTGAATTATGTCTATAGGCGCGTTGGTAGTTGTTTGGCGTTGGCGCCTTTCTCCTAGCGTGGACACCGGGTCGAATGTTCGTTGGTTCAGTGACGATTCGTTGTATCTGTAGAAGGGGTCTGTATTTAAGTTTTTCTGGACAGCCACAAGTCGCACTTATTGTTATATGTTATTGACCATTGCGAGCTTTAATTTAACAAATGTAAAATCAGAAACTCTGGCACTTGCAGTTTAAAGTACACTAGTCGACAGTGAAATTAAAGATCGAGAACATTTAATAAAACATACAGAGTGGGATTTGTGGCTGTCCCGAAAAAGTTAATTTCAACAGTCGCCGTTGACCCCACAGCCAATGCCTGCTCCTGCTAAGGGTGATATTTATTGTGTTCAAAAATACTGAAATGCAGAGCGGAATACAGAGAGAGCATGAAGCTGATAGAGTTCTATCGTGAAAGGGAACATTAGAGGGCACCTACGAACTGCGATTAAAAAAACAAATTGAAAAGACAAGACGCTTTGTGAGGAATAACTCACCTATTAGAGAGTGAGACGCACGCCACGAAAAAGAAAATACACTCCTGGAAATTGAAATAAGAACACCGTGAATTCATTGTCCCAGGAAGGGGAAACTTTATTGACACATTCCTGGGGTCAGATACATCACATGATCACACTCACAGAACCACAGGCACATAGACACAGGCAACAGAGCATGCACAATGTCGGCACTAGTACAGTGTATATCCACCTTTCGCAGCAATGCAGGCTGCTATTCTCCCATGGAGACGATCGTAGAGATGCTGGATGTAGTCCTGTGGAACGGCTTGCCATGCCATTTCCACCTGGCGCCTCAGTTGGACCAGCGTTCGTGCTGGACGTGCAGACCGCGTGAGACGACGCTTCATCCAGTCCCAAACATGCTCAATGGGGGACAGATCCGGAGATCTTGCTGGCCAGGGTAGTTGACTTACACCTTCTAGAGCACGTTGGGTGGCACGGGATACATGCGGACGTGCATTGTCCTGTTGGAACAGCAAGTTCCCTTGCCGGTCTAGGAATGGTAGAACGATGGGTTCGATGACGGTTTGGATGTACCGTGCACTATTCAGTGTCCCCTCGACGATCACTAGTGGTGTACGGCCAGTGTAGGAGATCGCTCCCCACACCATGATGCCGGGTGTTGGCCCTGTGTGCCTCGGTCGTATGCAGTCCTGATTGTGGCGCTCACCTGCACGGCGCCAAACACGCATACGACCATCATTGGCACCAAGGCAGAAGCGACTCTCATCGCTGAAGACGACACGTCTCCATTCGTCCCTCCATTCACGCCTGTCGCGACACCACTGGAGGCGGGCTGCACGATGTTGGGGCGTGAGCGGAAGACGGCCTAACGTTGTGCGGGACCGTAGCCCAGCTTCATGGAGACGGTTGCGAATGGTCCTCGCCGATACCCCAGGAGCAACAGTGTCCCTAATTTGCTGGGAAGTGGCGGTGCGGTCCCCTACGGCACTGCGTAGGATCCTACGGTCTTGGCCTGCATCCGTGCGTCGCTGCTGTCCGGTCCCAGGTCGACGGCCACGTGCACCTTCCGCCGTCCACTGGCGACAACATCGATGTACTGTGGAGACCTCACGCCCCACGTGTTGAGCAATTCGGCGGTACGTCCACCCGGCCTCCCGCATGCCCACTATACGCCCTCGCTCAAAGTCCGTCAACTGCACATACGGTTCACGTCCACGCTGTCGCGGCATGCTACCAGTGTTAAAGACTGCGATGGAGCTCCGTATGCCACGGCAAACTGGCTGACACTGACGGCGGCGGTGCACAAATGCTGCGCAGCTAGCGCCATTCGACGGCCAACACCGCGGTTCCTGGTGTGTCCGCTGTGCCGTGCGTGTGACCATTGCTTGTACAGCCCTCTCGCAGTGTCCGGAGCAAGTATGGTGGGTCTGACACACCGGTGTCAATGTGTTCTTTTTTCCATTTCTAGGAGTGTATTATCTTTATTAACATCTTTTCGCTGTGAACGGCAAAGAGGAACAAACAAAATTTGGAGTGACTACTTCATGTGTAGTTCTTGTAAAAGAAGTGCTATCTTTGGAAGTGTTCTGGATTACACAATTCAGTAACAAATGAAATCTGTAGCTTTCACTGGGAAAAAATTATGAAATAGCACACATTCCAATTTGGCTTTAAGGTCTGACATTAATTTTTGGTGTGGATGAGAAGCCGAATGCCAATACATTGGTGACCGGCGTTCGACATAAACCAGTCTACGTCGAATTCAGTCTCTATCGTTCGTTGGCCTTCGTTGACCTAGTGTGTACGTGCCTTATGCTGTTGACTGTGCAATCTCTGCTGAGGCCGACTGATTTGAAAAGGCGTAACAACCTTTCTTAAGGCATTGGACGGACTTCACCACCGGCTATAATGAAATTCGCCTGAAACCGTATCCTGCCGTAACTCGGGCACGTGCATTTCCTCTCAGGCACAAACAAGCAGCGAAAGCCCTTCAAATCAGCTTGTAAGTAACTGCTTGTAACAACACTAACGTTATACTACCGTATATGTAATAAATTTTTGTGTTCTGAATTTCGATAAATTAGTATAATCGATATTCTGGTTTCGTTTCTTTTTTGTTACATGACATTATGTTGAGAAAGCTGTAAACAAATTTCGATGTAAATTTTAATATTTATGTCAAATTTCAAGTAATGTTGTAATCGAAGGGAAGTGTACCTAATGTTGGAAATATTGTAAGATGTGAAAGTTGTAATTGTATGCCTGGTCCATACGTAGGCAATGTATTAGAATGTGTGGAATGTAAAACCTTTGGTGAATACCCTGTCTGTAGGGGAGCAGGAAAAGGTGGAGGTAGGCGAGCGCGGGAAAATTCACACGGGCACGGTACGGCATAACGGGCTCAGCAGTAATAGTCGGAGTTGGGCACCGATCTGAGAAACACGTGCTGGGTCGAGGAGGCTCTCCTGGAAAAAGTGGTTTCGTTGAGCCTCGGATGCGCTGTTTCCGACGTCTATACAGCACGACAATATTCCATAGGCACTAAATGGAAAAGCATTGCGACGCCATGAAGAAGTAAAGTGCCGATATTCCATGAGCCATTGCTGTAATTGCATGTGTGCTTTGTGCCTCGCCATCTCGCCGCCTGCCGACCGCCTCATCGATACGAACAGGTTGAAACTATCAGTACTGTATTCGTGTGGACCAGTGTCACTTTTGCTACATACTGTTCAATAATAACTTAAATTTTACCAGAACTGTCCTATCAATTAATTATCCTCACAACTAACCTAGACAGGGTCCTTTCCACATGTTGTGCCATCCGAGTATCCTAAGATGAAGATTCAGTGTCACTTTTGCTACATACTGTTCAATAATAACTTAAATTTTACCAGAACGTCCTATCAATTAATTATCCTCACAACTAACCTAGACAGGGTCCTTCCCACATGTTGTGCAATCCGAGTATCCTAAGATGAAGATTTAAAGTTTATGTTAATAATAATTACCTGCAGACCTATCACTGTTAAAAGGATATTTAATGAACTTTGTTGTTAATGAATACTGGACGAATAATATAGGTATGACAAAGTTGGAAGATAATGTTGAAATTGGTTTAGTAATGAAGTTTATTTAAACTGAGACAAAAATAACGGTAGTTAAATGAGCAGGAAATAAGACAAAAAAGAGTGATAAATCATATTTTGGAAATCTTGAATGCTTAATTCTTTCAATAATTAAAATTCCAATGCTGTGATCATAACAGTTTCAGGGTCTCCGCCCCCCCTTTCTTTCTTTTCTATTTATTTAAATCCTGATGTGTACTGAACTGCTTTGACCAGCAAAGTTAAAGTCAATATAAAACCTAAATTTATCAGTGTTTTACCCCTCTTAAAACTGACATTGTTTGTGTGTTTCAAAAGTACTGTTTTTAGGGTAACCTATGCCCGATTTCAGTCGGATCAATAGACAAAACGCAGTTTGTAGTAATCATTATAGTGTAATGTTGTGTATTTATAGCTTGTCCTAATTAGTACAGAAAGTGAAAATATTAGTTCAGTAGATTTTTCTGGTTCTAAAATTTACCATTTAATGCAGTATTACTACGTGTTGTTATGCTTGTACGTACATCCACTTGTACAAGAAAAAAACTCACTTAATGCCTAATTAGGCTGGCGACCGTATTATTAATAATTGGTAGCATCTGCTGTGTATGTTTCTTGTCCATCCAAACGTGTAGTTGCACTTTAGACTTGATTGGGGTATCATTGTTGTTACTGAGTGGGTGTAAGTCTGATTTTGCCTCCATTCAGGTACACGCGGTCAACATATTTACCAAAATCCTTTCTTATAAGGTGAAGCCCGTCAACTTACCACAGTACAGGCTTTAAAGAGTTAACGTACGCGAGAGCGGAGACGTTACATGCTCTTGAACACTGTCTGACTCTGAAACATGCGAGCGTGACTGTAGACCGTACACTTACACATGAGAATCATTGACTAAACAGGAAACAGAAAGTGTCTGCCAGAAACGACACCGTGCACAGACTGCCATGTACCACGTGAGAGCATTACATTCGCTGATCAGAAAAGGAGGACCGCTGTCCAGAATATCTTCCCCTGAATCTCACAGGTGTACAATAAGGGGTAGAGGTAGCGTAAAATTTTTTCCTGTAACGAAGCAGGACATTTTGCTCGGGATTGCCTAGTTAGCTCTGGAAAGGATAATGACACATGAAGTTTTTGGAGAAGGTGGAAAGGAGGCCACCTAAGGGATGTATCCAATTAAGTGGAATCAGTACATCCTCCCTGCCTTTCGTTTGCTACCCTTTACCATGAACAGGTCTGTTGATTTTTGGATTCTGGCTGCAATATATCCATGTTTTAATCATGCCTGAAACCTAAAGAATAGTACGATGTGTGAATTTTCCACTTCAAAATTGCTGGATGAACAGCTTTGGAGTGCTAAAGGTCAATCATTACCTTTGTATCGAGGAGCTATGTGTTAATTTGAAGATTCAGCATTTCTTGTGGCCTATTAAAATCTTTGTTGGCAAAAATTTGTCTATTGACGTATTGTTGTGAGTGTGATTTCATTGCCAAAACGGTTTGTGTCTTACACTAATCCAAAACAGTTTCACTTCCAAATTAAATTGTGTAAGGACTATCAAGTATGTAGCCATGGACAACCGTCTTCTGTTAACAGTATCGATTCCAGTGCTTTGCAGTTTGATGTCGAACATTTGGGGGAAGACTAAGCGCAACATTTATAAGTTTAGTAACGCAATTTGTGAATGTTTGGTGGATAACCAACTCGTCGACTAGGTTCTGGTGCGTCACATCCCTCACCGATTATCAGTGCTCAAACGAAGCGACCTAAGAAAAGTTATTGATAGACTGCTTGCAGAGGGTTCGAAACCTGCCTCTGGCTTGGATGTGTGTGATGTCCTTAGGTTAGCTAGGTTTAAGTAGTTCTTAGTTCTGGGGGACTGATGACCTCAGCAGTTAAGTCCCACAGTGCTCAGAACCATTTTCTTTTTTTTGACTGACCCTGGCCAAGATGGCTGCTCACTTATATAGGATCGGACGTCAAACCTCCTGGTTATTTAAGTACGAATCTCATCAGTTAAGGTTACAAACTTTGATACATACATCCCTCGACAGAAATAAGTATACCATCGGAACCGCGCTAGTAAGTACATTTTAGTTACTATGTTACATTAATTTCTAGGATTATTCTATCGCCAGTAAATCAAGTTTTAGTTTTTGCAAAATTTCGCCACTTAGGTCTAATTTGTTTATTTACATCTGTGCTGCAAAGTTTTAACATGGAACTGCATATAGCACTGTTTTTAGACGTAATCTATAGCGATCTACACATTGCGCCGGTCAAAATCTTCATATCTGTATTCATTAATAATGGGCGTCAAATGATAATAATTATTCACAAACAATGAAAACTATTGCAAGTTGCATGTATGGTATAGCTTAACGAGTTTAAAATACGTGTGATGCCACCCAAAATATTATATAGTGCCCTTCTTTACGTCATAAATTTCTATTGAATTTTATAAACAATTTCCCCTCGAACTTTGTTTATTGCTCTTTACGGGCTTAATTATTTACGAATTTTAACATATGACTGTGGCACTCAATCCGCTATGACGAGACATTTTTAATGAGGGCTCGCTCATCCTTGCAAGTTGTTATTTTTTCTATTTTTATTAATCATTCAGTATTCGTGATGTTAGCCGGCCGGGGTGGCCGAGCAGTTCTAGACACTACAGTCTGAAACTGAGAGACTGCTATGGTCGCAGGTTCGAATCCTGCCTCGTGCATGGGTGTGTGTGATGTCCTTAGGTTAGTTAATTTTTAAGTAGTTCTAAGTTTTAGGAGACTGATGACTTCTGAAGTTAAGTCCCATAGTGCTCAGAGCCATTTGAACCATTCGTGATATTAACCGATTTTGAGGTTACTATAACTGCTGCGTCTCGTGACTTGAAATAAAGATCGATCTTTCAGAAGGTGCATATTGCTGACCACAATCCACTGCCGCATCGCTCTTCACCGTAAGTTACATAGTTTTCGCGTAATGCGCCCAAAACCAAACAATGCCCCAAGCTGCACGCCATGTGGCGACAGAGGCGTCCAACCGACCGTTGCAAATCTCGTGCGGGCGAGCCACGCGCTTCCGCGAATCACGCACCATGTAGCGCGCTCGCTCTCCACAAAGCAATGTTTGCGTACTAGACCTACTCATCTAGTAATGGGGGTTTGTACCGTCACACCCTTTCAACCAACGCTACGAGAGACGGGTATTTCAGTGGTCGGGTACCAAGTAGTAAACTTTTGATGCGTTGCAGCATGCTCTTTGCAATGCCCTGGTGCTAGCGATTCCAGAATTTCTGGGTCACTTTATTTTTCAGACTGATGTCTCTAATTAGGTTGTTGCTGCCGTCCTGTTACAAGAATTATGGTGGTCATTAGTCGGGCAAACATGCCTCTCTCAGTGAAGAGGTTAAATGCAACGTGGAAGAGTTGGAAGCATTGGTAGTTTTACTTGGTCTGGAGAAATTTAAGTTCTATTTCAGCATATACGTTTTTTTTCTGGGAATAGACAGTCAAGCACTAGTCTGGGTACTGGCTAGACCCCATAAAACTGGGCAGTTCGAGTTTCAATTTCCCAGTTTCCCAGTTTGTTGTTAAGGGGCTCCGGAAAGGCTCAAAATCGTGAAAAGTTCAATTTTTACTTTTTTGCGTTTTCTGAATCTGCAGACTATTACCTTTTAATAGATATATAATTTATTCAATTCCGAAGACTACAACTATTTTTAAATTTTTTTTGAAATGTGTTCTACATGGGCGTGACCCACTGTGGCGCTGTTAAACTGCTGTCAAATGGTGTTATTATTAACGTCCGTGTTCATCAGGTACATTTTAGTGATGTGAGATAAAGTATGTGTTGTGGTTAACCTGTGATGGTTCAATATATATCGCTGGTGTGACTGTCGATTGTTTCATGTTTATTTACTCTGTCGTTATCTCGAAAATATTCGTAATTAATTCTGTTTCTTGAGTCTCTGTTTTGTTGAAGTATAATAATGAGTAAAAGTAAAGTTATTAGAAATCCTCTGAAGGCTTTTAAGAAAAGGAGAAATGTTGGAAAGCCAAAGGTATTTAGAAATATGGGAATGAAGATAGGTTCTAACATGGTACAAGCGATGCTTGCTTTAGACAAGGAACGCCTTCGGGCTGCAGACAGGACTGTAAAGAGTCTAGAAATACAAGCAAGAGTAAACAGGAGGAGGAACGAGAGGAAGCTGGAGGAGGAGGTTGCAGAGGATGAAGATAATCCATCCTATCGACCTGGAATGCACTAAAAAGTTAATCCAATCTTTGTCACTCGATTCCCAAAACTTTTATTTTCTCATACTAATTACATGTTTTCTAAGGATCTTCCAAACATATTTGTTTCAAACTTTCAGTAAATGTTACACAGTACCTTCTGCATAATTTAACACAGCCTTTTTCCAAAAAACTGTATATTTTTGAATATGTAAATAAAAAATTGCAAAAAAACGTTGTGAATTTTCATTACAATTGAAAAAAATCATCTTTAATAACTGAACTAAAATTTTGTAAAATCCCTGTGTTAAGTTGTAGCCCATATTCCAATAAATAATCTGTAAAATGTTCAACTTCCTACCTCAAATACTTTGTGAGGAAAGATGTAATTTATAAGCGTTATTTTAACATTGCGAGTATAGGGCGTTCCGGAGCCCCTTAAGGACATAAAGGGTTCTGAAAATCAACTGGCCGCTGCGCTCCATTGTATGTCTAATGGGATTCGTGAGTCTGCTTAGATCATACAATCAGGTCATAATCTTCGGCGTGGTCCAACTTTACTGAGAAACCAACACTTCTCAGGCATTGGAAGGAAAAGCAGGAGTGGTATAATGAGCTCAAGAGTACTGAGGAACAGCTCATTAGTGGGAAGCGAGTCGATGGGCATCATCATTACGTAGACCTTCTATGTTATTGTACCCGTTGTGATAGGAAGTTAAGAGTTTTTCTGCCCAAAGCGTTCATACTGGCTGTGTTTACATGCCTTCATTATTCCTTGTGTGTGGGTGATTTGAGTATTTTTAAGACCATAATGAAGATTAAAGAGCACATCATTTGGTCATGTCCTGACTCGGATGTTAGGTTACGTCTAGAACTACATCTATATGGATACTCTGCAAATAACACTTAAGTGCCTGGCAGAGGAATCATCGAACCACCTTGACACTAATTCTGTATTAGATATGGGCAAACTAAAACACGTAACTGTTTCGAAACAAATGAAACAGTACGATGTCATTAATGTTTCGATACGCTGTCTCGAAACAGCGAAACAGTTTGTGTTTTGTAATCTAATAAATCTACACATTTTATCATCTTGAATGTCTACTGTATAAGTATGTCCATACAAACACAAATGAGGTTCGAGAGCGCTAATCATGTCGCAGAAAGTATGAAACTATCACTTAGGCGTCTTGGCAGTTTCGTATTTCCTGCAGCAAATGCTCTGCTTTCGTGTCGTGTGACTTTCATACTTTTCAATTGGCTGAGGACAGCCACAGCTGAAGACAGAAGAACCACCACGAACGGAACTGGAGGTGGGAGCAAACTGCAGAAACAACGGATATGCTACTGGGATTCCCACATTCCGTTAGTATGGGTAATATACCCATCCTGCTAATTTCCATGCGCACAAAGGGAATCATTGTGGATAATAGGCACAGTGACTATAGACTCACAAATAACGCCAAATAATTCGAATAAACAACAAAATATAACAGAAAAAAATTTTGTCTTTCAAGGTGTTTCGAACCGTTACTATAAATTCACCATGCCTCCCAGCCCCTCCTGTTCACCATTACACTATCAGCGACATGTCAAACAGATTGCTTGCAATTATACCTACATCAAATTTATGTATATGTCTAATAACTGTCACTCTACGCCTTTTTTTATTCAAAATGTTGTAGGCTTACATGTGTTCCTTAATATGGTTACTGTACATGAACAGAGAAGCGTATGTTATAAAAAAGTTTAATTTAACTGAATAATTTTCACATTTTTATTACTTCGAATGTGAATAGTATGCGTTGTTTTATTGTTTGGTTAGTGTTTATAAAGCAGATGTTACGCCATTTCGGAATAGGGCAGTTAGCTAGAAACGAAGCTTTATTTTCGGATGTCTTATGCTTCATGCTATTGCTTGTCAAAAAGATTTCGACACTCTTGAAAGTGTTTCATGAAGTGGTATGTTGTGTTTCAGTACCTGTGCCGAGAACGAATCTCGTCCGACACACAGCGGAATGAAACATCAGTGTTTCGATACAATTAGTCCGTTCCAAGCACAGGTGGACTGAAACAGCCTTATTTTGAAAAAACGATACAGTTTCTGTGTCTGGCTCGAGATCGAATCTCGTCCGGTTATCCGAGACAGGGACGGAATGAAACACCACTGTTTCGAAACAGTGAACCACAGCCGTTCCGAAACACTGAAACAGTTCCACGTATCGATACACTGTATCGTAACATAGGAACAGTGGCCAAGTCGATTCTCTATTATTCCACTCTCGAACAGCGCGCAGAAAATACGAACACCTCTGTCTTTCCGCGCGAGCTCTGATTTCCATTATTTTATTATGATAATCTTTTCTCCTCATGTTACTCGGATTCAGTATGAGAGATTGCGGGGCACTCTCACTTCTTATTCGGTGTTATGCCGCTTCATGTCCTCATTTGTCTTGAGTCGGCCATCTAAACATTTGACATATTCCGTCACGAATAGTCGTGGCACGGAGTCGAATTGGTTTGGCAGACCAACAAACGGGTCCACCTGCACAATGAAATCCATCGGAGTTTCAGGGGCTCATAGGGAAGTACCTGCGTTCCGAATCAACCGAACGTGAGACCACGTATTTGCATTCTCCGGGCGCGCGTCATTAACAACAGATTGCGGCAGTCCATGACTTCAGTCGCCGAACGCATCGTGGCGTGCCGCCTGATCAGGAGAAGGTTGAAGTATTCGCTGCTACGGCGTATGTCTCAGACAGTTGTTCCACAGCATCCTGTTCTGTCGAACCATTTTTTTTTTAAATAGTTTAGATGCTTGATTTTGGGGTAGTTTTTGTGCCATACCCCGGATTCACGTGTATGACGTCAGATAGAGCTATAGACCTATATCTCTAACGTCAATCAGTTGTAGAATTTTGGAACACGTATTGTGTTCGAGTATAATGACTTTTCTGGAGACTAGAAATCTACTCTGTAGGAATCAGCATGGGTTTCAAAAAAGACGGTCATGTGAAACCCAGCTCGCGCTATTCGTCCACGAGACTCAGAGGGCCATAGACACGGATTCACAGGTAGATGCCGTGTTTCTTGACTTCCGCAAGGCGTTCGATACAGTTCCCCACAGTCGTTTAATGAACAAAGTAAGAGCATATGGACTATCAGACCAATTGTGTGATTGGATTGAAGAGTTCCTAGATAACAGGACGCAGCATGTCATTCTCAATGGAAAGAAGTCTTCCGAAGTAAGAGTCATTTCAGGTGTGCCGCAGGGGAGTGTCATAGGACCGTTGCTATACATAAATGACCTGGTGGATGACATCGGAAGTTCACTGAGGCTTTTTGCAGATGATGCTGTGGTGTATCGAGAGGTTGTAACAATGGAAAATTGTACTGAAATGCAGGAGCATCTGCAGCGAATTGACGCATGGTGCAGGGAATGGCAATTGAATCTCAATGTAGACAAGTGTAATACGCTGCGAATACACAGAAAGATAGATCCTTTATCATTTAGCTACAAAATAGCTGGTCAGCAACTGGAAGCAGTTAATACCATAAATTATCTAGGAGTACGCATTAGGAGTGATTTAAAATGGAATGATCATATAATGTTGATCGTCGGTGAAGCAGATGCCAGACTGAGATTCATTGGAAGAATCCTAAGGTAATGCAATCCGAAAACAAAGGAAGTAGGTTACAGTACGCTTGTTCGCCCACTGCTTGAATACTGCTCAGCAGTGTGGGATCCGTACCAGGTAGGGTTGATAGGAGATATAGAGAAGATCCAACGGAGAGCAGCGCGCTTCGTTACGGGATCATTTAGTAATCGCGAAAGCGTTACGGAGATGACAGATAAACTCCAGTGGAAGACTCTGCAAGAGAGACGCTCAGTAGATCGGTACGGGCTTTTGTCAAAGTTTCGAGAACATACCTTCACCGAAGAGTCAAGCAGTGTATTGCTCCCTCCTACGTATATCTCGCGAAGAGACCATGAGGATAAAATCAGAGAGATTAGAGCCCACACAGAGGCATACCGACAATCCTTCTTTCCACGAACAATACGAGACTGGAATAGAAGGGAGAACCGATAGAGGTACTCAAGGTACCCTCCGCCACACACCGTCAGGTGGCTTGCGGAGTATGGATGTAGATGTAGATGTAGATGTAGAGCGATTATTGATCTGATTAGTGCCGCGTGTCGATCCCCAGCTAATCACTTTGTCCACCATAGACCCCATATTAGTGAAAGCGTTTGTGAAATGAAAATGTTTGTGTGACCCTTCTGTAGTCATTTTTTTTGTCTTGTGATGTTAAGAAAGAATAAATCTACTGTCATTTAGATCACAATATCTTCCTGTGTTCTGATTAACATTACCTAGCCATTTTTATTAAAGTCCAGATTCTAAAAGAGAGTAGCAAGTTTGCAATTGGCGAATCGCTGCCAGGATCTTGGTCCTTGGCACTTCTGTGATGCTTTCAGTATGCGTACTTGCCTAACAGGTCCACATTATTATGAAATAAAAAAATATAAATTAAAAAAATATAGGGTCATTTGTTTATCGATTTCCCGTCGTTGTTAACGGCATTGTCGTATTATTTTTGTGGTTTTTGCTATTGTATTTGCTTTTTATTTGGTTGTTTCTGATTCCGAATCTCTTGTAGTATTGTCATAGTCTCGGACTACATACTGCTGCGCAATTTATTTTGTTTTTTGAAGTCATTGTATTGTACTGCGTATATCTCGTGAGTTAGATATTACTTTTGTCCACGTGTTGCACGGATATTTAAAGTTCGTTGTTGATAGAGAATCTGAATGATAACGAGAAGTAGGGTTAGACAAGTAGACTGGGGGCGGGAAAATAATGCTGTGTCATGGAAGAAGAGCGCAATGAAACGGTTGAGGCACAGTTTGAAAGTAGGGAGGCGCTGCTGTTGAACGGTGTTAGCAACAACGATGGCATGCAACAACGAACTCACAGGGCTTTTCTTGAGGGGACAGACAGTGTCAGATCGGGCATGATAGAAGTTGTGTGCGTACCACTACATATCGATGCAGATGTGCTTATTAGAAATCCGGACAGATAACACAGGGCGGTATTAGAACGCAATGATGCGGATACAACACCACATGTATGAGTTCGGACGATCACTATACTGAGGAAAAGGAAGAATACTTCAGTCTGGTGGAATTTTTAATGGGAATGGAGAAGAAACTTGATAGACTAAAGGGAATGGAGGCTGGACTAAAAGGAATGGAGGAAGAGGTTAATGGACTAAAAGGATAGGAGGAGAAAGTTAGTGAGACGAGGACAGACAAAAAATATCGGTGTTCAGGTAAATCAGATGCGAGAGGAACACGCGTCATGGGCAAGTAAGCTCCAAGAAAACCTACGTAAAGTAAACACCAAAACAATGAAAGTTTTAAAGATTGCACATGATGCTAAGAAGACAGTTGCAGACTTCGCAAAAAAAAAATGGTTCAAATGGCTCTGAGCACTGCGGGACTTAACATCTGTGGTCATCAGTCACCTAGAACGTAGAACTACCTAAACCTAACTAACCTAAGGACATCACACACATCCATGCCCGAGGCAGGATTCGAACCTGCGACCGTAGCGGTCACGCGCTTCCGGACTGAAGCGACTAGAACCGCACGGCCACACCGGCCGGCCCAGATTTCGCAAGACGAGCAGCAGCTGAATTATCGAAAGCGAGTAAACTCATAGGATTACAAGGACTAGACGCGGTGACCAATTTGACCAAAAAGGTTGAAAGCGTGGAAAAGCTTCAAAATGACGTGGAGCAGCGCATCGACACAAAGATACGTGAAGCCACGGAGTTTCATTCGACAGCGGACATGGTCAAATTAGAATCTGAGCTGCGCAAATTAGGGATTGGTTCGGAGGTAACAACTGCAACCCCAGTGAGCGAGACTGAAGAGGTACGGAATCTTCTTCAAATCGCAACAGGAAGCGATCAACAGACGTATGAAGAACAAACTGGAGGAGCCGCTAAGGAAACAAATTCAAATGCGGCCAGGCGTGAACGCAACAGAACCGGAAACATTCAGTTGGGACGGATAACTGCATACCGTTAGCAGCAAGCAGAGGACATGGTGGGATGAACGTCGTATTTTCTCGAAGCAGTGGAGGGAGCACAAATGAGGTGTGTCGAACGAGGACATCCAAAGGTCCGAAGTTGTCGATGAAGCGATATTTGATTTTCAACACGTAAGAAGTGTTGAAAAGTCCGGAAATTCGAAATTTTCCGAGATGAGGGTAATGTTACCCACCCACGCACTTGGATATGACAATTTTACCTCTCTTTACCTGCAAATTGGCCTTTAAAATACAAATTATACTTTATTTGTAGACACTTGGAATGGTCAGGTGCGGAGAAAATGCGCGGAATATCAGCAAACGTGTAGACGTTACCAGGAGTTGAAGGACAGCTTCCTAAATATCTACTGGTCCAAGGAACCTCAAGAGCGCATAAAATAAGAGATGATTGTTGGCAAACATTTCGAGAGTTCAGGCAACAAAAGCCCAGTTATATTCCTTGATGCAATGACTGACAAGATGCTCTATCAGTGAAATCATTCGTCCTTGTTACTACAAACTTCCGTCAGCATACCAACAAGTATTAGCTGGCAGGTGTAATGTGGAGATCAGTACTTTCCGTAACACACTAAACGAATTAGGGTACGCATTTCGAGCAGAGAACACAGGGGAAAGTTTGACAGATACGTCGCAGGCCGTAAGTCGCATCCACAATATAATCATTACATTAAGTGGAACGGAAATGTACGGAATGGAATGCCTTAAGGAAACCTTTCACGGTCGAGAAATTTCGGGAGTAATGAAGTTGAAGAACGGTGAGACTGCAATTGGAACCGCAATGATTATGTGCTAGTCAACAGAGGCTGGCGTGGAAGGAGGAATGAAGTGTACGGACCACAAAACAACAGATGGCGAAACCATGGTTCAAAATGGCTCTGAGCACTATGAGACTTAATTTCTGAGGTCATCAGTCTCCTAGAACTTAGAACTACTTAAACCTAACTAACCTAAGGACATCACACACATCCATGCCCGTGGCAGGATTCGAACCTGCGACCGTAGCGGTCACGCGGTAGCAGACTGTAGCGCCTAGAACCACTCGGCCACCCCGGCCCGCGCGAAACCATGGCTCTGGTTTCAATAACAATAGAAGATGGACGCAAATGACCAACGGAGGAAACGGAACTAGAACAGCTGTTAGCATGAGTGACATAAAAGTAGATATTTTGGGTGTTGCGAAACAAATCACTTAAGAAAGGCAAGTCTTCCGGTCCAGATGGTATACCAACCAGGTTCATTTCAGAGTGTGCAGACACAGTAGCGCCTTTGTTAGCAATCAACCGCTCACTTGACGAAAGGTCTGTTCCTAAAGACTGGAAAGTAGTACAGGTCACACCAATATTCAAGAAAGGAAATACGATTGACCCATTGAGTTACAGACCCATATCACTGACCTCAATTTGCAGTAGGATTTCGGATCATATACTGTAATCGAACATTATGAATCACCTTGAAGAAAATGACTTATTGATACACAACCAACACGGATTCAGAACATATCGTTCTTGTGCAACACAGCTAGCTCTTTATTGCCATGAAGTAATGAGTGCTTTCGAGAAGGGATCTCAGATCTATTCCACATTCCTAGATTTTAAGAATTCATTTGATACCGTTCCTCATAAGCGACTATTAATCAAATTGCGTGCATATGCAGTATCTTCACAGTTGTGTCACTGGAATCGTGATTTCCTCGCAGAGAGGTCACAGTTCGTAGGGATAGGCAGTAAATCATCGAGCAGAAGTGATATCTGGCGCTCCGCAAGGTAGTGTCATAGGCTTTTGCTGTTCCTGATTTAGCCGAGCGGTTCTAGTCGCTTCAGTCTGGAACCGCGCGTCCGCTAAGGTAGCAGGTTCGAATCCTGCCTCGGGCATGGTTATGTTATGTCCTTAGGTTAGTTATGTTTAAGTAGTTCTAAGTTCTACGGGACTGATGACCTCAGATGTTGTCCCATTGAGCTCAGAGCCATTTTTTTGGTTCCTGATTAACATAAATGATCTAGGTGACAATCTGAGCAGCCCCCTTAGGTTGTTTGCAGATCATACTGTAATTTACCGTCTAGTAAAATCATCAGAAGATCAATTCCAATTAAAAAACGAGCTAGAGAGAGTTTCTGTATGGTGCGAAATGTGGCAATTGGCACTAAAGAAAGAAAAGTGCGAGGTAATCCAAATTGGTACTAAAAGAAATCCGACACATTTTTGGTATACGATAAATCGGACAAATCTAAGGGTTGTCAATTCGACTAAATACCTAGGAATTACAATTAATAGCAACTTAAATTGGCAAGACCACATAGATAATATTGTGGGGAAGGCGAAACAAAGACTGCGCTTTGTTGGCAGAACACTTAGAAGATGCTACAAATCCACTAAAGAGACAGCCTACATTACACTTGTCCTTCCTCTGCTGGAATACTGCTGCGCGGTGTTGGATCCTTAACAGGTAGGTTTGGCGGAGGACATCGAAAAAGTGCAAAGAAGGGCAGCCCGTTTCGTGTCATCGTGCAATTGGCGTGAGAGTGTCACTGATATGATACGCGAGTCGGGGTGACAGTCACTGCACCAAAGGCTATTTACGAAGTTTCAAGCACTAACTTTATCTTCCGAATGCGAAAATATTTTGTTGACACCCGCCTCCGTAGGGAGAAATGATCATAATATAGTAAGAGAAATTAGAGCTCTAACATAAAGATTTAGGAGTTCCTTTTTCCCACTCGCCATTTGAGAGTGGAATGGTAGAGAAGTATTATGAAAATGGTTCGATGAACCCTCTGCCAGGCACTTAAGTGTGAATTGCAGAGTAACCATGTAGATGTAGATGTAAATGAATGGACCTCAGGTCGAGGAAATTGAGATTCGGGGACCAAACCCGGGACGAGGGTCGTGAGGAAATGACAACGAACGCCACCGACCTTCTGAACAAGCCACAGACAGTTCAGTGGTCGATGACAGCCGAGCATAAGCATAGTAGCATAAGTTTTGCTTAGTTATAATAGTTTTAAACACAACAATCATTTATTTGGATTTTTTTGTAATCCCACCATGGTAATTAGCATAGGAATTTCTACGATTATTGGTAGTCGTAAGAGTTGGTATTGTTAGAATTTTACTGTACAAGTATTTCTTCATAACATGTAACAAGTTTATAGATGTTCAGTTGTTCATCCCAGACCTAAATAAATTACAGTTGTCGAGAGTAGAAATGTGTCGATTTCACAACAGAAGCTTTGTTGTTTATTTGAGTGCGCCGCGCGGTTTCTGGGCACTGCAGTCATGGACTGTGCGGCGGGTCCCGGCGGAGGTTCGAGTCCTCCCTCGGGCATGGGTGTGTGTGTTTGTCCTTAGGATAATTTAGGTTAAGGGGCTCCGGAAAGACTCAAAATCATGAAAAGTTCAATTTTTACTTTTTTGCGTTTTCTGAATCTGCAGACTATAACCTTTTAATAGATATATATTTTATTCAATTCCGAAGACTACAACTACTTTTAAATTTTTTTTGAAATGTGTTCTACATGGGCGTGACCCACTGTGGCGCTGTTAAACTGCTGTCAAATGGTGTTATTATTAACTTCCGTGTTCATCAGGTACATAATGGAGGTGATAAAACCTATTTTCAGAGACTTAGCAGCACCTGAACTGTTGAAAAAGTGTATTCACGGAAAAACTCAAAACCCCCAATGAAAGTGTAAATAGTGTTATATGGTCGAGAATCCCCAAGACTGTATTTGTTGGAATAGAAACACTTCACTTTGGTGTGTATGATGCTGTTGCGACTTTCAATGATGGCAACATTGTAAGGTGCAAGGTATTTAGAAATATG
This sequence comes from Schistocerca cancellata, assembly GCF_023864275.1. Lineage (NCBI taxonomy): Eukaryota > Metazoa > Arthropoda > Insecta > Orthoptera > Acrididae > Schistocerca > Schistocerca cancellata. The sequence goes on from NC_064632.1 coordinate 567,204,614, forward strand.
GGAATGAAGATAGGTTCTAACATGGTACGAGCGATGCTTGCTTTAGACAAGGAACGCCTTCGGGCTGCAGACAGGGCTGTAAAGAGTCTAGAAATACAAGCAAGAGTAAACAGGAGGAGGAACAAGAGGAAGCTGGAGGAGGAGCTTGCAGAGGATGAAGATAATCCATCCTATGGACCTGGAATGCACTAAAAAGTTAATCCAATCTTTGTCGCTCGATTCCCAAAACTTTTATTTTCTCATACTAATTACATGTTTTCTAAGGATCTTCCAAACATATTTGTTTCTGACTTTCAGTAAATGTTACACAGTACCTTCTCCATAATTTAACACAGCCTTTTCCAAAAAACTGTATATTTTTGAATATATAAATAAAAAATTGCAAAAAAATGTTGTGAATTTTCATTACAATTGAAAAAAAATCATCTTTAATAACTGAACTAAAATTTCGTAAAATCCGTGTGTTACGTTGTAGCCCATATTCCAATAAATAATCTGTAAAAAGTTCAACTTCCTACCTCAAATACTTCGTGAGGAAAGATGTAATTTATAAGCGTTATTTTAACATTGCAAGTATAGGGCGTTCCGGAGCCCCTTAAGTATGGTGTATTGTGTCTCACTGTTTAGAGGCGCAAAACGCGTGGGTGTTTTCAGCTCGTTATTAAATGCAAATAAGTAGGAGACCGAGTTGATAGGAGCTGAAGGAGTCCAGGTTGCAATAATATGCGGTACGGCACACTGTTAGAGAGAACGATTATTATTCAAGAAACACACAGTGCAATGAAATTGCTTCTCTTCAGTAGTTCGTAGGACTGCAGCAGCGGTTATGGACTGTCAATCTCGTAACATGGAATACCATGAACTAATACAACACATTCTCAGGGTCTAAGCCTGATGGGCTCTCCCCAGAGAATCAATGCAAATATTACAGAACTGGCTGAAGGCAGGCCGATTATGAAAGTGCGTCTGCCTAGGTAGAAATCTAGCTAAGAAGTGGACGAGGCACACTCCAGTCCCGTCGAGCTGCACAGCCCGCTAGAGTGCAGACGACGGGCTGCCAACCTTGTGTTGGTGCGGCGTTGTAGTAGTATCTGTGGCAGTGATACTACAGTGTGTAAGCTTAGGGACTCATGACCTTAGCAGTTAACTCTCATAAGATTTCACACCCATTTGAATATTTTTTATTTGAGTGCTATTTCGCTCGAGTTAATATGTTCTCATTGGAGTTTTGCAGTTTGCATGAAACAACAGAAACACGTCTCACAACAACGTTAGAATTTTATATCGTCGAGTCCGAAACAAGTGCAGGAGTATTGGGCACGGGATTTTTCTCGTAACATCTTAGAGTTCAGCTAGAACCATATTGCTTCTGTTTATTGTGCGTGCATCGCAGTACAAGCCCTTGTACGATCCGGTACATAATTCGTAGTATAGTGTGTGAGAGGGGAGTCGCTGAGATTAGTTTGCGAGATCCATGGAGGTATTTTGCATGATGGTCGTGTATTGTCAGCGCGAGAGGCGTGATAACTTTCTTGTGTGTTTCGCCGTGGTTTGTGACCAGGGCCCAGTGCAATGTGTCCTCGCTGTGGGCTGATTATTGTCATCACCAGTGGCGCGATGTATTTGTGGATTTTTTGTCTATAGATGTCGCCTTTGGTGCGATGTTTGTCGCGAATGGGATATTATGAGTGTGGTTGCACAGATGAGCTATCGAGTCCTACGTGATTGTTGTTCACGGTGGTTATTCGCCTGCGGTTTTCGCATGTGGTTTTCCGCACTATTGTGCAACGATTTTGTGTGGGTTTTGCGAGTAGTTAGTGTGCGCCTGAGTGGTAGATCTTGGGCGATATTTTGCAATACGTGATGAGAGCACAGAATGTGTGAGTCACTTTGGTATGTTTTTGCCGAGTGAACAAGGCACACCATCAATTTGTGAGAAAGAGAACAACAGAAGTTATGCAGCCATGTCTTCGCCATATCCTTTCTTTCAGGAGTGCTAGTTCTGCAAGGTTCACAGAAGAGCTTCTGTAAACTTTGGAACGTAGGAGACGAGGTACTTGCAGATGTAAAGCTGTGAGGACGTGTCGTGTGTCGTGCTTGCGTTGCAGTTGGTAGAGCACTTGCCTGCGAAAGGCAGTGATCCCGGTTTCGAGCCTCGGTCCGGCACACAGTTTTAATCTGCCAGGAAGATTCAGAAGATACGCAGCTTTGCAAACAACTGTCGATAATATCTTGTAGTTTTTATTTCTTTTCCAGGTGCTGAAGACAATTTTGTGTCAGTTTCAGCAAAAAGTGTGTATTGCATTCACGTTTCATCCCACTTAGAACAGCGAGGAGACTGGCCAAGATTGAAGGCATACACCACCGTTAATGCCACCTTAAAGACAACCAAATGGGATTTTGGTCAACATTTTTGGAAATAGTGATCGATAGAGTATTATTTTTTTAACTTACGTTCAGTCTTGATGACAACACGTATGTCTCAATAACATAGATGACCGATTTCGGTCATATTTACATAACCATCTTCAGACCAGTGAATTAATTTTAGAAAATACTAGAGACTTTAACGTTCCCTGGGAGCACACACACTATTAATAAAATGAAATGACATTTAATTGTACTGTGTACGCCTATGAAGCAATTCGTATGTACTGTAATTGTTTAACAAAAAAATTTTTTTTCATTTTGTATAAAGGACATTCGTCATTATTGTAATATTTTCTGTAATAATATTCTCGATGTATTTATGATTATAATATTTCTATACTCATAATGTAATTATGAAATATGTTAAATCTGCGATAAAAAAATGTAAAATATAGCCACAGAGGAAAATAATGTTGTAGGATTACAAAGAGATGTTAATGGTCAGCAATAATATAAATAGCACCGCATGGTGGGCGTTCTTTGTCGTCTTCCTCGAGAGCTGAGAGAGAGAGGAACCTGTGACGTAGCATTTTATGAATGAATAGACTTCTTTTGTCTATATCTACCTTTAGCCGCCATTAGAGGAGAAATTTCAAAGTAATGTAAGTTTAATTATTGTTGTGGTCTAAATACATTATAATTTATCAAAATCGTGTATTACTAATGGAAATTAGCTTGCCCATGTCATCTATAATATTTCTTTAAAGAATTTTCAGCATTTTTACCGATTATCGTTGGTGTTGCTAGGGCTGTGCCGCGACCGAACGATTTGCAGCGGCGGCACATTTAAAAAGTTGTTCCGATAAAAAAAAATTAAACAAACCCGTAAATCGGGAGCAGATAAAATTAGCAGTGAATTATGAAATATTTTTCTTTTACAGCGATCCTGAGGCTGACGGAATTTATTACTGGTTTTACATTTGTGCATTCATAGGCGGATAATTAACGTTGAAGTTGTTGATCTGTTGGTTCTTTCAATTTCTAAAGCAAATAACTTAAACGTATAGTGAAGTGTGTTTTGTCAATGATAATTAAACGTTCAGGTCGGCTTGGGATTATTTAACCATTTTATGCTAACAGAGACAGTCTTGTGTTCCATAGCTAACGCCGAGAAAGAGTTCAGTAAATATTTAAAAAAAAACCACTGCATTTAGAATATGTGTGCCAAGGCCGAAATGCGTAAAAAAAATTTAATTTATACAATTTTCAAATAAACGTTATTTATCAATATATATATATATATATATATATATATATATATATATATATATATCATTAAATTGGCGCCCAATAATTATAATGTATATATATATATATATATATATATATATATATATATATATATATATACACATATACATTATATATATATATATATATATATATATTTCATTAAATTGGCGCCCAATAATTATAATGTATATATATATATATATATATATATATATATATATATATACATTTTTTATTTCATTAAATTGGCGCCCAATAACGCGGGGCACGAATAAGCAGTGGCCACAAAATACCCATGAGACAATTAGGGAATTATTGTAGTCGAACTTCGTTGGAGAACAATTAATAATTTTTTCATGTATTGTATGTATTGCCTAACCAATATTGTGTGGTAATACCTGTATATGATTTTTTGCATGAGAACACTATATACCCAGAGGCAAGCTGAAGAAGAGAGTTCATTATATCAAAAAATTAATTACCTACCACAATACCTGGGGGCAGCTGCACCCAAGATAGATCACCAAAAGGTAAAGCTACAGTGTAGTTGTCCTGTGGGTAGTAAAGTAGCCTCAGTGCGGTGTTCTCGGATCATTAGTGGTGTGCTTGTTGTTAAAGTTCTTCTTTTTATGACAGGACGTTTGAGTAGTTAGTCATCGTAGTATATAATAAGTGTGTTTCAACTAATGACCATTTCTTGTGTGACTATGTCAGTGAAACCTGAGTGTTAGGATCTTTAGTTCAGATTTTGTTTCTTTAGTTGACTATGGTTAGATTGCGTAGTCAGAAAAATATAAACATGGATAATGAACAACAGTTAGCAAGCAGTGATACCGAGTTAGAAAGTGGGGCACAAAGTAATGTTAGTGGAGTAGTTCTGGAAGTAAAATGTGAGAATCTGGGGGCAGAAGGGCAAGATATGTTGCCACTGCCAGCCAGTGATTCAGTTGAAAGTAGAAATACTGTGCCACCTACACGCACTAGACACGGACCAGAGAGTGGTGAGGTGTCAGAATTGCAATCATTAAGAGCTATGTTCGAGCGCATGATCAATTTCCAAGCTACGTTTGTGCATGAACTAGCAACGCGTGACCAGAGATTGATAGCTGAATTTGCACGTATGCAAGCAGAACGCGATAGAGAACGTGATGCTATGCATGCAGAACGAGAAACTGAACGTGATGCTAAACAAGCAGAGCGTGATCAATACCAGCATGAGAGAGACTTGCAGTTAATGCAATCTTTGGAAGCTATGCAAAGTGAGATTGTTAGTTTGAGACAAAACTATGAAACCATACCCAAAGCGGTGCAAGAACTGAGCGAAAGAGTAGATAACTTCCAGGTGGCTAACGCCAGTATCGTAGGTGAAATCAGTGTACTGGCTAACAGGATGGAAAAATTAGAAATTGACACAAGTCAAGCAATAGAGCAGAAAATGTCCGAACAGGCGAGCAGAATTGAAAACGAATTTACAAAAAAAAAAAAATATACGAGAAGGTGCACTCTGCGATTGAGGCCAAGGACTTGGGCTCGGGTGCGGAAGTGCAGGACCTCCGCTGTGGCAGCGGAATGTCAACTTCGTTGGAGAACAATTAATAATTTTTTCATGTATTGTATGTATTGCCTAACCAATATTGTGTGGTAATACCTGTATATGATTTTTTGCATGAGAACATTATATACCCAGAGGCAAGCTGAAGAAGAGAGTTCATTATATCAAAAAATTAATTACCTACCACAATACCTGAGGGCAGCTGCACCCAAGATAGATCACCAAAAGGTAAAGCTACAGTGTAGTTGTCCTGTGGGTAGTAAAGTAGCCTCAGTGCGGTGTTCTCGGATCATTAGTGGTGTGCTTGTTGTTAAAGTTCTTTTTTTTATAACAGGACGTTTGAATAGTTAGTCATCGTAGTATATAATAAGTGTGTTTCAACTAATGACCATTTCTTGTGTGAAACCTGAGTGTTAGGATCTTTAGTTCAGATTTTGTTTCTTTAGTTGACTATGGTTAGATTGCGTAGTCAGAAAAATATAAACATGGATAATGAACAACAGTTAGCAAGCAGTGATACCGAGTTAGAAAGTGGGGCACAAAGTAATGTTAGTGGCGTAGTTCTGGAAGTACAATGTGAGAATCTGGGGGCAGAAGGGCAAGAAATGTTGCCACTGCCAGCCAGTGATTCAGTTGAAAGTAGAAATACTGTGCCACCTACAAGCACTAGACACGGACCAGAGTGTGGTGAGGTGTCAGAATTGCAATCATTAAGAGCTATGTTCGAGCGCATGATCAATTTCCAAGCTACGTTTGTGCATGAACAAGCAAAGCGTGACCAGAGATTGATAGCTGAATTTGCACGTATGCAAGCAGAACGCGATAGAGAACGTGATGCTATGCATGCAGAACGAGAAACTGAACGTGATGCTAAACAAGCAGAGCGTGATCGATGCCATGAGAGAGACATGCAGTTAACGCAATCTTTGGAAGCTATGCAAAGTGAGATTGTTAGTTTGAGACAAAACTATGAAACCATACCCAAAGCGGTGCAAGAACTGAGCGAAAGAGTAGATAACTTCCAGGTGGCTAACGCCAGTATCGTAGGTGAAATCAGTGTACAGGCTAACAGGATGGAAAAATTAGAAATTGACACAAGTCAAGCAATAGAGCAGAAAATGTCCGAACAGGCGAGCAGAATTGAAAACGAATTTACAAAAAAAAAAAAAAAAAAAAAAAAAAAATAGACGAGAAGGTGCACTCCGCGATTGAGGCCAAGGACTTGGGCTCGGGTGCGGAAGTGCAGGACCTCCGCTGTGGCAGCGGAATGTCAACCATCGTCTTGCGGAGCTGGAAAGCAGCTTGTTGCACGCTAGCCAACAATGATAGGCATATAAATACAGCAGTGAAAAATTGCGACTGCGAGACAGAACAGGCAACCAATGTTAGCAAAACAAACAAATGTCACTCCAAAATAGTGATTGAAGAAAGACTGATTAAAAACCGAAAGTTTCAGATCTTTACAACGGAGAAGAAATCTGTTCACCCTGTAGTATTTATCAACGGATTTAGAAACATTTTGCCTAGCGTTTGGAGTCATACACAGAAAATACAGTTCGTTATGTCTTACAAGGAGATGCTGCATTACGGCAACCGAAGCAGCTGACAGTTGCGACACATATGAGCAATTTGAAAAGGCATTCTTGGCCAAATATTGGTCAACGTGTATTCAGGAGAGATTACGGAATGGGGTATATAATCCAGAGCCGTATTCTCCACGATTAGGCAATTTGCGAAAATATTTTTAGAAATACATTAATAAGACCCGTTACTGGGACGAGCAGATTTCATCCCGGGATTTGATCAGACTTTTGAAATCACACTTGCCGATCACGTAAAGGAAACACGTACCGGAGAACGACATGGATCATTTCTTGTCTGTTCTGGACTCAATTGATCTGATTCAGGAGGATGTTAAGGCAGCCTCTGAACAGGCTAGAAGTAACGGAAACGGTTACAGAAATGGTCGAAATAAGACGCCTCCACCAAATAATGGAAACGGTGGAGGTAACCATAGGAGACAAGATTATGTACAAAACGGGAATAGAGGTAGAGACCGGAACGGCAATAGTCCGCCGGTGAATAATGACCGGAAAAGGAGGTTCGATGACCGATATGAAACAGGCCCACCAAGCAATAGTAGATGGAAAAATTCCAGGGGGCCGTGGAACACCAATACCTATAACGATGCAAACCGAACTTGGCCACAGAACCAGAGGCCCAGTCCGGACCGGCAAAACAGTGAAAGATATGACAATAACCGACCGCCACCACAATATGCGCCAATTGCGCAACCGTGGCGGCCGACGCAACACAACTTACACATAGTGGAGGTCAGCGACACAGAGCAGCCACACCCATCCACCAGTAATAATCCAACAAACTAGATTCAGCCGAGATACGCTCTCCATCGTCGGCTGAGGTTTGGAGTGAGAGCAGCCCGACACAGAACAAAATATCGGAAATCTGTATCCTCAGGTATAATGACGGGGTACAGATGGGACATGAATTAATAACCGAACCACCTACGTGCATGAATGAGCACAAAGACAAAGTACAAGCGATAATAGAGAATAAAATTAACAATATGATGTGCAAGCAATCGTAAATACAGGTGCTACTGTCAGCGTCATGAGTATGGCCTTATTCAGAGTACTGGGGAAAGAAAAGCGTATGCTGACTTTTACTGTGAACAATTGCAAAGTCACTGGAGCCATCAGTGCACAGCGACAAATAATTAAACTCCAAGTGCGGGTAGAGATGTATATAGGGGGAGAAGCCATAGCGTGCTCGTTCCTGGTAGTAAACGGTTTAAAGGTAGCCTGCCTTTTTGGGGGTAGATTTTTTGAGAGAAAGGGACGCAGTAATCGACCTTTGCGGGGAAAATTAAGTTTGATGAACACGGGTAGGAGGATAGAATTGTCCATGCTTAGATCTGAAGAGGTACCTGCGCCTAATTGTAATGCTATTATCATAAAATGTAGAAATCAGTGGATACTACATATAGACAATCATTCTCTAGGACAAAATCTCTATTATCCAGACTTACAAAGTGATCGATTAAAAGCAAAGGAGGACGCACTTGTGAATAAAGTATCACAGTCCGAAAATTTGAACTCAATGCAACAGCAGGATTTGGTACAGTTATTATATGCAGCTCTACTGTATGATTAAATGATGATGGCGTCCTCTTGGGTAAAATATTCCGGAGGTAAAATAGTCCCCCATTCGGATCTCCGGGCGGGGACTACTCAGGAGGACGTCGTTATCAGGAGAAAGAAAACTGGCGTTCTACGGATCGGAGCGTGGAATGTCAGATCCCTTAATCGGGCAGGTAGGTTAGAAAATTTAAAAAGGGAAATGGATGGTTACAGTTAGATATAGTGGAAATTAGTGAAGTTCGGTGGCAGGAGTAACAAGACTTTTGGTCAGGTGATTACAGGGTTATAAATACAAAATCAAATAGGGGTAATGCAGGAGTAGGTTTAATAATGAATAAAAAAATAGGAGTGCGGGTTAGCTACTACAAACAGCATAGTGAACGCATTATTGTGGCCAAGATAGACACAAAGCCCATGCCTACTACAGTAGTACAAGTTTATATGCCAACTACCTCTGCAGATGATGAAGAAATAGATGAAATGTATGACGAGATAAAAGAAATTATTCAGGTAGTGAAGGGAGACGAAATTTTAATAGTCATGGGTGACTGGAATTCGTCAGTAGGAAAAGGGAGAGAAGGAAACATAGTAGGTGAAATGGATTGGGGGGAAGGAATGAAAGAGGAAGCCGCCTTGTAGAATTTAGCACAGATCATAACTTAATATAGCCAACACTTGTTTCAAGAATCATAAAAGAAGGTTGTATACCCGGAAGAGTCCTGGAGATACTAAAAGGTATCAGACAGATTATATAATGGTAAGACAGAGATTTAGGAACCAGGTTTTAAATTGTAAGACATTTCCTGGGGCAGATGTGGATTCTGACCACAATCTATTGGTTATGAACTGCAGATTGAAACTGAAGAAACTGCAAAAAGGTTGGAATTTAAGGAGATGGAACATGGATAAACTGAAAGAACCAGAGGTTGTAGAGAGTTTCAGGGAGAGCATAAGGGAACAATTGACAGGAATGGGGGAAAGAAATACAGTAGAAGAAGAATGGGTAGCTTTGAGGGATGAAGTAGTGAAGGCAGCAGAGGATCAAGTAGGTACAAAGACGAAGGCTAATAGAAATCCTTGGGTACCAGAAGAAATATTGAATTTAATTGATGAAAGGAGAAAATATAAAAATGCAGTAAATGAAGCAGGCAAAAAGGAATAAAAACGTCTCAAAAATGATATCGATAGGAAGTGCAAAATGGCTAAGCAGGGATGGCTAGATGACAAATGTAAGGATGTAGAGGCTTGTCTCACTAGGGGTAAGATAGATACTGCCTACAGGAAAATTAAAGAGACCTTTGGAGAGAAGAGAACCACTTGTATGAATATCAAGAGCTCAGATGGCAACCCAGTTCTAAGCAAAGAAGGGAAGGCAGAAAGGTGGAAGGAGTATATAGAGGGTTTATACAAGGGCGATGTACTTGAGGACAATATTATGGAAATGGAAGTGGATGTAGATGAAGACGAAATGGGAGATAAGATACTGCGTGAAGAGTTTGACAGAGCACTGAATGACCTGAGTCGAAACAAGGCCCCGGGAGTAGACAACATTGCATTTGAACTACTGATGGCCTCGGGAGAGCCAGTCATGACAAAACTCTACCATCTGGTGAGCACGATGTATGAGACAGGCTAAATACCCTCAGACTTCAAGAAGAATATAATAATTCCAATCCCAAAGAAAGCAGGTGTTGACAGATGTGAAAATTATCGAACTATCAGTTTAATAAGTCACAGCTGCAAAATACTAACGCGAATTCTTTACAGACGAATGGAAAAACTGGTAGAAGCCGACCTCGGGGAAGATCAGTTTGGATTCCGTAGAAATGTTGGAACACGTGAGGCAATACTTACCTTACGACTTATCTTAGAAGAAAGATTAAGAAAAGGCAAACCTACGTTTCTAGCATTTGTAGACTTAGAGAAAGCTTTTGACAATGTTAACTGGAATACTCTCTTTCAAATTTTGAAGGTGGCAGGGGTAAAATACAGGGAGCGAAAGGCTATTTACAGTTTGTACAGAAACCAGATGGCAGTTATAAGAGTCGAGGGGCATGAAAGGGAAGCAGTGGTTGGGAAAGGAGTAAGGCAGGGTTGTAGCCTCTCCCCGATGTTATTCAATCTGTGTATTGAGCAAGCAGTAAAGGAAACAAAAGAAAAATTCGGAGTAGGTATTAAAATTCATGGAGAAGAAGTAAAAACTTTGAGGTTCGCCGATGACATTGTAATTCTGTCAGAGACAGCAAAGGACTTGGAAGAGCAGTTGAACGGAATGGACAGTGTCTTGAAAGGAGGATATAAGATGAACATCAACAAAAGCAAAACGAGGATAATGGAATGTAGTCAAATTAAGTCGGGTGATGCTGAGGGAATTAGATTAGGAAATGAGACACTTAAAGTAGTAAAGGAGTTGTGCTATTTAGGGAGTAAAATAACTGATGATGGTCGAAGTAGAGAGGATATAAAATGTAGACTGGCAATGGCAAGGAAAGCGTTTCTCAAGAAGAGGAATTTGTTAACATCGAGTATAGATTTAAGTGTCAGGAAGTCGTTTCTGAAAGTATTTGTATGGAGTGTAGCCATGTATGGAAGTGAAACATGGACGATAACTAGTTTGGACAAGAAGAGAATAGAAGCTTTCGAAATGTGGTGCTACAGAAGAATGCTGAAGATAAGGTGGGTAGATCACGTAACTAATGAGGAGGTATTGAATAGGATTGGGGAGAAGAGAAGTTTGTGGCACAACTTGACTAGAAGAAGGGATCGGTTGGTAGGACATGTTTTGCGGCATCAAGGGATCACAAATTTAGCATTGGAGGGCAGTGTGGAGGGTAAAAATCGTAGAGGGAGACCAAGAGATGAATACACTAAGCAGATTCAGAAGGATGTAGGTTGCAGTAGATACTGGGAGATGAAGAAGCTTGCACTGGATAGAGTAGCATGGAGAGCTGCATCAAACCAGTCTCAGGACTGAAGACCACAACAACAATTATCTGACTATGCAGATGTATTTTCAGAACCACCAGGACTTGTTAAGGGATATCAATACAATATCGAGGTGAAGCCTCACAAAACCTACTGTCGAGCCTCATACTCCATCCCTTGGTCCAAGAAGGAAATGGTAGCTGTCTCTTAGCAGATCCCCACTCAGGGAGAGTACGGGGACTGTATCCGCGTAAGGATGTGAAAATATTCCTACAGTAAATGACGAATAGTCCTATGTCTTATGTGTAAAAAGATACACCATTCTTTTGGAAATGAATGAACATTAATGATGTGTGATCTGTAGAGATAATGTACTAGTGTAGAAGTATTTAGCTATAAGAATATGATTGACTTCCTCTTTTGTTTATGATTATTTGTGTTACGTCTTCTTTTTAATTAGTGTTAGCTTAAACATGCTCTAAATGTCTGCACAGATAACCTGATTAATGCAATTATTTGTAGTGTTAAATTGTGACAGAGATCAGTCAGGAGGAACATTTTAGTAGTGATTAGTTTGTGTACTGCATAATATTCTATGTGTGTGTCAAACTTGAAATATTTCTTGATACCGTCTTTTCTATATATATATATATATATATATATATATATATATATATATATATATATATATATATATATATATATATGTGTGTGTGTGTGTGTGTGTGTGTGTGTGTGTGTGTGTGTGTAGCTGTCAGAGTGACAGATTCGAACCCAGAATAATATCAATAATATGAGATCCTGAGAACTTTATTTTCAAACCAGTATTATCAAAGAGAGTAATGCACCCAGTAGTGACCTGAGGGCACCATGGGAGGCAAACTTATTGCAAATTTAAGTAATGTAAAGTTACGCACAAAGAAGCTTCAATTGAAGCATGTGCAGATCGAATCAGTAAAAAGAGCTAGCCTGATATAGTCCAAGTCAATTTTAGCCTACAGAGACTACATTGTAGTTACGTAGGACCTTGCAAGTAAAGTGAGACATAATTTCAAAGGATTTATTGAACAATATACCTGAATCCGGCTGGAATGCACAAATAAAATCTACTCGAACATAAATATAGATGATTTTAGGGCAAACTAATACGAAAATTTAATATTTGTTACCATGTACGCAATTATCACACACCTTGGTAAAGAGCGAACAAAGAAGTTACGAATGTGCTGTTACAAAACATTGCACAACAGACATTGTAACTGAAAAAAAAACCTTAAACAAAAGTGCAGTATTGTGTGGCAGAGACAGACAGTGACTGTTAAAACTGCAGCAATACGTCACAAGGTTGTTCAGAACAAGCAATAAGAAACTGTATCATCGCCGTGTGTGCAAGTGGACAAGGAACTAACACGACAGGAACAGTGAGCCGATAACAGAAGGTGGACCAAGCTAGTGTCAAACTATAACTCTTTGTGTGTCAAGGGACGCCAGGAAAGCGCATTGACTACAAAGATACATTTTGTTCTAAGCTGAAAACTTGCGTGTGACTAATGACAAGTCATGACATGGTGAAAAACTATTGTGTGCCCATAAAACGCGTTACTGTGACAACGGAACATTGTGCAAACCAGACTAGTGTAGGCCTACTGAATATTAACTGCCAATAATTGTGTGTGTTCTTTCCCACAGCAGGAAAAATGCCCATAAGGATAGTACACTGTTTGTGAACTTGTTGCATGTTAGCTGGAGCACTGCAAGAAGATGTCACACGGGCGAGCTGATATACAACGAGCATCCCGCTACTTCAGCCATGCAGCGGCCGCAGCAGCCCGTAGCAACACGCCTCTCCGCGCCGTAGCTGTCAACACCGGGGGCGGTGACCTACACGGAGCCTACACGCCGCGCCGAGCGCCATTCAACAATCATTTCGCACCGCTCACCAACTACAGCATTATTGACATATTCCAAAATATTTACACAAACTGCATAACATGTCAATGAACTCGATTTTTGACAAACATTGAACACTTATTATGTATACCCGTAAATTGACGAGAGAAAATGAACACTAACAAGTGTAGGAGATGGATTTTTAACACGTAGGTAGTGAGAACATTATGAAAAGTGACGTTGTACTAAATGATTTCAAAAAACTAAGTGATATAACCTAGGACAAGTGACCTTGCAGTATATCGCAAAAATGATAATTACGAGTTGTTAAACACACACAACAAACTTTCGTTGAACTGTATGTGACTGTGATATTATGTAACCGTTGATGACCAACTGCTAAATCATTTCAAAAGAATAACTGTTAAAGAGACAAGATTAATCATGAACCAACTGGGATGGCTGGCCTCCGGCACAGTTTTGCCCAGGTTTCCTGTCTGCCTTTGCCGAAATGGGGGAGCCATGAACATATATAACCCTGGGACTAATTAAAAGAGCCATTCCATAAAAAAAAAACAGAATTGTAAAGAACGTTACTGGCACCATTGTGTCAAAGTATAGAAACTCTTTGCCAAATGCTGCCAGGGGGCAATGTAACGTTCCCTGGCAGCACACACCGACCGAGCGAGGTGGCGCAGTGGTTAGCACACTGGACTCGCATTCGGGAGGACGACGGTTCAATCCCGTCTCCGGCCATCCTGATTTAGGTTTTCCGTGATTTCCCTAAATCGCTTCAGGCAAATGCCGCGATGGTTCCTTTGAAAGGGCACGGCCGATTTCCTTCCCCATCCTTCCCTCACCCGAGCTTGCGCTCCGTCTCTAATGACCTCGTTGTCGACGGGACGTTAAACACTAATCTCCTCCTCCTCCTCCAGCACACACCATATTAATAAAATGAAATGACATTTAATTGTACTGTGTATGCCTATGAAGCAATTCGTATGAACTGTAATTGTTTAACAAAAAAATATTATTTAATTTTGTATAAAGGACATTCGTTATTATTGTAATATTATCTGTAATAATATTCTCGATGTATTTATGATTGTAATATTTGTATACTCATAATGTAATTACGAAATATGTTAATATCTGCGATAAAAAAAAATGTAAAATACAGCCACAGAGGGAAATAATGTTGTAGGAATACAAAGCTATGTTAATGGCCAGCAATAATATAAATAGCACCGCATGGTGTGCGTCTTCCTCGAGAGCTGAGAGAGAGAGGAACCTGTGACGTAGCATTTTATGAATGGGTAGACTTCTTTTGTCTATATCTACCTTTAGCCGCCATTAGAGGAGAAATTACAAAGTAACGTAAGTTTAATTACTGTTGTGGTCTAAATACATTGTAATTTATCAAAATTGTGTATTACTAATGTAAATAAGCTTGCCCATGTCATCTATAATATTTCTTTAAAGAATTTTCAGCATTTTTACCGATTATCGTTGGTGTTGCTGGGCACACATTTAGAAAATGTGTGCCAAGGCCGAAATACGTAAAAAAAGATTTAATTTATACAATTTTCAAATAAATGTTATTAATCAGTTAGTATGAATTTATCAGCATGAGAGGGTTGCTAAGGTTCACGTAATTTTAAATGTGCTTAATTCGGTCTAAATGAATTTTTATTACCACACGTAAATAAGGGGTTCTACAACAAAGTTCGTAATGACAGAGCAAATAACAAAAAATATTTAAATCCATTAACATTATTAATTTTTTTAAATAATATATATATATATATATATATATATATATATATATATATATATATATATATATATATATATATATATATATATTATTTTTATTTCATTAAAAGACCAATCTTCAAATAGAATGAAAACTGTCTAATGATGACAAAATTTTAATAAGTTAAAAAGAAACTTATTATACCCATGGCTTCCTTGGAGGATGGTAGGCAGAGCTCTCCTCAACTGCTACGAAGTCAACTGATAGTTATGAGTGCTGAGAATGAGCTTAAATATGCAGAGGCTCCACCTACTTCCTCTCACATTACTTCACAACTGCCAATCAGCGCTCATAATATAACGCTATCGTCAAAGTATAAAAGTACGAAATACACTAATAACTTAAAATTGATTCGCTTAAAATATCTGATTAACATATAGTTAGTATGTGTAAAACTTATTTATATTTTAGATATAAACGGTAAACTGCCATGTGTAGAATCTGTGTCTCTTATGGGCAACCTTAATACTATTACAGTGTCAGTTAAATCAAAGATGTAAAAGTCCTTGGAGTTGTGGTAAATATCGATTATACCGAGTCGCCTACATCACAATTGCATCTTTGACGGATGTTGCAGAATCGTCTTACTTGAACTGTACTTATTCATAGTGACATTCTTTATAACAGTAGGGTAGCAGCCAAGAGTACGTTCTGTGTAATGTATGTCTGAATAATTGATGAGACCGCTGATTAAATATTTGGAACTAACCGATCTCAATCACAAATTAATCTCAATTTAATAAAAATTTTATATGTTGTATAGCATATTTTTCATACATAGCTTTTGCCATGGGTATAACTAATCTTATATTTTAAAACAAAAGAGTAACTGTATCTTCATTATAAAGTTTCGTCAGAAAGGTCGTACTAATATTTTTCGCAAAAATCTAATTGTTCATTGAGCAGCATTGATGGTTTGGTTTTCAAATGAGCATATATTTCGATTTCTTCTGAGATATTCATAAGTAAGCTTTTATTTGCATAATGAAGAACTTGTAGATTCTGCTCGACTGTCCTCTCAGAATGGTTATTAAATTTAATGTGCTGGCTGAATACAGATTTTGTTCGTGAGGTACACTACATATGTTCTTTGTACCTTACTGCAAAATTTCGATCTGTTTGGCCGATATACAGGGTGTTACGAAAAGGTACAGCCAATCGTTCAGGAAACATTCCTCACACACAAATTAAGAAAAGATGTAATGTGGACATGTGTTCGGAAGCGCTTACTTTCCATGTTAGAGCTCATTTTAGTTTCGTCAGTATGTACTGTACTTCCTCGATTCACCGCCAGTTGGCCCAATTGAAGGAAGGTAAAGTTGACTTCAGTGCTTGTGTTGACATGCGACTCATTGCTCTACAGTACTAGCATCAAGCACATCAGTACGTAGCATCAACAGGTTAGTGTTCATCATGTACGTGGTTTCGCAGTCAGTGCAATGTTTACAAATGCGGAGTTGGCACATTCCCATTTGATGTATGGATTAGCACGGGGCAATAGGCGTGGTGCGCTACATTTTTATCAAGACAGATTTCCAGAACGAAGGTGTCCCGACAGGAAGACGTTCGAAGCAATTGTTCGGCGTCTTAGGGAGCACGGAACATTCCAGCCTATGACTCGCGACTGGGGAAGACATAGAACGACGAGGACACCTGCAATGGACGAGGCAATTCTTCGTGCAGTTGACGATAACCCTAATGTCAGCGTCAGAGAAGTTGCTGCTGTACAAGGTAACGTTGACCACGTCACTGTATGGAGAGTGCTACGGGAGAACCAGTTGTTTCCAAACCATGTACAGCGTCCGCAGGCACTATCAACAGCTGATTAGCCTCCACGGGTACACTTCTGCGAATGGTTAATCCACCAATGTGTCAATCCTCATTTCAGTGCAAATGTTCTTTTTACGGATGAGGATTCATTCCAACGTGATCAAATTATAAATTTTCACAATCAACATGTGTGGGCTGACGAGAATCCGCACGCAATTGTGCAATCACGTCATCAACACAGATTTTCAGTGAACGTTTGGGCAGGCATTGTTGGTGATGTCTTGATTGGGCCCCATATTCTCCCGCCTACGCTCAATGGGGCAAGTTATCATGATTTCACACGGGATACTCGACCTGTGCTGCTAGAGCATGTGCCTTTACAAGAACGACACAACATGTGGTTCATGCACGATGGACCTCCTGCACATTTCAGTCGAAGTGTTCGTACGCTCCTCAACAACAGATTCGGTGACCGATGGATTGGTGGAGGCGGACCAATTCCCTGACCTCCACGCTCTCCGGACCTCAACCCTCCTGACTTTCATTTATGGGGGCATTTGAAAGCTCTTGTCTACGCAACCCCGGTACCAAATATAGAGACTCTTCGTGCTCGCATTGTGGATGGCTGTGATACAATACGCCATTCTCCAGGGTTGCATTAGCGTATTAGGGATTCCATGCGATGGAGGGTGGATGCATGTATCCTCGCTAATGAAGGACATTTTGAACGTTTCCTGTAACAAAGTGTTTGAAGTCACGCTGGTACGTTCTCTTCCTGTGTGTTTCCATTCCATGATTAATGTGATTTGAAGAGAAGTAATATAATGAGCGCTAACATGGAAAGGAAGCGTTTCCGGACACATGTCCACATAACATATTTTCTTTCTTTGTGTGTGAGGAATTTTTCCTGAAAGTTTGGCCGTACCTTTTTGTAACACCCTGTACATCTAGATCTCACTATAACTAATAACAACGGGAAACATTGCTTCACCATATATAGAAAACCTACAACCACTGATGTTATTGTTAATGCCTCATCATGCCATCCTGACAAATATAAAGAAGCATTTTTTAAGTCTATGATAGACGGAATACTAAAATTACCGCTGGAAGCTAATGAGATCAAAAAAGAAATGACCATCTTAAAACAAATTGTGAAACCAACTCTTTCGACACACGACAAGTAGATGTCATTTTTAATCTACAACTTCTTCATTATGCAAATAAAGGCTTACCTATAAATATCTTAGAAGAAATTGAGATATAGGATCATTTGAAAACCAAACCATCAATGCTGCTCAATGAACAATTAAATTTTCGCGAAAAATATTTTTAGGACGTTTTTGGCGAAATTTTATAATGAAGATGCAGCTACTCTTTTGTTTTAAAATATAAGATTAGTTATACCCATGGCAAAAGCTATGTATGAAAAATATGCTATACAGCATATAAAAATTTATTAAATTGAGATTGATTATTATAAAAACTATTAGATTGGTGAATTCTAAATATGTAATCAGCGATCCCATCAGTTACTCAGACATACATAACGCGGAACGTACTCTTGGCTGCTACCCTACTGTTATAAAGAATGTCACTATGAATAAGTACAGTTCAAGTAAGACGATTCTGCAACATCCATCAAATATGCAATTGTGATGTAGGCGACTCGGTATAATCGATATATACCACAACTCCAAGGACTTTTACATCTTTGATTTAACTGACACTGTAATAGTATTAAGGTTGCCCATAGGGGGCACAGCTTTTACACATTGCAGTTTACCGTTTTTATCTAAAATATAAATAAGTATTACACATACTAACTATATGTTAATCAGACATTTTAAATGAAATAATTTTACTTTATTAGTGTATTTCGCACTTTTATACTTTGACGATAGCGTCATATTATGGACGCTTTTTGGCATTTGTGAAGTAATGTGAGAGGAAGTAGGCGGAGCCTCTGCATATTTAAGCTCATGCTCAGCACTCATAACCATCAGTTGACTTCGTAGCAGCTGAGGAGAGCTCTGCCTACCATCCTCCAAGGAAGCCATGGGTGTAATAAGTTTCATTTTATCTTGTTAAACTTTTGTCGTGATTAGACACTTTCCATTTCCTTTTATTTTCAGATTGGTGTATAGTAGTTTCTAAAATTAATTCACAGGTCTGAAGATGGTTATATAAATATAACCGGAACCGGTCACCTATGCTATTGAGACATAAGTGCTGTGATCAAGACTGAACTTAAGTTAAAATAAAACAAAATGGGAGTATGGTAGTTTGCATATCTTTTACAGTAGTTGGGCTGCATGCACAAGTAGTTTACTTACATGGAATGAGAATGACTGAAGTGAATGCGTAGTCTAAGCCAGCTTAGTACTTTGAGTGCGTAAAAGGTTATGGGAAATTGACACTATACTACCATACAGTAAGAAAAACCTCACCACTACCTAAGATTATAAAGATTTATACACAGAAAATTAATCATTTACAATTAGTGCTATAATAATATCTAATATTTGAAATAAAATAAGATTTTAATTTTGTCTAAGAGATGTAAAACATGGTATTTTTTTTATTCTTGGAGTTATCATTCTATATAATTCACTGTATTTTTGCTGTAAACATATTTTTAAAAACAAAGCACTAAGTTTCCATGTAAGTATTGTGCAGAGTATGAGTGGCTGAGTTGTGGCGACTTACCAGGCAGTTGGTGAGGTTGCAGACACCGGAGCGGCTGTAGCAGCTGGGCAGACGGGCCGCCACGCAGACAAGACGTTTAAGGTCGTACACCAGCCCTGCGAGGAGGGGTGATGCAGCAGGCGATGGTGACCCACTTAGCGTCCGCAGGGCAGCTGGTCGACGTGACGACATCGGGCTGTGTGAATGGAGTCGGGAACGGGCAAACCCTTTTGCGCCTCAAGCTGTCAACAAGGGGCTGGCGCCTGGCCGACACCGGAGCACTTTCGCTGCTGTTGCCACTACAAGGTCCCGAGGGACCTACCGCTGAATGAAACTCAGATGCCCACGATAATCTTCGACAATGGCAATGCATTGCAGACCACCACATCATCCAACAATGTTTGTAATCGAGACGCCACTGATCGCTGCTACAGACACGGTCCTCCCACACTGAGGGTGCTTCCTATACTGTACATGCCAAGAAAAAGGGGTAACCCGTCTTGGCAAACTCATCCTACACAGCTGCCACATCTAACCTGCTACGTGACATGTGTAGTGTGGTGTTTTCATGTGACAGTTGTACGAGGGCAGTTCAATAAGTAATGCAACACATTTTTTTTTCTCGGCCAATTTTGGTTGAAAAAACCGGAAATTTCTTGTGGAATATTTTCAAACATTCCCGCTTCGTCTCGTATAGTTTCATTGACTTCCGACAGGTGGCAGCGCTGTACGGAGCTGTTAAAATGGCGTCTGTAACGGATGTGCGTTGCAAACAACGGGCAGTGATCGAGTTTCTTTTGGCGGAAAACCACGGCATCTCAGATATTCATAGGCGCTTGCAGAATGTCTACGGTGATCTGGCAGTGGACAAAAGCACGGTGAGTCGTTAGGCAAAGCGTGTGTCATCATCGCCGCAAGGTCAAGCAAGACTGTCTGATCTCCCGCGTGCGGGCCGGCCGTGCACATCTGTGACTCCTGCAATGGCGGAGCGTGCAAACACACTCGTTCGAGATGATTGACGGATCACCATCAAATAACTCAGTGCTCAACTTGACATCTCCGTTGGTAGTGCTGTCACAGTTGTTCACCAGTTGGGATATTCAAAGGTTTGTTCCCGCTGGGTCCCTCGTTGTCTAACCGAACACCATAAAGAGCAAAGGAGAACCATCTGTGCGGAATTGCTTGCTCGTCATGTGGCTGAGGGTGACAATTTCTTGTCAAAGATCAATCAATGTAGTGGCGCCACACCCACTCCCCTACCAAGAAAGAGTTTAAAGCCATACCCTCAGCCAGTAAAGTCATGGTTACAGTCTTCTGGGACGCTGAAGGGGTTATTCTGTTCGATGTCCTTCCCCATGGTCAAACGATCAACTCTGAAGTGTATTGTGCTACTCTTCAGAAATTGAAGAAACGACTTCAGCGTGTTCGTAAGCACAAAAATCTGAACGAACTTCTCCTTCTTCATGACAACGCAAGAACTCACACAAGTCTTCGCACCCGAGAGGAGCTCACAAAACTTCAGTGGACTGTTCTTCCTCATGCACCCTACAGCCCCGATCTCGCACCGTCGGATTTCCATATGTTTGGCCCAATGAAGGACGCAATCCGTGGGAGGCACTACGCGGATGATGAAGAAGTTATTGATGCAGTACGACGTTGGCTCCGACATCGACCAGTGGAATGGTACCGTGCAGGCATACAGGCCCTCATTTCACGGTGGCGTAAGGCCGTAGCATTGAATGGAGATTACGTTGAAAAATAGTGTTGTGTAGCTAAAAGATTGGGAAATAACCTGGTATATTTCAATGCTGAATAAAACAACCCCTGTTTCAGAAAAAAAATGTGTTGCATTACTTATTGAACTGCCCTCGTAAATTTAAAATCAGACTCCCTAAAAACTTTTGAGAAGGGAGCTGTAGGAAGCCTTGTATGTTTGATTTACATTTGTTTTATGTATGTTTTACATGCGCCTTGCTGTTTTCATTTTTACAATATTACGTGTATTTTCTATGTTTTCTTACCAAGTTTCATTTTTTTAATGAACTCGTGTATTATTTTTTCGCTTTGTGTAAAGATTTCCTTCTTTTATGTCAATCATAAGTTGTTTGGTGTGCTGACACTTTTATCTTTGCACTTAAGTGACAGACTGACACATTTTAGAGAATCATGCTGCACAGAAAAGACATGCAAAATGAAATTTAGGAATCTATTATATTGGGTGAATGTGAGAGCATTTGTGATCAATGTTCCATCGAGGAATGAATGCAGCCACGTTTATACTTGAGCAGGGGTAGTAATTTTCCATGGGGCAGAGAATCCTCAAGACAACTATGTTACATTCAGGTTAGGGAATAACCTTCTCTGGCCCCCGTTTTCAGAATGAATGTGTAGATAAATATCTGCATGACCCAGTAAAAGTTTAGTAGTTGTCATTCAAGCCTGGGTGTTCTAGAATATGACCCGATGGTATGCCCATCACCTTTTTATTTCCCACTTTAATTTTGTAGGCATGCAGCTGAGAGTGTATGAATGAATGATCCGTGGTTGAATGTGATAAAGACAGGGAATAACATAGTGCTTGGATTTATGGTGAAAAAAGAATTGGTTCATGTTTATTGCTTTGATAATGACCCAACTTAAGTGGTTCAAATGGCTCTGAGCACTATGGGACTCAACTGCTGAGGTCATTAGTCCCCTAGAACTTAGAACTAGTTAAACCTAACTAACCTAAGGACATCACAAACATCCATGCCCGAAGCAGGATTCGAACCTGCGACCGTAGCGGTCTTGCGGTTCCAGACTGCAGCGCCTTTAACCGCACGGCCACTTCGGCCGGCCCCAACTTAAGTGTCACAATTTATTCTGTTCTGTGTCACGTTAACATTTTAAAGTGTGACACTTCCCATGAATAAATTTGAGAAGAACAGGGAAGTTGTGAGAGATTACAGGGCACTCTCGCATCTGATTCGGTGTTACGCCGCTTCTTCTTCTTCTTCTTCTTCTTCTTCTTCTTCTGGTGGGCAGTAGTTACTGCTCTTGCTTGCGTGCTATAGGGAAGCAGTAACGGTAAGCTTTACCTGCATTCAAAGGAATAGACACAACGGTGAGCATTCTGAGAATTTCTGTGGGACAGGTCACTGGGATCCTGACGTAAAGACTCTGTTAAAAAAACATATTTGTGAAAGCACGAAGCTGTTAACGAGTTTGTGGCCGTTCTTTGAAAACGTCGAAATGGGTGCAACAGGGGAGATAATAAGCCTTTTATGGAGGGCTATAGTTCCATCCTAGTCCGCAGCTCGTGGTCGTGTGGTAGCGTTCTCACTTCCCGCGCCCGGGTTCCCGGGTTCGATTCCCGGCGGGGTCCGGGATTTTCTCTGCCTCGTGATGATTGGGTGATGTGTGATGTCCTTAGGTTAGTTAGGTTTAAGTAGTTCTAAGTTCTAGGGGACTGATGACCATAGATGTTAAGTCCCATAGTGCTCTGAGTCATTTGAACCTTAGTTCCATCCTGGTGATGTTGTTAGCAAAAGGCACGGAGTAAACGCGTGGGAAAGAGGCCATGAAGCTGAATCATTTGTCTTTTACCAAATTAACTTTAAAGTCTTTGATTGGTCAAATCGTGGTTTTGAGAGCAAAGGGTGATCACCCAGCTTCAAATGTCACACACCAGCTCGTGATTGGCTAGCGGTAATGGGGGGAAGTCTAAGATGTAAGTGTACTTTACTACCGAGGTGACGAGGAAGAGGACAGAACGAGAAGTGATCTCTCTTGTACTGGTACTTCGCTAGTAAAGAAATGCCGGTCTCTACCTAAACGGAGAGACTTCGTCCTTTGGTAGTTTGCCATTAGAGCCTGTCCCAGTCACCTTTTGAACCATCAGAGGTACTGCTTCTAGCATAACGCACACAATGAGTGATGCGCGGGTGGATGATGATGTTTGGTTTGTGGGGCGCTCAACTGCGTGGTTATCAGCGCCCGAGTGATGCGCGGGTATACTTATTTGTCCTGAGTTGGCCATCTGAACATTTGACACTTTCCGTCATGCATGGTCATGGCACGGAGTCAGGTTGGTTTGGCAGACCAGCCAGCGGGTCCACCTGCGCACTGGAATCGATCGGGGCTTCAGAGGCTTATTGGGAAGTACCTGTGTTCCGAATTAACTGAACTCTAGACGGCATACTTGCATTTTTCGGGCGCGATCCGTTAATAACAGGTTGCGGCCATCCATGACTTCAGTCACCGAACACATCGTGTTGTGCCGCCCTGACCAGCAGAAGGGTAAAGTATTCGCTGCTATGGCGTAGGGCTCCGATAAGTGTTTCTCATCACCCTGTTCTTCTGAACCATATTTTTCCTTTATTTCGGAATAGTAGAGTATAGATGCTTGATTGTGAGGTAGATTTTGTACCATACCCCGGATTCACGTGTATGAAGTAAGATAGAACGATTAGTTTCCTGGTTAGTGTCGCATGTCCATCCCCAGCTGATCACATTCTCCACCATAGACCCCATATTAGTGAAAGCGTTTTTGAAATGAAAATGTTTGTGTGACGTTTCTGTAGTCATTTTTTTGTCTTGTGATGCTAAGAAAGAATAAATCTACTGTCATTTAGATCACAACTTCTCCCTGTGTTCTGATTAACATTATCTTGCAGTTTTTATTAAAGTCCAGATTCTAAAAGAGAGTAGCAAGCTTGAAAACATACTATATTTACATTCGGAGGAGGAAGTTGATTAAAATTTCGTGAGAAGGTGCCGCCGCAACGAGAAACGCCTTTCAGTGATGTCCACTTCATATCGTTTACTATGTCCGTAACTCTCTCTCCTCTGTTTCTTGATAATCCGTAAAGTGCCGCCATTCTTCGAACTTTCTCGATGTACCCCATTAACCCTATTCGGTAAGGATCCCAAACTGCGCAGAAGTACATGAAAAGAGAGCGGACAAACGTAGTGTAAGCGTTGTCGTTAATAGAGCTATTGCATTTTAAAAGTGTTCTTCCAATAATACACAGCCTTTGATGCGCCTTCCCCACAACATCTGTGTGTTCTTTCCAATTTAAACTGTTCATAGTTGTAATTCCAACGTATTTAGCTGTACTTGCGGCCTTTAGATCTGCTTTATTTATCGTGTACCCGGAGTTTAACGACTTTCTTTTAGCACTCATGTGGATGTCCTCACAGATTTCATTATAGGCCCAATTGCCAGTTCTCGTACCATACAGATGCTGTTGTTGTGATCTTCAGTCCGGAGACTGGTTTTATGGAGATACTGCTATAGCCTGTATCCTTCTGAATCTACCCAGTGTATTCATCTCTTGCTCTCCCCCTACGTCTCTAGCATACGGGTATTTTATCACAGTCGTTCTGCCAATTGGTTTTGATAATTTTACTAGGCGATGAAGAGTAATATCAGAAAACCTTAAGACGGCTGCTCAGTTTGTCTCCTAAATCGTTTATACATTCAAAGGACAGCAGGGGGCTATAACGCTACCTTAGGGAACGCCAGATATCGTTTCTGTTTTATTCGATGCCCTTACATCACTTATTACGAACTAACGTCTCTGACAGGAAATAATTAGTGCAGTCGCATAACTGATACGATATTCAGTAAGTATGCAGTTTGATTACAAGCCACTTGTGAGGTACGGTGTCAAAAGCTTCCCAGAAATGTAAAAATATGGATCAACTTTAAATCCCTTGTCGATGGCGCTCAACGTATCGTGCGAATAAAGAGCTAGTTGTGTTTCACAAGAACGATGAGTTCTAAATCCATGTTGACTGTGTGTCAATAGAACGCTCTCTTCGAAGTAACTGATAATGTTTGAGCACAATATATGTTCACAACCGTTCTTTGGATACGGATCTTTTGTCGAGCGAGCGGTTAACGTAATTGTTAAATACGAAGCTACTGCACCAACATGTCCTGAAAGGAGCGAAACTGGTATACAAAATGGACCGGAAGACTTGCTTTTATTGAGTGATTTAAATTGCTTCACAACTCAGAGGATACCTGCTTCTAAGTTACTAACGTTGGCAGCTGTTCTTGATCCGAAATGTGGAATGTTTACTTCGTCTTCTTTGCTGAAGGAATTTCTGAAGGCTGTATTTAGTAACTCTGCTTTAGCAGCAGTGCCGTCGATAGTATTACTCTTGCTGTCTTGTACAGAACGCATTGATTGTGTCTTGTCAGTATCATGTTTTATATTTTCTGCAGGTTTCGAGACAACGTTAATGAGTGTCAGGAATGTCAGTCTGACAAGCCTAATCCCTACTCTCATCGTAGTTTCAAAATGTTCAGATGTGTGTAAAATCTTATGGGATCTAACTGCTAAGGTCATCAGTCCCTAAGCTTACTCACTGCCTAACCTAAATAATCCTAAGGACAGACACACACACACCCATGCCCGAGGGAGATCTCATCCCTCCGCCGGGAGCAGCCGCACAATCCGTGACTGCTGCGCCCCAGACCGCTCGGCTAATCCCGCGCGGCCTCATCGTGGTTTCTTGCACTCTAGGGGGAAAGAGAGGCTGATCGATACATTGTGTATTATTTACACGCATTTTCACGTGCTAAGAGTAGAAAAAAGTACATTTTTGTGGTGGTGGGTTCTTTCATCTGTTCATGTGGCTAGTCCCGACTACTGGTATGACTACATACTTGACAGTCCAACATTTAGATAAAATATTCTCTTATTTTGGTGCTCCAGAGACATTAGTTAGTGATAATGAGCCTACCTTAACTTGTGGGGAAATTAGAAATTCTGTTCTGGTATTGCATATCACCACCATTCCACACAATTATCAACGGAATTTCGCTGAATGCGTTATTTCTCAACTTAAGTGGCCACTGATTATTTATGGTAGCCAATCTCAAGATAAGCGGGATAAGTCCACCTGCTGGCTTAATTTTGCTGCTTCCAGTTACGCTGTGCATTGTTCGCATAACGTCAAAATCGCGGAGGGAATGCAATATCCAACCGGTGGTCAATCAATGAACTGCTGCCAACATTAAAAGAAATTGGAATAAGGCGATTAATAACATTCATTTTGAAAATAGGCAGGAAGCATGCAAACGTAACGACTTAGGCGGCGTACCTTGCTAACCATAGGGGATCTTCTTCTTGCAACTACTTGGCCCAGAAAAGGGGTGCAAATAAAATTTTGGACCAAGCTAATGCCACATTCCCTTATAATGTGTTAGATTCTACAGATGCCCACTCCCGTTAGTGTCGTAGCAAAAAAATTGGCTACCGGTAAACGGTAGTTCAGGGTTAGTATTTCCTGTAATGACTGTGAAGCTAGTGGAGCTTGGAGAGGAAGGATTTCAGATATATTATTCTCCCACTGTTCAAAATGGCTCTGAGCACTATGGGACTGAACAGCTGTGGTCATCAGTCCCCTAGAACTTAGAACTGCTTAAACCTAACCAACCTAAGGACATGCCACACATCCATGCCCAAGGCAGGATTCGAACCTGCGATCGTAGCAGTCGCGCGGTTCAGGACTGCGCGCCTAGAACCGCGAGACCACCGCGGCCGGCTCTCCCACTGTTCATCACGTTTGTATTTTATTGGGGCAGGATTGACATAAGCCTGATTTCGATAGGATATCGTAAGTGCAATGTAGTGTCTTTGCCTGTGTAGCTGAGGAATTGCCTCCTTCGCAGTCCGCCAGGAACCATGCTCGGTCTCTGATGCTCCAAATTAACGGCGATGCGCGTGGGCTCTGAGTCAACCGTTTCCCACCTGTTACTGGAGAATGGCCACCCAAGGAATAGTACTAGCTGTCACGTATGGCATGGACGCTGTGAACAAATGCCTAAATCGAATTTTGAACGAGTACAAGTTGCGAGAAAAAAGGGTCAATGAGCGGCAGTCACTGCCGGTTGTTGGACTTATTTGGTGAGCATCTTAGAGTCTAGACTGTAAGAGCAGTTAGTCTGATCCATCCGCTGCGTCGTAGTACTCTTTACACTATGTATTTTAGGTCTGTGTTAACCCTAGTCTTATCTGAAGGGTTTAGTGCTTCCAATATTGCTAGCTAGCACTGCCAAAAACTTTCGATACGTTTATGCCACAGTTATTCCTGTTTGATGAGTCTGAACTCCTTTGATGATTTATGAATCCTATTCTTTAACTTTTTTTATACTCAAGATTAGTGTCAATTTCACCAGTTGCTGTTTTATTTGATACTATTGTTTAAAGTTTATGTCTACAATATGTCATACAGAGTGATTCGGTGATGATTTTGCGAATTTCGGGGGAAGATAGAGATGGATAAGTATGTTAATTTCAGGAAAGGGATCTTGGTTCGGAAACGACGGAGTTGAACGTTATGAGCGAATTTTTTATTATATCACTGGCGGCGGATTATGTTTACGTGTACTATTCGTGCTGAGATCGTTGCGTAGGAAATCCCGACGAGCACTTAGGTTTAGTGGCTGGGATAATAACTAGAGCACACGAATACAGACTGCATACTGTGTACTGACGTGAGCAGACCTTACAGTGTCTGTACTGTAGTGGACTGCAGTCTTTGTTTACAAGTTGAAGTACTGGCATCGATCAGTCCTACCCAAACGAGTTTGTAACATGTGGTGGAACTTACAGATGTAATTTTAGTGTACGGACAATGAAATGGAGGCAACGGACAACCAGAATGGTTGTGCGCGCAGAAGACATCCGGCTCCCGGCAAGTTTCCAAGACTTTTCCATTGTTAAAGGAAATAGAGCAATTGGTACCACAGTACAACGACCGAGGAGGAATGTCAACTAAACAGACTTGGACGTACAAGTGCATCACTGGCTCGAGTGGATAACCGCCTGCTGTCAGCACTCGTTCAGTTGTCGTGAAATAAATTTTTCGCAGAATAATGTATGGCGAGTATTACGAGAAACGCAGTTACGTAACTACCATCCAACAAACTCCTGATAATTCAGGACCTCGTGTCGTTTTCAGCCAATGGTTCCTGCAGCGCCTCATAGTCGATGCTAACTTTCCTGTGTGAGTACTTTTCACAGACTAATCTTGTTTCACCAGAAACGGAATGCTAAAAGTCGAAATAGTCCTGTTTAGAAACTGCACCCTGCAACTGTGAAGGGCCATCAGCATAGAACAACTATCAGTCATTGTGTAGGCAGGCACAGTCAGTGATTACGTTCTGGGCCCATTTCTTCTTCCTCCGTGCCTAAATTCACCAATTTATGCCGCGTTTATACTACCCGACTTCCTGGAACATACCTCATATGTTATTCGTCAACGGATGTGATCCCAACAGAATGGAGCCCCCCAGCCGGCCGTTGTGGCCAAACGGTTATAGGCGGTTCAATCCGGAACCGCACTGCTTCTACTGTCGCAAGTTCCAGTCCTGCAGCGGGCATTGCTGTGTGTGATGTCCTTGGGTTAGTTAGGTTTAAGTAGTGGTAAGTCTAGGGGACTGATGACCTCAGATGTTACGTACCATAGTTCGTAGAGCCAATGGAGCCCCCCACCTCACTTTGAACTCAGGGCTCGTGAACAGCTGGATCAGACACTCCCTGAAAATCTGATAGACCGAGGAGGATCTGTTTCTTGATCAGCACGTTCACACACCCTCACCCCCGTATGACTTCGTCTTGTCTGGCCACGTGAAAAGTCTTGTGTACGAGACGCCTGCGGATATTAGAACGGGTGCGATAGAACTTCGTGTGATGATGCCATGCCTCCATTGACGTTTGGGAACGTTACTTCGAAAAACTATCGCGGAGGTAGCAACTTTTCAAGCTTGTGCAGGTAAGTGGAATTCATTATTACTGTATTGTAAACTTAGAATTGTCTTAAACGGCTCCATTTCTGACATTACGTTTCTAGTTGAGCAATTTAATGCGTTACACGGAAAGATGAGGTTCACTCACGAAGCGATGAACCATAATAGGCCGCTTATCCACTTAGTCTTGCAACTTCAGCTTCATGAGCGAACTATTCGGTTCTATAATCCGTGATTCCTTCCGTCACGCTCATCAGTACAAGTTAAGACTTTTTTCAAACCTGTGTTGTACTTCATTACTGAGATACCCCTCTGACAATCCTCAGTCGAAAGAGACTTGGTAAATTTTAAATGCACTGCTGTAACAAGTACATCCTGCATACATTGATAAGGTATGTCTCTTTATATTTTAATTTATTTTTCTTTGTTTAAACGACTAAGAATATCTAGTCTCTTGTTTGCGATGCCTAAGACTGCCCCAGATCCTGATATCTTGGAAGTTTCATCGATTCAGAACACATACTCTGTGAATATACCACTAAATTTAGCTGTTTTAATCCGTGTGACGTTACACTAATGACATATTCTGATTCGCTGGTTTTCATGTAATCATTTTACCTATCCTTCATGTTTATATGAGGGTAATTTTATTTATTTTTTGGGTTTTGTGTGTCTGCATTCTTTGCATATACGCATTTTGGTTGAAATGGCTCTGAGCACTATGGGACTTAACTTCTTAGGTCATCAGTCCCCTAGAACTTAGAAATACTTAAACCTAACTAACCTAAGGACATCACACACATCCATGTCCGAGGCAGGATTCGAACCTGCGGTCATAGCGGTCGCGCGGTTCCAGACTGTAGCGCCTATACACATTTTTCTTACTAGTTTTACGTGCTCTTGTTTTCCGAGAATGTGACTTAAGCCTGTCATACGCACCACCTGGGTACTTCTTGGTGCACTATACGAGGCACCTGTATCTCAATCTGTTATCGTAATGTTTGTGTGGCCGCCAATACAGACGTTGTACCGTGTGCGGTTCGTGCCGCGGTTCTGTAAGCGTGTCCCTTTCTTGCATTGCCATGGCGGAGCCGACAGGTGTGCTCAAGGTAACATCACCATAATTGTGAAAAAAAAATTTTCCGCCACATTTTTCTGCTTTCTCGGTGTCATTCTGGCTGCTTCTCTCCTTACCATTTCCCGTTTTTCTCCTGTCCATTTCACGGTTCAGATGTTTCACGACGGGCGGTCTATATATCCGGTTCCCTTCGTGTCTATTTTACATTACGTGTGGTTTTTATGACTGATGGATCACGTATCCAGCTACTCTACGTAAGTTTCCATTACTTCTAGCCATGCAAGCTAGGACGAAGCTCGTTTGCTCCATTTGTATCTAACTAATTCGTTTCATGTTTTTGTAGACAATCTGAAGATTCCCCAAAAGAGTGAAAAGCGTCATTGAATTGACATCAAATAACTTCGCAACTGACTCTGTTTTTTTTTTTTCCTTAAACGCTTATAATTTTGGCTACCTTTGACATCATGTAGCGTGAGCCGTTACTAGTACATGAACAGCGGAATTTATCTTGATGTACTGGTAAGTAATCAGCAGAAATTCTGCACGTCAAGATGATGGTTGGAAATAGGAGTCCTTAGACAGAATATTGCTCGGGTCTCAGACGGAACTAGTGAAGAGTTTCCATTACACTTCTCGACTCGGACGTTACCGGTCTAGGATCCCTTACCTCAAATTGTTACATTTAAAGTTCTCTATCAACCCTGAAAGTACGTAACGTCGCGCACCATCGAAGTTCCGTCACAGGAATACCAGCGGCATGATCGAATAGGACGACGGTCACTCCAAAAGAAATGCACACTATTTTTCTAAAAATACAGCTTTCATTCTGCATGTGTGAAAGTTTTACAGTGTGTAGATACATCCTTCCCACTTGTTTTCAACTTAGTTCTACCTGTTCCCGTGAGTGGCGCCGTCACAGCTTGTCTTCAAGATGGTTGCTACACTTCACGTTCGTCAGAAGCAGCGTGCTGTCATAGAATTCCTGTGCTTTGAAACCGAGCCAGTGGGAAACATCCACAAGAGGTTGAGAAAGGTGAATGGAGATGCTGCTGTCGATCGCAGTACAGTTAGTCGAAGGGCAAGTATGTTACGTGATGAAAGCAGGCACGGCAATATTGAGGAGTGTCCTCGCAGCGGCAGGCCTCGTACTGCACACACTCCAGACAATGTGCAGAGAGTTAACGAATTGGTGACTGCTTACAGACGCATCACAGTGAACGAATTGTCACGCTACGTTGGGATAGGTGAACGAAGTGTTTGCAGAATACTGAAAGTGTTCGCGTTAAAGAAGGTTTGCACCAGGTGGTTTCCCAGTATGTTGACATTGGCTCACAAAGTAACAAGTAAAATGGTATGCACCGAACTTTTGGAACAGTACGAGAATGGGCAAATGAATTTCTTGGAAGAATTGACAGGTGATGAAACATGGCTCCATCATTTTTCACCAGAGACGAAGAGGCAATCAGTGGAGTGGAATCATGCAAATTCACCCGAGAAAACAAAAATTCAAAACCACACCTTCTGTTGGAAAAGTTATGGCTACGGTGTGTTTCGATTCCAAAGGACTCTTGCTTGTGGACATCAAGCCAAGTGGAACCACCATAAATTCTAATGCATATATGAGGGCACTGAAGAAACTTCAAGCTCGACTGAGTCGTGTTCGACTACATCGGCAAAAGGAAGATGTTTAGCTGTCGCAAAACAATGCACGGCCACATGTCAGTAATAAAACAATTGAAGCGATCACAAAACTCGGATGGACAACACTGACCTGTCCCCATGTGAATATCATCTCTTTGTGAAACTGAAAGACTCTCATCGTGGAACAATGTTTGAAGATGATGACTCCTTTGTGCACGCTGCCAAAAAGTGGACCCAACAGGTTGGTCCAGAATTTTACCATGCGGGTACAGAGGCGCTGGTTCCAGGATGGCGTAAGGCAGTTTGGGCTGATGTAAATTACGTGGAGAAATGAAAACATTGTTTTATTCTTCCTAAAGTATGTATCTACACACTGTAAAACTTTCAAACATGTAGAATAAAAGATGGATTTAAAAAAAAATAGTGTGCATTTCTTTTGGAGCGACCCACGTATATCCCAACGAGTCAGTACTTACTTTCGGAGACTGATACAATGGAATTTTAACTTAATCGAATTTTAGCAAAACTTCCAAATACTGGGAAGCCTCATTACAGAGGCCATCATAATACGCATCAGGGGCAATCCCATCAACTGGGACGGCGGCGACAGCCTCAGCAAGGCTTGGGAGCCATCACTGGATCTAATTAAGAGGACACGCAGCAGACGCAACGTCCTGGCGGCCAAGGCGGACGGAATACGTACATCCAAGATACCACAACTATCGTCCTGGCGCGGACGGCAGAGGGAATGGCTTGCGAGGGAAGAGGACGTACAGGGTCGTTATTAACCTATCGCACTTCAGCCAGTGTAGACGGAAAAGCAGATACCGTATAGGTACCCATGTTTATAGACTGCGCCCTGCATGATTTGCCTTGTTAGTAGGGTTTGTGTTATGACTGTCCATTAGGCGCAAGCACTAGTACAGCATCTTAAGAGTTCAAACACAAGGCATCACTGCCCTTTACAGTTGCAGACAGTGTATTTGGGTCTGGACAAGGTGAGCAGCGCTTTACTCTTAACGCTGTTTTACCAAAACAACAGCGACGGCCATTTGTGCCATAATTACTGAAGGCGTTACTGATGTCATGGCCGAGAAAGTTAGGCGCAATGTGTGATCTTCAGAAACTGCACTAACTGTATCACGATAGCTGAACAGTCCGCGGTGCATAGTTGTTTTGCACAGCAGTAGAGCAATGTCTAGGGATGGTACAGGCCGTCGTGGATGCTGATGGTCGTCACACTGAACAACGTTTGTAACGTGCAGAATAATTACAGTACGCAATTAACAAAGTGTTACCCAGTCATGTGAAAAATAATATGTGTTTTGTTGGGTCGTCTGTTCGTTATTTCGCGTCCACATGTTCTTATAAATATTTCCTCAAAGTTTCATTGGCCTACGATCACTCACTGGTCATGAGGACCCCTCTCAAGTAGCGGAAGCTTAAGTGTGACCACCCTGTAAGTCTGAAATTACAGTGAAATCCAGACCATTAGCTGCTTACAGGCATTGATAAATATCACCGGGGACGGTTGAAAATGTGTGCCCAGGCCGGGACTCGAAACCGGCATCTCCTGCTTAAAAGGCAGACGCTCTATCCGTCTGCGCCATCGAGGACAAGGGGGACAGTGCGACTGCAAGGACTTACCTCTGGCACGTTCCCCGTGAGACCCACATTTCCAACGTACTGTCGACACGCTACATTTGTAGTGCCCCTACCCATTATATTCATTACCCGCGCCAGTAAATCTACCGATTCCCGTAAGAGTTTGAGCAATGTGAGTGCTTCCACACTGAAGGAGATCATTGGCCGGTAAGCCTTATCTACGAGTATATGAGGATGGTATCCATTCTTTCGGACATGTCCGAAAGAACAGATACCATCTGTTGTGTTGGCAGAAGAGCCAACACCGTGTTACTGGTGGAGGCCGAAATGCACGCGTTTTAGCTCACGCAGGCTGGCGTGAGGAGGGAAGAACTATACTGACGTGAGGTCTGGAACATGGCGAGGAATTATAATTCAGAAAGCGGACATAATTACTTTGATACTTAACTTTAATCCATTAACGATGAACGTCGCTCTTGCCGGTACATGTTTCACAATATTATCTGTTCAGAATACATTCACAGTCACTGAATATGGCACCTTGCTAGGTCGTAGCAAATGACGTAGCTGAAGGCTATGCTAAACTGTCGTCTCTGCAAATGAGAGCGTATGTAAAAAGTGAACCATCGCTAGCAGAGTCGGCTGTACAACTGGGGCGAGTGCTAGGGAGTCTCTCTAGACCTGCCTTGTGGCGGCGCTCGGTCTGCAATCACTGATAGTGGCGACACGCGGGTCCGACGTATACTAACGGACCGCGGCCGATTTAAAGGCTACCACCTAGCAAGTGTGGTGTCTGGCGGTGACACCTCACGATCTTCATACCCTATAGGTCATCCATGTATCTCAGAGAGCTCAGTTCCTCAGCAAACCTGTCTATGGTCACTTGACCGACCGCAGCACCGTGAACAAGCAGTAAATCCATGAACTGTTCGATCATCGGATATGAAGGGACAAGTCGAAGAATCACAACTTGTTTACTGATCAGTAACAATAAATTTGCTATATCACGTTTTCTCGGCGTGATTTATTAATGATGTGATTCTGGGTGGACTTGTTGTTTCCACTTAATACGCAATGCGTCGAGTGTATATTCCGTAGTTCATGTCATGCCTGGGCTATTGTTCATCTCCCACCACTATTTATATAAGTCTTATAATTCATTTTTTCTCGAGACATTTGCGTCTCATCTCGGTTTCCATCAGTATTGTGTTCATATCAGAGTTCGATTCCCGACACACAATACGTTCTTTTGTTTTGCAGAGCCTACACCGAAATTCTGTAAAAAGCACATTCCCTCAGAAATTCCCATCTCCGATGGATGTGATGACAGGCTAGATCTTAATAAATTTGTTGCCGAACTGGAAACCTTATTTAAATCGAAACATCCTTCACTATTCATTAGGTGGAAATGGTTCCAATGGCTCCTAGCACTATGGGACTTAATATCTGTGGTCATCAGTCCCCCAGAACTTAGAACTACTTAAACCTAACTAACGTAAGGACATCACACAGATCCGTATCCGAGGCAGGATTCGAACCTGCGACCGTAGCGGTCGCGCGGTTCCAGACTGAAGCGCTTAGAACTGCCCAGCTGCAGCGGCCAGCATTAGATTCTGAGACATTTTTGTTTAGATTGGCTCCTTACATACACTGTTCAAGATACAAAGTACATGAGATACGCTCCCGACTAAAACAACCAAGTAAAGCAGCTGTTGTATGTACTGCTTCGAATATAATATAATCAATAAATGAAGCACTGTGAGACCAGTATCTTAGTGCAGTTTTATGGGACAACTCAATTAAGGTGTCTATAGAAACAATCGGAAAACTTAAGGGGCCACGCCCCTGAACGGGTTGCATTTTTAGCATTATCTTCACCCTCGTAGTGCAGCTGATCTATAAATGAGAGATAGCTCAAAATTGTTAAATACAATTATTGTCATTAGTCAAAGCAATTCCGAAAACAGCATTGAGATATTTATCATATTGTGGAACTGACAACAATATTTATAAAAGTATAAAAAACGGACCACTATTTCACTGCGGTACCATTTTCTTTGGAACTACTGACTGCATAGCTTGGAAAAAGTCGAGTACAGACGACTTCACATAAGAGTTTTATACCTCCAATTTCCTTCCCTGATGCCGATCTGTGAAAAATACCAGTAATTTATTTTACCACAAGAAAAATATTTAAAAATGTAGCTCAAATATCACCGACATCATCACCATGTTATAAACTTTTCAAGAAATAGTAGGCAAGGGAGGTAGAGGAGGTCATTCTAAATATCTGTACCAATTTTTGTGAGTTTAACTTCTGTCAAGTTTTCGGTAAACCGCAAAAGAAGATATACAGATTTTTTAACTTACCACTATGTTCGTTTAGAACATTCCGGCTGCATACTCCAGTTGCCCTCCTGTTTACTAATTCTCCATACACTTTCTCTTCATTCTTTTCTTTATCCTTCACTCATTGTCTCTATTTTGATTACCCGCCGCTTACCAATAGCAGTTAGAGCTGAAGTCATATTCCTTCCCGTCTGTATGTTCAATTTCTTCATAATATTGATCCTTGAAGTTGCACATCATTGAATGTTGTTACTGCATCCATTACACCAATCTTCAGCACTGTCAGCCCAACAAATACAGTTTTGAGTATTCTCTCCCAGATACAGCTGTTGAAGCTTTAATTTGCATTGTTAGAGAGATCATGTATACATTTCCTACGTAGATTTTTATTTGCTAGATTCCTATACATAGACCTATTTGCCTCCATTACGCCAGGTGGTAAGGAATGCTTGTGGGTATACTGTATGCCTGTAGCATTGCGCTACCAAAACTTGCACCACGAATCTTCCCCTTTTGGACACAAACCATGCTGTGGAGTTTCATTTGTTGACACTCTGTGAAACCATGTTGCCCAAACTGCTCGTCCCTTGTTCTCCAAATCTACATTTCTCCTTACTGCTAGTCCGTAATAGTGAGTCAAAGAATCAATTTCACTTTTTGTAAAACGACCTGGACCACCTATGTTTTTTGCGTCTGACCATTTCTTTCCACTGAAGTCTTTGCATAATTTTCTCAGCCGAGCTCCCATTCTTTTTTGTGCATGCTCAACACATTCGAGCTTTTCTATCAGTGTCCCCATATGGTCTGTCATTAAAAACAGTAGTGTGTCCTTTACAGTTTTCATCACCAAGGTAGCCTACATACCTCACACCACGACTGACCTCTCATCTTCTAAAAATGTTTACAATTCCTTTCGTTTCCATCTTTCCACTTGGGCCATCAAAGTTCTTTACACAAACATGGGTATTTAGTTAAACAACCCTGGCAGTGTTTTGTTAGACATTAATAATCTAGTATCTTATCAGCTGCAATAAATGTAGCCGTTGCAACCCCATTCTGAGAAGTATGACCTCTGTTCTACCAAGATCAATCAAATGCTGCTACAATGTCTGTATTCTCAGATCAAGCTAATGCTTCATCTGCTTTTCTTTTCATTGAAGGTTCACTTAAACCACATAAAGCATTATGTATTAATTTATTGTATCTGTCAAACCTCAGTGTAGTTGGAGGCAAATCCATCATCGCACAAAAAGTCTGAGCAGCTCTCCTTCCCTTTCCAAAACATTGCATTGCATAAGGAATCTCAATATTTACACTGTAATATCGACTGTCAGTTACTGGCGATGTCATAGTATCACTGTGACTCCTACACAGTTACAGGCAATCACTAACCGACTTGAAAGACCCTTCCTTGGTGAAATGTCAGCAGAAACATCCATAATATCTTCACAATTGCAGTACTTAAATTTCACAGCACTCTACAAAAGTCTCAACAGCATATTTAGGTTCATAATAACATTTCCGTCCTTACTGCTGCTCACAATACTACTATGCTTCTTCTTACTGCATCCAGAAAGCGAAAGTTTACGTTCAGAAGCAATGACTGAAGAGCCAGTTTCCGCAGGCGACTTTTGAAGCCACTGATGTGTATTATTCGGCTGTACTTGGAACTGGTTACCGCGAAACTTTCGTTTGGGGCTTAATTTCTTTGCTCTCGGCATTTGTAACAGAGGAAACAAACACACAGAAACAAAACAACACACAATATCTACAAAACCACACGCGTATGAAATTCCGAAATCATATATTCTCACACCTTTCTTTACATTCGAACCATAGCCTTCTTGACATGCCTGTACTTTGGTTCCGGGAGTCAGTGTCTTCTCGAATACACCTTTGTTAACGATCCGTAACTAACGACGAAAAAACGGTAGAACAAAATAATGCATCCCGTATTCTGACCCAATCAAACTGACAGACTGTGCATAATTACCGTGAATTTTAGAACGAACGGAAAATGATCATGCCCATAAACTATACATTATTGAAATCAGCATGAAATGCTCTTTTCTATAGACTAAGAATTTTTCTCGAATTTTTATCTTTTTCACGAGCATATCCCATTAAGGAAGACGGATGGAGGTGTGAATCTGAAGATGGCTTGGGGTCTGGCTTTCAGTTTGTTAACATCCTGTTGGTCTGCAAATAGCTGAGAGTATGTGTATTTCACACTATATCAGTACAGGCCAAGAAAAAAGAAATATCATCAAAGGGGAAGGTTGCTATCAGGAGTGTCACATGGCTCTACATATCAACCCGAGATCAGCAACAAATTTTCTAATTGTTCTTTTTTTTTTTTAGAAAATATTGAATTTATTCAAAATGCATACTATAAAACTCTTTACATTGACCTTACGTACAGTATAGCCCATGACGAATTAGTTCTGAAGCGTCATAATATACATAAAGGACTACTTCAGATTACTGCATTATTTAGGGAATTGGCATCTCACTCCTTGTAGTCTTCCGTTTTCAAAAAAATGGTACAAATGGCTCTGAGCACTATGGGACTTAACATCTATGGTCATCAGTCCCCTAGAACTACTTAAACCTAACTAACCTAAGGACATCACACAACACCCAGTCTTCACGAGGCAGAGAAAATCCCTGACCCCGCCGGGAATCGAACCCGGTAACCCGGGCGCGAGAAGCTAGAACGCTACCGCACGACCACGAGCTGCGGACTTTCCGTTTTCCTCATTTGTTGCGAGGGCATGTGGGCCAGATATCTTCTCTGCCCTTGCTCTCTTTTACTAAGCCCTAATAGGTTGTGAGGCTCTTTATCCAATTCACAGCGTTCCTTTTTTAGGTGGGATACGGTTTAGCGTCTGGAGTTATTCATTTTTGCTAATATGCACCATCGGAAACGTGAAAAAGAACAAAGAGCAAGCCTTTCAAATGTGTGCTATCGAAAAATGTTAAAAATTAATTGGAGGTGTAAAGTACGAATCGAAAGAATAGTGAAACGTGAAGTTTAAGAATTAAGTCAATGGGAAGACGTTAACTGAATGTGGACTGCTGTTGCAGTCCTGATGTCCACTGGCGGTTTGTGCCCTGTGGCACTGATGGGCAGGAGTAAGCAAAACGTTGACGCAGAGGCATACACCCTGGTGAACCTGAGGCTATACGACAAAAGGCGTGTGAGCAAAATTGGCCATGAGTTTAGCACTTGCAAAAAAATTGATCGACTCAATCGTTGAGCTTTACATGCTGAGGCACCTCGTCTGAGGGCGTTCATTCATATGGTGCAAGTCTTTCTGTTTGAGCCGACGTTGACGAATTCCACGTCTGTGTGATTAAGGCAAGATGAAACAATTGGGTCAACATAATCATCCTGCCTCAGAGCAAAGAAAGTCGCCATGCAGATGGGTAGGAACCTGTGACCGCGCGATGTAGAGGCAGAAGTGTTGACCAGTGGACCACGAGCGTTCACGAGATGCATGAACTGGCTGCTTCGCCGGTAGCCTACCTGTGCTTACCAGCGAGCTAACGGAGGGACTAACTGCAGTCGCATGCCATATGGGGCGTCTTTCACAAGTAATTAACCTACTACACAATGACGAGCCAAAACATTAGGACCACCCGCTTAATAACTTGTTAGTCCATCTCTGGAACGCAAGACGTCGCTGACGCTATGCACATACACACACACACACACACACACACACACACACACACACACACACACTTGTCCTGATGGAAGAAGGCATCTCAATCATGGATGTGTGTGATGTCGTTAGGTCTAAGTAGTAGGGGACTGATGACCTTAGATGTTAAGTCCCTTAGTGCTTAGGGGCATTTGAACCATTTTTTGGAAAAGGCATCGCCGACAGGAAAGACATCAAGTACGAAGGGGTGCGCATGGTCCACAGCTTTCAGCGTGTCTTCGACTACAGCCACAGGTGCCATGCGAGTGCAGCAGAGCGTCTCCCTTAGCATAATACTGCTACTACCAGCCTGGGCCCTTGGTGCGGTGCACATTTCGAACCGTCGTTCGCGCGGATGACGGCGTTTGTGGAGACGACCACCAACCAGGTGTATCAAAACGCTATTCATCCGACATGGCGACTCGTTTCCACTGATCCGCAGTCTGATCTAGATGGTCCCGTGGCCTCTGCAATTGTAATTGACGATCACGTTGTGCCAACATGTGAATACGTAGGGGTCGTCCGCTACGGAGTCCCATGTTCAAAATTGTACAGTGAATGTTTTGCTTCGAAACGCTTGTGCTTTTACCATTGTTGTCCTCTTTCGACAGTGGTGCCACAGAACACCATCTATCCTGCCTTACAGGCTCTGGGTGATAATAATAACACCATTGTCTAGATCGCTTATGTCAGTATATTTCCCCATTTGATTGCCCGTCCGTTTCTGATCCACTTCAACACATTCCTTACCGTTTCACGTTCCCGCAACGCCACCAGGTGACATCCAATCACGCGGTAGTCTGTTCTTTTGTATATGCTCAAGAGAACAGACACCAGGCATTCATATAACTGATTAGAGTGAGCATTGAATCCACCGTCTTCAGTGCAGTTTCACAATTACGTTGGACCTTCTGCGGGATTCTCAAGTAGCGAGCATGGAGGACGTGGATGGGGACTGTGGACAGGTGGCGCTAGGTGGAAATGTGGGTTGGCTGGGAGGCATGGCGAGATAGTCCACGCAGTAGCGTTAAACACTGTGTCCAGATGCCGCAGTGGTTAACAAAACTGCCTGGTGAGCACTAGGTCACCGAACGACGTGGCACAGTAGTCACCATGCTGGACTCGTATTCGGGAGGACAACGGTTCAAACTCGCGTCCGACCGACTTCATTTAGGTTTTCCGCGATTTCCCTAAAACAGCTACAGGTAAATTCCGAGATTGTTCCTCTGAAAGGTCACGACCGACTACCTTCCCTCCGGCCAGTGTGTCCGAGCGGTTCTAGGCGCTTCAGTCCGGAACCGCGTGACCGCTGTGGTCGCAGGTTCGAATCCTGCCTCGGGC
Organism: Schistocerca cancellata; assembly: GCF_023864275.1. NCBI lineage: Eukaryota > Metazoa > Arthropoda > Insecta > Orthoptera > Acrididae > Schistocerca > Schistocerca cancellata. The sequence continues at coordinate 567,245,545 of NC_064632.1, forward strand.
ATGGATGTGTATGATGTCCTTAGGTTAGTTAGGTCCTAGGGGACTGATGACCTCAAAGTCCCATAGTGCTCAGAGCCATTTGAACCGTTTTTTGACTACCTTCGCCATCCTTCCTAATTCGACGGGATACATGACCTCGCTCTTTCGGCCCCTCTCCCGAATCAACCTACCAACCTAAGCGGTAATCGCGGGTATGAATCCCGGTCCGCCACACATTTTCACTCTACGCCGCTCAATTCGCACAAAGTCCTGGTGCAGCTGACATCAATACCTCCTTCGCTTTCCTTTCTTCCACCTTCATCTTACATATTTAATAGTTAACCTATTGCTAAAAGGAGGGTATTTGGTGGCTAATACTGTGGGCAGAAGGGCGCTAAAGTGTGCAAAACAGATTACAGAAGATGTAGGGTGTAACAGCTATGTGGATTTAAAAAAATCAGCATAGAATAAATAAATCATTTGGGGAAAATATCACACTAGTCGACAGACTCATTCTTGGGAAAAAAAGGAAAAAGACCTACAAGTAAATCATTTTCTGACCTATGGACGTCTCTGGAGCACGAATGATAGTTTCAAGGCTATCGTTACATATCAGTATTATCAGCAACAGCAGTACTACCATCATAGCAGCATTGGAAATCCGGTGCTGGATAAAGATACCGTCCATACTCAATTGTGTACTCAGTCTCTTCCTTAGTGGGACCCAGAAGAGACTTCCTTGCTTCGTTTACCGAGCCATTCTACGTCTGTCCCACTTATGGTTCACTTTCAGTGTGGGCATAAGTAAGTCTTCTATTTCGGTCAGATTCTTGATTAATTTTACTAATAATTAGTAGTGACTTCTGGTGCTTTCCTATTATGCATATCATCATTGCCCGCTAGGGAACACCCAGTTTCTGACTGAGTTCCGCAATAATCAGTACACCGCTCCATTTACCTTCGAATGGTGTATGTGTATAGTCATTTACTATTAACTTCAGAAAGCATTTCACAGATAGTATATTCACAGATATTACGCTCACAAACGATGGTCGCAAAGGCTATGCATTTAGTGACAAGATGATGCCATCTGAACATGACGTGTTAATACTGCTCCTATCTCATTTTGAATTTTGACATTCGCCAAGGTACGATAATGCTCAATTGGAAATCGCGTATGGACCGTATTTGCAACTGTTCAGTTGACAAATAAATTATAGCAGGCGCACGTGAAAATTATAACATGATAAGCTGCTTAAATTAAATGTATACTCAGCTGAAGATACGTACACTAATACAAGATTTCTTTTTTAGGCATATAGAAAACTTAGCTTTGTTTTCAACTGTCCTATGTAGAAAGACTCAATTACATGGATAATTTTCCTTCCTTTTTGGTCAACTATGGATCACGTGACAAATTGTATTTCTTCTCATTAGCTCTTTTCTTTTACTGCAATATTATTTCATCTATTCAGAATGTCACATTTTTCTTTCTTTGACTTCATACCATTCTTCGCTCTGCTTCTTCTTTCGATTCCCAAATTTAAACATTTACTTCTGAAAATATGTTCGTGATGCTTCTTCAACTTTTATATGAGTTCTTCAGTTTCTTTTTGATGCAATCATTGTAACATTTTCAACTTCTATTGTAGTAGAATTTCAGACGTAGCTTGTAATCCTCTCCCTATCGTGTTTCATATATAGTACAGAAAAAAAAGAAATGGAATGAACACACATGACACTCGTATTAAAAGACAATAATTACGTTCCCTTACCCTTACGTGGCGAAAGATGGGAACATCTATCGCTCACAGAAACACTCGAACGTGATCGTTCTGTTCCTCCAGGAGCGACGGTATAATGGTGAATGGGCGTACTGACCTCCAGAAGTTTGAACGCAGTACACTCACTGGTGAACTTCATAGTGATATAGTACCGCTTCCCATGTGCATCTTCTCACCGCAGTATTCGGCCCTGACCTCATTTTTATGGGCGACGATGCACGACAGCTTCGAGCAGTACATGTGGAGCTCGTCATGGAACGAGAAGGTACTTGGTGTACGGACTGCCATACCCGTTACCCAGACTTAAATAACATCGAGGATGAGTGGGATCCGTTGGGGAGGCGTACTGAAACACCTCCACATGGAGCAATGACTGCCCGGTATTTGTGGAGAGCGCTGGAGGGGAATACAGCGTCCTAAAACTAGAACTCGTTGCCAACCCCATGGCCAGCATGGAAGCACGTTTCAGAACATTCACTGAAGTGTGTGGTGACTGCACACTCTCTTACGTACCGTGTACCACCATTTTGTAATATGCATGGGACATTGATAAACAGCAGGAACTTCCGTGAAATTATTGAATTTTAAGGGGCTCCGGAAAGGCTCAAAATCATGAAAAGTTCAATTTTTACTATTTTGCGTTTTATGAATCTGCAGACTATTACCTTTTAATAGATATATATTATTTATTCAATTCCGAAGACTACAACTATTTTTAAATTTTTTTTGAAATGTGTTCTACATGGGCGTGACCCACTGTGGCGCTGTTAAACTGCTGTCAAATGGTGTTATTATTAACGTCCGTGTTCATCAGGTACATTTTAGTGATGTGAGATAAAGTATGTGTTGTGGCTAACCTGTGATGGTTCAATATATATCGCTGGTGTGATTGTCGATTGTTTCATGTTTATTTACTCTGTCGTTATATCGAAAATATTCGTAATTAATTCTGTTTCTTGAGTCTCTGTTTTGTTGAAGTATAATAATGAGTAAAAGTAAAGTTATTAGAAATCCTCTGAAGGCTTTTAAGAAAAGGAGAGATGTTGGAAAGGCAAAGGTATGTGTTATTACTGTAAATAATAACATTCTAACATGGTACGAGCGATGCTTGCTTTAGACAAGGAACGCCTTTGGGCTGCAGACAGGGCTGTAAAGAGTCTAGAAATACAAGCAAGAGTAAACAGGAGGAGGAACAAGAGGAAGCTGGAGGAGGAATTTGCAGAGGATGAAGATAATCCATCCTATGGACCTGGAATGCACTAAAAAGTTAATCCAATCTTTGTCGCTCGATTCCCAAAACTTTTATTTTCTCGTACTTATTACATGTTTTCTAAGGATCTTCCAAACATATTTGTTTCAATCTTTCAGTAAATGTTACACAGTACCTTCTGCGTAATTTAACACAGCCTTTTTCCAAAAAACTGTATATTTTTGAATATATAAATAAAAAATTGGAAAAAAATGTTGTGAACTTTCATTACAATTGAAAAAAAATCATCTTTAATAACTGAACTAAAATTTTGTAAAATCCCTGTGTTAAGTTGGAGCCCATATTCCAATAAATAATCTGCAAAAAGTTCAACTTCCTACCTCAAATACTTTGTGAGGAAAGATGTAATTTATAAGCGTCATTTTAACATTGCAAGTATAGGGCGTTCCGGAGCCCCTTAATTAAAAGTGTCATCTCTGTTCACCTCATTGCGTGTGATTTTCTAGTACTGTAGCAGTTCTTGCCATTTGTGATTCACGATAAATCGAGCTGTGTCATTGGTAGTGAGACATAATGCAAAGTTATTTCGTCCTCATGTTTTGCACACCAGTGGCTTGCAGATCTAAATATTTCCTTAGGCCATTCACTATTGTTATTAATAGTAAGTTAATTTATGGAAAAATGTGCTGCTTCCAGAGTCAGAATCCTCTGTTTCCTCTTCATTTTAACAGTTTCAAGGTTAAATATATACACTGACAGATGCTAAAGAACTAAGTGCAGTTAAAACAAATCTTTGAAGGGTAGAGACGGCAATACCCGAGATGTGAGTCGCAGCACAAACTGGATGAAATTTTACTAGCAAACCGTGAAACCGCTGCCCGCAGAACGTTTCGATCCGAAAGCACTTTGAGCGTTGGCAGCCGGATGAGCCCTTTGCCGGTCGTTGCCGCGAAAAGCGCACTTGTAATAAAAGCTGGTGTGTGTGTGTGTGCTGACGGACAAACAGGCGCGAGGCGGGGTTACCGGCACACATGCGGTCGGCGACACTTCACCTGCGGTCATCACACATACTTTGCAGCGAACGCAGGTCGTCCTTTGTGCTACCAACCACAGCGGCCGTTCACAGGGGTCGTATTTGTCACGAAAAGCGAATTCGGAAAAGGAAAAAAAATTACCCTTCGTCTGACGTGTTACAGTGGTTACATGTAAGCCATTGGTACTACATTTTGGATGCATAGTGCTCGGTAGCTTTCATTAATTCCGCGAACGACCCCTTAAGTCTACAGATGTTTTTAAATAGTGTGGATCAGTGTCCAGGGTTAGCTCTTCATAAGGGAATAATAGCTCCTATCTCATTATGCTGCCCTGGACAAGTGATATACCTGAAATGTCATAACGAGACATTATGAGCAAAACATGTTTAATTTCGGGTGGACTATTCTATTACTTACCTTTTGTATAAAACGTAGGGTAAGGTGTCCTAAAATACACTCCTGGAAATTGAAATAAGAACACCGTGAATTCATTGTCCCAGGAAGGGGAAACTTTATTGACACATTCCTGGGGTCAGATACATCACATGATCACACTGACAGAACCACAGGCACATAGACACAGGCAACAGAGCATGCACAATGTCGGCACTAGTACAGTGTATATCCACCTTTCGCAGCAATGCAGGCTGCTATTCTCCCATGGAGACGATCGTAGAGATGCTGGATGTAGTCCTGTGGAACGGCTTGCCATGCCATTTCCACCTGGCGCCTCAGTTGGACCAGCGTTCTTGCTGGACGTGCAGACCGCGTGAGACGACGCTTCATCCAGTCCCAAACATGCTCAATGGGGGACAGATCCGGAGATCTTGCTGGCCAGGGTAGTTGACTTACACCTTCTAGAGCACGTTGGGTGGCACGGGATACATGCGGACGTGCATTGTCCTGTTGGAACAGCAAGTTCCCTTGCCGGTCTAGGAATTGTAGAACGATGGGTTCGATGACGGTTTGGATGTACCGTGCACTATTCAGTGTCCCCTCGACGATCACCAGTGGTGTACGGCCATTGTAGGAGATCGCTCCCCACACCATGATGCCGGGTGTTGGCCCTGTGTGCCTCGGTCGTATGCAGTCCTGATTGTGGCATTCACCTGCACGGCGCCAAACACGCATACGACCATCATTGGCACCAAGGCAGAAGCGACTCTCATCGCTGAAGACGACACGTCTCCATTCGTCCCTCCATTCACGCCTGTCGCGACACCACTGGAGGCGGGCTGCACGATGTTGGGGCGTGAGCGGAAGACGGCCTAACGGTGTGCGGGACCGTAGCCCAGCTTCATGGAGACGGTTGCGAATGGTCCTCGCCGATACCCCAGGAGCAACAGTGTCCCTAATTTGCTGGTAAGTGGCGGTGCGGTCCCCTACGGCACTGCGTAGGATCCTACGGTCTTGGCGTGCATCAGTGCGTCGCTGCGGTCTGGTCCCAGGTCGACGGGCACGTGCAACTTCCGCCGACCACTGGCGACAACATCGATGTACTGTGGAGACCTCACGCCCCACGTGTTGAGCAATTCGGCGGTACGTCCACCCAGCCTCCCGCATGCCCACTATACGCCCTCGCTCAAAGTCCGTCAACTGCACATACGGTTCACGTCCACGCTGTCGCGGCATGCTACCAGTGTTAAAGACTGCGATGGAGCTCCGTATGCCACGGCAAACTGGCTGACACTGACGGCGGCGGTGCACAAATGCTGCGCAGCTAGCGCCATTCGACGGGCAACACCGCGGTTCCTGGTGTGTCCGCTGTGCCGTGCGTGTGATCATTGCTTGTACAGCCCTCTCGCAGTGTCCGGAGCAAGTATGGTGGGTCTGACACACCGGTGTCAATGTGTTCTTTTTTCCATTTCCAGGAGTGTATTTTTGCAAAGCTTTCCAAGAAATGATACACCCAGTCTGCTCATAAAATATCTGCACCTATTACAAATACTTCTAGTGTCAGTCAAGCTGCCACCGGTTAGGAACTGTTAGTTAGAATCTTCAATATGGCATTAAAAAACAGATTTGACGAACATATATTTCAGGCTAAAAATAAATGTGTACGCAGTTCTACAAAATTTGTCACAATTATGCAGTTAATATGTTCACACTGGTACTTGACAACAATGATGGGGATAATTTTAAAGAAATACACGTGGAAGGTGGACCCATACATTTCGTTGCTTTTTCATTTTTTTAATAGCTTATAAACAATTATTACGGTTACAAATTAGAAACCTTTTCGAAAATGAGTGACAGTGTTCACAATAATTTAAAGATATTGTACAGGATCAGTTCATCGACAAAAAATTTTAACAATTTGTACCATTAAATATGGGGCTTATAAAGAGGAATTTATATAAGTCCCCAAATACACGTAAGAAGTCACCCCAACTAGGTATGACTGCAAGCTGGTTCAACAAACTGAGCTTTACCTGTAAAATGAAATGCCACGAAAATGACTGCCACTCAAGGTACTAACAGTTCCCAAGCATGTATAGCACTTTAAACGAGTAGACAACACCCACCAGAAATACAGGAAGATTAGCAAGTCAAGCCACTGTTTGTGGCTGTTGGAAAGCCCTTAACAATTTATAAACCTTAATAAAATCCCTTAAGCAATTAAATACACAATCCCACAAAATACAAGAATAACTGGGAAGGCTTAAAGACCCTTCAATAAATACACGGTCCCCGTAAATACAAGAAAAAGTGGCAAATTACAGCAGACGGCTATCACAGCCAACAGGCAAAGAGCACAAAGTTTCACAATGAATGGAATTACCAAATAGCTGTGGAAAAAAATCCCAGCATTTAATACTACTAACTAAAAGGCTTTAATACTTAACACGTTACAGAACTAGCAACAAGGGTGTAAGGCTTAAATAAATAGTTAAAGACCAAAGATAGTGACAACGGACTTTGGCTGTGCAGAATGTGCTTCAAAGTTTACGTGCTTGCTGAATTCAGAATACTGAATAGATCAAGACTTCCGGATTTGGCGACACTCCGCCGCAGCACGTATCAAACGATCAAATTTACTTAACTTGAGGCGACACGAGGCGGCTGCTAGAGGCCCCAGATTGCAGGACAACCTAGACGTCGTGCTACAGCGGACCCGTCGCCACAGCAGGACGAAAACACGTCTCTGCTTTGCGCCCAGGAAGTAGGAACGTGTCGTCCGCTGTCAGAACTACCCTGCCAACACACCCCAGAAGGGAGCAGTAATCTGCCTAAATAAGGCTACAAACGAGGATGTTTAGGATGAGGCAATATTAACTTATTCTGGAAGTGACTACACATACACATTACAAGCTTAACAATCTTTAAATTACTTGGAAATTAACAAAATGAAATATCAGCGCCTGCAAATCCGTATACTAGGGCATATTCATCTATAAAAAGTCCCTTGCCTTCGACACACACTGTTACAATTTCAATTTCACCGAGCGAGGTGGAGCAATGGATAGCACACACTACTCGCATTCGGGAGGAAGACGGTTCAATCCCGCGTGTAGTCACCCTGATTTATGTTTTCCGTGATATCCCTAAGTCGCTTCAGGCAAATGCTAGGATGGTTCCTTTGATAGGGCGCAGCTGGCTTCCTTTCCCATCCATCCATAATCCGATGGGACCGATGAACTCGCTGTGTGATCCCATCCCCCAAACCAACCAACCAACAGTTTCAATTTCATCGATTCAATTTAGAACAGAATGCTTGTACACTTGCATGGGCTATGGCCTGGGACAACAGATTATCAGCAGATACACTGACCGATGATCATCCATACAATCACACGGAGGCGCGTTAATATGACGTGTCTAATTCCACATTAACACAGTGGTGGCCCTGTGACAACAAGTACCAATAAAAAAAATAAAAAAAAAACACTTTACTCTACATCTACATCTACATCCATACTCCGCAAGCCACCTGACGGTGTGTGGCGGAGGGTACCTCGAGTACCTCTATCGGTTCTCCCTTCTATTCCAGTCTCGTATATTTCGTGGAAAGAAGGATTGTCGGTATGCCTCTGTGTGGGCTCTAATCTCTCTGATTTTATCCTCACGGTCTCTTCGCGAAATATACGTAGGAGGGAGCAATATACTGCTTGACTCTTCGGTGAAGGTATGTTCTCGAAACTTTGACAAAAGCCCGTACCGAGCTACTGAGCGTCTCTCCTGCAGAGTCTTCCACTGGAGTTTATCTATCATCTCCGTAACGCTTTCGCGATTACTAAATGATCCTGTAACGAAGCGCGCTGCTCTCCGTTGGATCTTCTCTCTCTCTTCTATCAACCCTATCTGGTACGGATCCCACACTGCTGAGCAGTCATCAAGTAGTGGGCGAACAAGTGTACTGTAACCTACTTCCTTTGTTTTCGGATTGCATTTCCTTAGGATTCTTCCAATGAATCTCAGTCTGGCATCTGCTTTACCGAAGATCAACATTATATGATCATTCCATTTTAAATCACTCCTAATCCGTACTCCCAGATAATTTATGGTATTAACTGCTTCCAGTTGCTGACCTGCTATTTTGTAGCTAAATGATAAAGCATCTATCTTTCTGTGTATTCGCAGCACATTACACTTGTCTACATTGAGATTCAATTGCCATTCCCTGCACCATGCGTCAATTCGCTGCAGATCCTCCTGCATTTCCGTACAATTTTCCATAGTTACAACCTCTCGATACACCACAGCATCATCTGCAAAAAGCCTCAGTGAACTTCCGATGTCATCCACCAGGTCATTTATGTATAGCAACGGACCTATGACACTCCCCTGCGGCACACCTGAAATCACTCTTACTTCGGAAGACTTCTCTCCATTGAGAATGACATGCTGCGTCCTGTTATCTAGGAACTCCTCAATCGAATCACACAATTGGTCTGATAGTCCATATGCTCTTACTTTGTTCATTAAACGACTGTGGGGAACTGTATCGAACGCCTTGCGGAAGTCAAGAAACACGTCATCTACCTGTGAACCCGTGTCTATGGCCCTCTGAGTCTCGTGGACGAATAGCGCGAGCTGGGTTTCACATGACCGTCTTTTTCGAAACCCATGCTGATTCCTACAGAGTAGATTTCTAGTCTCCAGAAAAGTCATTATACTCAAATGTGAAGGAGCCGTGACTTCCAAGATTCCAACAGTATCGTCGTTTGGGAAGTCTGGCGGACAGAACAGGTGCCGTGCAAGGCAGCAGGAAGAGCGCATCTAAAAGGGGCTGTTTATCGTCGCCGGCGTGGAATCAGTCACGTTACTGGGAAGCCATTGGTGTATTTCGCTTGCTGCATGTCTCCTGGCACCGGGATCAGAGGCGGCTGGCTTCGTCGAACAAGCAAGAAGGAAAGGGTCTTGCTTCTGCTGTAAATTGTGGCCGGAATCGACTACTGGGTTCAGTGCTGTTGACTTCATTTTCTTGGCCGGGCGTTGCTACTCCTACTGAGACTGTCATCGAATGTGTTAATTTCAACTTGCTTAGTACGCAAGGTTCTAGTGAGATCTGTACGTGATGCGATGATTAACATTTACTACGGCCTGGAGTGCTGATACATGGTTTGTAGATTGTTACTGACAGTGTTAACCGCCATTGAAAACAGTCTGGCTGCTCCCTGTATAAGTGCCGCCTGTTTATTGCGCTAATAACACACGACAGAGTTATGGGGGCCAGTTGCTACAGACATACATGGATAAAATTTTCTCCGGTTACATTTTGCTGGGAATTACAGTAACATTACTGTTGCGTGCCAGCTCTCCTAGTTCGCTCGCGAATTAATGTATAATTGGCCTCACACACATAAGGTAATAGATGTGTACTGCTTAGCTGATGTTCATTAATAGGTTGATTAATTCTACAGATGATTTGCTGTAATGAATGATTGTGTTTCTAGTTGCTTAAGGAAGATGTCAGTCTGTTGTAGATACCCACTAGTTCTGGGATTTTTCGTGCTTATTCGTAACCGTTTGGGGGTCCATTCCGCGCCTGTATTGGAAACAGCTGAGTGGGCGGGCGTCCGCTTCTGGACGTAGTTTGTTGAATCCCACGAGGTTGCTTCGTCACATGAAATTTTATATTTTATCTCCTAAATTGTAGGGTGTCTGCCATTTAAGCAACGTGGTTGTGTGCCATGGTATCTGATTTGTCGTTGCCTGTACTCTTAATTACTTTGGTAATACCAATCACTGCGGTAGCGAAAGACTACATTTCTTCGTTAAATTTTCGTAAATTGTTCTTCAGGTTGATCATAGTTTTCCCGTGATTTGCGAATGTTTAAATTATGAAGTAACTTGCACTCGACTAAATGATAATTTTAAAAATGTGTGGGCGGTTTTATTTGTTATTTGTTTTGCTTAAATGTGCCAAATAAATGTTCAGTGCAACTATCGATGGTGACTGCCTGATGTGTCACTTGGTCCAGTCCTACCACTCTACGGCCTACTGTGCTGAGCTTGTGTCGTAGTGTAAAAGTTGAATTCCATGTAGTGCTTATACATCAGACTTATTTTGATATCTTACGTTCGTAGAAGAGAGGGCCAGTATAATTCATCCTCCTATTCATATCTCGAGAAAATACCATTGGCGTAAAATTAGTGAGAGTGGAACCAGCAAGGAAGCTTACTAACCATCGTTCTTCTTGCAAACCTAGAGCAGGAAAGAGCGAAAGTAGCGAACTCAGTGCACAAAGTACTTTTCGCCACACACCTTATTGTGGTTTAAGGAATATAAGTGTAATGCAGGTATGTTTGGTTCGTTCGATCGATGCTGTCTCCTCGCCATTCATCTGTCGGATGTACGTCTTACTCTAGTCTGTAGAGCTGAAGATTGAATCCCCTGCGGTAAAGTTCGCATACTTGGGATTCTGTCTGCTTTTATAGTTTACTTCCTGAGTTTGCTACGGTATGATACTTAGGACGTGTGCATGCTGTGTGCGGACGCAGGAGGAGCCGGCCGCAGTTGGGGAACATCTGAATGCCCCGGGCTACGGTCAAACACCTTCAGGCCGCTGCCTCGGGGTATAGCTGTGCAGGTGAACATGGCGCGTCGAATGGGACGCCTTAGGGGTCGCTTGCTTTGCCCACGGGCTCTGCTGCCGAGGCATGTCCTAGTGTACCCGATACGGTGGATCTGTACTCACCGCACTGTGCGGCGCTTGGTAAAGCGTTCGAGTTGCTCGAGGCTGTGATCTTACCCTCCCACACATCACTATTAAATTTTTCTTAGTGTCTTCATTACTTTGAAAAGCTTCGAGAGGCGTAAGATACACAAAAGAAAAAATTATTTTCATTTTTTCTTCTTGTTGTTTTTGGTGACGGGTCTTGCGTCTAGGGGTACATTGTTGCGGCTGAAATTTAACGTTTTGGGTTCCTGATGACTAAGTAACTGATAAATAACTATGTGTTGCTCTGATTTCCTTTTATTTTATCCCATTCCTCTATACCACACTGACTTCAAAATATCCATTTTCTAAAAACCTTCAATCACACTGCTGTAGACTAAACTAAAAAACACGTGCGTTTCCATCTGCTGCTACGTACATCATGCGGTATTCACAACATTCCAAAGAGTTTACAATGGAAAATAGTCTACAAACTTTCTTGACAAAAGAAGGATCATCACTGAGATACAACATTATTCTTTATATGAATCCAGAAACAAATTTAATAATTAGCGTCAGATTGTGCAATTAATAATAGGAATTTTAAGTGTACCGGAAATTTCGTAATTTCAAATAGTTTCAAAAGAAGAGGAATTTTAACTGTACGTACATAGTACTATACAAATTAATTTCTTTTTATACAATTTAGCCTGAAATACGAAATCCTATTAAATTATTTTAGTTAAACTATTGAGGTAACGTTCACCTATACTACAATCGATAGTATAAATGGTATCGGTTTGTTGTGCACATAGTTCCGCGTAATCAGCGCTTACACAACTTTCCCACTAGAGCGCGCCCCGCTAAGCACAACAGCGCAGGCGCAGCATTCGTCCATCTCCGCACTACGAGATGGCGCTGTCTTAGAGACGGACCAAATTCTGCTTCCGTCGATCCGCGTATTAATATGTAACGCAGCCAATGAGATTGCTGCTAACGTAGAACCTTTTCTCCTCGCGGATCACACTCGCGCAGTGATACCTGAACGCGCGAGAATTATAATGAGTGTACAGATCCGATCAGTCAGTCTGCACCAGTCTGTACCAGTGGAGTAGTCTGCATTAGTCTGCACCAGTCTATAGTCAAGTTTCAGTCTGCACCTAATAAGATTACCCCTGTACATAGCCATGAAGATAAATGAATAGACACTTTGGCAAGTATCAGAGATATGTGAGAATGAGATTAACGTACCAAGACCAAAGGAACTTAAGATTGTCAATTGTAAATAGCATCCAGAATCAAGTTAAGTGAGGTTTATACTTTATGAAATGTCCCCTTTGTACAATTATACATGACTGTCCTTAAACTGACACACAATATTTTTAGCGCAACGCAATCTGACTTTCAGAAATCCCTACAAAAGAATGGCCCTGACTAACATTAACCTATGCGTTTCACAAATCGCTTACCTCACAAAAATCTTGATTACTCGAACTACTGCAATACAGCGAGTTCCACTACTGCCAGCTAAATAAAAGATTCAAACTACGGAAGGCACTAACTACTGATAGGCCTAGTTAGCAAATGAAAGATTTTGATAGAGAACAAACAATGTATTTACCTTAATAGTGTTGAAAAATCATAATATACATAGCATTTCATGACATCCATTCTGTACTCAAAAATCCGCCATCTCATTTCCCACATCCACCACTGCTGGCGGCTCACCTCCAACTGCGCAACGCTACGCACTGTCCACATCCAGCTGCCGCTGCCCAACACTACAATGGCAGACAACAATGTAAACTTGCCGCAGACTGCACACAGCACAGCCAGTGATTTTCATACAGAGCGCTACGTAACGTTGCCAATAAGAAAACATAAACAGCCTACTTACAACTTGTTATTATTTTAATAAATGTGTGTGAAAATTAATCAAATTCTGTTTAAAGCTGGTCACCGTCAATCTGCTACTCTAAGCGTGCAAGTGGCATTTCTATCGTCTGACCTAACGGCAGAAGATAAACACGCCACGCTAAGACCACGAGACCTATTGCTGACACTCGCCTACTTCGTTAGAGCGACAAGTCAAATAATCTGATGGTATGTGTACCGAACGTCTTACAGTATGCACACCACACGGTTATTTCTATAAAAAAGGTAGTATTGGAACAGGGTGTCTCAATACAAGGTGGGGGGTACATGTGGAGACTGGTCGCCCAGCCTCGACTATTCAGCCAGGAGGTGGTCAGGTGGCCGCTCCTTCAGCAGTGTCCGAGAGGCACACGTGGGAAAGGGTTTACGAGTTGTGGGGAGCTCCATTGTTCGGCGTGTTATGGAATCACTTAGATGGCATTCACTGCTGGCACGGAATGAATATTTGAAAATATTAATAACTGGATACATATTTATAATTTCGCACACCTTTCACTGTGTGTTGAGATTCTTTGAAATAAAATTGAAAAATTCGGTCGATTTTGAAAAAAAAGTACACGAACAGGATTCGAACACAGTACCTCCAGCGCAGTAACCGTGAACCCTTATCACTGCTCTGACTTGCTCGAAATACGTATAATGTTAGGGATATGCAAAGCTCGCAATTTTGAAGTAACCTGATCTTACCTAAATGGTAATTTTAAAAATGTGTTGATGGTTTTATTTATTTATCTCGTTTAAATGTGCCAAATAAATGTTCAGTGCAACTGTTGATGGTGTCGAGTGCGGCCCTATGCTTCGTTAATTTTTTCAAAAAACGTCAGCAGTCGCGCGCACTGCGAAATGAAATGGAATTTTTTTGCCGACCGAGATGTCATCGCCTACAAGACTTGGCAGTGTGGAATTGACGCGAAGACGCAAAGCAGACCTACTTTCGTTTATAGTAATATGCCTTTTACTTTGTATACCCGTTCATGTAGAAAAGTTTCTAATGATGAGAAAATACATGTATGGATGAAAGGACTTGGTGTACTTGCTGAAAATGGAACTGTAACTGGTGATATTACTTTGTATTATAATTATTAATAAAGGGTTTCCCTTGACTCCTGTAATCGGGGGCGTCAGCCGAAAACCGCTAGATGTACATCTGGTAATCGGGGGCTCAAGGATGCAACAATCTGAAAAAATTAACAAAGCATAGTGCCGCACTGCCCGCTGGGCGGTCAGCCGGCCGGTTATGCAACCAGCCTGGCTTGGCGCTAGGCCGGCGCACCAGCAGACGCGCACCCACAGTACGTACGGCCTAGGGCGCGCTAGGCTGTAATCGCCTGCCTGCTGGTACCTGCAGAGTCTAAGGCCGATATCAGCGCGTTACGTATCGAGTTAATTTTTCACTCGATGTTGCAACTGAAGCAGCTGGCAGTGGGTGGTTCACACTTGCAATTGTCCGCTGTGGGAATGCATCGTTACCTGGACTGGAATCCTTTGTCGACCTAGATGTCATCCCCTACAAGACTTGGCACTGTGGAACTGACGCGAAGACGCAAAGTAGACCTAGTTTCGTTTTCTCAAAAGTCAAGGCCTGTTGCTTAATAGTCGGATAGCCATGTACTCAGTAGAGATGGGGGATCCGCTCTTGCTTTCTTGAACTGATTCATAGAGTTGAATCTTTCAAAGGAGTGAACAATCAGTGATTCTGAAAAAAAGAATGGTAGCTCCAAACGTTTCCCACGGCAGAGAGAGAGAGAGGGAGAGAGAGAGAGAGAGAGAGAGACGGAGCATATCAGCAGCGCCTTTGCTGGTCACAGCACAGTGCACGCCACACAACACAGCCAGCGCCGGCCTCTGCCCTGCTTCTACCTTGGCTGCCTGCATTGTGCAGTGCCCCATTGCATTTTGTGTTTCACATATGCTGTGCCGTCTCTGTGCGTCGTCTGTTGCGTGCAGTGTCTGGCGCAGCTTAAATCGCATCGCAGTCTGTCGGCGAGCGTTGCAGTCGCACGTCCTGCCCTCTGGGCAGTTGATGCGAGCAACAGGACAGAGAGCAACCTAGCGGATAACATAGGAACTACTTGCAACAACCTGCTCGCAAGGGAACGGACGATTTGTCTCGGAGCGGGTGAGTGGTGGCCGTTCACCGCTCCCCCCACCCTCGGAATTCGCCCGCTCAACGCTCACCCCACCATTCTCGACTCTAGCCACAGCGTTGAGCAAAGCAACTCAGGTGTCACTCTGGTCTCTGCGGTCTTAGCTCACGCAGTAATACAGCTCGCGGCTCGACCTGCTCGACTCAGTGCTTCTGCATCGGAGTTCGTCTCTACTGGATATTGTTCTTCGTAGTAATACCGCTATGTATATTACATTATTATGTTATGTATACATCATTTGTTTTTATTTTATTTTTATTTGTTTAAACTGATCTGATTAGGTTCCTGACGAGTCCTCTTACTATAGGATTTTTATTATGGACACTCGAATTTACGCTTCAATTATGAGCGAACCGATTAACGTATCGCAAAATGTGATACACCAATATTTTCCTTGTTTTATTCTGCGTAAGGCTATATGCAGCACTTTCGTTTTACAGTCAAATTTATATTTTTTTTCTTATTCTGGTACGGATTTTGCGATTTTAGGCGTCTTCGGAAGGAAACGTTCACTTTAAAAATATATGGTTTGCGATGTATTTGTATGAGGTTAATGAAATTTTAATACATTATAGCCAAATATATTGTTAATGTAAATCTCAAGTTACAACATTTTCTGATCACCCAAAAATCCACGATAGTGCAAAATAAATCAATAATCAAAAACTTTGTCATATCGTGGAAATTTCAATAAACAATACAAAATTCTTACTCATTATCTGTGTTACTTCAAAATAGGATCAAATAAGATCAAAATACAGGTATAGTACTGGAATAAACCAAGTTTAAAAGGCAATGTGCCTTCCATTTATTTTCTATTGTAAATGAGTGGTGAGTCATGAAAAAGAGCTAATTCATTTCAGAGAGTGAACAGTTCTGATCCGATCTCTGAAAAGAACAGTTTTGCCCATCTCTAGTACTCAGGGTAAGTGCCTCCACAACATATTTGAAGCGCAGCAAAATCAGTGAGGTACAGTATGGAGGGTCCCCTTGTGAGAAAATATTGCCTTCAACGCCAAAATCAAAGAGTGCCTGCAGATTTTGGGATACTCTTCTCGCGCTGGGAGTCTAGCTCTTTGCGCTGCTGGGCAAAAACGTTATGCTTTGCGCGGCTGCGAGGTAGGTAGCGCTGCTAATGATGCCGGAGCAAAACGGCTCTGCAGGCCGTGTCGGCTGCGAGGAAGACGAGGACACCGTCAGACCGCCGTCCTCCGGCAGAGCGCGACAGCTGCGGTGACGAGGACACGGGCCGCGGACGGCGCGGCGGCTGGTTTTGTCCACCGGCGGCGTCGTCGGCGGCGACTACAGCAGCAGGGGGAAGGGGCGGCGGGGGCGGCGGGGGAGGACGCGGCGCGTCTGGCGGCGGCCTGCAAAAGCCGCGGCAGCCCGCGGGCCCGCAGCACGCACAGTGGGGGGTTTCTTGCGGCCGTGATTCGCACGGCGGGGACTCTTCCGTTTTTGTGGCGGCTGACGCGGGCCGCGGTGATTACCGGCGTGGCCCGCGGCGGCAGCAAGGCGCCGGCGCGCCCGCCGACCGCTAATTACGGCCGCAGTTGGGACGGAGCAGCGGCAGCCAGCCCCCGCCGCCCTCATCTCAGAGGCGCCGCCGATTAGACGTCAGCAGTCGCGCGCTGCTGCGAAATGAAAAATGAGCGCCGCCAGCGTCGCGACACAGAAACAGCATTACTTGCGTGGGGCGACTGGGGAGCGGTGCACACAATTCCGACCGCGTAATTAGCACGAAAGTTCTGAGCCCGTAGCCGCTGTGTTTAATTTTATGAATGAGTGATCTCGCGAGCAGTATGGCCTATCACGCGGATCTACAGGGTTATTACAAATGATTGAAGCGATTTCACAGCTCTACAATAACTTCATTATTTGAGATATTTTCAAAATGCTTTGTGTGGTGTCACCGCCAGTCACCACACTTGCTAGGTGGTAGCTTTAAATCGGCAGCGGTCCATTAGTACATGTCGGACCCGCGTGTCGCTACTGGCAGCGCTCGCAGACCGAGCGCCACCACACGGCAGGTCTTGAGAGACTTACTAGCACTCGCCCCAGTTGTACGACGACTTTGCTAGCGACTACAATGACGAAGCCTTTCTCCCATTTGCCGAGAGATAGTTAGAACAGCCTTCAGTTAAGTCCATGGCTATGACCTAGCAAGGCGCCATTAACCATTTCCGGAGAGAGTCTCACTTGTATCATCAAGAGTGCTGTATACAAATGATGGATTAAAGTTAAGTATCCAACAGCTACGTACTTTTCTTTATAGCACTCATTACGTATCCTGTTTCAGACTTAACGCAAGCCGGCGTGAGTTGACGCGTGCCCTTTCGGCTTCCTCGCCTTGTGTCTAGACTGTCTTGTCTAGACACAACACTTTGCACACACATAAAAAAACTCAAAAAGTTTTTTTAGGCATTCACAAATATTCGATATGTGCCCCTTTAGTGATTTGGCAGACATCAAGCCGATAATCAAGTTCCTCCCACACTCGGCGCAGCATCTCCCTATCAATGAGTTCGAAAGCGAGCTCGCAGTTCTGGCACGTTTCTTGGTAGAGGAGGTTTAAACACTGAATCTTTCACATAACCCCACAGAAAGAAATCGCATGGGGTTAAGTCGGGAAAGCGTGGAGGCCATGACATGAATTGCTGATCATGATGTCCACCACGACCGATCCATCGGTTTTCCAATCTCCTGTTTAAGAAATGCCGAACATCATGATGGAAGGGCGGTGGAGCACCATCCTGTTGAAAGATGAAGTCGGCGCTGCCGGTCTCCAGTTGTGGCATGAGCCAATATTCCGCGGGCTACGCGTGAAACTTGCCCGCACGCGTTCAACCGTTTCTCCGCTCACTGCAGGCCGACCCGTTGATTTCCCCATGCAGAGGCATCCAGAAGCTTTAAACTGCGCATACCATCGCCGAATGGAGTTAGCAGTTAGTGGATCTTAGTTGATCTTCGTCCTGAAGTGTAGTTGCACTGTTATGACTGACTGATGTGAGTGCATTTCAAGCACGACGTACGCTTTCTCGGCTCCTGTCGCTATTTTGTCTCACTGCGCTCTCGAGCGCTCTGGCGGCAGAAACCTGAAGTGCGGCTTCAGCCGAACAAAACTTTGTGAGGTTTTCTACGTATCTGTAGTGTGGCGTTACCATATGTCAATGAATGGAGCTACAGCGAATTTATGAAATCGCTTCAATCATTTGTAATAGCCCTTTATTTAGCATAAGTCTGGGAGAGTTGGACCACTTTTTTTCTTTAGGGCGAAATTCATCGGTTTTTAATTTTCTTTTAACTTCTGGCAGCATTTTCCTGTAGATTGTCATATAAACTTACATACAGTACATTACTGAGGCCCTCCCACTCAAAGTGCAAGTAACACAACGAAATAAAAATATTCATCAGCGGTCCATCTCACCCGCAGGTGTATAGGTGAGATGGACCAGTGTAGTGGGAGAGGTGGACCACGTAAATAATTGCTGCACATTGTAATGGTACTTGAATTACGTAACCATTACGGCACCTCAGCTCAACCTCTCGATACCAGCAATATTCTACTGTGTTTCTGTAAAGTAGTTGACATATTTCTGAGACAACATTCAGATTAGATTCCATTAATGTAGAGGTACTTTGATACATCGATATGTTTATATTGCAGTGCTATTATTCTGATGTGTATTCTTTCTTTTGTCACTATGATCATTGACGTACTTGTAACTGTTGATTTTTGGGCGCGTAAGCGGTTATTGATTAGTTAGACAGTCGGACCTTGAGAATGTCAAGTCTTCGACGTAATGTTGGAAAGGCACATATTGTAGTCAGCTCATAAAATGTGAACTTTATCAGTGAGGAAGATGTTTTCAAGTATGTTTTTGTATTGTGAAGTGATGTTTTGTGTGTAACGTGATATTGCAGCAAAAGTAATAAAAAAGAAGTATAACTTAAATTCGGAGTGCTGATTACTTTTTTACATCACCATTGTCCTGCAAAAGTGTAATCTTCAAAAATGGTTTGTGAAGCGCATCTATAAAACTTTTGAATATCGCAGAATAAAACCTAGGCCTCTTTGGATTCGAGTTTGGAATCATCACCACCTAGATTTTCGACGATTGAGCCATGATTTTACAACGAGACCAGCGTGGGAAACATGAAAAGATGAGAGCCTAGTTTATTCATTATTACATGAAATGACTTTATTAACTGTGCTCTAATGACACCTGCCACATAATAACTTCGTTGTTGCCCGAAAATACAGTATTTAGCAGCGTGAGCAACACCACAATCATTATTAAATTTTGACCTTTGTTGTGGTAGGGTTGTTAGAACATGA
This sequence comes from Schistocerca cancellata, assembly GCF_023864275.1. NCBI lineage: Eukaryota > Metazoa > Arthropoda > Insecta > Orthoptera > Acrididae > Schistocerca > Schistocerca cancellata. The sequence goes on from NC_064632.1 coordinate 567,265,076, forward strand.
AGAAAAGAGTGAATGGAAATCACATATTTTTATTGGAATATGTTGTAATGAATACAGTAAGACATTTCACCCCAAAACAGCTTTATCAGATTTTGTAAATAGTAAGCGAACACTGGATTTTATTTGGTTTCTAGATTTTGTGCAAACTTTAGGATATTTATCTCCTACCACAGCTATTCCACTCATTAGCAAATGATTAACAACATTCATGTGACCTTCGTGAACAGGAAGTACACTGAATCCAATCGTCCTTTTTGTTGGTTTCGTAATAGATTTCCCCACACCCGACACATTCATCTTCATCCCATTCGTCAAAGCTAATTTTCTGTTTCTTCTACAAAGTCTTCACTGTTGCAGCTTTCTGCACCTGATGGACATCGTGGACTCTGCAGCATTTTTCTTTTGTCGTTTCTTGGGTCTCTTTTTCTCCTCTCTAGTGCTCTGCTTGGTTGGTAGTTTTTGTTCCCTTTTCTCTGTTGCCTTTCTTTCCTCATCCCTCTTTCCCTTTACACTTTTAATATTTTCAGCAGGCTTTAGCACTCTGGAGACAATTGTTGTGTTCCTCTTGAAATTCGGTGCTTCGTCAATAGAAGGAACAGGTGATATTTCTGGCAAAAGCTTTGTCGGTGTTTGCTTAGACATCGGAGTGGTTAGTTTTGATGTGGTTGTCGTGGAAGTCTCGGATTTCGTAAGAGTGGTGCATGAAGGTGTGTCGGCGGAGGAACTCAGTTCTTTGGACGTGCTTGGGGTCGCTAGGTTTCTTAATGAGCTGTGAACTGGTTGGTTGGCTTGAGTGCTAGATTCAGCTCCTATATTTGTTGGTACTGACTCAACTTCCGAGAAAAAAGTATACTCGGGGATTGTGGACATACTCAGTGGAATTATTCCGCATGCCTTGAAGCCACTTGTACCATTTTCGTCGGTGGCTTATTAAGCCCATGCTGAATTTAGTAGTTTTCCAAACTGAAGACTGTTTATTTTCCTCCCTGGATTATTTATCAAGAAATTATAACAAGCTTTGTAAAATAGCTTTCCAGTGATTTGAAAAATGTTCGATCCAACGGTTGCAACCAGTGGGATGTATGTGGAGGTAGACTCATTAAAAGAATCACTTGTTCCTCTGAAAACTCTAAAGTTTCCAAACAGCTTGTGTGAGACGTGTGTCCATCAAGTATTAACAGTATTTTTCCTGCTGGTTTCCTGCGAGTGAAATGGTTTTTCAGCCAATCCAAGAAAATAGAACTGTTTACATATGCAGATTTTTCAGACATTCTTACAATTGCACCAGGTGGCATTCCATCCGTAAATTCCTGCTTTAGGTTTTCCACCTTCATTATGGAAAAGGGTGGAAGAAGTGTTGCTTCGTCATTGACACTACACAGAACAGAGATTCTCTCATTTCTCGCCAGATGTGAATGACGCAACGTTTCTTGAACCCTTAATTGCTAAAACACTGCCTGGTTTGTTGTTCAGCTGTAGTCCAGTTCCATCCATATTGTAGACGCAACCTGGTTTGCCAGACCATTCGTTTTCACGCATGACAGTTGCAAGAAGCTTGAAATACTCTTTCACAATGTCTTTATTCATCCCTTTGGCTCGAGCAGCTGACACACCTTCCGCTCTTCTTACAACTATATTGGGATAACGTCTAAGAAAGGATTGAAGCCAGTTGTAACGAGCCTTTTTTAATTCCTTATTGAAAGTATGTTGTATATTTAGCCTTTCACCTAATTCAAATGCCATACTCTACATGGTGCAAAACCTCGCTCGTGAAGTTTCTTAATGTGAGCGTTGACTTTTCGTTCATTCCCAATTCCCAGTAAAGGCTGAGGTTACATGCTACCCTTAGAATAATTTGTTAACTGGAGTCTTCTTTTCAGTGTAGTTATAGGTATACCAAAAGCTTTAGCTGCAACATTGACACCCATGGTATTATCCCGCACAGCATGTATGGCCTTCATCAATCCATCTTCGGTCCATTTGCCTCGCTCACAAGATCCGGTCCTTTTGTAATTAGTTGGCATTTTTCTGAAAGAGAAAAATACTAACTATGAAAAAACATGTTATCAGATCAATTTTTAAAATATTAATATAATTTCCATGGTCACTTAAGATATATTTAATTGTGGTCCATCTATCCCGATTGTCTGGGAGAGATGGACCACCCAGATTTCAGTCTGAAGTTTTAGAGCTCGGTGGCCATTTTAGGGTAGGTACATGTCAACACATATGTCAAGCCTTTGGTACTAAAACTGCAGGAATACTGTGCAAACTGGGCCATAACACTAAAAGAACGTAACTGCATGATAAAACTTTTTAACTTACCAAAACATAAAATGCGATTTTTCTCCTGAACTGAGACAATAATGACAATACTATTGCATGACGGTGCTGCTCTCTAGTGGTGCATTCATGAAATACGTCACTGGTCCGTCTCACCCAGTGGTCCAACTCACCCCGAGTTACCCTATGCCATGGTAGCCTGTATCAAACGTATAACATACGTGTTTAAGTCCATCGTTACTGCTACTAAACATAATACACTCCTGGAAATTGAAATAAGAACACCGTGAATTCATTGTCCCAGGAAGGGGAAACTTTATTGACACATTCCTGGGGTCAGATACATCACATGATCACACTGACAGAACCACAGGCACATAGACACAGGCAACAGAGCATGCACAATGTCGGCACTAGTACAGTGTATATCCACCTTTCGCAGCAATGCAGGCTGCTATTCTCCCATGGAGACGATCGTAGAGATGCTGGATGTAGTCCTGTGGAACGGCTTGCCATGCCATTTCCACCTGGCGTCTCAGTTGGACCAGCGTTCGTGCTGGACGTGCAGACCGCGTGAGACGACGCTTCATCCAGTCCCAAACATGCGCAATGGGGGACAGATCCGGAGATCTTGCTGGCCAGGGTAGTTGACTTACAGCTTCTAGAGCACGTTGGGTGGCACGGGATACATGCGGACGTGCATTGTGCTGTTGGCACAGCAAGTTCCCTTGCCGGTCTAGGAATGGTAGAACGATGGGTTCGAGGAGGGTTTGGATGTACCGTGCACTATTCAGTGTCCCCTCGACGATCACCAGTTGTGTACGGCCAGTGTAGGAGATCGCTCCCCACACCATGATGCCGGGTGTTGGCCGTGTGTGCCTCGGTCGTATGCAGTCCTGATTGTGGCGCTCTCCTGCACGGCGCCAAACACGCATACGACCATCATTGGCACCAAGGCAGAAGCGACTCTCATCGCTGAAGACGACACGTCTCCATTCGTCCCTCCATTCACTCCTGTCGCGACACCACTGGAGGCGGGCTGCACGATGTTGGGGCGTGAGCGGAAGACGGCCTAACGGTGTGCGGGACCGTAGCCCAGCTTCATGGAGACGGTTGCGAATGGTCCTCGCCGATACCCCAGGAGCAACAGTGTCCCTAATTTGCTGGGAAGTGGCGGTGCGGTCCCCTACGGCACTGCGTAGGATCCTACGGTCTTGGCGTGCATCCGTGCGTCGCTGCGGTCCGGTCCCACGTCGACGGGCACGTGCACCTTCCGCCGACCACTGGCGACAACATCGATGTACTGTGGAGACCTCACGCCCCACGTGTTGAGCAATTCGGCGGTACGTCCACCCGGCCTCCCGCATGCCCACTACACGCCCTCGCTCAAAGTCCGTCAACTGCACATACGGTTCACGTCCACGCTGTCGCGGCATGCTACCAGTGTTAAAGACTGCGATGGAGCTCCGTATGCCACGGCAAACTGGCTGACATTGATGGCGGCGGTGCACAAATGCTGCGCAGCTAGCGCCATTCGACGGCCAACACCGCGGTTCCTGGTGTGTCCGCTGTGCCGTGCGTGTGATCATTGCTTGTACAGCCCTCTCGCAGTGTGCGGAGCAAGTATGGTGGGTCTGACACACCGGTGTCAATGTGTTCTTTTTTCCATTTCCAGGAGTGTATAAAGTCCTTCCTGGGTAATATTCCGTAAATGGTATGCACAAATGCAAAACGCGGCTTTTTTATGAGCTGTCAACATGACTCAGAAAACTGATTAGGAGGCAGACATACTTTGGAGACCCAATCTAAATTACGGTGCACTAACGGATTACCTAACGCGATGAAATTTTAGGGTTCTAGCTTTGGATCATAAAATGGAGGGTGCTACCATATCGAAAATGAGATTAGCGGACGTAAACATGGTCCTTCGTAGGCTGTATCGTGATTTTTATTTAATCATGCTATTGGCTACTTGTCAAGCACTTGTAAAATCCATGTAGAAAAGCACTACATTGTCTGCGTGCCTAAAACACTTGTAAAACCAACAAGGAAAATCACTACACTGCCTGCATGCCTCGCATGTAGTGCTTTTCCGTGTTGGTTTCAAAAGTGGTTGACAATGATAAGTAGTCGAAATCAGCTAATTGTACGATTAAATAAAAACCACATTTCATCTTACTGCGAACCGCCGCGCGGGATTAGCCAAGCGGTCTAGAGCGCTGCAGTCATGGACTGTACGGCTGGTCCCGGCGGAGGTTCGAGTCCTCCCTCGGGCGTGGGTGTGTGCGTGTGTTTGTCCTTAGGATAATTTAGGTTAAGTAGTGTGTAATCTTAGGGACTGATGACCTTAGCAGTTAAGTCCCATACGATTTCACACACATTTGAACATTTTCAGTGCGGACCATGTTTACGTTTGTCAAGCTTTTGGAGGCTGTTAATCCCCACAAATACAAAATTTTAAAAAGAATTTAAGAAAATGAGATTAATTAAAGGTGTCAACAGAAACAAACTTTTAATGAACACGTCAACTTATTCAGATAAAACCCAAACAGGAAACGCAACTGACTACAAGACGACACTAAGTTAAAATTACAAATCTGCACTGTATCGTTTACAACAAGTGTCCGTGCTTGTTCACAAAGTTACGTGAACAGTCTGAGAACGTGCCCTATAGACGCAGCTGATATAAAATGACACACGAATTTCAAACCAAATAATACAGTAGCTCTTCACCTGACTGTTACACAGAAAAACGCATTCGTCTGCCAACGTAGCGATAGAGGTGAGACGGATCACTGCAGTGATTCTGACCGAGGATTGTCTTAAGATTCCACTGCTCCTGATAGTGCTCATCATAAATTATCAGCACAGGACCTGCAGAGCGTTGTCATCACAACTCTATCTCTGACGTACAGGGCGAGATTAATCCTTCTGCAGACATGAACTCTGGCTCCGATTGGCTGTCGATTGTACGCCACACCCCACAGAGATCCGTTCAGCAACAAGACCCATGTCAGACACTCCAATTTTATATCTGAATTCGTATCGGTAACACCGCCCACCTTTAAACGGGAATCAATGCTAACGTTAAACCTCTGAGAGGAATTTTTGAGAAAGTTGTGACGGTGAGATAACCTAATGGGAACAGAACTATTAGGCTGGGATTCGTTTCCGAAACACTCCAGGAGAGTAGAAGAAGCAAAAAAAAAAAAACCACACAGACTGACAGAGAGAGAGATAGAGCTCTTTCTTAATATCTGTTCACACTACAACACAGTACCCTATCCTTGCAGGCAAATGTACTGCTAACTTGGAAGTCAGACAAACAAATGGCCAATGAGATACCAAGCAGTACACACGCCTCTCAAAGACACGTACCTGAAATGAACTAGATGCAGCAGTTTATAGAACCAATCACCAACACACGTGAAACTACTAGCAATACTAAGCAGGGAACAGCATGAACTAATTCTGACTTAAATCAGAGGGTCTATTAAAGATCATTCTCTACAACATCATTGCTAAATACAGGGCCTCCATGCCTGTGCATTAACCAACTTGCACTAGAATAACTAACACAGAAAATAATTCTTTCTTAAGCTCAGTTTGAACCAATTAAACAGAAAGCTTCGCTTCGTTAACCAACTAGCCTACCACATCAGGGCACTCAAACTTTCATGGTTTGAAAACCATGCTCATTAACAAAACTACACAACTGTGTATGAAAAATGGTAAGTATTCTCATCAATAATTATTGAGCAAGGCACAACCAATTATAAGTCTCCAAATAACAAAAGGCTTTAATAATCAGTTTTTTAACCTACTCGAAATGTAGTTGGCTGCGCAAATGCCAACACCACATTAAATTTCAGTTCAAGCGCTTCATCATGAAAGAAACAATGATCAGACTTTGCAGTTCTGATCAAAATGCATAAATGAAACAATTAATAATCTTTTTCACTTCAGAAAATATTATCGGTCTTTAACTAACAACTTTACTATTTTCAGGCACCTTTTCAAGTAAGGCATATTGTATAAGAAACTGACAGCAGATTACCTGAATGAGATTTTCACTCTGGAGCGGAGTGTGCGCTGATATGAAACTTCCTGGCAGATTAAAACTGTGTGCCGGACCGACACTCGAACTCGGGACCATTGCCTTTCGCGGGCAAGTGCTCTACCACTGAGCTACCCAAGCACGACTCACGCTCCGTCCTCACAGCTTTACTTCCGCCAGTACCTCGACTCCTACCTTCCAAATTTTACAGAAGCTCTCCTGCGAACCTTGCAGAGCTAGCACTCCTGAAAGAAAGGATATTGCGGAGACATGGCTTCGCCACAGCCTACGGGAGGTTTCTAGAATGAGATTTTCGCTCTGCACCGGAGTGTGCGCTGATATAATAAGCCATGTCTCCGCAATATCCTTTCTTTCAGGAGTGCTAGTTATGCAAGGTTCGCAGGAGAGCTTCTGTAAAGTTTGAAAGGCAGGAGACGAGATACTGGCGTAAGTAAAGCTTTGAGGTAGCTCAGTGGTAGAGCACTTGCCTGCGAAAGGCAAAGGTGCCGAGTTCGAGTCTCGGTCTGACACACAGTTTCAATCTGCCAGGAAGTTTCATATCAGCGCACACTCCGCTGTAGAGTAAAAATCTCATTCTGGAAACCTCCCGTAGGCCGTGGCTAAGCCATGTCTCCGCAATATCCTTTCTTTCAGGAGTGCTAGCTCTGCAAGGTTCGCAGGAGAGCGTCTGTAAATTTTGGAAGGTAGGAGACGAGATACTGGCGGATGTAAAGCTGTGAGGACGGAGCGTGAGTCGTGCTTGGGTAGCTCAGTGGTAGAGCACTTACCCGCGAAAGGCAATGGTCCCGAGTTCGAGTCTCGGTCTTGACAGCAGATTAGTTTAAAAATGATTGGAAGTGCAGTAGTTCTCATACTACGTAACTCCACTTTAACCACCATAACGCCACGTATTAGAAAGCAATCACAACTATCCTTAGAGCTGCCGAATAAGTCTTTCCATAGTAAATTAGGACACTCGGAATTAAATTCGCGGACAGGATTCCTGTCCTGGTCTGTGATTTTGGATAATCACGGGTGCCAGAGAGCTTTTAGCAACCCCACGATTGTTATTAAAGTAAACCAAATTTCACAAACGCCTGGTCCATTTACAGAGCGACAGATACACTACTGGCCACTAAAACTACTACACCAAGAAGAAATGCAGATGATAAACGGGTATTCATTGGACAAATATATTGTACTAGAACTGATATGTGATAACATTTTCACGCAATTTGGGTGCATAGCTCCTGAGAAATCGGTATCTAGAACAAACACCCATGGCCGTAATAACGGCATTGATACGCCTGGGCATTGAGTGCAACAGAGCTTGGATGGCGTGTACAGGTACAGCTGGCCATGCAGCTTCAACACGCTACCACAGTCCATCAAGAGTAGTGACTGGTGTATTGTGATGAGCCAGTTGCTCGGCCACCATTGACCAGACGTGAAAGATCAGGAGAATGAGCTGCCTAGGGCAGCAGTCGAACATTTTCTATATCCAGAAAGGCCCGTACAGGACCTACAACATGCGGTCGAGCATTATCCTGCTGAAATGTAGGGTTTCGCAGGGATCAAATGAAGGGTAGAGCCACGGGTCGTAACACATCTGAAATGTAACGTCCACTGTTCAAAGTGCCGTCAATGCGAACAAGAGGTGACCGAGACGTGTAACCAATGGCATCACATACCATCACGCAGGGTGATACGCCAGTATGGCTATGACGAATTCACGCTTCCAATGTACATTTACCGCGATGACGCCAAACACGGATGCGACCATCATGATGCTGTAAAGAGAACATGGATTCATCCGAAAGAATGACGTTTTGCCACTCGTGCACCCAGGTTCGTCGTTGAGTACACCAACGCAGGCGCTCCTGTCTGTGATGCAGCGTCAAGGGTAACCGCAACCATGGTCTCGGAGCGGATAGTCCATGCTGCTCCAAACGTCGTGGAACTGTTCGTGCAGATGGTTGTTGTCTTGCAAACGTTCCCCTCTGTTGACTCAGAGATCGAGACGTGGCTCCACGATCCGTTACAGCCATGCGGATAAGATGCCTGTCATCTCGACTGTTAGTGATACGAGGTCGTTGGGATCCAGCACGGCGTTCCGTATTACCCTCCTGAACCCACCTATTCCATACTCTGCTAACAGTCATTGGATCTCGACCAACGCGAGCAGCAATGTCGTGCGATACGATAAACCGCAATCGCGATAGGGTTCAATCCGACCTTTCTCAAAGTCGGAAACGTGTTGGTACGCATTCCTCCTCCTTACACGAGGCATCACAGCAACGTTTCACCAGGCAACGCGGGTCAACTGCTGTTTGTGTATGAGAAATAGGTTGGAAGCTTTCCTGATATCAGCACGTTGTAGGTGTCGCCACCGGCACCAACCTTGTGTTAATGCTCTGAAAAGCTAATCATTTGCATATCGTAGCATCCTCTTCCTGTTGGTTACATTTCACGTCTGTAGCACGTCATCTTCGTGGTGCAGCAATTTTAATGACCAGTAGTGTATAAACAATTTAGTTGGCGGCTGGTGGCAAGGGTGGCGTAATTCGCAGTGGCTGTTAACATGGCGGCGCTGCTCTCATGGCAGTACTATTGGCCTCGTCGTGTTACAGAAGTTCCAGGCGTCGGGATTATATTTTTACACGGGCAAAAACCATGCCATGATAATAGTATCATAAAACGTAGCATCCTGGGCCCATACATACTGCTCTTAAGCTTCTCTGGCCTCAAACATGAGCCACAATGGTCCTCTACTGCTAGTGAGATGTTAACCACAGCAATACTCAGCCCAGACTCCTCACCCGTCTCAAAGGAAGAGTTTCCACTTGCTCGCCAACCACACTTTTTCCACTTTGCCTGGCTACATCCGTACCAGCGGGGCTCCCCAATATCTTCTACACTCAACCCTACGTTCCCTAACTATGAACCAAGTCAATTACAGTACATTTATATAACAATCATCCCTGTAGTTATTTACATCGCCAGCCGGTGTGGCCGTGCGGTTAAAGGCGCTTCAGTCTGGAACCGCGTGACCGCTACGGTCGCAGGTTCGAATCCTGCCTCGGGCATGGATGTGTGTGATGTCCTTAGGTTAGTTAGGTTTAAGTAGTTCTAAGTTCTAGGGGACTTATGACCACAGATGTTGAGTCCCATAGTGCTCAGAGCCATTTGAACCATTTTTGAAGTTATTTACATCAACAAGCACAGTTTAAACATCATCTTTCAAAAAGTTCACATAACTGAAATATGTATACATAGTCAAAGAATTTCCATGATAGATACAACACTGTACATAAGCAACAAAGAGAATTGACATAGAAATATCGATACAGATACAAATAGGTCTAAAATAGGTGTTACAAATTGTCCAGCCTGCTCTTTTATTCCTGCTAAACAAGACATTTCCGCCAAATCTTGTTTAAGAAATCACAGTCAGCCAATGACATAATTGTCTCTTCCCAATGTATCGCGTCAAGAAAAACGCATCATGTGAAGACTCCAGTGACTTTTCGATCTATCCATAATTTCCAAACGCTGTCACCTCATGCTCGATCCCCCTATTGTCATAAGAATTTGTAATCACCACGCGTTTTTGTGTCCGGTAACTAGCATAAACTCACAGGTGCTAAGAAAGCAAAAAAATCTACTCGCAAGGCTAGGCGCCTATTTTGCGGCATGCCATGTCCTTTTTTCTTTTTTTACAAAGTGCGGCATTTTGGTCACTTGAAAGCATTGTTCTGTACACAGTAGTGCCAGTCTCCAGCTCATAAAAATTCCTTCCCCCCCCCCCCCCCTTCAGCACTGCTCGGCCACTATGCTGGAGACGTGTCGCAAACTTACAATAGCAACGATGACTGGATACTCATCAGCGACGCAACTCTCATACTGACATCACTTCACGCTACCTTTACTGCCTTCTGTGAATAGCAGAGTCCTTGCTGGCTACTCGGGCCCACTGTTTCTTTGTGTCAAACGATGCCTTGCTGACTCAAATCCAGCGTGGATCCTGTTACTCAGCACACTCAGAAAGCCTAGAAAAAGGAGACCCGGAGCTTGTTACACTTAGTGAGACATGTAGTTAGAGGTCAGTACATACAGTCACTGCAGCACAGTTCGCTTTTGTGAGTTGATATTGTAATTTCTGTCTCAAAATTATCCTATTATTTGAACGTGATTCTCACATTAAACGAAAAGTAATACGCCAAATGGCTTCCTGCTTTTCATAACACCCACAGCGTCAAAACTGTGCGTATACATCGCCCTCTTAATACGAGTATACGTAGAGTGGCAGCAGAAATCAAAATCTATCATCCACAACGCGACAGAATCGGACATAATATCATGTTTGACTAAGTGAGAACCAATGTCAATAGTAGTAAAGAAGGTACAACAAGCAATACTAAAAACGACATTTTAATAATAAGCAAGTGATAAAAAAACACACATACATCCTAAAGGGAACGAACATAACTTTCACTTAATTCTGGACTGAATGCTGGAGGCAGGTCTTTGATAAATTAATGAAGGTACAAAAAACAAATAAGCCCCTTACTATCTGTTCATCAAAAACCAATATTCTCTCTACCAAGGTTGGAGCGAACGTTACACCGTAAAGCTTTATCTGCTATTCTGCTTCTCGTCAAGTGTGGTTCCTTGCCTATTCCTTGCGTGACAGGATGAAACATTTCGTGACAGCAGGGCCACTCATACCGTATATCATTAAAGAATATACGCAAAGTATATGTCATCTTCAAATATATCTACCGATTAAGATGTGAATCTTGTTTTTGAAGATACATGGTGCAGTTGCGCCTCCCTCCCCCCCTTTCTTGCACAAATGACTGTGCACAATCCTCAGATTCATTACAAATTTTACTCTATTACAATATTAAACACAACACAAGGTTATATCTCGATCATGTCACAAATTTACATATGGAATGACTCTAACAGTATTAAATTAACTTAAACTGTCCTTACGTTGAGTCCAATAACCATAATAGAAACAAATAGAGAAAATATATAATCTAAATAATTATGTAATCTCTACAAAAATTCTGTGTTTTTACCCTTATTACTAATAACGTCCTTTGTACTGTTCATAATGTATTAGAAATTTAACTGACAAAGCGTGCCTCTAATGGGAGCACAATTATTCGGTCTCTTGCACATCATGAATATTTATCGCTGCAGATGTTGGAGGAATTATTAACCATACATATCTTCCGCTTGCCACGCCTTAAATGCAACAGCCTTAATTATTTTAAAGCTCTTACAATCGATTTAGTTATGTAAAGCATCCTAGGAAACTAAAATATAGAAAGTTTGGTGATTGCAACATTTTAGATTATACAAACAGAGGTGAATGCACTTGACGTTACCATCCTTTTGTATGCATCCACCATCACTGTTCAGTCCTCCTTCCTACGACATCCTTTTCACCAGAGTTTCAAAAGCTGCAATGTTTATGCGTCAACAAAAATTTCACAACTTGGAAAATAACATTTCACGCCACCTCATGCTTATCAAGTCGTTAGTACCTTTCAAAATCGCATCTGACGAGAAGCTGAAACACTGACTATGTTACACATGAAACATCATGAATATGTACGTTTACATCAGGGTAATAAGTACTTCATCTTATTCTCCTCATTGTATGAGGTTATCCACGGTGTTAAAAAATCTATCTTTTTCGTCATCCTGTTCATACTTGTATTATTTGCCATCTGTGGTGCCTCCTCACGCTACTTAGGTTATTAAGCACCAAACAAAAAGATGTTAGTGATCAGTATGCACCATGTCCATGGCTGAAGTTGGGACTTGTGGCAGACTGATTTACACTGTGATGACTAGAGTCATAGGATAACGATATGCACATATGCAGATGGGACAGTATCACGTACACAGGGTATAAATACATTACTGGCCATTAACATTGATACACCACGAAAATGACATGCTACAGACGCAAAATTTAACCAACAGGAAGAAGATGCTGTGATATGCAAATGATTAGCTTTTCAGAGCATTATCACAAGGCTGGTGCCGGTGGAAAACTCTACAACGTGCTGACATAAGGAAAGTTTCCATCCGATTTCTCATACACAAACAGAAGTTGACCGGCGTTGCCTGGTGAAACGTTGTTGTGATGCCTCGTGTAAGGAGGAGAAGTGCGTACCATCACGTTTCCGACTTTGAGAAAGGTCGGATTGTAGCCTATAGCGATTGCGGTTTATCGTATCACACGGCATTGCTGCTCTTGTTGGTGGAGATCCAACGACTGTTAGCAGAATATGGAAGCGGTCGGTTCAGCAGGGTAATACGGTACGCCGTGCTGGATCCCAACGGCCTCGTATCACTAGCAGTCGAGATGACAGGCATCTTATCTGCATGACTGTAACGGATCGTGGAGCCACGTCTCGATCTCTGAGTCAACAGATGGGGACGTTTGCAAAACAACAACCATCTACACGAACAGTTCGATGACGCTTGCAGCAGCATGGCCTATCAGCTCGGAGACCATGGGTACGGTTACCCTTGACGCTGCATGACAGACAGGAGCACCTGCGATGGTGTACTCAACGACGAACCTGGGTGGACGAATGGCAAAACGTCATTTTTTCGGATGAATCCAGGTTCTGTTTAGAGCATCATGGTGGTCGCATCCGTGTTTGGCGACATTGCGTTGAATGCACATTGGAAGTGTGTATTTGTCATTGCCATACTGGCGTATCACCCGGCGTCATGGTTGTTAGTGTTGTGGTCTTCAGTCCTGAGACTGGTTTGATGCAGCTCTCCATGCTACTCTATGCTGTGCAAGTTTCTTCATCTCCCAGTAACTACTACAACCTACATCCTTCTGAATCTGCTTTGTGTATTCATCCATTGGCCTCCCTCTACGATTTTTACGCTCCACGCTGCCCTCCAATACTAAATTGGTGATCCCTTGATGCCTCAGAACATGTCCTACCAACCGATCCCTTCTTCTAGTCAAGTTGTGCCACAAATTTCACTTCTCCCCAATCCTATTCAATACCTCCTCATTAGTTATGTGATCTACCCATCTAATCTTCAGCATTCTTCTGTAGCACCACATTTCAAAAGCTTCTATTCTCTTCTTGTCCAAACTATTTATCGTCCATGTGTCACTTATATACATGGCTACACTCCATACAAATACTTTCAGAAACGACTTCCTGACACTTAAATCTATACTCGATGTTAACAAATTTCTCTTCTTCAGAAACACTTTCCTTGCCATTGCCAGTCTACATTTTAAATGCTCTCTACTTCGAACATCATCAGTTACTTTGCTCCCCAAATAGCAAAACTCCTTTACTACTTTAAGTGTCTCATTTCCTAATCTAATTCCCTCAGCATCACCCGACTTAATTCGACTACATTCCATCATCCTCGTTTTGCTTTTGTTGATGTTCATCTTATATCCTCCTTTCAAGACACTATCCATTCCGTTCAACTGCTCTTCCAACTCCTTTCCTGTCTCTGACAGAATTACAATGTCATCGGCAAACCTCAAAGTTCTTATTTCTTCTCCATGGAATTTAATACCTACTCCGAATTTTTCTTTTCTTTACTTTACTGCTTGCTCAAAATACAGATTGAATAAAATTAGGCAAAGGGTTCAACCCTGTCTCACTCCCTTCCCAACCACTGCTTCCCTTTCGTGTCCCTCGACTCTTATAACTGCCATCTGGATTCTGTACAAATTGTAAATAGCCATTCGCTCCCAGTATTTTACCCTTGCCACCTTCAGAATTGAAAAAGAGAGTATTCCACTGAATATTGTCAAAAGCTTTCTCTAAGTCTACAAATGCTAGAAACGTAGGTTAGCCTTTCCTTAATCTAGCTTCTAAGATAAGTCGAAGGGTCAGTACTGCCTCACGTGTTCCAATATTTCTACGGAATCCAAACTGATCTTCCCCGAGGTCGGCTTCTACTAGTTTTTCCATTCGTCTGTAAGGAATTCGCGTTAGTTTTTTGCAGCCGTAACTTATTAAACTAATAGTTCGGTAATTTTCACATCTGTCCACACCTGCTTTCTTTGGGATTGGAATTATTATATTCTTCTTGAAGTCTGAGGGTATTTCGCCTGTCTCATATATCATGCTCACCAGATGGTAGAGTTTTGTCAGGACTGGCTCTCACAAGGCTGTCAGTAGTTCTAATGGAATGCTGTCTACTCCCGGGACCTTGTTTCGACTCAGGCCCTTCAATGCTCTGTCAAACTCTTCACGCAGTATCGTATCTCCCATTTCACCTTATCTACATTCTCTTCCATTACCATAATATTGTCCTCAAGTACATCGCCCTTGTATAGACCCTTTATATACTCCTTCCAACTTCCTGATTTCCCTTAGAACTAGGTTTCCATCTGAGCTCTTGATATTCATACAAGGGGTTCTCTTTTCTCCAAAGGTCTCTTTAATTTCCCTGTATGCAGTATCTATCTTACCCCTGGTGAGACAAGCCTCTACATCCTTACATTTGTCCTTTAGCCATCCCTTCTTAGCCAATTTGCACTTCGTGTCGATCTCATTTTTGAGACGTTTGTATTCCTTTTTGCCTGCTTCATTTACTGCATTTTTATATTTTCTCCTTTCATCAATTAAGTTCAATATTTCTTCTGTTACCCAAGGATTTCTAGCAGCCCTCGTCTTTTTACCTAATTTATCCTCTGCTGCCTTCACTACTTCATCTCTCAAAGCTACCCATTGTTCTTCTACTGTATTTCTTTCCCCAATTCCTGTCAATTGTTCCCTTATGCTCTCCTTGAAACTCTGTACAATATCTGGTTCTTTCAGTTTATCCAGGTCCTATCCCCTTAAATTCCCACCTTTTTGCAGTTTCTTCAGTTTTAATCTACAGTTCACATCCAATAGATTGTGGTCAGAGTCCACATCTGCCCCTGGAAATGTCTTACAATTAAAAACCTGGTTCCTAAATCTCTGTCTTACCATTATATAATCTATCTGAAACCTGTCAGTATCTCCAGGCTTCTTCCATGTGTACAACCTTTTTTTATGATTCTTGGACCAAGTGTTAGCTATGATTAAGTTGTGCTCTGTGCAAAATTCTACCAGGCGGCTTTCTCTTTCATTTCTTCCCCCCAGTCCATATTCACCTGCTACGTTTCCTTGTCTCCCTTTTCCTACTACCGAATTCCAGTCACCCATGACTATTAAATTTTCGTCTCCCTTCACTATCTGAATAATTTCTTTTATTTTATCATACATTTCTTCAATTTCTTCTTCATCTGCAGACCCAATTGGCATATAAACTTGTACTACTGTGGTAGGCGTAGGCTTCGTATCTATCTGGGCCACAATAATGCGTGCACTATGCTGTTTGTAGTAGCTTACCCGCACTCCTATTTTTTTATTCATTATTAAACCTACTCCTGCATTACCCCTATTTGATTTTTAATTTATAACCCTGTATTCGCCTGACCCAATGTCTTGTTCCTCCTGCCACCGAACTTCACTAATTCCCACTATATCTAACTTTAACCTACCCATTTCCATTTTTAAATTTTCCAAGCTACCTGCCCGATTAAGGGAGCTGACATTCTACGCTCTGATCCGTAGAACGCCAGTTTTCTTTCCCCTGATAATGACGTCCTCCTGAGTAGTCCCCGCCCAGAGATCCGAATGGGGAACTATTTTACCTGCGGAATATTTTACCCAAGAGGACGCCATCATCATTTAACCATACAGTAAAGCTGCATGCCCTCGGGAAAAATTACGGCCGTAGTTTCCCCTAGCTTCCAACCGTTCGCAGTACCAGCACAGCAAGGCCGTTTTGGTTATGTTACACGGCCAGATTAGTCAATCATTCAGACTGTTGCCCCTGCAACTACTGAAAAGGCTGCTGCCCCTCTTCAGGAACCACACGTTTGTCTGGCCTCTCAACAGATACCCCTCCGTTGTGTTTGCACCTACGGTACGGCTATCTGTATCGCTGAGGTACGCAAGCCTCCCCACCAACGGAAAGGACCATGGTTCATGGGGGGAAGGGCGTCATGGTATGGGGTGCAATTGGTTACACGTCTCGGACAACTCTTGTTCGCATTGACGGCACTTTGGACAGTGGAGTTGCATTTCAGATGTGTTACGACCCAAGGCTCTACCCTTCATTCGATCCCTGCGAAACCCTACATTTCAGCAGGATAATGCACGACAGCAAGTTGCAGGTCCTGTACGGTCCTTACTGGATACAGTAAATGTTCGACTGCTGCCCTGGCCAGCACATTCTCCAGATCTCTCACCAATTGAAAACGTCTGGTCAATGGTGGCTGAGCAACTGGCTCGTCACAATACGCCAGTCACTATTCTTGATGAACTGTGGTATCGTGTTGAAGCTGCATGAGCAGCTGTACCTGTACACGCCATCCAAGCTCTGTTTGACTCAATACTCAGGCTTATAAAGGCCGTTATTACGGCCAGAGGTGGTTGTTCTGGGTACTGATTTCTGTGGATCTATGCATCGAAATTGCGTGAAAATGTAATCACATGTCAGTTCTAGTATAATATAGTTGTCCAATGAATACCCGTGTTTCATCTGCATTTCTTCTTGGTGTAGCAGTTTTAATAGCCAGTAGTGTACCAGTCCATTGGCGAAGCTGTCACTTGTCTTCGGCGATACATTTGATGAAGAGGTTTCCGACGTGGCTATGGACGTACGGAGGGAATTAACAGACACTGAACGTGGAGTGTAAGTTGGAACTAGACGCAGGGGACAGTCATTTTCGGAAATATTTACGGAATTGTGTATTCCGAGGTCCACAGTGTCAAGTGTGTGCTCTGAGAATACCAAATTTCAGGCAGTATCCACAGACAACGCAGCAGCTGACGGCCTTCACTTAATGGTCGAAAGCAAAGGCGTATGCGTAGAGTTATCAGTGTCAACGGACAAGCAGCACTGCGTGGAATAAACACATTAATCAATGTGGTACTTAACAACGAACTTATCCGCTTGGTCCGTGTCGAGATATCTGGCGTTAATAGTGTTATGGCAGCAGACGACTGACGCCAAGAGGGAGTGACCACTCTAGGCGATTGAAAAACGGTGGTCTGGGCAGATGAGTTCCAATATCAGTTGGTAAGAGCTGATGGTAGGTTTAGGGAGTGGCACAGAGCCCATGAAGCCATGGGCCAAGTTGTCAACAAGGCACTATGGGAGCTGGTGGTGGCCCCATAACGATGTGGGCTGTGTTTATGTGGAATGGTCTGGACCATGTGAACCCATAAATGACTGGAAATTGTTACGTTTGGCTACTTACAGACCATCTGCATCCACTCATAGTTTTCAAAGATCAATGGAATTTATGGGTTTTAATGTGCCAGGCCCCAATAGTTCTCGAGAGATTTGAAGGACATTCCCTACAGTTAGTGTGAATGATTTGGCCACCCATGTCGCCTGACATGCATATCATCGAACATTAATGGGACGTTATCGAGAGATAAAGTCGTGCACAACATTCAGTACCGGTTAAGACTGTAAGACGTGTATATTTCTATTGTTTATTGTCAAATCATAATTTATGAAAGATGTTTATATTTCATTAGCATGATTAAGTAGGAATAATTAATATTTGCCATGTTGGAAATAATTGTGGCAGCAGGGAATGTCTGCACCAAAGTATTGTTGACAAGAGATACCGCAAATTGATATAATTTTTAAAAAAGGCGGGAGAGACCACGTATAGATACATTTTAAGAAAAGAGCGGGAAAGACCGCGCATTGATACATATTGTAATGGTATCTGTAATTGTCTGCACCTGAAAGTATTGTTGGCAGGTGAGACCGCACTTTAGCGTTCGTAGGAAGTCAGTAGAAAGCGAGAAGTGAAGCGAGTCGGTAGCAGGTCTGAAGCGAGAGGTTGAGAGGAGCGGTGTGCCTGCAAGCCACCAGCTATGATTTACAAGACATTATAAACGGATGTACAGAGACATCAGCTAACTATTGTCATAAGAGCAACTAATATTATTGAATTAATTTTTTGAGAAACTCAAGACTACTGAAGGTATGTTTGCGCATTGCTAGTTGTAAGATTATTGTAAAAAAGTAAGTCCCATTTGAACGTTTGTAAAATCATTTCATTCAGAATATAATTAACTTTTGCCAGCAATATTGCATTTATAATTATAATCCATCCGAAAAACCATCAACGTAAAACTTTGCAAAATTTTATTGTCGTCAAGAAAAAGTTTAACTATGTATTACGTAATTTCAGTCAAATTAATTATAGAATAACGTCAGTTTTGCTATTAAGGATTAACGTCAGCTTTGGTAATAAATACAGGCACTTATTACGAAAGGCCACCAGCAGCTCATAGAGTATAATAAAACAGTAAGTATATTCATGTCGCAGTTCGATGTAGCAGTCAGATGGCGATACAGTAACAGTAAAAAAGGTGAGGAACAGTTTTGGGTTATTGCAGATAACGACTGAGGACCACGACGACGACACATTCTATGTTTCGTCGAAATAATCAGAAAATCACTTTTAATAAGCTGCAATTAAATTTGTATGTGAAGATAGAGAAAGAGAATAGATTTCAAAGGGCAGATTTCATTTGTTATTGTCAAGCAAGACAAATAAATCCTAAGGGATGGTTACATAGTTAATTGTAAAAGGGAAGGATATCATTAACACAAGAGCAATAGAGGAAACGGGAAGGTTTCAAGACTTACGGAATTATAGACGGCTGAAGGGGCGGCATGGCTTAATATGTCGACAGAGGACTTTCTGCGACGTGTTGAGTTGTCGCACTAAACCAAGCAAAAGAAGGTCCGACACGATAGTAGGAGGTTGCCTCAAATTGCTGCGGCGCAAGAAATATCGTTCTTACCATCACTCACAAACCACGGAACGTTGCTTACCTTTCAGAATCTGCAACATATGTTCTCCCATAAAACAAAACTGTTCCCGCTGAACAGTCATTTTGGCCAAACGTACTGTAACACTGCACTCACACCTCTGATGACGACCCAAATGCACATACATCTAACAGTCGTCACCGATGCCCTCTCGGCGTTGTCTAAGTACAGGAACACCTAACACTACCTACCAGTTACAGGACAATCATAACAGTCTTGGAAATACGATACCTTTACTAAGGATCTGTGTGTTTCCCGATGCAGGTCACCCGAAGTGAGGTACAAACCCAGTTCCTAATGCATCTCAACACTGCTATGTCCTCGGGATCATGGCCCTGTGATAGTCATGCGCACTAATGCATGCCACACGTCGGTGCTTCACATTAAATATCTATACCTTCCTCTGATAGCATATAACTCTGTTCCTCTAAGAACATTTGCACTGTGAGGTATGATGAACATATTTACAATTGTATTTTCTTGTGATTCACACCAAGCTGACACTATTCCACACAGGAGGATTTCATATACGCATGTGATGAAATGATACTGCTTCCACTTGTTTGAAGTCGTGTGTAGTAGAACTATAGTCATTTCCAAATCTCCTTTTGTATTTGATCTTTCGTCTGTCTTTTTAGCTTCTAGTGTAGTTTATACTAAGAAAGGCTTTATGTGACTGATATGCTGATATTGCGTACACCAAGTGATCCCTTTTACTTTATGGTACTCAGCTCAAATGCTTTCAGATAGCCAGTTGTTCTAATTTATAGCAGCCCAATGTACACTGAAAAGAATTTGTGGCCCATTTCTTCCGCTTATTCGAAAGGTGGGGTGGGACGGATTTAACGACGACTTTCTACTTCACCTGTTACTCTCTCGCCCTGGCCTTCATACTGGCCCTCTTCCTTCCCCTTTCTTTCCGCCTCATGTGTTCTACCCAGAGCATGAATGACCAACTCATGATGCTGCACTCTCGTCCTTTGTGGGTAATCGACCATTTCCTTCAGTCTTTCTGATGTCATCCGATTCTTCAAGATAGTTAGAGAGGCACTGTGAAACCGTGTGGCATCTTCTTTATCTCACTTAAGAATTACCTCAAAAATATATCCCTCGTGGCATGCTGTCCATGGTAGTATATCTTGCACAGAAAAACAAGTTGGTTCAAGATGCGTTCCATGGGGCTTCATCCAACACCACTACAGGCCTGAGCGCACGCTTGTGACGTCACATACTGATGGCCGGGTCTGTATCGGAACGCTCCTGTTAATCACTCTGCAGCTATACGAACTCAACGAGCTGAGACCGCATAGGAATTCTCCTGCTTTCCTCTTCTACATGTCCTTGTAATGGAAATATGGAAATTTATATCATTGCATAAAGTAACTGAACAAAACTGCCCTATGTTATTTCAAGATGTAAAATTATTTTGACGATTTCCCTTAAATACGCGTTTCTAGGCTCGAATACAAACTGTAATTTTAAATTCTGTCTTTTACCTCAGGAGCTACGTTTTCTTGCAGTAAAAAATCGGCAATATGCAACAACAAGCAGAAGTTTTCGGTTATAATTAAAGTAGCAGGAGCGCCTACAGAATGTAAGAATTTGTTTCCCCTGTTATTTTCGTAAATTCCCCTCTCCACTTGAAAATTTGCTGATCTCACACGGAACTCAAATCATTCGACGAAATGGAGCACCTCCTGACATAATGTTTAATAAATCAAAAAAACCCGAAAAAATAATTTATTTCCCTGTTCTTCCAGAACTTTAGAACCTTAAACATGAAAAGATTGTTTCTCCTATATCCTTGACTGAAATTCGGGTCACAGAGTGCTGTTAATTTAATCACAATGCACTTACCTCGAAATTCTGCTTTCTATACTGCTTAATCTTTAGAACACTGAATTCATTAAAGCAAGTTTCTAAGGTAGTTTACGCAAATTGAAATTATTTCCGAATATGTAAACTGAACAAAATATTTCTGTAGCTCTTCCAAATAAAAGTACTGGAAACTTAATAATCTGGTAGGAATGATAAGGAATACTAAACATTTTTGAGCCACACTAATTAACATAACTATTCTATGTGACAATAGTTGCAATTATGACAGACATTTCACAGCCAGCTTCGTATTAACCTCGCAGCAATGGTCCAGAATTAAGAAACAAATTATACTGGTACATGATACGTAATTGCTTTTAAAAACAATTGGCAAATGTGGTGCAATGGAAACAAATAACACGTTATAAATTTTTTGTCATTTACTTACCCTTGGATGATGCGTAGACACAAATTTCTGTCTGGGAATAGCTGCAGTCCAGCGATATGTCAACTTCACACATTTGGGAAATCGAAACATGTACACTTTCATGCCTTTTTTGGGATTTGTAATTTCCCTGGCAAAAGGGAACGAAACTGTTGTATCCCATACTTCGAAGAACTGTAGGCGAATACTGTATGAAATACATATCAGTTTCACGTGGTGGCACACACGTTCAACACAACATACACGCTAACGGATCTGCCGACTAAAGATAAGATGGCCAACAGTTTGCGACGTCACGTGCCAATATGTGTGTAGGCCTTGTATCTAGAAGGCTTTGCTTCAGCTCAGGTTGTACGCTGAGATGTATTGTATACGGGTTGTGCCCTGTGTCCGTCTGTGTAGCTCTCCGACGTTCTGGTTTGAGTTGTGCATATTACCGGTGACGGTCTTGTCACACGACCTACTGGCACTAGGGGATCTTTGCATAGAACCCTAGAGTCCGTCATTGTCGTAACTCTGAAGTCCTAAATGCAGTTGTAACTTCCGATAATTTAAAAAGACTACTGCGTCATAACGTCCATGGAAAAGTAATAAATATAGTAAATTGGGGGTGTACAAAATATCATGTCATGAATACGAAAAAATGTAAGGTTTAAAGAACACACGTATCCCAGTGATAAGACAGTACTAGGCTTACATATGCAGCAGGAGGGTCATAATATTGGTAACATCGACGAACAGCTTCAAGTTTTACATCAAGTTACAAAAAGTAAACGATTAGACATTTTATAACAACTGGAGATTTATGTTACGAGACGCAGAGAACCTGCAAACCCCCCAATGAACAGAATGAATTTGCAACAGACGCATACTTCAACATTTACAACGTTCTGTTCACCTGAGCGAATCGTTTTTACAACATACTTCCTTCAGCTGAGGATGGAGCTTTCTGGCGGTCGAGTATCGCACTGGCTATTGCGGGCTGCAGCAGATGTCAACAACCTCTAAGGCGGAGGAGAGTGTCATCCACCTGCAGCAGGGCACTACACTCGTCGTCATGCCCGTGTCGTCCCTGTCGTACTAAGGGACAACGGCATAAGCAGGCAATAGCCGGGATACAGCGCCATCGGGGGTCAGAAATACACTCTACAAGTGCTGCTACTACTACTTCCATCTATAATATTTCCTCCTTGTTCTGAAATGTTATTTCACAGATTTAACGATCTGTTCTTAATATTTTATGTACATTTGACCTAAATAGTAATAGTAAATTTGTAATATTTTAGCCTTTCGAAAAATAAGCGCAAAGAGGGTGAACAAAATCTAACAAATTTTTGTATCTATATAAGACCGGTGATTTACATTTTATGGCTAGTTTGGCAGCGTATGCACCTGTGATCAGTGTATGCCGCCTTTAGGTACCTACTACAGGGTTATTACAAATGACTGAAGCGATTTCACAGCTCTACAATAACTTCATTATTTGAGATATTTTCACAATGCTTTGCACACACATACAGAAACTCAAAAAGTTTTTTTAGGCATACAAAAATGTTCGATATGTGCCCCTTTAGTGATTCGGCAGACATCAAGCCGATAATCAAGTTCCTCCCACACTCGGCGCAGCATGTCCCCATCAATGAGTTCGAAAGCATCGTTGATGCGAGCTCGCAGTTCTGGCACGTTTCTTGGTAGAAGAGGTTTAAACACTGAATCTTTCACATAACCCCACAGAAAGAAATCGCATGGGGATAAGTCGGGAGAGCGTGGAGGCCATGACATGAATTGCTGATCGTGATCTCCACCACGACCGATCCATCGGTTTTCCAATCTCCTGTTTAAGAAATGCCGAACATCATGATGGAAGTGCGGTGGAGCACCATCCTGTTGAAAGATGAAGTCGGCGCTGTCGGTCTCCAGTTGTGGCATGAACCAATTTTCCAGCATGTCCAGATACACGTGTCCTGTAACGTTTTTTTCGCAGAAGAAAAAGGTGCTGTAAACTTTAAACCACGAAATTGCACAAAACACGTTAACTTTTGGTTAATTGCGAATTTGCTGCACGAATGCGTGAGGATTCTCTACCGCCCAACTTCGCACATTGTGTCTGTTCACTTCACCATTAAGGAAAAATGTTGCTTCATCACTGAAAACAAGTTTCGCACTGAATGCATCGTCTTCCATGAGCTGTTGCAACCGCGCCGAAAATTCAAAGCGCTTGTCTTTGTCATCGGGTGTCAGGGCAGAGCATGTAGCAATTGTAAACGGTAAAGCTTCTGCCTTAGCCTTTTCCGTAACATTTTCCAAACTGTCAGCTGTGGTACGCTTAGCTCCCTGCTTGCTTTATTCGTCGACTTCCGCGGGCTACGCGTGAAACTTCCCCGCACGCGCTCAACAGTTTCTTCGCTCACTGCAGGCCGACCCGTTGATTTCCCCTTACAGAGGCATCCAGAAGCTTTAAACTGCGCATACCATCGCCGAATGGAGTTAGCAGTTGGTGGATCTTTGTTGAACTTCGTCCTGAAGTGTCGTTGCACTGTTATGACTGACTGTTGTGAGTGCATTTCAAGCACGACATACGCTTTCTCGGCTCCTGTCGCCATTTTGTCTCACTGCGCTCTCGAGCGCTCTGGCGGCAGAAACCTGAAGTGCGGCTTCAGCCGAACAAAACTTTATGAGTTTTTCTACGTATCTGTAGTGTGTCGTGACCATACGTCAATGAATGGAGCTACAGTGGATTTATGAAATCGCTTCAATCATTTGTAATAGCCCTGTATATGTATTTCGCATAAATTCAGTTAAATTACTAATAAGCTGGTTAAATATTGCACTTATTTTTAGGTCTTAATACAAATTTTCTTTTCTATTGTTTTAGAATCCCAAGATCGTTACTGTATGGCCGAAACCGGTTATGACTGTGTCACAAGAATGTGATTGCGTCTATAAATAAGCAAAAAAAAGAAATTACAAGATTTGTTCGTGTTGTGCGCCCAGTGGCACCCCGTAGCATCATGACGGTTATGAAGGTTCTCTACAGAAAATAGAGACATTGATTGGTGCGTCATTTCCCGTATGCAAAATTGGGATGTATCTCATAAGGTGAAGTGGTGCCGCTCCTGTCTGTAGCGTAATCGCTGCGCGCTATAGTGTCGGCGCCTCTCTGTCTGCTACTATGTACGGGTGACCTGCAACGAAAGTCACCATTTAAGGTTAAAGCATCTTATGTTGTTAGACCACGTCATCTTCGTCCCCAGTTTCTGTTTACACAATCGACGTTTCGATTCATCGCCTGTGACCTTCTTCATGATCAAGTTCTGCTTCCTATTAGGTGAACACTGTCAAAGTCCAGTGCCACATTCGCTTATAAAAGGCAGGCTTTCCCGTGCTGCCCACCAACAGTAGCCGAAAAAGTTTCACCCAGTAACTCGGCCGTTTGAAAAAATGGGCGGTAAAATCTCCCTTCTATAAGTGAACGAAGTTTCAGCCAGTCGGGAAAAGCATAATACTATGAAGAAGATCCCAGCAGGGGTGTGAAATGAAGAAGATCCAGAAGATCGCAGCAGAGGCGCTGAAACATCGGTTCTGTAATTAGAAACTGGAGAGGAACATGGAAACCTAGTTGATATTACCTGGAACGATGACAACCACGAAAGCCTGCAGAGTTACATGATAGTCGCCATCTTGGCTGTTTATGGCGTTTGACATCGCCGCACTATCCCTGTGGGTATTTGTCTTGTTGCAGACAGGTCCATAACAAGGATGTCGCCTGCCGTTTTCTAGTCACGAGGGGCTGTAAGGATGTTCCTGGCACCAAGTACTGCTTCCCTCAACCCATCGATTCCATATTGCCCTGATAGTCGTCGGCTCTCGATAAGCACGACGAGCAGTAGCGCGCAACGACAAACCGCGGCATCTTCATTCTGCCGCTGTTGAATTCCAATAAGCGTCGGTAGCTGTTCTATTTCTAACAAGAGGCATAAAACAATTTTTCCACAGAAATCTTTTTTCAAACCTAATGTGCAATAATTTCTTGTAGTAGGGAGAGTATTCTACTTTGAAACACTTTGCTGGTTACAACCTCTAGCTAACTCAGTATTAGAAGTTCAATATATTTCCCTATTCGATTTTGAAATAACAGTATTCGTTTCGTATATGATGCAGTTGTTTTCCTTAAATTTAAAAAGAAAACTTTTGCTCCGGAAAAGTAAGTATTTTCCAGTTGGAAAAATTGTTCCATCGTGCACCATGGTCACGTAGCTGGGAACAAACGTTCTATTTAAATGTAAAAGTGTGACAATCGAAAAAATACTGTCAATACTATACTAAATAGTATGTGTCTTACATTATTACTACACTTCCACACCCCAATAACCATAAGAAAAATAAAATGAAAAAGAAGTTAACATCCACCATCTGAAAATTACAGAGATTTCGAAATATATGCTAGTGACCACTAACACAAATTTCAGTTCTCGAGACAGGGAAATTGTTGAGGCATCGGAGATACTCAGTTCATTTGCCAATATCATGTTTCCATGGCAAAAAGATCTTTTGTTTCAAGGTACAAGGGGTTGGACGATTGATGAAGCAGAGCTTAATCGTCTGAACCATGGTTTCCTACCTGTGCGTAATTACTTCTTGAAGGGTAGAATTAAATTTTCAGAGGTATAAAAACTAAAGACTTACGGTCAAAAACCACTTTATTTGTTAAAAGATCGTTACTAATATTACTATTTCGTAAGACTCTACCATTGATTGTGCTAGTTATCAAACATTACATTGCTTTTCAAAAGCGAGCATTATATTGTGCCACAATGTGGTGGAGGTTATAGCTTGTGAAACGGATGTATGAAGATCGTGTCCTTCACCTAGTGCACCCACTAGGCAAACTTTCAACTTTGTACCATGTGTCTATGAGAGTAAAATTCATAGATGTATATCATATATGCTCAAATATCTCATGAAATTGTCTTTTCCGAATTGTAGATAGTTCCCCCAGTGAACCTAAAGTTGCTTTATCGTTCACTTTGGAAGACAAAACGAACTAATTGGCGGTACGACACAACAGAAACTGTGTTGTAGGATGTACACATTATTATTAATGGTATCTGTTACACACAAAGCATTAGCAGCCTGATGTCTTACAGTTTTTGCCAGTTCAGAAGGAAGGATTCAAGAATCAAGAAGTTTACGAATATTAAGTATAGTACACTCATTTTAACTTGACTGATTTTAAATCAGGGTGCAGGCGTTGGAGTGAAGCAATTGACCCTAGAGGGCGTAATAGTGCAGAGGAAGCGTGATTTGTAACAAAAGTCGCCACAAATTTGGGAGGAGTGGTAGGGAGCACTCACGATGCACTGAAAATTGCTTCACGATTCTATAGAGAAGGTTGTTAGAAACGAGCGGTACGAATCATCTCGTGACGCATTAGCTCGTGACTTTGTACACATTAATGTCATTCAAGTTCATCATTTTAAAAACGTTATGATGAAAGCTACAATTACGGATACAGGGATGTAAGGCGAAAGGTTAGGGCCCAGGTCCCATCATGTCACATTAAAAGTTGGGAGCTCTATCTTCTTATCTCGTGTTTTCTACTGAAAATCTCGTGCTTGTACTCTTGTTAACTTTACTATTACAGAGATCGCCAAAACTTATAATTTTTTGTGTCCTGTGCGCAACAAATAACTTACTTGGTCTTTCTACTGCCACTGCTTGATCTGCTGCA
The DNA here is from genome assembly GCF_023864275.1 of Schistocerca cancellata. Taxonomy (NCBI): domain Eukaryota; kingdom Metazoa; phylum Arthropoda; class Insecta; order Orthoptera; family Acrididae; genus Schistocerca; species Schistocerca cancellata. The sequence continues at coordinate 567,292,328 of NC_064632.1, forward strand.
TTCCATTATTTAACAAAAACATAAAAATACCTATTATTCATGCTGAGTGCAGTGCATGTTCTGTATGGCGGCTCCTGCTGTTGCTGCGGCTGCTGCTGCTGCTTACTACAACTACATATAATTCAAGGGAAAGGGTTTGGTCAAATCTAAACTCGAGAAATGACAACTCAAACAAAAAACTATATTCTGAAAGCGATTTTTTCTCATTCAATTAACAAAACGCTAGAAGCTCTTTGAACAATCGCTTCGTTTGTTAGTCTGCCTCCAGTGGCATTAAAGCAATATTACAAATAAATCAAACTCTTGAGACAGACTGAAATACTTCTCAATTGAATACATAGTGACACAATCCCCTGACAATTGCAAAAGAAATCAATGGCAAAAATCAATACTCAATCTAACAATGGTTTCCCCTTAAGAATTCAACTCCTATCATAATCAAAATTACCATCTGCTGCTACGCACATACACAAACCCTTTTCTTTAAATTAATACGCGCGCTGCAAATTATAAAAAATATCAACTAAATACCAAATCCTGTGTCGCTGCTGGCGGACAAGGCAGTACGGCAGCTCGACGACGACCCCTCCCCCAACACACGTGCGCACCACAGCAGGCGGGCTCCTACACTGGCTTCAAAACTGCCACTCGTTAATCCGTGCGCTCAGAGGCGCGACAACAATATCTTAGATTCCAGAGCTTGTGTATACGCTCTGTAGCCAACCTTTGAATCCTAAGAGAGTATTGCCAACTCTCATAACCGCCAACCTCATTTTTGAAAATTTTGCAGGGTGATTCTTGCCTAACATATCGGCAAGGAACAAACAGTAAAATTTCTTTTTTTTTTTTTTTGCAAAACGACGAAAAAATTAGGCAAAGAGAAAAAAATTTCTTGAATGGCATATAGGGAAGAGAAAAATGTAAAAATTTTATTCAAAATGGCAGAAATGTTGCTTGCCAAATTGATTGGAAAGGAGAAAACATGGCTCCTTTTACAAAAATTATATGAAAATTTTGCTAGCCTAGTATGTATGTAATAAGAAAACATCAAAGGAAATATAACAACTTTCTTACATAAGTAGATAAAACAGATCATATAAGTTTTAACAGACGTGTAACAATAAAACTTAAGCATGGAATAGTCTTCAATAAGCTAATATAACCTAATAACCAGTAAAATGTTATATTTTATTTTGTGCATTCGGGCACTTACGTTTCCATGACATTAATCAGTAGTGGTCTGACTACATGATACTGTATGTTTTTATGCTCGCAGTTCCCTCTGGTCAAAAGAAACCAGGTCTACATGTTTTAAGTGCAGCAGACTCAGGGACTTCATATCCACTGACAACCACACTAATAGTCCAAAATTTGTTAATTTACGATGTAGGCAGTCTCAGGGACTTCATATCCACTGACAACCACACCTGAAGTCAAATTTTCCTCTGGTGAGACAGTTTGACAACGTAGGCAGACTCAGGGACGTTGTGTCCACTGACAACCATATGTAACGTCCATTCTCCCAGGATGACACAGTTTGACAGTGTTGGCAGACTCAGGGACCTCGTGTCCACTGACAACCACACGTCACTGTGTTATTGCATAAGTACCTCCTCAAACGTAAGTAGTAGAGGTCTCGATCGAGTATTTCTGTATACTGAAAACGTCATATATTATCGAAAATATATTCTCTCTTTAAAATACGTTATCTCTAACCTAATTACAGAAATTAAGCAAGGAATAGTATTATATCATATAAACAGCCATATGAGCTCTGAGCTCATTTAAATGTTTTCTTTAACTCTATTGCCTCAGCAATTAGAGATTTGTGGCATATATCTCAAGTCACGAATAATGTGAGGCTCATCAAATGGTGGCAAAGTCAATTTTTTTTTAATTTCTCGCCACAGCAATCACCTATTCGTGGCATGTATTTTTCAATTCAGTCATAATATGAGGCTCGCCACACAGTGGCAAGATAATTTTCTTACAATTAGTTTGGCCAATAACAGTGGCAAAGTTTTGATTGTGACCACGAATCATTACAAATGTGGCACAACACAAAAAATATTATTTTAATATCAATGCATAAATCCTGTGCCATCGAACTCTAATTAACTACTATTTTTACATTACTAGTAATGCTGAAAAAGAATGTTACAGTATTTGTTACAGTATTTGTTAAGTAAATTTTGGTTAAAAATATTTAAATAATCCTACAAATAGAAAATTAATTCCATAGTGATGCTACTATGCCAACGGCTTGCCAAATCAATTCATGGATATGTACAAAATTTAGTGAATAATTACGAGACTTTGCGTCAGAATTTTTACACTCTAATTACTAAGTTATACCAAATTTATAATTATTAGCCTGTAACGACTGTCAATATTTCTGATGTCAAACGTCTATGTCTGTGGTATAGCGTCTCAATCGTTTTTTATATGGAGTCTTCATTGTCTCTGTTTGGAGGCCTCCCTAGTCTTTGTATGAATCTGTGTGGCCATACCTTGCATGGTCACAAAGAAAAAGAATAAGAAACAACCTACAAAGTACATAGTAAAAAATAGATTATTAACAAAAAGCAACACACAAAACCTCTCCATCTGTCCAGTAGAAACTGAAAGAACTTGTTTATTCATCAAGGTGACAAGAAATAAATTTATGACATGACAAGAGAAAAATCATCACCTTACAATTAACCTCGTGCTGGAATCGGCACTGCAGCACTAAATGACAAACATGAAATAGAAAAACACAAGACAAATGTTAAACTGACTTATTTTACACTACTATTTACACATTCATAAAATGTAGCAGATATTCTCGCATCTTGGCGTAAGAGTCATTTCGCTCTGGAAAGAGAAAAGAAATCGTTTAATGCATGACATAATTATCTAGGTCATAGCTCGGTGTTTTTGTCACGGCCGACTGTTTCTGGAACGTCTTTCTTCTCGCGACCCTTAACGGTAAGCGTGCTACGCTCCGATCTGAAAATATCGTCTACTACACAAAATTACATCACGTTATGTGCTTTCGTTTCTGCAATGGAGAAAACTTCCGTTGCGATCATGTTTCCTGTAAGAAATGCAATAAAGTCAACCTTTTAACAACAATGCGAAGGGAAACTATACTATCATTCTTACCATTCCACAATTTCACAGAGGAAAAAAAAAATTCTTCGCACTCATTCATCACATAATTCAACACTTTGCCGTGTATTTGTATCAGAACCCCTTTCGCGACTCATAGCCATGTCTTAACTTTACTGTGACTTATATTTTAAGTAAGTGTGTACTCTACCTTAACATTACCGTGACTTAAATTTTACGCAAATGTGTATAAGCTATATCTTCCTTCATAGAATACCGTTGTGGGTTTCTTCGTTTAGAAGTGTATCTTTCTTACCTTCTCTTGTTCTATAAATGTCTGCAAAGTGCTCCCTCATTGTGTCACACTAATCATGAGTGGTCCATAAATCCTAATACGCCTTACCTGGCAAACTAATAAACACGAAAAATCCACATAAATCATCACTTTTCAAACTACTTCATAAATCAGAACAAGTGTCAGTTCGAAGGTTTCCTAATTATACTCTTACCCATCAAGTATACCTTCTCAGAGCCACTTATACACTATAGTTTACAAGAAGATAATGTCAACAGTTTCTGTCATTTCATGTTATTTCTCCCTAAAAACGTGCATAGTTATTTCTTGCATTTTCCCTTCAAATAAGTCACGAAAATTTCATTCTTTCAGTGAACAATCGCAAGACGTCAACAGCTGGTATAATCATCTCGTCAGAAACGTCCTTTTGCAATGTTCTCATTCTCTCAAACACTACAAATCATTCATAATCATTCATTCTTGGTCTTTCACACAGGATAGATTGATAGTAAAAGATTAATAGATAAACAGGTTAGTCAAAGATTATGAAACAGTACTGAAAACTAAAATCGGAAGATACTGTAACGGCTGGGGCACCTATGCTTGCCAAACATATATTTACTAAAGATCAGTAAACCCCCAGTGCCCTATTCCTTGAAAATTTTAATGTGTGATAAGTGATGAAGACCTCGCGATTTATGTGTTCGTATTGTCTCAAGTGCCACAGCGTTTGTGTGTGCAAAGCGTCGTATACGGAAGGGTCCTTCGTACACCAAGAAAAACTTCCTACTCAAATATTTTCCCTTATGAGATAGTCGATGTGATCTAAGCAACACTTTTTGACCTTCCTGTAAATTATTGACGTTGACTCGTGGATTATGCAGCTTGTTTCTTCTGTCTGCAGCTTTCTTGATGTTCTGTAATGCTATACTTACCACTTCATGGTGTCTTAAACGTCGCTGTGCAGGGAAGGCTACTAATTGTTTTATCTTATCTGGTGGTTGTTTATTTTTTAACACAAGCAGTGGAGGCAGGGTAGTGGAATCATTAGTTCATTAATAATGTTTTGGAAATCGGAAAAATTTACGTCCCAGTTTCTATGTTGGCGATGACAGTACAATCTGCAAAGTTTATATAACCCCATGATACGTTCTCATGGGTTACGTGACGGCATAAAACGTGATATAAATACAGATTTAATTTTCATGCGTCTCAAGGTTTTCAGCCAACTGTTGGAACGGAATTGTGGGCCATTGTCAGAAATCACGTTGTCAATGTGCCCTACTTCCTTCAAGAAATTCTTGACGAATGCTGTAGAAACTGAATTTGCTGTAGCTTTTCGCAAAGGTGTGAATAAGACAAATTTCAAAGTAAGCTCAACAGCTACGAAAACATATGAATGGCCTTGTCTAGATCTTATTACTAGTCCGAAGATGTCCACGGTAGCCATCTCTTTTAATTTGACTGGGATGATTGGAAATAGTGGTGTTCTGTGTGTCACTGTTGGTGGATTTGTTTTATGACATAACTTGCATATTGCCAGGACTTTACGGATTCTCTTTTCATATTATAAAAATAACATGTGTCTCATAATTTTTGAAAGCATTTCTTTGCACCAAAGTGCGCATAACTGAGATGTGTGTACCAAATGAGCTTGTTTACAAGTTCGACTGGTATGCATAAAACCCAAGAAGGACTGTCAGGACGTCTGCGTCTGAATAAGATGTTATCTCGTATGATATAAAACTGTCTTATAGCACGATGTGACTTACTCTCCCACTTCCTTTTTGTACCTTCAAAATCGAATCCTTTTCTTGTTCACGAGCAATGTCACTTAATGAGGATGAAATGAAGTTTTCAAAAGCAACCTTCTGCATGTAGAGTAAGCTGTAATTATTTTCTAGGCAATCTTCCTCGTTACTTTGAGCTAAACCTACAGGTGCTCGTGAAAGCGCATCAGCTATGATGTTTTGTGAACCTGGAATATATATAACAGTGAAGTTAAATTTCTTGAAGAAACAAAGCCCAACGTTTTAAACGGTCTTGATTTAATTTGGCTGACATGAGAAATTGTAACGTCCGATGGTCGGTGTATACTTTTGTAGTAACGAAATTAATCAAACGCCCACACTATGGCTATTGCTTCCAGATCCGTGACTGAATAGTTGCGCTCTGGTTTTGTTAATATTCGACTGGCAAAAGCTATACTTTTCTGAGTAAGAAATCCATTTGCAACAACTTCTTGGAACAAATGGACACCTAGCCCAGATATTGAGCTATCTGTCGAAAGGCAAAAATCAAGGGATAAATCAGGATGTAACAATATAGGTGCATTCAGTAGTGCAGTTTTCAAATCGTGGTACTCTGTTTGAGCATCATGATCCCAGTCCCAAACTGTGTTCTTACCTGTTAGTTGACATAATCTAGGTGTTGACAAGCTTTGTACTCTAATAAAACGACGAAAAAATTTATTAGTCCCAAAAATTTTCTTAATTGTCGCTTGTTTGTTGGTAGGGGCATTTCTTTGATTGCATTTAATTTTCCTGGATCAGGTAGAATGCCTTTTGTTGTAACAATGTGGCCAAGAAATTTGACTTTTGTTCTACCAAAGTGCGATTTCTCTAAATTGACTGTAATGCCATGTCCCCGAAATGTTTGTAATAATTCACTTAATACTTGGTAGTGTTTTGTCCATGAATTTTCTATGATCAAAATGTCAACATAAGTGGTGATCCTGTCTTTTAAGTGTATCGGTAATATTGTATTCAAACCACGGATAAATGCAGCTGACGAAACGTTGTGACCAAATGGCAATTTTCGAAATTGGTAACAGTTTCCAAAACAGAGGAAAGGTGTGTATTTCCTACACCTCGGATTTAGTTCTATTTGCCAAAAACTACTTCGTAAATCCAAAGATGACATCACCTTCACTCCATGGAATTTTTGCAATAGGTCATCTAGTGTCTGTGGTCTATCGGTTTCAAGTTGGATTACTGTGTTAATTTGTCTGGAATCAAGAACCAGTCTAATGGAATTATCCCTTTTCTTAACCACGTGTAATGGGCTGTTATATGAACTCACAGCAGGTTCGATGACTCCCTGCTCTAACATGGATTGTATTTCCTGTTTGACTTTGTCTCTGTATGTCAATGGGATGATGTATGGTGGTACAAAAAGTTAATTATGTTCCTTGACCTTGAATTCATAAAGAAAGTTACATATTGTTCCTGTCTTTTGAGAAAAAACTTCACAATTAGTTTGTAATGTTTCAAATAATTCATCAGTGCCTGCATTAGGATCTACTTCGTCTCGGTAAACTTTCCTTTTAATTAATTATTCTGTACTAATGGGTTCTTCTGTTTCACAGTCGAACGTAGTGATGTTATCTGTGCAACTATTAGACAAATTCATTGATTGTTGTGCCTCAAGCAGAAAGGGAAAATGCAAATAAGTCACTTCCTCATCCTGGTTTTTTAACCATCGTTGAAATTTAAGCCTTACTAGCATTTGATTTACTCGTAACATGACTTCAGCATTACAAAAGTTTAACATTGCTTTATATTCACGTAGGAATTCCACACCTAAAATCATTTCTGTTGATGAAAGAGGGACTACTAAGAAATTTGCAGAAAACTCGTGTCCTTGACACCTGAAAACTAAAGAAGTCTGATTGCGTACGTCTACACTCTTTCTTTGAATGACTCCCTTTAATTTGGTCTTTAATAATGGCAAGGTTTGACAAACAGATGCCTGTCCGCAATTCTTAAACATTGTCTCGCTAATTACATTCACAGGGCTGCCAGAATCAAGCACAGCTGAAAGTAGAATATTTCCTACAGAGATTTTTATAATTGGATGAGCATACATAATTTCGCTGTTATCATTTTCTTGTAATAATGTGTCTCTAATGTCCTCCAGTGCAAAGAAGTTAACATATTATGTGTATCGGCTTTCCGCCGCTACAAACAGTTCGTTTGTAGTCCTTGTTGCTAGTCATTGTTGTGCCGGCTCGTATTGCCGCCAATTATTGCTTGGGTTGGGTGGTCTGAATTATATATTGTCCCCACGCTCTAAATTTGAATTTCTGCGATCCTACCAATTTTGATTTGTCCCCTCATCATAACTGTTTTGGTTCTCATAATTGTTATGACCATAATTATCACGTGGGCTCGATGCACTGTATTCTGCATGAGTACCGCGTTCCGAATTGTAATTTGCGTGTCCGCGCCAATTTCGGTTGGCCCTTCCGCGACCATTCCTCCTAAAATAATGTTCATTTTCATAACGCCTTTGCTCTCGCGGTCCGCGATCTCTATTACTGTACTGAAAGTTCCTAAGATCGTAAAAATCATTTCTCTGGCGTCTATGATCTGTGTTATACGGTTGATGCCGCATATCACGCCTATCTTCTTCCGCCCTGTACGCGTGGGGTTCGTCTGAGTTCCATACGCGTTTACGGTCACGCCACGGATTATTCTTTTCCCAATACTGATTACTATTATCTCTTTGTGTGTTTTCATAGTTGTCAAATTCTAATTCTTGCAAAAGAGTTTGGAATGCCTCCAAGTCATCTTTGCATCTACCTGCCAAAATTATGTGTCGTAATCTGATCGGCAGTTTTGTCAAACAGATACGAATTAATTCCGACTGACTGTACGGATTCGTTATATATCTGTTCTTACGCATCATGTTTTCAAAATATTGCACTGGAGTTGAAAATTTCGGCTGCTCATAGCTTTGCATCATAATGATGTAATGTTTTACACGATCTTGTGTAGTCTCTGACCAGTAAGCAGATAAGAATGCGTGATAAAAACCACCATATGTGTGACATCCACGTACTATTGAGCGCATTCTTGTTGTAGGCTCTCCTTCAAGATAACTGCAAATGAATTCCAGTTTGTGGCCAATTGGCCATGTTGGTGGTAAAGAATAGTCAAATTGTTGTAACCAGTCTCGAGGGTGGATTTCGTGACTAGCATTCCGAAAAATTTTAAATTTCCTAAGTGGGAGAAAATGCTTATAGTCAAACTCATCATTTTTCTTTGCGGATCAGTTTTCTTTTACAGCATGACTCACGTTTCCTTCATTACGTCCCGCAAACGTGTCATATCCACGATAAAAGTGGTCGGCATTTCTATAATTAACACGCTCATTGTCGTTACCAATTTGGTACTTATTGGATTTACCCGTGTCATTGCTGCGATCCATCATTTCTTCGATGCTGGAAAGCTGTTACTGTATAATTTTTACGTCACGTTTGTTTCGCTGATTAATTGTCATCTGCCCTTGTTTAATACCTTGCAGAGACTGAAATTCTTCGGTATCCGCGATCGGTACCTGCTGAGTGCCATCTGACCTCATATCTAACCCGCTACTCAGTTGCGTCACTTTCATGGATAATTCATCTACCTGTTTAGCTACTGTCATTAATTGAGTTTCTATCTTTGAAACTTCATTAGTGGTCTGTAACTGCAATGACTCAACATTTTTCGCTAATTCCTCTACTTGCAGTTCTTGTTGTGACGTCTGTCGTTTCACTTCAACAATATCAACATTTTGTACGTGATCAAGTCGGGATACAAGATTATTAATATCTGATTTGAATTCTTCACGTAGCTGACTTTTCAACTGAATGGTCATTTCTTCAAATTTACTATTTAAATTTTCATTCACCTTACCCTGAAACAATGTGAGATTCTCGTTAATTTCGTTCTGAAGCGATTTGAAATTCATTGCATTATTGTCACTAAATTCAGTGAGTTTACTCTTAAATTCAGTGAGTTTACTCTCCTGTCTGTTATTAAATTCAGTGAGTTTACTCTCCTGTCTGTCATTAAATTCAGTGAGATTACTCTCCTGTCTGTCATTAAATTCAGTGAGTTTACTCAGTAATAATTGTAAAACATCATTACTGGGTGCAGGGAGTACAACGTTACTCTTCTCTGTTAAAGCAGATGCAGTACCTGCATTTCCACTAACAGAAGGAAAGGCAAAATTACTCTGCTCTATCGGAGTGGCAACTAGACCTGAATTTCCACCGAAAGTGTGGAAAAGAAAATTACTCTGCACTTTTGAGGCGGAAGCAACGCTGGAATCACTCTTAATGCGTTATGTTTCCGTCACTGTATTGTCATGTCCTAAGTTGCGTGTAGCACATAGTTGTTCATCAGGCATTGTTGGCAAATGATCGCCTACATTCCGATTATCCGCAGTATTGTTCGAAAATTCCCGGATCTCAATGTTCTCAAAAGAATTTTCTACTCTCTGTTCCGAATTTTCGGAAACTACGTTTGAAACCGCTCATTCATGTTCGCAATCTTATCTACGTTCGCGTTTGCAGTAACATCTGCATTATTTGCCATTTTCTTGTGTGCTCGCGTCCTCATTGTCGCAATACCAACGAAAACATATACCGCTATGCTAAAAATTCCACTGTTCAATTAACTATTACACAATGCACCAACAAATTCAAAGACAAAACTGCTGAAATAAAATTTTGTGTTAATACAAAGCAGTGCGCAAGCGATCAAAATGCTGTGCATCCACTAATGATTACTGTTGCGTAAGCTTGCAGTTGGCAATATAAAGACGAAGCATATCTAACTACAACTCACAAAAAAAAAAAAAAAGTATCCTGGCAGGCATGTCGACCGGTAAAAGTTGCGAGCTCTATCTTCTTATCTTGTGTTTTCTACTGAAAATCTCGTGCTTGTACTCTTGTTAACTTTACTATTACAGAGATCGCCAAAACTTATAATTTTTTATTGGTCCTGTGCGCAAGAAATAACTTACTTGGTCTTTCTGCTGCCACTGCTTGATCTGCTGCATTTCATTATTTAACAAAAACATAAAAAAACCTATTATTCATGCTGAGTGCAAAGCATGTTCTGTATGGCTGTCGCTGCGGCTGCTGCTGCTGCTTACTACAACTACATATAATTCAAGAGAAAGGGTCTGGTCAAATCTAAACTCGATAAATGATAACCCAAACAAAAAACTATGTTCTCAAAGCGATTCTTTCTCATTCAATTAACAAAACGCTAGAAGCTCTTTGAACAATCGCTTCGTTTGTAAATCTGCCTCCAGTGGCATTAAAGCAATATTACAAATTAATCAAACTCTTGAGACAGATTGAAATACTTCTCAATTGAATACATAGTGACACAATTCCCTGACAATTGCAAAAGAAATCAATGGCAAAAATCAATACTCAATCTAACAATGGTTTCCCCTTAAGAATTCAACTCCTATCATAATCAAAATTACCGTCTGCTGCTATGCACATACACAAACCCTTTTCTTTAAATTAATACGCGCGCTGCAAATTATAAAAAAATATCAACTAAATACCAAATCCTGTGTCGCTGCTGGTGGACAAGGCAGTACGGCAGCTCGGCGACGACCCCTCGCCCAACACACTTGCGCACTACAGCCGGCGGGCGTCTACACTGGCTTCAAAACTGCCACTCGTTAATCCGTGCGCTCAGAGGCGCGACAACAACGTCTTAGATTCCAGAGCTTGTGTATACGCGCTGTAGTCAACCTTTGCATCCTGAGAGAGTACTGCCAACCCTCAACATTTCCTGTTACTGCCTTGTTGACAAAGTACCTATGAAACAGGTACGCCATTGGCAACCACAATTCCAGTTAATCGCCAGAGAAACTGAGTGAGATATCAGATCTCAATAATAGAGCAATAAGACCGGTAGGCCTTGATTAATAAGTTTCAGCTACTTCAAATTTTTAAACATCTCTTGATTTAATTGAAAAGCAAAGAGGCCGGCTTCCAATAATAACAACTTCAGTTAAGTAAAATTACCAGACAAAAACAGGCAGGTCTGCAATGATAAGAGCATCAGTTAAGCAAATTACCAAATGCAAAACAGGCAGGCGTTCAATAACAGAAGCTGAGTCAAGTAAAAGTACCAAATGCAAAATAGGCAGGCCTTCTTTTAATACAGCTTCAACTAAGTCAAACACAAATAGAAAACAGGTAGCCATCCAATAATAACGGCAGATACCTCAAAATCGTGACCTTAAGGGGCTCCGGAACGCCCTATACTTGCAATGTTAAAATAACGCTTATAAATTACATCTTTCCTCACAAAGTATTTGAGGTAGGAATTTGAACTTTTTACAGATTATTTATTGGAATATGGGCTACAACTTAACTTAGAGATTTTACAAAATTGTAGTTCAGTTATTAAAGATGTTTTTTTTCAATTGTAATGAAAATTCACAACTTTTTTTGCAATTTTTTATTTATATATTCAAAAATATACAGTTTTTTGGAAAGAGGCTGAGTTAAATTATGCAGAAGGTACTGTGTAACATTTACTGAAAGTTTGAAACAAATACGTTTGGAAGATCCTTAGAAAACATGTAATTAGTATGAGAAAATAAAAGTTTTCGGAATCGAGCGACACAGATGGGATTAACTTTTTAGTGCATTCCAGGTCCATAGGATGGATTATCTTCATCCTCTGCAAACTCCTCCTCCAGCTTCCTCTTGTTCCTCCTCCTGTTTACTCTTGCTTGTATTTCTAGACTCTTTACAGCCCTGTCTGCAGCCCGAAGGCGTTCCTTGTCTAAAGCAAGCATCGCTCGTACCATGTTAGAACCTATCTTCATTCCCATATTTCTAAATACCTTGCACCTTACAATGTTGCCATCATTGAAAGTCGAACAGCATCATACACACCTAAGTGAAGTGTTTCTATTCCAACAAATACAGTCCTGGGGATTCTCGACCATATAACACTATATACACTTTCATTGGGGTTTTGAGTTTTTCCGTGAATACACTTTTTCAACAGTTCAGGTGCTGCTAAGTCTCTGAAAATAGGTTAGCCACAACACATCCTTTATCTCACATCACTAAAATGTACCTGATGAACACGGACGTTAATAATAACACCATTTGACAGCAGTTTAACAGCGCCACAGTGGGTCACGCCCATGTAGAACACATTTCAAAAAAAATTTAAAAATAGTTGTAGTCTTCGGAATTGAATAAATTATATATCTATTAAAAGGTAATAGACTGCAGATTCAGAAAACGCACAAAAGTAAAAATTGAAATTTTCATGATTTTGAGCCTTTCCGGAGCCCCTTAACTGAAGTTCACGAATCGAAGCCGAAACTTGCCGGTTCCAAAGGGGGTCCAGAATTCCTCATTGGTGTGCCACGTCGCAGACCTGGCGGGCCAGGCTCCTCGCGAAGACGGCACTCGAAGTCAGCCACGGATTCAGGTTGGCCCACAGTATGGCCAGCAACCACTGGCCGGCTCCGTGCCCAACACGCTTGCGCAAGTCCTCGCCTTACGCGCTGGGCGGGCCACCCACCCCATCCTCCTCGATCCGTCACCACTCTCCAACTTACCGAACCACACCCCATGCTCCATGGGGCAAAGATCTTAATGGCTTCAAACTAGTGGGACTTCACACAACAAATCGAGCTAATGGCTCCAGAAATTCGAAAGGCGACCACACCAACACCGCCACGGCTCAAAGGGTTCACATAGAGGAAACTCTTCTTCATTCTAAAGTTTAGTTACACGCTAACACTGATGGCGCCAGTATTCCATGGGCGCGGTGCGGGTTTGGAGGTTGTAGCTAATATCTGGCTGCACTCAGGGATAATTTTCTCATGAAGGTTGGGAATTACTGTTCCAAAAGTTATGTAAGTTATTTGAAAATTTGTGGACTTGTACTCACCACAAAACTCTACAGGGTTATTACAAATGATTGAAGCGATTTCACAGCTCTACAATAACTTTATTATTTGAGATATTTTCACAATGCTTTGCACACACACACAAAAACTAAAAAGTTTTTTTAGGCATTCACAAATGTTCGATATGTGCCCCTTTAGTGACTCGGCAGACATCAAGCCGATAATCAAGTTCCTCCCACACTCGGCGCAGCATGTCCCCATCAATGAGTTCGAAAGCATCGTTGATGCGAGCTCGCAGTTTTGGCACGTTTCTTGGTAGAGGAGGTTTAAACACTGAATCTTTCACATAACCGCACAGAAAGAAATCGCATGTGGTTAAGTCGGGAGAGCGTGGAGGCCATGACATGAATTGCTGATCATGATCTCCAGCACGACCGATCCATCGGTTTTCCAACCTCCTGTTTAAGAAATGCCGAACATCATGATGGAAGTGCGGTGGGGCACCATCCTGTTGAAAGATGAAGTCGGCGTTGTCGGTCTCCAGTTGTGGCATGAGCCAATTTTCTTTATTCGTCGACTTCCGCGGGCTACGCGTGAAACTTGCCCGCACGTGTTCAACCGTTTCTTCGCTCACTGCAGGCCGACCCGTTGATTTCCCCTTACAGAGGCATCCAGAAGCTTTAAACTGCTCATACCATCGCCGAATGGGGTTAGGAGTTAGTGGATCTTGGTTGAACTTCGTCCTGAAGTGTCGTTGCACTGTTATGACGACTGATGTGAGTGCATTTCAAGCACGACATACGCTTTCTCGGCTCCTGTCGCCATTTTGTCTCACTGCGCTCTCGAGCGCTCTGGAGGCAGAAACCTGAAGTGCGGCTACAGCCGAACAAAACTTTATGAGTTTTTCTACGTATCTGTAGTGTGTCGTGACCATATGTCAATGAATGGAGCTACAGTGAATTTATGAAATCGCTTCAATCATTTGTAATAGCCCTGCATAACTGAAGATATTTTACTATAAAAATATAGCGGCCAGTCACACTTTTTTAATGCGTTTTATTAATGCCAAAATGCATTTCGGGTTTGCACCCATCTCCAGCTGGCAAATTACATGTATATCCAGTTTCTACAGTGGTACAATATCGACAGCAGTTTGGATGCTGCAACTGGCATTCTCCTCTCCTTGTTTTTTTTGTTTGCTTGTTATTTTGTTTTCTTTGTTTTGCCAGCTGCAGCATCCGAACTGCTGTCGATCTGTCGATATTGTATCACTGTCGAAACTGAAGATACATGTAATTTGCCAGCTGAAGATGGGTGCAAACCCGAAATGCATATTGGCATAAATAAAACGCATTAAAAAAGTGTGGCCGGTCGCTGTATTTTTATAGTAAAATATCGTTATCCACGGCCACGGAGCTCAACAGGCCAAATAAAATGGACAAATTGTCTATAACTGAAGAAATAACAACATACGCAACAGCTTCGATAATTTATACAGCACTTATATATGTATACCTCGTAAAATATGCAAAAGCTGCATGTAACGAAACTTGTTCTCTCACAACAACGCAAACAGTGGAAAATGACGGAAAATTCTTATGGTAGTCACTATCGCGGCCCTTCATGTGATTCTAAAATCGGCCGATGCATCTGTTGCTCTTATGTACACTCTCATCGAGGTAAAACACCGTCTCTCATGCAATGAGGATGGCATTACTCCAACCCATATTGAGTCATTGCTCTGAAACGCTATTCTTTTGCACAGCAAAGCATGTTGTTACATCCCATGTAATGGTTATAAATATAAAGCACAAAGGTAGCCATTTACTGTACAATAAGTGAAAAAATTATATTTTGAATATAACATCTGACAAATGTCCTCCATTTGAATCTACGCACTTCTGCAGCCGGCCCTGGAAGTTTGCAATGACATTTTGCAGCATATTAACTGGTATTCCTTAAATTTCGTCCCGAATTCGTTGTTTTAGCGATGGGATATTTCTGGGTGGATCGTTCTGAAAAACTCTTTTGTTTTTAAGTAGCCCCATAGAGAAAAGTCGCAGGTTGTGAAATCTGGAGAGCGAGGGGACCGAGGGATATCCCCGTTTCCGGGAAACGACGCCGCCTGGAAACAAAGTATTCACAGCATTCACGGAAACTCTTGCAGTGTGGCTTGTTGCCCCATCTTGTTGGAACATTGTGTGTTCAACCACATGAAAACGGGCGAGTTCTGGCGTAAGAAAGATCTGGATCATTGCAATGTTAAAAGTCACAGCACTTCCATTGATATGCTCGAAGAAAAATGGGCCTATGATTCCTCTTTCCGACAATGCGCACCAATCCGTCACTTTTTGAGCATGAAGAGGCGTTTCATGAAGTGCGCTAGGGTTTTCCTCCGACCACTATCTGAAACTTTGATTATTGACAAAACTAGAGAGGTGGAAATGCGCCTCATCGCTCATCCACAAGTGTTTCACTTCGTCGTCACTTCGTGGCCATTTCCTCACAAAATTGTAATCGTTTCTGATAGTGACTTGGTTTGAGAGATTGCACAATCTGTATTTTGTATGGGTGAAAATGTAAATCTTGGCGAAGAATCCTTCTCACCGAAGTGTCACTCATTCCAAGACGTAGAGCATGTTGTTTGGCAGATCGGCGAGGACTTCTGAGCATTGCCTGTTGAACAGCAGCGATGTTTTGAAGGGTTCGATCGGTTTTTGCACTCCCACCTAGTATTTTAGACGTTGATACAGCTTTTTCAAGGTTGTTTATCCACGAACGAATTGCTTTATCCGAAGGAACAGGCCTGTAGCGCGATGTGTTGAAATGGCGTCCAAAAGCACGTCGCGTTTTCACCAGACTTTCACCATTCGTATAATACGTTTTAATCGCGTAGCCGCAATGTTCACCCATCCTACGATCCATCACAACTAAACAGCGGGACATGCAGGTAGAACGGAGCCGGCCACCATTACCCCCATCACTCACATTCCAGCTCTGAAGGCCGTCTCCATTATGCCCATTTCACTGATATAATGTGTGTGTGTGTGCGTGTTCCGGTGGTGCTGAGTCACCACGTCACACAACGATGGCACTGCTACAGGTACTGGCTACCATCCTGAATCCAGAGTGTGAAGCGCTGACAACTAGACGCGGGTTGCGCGGACGGCAGCTGGGCGGTGGCGACTCCAGCAGCCGTCGCGGCTGTGGATCTGGCTGTGGATCTGGCTTCGGCGCTCGCTTCGGCTTTGTTCTGCGGCCACAGCGCCCGCATTCCGGGCACGCGCCGGCGCGGTGCGCCCCACTTCCCTTCTAATCGCGGCAGGAGCAGAGCAGGAGCAGCGGCCAGCCACGGCCGCCAGAATTGAATTCTGGTCCCGGCGCGCTGGCCAGGTGAGCCCTAATGTTGCCTCCGAAAAATTGCTTCCTCTGCCCTCCTCGCATTTGTAGTTACAGCCAATAGCTCCAGGCTGGCTTCCTGGGAGGACGAACCGACACCATCGACCGCGGTTTTGCTAGGTCAGCGCTCGGTTCGCCACTCTACTCCTCTGTGCGTTTCGGATTATCAGTTACCTTAATTCCTATTTTGTCTGATAAGTAAATTACAGTTCACGAAGATAACACTAAAAATCAAATTTCTCCGTGGATTATCATATTTATGAGCACTACAGGTGACGACCATACGGGAGAACTGCATACACAACTACTGTCAAAGTAATTAAAATCACTACTGCAATGTGTAAACTGATGTATTACCGCAATGAAATTATTGTTTCTATTCGAATAAATAATGAAATAGGTTCTCGCATGAAAACTTACAAACAGTGTGGGCTTAAAAACGATTTGTGTGCGGTGCAAATAGATCTGTTTCACTTTTTCTGACGTTGTTCGTGGAACAAACGTAGCAGTGCCCAGCTCTAGCAGTTTTCTTTTTTGGCATGGTTCTATGAACGTATCTTGAGGGTCTTTGTCGAAATGTAGCTCTATCAACGAGTATGGCGCTCTCTTTAACATGACCATCAGCACCGCAGTCATCATCGTCTATTTGACTGAGTCCGTATTCCTCAGCATTACTTTCATCTTCGCAGTAAAGTATCCTGAGGAACGTAACCTCCCCCCTTCTTCCCACTTTCATCTATTGTTCACATTAAACAGTCCAAATAATTAATAAGCAAAGTATTTTATGAAGATTGGAGAGGAGCGAAGATCACAATAAACTTCCTAGCTTACTTAGCTCGTCGTGTTGACATGGCTCCTGTTCTTCTTGTCTAGGGCTCTGATTATTGAAGCTGAAAATCTCACCTCTGGTACTGATGGTTGGTTTGAACTAAAAAAAATGTGAAGTTCGTTGTTCCTGCATCTTTTTACGTAAATATAGTGTCTCACGTTTTGGTATAACATACGGTATTTTGATTATTAACATTAACAAAGAAATAATTACATTGTTAGCACAAAATTACAAAAATACGTCCGATTAAATCAGAGGCAAGATTACGATTCCTACATTCTGCGGAACTAACAATATTCCAAAGGGTTTACAGTTGTTCGTGATCTACTAGTGGCCATTACATTATCAGTTTCGATCATTATTTCAAACATGAATCCAGAAATACACATAATAAACAGTATAGGATTACGTAATTAATAATAGAAATTTTAAGTCTTTCAATAATTTGTAATTCCAAATGTTTATAAAAAATCTTAACTGTATATTCAGAACTAGTACTTATCGATTATAACATCGAAACTAAACTATTTTATAAAGTAATTCATTATCACAAATTTTAGCTTAAAATATAAGATACTGTGTACAAAATTACATGAAAGTTTTCAGGGAAGCAACTGAGATAGTATTAACCCGTCCAAAATTCGAAAAAAATACTGATATCGACAACTACTATCGAGGAAAGGTAATACTAGAGGAGGATGTCCCGTTACAGTATCCAATCATTATCAGAAAATACTGTTGTCAAATTGAAGGAAATCTGTTACTCATTTCTAGGGTCAGTATAATTCATATACACTTTCCGAGGAAAAAAACGCCCGGAAGAATAAGAGATAACAATATTAATTTTTGGAGGTTCTGAGAGTATGTGATACTTCAGCGAAATTTACAAAGACATCGGTAATATAACACAGATTTCAGTATGGCGCTGCGTTACCTCTTAGCTGGATGCATGCACTAACTCGTTTAGGAAAAGTGCCATAAATCTCGAGCTGGCTGGTTCGTAAGTGTTCCAACTGATCTTCGATGCCCTGCGACAGAGGTGACATCCGCGCCAGTCCCAGAACCATTCTAAGCATTCCGCCGACACTTCAGACGTGTGGCGTGTGTCACGAGCATTGTGGTGTTGAAATATGGCACCATGATACTGTAGCATGAGTAGTACCACATGCGTATGCAGGATGTCCGTGACGTAGTGTTGTGTTGTCAGATTTCCCTCAGTCACCACCAGACGTGACCTGAAGCCTTGTTTGATGGATCCCTGCACCACTGTGCCAGTAGTGACTCCGTTGCGCCCCTCTGAAACACTGGAAAAATGGTACTGCTCTCCTGGTTGCCACTATGCTCGTTATTAAGCCCAGTGCGATGTTTTTAATCAGCAGTCCTTGTTTCTCCGTCTCGACACTGTAGCTGTTTGTTTTGAGGCGTTAGCGACAGCTTACAAATGGCACAGTAATTACCCAGGCTGACTGCTGCTAGTCTCCAACCTCTCCCGGCAGTAGTGGGAGATGACAGCCGCAGACATGAGGTGTTTGGTGTACAACAAACCGAATCTGCCTTGTAAGACATGGTCAACCGGAAACTGGATGATGAGAAAGCCTGATCTCAAGTTCCCTTTTTGTTCGACACCGGGCCACTGTAATATCGGAATGCCCGAAATATCTCGGTACTGCACTATTTGACCAGCCTGCCAAATGGACTCGCAGAATGATACTCGTTCCAAGCTCCGCCAGCTGCTGATAACGGTGGCTCACAGAGCACCCCTAATCTCCGTGTCCTTCACCCTGATCACTCTGTGTCTGTTGCTCTTGCGCCCTTTGTACGCCCAATCACTCCTGATAATAACACCAAAAACGAACAACGCTAATGGACTTCGGTCGTCCTTCAGCCTGTCACAAAGAGTTTTAATTCCAATCATTTATCTACCGGCCAATGGTGTGTACAAATGCAAAGCTACATTGTCATCTGATTATGTTGTTGAGTGTTTCGCTTTGTTCCTCATACAGTGTACTATGAACACTATTACTATTATTGTTATTACTACTATTATTACTATTATAACACTGTCGCCATTTTTATTGCTATGAAAAACTTCATAAAACGGAAATCTTTAAGAAATACACTAACACTATGGTTGGTCACTTGGGGACCCAACAACGCTACTAAATAAAAACCACGATCTTTTAAAACAAGTTTGTTGTTGCTACTGGATAAGTCTCTACTTGTCCAAACAATGCCTACAATCTCAAATGACGAAGTGCTGCCATCTCTTAGAAATATTCAAAACAGAGAGAGAGGGAAGTAGGGGAACACAATGTAATATTCTAGGATTAAATTTACCCTACATTTCTTGGTCGCAGCGCTGCAAATTTTTATGATGCCTAGCTTCGATCAGTATCTGATCATCTAGGAATAAAAAAAACTATGTAACTATGTATCTGTATTCGTCTACTTTACAGTTGGTAGCAAAGTATTACAGACATTTTCCTGATCTACCAAAGAAGTTGGGTAGGTGACCCATCATATGCATACGGAGCTACATAACACAATGTCGTGCAGAATAATTCCCAACTACATTGCTGTTGTGTATCCAGAATACTGTGTTTTGTAACTGTGTGCTTTAGTGTAAACACATAACTAGTGGAGAGGAGAAAAGGAGGAGAGGCGCAAATGGGAGCAATGGGCAAGTTGGAGTGTGGTAGGTTTTCTTTTTTTTTAATGTAATATTCTTAAAGTTATTAATTTTATGACGAAAATAAAAAAATTGAAAGTTACATGAATTAAGTAATAAATAGGTAAATACAATAGTTGTCTGTGTACGAAAGTAATTTTGGCATGATTAGTTGCTGCCAAACAAAATAAACTCGATGAAAGCTTACACAGAACTGTTACAGTGTAGCATAGATGGTAACTGAAAGAAACAAGTAATGAGACGAATAAAAATGATACTAATAAACAGAGGAACATAATAAATCTCGGAGGGACTGATGACCCTGTTGTTTGGTCCCCTTATACCCCAAACTAACTAACTAACCAACCATCACTGTCGATGACTTTCAGTGAATTACGAGGTGCATTCAAGTTCTAAGGACTCCGATTTTTTTTTTCTCCGGTCTGGAAAGAGATAGAAACATGCGCATTGTTTTAAAATGAGGGCGCGTTCACTCTCAATACGTCCCAGAGATGGCAGCACCGTACGGCAGATGGAATTTTACCGCCAGCGGCGAGAATGAGAACTGTTTTAAATACTTAAAATGGCGACGTTTTCCTTACTTGAACAGCGTGGAGTCATTCGTTTTCTGAATTTGCGTGGTGTGAAACCTACTGAAATTCATCAACAGTTGAAGGAGACATGTGGTGATGGAGTTATGGATGTGTCGAAAGTGCGTTCGTGGGTGCGACAGATTAATGAAGGCAGAACATCGTGTGACAACAAACTGAAACAACCTCGGGCACGCACAAGCCGGTCTGACGACATGATCGAGAAAGTGAAGAGAATTGTTTTGGGGGATCGCCGAATGACTGTTGAACAGATCGCCTCCAGAGTTGGCATTTCTGTGGGTTCTGTGCACACAATCCTGCATGACGACCTGAAAATGCGAAATGTGTCATCCAGGTGGGTGCCACGAATGCTGACGGACGACCACATGGCTGCCCGTGTGGCATGTTGCCAAGCAATTGTGACACTCAACGACAGCATGAATGGGACTTTCTTTTCGTCGGTTGTGACAATGGATGAGACGTGGATGCCATTTTTCAATCCACAAACAAAGCGCCAGTCAGCTCAATGGAAGCACACAGATTCACCGCCACCAAAAAAATTTCGGGTAATCGCCAGTGCTGAAAAAATGCTGATGTTCTGGGACAACGAGTGCGTAATCCTTACCATTGCGTTCCAAAGGGCACTACGGTAACAGGTGCATCCTACGAAAATGTTTTAAAGAACAAATTCCTACCTGCATTGCAACAAAAACGTCCGGGAAGGGCTGCGTGTGTGCTGTTTCACCAAGACAACGCACCCGCCCATCGAGCTAACGTTACGCAACAGTTTCTTCGTGATAACAACTTTAAAATGATTCCTCATGCTCCCTACTCACCTGACCTGGCTCCTAGTGACTTTTGGCTTTTTCCAACAATGAAAGACACTCTCCGTGGCCGCACATTCACCAGCCGTGCTGCTATTGCCTCAGCGATTTTCCAGTGGTCAAAACAGACTCCTAAAGAAGCCTTCGCCGCTGCCATGGAATCATGGCGTCAGCGTTGTGAAAAATGTGTACATCTGCAGGGTGATTACGTCAAGAAGTAACGCCAGTTTCATCGATTTCGGGTGAGTAGGTAATTAGAAAAAAAATCGGAGGCCTCAGAACTTGAATGCACCTCGTATTGTCTTTGAATAAACTGAATTTTCTCATTTTGTGAAGACTGAAGGAGCGATCTGTTTTACTTGCTAAAGACATTCACCAGCAAGATCGCATAAACTTTTTTTTTTTTTCAATTTCTTACAGCTAGTTTCGACAGACTTTGTTGTCATCTTTAGGACTGTTAACTGTTGCAGTCACCACAGAAGCCTACTGCAGCGGCAACACAGCAGACAGACCAGCGATGCGGGTTGCAGACCATGCTCTGAAGTCTGGCGACGCAAGAGTGTTTACAAACAAGTACCACAGTCGACAACTAACACGTAGGTGCGGCCAATGTCAATCTTAAGGCATTAACCAGCAGGACTTGAAGGAGGCGTGACGACCAATGAACTATCTCCTGTTGATTACGTATGTGCAAGTAGTCCCGGAAATATCCTTCCGCCAGGGCCTAGATAGGGCGGCGCACGCCCGTTCAGCGACCAGTTGTCGACTCGCCGAGTGCGGTGAAGATCCGCCAGTCCAGCGGTGTGCCACCTCGACCATACTCTCTTCCGCATCGATTGGGATACGTCGCTTTCGTCGGGTTACGCTGTCAACCAGCTGCTAACAGCCGACTTCGACGTGGAACAGTTGTGTGGACATAGAGTCTAAGCGAACTGTGATTGTAGGAATTAGTTGTTATTTGCTTGATCCGCAGAAGGGATCTTTATTGGTTTGCTGATTTTGAAGAGTGTGTTAGTGTTGACGGTCTACTGTAGTTTCCTTAATAACTAAGTTGACAAAACGAGTTGGTTCTTGCTCTGTAGATTTAACAGTAACAAAATGCATGTTGTTGTTGTTGTTGTTGTGGTCTTCAGTCCTGAGACTGGTTTGATGCAGCTCTCGTAGCTACTCTATCCTGTGCAAGCTTCTTCCCCTCCCAGTACCTACTGCAACCTACATCCTTCTGAATCTGCTTAGTGTATTCATCTCTTGGTCTCCCCCTACGATTTTTACCCTCCACGCTGCCCTCCAATACTAAATTGGTGATCCCTTGATGCCTCGGAACATGTCCTATCAACCGATCCCTTCTTCTGGTCAAGTTGTGCCACAAACTTCTCTTCTCCCCAATCCTATTTAATACTTCCTCATTAGTTATGTGATCTACCCATCTAATCTTCAGCATTCTTCTGTAGCACCACATTTCGAAATCTTCTTTTCTCATCTTGTCCAAACTATTTACCGTCCATGTTTCACTTCCATACATGGCTACACTCCATACAAATACACATAACATGAGTTAAAACGTAATGTTTGAGATAAGAGTTTTCGTTTTTCATCACAAAAGAAGACAGTGGAACTGTACATTTATATGCCTTAGAAAGATCTTTCCGTTGTAAAATGTGTTCATTTTACTTTGGACCTCATGCCAAGTTATCATTTGGATAAAAATCAGCACATTACAAAAGGTTTGTCGCAACTAAAATATTTAAAAACATACAGCACCTTGTGAAAATGGCCGTATATCGTTCATAGGTGCTTGTTATATCACAAAAAGAAAGTAGACAATAGCACATCTGTTTACATAAGCTGGACATAATCTAAATAGTAAGGATCCACATTGAACGGCCATGAGGTACAACTGCCAGATAACATTGCAAATATAAAATTAACTACTCTAGTGAGTGGCCTTTAAGAATACTAAGGACTGCAAAACTGTGCTTTACTTACAACTGAAACATACTTTAATTCTCACAATTTTCTGAAACAGAATATGACATTCATTTTCTTTTCGCCCTTACATTCATAAGCATGATGTAAACACTGTGTATTCTTGCTATGCTATTCTGTGTTGTCCACCTCTTTTGTTATGTTAAGCTGTCACAAATGCTTCAGAATTGACGTGTTGTTTTTAAGTGCATTAGCTTATGTAACTTGTTGACGTGTGTAACTTATTGTTACGCAAACATAACATCAACAGAATTAAAATGAAACTAAAGTGCCGACACCGGCCACTGCACGATACTACGGTCACGACACCACAGTGGTGTCGCTGGCCGTTGACCGCTATTTCGCACACGACACCACTGTGGTGTCACCGGTCAGCAAATTGTTAAAATAAAATTGATGATGAAACTATCTTCATAGAAAGGGCCAACAAATTTTGACCTCATTATAGTAATTATAATTTGGAAACTACAACGAAAATGCACTGACATAAGCTAAATCACTACAGTTTACTGATTTACTAGGAAAAAAAAGGCTGAGTTATCTAGATTGACGAATGTACACTCCTGGAAATAGAAAAAAGAACATATTGACACCGGTGTGTCAGACCCACCATACTTGCTCCGGACACTGCGAGAGGGCTGTACAAGCAATGATCACACGCACGGCACAGCGGACACACCAGGAACCGCGGTGTTGGCCGTCGAATGGCGCTAGCTGCGCAGCATTTGTGCACCGCCGCCGTCAGTGTCAGCCAGTTTGCCGTGGCATACGGAGCTCCATCGCAGTCTTTAACACTGGTAGCGTGCCGCGACAGCGTGGACGTGAACCGTATGTGCAGTTGACGGACTTTGAGCGAGGGCGTATAGTGGGCATGCGGGAGGCCGGGTGGACGTACCGCCGAATTGCTCAACACGTGGGGCGTGAGGTCTCCACAGTACATCGATGTTGTCGCCAGTGGTCGGCGGAAGGTGCACGTGCCCGTCGACCTGGGACCGGACCGCAGCGACGCACGGATGCACGCCAAGACCGTAGGATCCTACGCAGTGCCGTAGGGGACCGCACCGCCACTTCCCAGCAAATTAGGGACACTGTTGCTCCTGGGGTATCGGCGAGGACCATTCGCAACCGTCTCCATGAAGCTGGGCTACGGTCCCACACACCGTTAGGCCGTCTTCCGCTCACGCCCCAACATCGTGCAGCCCGCCTCCAGTGGTGTCGCGACAGGCGTGAATGGAGGGACGAATGGAGATGTGTCGTCTTCAGCGATGAGAGTCGCTTCTGCCTTGGTGCCAATGATGGTCGTATGCGTGTTTGGCGCCGTTCAGGTGAGCGCCACAATCAGGACTGCATACGACCGAGGCACACAGTTCCAACACCCGGCGTCATGGTGTGGGGAGCGATCTCCTACACTGGCCGTACACCACTGGTGATCGTCGAGGGGACACTGAATAGTGCACGGTACATCCAAACCGTCATCGAACCCATCGTTCTACCATTCCTAGACCGGCAAGGGAACTTGCTGTTCCAACAGGACAATGCACGTCCGCATGTATCCCGTGCCACCCAACGTGCTCTAGAAGGTGTAAGTCAACTACCCTGGCCAGCAAGATCTCCGGATCTGTCCCCCATTGAGCATGTTTGGGACTGGATGAAGCGTCGTCTCACGCGGTCTGCACGTCCAGCACGAACGCTGGTCCGACTGAGGCGCCAGGTGGAAATGGCATGGCAAGCCGTTCCACAGGACTACATCCAGCATCTCTACGATCGTCTCCATGGGAGAATAGCAGCCTGCATTGCTGCGAAAGGTGAATATACACTGCACTAGTGCCGACATTGTGCATGCACTGTTGCCTGTGTCTATGTGCCTGTGGTTCTGTCAGTGTGATCATGTGATGTATCTGACCCCAGGAATGTGTCAATAAAGTTTCCCCTTCCAGGGACAATGAATTCACGGTGTTCTTATTTCAATTTCCAGGAGCGTATCAGTCGTTTCTGGGCTTCAGCACACATTCTCTTATTAACAGAAAGAGGGAGAGTTAGAAATGTTTGCAAGAGTTAAGAGGTAAGGAAAATAATTTGAAAAATTTCGAACTTTATAAATGTAGCAGATAGAGTGTAGGATTGAATACTTACGACTTTTCCGTGTGAATCTGCAGTGTCGCGTGCTGAGCGGTAATGAACAGTCACTGAGAAAGTCGCGTGCTGCTAGCCTGTCTTGGAGTCGTGGAGCACTGTCGAAGTGACAGGTGGACGGGCCAGTGTAAATACGCCTCCTGACTGCCGTACAGCTGCCGACGTCCTGAAGAGTAACGCATCAGGGGCGCCCCCTGCTTGAAGAGTCACTTTCTCGACGGTCCTTGACGCACCGACCCGATGCCGCGGACTAGACTCGGAGAGGCATCTCGTTACCAGCTACGAGCAGCCGTGCCTGAAGCACCGCCGATGACGAAACTTCCACAACAGGTTACTCAATAAACGTTGTGAGAGCGATTCGAAATTCCACTGTGTACCTCGCAACCATTCCATAGTACGTGGTGTCTTCATCTCTACAACGTTGCCGCGCGTGGTAACCGCGCGGTCTCGGGCACCTTGTCACACACAGTTTGCGCGGGTCCCCTCGTCGGAGGTTCGAGCCCTCCCTCGGGCATGTGTGTGTGTGTGTGTGTGTGTGTGTGTGTGTGTGTGTGTGTGTGTTGTCCTTAGCGTAAGTTGGTTTGAGTTAAATTAAGTAGTGTGTAAGTTTACGGACCAATGACCTTTGCAGTTTGGTCTCATAGAACTTACCACATATCGCCAAATTTGTGCAATGTTGTTCTGTCAGATGATATGAGTATACTGTGATAAAAAAAAGTCCGTCTTCTGATTTGTAAAGTGAAACAGAAACACCTCGTAGCGTTTACTTTGTGCGGATCGGTTTAACTTACTAATGTCTTAGCCATGAGATGCAGCTTTTCGTGTTCAGCTAATAGATTTAGTGTAATTTCAGACACTGTTAACATTGTCCATAACATCCTCTACTGTCTTTGGAAATCTCGTTATGCCAACTGCATACTGTTTCTCCCTAAAATTTTCAAATTTCTCATATTCAGCGCAGTGAGAAGGCAGTTGTTCATTTCCGGACACCAACTTTCCCTTCAGTTCTCCCCAACCCTCCAATCTATCCAGCTAGCGTCTGGGAGTTTGAAGACGAAGACGAAGACGAAAAGGCAGTGTGCTGACTGAGTGACTGACTGGCTTTCTCGGTCAGGGGGTAAAATAGGGGAAGAGACTTGTTATAAAAATATTTCATTATGGAAGTATTTTTGAAACCCAATCTACGAAATTTTAAATTTGGCTTCTCAGTTAGAAATTAAAAAAAAAGTGATTCAGTGCTTTTGGAAATTCTGTCCCTACGTGGGTGAAAAAAGGGATTAAAGTTTTTATGGAAATATGTGTTTGTGCAAGCAGTTTTGAAGATAAATCTATGAAAATTTTTATTTAGCTTCTCTGTTAGAAATAAGAGGGCAGTTCAATAAGTAATGCAACACATTTTTTTTCTCAGCCAATTTTGGTTGAAAAAACCGGAAATTTCTTGTGGAATATTTTCAAACATTCCCGCTTCGTCTCGTATAGTTTCATTGACTTCCGACAGGTGGCAGCGCTGTACGGAGCTGTTAAAATGGCGTCTGTAACGGATGTGCGTTGCAAACAACGAGCAGTGATCGAGTTTCTTTTGGCGGAAAACCAGGGCATCTCAGATATTCATAGGCGCTTGCAGAATGTCTACGGTGATCTGGCAGTGGACAAAAGCACGGTGAGTCGTTGGGCAAAGCGTGTGTCATCATCGCCGCAAGGTCAAGCAAGACTGTCTGATCTCCCGCGTGCGGGCCGGCCGTGCACAGCTGTGACTCCTGCAATGGCGGAGCGTGCGAACACACTCGTTCGAGATGATCGACGGATCACCATCAAACAACTCAGTGCTCAACTTGACATCTCTGTTGGTAGTGCTGTCACAATTGTTCACCAGTTGGGATATTCAAAGGTTTGTTCCCGCTGGGTCCCTCGTTGTCTAACCGAACACCATAAAGAGCAAAGGAGAACCATCTGTGCGGAATTGCTTGCTCGTCATGTGGCTGAGGGTGACAATTTCTTGTCAAAGATTGTTACAGGCGATGAAACATGGGTTCATCACTTCGAACCTGAAACAAAACGGCAATCAATGGAGTGACGCCACACCCACTCCCCTACCAAGAAAAAGTTTAAAGCCATACCCTCAGCCGGTAAAGTCATGGTTACAGTCTTCTGCAACGCTGAAGGGGTTATTCTGTTCGATGGCCTTCCCCATGGTCAAACGATCAACTCTGAAGTGTATTGTGCTACTCTTCAGAAATTGAAGAAACGACTTCAGCGTGTTCGTAGGCACAAAAATCTGAACGGACTTCTCCTTCTTCATGACAACGCAAGACCTCGCACAAGTCTTCGCACCCGAGAGGAGCTCACAAAACTTCAGTGGACTGTTCTTCCTCATGCACCCTACAGCCCCGATCTCGCACCGTCGGATTTCCATATGTTTGGCCCAATGAAGGACGCAATCCGTGGGAGGCACTACGCGGATGATGAAGAAGTTATTGATGCAGTACAACGTTGGCTCCGACATCGACCAGTGGAATGGTACCGTGCAGGCATACAGGCCCTCATTTCAAGGTGGCGTAAGGCCGTAGCATTGAATGGAGATTACGTTGAAAAATAGTGTTGTGTAGCTAAAAGATTGGGGAATAACCTGGTGTATTTCAATGCTGAATAAAACAACCCCTGTTTCAGAAAAAAATGTGTTGCATTACTTATTGAACTGCCCTCGTAATATGGGGTGAAACATTTTATGAAACTATTTCATTTCGAAAGAATTTTTAAAGCTAAGTCTTTGAAAACTGGTGTTTGGCTTCTCGTTAGAGATGGAAGAATACGTGTTTGGCTGATTCTGGAAATTCAACCCCTAAGGTGGTGAAATGGGGTCAGACTTATTCGCTCACTCATCATCGCCCAGCCATAACTGCTAAGGATTTTCTACCTCTTCTTTTTTTTTTTTTTTTTGAGTGGATGTGGATGTTATATTGTGGGTATCGTTAAAGGAATTCGCCGAAATTCCACTCCAAAGGTGGTAAATAAGGGTGTAAGGGGATTTTAGAAAGAATGTCGATATTAAGGGAATTTTGGTTAGAACTACGAAAATCGATATTTGGTTTCACTGTCAGAAAATACTAAATAGGTGTTTCAGTATTTTCGGAAATTCAACAACTAAGGGGGTAAAATAGTAAGTGAAAGATTTTTTAAAACAAATAATCGCTTGAGAACTGCTGAAAGATTTTTAAGGCTAAATCTATTGGTATTTGACTTCAAGATTAGAAACAAGAAAAATACGTGTTTCACTGCTTCTGGAAATTCAACCCCTGAGGGAACGTAAGAGGGGACGAATATTTTTAAGAAAATAGTTTGTTACATTAAAAGAAATTTAAAGCTAAATTTATGGAAATTGGTATACAGCTTCTCGCTTAGATGCAAAGAAATATTTATTAGGGGATGAAAGTTGCTATGGAAATATTTCCACAAGATCAGAAAAGGCCCGATTAACAAAAACTTTGGACTCCAGCTACTAGAATCACTTTTTTGACAGAAGTAAATTCGTAAAAGACCATGCTTATATGTTCTTAATTCGCATTAAACGCTTAGTTGTAGCAATTCGTGAATGAATTGAAAATTCGATTAAATAAAAAAAATGAAGCTATTGCAGGCCATGCAGTCTGCGCGAGGAAGCAGTGGGCGGTAAGCTAGTACGTATTGTCTAAACACAATTCCCCGTAGCTGCACTCCCGTTTCTGAGCCAAAAATATCCTTTTACAATGGGAAGAGTTACCACAAAATATAATACCATACGACATAAGGGAATGAAAATAAGCAAAGTAGACTAACTTTCCTGTCGAACGATCACTCACTTCAGATAGCGTTCCAATAGTAAAAATGGCAGCATTAAGTCATTGAACAGTATCCTGAACGTGGGCTTTCCGCGACAGTTTACTATCTAGCTGAACACCTAGAAATTCGAACTTTTCATTTTCACTAATTATATGCTCATTCTGTCAAATTAAAACGTCGGGTTTTGTTGAACTGTGTGTTAGAAATTGTAAAAACTGAGTCTTACTGTGATTTGGCGTTAGTTTATTTTCTGCAAGCCATGAACTTATGTCATGAACAGCACTATTTGAAACCGAGGCAATGTTGCACACAGCATCCTTTACTACCAAGCTCGTGATCAGCAAACAGATAATTTAGAGTTACCCGTAAACCTGTAGAGTTGTATAATACGGGCATACAGGCCTTCCCAGAAAGATGGCGTAATGCCGTCGCACTCAACGGGGACAAACGACTTGCAGACAGAGGACTGGGGAATAATATGGTGTGATGGAACCCTGAATAAAACCAACCTGCTTTCCTAAAACGTGTGTTACATTACTTATTGAAACCACCTCCTTTTAATAAAAGACAATTACGTTGAACACGGTGTGATGAAGAGACATAAATCTCGGAATCAGTACCTTCTAACCTGTAAGGAATACAAAGATTGGCAAAAGCTTTTGCTGGTTGTGTTCCTTTGTACTGATTACAGTACTCCCCCTCCTAAACTAGAACATACGAGGGCTTAAATTGAATGCAAATTGCAAGGGCTACACAATACCACGAGAATAATCAAAGTTTTTACCTTGCATCCATCAGTCGCAGAGGAATATAAATAAAAAATAAATCGTCAAAGCTTCAAATCAACTAATAAATTACTTCGACTCGAAACATAACTACTGATAGAGCAAAAAAAAAAAAAAAAAAAAAAAAAAAAAAGACTGCTTCTTCACCATGTCCCATGAAACTAACCGCCTCACCGAACAAAGCACTTCAAGTTTGGATGTATGTAAATATATGTCAAAGATTAGAAAATGCTACAAAACAATATTATGCCAACCATGGCGATCTTAGTTGTGATCTCACCATACGTTCATGACACGTCAGATCAGAATGACCATCAGAAAGCAACTTTAAAGCAGGTTAACACACCACTGGCCCATAGAAGAGCTACAGTGGGTGACCATAAGGGAACTCCGACAGGAAACAACCACACCAGACTCCTCTAAGCTGCTCTGGATCCCAAATGATCCCGCGTCCAGAGAAAACATGGCCTCGCTCAGTTGCCATTGGCTACGCTTCCACACTCGCCAGAGTGAATTACTCCCGACATTGCTTCTCCTCTATCTTCCGAAGCCGATCAATCGGTAGAGAATATCTTTCAATATGCTTGCGATCCAATAAGCAGAAGAAAGAATTGTTCCGAATACTGACATTGTGAAAAGCCACTTTCATCTTCAGCATTATTTCACTGGATCATAAATCAAAAGCAGCTAGTCTCATATTTTTACGGTTGATCGTCCACCTTCCAGTTCGATGTGAGTCTATACTCAAAATATTTTCCACCCGAAAAGACTTCCTAACACTTGGACACTATTCGTTGTTAACCTGCCTTTATTTTTCATGAAATCCTTTCTTGCTAGTGCTGGCCACATTTTACATCCACTTTATATCAGCCCTTGTCCGTTATTTTCCCGCCCAAATAGGAAAACTCGTCTTAATTCACAATTTAATTCGCTGAGCATAATATAACTCTACAGTCTCCACTAGCTTTGTTTGATCTATGTATTTTTCATCTTACTGCTTCTCTTAAGACGCTATCAATTACGTTCAACCGATATTCCCTGCCATTTCTCGTCTGTGACGGAATTCCAACGCTATTACTACAACTTAGAGTTTGTATTTCTTCTACCTGTACTTGAACAACCGTTCAGAATTTCTCTTTGGTGATACTTATTGACTGCTTATGAACGGACTGAATGACATGGCATCTTGCCTATGACCCTAACTCCATTCTCGATTACTGCCTCCACTATGACTCTTGCAAAAGTGGTGGCTAATCTTTTGCTCATATTACTTTATGTAAGATAACTTTAGGATTACAAACATGTATTCCTGTCAAGGCTATCAAAAGCTATAAAATGAATCTATCTTCAACATAACAACTGGGATAAGTGGCGCAATCACTGTTCTCGTGTGTCCGTTCATTTCTCCGGAACCCAAAAAAATCTTCCTTCAGGTTGGTTTCTCCAGCAGATCGGTTTCTACATTCGTTGCATCTTTGACTTTTTTTTAAGAAAACAGGCAGGTTTTTCTCTGGTTGAGTTCGTTTAGAAAATTTGGTTGAATATAAACCATAATAATGGTAGAATGAAATGAGGGATGCGCATTTCGATAACTTTTTCTTGTTCGGCAGAAACTCAAAACATGGAAAATCACAGGCTGAAGTCACATTTCTTGAAACTAGGACGTGATTCCTAACTGCTGTTGTTGTTGTTGTTGTGGCCTTCAGTCCGAAAACTGATTGGATGCATATTTCCATGCTACTATTACACGCAAGCCTCCTCATCTCCGAATAAACACTGCAACCTACGTCCCTCTGAATCTGATTACTGTTTTCATCTCTTGGTCTCTCTACGAATTCCCGCCCCCCCCCACCCCCACACACACACTTCCCCCCAGTACTAAACATCCCTTGATGTCTCAGAATTTATCCTGTCACCCTGTCCATTCTTCTTTTCAGGTTGTGCCACAAGTTTCTTTTCTCTCAACTGCTTCCTTTTCATGCCGCTCGACTCTTATAACTGTCGTCTGCTTTCCGTTGTAAGCAGCCTTTATTTTATCCCTGATCCCTTCAGAATTTCAAAGACAGTGTTCCAGCCAACATTGACAAAAGCTTTTTCTAAGTCTACAGCCGGCCGGAGTTGCCGTGCGGTTCTAGGCGCTACAGTCTGGAGCCGAGTGACCGCTACGGTCGCAGGTTCGAATCCTGCCTCGGCCATGGATGTGTGTGATGTTCTTAGGTTAGTTAGGTTTAATTAGTTCTAAGTTCTAGGCAACTGATGACCTCAGAAGTTAAGTCGCATGTGCTCAGAGCCATTTGAACCATTATATAAGTCTACAGATGCTTTTAAACGTAGATTCGCCTTTTCATAATCTATCTTTCTAATATAAATCGTACAGTCCTAAGTAACACGCAGCAGAGAAAAGAACATATGTAAAATATACTCTTTATGCTTTCGTGCCTTTGGATCACACGGCATATCGATAGGGGCACAATCTAGAAGATCAAACCAAGAAACAAGTGGCTCCGAATTGAAATATACCTTCATCTTCTTCTTCACTTACTTCAACATGTATGCTCCATAAGCAATACAGCGGTGTGTGGTGGAACAAACTTTCTGTACCACTGTCACTTCCTCCTCCCTGATCCTGTCACGAACGATTGTCGGGAGGAACCATTGCTGGTACGTCTCCGTATAGGCTTTAATCTGTCTAAATTACCTTCATCGAGGGACTCTACTGGGAACATACGCTATGGAAACTCGATAACAGTCAATCTCTCCGTGATGCAGAATCCTGTCTTGCAGCGAGTACCGTTGGAATTTGGTTGATCACTTTCGTGAATCTTCCCCGCCTACTAAATGAACCTGTAAAGAAACACACTGCTCTACTGCGAATCTTTTCTATTTCCTCGATCAATCCTATGTGGTGCTGATCCAGGAGTGACGACTAATAACCAAGTATTGATCGGAAAAGTGTTCTGTAACCTGTCCCCTGTGTGGAAGAACTGTCTTATCCGATTATTCTTCCAATGACTGTCAGCCTGGCATCTGCCTTACCTGCGATTTGTGCTATGTGCTCGTTCAATTTCAGATGCTCTGTACGCCCATTCCGACATCTTTTACGGATGCATCTGCTTCCAGTATTTGTTCTGCAGTACTGTAATCAGACAAAAATGGATCATTCTGCTTATGTATTTACTTATTTATTCTCATCCGTTTTCCTCTTCAACCTCTTTCTTCCCATTTTCTTTCGACCTTCTACATTTATTTTTCACCTGTTAGGACAATGCGCCCAAACAAAGACGGGGCATAAGGTCGCCACGATGGCTGTTACACTTAACCCAGTTTTTTGGAATGAAACATTAGTTTTTTTTTGTGGTTTTAGGGCGCACAACTTCAATGGTCATTAGCGCCCTGACTACTCTAAGAATGCACCGCGAGGCACCAGTAGACAACAACAACTAAAAGGGAAAACACGAGAAAAGACAGACTGACAGGCATAGGATTAAAAAACAGCATCATCAAATGTCCTGAGAGAGGTTTGTCAAATTGATAAAACGAAGAACACGAGCAACTGCTCGTGGGTCATCCGCTAAAATGGCATCGAAAGTACTTGGCAGGTTAAGATCTAGACGCAGTGTGTTAAAATATGGACAGGACATTAAAATGTGTCGAACCGTCAGCAAGTGCCCACATGGGCAGAACGGCGCTGGCGCAGCCGTCAGCAGATGGCGATGGCTGAACCGGCAGTGTCCAATTCTTAACCGAGCCAAAACTACCTCCTCCCGCCGAGAAGGGCGTGAGGAGGACGTCCAAGCCACGGGAAGAGGTTTTAAGGCCCGAAGCTTGTTGTCTGTAAGTGCAGCCCAATCGGCATGCCACAGCGACACAATGCGCCGACAAATGACCCTGCTAAAATCGGACGAAGGGACAGAACAAGAAGCTGTCCGAGGCTGGAGGACCGCAGCCTTGGCCGCGGCATCTGCAGCTTCGTTCCCAGGGATACCGACATGGCCAGGAACCCACATAAAGCTAACCGGAGAACCGACGTCCACCAGCTGCTGAAGAGAGCGTTGGATCCGGTGTACGAAAGGGTGAACCGGGTACGAATCACTGAGGCTCTGGATGGCGCTCAGGGAGTCGGAGCAGATGACATAAGCAGAATGTCGGTGGCGGCAGATGTAAAGAACAACCTGGTAGAGGGCAAAGAGCTCAGCTGTGAAGACCGAACAATGGCCATGGAGCCGGTATTTGAAACTGTGTGCCCCGACAATAAAGGAACACCCGACCCCGTCATTGGTCTTAGAGCCATCTGTATAAATGAAAGTCATGTTGATGAACTTCGAACGAAGTTCCAAAAAAACGGGAGTGGTAGACCGAACCGGGGGTAACCTCTTTTGGGAGCGAGCTGAGGTCAAGGTGAACGCGGACCTGAGCCTGGAGCCAAGGTGGCGTGTGGCTCTCGCCCACTCGAAAGGTTGCAGGGAGTGAAAAATGGAGGTGTTGAAGGAGAAGACGAAAGCGAACTCCAGGGGGTAGCAGGGCAGAGACATACAACACGTATTGACGGTCGAGAGAGTCGTCAAAAAAGGAACGATAAGACGGATGGTCGGGCATTGACAGTAGCCGACAGGCATACCGACAAAGCAGTATATCGCGCCGGTAGGTGAGTGGCAATTCGCCAGCGTCAGCATGAAGACTCTCTACGGGACTAGTATAAAATGCTCCGATCGCAAGTCGTAAGCCCCGATGTTGTATGGAGTTGAGGCGGCGTAAGATGGATGGCCGTGCAGAGGAGTATACGAAGCTCCCATTATTTAGCTTGGAGCGGACGATCGACCGATATAGACGAAGTAGGACAGTTCGATCCGCTCCCCACGACATACCACTGAGAACACGGAGGAAATTTAAAGAACGGGTACAACGGGCGGCCAAATATGACACATGTGGAGACCAGCTAAGTTTCCTGTCAAATGTAAGGCCTAAAAATTTGGTTGTCTCCACGATTGGGAGAGCAACGGGACCGAGTCGTAAGTTGTAGCGCCAGAAGTTAATACAGACCGTCTTCTCGGCAGAAAAACGGAAGCCATTGGCGACACTCCAGGAGTAAAGACGGTCAAGAGAACGCTGAAGACAGCGCTCCAGGACACGTGTACACTGCGCGCTGCAATAGATGGTAAAATCGTCCACAAAAAGGGAGCCTGATACATCAGCTGGGAGGCAATCCATTATTGGATTGATCGCGATGGCGAAGAGAGCGACGCTCAAAACTGAGCCCTGTGGCACCCCATTCTCCTGGCGAAAGGTGTCGGACAGGACAGAACCCACACGTACCCTGAACTGTCGATCCATTAAAAAGGAACGAATAAAA
Organism: Schistocerca cancellata; assembly: GCF_023864275.1. NCBI lineage: Eukaryota > Metazoa > Arthropoda > Insecta > Orthoptera > Acrididae > Schistocerca > Schistocerca cancellata. The sequence continues at coordinate 567,327,774 of NC_064632.1, forward strand.
AGAGGGAGGCGACCGCGAAGGCACCATGTATGCATGGTGCGGAGAATGCCCGCCCTCCAACAGGTGTCGTAAGCCTTCTCCAAATCAAAGAACACAGCCGTGGTCGGGCGCTTCCGCAAGAAGTTATTCATAATGAAGGTCGACAAGGTAACCAGATGGTCAACAGCAGAGCGGCGCCTACGAAATCCACATTGTACATTGGTAAGTAGGCGTCGAGACTCGGGCAGCCAAACGAATCGAGAGTTAACCATTCGCTCCATCACTTTACAGACACAGCTGGTAAGCGAGATAGGTCGATAACTGGAAGGCAAGTGCTTGTCCTTCCCCGGCTTAGGAATCGGGACAACAATAGATTCGCGCCAGCATGCGGGAACATGTCCCTCAATCCAGATGCGATTGTATGTACGAAGAAGAAAACCTTTACCCGCAGGAGAAAGGTTCTTCAGCATCTGAATATGAATAGAATCAGGCCCTGGAGCGGAGGACCGTAATCGGCCAAGTGCGTTTTCGAGTTCCTGCATAGTGAATGGGGCATTATAACTTTCACAATTCGAGGAGCGGAAGTTAGGTGGCCTAGCCTCCTCTGCCTGTTTGCGGGGGAGGAAGGCAGGGTGGTAATGAGTGGAGCTCGAAACCTCTGCGAAAAAGCGGCCGAAGGCATTGGAGACAGCCTCAGGGGCCACAAGGACGTCATTCGCGACCTTCAAGCCAGAAACTGGGGAGTGGACCTTAGTGCCAGATAGCCGGCGCAGGCTACCCCAGACAATAGAAGAAGGAGTAAAACTGTTGAAGGTGCTTGTGAAAGCAGCCCAGCTGGCTTTCTTGCTTTCTTTAATAATACAACGACACTGAGCACGTAATCGTTTATAATTAATACAATTCGCCACTGTAGGGTGGCGTTTAAAGGTGCGTAAAGCACGTCGACGAGCTCGTAAAGCGTCTCTACATGCTGCGGTCCACCAGGGGACCGGTACGCGACGTGGAGAAGAAGTAGGGTGAGGGATGGAATATTCAGCAGCAGCGAGAATGACTTCCGTGAGGTGTGCGACCTGACGATCGCAGCTTGTGAAGGTTTGATCCTGAAAGGTCGCCCTGGAAGAGAAGAGCCCCCAGTCTGCCTTGGAGATGGTCCAACTAGAGAAGAACGGAGAGGGAGTATGCTGCAGGAGATGGATAACACACGGGAAGTGGTCGCTCGAATATGTATCAGCAAGTGCATACCACTCAAACCGGCGTGCAAGTTGGGGAGTACATATAGAGAGGTCTAAATGGGAATAGGTGTGAGATGTGTCAGAAAGAAAAGTAGGGGCGCCAGTATTGAGGCAGACAAGATTGAGCTGGTTGAAAAGGTCTGATAACAAGGAGCCCCTTGGGCAGGATGCTGGAGAGCCCCAAAGGGGATGGTGGGCATTGAAGTCTCCAGTTAACAAAAATGGTGCAGGTAGCTGAGCAATAAGTTGCGTCATGTCTGCCCTGGTAACGGCAGATGACGATGGAGTGTAAACGGTACAAAAGGAAAACGTAAAAGTGGGGAGAGTAATGCGGATGGCAACTGCCTGCAGGCCGGTGTGCAACGTGATGGGATCGTAGTAATTATCATCTCGGACCAGCAACATAACCCCTCCATGAGCTGGGACACCTACCACAGGGGGTAGGTCAAAACGCACAGAGGTGTAGTGTGCCAAGGCAATTTGATCACATGGGCGTAGCTTCGTTTCCTGGAGGGCTACGACGAGCGGACGGTGCAAGCGGAGCAGCAACTTCAAGTCCTCTCGGTTGGAGCGAATGCTGCGAATATTCCAGTGAATAAGTGCCATCGTAAGAAAAGGAAGATGAAAAAAGGGGTCACCTCTAAGGCCGCTGAGGGCATGGCTTCGAGCGAGCACCGCCGCCGCTATCAGTAGGCGGACAGTCATCGTGCATTGGGTCCATAAGTTCATCGGCCATCTCGGGAGGATGGCCGGGATGGGGAGCTTCCTCCGCCGGTGAACGGCCAGATGTACGGCTACCAGCGGTGCGGCCAGGCGAAACGGATGACGGCCTGGGGCGGCAACCGCTGGGTGGCGCAGGAGAAGAAATGCGCCGTGGCGGAGAAGGAGAACTGTGCTTCCTATGGGCCTTTTTGGAAGGACGTTTGGTGGAAGTACCGGTCGAAGGCTGGGAGGTCGAGGAACGTAGGAAGTCTGCACGGGATGGTTCCTTCTTGAAGGCCCGTGCATCTGACTTCGGGGACTTCGTCTTAGCATAAGCTGATGAAGGGGCTGGTGTCTGTGGGGTGATGGGAGGAAGAGGAGACGTCGACCGCGCGATCTTAGCACTGGCCGAACGGACGACCGTGGTGCTGAAGGTCAGATCGCATGTCTGGGTTGCTACCTCCCTGGTAGTCCGAGGAGAGGCGAGGACAGTACTGTATTTCCCCGCTGGGAGCAGCGCGGGCTTCCTACTAGCCAATAGCTTGCGAGCAGCCGAGGTGGACACTTTCTCTTTGACCCAAATTTCTTGGATACAGCGTTCTTCCTTATAGACAGGACAGTCGCGGGAGGATGCGGCATGGTCACCCTGACAGTTCACACAACGAGGAGACGGAGGTGGACAGTCACCCTCATGGGCATCCCTGCCACAATTGACACATTTAGCCGCATTGGAACAAGACTGTCGAGTGTGATTGAAACGCTGACACTGGTAGCAGCGCGTAGGTGTCGGGACATAGGGGCGAACAGAAATAACCTCGTAGCCCGCCTTGATGCGCGATGGCAGCTTAACACTATCGAAGGTCAAGAAAAGTGGCCGGGTCGGTACAAGGTCATTGTTGACCTTTTTCATGACCCTATGGACAGCCGTCACGCTCTGCTCAGCGAGGAAAGATTGAAACTCCTCGTCAGACAATCCGTCGAGGGAGCTAGTATAGACTACACCACGAGACGAATTCAAAGTTCGGTGGGCCTCCACCCGGACAGGGAACGTGTACAGGAGTGTGGCCCGAAGCAGTTTTTGTGCCTGAAAGGCACTCTCAGTTTCTAGTAATAAGGTACCGTTACGCAACCTGGTACAAGATTTGACAGATCCGGCTATGGCATCTACGCCCTTCTGAATAACGAAAGGGTTGACAGAGGAAAAATCCTTTCCGTCCTCAGATCGAGAAACGACGAGGAACTGTGGGGCAGGCGGTAGTACTTTTGTCACTGGTGGCTGGTCACGTTTCCGTTTTTGGGCAGAAGTCGAAAGCGATGGAGTAGAATCCATTGCGGAGGAATCCCCCATGATTGCCAGCGTCTCCGATGGCGCGCTCCTTCCTTGTGGGGACCCTCTCAGAGGACACTCCCGCCTTAGGTGAATGTTTACACCTCAGGTCACACCTCCAGAGAAACAGACGGAGGGACCAATCGGCATGGTCAGAAGGTATCAGCTCAGGCAATCACCCCTCCCCGGGCCTGGCCTTTACCAGGGGGTTCGCGCGTGCCTTACATGTCTACCCAGGGCGGGGACTTACGCGTTATCCCGTCACCGGCTAGGCGTGCGAACGCGTGGGTCGGCCTTCAGGCACGCACAGGGAGGAAGGAAGAAGAGGAAAAAGAAGAGAGAGAGGGAGAAAGAGGACAGACTGTCTCAAACGCCGAGGCGGAGACCAGAGAAGGCAAGAAGAAGAAGGCAATGAGAAAGCAAGGAGAAGAAGGCAATGAGAAGGCAAGGAGAAAAAGGCAATGAGAAGGCAAGGAGAAAAAGGCAATGAGAAGGCAAGGAGAAGTCAAGGGAAAGAGTAAGGAAGACAGTGAGGTGGAGAAGAGCAAAGAAAGGAGCCAACAAAAGGAAGGAAGAAACGAGAAGTGAAAAACCAGAAAGACCACAATTATAGGTCGTGGAACCGTCCGTCTCCGGACGCAGGCGCTAACTACCCCCGTGAGGGGGATGGACTCCTTTTAGTCGCCTCTTACGACAGGCAGGAATACCTCGGGCCTATTCTAATCCCCGGACCCGCAGGGGGTGGGAATGAAACATTAGGTTTACCCTCCTTATACGACTGGAGTCAATATGACAGCATAAGCACAATGGAAAATTATACCTCCCTTGCTTTCAAAACATATTTTCTGTATACATGACTTTCTCCCTTTGAATAAATAGTGTCCGGTGATGTTTTGTTCATTTACGCACTTACAAAATGGGTCAAATGGCTTTGAGCACTATGGGACTTAACTTCTAAGGTCATCAGTCCCCTCGAACATAGAACTACTTAAACCTAAGTAACCTAAGGACATCACACACATCCATGCCCGAGGCAGGATTCGAACCTGTGACCGTAGCCGTCGCTCGGTTCCAGCCTGTAGCGCCTAAAACCGCTCGGCCACCCCGGCCGGCACGCACTTGCAGCTCATTCAGATTTACTCATTGGATTTCGCAAAGAGCGCTACTGAGGTCAGTATGGCTCCAAATGAAGTTCATTTTTGTTTCTTGAATGTAATATTTATGAAAGCAGAATTATGGCTGTTACGATGAACTACTGTAATGTATGTTTTTGGGTTAGTTCATTACACTACTGTCTATATACCCCAAGTAAATTGCTTGAAGGGCTTTATGACCCTAGTGAGACTCAGTGAAACAAATAAAAACTGGTGATAGGAACGTTAATTAAATAACTGATTACTTAATTAATTATTAACCGCTCTATGTATTATAAACTTTTTAATACATTTCATGACGAGATTGTAATTTAACACTGAAGCCTTTTTCTGACTGCACTGGAAAATGCCTTCAACACCAAAGCTGAGATCGGTCGTGGAGTATAACAGAGAACTATTCAACAACTGTGGCGATTATTTATTAACTCTGTAAACAGCTGCGGAGCAGCAGCACTCTCAAAACATGGACAAACTAATAATTAAGCGTAGGTGTTTAAACGTAGAATAGAACCAACGTTCCGAACAGCGAAACTGAGTTCGCTAACTGCACCAGGGTTTGTTCCAAAGAACAGTATTTCATTTACGATGAGAGCATCAAAATTAGGCACTTACCCCGTGTGATAAGAAACCGGCAACACAATCATACCAATAGCGGTGATTAACGTAAATCGCATGTCAAAGTTATCTGTTCGTTGCATCACTAGGAAGAGATGGTGTGGAATCTTCCAGCAAAAAGGTGTCCATAAAATATTTAAAAACCCATACGGATCCATACTTGACGGATCATTCTGATGTAAGATCGAAAACTTTCTGTTTGAGGGCGTTGCTGCAGCGTGTCTGCAACGGAGCGCGACCCGGTGCGGATACACTGCATAAGCACCGATATGTAGGCAAAAAATTATTTTGGTATTTGTGTTTTTCAGACGTAAATGCGGAAACATGAAATATGGTGACATTATTGCCATAAGCCTCCAAACAGGACCAACATGCTGTCTTTTCTCGGCTGCCCAAAGACAAATATTGGTAGAAACCTCTCGTAAAACGAAGAATGTTTATGTTTGTCGACAAGCACAGTTGTGGAATGAGGCTTCAGGCGGCGATACTGGGCCATGATAACGCACTTGCTCATGTTGCAAACGTCACAACACAAAGTAGGAGAAACCCATCCTATAGTCCTGATCTCTACCCATGCTCCTTTCATAGTATGCTGATGAAATAGCTCCATACTTAAAAATTATATACAACCATTCGCTCGACGAAAGATCCGTACCCAAAGACTGGAAAGTTGCACAGGTCACACAGGTATTCAAGAAAGGTAGTAGTTGTAATTCACTAAATACAAGCGCATAGGATGAGCATCGACACGCAGCTGGAACATATATTGTGTTCCAACATTATGAATTACCTCAAAGAAAACGGTCTATTGGCACAGAGTCAACACAGGTTTAGAAAACACCGTGCTTGCGAAACAGAATTAACTCCTTACTCACACGAAGTGTTGAATGCTATTGACAAGGCATTTCAAATAGATTCCGTATTTCTGGATTTCTGGAAGGCTTTTGACACTGCACCACACAAGCGGCTTGTAGAACCGTCGTACAACAACCGAGCTAGAAAACTGCTGCGGAAGCAAAGGGAACTTCACAGCAAGCATAAATATAGCCAAAACCTTGCAGACAAACAAAAATTACGCGAAGCGAAATGTAATGTGAGGAGGGCTATGCGAGAGGCGTTCAATGAATTCGAAAGTAAAGTTCTATGTACTGACTTGGCAGAAAATCCTATGAAATTTTGGTCTTATGTCAAAAGAGTAGGTGGATCAAAACAAAATGTCGAGAAACTCTGTGACCAAAATGGTACTGAAACAGTGGATGACAGACTAAAGGCCGAAATACTAAATGTCTTTTTCCAAAGCTGTTTCACAGAGGAAGATTGCACTGTAGTTCCTTCTCTGGATTGTCGCACAGATGACAAAATGGTAGATATCGAAATGGACGACACAGGGATAGAGAAACAATTAAAATCGCTTAAAAGAGGAAAGGCCTCTGGACCTGATGGGATACCAGTTCAATTTTACACAGAGTACGCAAAGGAACTTGCCCCCCTTCTTGCAGCGGTGTACCGTAGGTCTCTAGAAGAGCGTAGCGTTCCAAAGGATTGGAAAAGGGCACAGGTCATCCCCGTTTTCAAGAAGGGACGTCGAACAGATGTGCAGAACAATAGACCTATATCTCTAACGTCGATCAGATGTAGAATTTTGGAACACGTATTGTGTTCGAGTATAATGACTTTTCTGGAGACTAGAAATCTACTCTGTAGGAATCAGCATGGGTTTCGAAAAAGACGGTCATGTGAAACCCAGCTCGCGCTATTCGTCCACGAGACTCAGAGGGCCATAGACACGGGTTCACAGGTAGATGTCGTGTTTCTTGACTTCCGCAAGGCGTTCGATACAGTTCCCCACAGTCGTTTAATGAACAAAGTAAGAGCATATGAACTATCAGGCCTATTGTGTGATTGGATTGAGGAGTTCCTAGATAACAGGACGCAGCATGTCATTCTCAATGGAGAGAAGTCTTCCGAAGTAAGAGTGATTTCAGGTGTGCCGCAGGGGAGTGTCATAGGACCGTTGCTATTCACAATATACATAAATGACCTGGTGGATGACATCGGAAGTTCACTGAGGCTTTTTGCAGATGATGCTATGGTGTACCGAGAGGTTGTAACAGTGGAAAATTGTACTGAAATGCAGGAGGATCTGCAGCGAATTGACGCATGGTGCAGGGAATGGCAATTGAATCTCAATGTAGACAAGTGTAATGTGCTGCGAATACATAGAAAGATAGATCCTTTATCATTTAGCTACAAAATAGCAGGTCAGCAACTGGAAGAAGTTAATACCATAAATTATCGGGGAGTACGCATTAGGAGTGATTTAAAATGGAATGATCATATAATGTTGATCGTCGGTAAAGCAGATGCCAGACTGAGATTCATTGGAAGAATCCTAAGGAAATGCAATCCCAAAACAAAGGAAGTAGGTTACAGTACGCTTGTTCGCCCACTGCTTGAATACTGCTCAGCAGTGTGGGATCCGTACCAGATACGTTTGATAGAAGATATAGAGAAGATCCAACGGAGAGCAGCGCGCTTCGTTACAGGATCATTTAGTAATCGCGAAAGCGTTACGGAGATGATAGATAAACTCCAGTGGAAGACTCTGCAGGAGAGACGCTCAGTAGCTCGGTACGGGCTTTTGTCAAAGTTTCGAGAACATACCTTCACCGAAGAGTCAAGCAGTATATTCCTCCCTCCTACGTATATCTCGCGAAGAGACCATGAGGATCAAATGAGAGAGATTAGAGCCCACACAGAGGCATACCGACAATCCTTCTTTCCACGAACAATACGAGACTGGAATAGAAGGGAGAACCGATAGAGGTACTCAAGGTACCCTCCGCCACACACCGTCAGGTGGCTTGCGGATTATGGCTGTAGATGTAGATGTAGTGAAATAGCTTGCTTATGGAATATCGTCTGAGTTATGTGACTGGATTCGTGATTTTCTGTCACAGAGATCACAGTTCGCAGTAACTGACGGAAAGTAATCGAGTAATACAGAAGTGATTTCTGGTGTTCCTCAAGGTAGTGTTATAGGCCGTTTGCTGTCCCTGATCTATATAAACAATTTAGGAGACAATCTGAGAAGCCGTCTTAGGCTGTTTGCAGATGGCGCTGTCGTTTATCGCCCAATAAAGTCATCAGAGGATCAAAAGAAATTGCAAAACGATTTAGAAAATATATCTGTATGGTGCGAAAATTGGCAATTGACCCTAAATAACGGAAAGCATGAGGTCGTCCACGTGAGTGCTGAAAGGAATCCATTAAATTTTGGTTACACGATAAATCAGTCAAGTCTAAAGATCGTCAATTCAAGTAAATACCTAGGGATTACAATTACGAACAACTTAAATTGGAAGGAACACATCGAGAATGTTGTGGGGAAGGCTACCCAAAGACTTCGTTATATTGGCAGGACACTTCGGAAGTGTAACAGATCTACTAAGGAGACTGCCTACACTACGCTTGTCCGTCCTCTCTTAGAATACTGCTGCGCTGTGTGGAATCCTTGCCAGATAGGATTGACGGAGTACATCGAAAAAGTTCAAAGAAGGGCATCACATTTTGCATCATGGTGATATAGGGGAGAGAGAGACACTGAAATGATACAAAATTTGAGATGGACATCATTAAAACAAAGGCGCTTTACGTTGCGAAGGAATCTTCTCACCAAATTCCAATCACCAACTTTCTTCTCCGAATGCCAAATTATTTTGTTATCACCGACCTACATAGGGAGAAACGATCACCATGAAGTAGTAAGGAAAATCAGGGCTCGTACGGAAAGATATAGGTGTTCGTTCTTTCCGCGCGCTGTACCAGATTGGAATAATAGAGAATTGTGAAGGTGGTTCGATGAACCCTCTGCCAGGCACCTTTCGGTAACTTAAAGAAGAAAGCCCTTGCCGGGTTGAAGGATCGACGATTCCTGTCGGATGAAGATGTGCAACGGCCAGTTACTGACTTCTCCACGCAAAGGACACGCTGTTTTACCAAAGATCCGTTTTCAACCTGTTGCGTCGGTGGGAATATTACCTCAACCGTCACGGCGATATTGCCTCATTGGCATACCGGTTCTGGTGTGTGATGATGATGATGTTTGGTTTGTGGGGCGCTCAACTGCGTGGTTATCAGCGCCCGTACAATTACCCAATCTTTGCTCAGTCCAATTGCGCCACTTTCCTGGATGATGATGAAATGATGAGGACAACACAAACACCCAGTCATCTCGAGGCAGGTGAAAATCCCTGACCCCGCCGGGAATCGAACCCGGGACCCCGTGCTCGGGAAGCGAGAACGCTACCGCGAGACCACGAGCGGCGGACATGTGGGGTTCTGGTGTGTGCGCCCTCCGAGCCGTAACCATCTGATCGACTCTTATATCTCACAGTTGCACAGCTGTTTAAAACATTATGTCACATCTTGTTACGATATATAGCTTTGGTAAAAAGAAAAAAAAACAACAAGATAAATGACTAAATAATATGTCGGGGAAGCAATATCACTGCATATACGTGACTGCAAGCTTTCTCGGCGTATTACAACGATGACTCTTCTCGGGTGATCAGCCGAATTGTGGCGTCGTATTATCACAATGTCTATTTCGTACCCATCATCTTCAAACTCACAAAAGTGCAGCGACAGGCCGAGTCCACCACTCGGCTGATTACACGAGAGGATTTTATCTATATCTTTCGAGATATGTACCTGTCTCTCTCTCATTCCTGCCTGATTCGTAAAAATACACTCAGGTTGAAACGTCCCCTTAGAAAAATTATATAGGACTGTGCTTGAACTGACACACAATATTTTTAGCGCAACGCAATCTGACTTTCAATAATCCCTACAAAACAATGGCCCTGACTAACATTAACCTATACCTTTCACAAATCACTTAACTCACAAAAATCTTCGTTACTCGAACTACTGCAATACAGCGAGCGCCACTACTGCCAGCTAAATAAAAGATTCAAACTACAGAAGGCACTAAGTACTGATAGGCATAGTTAGCAAATGAAAGATTTTAATAGAGAACAAACAATGTATTTACCTTAACAATCATAATATATATAGCAGTTCATGACATCCATTTTTACAAATTTCAAAACTGCGCCATTTCTCTCCCCACATCCACCACTGCTGGCGGCTCACCTCCAACTGTGCAACGCTACGCGCTGTTCACATCCAGCTGCCGCTGCCCAACACTACAATGGCAGCCAACAATGCAAACTAGCCACAGACTGCACACAGCACAGTCAGTGATTTTCATACAGAGCGCTACGTAACGTTGCCAATAAGAAAACCTAAACAGCCTATTTACAAGGTTCAGAAAAAACAAAACACCTTAGACGACTGGAGATACGACGTTTATTTTCACAGGACATGCACATTAGTGTGATCTACAGAAATAATTAGTATTTGAAGCATGTCGGCTCGCTGGTACAAGGTCAACATCGATATCGCGGACCAGCACCACCTAACGGGAAGATGTGCCTGCGGCACTCGTTGCCGCTATAAACCGAACGCACTGGATCTATGTGATTTGAGCTGACGTTCAGAATGCCTCGCAGGTGTATGAGCGAACTGTACCGTCAGATCAGTTAGTCTAAAAGAGGCCGCATTATTGACATGAGAGAATGGGACGCATGCATCCGGGAAATTGCGACTCTTGTAAGGACGAAGTGTTTCGGCAAGGCCGTAGAACACGACGAGACGAGTCTGGTCCCAACACATCCGAGAAGACTGACACCTCATCCAAATGGCATTGCGGGACAGATCTGCATCCTCCTCGGCTCTGGCGCAACAGTGGAAGAGTGTCACATATCTTACACTGTCAGGAGTGACAGTCCGTTGCCGTTTATTACGGCGTGGGTCACTTGCGCCTTGTCCACCTCTCCTCCATCTGGGTTTCACGAAAGTGCAGAAACATTCTAGACAGGAATGGTGTATGGAATGACGCCTCTGGGGACAGGGATGGCCTCAGATAGTGTTTCCTGACGAATCCATGCTCTGTTTGTTTGAAAATGATGGCCACATTTTGGTTCACCGCCCCGCCGCCGACAGGGGCAGAGGCCTCACAGTTACTGCATTCGCACGAGAGCCGGCCGAGCGGTTCTAGGCGCTTCAGTGCGGAACCACGTGGCTGCTAAGGTCACAGGTTCGAATCCTGCCTCGGGCATGGATGTGTGTGATGTCCTTAGGTTAGTTATGTTTAAGTAGTTCTAAGTTCTAGGGGACTGATGACCTCAGATGTTAAGTCCCGTAGTGCTTAGAGCCATTTTTTTTCGCACAAGACATACAGAACCAACTCAAGGCGTTATGGTAAGGCGAGCTATAGGCTACAACTACAAATCACAGTTGGTGTGTATCCAGGGCACTTGTGATCAGTATGACTTACGGCAGGGGCGGGCAGGAATCCTGCACATGTCAGTGCACTTACACGCGTGCAGTTAACAGGTGTTCCGCGTGCACACAGGGGCAAGCTGGCCACCCGCTTATCTCCCATCCCCACCATACCTTCTGTCCGCTCCTTCCTCTGTAATGCGTTTTGTTTCCTAGCATGCTTTATTGACTGAATGAATAAGATTAGTAGGAGTGCTTGAAAGAAATCATGGTTTGAAAGAGTACCTATTACCTACGATAAGTTTTATTTAATTATCACAGGTGGAGTTTATAATACGTTTAATATCTGGAACATAATTTCTACATTCAGACAAACACAAACAGTTACAGCAAATGGTTTTCCAGCTCTCGCTGTATTAAGCGCAGTCTTATAACTTGCACATACCGCTGGGCTATTATTATTGTCGTCCTGAAAACTTGAAAACAGTGCTCCATAAAATGTTAGATCAGTTAGATGAGAGACATGACGAGAGAAAGTCGCAGATCTCTCGTGACAACAGCAACTACGACAAATTCAAATGGCTCTGAGCACTATGGGACTTAACTTCTGAGGTCATCAGTCGCCTAGAACTTAGAACTAATTAAACCTAACTAATCTAAGGACATCACACACATCCATGCCCGAGGCAGGATTCGAACCTGCGACCATAGCGATCACGCGGTTCCAGACTGTAGTGCCTAGAACCGCTCGCCCACTTCGGCCGGCCAACTACGACAGATTCATCTGGTATCGTCAGATCGCTCTTCTTAAGCTCAGTCAATTCCCCATCCGCTCAGAATCCGACAATAAATTGTACTCGTCCTTGTGAAATTTATTATAATGGCCTTCAATACTAAACTTTCGTTGACCAGCGAGAATACTGCCACATATAAAACATTCGAATTTTCACGTTTTTGCACAAAGAAAAAATGATTCTCCCATTACGTTTTAAAAGATAGCAAATCTCCAATTCTCCGTTTCTTGAAATACAACGTTCACTACATAGTGCTCGCTTCGCATCAACGTCCGCAGCTTAGCCTGGCACTACACTGCCGCAACCTGCCGGCTGTCGCCACAGCCCCGGTCGACGCCTGCACGCGAGCAGCACACGTGCAGCGCTGTGCGCTCATGAGCCGCGTGCAACGTTTGCCCGCCGCTGACTTACGGGAACGACCTCTTGCAACCTGTAGACATACCAATTCTGCGCAGCACCCAGACGCCATTTTTCAGCAAAACAATGCATGACCACATGTTTCTGCACGAACACGTGCCGTTTTGGTGACACAGGATGTCAGCATTTTGCCCTGGCCCGCCAGGTCACCAGACTTGTCGCCAGTCGAAAATGTGTGGGATACGGTGAAACGACGGACGCAGCACTATGTCCTAATGCCAAACACCACAGATGAACTTTGAAACCAGGTGAATACAGCGTCGATGGCTATATCATACGATGCCATTCGTGATTTATACGGGTCGATGCTATCACTGATGGAATAAGTTATCAGTGCCCATGGAGAACCCTGTGTGTACTAGGCAACAGGATACATGCTGAGCCGAGGTGACTTAAATGATAATCATTTCTGCAGAACATAATAATGTACATATCCAGTGAATACGAACGTCCTGTCTCTAGTCTTTCGATGTGTTCTGCTTTTTATCTGAAAGTGAGTGTAGATACTACAGGCAAATCGTGTAGACATGCAAAGGTGTCAATCTCCAACATCTTGAGACATCCGTCAGCGTTTCTTCGCAGTGGGTCACGCACTCTTTCAAATACACCTGTCTCCATTCGGAGTGGGTCACATGAACAGGTAAAACGTTCCTGTAGCGTCTGCACATTGTTGACTGATCTGACACATTACAAATGTCCTGATAGCGGAGCCGGAAATCCAGCTGGTCAAGTCCGTTGAACGGGAAGGCCCACGTTACGAAATCTCCACGACCAGCAAGTCGCTCATGAAACCTGCAGTGGGGTAAGGTTGCACGGAACGTCGTGCGTAAACCACGGTCTTTGTTCTCCTATAAACCGCTGGTAATTCATCGCGCTATAAAGGTTGGTAGACAGTATTTGCCAGTCTGTTTGGTGAAGTCATTCTTTCAGTCTGTAACGGGTAATGCCTGCTCTTACACTGATACTGAAGCGATTCTGATGCCTCATGTCAATGATTGCTCAAGGATTTGTCTGTGATCATATGTACGCATTGTGGCAATTTGCCATGTCCGATCTTGGGTATCGTGCCTAAATAAATGCAAGCTGTTAACAACGGATGTTCAACGACCCACATCCCAATAGTATGGGATTCCGGACGCATAATTACAGGAACTTTTCTTGTTTAGATCAACACTACCAACTGCAGCAATAGGTGACACTTATTTTAAGCTAACTGCACCTCATTTGACGGTTTCACACTAGCCTAAACAACTAAACTACAATGGTTTGTGATACCAGAAGTACTGATCTCGTCATCTGCATGTCGTAGTCTGGAGGTATACACCACGCACGACTGCATTGTGATAATGACGAAGGGTGCGGTGTGCCTAGGAAAGCGTGAACAATTATTCGGCCGTACCGATATCCTGAGGAAGCCGTTGTACATCGCAACAAATAGCACTCAAATCAACGTATTTGTCGCCGGTTTTCTCGCCGTTTCAGGCGGGTAGGAAATCTGCCAAACGGTGCAGCGACCTACAGACACCGCTGTGAATATAAAACTCTAATACCAGCCACTTTTTCGCAGACATAATTTCACGGAATAAAATTTTGGCACACTTTCGCGGCTCTATATACGAGAGTTTCCACTTTTGGCAACGTTACAGATCCCGTTTACGTTGCGCTTAAAATACCAGAGAGGCAATTTCAGGAAGTAACGCTCGACACACACGCTCTCCGGAGGTGGATAAATCTCTGTTATTGTAGACGCAAGGGGAAGGCCCGACAGATTGATTAAAGGGAGAAATCCCCTCGGATTAAGCACGAAGACCGTGTTGAATTCACATCATTGTTATTCCAAACAAGATTTTTTCCGTTGCTTGTGAAGCTCCTTTAAATTCTCGATCGAATTTTAATCCTGTAGTCTTGCGAAACCAGATCAAGTTAAAGTGAGTCATCTGCAAAACCAAATTACGCAAAAATTAAAAAAAACAATTTTGGCTACAAACATTATTCTATTAACGCTTGTACCTCGGAAACATAGTTACGTGAATACTTTTACGACAAGTGATATTCCAGTTCGTAATTACCTTTACATTTTGTGTGTGATCAAAGGTTTAATCTAAATTTAAATCTTTCTACAACGTGTAGAAATGCTTAATGTATTATGAATTCAGTAAATAATTTTTACTGCTTCAGTGACTATTTAACCGTTCTAACAACCCTACCACAAGAAAGCTAAAAATTTATTTATGATTGTAGTGTAGCTCACGCTGCTAAGTATTGCATTTTCGGGCAACAAAGTTATATTATGTGGCAGGTGTCATTAGAGCACAGTAAATAAAGTCATTTCTTGAAATAATGGGTAAACTAGGCACTCATCTTTTCTTGTTTCCCACGCTGGTCTCGATGTGAACTCATGGCTCAATCGTCGAAAATCTAGGTAATGATGATTCCAAGCTCGGATGCAAAGAGGCCTAGGTGTTATTCTGCGATATTCAGAAGTTTTGTAGATGTGTTTCATAAACCATTCTTGGAGATTAAACTTTTGCAAGTTAGGACAATGGTGATGTAAAAAAGTAATCAGCACTCCGAACTTAAGTTACACTTCTTTTTTATTACTTTTGTTGCAATATCACATAACTCGTTCCAAAACATCACTTCACACTGAAAATATCTTCCTCACTGTTAAAGTTCAGCCGGCCGCGGTGGCTGTGCGGTTCTAGGCGCTCCAGTCCGGAGCCGCGCTGCTGCT
This sequence comes from Schistocerca cancellata, assembly GCF_023864275.1. NCBI lineage: Eukaryota > Metazoa > Arthropoda > Insecta > Orthoptera > Acrididae > Schistocerca > Schistocerca cancellata. Next base: position 567,343,076 of record NC_064632.1, read on the forward strand.
ACGGTCGCAGGTTCGAAACCTGCTTCGGGCATGGGTGTGTGTGATGTCCTTAGGTTAGTTAGGTTTAAGTAGTTCTAAGTTCTAGGGGACTGATGACCACAGCAGTTGAGTCCCATAGTGCTCAGAGCAATTTGAACCATTTTTTGTTAAAGTTCACATTTCATAAACTGACTACAATTTGCGTCTTTTTAACATGACGACCAAAGATTGACTCTTAATAACCGCTTACGCGCCCAAAAATCAGAGTTACAAGTACGTCAATGATCATAGTGGCAAAAGAAAAAATACACATAAGAACAATATCATTGCAAAATATACATTAATGAAATCAAATCCGAATATTGTTACAGAAATATGTTAACTATTTTACAGAAACATAGTAGAATATTGCTGGTATCAGGAGGTTGAGGTGAGGTGCCGTAATGGTTACATAATTCAAGTACCATTACACCGTGCATCAAAGGCTGTTATGATCCGTAGTTCAAAAGTTTCGTAAGGCCAAAAATAAAAGACAAGCACAGTCCTCAAGGTAGTCTACAAAATAGTAGACAGCTGTGTAAAACTTAAGGACGAACTAGATAATGTAACACAATGTATTAAATACTCGGTGGAAACGAACGAAAGTGCGTGATCGTGTTGCCAGAGGTCACCCATTCGTACACAGAAAGGTGAATGTCGCATAGCATGTGAGGTCAGCATGACTATAGAACCAAATGCGGTCGGCCCCGCAACACGATGTAGTTGAACGAATAGGATAAGACAGAGCTTGTCATCCAGCGAGCATTTTAGGTGCACAGAGTTGGCGTTTTTCATTACAACATGACCCAGAAACAATATCTGCATGGCTCCACAGGGGGAAGAATCATCGCATAACTGGAATAAGGACCAAATGTGTTGTCATAGAATCTGATACTGTCATAGCATTATTTCACCTGAATGGGGAGCGTTTCGAACCAAAGGTACTGCTGGCCTAAACACAGGAGGTGGTCGACTACCGTCACCTAGAGCAGCAGGTGACCGCTACATTGTGCAACAGAGAAGAAGGGACCCACGACAAACAGCGGGTGTAACTGCGATCATATTTAACGGGACAGCAAGGCAGGGTGTCTCAGGCTTCACAGTAGCTGGGCAACTGCATGTGAATGGCTCTTGGTCTGACGACGAATACGTTGTTTTCCATTGACACTTGCATATCGGCAGCAACGTTTGCGACGTTGTCAGAAGCGCAGCAACTGGACCACCGAGGAGTCGGGTCACAGACTGTTCTCAGGTGACAGCAGATACGTTATGAGTAGCGATTTTGTACGTACCCTCACATGGCGATAGGTGCAGACATGAATTGCATCCTGGAACATTGTCGAACGTTATCGGTTCGATGGTACAGGTGCTATGGTGTGTTGAGAGAGGATGTTGCATGGACGTACAAATCCCAAAATCTTTGAACACGGTACACAAACCAGTCAACGTTATTGTGAGGCTGTACTCCTTCTCTGCTATCATGCAGAGATCCCAGAGCGACACCAAGGTCGGAAATGGAAATCGATGCCACAGACATTAGCGATGTTTGATTGCAATCCGCAACGACGAATGGGAGAGGCTGAAGAAGACACGCCCCCTCTCTCAGCAAGCAGGGCCCGCCACGCGGGATTAGCCGAGCGGTCTAGGGCACCGCAGTCATGGATTGTGCGGCTGATCCAGGAGGAGGTTCCAGTCCTCCGTCGGGCATGGGTGTGTGTGTTCGTCCTTAGGATATGTAGTGTGTAAGCTTAGGGACTGATGACCTTAGCAGTTAAGTCCAATAAGATGTCATACACATCTGAATCAGGGCCCGCGCACGGAGGTCAATATAGAAGTGAGCTCGGCAGTGCTCGGTCCCAGTTAGTGACCTCAGATGAAGCATTTAGCGTCATCGAGTAGGATTGAAAAATTTTTCAGATCTCAGATTGAAATGTGCTTGAACGAATCGAATGGCTCTGAGCACTTTGGCACTTAACTTCTGAGGTCATCAGTCCCCTACAACTTGTACTTCAAGAGACCAGGTCGCTAATTCTCTGCATGTATATCTTTTCAGGGATGTGGGACTCGGCTCTTCAGTACAGAATGTCAAATAAAACACCTTTCAGTCGTTTAATTTCCTAATTGTTATTTTATTGGCTACCAGTTTCGGCGATTTACTACGACATCTTCAAGACCCCTGGCCGACGTGTAGGAAGATTGCAACCTACTTTCAAAATAGGAGCCAGCATTCAAAGACTGGCATCTGTTGAGATGATGGTTGAAGTGATCACTGTACCATGCAGAAACCTACAGTTACGAGTCTTTGAATGCTGGCCCCAATTTTGTCCGGAACCGAGGTTGGAATCTTCCGACACATCGTTCAGAGGGCCTGAAGATGGCATGGTAAATCGCCGAAACTATAGCCAAATAAAATAACAATTTGGAAATTAGACGCATTAAAAGGTGTTTGATTTAACATAGTTTCTTAATCAGTGAATCGAGCGATACTTTAAGTGTCAGTGAAAGTTGTAAATTATCAGGCACTCCTGTGTCAGAGGACTCTACCGCCTTAAGTAACTAATATTATTCATTCATGTAATAACGTTGACTAACCTTTTATGAGTTGTAGTTCAGAAGAGTCGTCCCCCAGAGAAGTAAATAACCCACAATATGGCCAGAAGATAGCAGCATCGACTGGTTATAACACCTTCCCATGTGTGTCTTTCCAAGAGTGAATTCAGCCCTGACATAATTTTTATGGACGACACTGCGCGACCGCTTCGAAGAGCGCAGCTGGAGGTGGTTTTGGAGCGAAAGGATATTCGCCTAGTAGATTGGCCTGTCCGTTCCCCCGACTTGAGACCCATGGAGCACTTGTAGATTGAGTTTGGTAGAGGTGGTGCAGCACGTTCCCATGCACCAATGACCATCGAACAATGTAGGCTTTCACGGCCGATGTTGTCTTCAGTTGAATCTTCCGGGCTGAGAGGCCGTGGTCGATGTATAAAACTTCCACCTAACGTTTCGTCTCCATCTGCGGGAGACATCTTCTGAGGTCGTCCGGCTACTTCCTCAGAAGATGTCTGCCACGGATGGAGACGAAAGGTTATGTGGAAATTAGATGCATCGACCACGGCCTCTCAGCCCGGTAGTTTCAACTGAAGATCATCCAACAGTTGCCAACTGCGCTGATGGAAGAACAGGACGCTCTGCCACAAGAACTTCTTACCAAACTCGTGACCAAAATGGGAGGACGTTGGAGAGCATTCATTGAAGTCTGTGATGATGACAAACTCTATTAAGAACCCCATTCCGCCTTTTGTAAAGACTAGGCGAGCGCCATAAACGGGACTTTAATACAATTACTGTCTTTGAAAAAGGTGTCAATTTTACTTAGTCTCATTACATGTTTCCTTCAGTTATCTTGTGCACACTGCTGTAGTAGTACGTATGATCCAATATTCATCGGGTTCTGTTACTTCGCAATGACACATCCTGAAGTTTTGCGTACTTGAATGAGGGAGACATTTTTGTCTAAATTAGTTTTACATCACATTTTAGGTTTTATGAATTGTTATGACATTAAAAACTGGAATAATTCATTCAAACAAATAGGATTAAATGTGAAACACAGTAAACACTATGATATGGAGTTCACTAATTGAAAAAGAAAGAATTGTGAATTGCAAATTTACGAAACAAGTAACTGAAACTCAATCGCTTGGAGAATCCTACAGCACAGTTGACATTATTCATTTACGTCTGCATTCGTACAAGCATTTTTTCATGTAAGCACATGGCTACATACTTCTTTGGGTTCTATTTGTTTCCTCTTACAGGTATTTTCGGATTTGACGTGGATGCCATTTCAGTAGCATTCCTCTAGTTGTGGGGCCCGTTATGGTATGGTAAAACTACTAACGCTCTGGATACTATTGGAGGCAGCGTTCATCAGGATTTCTTGTATTCCTGAAATGGACTTCAGCCGCGAGACCCAGTTTTCATACCGTGAAGTGGTTGGACCATGCACACAGGCTCAGGTCTAGAGTCTTAAGTAAGCCACATTTCTTCGAAATATTACTCGTGTTAAACGAGCATATATAGGAATATAAATTTTGTCACCATTCTGCCCTCATCTTGCCAAGGCAAAGAAACCCTTCTTAAAACGACACCAGTTGCTTCCGCCTTATATGAATAAAATATACATTAACTACACACGAGTGTCGGCCAGCCGGTAATCTACGTCGCATACTATACTCAGTACGACTGTTACTTTTATATACAGTGGAGCTAATTCAATTGTTCCAATCAATAATCCGATACATTGTTGCCCCCAGGTGTTTTTACAATACGACTGCTTCTAAATACGACTCACAAAACGCTTAGTCAGAATGTACTATAACTCTTACATTCCCTCAACTCTGATGTACACGCCAGTCTTTCCAAAATGCTCATTATTCATGTACAGATGTAGATACAGCTTTTTTCCCATAACACTTTCACACCGATAAACGGCTAATATGAGAATTTTCATAGACGGCAACTCATGTTTTTCCCTAATTTTTTGGTATGTGGCATGAAAAGTAGTAGCTCTGTCATATTTTCCTCAGGCCTACTAGAAACTAATTTTGTTCAATTGTTCATTTATTAGTTTACTCACCAATTCAGTATCAGTAGTAGTAGTGTCATTAAAATGTCGATTATTTTTGTAACGGTATTGGAAATGCCCTTGCATTACAATTAAATAAAAACAAAAATAATGTAATTCATATATGCAGGCACTTACACACCATCAGGGCTAGTGTGAGAGGGATGAGACAGATCGTCGGCCGTGGCCGTAAATTAGGAACCATGGTGGCATTCGCCTCGAGGACTTTAGGGAAACCACTGAGAATCTAATCCAGGATGCGCGGATGAAGATTCGAGCTTCCACCTTCCCGAATACAAAGGCACTATGTTTAAAATGCTCTACTCCATTCTGTTTATTGCGTGTGAATAATGATTTTCTGCGAAAAAAGCTTTTAACCATGTAAAAAGCTAGGTGCTACAGTGCTTATGCATTTCTCAGTCCTAGTCATTACATACAGTTCACACACATTACAGATATTATCTCATAAACTAACACTTCACATGTATTATTTCATAATGTAACTCTACACGCAGTATCAGCTCACATCAGGACGATAGCGACGATGTTTGGTTTCCGTTTCGTGTACCGTAACATCCCATATGCTAGTCTGAAACACAGGGCCAGCAACCATCTAAGATGAATGAGATACTGAGCTCAGATATATGATAAGTGTTACTATTTTGCATTGATTTGGAAGTAAGGTTTTCCACAAAAGAAAATAAGAAAGTAACAGTATGGTAGTGTTCGGTGGAATTATACATATTTCACTTTATCAGTATTTTATTTCCGTGTTATATTTCTTACCAGATGATTTCTCTATCCACTCTAAGTAATCCTTCACTTTATAAAATGTATTTTTGACTATTTTTAGTTGCTTCTCTAAATAATTTCGTCTTATTAATCTCTTTAATTTCCTTGGTCAATTTATTGAAGTTTAATTGCTTAGTAGGAAATGCTGTTTTTCAGATTAACTTTTGTTCTTTGATGGCAAATGTAAATCCAGTCTAGATGTTGTTCCAGTGTCATGCACAGAGCTATTCGTCCAGTAATTACCAATATGTCTTTTGGGTAAGCGTAAGATATTTGTTAATGTATGACTTGGTACAGGCAAAATCCCCATTGTAACTAAAGGATACTAGGACACTGGCTGTTACAGACTGATGATAGGACTCTATGACCATAAAATACTGATGTAATTCTGTTTGTAAGTGTCTTTGTGTGTCAGTACAGTTTAATTGTGGAACGTTATCAATGATAATAACTTCGTGTCATGTAACGTGCTGCATTGTGTCGAAGGTAAGCAAGCATGTATTAAAGGAACGTGACCATATGCACAGTTAACTGGGCGAGCACGCGCGCACGCTTGTCTGTGTGTGTGTGTGTGTGTGTGTGTGTGCGCACGCAGTAAAGAGAATTATTTTGAGTAATCTGTCTGTATGTCTAAGACAATGTGTTACAGGGTGTTTCAAAAATGACCAGTATATTTGAAACGGCAGTAAAAACCAAACGAGCAGCGATAGAAATACACCGTTTGTTGCAATATGCTTGGGACAACAGTACATTTTCAGGCGAACAAACTTTCGAAATTACAGTAGTTACAATTTTCAACAACAAATGGCGCTGCAAGTGATGTGAAAGATATAGAAGACAACGCAGTCTGTGGGTGCGCCATTCTGTACGTCGTCTTTCTGCTGTAAGCGTGTGCTGTTCACAACGTGCAAGTGTGCTGTGGACAACATGGTTTATTCCTTAGAACAGAGGATTTTTCTGGTGTTGGAATTCCACCGCCTAGAACACAGTGTTGTTGCACAAGACGAAGTTTTCAACGGAGGTTTAATGTAACCAAAGGACCGAAAAGCGATACAATAAAGGATCTGTTTGAAAAATTTCAACGGACTGGGAACGTGACGGATGAACGTGCTGGAAAGGTAGGGCGACTGTGTACGGCAACCACAGAGGGCAACGCGCAGCTAGTGCAGCAGGTGATCCGACAGCGGCTTCGGGTTTCCGTTCGCCGTGTTGCAGCTGCGGTCCAAATGACGCCAACGTCCACGTATCGTCTCATGCGCCAGAGTTTACACCTCTATCCATACAAAATTCAAACGCGGCAACCCCTCAGCGCCGCTACCATTGCTGCACGAGAGACATTCGTTAACGATATAGTGCACAGGATTGATGACGGCGATATGCATGTGGGCAGCATTTGGTTTACTGACGAAGCTTATTTTTACCTGGACGGCTTCGTCAATAAACAGAACTGGCGCATATGGGGAACCGAAAAGCCCCATGTTGCAGTCCCATCGTCCCTGCATCCTCAAAAAGTACTGGTCTGGGCCGCCATTTCTTCCAAAGGAATCATTGGCCCATTTTTCAGATCCGAAACGATTACTGCATCACGCTATCTGGACATTCTTCGTGAATTTGTGGCGGTACAGACTGCCTTAGACGACACTGCGAACACCTCGTGGTTTATGCAAGATGGTGCCCGGCCACATCGCACGGCCGACGTCTTTAATTTCCTGAATGAATATTTCGATGATCGTGTGATTGCTTTGGGCTATCCGAAACATACAGGAGGCGGCGTGGATTGTCCTCCCTATTCGCCAGACATGAACCCCTGTGACTTCTCTCTGTGGGGACACTTGAAAGTCCAGGTGTACCGCCAGAATCCAGAAACAATTGAACAGCTGAAGCAGTACATCTCATCTGCATGTGAAGCCATTCCGCCAGACACGTTGTCAAAGGTTTCGGGTAATTTCATTCAGAGACTACGCCATATTATTGCTACGCATGGTGGATATGTGGAACATATCGTACTACAGAGTTTCCCAGACCGCAGCGCCATCTGTTGTTGACAATTGTAACTACTGTAGTTTCGAAAGTTTGTCTGCCTCAAAATGTACTGTTGTTCCAAGCATATTGCAACAAACGGTGTATTTCTATCGCTGCTCGTTTGGTTTGTATTGCCGTTTCAAATATACCGGTCATTTTTGAAACACCCTGTACATTTTAATGCTAGCAAGCAACTAAATCACTCCAGGAATCCTTACTTTCCTATTATTTTAAAAAAGAAAGAAGAAAACAGAATTGGCATCTGCGTGTGACTCTAGAAAAATCAAAATTAAAATAGGAGAATGACGGTTATGTATACTTTGTCATAAATTGTCTGGAACATTTTTCTCTGCATCAAGGTTTCTGTAGCTACACACAAGTGTCACTTGTTAATTCGCAGAACAAGAAGAAAAATTAAAAATAAAAATGTAAAAAACAACCATCTATCTCTATTGAACACACAGAAACGATGAAGTCGGGAGTATGATCGCAGTTACACAACACATACAAAATGCGTGAACAGCAGAAGATAACAAACAATGTAACAAACAAAGTAAAATGAGTGAATACTCCTCCCTCTGGGAGTGCAATGAAGTGTCAGCTACGCATGAATACCAAGATCTCTGTATATCTCTCTTCTACTTATAAACAGGATAAGTGATGTACTCCAGCCGTCTTGAATTTCTGCATGTCACGTCTGCTGGATCATCTCCATCATCTTGCATTCCTACATGACACACCTTGGCCATGTCCACCATCTTGAACGTTTCCCTGCAGTTCCATCACAAATGTGGCGAGACACGGAAAATTTTTCAGTGTCACTTCAAATGACTTCACTGTCGGAGAAAATCTGACCTATAGACAAGAACTGCCCCTCAACAAGTACTAAAAACAACATTTTAATGAATGAGACACGTACTGTCTAATCAAACGTATCCTGACACGAATTAGAGGACGTAAATATTCTGTGTCCACCCAATACCTTTGTGATGCCTTGAATTCTTCTGGGCACACTTTCAACGAGAAGTCTGAATGTCTATGAAATAAAGGCAGCCCGATATTACTCAAATCGAAACCAGAGATGGTATTTATATTGGACGCTGAGGTCTGGAGCGAAGTCTATGCTCGCTCATCCCAAAGGTGCTTCATTACGTTCAGGCCTGGGCTTTGCGCAGGCCAGTCGATATCAAGAATGACACTGCGCACATGCTATTGCTTCAGATGCCGCTTTTTGGCAGAGTGCATTGTAACGCTGGTATAAACAATTTTTGTTTTCGAACTGTTGCCCTATAATGTAAGCTTCCACGACTGGTACTGACACTACTTAAAACTTCCGGGTTATTAGGCCGTCGTCGATGTATAAAACTGTCTCCCAAGGTTTCCTCTCTGCGTTAGACATCTTTAGCAGCAAAATGACGAACATGAAACCAGAATTCGAGAGAGCGCTGAAAGTATAGGCAGTGTTGAGGGCACCACAGTCCACCAAGTAACGTCGGCTACGAGATTATATTTGGTAGTGTCAACATGGAAAGTAATCGATCGTCATTCTTAGGGGGCTACGCCGGGTGTATATAACATCCCTTGTAGTTGTTGACTGGTTTATATTGGTACTACAAAAAGAAATGTTAACACCGGTCTCGTTGAACACTAGAGGAACTGTCATCTGGGACATACGGATAAATCGGCCATAGCGGAATATATTTACCAAGATGGTGAACATGAAATAAAATTCACTGGGACCAATCTCGTATCAAAAACATTGCATTATCATGCGCGTATGTATAGAGAGGCTATTGAGATTTGTTAGCACCATAATAATTTTAACAGAAAAGAGGAATGTGCTAATTTAGATAAGATTTGGATGTAAACATTGCATCGTAAGAATGACGATCGATTGCTTTCAGTTGAGAATACTGCGATAATCTCGTACCCGACGTTATGTGATGTACTGTGCCATCTACACTGCCTCTATATTTGGCGCTGCCTCGAGTTCTGGTTGCAAGTTCGCCATTTTACCTCTGAAGATGTCACCCGAAATCGGAAAGGAAACATTACGAGAAACTCTTATACATCGACCACGGTCTAACAGCCTGGATGTTTTTAGTGATGTTCCCCTAGATAACGCAGTACACAGTGATGTAAAATGGTTTCATTTCATTCGACAATTTGCGATTTCTTAAGGGCGAAAAGCTGACCGTATCGTGACCACGGGAAAATCTTCCATATAGTAACACCACCTTTTCCACACTTCACTACTGGCGCTATACATGTTGACAGGTTACGTTCTTAAAGAATTCGCCAAACCCAAACAATTCCATCGGACTGAAATAAGCTATAGCATGATTCATCACTCAGAATAACTCATTTTCAGTAACCGACACTCCAGTTTCGCCAATCTTTACGTCACGTCAAGCGATTTAGTGGTGACTACAGAAGTGTGTGCCTAGTGGGGAGCAACTGGTTCCTTAGCCTTAGCCATTGTGCTAACCTAACTACAGAATCTGTGCTCAGATAACATAGTGTGGGGCGGAGGGTTTAATTTTTTATGACGATGTTTGTCGTTTAATACGCCGTCTTTTTCACGCGAGCCTGGCAACTATTTTTGTGGTCAGGCAGAAAGCGATAGAGAACATACTGACCTTAGTTGCCAGTCTGCACGGCCACATTCTGACCCATCTCACTGAAAGAAATGTTTCTATATCTTTCTCCTCAGCAGGATCTGGACTATGATTAAAATTAAGGAATGAAGCTCTAGTTCAAACATATGTTGAGTAAATGTTCAAATGTGTGTGAAATCTTATGGGACTTAACTGCTAAGGTCATCAGTCCCTAAGCTTACACACTACTTAACCTAAATTGTCCTAATGACAAACACACACACCCATGCCCGAGGGAGGACTCGAACCTCCGCCGGGAGCAGCCGCATAGTCCATATGTTAAGTATCTCATGTACAACACTTTGAAGGTCACTATGTTCAATTGACAGTAAATCTTACTATACTAACAGCACAACTCGCAGTTCAGAGGCAACTTCTACGGTACATTCCTACCAGATTGTCTTTCCCCTTGACTAATAGTTTTCAGATAAATGTTTAAAATAAATGCTCGCCACAAAAGTGGAAATAATAGTCACAGCTTGCCACGCGGATTTGTAATTATCACAGACGGCACACTAACAGTTACTTTAGCGAATTCTAAGCGATCCAGGACGGTGTACAGTCCTCGCGAGACCACTGCCAGTTTTACCGCAAACACGCGGTTTGCCACAGACCGTCTGTGACGTCATACGAGACAGAGCGCGATCCGACGTTTAACAGACGTTGATCGTACGGTGGCTGAGTGCGAAGTGAACCTTTTGCCTGCCTCTCGGGTTGTATTTATATCTGTGCCGATGCGGACGGCCCAAGGAACATCTGTTGACATCTGCCTTAAGCACACGGCAGCAGTGTCTAAACAACCGCTTTCTCTGTCAATTACTCTTTAATAACAAAATTATGAATTAATTTAGAATCTCCCAAATTTTTACATACATCACAGAAAAAGTTTCAGCTCGCTTGACTAAAAACTTTGCCTTCTAGAATTTTTAAAGTTGAACTAACGGTAGATCGTTACCTCTGAACCGTACCTTTACTAGAACTTGTATTGGCTGTTATTAATAGCACAAATCTAAAATTTGGTATAGCTATATTATTGAGTAGGTTTTATCATATTCTGAATCCAAACCTTTCTATCATTAGCATTATGGGTACTTAATCTACTACAAAAGGGTGGTATATTTTAGTTACAGATCTGGTTTTTATTAAATTACTCAAAAACTATAACAGGTAGCTTAACGTGGTGTCTCAGTTATTATTTTATGTCTCCAAGCCCAATTTTTAGCGCTTTCCATTCTTATTAAAAACTGGGATTCCGGTCGTAATTTTCGTTCTCTAGCTTTGAAACTTGCACCAGTTATTTATGAGTTCCATAGGCACATTCTAACCATTCTGGCTTGCTAGCTTTATTATACAGTGCCTCTTATTTTTTTTATTAAACCTGCATTTCTTCGGAAACTATCATGTCTAGGCACATTAACACTTCATACTTGAAACGGTATTACAATAACATATATTTTAACAATGTTTTAAACGTAAATTTGAAATTTTAATTTTATACTTCATTCTGGTGCAATCCTTTGCGCTACGCGCAAAAGTGTTACGGTGACGTAGCGCTACTAGCAGTGAATTGGGGTAAGTCCCGGCACACTCGCTCATCTCTGTATCGCACAAACGATACAACGCTTGTTTTGCTTCAATAGCTCCAAAATTGAGCCACACTGAAGCGTTGTCCCCGACAAGCTATAGATCTTGTTCTGATTAAGAAAATGGACAGAGAAGCATTGGCACATACGGCTGACTGGGTTCGCTACACACATTTGCTGAAGTCTGCTGAGGAGCCCGATGACTTAATGACGACTTATCCCTGCCGACAACAGTCCTTGTTCCGTGATGGGACCCTCAAACACCCTAGCCCTCGCTGTCGCCAACCGGAAGACGTTCCTAACTAAGGTACGAGCATATGGGATTGGTTCTCAAATATGTGAGTGGCTCGAAGACTTCCTAAGTAATATAACCCAGTACGTTGTCCTCGATGGTGAGTGTTCATCTGAGGTGAGGGTATCACCTGGAGTGCCCTAGGGAAGTGTGGTAGGTCCACTGTTGTTTTCTATCTACATAAATGATCTTTTGGATAGAGTGGATAGCAATGTGCGGCTGTTTGCCGATGATGCTGTGGTGTACGGGAAGGTGTCGTCGTTGAGTGACTGTAGGAGGATACAAGATGACTTGGAAAGGAGTTGTGATTGGTGTAAAGAATGGCAGCTATCTCTAAATATAGATAAATGTAAATTAATGCAGATGAATAGGAAAAAGAAGTCCGTAATGTTTGAATATTCCATTAGTAGTGTAGCACTTGACACGGTCACGTCGATTAAATATTTGGGCGTGACATTCCAGAGCGATATGAAGTGGGACAACCATGTAACGGCAGTTATGGGGAAGGCGGATAGTCGTCTTCGGTTCATTGGTAGAATTTCGGGAAGATGTGGTTCATCTGTAAGGGAGACCGTTTATAAAACTCTAATACGACCTATTCTTGAATACTGCTCGAGCGTTTGGGATCCCTATCAGGTCGGATTGAGGGAGGACATAGAAGCAATTCAGAGGCGGGCTGCTAGGTTTGTTACTGGCAGGTTTGATCATCACGCGAGTGTTACGAAAATGTTTCAGGAACTCGGGTGGGAGTCTCTGGAGGAAAGGAGGCGTTCTTTTCGTGAATCGCTACTGAGGAAATTTAGAGAACCAGCATCTGAGGCTGACTGCAGTACAATTTTACTACCGCCAACTTATATTTCGCGGAAAAACCACAGCGAGAAGATAAGAGAGGTTAGGGCTCGTACAGAGGCATATAGGCAATCATTTTTCCCTCGTTCTGTTTGGGAGTAGAAAAGGGAGAGAAGATGCTAGTTGTGGTACGAGGACCCTCCGCCACGTACCGTATGGTGGATTGCGGAGTTTGTATGTAGATGTAGATGTGGCTTCATCCACTACTGCTTCTTATATTCCCAAAACCAAAATCTTGTATTATCTAGATGTTCTTCAAAAGGCATTGGTATCTAGAGCTAACGTTTGCTTGATTTCAGCCTACACTGAGAGTGTTGGCGGCGAGGAAATTGGTGCGCTTCAGCGATCTTAACTTCAGCCGTTTGTGATCAGCAGCTAGTTATCGATGAATACTTGCAGCCGCAGTGCCAGCAATACAGTATATTTTTTCAACAGGGGTGGGTTTTAGGCATCTGGTGATTAAATTGCAAAGTGTATTCAAGGCAGGGTCCACAGTCGTGACATGGTCTGATCTCTACCACAAAGAGGATGCGAACTTGTATTCTACAGCAGAATAGCAGAGAGAGAGAGCTGTGGTTCTAAGAACTTGTGGTTTTACACCCCAATTACTACATGTTAACTTCCTCGGGGTATTATTTCTGGTACTGACTTTATGCTTGTCTTTGACACAGTATGTTGTAAACGTGAGGGAGTGATCCAGCGTTACCCCTAGATATTTTGAAGCGAAAGACAGTTCCAGGAGGGTTCCACTTCACGAGACACGAAATTTTCTGGAAGCCTCTTCATTCCTGAACTGGAAAGCTCGAAGTTGTGATTCTGATGGATTTAGTTTGAGGTAGTTAGCTTGGTAGTATGTGCCATGTTCTTTCAGAGGGGTATCATGGGCGACTTCTTCGAAGGTTACACCTTTACGAGCAATGGTTGGTGATTAGTGTAAATATTGAATAGGAGTGGGGCTGGCGCACTACCTTGTGGAAAACCATTTCTCTGTATTCTCCATTTGCATTATTGACTTCTAAAGTCAACAATACCTTCTAATTTGTAGCAAGGTTCACACTAATCTGCTAAATTTGGAGTACTTCGCAAGCACACGCATCTTCTCTAACAGTATTCGGTGGTTAACTGTGTCATACGCAACACTAAGCACAATGAAAGCTGCTCTTGTGATTCGTTGATTTTCAGATCGATCGTCAGTTTGCTGAGTGGGGTTGGGCACATGTGCGACGACACGTTTGCTTGGCCTAAAGCCCTCCTGTCGTGGAATGAAGTGTTAGTCAGAGCCAAGATGAAAGTGTTGCAGAAACATACTGTCGAAAATCTTGTATGAGATACATAGGGGAGACCTTGGTCTACAGTTCCTCGGGACTCTGTCCTTTCCAGGCCTAAGAACATTCGTAGAGAATCAGAATTTCCTTATTTATTCAGTCAGAATCTCATACAAACCAGCAGTTTTACGCAATTTACGTAGGATTTCTGCGTTTCCCAATTCATTCATGTTAAAATTTGGCATGGATTCGGATATTTCTTCAGTTTTATCTGTAGGAATCTTCCAATTAGGTCGTCAGGTTTTGGCTTCTTTTTTTTATTTTGCCATTCGTGTGAAGGTGATGGGAAATCTGAGTTGCTGTTACATCTGAGTAGTAATTACTCAGTCTGATCTATGTTGAGCTTCTACAACCATCTCCAGGTATTCTCACGTCTCAGCGTCTTATCCAGTTATTCCGGCAGTCTGGGCCACCTCTCTCACTTTGACGAAGCTATTTGATAAGTTGGGGTGTTTGCTGCTTCATTGGTTTCCTCGCCCATTGGGTTCTGTTCGAACAGATTGTAGTAACCTAGCAGCTGCCACACATAACACCGCAGTAGAGACCCTCGATATTATTCGTCCGACATCCTCGTGGAATAGCCGTACTGCAACATTTCTTTACAGCCTTGGTGAACCATCGTTTACTGTTTACTGAATAATAACAGTTTTCCAGTGCGAGTTTTTGAATAATATGTGCTATATTTCATTTCGGCAAAATAGTATTATTTTCTACGTTTAACTACATAATATTTTATGAAAATGAGAATTCATCGACGTTATCTCAAATAAATGTTTTCAAGTCCTGGTACTTCCCACGAGGACCGTTGAAACATACACATTTCTAAAAGATTAATATGAGTTCAAAAGCATACTATGAACACTACAGAGACCTGTGGTTAGCTTTTTTGGATATAAAGAAAGTGTTTGAAACTGTGAACAGGGAAATTCTGCGTGATACATTGTACAAAATTGGAATACAGCCTGACATAGCACACAGGATCAAGAATTTGACGAAGATCCCCACAGTAAAATCAAAGTAACTCCAGGAATTATGGAAATACTTGACATAAAATCTCGGTTAGTGCAAAGCGAAATTCAGTAAGCTCTTCTTCCCATTACTGTAAAGAGCGAGATCGAGAGTAAAGACGGCAAACCATCAACTGTGGAAAAATGAAATACATGTTATTTGCTTATGACGTGTTTGTGTGGGGCTACCAGAGAGAAGACCTACAAGAAGAATGAAATACCTCTGCAGAAGCTATTTACGTTTATTGTCTTGTCTTCAGCCAGTGGAAAATATGACCATCCATTAGATCATGTTTAAATTGAAGGGATTAGCTACTGTTGTACTGTCATGAAATATTTTGGGAGTGTTTTCACTGATACTTGTTCTATAGACAAGAAAATCATGCACAAAATCCAAACCTGTAGTAACCTCTAGCTAATACAGTAGTTAAGGACCTACTATAGAGTAACAAAACACCACTAAAATGTACGGGAATTATCTATGAGATTTATTAAATGCCAATTTTCGGTATAGTTGTGAATTATTGCCCAGAACAGTAAAGACATCCTCAGATTTCTGGCAGGTGAGATTACGTTTGTTTATTACACTGTCGGAAAGACGCCGGGTGACAGTATATGGAAAGAGAAAATTTGAAATTAGGATCAGCTGTAAGGCTGCGAGACAAAATAATCTCGCAGCCGCTGAAATGCTGTGGATATAGGCGACGCATGGATGATAACCGGCTACCAAGACTAACAAATCATTTCAAACTCAGAGAAATAGTCGAAGAGAAAGAACAAGACTCAGGTACAAGGATATGGTGAAATCTGACATCGAGCAGACAGGGAATACCTAGGACAGCACCTAAGAAGGACCCACATCTGTGAAGAAATATACTGTTATTTTTAATGTATTTTATCGTTTTATAGTCAAGATTACCATGTATTCTAGGTTTTCAAATGATGTATTGAAATGTACATTGGATCAAAACTTGCCTTCTCTGTGTGTTACTTTGTGTGGTAATATGTTGATAAAGAGCTGTGGCAGATTCAGTATTGCGTGCTCTTGAGTCCGTTCGCTCGCCAATTTCCCCAGCGTCTCTCCAACTCCACGTCGACCTAGTTTATCCGAAACTTACTATAGTAATTACAACGACTAGAAAAGGTGTAACTATGTTCGAGTCTCACGTAATTATTTATTAGAGATGAGTACTCGTTTATTTCTTCCTTGAATAGAACATTTACGGTCTAGCTGTAACACGTAATATTCACAATTATAAGTTTCTTTCACCTTTAACAGAGCAAAAACAAAATCGAAGTCGTTAACAGTATATTCAACAACAGAGATACGAAAAATCGGAGATAACGCAATGATAATCTTAGGTTTTCTTATGCAAGGAGTAAAGCTTTTGGTTCATACACACAGCACAATGTCTGACACAGTTATTTCCGTGATAAAATGTGATATGATAGAAGCTTATTTCGCCTAACCATCGAATAAGATAGAACGGCGTTTCACAAGAATATACATTCTACATGAATGGAGATTTATATTCGTTCTAGTACAAGAGGTAGTCCCGTGAATCAAATGAAACTTACGAAATGACCGTGTACACAGTCCATTTGTCTACAAAAAAATTATCACAAACCGTAGCCAATATAACGAATGTAGCGTCGCTTTGTGCTATGTGTGAGTAAGCGAAATATATCCGGCTAACGTTATAATTATTGGTGTGGTGTTAATATAATTTATCTCCTATCTGTTTCTCTCTCCCTCTCCTTGTGTCTCTCTAGCGCACACACACACACACACACACACACACACACACACACACACACACACACACACAGAGAGAGAGAGAGAGAGAGAGAGAGAGAGAGATAACAGTGCAAAGTGCCTCGCATTTGTGGAACACATTTTTGATCCGCTCCCGCCCATCAACATGTTTTATATTTTACGTAGTTCTGCTTATCGATTTAGGCAAGTGCCGACATGTTTCCTTTGAAAAGACCCGGTGATATCTTCCCACATTTTTCTCCTAGCCGGTCTTGTTCTCAATATCAAATAATCTTGACGTCAGAGGGACATCAGTCCTTAGTCTTCCTTCATGGCTCTCCATTCCCCTAAATCACTATAGTACACCGTTTCATTCTCTCTCTCTCTCTCTCTCTCTCTCTCTCTCTGTGTGTATGTGTGTGTGTGTGTGTGTGTGTGTGTGTGGTGACGGCATTCTGTAAAATGCTTCAAGGTTTCTCTTGCAACAAACTGCGCACAATCCATGCATTTGACACTCGACAGAACAGTTTGTATTTACTGTAACAGCATATGGCACGGAATTCAATTTCCTGTGGGATATTACGTTGGCAAAGCAATTTAACAGATTCCTTCCGTTCCTCCCCCACTAGAATTGTATTGTTATTACCGATTCGGACAGACAATAAATTAAATTCTGTATATAGTGGTCCACAGAACACGTGTTTAGCCGGTAGCGAAGTGGAAGTCGTCTTACATGTTACGTACTTAATCCTAATTCCCCTTCATTCATTCAGTCTCCAAAAGACCCATCAATGAATAGCGTTACTTCATCATTGGAATGAAAACTTTTTCCAACTACAAACTGAGTTACACGTTGAAACTTCACGGAAGATTAAAATTTCACGCCGGTTAGAAACTCTAAATCGCGACCTTGGCTTTTCGCGGCTAAATGCTTTACCAGCTTACTCACGCAAGCACGACTCTCGTCGTCGTCTTACACCTTGACTTCCGCAAGTATCTCGTCTCCTACCTTCACAGAAGCTCTCCTACGAATCATATCAGCGAATCATATCATCAGCTCACACTCTGCTACAGTGCGAAAAAGTTCTTTCTGGAAACACTCCCCAGTCTGTGTTTAAGGCATGTCTCCACAATATCCTTTCCTCCAGGAGCGCTAGTCCCGCAACGTATGCAGGAGAACTTCTGTAAAATTTGGAAGGTAGGAGGCGAGATACTGGCAGAATTGAAGCTGTGAGGACGGGGTGTGAGTCGTGCTTGGGTAGCTCAGGCGGTAGAATTCTTGCCTGCGAAAGGCAAACGTCCCGATCTAGAGTCTTGATCCGGCACACACTTTTCATCAGCCAGGGAGTTCCATAGCAGCGCATACCGCGCTGCAGAGTGAAAATTTAATTCTCAGTTACGTGGTGGTTACAAGGAGTTCAGACGCTGCAAAAATCTAATGCATAATGCGGCGTTTCAACTACTCGTGCTTCAAATTTTAACACAAGGTACTTGGTCAGGTCCTCCAAGTGACGAGAAGACCTCAGATAAAGAAATTTGGCAATTTATGGTAATGTCTGTAGGGCCAAACTGCTGAGGTCATCGGTCCCTAGGCTTACGAACTACTAACTTATGCTGAGAATCTCTCTCTCTCTCTCTCTCTCTCTCTCTCTCTCTCACACACACACACACACACACACACACACACACAAATGCCCGAGGAAGGACTCGAACCTCCGACGGGGGGAGCCGCGTGAACCGTGACAAGACGCCCGAGACCGCACGGCTACCCCGCGCTGCAGATAAAGAAAAATTCGAGCAGAAAGTAATACGCGATCTGTCAGATAACAGATACAGGACCTTCAACCCAATGTAAGGGATTCGTTATTTATTTCTAGTTCATTCAAAATTCAGTCACAGTTTCAACTTTTAATTAAATTTGTAAGAGAAAAGGAACTACATGGCAATGACTCCAAATGTACTGAGGGACCAGAATATGAAAGCAGTCTTTATTCTGACAGGAGTTGTTAACGGTGACAACCATTAAAAGCTACTCCGTTTTTACATGGCCTTCCTATTCCTCGTGGAGGCGTAGGGATACAGCTACGAATGCTTTTCGGATGGTCGTATCTGAGTCTGAGTAGAAAACCTCAGTTGGACAGCTCCTATGCCTCAGCAGGGAGACGTTGGCCCTGCCCTGCTTAGTTGGCTACGGCTCTATTTTTCCTATTGGCGATACATGTTTGTCAGCTGGTAAACTATTTTTTCGGATTCACGACATTTTACCCTGTATTTTAAAGGAATTAGTATGGAAGACATGTATCTATTCATAAATTATGTTCTACTTTTCAAGTTAGTCGGATCCAGACACATCGGCCTTAACTGCCATACGATCCACTACATTATTCTGCATATTCTAAAATTTCCTTTCTAGCTGCACAGAGAACTACGCCATCGTTTGAATTAAGCTGTCAGTATATTAACAGCTGAAAGTAAAGAAGCAGGTAATAGTTGGTGAAGTTTGGGAGTTTCTCCAGTGCTCAAAAACCGAAGAAAGTTTTACAGTGACGCGATGAGATACCAGTTTATGAATGTGAACAAAACATCCTTTAACAAATCTAAAAGCGCCGTTTCACGAGATTGAAATCGATTAAGGTAACTTCCCAGTGAACGGCTGGAAAAACAGTAAGAATTCTCATAAAGATTATGAGAGTCTAACTACATAATGTGAACTCTGAATACAAAGAAATTTTAGGACAATGAAAGTGTTTTAAGGATTAAGATTTTGTTATAAGAACAACCAGAGTAGCTTTGATATAAACTTTATTATATAAAAATTTATGTCGGTCAGTAATTTAAAATTTTTCCTGCCAGTCTGCGTTTGAAGTCTATAGACTTATTAACTACTTTTCTTAGATGCTTAACACTTTGTGCACACATTTATGACATTGTTATTTAAAAAGTAGACTACAATCAAATGATTTCAATCAATAGTTTTATACTATAAATACATAAATTAGAAAATCAAAGTTAGGATAATTTTTTATAATTAATAAGGGTATATTTTTCCTCTTGGAGATGGTAAGCTGGTGTCTGTAGTCTACTTATCTCCAAATGGTAGCCTGAAATAATAAAAAAATTTTCGAACGAACCTCTAGCTGAAATAGTTTTCTTACATAAAATAAACATGTCGGAAAATTTGATTCTTGGAAAATTCAGTTTAAAGGTACATTTCATCTGTTACTCACCTCTGTTGTTCTAAAAACCTTCCAGCTGCATACTATTCTTGGTTTGTGTGTTCCTCCTCTCTTCCTTTTCTTGCTTCTCTTTGCTATTGTGGCCTCTTTAGTTGCCTTAAGAACCCATTTTTCGTCTTTGGCCACTCTCAAGGAATCAATTGCCATCAGTGCTTGTCTCATATTGAAACCAGGAGTTAGTCCCAACAATTTTCAAACATCACATCTGCTAACTGCCCCATCATTAAACCAAGTAACTGCATCTAATACACATAATCTTATGGCACTGAAACCAACAAACACAGTTTTAGGCAGGCGTTCCAATATCACATGTTTGAAACATTCATTATCATTTTATGTCTCTCTATGTATGCAACGTGACAATATTTTAATGTCACTTAGGTTCCTGTATTTGGGCTTAATTGCTTCCAGTACCTCAAATGGTAGGGAAAGATGGTGTGCATAAGTCTCACCTTTTGCTATTGCTTTTTTGTATCCACACCATGTGTCTACACCACTGTCACAGAGAGCATGCTGTGGATGGTCATCCGTAGAAGCTTTATGGAAAAAGGTAGCCCATACTGCTTTCTTCATGGCCTCAATATCGTC
The DNA here is from genome assembly GCF_023864275.1 of Schistocerca cancellata. Lineage (NCBI taxonomy): Eukaryota > Metazoa > Arthropoda > Insecta > Orthoptera > Acrididae > Schistocerca > Schistocerca cancellata. The sequence continues at coordinate 567,363,828 of NC_064632.1, forward strand.
TCGATTCCTTCTTATGGCTAAACCATAATAGAGCTGCAGTTTGTCCACATCTTCCTTAGCAAGACGACCCCTACTACCAATTGGTTTGCCATCATTGAGCTTTTTTCCCTTCTTATCTTTTATTAGCTTACGTAAACGTTTGCCAATTCTGTTTTGGACATGACCAACACACTTTAACTTTTCAATTTTTGCAGTTATTCTATAAGGCATATTTTCGTACACATTTGCAAACCCTTTGCAGTCTCCGTCTCCAAGGTACTTCACATACCGCAGACCATAATTTCATTGTAAGCTTTGAAATGATCTGAACACTCCATCTGATTCCATTCCACCACTGTATCCAAAAAAATTCTGAACACAAACATGATCCTGGTTATTTGCTTTGCAACCATGGCAGTAATTTGTCATACATTCTTTGTCATTCACCTTTCAAATTTCTAGGGATGTTGCTGTGACAACACCCTTCAATGATAGATGACCACGATTCGGCCATGTTCGATCCCAGGCTGCAGCTATATCTGTGTCACATTCAGTTTCTTATACTGCTTTCTTCATTGACACAGCACTCAATTCACCAAGACTTTCAAGAAGTAACTGTGTGCACTTCTCTAATCTTGTAGGTGGGGTCAAATTCATGATAGCACAAAATGTTTGAGCTGCCTTTCTACCCTTCCCAATACAACTCATTCCATATGCAAGTCTGATATCGTTATAAACGTTTCCTTTCTTCAATCCAGAAAAATACCCAGTTTTAGTTACCCCACAGAAATTACAAAACACTTGTAACTTACTAGCCACACCTTCCTTTCCTTCTAAATCTTCGACGGTTTTAATACCACCTTTCCCACAAAGCACACACGCAGCAGCGTTCTTTAGAAGCGAACATAAAGCACTCGGTTTAGCGATCATGGAAACACATTCCGTTACAGTGTTTTGATCATATTTTATAGAAATGTCACTCTGGGTACACAAATATTTTAGCTACTGTCTTGAGGCACTTGGCGGAGTCGACATTACATCCAGTTGATTTGTGGATGTAATTAAAGAGTCTCTACTTTCGAAAGAAGTAAAACGATTACTATAAAACTTACGTTTTCCAGTTCCAAAACACTTTTTGGAGGCATAACTACTTCCAAGAATGATAAAGCACCAACAACTCAACAATGTACAGAAGTTTGAACAAAAACAAATCTCGAAAACCATAAATATACAAAGGAAAACAAAGGAGCATCGGAAAGCGTGTGTGCTAACAGGGCTGCAAACTAAAAAAAAATAAAACAACGATTACGCAGTGTATCTTTTCGAAGTGGCAAAATAATAATGATGCCATTTGACATCCGACCGCAGCGGAAACACGGTCTTTGCCGCTTACTGACATGTATTTAAACTTATTTTTGAAGATGTTCCCCATTTCCGAATCGATTCATTTAACTACCATTTTGTTCACAAATCTCTAAATATTGATTTAAGACGGAAAAAATTTCGAATTTTTGAAGCAGATTCACTAGCAAGTGACCTTAAGAAATAATCCATATTTTCGTTTCGCAAAATATAAAATCTCCTCAGAGTCTTACATCTCCATTCATACTCCGCAAGCAACTAAACAACTACCCAGTCCGTGACGAACGATACTTCGTAGCTATATAGTGATTACCTGTTCTGTTTTATTCGTGTACTGAGTGTGGGGGAAATGGGTACCCATGTACGTCTGCACGCATCCTGATCTGTTTTACCTCATTTTTCATGATCTCTACGTAAGACGTATTCAGTTCAGTATTCGTTGACTATACGTTCCCTGCAAAACACTTTCTCTGACTACAGAGTCACCTTTCTTCCAGTGCCTCCTAATTAAGTTCTCCTAACAGCTCTTTTGCAGTTCGGCATCTGCTATACCGGCCTGTTGCGACTGTGGGAGCGTGTCTCAAAATTCATTCCACGCGTGTTGTTATGTCGTTACGGAACCGCATGTTTTTGTATTGCATAGTAAGGCCGATGTATTGGCCTCACAGGGTTTCCATTAGAGTTGGCAGTTTGCTTCTAGTGATGTAGTACGTGAAGCAGCCTACGTTCGCTCTCCGGGGATTTTTCGTAAACACTCTGTGACCCCTGACACAACGTCACTTAGCACCCATTTTAATGCACCCGTCCGCCAACCTGTTCCAGACCGCAATACCATTTTGAAACGGACTGAAAACTTCCAAATAACTGGCTCCGCAATGAAGGTAAAGCCACCCGACCCTGTCAATGCAGCACGTACGCCAGAATGTATCGACCGCGGAGTTACAGGTGGGTGCGGTTCAACGGTGGGTTCGCTCGCGTGCTGCGAGTGCTGAACTATGATGCTTCAAACCGCCTCCTTTCCAGAACTCCTACGTCGGAGATGAACAATGAGGAGGGTATGGAACTGCATACATTGTAATTCAAAGGCTGTCTTGCAGAATCGCTGTCCAGGTCACATTTTCTCCAGGTATGCAATCTTCACTGGACTCCTCGCGTCCCTGATCTAAGATTGACATATTTTCTTGTGGATATGTGAAGCCTGGAGTATATGTTCACTAGTGAAACTGCCTTGAAGATGACAGTACAGGCGAAAATCGATCGTATTCCACGATAGATACCGATACTACTCTGAATGCTTTAAAACATAAACGAAAAAGTAAAATTGGAAATACAAACTACATCTTGCAGTAAACAGAAATGTTTTCAAGCGAAATTCACTATTGATGTCTCATTTGAAAATCACGCGATTCTCTTGAGAGATGTGTAATATGAAGTATTCCCTACACTCCTCAATAATCTTGTTATCGCGTAGTAGCCGCTTCTTTCTCTTTGTTACGGGCATTATATTGCATTTATCAACATCTGAGAAGAGCTGCCATTTATTATACCAACCTCAAATTTTGTACAAGTCTTTCCGCGGTTGCCTACGGTCGTCTAACATTGATGTTTTACTGTAAACTATGGCTTCGACAGTCATCTGATAGCTGCACTGAACCTATCAGACAAATCTTTTACATGTATGAGGGATGTTACAGTTACATATCATGTCCTTGGGACGCAGGCGACGTTGCTTTTATTTTTGGTGAATCTTCGCCGTTCACAGTAATGCAACGGGTTCTACACCGAAGCGACAAAGAAACTGGTATAGGCATATTATGAAACGTCCCCTTAGAAAAATAATACAGGACTGTGCTTAAACTGACACATAATATTTTTAGCGCAACGCAATCTGACTTTTAATAATCCCTACAAAACAATGGCCCTGACTAACGTTAACCTATACCTTTCACAAATCACTTACCTCACAAAAATCTTCGTTACTCGAACTACTGCAATACAGGGAGCGCCACTACTGCCAGCTAAATAAAAGATTCAAGCTATGGAAGGCACTAACTACTGATAGGCATAGTTATCAAATGAAAGATTTTGATAGAGAACAAACAATGTGTTTACCTTAATAGTCATCAAAAGTCATAATATATACAGCAGTTCATGACATCCATTTTTACAAATTTCAAAACTCCGCCATTTCTCTCCCCACATCCACCACTGCTGGCGGCTCACCTCCAACTGCGCAACGCTACACGCTGTTCACATCCAGCTGCCGCTGCCCAACACTACAATGGCAGACAACTATGCAAACTAGCTACAGACTGCACACAGCACAGCCAGTGATTTTCATACAGAGCGCTACGTAACGTTGCCAATAAGAAAACTTAAACAGCCTACTTACATAGCCCCCCATGCTCCCCACAAAAAATTTTACAAATTGTTTGGGGCAGTGGCCAATACAGATTTGAAAAAATTTATCATATTTACAATAACAAAGACATCAAATGCACACACTTATTGATACAATGTTGGTCAAAAGGTAAAATTTTCTCACGGTCCATAAAGACAGTCCTGATCATTCATCACAGTGAAACTGCCGTATCTTTTCTCAAATTCTGAGCAGTAAAAGACAATGCACACGGAAGTAGTGGATTTCCATGCAGTCTTGAAGAAGTAGTGTTGTCCTTCCAACGGAAAAACAGTGCTGACTCTTGACATGCTGACAGGTAATGGGCCACAACAGAGCAAACCCACAGCAGAGTCATTCGACGTTTAGAAGAATATTGGTAGGTAGGTCATCACAGAGTAGACCCACTGTAGTCCTGGTAGAGGTTATGGTATTGGTGGGCCACCAGAGGTGCAGACCCACTGCAGTCCTTGTAGACATAATGGTATTGGTGGGTCATCAAAGATGCAGACCCACTGTAGTCCTTGTAGAGACAGCCAGCAGCCATCTGTTGCGACTGTGCAGGAGCACATTCACCATCGAAGAGTCTTGCGGAGAATATAGCAAGTCCATAAACCACCACTTGTATACTCACAAAGTTTTTGGAATTGTCCTTAGAACCAGCAATGCTGTTATCCAGTCCCTTGCTGAATTATCAACACACGTGCAAACACTAACAGTCCCTACTTCTCACATATTGTCCATATACTATGACCAACAGAAACGTGTGCAGTGAAATGTAACTTACAAGTTACTAATATGATGAACCAGTGTCAATTACGATTTTATAACATGAGAATACAATTACAAAGGTACAAAATACATCATTAAAGAACATAACATCACAGATAACATTTGTAGTACAAGCTTTACGAAAGAATCGAAATAACATATACATCAGTGTTACAGGAATTATGACATAAGTAAATACATAAAAGATCAGAATAACTTTCGAAACTTCAACTTCAGATATGAGCATTAAAACAAAACAGAATAAATAATGTCTAAACATCTTTACAAAGTAAATAACATATTATTAATGCAAATTATATTTGAGGATAACAGTATTCCCCAGCATAGTGAATGTAGCTGAGTATTAGAAAAATTCTGCAACATAAGTCTTATCAGATAAACATATAAATACATGAAAAACACAAATACACAATGGTACACAAACACATCGAGGGATAAGCCAAAAGGAAAGGACAGACTTTGTTTTACTGCAGTATTTTGCATGGAGATCTCCATTCGTTCATCATTATTATTCACAAAAAGTCCTATCTAAGCCTGCTTTCTGTATTCTGTTCACATCCTCTTTCAAAAATAGTTTTTCTCCACTGTACACTACGTTTTTGGCCAAACCATTTTTTTATATATTCTCAATGCATTTCTTCCAATTCATGATAGTTAGTTTCTTATATAGTCTACCCCCTCTTAAGCTAACCTAAATCTACTGAGCTCAGATGCGAAACTAAGGGACGAGGCAATGCAGCAGCACAAAACAATTAACGCAAACAGCAATGAAGCAAGCAGCATTATAGAAATTAGCAAAGCAATTGCAATATTACAACTAATATAAGGCAATGTGCAGCAAACAAGAAAAATAAATCAGTAGTAAACTGGCTTAGAAGAGTAACACAAATTAAAATTCAGTAGCACTATGCCTGGCAAACAGCAGCAGCAAATGCTATAACTTATACCTAAACATGACAAAGCTCAAGCAGAAAAATATTACACTAAAGACAACAATGCAGATAAGGGAAATGTATATTCACATCTTAATGTCTATGTAATTAAAGTGGTGCACCACAAGAAGATATTCTACCAAAAAAATTACCAAATAGTTGAAAAGAAAATTCCGTATGCAATTCCTGTGAAGGGAAATGTCTTTTTATGCTCCTTCGTTTTTTTGAATAGATCATAAAATTATTTACTGGATCTGTAGGCATAAAATATTTATATTAGTACATCTATAAAATTTTACTTTAACCAATGCTGCAGTGCAGCTAGGAACTAGATATTAAAGAAAATGAGCAAATATGTACAAAGGAAGGCATGAAACATCATTCATTAGCCATATGGCATTTCATAAGGTAGTAAAAAAATCTCTCAACTCTCGTAGAAAGATACTTGTCATAATCAGGTGTGCAGACGTAAGAATGTTTCCAAGTAATGAGCGTGTCGTATTTCCGGTGCTTTCTATAAAGGAATGTCAATAGCGAGGTTCATGACCTACCTTTTTTTTCTACCTGTGCGTCTGAAAATGCACACCCTAATGGCTTTTTCTCAAGGCGTCTGACGCAGCTGGGTGCCCACGACGCATTACGTGCAGATGGTCCCTTAACTTTCTTACGGAAATATTTACGACAGCAGTTTCCGCTACAGTGACACTCTCATATAAAAATATTTCACAGGTCAAGAATTTGCGTTGCAAATGTGTAGAAACAAAATCCTATGAATATAACATTGTCAAAAAAATTTTCGTCGGTATTGTAATACATTCACGCATTTACATACATTTCATAACTCTTAAAGTACGATTCTTGGTTTCCAACAACCTTATTCACAAACCAGAGTCCCTAACCACTACTCATTATTCCTTACCTTATTAAATATATACATATTCGTCGACACTTCTTCAATATTTCATCATAACATATATGTAGCATAATCAAATAACTCATATAGCATCAGCTTATTCATCATAAACATACCTCGGTAGCATAATACACATCGTCGTCGTAAAAATAACATCATAACACCTCAGTCAAATCTCAAAAATGTCGTAGCTTTCTGCAATAATTTCAAAACCTAAAGAAAATTCTCTGCTCATTTCAGTAGTGTCATCTACCTCAAACGTACTTTAAAAATCATGATCCCTTACCAAATACATCATTCAAAGCTCTCATAGTATCACAATGCTTCCGAAAAAATATGAACAGTTCACAAAGCACAGACAAAATACAATTTCATAAGTGTGAAGTTATCCAACTGTGTAATTGTGTAAACATGTGTCACTGACATAGTAAAAAATGTTTGTGTCTCTCAGTTAAATGATCAGATAGACATGTAATTTATGTGTTAGAGGAATATGGTACCTATGTGTAAAGTTGTATAAGCAAATACCATATTAGCTAGGGCTACTTGTGCTTGCCAAACACATGGTACACAAAGTAAGCGTGTACCCCCCTGAGGATTAATGTAATTATACCCTCAGGTGGTACAGATTACAACAATGGAATGAAATGTATTACGGAAAACCTTTGTATCATTGTACTTCAAATATCTTTAAAAATAAATGATTTAAGTACAAAATTAATCACTCAAATACGTGTCCTGTAGCGCTAAATGTGCGTCTTGTTGTAAGATAATCTCTGTGGGAGTGTCATAGTTATCGTCCTCCGAAAGCTAAGTTCTTCAGAAGCCAATGTACTTACCTCATGATACACAAATGTGAAATGCTTTGCGTATAGATATCTTAGTTATCATGCTTATTGCCGTGATGAGGAAAGTACTGTGCTGTAACATATTGTTGTCCTATGGAAAAGGATGTCTCCTTGTAGCCATGGCACAAAAGTCGCCACTAAAACATGTCTCACTTTACAGAAGAATTCAGAAAAAACTGTGCAGATATAAAACAGATACACCGCAAAAGCAGTATTGTAAATTGTCACTCATTAGCAGCGTCGTGATAAAATCGTGTAGCTGTCACACAAACCAACCGCTGTGTCATCTGGCATTTCACAGAAAGCACCTCAAATCCAGAATCCACTCTCAAGCAAACCAAAATGTTGCATGAAAATCTCATTAGCAGTCCCGGTATATGTTCCAAGTATGTGAGCCTCATAGTCGTTACGCGATCGTGCAACTAACAAGCAAGAATGTACAAACAACTACACTGTGTCGTCCATTCGCAATAACAATGCATTCGCAATTACTTGTCTAAGTTACCTATGTTCTTGACTGGATAGTTAGTTAGCTTTAAAACATAGTTGCATGTTAACAGTTTGTAAGTGTGACAAAGAGTACTAGTAACGTGAAGTGAAAAATTTTATAGCAAAGACTAAATTAAAAAACAGTTTATCTCTCAATAAACAGTTTTACATGTGAGATGTGGTGTAACCCTTTGCTCTTCTCAGTACGCAGAGTTTCAACTTGAATGCAATTATCATGCGGTATTCATCCGTAAAGAATACTGGAATTTTGCTCAAGGTTAGCGTCAATGTTATTTTTCCCTGCGCCAACGGGCGCAAGTGGCTGCCTGCGGTGCAAGTCATTGTCTGTTTCTTTGTTGGCGCGCATCGTTATTGGGATTAGGAGACCTAACTTCTACAAATTCGCCTTGCTGAGAGGGCCCAGCCCTGTTTAAATCCCGCCAGTTCTGATGAAATTCACATCTGTCGTTACGATCACATCGTCTGTCGTCATGTCGGTAGTTCCTGTAGTTTCTTTCTTGTTGGTTAAGTGGTGGAGAATTTCTCCCTGAATTATCACTGCATAGTGGACCGTTGCGTCTGAAGTTATTCTGTCTCCCGTGATAATAATTGTTCTGGTTGCCAAATTGTCTGTTTCTATGAGTGTCTGTCATATTCATTACTACGGAAATGCGATCTCTCTCTGTAACTATTACTCTGCCAGTGGTTGTCATATGGGTGTTGTCTCTTTTGGTCACGATTTACGTTGTAAGAATAGAATTGTCGTGTCTAGTTATATTTCCTATCGTCACGGAATTGTGACGGATGTGACCTGTAGTGATTTTTTTCCTGTTTTCACAACCCGCGACTGTCTGTGTCAATTTCTAATTCTTGTAAGAGTCCCTGAAAAGCTTCAATGTCGTCTTTGCAACGTCCTGCTAAATAATATTTCTTAATATTCAGGCAATTTCATTAAGCAAATGCAGATGAGTTCTGAGGGGCTGTATGGGTTTGAAAGATATTGATTCTTATGCAACATGTCTTCAAAATATTTGACAAGACTGGAAAATTCAGATTGTTCGAAATGTTTCATCATTATGATGCTATGTTTTACTCGGTCTTGTGTAGTTTGAGACCAATATGCTGAGAGGAAGGCATGATAAAATTCTCCTTCACTGTGACAATCGTGAATGACCGATCGCATTCTTACAGCTGGTTCATTCTCTATGGAGCCACACATAAATTCTAATCTGTGTTCTAATAACCAGTTGGGAGGAAAACAATGAGAGAATTGATGGAGCCACGCTTTTGGATGAATGTCGTTGGCAGAATTCTTAAACGTTTTGAATTTACGTGTAGTAATGAACAGCTTATAGTCAAAATCATCATGTCAGCGAGTCGCATGTGGGTCATTGTTACGTCGTTTCGGCGGTTCCATCTCAAAATTCGGTGTACCTTGCCAATTTCTTTCATAATTTCCGAAGTGCCCTGTGTTATTATTTTGTGGCTGTTCCGTATTTCTATGTTCCTCTTCCCGTATTGGAGCACGAGTGTCCTCTGAAATACGTAATTCTTGTATTACCTGTGTCAGCTGATCTTGTACTTCCCGGATTTCTCTTTGGTGTTGCGTATTAATTTGATTCAGATTTTGTTTCAGTTTCCTAATTTGTTCACACTCTTCTGTGTCATTAAAGACTACCGGTTTTGTGTCATTCAGATTATCGTCTACCTTCGTAGATACATTATTTAGCTGTTACGAAAGTTCAACAACTTTCTCTGATAATGAACTAATTTCCTCCATGTGTCTTTCTGAACCAATTTTCAGAGTATCTTCTGTGTCCTTTAAGTTTTCTTGAGTTTTTGCAAGTTGCGTAACCGAATCGGTAGATGCAGCTGAGTCAATTTTAGCTTGCAGTATCTCATGATTTTGATGAACAATAGTTTGCAGTTCTTTTATGGCTACTTCGTGATTCTGTAATGCATTTTCATGCCGCGAAAAAATTGGTTGAAAATGCTCACAAATTTGTGTTTTTACGTCATTACAGACTTTTTGACATTTCGATTCAATGTTATGTAACTCAGTAGTTAAATCTTCACGTGTTTGTTCAAGTGTGGTGTCTAATTTTTGAAGATTTTGTTCCACTGTGTCTAACTGTTGCTGTGTTTGTCTCTGGTGTTGTTCCATTGTGTCTAACTTTTGAAGATTTTGTTCCATTGTGTCTAACCTTTGAAGCTTTTGCTGTGTTTGTCTCTGGTTTTGTTCCATTTGTTGCATTAGCTGTAATAACAATGCAGTAGTGTCCGGAATCTGTTCCTCTACGCTTTTCGGCAGTGCATTTGCATCGGCATCATTCACATTTTGACAAGCTGAAAATGTGTCTTGACTTATTTGAGAAAACGGCGAGGACGCAAAACCTGAATCTACAGTATTTGTAAAATTGTGTCCTGTCATTTCGGATTCCTGAGGCGAGCTGTTGCCGAGCGATCGATCGATAATGCTTCCCCGTTCACTAATTGTTTCACTGCCTACGCCATTGTTTGCCGCCCGCTCCATTTCCCTATGCACAATTACCAAATTACTATGTTGAACATTAATTAATTCATTACACGGTGGCGCTAACACACTGCTTTCGTCTTTATTGTCATTTCTCAGTTCACTTTGGAGCCTAGTATTACGTTTTTCACACGCCATTATTGTCACAATATTTCACACGACAACACAGAAAAACACAATTTGAAGAGCAACATAAGAGAACACATTAACATAGCACTGAAAATAATATCTCGTTAGTTGCAAGCGCAGCTGCGAAATACTTGGTGCAAATCTATATGCATGCCACAACTGTTTTACTGTACAAGAAAAACTACAACTACAAAGGAAATTCTCTCTACTATTACGCGCTAGCAATAAACAATAGCTACACTAATTACACAAACTACAAGAAAAAAATCAGAAGATTCCAGTGAGGTATCCTCGGCTAAGGGTCGACATATGAAACGTCCCCTTAGAAAAATAATACAGGACTGTGCTTAAATTGACACACAATATTTTTAGCGCAACGCAATGTGACTTTTAATAATCCCTACAAAACAATGGCCCTAACTAACGTTAACCTATACCTTTCACAAATCACTTACCTCACAAAAATCTTCGTTACTCGAACTACTGCAATACAGGGAGCGCCACTACTGCCAGCTAAATAAAAGATTCAAACTACGGAAGGCACTAACTACTGATAGGCATAGTTATCAAATGAAAGATTTTGATAGAGAACAAACAATGTGTTTACCTTAATAGTCATCAAAAGTCATAATATATACAGCAGTTCATGACATCCATTTTTACAAATTTCAAAACTCCGCCATTTCTCACCCCACATCCACCACTGCTGGCGGCTCACCTCCAACTGCGCAACGCTACACGCTGTTCACATCCAGCTGCCGCTGCCCAACACTACAATGGCAGACAACAATGCAAACTAGCCACAGACTGCACACAGCACAGTCAGTGATTTTCATACAGAGCGCTACGTAACGTTGCCAATAAGAAAACATAAACAGCCTACTTACAATATGTATTCAAATACCGAGATACGTAAGCAGGCAGAATATGGCGCTACGGTCGGCAACGCCTATGTGAGACAACAAGTGTCTGGCGCATTTCTTAGATCGGCTACTGGTGTTACAACGACAGATAATCAAGATTCAAGTGAGTTAGAACGTGGTGGCGTAGTCGGCGCACAAGCGATGGGACACAGCATCTCCGAGGTAGCGATGTAGTGGGGTTTTCCTGTAGGACCATTACACGAGTGTACCGTGGGTATCAGAAATCGGGTAACACATCAGATCTCCGACATCGCTGCAGCTGGAAAAAGATCTTGCGGGAACGGAACCAACGACGACTGAAGAGAATCGTTCAATGTGACAGAAGTGCAACCCTTCCGCAAATTGCTCTAGATTTGAATATTGGGCTATGAACAAGTGTTAGTGTGCGAACCGTTCAACGAAATATTGATATGGACTTTCAGAGCTGAAGGCCCACTCGTGTACCCGTGATGACTACACAACACAAAGCCTTACGCCTCGCCTGAGCAAGTCAACACCGGCATTAGACTGTTGATGACTTGAAACACGCAGCCTGGTCGGACGAGTCTCGTTTCAAATTGTCTCGAGTGGATGGAGGTGTACACGTGTGGAGACAGCCTCATGAATCCATGGACCCTGCATGTCGTCAGGGGACTGTTGAAGCTAGTGGAGGCTCTAGTGGGACATGTGCAGTTGGAGTGATAAGTGACCCATGATACGTCTAGATACGACTTTGACAGGTGACACGTACGTAAGCATCCTGTGTGATTCATGTCTATTCTGCATTCCGACAGACTTGCACAATTCGAACAGGACAATGAGACACGCAACACGTCCACAATTGCTACAGAGTGGCTCCAGGAACACTCTTCTGAGATTAAACACTTCCGCTGGCCACCAAAATCCGCAGGCATGAATATTATTGAGCGCATCTGGGATCACTTGTGCTGTTCAGAAGAGAACGCCACCTGCTCGTACTCTTACGCATTTACGTGTAGCCGTGCAGTATTCATGGTGTCAGTTCCCTCCTGCACTACTTCAGACACTAGTCGAGTCCATGCCACGTCGTGTTGCGGAACTTCTGCGTCCTCGCGGGGGCCCTACACGATGTTAGGTAGGAGTACCAGTTTCTTTGGCTCTTCATTGTATTACTATTATCGTCACCGTGCCATGACGTATCTGTGAAGATAATTTGTGTGACTGTGCTGTATGTTTGTCATTGTGAAAGCGGTATACTGTTGCAAAATTGTTGATGGTGAACATTAAATGTGCACCCCAGCTACTGCCTGAGAGATATCGTATATAAATACAGGATTTTTTATATTACAATAGGGCGTTGCCTACATGTTTTGAATGTTCGAGACAAGTTTATTTTTCTCCAAAAATTTCAATATATTTGGATTTAGATGAGGCGCTATTATCCGGCGTGACAACGGCCTTGCCGCAGTGGATTGACCGGTTCCCGTGAGATCACCGAAATTAAGCGTTGTCGGGCGTGGCCGGCGCTTGGATGGGTGACCATCGAGCTGCCATGTGCTGTTGCCATTTTTCGGGGTGCACTCAGCCTCGTGATGCCAATTAACACTCTAAGCGCCAAGCCCGTAAAATTTACGGGCCTGGGATCGCGCGAAAATCACCAAGCCCGTAAAATTTACGGGCCGCTACATTTAATTTCATTCAAAACACTGCAACGTTATTTCTACGGGTTTGGCCAGCGCTATACGTTTTTCAGATGTTTATTAACAAAATGCGTCCATAGATGTCACGGCAGCGCTGTAATTCATGTTAAAACTTATCTTTGCGTTCTCAGTCTGTATATCATTCAGTTGTTTGTCATCATGTTTCGGCGCGGTTTATCAGACGCAGAAATTGCGGATTTGATCAATCATAGCGACACTCTGGATAATGTAGAGAGTGATTCAGACGATTCTGAATGCAATGGTGTGTTTGAAGGTACGTATTTCCGAATTTTCCACGTAATTGTGCAGTACGCACATATCTGTTGAACATGTGTAAACGATGTATGTAGTTACACATAATGTGATATTCTTTTTAGAAGACGAGATTGATGACAGTTTGTCTTCAGATGAAGACGAGAATGATGTTGAAGGTGTTGCTTCAAATCCAGCAGCTGTGCCGTATCCGAAAGACAGTGAGTGGACTGCAGTTGACACCTACCGACCTCTGCCTGTCAACACGACACCCAGGCAGATACTAGTGGATATTGATGAGTCGAGTTCTGTACTGGATTGCAGTAAAGTGTTCCTTACTGACAGTGACGTAAATGAACTCAAGAGACAGACAAATTTGTATGCATCACAGACAATACAGAAGAAAAGAAGAGGAAATAATCTGAAGCCCCATTCAGTTTTGAGTTCGTGGAAGCCAGTGACTATAAGTGAGATGAGGCGTTTCTTGGGTATTATTTTCCACATGTGTGTTTCGAAAAAGCCCAAAATTGCGGACCATTGGAGCACTAATCCTGTTCTTAGTTGTAACTTTTGTCCCCATGTCATGAGCCGTTTGCGTTTCACTCAGATACTGTCATGCTTGCATCTTGTTGACAATTCAAATCAGAAAAAACCAGGCGAAGATGGATTTCATCCACTTTACAAAGTTTTGCCATATTATAATAATTTGAAGGAGCGATGTATCCAGGCATATCGTCCCTCAGAAAAAGTGACAATTGATGAAGGAATTTGCCCATTTCGAGGTCGTGTGAGTTTCCGTGTTTACATGCAAAATAAGCCTCATAAGTATGGACTGAAAGTATATGCTGTTGCTGAAGCCAGTAGTGGCTATGTTGTAAATTTTGAAGTTTATGCTGGTAAGCATATTGTTGACAATTCTTCGTCTGCGGTTATTTTGCGATTGTTGTCTGACAGCAGCTTGCTGAACAAAGGCCACACTGTGTATTTAGATCGATTTTATTCCAGTCCAGAGCTATTTCAGCAACTGGCAGAGAAAGGCACTGGAGCTGTTGGTACTGTGAACAAATCCAGGAAAGGATTGCCTAAAGATTTAGTATCTGCTAAGCTGAAAAAGGGCGAAATGTCTTTTCGGCGTAAAGATAATGTATTGGCAATGAAGTGGAAAGATAAGAGAGATGTGTATACATTGTCTACAAGGCATCAAGCAACATTTGGTACGCATACTAAGAGAAATGGGTCTGTAGTATTGAAACCACTTCAGGTACTTGATTACAACCTCAATAAAATTGGAGTGGATATTGGAGACCAACGCCTGCAGTACAATCCGTTCCAGCACAGAACTGTGAAATGGTGGCGAAAATTATATTTCCATTTGCTGCTTATGGGAGTATCAAATGCATTTTGGCTGTACAATGCAGTGCACAGGAAGAAAATTACAATAACAGACTTTATAACAGTGCTTGCAGTTCAGCTTGTTGAAGACGACACACTTGAATTCATTCCAAGAAATGAAGGAACTGTAGGTCGGCTAACAAAGAGACATTTTTTGCAGCACATACCTGCAACTACTAAGAAGTATGCTGCTCGTGTGTGTCACGTGTGCAGTTCCAGGAGCAAGAAACAGAGTGGCAAGGCTTCTCGCAAAGAGACACGATACGAATGTGAACAGTGTGGCGTTGCACTCTGCCTGGAACCTTGCTTTAAAATTTTCCACACTAAAAAACAATATGATTCTGTGTGAAATTTATATGTAATACTGTATACTATCAGAAACATGTAATGTAGTGCCACAATTTTGGTTAAAAATAAATCACAATTGTATTCCCTTATTCGTATGACTTTTTCTAAATTCTTAAAACATCTAAGTGATTTCTATAACTGTACCTTAAAGCTGTGCATTGTAAAGTAGTTTCTTTCACTCAGAATTAAAGTAGAAATGTGCAGCTTCAAGATGGTACCAAATTTGCCACAATCCAAACAGTAGATTTGATGCAGTAATTTTTTTAATATTGGTAAAATTGCCCGGTTTCTAGGGACGGGTGCATAAAATAGGCCTGGTACAGAGAGTGTTAAAGAGCTACTCGACCAAATAGTAGCGGCTCCGGTCAAAGAAAACCATCATAACGACCGGGAGAGCGGTGTGCTGACCACACGCCCCTCCTATCCGCATCTTCATCTGAGGATGACCCGGCGGTCGGATGGTCCCGATGGGCCACTTGTGGCCTGACGACGGAGTGCTTTTTGAATGCTACTATCCGGCAACAGACGGCGTTCTGCGATATTGGTCTGCTGTATTTAACATGGATGGCACCCACTAGTTGTGTTGTCCCCTTATTCTATGTTTCACATACACGTTTACTGTAGAACCATTGAACAGAATAAGCTGAACACGAAACAGTACATAAACTGCCTAAGTACACCATAAATTTTGTCCTCAGGAGACGAATTACCAATCAAGGCCCTTTATTCACTCTCAGCTCTCTGCTTGCGAAAGATGATGTTTGTTGTCCTGTTACCTTATTGGTTTTTGTGGTGGGGACGCGCAGGAGTTGGTCAAAAATATCTAAACACCGCGACAAATGGTTCAGATGGCTCTAAACACTATTGGACTTAACATCTGAGGCCATCAGGCCCCTAGACCTAGAACTATTTAAACGTAACTAACCTAAGAACATCACACATAACCATCCCCGAGGCAGGAATCGAACCAGCGACTGTAGCAGCAGCGTGGATCCGGACTGAAGGGCGTAGAGCCGTTCGGCCGTAGCGTCCGGCAATCATCGCGACAAATACATGCTTAAGTATAAATTTATATCCTAGTCAAGACTGCAGGGCGCCTTGTTATAGTTTGAGCACGAATGGCACCTGTGCAACGGCCTCAGTACGTTGTGTCAGACAGAACAGCAATCTGAATACACTCCTGGAAATGGAAAAAAGAACACATTGACACCGGTGTGTCAGACCCACCATACTTGCTCCGGACACTGCGAGAGGGCTGTACAAGCAATGATCACACGCACGGCACAGCGGACACACCAGGAACCGCGGTGTTGGCCGTCGAATGGCGCTAGCTGCGCAGCATTTGTGCACCGCCGCCGTCAGTGTCAGCCAGTTTGCCGTGGCATACGGAGCTCCATCGCGGTCTTTAACACTGGTAGCATGCCGCGACAGCGTGGACGTGAACCGTATGTGCAGTTGACGGACTTTGAGCGAGGGCGTATAGTGGTTATGCAGGAGGCCGGGTGGACGTACCGCCGAATTGCTCAACACGTGGGGCGTGAGGTCTCCACAGTACATCGATGTTGTCGCCAGTGGTCGGCGGAAGGTGCACGTGCCCGTCCACCTGGGACCGGACCGCTGCGACGCACGGATGCACGCCAAGACCGTAGGATCCTACGCAGTGCCGTAGGGGACCGCACCGCCACTTCCCAGAAAATTAGGGACACTGTTGCTCCTGGGGTATCGGCGAGGACCATTCGCAACCGTCTCCATGAAGCTGGGCTACGGTCCCGCACACCGTTAGGCCGTCTTCCGCTCACGCCCCAACATCGTGCAGCCCGCCTCCTGTGGTGTCGCGACAGGCGTGAAATCGTCTTCAGCGATGAGAGTCGCTTCTGCCTTGGTGCCAATGATGGTCGTATGCGTGTTTGGCGCCGTGCAGGTGAGCGCCACAATCAGGACTGCATACGACCGAGGCACACAGGGCCAACACCCGGCATCATGGTGTGGGGAGCGATCTCCTACACTGGCCGTACACCACTGGTGATCGTCGAGGGGACACTGAATAGTGCACGGTACATCCAAACCGTCATCGAACCCATCGTTCTACCATTCCTAGACCGGCAAGGGAACTTGCTGTTCCAACAGGACAATGCACGTCCGCATGTGTCCCGTGCCACCCAACGTGCTCTAGAAGGTGTAAGTCAACTACCCTGGCCAGCAAGATCTCCGGATCTGTCCCCCATTGAGCATGTTTGGGACTGGATGAAGCGTCGTCTCACGCGGTCTGCACGTCCAGCACGAACGCTGGTCCAACTGAGGCGCCAGGTGGAAATGGCATGGCAAGCCGTTCCACAGGACTACATCCAGCATCTCTACGATCGTCTCCATGGGAGAATAGTAGCCTGCATTGCTGCGAAAGGGTGATATACACTGTACTAGTGCCGACATTGTGCATGCTCTGTTGCCTTTGTCTATGTGCCTGTGGTTCTGTCAGTGTGATCATGTGATGTATCTGACCCCAGGAATGTGTCAATAAAGTTTCCCCTTCCTGGGACAATGAATTCGCGGTGTTCTTATTTCTATTTCCAGGAGTGTAGTTGTGGGTGCGTTATGTCTGAACTAAGTGAGTTAGAACGTAGGCAAACTGTTGCTGCTTGTATTGTTGTGGGTGCTACCGCAGCTAAGGAAGCTTGGTGTTCCACCAAGAGTCACCGTATCGAAGGTTTACATCGCATACGTGGAAACCGGAAAAATACTATTCGCTAAGTTGAGACGCGGGTGGTTGTTGGAGAGGATGACGACTGAAAGTAACGGAACGGTTGCGGCAAAACTGAATGTAGCACTCGTGGATACTTTCAGCATCGAAACAACCCGAAGGAAGATCCATCAGCTGGCATCTGCGGAGCCATATGGAATTCCAAAACCACTCGTCGGCGATGAAAAGGCCTGTAACAGGAGAACTTGGTGCCGAAATCATAAAACATGACTGTGGAGAGCCGGAAGAAAGCCAGTTGGTCGGATGAGCCTTGTGGCACGCTGTTTCCAACTTCTGGGCGGTTTTACGTACGAACAGTGAAACGTGGCGGTAGTTCAATGATGATTTGGGGGTCCATTTCGTTGTATTCCATTGGCCCCATGGGTAATCTGTGAAGTCACATTACGGCCAATGATTATGTGACCATTCTAGCTGATCAGGTCCCTCCCGTGGTACAATGTTTGTTCCCCACTTGTGATGCTGTCATCCAAGACGACGGAGTCCCCGTTCACGCAACTCACATCGTCCTGCACTGGTTTTGAGAGCATGAGGATGGATCGTCGCATATCTCCACGCCACCGCAATAGCATATCTCAACAGAAGTGAGCCTTTATGGTCTACTCTTGGACTTGCCACTACTTTGCACGAAGCGTGGTGTAAGATTCCCTTCAAAGCCATACAGGACCCGTATTTCTCCATTCAGAGACGGATGAAAGCCGTTTGGAATGCCGACGGTTGTCCTACAGCGTGTTAGCCGTGGTAATGTGTTGCATTCTTAGTGCTTTTGTGTTTATGTCAGTCTTATGTGTGTCTGAGAGATCGTATAACAGGGAGAGTCGTCGTGACGTAGATTGGAAGTGTTACTCAGGTATGAAGAGGCTAACACAGGTGGGCTCTATGAAGCCAGTCAGAGTGCTGAATCGTCGTGGCACGCTACCATTGGCGGTCAAACGATCGCTTAAAAAGATGGTCCACTCCTGCGGGAAAAGATACTTCAGTAGTTCCTCAAGGTTCTTATGTTAATCAGAGACAGATCGATTCCGTGCTGAAAAAAGTAAGGTAGATTGTGAAATTACAGTACAAAAACTTTTTTATAATTTATAAAAAACAGCTACCAGCCACATGTATGGTATTAAAAAGGTTTATTATCTTCAGACCATGACCAGTTTCGAATTTTTCTTTACAAATCCATCTTCAGATGGCAGTTACAAGCATTCTAAGTTGGACCTAGTTTTGATTTTGTTATTCGTTTGCTGCACTGGGAAAAGAAAAGAAATATTTTTGTTGTCATATCGGTAATGGTATTTTTAGAAAAGATTTACTTCTTTTACAAAATCTAATTGCTCATGAGATAGTTTTCTGTTTTAAACTTAGTAAACGTGCAGGTTATTATACTTACGAGCTATGTAATTCTGCCTGACGAAATATTCGTGCGTTTATGTTTTCGAGTGCAAGCTTAATACACTTCTCAATATGCACTATGTGCGTGCTATTCCAGTCAATGGACGTCACTTTCAACCTCATCATCTTAATTACACACGCAGCACACACGAATAACGTTTACAAAACGTGGCCCAGCTTCATACTACAAACGAGAACAATATTTGCAAAGAGCTTACAGTCATAACAATGTTAACTTACAGTTGCTGCATAGTCGATATGGGTACAGTAAAATATCTCTTTGCTATTGCATGAGATTAATCTAAAACGTTTTATAAATTATTTTATAAATTATAAACCTTATTACAACAGCCACGTTTCTCAACATGTCGACTTTCGACAAATTAGCGACAAAAACTTTTGTTGATCACAGTAAAAATTCGATGAGAGAAAAAAGTACAGTACCCAAAAAGAAAATCCTAACGAATATTTTCATACTAATGGCAACACATCTTGCAGTAGGCACCTGTAATACTTTTAGAGCAGTTTTGAATTCTCCTTGGTTTTATTGCTGTTTTATGCGTCTTATAGTGTCTTTTCCTCGACTTGAGGCAATGGGAAATTTTGATTTGCAAATAATAAACATTAAATATTTAATTTAACGAGAGCTTGTACTTTAACGTTTTGACCCCGTTACATTATTCTGTCGGATTACACGAGAAGTTGTTCCTCATGGGGTGTCGTATATACGTTGTAAAACTGAGAGAGTACATTATAACAGTTATGCAGTATGATTGCTGGCAAGATCCACAAGTGAACATGTGTGACTTAAACCGAACCCTAACACAGGTGAATCCTGATGCTCTTATTTGAGTTACATCCAAGCTAATCGTGAACAGGACATACATTTCGAGGATAAACTCCTGACAGACAATAAATGTTCAAGTTACTTTGAGTTACACTTCGCAGTTATACTCTCATTTAAACAGAATCTAACAAACACTGCAGCTGAATTGGGGTCCGTAAATAACATTCTCCAAAAATTATGTGGTACACTTGGGTTTCTGAAGCTAAGACGTCATGATCATCTGCCCCAGTCATAGCCAGTTTATTGCAGCTCTGTGTCGATACAGACTAGCCATATGATCCTGGTAGATGTGGAACGTTAGTGTCAGATTTAAGTCTATTCGAGTATTGTAGCTACCGAACGTGAGCTGCATACCACAACCTAATATAACATGAAAGAAAATACACAAGAACTAGAAGCTGCCAAGTCATGAGGACATACCTGCTCTCCCAACCAGTGGACTCCGCTCCAGACACCTCCGACTGACGAGGGACAGCAACAGGGTGGAACACAGCTTCCAACTCCCTGAAGCTTGCTCACAACGATAATATAACACTCCATCACAGCGTCATAGCTTTCTCCAAGTCAGCAACAAACGATGGGAACGTGAGCTGCCCAGTTGGACATCGATTACCCTTAACCAGACTCGGAATAAGCACGGGAGATTTTGTTAATTATTTTTATTTGCTGCCATTTGCAAATGACCTACCATCTAGTTATTAAATCAGGTCGTCTTGTCACAATATTAAATTCTACATATTCAATATTCATCAACATTATTTCCTTTTCTTCTTATTTTAAGAACGTTTAACAATCTTACACCTCTAAATACTTGTAAACTGAAAACTAATTACGACATGTAAATGCATAAAATTAACCGTGTTTTATTAAGAAGATAGAGAATAGGACTATGGAAAACAGTTTAGATTTATAGAACATCGCTACCAATGCTTTCCAGGAGGGAGTACCTCAGAAACGCAGTGAGACTCTCTCTCCTGGGCAGCCCGATCTACTACTACCACTCGCCGTACGAAAGCTACTACCTCACATGACGTGATTCTACGTCCACATTAGTTTACACAGCAGCGCGAACTCTGCTATATTTCTACATTTACCTAGCGATTTAAGGCGAGACGCGGTGACCAGTCATCCATTGGGAGAAGACTACTGCTGAGGACTGCACATGCGGCCATCCAAGACAGTGTAACACACACAATTCCTATGAAATTCTTCGATATTAGGAGCCCGCAAAGCCGGCCGGAGTGGCCGAGATGTTCTAGGCGCTACAGTCTGGAACCGCGTGACAGCTGCGGTCGCAGGTTCGAATCCTGCCTCGGGCATGGATGTGTGTGGTGCCCTTAGTTAGGTTTACGTAGTTCTAAGTTCTAGGGGACTGATGACCTCAGAAGTTAAGTCCCATAGCCCTCAGATCCATTTGAAACAAGGAGCCCGGAAACCCTTCGGACTCGATGGACAGTACAGCAGATGTGATCTATTTTGTAAATAATGTATCTGCAAAAACATAAATAATGTGAATATGTTATTTATATTTCTTAATCGATGTGTAAATTGCCATACTATGTAAGTACACAATGATCGTGCTGCTAAAGGATTGGAAAAGGGCACAGGTCATCCCCGTTTTCAAGAAGGGACGTCGAACAGATGTGCAGAACTATAGACCTATATCTCTAACGTCGATCAGTTGTAGAATTTTGGAACACGTATTATGTTCGAGTATAATGACTTTTCTGGAGACTAGAAATCTACTCTGTAGGAATCAGCATGGGTTTCGAAATGGACGGTCATGTGAAACAAAGCTCGCGCTATTCGTCCACGAGACTCAGAGGGCCATTGATACGGGTTCACAGGTAGATGCCGTGTTTCTTGACTTCCGCAAGGCGTTCGATACAGTTCCCCACAGTCCTTTAATGAACAAAGTAAGAGCATATGGACTATCAGACCAATTGTGTGATTGGATTGAGGAGTTCCTAGATAACAGGACGCAGCATGTCATTCTCAATGGAGAGAAGTCTTCCGAAGTAAGAGTGATTTCAGGTGTGCCGCAGGGGAGTGTCATAGGACCGTTTCTATTCACAATATACATAAATGACCTGGTGGATGACATCGGAAGTTCACTGAGGCTTTTTGCAGATGATGCTATGGTGTATCGAGAGGTTGTAACAATGGAAAGTTGTACTGAAATGCAGGAGGATGTGCAGCGAATTGACGCATGGTGCAGGGAATGGCAATTGTATCTCAATGTAGACAAGTGTAATGTGCTGCAAATACACAGAAAGATAGATCCTTTATCATTTAGCTACAAAATAGCAGGTCAGCAACTGGAAGCAGTTAATACCATAAATTATCTGGGAGTACGCATTAGGAGTGATTTAAAATGGAATGATCATATAATGTTGATCGTCGGTAAAGCAGATGCCAGACTGAGATTCATTGGAAGAATCCTAAGGAAATGCAATCCGAAAACAAAGGAAGTAGGTTACAGTACGCTTGTTCGCCCACTGCTTGAATACTGCTCACCAGTGTGGGATCCGTACCAGATAGGGTTGATAGAAAGATAGAGAAGATCCAACGGAGAGCAGCGCGCTTCGTTACAGGATCATTTAGTAATCGCGAAAGCGTTACGGAGATGATAGATAAACTCCAGTGGAAGACTCTGCAGGAGAGACGCTCAGTTGCTCGGTACGGGATTTTGTCAAAGTTTCGAGAACATACCTTCACCGAAGAGTCAAGCAGTATATTGCTCCCTCCTACGTATATCTCGCGAAGAGACCATGACGATAAAATCAGAGAGATTAGAGCCCACACAGAGGCATACCGACAATCCTTCTTTCCACGAACGATACGAGACTGGAATAGAAGGGAGAACCGATAGAGGTACTGAAGGTACCCTCCGCCACACACCGTCTGGTGGCTTGCGGAGTATGGATTTAGATGTAGATGTAAAACTCAGAAACTAGTCCCGGTGCTTTCAACGGCGTTATAAGGTGTGGTTGCTCTCTATCCCGCATCCATGAAGAAGGCTTCCGTTTTCAGCTGAAGGAAGAGCTGTTGAAGTGCTGGGAAGTTTATCCCAATAGAAATTTCTACAATATACCAGGACATTCTAGAGTGTTAGAGACAATTCCACAACATTCCGTAATAATCCGGAATGTTCCTCAATGATTCGGATCTTCTGGAATATTCGGGAGTAGTCTGGAACATTCGGGAAGATCCCAGAATGTTTGGGAATATTTCGGATTATCACAAATCATTGTGGAACATTCCAGAACACTCTCTAATTATGTGGAATGTTGTGGAACATTGTGAACCATTCTAAGCCTTTTTCGTATGTTCTGTAATTCGCCATTGCTGGGGATACACAATCTTAAAGTATGATTAATCAAAGTGATTCAGTGACTAAATATAAAGCGAAAATTATCTGTGAAAAGTGTGTAAAGTATACTTAATAACATTTGGATGGGGTGAAGTTCCAAAGCAAGCTAAAATTATCTTCTGAGGCAAATGGACAATCGAACTTAAAAAAAAAAAAGAAAGCTCGAAGCCATGGAGGGACTTGCGAGGTTACTCTGAAGAGAGGTGACAGTTCGTAGTAATTGACGGAAAGTCATCGAGTAAAACAGAAGTGATTTCTGCCATTCCCCAAGGTAGTGTTATAGGCCCTTTGCTGTTCCTTATCTATATAAAAGATTTTTTAGGCAATCTGAGCAGCCGTCTTGGGTTGTTTGCACATGACGCTGTCATTTACCACCTAATAAAGTCATCAGAAGATCCAAACAAACTGCAAAACTATTTAGTAAAGATATCCGAATGGTGCGAAAAGTGGCAGTTGACCCTGAATAACGAAAAGTGTGAGGTCATTCAGCTGAGTGCTAAAAGGAACTCTGTAAACTTCGGTTACACGATAAATCAGTCTACTCTAAACGCCGTAAATTCAACTAAATACCTAGATATTACAATTACGAACAACTTAAATTAGAAGGAACACATAGAAAATGTTGTGGGGAAGGCTAACCAAAGACTGCCTTTTATTGGCAGAACACTTAGAAAATATAACAGACCTACTAAGGAGGCAACATACACTACGCTTGTCCGTCCTGTTTTAGAATACTGCTGCGCGGTGTGGGATCCTTACCACATAGGACTGACGGAGCACATCGAAGAAGTTCATAGAAAGGCAGCACGTTTCGTATATCGAGAAATATGGGAGAGAGTGTCACAGCAATAATACAATATTTGGGCTATAAATCATTAAAAGAAAGGCGTTTTTCGTTGCGATGGAACGTTCTCACGAAATTCCAATCACTAACTTTCTCCTCTGAATGCGAAAATATTTTGTTGACACCGACCTACATAGGGAGAAGCGATCACCACAATAAAATAAGGAAAATCAGAGCCCGTACGGAAAGACGTAGGTGTTCATTCTTTCCGCGTGCTATACGAGATTGGAATAATAGAGAATTGTGAAGGTGGCTCGATGAACCCTCTGCCAGGCACTTGAATGTGATTTGCTGAGTATCCATGTAAATGTAGATGTAGATGTAGATGGTGGGAGGAGCTCTACTCATACTCTCAGGGGATTTTAGAGAAGCAATTCCAGTTATCCCCTAGTCAACACCAGCAGACGAGATCAATGCAAGCTTAAAAATATTACATCTCTGGCCACACATACAAATACTGCGACTAACAAAAAAATGTGAGAGTTGAACTACTGAGAGACGAAACAACAGGGCATTTTGCTCAACAGGTTTCACTAATAGGTGAAGCACAAATCCTGCTGACCAGACGACCAGCCTCGTGAAACTCAACAGTGACCGCTGCTGACAAGGAACTCATCGACGAAATTTATCCAAACATTGCTAAAACTATACCAGTCCGGACTGGCTATTTGAAAGAGATATTTTGGAAACTATAAATAATATTGTCGATGATATCAATTTTTATATTCAAAAGAAAGTAGTCGGTGAAGAGATATACAAATCGATCGACGAAATGGTAAACTGTCAAGAAAGTGTGAACTTCCCTACGGAATTTCTGAACAAATTTTGTAAATCTAATGTGTCGTCAATAAAATTTTTTATTTCTTATACTTTAACAAATATTGTGAATAGACGTAACATGTTTACAATAAAATTTTGTATCTCTTATACTTTAATCAGTATTTTAAATAGCATACGCTTTCAATATTTTTTTACCTCTTATACTTTAAAGTTTATTCTTTTATTCCCGCTACCACACAATCTTATATGAACTCCCTGAGACAAGCCAGGTACCCAAGCTAGTATAGCACAATACACGCTTAGACTATGATCTAACCACAGTTCCGAGCACTATTGTTGCCATGGTGTTACAGTAGCGAATTCCACTTTGTATAACACGTGTCCCGAAGAACTTTTGACGGATTTTGTAGTTCTGTAAATGCAAAAATCTAATTGTAGTTGTTTACGTGTTTACATTGGAGAACACCAAACGAAACTCTCTAACGAATTCTCCAGAAATTCCCTCAGATGCTTGCTCAAGGTGAAGTTCATTGTGTCCGTCAAGTCTCATAATGGTAATAATAATCCGTTGTTTAAATTATCAATGCAAATACGAAAATCAGTTTGAATGAATCTTCCCCCATGGCTGGTACAGATCACTTTTTCTTTAACTGGTAGCTCATATTTAAAGTTACCCAAATTGCCAACTATTTGCTTATGCTGGGAGTCCTAGACCACGGATATATTCTTCCACCATCTCAGATTTTCCATGCCTCGGTTGCACGCGTACTGCATAGCTCTTACAGACGCGTGTGTAGTTTTCAGGTACATATAAAGAGGATGGCCATTCCGGCTCTTGGTGAGCAAAAAATTCCTAGACGCCGTTGCGCACCATGACATCTCGCACAAGACCTGTACATTCAGCAGAATACGGAAATCTTCGAGTGCATCCAGGGAAAGTATCTCTTTTCGTGTCAGAATGAGTAAGGCTCATTGTAATTGGGCAAAGGCTATGCAAAGGTGACATAAATGAATGTTTCGTTTTATCATGAGAATTTCTGGGATGTTAATCATCAATCACACATTTTCAAAGATATATCCTTGTTGCACTATGGACAAAATAACGCAGATAAAGATTTGAACCAGGTAAGGGCTTACAAATAAAACGAAATTCAAGCAATATCAGCGATAGAAGTAATGAATACATTAACAGGGACGAAAAATAAATTAATGAAGTGTAAGAAATGAAATCGAAGTTAATAAATACGAATAATACGAATAATGAATATCACAGGGAGAATGAAAATCAGAAAATAAAAACGTTAATATGGAATTAAAATGATACAACAAGAGATCAGACATAAAAATATATTTAAAACAATTAACTGGATTACAACAATGCTCGAAATTATTTTAATGAAAACATAAAAATAGAAATGTAAAATCACATAAACAGTTTGGAAGCCACAACTTTTATTATGTCAGGAATGTGTTTTAACCACTACACTACACTACACCATCCCTACTATTGACTAATGTTTGCGAGTATGAAGAACACAGGAAGCTGTGAAAATCCAGCTATTATCAGATATAGGTATAGTGTGAGATGACTCCGTAATCTCGGATGTTCTTCCAGATGCTCTGCAATACATTAAAAGCTATATTGCATTCAAATGACAAAACAATGATAAATCATTGCATTACGCAGCAGGAAAAAGTGAAACCAAGTACACACCGAATACCAGTTATATCCTGTGAATATTACGGCAAGCTGAAAACGAGAAGGAGAGAGGATTACATATATGTGCGTGTGACAAACCCCTTTCCTCGACAATATCTCTCCATAATACCTCCTTTGTGTTACCACAGATGACGTGTCATTGATCTCGTTTGTACTAAGACTACAGTACACGCGATGTGCCTGTTTCCTTCTACCGCCCTCAGTGGAATGCATAAGTTCTATTTAATGTTCACCAACCCGCAGTCTTCTACAGTTGTTGTCCCCTGCACAGAAAACAGCACGTAGGTCGTGAATCTATTACCATGAGGCTGTAACAGACTCCTAGCGAGGAACTGATATTGTATGAATAATTTAAATTTTCAATTTATTTATACGGTTGCCACTTGCTTTTTTTTAACAGAAAACGTGAAACTGCACAATTATGCACCACTTCATGAATCACAAGTAGTTTCCCTTCTTCACACTTTTACTGAGAATAAACTAAGCCATGAACTGCGACGCTATCGAATTTTCGACATACGGGAAACCATTTTATTATGAAGTTGGGTGAATACATTATGCAAATGAAATATTAAGGGGCTCGGGAACGCCCTATACTTGCAATGTTAAAATAACGCTTATTAATTACATCTTTCCTCACAAAGTATTTGAGGTAGGAAGTTGAACTTTTACAGATTATTTATTGGAATATGGGCTACAACTTAACACAGGGATTTTGCAAAATTTTATTTCAGTTATTAAAGATGATTTTTTTTCAATTGTAATGAAAATTCACAACATTTTTTTGCAATTTTTTATTAATGTATTCAAAAATATACAGTTTTTTTGGAAAAAGGCTGTGTTAAATTATGCAGAAGGTACTGTGTAACATTTACTGAAAGTTTGAAACAAATATGTTTGGAAAATCCTTAGAAAACATGTAATTAGTATGAGAAAATAAAAGTTTTGGGAATCGAGCGACAAAGATTGGATTAACTTTTTAGTGCATTCCAGGTCCATAGGATGGATTATCTTCATCCTCTGCAAACTCCTCCTCCAGCTTCCTCTTGTTCCTCCTCCTGCTTACTCTTGCTTGTATTTCTAGACTCTTTACAGCCCTGTCTGCAGCCCGAAGGCGTTCCTTGTCTAAAGCAAGCGTCGCTCGTACCATGTTAGAACCTATCTTCATTCCCATATTTTCAAATACTTTGCAACTTACAATGTTGCCATCATTGAAAGTCGCAACAGCATCATCCACACCAAAGTGAAGTGTTTCTATTCCAACAAATACAGTCTTGGGGATTCTCGACCATATAACACTATTTACACCTTCATTGGGGTTTTGAGTTTTTCCATGAATACACTTTTTCAACAGTTCAGGTGCTGCTAAGTCTCTGAAAATAGGTTAGCCACAACACATACTTTATCTCACATCACTAAAATGTACCTGATGAACACGGACGTTAATAATAACACCATTTGACAGCAGTTTAACAGCACCACAGTGGGTCACGCCCATGTAGAACACATTTCAAAAAAAATTTAAAAATAGTTGTAGTCTTCGGAATTGAATAAATTATATATCTATTAAAAGGTAATAGTCTGCAGATTCAGAAAATGCAAAAAAGTAAAAATTGAACTTTTCATGATTTTGAGCCTTTCCGGAGCCCCTTAAGAAAACATATTTTCGTATGTTCCAAACCAGAACTCTGTCGGAGGTCTCTAACGAAGGATAATATGAGTTAAATATGACGCGCAATGGTCCGTTTGCGCGTCAACTACTCATCGGGCGCCTGTCCAGTTTCGGAACGAGAAACAGAACACTATAGGTTTGTAGTGAAACTGTTATTAATTTTTCTGAACCGTCTACTTAATTTTACCGCACCCAAAGACAAGATTGAGCGTGACTATCACAATGGGAAAACGTATCTTAAGTAGGCCCACCTGTATCGTTTAGAAGGAACAAAAGCAAAACAAATAACAAAGCCTCAGTATTACAGGTGTTATACTGTAAATAGTAATATTTACTTTATGTGATGCATACTGAGTCTCAGAGGTTAATTTTCTTTCAAATTCGCTGGTATTAAGGCCTCATTATTGATATTTCAACCTTACGACGATATAATTTTGTTATGTAGGCACTTACGGGTGTGATCTGCGCAAGCCAAACACGTGGCTGGAACCACCTGTGATCCGTTTCTAGGCGGATAATGGAAAAGTTCCACTGACATCTCTCTCGTCGCTATTATGCATTCTTGAAGTGTCAGTGTCACTGTTGTCATTTAATGAAATTATCTTCCCCTCTATTGAATTTTCCAAAGAGCTTCACTCTGCTACGCCCTGTCCATAGTACTCTACGTATGTTTGACAGCTTTCTTCCAGTGTGCACTGGTGACATTCCTGACAGCTTCTGTTGTGAAAGCATCAGCTGCAGGGAGGCTAAATTTACTATCGTTTCTGGCTACGTAACCTTTAACTTAGGCCCATATTATTTCTGTTGAGTTGAAATGGCAGTGGTAAGTTGATAGCCTAACAAATCTATGATAATATTTTTCTGAGGATTCTTCGATTTCGTATGGGGGGAACTATGGCTTATGTAGGGATATTTTTTCTATAAGCTCCACTTTTTTAAGGTCGTCACTTACATCGACATTATGACGCAGAAGCGAATGAATCCTTTCCTCCTCTCAGTTTGCCATGTTAGGTGCCTTGTCAGCAACAACTGAATGATAACGTGCAGTATATAGTACAACTGTTGACTGTTTTCCAATATTTGGTGTTCGTAAATATTCGAATCACATTGTAAATGTAGCGTGGTTCATTTCTTCGTGATACTTCCGTGTTTTCTTTGGTTTAAACAGCAGGAGACTGTTTGAGAGAGAACCCTGCAAGATGCCTGTATGAAGGAGAATAAATCTGCTACCATTGCCAGAAGGCATTGCTATTTTCCTTCAGCTGTCTCGTCCGCCCAGTGCTGCTTGAAAACGTGACCAGAACTGACAGAAGTTTCGTCAAATCACACTATTACAAATCTGCTTCGCCATGCAGCTTCACTGAAGAGACAAAGAAACTGGTACTCCTACCTAATATCCAGTAGCGCCCCGGGAGCACGCAGAAGTGCAGCAACATGACATCGCACGCACTCGACTAATATCTGAAGTAATGCTGGAGGGAACTGACACCATGAATACAGCACGGTTGTCTATAAATCCTTAACTGTACGAAGAGGTGGAGGTCTCTTCTGAACAGCACGTTGCAAGGTATCCCAGATATGCTCAGTAACTTTCATGTCTGGGGAGTTTGGTAGCCAGCAGAAGTGTTTAAACTCAGAAGAGTGTTCCTGGAGGCACTCTATAGCAATCCTGACGTGTGGGGTATCTCATTGTCCTGCTGGAATTGCCCAAGTCCATCGGTAAGCCTAATGGACATGAATGGATGCAGGTGATCAGACAAGATGCTTACGTACGTGTCACCTGTCAGAGTCTTATCTAGACGTATCATGGGTCCGGTCCCTTATCACTGCAAATGCACATGTCTCACATGATTACAGAATCCCCACTAGCTTGAACAGTCCCATACTGACATGCAGGTCCCATGGATTCATGAGGTTGACTCCACACCCGTGCACGTCTATCCAGTCGATACAATGTCAAAGGAGACTAGTTTGATCAGGTAACATGTTATCAGTCATGAACAGCCTAATGTCGGTGTTGAGCCCAGGCGAGGGGTAAAGCTTTGTGTCGTGCAGTCATAAAGGGTACACTACTGGACCTTCAGCTCCGAAGGCCCATATCGATGATGTTTCGTTAAATGGTTCACACGCTGACACCTGCTGATGACCAGCATTGCACTCAGCAGCAATCTGCGGGAGGGTTGCACTTCTGTCACATTGAACGATCTCTTCAGTCGTCGTTGGTCCAGTTCTTGCAGGATATGGAAAATACCCACTTCCCCGCTACCTCAGAGATGTTGTGTCCCATCGTTCGTGCGCCGACTATGACACCACGTTCAAACTCACTTAAATCTTGATGACCTGCCATTGTAGCAGCAGTAACCAATCTAACAAATGCGCCAGGCACTTGCTGATTTATATAGGCATTGCCGAGCGCAGTGCCGTATTCTACCTGTTTACAGATCTCTGTATTTAATACGCATGCCTATACCAGTTTCTTTGGCCCTTCAATGTATATCCTCCATCAACAGCCTACGGCCACAGAAATGTCCGTAGTGAAAGCCAAGGTGTGTAAAACTGTGGAAAGGATGTAGGACGACGAATCGCATGCTCTGCAAACGAATCGATATTGGTAATCCTCTTATCCATAAGACATTCTTGTCCCAGGAGTGTATGTTTCGATGGTTCTTTAACTTCGCTTTCTTCGTCGAACATATCCTTCCCAATCTTCACAACACTGCTTTTGTTTACATTCGAAGCTACAGCAGTTCTGTCAATGACTTTGGTACCAGAGAACAGAGGGCTGCCATTAAGTTTTTCAGTCTCAAAGTAGGCATGTAACGCGCACTCGTATGACAATTACATGGCCAAGAGAACGACGTCGAACTTTTCCATTAATAAATTTCGACAAAATTGCCGCTCACATTGTTGAGTACCAGACATCGTGTAACGGTAACAGCGAGTAACGGTAACAGCGAGTAACGGTAACAGCAAGTAACGGTAACAGCAAGTAACGGTAACAGCAAGTAACGGTAACAGCAAGTAACGGTAACAGCGAGTAACGGTAACAGTGAGTAACGGTAACAGCAAGTAACGGTAACAGCAAGTAACGGTAACAGCAAGTAACGGTAACAGCAAGTAACGGTAACAGCAAGTAACGGTAACAAAAAATAACAATAACAACGAATAACAGTAGCAACTGTTACAACTGTAAAAACGAACAGACAGGAAGTCACAGGTAGCAACCATCACACAGAACAGCATGCTGGCTACAACTGAAGTTCGCTGCAAACAGTAAGTGTTGGTTGGGGTAATGATTTGTCAACTTCGGCGATTTGCTGCCACTGCAGGTAGCATGGTACTGGCGGAAAGTGGCCCGGGTCGGCCGCGTGGGTTCTCCCCCCCCCCTTCCCCCCTCGCCCCTCACCAACAGCTTCCATCCATGCTGTCAATCCGAAAGTAATTTTGGACAGACTACAGCGCTGATCCAGCAGCTGCGCGTCAGATAAAACTGGCTAACTGATTGTCTTCGCGTGGATAGTAATGAGTGAATATGGCCGTAAGACATGTTTATCATTTGTAGCGTTATAAACAAACCTTCCTCGAGAATCAGTTGATATATCTTAGCGCAATTAGTTTCAAAATCCCTACAGCAGTTTCTGAGAGTAACAACACATGCAGACATAGTAATGAGGTGGGGATCTCCTGTTCTTAAATGGTTAGATGAGGACATGCACAATTGTACAAACTACACGAGCATTGTTAAAAGCATTGAACTGCGAACTGCAGTACTGCACGATCGCAGAGAGCTGTGGTCTTTGACAGTCCTTTATGTCGTCACCGCGGTGTAACCTACAAACACCGCTGTCCGAATGTCCGCGACATTTTACGACTGGACGCCTGAACTCGCTCTGAATACTTTTATAGGTACTGATGTCGTATAACGACAGTTGTTCAGTAGAAGTGCCGTCAAACAAACACTTTTGGTCGACTTTTGTATTTATGCGCAGCCACTTTACTACAAAATGCTTCTACAGCGTCCCGTCTAGTGGGTTTGTTAACGGTGGCTGAGGCGAGCTGCAATGTAACCATCCCCACATGAAATTATTTTTCCGGTAATGACATCCAGGCAATCGACTGACAACCTGAATAAATTAGTGCTGGAATGAGCTGCCTCGACCCCTGCAAACAATTTACGACGAAAAGACGTTGTTTACTCAAAGCATATAACAATTGCGCGCGAAATAATTTAGAAGCGTAGTTCAGGGGATTATAACATGTGAAACTGTAAACGTTCGAAACATTTAGTATGTAGAGTACATACAGATCTAGGTTATCGAAAAGGGGAAGCGCATTGACGTATGTTCAGGCTGAACATTATCTGAACATGGAAATTTCAGTTATATGGCATGTGCGTCCTGCCAGTGATTATTTGAATTACGGCAGTAGATAACTCTCAGAGTTATTTTTTAGCAAAAAGAATGAGACAATTAATGCCCCAAATCAACTGGATAGTAGACACCACATTGGAAGGTAACTTACGTTGTTCACCACATTATTTTTTCTTTTTTCTTTTGCTGAACAGGTAACAGTCAAAGGAAAATTGACTAATAGCCTCCTAACATGATTCCTAATTGGGTGTAAATAACAGGGGCATGACGGCAAAGGAGTTCGATACTTAATGTGTTCTGTAATGAAGAGACAGAATATGGACAGAGCACCATTAATCCCTGTTCAGCTAAAGAGCGATAAGACTCTAAGACAGTCTACCTCAAACATATCCACAACAAGTAAATATATCCTGGTCCGGTTTTCGTTTATTTTTAGCGGCTAATACTACGAATTTTATGACGTACCCAAGTAACAAGCAACGTTTAAGCTGACGAATTATTAAAATGTCTGTGTAATTTTTGTTGATCAATAAAGCTATACAGGGTGTTAAAAGAACTGTTTATAACAAACCACAATGGTCTAGAGGAAATGGAGACCACTAATTTGATATGGAACACTCGTGGTTTGTCAAGCTGGGAAACATGATAACAACACAACCAACCTTAGCAACAGCGCCTGCGCGCCACTCGAGATTTTGTGTCCTCTCCCCCTCTTACGCCAACTGGTCTTAGTCTTAACGATTTGAAGCTTATTCATGTTCCTCGCTAAGTCGTCTTTGAATGCTAAACACAACTTGTTCTTACGCTTCCAAATTTTAAAACTAACATTTGTGTAAGTTTAACCTAAATATTTATTGAACTTTAATAGCCTAAAACTAAGAATAAAATTGCTTTCTTTCTCTGGCATTGTTACTGCGGTAATATGCGGTATATGATACGTGGTACTTAGCGATTGCAGGAAAAGTTGTGAACGGGGCCTAATCAGTTACCGTTGATTGCACAGTAAACACGTAAACTTCATTTAAGGAAATAATTGAAAAAAAACAATCATTCTTTAAGAAATTGGCTGTAACACAAGCTACGTTGATGCCTGAAGGCCTTATTAAGAAAGAATTCCAAATTATTTCTCGACTGACGGCCACAAGCAATACTTCAGAACAATTAGCGGCTGATGGCCTGAATTACAAGTGAGGAAGGCAACTACACATTGGAAATAAAAAAATAATTTTTATAACAATCATTTAAAATAATTGAATGTAACACAAGCTACACTGACGGCTGAAGGCCTTGTTAAGA
The DNA here is from genome assembly GCF_023864275.1 of Schistocerca cancellata. Classification (NCBI taxonomy): domain Eukaryota; kingdom Metazoa; phylum Arthropoda; class Insecta; order Orthoptera; family Acrididae; genus Schistocerca; species Schistocerca cancellata. The sequence goes on from NC_064632.1 coordinate 567,397,816, forward strand.
AAGAATTCAAGTTGTTAGTCGGCTGAAGGCCACAAAGAATAGGAATAATTTAAACAAAATATAATTTTTAAACAATTGACACAATCCGACCAAATAAAGAAGGGAGTGATCCATAGACAGTGCTCCAAGAATCGACCTGAAGAAAGTCCCTACAGCTGCGTAAGTGGTGAGACAGGCAGCCAAGAGTTATGCTCACCTAACAGGATGGCAACTCAAACTAGGGACAGTTTAAATGCCTATCAATTCTCTTGCCAAATTCACCTACCGTGTGATAACCAGTACAACAATGGAATAATTCAAGTGAGAACGAAGTGACAGACAGCATTGCGTCTTCAGAATCCAGTGTTAAAAGCATCGAAAGGCAGAAGGATCCACTACAACCAAGGTAGAAAAAAGAAACCACAATCCACACCGCAATCAAGGAGGCTGTCGAACTACACATCATGCCAGACAGCATGGGGAAGATAAGGAAAAGTACACTGCCACAAAAATACCAGTTACCTGCCCTGGAGGTTAGTGTATTTTTGTGGCAGTGAACTTTTCCTTATCTTGCCTATGCTGTCTGGCATGGTGCTAGTGGCCACTAGGCAGTAAAATACCGCTGGTTGCACTTCAACAAAAATAGCACAAAATTCAAAAACTAATAAGAGGCAGTAGAAGACGGCTAATAGATTCCACCAACTCGAAACTTTCCAGATTTTGCTGTTAGTCTCACGGCAACCCTGCGAGCAGCAGCGAGATCACAAAATAGTGGAGGTTTCACTACTAGATTAATATTCACTCAGCTCAACGTCCTGGGCCCGGTGGACAATGGCGTTGTGGCCCTCGCAACTACAGCCCCTCAATCAGGCAATGCCTGCGTGCCTGCGTCCCAGTATGTCCTTTCACTGCTAGAGCTCTCTGCTGCTCCTTACCAACTGAACTCCCGACACACCCGACCCGGAAAACCACTTCACGTCCTTCCAAAGACAGTACAGGTACTAGATATCGATAAACGGTGCTGCTGCCACTCGCTGACAGACAGTGCTAGCAAACGTAGTGGCGCCAGTAAACAGAATAAGAAAACGAGACGCCACTATGCCTATTACATGATTCCATACTACCAACGGCACCAACGTGAGCCACACACAGCTGACTGTACTTGTAAGGGTAATGTTTAGATTATACTGTAAACATAGTTCTATTTTATATATCTATTTTTTCTTTTGTTTTTATTACAGGAACTTTTAAATTACTAATGTTGACGAAATAAAAAAAAATCCGAATCTGACAGACAGAGCTGGTGTCATAAAAGAGCGAGATGTTATTCCAAATGTCACGTGGCTCACAGCTGCTTCAGCTCAGGTGGCTCGTGTAGACCAGGCTGAGGCAGTTTTGCAACTTGATAGACCACAGGTGTCCCATGAGCGCTACGGTCGCAGGTTCGAATCCTACCTCGGGCATGGATGTGTGTGATGTCCTTAGGTTAGTTAGGTTGAAGTAGGTCTAAGTTCTAGGGGACTGATGACCTCAGCTGTTAAGTCCCGTAGTGCTCAGAGCCATTTGAACCATTTGTCCCACGCGGAATTATCATCTCGACTTATCCTGCACCACTGAAGCACATAGTAAACAGTTAGGTTAGCACCCTGCACGTTTTTGTATGGCACTGGAAAGAGCCCTCGAAGGCGCCATCAACGACATGTATGGACTTTCTTGTAGAGTTGTTTCGATTTTCGGCAAATATACAAATCCGTAGGTGTTACCATTTATGTGTTTCCCAAAGACCGATCTAGCGATCTCCAAATGTTACCTTAGTCTGTAACCTTCAGTATATTAATATAATACAAATTACAGCATCCATCCCCGGGTTCGATTCCCGGCGGGGTCAGGGATTTTCTCTGCCTCGTGATGACTGGGTGTTGTGTGATGTCCTTAGGTTAGTTAGGTTTAAGTAGTTCTAAGTTCTAGGGGATGATGACCATAGATGTTAAGTTCCATAGTGCTCAGAGCCATTTGAACCATCCATCCCAAAAGTTCAGTGGCTGATGTTATTCCTGACGTATAAGCGACGAAAGCGCAGTAACTACTGTGGCAGCTTGAACTCACAGCTGTAAACAACAGACATGCAGTCGAGCAGTGTCGTGAGCAGGCGATTTTAAGTACTGGGTTTGCGGCTGAAGTGTGTTGTTTCAAAGTCGCAGTGGAGCGCATGTCTAAGTCGTGTGTTCGACACTTTCTCCACAATGTATTGAAAAAAGGGTGTAAGAATAATGATTAAATTCCCGTCGTCACTGAGGTCAATAGTGATGGATGAGAATATTTTGACTAACAGAACATACGTGCAAAGTTGACACTGCACACTTTGACTCCTGAACAAACACAGCATGACGTGGATATCTATGGCGACATGTTTCAAATGCAAAATATGGAAGTTCATTTCCGGAAAAAATCATCACAGATGGTGAGACTTGGCGGCATCTATACGAAATTACAGTGGTATTACATACAGATACGAACCTACCAGCGTATCAGTACTGGCAGTGGAACAGCAGGTGTCCATTTAGACGCTGATAGCGATTGTGCCACATCCAGCGGACCTAATGAAGCATCCCTGCTGAGCCACACCTGCAGTGGCTCTGGACTACAAGCGCCCCCTGCCGTCACAATAGAGGATGGCTGGCGGAAGCCACTCAATACACTTGCGCTTGGAGCCACTTCTCTACTGGGAGCAACGCAGATACCGCCTGGTGGGTGCTCTGACATCATCGCTCGTGCTTAGTTCAGACAATCTAACTGTTATTTGTAACAAATCTTCATCCTTATGTAAGCTGAAGGTGGATTGTTGAGAAAGTAAAAGAAAGGGAAGGAACTAATTATATCATCTGTATCTGAACTGTATTTAATTATTCAAAATGACAGTCACAATCGCATTATTTATTTTGCCGCCAACTGGTTTCAGTCCGCGTTCGGGTCATCTTAAGGGCAATTTACACTGTAAAGTGTATTAATAAGTAATCATGTACGTAATCTATAAGCACTTAGTAAAGGTTACATAAATAAACAGATTTTGATGCCCATTTGGTCGTTTTGGTCACTCGCTGGAGTCGTCACCCTGCCTGTGCACAGTTGGTAACTACGAGGTGCGGCTAGAAAAAAAACCGGACTGATGCTGGAAAAAACATTTATTTACAATTATTTACAATTTCATGTTATCTCCTTCAATGTACTCTCCCCCTCGGTCTCTACACCGCTCCATACGAATTTTCCAGTGTTCATAGCAATGCTGCTGATCATTTTCGATAAATCCATACATTACTTCCGTCGCATTTTCTTTTACTGCTTCAATAGTCTCAAATCTAGTTCCTTTCAAAGCTGACTTGGTTTTAGGGAAAAGAAAAAAGTCACAGGGGGCCAAATCAGGTGAGTAGGGTGGATGATCTAAGATGGGAATGTTGTGTTTTGCCAAAAACGTCTTCACTGACAACGCACTGTGAACTGGGGCATTGTCTTGGTGAAGGATCCGTGAATTTTTTCTCCACAAATCGTTCCGTTTTCTCCGTACTCACTCACGTAGGGTAGCCAGGACGCTAATGTAGTAATGCTGATTCACTGTTTGTCCCTCTGGTACCCAATCAATGTGCACAATCCCTTTGATGTCAAAAAAAAACAATCATCATTGCCTTGAATTTCGATTTTGACATTCGTGCTTTTTTTTGTCGTGGAGAACCAGGAGTTTTCCAATGCATCGATTGGCGTTTAGTTTCGGGATCGTAAGTAAAAAACCACGATTCATCGCAAGTAATAACATTTTGTAAGAAGGTGGGATCACTTTCAATGTTTTCCAGGATGTCAGAACAAATCATTCTTCGGCGTTCCTTCTGTTCAATTGTGAGACACTTTGGAACCATTTTTGAACACACTTTGTTCATGTTCAAACTTTCATGAAGAATCTGCCTAACACTTTCCTTGTCAACTCCTGTTAACTCAGACACTGCTCTGATTGTTAAACGGCGATCTTGTCGAACAAGTTTACCGATTTTTTCAATGTTTTCATCAGTTTTTGCTGACAATGGTCTGCCAGTGCGAGTGTCATCACTGGTGTCTTCGCGGCCATCTTTAAATCGTTTAAACCACTCAAACACTTGTGTTCGCGATAAACAATCATCGCCGTACACTTGTTGTAACATTACAAACGTTTCACTTGCAGATTTTCCTAGTTTGAAACAAAATTTGATGTTAACACGCTGTTCTTTCTGTACACTCAACATTTTCCGACGCACAGACAAAACGTCAGCTACTTAAAACAGACGCCATGGGCAGACTGAGTGCAGGAGGCAGATGAAACTCGAGCAGTAGGCGGAGCGAGAGTCACGTGACAGGCCACGCGACTTTCAGCCTTATAGCATTCATTTTATTGTTTCACCAGTACTAGTCGGTTTTTTTTTTCTAGCCACACCTCGTATGCATAGCTTAAATAATGCATGAGCTTAAATAATGGCTAACAACACGTGGGCAGAGGGTAACGCCCTCCACGGTGACCAACGGTAGTTACATGCTTAAGCAAAATATCGTAAATTTTAAAGTTTGTCTCAGTTGTAATATAAAACTTAATGAATAATAAATAGAACTAATTAGACCTCGAGAAATTTACAATTATTTAAAATTCAGGAAACAGTTGTCCCTTTAATTTTTCACACCATCTGTGGATAGAGCAGAGCCGTCTCTCTTTTGTGGTAGGGGCGCCGTTGCCATGGGCGATAGCATAAGTCAAGCGCCCCCTAGCCTGTATGGTTGGGACGCTGTCGTCATGGGAGCCGCTTCGAGTAAGTCGTCTGCTGTAATACCATCTTTGCGCGGCGTTCGTTGTTATGGTAACGGCGTACCGTAATCATTCTTCCGCCGTGTTGTTGTGAATCTATGTGGTCTTCTGCTGCGGCGTTATCTTTGCACAGCATGCGTTGTCGTGGTGTGTTCTGGCTGCTATCCATTGTTATTTAAGCTCATGCAGAGAGCCAACCATGCATAGTTAACAACCGTGCACAGGCAGTGTGACGACTCCAGCGAGCGAACAAATAGGTATAAAAATCTATTTATCTATGTAACCTTGACTAAGTGCTTGTAGATTACGTACGTTATCACTTATTAATATTATAACTATACAGTGTAAATTGCCCTGAAGATGACCCCATCGCGGGTTGAAACCGGTTGGCGGCAAAATAAATAATGCGATTGTGACTGTCATTTTGAATAATTGATAATAAGTAAATTGCTGTTTATCTCCATACAACTATGTTGTCTAAGAATTTGAACTGTATTTGCTGCCAGCGCAATGAGTAAAAATGTGTGCTGGATCAGGACTCATACGTGTGGTCCCTTACTTACCGAGCAAATGGTTAACCACTGAACCATCCTTTCATAGTGTTTATCGCAAATGGAGGGACTGTCTTGGCATGAATTCTGGCCGACCCACATCCCCACCAAGCGGCCCCTATCCACAGTCGCCATCCATATCCTCCACGTCCGTTAATTTTACATTCCCACTGGAGGTCTAAAGAAATTCCACATCCACACTTAAAATTGTGGATGCATTACCCATTGAGGTAAATCAATTATATCAGCGTGTGGTGTCTGTTCTTTTAGACATGGCACATTCAAGTAACAGTCTTCGTTCCCTTGTAGAAATAAAAGTTGCGTAAATCTTCTGGTTCTTGAGTTATTCTGTTTGCCAGTATTTTGAGCCTGTTCAGCTTTCCTACAACTACAGCTGCCATATCACTCTGTAACCTACCTCTCCTTTCTGTTGTACACAAGCATTACCACAAACGGTAATGTGTAGGAATTCAAATGGAGGGTCATCACTTTGACGACATTACTGATATTCAAACCAATGTGACGCGTGAGTTGAACAACACCCGAAAGAAGGACATTTCTGTCCGCTTCACATGCTTGTATTACAGGTTTGTGTAGTTTAATCAAGTGGGGGAAAACTACATGGAACACCACGTTAACCAGTCTATATTTTTTGTTAACCCAATCAGAAAACTTCGTGGACTGAAGGGGCAGAATGAGCTACAAACAGTGAGATGTCCCCCAGTTACTAAGGCAGCATATCTGTTATAAATTGTTCTTGTAGCTACATAGAGTCACATCAGTAAAACATGGTCTAACAATGCAATACATGAAAAACTCGTTTCTCACGCTGACTGACCAAGACCGCTGTTTCAGCATTCCTCTGAGTTAGTGTGAATATTCAAATGATCGGTAGTGCATATTGCGAAGATTGCTTAGCCCATCATTTGCAAATGATGATTTACCTGCAAACAAAATCTTACTTAGGAATACTGTATCATTTTGCAGTTTCCACTCCCACCACTCAGAAAACTGTAACCAGTATTGAAGACCAGTTCCATTAACCATGGAACGGAGCTGGAGAGGTCGCCACCAGCCACGCATCCTCCAGAGTACCACCGATTACACTGAGGGGAAAAAAGTCGTGAGGTTCCACCTAATACTGTGTCAGGCCTCCTTTTGCCTGCTCAGTGTAGTAACTCTACGTGGCATGGACTCAACGATTCATTGGAAGTCCCCTGCAGAAATATTTTACCATTGCGCCTCTACAGTCGTCCATAACTGTGAAGTGTTGCTGGTGCAGGATTTAGTGCACGAGCTGTCCTCTCGACAATGTCCCATTAATGTTCGATGAGGACAGTGGCGGGCGATCTGGGTTGCCAAATAGTTCTCTCGAATTATCCAGAATGTTCTTGAAACTAATCGCGAAGAATTGTGGCCAAGTATCATGACGCACTGTCATCCACAAACATTCCATTGTTACTGGCCGCTGTGGACTTGCGGTTCTAGGCGCTTCAGTCTGGAACTGCGGGACCGCTACGGTCACAGGTTCGAATCCTGCCTCGGGCATGGATGTGTGTGATGTCCTTAGGTTAGTTAGATTTAAGTAGCTCTGCGTTATAGGGGACTGATGTCATCAGATGTTAAGTCCCATACTGCTCAGAGCCATTTAAACCATTCCATTGATGTATGAGAGCATCAAGTCCATGGAAGGCCACAAATGGTCTCCAAGTACCTAAAATAATCGTTCACAGTCAATGGTCGGTTCAGTTGGACTAGAGGAACCAGCCAGTTTCATGTAAACACAGTCCACACAATTGTGGTGACACCTCCAGCTTGTACAATGTCTCGTTGACAACCTGGATCCATGGCTTCGTGAGGTCAGCACCAGTCTCAGTTTCTACAATACGTCTTACCAACTTAAATCGCGACTCACCTGAACAGGCCACGGTTCTCCAGTCGTCTGTGGTACAACGGATATTCTCATAACCCTAGGAGCTTTTAGCAAAGGCACTTGCGTCGTTCATCTGCTGCCATTGCCCATTAGCGCCATATTTCGCCGCACTGTCCTAATGCATCCATTGGTCCTACATCCCACTTCGATTTCTGCGTTTATTTCACACAGTACTCCTTGTCTGTTAGCACTGACAACTCAACGCAAACGCCACTGTTCTCGGTGTTAAGTGAACGCCGTCAGGCACTCCATTGTCCGCGGTAATAGGTAACGTCTGCGACTTGTTAAGTCTCGGAACGCTCTTGGCTTTATGAATTTTGAAATAGTGAGTTCCCTAACGATTTCCGAAGTAGAAGGTCGCATGCGTGTAGCTCCAAGTATCAGTCCTGGATCAAAGTTTGTTGGTTCCTGTCGTGAGGCTATAATCACGTTACAAATCTTATCATATCAATCAACTGAGTACAAATGAAAACTCCGCCAATGCACTGTCCTTGTATACGAGGGCTGTCCAGACAGTAAGTTACGGTCGGTCGCGAAATGGAAACGACTATGAAAATCCGATAAAGCTTTGCAAGGATGTCTTGGGCAGTGTCTCTAGTATGAGTCTAGGTAGAATTATGTCGCTCTTTTCAATCCTGAACTCTCTGTGAGCGCGTAAAGATGTTATACAAAATAGTGTCTCCCGCCAAGTACTAGGGCCTGGTGAGAATTTTCCCCTGAAGCTATGCAACCAACATTACAAAACTGTCGTGCGGTTTCTTCTTCAAGACAATTCTCAGCCTCATTCTGCAGGGGCAATGAAGATGTTCCGGCATCGTTTCAATTGAAAATGTTTGGTTACCCACAATACAGCCTGTAATTGTCTCCCACTGAGATTCATCTCTGCTCAAACCAATCGCTGGATATGATGACTACATTTTGGCACAGACAACGAGCTTTAGGCCAGCGTAGAGAATTGGCGGAAAGCACTGGCGGCTGCCTTCTATGATGAGGGTATTGGAAAGTTGGTACAACGCTACGACGAATGTCTGAATCAGAACGGCGACTACGTAGAGAAGTAGCTGAAAGGTGTAGCTAACTGTTACAAATGAAACATTTCTGATTTTCACTGTGATTTTCATTTGGTGATGAATCGTAACTTACTTTCTGGACAGCCCTCGTATATTGTGTATATGATAGTACCGCCATTTGTATAAGTGGATATCCCACGACTTTTGTCACTTCAATGTAGTAGTGGTCTGTCTCCACATAGATGGTGCACATAACAAGAACCTTATAATAATGCTTCCCTCAAAAGACATAAAAATATTCCTGTCTATCGGCAAATTGATACGTCAGCTGCCACAGAGGGAGCTCGAACCAGGGACTATTTTCTACAGGCAACAGATGAGTGATCTTAAGACGATCGCTTATAGAAGCGGTCACTCACCTAAACACAGCCCGTTAAGTGCTCATCGTCAAATGAGAGGTCTTGCCCACTCGCTTCGTATAGGGTGCCTAAAGGATGCTGCGTTCTCGGAATGCCAGACGACAGTTCAAGCATATAATATTAGTAGTTTTATTACAAATAAAAATATTGATAATACTTAACTTGTATTTACAGAGGTTTTCGCAAGCGATGAGTGAGCCGCCATATAAATCAGTCCTTAACTATGTGCAAAGCAATCTTCAATTTATACCCTCTCTACATCAGACACCATCAGTTATTATACCTTTCATCTCATCCAGTACTTGCAGTGTCTCGTTTCCTAATCTAATCCCTTTAGCGTCATCTGATTTAAATGGACTGCAAACCACTATCCATTTTTTTTGTTGATTTTCACCATGAAATCTCTTTTCCTGGTACCATCCATTTCTCTGATGGAATTAAATTTTACTGGAGACATACTGAGTATCAACTTCGATAAGAATGGAGGCTGATGTAATGAATTAAAATTCGTGCCCACGGCCGGACTTCAACCTGGATCTCCTGTTTAGTGGTCAGATATGTTGTTCACTACAGCGGCCTGAAGTTATGTCCAGTATAGCTGCGTGGACTAACCTAGACCAGTGATGTCCCTAACGCAAACTTCGATTCCCAACTCAGCCCATCCTGATTTTCCCCTTCTTAAATAGTTAGTATTGCCAAGGATCTACGGTACTGGAATAGCACCCCATCTTTGTACATAATGGTAAAATCCTGCCTGTATCTCAGGCGTAGCTGATCTACCGATCTGATGACATTACATTTTTCCTGAAGATATAGTGAGTCTCAACTTTATCTTAGATAAGTATAGACGCAATTCGAGGGCGGTGCAGTGAATAACGCAGCTGCTTAATAAGTAGGATGCCCGGTTCAAGTCCCAGCATTGGCACAAACTGTAATTCAGTACTTCAGCTTCTATCCTTATTGAAGATAAAGTTGAGGTGAAGTGAGACTCAATATGTCTCTGCAACCACGTGTCTTCAAGTTCAAATGCAACGCAAATCCATCTGGGCTCCTGAAAATTTTTTTTGAAAATGAGAAATGTTGTGGGTTGGCAAGAGAGCCAACCCCGTGTTACTAGAGGAGCCGAGAGGCACGCGTTTTAGCTCACGCAGGCAGGCGTGAGGTCTGGAACAGGTCAAGGAAATTAGACTAGCAAAAAAGGACGTAGCTGTGGAATACTTAACTTTAATCCATAAATGGTGAACATCGCTCTTGACGGTACATGTTTTACAGCATCAATAGTAACTGGTAATGGCGCCTTGCTACGTCGTAGCAAATGACGTAGCTGAAGGCTATGAACTGTCGTCTCGGTAAATGAGAACGTATGTAGACAGTGAACCATCGCTAGCAAAGTCGGCTGTACAACTGGGGCGAATGCTAGAAAATCTCTCTAGACCTGCCGTGTGGCGGCGCTCGGTCTGCAATCACTGATAGTGGCGACACGCGGGTGTGACGTATACTAACGGACCGCGGCCGTTTTAAAGGCTACCTCCTAGCAAGTGTGGTGTCTGGCGGTGGCACCACAAGAAATTCCCATCAGTGCTTAAGGCAGTTCATTCTCTCTGTCTTCGAATTATAGTGAAAGCTAAATGTAGTTGGTTTGAAAGTGAAAGATCTGAATAAAGGTCAGAGGAGTGAAAAATAAGGTCGCTAGAAATCCAAATTACGTGAATAGTGAATATTTGTTATAGAGAACATCAGTACAAACATTATATTCCACATACCCGAAATTCAGTGGGCCAGGTGACTTTATATGATCATATTTATACAGTATAACACCATGGAAAATCACTCTATGTTCACATAATTCCCATGATATTATTTAATGTGTGGAAAAGCAATAACATCATTAAACTTCACGAGCGCAGATCGAAAAAAGGAGAGACATGCTTGTTATGAAGCTCTGCAAAGAGAAATAAATAAATACAACAGAACGGACCACCTATTAATCTTCGGAGATTTAAATGGCAGAACAGAAAATGATCCCGTGCCTCTAACAGTGTAACTTTTGGCGAACAACACATTAATGATAATGAATATTCTGTTATCCATTTTGCCTCAAGTAACGGACTGTAAACTTCCAACTGTTTCTTTAGGAAGGAAGACGTATGTAAATTCACTTGGAGAGAGAGGGGACGGAGATCAATAATAGATTATGTGATCACCAACAATAAAATATGTAGGCAAGTTCAGGATGTTCGTGTACTCGGATCACATTCTAGTAGTAGCAGAAATAGGTATACTCGATAGATGGAAGAAGACATAAAGGGTTGAGACGTGAATGGAAGTAGGTTTTAAGGTCTACCTATTACAAGAAGAGAGCATAAAACTTGTACACCAAAACAAACTGGATCTTTGCCTAAACCAGACAGACACAAGTGATAGTGAAGAAGCCAAATGATGAAATATAATGTATTGAACAGGCGGTAAATGAGTCACTAGGAATGAAGAATTAGAAAAGAAGTAAGAAGGGACTTAAAGTATGGAAAGCAGCTGAGAAAAAGAAAAGAAATAAAGTAAAAACTACTGTCAAGAAAACAAATGAAGAATCGTGGAATATCATTGTGAGCGGAATTGAACATGGCACCCGTGAAAGACAGTCGATAGCTTTCAAGATGATGAAGCGTTTTAATAGAACTGAAAAAAGACTACATATCTAAATTTAGTTCCAGAATATAAATGGACTGAACATTATAAGCAGGTCTGATGTGATGAAAATCAAGCTACAGAGGAGGACTTCCCCTGAAATGGATGGAGCATATGGCATATGACAGCGATTTCATAATGATCCAAGAACGAAACGAGGCCTTGAATAAAACGAAAAAGTCGAACAGCAAGAGGCCCCGACGGTGTAAACGCCGAGTTACTTAAATACGGGGGATCATTTTTAAAACTCAGATTTCTTCATTTACATAATATGTTGGCAACGACGCCAAATCCCAAAACTATGGACAGTAGCAGATATCATTCCAATCTTTAAGAAAGGTAAACGAAAGGAATGCAATAATGATCGTGGTACAACATTAGCGGACACAGCGCATGCGATTTACGCCAAGATAATAAATCAACATCTACAAATTATTGTCAACAATCTGTTATCTGAGGAAGAAACCGGTTTCAGGAAAGCAAGACCATTTACTGATTATGTTATCGCACAAATAGCAGAAAAATTAAGAGAGATCAATAGGGAAACACATGGCATTTATGCACTTAGAGAAAGCCTTCGACCATGTAGACAGGAAAACCTTATGGGACATATTATACAGGAATGGGTATCCTCAGCAAATGATAAACGATATAGAAAGAATATATAAAGGACAAAAGTAAGAATAAAGGCTAATTATGCTATATCAGAAGACATACCCATAAACCAGGCGATTCGACAAGGGCGTAGCTTCACCCAACATGTCTAATATATGCATTGACGATATGATTGCAACATGGAAACAACAAATTGAGCCAGGATTGAGATTACGACAAATAATATTTTTTAATGCGATGCTTTTCGCAAACGACGTTGCAATTGTACAGGGTAACGAGACTTCGCTACAAAGATCCATCTATAGAATGATTCTAAATTGTGAACAAAAATAATATGAAAATATCCATCCTAAAAACAAAAGTGATGGCTTTCAATGGGACAAAACCGCTGAGAATTAATAACATAGAAGCAAACAAAATCATTGACCAAATTAATCACTTTAATTACCATGGAAATACACTCCTGGAAATGGAAAAAAGAACACATTGACACCGGTGTGTCAGACCCACCATACTTGCTCCGGACTCTGCGAGAGGGCTGTACAAGAAATGATCACACGCACGGCACAGCGGACACACCAGGAACCGCGGTGTTGGCCGTCGAATGGCGCTAGCTGCGCAGCATTTGTGCACCGCCGCCGTCAGTGTCAGCCAATTTGCCGTGGCATACCGAGCTCCATCGCAGTCTTTAACACTGGTAGCATGCCGCGACAGCGTGGACGTGAACCGTATGTGCAGTTGACGGACTTTGAGCGAGGGCGTATAGTGGGCATGCGGGAGGCGGGGTGGACGTACCGCCGAATTCCTCAACACGTGGGGCGTGAGGTCTCCACAGTACATCGATGTTGTCGCCAGTGGTCGGCGGAAGGTGCACGTGCCCGTCGACCTGGGACCGGACCGCAGCGACGCACGGATGCACGCCAAGACCGTAGGATCCTACGCAGTGCCGTAGGGGACCGCACCGCCACTTCCCAGCAAATTAGGGACACTGTTGCTCCTGGGGTATCGGCGAGGACCATTCGCAACCGTCTCCATGAAGCTGGGCTACGGTCCCGCACACCGTTAGGCCGTCTTCCGCTCACGCCCCAACATCGTGCAGCCCGCCTCCAGTGGTGTCGCGACAGGCGTGAATGGAGGGACGAATGGAGACGTGTCGTCTTCAGCGATGAGAGTCGCTTCTGCCTTGGTGCCAATGATGGTCGTATGCGTGTTTGGCGCCGTGCAGGTGAGCGCCACAATCAGGACTGCATACGACCGAGGCACACAGGGCCAACACCCGGCATCATGGTGTGGGGAGCGATCTCCTACAGTGGCCGTACACCACTGGTGATCGTCGAGGGGACACTGAATAGTGCACGGTACATCCAAACCGTCATCGAACCCATCGTTCTACCATTCCTAGACCGGCAAGGGAACTTGCTGTTCCAACAGGACAATGCACGTCCGCATGTATCCCGTGCCACCCAACGTGCTCTAGAAGGTGTAAGTCAACTACCCTGGCCAGCAAGATCTCCGGATCTGTCCCCCATTGAGCATGTTTGGGACTGGATGAAGCGTCGTCTCACGCGGTCTGCACGTCCAGCACGAACGCTGGTCCAACTGAGGCGCCAGGTGGAAATGGCATGGCAAGCCGTTCCACAGGACTACATCCAGCATCTCTACGATCGTCTCCATGGGAGAATAGCAGCCTGCATTGCTGCGAAAGGTGGATATACACTGTACTAGTGGCGACATTGTGCATGCTCTGTTGCCTGTGTCTATGTGCCTGTGGTTCTGTCAGTGTGATCATGTGATGTATCTGACCCCAGGAATGTGTCAATAAAGTTTCCCCTTCCTTGGACAATGAATTCACGGTGTTCTTATTTCAATTTCCAGGAGTGTATTATAAGCTACCCGGGTGTACCCGTCATTGCCAACAGACTGCACAAATATAAAATGATACGCGGAACAATCACTAGAACATTGAGAAATAAAGTGAGAAAAGGCAAAAAGGCAAGTAACATGAGGTACTGCCCATGCCAATAACACTACTTGGAAGCGAAACCTGGACAAATACTAAAAACCAAGGAAATAGAATCCAAGCGGATGAAATGGATTTTCTAATAGGAGTCAAGAGCTGTCCAGGATTAGAAAGACTAAGAAACGAAGACTGGAGAGTAGAGCTTAGGATACATGCTCCAAATTAGAAGATCAAGTCTAGTTGACGAATGTGGCTAGGACTTCTACAAGGAATGCGAGTTGCAACATTATTGAAACAAGCCTTAAATTTTAAACCTTTAGATACATGATCCGTTGCAAGACCAAGCTAAATATGCACGGATGCTTAGAATACGGAAAAGGCCTATGGGCCAGAATATAATGAAAGAAGAAGAAGATAATTAATCTGCAAAGGTGACTAAACAGAAACTGGATATTGATTCCTGCATGTTTTAACGAAACTGTGAACTCGAACAAAGAGCTGTTGATACCTTTGTGAAATAAGAGTGCGATTTGTCTCACGAATATAAATCCTCACAAATGACAACATCGTAAATGCAGCGCATGCAAACAGCCATCTCACCATTATCCACAACAATGTCGCTTCGAAGTGCCCAGAGCATTATGACAAGAGAGAGCGTTTAAACTAAACAGATTACTAAGTTCTAGCAGCACCAAGCAGAAGACCAGAGTGTCAATTTTGTTCACCGATAACGCATCGCTCACTAATATATCTACTGGCTCAGTAACATATCTATTAGCTAGCTCACATCATAGTCTAGGCCACTTGCTTAAGATGTGCCTTGCCATTCCCATTCAAAGATAAGCAACTCCAGCACATCCGTAAGTGACAAAGGCTCATTGAGAGAGAAGTGCTTATCGATGTGGATATGAAAATTGACATGAAGAGTTCCAAACAGCAGATGACTTACTTGTAACTAGTCTTGTCACAGGCCTATCTTAATTAAAACACGGATAACATTAGCAACGTCATACTTAACAAATAACAATGATTTACTAAAATAATGTACAAGTACTCTACTTTTGTTTGATTAAGATTAGGCGTGACAATATGGTAAGAGATATGAGCAATGCTCTCAGTGATGACTAACTAATCTAGTCAGTCGAGACAGCTGTCACACTTCAGAGTTCAGCCTCAGCTTATGATAAACACTTCGGCACTCGGCATTAACTGCCCTCTGATTACTCGTTGACAGTTGGTAGGCTAGAGAGCAGCAGCTGATGTTCTGTGATAACTAGCACAATGTGTTGGCCATTGCTCTATCTCTGGCACTGGTTGACAAACTTTGCTAAACTGGCCGTGTTCTAGCTTAACCAAAAGCGCCGGATGGAAGAGGAAGAATGAAAGACCAGAGAAGGCGGTGAGGCGACGTCAGCCAATAGTCCGCTGATAAGGGCCCCGCCGAGACGGGAGCGACCTCTGCAAGAAGTGAATATAAGCGCCGCTCCTGCCAGCCTTGAGGACATCAGTGGACAGTATTAGCACGGCCTAGCAGAGTGTGCTAGGAGAACAGTCATTAGTGATACATATCCACTGCTTGATTGGCAACAGCAAGCAAAACATTTCAGAAAAGACGAATTTGTCAACATCTACTGGAAATTGTCAGGAAGTCTTTTCTGATGTTACTTGTCTGGATTACAGTTTTGTATGAGATTGAAAAGTTGGCGTTAATCAATTCAAACATTAAGATAATAAAAGGTTTGAAATTTGGTGCAATAATGCTGACGATTAGAGACAAGTAGATCTATCAACAAGTCATGAGGTAGTGAATCGAACTGAGGAAGAATAAATTAGGCCGAAACTTTATTTAAAATGAGGTCAGTTGATAGGACGCATTCTGATGAACTGGCATGTTGCCTATGGAAGGAAATAGGAGGTAATAAAAGAATTGGAAAACAGGTGAAATGATTTGTCTTAAAGTAAGGATAAAGGAGATTACAGAAACATTCAGTGCAACTTTGAATGATGCTCCAAATCATATACAGCCAGTGAGGTGCTGGCGGAGAGTTTAATGCTCAATGTTTAAGTTAGAGTTTTAAGGAGTGTTAGGTACAACTATCTTGTGGATTATGTTGTCCGTGCAGTCTGCTATTGTGTGATCTTGAGACGCTACTCCAATGGGACGTTAAGTGGTTATATATTTTACCAACTGAGTTACTACTTTTATGCAAATTGAGACTATAGGAGCTCGGATGCTCACATGTTAGCGATTTAGGTAGACCACTGAGTGAAATTCGGCAACCGATTCGAAGTGCTATCTGATCAAAGGTTCCATTTTTATTCTGTATTTTCGATTGGCCTTTTTCTATTGACAGACTTTAGACAGCAACAATAATAATGTCAACAAAGGGAGAGAATATACTACTTATTTAAGCACACGCCACCATTGTTCTAATTTTTGTAGGCTTCCATAGAACAAAACATATCAGTCCCTAAAACTGTTGAAACTTTGTCACATCAATTGCTACAGCTCAGAGAAACATGTCTCCCCTGCTGTGTCGGGTCATGTAGCCTGATAGCGTATCGATTAAATTGGTTCATGTCTCCTGACTGGTTTGATGTAGCACGCCACGAATTCATTTCACACATGCATACTGAGCCACATCACATCAGCTTCAATGTGAATTACAGACTTCACTAGACTGTAGCCATGACATTCCACAATCTGAGCATTCCTTAACCACAAACCGATGTGGAGAAATACAAAGAAGGCGACGAAAAAAATTAAATTAAATTTTTCAATTTTACCAAGGCATATGGAGAATAGGCATCCTTCAAAAGGAGTGTTGTAGTAATGCATCTAAAAGCGACTGTACCTGAGTTTACGATTAAAAGTGCGCCCCAGCTACTGTCTCAAAGATATCGAATATAAATACAGTATTCGTTAAATTCCTTGACATATTTCCATGAAAAAATTAGTAGCATACTTACTACAAGATGAATTCGAGATGACGGCACATTTTACCGAGAATCAGATCTTCAGTCTTTTTAATCAATACGGAATTAATCCTTACGAATATGGGAGCAACGAACAAATTCTGCTGGAATATCGCCTGTTCGCATTCTGTATGTTTAAGAGACTGTTTTCAGGCGAAACAATAACAGAGGCTGAATAACTGTGAAACAGCCGTGTCTGGAACGCATTGAAATGTAATACTCCTGGAGAATATTGTGATTTATATTTAATAACTGATATGCAGCTAATTGTCGATGTGTTGTAAAACTTTCAGGGCCTTTGCCTTGGGTTTATAAATAAAATCCTGCACACCATATTACTTCATCTGGCTTGGCATGGGATGATCTCCAGATAGTGTTTTTTGGGTCATCAGTCTTCTGACTGTTTGATGCGGCACGCCACGAATTCCTCTCCTGTGCCAATGTGTTCGCCACATAGTAGCACTTGCAACCTACATCCTCGTAAATTTGCTAAACGAACTCCAGTCTACGTCTTCGTCTACAGAATTACCCTCTACAGCTCCCTCTAACACCATGGAAGTCATTCCCTCAAGTCTTACTGGATGTCCAATCACCCTGTACCTTCTCCTTGTCAGTGTTCTGGACATATTCCTCTACTCTCCGATTCTACACAGAACATCCTCATTCCTTACCTTATCAGTCCACCCATTTTTCAACATTCGTCTGTAGCACCACATATCAAATGCTTTGATGATCTTCTGTTCCGGATTTCTCACAGTCCATGTTTCACTACTGTACAATGCTGTTTTCCAAAGATAAATTCGCAGAAATGTCTTCCTCAGATGGCCTATGTTTGATACTAGTAGACTTCTCTTGACCAGGAATGCCTTTTTTGCCATTGCTTGTCTGCTTCTGACGTCCTTGCGCCGCCAGTCATCGGTTATTTTACGACCTAGGTAGCAGAATTTTTTAGCTTCATCTACTTCGTGACCATCAATCCTGATGTTAACTTTCTCGCTGTTCTCATTTCTTCTACTTCTAATTATTTTCGTCTTTCTTTGATTTACTCTCAGTCCACATTCTGTACTCATTAGACTGCTCATTCCACTCAGCAGATTCTGGAGTTCTTCTTCATTTTCACTCAGCATAGCAATGTCATCAGCGAATCGTATCACTTATATCGTTCCACCTTGAATTTTAATCCCACTCCTGAATATTTCATTTACTTCCACCATTGCTACTTCGATCTACAGACTGAACAGTAGAGGCGAAAGACTACATCTCTGTCTTACACCCTTTGTAATCCGTTCACTTCGTTCTTGGTCGGCCTCTCATATTATTCCTTCCTCTCTCTTGTACATATTGTATATTACTCGTCTCTCCCCATAGCTCACCCCTACGTTTCCCAGAATTTCGAATGTCTTACACGATTTTACATTGTTGAACGCATCTTCCAGGTCGACAAATCCTATGAACGTGGCTTTATTTTTCTTTAGTCTTGCTTTCATTATCAACCGCAATGTCAGGATTGTCTCTCTGATGCCTTCATCTTTCCTAAAGCCAAACTGATCGTCATCTAACAGATTCTCAATTTGCTTTTCGATTCTTCTACATGTTACTGTTGTCAGCAATTTGGATTCTTTAGCTGTTAAGCCTCTCGAGCGATAATTCTGACACTTATCAGCTCTTTCACTCTTCGGAGTTGTGTGCATGATGCTTTTCCGAAAGTCTGACGGTATATTGCCAGACTCATACATTCTACAGACCAACGCGAATAGTCGTTTTGTTGCCACTTCCCCCAATGATTTTAGAAATTCTGATGGGAAGTTATCTGTCCCTTCTGCCTTGTTTGATCTTACGTCGTCCAAAGTCTTCGAAATTCTATTTTAATACTAGATCCCTTATCGCTTCTAAATCGAATTCGGTTTCTTCCCATATCACATCAGACAACTATTTCCTGGCACAGAGACCTTCAACGTACTGTTTCCACCTATCTGCTCTCCCCTCTGCATTTAACAATGGAGTTCTGTTGAACTCTTGATGTAACGACCCTTGCTTTTAATTTCACCGAAGGCTGTTTTGACTTTTCTATATTCTGAGTCAGTCCTTCCGACAAACATATGTTTTTCGATTTCTTCACATTTTTCGTGTAGCCTTATAATCTGAGCTTCCCTGCACTTCCTATTTATTTCATTTCTCAGGTACTTGTATTTCTATATTCATGAATTGCTCTGAACATTTTTTTACTTTCTTCTTTCATCGATCAACTGATGTATTTCTTCTGTTACCCATGGTTTCTTCGCAATTACCTCCTTTTTGTCTATGTTTTCTTTCCAACTTTTATGATTACTCTTTCAACAGATGCCCAATCGTCTTCAACTGAACTGCCTACTGAGCTATTGCTTATTGCTGTATCTACAGTCTTAGAGAACTTCAAGTGTATCTCGTCATTCCTTAGTGCATCCGTATCCCACTTCTTTGGGTATTGTTTCTTCCTGATTAATCTTTTAAATTTCAGCCTACTCTTCATCACTACTATATTGTGATCTGAGTCTGTATCTGTTCCTGGGTATGTCTTCCTGACGATGATGTAATCTGACTGAAAACTTCCCGTATCACCCGGCCTTTATATCTCCTCCATTTCGCATTCTTGAACAGAGTATTCGCTATTATTGGCTGAAATGTATTACAGAGCTTAATTACTTTTTCTTCTCTAGCATCCTTGTCCAAGCGTAACCGTTTATTCTACTCCTTCCCCTACAACTGCATTCCAGTCCCCCATGGCTGTTAGATTTTCACCTGCCTTTACGTACTGTAATACCCTTTCAGTATCATCATATATTTTCTCTATCTCTTCATATTCAGCTTGCGACGTAGAATGTATACCTGAACTATCGTTGTCTGTGATGGTTTGCTGTCGATTCTGATAAGAACAAATTCTACCTCTCAACTCTTCACAGTAACGCACTCTCTGCCCTGCCTTCCTAATAACGAATCCTACTCCCATTCTACCATTTTCTGTTGCTGTTGATATTATCTTATACTCATTTGACAAAAAATCCTTGCTTTCCTTATATTTCACTTCACTGACACCTACTATGCCAACGGCCTTGCCGCAGTGGTAACGCCGGTACCCGTCAGGTCACCGAAGTTAAGCACTGTCGGGCTGGGCTAGCACTTGGATGGGTGACCAACCGGTCAACACAGCACTGTTGGGAAGCAGGGTGCACTCAGCCCTGGTGAGGCAAACTGAGGAGCTACTTGATTGAAAAGTAGCGGCTCCTGTCTCATAAACTGACATACGGTCGGGAGAGCGGTGTGCTGTCCACATGCCCTTCCATGTCCGCATCCCGTGACGCCTGTGGGCTGAGGATGACAGCCGGCCGCGGTGGCTGAGAGGTTCTAGGCGCTCCAGTCCGGAACCGCGTGATTGCTACGGTCACAGGTTCGAATCCTGCGTGGGGCATGGATGTATGTGATGTCCTTAGGTTAGTTAGGTTTAAGTAGTTCTAAGTTGTAGGCGACTTATGACCTCAGATGTTAAGTCCCATAGTGCTCAGAGCCAATTGAACCGTTTTAGGATGACACGGCGGCCGGTCGGTACTGTTGGGCCTTCCAATGTCTGTTCTGACGAAGTTTAGTTTAGTTTTAAACACCTTCTATATCTAGACTGAGCTTACGCATTTCCCTTTCCAGATTTTCTACCTTCCCTACCACGTTCAAAGTTCTGACATTCTACGCCCCGCCTCGTAGAACGTTATTTATTTATTTATTTATTTATGCATTTATTTTGCCTGGCAAGATTAGGGCCTTCAGGCCCTCTCTTACACCTAACCAGGCATACTCAGATTCAACAAATTTCAGTTTCTACAGAACATTAAGGGCACATAACATGTTATACAGTATTAATGTTAAAGAAAAAAATAGAGATTATAAAAGTAGTACAATGATAACTATAACAATCAAAAAATAATTATAACAATCAATCAATAATAATAATAATAATAATAATAATAATAATGACTATGTATATGAAAGTAAAAATATTTTTCTTTTATGAATGTCATTCCTTTTGCTTGTTGGGAATTTTCTCGTTACATTCTTGCAGCTTGTGAGTTATTCTCATCAAGCAGAGACATAAGACGATAGAATGGGGTGAAAGAGATATAGAAGAGGTAGATAGGTTAGAGGAAGAGAAATATAATGGTAAAATTCGAAGCTATGATGGAGAGGAGAAAGAAAAAGATGAGAGGGGCACAACAATGGTGGCTATACCGTCCCTAATATGTAAGTCTTGAGTTCCCTCTTGAATGTTAAGTGGTTCTGGATAAGACGCAGATCACAGGGGAGCGCGTTCCATAGTCGTATGGCTGAGATGGAGAATGACACGGAGAAAGATTTTTTGTTATGTAAAGGTACAGCCAAGATGCTAGACGTATCCGATCTGGTATTGCGGTTGTGGAATGATGATAGGTGTTTAATGTGAGAAGATAAGTATTGGGGGCACCAGTGGCTAAGAAAAAATGGTTCAAATGGCTCTGAGCACTATGGGACTCAACATCTTAGGTCATAAGTCCCCTAGAACTTAGAACTACTTAAACCTAACTAACCTAAGGACATCATACACACCCATGCCCGAGGCAGGATTCGAACCTGCGACCGTAGCAGTCCCGCGGTTCCGGACTGCAGCGCCAGAACCGCTAGACCACCGCGGCCGGCGTGGCTAAGAAATCGATGAAGTAAGCACCGTTACTCTTTCGTTGGTTACTCAGTCCTTATCGCATGGTCATCTCCTCTTTTGGCAGCCTCCTCCCGGATATCCGAATGGGGGATTTTCCGGAATCTTTTGCCAATGGAGAGATCATCATGATAGTTTTTCAGTTACAGGCCACATGTCTTGTAAGTACACGTTATGTGCCTTTAATGCAGTGGTTTCCATTGCCTTCTGCATCCCCATGTCGTTTATCATTGCTGATTCTTCCGCCTTTAGGGGCAATTTCCCACGCCAAGGACAAGAGAGCGCCGTGAGCTTCTGTCCGCTCATCCGCCCTATCTGACAAGGCCGTTGGCAGAATTAGGGTTCACTTCATATGCCTGAAGTCTTCGGCCGCCAATGCTGGTTAAACAATTTTTAAGGGGGGGGGGGTGGGTTTCTAAATCGGGACTGGAGACATTTTGATTACGAAATAGAGCCGCCACCCAATGACCACAGCCGCGTGGGTTAGCCGCGCGGTCTAGGGCGTCTTGTCACGGTTCGCGCGGCTTCCCCCGTC
The DNA here is from genome assembly GCF_023864275.1 of Schistocerca cancellata. Lineage (NCBI taxonomy): Eukaryota > Metazoa > Arthropoda > Insecta > Orthoptera > Acrididae > Schistocerca > Schistocerca cancellata. The sequence continues at coordinate 567,420,015 of NC_064632.1, forward strand.
GGCAGTTTGAGTCCTCCCTCGGGCATGGGTGTGTGTGTTGTCCTTAGCGTAAGTTAGTTTAAGTTAGGTCAAGTAGTACGTAAGCTTAGGAACCGATTATCTCAGCAGTTTGGTCCCATAAGACCTTACGATATATTTCCAAATTTCCTGGACCACATTCCATGCGTTGTTGACCTTTTTACTTCATCGGTAAGGAAAATACTGATTCATTAATGCGCTGATGTAAATCTTCTTTCATGTCACTCAGCCGCATTTGTTTCCTTTCTTTATTTATATGACATCTCCAAAAGCAATAATGCTTTCACCCGGTACCCAAATAGTTTTCAAGTTTAGTTTCAGCTCTTTAGAAATTGACATCTATGGATGACTCTTTTAAGGATCACGCAAAGAAGTACTGCAAAAATAATTCGTGCTTTGGGTTGCATGTTGTCAAATTTTCCAATGAATGTAAGGCTGGGTGTGAAAGAAAGTGTTAATAGAACGAGCATTCACGTTTTTGGTCGAGCAAAGACCTTTACCACAAAATCAGGAAATTAAACTTGATGTTTAATGAACAAATAAAGAAATTTCTTAATGCGAGTTATGAGCAGTTGAGAAGGCTGTGACGTAATTTCACTACTTTTAAGCTTTGAAGAGAATGTATGTGATGCTTATAAATTGTGATAGCTATCACCAAAATCTCTTTACCTGAAATTACTTGTTTGGGAATTCAGCCAGCTCCGTTATTGTAGAGACTGTTGCGTGATTTGTGAACGTGAAATGTTGTCCCTTATTTGGCGCCGAATGCACATAGCTCGTTTTGCTTTCGAATGTTTCTTTCTTAGCATATACGTCGCTTTCGCCTTCAATTCCGTTTCACACGTTACTTACTGTAATATCATTTCCAGAATATGAGAACATCCTGCTTTATTTTTCCGTAAATATGATATTTACTTACGGTTTCGTAATATTATGTTGCAATTTTTTTCTAATTGGTCAGAAGTGGGAAATACAGAGAAGTCTTATCGACTTCTTTCTATTATTATATTTGTATGTAACGTAAACCTTGGTAACAATGGAAATATCGATGAGCGAAAAACGACAAGCAGAATAGTATATTCAGTATTCTAAAAGTTGTCATTGAAAATGAAGTGCTGTAGTTAAAAGCGTACTGCGCATAAGGCAGGAGACACATGTGACTAAATCTTCATATACACGTATATGTTTTTACAATTGTGAATAATGACGTACATGCCAATGTAGAATCTAGACAAAATGAGAAGACGAAAATACAGCGAGATTAAATACACAAGCTCCATATGAACTATGTCACACGCAATGTTTGTATATACGAATATGTATAGCTAATGAATTTGCAAAGCACGAGTGACGTTCTCGAAAATGTGCAAAACATCAAAATACAAAAGACCGTGACGATCTAATGCATTTGGGGAAGGGAAAAAGAAATAAAATTATGTTGGGGGATAGGAGAACACATCAATGCAGGGATAATGGTTTATAGTTCTTCTCCAAGTAAAGTTGTCACTATTACCCGTTGGACAGCGGGAAAACCTGAAAAGGGGAATGCGAAGGCTCAGTCTAAAATGGTTCAAATGGCTCTGAGCACTATGGGACTTAACATTTGAGGTCATCAGTCCCCTAGACTTAGAACTACTTAAACCTAACTAACCTAAGGACATCACACACATCCATGCCCGTGGCAGGATTCGAACCTGCGACCGTAGCAGCAGCGCGGTTCCGGACTGAAGTGCCTAGAACCGCTCGGCTACAACGGCCGGCGGCTCAGTCTAGATATGATAGAGGTCAGCGAACTGAGAAGGAGAGAAGATACTGATTTTCTGTCAGACGAATACAGACAGCAGCAGAAAAGATATAACGACAGCAGAATTTGTTATGAGTAGGGCTCTAGGGCAGACAGACAGCTACTATGAACCGTTCAGTGACAGGGCAGGTTAGGTCATTCACTCAGGAAACTTAAATCTCGAGACCAATCTCTACGGAACGGCCAATGAAAGTACAGAGCCCGCACACAGGCTTCCATTGATAAAACAAGTGAAATAATAACAAAACACATTAGTTCACTTAAAGGTCGCAATGGAAAGTAAAGTGTGACGAAGGCAGAAAAAATCTATCGAACTGAGTGCTTGAATATATGGAAAATGTTCAGAACGTTCAGTGAGAGATTTAAATATAAGAATGTATCGTATGAAATATGCCGCACGATATTCTGTTCAGCCGGCCGAAGTGGCCGTGCGGTTGAAGGCGTTGCAGTCTGGAACCGCAAGACCGCTACGGTCGCAGGTTCGAATCCTGCCTCGGGCATGGATGTTTGTGATGTCCTTAGGTTAGTTAGGTTTAACTAGTTCTAAGTTCTAGGGGACTAATGACCTCAGCAGTTGAGTCCCATAGTGCTCAGAGCCATTTGAACCATTTTTTATTCTGTTCAGGTTTCTGTTCTGGATACCCACAGTCAGTTACTTGTGATGAGCACGCATCCAAAATGAAAAACTATTTAGAGCGAATTCACTTCAACATCCTCTGCAGAAAAGAAAATATGGGCTCATTCTGAACTTCGATCCAATGAAGCAGCCCATGAATTGTATTTTAGAAATCTAAAGGTGTTCTATGACAGGAAAAAACAGCCGTGAAGAAATGTAAAAATAATCCATTTACGATTTCAATAACAGTGGTTTACAGTAATTATTTCGCCTTTTCAAATGTAAAGACAAAGTTTATTATAAACGACAGATCTCTGTATTTATTTTCACTGTTCATGGTTTGGCAAAAAGGGATAGTTATTTTTATATGTATCCAGAGAGCGCAGGCTGAAGAGGAACGGATGAGGTTTCACAGTTGCTGCATCCCCCAGGGGCCTCGCCACTCTTTGGCGGCTTCATGCTTGGCTACCACGAGGCCCCAGCCTTCGCACCATTGCTTCCCTTCCGTGCCGAATGTGTACCCCTTTTTCTCCTCCCTTGGGGAACATGTCTAGGGTATTATTGCGAATGTTCAGCATTCTAGCTCTGACGTACGAACAGTCTCACCTTTGTTTATCACTCCCTGTTCCATTCATTGTTTCCCTTCTCCTCTCGTTCCTCCGTTTCGGCGTTTGAGGATCCTCTTTCTCTTCTTCCTCCCTGCGCGCTCCTGAAGGCCAGCCCGCGCGTCTGCCACATAGCAGGTGACTGGGTAACGCGTAATTCCCAGCCCCAAGTCGACAGGTAGGTTTTCCACGTACCCTGTGGTACAGGCCAGGCCCAGGGAGGGGTGATGGCCTGAGATGTAACCTTTCCAAATTGTTGATTGGTCCCCCCGTAAGGTGTTGGGCATGTGTGACCTGAGGTGTGAACAATCACCTAAGGCGGGTGCACCCTCTTGAAGGGGGCCCCCAGTTGGAAGGTGCGCGCCATCGGAGACGCTGGCAAATACGGGGGATATCCTTACGATGAGTCAATCATCTTCCCACTCAGCATCTACAGAACGCACACTTAATAAGACTAATGACATCGTAAGTTCACTGAGGCTTTTTGCAGACCATGCTGTGCTGTATCGAGAGATTGTAACAATGGAAAATTGTACTGAAATGCAGGAGGATCTGCAGCGAATTGACGCATGGTGCAGGGAATGGCAATTGAATCTCAATGTAGACAAGTGTAATGTGCTGCGAATACACAGAAAGATAGATCCTTTATCATTTAGCTACAAAATAGATGGTCAGCAACTGGAAGCAGTTAATACCATAAATTATCTGGGAGTACGCATTAGGAGTGATTTAAAATGGAATGATCATATAACGTTGATCGTCGGTAAAGCAGATGCCAGACTGAGATTCATTGGAAGAATCCTGAGGAAATGCAATCCGAAAACAAAGGAAGTAGGTTACAGTACGCTTGTTCGCCCACTGCTTCAATACTGCTCAGCAGTGTGGGATCCGTACCAGATAGGGTTGATAGAAGATATAGAAAAGATCCAACGGAGAGCAACACGCTTCGTTACAGGATCATTTAGTAATCGCGTAAGCGTTACGGAGATGATAACTCTGCAGGAGAGACGCTTAGTAGCTCGGTACGGGCTTTTGTCAAAGTTTCGAGAACGTACCTTCACCGAAGTGTCAAGCAGTATATTGCTCCCTCCTACGTACGTCTCGCGAAGAGACCATGAGGATAAAATCAGAGAGATTAGAGCCCACACAGAGGCATACCGACAATCCTTCTTTCCACGAACAATACGAGACTGGAATAGAAGGGAGAACCGATGGAGGTACTCAAGGTACCCTCCGCCACACACCGTCAGGTGGCTTGCGGAGTATGGATGTAGATGTAGATGTAGATTCAAAGACACTATCAGCTGTACCACAGTCCCTCGTAGTCTCACATATTTTTGAAGATGGTCAGTTCTTTGCCACGGTAAATTCGTTTATTATTCAGTAACGTGTTGATGCAATTGCTGGCCCTGTGAAATCCTGCTCTCGTTTACGGAATGGGACTTCGCTTTTGGAGACTGCTTCTCATTCTCCAGCACAGCAAATGACTGCCGCCTCGCTTCTCCATGTCTACCTCCTTTGTGTCAAGGCCCGTGTAACTTTAAATTCTTCCCGTGGTGTAATTTACTCCAGGCTACTCGACAGTCTAAACGAGGTCGGAATCCAATCTGATTAGTGTGTCATTGCCACCCATCGTGTAATGAAAAAGGTAGATTCCACTTTAGTGCGCACCTGCACTCTTTTCCTCATCTTTGATAGAGTGCTGCTGCCGTCCAAGATCAAAGTAGGCTATGAAATTGAAATGTCCCCTTTGAAAAATTATATACGACTGTGCTTAAACTGACACACAATATTTTTAGTGCAACGCAATCTGACTTTCAAAAATCCATACAAAGGAATGGCCCTGACTAACATTAACCTGTACCTTTCACAAATCACTTATCTCACCAAAAATCTTCGTTACTCGAACTACTGCAATACAGCGAGAGCCACTACTGCCACCTAAATAAAAGATTCAAACTACTGAAGGGACTAACTACTGATAGGCATAGTTAGCAAATGAAAGACTTTAATAGAGAACAAACAATGTATTTACCTTAATATTCATAATTGACATCCAGTATTACAAATTTCAAAACTCCGCCATCTCTCTCCCCACATCCACAACAGCTGGCGGCTCCCCTCCAACTGCGCAACGCTACGCGCTGTTCACATCCAGCTGCCGCTGCCCAACACTACAATGGCAGACAACAATGCAAACTAGCCACAGACTGCACACAGCACAGCCAGTGATTTTCATACAGAGCGCTACGTAACGTTGCCAATAAGAAAACATAAACAGCCTACTTACATAGCCCCCACGCCCCCCCACAAAAAATTTTACAAATTGTTTTGGGCAGTGACCAACAATGATTTGATAAAATTTTTCATAATTACAATAACAAAGAAATCAAATGCACACACTTATTGATACAATGTTGGTCAAAAGCTAAAATTTTCTCACAGTCCATAAAGATAGTCCTGATCATTCATCATAATAGTAATTACAGTTTTTTTTCACAAAGTCTCATTAGTAAAAGAAATTGCACACAGAAGTAGTGGATTTCCATGCAGTCTTGAAGAAGTAGTGTTGTCCTTCCAACGGAAAGACAGTGCTGCCTCTTGACATGCAAACAGGTAATGGGCTACAGCCGAGCAAACCCACAGCAGAGTCATTCGACGTTTTGAAGAATATTGGTAACTAGGTCATCACAGAGCAGACCCACTGTAGTCCTGGTAGAGATTACGATATTGGTGGGCCACCAAATGTGCAGACCCACTATAGACCTTGTAGAGATAATGGTATTGGTGAGCCATCAAACGTGCAGACCCACTGTAGTCCTTGTAGAGAGATGGCCAGCAGCCATCTGTTGCGACTGTGCAGGTGCACAATCACCATCGAAGAGTCTTGCGGAGAATCTAGCAAGTCCATAAACCACCACTTGTGCACTCACAAAGTTTTTGGAATTGTTCTTAGAACCAGCAATGCTGTTATCCAGTCCCTTGCTGAATTATTAACACACTTGCAAACACTAACAGTCCCTACCTCTCACATATTGTGCATTACTATGACCAATAGAAATGTGTGCAGTGAAATGAATGCTTACAAATTACTTAATTTGAAGAACTGGTGTCAATTACAATATTATAACATGAGAATACAATTACAAAGGTACAAAATACATCATTAAAACATAACAATACAGATAACATTTGTAGTAATACAGGCTCTACAAAACAATAGAAATAAACATATGAAACGTCCCCTTTGAAAAATTATGTACGACTGTGCTTAAACTGACACACAATATTTTTTAGCGCAACGCAATCTGACTTTCAAAAATCCCTACAAAGGAATGGCCCTGACTAACATTAACCTGTTCCTTTCACAAATCACTTACCTCACCAAAAATCTTCGATACTCGAACTACTGCAATACAGCGAGCGCCACTACTGCCAGCTAAATAAAAGATTCAAACTACTGAAGGGACTAACTACTGATAGGCATAGTTAGCAAATTAAAGACTTTAATAGAGAACAAACAATGTATTTACCTTAATATTCATAATTGACATCCAGTCTTACAAATTTCAAAACTCCGCCATCTCTCTCCCCACATCCACCACAGCTGGTGGCTCACCTTCAACTGCGCAACGCTACGCGCTGTTCACGTCCAGCTGCCGCTGCCCAACACTACAATGGCAGACAACAATGCAAACTAGCCACAGGCTGCACACAGCACAGCCATTGATTTTCATACAGAGTGCTACGTAACGTTGCCAATAAGAAAACAAACAGCCTACTTAAAAAATTATCACATTCCGGCCGCACATTCTGACCCCTACCCGACGGTGTCATCATTTCAGCCACACTAAAATGTCGACACCCAGACAGATGTGTAGCTTGTGGTAGGGATGCACACGAGGGTGATGGTCCAACTCCTTCTCCCTGCTGTATCAACTGCAATGGCGGCAATGCCCAAGACGAAGAAAAAGTGCCTCACCGAGTGGCTCACAAGTTACTGGCTTGTCGCAAATCCTGTGTTCTCCTGTCTGACTCCTATAGTTCTGTTCTTGTTACCCCTCGCTCCATGAAAGACATGGCGACGCAGACATGCGACCTCAATTTCAGCTCTGAAGTGGTGAAATCGCCAATTGTCAAGGTATCATCACCATCCCTCCCCCGTCCCGCTGCTCAACAAACCATCAAAGTCTCGACTCATGGAGCGAAGCCCCCAGCTACACAACCAGTAAGCAGGGAAAGACAGTAGGAGTACTGCCGTGAAGTCTTCCTCAACCCCTCCAGCCAAACAGCACCCAAGTCTCCCTCTACCCGGAAAGGGTCGAAGAAGTCCAACCAAGGCAAATGGTTTTCTCCTTCGCCAACTCGAAGATCCTGTTCGACGGAGTCGCCACGTGGTACCTTAGCCCGGCGAACCTCTGTCTCGCCGGTGCGCACCACCAACCGTTTTCCAGCGTTGGACTCCACAGACAGATGCCGCAAGCTAGCTGGTGCTTCTTTCGACCTCATGGAGCAGGATCCCCGTGCTTCTGTGCCCTTTAGTACCGACTCTACACCGGTGTCACTCGGCGGCCACCGAGCTGACACCGCTACATCTCTTCCCTCTCATGACTGACCTCCAAAGGAACGTTCGCGGCCATCAGTCCCACAAAGAGGATTTACAGCTGCTTTTAGAATCGGAGCATCCCCTTGTACTCTGCCTTCAGGAAAAGAAATTGCACCCTCACGACCGCTTTTACTTTCACATTACATACCGACTCGTCAGAACGAAGGTCAGAACCTTCACCCTGATGTTGGCATTCCATCTCATGGGGGCGTCACGCTGCTCATAGTCAACCCATCTCTCTGACTACCCGTCTTCAAGCTGTTGCAGCTCGCCTTTTCATTCCCCGCCTGACATTTTCCCTCTGCACCGTTTATGTGCCTCCGTCATTCAGTGTCAACAGGGCAGCCTTCCTTCAGCTTATTGAGAGCAACCTCCCTCGTTTTTGCTACTTGCTGACTTTAATGCACATCATCCTCTTTACGTTCCTCCCTGGACCTATCAGAGAGGTGCCCTCTTGGCTGACCTTCTTAACAAGAAAGAACGGACCACTCAAGACGATGGGCAAGCTGGGCAGTGCAAAAGGATAGTTCCAAATTGGAATAGGTGTGCGAGGAGTCGGAAATGAAAGTGGGTGCTCCAGTGTTAGGACAGAAGAAGTTGGCACACATGATAGAGGAAGGGGTGGAACTGTTAAAAGAACTGGTGAATGAAATCCAGCTAGCTCGTTTGCTATCCCGAAGAACGCGTCGACATTTTACACGCATTTGTTTATGACGAATGCAGTTTCCCATTGCAGGATGATGGTTAAAAACGCGAAGAGCACGTCTCCGTGCGCGAATTGCATCACGGCATGCCTTATTCCACTGAGGGACTGGCACACGACGTGGTAAAGAGGAAGTACAAGCAATGGAACGTTCTACAACAGTAAGGAAAACGTAGGTGCGATAGTAAATCTGGTCATTACAAATGGTGAAATGTTGTTCTTCGAAGGTCACCAGGGAGGAGTAAAGCTGCCTGTCAGACTTAGTAAGCTGCCATTTGGGCATGCACACGGATGGGGTAGGAGTCAGCAAACAGAGAGCACACGGGAAATAGTCGCTCGAGTAGGTGTCAGAAAGAACGGACCACTCAAGACCATGGGAAAGCTGCGTAGTACAAAATGATAGGTCCATATTGGAATAGGTGTGCGCTATAATGCCACATTCACTATGAGGGATCTAGATCATGCTCTCAGTTCATCTGGATCCTCGGTCCCAGGGCTGGACGCCATCCACATTCAGATGTTGCAGCATCTTTCTCTTGCGGGCAAGCGCTTTCTGCTTAACACGTACAACCGCATCTGGGCAGAGGGCACATTTCCTGGACGCTGGCATGAAGCCGCCGTCATACCCATATCTAAGACTTCTAAGGGCAAAAACTTTCCTTCTAGCTACCGCCCGATCTCTCTTACCAACCGCGTTTGCAATGTGATGGAACGTATGACTCATGCACGGCTTGTATGGTGGCTCGAGTCTCGTAATTTACTGACGAATGCGCAGTGTGGATTTCGAGCACGGCGTTCTGCAGTTGACCCTGTCGCTACTTTGTCCATCCGTGGTATGAATGGTTTTCTCCAGAAATCTCAGACTGTGGCCATCTGTTTCGATTTGGAGACGGCCTACGACACCTGCTGGACAACTGGTATCCTCCGCACTCCTTACATGTGGGGTTTCCATGGTCACCTGTCCTGTTTCCTTTAGGCCTTTTTACGAGATCGAGTTTTCAAGGTGCGTGTGGGTTTTGCATTGTCGGACACCTTTATCCCGGAGAACAGAGTGCCTCAGGGTTCCGTCCTTAGTGTCGTCCTTTTTTCTATCCCCATTAACCCTATCGCGGCCTGTCTCCCACTGGGAATCTCTGGCTCCCTCTTTATTGACGATTTTGCCATCTATTGCAGTTTTGCATGGACCTGTCTCACTGAGCGCAGCCTTCAGCCGTGTCTTGATCGTCTTTACTCCTGGAGTATCGACAATTGCTTTCGCTTTTCCACTGACAAAACTGTCTGTATAAGGAGTGGTTTCTCTCACCATCTTTACATCTTGGGTCTGTTGCCCTTCCGTTCGTTGAAACTACGAAATTCCTGGGGCTCATGCCAAATGGGAAACTATCTTGGTCCTCCCATGTATCTTACCTGGTAGCCCGCTGTACGCGGTTCCACAATGTCCTGCGTGTCCGCAATGGTACTTCCTGGGGTGCCCATGGAACCACCCTTCTCCGTTTGTATCGGTCCCTTGTCCATTCGAAACTCGGTTAAGGGTGCTTCTTTATGCGTTTGCACAGCCATCCCTCTTACGTCGTCTCAACACTATCCAGTAGAAAAAAATCAAAAGCTATGATCGCTTAAATACTATTTACTAGATGACCGGTTTCAACGCACTAAAGGTGCTATCATCGCATCTGAATGTCTCTTAACATGCACACATCATTTGGATATAACGGTACATGAGACAGACCAGCTGATATAAAATCATTGTCGCAAAAAATAAAAATTATAACACAACTGCTCCCATGATCATTCTATTCCATCAGCAGTTATGTTTTAATTTTTATTTCTTCACCACCTTGGCTTCGTGTAGCCGCCCATGTTAACCTTGGCCTTCACTCGCTTCTTAAGGACACTACTCCAGCCTCTGTCTATCGCCTTCAGTTTCGCATGGAAGGTCACGATAGTACCTTTGTAAACACTGATGGCTCTCGGACTGACCATGGGGTTGGATGTGCCTTTGTCGTGGGCACCCGTGTCTTTGGATATCAGCTTCCGATACACTCCTTAGTATTTACAGCCGAGCTCTTTGCCCTGTATCAGGCTACTGAGTACATTCGGTGACACAGCCTTTTCAATTGTGTCCTCTGCTCAGACTAACTCACTGCCCTTCAAAGTCTATGTGCGCTGTACACCGCCCATCCGTTAGTGCAGCGGGTTCAGGAAAACTGTCAACTGCTCACTCTTCGTGGAGCCAGTGTCATGTTTCTGTGGGTTGCTGGTCATGTTGGTCTGCCAGGAAATGAGGCTGCTGACGCTGCTGCCAATTCTGCAGTCCTCGTACCTCAGCCTGTGAGTACCTATATTCCCTCCCATGATCTCTGTGTTTCTGTCTGTAGGAGGTGGTGCCCGTTTGGCCTCGCCAGGATTTTTAAGCCTCTCCCAACGGCTCGGACAACCTCCTCTCGGCCCTTTTGCCGCGACGAGATTATTTTAACTCGGCTGCGTTTTTAGCCATCGCCATTAGCTAAGTGGTGCTAGCCCACCATTTTTTGGACACTGCACTCAAGTTTTAACTGTCCACCACTTCCTGACGGAATGCCCATTTCTTAACCGTTTACGTTCCTGTTGGGTTTGCCGTCAGAGTTATCGGCCGTTTTAGCAAATGACGCGCGGGCTGTCGACCGCGTCTTACTTTTTATCCGCCAAAGCAATTTGGCAAAGGCCATTTAATTTTTAGCTTTGGACCTCCGTTTCCGTATGGTGTCATTTCTAGCCCTTTTTCCACGTGGCTGTTTTTAGCTGTCTCCTATTGTCAATTGGGACTAACGTATAGTCGTTTTTAACTCCTCTCAGTGTTCGAATTCTTTAGTTTTGACTTGGCCGCGTATGACCCGCAGTTATTTTTGCGTCCTAAAACAAAACAAACAAACAACAGTTCCTGCATAATTTTTCAATCAGTTCTCTAAATCCAGAATTGAGGTATATACACCCCTGGAAATTGAAATAAGAACACCGTGAATTCATTGTCCCAGGAAGGGGAAACTTTATTGACACATTCCTGGGGTCAGATACATCACATGATCACACTGACAGAACCACAGGCACATAGACACAGGCAACAGAGCAAGCACAATGTCGGCACTAGTACAGTGTATATCCACCTTTCGCAGCAATGCAGGCTGCTATTCTCCCATGGAGACGATCGTAGAGATGCTGGATGTAGTCCTGTGGAACGGCTTGCCATGCCATTTCCACCTGGCGCCTCAGTTGGACCAGCGTTCGTGCTGGACGTGCAGACCGCGTGAGACGACGCTTCATCCAGGCCCAAACATGCTCAATGGGGGACAGATCCGGAGATCTTGCTGGCCAGGGTAGTTGACTTACACCTTCTAGAGCACGTTGGGTGGCACGGGATACATGCGGACGTGCATTGTCCTGTTGGAACATCAAGTTCCCTTGCCGGTCTAGGAATGGTAGAACGATGGGTTCGATGACAGTATGGATGTACCGTGCACTATTCAGTGTCCCCTCGACGATCACCAGTGGTGTACGGCCAGTGTAGGAGATCGCTCCCCACACAATGATGCCGGGTGTTGGCCCTGTGTGCCTCGGTCGTATGCAGTCCTGATTGTGGCGCTCACCTGCACGGCGCCAAACACGCATACGACCATCATTGGCACCAAGGCAGAAGCGACTCTCATCGCTGAAGACGACACGTCTCCATTCGTACCTCCATTCACGCCTGTCGCGACACCACTGGAGGCGGGCTGCACGATGTTGGGGCGTGAGCGGAAGACGGCCTAACGGTGTACGGGACCGTAGCCCAACTTCATGGAGACGGTTGCGAATGGTCGTCGCCGATACCCCAGGAGCAACAGTGTCCCTAATTTGCTGGGAAGTGGCGGTGCGGTCCCCTACGGCACTGCGTAGGATCCTACGGTCTTGGCGTGCATCTGTTCGTCGCTGCGGTCCGGTCCCAGGTCGACGAGCACGTGCACCTTCCTCCGACCACTGGCGACAACATCGATGTACTGTGGAGACCTCACGCCCCACGTGTTGAGCAATTCGGCGGTACGTCCACCCGGCCTCCCGCATGCCCACTATACGCCCTCGCTCAAAGTCCGTCAACTGCACATACGGTTCACGTCCTCGCTGTTGCGGCATGCTACCAGTGTTAAAGACTGCGATGGAGCTCCGTATGCCACGGCAAACTGGCTGACACTGACGGCGGCGGTGCACAAATGCTGCGCAGCTAGCGCCATTCGACGGCCGACACCGCGGTTCCTGGTGTGTCCGCTGTGCCGTGCGTGTGATCATTGCTTGTACAGCCCTCTCGCAGTGTCCGGAGCAAGTATGGTGGGTCTGACACACCGGTGTCAATGTGTTCTTTTTTCCATTTCCAGGAGTGTATCTTCTGCGACTCCTACGGAAGACAAAACAAGAATGCTACTGTGTTCAGATTACTTCACCATCTAACAGAATGAATGGTTGGACTTTGTGAAGAAGGCATTCCGCGTAAGAGGTCACTCGTACCTCAAATATTGTAAATAAATTCGGTATCATTGACCAAGCTGAGGAATGCCAAATGGTGTCATTTTTCCGGAATTCAGGCTAGCGCCCATCGCTATTTGTTGTTATTGATGTTGAGGGCAGCCACAAATAATCAAAGATGGAAAGGGAATCCGGAAATACAGTACAAAGGAACAGATTTCCTTTCCAATCCAGACCAATAAAAGAAATGGAAGTCACACGATAAAAGAAAGCCCTGGGTCGGTTTACAAGCAGCCACAACATTGCCTGTGAGGAAGCATTGATACTACTTCTTGGACAGGAAAGACAAGTTACCAACATGAGAGAGGGCGAGTTCAACCGCTCGTGTGCTTGATATGAAGGTGCAGTAGATTCTTAATAATAATATTTGTTGAAGGTTCTTCTTCATTTCACAAAGTGAATTTCCGGTTCTTTTAAGTATTAAAACTATATGAATTTAGTCGTTCTGATTATTTTTTAGATTATCTTAGAAAATATACATAGAAACAAAGGAACTAGCAAGACCTGAAAATATTTTCCCATAGTGAAGCGCATGTGTATGTCAGTCGTGTCCTGCATTATTCCCAACCATTGAAAAAGTACAGAAAAATATTTTATAACGTACTGTTATAAGATTACATGAGATAATTTATTGTAATGAAAATTTAATGAAGTGGAAAGTGTTTGAAGTCTGGAAACTACTTCCAATATGTTACGGACTTGTCATAATTGTCCTCTGTCCAGGTTGCAGTCGTGATAAATATGCGTCATATTGTTGTGTACCTTACTCGAATTTATATGTCAGCAGTAATGTTGATCCGGAATATATATTATCACTTTAAACAAAAATAAAGAAATTAACTAGAGAAACTGAAACATTATGAGTCTTAACACTGTAAATTTTGTTTTCTGAAAACAGTAAGAACTGAGATTTGTCAGGTTGTTCCCCTGGACTCCTCATATGGAAAAACCTGACAAAGAGAAGGGACGGGATGGTGGGACATGTGCTACGACGTCAGGGAATGGTCTCCCTGATACTAGAGAGAGCTGTAGACGGGGAAAACTGTAGGGCAAGAGAAAGAGTGGAACACAACCAACAAATAACTGAGGAGATACGATGAAGTGCTACTCTGAGATGAAGATTTTAACGAAAATGAAGGAGTGGTGACTCAAAAAATAAATAAATAAATAAAAACAATACCATCCCATTTTATATTTTTGTTGTTCATTATCAACACTTAGTTTTCGGAACGCTGCATTCCGTCGCTTGCCCACTTCCATTATTTTAGCTTAGCTGTTGCATCTCATATCACTGAAGATATTTCTTACCTAGGCATGCTCCTGCTATACAGTAGTGTGTGGATATTTGTAGGAAAATTAAAATTGTTGGTTGGAATAGTTGCGCCCAGTGTACTTAGAGTAATGTCATATCAAGTATCCTGACAAATGCAGTCAAATGCTATCGCATTTGATGTCAGCAGTATACTATTCAGGGTGACTCACCTAACGTTACCGCTGGACATATATTTCGTAAACCACATGAAATACTGACGAATCGATTCCACAGACCGAACGTGATTAGAGGGGCTAGTGTAATTGTTTAATACAAACAAAAAAATGCACGGATGTATGTTTTTTAACACAAACCTACGTTTTTTTTTACATGGAACCCCGTTAGTTTTGTTAGCACATCTGAACATATAAGCAAATAAGTTATCAGTGCTGTTTGTTGCATTGTAAAATGTTAATTACATCCGGAGATATTGTAACCTAAAGCTGACGCTTGAGTACCACTCCTCCGCTGTTCGATCGTGTGTATCGGAGAGCACCGAATTACGTAGGGATCCAAAGGGAACGGTGATGGACCTTAGGAACAGAAGAGACTGGAACAGCACATTACGTCCACATGCTAACACCTCTTTATTGGTCTTTTTCACTGACGCACATGTACATTACCATGAGGGGTGAGGTACACGTATACACGTGGTTTCCATTTTCAATTACGGAGTGGAATTGAGTGTGTCCCGACATATCAGGCCAATAGATGTTCAATGTGGTGGCCATCATTTGCTGCACACACTTGCAATCTCTGGCGTAATGAATGTCGCACACGCCGCAGTACATCTGGTGTAATGTCGCCTCAGGCTGCCACAATACGTTGTTTCATACCCTCTGGGGTTGTAGGCACATCACGGTACACATTCTCCTTTAACGTACCCCACAGAAAGAAGTCCAGAGGTGTAAGATCAGGAGAACGGGCTGGCCAATTTATGCGTCCTCCACGTCCTATGAAAGCCCCGTCGAACGTGTACCTCACCCCTCATGGTAATGTACATGAGCGTCCGTGAAAAAGACCAATAAAAAGGTGTTAGCATGTGCACGTAATGTGCTGTTCCAGTCTCTTCTGTACCTAAGGTCCATCACCGTTCCCTTTGGATCCCTACGTAATTCGGTGCTCCCCGATACACACGATCGAACAGCGGAGGAGTGGTACCCAAGCGTCAACTTTAGGTTACAATATCTCCGGATATAATTAACATTTTACAATGCAACAAACGACACTGATTACGAATTTGTTTATATGTTCAGATGTGCTAACAAAACTAACGGGGTTTCATTTAATAAAACGTAGGTTTGTGTTAAAAAACATACTTCCGTGCATTTTTTTATGGTTTGTATTTACCAATTACACTAGCCCCTCTCCTCACGTTCGGTCTGTGGAATCGATTCGTCAGTATTTGATGTGGTTTACGAAATATATCCAGGGGTAATGTTAGGTGGCTCACCCTGTATAACAATATATAAACGATACTGGTGTAGAGGGTGTAACTCCGTATACAACCAATCGTCTCTGTGTGGTATTAGTGCCTGCCTACGTACTTACACTGCAGTTAGAAAACAGACACCATTAGTGCAAGTGCGAGTTGCGTACATAAACTATGATTTTAATAATGTCACGCGGAAAACAGTTACAATGACGAAAAAGCAAAAATGGGTGTGTACAAGGAAATGGGACTCTCTATTAGTCAAATCGACAAGATGTTCACCCGTTTAGGTGCAGTCATTGATAATTTCGTTAGATTGGGCTCACGATATGGACAGAGCGGAAATCATAGGCAATGTAGAAATTAATGTGACGCACCGCATCGAAATGGTTACATTTGCGCGAAGCAAGGGCCACAAACGGTTATTCATATTACCTTGTGGCTGGTTTACTGTTGCCAATAACTGCCAGACGTGTACGACTAATTTTGTCACATGTCAAGCACCTTGCTTTCAAGAGACGACTGGAGAAATCTGCTCTATTACCCAAACATAATAACGCTCATTGAAGTTTGCTGATCTTGAGAATATGAATCATGTGATCTTCAGTGATGAAAGGAAGTTTAATTTAGATGGCCCAGATGGACTTCAGTACAATTGGCATGATCTGAGAATTATGCAGCGGGTAAGGACGAGCAGAAAATTTGGTGGTGGAAGTGTTATGATGTGGGCAGCCTTCTGCGCTAAAGCTAAATCGAGCATTGCTTGCCTCAACTCTAGAATGAACTCTAACATGTTCACTGAGGTATTAGAGACCGAATTGATTAGAATTTATGAAGACTGAGGGGGCGAAAGTCTAATGTTTCAACAAGATACTGCGTCTGTGCATGTTTCTGCTACAACCACAAAGTTGTCTGAAGATAAAGGTACCGATATTTTGTCCTGGTCTGCAGGTAGACCGGATTCGAACCCCATGGATGAAGCTTCGAGAAAATTTGCAATGCCTGTTTATCACAGTGGAAGACACTTTGAGGCAGTATGTAAAGCTGGAAAGAGTTTTACGAGGAGAGTGGGTAATCCATTCCGAAGAGAATTTTCGAGGTAATTCGGAAGAACGGAGGTAGGATAAAGTGCCAACAACGCAGTAACACAACAGGAAACTGAGCGACTGTGTACCAATTTCCATCCAGGCAATCCAGCCACCGCCCCCCCCATTTTTTTTTTTTTTTACTCGTGGTATAAGAGAAACTGTGTAATTCAGTCATGACTGATTATGTCTTACAAGTACCTAATACTTACATAACAGATTCGATACTCATTTGCTTCAAAAATTGTACTTTTACTTATGTTGGAACCTGCCTTTATAGAAATTTCCGCTTCTGTAACTTCCCTCTACCACTCCTTGACAATTTTCGCTGACGACTCATGTGCAAAGTGCGCTACCATTCCAGTTCTTTGCTTCATTATGCTGTTAAGTACACGTCAACGGCTTTGCTGCAGTTGTAACACCGGTACCCGCCGCATCACCGAAGTTAAGCGCTGTCGGCCTTGGTGAAGAGTTGGACGGATACCATCCAGTCTGCCGACGCACTTGTGAGGCAAATTGAGGAGCTACTTGACTGAGAAGCAGCGGCTCCAGTCACGAAAACTGAAACCAGCTGGGAGAGCGTTGTGCTGACCACACGCTCCTCTGTATTCGCATTCAGAGACGCCCGCAGCTCCCTCCAGCGAGCCATTCTACCGCCATTGGTTGATGTGCTACATGGCGTGGCACAGATAGGTGTTTCCACAGCTGGCTGTATGATGGGAGCTGACCACCTGTCATTAAAAAATGGATCAGAGTGGGTATAATAGATCTGAACGGAGCCAGTAACGGCATTATGTTGTCACTGAGCAGTCTCTGGACCTCTCGTTGGTCGAGTGTATGCCTAAGCCACCTCGAACAGCATTACCAGATAGAAAAAGCCACTAATAAGCTTATAAGCTATCAGCTAACCCTTATGGGTCTGGGGCTTCAAATGGGGCCAGCTAGGGTTAGACGACTCAGCTGCCACCATCGCGTGAAATACCTGCCAGGTTCCAAGGATCATAAGTCGGGTCAACTGCGCGTTTTGGGCAGCCGCCACGGATAAAGGCAGTACTCGCCACCTGCTGGCCTTGTCGCGTCGCTATGCAGACATGCTGTTGAGTCAGCAAGGGTGCTGTCGCCGCCAGCTACCGTTGTGCTGCTTCAGCATTCCACACGCGACGACACCTGCTGCCTACTTATCATGGCCAGCACGTGAGAAACTACCTTATGGAGGAAATAAATACAAAGGTCTTTCAAAAAATAATGAATTTTTTCATTGGCCAATTTCGGTTGGAAAACATGCTTACGTTCTTTTATTTTATTTTTCAAACATCGTTCAATATTCCTGCTTCAGCCTCTAGTTTCATCAAGTTCCGACTGGAGGCTCTATGCATAGTGGAATTAGCAATGGAGATGCATTCTAAGCTCTCAATGACTTTTCTTTGCAGGCAAAGGAGGAGCTCACAAAACCTCACTGGACTGTTCTCGCTCAACCACCCTACAGAACGGATCTTGCAGCTTCCAAATTCCGTCGATTTGGCTCAATGAAGAATGCGCTCCACAGGAAGCATTACATGACTTAGTGGGAGGCTACTGATCCAGAAAGAGCTTTGCTCCGATGTCGACCAGTAGAGTGGCTATGCGAGCATACAAGTTCTTCCATTAAGGTGACGTAAGGCCATCCCAGTGAATGGATATTATCCTAAAAAAAAACAGGATTTTGCAGGCAGAAAAGTGGAGAACAGTGTGGATTTCTGGAATCCTGAATAAAACTAACTTGCTTTCAAGGAAAAAAAGGTGTTCCACTACTTATTGAAGACCCGTCGTAATAAGAAAGTTTCTACTGACTAAGCAATATTGACCCCACACGTGCTGCGATACTGGAGACTCCATACCACAGTTTCCATGCATGGAACTATACACTCGGACCTGGTCAGCTTGTAACATCAAATAGCGAAATTCGTCGACCTCTTCAAGAGTTTCTGGTCCATGTTTAATCTTTAGCCTCCCAGCAAGTCCTCCCACTTCTCGTGCATACTGTTACTTTAGTACTATTTTTGCCTGTATGCATATTGATGCTAACATATGATCCATTTGATGCCTGCCGGCCGGAGTGGCCGAGCGGTTCTACGCGCTACAGTCTGGAACCGCGCGACCGCTATGGTCTACATGCCCCGGGCATGGATGTGTGTGATGTTCTTAGGTTAGTTAGGTTTAAGTAGTTCTAAGTTCTAGGGGACTGATGACCTAAGATGTTAAGTCCCGTAGTGCTCAGAGCCGTTTGAACTATTTGATGACTTATCGTTTGTAGTTATTTTCAGCTACTATTGCTGCTCTTCACCAAACTATGTCATGCTGAAGACTTTACTTGACGAACTCTCAAAGTGAGGTATCACTTACTTTCCTCATTGCCCCTTCAGTAAACAGATAATATATCGGTGGTGATCAAGGGCATTCCTGTCTTCCAACTTTCATGATTTTGGCTTCTATAGCAGCCCAAAATTCCTGAGTACTCACATTTATGTGATGTACACCTCTATAATTAAAACCACATTTCATAAGAGAAAAATAATGGCATTTCATTCTGTATTACCAAACGGCTCCTCCAAATCACTGAATGTCATGAGACACGTTACTTCGTTTTTCTAAATGTGGCCTGTATTACCAACTACAAAATTAAAATTGCGTCAAGTGTGTCTCTGCTCCTCCTATAACCAGACTGCTGCTCTCTCCCTCAGTTCTACCTTCCATTCTTCAGTTCGTAACACAACACTGTGCCCAATAAATTTTTCGCATAGTTAGTTCTGTAACCAAAATGTAACTGTGATGAAATTTCTGTATGAAGCATTCAGTAGAGGGACAAGGTTCGTGCCACCCGACTCTCCATTGTTGAGAAATCTATTCAAAATGGCGGCGATAACGTCATCCAAGATGGTGGCATGTAGACTGGACAACACCGCATGATGTCTTCCAAGATGGCGGATTTTGACATGAGAATAGGCCAATTGTGCTACGTCCACTAACCTAACCTCAAGAAAAAATGGCGGGAAGAATCAATTTTGGCGGTAAAATAGGCCAATCGTGCTATGTCCACTAACCTAAGCCTCCAGAAGAAAAACTGGCGGCAAATTTGAATTCCAACATGATAATGCATGCAAAGACCGTACTTGTCCTTATTGTTATTATTGATTAACATTTATTAACTTTCATTATCATTCATTGTCATTTATTATCATTCATTGTCATTTATTATTATTTATTACCATTATTGAACTGCCTCCACAAGAAAATTCCCTCCAAATTCAAATTCCAACACGATAATGGCTGCAAAACCTAACTTTTGTTTATTATTATTCATTATCACTTATTAACATTCATTATCATTCATTGTCATTTATTATCATTCATTATCATTTACTATCATTCATTATCATTTATTATTATAGGCCTACCTCCACTAGAAAATTGCGCCAAATTCATATTCCAACATGATACTCTCTCGAAAACTGTACTTCCATGTAGTATATTCAAGGGACAGCAGGGGGCTATAACGCTACCTTAGGGAACGCCAGATATCGTTTCTGTTTTATTCGATGCCCTTCCATCACTTATTACGAACTAACGTCTCTGACAGGAAATAATTAGTCCAGTCGCATAACTGATACGATATTCAGTAAGTATGCAGTTTGATTACAAGCCACTTGTGAGGTACCGTGTCAAAAGCTTCCCAGAAATCTAAAAATATGGATCAACTTGAAATCCCTTGTCGATGGCGCTCAACGTGTCGTGCGAATAAAGAGCTAGTTGTGTTTCACAAGAACGATGAGTTCTAAATCCGTGTTGACTGTGTGTCAATAGAACGCTCTCTTCGAAGTAACTGATAATGTTTGAGCACAATATATGTCGGTGTGGTACATATACTCCATTCCTAAATAAGGTAAATTCGTTCCTCCATCTGTGGACCCAGTGCAGGGTGAGTCCGTTTGCCAGAAACGTGTTGGAAGAGGTTGAGTGCTGGTGGCTTAGTTTGCAACAATTTTCTTAGGTTGGTGGCGGAAGCGCAAGTGAGCTGTGTTTATTGGCAGATGTCAACCTTGGCGCTGGTTCCTAGGAGGAGGAAGTGGCGGTCTGGTCCTCGAAAAGTAGGTGAAATTAGGGAGTTGAACACGTTTGCATACATATATAAAATTGTAAATTCAATTATTTCATATAGCGGGGTGGGGAGAGTGAATTAGCGAGCGTCCTCGCCACGAGCAAACGCGCTGTTATACGGTTATGGTGGATTCCACTGTTGGTCAAACTCTGGGGCCAAACATATCCTTTGTCCGGCACGCGGTCGACAGGTTCCATTGTGTCTGGCGTTAAGTGCTCGCAGAAAGATGTTTACGTAGTCAGACTCTGAAACAAGTGCGGCTTACCATTTGTGGCGGGATCCTCAGGCGCCACTCGCCGCCACCCACCTGGCGCGCTGGTCACTTGACGTCAGCCGGCCAGGGAGCTGCCGATGGAGCGGGCTCAGCCGGCCTTGCGTCCGTCAGCTGCGCTCTGGAGTTTCGCTGTGTGAGCATGGAGAAATCAGCTGGAACACACCTGCATGACCGTAATGTCTGAAAGAAAGACTCATTTCCAGGTATTTACAGGAGGCTATGTCCGTCGCGTGTATGGAGGGTGTGTGACGTAAGCGGGGCGGCGGCGCAGCGATTCTACAGTTATTAAGCATGCGCGAGAGCGAGTCAATTAGCGGACGTTCTAGTGCGGTCCAAACGTGCTGTTATTTAGTCATGGCGGATTCCACTGTCGAGCAAAATTTGTCGCCAAAAGTGTATCACTGCATTCTCGCTCGCACAGGGACACGTGGTGGACGGTGAGCGCTCGGCATCGACAGGTTTGAACATGGCGCCAAAAGTGTGGCAGCGAACGGTCGACCGTTGTGTGATTCAGCTCCGAAGCAAACAATTTTGGCGGGAAACGTGCGGAGGCGACGAATGCACTTGGTGAGCGGACTCGACAAGTTCCAGTGTTTCCAGCGAAAACATGTTTACGACGTGGGAGCGATTGCTGGGCTCGCCCTCAGCGCTACTGGCCGGCCGCCTCACTTGACAGGTGTAGGCAGTGTCTCCGCGTGCTGGCCATTGGGTGGCGAGGATTTCAACGAATTCAGTTGGAGCGCGGACGTCGTGGTGACAGCACTGCGATATCAAAGATGTGTGTGCTGACTGTGTTGGAGAACAAGTGATGACCGTGCTGCTTGAAATAAAGACTTCAGTCCCTTCCTCCCTGCAAAATCGAAGGACGTGAATTACGTTACTATAAGAGCAGTTTACTATTTGACGCGATTATGATAGGCTACCAGTGAAAAAAAGATAAGTGAGGGAGAAAGCTCGTATGTGTGATCAATTATGGTGTAGGGGTTTTAACTTGTGATAGATTTTTGTTATGGATGTAAGGAAAACGGCTTTCTCACCGAGCAAATCGGACATCTTGAATAAATAAAAAATGATAAAAATACATAGAAGTACAGTTTTCGAGAGAGTATCGTGTTGGAATATGAATTTGGCGCAATTTTCTAGTGGAGGTAGGCCTATAATAATAAATGATAATGAATGATAATAAATGAAAATGGATTATAGTAAATGACAATGAATCATAATGAGTGTTAATAAGTGATAATGAATAACAGTAAACAAAAGTTAGATTTTGCAGCCATTATCGTGTTGGAATTTGAATCTGGAGGGAATTTTCTAGTGTAGGCAGTCCAATAATAATAATAATAATAATAAATAATAATAATAAATAATAATAAATGATAATGAATGTTAATAAATGACAATGAATGATAATTAATGTTAATAAATGATAATCAATAATAATAATAAGGACAAGTACGTTCTTTGCATGCATTATCATGTTAGAATTCAAACTTCCCGTCATTTTTTCTTCTGGAAGCTTAGGTTAGTGGACGTAGCACAATTCGCCTATTTTCCCGCCATAATTCAAACGTCCCGCCATTTTTTCTTGAGGTTAGGTTAGTGGACGTAGCACAATTGGCCTACTCTCCCGCCAAAATCCGCCATCTTGGATGACATCATGCGATGTTGCCAAGTCTACATGCCGCCATCTTGGATGACGTCATCGCCCCATTTTGAATAAATTTGGCAACAATGGAGAGTGGGGTGGCACGAACCATGTCCCTCTACTGCTGTCATTATTTTATTAATGTTGTCATTATTAAATATCAAAGAATTAATTCAGATGTACCAATTATAAATTAATATTGTAATTGTGATGTAGTAAAAACGCTGGCCTAGTGTGGGAGGGATGCTGTTATATAGAGCCAAACGTTATGTTTGAAGTAAAAGTGTTGTCGCTGGGAGCGAAAGCGCGCTGTCGGACAGAAGTAGTGTGCGCAGAGAGTTGTTAGTGACCAGAGGTCAATCACAGACGTGGAGTGCGAGAATGTAAGGAATAAAATGCAAGAATTTTAATATGTGTTCAGGCATATTGTGTGGTTGTAAGTAGGCCTAGTACATTATCAAGAGGAATTAGTATTTCATAAGAATACCTTTGGCCAAGAGATGTTGTATGGAGCGACAGTAAGGAAGTGCCTGTTGTCGTACACTTTTGACGAATAACGCCTTACATCGCACCAGCAGCCACTGGTCGAAGTAAGATCCGACTACTTTGATCTTAACTTTGTAAACGACTAGCCAGCGTTTTAGTTTTTCTAAACTGAATAACAGAGTGTAAATTAGCTTCACCTCAATCATTTACCGAATAGGGTCCTATCCTATGACCATAACTGACTCCGGGAATAATGGCAGAGAAAAAGTAGTAAAATATTGAAAGTGATGAGCTTATTAAATTTCGGTAATTAACATTAAGAAATAAAATTTACCAAACTGAGAACTACCCACATCCATCATTTAACAGAAATGACTTTTGTTGCTTAGTAGAACAACTACTTGAAGAACAACGACTAACAGAAAATGAGGTGAAGCAAAATTTAAATGAATGTTGACATGGCATTACTTCAGACCAGTACATTTCATGTGTTTTGTGTGCATGAGAAACTTTATTCACATTGGCCAATTACGTAACAAAATGGTTCAAATGGCTCTAAGCACTATGCGACTTAATTTCTGAGGTCATCAGTCGCCTAGAACGTAGAACTAATTAAATCTAACCAACCTAAGGACATCACACACATCCATGCCCGAGGCTGGATTCGAACCTGCGACCGTAGTGGTGGCGCGGTTCCAGACTGAAGCGCCTCGAACAGCTCGGCTACTCCGGCTCGCAGTTATGTAACACTGTCGTATAAAATTACTAATTCTTCTCGTAAAAAAGCATTGCAACTTTTCAGAAATAGCTTCTTATAATGGGAAACAATCATTTACGAACATCTGCATTTCTAAAATCAGTAACAACATTAAAGTGAACAACGCAAAAATATTCTACTTTTACGTGCATGTGTTCAGGACAAATTATTTTGCTTGTTTCGTGATTAAGTTACGGTATTAATCTGCGTTCGGGTCAGTGCCTTTGGTTCCGTTCTGGCATGATTAACACTCAATGATTAGTTCGTAATTAAAATTTATAAACAATAGTCATTCAGTAATTTTGCTCACTCACTGAGCTGGCAACTGTTCTTAAGTAATTTACAGACTGAAATTATAACAGATTCAGTTTATTCATTCCAGATTTCAATAACTATTTCTTAATTTTAGTTTTTCTCTCAAAATTTCTTTCGCTCGTTATTACGCGCAAACATAAACGCGATAACAATTCGGTTAAAGCCGCATCTGCTCTAATCCGATTTTTCATTATTCTTCGGAACAGATGATTTTCGCAAACAACAGGGAAAATTAGGTGCACGTGTCATTTAAAAATTCTAATTCACCGCAAGTGTAGGTCCGTTAAAAGTTCTCTCTACAATCCTTTCATAAAATTCGAATACGCCTGTGAGAAATTCTGATGCATTTGATACGAAACATATTGGGCGCTAATATTCCCACCCACTGCGTGACCGGATATAACTGAATGTTTCCGTACAACCTTTCTACAATTTACCATTCTTAGAAAGCGTGGAATCAACTACAAGTACGTAACTGTGATTCACTCTCTTTAAGAGAACCAAAGTGCAGTCTGACATTAAAATTCATCAATTGAAAACATGAGCGCTAAAACTGGCTAACCTTCAAATGGAAAAACTTACAGATACGGGAACTATCAAAATTGACATTGGTCTCATATCGAGGATAACATACAAGAAGTGAGCGTGGGTTACAGTGGTCCTGATCAGATGGGGTGTCATGTATCTTGCCTCAGAGAT
Source organism: Schistocerca cancellata (assembly GCF_023864275.1). Taxonomy (NCBI): domain Eukaryota; kingdom Metazoa; phylum Arthropoda; class Insecta; order Orthoptera; family Acrididae; genus Schistocerca; species Schistocerca cancellata. The sequence goes on from NC_064632.1 coordinate 567,445,043, forward strand.
TGCTTTTAAATTCAAGAATGAAGATCTACTTCAGTTACAATAATTTACTGAGCACAGCTTGTTCATGTTTATATTATATGGTGCCAAAAATAAGTCTGACAACTAGCAATGCACACATAGGTCGATACATGCATCATTGTTCCCTTTTCATACCGAGAAACTGAAATGGATTATTTCGTTAATTTTACGAGCCATCGATGGTATTTTCATTTAATCGATATAATGACCATGTCAGAAACAGATTACTAGAAAGCCAGTTCTTATTTATCCCGTTTAGAGATTGCTAGAGAATAAAAGTGTTTCTAAATCTGTTTCAAAGATTTTCCGCCTGAATGCGGTAAAGAGGTTGCTGGACCGAGAGCTGAAACAGATTCCTCCTTAGGGTGAATCCAAATGATCTGGATTTAATTGTAATTTCATTATGATGTAACTATCACTTCCCTTTAAAGCATCAACTAATTCTCGTAAATGTGCCGTCAGTATGTGAAATCCTGCAGAGTGTGTTCGAGGTTGATTCAGAAATACAGAATAACGTTTATGTAGCTCTATTGTCACAGGACTCCTTATTACGAAATGTCTTGTAATGTCCCCACAGAAAATACCCTGTACCACGCACCAATTAATAATTTTCAATCAAACCATCCACATTCATTCACTTTGGAAAAGTTGTCTGATCTTATTTTCTCGTAATATATGGGGCGACAGCTCAACGACGCCAAAGTATTTTCTAGTGCGTTTATTCTTTGAAATAACAGATATGCATATATGCATTTTCCATGGTTGTTAGAGTGGTAACGAGGACAGCTTCTGGAGTATCTGTTGAGGGATTGACGTGTTTCTGAGAGATACATATTCTGCTTTTCTTCTCGCTAAAGCGAGCCAATTAACATTTGTGCCGCTAGCGGTTTGTTTGAGGAGAAAGAGAATGTAAAAGGAAAATAATTAAGGCGTGGAATCACCGGAGATCTGGATATGTAATGGAGACGGATTTAATACACAATTTCCTCCGTAAATAAGGTTTGTGACTTTTTTGTTCTGGAGTGAATGAACGAATGAGTTCTTTTCTGCATCATTTTATGATCACGTTGGCCCTGTAATTAGTGGGGAAGTTTCAGCTGTGTCGAAGAGAGCCTGCAATCACTGAGTCTGTATTAAATCGTCCGAAAAGGCTTCGTACACATCTGGAATTCGCAATCTTTCGTAAAAGGAACAAATTTTCCAAACGATTGATTCTCCCGACTGACTGCAGTGTTTAACAGTAATAATAAATGTAAAGATCTCTTACAGCAAGCCAGCCGCTGATTACCAAGACGAAGGACTCCACCAAAGATCCTATTTGGCTGATTTCACGTAATGGAATATTATATTAAAAACTGTACATAGATAAAGGAGAGAAAGAGAGAGAGAGAGAGAGCGAGTGAAAATAGAGATAATACTAATAATCCTTCATTAGTTTAATTTTTCGCCTGTCTTATCACGGATCAGCGAAGAACGGGGAGGGCCTTACTTTACTGTATAGATTTATGTGTGAAGGGGAAGGGATCTTAAAGGCAACAGATACACGTCTATACAGACAAGACATTACACAGAGATAGCGCCTAGCTGCATTCATCATCTATTTTTAGATAAAGAGACAGAGTTTCAGGGAGAGCATAAGGGAACAATTGACAGGAATGGGGGAAAGAAATACAGTACAAGAAGAATGGGTAGCTTTAAGGGATGAAGTAGTGAAGGCAGCAGAGGATCAAGTAGGTAAAAAGACGAGGGCTAGTAGAAATCCTTGGGTAACAGAAGAAATATTGAATTTAATTGATGAAAGGAGAAAATATAAAAATGCAGTAAATGGAGCAGGCAAAAAGGAATACAAACGTCTCAAAAATGAGATCTACAGGAAGTGCAAAATGGCTAAGCAGGGATGGCTAGAGGTCAAATGTAAGGATGTAGAGGCTTATCTCACTAGGGGTAAGATAGATACTGCCTACAGGAAAATTAGAGAGACCTTTGGAGAAAAGAGAACCACTTGCATGAACATCAAGAGCTCAGATGGAAACCCAGTTCTAAACAAAGAAGGAAAAGCAGAAAGGTGGAAGGAGTATATAGAGGGTCTATACAAGGGCGGTGTACTTAAGGACAATATTATGGAAATGGAAGAGGATGTAGAAGAAGATGAAATGGGAGATACGATACTGCGTGAAGAGTTTGACAGAGCACTGAAAGACCTGAGTCGAAACAAGGCCCCCGGAGTAGACAACATTCCATTGGAACTACTGACGGTCTTGGGAGAGCTAGTTCTGACAAAACTCTACCATCTGGTGAGCAAGATGTATGAAACAGGCGAAATACCTTCAGACTTCAAGAAGAATATAATAATTCCAATCCCAAAGAAAGCAGGTGTTGACAGATGTGAGAATTACCGAACAATCAGTTTAATAAGCCACAGCTGCAAAATACTAACACGAATTCTTTACAGACGAATGGAAAAACTAGTAGAAGCCGACCTCGGGGAATCACCACGTCTTGTGAACGCTGCTTCATGGGTAAGTAATTCCTTGGATGTGAATAATTGTTCTACATCACACTTCTACAACAGCCTTTGACAGAACCGCCGTCTGCCATGGTGATCCTGTGGCCTTAAGGTCTGACCGCGCTGTAGATGACATCGGTACACTGGTCCCAGTGTTTTCTCCCACTAAACGCAGCACACGCTGCTCCATGTCAGGTGTGCTGACCGTACGGGGCCTTCCACTGTCAGTCTGCCGAGGTGCGAGGGTCCCTCACACGATGGAAAAGTCTGCCGAACAGCTAACCGGTGAGCGTTCTGTGCCGTTGATATTTTTTAGTGTAGAAGGCACGGGTTAGCAGTCTACGCCCATTTGCTAAACCACAGGATCATATCCGCTATTTCACTTGTCGAGTAGCACCGAGCGAGGTAGCGCAGTGGTTAGCACACTGGACTCGCATTCGGGAGGACGACGGTTCAATCCCGTCTCCAGCCATCCTGATTTAGGTTTTCCGTGATTTCCCTAAATCGCTTCAGGCAAATGCCGGGATGGTTCCTTAGAAAGGGCACGGCCGATTTCCTTTCCCCGTCCTTCCCTCACCCGAGCTTGCGCTCCGTCTCTAATGACCTCGTTGTCGACGGGACGTTAAGCACTAATCTCCTCCTCCCTCCTCCTCCATATGTCGAGTAATAGCCTTCCGCTGCTAACAAGTGGTGAAAGAGAGAAAATGTAAACGTACTACACCGTTTGTACGTACGCGTAGATCAATAACAGTAAACACCTAAGTGAAACACCATGGTACGTACCCAGGGTTGACAGTACTGTACAATAAGGGTACTCGTATGGTGAAAGCTGCGGCGCTGGCTGAGATGACAGCAGAGATACTAACTGAGACGTAGTGTGTATGGCAATGGCGCGATTAAAGCAGTGCTGAGGAAACACAATTACTATGAAGTTAGTGCTGACGGCGGACGATCATTCTCAGCTTTACGCTGTTTAATATATCGTCCTCGGACACTCATGGGTTCTAAACTCACATAAAAGTCGTGAAAGTGTTCATGTTAGTAATCGAAGAAGGAAACAAGAAGGTGAATACCACACACTGTTACCGAAATCGAAACCTTAACCATGAACCATGGATCTTGCCGTTCGTGGGGAGGCTTGCGTGCCTCAGCGATACAGATAGCCGTACCGTAGGTGCAACCACAGTGGAGGGGTATCTGTTGAGAGGCCAGACAAACGTGTGGTTCCTGAAGAGGGGCAGCAGCCTTTTCAGTAGTTGCAGCGGCAACAGTCTGGATGATTGACTGATCTGGCCTTGTAACACTAACCAAAACGGCCTTGCTGGGCTAGTACTGCGAACGGCTGAAAGCAAGGGGAAACTACAGCCGTAATTTTTACCGAGGGCATGCAGCTTTATTGTATGGTTTAATGATGATGGCGTCCTCTTGGGTAAAATATTCCAGAGGTAAAAGAGTCCCCCATTCGGATCTCTGGGCGGGGACTACTCAAGAGGACGTCGTTATCAGGAGGAAGAAAACTGGCGTTCTACGGATCGGAGCATGGAATGTCAGATCCCTTAATCGCGCAGGTAGGTTAGAAAATTTAAAAAGGGAGATGGATAGGTTAAACTTAGATATAGTGGGAATTAGTGAAGTTCGGTGGCAGGAGGAACAAGACTTTTGGTCAGGTGATTACAGGGTTATAAATACAAAATCAAATAGGGGTAATGCAGGAGTAGGTTTAATAATGAATAAAAAAATACGAGTCCGGGTAAGTTACTACAATCATCATAGTGAACGCATTATTGTGGCCAAGATAGGCACGAAGCCCATGCCTACTGCAGTAGTACAAGTTTATATGCCAACTAGCTCTGCAGATGATGAAGAAATTGATGGAATGTATGATGAGATAAAAGAAATTATTCAGATAGTGAACAGGGACGAAAATAATTAGTCATGGGTGACTGGAATTCGAGAGTAGGGAAAAGGAGAGAAGGAAAGGTAGTAGGTGAATATGGATTGGGGGTGAGAAATGAAAAAGGAAACCGTCTGGTAGAATTTTGCACAGAGCATAACTTAATCATAGCTAACACTTGGTTCAAGAATCATAAAAGAAGGTTGTATACATGGAAGAACTCTGGAGATACTAGAAGGTATCAGAAAGGTTATATAATGGTAGGAAAGAGATTTAGGAACCAGGTTTTCAATTGTAAGACATTTCCAGGAGCAGATGTGGACTCTGACCACAATCTATTGGTTATAATCTGTAGCTTAAAACTGAAGAAACTGCAAAAATATGGGAATCTAAGGGGATGGGACCTGGGTAAACTGACTAAACCAGAGGTTGTACAGAGTTTCAGGGAGAGCATAAGGGAACAATTGACAGGAATGGGGGAAAGAAATACAGTAGAAGAAGAATAGGTAGCTTTGAGGGATGAAGTAGTGAAGGCAACAGAGGATCAAGTAGGTAAAAAGACGAGGACTAGTAGAAATCCTTGGGTAACAGAAGAAATATTGAATTTAATTGATGAAAGAAGAAAATATAAAAATGCAGTAAATGAAGCATGCAAAAATGAATACAAACGTCTCAAAAATGATATCGACAGGAAGTGCAAAATGGCTAAGCAGGGATGGCTAGAGCACAAATGAAAGGATGTAGAGGCTTATCTCAATAGGGGTAAGATAGATACTGCCTACAGGGAAATTAAAGAGACCTTTGGAGAAAAGAGAGTCACTTTTATGAATATCAATTGCATCAGAATCCGTGCCAGCTCGCATTCTTTTGTAAGCAGAGAAAGAAACTTTGGAACCATTTGTCAATGAGTTCTTGACTTGCGAGTGTCTGAAATAAGAGCAGACTCATCTATAATACCCGAATAATGTTGCTCACCTATGTCACACATCTGCGAATCTGTTTCATCAGCTAATACATATGTTAACACATTTCTTGGGATTCATCAATGTGCTAAAAGAGGAAGGCTGTTGAAGCGAGGCCAGTCGCAATCTGTTACCTGCTGCTGCAGAACCGCTACTTTTTGACAGCAGCTCAAGTACCTTTTCTTGAATTCTCCAGGGAATTTCTTTCATTTGTTTTTGGCGTCTTTACCTGCAACCAATACTATAATATTTCAAAATCATTCACACAGGACATGCGCTTTGAAATTAACTTATTTTCGTTTTTGTTACAGGTACACTGCATCTGAATATTTATTTAGAACTATGTCTTTTCCTTTTCGGATGAAAGATTTGGCTATTGGTTGCGAAGTCAAAGACGTTACGGCATGTTTACGGCTGATTTTGCAGCCTCTGCATATGCCAGTACCTACAACTGTAGACTTTATTGAGATTTCAAGGAAATATGAAAAGTGGGAATTTGCAAATTGTATATTTGGCTTGGATGGCAAGCATATAGGCGTCAAGTGTCCATGTAAATCGGACACTAAGTTCCGTAACTAGAAGATCTTTTTTTGTATTGTATTTCCAGCCCTCACAGACGCAGATTGGACGTTTATATCAGTTAAAGTAGGAGCAATTGGAGAAGAGCGTGGTGCACTAATTTTCCATTATTCACTGCTGAGGAAGTAGATGGAACAGCATCAGCTCCCGATTCTAGAAGACAGCAAGCTTCCAGACTGTGAAAACGTTGCACCATTTGTGTTTGGTACTGATTAGGCAATCTTTTCTTACCTAATTTATTAAAAAATCATCAACGAAGAGGGGTTGATGACAACAAGGAAATATTCAACACAAGATTATCAAGAGCACGAAAAACCGTGAAATGCAGCGTTAGCATTTCTTCTTCAGTGTGGAGAATACTTGGAACAGCTATTGAGACCGAAGCAGATGTAGCCGATATGATAGTGAAATCGGTATGTGTGCTTCAAAGTACAGTTACAGATAGAGGAGGTTGTCCAGGTTTAGCTGCATTCGACATGCTGACGAAACACGGATATTCCATTGTGGAGAGACACAGAATTAGCAAACTAACTATTCGGACAGCAATATCGATAAGATAGAAAATTAAGAGAGAAATTTAAGAGACTTTTTTAGATTGCATCCCAGGCGCAACTGTTTTGCATAGACATTGTTTCACCTTACAATATGAAATGAGGGTCTTTTAAATACAAATTTATATAACGTTGTTGCTTAAATATGTTTAGCTGTGTATTGTTGGAGATTTACACACGTATATCCAAACAGAAAATATTTCAATTGTTGTAATGCAGATTTTGCAAGATATTGTACTCCTTAAATAAAACGAATTACTCTTGTTATCTTTATTTTTATTTTATATCAATTTACATTGTGGAAGATACATTATAGAACACCGTTCTGCAGCAATTAAGATATATGTGTAAATAATTTTGCATCACAGGCAGCCAATGTGTGTTCCATTTATGGTAATTTGGCACTTGAAAATTATCGGAAACGTTAGGTAAGGATCTACGGTGAAGTACAAACTTTCAGCTGTAACGTTTACTATCTGGCACTGTGTGACTACATAATAAGAGCCTCTTGCAGTACATTTCGCTGTGTTTAATAAAACAAATTTGAAACACGTTTTTCATCACCTTCAGGAAAGTTGTAGTAATTCGTATGTAGCACGAAACACTTTTGTTGACTATATAAAATTGGTACAACATATATTTTTCACATGTAGTTACAGATTTTCTAAGCCTATTTACTTGAAATCTCCACAGATTTTGCGACGATTGCCTTGAATTTATCAAGAACGTATCGACTACAATGCCGCTTGTCCATTTCGTCCTAAATTGCTGTTTGTGTAAACACTTCACAAATTAATAATTCACGCAAGTATTGTAAGTAGGCTGTTTAAGTTCTTATATTGGTAACGCCGCCGCCACGTAGCGCTCTGTATGAAAATCACTGGCTGTGCTGTGTGCAGTCTGTGGCTAGTTTGCATTGTTGTCTGGCATTGTAGTGTTGGTCAGCTGGATGTGAACAGCGCGTAGCGTTGCGCAGTTGGAGGTGAGCCGCCAGCAGTGGTGGATGTGGGGAGAGAAATGGCGGAGTTTTGAAATTTGTAAAAATGGATGTCATGAACTGCTGTATATATTATGACTTTTGATGAATATTAAGGTAAGTACATTGTTTGTTCTCTATTAAAATCTTTGATTTGCTAACTATGCCTACTAGTAGTTAGTGCCTTCAGGAGTTTGAATCTTTTATTGTGTAGTAGTGGCGCTCGCCGTATTGCAGTAGTTCGAGTAAGGAAGGTTTTTGTGAGGTAAGTAATTTGTGAAAGGTATAGGTTAATGTTAGTCAGGGCCATTCTTTTGTAGGGATTTTTGAAAGTCAGATTGCGTTGCGCTAAAAATATTGTATGTCGGAATAAGCACAGTCCTGTATAAATGATCAAAGGGGACGTTTCAGTATGTCGTAATACAAATACCGCACTTGTCATGTGGCGTAATACTACAGTTATCAGGAGGCGTCAGATGGCAGGAACGGAATGACCGTCACTGTGCAGCCATGTGAGACAAACACGTTTATTTATTCCGGAGCAGTTCTTCTCTCATCAACTCTCGCGGCTGATGTCTCTCCTTTCACTGTACGAGCACACATTCAAGATAGAGTGTTTGCTTCTTGAAGGCAGTTCTCCCCTCCTCGCAGCTAGCATCCCAGTTTGCACCATACGAGTACCCTAAGGCAAGACCGCCCGGCTATCCGTGCGGTCTAACGCGCTGCTTCCCGAGCGGGAAGGCGAGCCGCTCCCCAGCACGAATCCGCCCGGCGGATTAATGGCGAGGTCCGGTGTGCCGGCCAGCCTGTGGATGGTTTTTAAGGCGATTTTCCATCTGCTTCGGTGAATGCGGGCTGGTTCCCCTTATTCCGCCTCAGTTACACTACGTTGGCGATTGCTGTGCAAACACTGTCTCCACGTAATCGACACCATAATGCAGGGGCGGGCAAACGTTGCACGCGGTTCATGAGCGCACAGCGCTGCACGTGTGCTGCTCGCGTGCAATCGTCGACCGGGGCAGTGGCGACAGCCGGCAGGTTGCGGCAGTGTAGTACCAGGCTAAGCTGCGGACGTTGATGCGTAGCGACCACTACGTAGTCAACGTTGTATTTCAAGAGCCGGAAAATGCAGAGTGAAACAAGGAAACGGAGAAGTGGAGATTTGCTATATTTTAAAAAGTAATGGGAGAATCACTTTTTCCTTGTGCAAAAACGTGAAAATTCAAAATTTTTTAATATGTGGCAGTATTCTCGCTGGTCAGCGGAAGTTTAGTATTGAAGGCCATTATAACAAATTTCACAAGGACGAGTACAATTTATAGTCGGATTCTGAGCGGATGGGGAAATTGACTGAGCTTAAGAACAGCGATCTGACGATACTAGATGAATCTGTCGTAGTTGCTGTGGTCACGAGAGATCTGCGACTTCCTTTCGTCATGTCTCTCATGTAACTGATTTCACATTTTATGGAGCACCGTTTTCAATTTTTCAGGACGGCAACAATAATAGCCCAGCGGTACGAGCTTAATATAGCGAGAGCTGGAAAACCATTTGCTGTATTAGTAAGTGTTGGTTAAGAGCAAACATCAGTGATGAAAATTTAAGTAACTGCTTGCGTTTGTCTGTATGCAGAAATTTTGTTCCTCTCCACCTGTGATAATTAAATAAAACGTATCTTACGTACTAGGTACTCTTTCAGACCATGATATCTTTCAAGCACTACTACTACTAATCTTATTCCTACATTCAATAAAGCAAGCTAGGAAACAAAACGCATTGCAGAGGAAGGAGCGGACAGAAGGTATGGTGGGGAGGGGAGATAAGCGGGTGGCCAGCTTGCCCCTGTGTGCACGCAGAACACCTGTTAACTGCACGCGTGCAAGTGCACCGCACACGTGCAGGATTCCTGGCCGCCCCTGCCATAATGACTCTACCACGCAAACACTAGGGTTACACTCGTCCGATATGACACGTTCCCCGCGGCGGGGGTGTGGGGGAGGGGGGAAGTGGAGGGAGGGGGTCGAACCCTGCTGTGGGTGGATTGCTGTGGCGGGGTTGTGAATCACTCAGGTCTACGGTGAGACGCAGGAACTCCGTCGCTTCTAGGTCCCCGGTTCAATACACGATACACACACCCTAAGGCACACAGACACAACGAAAAGGAGCTTAGCCCACTCCACGACTCGAACTACACAGCTGACTGCAGACCACCTAATAGTAGGTAGAGTATCGTAAGCCATCATAATACCCCGCCGACACATCTGACGGAGGGCCAGTGCTACGACTGTGCTAATATTCGCAACCAACCGTAGCGGAGCCCTTCGTATATGGCTCTGAGCACTATGGGACTTAATTTCTGAGGTTATCAGTCCCCTAGAACTTAGACCTACTTAAAGCTAACTAACCTAAGGACATCACACACATCCATGCTCGAGGCAGGATTCGAACCTGCGACTGTAGCGATCGCGCGGTTCCAGACTGAAGCGCCTAGAACCGCTCGGCCACCGTGGCTGCCGCCCTTCGTATAAGCAAGTGTTAATCTCGGGAAGTATGTCTTTCCGGATCCTTATTTATTGGACTTATTTTTCATGTTTAGATTAGTGCTACCACCTCTAAAAGTATTCGATACTCACTTTTCAGTAGCCTTTAAATTGTCGCTGCACATTAGATTTTAATTCTTCATCTTAACTGGATATTGGTCGAATATATGCCTGTATTTGATTATTTACTTATACAGGTGGTATAAAAACGTTAGAGCCTTCTTGTTACTTGGCATGGCAACAATCGAAAGACAACGTAGTGCGTAACAAGATGTTCGGAAACATATACATCTTGACATAGCGGCGTATCTATCATATGATAAGCATTTATTAGTTTACACCGTATAATGTTCTCAATTTTGTTCTTAAACAACTTTCGGGACCACAAACTGCTATCCGATTTGGTCACGTGCACTGGAAACACGCTCCTGCGAAGGTGCGCACATTGTCGATGGGTATGGTATACAACAATGCCTTTAAATGTCACCATTCCCACAAATCAAGGGAAATAAGGTGGAGGGATATATTGTGCTGCTGGAACTCGTAGAACAATTTGCCACTCAGTAAACAATTGTTCTTCTTCTTTCCTTCAGTGTTCAACCCTGAGGTTGGTTTGCAGCAGAGCGCCATTCCTCTCTTCTGTCTTCCTTCCCCTTCATTTCCACGTATGTGTTACATCCAACGTCATTCATGATCTGTTGCATGTATAATATCCTTGGTCGCCCCCGCCGATTCCTTCCCTCAATAGCTCCTTCTGCTGTTGTTCCTATAATGTTGTTATGTCGTAGGATTTGCCCTAAAAGTTTGTCTTCTCTAGTTTGGATGTGCCTCGACAGAGATCTGGTTTCCTGTACTCTTCTAAGCACCTCTTCATTTGTTATTTTGTCTCTCCAGCTGATCCTCATCATCCTCCTATAGCACCACATCTCCAGGTCCTCTAGCCGTCTTCTCACTCCTCCTCCAATTGTCCAAGTTCCTTATCCGTATAGGGCCACACTACAAACGAAACCTTTCATGATACATTTCCTTATTTTCAGGCTGATGTTGTTGGTGGTGAGTAAGTTCCTTCTCCGATTAAATGCAGTTTTGGCTTTTTGTATCCTGCTCGCAATTTCTTTGCGGCTTCTACCATCCCTTGTGATTTTGCTTCCCAGGTAAGTAAATTCCTGTATTACTTCCAGCTACTCTCTTCCTATTCCCATTCTCAGAGGTTCATATTATGCTCCTGTTCTACGTACTGTTAAATAACGCGTAAAAAGAGGTTTCCCATCTGCGTTTTATCGATAAGAATTCTCGACATTCGTTGTCTTTCAACATCAGCAACATTCGGGAAATGGTGCTGGAAACTTTTAGTACAGATATTGTACATGAACAACATCTGTTAACTTGTAAGGTAAGGTGTATATGAGTCTGTCAGTTACGGTTCCTGATACTGCAGGAGATGTGATGATTATATGATTCCTCGAGTATCTGGGTCGGCTCACATGTGGTTAGTGAGGTATGAATCCGTATGTATCAGGCCACATCCGTAAATGAAAAGCCACCTGTGCTCTTTCGACCTTCACTGGCCACTTCAGAACTCATTGGGAGCACAATTATCAGTCATGGTGCTGGTATTAGCTAGGAGGTTGCACAATCGTACTGAAAAAGATCTGGAAAACTGACAACGCAATGGCTTGGTTGATGTCTTCAGCGGCTTCAAGTCTCCACAAAGTTGTTTCAGGACCTTATTCTACTAACCTGAAAACTCGTTCTTCAGTAGCCAGCGGGTGAGCTTCGCGACTACTACAACTGTTTGTCGTCCTGGGTGCTATTGCCCCGTGTTAGAATGGTGCTTGGAAGAACCCGTTGAACATTTCTTTAACTGGAATGTGGCTTTGAGGATGTCGCTCGATGCGCATGACTCGTGGCTGTTGATAAACGCCGTTGACTAAACTACAGCAGAATACCGTGTCCGCAGTTTTGCGTGTGTAGTAATAGGACTTCGATTCACTTTTTACCACGTTCACACCGCACAGAATCATTAATCATGTTCTGCAGCCGGCGAAACCTCAGAACGTTACGTACAGAACGATCAGAGTGGCTGTTTTAATGGAAGCGTCTAACAACAGTTTCCCAATCGTAGTCACGTCTGGCCGTGTACTGAAAAAGCGGATGGCGTTAAACAAGAAGGCATAGGATCGAATCCCGGACGATCTACACTCCTGGAAATGGAAAAAAAGAACACATTGACACCGGTGTGTCAGACCCACCATACTTGCTCCGGACACTGCGAGAGGGCTGTACAAGTAATGATCACACGCACGGCACAGCGGACACACCAGGAACCGCGGTGTTGGCCGTCGAATGGCGCTAGCTGCGCAGCATTTGTGCACCGCCGCCGTCAGTGTCAGCCAGTTTGCCGTGGCATACGGAGCTCCATCGCAGTCTTTAACACTGGTAGCATGCCGCGACAGCGTGGACGTGAACCGTATGTGCAGTTGACGGACTTTGAGCGAGGGCGTATAGTGGGCATGCGGGAGGCGGGGTGGACGTACCGCCGAATTGCTCAACACGTGGGGCGTGAGGTCTCCACAGTACACCGATGTTGTCGCCAGTGGTCGGCGGAAGGTGCACGTGCCCGTCGACCTGGGACCGGACCGCAGCGACGCACGGATGCACGCCAAGACCGTAGGATCCTACGCAGTGCCGTAGGGGACCGCACCGCCACTTCCCAGCAAATTAGGGACACTGTTGCTCCTGGGGTATCGGCGAGGACCATTCGCAACCGTCTCCATGAAGCTGGGCTACGGTCCCGCACACCGTTAGGCCGTCTTCCGCTCACGCCCCAACATCGTGCAGCCCGCCTCCAGTGGTGTCGCGACAGGCGTGAATGGAGGGACGAATGGAGACGTGTCGTCTTCAGCGATGAGAGTCGCTTCTGCCTTGGTGCCAATGATGGTCGTATGCGTGTTTGGCGCCGTGCAGGTGAACGCCACAATCAGGACTGCATACGACCGAGGCACACAGGGCCAACACCCGGCATCATGGTGTGGGGAGCGATCTCCTACACTGGCCGTACACCTCTGGTGATCGTCGAGGAGACACTGAATAGTGCACGGTACATCCAAACCGTCATCGAACCCATCGTTCTACCATTCCTAGACCGGCAAGGGAACTTGCTGTTCCAACAGGACAATGCACGTCCGCATGTATCCCGTGCCACCCAACGTGCTCTAGAAGGTGTAAGTCAACTACCCTGGCCAGCAAGATCTCCGGATCTGTCCCCCATTGAGCATGTTTGGGACTGGATGAAGCGTCGTCTCACGCGGTCTGCACGTCCAGCACGAACGCTGGTCCAACTGAGGCGCCAGGTGGAAATGGCATGGCAAGCCGTTCCACAGGACTACATCCAGCATCTCTACGATCGTCTCCATGGGAGAATAGCAGCCTGCATTGCTGCGAAAGGTGGATATACACTGTAGTAGTGCCGACATTGTGCATGCTCTGTTGCCTGTGTCTATGTGCCTGTGGTTCTGTCAGTGTGATCATGTGATTTATCTGACCCCAGGAATGTGTCAATAAAGTTTCCCCTTCCTGGGACAATGAATTCACGGTGTTCTTATTTCAATTTCCAGGAGTGTAGTTTTAATGTAGGCTTCTAGGAGGATGCGGGGAGTTCCAAGGAGCGACATGTGGTTCTGATTCCACGATAAACTGTAGGTCCCCTTTTCCCTTTTGGATAACTGAGGTACACAATTAGTCGACCACTACATAAGAGCATCTGGGAGTGAGAACGTTTCGGTCGGGGCGTAATTGGGCTTGAGAGCATGTACTCAGCTGACCTGCTCGCAATGGCTGTGCGAAGAATTTTCCTCACTCCCCAACGAACGGTCAGCACATGTTACCGGTAACGGCAGAGTGCAATAATATCGTGTTTGAGTAGTAGGGGCGTTCAAATTCGTCTAAGTGACATCAAACAGAAAGACCTGGACTCGTCATTTTTCACAGTCGGAGCTCTGAGTGCAGGACCCAGCAGAAACAGCAAGGCACGACCACTTGTTATGTCTCAAAAGAATTTTACACAATGTGCATGTCAGAGTATCTATTCACTCAATTACTGCAGTAATGAGGGCCGTGCGCGTATCGTTATGGCTGCTGCAATTCAAATGGTCTACAGTCTCTTACAAAATAAGTAACAATTTAAATACTCACTTTAGCTTTGTTTTTATCGAAAGAGAGAAGTATTAAATGGTTTAATGGAAATCAGTAGTTTTTTGGGAACTTGGTCGATGTGGCTGAACGATTAATATTGACGTTCCAGTAGTTAACTTGTATGGAAGACAATAAATAAAGACAGTGTAACACCCCACCCGTTGCTTCCCCGATTTTTGCGTGTGTTCGCCCCTGACAAACAACTTACAGAGAAATTGGGAGTGGAACCGTACGAAAAACTGGATAACGCTAGATTTAAATGTGGCACTGTCATCCCTAATTAATCTGCGGTGGTAGTGTTGACGATAAATCACACCTATTTTTACTTCCAAACATGAACGATCACGAGCGCTTACGGTGTTCAATGACATCAAACACATACACAAAAATAAAATAAAGCAAAAGGGTGAATTCAAGATCAACTACTGAAAGTAAAGGCTCTACTGAATCGAAATAATTGTATTATAACCTTCAGATCAATGCTGAATAAAACACAATGAACAATTTACACATTATCCTCCTAACTGGCATTGGCAGTGACTGTTAAAATCGGTCCAAAACGCGATCTCTTATAACATATATACGAAGAACCACTACACTCAAAGTACTGTGAAACCTCTGTGGAAACAGCAATTGCAATTGATCCAACTGTTTAACGTTACTCCTAACACAGGCCGAAGCGGAAGCGATCCCACCGTAATATTCCTGCTGTAGCGGCAGTCTCCGACGGCGACGGCGTGGCCGTGCGGTCGGCGTGTGGCGTCTCGGAAAGTACAATCCTACAGTATTCGAACACCAGACTGCTGTGTGTAAACTTCTCTAGTTGCGACAATGTTTCCGTGAGCAATGAACTGGCGCGGCTAACGTCCTCTCAGAATGAAAGAGCAAGAGGGGAGACGAGTTGGCTAACGTCCTCTCAGTACGAGAGACCAGAACGGAAGACCTCTACCGAGAGTCCAGCAAGATCGCTCTTCACCTTTGTTTTCTCACCTCAACTTCTACCGAGCGAATCACATCACTAGAAGCTCTCAAAATACCCAGTTTGACAGTGCCGACCAATGTATGGCCTGGGAATAGAACTCTTTTCCACACTTCTTTTATTTCTACAAAATTTCACAAGCAAATTCCGCCCTCGCCGGCTGGGAAGAACCACAGCTGTGGGCAATAACACGTTTACTGGAAGTTTTCTCCCAAGAGACCACTCGAGATTCCCCGTCGTAGCGAACACAGATTCTTTCATTGAAAGTTTGTTATTCGTAACTCCTGGCCTGCTCCACTTGAGTTACTCGAAGGCGTAAAATTAGTGGGACATAGGCGAGAGCACGCACAGGAAAGCCCGTCCAGCTATCCACTGCTGTGTTTTGGTAAACACTTGAACACCTGCAGCCACGCATCCCTCAGTCTTTGTCGGCCGCTGTGGCCGCTCTAAACGGATTACAGAAATCCCCCAGTTCACCCTTCATACCGTCAGGCTGTGGCCTTCGGCGGTTAGGCGGGGACGTAGCCGAGCTCTGTCTCGCGTACTGCCTTTCCGCAAAATCGTATAGTTACGAAATCGCGGAATTCTCGAGTGCCGATGCTTTTCCACATAGATTTCCTACACCGTAATTCAGAGTATTACTCCAACAAAACTGTCACGTTAAATGGACTCATGTAAGGCGCAAGACCGTTGCCACCTTACAACAGTTCTACGTAATTACTGAATCACGATAACTAATCAGTCAGCATATTAATCCCGTTTTTTATTACTGAAACGGTTTGTGCGGCTTGGAATCTGTTGCTGACTCACAGTAAATGGTAGTAGAGTATGCATGTTTGGAGTATGATTTAATTGTTTTCTACTACTCACAAAAAATCTGGATGCTGAACATTAGCTGCATTGCTGTACACTTATTGAACATCTCTAGACACATGTCCAACCACTAAGCATAATACGATATGCTCTCGTATTAAAAACAGTAGTTAGTGCCTTATTATATTTGACTTTACCTAAGTGTCGCATTCGGGAGGACGACGGTTCAATCCCGCGTCCGGTCATCCTGATTTAGGTTTTCCGTCATATCCCTAAATCGCTTCAGGCAAATGCCGGGATGGTACCTTTAAGGGCACGGCCGACTTCCTTCCCTATCCTTCCGTAATGCAACGAGACCGATGACCTCGCTGTTTGGTCTCTTCCTAAAACAACCCAACCCAGCCCTAAGTGCTTCAGGCAGATCCAGTATTAATTGTCCTTCATTGCGAGAGATAGTTTACAGGATATCGGGTTTCAACACTGTGTGAATACATGAAGCGGTTACTGTTCTCCAGGATGGTTGTAATTATACACTCCTGGAAAAGAAAAAAAATTACACATTGACACCGGTGTGTCAGACCCACCATACTTGCTCCGGACACTGCGAGAGGGCTGTACAAGCAATGATCACACGCACGGCACAGCGGACACACCAGGAACCGCGGTGTTGGCCGTCGAATGGCGCTAGCTGCGCAGCATTTGTGCACCGCCGCCGTCAGTGTCAGCCAGTTTGCAGTGGCATACGGAGCTCCATCGCAGTCTTTAACACTGGTAGCATGCCGCGACAGCGTGGACGTGAACCGTATGTGCAGTTGACGGACTTTGAGCGAGGGTGTATAGTGGGCATGCGGGAGTCCGGGTGGACGTACCACCGAATTGCTCAACACGTGGGGCGTGAGGTCTCCACAGTACATCGATGTTGTCGCCAGTGGTCGGCGGAAGGTGCACGTGCCCGTCGACCTGGGACCGGACCGCAGCGACGCACGGATGCACGCCAAAACCGTAGGATCCTACGCAGTGCCGTAGGGGACCGCACCGCCACTTCTCAGCAAATTAGGGACACTGTTGCTCCTGGGGTATCGGCGAGGACCATTCGCAACCGTCTCCATGAAGCTGGGCTACGCTCCCGCACACCGTTAGGCCGTCTTCCGCTCACGCCCCAACATCGTGCAGCCCGCACACAAGGCCAACACCCGGCATCATGGTGTGGGGAGCGATCTCCTACACTGGCCGTACACCACTGGTGATCGTTGAGGGGACACCGAAAAGTTGTGGCACAACTTGACCAGAAGAAGGGATCGGTTGGTAGGACATATTCTAAGGCATCAAGGGATCAACAATTTAGTATTGGAGGGCAGCGTGGAGGGTAAAAATCGTAGGGGGAGACCAAGAGATGAATACACTAAGCAGATTCAGAAGGATGTAGGTTGCAGTAGGTACTGGGAGATGAAGAAGCTTGCACAGGATAGAGTAGCATGGAGAGCTGCATCAAACCAGTCTCAGGACTGAAGACCACAACAACAACAACACATCCAAACCGTCATCGAACCCATCGTTCTACCATTCCTAGACCGGCAAGGGAACTTGCTGTTCCAACAGGACAATGCACGTCCGCATGTATCCCGTGCCACCCAACGTGCTCTAGAAGGTGTAAGTCAACTACCCTGGCCAGCAAGATCTCCGGATCTGTCCCCCATTGAGCATGTTTGGGACTGGATGAAGCGTCGTCTCACGCGGTCTGCACGTCCAGCACGAACGCTGGTCCAACTGAGGCGCCAGGTGGAAATGGCATGGCAAGCCGTTCCACAGGACTACATCCAGCATCTCTACGATCGTCTCCATGGGAGAATAGCAGCCTGCATTGCTGCGAAAGGTGGATATACACTGTACTAGTGCCGACATTGTGCATGCTCTGTTGCCTGTGTCTATGTGCCTGTGGTTCTGTCATTGTGATCATGTGATGTATCTGAGCCCAGGAATGTGACAATAAAGTTTCCCCTTCCTGGGACAATGAATTCACGGTGTTCTTATTTCAATTTTCTGGAGTGTATATAAATATCAGAGGTTAATTTAAGAGCGAGATAAGCCATTGCAAATGTGAAATGCTGGTACATTAATAATCGGTGAAACCACCAGAATGTTGAATGCAGGCAAGAAAATGTGTTGTAGGGTCGCCAGACGTCAGCTTGTGGGATGGAATTCCATGCCTGTCCTATTTGGTCGGTCAATACAGAGGCGATTACTGCTGGTTGTAGATGGTGCCATTGGAGACAGATCTGGTGATGGAACAGACCAGTACAACCTGTCGACACTCTGTAAAGCATGTTGGGCTTCAACAACGGTATTTGGTCGAGCGCTAACCTGTTGGAAAACACCCGCTGGAATGCAGTACGTAAAGGGCCGGAAAACATTCCTACAAATGCGAACTCGAAGAGTGCAAAGTGTAAAGCAGGATGTGAAGTTATTGGGACGACGTAGAAACCTAGCACTAGTTCAAGGAATGAACTGAATGACGACATTTTGAATTTAAGTGAACTGAACGTTTTTTTAAAATGACAATTGGTTTGACACACCCGAAAGAATACCAGTGTTTGGTGGGAAGTTGAGAAAATCCTGTGTGAATATAGAACTGTTTTTATGGGTAGTACCTTCGCAGTTCTTCTAAACAACACTGACCACTGTTCACGGTATATGTTGACATTGGAAGCATAGAAGAAGTATTTTCTGTTTTATTTGCTTTGATCCCTGACAAAAGCCAAAATTCACATGAAAGATCAGAAAGAGTTTTTTGTTATTATTATTGAAAAATGAGATACTTGGGTATTGCCGTAAATCTGTAATTCTAGAATCGGAAATGAAACTATCAAATAAAACTATGAAAATATTCTTCCCCGAAACATCCATTTCCGAACCATTTCTACTTCAGACAATGTGTGTGGAAAAATACAAGAACTAGAATTAAAGAACGAATACAGGGACAGAGGAGTCAGATTCTTTCGCAGCGTGCATGTTGCAGCCGCACATCTTCCACAAAGCAGTGTTGATGAAGTGATTGTGGTAATAAGCAGTGGACGGAAGGTCATACAATTGTAGGGTATGCAGTCAATCAGTGGGTGGAAAATCGTAGTGCACTAAAGCAAATGTATTAATGCTTTTAACCAGAAACTGAGGTCCCCGAATGTTGTCGAATGTTGGCGTGGGAAACTAAACTTAGGAAACCAGAAACATCCAAATGTATACTTCCTGATAAATGAACTGAATGAGGAAGCACAAATGCTATATTTGAATTTAAGGAAGGTTTCAATTGCCTGCAAGTTCAAAAAAGAAGAAAAAGGTACATAGATCTTGACAAACGGTTAAAACGTGTTACAAGTTTATTTATAAATTTCAAAATTCTCTCTTTCTTACAAAAAAATAATATAGAAAATAAATTTCGTAAAACAAGACTAGAAGTTTAATCATTGTCTGCAATGTCCTTGGTGAAAGCAAAGAAGTGAAATAAATGAAATGAAAATGTAAAATTAAAGAAAATAAAGAGGTAAAAATGAAACAATGAAACGTAAAAAGCACTTAGACATGTCTATATATTATGTGCTTTGCCCGTCTTAACACTCCATGAAATTTGATGGCTTCCTTTTACGATCAGAAAACACATAACTAAAATATTTGCTGCGTTGATGTCACGGGTCGCAACGCCCGCTGTCGCATGTCGTCACACTACTGCCTGACGTGTGAAGCCGCCTGCCACCTGGGCTCTGATGCTCTTAGCTAGCACTCAGGGAAAAGTACAGACACTTGTCAGCCATTCGCCGGGGAGCGCCAACTCGCAGTCATGGACGCGACAACGCCATGAAGCAGAGGTCGACGCCCACCAACAACAGCCTCTGGACTGTGGACTGCAGATTCGAGACTCTTACTAACGTCTGTCAGCCCCCTCCTCAGAGCGAACGCTTTCACTGTGACTCCTTAGTCATGCTAGTCTGAGACCCTTTACTGAACTCTCCTCTATGATCCCCCCACCCTACCCCCCGGTTTCAAAAATGGTTCAAATGTAGTACTAAGCACTGTGGGACTTAACATCTGAGGTCATCAGTCCCCTAGACTTAGAACTACTTAAACTTAACCGGCCTAAGGACAACACAAACTTCCATGCCCGAAGCAAGATTCGAACCTGAGACCGTAGCACCAGCGCGGTTCCGGACTGAAGCGTCTAGAGCCACTCGGCCACAGCGGCTGGCTCCAGCAATTTCAAGTGAAAGTCGCACCGCAGCATTTTTACACCACAACTTCATATTCACGTAACTATCGTTTTTGGGTCAACCAGAGGACAAAAACTGTACTATCACACATTCTTATCGCGCTATTTATTTGAGGTAAAAGTAAGTAAAAGAACATTCTCATTAGCAAAAATGTTTTCATCAGTAACCACCTGCAGTCAGAACAAATTTCCATCTGCTGGCCGTTACTGCCGCAGGAGGAACACATATTGTTTTGATGGGAATAATTCTGGCTGAAATTGTTTCTATAATTGTTGCACAATATCTCCGTCCTGACATTTGTGTGACGTCCACATATGTAACATACTACAGGTTTACGTTCTTCATGAACTGCCCTCCTCCTCCTCCCCCCACCTCGCACTCCCGGCCCTCTTATGAATGTATCTAGAAATTGAAACTTCCTGGCAGATTAAAACTGTGTGCCCGACCGACTCGAACTCGGGACCTTTGCCTTTCGCGGGCAAGTACTCTACCATCTGAGATACCGAAGCACGACTCACACCCGGTACTCACAGCTTTACTTCTGCCACTATCTCGTCTCCTACCTTCCAAACTTTACAGAAGTTCTCCTGCGAAGTCGTGCTTCGGTAGCTGAGATGGTAGAGCACTTGCCCGCGAAAGGCAAAGGTCCCGAGCTCGAGTCCCGGTCGGGCACACAGTTTTAATCTGCCAGGAAGTTTCATATCAGCGCACACTCCACTGCAGAGTGAAAATCTCATTCTGGAAACTTCCCCCCTGGCTGTGGCTAAGCTATGTCTCCTCAATATCCTTCCTTTCAGGAGAGCTAGTTCTGCATGGTGCGCAGGAGAGCTTCTGTAAAGTTTGGAAGGTAGGAAACGAGATACTGGCAGAAGTAAAGCTGTGAGTAACGGGCGTGAGTCGTGCTTCGGTAGCTTAGATGGTAGAGCACTTGCCCGCGAAAGGCAAAGGTCCCGAGTTCGAGTCTCGGTCGGGCACACAGTTTTAATCTTTCAGGAAGTTTCATATCAGCGCACACTCCGCCGCATAGTGAAAATCTCATTCTGGAATGTATTTAGAAATTGTTGTTGGTGTTGTGGTCTTCATTCCTGAGACTGGTTTGATGTTACAGTAAAGCTGCATGCCCTAGGGAAAAATTACGGCTGTAGGTTACCCTTGCTTTCAGCCGTTTGCAGTACCAAAACAGCTAGGCCGTTTTGGTTAGTGTTACAGGGCCAGATCAGTCATTCATCCAGACTGTTGCCCCTGCAACTACTGAAGAGGCTGCTGCCCCTCTTCAGGAACGACACGTTTTTCTGGCCTCTCAACAGATACCCCTCCGTCGTGGTTGCACCTACGGTACGGCTATCTGTATCGTTGAGGCACGCAAGCCTCCCCACCAACGGCAAGGTCCATAGTTCATGGGGGGGTATCTGGAAATATTTGTATATAATTCGGAATATTGGTTAACTTTGCACTTTGTTCTGGCTGATCGTTCTTAATTTTACAGGACAGGTTTTTAGAAACAGCGTCCCCTGTCTATATCGTGGGTTGCTGTGGTTGAAGATGCTGATCTACGTTCTGCGATATCACAATATCAGCAGAATAATGAGAGCGGCCATCTTCCGGTTGTTGTGGTTGTTGTGTATGATGCACACACCGGGTCCACAGTATCCACCCCTCCTTAGGCTCTGTTTCAGTCTAACTTTACTGCTGATTTTCCATTTTCTACGTGAATTTCATTCGAATCATGCACTGTGGAGAAGAGAATCACAGGTGCCTTTTTTGTTTCTTTGTCTCCTCGTGAGGTGGTGCCATTTGCAACACGGCTCGGGATACACATTGGCGGAGTGTGTTGAAATGTAGATTTAGCCAGTTAAGGGGAGGGGGCGGGGGCGTTGGCCGGCCGCGGTGGTAGTGCGGTTCTAGGCGCTCCAGTCCGGAGCCGCGCTGCTGCTACGGTCGCAGGTTCGAATCCTGCCTCGGGCATGGATGTGTGTGATGTCCTTAGGTTAGTTAGGTTTAATCAGTTCTAGGGGACTGATGACCACAGCAGTTGAGTCCCATACTGCTCAGAGCCATTAGAACCATTTTTTTTTTTTTTTGCGTTGGCCTTTGCGAAGTTGCAGTACTTTCAAAAAGAACTTATAAAATCCAAAGTTTTGAAGCCAATGTAACTATAAATTTGGACAGTTGTTAAAGAATGTTGTACGGATGAATACATACTTTTTCAGGCTTACTGAAGTTATATGTTTGCAATTATAAACATTTGCAGGTTTGTCAACAAGTCGGATACAAATTTTCTTTTCGAAAAATCCCTCAGATCGGAATTAATGTATTTTTGCACAAAGTTTTATATACCATTATCCGAAATATCTGTGGAACATTTATTGACATCTGCTTTAGCTACATTTTTACAGTTCCCCAAATTTCTGTGAGAAAAAAACAGCAAATTTTAAGACTTTTCTCTTACATAAATGATGTACTATTCTAGTAAACCGAAAATTCATTCCACAGAATGTTTCCTTCTAGTACTGACTAATTGCATACCAAATTTAAGTTCTATAATGTCAGTGGTTTGTGAGAAATAGGTACATAAAGTTGCAATATGTAAGTTATGGGAAACCTGAATCAAAGATTTGACAGTGTTTGTATTAGGCCTTAACTTATCGTGGTGAACTAATGCAAAACGTATGCATCCTCCTCTTCTGCTCAAGCAGTCTTTTCTTTGCTTATCCTCTTAGGTTAACTTGATATAAAAATTGAGTAACAATAATGTTAGCTGCATCAATTCCCCTGTTATCGATTTTCATCAATATCGATGGTGTGAAAGCTTCTGCATCAAATCCTAGCCGCCTTAAAGTCCGTAGTCTGCCAATATTAGCACAGTTACATATCAAACAAACATCATACGTTGCAACTTCATCAGCAGTTGTGGAAGGAAACGTTGTCTTCGTACATTGTTTACCTCTCAGAGAGCTCTAAGTTTCATTAGGATTTTGAATTTGTTTATGCCTGGGAGTCGGGACAGGTTCCATCAGACTGGCCAATAGCAGTAATCACACCAATCTTTAAACATGGAAACAGAAAAGATTGTAACAACTACAGAGGTATCTCTTTAATCAGCGTTGTGGGTAAAATCTTCTCAGGTATTGTTGAAAGGAAAGTGTGAGTATTAGTTGAGGACCAATTGGATGAAAATCAGTGTGGGTTTAGGCCTCTTAGAGGTTGTCAGGACCAGATCTTTAGCTTACGGCAAATAATGGAGAAGTGTTATGAGTGGAACAGGGAATTGTATCTGTGCTTTATAGATGTAGAAAAGGCATATGACCGGGTTCCTAGGAGGAAGGTATTGTCTGTTCTACAAGATTATGGAATAGGAGGCAAACTTTTGCAAGCAATTAAAGGTCTTTACATGGATAGTCAGGCAGCAGTTAGAGTTGACGGTAAGTTGAGTTCATGGTTCAGAGTAGTTTCAGGGGTAAGACAAGGCTGCAACCTGTCTCCACTGTTGTTCATATTATTTATGGATCATATGTTGGAAACAATAGACTGGCTGGGTGAGATTAAGATATGTGAACACAAAATAAGCAGTCTTGCATATGCGGATGACTTAGTTGTGATGGCAGATTCGATTGAAAGTTTGCAAAGTAATATTTCAGAGCTAGATCAGAAATGTAAGGACTATGGTATGAAGATTAATATCTCCAAAACGAAAGTAATGTCAGTGGAAAAGAAATATAAACGGATTGAGTGCCAAATAGGAGGAACAAAGTTAGAACAGGTGGACGGTTTCAAGTACTTAGGATGCATATTCTCACAGGATGGCAACATAGTGAAAGAACTGGAAGCGAGGTGTAGTAAAGCTAATGCAGTGAGCGCTCAGCTACGATCTACTCTCTTCTGCAGGAAGGAAGTCAGTACCAAGACTAAGTTATCTGTGCACCGTTCAATCTTTCGACCAACTTTAATGTATGGGAGCGAAAGCTGGGTGGATTCAGGTTACCTTATCAACAAGGTTGAGGTTACGGATATGAAAGTAGCTAGGATGATTGCAGGTACTAGTAGATGGGAACAATGGCAGGAGGGTGTGCACAATGAGGAATTCAAAGAAAAACTGGGAATGAACTCTATAGATGTAGCAGTCAGGGCGAACAGTCTTAGATGGTGGGGTCATGTTACACGCATGGGAGAAGCAAGGTTACCCAAGAGACTCATGGATTCAGCAGTAGAGGGTAGGAGGAGTCGGGGCAGACCGAGGAGAAGGTACCTGGATTCGGTTAAGAATGATTTTGAAGTAATAGGTTTAACATCAGAAGAGGCACCAATGTTACCACTGAAGATCATGGAGGAACTGTATAAGGGGGCCTATGCTCCAGACTGAACGCTGAAAGGCATAATCAGTCTTAAATGATGATGATGATGATGATTATGCAATTATTTTTGTTCAGGTTCTGGATCTGCCAAACACCGAAATGTTTCTCACACTGTGACTGCGTAAAACTGGAAGAAAACACAGGAATAAATAATATGAGGAAATACAGCACAACAAAGGGACGTTACCCCGTCAAGCTTTTGTTAATTACAATTTTTAATCGCAATTACAAGTGGAATTGGAAGGTAATGATCAGGAAGTGAAATTTCAGTATCACATAGAAAACTAGGATCTAACAAATTTTTTTCATAATTTTGGTCGGTTTCACGTACATCTCTTCTTACTGTTCACACTTGGGCAACACCGACTCAAAAATGACACAATCCTCTGATGTATTTCCCTTTGCAACAAGGACAAGGAGATTTTGAGTTATATGATGTGTAACAAAGAAAATTGTTTTTTGTCCATGAAGCAATACTACATTCGTCTCTGTAGTCAGTTTCTTAGTAAAGCCCTTACTTTCCACGAAAAACATTGGAAGCCGCTGTTTTCAGAGTAGCTCATGTTGTCTGCTATGCAGTTTCTCTCACTGGAATATTCGGTAACAATAATGAATTTTTGCGTCATATAGTCTGATATCGCAGCTTCGTAATGAACTTCTATTTTCGCTATTGCCCATAGCTACTGTGCTACTTCGAAATTACGTAAAACACAATGCGCGTTTTTTGAAGTTTGCACTACAAAATGCAGTTCCTGGTAAGTTTATGTTTGCTGCATTTTACTTTACTTGCACCTTGTACCAGATGTAGCTCACGTAAAGGAATTCTTTTAATGCTTAAATGAGAGACATATCTCTTGGCAGTCACGAGACATACTTGGAATTTGGCAGCAGCGTGCATCATGTGAGGCTGTTGCCACTTTCTCCCTTTTGTTTCTTGTTCTATTGCTGCTGTGGGATGAAGAGTGAGAATCGGACAACTGTCGCCTCTAGCGATGTTTATTGCAGTGTTCGTATTGCATATCGTATCACCTCACTGAGAACAGCGCCTAATACAAGTAATTTTCAATCATTACATTTGAATTTATCCTCTCAGTGGCAGTTAGCAGAGTTCTGACAACAGCTTCCGGTTTAATTGACGTTATTTACGCCATAGTCGACCAGTGGCAGTAGTACGCTTCGGAATTTAGAGTATAAAATGTTTCTGCGTCGCTAACGTCGTGTATTTTGATATCATACATCGGAGTCTTATTTGGAATGTACTGGAGATCACAGAAAGCCTGGAGTGTTTCATCGACTGGAACTAACTCGCCGATATAATAGTGAGCAACACAGTTATTTTAAAATTGGTATAATTGGAAAAGATGAGCCAATTTGATTTCTTAGACTTTCCCTGCGATTTCGTGACATGTGGAATCGGGTGTACTGCCGGTGGTCTGCGTTTTTCTAACACAATATTTCGGCGTCGCAACTCGGCGTCTTCATCAGGAGCTTCCTTTGACAGGCACACCCGATTCAAGGAGAGGTTCCCAATTTATTTGTAGATTTTCGTTCAATTCTTGTTTCTATATTGTCAGACGTAACTGCTCTCAGAACAAAATACAAATTTTAGTAACTGCAATGTGATCGTAAGAAAGTCATACCAAAGTCATTGGATGCCCAGATTTGCCTGCAATATGCATGACTTCCTTTCTATATCCTGTTATAAACAACGCTCCGCCGGCCTGGGTGGCCGAGCGGTTCTAGGCGCTACAGTCTGGAACCGCGCGACTGCTACGGTCACAGGTTCGAATCCTGCCTCGGGCATGGATGTGTGTGATGTCCTTAGGTTAGTTAAATTTAAGTAGTTCTACGTTCTAGGGGACTGATGACGTCAGCTGTCAAGTTCCATAGTGCTCAGAGCCATTTGAACCAACACAACGCTCCAAAAGGAGCATGAATTTCTTGTTCTTTAGTGACATCACCATCTCGAGCTCGATAGTATCAGGCATAACTACTTTTTTGCCCAGTGAATCTGTTGCTATGAGCTATGGCGCCTTCTTTGATGTTTCCAGTGATAAAGACATAAAATGCATGTAAATGAGTAATTTTGGCAGTCCCATTTTGGCCCAGGTAAAATTCTGATAATGTTTTCAGTACTTGCTTTTCGTGCTGATAGCTGTTTACTAGTGGTTTCATTGTCTTTTCCAGTACAGAAAGCGTAGTTACCTGCTGTGACATCACGTGCGGCAGTCTACTACCTGACACCTCCCTCCTTTGACTGTTCAGAATCGCTATTGTGGTCGCCAGATACAGTAATAACCTCTTCGGTAACAAAATTGGCATAATTTTAATCACACATACGGCTCATTTCCTTAGTTTCTGGAAGCATCTCTTCAAGATCCCGCAGAATATCACTTACCGTGGAAATAAATATATCGATAACGCAACCTATCAAAATTGTAAATGTGAATAAATAATGAAAATTTGTCTAACAAATCGTAAGCATGTGAAGTTGAACAAGTACTTACATCATCAGTCGCGTGGCGGCAGTGGAATTGCAAAGAAGGATCTGAAGTTGACAGCAGTGTTGCAACTTAACAGTGGCCAGGTTTGATTTCATATGGGCTTACACACACTATCAATAATGACAACTGAACATTAGATTCCATGCGAGCCGACTATTAGCACTACGCCGTGGAAGCTAACAAAATAAGATTTACGGTTCGTATGCCACGGCGCAATAACCGAAGATCGAAAAATGTTTCTTGTTTCTTCGTTGTTTTCAAATGGTTCAAATGGCTCTGAGCACTATGGGACTTAACTTCTTTGGGCATCAGTCCCCTAGAACTTAGAACTACTTAAACCTAACTAACCTAAGGACATCACACACATCCATGCCCGAGGCAGGATTCGAACCTGGACCGTAGCAGTCCCGCGGTTCCGGACTGCGTGCTTCGTTGTTTTAATAAATCTTTTTGATAATACTACTTCGTTCACATGTCAATAATTCCGATATTTTCCACAGTGAAGAATTGTGTCTAGGAAGCCTGACTCTCGACAGACAAGGAATCAAATAAGTTTTCCCTATGGGAACGTTAAGAGGTCCCGTTCACCGTATTTTAGCGTCCAACAAATGATCGCTATTACGTGTGTCACCACACTGTGTCTAAATATCACATATTTTATGTCTGTACTTAACCGGTGCCTAGCTTGTGAATTTTTTTAAACATCATTTCAGCCTTCATATCCACTACTGTTTTAACTTTGTCGACCTCTTTAGTTTGCTCCAAATTCATTTTGATTACCTTATTGTGCCTCCAGCATGCAGCTTTTCATTGCTTGTTAGTTGCTTTCTTATTGAACAGTGACTGGGAGTATTACATCGTAGTTATTTTATCGGTGATTCGAACATACCGGTGCTGCAGTTTGCCTTTTACTACAAACATAAGAAGTCAGGCCAGAAAGTTTCTGGCACAGTCTACATTGTCACCAGATTTATCCAAGATGGCGGATCCGCATATTGGCTGTAGATGTGGCAATGTCACACAGACATCATGAAGGGAAATTCAAATTTTTGTGGAAACACGTGATTTGTGTTATCTCCACTAACCTAACCTGCGCATCCCTCCTCACACTCCTACGACGTCACCCTTACCCCTCCCACCACCTCAGCCCTGGAGTTGGTGAGAAACAGTCAGTCTCGGTCCAGCTGCTGGAGGGGAAGGTTAGGTTAGTGTACTTTATTTTTGGTGGGGAACTGAAGCAAATATCGTTCCTAATTACACATCTATATGCGTAGTGCTACACAACGAGAGCCTAAAACCTCAGTACGCCAAAAAATTGATGATGTCACACAACTGATGGTATTCTGCTGGAAAAACTTGAGAATGCCACTCGAAACTTATAGAAGATGGACTCAAAATAAATAGTAACTCTACATAGTACGCTCCCTTCACCTACAAGTCGAAATAAATCTCTCTGTTCCACTTGTCGATTTTCAGGAAAACGATTCAGCCTAAAACGATAACTAAAAAAATCCTCTAAGCTGAAATGATAATTAAATGGACACCCTAGCTGCAAACAGGCGTTGATGTACTTCATTGGGGACATGTTGAAAAGTATACCCCGACCGGGACTCGAACCATGAATCTCCTGCTTACATGGCAAACACTATATCCACCTTTTTTTATTATTTTTTTTAATCTCATTGTGTTCGTTTTTGTTCATTGTATCTGCTCGGGGCGGTCGGCGAAAGACACCCATGTCAGTTCGTTTTTTATCCATTAACTTAGTTCTTTTATTACAGAGGGCAGCTAGCCCTCTGACCAAACACGCTGAGTTACCGTGCCGGCTATCTGAGCTACCCAGGGCACAGAGGACAATGGGCCTGCTCCCCGTGAGCCCCACATTCCCAACATGTCCACACCACTACATTCGTAGTGCGCCTAATAGATGATTGCCCATCGTACTCATTACCCGTGGCAGATTAATCTACCAAGTCCCGTACGAGTTCGGGCATAGCGTGTGCATTCGCATATATGGTATATACGTAGAAACTATGGAGTGTTAAAAAAACGAGAACTACCGTGATGTTAAAAACAGCTGGACTACAGATGCCTGCCACTGATAACAATGTGCCAAAAACGACTGTACAATGAGTAACACCACTTTGTCAATAAATTACGGCCATATGCTATGAGATATAAAAGCAACAGGAAAAAGCTTTAAAAATTCCGTGTGCTAGTGCAGCGGAGGTTAAAAGTTACTGCACCCGACGCTCGTAAACACGTATTTAATGCTCAGTGTGGCACGGCGGTGTAGCTCGCTCGGCATTCTGCCGATTACTGCGGCTTGTAGAGGAGCTGTCTCTCTACATGACGGCTGCTGGCTCAACTATAGTGAGCCACTCCATGCAGCACTCCAAGCGGCTGCCACGTGAGACGGCATCCAGAGTCCTGTTATCACTGACGTGAGTAGATACTGCAGGACGCACCCTCAAGTGTATAGATAGATGAGAGCAAACAGAAGCTGTCACCGGTCTAAAAAAACAGCATACTTACCCAAACTCTCTCTTTCCCTCCCTCTCTCTTTCTTTCTCTGTGTGTGTGTTTCTTTGTTTATGTGCGCGCGTGTGTGTGTATACGTGTGCGCGTTTATGTGTGTGTGTGTGCGTGCGTGTGTGTGTGTGTGTGTGTGTGTGTGTGTGTGTGTGTGTGTGTGTGTGCGGTCCCCTTTGTTCATAAATAACGGATTCAGTCGATCATTCTCACAGACAAAGTCCTTCCCAAGATACAGTTCTCTAACTTCCCCATTGCCATAACTTTCAACAAATGTTCAAATGTGTGTGAAATCTTATGGGACTTAACTGCTAAGGTCATCAGTCCCTAAGCTTACACACTACTTAACCTAAGGAAAAACACACACACCCACGCCCCAGGGAGGACTCGTACCTCCGACGGGACCAGCCGCACAGTCCATGACTGCAGCGCCTGAGACCGCTCGGCTAACCCCGCGCGGCTTTCAACAGCTGCCTCCAATAATGTAGCTACTTCGAGAGCATTCTGTCATTAATGCTAAAAGCTTTCTCAGTACCTGCAGCAGAGACAGAGAGAGAGAGAGAGAGAGAGAGAGAGAGAGCTAACATATGTCAAAACCAAACAGTTCTTCGTAAACATAATTTCTGCCGAGATATATTAAGTGTTCTGGCTTCAAAGACGTCTTTGAACGCTAAGGGGAAATGCTTTTGCAAACCAAAACATACTAATCTTGTGGAATTTGCAGCACATTCCTACAGGCGAGAAATTGCAGAAGAAGACAGTCATGTGTCTGATAACCACAATGGACACGCTACTGCGGTGAAAAAAGAAAACAAAACTCTCTTGTGGCAATAATAATCACGGAACGTACTTAACTATCCGGGAGAAGCTCGAATACTGCGTCCAGCCGTTGTGCGTGCCTTCATGAAATGGAACAACACCAGTGTAAACTGTGCAAGCAGTCTTCGGCACTGTCCGTTGCTAAATGAATTGCCTTGTAACAGACCACGAATTCAGTACAAAGACCTGCTGGATGGCGAGGGAGGAAGAGAGAAAGAGAAAGAGAGAGAGAGAAAGAGGGAGACTTCAAACCCTAACAAAAAAATGTGACGTCATCGATCACACCATCTTACTGCCGAACAATGGATTTTACACGCCAAGGAAACGGCAGCATTAGCTACGTAAATCACGAATTAATTTACCAGTATCAGCTCAAATATCCGATTTTGCATTCAAGAAACTTTCGCTGACAGTTGTGACACTTGTATGCTGAAATCATCGAGAGCCACATGAAAATTACCAGAATTTCACATATTTTCACATAGTTTGCCGTAATATTACGGCTATCTGAGCCACCGAGGGCACAGAGGATAATGCGCCTGCACGGACTTATCCCTATAGTGTGGGATGTGCTGCTAACCGTTGAGTAACTTGAAAATTATCTTGTCTGCGAAGATTTTACATGGATCAAGCTGGTAGTTCCATTCGTAATTTTTAACTAAGTCCCAAGTCAATTATGGGCTTAGTAATCACAAACTCCTTTTTTTAAACATAAGAACATTCACCGGTATACTTGGGAAGGCAGGGGAACCAGATCTGTCATTGACTATATAATAACAGATCAGGAATTCAGGAAGGTTGCGAGGGACACACGTGTATTCAGGGGCTTCTTTGATGGCACTGATTATTATTTAATCTGCAGTGAAATTGGGATTGTGAGGCCGAAAGTGCAGGAGGTCAGGTCCATATCTAGGAGGATAAGGAAATCAGGCACAAGTACATAACAGCGATCTCAGAAAGATACCAGTTAGTTGAATGTAGTCAATTACAGTAATTGGAAAAGGAATGGACAAGGTACAGGGACACAGAACTAGAAGTGGCTAAATAATGTCTTGGAACAGTAGTGTGTAAAAGTAGGATGAAGCAAACAGCTTGGTGGAATGATACAGTCAAGCCAGCCTGTAAAAGGAAAAAGAAGGCGTATCAAAAATGGGTACATACCAGAACCCAGGTAGATAGAGAAAGTTATGTTGAAGAAAGAAACAAAGCCAAACAAATAATTGCAGCATCGAAGAAGAAATCGTGGGAAGACTTTGGAAACAGGTTGGAGACTATGGGTCAAGCTGCTGGAAAACCATTGTGGAGTGTAATTAGCAGTCTTCGAAAGGGAGGTAAGAAGGAAATGACAAATATTTTGGACAGGTCAGGAAAACTGCTGGTGAATCCTGTGGATGCCTTGGGCAGATGGAGGGAATCTTTTGAAGAGTTGCTCAATGTAGGTGAAAATGCGATCAGTAATGTTTCAGATTTCGAGGTAGAATGGGATAGGAATGATGATGGAAATAGGATCACATTTGAGGAAGTGGAAAAAATGGTCAGTAGATTGCAGTGCAATAAAGCGGCTGGGGTGGATGAAATTAAGTCGGAACTCATCAAATACAGTGGAATGTCAGGTCTTAAATGGCTACACAGGATAATTGAAATGGCCTGGGAGTCCGGACAGGTTCCATCAGACTGGACAAAAGCAGTAATCACACCAATCTTTAAACATGGAAACAGAAAAGATTGTAACAACTACAGAGGTATCTCCTTAATCAGCGTTGTGGGTAAAATCTTCTCAGAAATTGTTGAAAGGAAAGAGCTTTATAGATCTAGAAAAGTCATATGACCGGGTTCCTAGGAGGAAGTTATTGTCTGTTCTACAAGATTATGGAATAGGAGGCAAACTTTTGCAAGCAATTAAAGGTCTTTACATGGATAGTCAGGCAGCAGTTAGAGTTGACGGTAAATTGAGTTCATGTTTCAGAGTAGTTTCAGGGGTAAGACAAGGCTGCAACCTGTCTCCACTGTTGTTCATATTATTTATGGATCATATGTTGAAAACAATAGACTGGCTGGGTGAGATTAAGATATGTGAACACAAAATAAGCAGTCTCGCATATGCGGATGACTTAGTTGTGATGGCAGATTCGATTGAAAGTTTACAAAGCAATATTTCAGAGCTAGATCAGAAATGTAAGGACTATGGTATGAAGATTAGCATCTCCAAAACGAAAGTAATGTCAGTGGGAAAGAAATATAAACGGATTGAGTGCCAAATAGGAGGAACAAAGTTAGAACAGGTGGACGGTTTCAAGTACTTAGGATGCATATTCTCACAGGATGGCAACATAGTGAAAGAACTGGAAGCGAGGTGTAGCAAAGCTAATGCAGTGAGCGCTCAGCTACGATCTACTCTCTTCTGCAAGAAGGAAGTCAGTACCAAGACTAAGTTATCTGTGCACCGTTCAATCTTTCGACCAACTTTGTTGTATGGGAGCGAAAGCTGGGTGGATTCAGGTTACCTTATCAACAAGGTTGAGGTTACGGATATGAAAGTATCTAGGATGATTGCAGGTACTAGTAGATGGGAACAATGGCAGGAGGGTGTCCACAATGAGGAAATCAAAGAAACACTGGGAATGAACTCTATAGATGTAGCAGTCAGGGCGAACAGGCTTAGATGGTGGGGTCATGTTACACGCATGAGAGAAGCAAGGTTACCCAAGAGACTCATGGATTCAGCAGTAGAGGGTAGGAGGAGTCGGGGCAGACCGAGGATAAGGTACCTGGATTCGGTTAAGAATGATTTTGAAGTAATAGGTTTAACATCAGAAGAGGCACCAATGTTAGCACTGAATAGGGGATCATGGAGGAACTGTATAAGGGGGGCTATGCTCCAGACTGAACGCTGAAAGGCATAATCAGTCTTAAATGATGATGATGATGACGATGTCAATAGTATGACGGATTCCAGATAGTCCTTATACTTTACAAAATCATCGAAAGTTTCAATACTCATAATCGTTCGCGTTTCTCATATCTAGAGAACCAGCAAATGTGTCTTCCACGAGTGTTTCACCTTCTTGATGCGAACAATACATCACAATCGATCTATTAAAGATGCATAGATGCAAGCAAGGGACTTCTGGAACCCTCGGACCCGCTGGACTGACGACACCAAGGGAGAGAGAGAGAGAGAGAGAGAGAGAGAGAGAGAGTGAGAACTGTAACTAAATTAGCGAGAACAAGACAACCTTCATCAGTACGTATATGACATTCGACAGTGAGCAAAGTACGGGAAGCACCTCTTCATGACGACTGTGTCTCTGGAGATATCACTTTCCTACGTACACCTGTACCTTCCTTAATACTAGACATAATTTTCCATGTAAAATGTTTTACTCCTATGGATGGGCATATGTTGAAATTGCAATTTTCCACGTAAACATCTGGGAATGAATACCTCCCTTACGATTGGGCATAGTCGATTCACTTCCCATCCACATCTTGTTTTGCACATGTCGGAACACAGACCAGAGTAACTTTATACTCCAAGACATACCATATCACACAAGCAATGCAATTATAGTTTATATGAGTATATCGCCCGAAAAGATACACCTACACCCACACTCTCACCGGTTAGGAGTCTCGATCCCATTCTGTTCTAGGAAATTATTTGAAATTTACGTCTTCCAGCCAATCAGATTCGAGACCAGACTGCAGATATTTTCTGTCAACAGTTCCGGAATGTGCTGCATCCCGCCAAGGCTCTCTGAAAGAAGTGTTGTAAGGCACAGTCGTCCGGCACTATCTGACATTCACTAGTGCTCCCTCAGACGAAAGGACTGGAAAGACAACACCGATATGGGCTGGTCGATGGACTGGTGTAATGTGATAAACATCGCAGTCGATAGTAAGACACAGAAAATGTGAGAATCTGCTAAGGAGAGGTGATGAGAGGGCGCTCTGCTTGTCCGTGCTATTACAGCCGTATTGTCTGTCCTATTTGCATGCAACAGCATACCCAGTTGAACCCTTGCACTGGTACATTATGCAGGTGTATACAAAATGAATCTATCACCCATTACGGTCAGATACATACGTCAATGATCTGTAATGCACCAGCTCATCACCTCATCGCAAATCCACCTTCATGGCAGTGACTGTGATACAGACACTTCCCACTTCTGTAGGAATCTCATGGGAAGATCTTTGATAATGGTCATATGATGGAATAAACTGTGAAAAGACCTATCAGTGGGGTCGTCTTATAGGGGTGGATGTAGGTCATAAATAGGAAGCTTGGTCTAAGTAGTCGGATTAGCAAGCTGGAAAACTTGATAACTTAGCTATAATAACAGTTGAAGTGTTACATTCCGCCTCGTGTAAAATGTGGTAGCAGGAAATCATCCAAAGACCGGTGACGAAACCATACGGGTTGGAAATAGCTAACGTTAAAATTGTTATTGTGATGGAGTGCGTGTCTGGATATATCACAGTAGCTACCAGCTCTTACAATTCTTTCTCCTGTAGCTTACGCCTACTCTCCTAGCATTTCGAACATACATGCACCACCTCACTGGAAATTTACCTTCCTGGCAGTGACTGTGTCTCAGACCCTTCCCGCTTCTGTAGAAATGTGTTAGGAAGATTCCTCCTCTAAAAAGAATCTGATTTCTTAAGCTATGATTTAAAACTATGGAAGTGGACTGTTCGAGTTTGATCCTGTCTGAATGCTACCGATTCCGAAGTTAATTTCAAAAATCTTTATTTGGTGAATATGATGCAGAAGACCGTAGTTTTAATGGGACATTATGAATTGTAGCAGGGAGTATCTTAAACAGTGTCACTGTACTTCAGTAGCCCTGTCAGTCGTTTGATGCCTGTCTTACATGCCCATGATTTCAGTGAACCGTAAGAGTGCTGTGCTTTATTCCTTCGTGGGCAAATTACATATAAAAATTAGAATGGAGTCCATATATATGTATATGACTTGGAGGACTGTAGTTTTAATGGAACATTTGTCAATCGTGGGAGGGAGTACCATACAAAACATCACTCTACTTAAATAGCATTCGCAGGCGTTTAGAGATTAAATTATATGCATTTCGTTCCATTGCACCTCATGATTATTGGGTATTTTTTTCTCTTTCTAAGCACATTATTATTATTATTATTCTGGATTTACAATGTGAGTACATTTTTCCAGCACCTATTCTAG
Organism: Schistocerca cancellata; assembly: GCF_023864275.1. NCBI lineage: Eukaryota > Metazoa > Arthropoda > Insecta > Orthoptera > Acrididae > Schistocerca > Schistocerca cancellata. The sequence continues at coordinate 567,480,727 of NC_064632.1, forward strand.
ATTACAGTAAGTCACTAATTATTGTTCTCCACTCTTCTCTATTGGTCCATAAATCTTCAGGAATGTTGTTCTTCCTCATTGCTGACGGAACTCCCTGTTTACATGTATCAGGTGGTCGTCCCCTTTTTCTTCTTCCAATTGGTACCCAGTCGATTATGCATTTTGGTAGCCTTTCCTGTTCCCTTCGTCTGATGTGTCCATACCATTTAAGTCGTTTGTGCTCGATGAAATCAATAATTGAATTTTTACATTTCATCTTGTCTCTGATTACTTCATTTCTTATTCTTTCTCGTCTTGATATTCTTGCTGAACGTCTCCAGAAATCCATTTCTGTGGCTAATAATTTTGATTTCAGTTGCCATTTTGTTGTCTACATTTCTGAACCATATGTAATAATGCTCCTAACTGTTGTTTTAAAAATCCTTATTTTGTTATCAGTTGTTATGTGTTTGTCCCAGAGAATCCATTCAATAAAGAGATTGTCGTCTTTCCAGAATTTATTCTTGATCTAATTTCTTTGTCCTGTTTCCCATCATTTGTAATTTTCACACCAAAATATTTATATTCCTCAGTAGCTGTTATTGATCCCATCCCTTCTTCTAATATTAAGTCTCCATTCACTCCACCAATTACCATGTACTTTGTTTTATTCATGTTTACATTTAGACCTGATTTTTTATATTCTTGAATCAATTTTCTGGTCATATACTCTATATCCTTATAGTCTTGGGCTATAATCAGTTGGTCATCTGCAAATTGTAACGAGTATATTGTTCTATCATTTATTGGTATTCCCATAGCGTGACATTTTTTCTTCCAATTCTGTAAAGTTACTTCTGTATATATTTTATACAATGTAGGTGAGATGCTACATCCTTGACGTAATCCTTTTGTGACTTGGATTCCATGTGATAGATATTTACCAATTTTTATTTTTGAAATAGAATTTTTATATAAATTTTGAATTGCTTTAATTATTCTTGGATTTATTCCTATTGATATTAAAGCTTTCCATAAACTGGATAAAGGCACACTATCATAGGCTTTTTCTATATCTATGAATACTAAATGTATAGGTTGTGCCCGAACCATTTTTTTTCAATAATTTGTTGTAGGCAAAAGATATGATCAATTGTTGATCTTCCAGCACATTACATTTCTAAATCAGATGGAAATCTATGTGCACGTATATAGCATTGAAGACCGTAATTTTAACGGCACATTTGTTAAGATGAGAGAGAGTAGCACGCAAAGATCACTTTACTTATCTGGCAGTATTTCGCTAATAACTTTCTTTGTATGCGTTTAATTCAATATTTATTAATGCAATATCTGTTGGAGTAGGTATACCATCACGCAATGAACTTTCGTTGATCTCAGAATAACTGAGTGACCGGACACACGAAAAGCACATCTCTATCTTAATGCTTCCTCTATCTATCTCACTATCACCGCTAGCAAAACCATACCACAGGTCTACTGTCGCTTCATGGCAGCTCATACCACTTCCTGCAGACCACGTGTATTCAAGGCCCTCTGTTAGTTTAGAAATACGTCCTGTGATGCCTCTAGAACTGTTAGCCAAGTTTAACGTAGGAACACCAAGCATAGTGTGTAACTGGTTCACTAACACTACTGCTGTCGAAGACATGAATACCGAGACCGAATGTGTCGTACTTAGCAGTCAACTGCTCCTCGATATACACTCCTGGAAATGGAAAAAAGAACCCATTGACACCGGTGTGTCAGACCCACCATACTTGCTCCGGACACTGCGAGAGGGCTGTACAAGCAATGATCACACGCACGGCACAGCGGACACACCAGGAACCGCGGTGTTGGCCGTCGAATGGCGCTAGCTGCGCAGCATTTGTGCACCGCCGCCGTCAGTGTCAGCCAGTTTGCCGTGGCATACGGAGCTCCATCGCAGTCTTTAACACTGGTAGCATGCCGCGACAGCGTGGACGTGAACCGTATGTGCAGTTGACGGACTTTGAGCGAGGGTGTATAGTGGGCATGCGGGAGGCCGGGTGGACGTACCGCCGAATTGCTCAACACGTGGGGCGTGAGGTCTCCACAGTACATCGATGTTGTCGCCAGTGGTCGGCGGAAGGTGCACGTGCCCGTCGACCTGGGACCGGACCGCAGCGACGCACGGATGCACGCCAAGACCGTAGGATCCTACGCAGTGCCGTAGGGGACCGCACCGCCACTTCCCAGCAAATTAGGGACACTGTTGCTCCTGGGGTATCGGCGAGGACCATTCGCAACCGTCTCCATGAAGCTGGGCTACGGTCCCGCACACCGTTAGGCCGTCTTCCGCTCGCGCCCCAATATCGTGCAGCCCGCCTCCAGTGGTGTCGCGACAGGCGTGAATGGAGGGACGAATGGAGACGTGTCGTCTTCAGCGATGAGAGTCGCTTCTGCCTTGGTGCCAATGATGGTCGTATGCGTGTTTGACGCCGTGCAGGTGAGCGCCACAATCAGGACTGCATACGACCGAGGCACACAGGGCCAACACCCGGCATCATGGTGTGGGAGCGATCTCCTACACTGGCCGTACACCACTGGTGATCGTCGAGGGGACACTGAATAGTGCACGGTACATCCAAACCGTCATCGAACCCATCGTTCTACCATTCCTAGACCGGCAAGGGAACTTGCTGTTCCAACAGGACAATGCACTTCCGCATGTATCCCGTGCCACCCAATGTACTCTAGAAGGTGTAAGTCAACTACCCTGGCGAGCAAGATCTCCGGATCTGTACCCCATTGAGCATGTTTGGGACTGGATGAAGCGTCGTCTCACGCGGTCTGCACGTCCAGCACGAACGCTGGTCCAACTGAGGCGCCAGGTGGAAATGGCATGGCAAGCCGTTCCACAGGACTACATCCAGCATCTGTACGATCGTCTCCATGGGAGAATAGCAGCCTGCATTGCTGCGAAAGGTGGATATACACTGTACTAGTGCCGACATTGTGCATGCTCTGTTGCCTGTGTCTATGTGCCTGTGGTTCCGTCAGTGTGATCATGTGATGTATCTGACCCCAGGAATGTGTCAATAAAGTTTCCCCTTCCTGGGACAATGAATTCACGGTGTTCTTATTTCAATTTCCAGGAGTGTATTAGTCAGTATGCCGCACAACGTCCCCCTCCCCATTTAAACGAGTTCCACTTTCGTACCTCACTAAACATTCTCAACTTCCATTATGACTCTGAGGTCATTGCCAGCTGCTATCCCGACATTAGCACCTATAGACCCGTTTGTGGTTAAATGGTACGTCCTGGTGAACAGTAATATCGATACGACAGCTCAATACTGAATATTCGTGTCTATCAATCCCGTGAGCCCACATCTGTTCGTGTTATGTAAGTAACCTGTGAAGCAAACGCATCCCCTGGACACTGGTAGGATCGTATAGGTCGGCATACTCCATTCGTGGCAGAAAAAAAAAAATCTCTCGGAAAAACGACGTACTTGTCTCGGAAACATAGAGGTGGATTAAAAAATATATGTTAGTATATACGCCGTTTTGTACTCGATCAGCGTGTGAGAAAGGTAATCAATAATACTATGACGTAGCGTCCGTCATGCACTGCACAGCCGCTTGCGGCGCAGTTGTCTAAAAGTGCGGTATGTTCATAGGAGATGGAGTTGTCTTCAAGTTGCAGGTGAATACCTGTGATGTAGTTGTGTTCAACTGAACCTAACTAAATCTATCGCACATTAATAGGACTAGAAATCCTGTGCACTGTCATCGGAAGCGTTAACTGCCATAAAATGTCAAGCAGTAATCATCTGGAGCGAGCTGAGTAGAATGCATATGTTGGATTCGGATTGATATGCTGGAATATTAAGGAAAGCAACCTAAGATGTAAGAACTGACGCCATGAACGAAAAATCGGTTCAATATTCTAGTCCAGTGACGCAGAGGGTAATGGACATTAAGCTTGTAAGAACAGATTTTTTTTTCTTTTTTACCGATTGATACAATATTCAAAGGTGCTACTGCACAGAATAGTAAACAGCTGAAAATTAGAAAATTTTGTTAATCTCATTCACCTTCCTCAGAACAAAGTAAAGTCACGCCAGATGCAGAGGCAAACCAGGAAATAAGCGGCATTTTGCAACTGGTGAGTCAGGCCTCGGCACGTTACAGCATGATGTCGAGAGAGAAGAGAGCGGGTTACCTCAGCAGAAAATAGCACTGAACAGAAAACCAACGCAAACATGACATTTATATTCCTTAGCTAGTAAGAGATGTCGAAAGAAACCGAACCTATTTCGTAATAACTAGTATCAGACAACACGCACAGCAGTACACAGCCTCTTAAGCGAATGTGGCAGAATGAGGAGGATACATGCACTCATTATGAACCGAGCAATGCCTCGTACCCTCACGTTAGATCCTTTTAAATACTCGAGCTCAATTCTCAAAGAATTGCTCACTGGAATCGATGACGTTCACAATAACAGGACTCGATTCATGGGTTACGAAACTGCAGCGAATCTATGTCATAGGTACTCCGGAAGAGTCTACGAACCAGTCGTACATGTACCTGAGATGACAGTCTTCGCCTGATGAACTTCATATTATTCGCCACCTACCACTGCTGATGGAGAAACTGAATTTCATTCGACAACATTACATCGAGGTCTGCCCCCGGTAGCTGAGCGGTCAGCGCGACAGAACGTCAATCCTAAGGGCCCGGATTCAATTTCCGGCTAGGTCGGAGATTTTCTCCGTTCAGGGCTAGGTGTTGTGTTGTTCTAATCATCATCATTTCACCCCCATCGACGCTCAAGTCACCGAAGTGGCGTCAAATCGAAAGACTTGCACCCGGCGAACGGTCTACCCGACGGGAGGCCCTAGTCACACGACTTCCTGCTCCACCACCACATCGAGGAGTGCACACAGCAACCAACTTCAGTGCGGAAACCGACAGCAGGGCCTCGTGGGGTTCACGTCCCTGGTCAACAATTAGGCGCCTCTGGGTGCTGAAATATACCTGACTGGTAGGAGGGAGATCGACGGACCACACGACTTCCGACAACACCATGTCGCAGATCGGCCATCAAGGGCCATCATAGAATTCGAAGTGGGATCGAGCAAACTCCAGTAGCTAGTACGAGACCATTCGTGGTGGACCATATCCGCGCCTTCAGCGCACCGCGGTGCGAGGTCAAGCCCCCTTCGCTTGGGCTTCTGCAGGCAGGAGTTGACTCGACAGCTATCAGCGGGGATTCAGTACGCAGCTGAATGAGGCATCAGCCACAGGACTCGTGTGAAACAAGACGAATTCAAACATATTAAATAATTGAACTCAGACTATGTTTTACTAGCATCTGAGATCCTTCACTGGTACGCAACTGCTATCCTAAGTCATGCAGAGCACTCGGCCTCTCTGTAGAGGAAACATACAGCCTGTGTCATACCGCTGTGCAGGATTTCCATGACACATTAGCTATGTGAAGATGTGTGTTTGCTCGGTTGCTACGAATCTGAGGCAGTATTCTATATTTTGGAAGCGGTGGTCAGCAGACAGGTATTTTGCCATTGTTCACAAGACCAGCATGTTTCGGTCTGCAGAAAGGATTTCCCCTCGGCGCTCAGGAATGTCTTTGAAGCCAGAGCACTTAACGGTTCATGGGATATTCTAAGCAGGAATTTTCTTTATGAAGAACAGTTTTGTGCCACAGGCTTCATACCTCACACGCAGGTAGAAATACGCTCTTCATCCGGAGCAGAACCGGCTTCTGTTTGCCTTTCTCCAACTACACACGAGAGGTTAAGTGCATATTTGTGTGTGTGGATCCTACAGAATGGAACACGTCACCCGAGAAACAAACTATATTAAGTACGTCGTTTCTTCCTGCTCTGGCATACTCGGACTATCGTGCAAGAACGTACTTAACATAAATAAAAGACTAGGCAGTTATTAAATTGTAATTACACCCGTTGCTCCTCACCAAATATGTGATAAAGATGATGTGGCGGAAGCGTTTCGACACTGGGAAGCTATGGCATGCCATGCGAAACGACACACGGCTGGTGTGATTGTGGACATAAAATAATTTTTCGGTCGTTGTACACGTATTAATGATAATCGCGTTGTTGGGAATGTTACACTCTTGGAACGTGAAGTTACGTTAGTTAGTGTTCCGACATTTCAGCAGACGCGAGTGCTAAGTGATCAGATTACTATTCCTGAAAAAAATTACGTATGTCTAGCCATAAGCGGAGGATAGATTTGAATTGGGGAAGTGGGATTTCAACTCATTCACGCGTATATCTGACCATAATGTGTGATAGATTCATTTCATAAATACCTGCATAATATACGACTGCAATGGTTCAACTGGATCTGCTATAGTACACAAACAGGGTAGGTAATACAGCTGTAACACCATGGATACGCAGAACGTCCTCTCATCGGCTCCCCCCAAGCAGATCCTCACACGTTCTTTGTCGCACTATCGTCCACAATGATTATTACAGTACACCAGCCCATATCGATGGTGTGTTTTCAGTCCTTTCGTCCGGAGGAACGCTGTTGATTATCACATAGTGGCTGTCGGCTGTGCTTTACAACACTTGATTGAGGGAGGCTTGGAGGGATGCAGCACATTCCACAAGCGACGATGGATAATACCTGCAGTCTGTTCTCGAATCTCATTGGCTAGAAGGCAAAAATGTCAGATAATTTCCTAGAACAAAGGAGAAACGAGGAACCTAGACAGTGTGAGTGTGGATATACCATACTTTTTTCGGATGCTATACACATATAAACGATAATTGCATTGCTTGTCTGAAACGCATATAAGCTGGAGTGTAAAGTTACTGTGGTCTGTTTTCCGACACGTACAAAGAAAAAGATGTCGGTGAAAAGTCAACAGCTTATGTCCAGTAGTCAGGGACAGATTTCCCAGTTTTTACGTGGGAAATTGCGCTTTCAACACATGTCCAGCCATACGCGTACGAAAGATTTAAAGTGGACAACTATGTCTAGTGGAAAGGAGGATATAGATCTAGATAGGAAACTGAGATTTCCAGAGCCACAGTCATGATGAAGAGTTATTTGCAATACTCCTCTCATTGTCGGATGTCATGTAAGTACGGAACGAGGATTGCCTTGCCTTCGTCCACTTAGTTACAAGTCCCTCTGTCTTCGTGTCGTCGGTCCGACAGGTAGGGGGGTTGCAGAAGGCTCATTTTTGACTGTAAGGTACACTGGCTTGATACAAATTTAGCGTCTTTATTTAGCTGAGAAAAATTGAATGTGAGATGCCGCTTGCTTCAAGATGGCGAAACACCGGTGGAAGAGACATTTGATGGTTCTGTACACATGAGAAACATGTACGATTATGAGTATTCAACCTTTAGATGACTTTATAAACTATAGGGATGATCTGGTTATATTACTGACATAGGTCATCGTTAAAAAATACTCGTGGAACTTTAAATTTCCTCTGTTTTCGAATTTCCACATAGAAATCTTCACAGATAAAGTTTCTAGTCACTCAGTAGTTCTCAGAACGTCCCAAGCTAAAGGGTTGGGTTGGGATGTTTGGGGGAAGAGACCAAAATACGAGGTCATCGGTCTCATCGGTTTTGGAAAGGACGGGGTAGGAAGTCAGCCGTGCCCTTTCAAAAGAACCATCCCGGCATTGGCCTGGAGCGATTTAGGGAAATCACGGAAAACCTAAATCAGGATGGCTGGACGCGGGATTGAACCGTCGTCCTCCCGAATGCCAAGCTAAAGCTTTGGCTCTCTAAATATATAATTCCCACTCTTTATGTTCCGAATTATTCTGTGCAAGCTATCGGTATATGGAAATGCCGTGTGGCTAGGGCCTCCCGTCGCGTAGACCGTTCGCCTGGTGCAAGTCTTTCGAGTTGACGCCACTTCATGTCGATGGGGATGAAATGATGATGAAAGACACACAACACCCAGTCATCACGAGGCAGAGAAAATCCCTGGCCCCACCGGGAATCGAACCCGGGACCCCGTGCGCGGGAAGGGAGAACGCTACCGCAAGACCACGAGCTGCGGACAAGCTATCGGTAACACACTGCTACTTGACTGACATAGAAAACAGTCCCTTAAATGTTATGATGTTCCTGCAGACCATGTAAAAATACACGAAATTCTGGGTATTTTTATATGCTACTCGATGATTTCATCATAAAAGTGTCACAAATATCACCGTTTCTTTTGGCGTGTAAAACTGAACATTGCAGCTGATATCGGTATATTAATTTGCGATGGACGAATCAAATATCGTCGTTTTTTGGCCTGTAAAATCCCTTGTTCGACTGTATGGTGGTGTGATACATGAAGCCACAGTATTCTATCAGAGTGGCACAGGTTTCTCTTTCTCCCTCTGCATCCAGCACGTCTTTGTACTGGACTCGTGGTTCGTTACAAGGCAACGCATTCAGCAGAGGACGGTGCAGACGACTACTTGCACAGACTACGGTGGTCTCGTTCCATCTCATACAGGTATTTACAGTGGCGGAAGGCAGTATTCCAGGCTTGGCCTGAACAGTAAAGTGTGTTTCGGGATTATTATTAGCATGGAGGTGGTTTTTTTTTCCACCGACGTGGTGTAGTGGGTCATTGTTGTTAAAGTACATGGTTTTATTTTCTTTTAGAATTTTCTAGTCTGTAGGACTGGGCTGCAAATTTCACTGTTTGTTGAAACACGTGGCCCACTGGTGCAACACGCACCAGCGCTGAGGCTCTTAATACCGGCCGGCATAGTGTTCAGCCCCGGACCTGGGACTGGCTGTGCCGGCGGTGCCGGCCATTTAACATGGGCAGGGCAGTAAGTAGGGAGTCTCATCTGGTGGTGCCAGGATAGTGGCGGCCATGGTCACAGATATTATTCGTCAGTTGGATCCATAATCACGCTTTTTTGCTGCGGGACATAACAGATAACTATAGATTATTTTAACGTATGGAAAGATAGCCTGTGACACAGCAGTACAGAATTTTCATGATACTTTAGCGATGTGAAAACAGGTGTTTCTTGTCACACTGAATACTGGGCAGGATATACGTTTAGGGAGGGGGTATCTGCCGACAGGTATTTTGCTATTGTTCACAACTCTGACAAGAGTTGGTTTGCAGAAAGCATTTCCCTCAGAAATGTAGTGAGATATACTAAACGGGAATTTTGTTTATGGAAAAAATGTTTCGTTTCGACAGGTATTACCCCTCCGTCTCTCTGCTGCAGGTGATGAGAAAGCTTGTGGCACTAACGGCAGAATTTTCTGGAAATAGTTGTATTATTGGAGGCTGCTGTTGAAAGTTTTGACAAAGGGAGGGAGTGGGGGGGGGGGGGCTTAGAGAGTTGTATTTGAGAAATGACTCTGTCTGTGTAAGTGATCTACAGAGTCCATTATTTGCGAATGGAGAGGACTGCTGGCTGCATATTACACACACACAGGTGTTGGAAAAGTATGCTATTGTTCTAGACTGGCCACACCTTCGTTTGCTCTCGTCCATCTATACATTTGAGCCAGGGTGTTGTGTTTGGGTCCTGCTGAATGCAGCACATCAGTCTTCTGAAATCATAACAGAACTCTGCATGCTGTCTGACGTGGGAGCCGCTTGGAGCGCTGCATTGAGTGTCTCACTATTCTTCCACCAGCAGCCCTCAGGAAGCGTGACAATCGATAACGTGCGACGCAACCCCTCCACAAGCCACAGTTGACGGAGAACGTCGAGTGAGCTACAGCTATAGTTCCACCAGTGGCCCAGGACCTTGTGCTGCACAACAGATAACCTCACGAAATCAAAACAATGGCCAGTCGCAAACGGGAAGTAAGCACACACAACGTAAACACAATGTCTGTAAGCGAGATATCAACTGACTCGACGTGAATACCATACTGCCTCGCTGAGTTTTTTTTTTCTTTATTGTTATTTTGACACCTTATACAAAAGAATCAGTAATTGTAAAAACAACATTAGTCCAAAAAAGTAAATTTTTCAGGAGAAGCAAAAAACTGTATACAGGCTAAATAACGGACATTAGGATAAATCCATTAATTTTAATATTGACTGTGTATGTTAGGTAAGCTTTAACAATAAAACAGAGCACTTTAAATGTAATAACTTTGCATGAACGATTTTTTTAAATTGTACGGACTTATGTTGTTATTGCAGGATGAACATTTTGGACTGACATTTTAACATTAACATTTGTTTATGTTATCAAAAATTACTTTACTGTACAAATTTAATATACAATATTACTTGTACATTGCCTAATATTGTTTTACAGAGAAATTGAAAAATATTGTTAATGTATGCACACACTGTATGGAAAGACTAAAGATATGACGATGTAAATCGTGACATTAGGAATTAAATTTCTTATTTCACCTAACAGGACAATGAAGGATTAACACTACACTATACAGGTTATTTTACACCAAAAATTTATTATGAATCATCTTCAGGAGTGTCCATAGAAGGCCACTCAGTCAATTCCAGATAAAAGGCTTTGTGCTCATCAGGAATATATTGCATTAATTGTCCAATATCTTTCAATTTTTTGACATTGATTGCAACTTTGTCATTATATGCAATTACATGCAATTTCTGTAGGCAACTTTGGTTCTGTCTGTAATGAATGTCGCTATAAAAAGCGGTGTTTCACGAGCCCATCAATATGATAGTAACAGTTAACTTTACCTGGAAATATTTCACTGTGATGGAAGCTCATAAATGAGGACACTGTGAATTTCACTTTACTGCTTTTGTCCACATTAGTCCCATAACTGTCGTCAGACAAACAGGATCGCTTATAAAATTTGGGCCACCATTTTTTGTAACCCAAAATCTCTTCCATGGTAACAAGCTTTATATTCGTATTTTGTTTTTTGAACGATGTCACCATACATTGACATATATTCTGTCTTTTCTTCTTATCACCCACTTTATGTAAGCAAATGTACGATCATGTGGTAAACATGAATAGCCACGCACAGGAAAATGCTGGAATACAGCCTTGAATCTGCCAGAACTTACAAGGCAGTTCATTAACCTAACCACTGTGTTGTTCATATTTTGCGCAGGGCACCCATCCGAGAACAGGTGTAATTCAGTAACACTATCAGATATCTCTGTGTTGATGTAATCAACCAAAAACGAGCATACTTTGTTAGGGCCTTTGTGGGCAGTACCTTCGTGGTACAGATATACCTTGGATTTGTTGCTCTTTAGGTCTGTTATACAGAATGCATTAACGTTAATTTGCCCTAAATAAAAAGCTTCCTGTACTGGGAGCTTAGGCAACTGCAGATTTTGCATATAATCGAAACACAATGCTACCGCATGCTCATTTCCTGCACACTTCTCCTTAACAGCATCCATCTTTAAATATAATTTTTTGCTTCTTCTTTTATGTACCATGAGTTCCGCTACAGCCACACGCTGTGCAGTATCGTTCAATGATGGACTCTTAATCTTCACGGAAAGTGACTCACAAGAGCAACAAGTATCGATTTGCGGCCGCCCTTCGCGGCCGATCAAAGCGTAAGTTAAAACGCTCAATGAAAACCCTTAAATAAATTCCATATGACACTCTGGTATAAGGATATAACTTCATGAACAGTTCATACATACTTTTTACAGATAATTCAGGACTTAAGTAATACATTTCTTTGCTTGAATAATGTGAGATTTTCGTAGGGAATGTTTTAATATGCTCCTCAATCATCGATAGGACTTCTTGTGGTGTTGCATTGGTTGAATCAGTACATCCTCTACAGTCACGTGGGCGAACATTATTTTTCACACAATTACAAATTCCTCGCACACGTTCATTTGTAATGCCAAAAAGGCTACAAAATGCCTTTTTTGCTCACTTCGACCCGCCCAGCATCTCCAGTTAGCACGTGATATCGATAATTTAGTGCTCTTGGCTTAGGCTGGCCATCACTTTTCCGGGGTCTTCTGCGTACCACGCCTTCTTTTTCGATCAGCCCTGCAAGGTAACCATCTTGTGTGTTCTTACTCTCAAAATCGTGAAATTTAGTGAATATATCTATCTGTTCATGTTCAGAGATCCTCTTGAAACACAGTTTCTTACATCTGAAACATATTAATACACGAATACCAATGTCAGGAAATGTAAAAGAGTTGCAAAAGAATTATTTACTTAAAATCAATGATTTTTTATTGATAGAGTAAATTATGCATATGTTATTTACGTACCATAAAACTTAGAACAGATGAGAACCTCTAAGAAGTAAAAAATACACAGACAAGAGATAATTCACATAGCCTTTCAAGTTACCCACAGTCAGGTCCTATTTTTACAGCATTAATTTCTCTTCCACTGTGATACACGTAACCAATTCCCTTCGTTCTGGCAGCTTTTATGACATTTCTTTTATATAGTTCCGGTTGCGCACCTCTCTTCTTCGACATTGTGCATAGATAATCTTAATAAACGTGTTCTATAAACAAAACTAAACGACAATGTATACGCAGTTGCTACAACAATGCACACGGGCAACAAGATCACAGGCGTCAGATGTGCTGCCATCTGGCATGCATTCTATCCATTACATGAAACTAGATCCGAGTATGTTCGTTTGGTGCTGGCATCTGCCATTTTTTGTAATATTAACAGAAGTCCTGGACTCATGTTGTTACTGCAAAAAACACGAGAAACTGTATGCCTGTAAACGCATTAATATGTGTGGGACAAGTGATTTTTGCATAGATGCTGCATCTAAGTATCCTGAAGGCTTCTCTGCAAATATCTAATTTTTGCCAAAAAGTGGACATGTGTTGTTTTTACAATTACCGATTCATAAAGGTGGGCTGGCAGCGGCAATATTAAGCCGCTCTTCGGCCACAGTCAGTACAAATAGAAACAATGACGACGCAGAAAAACGTAACATATCAGTGGACAAAAACAGTAGACACATGAGTAAAAAAAAAAAAAAACGCAAAGCCGCTCACAGGTGTAGAAAAATAAAATACGGTCAGCACTGGACACGAACACTGATGAGTGAGATGACACATGTGAACGATGGAGCGTGGGCGGTGAAAGCACTGAGGCACTAACACGACGACACACACACAGAACTGATGGCGATGATCTCCGGCGCACGAATGTGTGCGAGTTCAGGGACCTGCCAAAAGGGGAAAGGTGGGGGAGAAGGGAGAGTGGAGATGCCAGTGGCAGAGGAGATGGGGGGGGGGGGGGAAGAGCAAAGAAGTTATGGGGGGGTAGGGGAAGCCCGGGGGAGGAGGCGGGAGGTAGGGAGGAGGGAGAGAGGGTGCCCTAAGGAAAAAACACAGGGTGTGGAAGGGGAGGATCAAAGTTCGTAGGAGGGGTAGATGGAGGGGATGAGGGCATCGTCAGGGAGGGGGAGTTGGCGGAAGCCACCTTGGGTGAGGATATGGAGAGTGGAGAGATGGCGAGCAGGTGGGACGTGGGAATACAGGCGCGGCAGCGGACGGGGGGGGGGGGGGAGAGAATGGGAGAGACAAGAGGGTGAGGGGGATCAAGTTTACGGGAGGTGTAGAGGATCTGTATCCGCTCGCTGAGTGAGAGGCAGTCGCCTAAATATACGACAGGTATGTCGCTATTGGCCTCTGGGACCACGTGCTCCACAGTGGCACCCTCATATTAGACTCGGGGCCAGAAGCACGCGCAGCCACGGCGTACGGCGTGAATGCTTCAAAGACCTCTAGTGGTTATCGACTTCCATGCCGTCTGGCGCGGATTCGAAACCCGTGACGCTCGGTACCACACTGTGCATTAAATATTTGATTACAACTGTCGTGTGTAGAAGTTTTTAACCTCTGCTGAGCTATCACCTGGTAATTCACAAACCTTTTTGTAATTTACGGATGAAGTGGTGTTACACTTCGTGCAATCGACTTTTGCACACTGCTATTATCAGTAGCAGGTACATGTAGTCCGATTTCTTAACATAACTGCAAACTCCAGAACTTCTGTGCATATATGAGTTTAGGATATTGTTTTACTTATTATTTATTTCCGATTGAGTCTCTTTCGTGCCAATTCACAAGTGGAGAAGAGGCATTTAATTCGACTTGTAGGAGAAGGCAGCGCCCTATGCTGAGTTACTATTTATTTTGAGTCCACTTGCTACTGGTTTCGAGTGGTATTGTGAATTTCTTCCGATAGGTAAACATCAGCTGTAAGACGTCAGTTTGGAGCCATATTGTGATTTTAGGCGCTCGTTGTGTAGTACTATGCATGTAGATACGTACTTAGGAGCGGTCTTTATTTCTGCTTCCCCCGCAAATGAATAAATTACACTAACCTAACCTTCCTCTCCAGTAGCAGGACTGAGACCCAACATTTCCCACCATTTCCAGGGGCAGGGTGGTGGTGAGGGGTGGGTAACATCAGAGGAGGGAGGGTGGGGTAGGGAAGTTAGGTTAGTTATGTGCCCCAACAGCCAAACTTCCAACCAAAATTTGAATATCCCGCCATGAAGTCAGTGTGACATTGCCACATCTATGGCTGCTATTTTAGATCTGCCAACTTGGATACATTTGGCCACACGGTAGGATGTGAGAGAAACTGCCTGGCTCCACTAATAAAGTAATGATGCTGCGTTGTGTAACTTTGTATGTGGAGACACACACAGCAGGAAACTGAAAATATTTATTCTGAACCTAGCTTTTTTGTAAATGATTGCTGTGGTGACAGACAGATATCTGTGGCTGAACCTGAGATCGAAGTTGCGTTGTAATGCGACCTTTTAGTTATGGTGTGTGGAATCCAATGAAAGTGATCATGAGCTGCTCGTAGTGGTGAGACTTTCAGTGGTTAGTTCTAATGGATAAGTTGGTAATAGAACGTTTGTAAAAGGAATAATTCAAGAGGAGCACACAATGCTGGAATGGTCATTCTCTGGCAGTCAGCCAGGTCAGTATCATATATTAGTTACTCTAGGAAACAGAAATAAAAATGTCTTATATTTGTCTATCACTTGAGTGAAAATGTAACGTATAAAATAAACGGTCCATATACAAGGTCATCGTGGCCACTCATCATCGCCGGTTTCGTCTAAATTTATGGACACGAGGGGCTTTGCCAGAAGTAAAGGTGATTGAATTCGATGCTCCAGATGGCCAAGGGTTTAGAAAATAGAGCATTTTTGGCGCAGGTCTGGCGCCGCCTGAACCGTTTACGTCATATTTTCCAGGCAGCCGCTGGAGCAGCACATGGCAATGTTAAGTTCTAGGGACGAGTCTATACGTGGAAACTTTTTTTGTTTTCCAGTTTTTGTATTACGTACACCAAAAATAAATATAAATAATGCTCAATACATGGTATTAATTCATATTTTCGTGAAAGGCATGAGAAGGAGACGCAAAGGGAAATTATGGACTGCAAATAGATTTCCAAGAAATGACTGTAGTTACAGCATGCACGAGGATTTGTAAGTAACTTTCCCAGAAGAGAATGTAATTAGAGAGCACAGAACTTGCTACCGACGTTTTCCAAGAAAGGACTATACTTAAGGTTTCCAGGTGGACTCACCAGATAACGTTACAATAGCAGGTTTTAATGGAAAGAACTTCGTATGATTAGCCGCTAGCACACAGTGGGTTCCCGGTGGAGATAAAATTGGCCTGTCGGCCGTTGGGGACAGCGCTACCTAAGGCTGTGGTGCTCATTCGCTTGCTAGCTTTCGACACGAATACATTTTGTGAGTGAATACCAAGTTTTTTTATAGAATCTATAAAACCTCAACTATAAAAAAGGTATCGTTTATAATACGTGCAAAATGCAAAGAAAATTATTACCTCTCTTGGTTTTATGGTGTAAGTTTTAAACTGTTAAATAATAAAAGTATATAATTTTGTACACCAAAGTCTCGTGTATATAATCCCTTTGTGGCAATTTGTCTGCAATCAGAAATTTTCTCTGCATTCCATTTTCAGAAGTTGCAGGAAAATTTTTATAAATGCAATATAATGAGCATTAATTCAATTTATTTGCAGTGAAAGTAACGCTAAAGAAGAAAATAGAACGACGTTCACGCTGATGGACTCCACCTTATGATTGTCTCGTTAACGCCGGCCCGTGAGATCAAGAAGTTATGCCGGCCGGGGTGTCCGACCGGTTCTAGGCGCTTCAGTCTGGAACCGCGCTGCTGCTACGGTCGCAGGTTCGAATCCTGCCTCGGGAATGGATGTGTGTGATGTCCTTAGGTTAGTTAGGTTTAAGTAGTTCAGAGTTCTCGGGGACTGATGACCTCACATGTTAAGTCCCATAGTGCGCAGATCCATTTGAACGATCTGTCTCGTTAACATTCTGCGCTGTTCCCTCTCCCCTAACCGCTGCCTGGAAATTACGATAGCATAAACGGCTCATACCTCGCCCAACCCACTTCACATTTTCCTTTATTTCTAAACGCTTGGCCATCTGGAGGTTCCTCTTCTGTCATTTTCGTTTCTGCCCAAGTCCTGCATGTAGCGTGAATTAAGACACAATGGCTGAAGATGATAAAGCGCGGTCCCCTCGTCAGTACAATCAAGTGAGGGAGCGTAATGAAGATAAAAAAATGAAAAAAATATATCAGCCGTGGTAAAAATTGCTGTTTTGAAGAGCGCGCCGAAGCGCGTAGTGTGAAGCAGTCGCCCTCCGTTTCTGGCGGTGGCGCCGCTGTGGCAATCGCAGCTTTGGTGTCTCCCCCTGGTGAAAAAGGGGAAAGGTTGCCTGTTCACGTGCATTTAAGGGGCGGTATGATCTCGCCAGTCGGTTAGTTGGGCAGCAGCGTCAGCGTGGGGCAGTCAGTGTCTGTCTGTCGTCCGGAGTGCTAGTACGTGTTAGGCAGCCTGTCTGCTCGAGTTTGTTCGGGCAATGGTCACTGGCGGTTGGATCGATCGGCTGGTCAGCCGCGCACTGAGACAGAAGATGACTTGTCCGTCTTGAGCGCCGGCGCATGTGAAGTCGCCACGTCAGTCCAGTGAGTCGCGCCGTATAGCGATGGGTAGTGGATTCGCGGCCGACACGAGAGCAACAGGAGCCTACCCTCGGCATTGGTCTGGCCGGTGCGAGCTGAGACGCCGTGAGACAGGAGATCGGCGCGCCTTCCTGCGTCCGTTGAAGCGGCTGGCAGCAGACGGTTCGGGAGAGCATTTTCGGGACGCTGCGCCAGGTCTTCGCCAGACATCGCAGTTTATTAGAAGTGAAGTGATTCGTGATATGTTGTTCCATTTACTTGTTAAATTCTACTTGTTTTCATGGTCAATCTCTCGTCCCCATCTTGCTCGTCTGCCTCCCGTCCGCATTTGTTAGGCGGTCAGTGTCTGTGTGTGTGTCTGTCTGTCTGTCGTACGTTAATAGCTGCCTCTGTCATGTTTGTTGGATTCGGTGTTAACGAATTTATTGTTTGAAGTGTAACGGCCGAATTCCTGAAATACGTTTTTATCTTGCCTATCCTCTTGAGAGGTGGTTATGTGTAATGTAGAGCATGTTTGGCCAACCTTGTATATTTTGTGTAAGAGTGCATTTCAAATGGCTCTTAGCACTATGGGACTCAACTTCTGAGGTCATTAGTCCCCTAGAACTTAGAACTAGTTATACCTAACTAACCTAAGGACATCACAAACATCCATGCCCGAGGCAGGATTCGAACCTGCGACCGTAGCGGTCTTGCGGTTCCAGACTGCAGCGCCTTTAACCGCACGGCCACTTCGGCCGGCGAGTGCATTTAATGGGTTTTTGTTTAAATGATCATGTTAGTATATAAAGTTACCACCCTTCCACCGTAAGACTTCATTTTAAAATCAAGTTGCACCTTCGGTGGTAAGTTAATCTATTAGTGTTTTGTACCATTTCCATCCCTCCTACGTGGTGCATAGTTTATGTGCTTATGTGAGTAGTTAAAATTTTTAGTTTAAACTAATGTGGCGTGCAGCAGGTTTGCACCAGTGTAGTCTTTCAGGGGTTGTTGTGAGCTGTCGTGACTACCGTCGTGTCAAAAGGGAGCGGCAAGGTCCTCAGCCCGAAAGCTCATACAGTCAAAAATTGTTCTTTCTGCCTCTGAATAAACTGTAACTTGATATTTAGAGGGTGCTTTCTGATTATAATTTTAAATCTGTTTAAAAAATGCTTTTAGTAATAAAATTTCCAGTTGTTGAAAGAAATTTGATTTGTTTTCATCAGTTACCCACTGGCAACTACTTCCACGCTCACATAGTGTGATCAGATGTGTGAATGTCCTAGATGAATCGCTAGTAAATAAAGTAAATTGTTAAGAAAAGGTTTTGAAAGTGAATTCACGGTTCAATATAGTGAGCAACTGATCTGTAATTAGTGTAGCCAAAGGTGCGGTATAGGTTCTTGTAAGCAGTAGAGGGGGCCACTGAGGGGAGAATCTAGAAGGGAAAATAAGGATTGGAATGTAACCAACAAAATACCGAAGCTACTGGAATTCAAGTGCCACGTTGATATGCAGTGACGTCAGGAAAGTTTGCCGCGATGGCTGACCATATGTGGATAGGAAGAAAACTAATGACCACAAAAAGTGAGAGAAAGAAATAGAAAAGAAAAATGTAGAATGAGATTTTCACTCTGCAGCGGACTGAGGGCTGATATGAAACTTCCTGACAGATTAAAACTGTGTGCCACGCCGAGACTCGAACTCGGGACCTCTCATAGAAGCGAACACTCCGTTGCAGAGTGAAAATCTCATTCTGGAAACATCCCCCAGGCTGTGGCTAAGCCGTGTCTCCGCAATATCCTTTCATTCAGGAGTGCTAGTTCTGCAAGGTTCACAGGAAAGCTTCTGTAAAGTTTGGAAGATAGGAGACGAGGTACTGGCAGAATTAAAGAAAAATGTGATGGCGACGTCAATAAACGAGGACATTTGAAAATTAGTACAGCACTGGCTGAGGCACGTAGTTAACTCATATTGCATTCAGATGCATGGGTCACGTGTCATTTTGATGAAGTGATACGTCAGAGTTTTCGGATGACAGCCGTAGCTTCAGTATTTCCAGGTTTTCAGCAGCACGGCCGGCAATGAACTTCTGGTAATTTGCTTTGTTGCTTTGCAGAGGCACCTTAGGCGATGACCACCGCTGCGTGCAGACATCGTTTGTCGCCTGCCAGGTTGTCCGCGTGGTCCCCGGTGAATTGCGGCCGACCCCTGCCCTGGTATGTGGGTCGGCTGCCCGCCACGCAGCCCGTGCTGGTGGCCTAGTGCGCTGGGGGGATGGCGCTCGCATTTTCCGACCCGTTTCCCCGCCTGCCTCCGGGGACCGCGCAGAGCCGACTGGCGGATCCTGCGGTCCGTTTGCAGCGAACAAGAGGCGCAGTCGCCACTGTCGAACGTCCAGCGCGTGGCAGGGCGCGGGGTGCTGCTCGTGCTGGCGTCCCGCGGAAGCGAGATCACACGCGGGCGGCAACACGCGCATTCCGGCACTGCCGCAGAGACGTGCCGCGTGCGTTTCATTTACGCCGCACACGCGCAGCGCTACAGGGCACCCTGACATTCGACTCGCGACCATCGACAAATGCAGGGAGACCACAGTTTACGTTAGGGAAATGAACGTGGCCGTTTAGTGGGACGAAATTGAAGCGTCACCCATCCACCATTGTCAGCCCAGTTTGCAGATGAATATAAGTTTAATTTAGTTTTTGTTTATGTATTTTTGTAATATTTTGTAATGGTTGTGAATTGCCTAAAGTTTTGTATTTTTCTTATGTTTCATGTACGGAGAGGGCGGCGCAACGAGCGGAGACAGCATCTTCGCTGCCGCGACCTGAGAGAAAATTGCTGGCCACTATACGTCGCGGGTCGACAGCCAAAGAGCAACAGAAGATCCTGAAACCGAGTTGTTGCGTCGTGCTTCTAAAAACTGATAAATGAAAATATGTAATTTTTTTGTACAACAATGATATCATAGGAAGTTTAATCTTATTGAAAATGTTAGTCCCATCTCGTCAAGGCTCAGGTTCACGTCTGTATGTAGGAAGATAATAAACTGGTGGATGCTATTAAAGTTGAAAAACGGGTTCTGAGGATTTATTTATGAAGAATTATGTGAATGAATTAATAATATATTTGACGAGATTATTGAATTTTGACAATGTTCATCGCGACTTTGAATCTCAAAGTTTATTTTATGTGGTTCTAATATCGATTAAATCGAGATAAAGTGTATAAATATATTTGTAAGGAGAAACAAACGACATCAAAAATTAAAAAAAAAGTTCACGCAAACGAATTGGCCCGAGTGACGTAATTCTTTGCATAAGACTCAAATGATGTTTTACAGTTTCGTTCAAGAACCATTCTGAGACAATTTAAAAAGAATATAAATAATTTTCGAGTCGGTTGTAACTGACGTAGGTGACGAAGTCTGCACATGGTCATATGTCGAAAGAAAATCATTTATAAGAAACTTACGTCGTTACACTACACCGTATGACTTGCGTCACCTCACCTCCTCACCACCTCTCGGAAGAGACTGATCCTCTGTTTCTGCAGCCGATGCCGTCATTTCGCCTATTCCGCTCACACTGAAAAGCATGTTCGACCTACACCATATGATCAAAGGTATTTTCACATTAAAAAAATAGTGGGCATTAATATGTGGTGTTTCTACACTTCGCCTCCATGAGGGCTTGAACTCCGCTCTGGTTTCTTTCTGTCGGGGAGTGGCAACACATTCTTCCTCAAGAGCAGAGAAGAGAGAGGGTAGTGATGGAAGACGTCGGGGTTTAGAGCGTGTAGTATTTCTTGCTTTTCAATCATCATATTCGGCTACAAGAAGCGCTCTTTAGGGTAGTTGAGACGGCAGCGGTTGCGAAATGAAATAAGGTGTGAGGTACCTGTGGTGTCACCGCCAGACACCACATTTGCTAGGTGGTAGCCTTTAAATCGGCCGCGGTCCGTTAGTATACGTCGGACCCGCGTGTCGCCACTATCAGTGATTGCAGACCGAGCGCCGCCACACGGCAGTCTAGTCTAGAGAGACTCCCTAGCACTCGCCCCAGTTGTACAGCCGAATTTGCTAGCGATGGCTCACTGTCTACATACGCTCTCATTTACCGAGACGACAGTTCATAGCCTTCAGCTTATAACACTCCCTTCTGCTACTGTTATACCATAACCTCAAAACTGAAGGCAATTTGTAAAACAGAATTATTTTGTTGGATTAATAGTGGTATAAAGCAACAGAACAGTGTTACCCTCTGAGAGGAATTTTGCTAGGTTGACCGTGTTGTTCCTAACGGAGGTGGCTTATCGGATATGAAAGTCAGAATTACGTAAATATTTGAACAGTAACAAACAAAATTTTGCCTATCTGCACTGTTTAACTGATAAAGAAAACGGTCGCCAGCCTAACTAGGCAAGAAAATGATTAACATTCTCGTTCAAGAAAATAGTTATTAGTAACTTTAATGGATAAACACAACCTATACTTTGTCACACGCGAGTGCAGGGAACTCTGACACATACATATGTTTACGGTAAGATTGAAGCTAACAACTGGAACAGCATAAACTATTTGCAAAAATTTAAGAGATAGCGAAATACACTATTACTTTCGGGCTTAAAAAATTATGGTTTTTATAATTGGTGGTCTTCCCATTACTTGTTACCTAGCATTAACGCAATAGACAGTTTATCTTGTTATACTATTAATATGCACTTCCAATACACAAGAGAGACAAACACTTAGCAATCATGAACATATAATTTTCTACTATTGCAGTTTCTCACTTTTACTACAGCGAAACACAATGTTGACAAAATTGCAAGAAACTGACTCACCTTTTAGAATTTACTACAGACAGCAATGTGATCATTTACTTTATAAGCCTCAGTCTTAAGAACTTTTAATTTTGAAGTTGGCAACAGCACTTTAATAAGCAGTTTTAATAGGAATATTTTCAGCAAACAACATTTACTTTAACTCACTCTCTTGCCATCTTAACTTTAACTTTCTTTTTACTATGTGGAAGAGGCATTAATGAGCAAAATATTGGGCTTTAATGTTGTTTTAGTAAGGACACTCGGATATCACTTTAGCTCAAACAGAGAGGAACCTGAGAGGTGTTATGATGAGGGGAAAAATCAGGGTAGGTACATAAATTCAGATATAAATTACCTTATATTTGAGCACACTAACACATCCATTAAGCTGATCCTTCACTGTACATCATTGTAGTATTCCGATGTAATGATTGCGCAATGTGGTGGCAACTGCATGTTGTTAGGTGGAATTGCAAGTAGAATTGCTGGACTCTGTCATTTCTTGGTGGCGATGATTGATGCCAATCCCAGAATATTTCCAGCTATTTATGCATCATTCCGAGGCATTGGAAAGCGGCAGGAACCATCACAATATGCATCTGTTACATGGCAGTGCACGGACTCCTAGCTCGTCCCCGACTCGTAGCTCGTCCCCGACTGACTATCACTTCCACCTTTTCTACGTAGGCCAACCACAATTTGCGCGCGCTACACATTTCCGTTCCCGAGGGGAACCACAACAACTTTTACATACACAATAACTAAGAACCCTAAGTGAGGATCAGCAGTTTACATAACAGAAACCAAACACATTAAATAAGACAGAACATTTTCACATATTAACATTTCTACCAAAAATTATTCACACAAAATTACAATTATATACAGTAAGTTTTGTTCCCTCCAAATGGGACAAAGAGTTTAACCGAAAGATATGCTACACAGCATAGAACCAAACCATGACATCAAAGTTTGTATAAAGACAGCAGTATACAATTTTATACTATCGATTCAATCACACACATTTACAGAAGCTCAACGATGGTACGTTAAATGAAACAAAAGAAAATAGATCAGTAGAGCATTAGAGCTATGGTGTTACAAGCTACGTCATTTGCTACGACCTATCAAGGCGCCATACTCAGTTACTATATGTCTTCTGAACAGATAATATTGTGAATAAAAAAAAATGGTTCAAATGGCTCTGAGCACTATGGGACTTAACATTTGAGGTCATCAGTCCCCTAGAACTTAGAACTACTGAAACCTAACTAACCTAAGGACATGACACACATCCATGCCCGAGGCAGGATTTGAAACTGCGACCGTAGCGGTCGCGCGGTTAGAGACTGAAGCGCCTAGAACCGCTCGGCCACACTGGCCGGCTATTGTGAATCACGTACCGTCAAGAGCGACGTTCATCATTAATGGGTTGAAGTTAAGTATCAAACTAATTACGTCCGCTTTCTGAATTCTATTTCCTTGTCATGTTCCAGACCTCAGGTCAGAATAGTTCTTCCCTCCTCATGCCAGCCTGCGTGAGCTAAACGCTTGCATTTCGGCCTCCTCTCGTAACACGGTGTTGGCTCTTCTGCCAACACAACAGTACCGACGGCAGACTGTTTGTTCGGTACGGGTTATCGTGAGAAAGCCTGCCTAAATTGTCGTCCTTCTCCATGATTGGCTGCAGCGTTCAAAAGTTGCTCGCCGAAGTGGTAATCTTCTATTATTAATATTAGATAAACTAAACTGCATATTTACTTCAGTTTCAAATTAAAGTATCGCCCAGTAGCGCACTCTGCTTCAGTTATTCCACAAATATTAATCAACAACAGAATAAAAGCAACTGCTAAATCAAAAGGGAGATTCATCACTTCGGTGATCTTAGGATCGCGCCTAACCTGGATGGTGGTCGAAGTCGTTCAGTTTGCAAAACCAGACATAATGTCTGATAGGACAGTCGCAATCAGTGATTTTGCAATGTAACTTTTAATCCGTCTTGATTGCAAAATGTTTATTCATATGACCGGTTTCGGTTCCGTTAGAACCATCTTCAGATCTGTAACGATAACGATACTAATTTACTATTTCACGAATGCAAGCCTTTTTCCTCCTATCTAATCAACATCAAATGTACCAGAACGTACAGAAGTAACCCGTACAAATACAGCAACTTTCACATGCTGCGTCATATAAAATTGGCTGGCAGGATGCACGTCATTTATAATAATTATAAAACTACTAGCGACTGATGGCGTCTGGTACATTTGTTACATTACATACGCACATACAGATTTTAATTAAGTATTTTTGGAGATAAAAGTTAATACCAATAATCTGCTGAATACAGTATGTGCATATGTAATGTAACAAATGTACCGGACGCTACCTGTCGGGAATAGTGTTATAATTATTATAAAGGACGTGCATGCTGCGAACCAATTTCATATAACGCAGCGTGTGAAAGTTGCTGTATTTGGACGGGTTACTTCTGTAACCGAAATATCAGGTACGTTCTGGTACATTTGATGTTGATTAGATAGGAGTAAAAATGCTTGCATTCGTGAAATAGTAAATTAATATCATTGTAGTTACAGATCTGAAGATCGTTCTAAGGGAACCGAAACCGGCCATATGAATAAACATTTTGCAATCAAGACGGATTAAAAGTTACATTGTGAAGTCGTTCAGCTGGAAGATCAGACCTTGTTCGGCAGTGTCCGAGGACAGAGATGTTGTCTGCCGCAAATGATATTAGTTCCGTCTTTGTTGGTAATCTATGGTATGTTAATAGAGCTGGTTTGGCACTCTCGGAGGTCAGACTTGTTGTCCACCGTGGTATCAGCTAAGACTTAGCAATGCCTAGTGCCAGCACGTGTGGCCGAGCGGTTCTAGGCGCTTCAGTCTGCAACCACGCGGCCGCTACGGTCGCAGATTCGAATACTGCCTCGGCCATGGATGTGTGTGGTGTCCTTGGGTTAGTTAGGTTTAAGTAGTTCTAAGTTCTCGGGGACTGATGACCTCAGATGTTAAGTCCCATAGTACTCAGAGCCATTTGAACCATTTGGACCAAGCAATGTCTAGTGTGTAAGATCAGAGCCGGTTCGGCAGTGTCGGACTGACACGTACTTGAGGAGAGTGTGATACTAACTGCGGAAATACGCAGTTCATCAATTAGTTGAAGAATAGAAATCATTCGTGACTCTAAAAAGGAATGTAATTGTGCAGTTTCTCGTGTTCTGCTAACAAAAAACGAGTGACATCCCATTTAAAAAAACGGATTAGAAATTAATCATTTCGAAACTAACACTTCATCGCTAAGGGTTTCTTGGAGCCTCAAGATTACGGATTCGCGACCTACGTTTTCTGCGCAGGGGACAGCAACTGTAAAAGACGGCAGGTTGGTGAACATTTATTAGTACGCATGCATTCCACTCAGGGCGGTGGAAGCAAATAGGCACCTGGCCTGTACGGCAATGTTAGTACAAGTGAAATCAGTGACATAATCTGTGGTAACACAGAGGAGGTATGAAGAAGATAAATTCAGTCACTCTCTTTTTCAACGTACTGTGAGCGAACTCGACGTTCTAGCTCATCCCAAATCTCATGCATTCCGTTCAGACGGGGTCTTTGGCATCCAGTCCCTTGCAGGAATGTTACTGACAACCAATCATTTCCTCAAAGATGTTGCCCTATGACAGAGTACATAGTCAAACTAACAGAATCATCACCCTCAAACAGTTCCTCTACTGTCCGCA
Organism: Schistocerca cancellata; assembly: GCF_023864275.1. Classification (NCBI taxonomy): domain Eukaryota; kingdom Metazoa; phylum Arthropoda; class Insecta; order Orthoptera; family Acrididae; genus Schistocerca; species Schistocerca cancellata. The sequence goes on from NC_064632.1 coordinate 567,506,274, forward strand.
GAACACAATACTGTGAAATGTACTCATATTCTACTATATTTAGCGTTTTCTTAAGAACAATAATAGGACCACAGATGACCACGAGAAACGGCCCCACAAAGTAACATCCTCTCCTCTGTACTGCACTAGTGCCACTGCACCTGATGGCAGTTAAGGTTCTACAGCCATTCGCCAAACCAAAACCCACCCACCGAAATGTCACAGAGTAAGTAACTTTGAACTGAGTACATAAATTGAACCGTGGATTTTACTTTCAAAATCTTTTCTTAAAGAATTTACTTTATTTACTAGCTATTCATCAAGAACATTAACACACTATGTGAGCGTGGAAGTAGTTGCCAAGGAGTAAGTGATGGAAACAAATTAAATTTCAACCAATGGAAATTTTATTCATAAAAGCCTTTTCAAAAACGGATTTGAAATTTATAAGCAGTAAAGCACCCTCGAAATGTCAAGTTACAATTTAACAAATGTGAATTTAGTTGCTAAAAGCTTTTTCAAAACAGATTTAAAATTATAAGCAGAAAAGCACCCTCGAAATATCAAGTTACAATTATTCATGGACAGAAAATATATATATATATATATATATATATATATATATATATATATATATATATATATATATATATTTGTTACAGTAGGAGCCTTCGGGCTGACAAGCTTCCTCTCCCTTTCAACACGGCCGTAGTCACGACCGCTCATAACGACCTCTGAAAAACTACACCGGTGCATGTCTGGAACACATCAGATTACTTTAAACTAAAAATTTTAACAACTCACACAAACACATTAACTATGCACCCCGTAAGAGGGATGGAAATGGTACAAACACTCACACTAAGAAATTATTTTCCACCAAAAGTGTAATTTGTTTTTAAAAGGGCTCTTACGGTGGAAGGGTAGCAGCTTTATAAAAATGACTATTTAAATAAAACCCATGACATTCAGACTTACATAAAGAGTACAACATGCTCTACATTACACATATACCGCCTCGCAAGATGATGGGCAAGATAAAAACATATTTCAGGAATTCGGCCTTTACCTTAATTCTATAAATTCGTTAACACCGAATCCGAAAAACATGACAGAAGCAGCTATTAACGTATGGCAGACCGACAGACAGACACTAACTGCCTAACAAATGCGGACGGGAGATAGACGAGCAAGCTGGGGACGAGAGACTGACCAAGAAAACAAGTAGAATTTGACAAGTAAATGAAACAACATATCACAAATCACTTGACTTGTAAAACTGCGATGTCTGGCGAAGACCTGGCGGCAGACCCCAAAAACGCTCTCCCGAACCGTCCGCTGCCAGCCACTTCAACGGACGTAGGAAGGCGTGCCGATCTCCCATCTCACGGCGTCGCAGCTCGCACCGGGAAGACCGATGTCGTGGGTTGACTCCTGCTGCTCTCTTGTCGACCCCTGGCTATACGGTGCGGCCCAGAGGACTGCCGTGGCGACCTCACATGCGCCGACGCTGAAGAAAAAATTGGTTCAAATGGCTCTGAGTACTATGGGACTTAACAACTATGGTCATCAGTTTCCTAGAACTTAGAACTACTCGTACTTAAACCCAACTAACCTAAGGACATCACACACATCCATGCCCGAGGCAGGATTCGAACCTGCGACCGAAGCAGTCGCGCGGCTCCGGACTGAGCGCCGACGCTGAAGACAGACAAGTCATCTTGTTTCCCAGTGCGCGACCGACCAACCGATCAATCCAACCGCCAATGTCCATTGCCTAAACGAACTCGAGCACTCTGGCGGCCTGACACATACTAGCGACTCCGGACGACAAATAGACACTGACTGCCGCACACTGAGCTGGCTGACCAACTGAACTCGCCGAGACTGACTGACGGACTGCCCCGACTCGCTTCGACTGACAGACAACACTACCGAGCCCATAGCGCCCCTTAAATTGACGTGAACAGGCAACTTCTCCCCTTTCCCACCAGAGGGAGACACCAAACCTGCGACTGCCACAGCGGCGCCACCGCCAGAAACGGAGGGCGACTGCTTCACACTACGCGCTGCGGCGCGCTCTTCAAAACTGCAAATTTTACTACGGCTCATAAATGCTTGCTTCATAAGGTGTAAGGTGGCTATAATTTCGCACCTTACAAGCATTAATCCACATAAGAGGGCAGTTCAATAAGTAATGCAACACATTTTTTTTCTCGGCCAATTTTGGTTGAAAAAACCGGACATTTCTTGTGGAATATTTTCAAACATTCCCGCTTCGTCTCGTGTAGTTTCGTTGACTGCCGACAGGTGGCAGCGCTGTACGGAGCTGTTAAAATGGCGTCTGTAACGGATGTGCATTGCAAACAACGGGCAGTGATCGAGTTTCTTTTGGCGGAAAACCAGGGCATCTCAGATATTCATAGGCGCTTGCAGAATGTCTACGGTGATCTGGCAGTAGACAAAAGCACGGTGAGTCGTTGGGCAAAGCGTGTGTCATCATCGCCGCAAGGTCAAGCAAGACTGTCTGATCTCCGGCGTGCGGGCCGGCCGTGCACAGCTGTGACTCCTGCAATGGCGGAGCGTGCGAACACACTCGTTCGACATGATCGACGGATCACCATCAAACAACTCAGTGCTCAACTTGACATCTCTGTTGGTAGTGCTGTCACAATTGTTCACCAGTTGGGGTATTCAAAGGTTTGTTCCCGCTGGGTCCCTCGTTGTCTAACCGAACACCATAAAGAGCAAAGGAGAACCATCTGTGCGGAATTGCTTGCTCGTCACGTGGATGAGGGTGACAATATCTTGTCAAATATTGTTACAGGCGATGAAACATGGGTTCATCACTTCGAACCTGAAACAAAACGGCAATCAATGGAGTGGCGCCACACCCACTCCCCTACCAAGAAAAAGTTTAAAGCCATACCCTCGGCCCGTAAAGTCACGGTTACAGTCTTCTGGGACGCTGAAGGGGTTATTCTGTTCGATGTCCTTCCCCATGGTCAAACGATCAACTCTGAAGTGTATTGTGCTAGTCTTCAGAAATGGAAGAAACGACTTCAGCGTGTTCGTAGGCACGAAAATCTGAACGAACTTCTCCTTCTTCATGACAACGCTAGACCCCACAAAAGTCTTCGCACCCGAGAGGAGCTCACAAAACTTCAGTGGACTGTTCTTCCTCATGCACCCTACAGCCCCGATCTCTCACCTTCAGATTTCCATATGTTTGGCCCAATGAAGGACGCAAACCGTGGGAGGCACTACGCGGATGATGAAGAAGTTATTGATGCAGTACGACGTTGGCTCCGACATCGACCAGTGGAACGGTACCGTGCAGGCATACAGGCCCTCATTTCAAGGTGGCGTAAGGCCGTAGCATTGAATGGAGATTACGTAGAAAAATAGTGTTGTGTAGCTAAAAAATTGGGGAATAAGCTGGTGTATTTCAATTCTGAATAAAACCACCCCTGTTTAAAAAAAAAAAAAAATGTGTTGCTTTACTTATTGAACTGACCTCGTACTTTGCCGTGAACTGCGACCACAATTAGGTGTCATTTTATAGGTTGTACATCGTATATGTGAATATTTAAAGGATACTGACATTATCACGTACGCCTTGTAAATAGTTGTTAACGCTCATTGCATGAAAGGTGATGGAGTGTCTTTATTATCAGAACGGCGCAATGAATGATTGCCTATACTAGTAGAGGTTGGAACGACAGTGGAAATGAAACGGCAGGCGGAACTCAAGCCCTGGGTGGAAGGCCCACACAGGTGTGGTGGTCCAACTCCACACAGGAAGTGCCAAGACAGACAGTCTGGACACTTGTGCACCAGGACACAGTACAGGGGCGGTCGGCCGCTATTGTAGTAGGGCCAGAAGGATAACCGGAAAATATTTCCAACCTCTGGAAAGCTTGGACGCAGCTGAGAGGAACGAAGAAGTGTCACCTCGGAAACCACGCAGGCTGGGTCATTTCCATGTATTTTTATTCACAAGGGAACCTCCCCACCGCACCCCCCTCAGATTTAGTTATAAGTTGGCACAGTGGATAGGCCTTGAAAAACTGAACACAGATCAATCGAGAAAACAGGAAGAAGTTGAGTGGAACTATGATAAAAATTAGTAAAATATACAAACTGAGTAGTCTACCCGAAGATAGGCAACATCAAGGACAATGGGAGTCAAGGAGGGCCGTGGTCCCGTGGTTAGCGTGAGCAGCTACGGAACGAGAGGTCCTAGGTTCAAGTCTTCCCTCGAGTGAAAAGTTTAATTTTTTATTTTCAGTTTATGTGACAAACTCTTATGTTTTCATCTCTTTTTTGGGAGTGATTATGACATCCACAAGAAAACCTAAATCGGGCGAGGTAGAAAAAAAGTTTAATTTTTTATTTTCAGTTTATGTGACAAACTCTTATGTTTTCATCTCTTTTTTGGGAGTGATTATGACATCCACAAGAAAACCTAAATGGGGCAAGGTAGAAGAATCTTTTTACCCATTCGCTAAGTGTACAAGTTAAGTGGGTCGACAACATATTCCTGTCATATGACGCACATGCAGTCACCAGTGTCGTTTAGAATATGTCGGATGTGTTTTCCTGTGGAGGAATCGGTTGACCTACGACCTTGCGATCAAACGTTTTCGGTTTCCATTGGAGAGGCACGTCCTTTCGTCTACAAATCGCATGGTTTTGCGGTGCGGTCGCAAAACACAGACACTAAACTTAATACAGTGAAGAGAGACGTCAATGAACGAACGGACAGACAATAACTTTGCGAAAACAAAGATAGAAAACTTATCACTCGTGGGAAGACTTGAACCAAAGACCCCTCGTTCCGCACCTACTCACGCTAACCACGGGACCACGGCGCTCCTGAGCTCACCTGCCCCTTGATGTTGGCTATCTTGCACATGGAGTACTCAGTTTGTGTATTTTACTAATTTTTTTCATAGTTACACTCAACTTCTTCCTGTTTTCTCGATTGATCTGTGTTCAGTTTTTCAAGGCCTATCCACTGTGCCAGCTTATAACTAAATCTGAGGGGGGTGCGATGGGGAGGTTCCCTTGTCAGAAGTGTACCATTGTACGAGTATAGGTATTTCCTCACAAAGTTTCCATGCTAGACGACAAAAGACTTAAATATGGTTGGTCGGCGTACGGAAGAATCTGTAGAGAGGAATAATATTCCGTGGTTTCGGGAATATGATTCGTTTTCGGAATCACGAGTGTTAGGAGCCGAGCCTCGCTGGGAAGCCAGCGCTTGGGAGACGTGGTCTTCCGTTGTGAGCACCCGTGTGTGACGGTCGCTCGATATCAGCTTTGTTGGTACAGACGGACTTGCTGCCTTTGCTCTCAGGAGATTTTATAGTTAGGACAGTTAGGCACTGTACTGTTGCGAACCTATACGAGTCTGGACTTCACCTCCGAGATGGAAGTCGTCTTTGAGTACGCAGTGTTCAGTAATTGAGAGCACTTCTTTTGCCTATACTTACGTCGAGACGTTATCTGAACTAAGTTCTTGTGGCTGGGAGTTCGCGTTTCTCGTCTGTAGAACACAGATAGGAGAAAGTATTAGAGCATATTAGTCACATGACCGCCTTCTGCCGTCCTAGTGTTTGAAAGCGTTTACTTGTGGCCGGAGTTCTGCCATCATCACACACGAGTGCGAGAATCGTACTTCGGCGCACCGGACGCAGTACATACGGTGATATCGCAAATTGCTTCGACTTATGAGGGCTATATAGCTAAAGAGCTGTGTCCACGTTACTTTTCTTCCACTGAGGTTCCACACCACCGTAGATCATCTTTGAAAGTAGTCTCTTCTAGTGTTTGGTACGTAGATCATGTCAGTCATTTCGCGTTAGTGATATTACACTGCACAGTCACAATAACGGGCAGAGTACGGCAGTTGATTAATAATTTTAGTTAGGAAATATAGACATTGTACTTAAAGGGTGTGCCGACCGTGGTGGCCAAGCGGTTCTAGGCGCTTCAGTCCGGAACCGCGCGACTGCTACGGTCACAGGTTCGAATCCTGCCACGGGCATTGATGCGTGTAATGTCCTTAGGTCAGTTAGGTTTAAGTAGTTCTAAGTTCTACGGGACTGATGACCACATATGTTAAGTGCCATAGTACTCCGGGCCATTTGAACGATTTTAAAGGGTGTTTTTAATACACAATATATGTATTGAACAACAAAGTTTATCATTTAGTAGTATTAGTTGCCTTCATCATTCATTTATGTTTATATTGGAATTTATATGTAAAAACGAGCGTTACGAGATCCTAAGATCGGCTTCAGGGGGTAGACAGAGGGGGCCAAACCATCATATTAGCGTTTATTATTTTCCGTTGCGCATATTAATTTTTTCACCCGCCTGGAGTAGGTGCTCGAGCACTGTATTCCATCCTTTTAACGGCCTACCTCGAGTCACTGTGCTTCCCGGACTAATGGTAACGCTTTGGAATTTTCCAGTGACTCCTTTCGCTGATTTCACTCAACTTTCTACAACCATTCTCAGAAATGTACTGCGGTCCCTGTCGGTAGTACATCAGGTCTGCTTAGTTTTGGTTAACTACGGTTGTTCCTTCTCCCTTTACTATCACCTTACCAAAAGACGACTTGGACCTCTTTAGAAGGGTTGAAATGTCACTGATGGACTTCCTACCTAAGTAATATAAGTAACATCCAGTGATTGTTTTGAAGTGACTGAGCTCTCCCGATCGAAGCATTATGCAGTCGCCGGCCGGAGTGGCCGAGCGGCTCTAGGCACTACAGTCTGGAACCGCGCGACCGCTACGGTCGCAGGTTCGAATCCTGCCTCGGGCATGGATGTGTGTCATGTCCTCAGGTTAGTTAGGTTTAAGTAGTTCTAAGTTCTAGGGGACTGATGACCTCAGCAGTTAAGTCCCATAGTGCTCAGAGCTATTATGCAGTCAGTGCTTGTTTGTTGACAACACAGTACTCTCCACCTGCATTTATATTGTCGACTCCACCTCTCGTAACGTCTAGTTATTAAATACGCTTTACATAAAGGGTGACCTGATACATTTATTGTGATAGCGTACATCAAACCACTGGCTTCGTAATAAGCCGTCAAGTGCAACAACAGTCGCTTTTCATTGACATCCCCCCCTCTCTCTTTTGCCTCTCTGTCTCTCTCTCTCAATTCTCCACGCCCGAGTTAGTTTCCGAATTACAAAGTACATGACATGGAGATTTTTATTTGACTGAAGTCTTTGTTCACCCTGAAACACAACAGAAGTGTATTTTTCTTCTTGATTTGACTACAATATATTTGTTTGGCAGTTGTATCTAAGTGACCCTAGGTATTTGGTGTACAAGTCGCCTCCGTAATCATTAAGTCACAGTAATATATTATCAGGGACAAAAGAGTGACGCTAGAGAAAGAGACGCCCGTAACATACTGCATAATATGCACTCTGGAAAACACACTAGAGTACCGTTCCTTCAGCTCTGATCAAAGTAGAACATCATGATGAGTATTGGCCCATTTCACCCGCACAGCACCTGCAGTGGTACCACTAAAAATACCAGGACGTTCTGAAAAGTAATGCCTTCAAATGTTATAGGAAATCTCTTACAGCATTTTAAATAAAACAAAGATTATTAACATTCTACAAATGGTTCAAATGGCTCTGAGCACCATGGGATTCATTATCTGAGGTCACCAGTACTCTAGAACTTAGAACTACTTAGCCGGCCGGAGTGGCCGAGCGGTTAAAGGCGCTACAGTCTGGAACCGCACGACCGCTACGGTCGCAGGTTCGAATCCTGCCTCGGGCATTGATGTGTGTGATGTCCTTAGGTTAGGTAGGTTTAAGTAGTTCAGAGTTCTAGGGGACTTATGACCACAGCAGTTGAGTCCCATAGTGCTCAGAGCCATTCGAACCATTTTTTTTTTTAACTACTTAAACCTAACTAAGCTAAGGTCAACACACACATCCATGCCCGGTGTAGGATCCGAAGCAGCGACCGTAGCGGTCGCTTGGTTCCGGATTGAAGAGATTAGAACCGCTCGGTCACCGCGGTCGGCTAACATGCCCTCTACATGTCTACATATTTCCCTGTCAACACAATCACCCAGGCGACGTTGATATTTCTCCCAATGAGAGTCCATTTTGTTGATAATGTTACAGTAAAACATTGACTCTTTGTTGACGGAACCACAACGTCTCCTCTGCTTCCACCGCTTCATCACCATCAAAGTGAAGCATTCGAAGGCCTTTTTCAACTTTTCCACACACATAAAAATCTGATGGGGCCAAGGCAGTAGTTAAAGGACAATGATCGTTGACAGTGAACCCAAGGCGTCAGATTGTTGAAGATATCGCTGCGCTCGTGTGCAATCTGTTATTGCTATGCTGAAGCAGATGGTGCTCCATATGTTGATGAACTCTTCGATTTAGTTCTCATTTTCCTGAGAGCCTAGTAACCTTGAATATTCCTGAACAACCGTGTCCATGATTTTGACTGCGGATGGGACGCTGAAAGCGGAAACTAAATTGCTTGCAGATGCCCAATCTCCTCTATTTCAAGTCAGGAGTGAGCATCCGAGACACGCACAATGTACACAGTTTCATGTACCGCAGTTCTGCAGTGATGACCGTACACGCTCTCGCGTTATGCCACACTTACCTGACCACAATGCCTGTGTTATCCGACGACATTCTCTGATCAGTGCATCAATCCGACTGCGATGAGGTAATAGAACGCTCTGTCACACACGTTGAGGATAGCACCACCGATCCATTCACTTAGAAGACCGGACTAGCCAACGTCGCACTTTACTCATGTCCGCAGAATCGCCACTATACACAGCTTTCATTATTCTGCCGATTTCAATTGGAGTTACATTGTCTGCGGTTAAAAACTCGTATGCAGAGCGCTGTTCCTCACGCACTGACAAACACTATGGTGGCAAAAGTCATGCGACACCTCCTAATTTCGTATCGGACCTCCTTTTACCCGCCGTAGTCCAGAAACTCGTCGGAGCACGGATTCTACAAGCCGTTGGAAGAGCTGTGCAGAAATATTGAGCAATGCTGCCTCTACAGCCGTCCATATTTGGGAAAGTGATGCCGAAGTAGGACTTTGTGCACCATCTGATATCACGATTATGTCCCATAAATGTCCCATGATTCATGTCGGGTGCTGTGGGTGACCAAATCATTCACTCGTATAGTTCAGAATGTTCTTCAGACTAATCGCGAGTAATTATAGCCAGTGAAAAAGCGTGCTGTCGTCCATAAATCTGCACCGTTGTTTGGTTGCAAATGAGCTCCAAGTAGGCGAATATCACCATATCCTGTCAATGATCAGTTCAATTGGACCAGAGGATTTACGCTTACCGGATTTTCAAGATACTACTGTTGCTTGTCCTCTCAAGAAGTGTTTTTTACAACATTGTGTAACAAAATTGTAGAATGAGATTTTCACTCTGCAGCGGAGTGTGCGCTAATATGAAACTTCCTGGCAGATTAAAACTGTGTGCCCGACCGAGACTCGAACTCGGGACCTTTGCCTTTCGCGGGCAAGTGCTCTACCATCTGAGCTACCGAAGCACTACTCACGCCCGGTACTCACAGCTTTACTTCTGCCAGTATCTCGTCTCCTACCTTCCAAAGGTCCCGAGTTCGAGTCTCGGTCGGGCACACAGTTTTAATCTGCCAGGAAGTTTCAACAAAATTATAGTATGACATTCAAATTCGGCTCAAATATGCCTACAACCTTCCTGTGTAACGATGCAAAACCGCGGCTGTTTGCAACGTCATCATCGGGCGCCCCTGCGCTTCAAACAGCAACTTTTCGTCTATAACTGTTGATCTTTTTAAAAATATCGGGTCTTCGATACATCGGTATCAAAAAATGTCGATATGATATATTGATATACCGTCGTAAGTAAAATCGACGTACCGGCCTATCAAAATAACGGCTGAACACTGTTAATTTGCTGCCGGCTTTGGAGCTGTATATTTAGGTATTGATTACTAGATATTCTGTTCATCAACGTCCCCCTCAGAGCAAGAACTGAAACGAAAACAATGCACGTTCACACTTGGCGGTAACAATTTCGCTGACAGTGGTGCAAATGAGCATTTGGCATCATTGGCCGGGAGGCCCCTTGCGGTGCAGGTCCGGCCGCCTTGGTGCAGGCCTTATTACATTCGACACCACAATGGGCGAACTGCGCCAGATGGGGATGATAGCGCAACACCGCCTTGGTGCAGGCCTTATTACATTCGACGCCACAATGGGCGAACTGCGCCAGATGGGGATGATACCGCAACACCCAGTCCGTGAGCAGTGGGAGGCCCCTTGCGGTGCAGGTCCGGCCGCCTTGGTGCAGGCCTTATTACATTCGACGCCACAATGGGCGAACTGCGCCTGATGGGGATGATAGCGCAACACCGCCTTGGTGCAGGCCTCATTACATTCGACGCCACAATGGGCGAACTGCGCCAGATGGGGATGATAGCGCAACACCTAGTCCCTGAGCGGCGGGAGGCCCCTTGCGGTGCAGGTCCGGCCGCCTTGGTGCAGGCCTTATTATATTCGACGCCACAATGGGCGAACTGCGCCAGATGGGGACGATAGCGCAACACACAGTCCCTGAGAGGAGAAAATCTTCGACCCAGCCGGGAATCGAACCCGGGCCTGTAGGACGGCAATCCGTCACGCTGACCTCTCATCTATCGTGGCGAATGCTGACAATGGTAACTGCATGTAAGTGGCGCAATAAAAGGTGTCCGATGTGACCGTCGTTGGGTTTCGTCAAATGTCAGATTCCTTCGGAACACTCCCTGTCGACTTTCCAGCTTTTTAATTTCTGCAAACGCCAGTGACCTAGCAGTTACAGTGTCAAAATTGCATGGCGAAGTTAAATGTTGCAATTTCTATTGGTTGCGGGGAGCACAGATTACGTCTGCATTTCCCCTCAGAAATCTCCATCCATCGACCAGATCAATCTCGTCTTTTAAAAATGGTTCAAATGGCTCTGAGCAGTATGGGACTTAACATCGGAGGACATCAGTCCCCTAGATCTTAGAACTACTTAAACCTAACTAGCCTAAGGACATCACACACATCCATGCCCGAAGCCGGATTCAACCTGCAACCATAGCAGCCACGCTGTTCCAGACCGAAGCGCCTAGAACCGCTCGGCCACCGCGGCTGGCTTTCTTCTTTTAGATTTTTGTTCATCAGTTTTAGCAGCTGTTTCTGAAGACTGCCGATATGATGAAATAGCACACCAGTTGTGTTAAAGTTTTCTATTTTTGTTTCTTCATATCGGATATCCTGTTAGTCCATTCACACCGCTAACAACCCCCTCCTCTCCGGGGGCAATTGGACTTTTTATTTCTACCACCTGTACTTGCTTTATACAGCCAAAGAGAAAGACTGGACGTGATGAAAGCTCAATTAGTAGTAAGACTCATTCACACAATGAAAGTAAAATTTAGTTCTACTAAAATTTTAAAGAACGATTTCAAATGCTTACCGAAAATGGCGAAGAAAATAGAATATAAAATAAAAATATCGGCCCCCAGTTTTGCCGTTTAGATATCGATGTGGCTATATATCGAAAATTTCATTTCGAATATATCGATACCTTTTGGGAAAATATCGATGTATCGATGTAAGTACAGCTTGTCAAGTGCCATAGTGTTGACACTTGCGAAAAAAAGCCAAAGTTCAGTTCACGTGAGCTGTAATGAGCTGTGATGTGATATTGGCGTCAGATATTACCAAAGTTCTGCCCAACGCCACCGCGGACATGTAACACGATGAGACGGACAGCACAGCCCCTCATACCAACTTTTCACACCTTCTTTTGGACGCATCTGTGATGGAGGTCAGAACCGTGACACCAAGCATTGAAATCTTATGGGTGGATGGGAAAAACGTTCCATACACACCGCTGTTTAGAATCGACACGGGCAGGACACAGTAAGTGGCTTGAAGGGCGTCAATGGAACCACCCATTTCCCTGGGGCGTTGATTCCCACACATTTCGCGGTAGGTCGACAGTTCGCAGTGTGATGAGGAAGAAGAAGACGTTCTCGACGACCTTTGACCTTCAGCCTCTCCCTAACGACATCGTGGGTCTAAATCCACTTTTAACTTAATCGCACCCTTTTGGGATGTAGCGCTACTGCTACGTTTGCTCTGGTATGTAGACTGGATTCGCTACGGTCAGTTCAGAACCATCCGAATAATCTGAACGTGACCAGACGGAGCTTTTTCAGTCCTCATCTTCAGCACTCTCCTGTGGCGGGATCATGGGGGGTGTGCAACATAAGAGGTGCATGAATAAAATGGCAAAGGCTGCTTCTAAGATTCCCCACCACCCCTCCCAGCTCAAGTTGAGCAAGCACTCCCCACTCCCCCCCCCCCTCCTACTCTGTGCCGCCTTAACGTCTCTGTTCAGTACGTTTAAATGCTCCTGACAGAAATTTCGACAACAGTTTAGGCTCCAGACTGCTCTAGCGCGGAAGAGTTAGGGAAACACTACCACACCCCTAATTGAGTTTGCCTATCTTCATGCCCTAGAGCAGCCATTTCCACGAAGAGTTTATTTTGTCTTATTACGTGAAGTCATTTATTGGTTTTATGAAAATACTCTTCTACTACCAGAACGATTTTTTAATTTTGAGAATTGCTACATTCGCAGTGAGTAATACGCTTCAGAACAAATTCTTTGAGAAATATGTCATTACAACTACAAGCTTGAGCCAGCTGGGTCTTTTATTTTGCCGAGGGTGAAGTTCCTATGATGACGCTTCGAAGCCGTTTAGAATACTGCCGTCATAGAAAATTTTCGTCAGCAATATTAGGCCGGCAGTGGGTAAGAAGGAGAGATGATACCATGTAGTTCCTCACCCTAATACTTGGCACCAAAGTCCTCGATTAAATTCCAGACCTCTTTGCTGTCTCTCATGGAATAATGGCACTTAACACTGGTGACTGTGATGTGTCCGTCAGATGGGACCCCACTAGAGTCGACAGAAGCGAGCTATGAGCCAGCATCGTGTTTTATCTTCTCTCTTCCCTCATCATCAGACAATATAAACACGATCCACACTTGTTACAGTCACCTACACCCAACAGATACACTTAAGACACAAATTTCACACACTAATAATGAAGTGGATCAGTAGTGAGTGGATGAAAACGAGGTGGCCGGCTCTTCTCCCAGCCAACTGTACAGGGTGTCAGCTGGTGAAAACATTGTAAGACGTCGTGGTCTCCTGACCTTCATTGCTTACATATTCCGCCCTCACAATCATATTCCGCACATCAAGACGCTTCATTCGAACCCAAACTCGATAAGATAAAGTCAATGTTGTATGAATTCATGTAAACGATATGCAAATAAGTAATAAAACGCAAGTGCGCACCGTGGTTGAAATACTCGAGGCTGGCGTACACACATACATTCCAGACACAACGGTCACAGGAGGTTTTAGTTCGAGAGAGGCAACCACACGCCAGGAGGCCAGTCCCAACCCATCTACGTCGGATGGTGGCCGCCCGTGGAGCGAACAGCGTTCGCCTGAGGGAAACGAGGAACGACCCTGTGTTCGGCTTAAAAGCAAATTCCGCTACATTGTGAGGGAGCGGCCAGCCTACACATTCTTTACACATAGCACGCAGTTTCAGAGATTTTCACAGGGAGGCAGCAAACGCCAAACGCCGATACTACAGGCTTCCGGATTGGTCGCCTCAAACGAAACGTCATTCCTCCGTTTTAGAAGAGCAGTGCTGATTGGCAGAAAATATTTCTGACGCCTTGAGCTGAAGGAGTAATGGAAGAGACCGAAAGATATGCCCCTTCACGTCTGGCATGGAGAGGGGCCGTTCCGTTGTCGCTCTTGGAGCGAGGAACAAGTCTCTCCTCAGTACTTCACTGGGAGAGCACCTCTGTCGAGAGCGAATCGCAGTGTGACTCTATATTGAGTCCTTGCGATTAAGCGTTGTTCACTGTGTTGGCTGACACACTTATTGTGCAGTGTGAACGGATAGAGTTATAGTTAAACGCCTACGAGCGAATCTTTGAGTGGCATCGCGGTGGACTGGTTATCTGACCGGTGTACCACACCAATAGTTAGACTAGAGGCGAATAGGAATCCTTGACTTCATCAAGGCGTAGGGAGAGTTTGATTGGTGAAGGTCAACCCAGATAGAACGAGAGTTACCTTATTTGTCAGCAGCTAGCGGCGCAGACAGCAGTCATCGCAACTTACAGTATTGTGCGCTACAGCTCTTGCGAGCCCCATATTTCCCCCACAACAGTACACTTCACTGCATTTCACACGCGACAGCCTCGATCATACCTAGCTACATTCTAAAGGATAATTATCCGAGTTGAGTAGGCGCACGTCTCAGCCATTCTGCCAAGTCAATAACAATCTTAAGCTTTGTATAGATATTTCATTAGCGAATCCTATCCTTTGAAAGCTAACTTCACATTCCGAAAAGAACCAGGATATAACTTGTTCAATTCATAACTAAAAGTGCCATTGCGATTTCTCAGAATTTTTGCAAAATAAATAATAATTTTCGTTAGTTTCATGTTTTTCTTACACTAACTAGCACTACCCCAGTACCAAGTACCCCGCTAGTTACGAAAGAAATTTTGTGAATTTTTGTGTCATTTCCTTACAGCGGACTTCTCCAGAAGTTTTTCAGGCATTTCTCTTTAGAACGTTAGGAGCGTCTATGTGACAGTGTAGTAGTGTGGGGATGGAAACTGCATCTTGCAGGAGCCACAGGAAAAAGGGTACATCTCAGATTAATACGTTGTGAAGAATAACAGAATAGCAGATAAACCCCACGCTCACAGTATATTTGGGAAATTTCTTTAATAACTTTTCCTTGGTAGTCCCCAGACAAGTACTTACAGGTTTTTTGCCAGAGTAACTGCCTATGTGACCAAAGATGCCCACTTTTCAGAGCCGAAGCAGTATGGCCCAGTTAAAGTTGCTGATAAGCGACGCCTTCAGCCCCCTGCTGATGTTACTAGCGGAACCACGACATCCGTTTGGCCACTGTTCAGCCTGGGAGGCAGGTCACGTGTTCTGGAGAGCAGAACACAGTCGCTTCCCTCTTTTGTGATGCAGACCTCAAGAAGAACAGATGTCTTTCCCGGGAGGCTGAGCTTGTGACTCCGCGCCAAATTACCAGCAACCAACAGAACTTACATGAACGAACATCTCTCCCTTACCCAATTTCTTCAGTTTTTTTGACCTCCTGTAGGGGCTTTCAGTTGGTAGCTTCTTACGCTAGGCGGCCCCATGTATCCTGCTGGCTAAAATACACTCCTGGAAATTGAAATAAGAACACCGTGAATTCATTGTCCCAGGAAGGGGAAACTTTATTGACACATTCCTGCGGTCAGATACATCACATGATCACACTGACAGAACCACAGGCACATAGACACAGGCAACAGAGCATGCACAATGTCGGCACTAGTACAGTGTATATCCACCTTTCGCAGCAATGCAGGCTGCTATTCTCCCATGGAGACGATCGTAGAGACGCTGGATGTAGTCCTGTGGAATGCCTTGCCATGCCATTTCCACCTGGCGCCTCAGTTGGACCAGCATTCGTGCTGGACGTGCAGACCGCGTGAGACGACGCTTCATCCAGTCCCAAACATGCTCAACGGGGGACAGATCCGGAGATCTTGCTGGCCAGGGTAGTTGACTTACACCTTCTAGAGCACGTTGGGTGGCACGGGATACATGCGGACGTGCATTGTCCTGTTGGAACAGCAAGTTCCCTTGCCGGTGTAGGAATGGTAGAACGATGGGTTCGATGACGGTTTGGATGTACCGTGCACTATTCAGTGTCCCCTCGACGATCACCAGTGGTGTACGGCCAGTGTAGGAGATCGCTCCCCACACCATGATGCCGGGTGTTGGCCCTGTGTGCCTCGGTCGTATGCAGTCCTGATTGTGGCGCTCACCTGCACGGCGCCAAACACGCATACGACCATCATTGGCACCAAGGCAGAAGCGACTCTCATCGCTGAAGACGACACGTCTCCATTCGTCCCTCCATTCACGCCTGTCGCGACACCACTGGAGGCGGGCTGCACGATGTTGGGGCGTGAGCGGAAGACGGCCTAACGGTGTGCGGGACCGTAGCCCAGCTTCATGGAGACGGTTGCGAATGGTCCTCGCCGATACCCCAGGAGCAACAGTGTCCCTAATTTGCTGGGAAGTGGCGGTGTGGTCCCCTACGGCACTGCGTAGGATCCTACGGTCTTGGCGTGCAACCGTGCGTCGCTGCGGTCCGGTCCCAGGTCGACGGGCACATGCACCTTCCGCCGACCACTGGCGAC
Organism: Schistocerca cancellata; assembly: GCF_023864275.1. NCBI lineage: Eukaryota > Metazoa > Arthropoda > Insecta > Orthoptera > Acrididae > Schistocerca > Schistocerca cancellata. The sequence goes on from NC_064632.1 coordinate 567,522,633, forward strand.
AACATCGATGTACTGTGGAGACCTCACGCCCCACGTGTTGAGCAATTCGGCGGTACGTCCACCCGGCCTCCCGCATGCCCACTATACGCCCTCGCTCAAAGTCCGTCAACTGCACATACGGTTCACGTCCACGCTGTCGCGGCATGCTACCAGTGTTAAAGACTGCGATGGAGCTCCGTATGCCACGGCAAACTGGCTGACACTGACGGCGGCGGTGCACAAATGCTGCGCAGCTAGCGCCATTCGACGGCCAACACCTCGGTTCCTGGTGTGTCCGCTGTGCCGTGCGTGTGATCATTGCTTGTACAGCCCTCTCTCAGTGTCCGGAGCAAGTATGGTGGGTCTGACACACCGGTGTCAATGTGTTCTTTTTTCCATTTCCAGGAGTGTATATATTTCCTGTACTCTCGTTTAAGAAGGCGTACGCAAGAAATTGCCCGAAAATGTCAAATTTCAATTTATCTTTTATTTATTGGTAGATCTGTGGTATATATTACAAGGTTTCGCCGATAATCTGCTACTTCTAAAAAAAGTGTGTTCATGGCAAAACAGACAATCCAATTCACTGATATGGAAACCGATTCCAGAAACCACATTTTCATTTGCTTCAGTTGTCAGAATTGCAGGTTATAATGTGGTTCTTGTATTTAATGATGGGGAAGTAGAGAGGATGAAGGTGTTAGAGAATGGGCTGTAAGATAGGAAATTTCACGTAAGACATCTCGAGAAATTAGATTTACAGCGCCTCTCTACAGCTCAAAAGTTAGTTGAAGATCTGGCAAAGGAAAGAAGGCAAAAAAACAAGAAACCCAATTCGAAGCCTTGAAGGGAAACAGGACTCCGAATGCAAAGGTTGGGCCCTTCTGGTTCTTGAAGAGGGGAGACATGAAAAAACTTCAGGTTGAAGTTTAAATTTAATTTCTTGAAAATTATGTTTTTTAAAGTTTATGTACATTTTTCTCAGAACCTATGAGGGCCAGGATAATGAAAGTTTGTAGTCTTATTTCTATAAACCCAATAAATTTTGTCTCAAGAGATAATTTTGAAACTCTGAGTATCAGCGGAGGTATGAGGCAAGGATCTTGTTTTGCGTAATTTTTATATTTACAGAATTGTAATTGAGAAGTTATTAAAACTTTATACTCAAAAGACCTTATTGCATAATCTCACTATATGCAAAGCGATTAAACAGAGAAAATTTTGTAGACATCTCTTGAACAATTTCTGCGAAAAAGGTGCATGTTTACAGTACGCAATGAAAACCTCGTAACTCGAGTTTGGTTAATTTTGCATATCAAGCAAAAACAGTTCCTTAAAAAATAATATGAAGTGATCCTAGTTACTAAAAAATTATAAAAATCAATGCACTTTGAAATCCTTCTTTTATATGGAGTTACTAGTTAATGCAATTGCGAGTTTCCATAGACATATGGTGTTACAAGGTTTTAATTGCCTACCATCGAAATATTATTTTTTGAAAATAAAATTTTTACATTCCATAAATATGTTAAACGTGTACAATACAGGTGGCTGAACGGTAAATATGTTAGTTTTATGTAAAGCGTGGTACAAAATTTCATTACTGTAACTTAAAATTTGTGTATTTGGTGTATCTTTAAAAAGTATGTGTTGTCAGTGAACGTCCCTTTTGTAAGCCCTTGTCGCCAGTTTTGTAAGGGCCTCGTCGCTACCGCTGTGGAGGGCAAGTTGCCATGGTTGTTACGGTAGGCTGAGTTTGTGAAATGGCTTCTGGTGCAGTAGACCTCTAAGACAATCTCTCCCTGCCACTGTTACACAGTATGCCCCATGGTCAGGTAACAGGATAGGAGAACGAAGGTTCTACAACACTCTAACAAATTAGTAACAAAGTCACACAAATGAGTTAAAATGCTATACTTATCTTTGTGATCTGTTGAATAATGAAGTCTCCAACACTGCATGTAATACAACACAAAAAAGGCCATCAATGGCTAAGTGCAAAAAATCGTAGACAAAATTCACGGTACATAGCCATGGAATTTACAACAACAGTCTGTTCACTTCTAAGAGGTCATCAAACGACGTTCCCTGCCTAAGGCAGACCATGACGATGATCTATAACCAAATTGGCGATAGCTGCTTTTTTATTTTCCGAGTAGGTTATGCCCTTTGTCTCCCAGTCATTGGTGGATTGTACTCGGTCGGCAACTGGCCGAGGCGAAGTAGATACAGGGCGTTTCAAAAATGACAGGTATATTTGAAACGGCAATAAAAACTAAACGAGCAGCGATAGAAATACACCGTTTGTTGCAATATGCTTGGGACAACAGTACATTTTCAGGCAGACAAACTTTCGAAATTACAGTAGTTACAATTTTCAACAACAGATGGCGCTGCGGTCTGGGAAACTCTATAGTAGAGTGCTGCATGACCGAGTAAGCGAGCACAAAATACGATGTGGGGCGAGCACACCCTAACTGGATAGGCTACACGCACTAATTCTTGTGACCGAGCATAGAAGCCGTGACCGAATACGTAGCACATAACTTCAAACACATTACTCGTGCTATTATCCGTGTTACACTGCAGCCAGTACGGGCTTCTTATTTGTGGTGTGTCTCTCTCTGTAATCATGCAGCGCGAGGAAGCCAGTGTAGTAAGACGTAAGATTGAAACCAATGTTTACACACTAAGAAACGGGATGGTCTAAAAAGCCAAGTATGGAGGACATTTCTGTTGGTTGTAGACGAAAACATTGCGTCTACTGGGTACGTATCGTGCATAAACTACTCCACTTTATTGTTTTTCCAGTCGGGAACCACTCATTTAAAGAAACACAGTAGCAAGAAACCTCACAAAGATCGTTTCTTTGGCCGTGCTTCCGTTATCTTAATATGCTTGAAATAAGCGAAAAGCAGGAAATTCTTAACAATGTGCGACAAATGTGTGCTACGTACGCAGGTACAACATTCAATCATTAACATAATCGTTTTTGCATAGTTAGTGGAAAGTGTATTATAGAGAAACGGGAATGTTGCGACTCGTATAATATTTCGTTAACGTAAAACATCTCGTTTTTATGGGAATGGGGGTCGGGTTGTTTGGGGGGAGAGACCAAACAGCGAGGTCATTGGTCTCTTACGGGAATGTTTCGATGATTTCCATATCAGTTCTGTATAACTTGTCTCTTTTGTTTATTATCATAGATCCTTCAAGTACGGTGTCATCACCACCCAGAAAGAGAGATCGTTTCAAGGAATGGAGGAACAACAGATCATCCGCAGCAGATGAAGTACATCTGTACATTTTAATGCGCCCCGGAGATGATGATGATGATGACATCTTAAAGTGGTGGAGCAGACATGAAACAGATCTGCCAGGTTTGGCTGCAGTAGCAAGACGTATTTTATGTATCCCAGCAACAAGCGCACCTAGTGAAAGGTGCTTTAGTAAAGCCGGCATGTTACTAACAAATTGCCGCCGCCGCCAATTAAAGCCGGAACGCGTTAGTGATTTCCTGCTGATCAACAATAACTATAATTTTGTTTATGTTGCCAAAAATTGTGTATGACAAGTTACGTCTGTAAATGTTTAATGTCCTTTGTATGCTTTCGTTATGAAGATGGTTGTCTTCTAGATTACAGGGGAAGCACTTATTCAATGTTTCCTATAAGTGAAAGGAAAAATATCTCTTTTGTTTGGAAATGAGACTCATCTTCTATCCGCGATTGTATTGTATTGAAATATCATTTTACTTTCCAGGTGCTTTATGAATTTAGCTGTGTCACGTAACCGTTCTTGGAAATGTTACTTTTGTATTAAAAGAGAGCGAGAGAGAGAGAGAGAGAGAGAAAAAGGCGATGGGTTTGTACAGTAAAGTACAGTGCAGCGAGCCGGGGCGAGGCGAGGTGAGGCGTCAGCGGTGACCGGCCATGCTCGGTTATCCGCGTGTCCGGAATCCGGACAACAGACGTGGGGCGAGTACGTGACCGAGCCGAGTCGTGTGGGGCCGGACACGAGCGGCTCGGTCCCCCCGTCAACAGGCGAGCCGTGACCGGTCAAACACTGAGCGTTGCAGCACTCTACTCTATAGTACGATATTTTCCACATACTCACCATGCGTAGCAATAATATGGCGTAGTCTCTGTATGAAATTACCCGAAACCTTTGACAACGTGTCTGGCGGAATGGCTTCACATGCAGATGAGATGTACTGCTTCAGCTGTTCAATTGTTTCTGGATTCTGGCGGTACACCTGGTCTTTCAAGTGTCCCCACAGAAAGAAGTCACAGGGGTTCTTGTCTGGCGAATAGGGAGGCCAATCCACGCCGCCTCCTGTATGTTTCGGATAGCCCAAAGCAATCACACGATCATCGAAATATTCATTCAGGAAATTAAAGACGTCGGCCGTGCGATGTGGCCGGGCACCATCTTGCATAAATCACGAGGTGTTCGCAGTGTCGTCTAAGGCAGTTTGTACCGCCACAAATTCACGAAGAATGTCCAGATAGCGTGTTGCAGTAATCGTTTCGGATCTGAAATATGGGCCAATGATTCCTTTGGAAGAAATGGCGGCCCAGACCAGTACTTTTTGAGGATGCAGGGACGATGGGACTGCAACATGGGGCTTTTCGGTTCCCCATATGCGCCAGTTCTGTTTATTGACGAAGTCGTCCAGGTAAAAAAAGCTTCGTCAGTAAACCAAATGCTGCCCACATGCATATCGCCGTCATCAATCCTGTGCACTATATCGTTAGCGAATGTCTCTCGTGCAGCAATGGTAGCGGCGCTGAGGGGTTGCCGCGTTTGAATTTTGTACGGATAGAGGTGTAAACTCTGGCGCACGAGACGATACGTGGACGTTGGCGTCATTTGGACCGCAGCTGCAACACGGCGAACGGAAATCCGAGGCCGCTGTTGGATCACCTGCTGCACTAGCTGCGCGTTGCCCTCTGTGGTTGCCATACGCGGTCGGCCTACCTTTCCAGCACGTTCATCCGTCACGTTCCCAGCCCGTTGAAATTTTTCAAACAGATCCTTTATTGTATCGCTTTTCGGTCCATTGGTTACATTAAACCTCCGTTGAAAACTTCGTCTTGTTGCAACAACACTGTGATCTAGGCGGTGGAATTCCAACACCAGAAAAATCCTCTGTTCTAAGGAATAAACCATGTTGTCTACAGCACACTTGCCCGTTGTGAACAGCACACGCTTACAGCAGAAAGACGACGTACAGAATGGCGCACCCACAGACTGCGTTGTCATCTATATCTTTCACATCACTTGCAGCGCCATCTGTTGTTGAAAATTGTAACTACTGTAATTTCGAGAGTTTGTCCGCCTGAAAATGTACTGTTGTCCCAAGCATATTGCAACATACGGTGTATTTCTATCGCTGCTCGTTTGTAGTTTTTGTGGATCTCGCGCAAGTGTCGAGTCTCTATGGCACTGGCGCCAGTTCGCATCTTGCGCCCTGTGGTGCTTTTGCACTCTCTGGTTCGGAAGACGTAGCAGTCCCCCCTCAAAATCAGCCCTGGAGGCCCATTCCCACGCCCTGACCGCTGGTCAACCTTTACATTGGTGTCAGAAGCGGGATCCGTTCCTACTTTTCGGTGCACAGGGCGGCCACTAACTTTTGGTTCATGTCTGATGAGTAGGGGGCTCGTCAGTATTCGACGCTGTTGCGCTTGCGAGCGGAGTGTTGGTGCCGCAGCGCGCCTTCTTTGTTTACGGCCGAGCGCTGTCTTCGCACTTTGCGAGGACAGGCGTCGCTGCCACAAACCCGCAAAGCCGCGACATTTGCAGCGAGCGGCGGCCCGTTCGCGCTGCTGCTGCTGGCCTCACTTTACTGTCGGAGGTATCCAGGGTGACTCACCTAACATTACCGCTGGATATATTTCGTAAACCACATCAAATACTAACGAACCGATTCCACACACCGAACGTGAGGAGAGGGGCTAGTGTAATTGGTTAATACAAACCATACAAAAATGCACGGAAGTATGTTTTTTAACACAAACCTACGTTTTTTTTAAAATGGAACCTCGTTAGTTTTGTTAGCACATCTGAACATATAAATAAATACGTAATGATTGCCGTTTGTTGCATTGTAAAATGTTAATTACATCCGGAGATATTGTAACCTAAAGTTGACGCTTGAGTACCACTCCACCGCTGTTCGATCGTGTGTATCGGAGAGCACCGAATTACGTAGGGATCCAAAGGGAACGGTGATGGACCTTAGGTACAGAAGAGACTGGTAGAGCACATTACGTCCACATGCTAACACCTTTTTATTGGTCTTTTTCACTGACGCACATGTACATTACCATGAGGGGTGAGGTACACGTACACACGTAGTTTCCGATTTCAATTACGGAGTGGAATAGAGTGTGTCCCGACATGTCAGGCCAATAGATGTTCAATGTGGTTTCCATCATTTGCTGCACACAATTGCAATCTCTGGCGTAATGAATGTCGTACACGCCGCAGTACATCTTGTGTAATGTCGCCGCAGGCTGCCACAATACGTTGTTTCATATCCTCTGAGGTTGTAGGCACATCACGGTACACATTCTCCTTTAACGTACCCCACAGAAAGAAGTCCAGAGGTGTAAGATCAGGAGAACGGGCTGGCCAATTTATGCGTTCTCCACGTCCTATGAAACGCCCGTCGAACATCCTGTCAAGGGTCAGCCTAGTGTTAATTGCGGAATGTGCAGGTGCACCATCATGCTGATACCACATGCGTCGACGCGTTTCCAGTGGGATATTTTCCAGCAACGTTGGCAGATCTTTCTGTAGAAACGCGATGTATGTTGCAGCTGTTAGGGCCGCTGCAATAAAGTGAGGACCAATGAGGTGGTCGCCAATGATTCCGCACCATACATTTACAGTCCACGGTAGCTGTCGCTCTACCTGTCTTAGCCAGCGAGGATTGTCCACTGACCAGTAATGCATGTTCCGTAGATTCACTGCCCCGTGGTTTGTGAACCCCGCTTCATCGGTAAACAGGTAGAACTGCAACAGATTCTCTGTTAACGCCCATTGACAGAATTGCACTCGATGATTAAAGTCATTACCATGTAATTGCTGATGTAGCGACACATGAAACGGGTGAAAGCGGTGACGATGCAGTATGCGCATGACACTTCTTTGACTCAGTCCACCGGCTCTCGCAATGTCCCGTGTACTCATGTGTGGGTTCATGGCAACAGCAGCTAACACACCAACTGCACCCGCTTCTCCTGTGACGGGCCTGTTACGGACCCGTTTGCGTGCTACGACCATACCTGCTGCATACAGTTGGCGGTAGATGTTTTGCAATGTGCGGCACGTTGGATGCTCTCTGTCCGGATACCGTTCTGCATACACCCTGCAGGCTTCAGCTGCATTTCGTCGACACTCGCCATAGATGAGTATCATCTCCGCCTTTTCAGAGTTCGAATACACCATGGTCACAGGTCCTACAACACTACACTATCACAGACGTCTGGTAACACGGTGTACTACAGTTGGTCTGCGTGCGGAGACGAATGCAGAATAACAATTGCAGCAAGCGCTACATGCGGACACTGCGACAGCTAGACCAAACCACAACAGTGCACTACAGCCACACTCGTAAACACGGTCGTCATTGTAAACATGTCCCGGCAGATGCTGCTCGCCGACTGTGGCCCGTGTTTGTTACAACACGCCACTGAACGTCGGAGGTTTCTAGCGTCAACTTTAGGTTAGAATATCTCCGGATGTAATTAACATTTTACAATGCAACAAACGACACTGATTAAGTATTTGTTTATATGTTCAGATGTGCTAACAAAACTAACGTGGTTCCATTTAAAAAAACGTAGGTTTGTGTTAAAAAACATACTTCCGTGCATTTGTGTATGGTTTGTATTAACCATTACACTATTACACTAGCCCCTCTGCTCACGTTCGGTCTGTGGGATCGGTTCGTCTGTATTTGATGTGGTTTACGAAATATATCCAGCGGTAACGTTAGGTGACTCGCCCTGTATATGCGCCGCACCTGTCACGAACTCATCTGCAGTACGGGTCGTGTGAAAATGCCTGATGCTTTCTTGCTGTTGCAGTGGCTCACCAAGCACCAGGTGCGAGCTACTTACGGTCGGCGTGGCCCACAAGCCGCCACGCCGCCCAGAGGCGCCGCCCAAGTCCGCCGAGGGGCTGCACACTGCTGCCTTCTCCGTTACGACAGCGTCCACAGTGGCAGCGACAACTATCGTCAGACGCCGCCACCAGAGGCCGCCCGATAATATCGGCCGACGGCTTCGTCATGAGGCGTCCAATCTCCATCGTCAGTTTCTTGCAGGGTCAAAGAGGTTACTTTAGGTTAGAATCTATTATATGTATGTAGTTGAGACCTTGTACTTAGGGAAAGCCAGGATTCGGTGTGGACGGCGCCGTAATAAGTCACCGTTGATTGCTCAGTTTTTTTTTTTAATTACGTGCTCTTTATTCGAAAACAATTGCAAATAAAGTTCACAATAAGGAAAAATTATCAAATTTGACTGTTAAGACACAATGCATAATAAAAAAAATTAAAAAAATCTTAAGCAAGTTACACTCACGGCTGAAGGCCTTATTAGCAAGAAATTCTAACTCCTTGTCGGCTTGCAACACCATACCTCTTCTGCTGTACAGATTTATTTTGCTTTTGTTTTATTTAATGATATAACATTGAGTATCTGTAAATGTGTTTGATTGAACAGATAACACAAAATTGTATACTCTTTTCTTTGACAAACCTTTGATGTCGTGATTTGATTCTATGCAAAGTAGTGTATCTGTAATTTAAATTCTTTATCCCATTTGGAGGGGACAAAACTTACTGTATATGATTGTAATTTTGTGTGAATAATTTATTGTAGAAGTGTCAATATGTGAAAATGTTCTGTCTTATTTAATGTATTTGGTTGCTGTTATGTAAACTGCTGATCCTCACTTAGGGTTCTTAGTTAGTTTGCATGTAAAAGGTGTAGTGGTTCCCTCGGGAACGGAACTGTGTAGCGCGCGCAAATTGTGGTTGGCCTACGTAGAAAAGGTGGAACTGATAGTCAGTCGGAGACGAGCTACGAGTCGGGGACAAGCTACGAGTCGGGGACGAGCTACGAGTCGGTGCACTGCTATGTAAAAGATGCATATTACGCTGGTTCCGAGAGAGGCTTTTCCTGCCGCTTTCCAATGCCTCGGAAGAATGGATAAATAGCTGGAAATATTCTGGGATTGGTATCAATCATCGCCACCAAGAAATGACAGAGTCCAGCAATTCTACCTGCAATTCCACCTAACAACATGCAGTTGCCACCACATTGCGCAATCATTACATCGGAATACTACAATGATGTACAGTGAAGGATCAGTTTAATGGATGTGTTAGTGTGCTCAAATATAAGGTAATTTATATCTGAATTTATGTACCTACCCTGATTTTTCTCCTCATCATAACACCTCTCAGGTTCCTCTCCGTTTGAGCTAAAGTGATATCCGAGTGTCCTTACTAAAAGAACATTAAAGCCCAGTATTTTGCTCATTAATGCCTCTTCAACATAGTAAAAAGAAAGTTAAAGTTAATGTGGCAAGAGACTGAGTTAAAGTAAATGTTGTTTGCTGAAAATATTCCTATTAAAACTGCTTATTAAAGTGCTGTTGCCAACTTCAAAATTAAAAGTTCTTAAGACTGAGGCTTATAATGTAAATGATCACATTGTTGTCTGTAGTAAATTCTAAAAGGTGAGTCAGTTTCTTGCAATTTTGTCAACATTACGTTTCACTCTAGTAAAAGTGGGAAACTGCAATAGTAGAAAACTATATGTTCATGATTGCTAAGTGTTTGTCTCTCTTGTGTATTGGAAGTGCATATTAATAGTATAACAAGATACACCGTTTGTCTATTGTATTAATGAGCGGTAACAAGTAACGGAAAGACCACTAATTAGTAAAACCATAATTTCTTTAAGCCCTGAAAGTAATAGTGTGTTTCGCTATCTCTTATATTTTTGCAAATAGTTTGTACTGCTCCAGTTGTTAGCTTCAATCTTACCGTAAACATATGTATGTGTCAGAGTTCACTGCACTCGCGTGTGACAAAGTATAGGTTGTGTTTAGCCATTAAAGTTACTAATAACTATTTTCTTGAACGAGAGTGTTAATCATTCTCTTGCCTAGTTAGGCTGACGACCGTTTTTCTTTATCACTTAAACAGTGCAGATAGGCAAAATTTTGTTTGTTACTGTTCAAATATTTACGTAATTCTGACTTTCATTTCCGATAAGCCACCTCCGTTAGGCACAACACGGTCAACTTAACAAAATTCCTCTCAGTGGGTAACACTGCTCTGTTGCTTTATACCATTATTACTCCAACAAAATAATTCTGTTTTGCAAATTGCCTCCAGTTTCGAGGTTATGGTATAGCAGTAGGAGACAGGAGTGTTATAGGCTCATGGCCCAAACAGTAATAATTCAAAATTTAAAAATATATATATTTCAAAACAATATCTGCATAAATCAAGAGAGAAGTGGGCCTCAGAGAGTGCTCCAAGGATCGACCTGGGAAAGTCGCTCAACTTCGTAAACGATGAGACAGACAGCCAAGAGTTGTATTCACTTAACCGGATGGCAACTGAAACCAGTGATGGTTTAAACACAGAGCAACACTCTTGCAAAATCTACTTAATGTCTGATAACCAATACAATGATGGAATAACACAGGCAAGGCGGAACGGGCGGACAGCACTGCATCCTCAGAATATGGTGTTTAGAATATCCAGAAGCAGAAGGAGCCAATAGACCAAAGTAGTCCAAAAGAACAAAATATCCGAACCACAATCAAGGAGGCTGTCGAACTACACGCTTTACCGGACAGCAGTGGCAAGGCGACGAAAGGTACACTGCCATGAAAATACGCAAACCTCCAGGGCAGGTAGCCGAGCGGTTCTAGGCACTTCAGTCGGGAACCGCGAGACTGCTACGGTCGCAGGTTCGAATCCTGCCTCGGGCATGGATGTGTGTGATGTCGTTAGGTTAGTTAGGTTTAACTAGACCTCAGATGTTAAGTCCCACAGTTCTCAGAGCCAATTAAACCAATCCAGGGCAGGTAACTGGAGCGTTAGCGGCTACTAATGCAGAAAAATATCACAGGTTCAACTTCACCAATAATAACACAAGGAATTGAATGATTAATAATAAGAAGTGGAGGATGGCTAATTAATTATGCCAACTCCAAACACTCCACTCATTGCACTTCGTCTCAGCAACCATGCGAACAGGAAATCCCGAACAACGTGATCTCAAATAGTGGAGGTTTCACTCAAACGTCCTGGGTCTTGTGGCCAACGAGGTTGTGGCCCTCACAACTACAGCCCCTCGATCCAGCAGTGTCTGCATGCCGCCAACAGTCCCGGCATGTCCTTTCGCTGTTAGATCTCGCTGTTGCTGCATGCCAACTGAACTCCCTGACACACCAGAACCCGGAAAACACTTGACGTCCCTCCAAAGATACTACCACTATACTAGATATCGATAACCGCTGTTGCCGCGGTGGTCTAGTGGTTCTGGCGCTGCAGTCCGGAGCCGCGGGACTGCTACGGTCGCAGGTTCGAATCCTGCCTCGGGCATGGGTGTGTGTGATGTCCTTAGGTTAGTTAGGTTTAAGTAGTTCTAAGTTCTGGGGGACTTATGACCTAAGATGTTGAGTCCCATAGTGCTCAGAGCCTTATTTTGATAACCGCTGCTGCTGCCACTCACGGACAGATAACGCTAGCAAACGTAGTGGCGCCAGTACACACAATATGAATACGAGACACCACTATCCTTATTAAACGATTCCAACCTACCAACGGCACCAACACGAGCCACAACAGGGCTCAGAAGTATAGGTTAGATTTTAACCTCCAAATGTGGGATGGATACCGCGACGCCTTTTTGTTTGGAGACGAGTGCTGCAGCACCGAATGCACGTAAATAAGCTATAACTGTCTCGAAAAGAACGTGGCGAGTACTGTACACTCTGTCATCAGATACTGGAATTTCCGGACAAGTTTTATGAATATGAGATGAAGCAGAACATGCCATGCTACAAATGTTAAATATGGATCTTAGGTACAACAGCGAGATGGGACTGTCTGTACTGTAGTGGGGGCAGAGAACGGGATAGGCAGGTGTACGATGGGGATTAGCAGAGGTCGGGGCGGGAGGGGTACGGGAACATAGGTTACGTTGTCGAAGTTCTCTCCTGCGCGATTCAGAAAAGCTGGTGTCGAGAGAAGGGATCCGGACGGTGCAGGCTGTGAAGTGGTCTTTGAAGCGAGGCACATCGCGTTCGATAGTACGGTCGGCAACCGGGCGGTTTCACTGTCTCTCGACCACAGTTCGGCGGTGGCCATTCATGCGGACAGAGAGCTCTTCGGGTGCCCTGCCCGTGTAGAAAGCGGCACAGTGGTTTCAGACAACATCTATCTATTTATCTATCTATCTTTCGCTCGTGCCCGTATCCCGCGGTTCTGCAGGTTCAGCACGGTTAGGAACGGATTTGGCAAGGTTAATGTTACGGGGTGACCTTCCTGCCGCCACCTCGTACCCCCCCGTACCCCAGGTGCCTGTGTCTAGTGTAATCCGTGGAAGAATGCGAACGTGTACAGATATCTGGGAGTCGTGTAACTGAGGTGGGATGTGGGGACCAGCCCGGTATTCACCTGGTGCGATGTGGAAAACCGCCTAAACACCACATCCGGGCTGGCTGGCACACCGGCTCTCGTCGTTAATTATCCTTCTCTTACCAGCGATTAGCAGTAGAAGGAGCCGCTACCTTCGAACCTAAAATGCCATTCTTGATGTGTTTCATCTTTATACATGTATATTACGAAAATATGTAGATTCAATGAAGCACAGTATTGAGGCTCTCTCCCAACCGTGTTGTTCTGAGTATGGTTTTTTATGCAACAGTTTTAGGATGTGCGACTTCTGTGTATACAGGTTTTGCCAATGAGGTTAAGAGCACATAATAGTTAAGTTACGTAGTGAAAGGAGATACTGTTTCTATAGCGATACATGCGTAAGGAAGAATTATTTAATTAATGAGAGACAGATTTGTCGTTTCACAGCAGTTTACCTTAGTATAAAAATGGTGAAAATAAAGCAGTGGTGGCAGGATATTCAGATTCTAGTACGGGATTAATGAATGCTCTTTAAATACTTGCACAGAGGATTTGAGAAAGGAACTAACAAGGCTTCTGGTGGCAGTATTAGTTCAGATTCAGGATTCAGTGTAGCTTTTAACAAAGGAAATTATCTATAACTTATCATAGTCTCGTTTTAGTGGTCTTGCACAAGGCATAGCTTCAAAATTCGGTGTATAATTAATTTAACATTTCGTAGTATTTGTGGTGCGAGAGTGAAGATATTAGATTTAAATTAGCCTTTAGGCGTCATAAATAGCATTCAACAAATATAAAAAAACTTTGAAGCTGTACTTTTCAGGACTTGGTATAGTCTTCAATATTGGAAAGATGTAATCGCGAGATTGCAAATAGCGAAGTATACTTTCACTAGAGCCAGAAATGCTTCTTTAATGTGACAATCGAATTTTTTTAACTAAGCTCGAATCACGCCTCTACAAGTACTCAAAATTAGCTTTCGTCATCAGAACGTTTTTCACGTAAGAGTCGTCAGCTTTAGATACTCATGATTAGTGATGACCCTGAAAAGTAAGATTACAAACACAACGTTTTGCTGAATTTATCTGAAGTTTTGCAGATATACGTTAATTAACGTTCAACGAATATCGTCTAGCATACGTATGAAAGATAAACAAGGCTTAAAACAAGATACTCCGAATACGTAAAGCATTTAAAGGGGCACGCACTAACACCACATTTGCAAACCACTGTATGTAACAGAATCGATCCCCTACCTGTATAGAAACGTCAATAAGCAGTAGTAATAATCTGTAGACAGCCAACGTCCATCTACCACAACACAAAAAAGATACACTACAGTAAATTTAGGCATAAGATACGGTATCCCTTTCATTTGAACAAAGTATTTTCTTTTTTATATGCTTCATACCTAAAATTTCCGATAAAGGTTTTGGATACTTGTGTTTTCCAATAAACCTGCGATTTTAGTAGATGGATTCCGAATTATACACCGATTATGATACTCTTATCCTCAGGTTGGCAAAAACTCATTATTTCTTGAATTAAACATCAGTTTCTCACAGCTCATATGTGAGAACATCGCTCAGTTTCACAAAACAAAACATTTGAATTTCACCGATGGTCTTCCAAAGTTTCTACATTCTGGTTATGGGATTGGCTATGGTGTGACAGCGCTCATACGGGCGTAGTGATCGTCTTAGACCGATGTTGTATGTTGGCAGAAATCACCGATATCGGTGCCACCATGACAGCAATCTAAGGGCCGGCGTGTGCAGGCAACTCGCAGCGATCGGTCGCTGATCACTGGTCGCTTTGGAATCCCAGGAAGTCTGTGGGAATCACATGCAATTCGTGCACGCAATATGGCTTCCTGGCTAGTTAGCGGAGGTGTGTGGCGATATGGCTGCGACTTGTCTCACTATTTATCAAGCTTGATTGTGCAGTTTTGTTTCGATACGCTTTGCATAAGTAGAGTAAGAAATTTATGTTGCAGTTTACAGTTAATCGGAGGCCAGCAACTACTCTGAGAAGACTCTGAGAAGTAGAGTGGAAGCAATTTTTATTAAGAAATAAGAAATAATACAAAACACGCCCTCCGATTCTGCACTGATTAGTAATTTGAAGCTTGTGCTGAAGAAGTGATGGGTAGTTTGTAGCAATAGTCGCTAAGAGTGGGCTCCCTTTTGTGATTTTATATCATTTAGAAAATAATTTTTTTTAACTTCTAAACAGAATGACATACTACATACCTCGTATAATGGTAATAAGACATTTTAATTTAAATCAACAGGCCAAATCTGTTACATAGTTATACTCAAGCTCCTTGTCATTTTTATACTGACATGGATATGGTGTCTGTTCTTTCAGATATGACCGAATGAACAGACACAATGTCCATATAAGTATATAGTTGTGGCAACACCGGCCATGACCTTGTTCTAATATAATTCTAATTTCGTCCTTCTCATTTTATAAAATCTAATTCTCCTTCATACGGTTTATAACAAGAGTTACGGTAATCAGCAGTGCTGCTATTGACATCGTCTCTATAGACACATCGACTAAATTGTGAACACCTAAGTACTTGCAGTTAGGCAATAAGACTAACGAACAAAAAAGGAATTGCGGACTAATAAACGTGAAACAGATTGTATTGTCATACTGGACAGATGTGCACAACCCGTTTGCCTTCATTGGAAAATGTAGTATATTCTGTACAGTAACCTACAGTACCCAAGCAAGGGTTTCAAAGACGTTTGATAACTTATAATATTCTCGTCTATTTTAAACTTGTGTTTCACAAGTATTCGCGGGTTAGGATGTCAGGTGCAAGTTGGTTGGTTGGTTGGTTTGGGGAAGGAGACCAGACAGCGTGGTCATCGGTCTCATCGGATTAGGGAAGGATTGGGAAGGAAGTCGGCCGTGCCCTTTCAGAGGAACCATCCCGGCATTTGCCTGGAGTGATATAGGGAAATCACGGAAAACCTAAATCAGGATGGCCGGACGCGGGATTGAACCGTCGTCCTCCCGAATGCGAGTCCAGTGTCTAACCACCAGGTGCAAGTGTTGCTAAACACACGAGCAGTTGATTTTATACAGCAGAACTTCTCGACATGGTGTCGTTCGTAATACTGATAGCAGTTGCTTGGCAGTTCGCTCGTATGTGGAGTGTGGAGGCGAGCGACCGAATGCAGGGGAAATCACATGCGACGGATGGCTGCGACCTGTCGCTCGTGTGTGGTGTTCTTTAGGGCGGGCGCACACGGTATACTTTTTGTCACGCAACTATTTCGTCTTTGTTGCATTCCAGTCGCTTCTGGGTTTGAGAGCTTGCACACACTGAGCAGCTATTGAGAGTAGGCTTATTTTCACCGGTTTTTGTAGTGAAGTCGACAAGTCCATTTTGTTTAGATGGATTTTTTTGAGACCCCAGTGGTTTGTTCTCTCAAAATTCAACACAGGAAGGAACGGAAAAGGAAGTACTGAATGTACCCGATTATGTCTGAAAGACTAAATAAAAAGAAAGTAACTTTCGTATTTAAGGAGGTAAGATATTATCCAAAGAAATTTTTCAGTTATTTCTGCATGAGTTTAGCATCATGCAGCTAGATAGTTGCAGTTCGAGGACCTGCCATCAAACACTGGCCTCCTCTCTACGAGGTGCATTCAAGTTCTAAGGCCTCCGATTCTTTTTCTCCGGGCTGGAAAGAGATAGAAACATGCGCATTGTTTTAAAATGAGGCCACATTCATTGTCAATACGTCCCAGAGATGGCAGCACCGTACGGCAGATGGAATTTTACCGCCAGCGGCGAGAATGAGAACTGTTTTAAATACTTAAAATGGCGACGTTTTCCTTACTTGAACAGCATGCAATCATTCGTTTTCTGAATTTGCGTGGTGTGAAACCAATTGAAATTTATCGACAGTTGAAGGAGACATGTGGTGATGCAGGTATGGATGTGTCGAAACTGCGTTCATGGGTGCGACAGTTTAATGAAGGCAGAACATCGTGTGACAACAAACCGAAACAACCTCGGGCTCGCACAAGCCGGTCTGACGACATGATCGAGAAAGTGGAGAGAATTGTTTTGGGGGATCGCCGAATGACTGTTGAACAGATCGCCTCCAGAGTTGGCATTTCTGTGGGTTCTGTGCACACAATCCTGCATGACGACCTGAAAATGCGAAAAGTGTCATCCAGCTGGGTGCCACGAATGCTGACGGACGACCACATTGCTGCCCGTGTGGCATGTTGCCAAGCAATGTTGACACGCAACGACAGCATGAATGGGACTTTCTTTTCGTCGGTTGTTACAATGGATGAGACGTGGATGCCATCTTTCAATCCAGAAACAAAGCGCCAGTCAGCTCAATGGAAGCACACAGATTCAACGCCACCAAAAAAATTTCGGGTAACCGCCAGTGCTGAAAAAACGATGGTGTCCCTGTTGTGGGACAGCGAGGGCGTAATCCTTACCCATTGCGTTCCAAAGGGCAATACAGTAACAGGTGCATCCTACGAAAATGTTTTGAAGAACAAATTCCATCCTTCACTGCAACAAAAACGTCCGGGAAGGGCTGCGCATGTGCTGTTTCACCCAGACAACGCACCCGCACATCGAGCTAACGTTAGGCAACAGTTCCTTCGTGATAACAACTTTGAAGTGATTCCTCATGGTCCCTACTCACCTGACCTGGCTCCTAGTGACTGTTGGCTTTTTCCAACAATGAAAGACACTCTCCGTGGCCACACATTCACCAGCCTAGCTGCTATTGTCTCAGCGATTTTCCAGTGGTCGAAACAGATTCCTAAAGAAGCCTTCGCCGCTACCATGGAATAATGGCGTCAGCGTTGTGAAAAATGTGTACGTCTGCAGGACGATTACGTCGAGAAGTAACGCCATTTTCATCGATTTCGGGTGAGTAGTTAATTAGAAAAAAAAATCGAAGGCCTTAGAACTTGAATGCACCTCGTACTTCTACACTGATGTCTTCATCTATCACGGCAGTCATTTTCCAAACTTCGAAGTATCCAACTTCAGAGAACAGAGCATCGGCAACTAAAATGTCATCCGTGTGTGCACATACAAATAACCTACGGCGGGGGAGACAGGACAAAGACAGTTTCGTCGCCTTCCGGTCGGATCTAAACAAACTGAAAAGTTGCGTCGCTGTTGCGCCGCTCCTTGTGCGCACCTTTGTGAAGCTGACTGTCCAGACTTTGTGGTAAAGGTGAAATACACTCCTGGAAATGGAAAAAAGAACACATTGACACCGGTGTGTCAGACCCACCATACTTGCTCCGGACACTGCGAGAGGGCTGTACAAGCAATGATCACACGCACGGCACAGCGGACACACCAGGAACCGCGGTGTTGGCCGTCGAATGGCGCTAGCTGCGCAGCATTTGTGCACCGCCGCCGTCAGTGTCAGCCAGTTTGCCGTGGCATACGGAGCTCCATCGCAGTCTTTAACACTGGTAGCATGCCGCGACAGCGTGGACGTGAACCGTATGTGCAGTTGACGGACCTTGAGCGAGGGCGTATAGTGGGCATGCGGGAGGCCGGGTGGACGTACCGCCGAATTGCTCAACACGTGGGGCGTGAGGTCTCCACAGTACATCGATGTTGTCGCCAGTGGTCGGCGGAAGGTGCACGTGCCCGTCGACCTGGGACCGGACCGCAGCGACGCAAGGATGCACGCCAAGACCGTAGGATCCTACGCAGTGCCGTAGGGGACCGCACCGCCACTTCCCAGCAAATTAGGGACACTGTTGCTCCTGGGGTATCGGCGAGGACCATTCGCAACCGTCTCCATGAAGCTGGGCTACGGTCCCACACACCGTTAGGCCGTCTTCCGCTCACGCCCCAACATCGTGCAGCCCGCCTCCAGTGGTGTCGCGACAGGCGTGATTGGAGGGACGAATGGAGACGTGTCGTCTTCAGCGATGAGAGTCGCTTCTGCCTTGGTGCCAATGATGGTCGTATGCGTGTTTGGCGCCGTGCAGGTGAGCGCCACAATCAGGACTGCATACGACCGAGGCACACAGGGCCAACACCCGGCATCATGGTGTGGGGAGCGATCTCCTACACTGGCCGTACACCACTGGTGATCGTCGAGGGGACACTGAATAGTGCACGGTACATCCAAACCGTCATCGAACCCATCGTTCCACCATTCCTAGACCGGCAAGGGAACTTGCTGTTCCAACAGGACAATGCACGTCCGCATGTATCCCGTGCCACCCAACGTGCTCTAGAAGGTGTAAGTCAACTACCCTGGCCAGCAAGATCTCCGGATCTGTCCCCCATTGAGCATGTTTGGGACTGGATGAAGCGTCGTCTCACGCGGTCTGCACGTCCAGCACGAACGCTGGTCCAACTGAGGGGCCAGGTGGAAATGGCATGGCAAGCCGTTCCACAGGACTACATCCAGCATCTCTACGATCGTCTCCATGGGAGAATAGCAGCCAGCATTGCTGCGAAAGGTGGATATACACTGTACTAGTGCCGACATTGTGCATGCTCTGTTGCCTGTGTCTATGTGCCTGTGGTTCTGTCAGTGTGATCATGTGATGTATCTGACCCCAGGAATGTGTCAATAAAGTTTCCCCTTCCTGGGACAATGGATTCACGGTGTTTATTTCAATTTCCAGGAGTGTATTAGCGGAAAGTGCCACCTTCAGAGCAGACTACTCACGTCGTGGAAGTTTCCCGCATTGAGAGCTCGAGACTACTGCTTCCTGTGGCTAGAACTTCAGTTCTCGATAGAGGTTTTGCCTCACAGTTTCAGACTGCAGTTTTGTACATCATTTGTGCTTCTGCTTGCTTGAATTATACCTCTCTCAATAATTAAAAGCATATTGTGTAGAATTAAGTTTGGAGTGTTATTGCAACTTGCTGGGTAGTATCTCTACCTAGTAATGTCTGCCTCCCATGCAGCGATGTCGGCGCGGCAGATTGCTAACCGAAAGGCTCGGGATCGATTCCAGGCCTGCTAGGTGATTTTCTCCGCTCGGGCATGGATATGTTGTCCTTGCGTTCATATCCTCACAACTGACATGAATGTCTCCGATACACAGACGTATCGTCTTTTCGTTACTGAGATGGTTGAATGGGCATGTACCAAAAGTCAAAGTACAACGGAATAACAAAAAAATGTACCTAATAATTTTGCGAATCCCGCTTTCTTTTAATATGTGTGTTGGCTGTACTATTTGAGTTCATACCGACCTCTTTGCTTCACTGACATTTATTTAATTTCCTGTATAACTGTTACGAAGTACTTTTTTTATATTTGTGGTAAGGTTCTGTGGGACTAAATTGCTGAAGTCATCACTTCCTAGGCTTACACAGTATTTAATCCAACTGAAACTAACTTACGCTAAGGACAAGACACACACCCATGCCCGAGGGTGGACTCGAACCTCCGACGTGTGGAGTTGCGAAGTGGATAAGCTTTTATAGGTATGTTTCTAAGTGCTTTCGATCATTCTCCAGTGCTTTGCAGCTTGCAAGATGAGTTTGGCGTGTAAAAGCCGTTCGCAACAGTTCTTCAGTTGTCATTTTCCGCCAGCTGGAGTGGCCGAGGGGTTCTAGGCCCAGCAGTCTGGAACCGCGCGACCACTACGGTCGCAGGTTCGAGTCCTGCGCCGGGCATTGGTGTGTGTGATGTCCTTAGGTTAGTTAGGTTTAAGTAGTTCTAAGTTCTAGGGGACTTATGACCATAGCAGTTAAGTCCCATAGTGCTCAGAGCCATTTGTACCTTTTTTGTCATTTTCCTGTTGTGTTCTACTCGATGAAAGCAGTTTCCCGCGTTATGGGTTATCTTGCTATAAACCGATATGAGAGCTTTAGGGACTGTGCAAACTCCTTGTCCACGAGAAATAGCGTCTGACGAAGGACCAAAACACGTCGCTGTTGCAAGAACTCCCCACTCGTACTAAAACGCCAGAGATGTCTCAGTTTAGCAACCGAGCCCGTAGATGGTGGTATAAGGGGCGTACAGTAATACTAACCACGCTTTCCCACCTGAGTTTTGCGATAATTAAACCAGTCTATCCTTGAACTGATTTAGTGAGCCGCCGCGTAGGAATTCTTCCTACATCTTACGTGGAGATGCTCTCGTAGTTTTACGTTCTCTTGCAGAACCATAGCAGCGACTTCTGATTCTGAAAGTGCAATAGTGCTGTCTATGTTTTACTTAATGAAACGGGAAGACGTTTTTCTGCGCAAATAAATTTTACGCGGGGTGTGATTGTGGTGCGTTTATTTGGGAAACACAGTAAAATGAAGTTGTTCCCACTGATTATATACCAACTATTAACGGTAAGAGTGCGTGGCCTACCGCATGACTAGATCGAAAGGGATCCTACCGACGACTGCCGACTGTGGCGCTCAGTTTGTAACTTGAGCGTACAAGCGGTATAGTTCATATAAGATCGTACGTCTTTGGATATGCCAAAGTTATTCATTTATTTATTAATATCACAGTTTCTGGCATTGTAAAGGTACTGAAAGATAGAACTTATGACCCATACACTCCTCTTAATGTCGGAGTGGCCGAAGGCCACTTTTGTTAGTATATATTTATTAATAAGGATTACTAGATTCTCGAGGCATTTTGCTCTGATTATTGCCAGCATCATATTTAGAGTACCAGGGAAGCAGGTTGCTAGCCTTACTTGCCCCGAGTCCCATTGGGTTTTACCCCTAACGGCTGAGGGACTAACCGGTGGATTTGGTAGTCTTTGCCGTATGAGCACAAAGGTGACCACGACTCAGAATATGTCCGAGGTGCCCAGCCTTATTCCAAAGTAATTGGTATCCCGACTGTCGGGACCACTTACTTGGCCATTCATACGTTGCCCGTGGTTCATGAACTAGGACATGACTACAGGAACCCACACCATGAACCAGGGTTAAGACAAGGCTGCAACCTGTCTCCACTGTTGTTCATATTATTTATGGATCATATGTTGAAAACAATAGACTGGCTTGGTGAGATTAAGATATGTGAACACAAAATAAGCAGTCTTGCATATGCGGATGACTTAGTTGTGATGGCAGATTCGATTGAAAGTTTGCAAAGTAATATTTCAGAGCTAGATCAGAAAGGTAAGGACTATGGTATGAAGATTAGCATCTCCAAAACGAAAGTAATGTCAGTGGGAAAGAAATATAAACGGATTGAGTGCCAAATAGGAGGAACAAAGTTAGAACAGGTGGACGGTTTCAAGGACTTAGGATGCATATTCTCACAGGATGGCAACATAGTGAAAGAACTGGAAGCGAGGTGTAGCAAAGCTAATGCAGTGAGCGCTCAGCTACGATCTACTCTCTTCTGCAATAAGGAAGTCAGTAGCAAAACTATCTGTGCACCGTTCTATCTTTCGACCAACTTTGTTGTATGGGAGCGAAAGCTGGGTGGATTCAGGTTACCTTATCAACAAGGTTGAGGTAACGGATATGAAAGTAGCTAGGATGATTGCAGGTACTAGTAGATGGGAACAATGGCAGGAGGGTGTCCACAATGAGGAAATCAAAGAAAAACTGGGAATGAACTCTATAGATGTAGCAGTCAGGGCGAACAGGCTTAGATGGTGGGGTCATGTTACACGCATGGGAGAAGCAAGGTTACCCAAGAGACTCATGGATTCAGCAGTAGAGGGTAGGAGGAGTCGGGGCAGACCGAGGAGAAGGTACCTGGATTCGGTTAAGAATGATTTTGAAGTAATAGGTTTAACATCAGAAGAGGCACCAATATTAGCACTGAATAGGGGATCATGGAGGAACTGTATAAGGGGGTCTATGCTCCAGACTGAACGCTGAAAGGCATAATCAGTCTTAAATGTTGATGATGATGATGATGATACTAGATTCTCGGCAGAATACATGTACTTTTCCTACGTATCTCTTTGCTGATGTCTCGAGCAATTTCTGCATCGGCAATTCATCCCACTGGCTCTGAAAGCGCCAGATGGCGAACAGCCTCTGCTAGGCAGACAACCTACGGCACACTCCTTACTCCGTAGGTACTGCAGCGCCGATACATTCACTTCACATATGTGAAATAGGAAATCCGGAAATAAAGTAAAATGCGCTCTCATCTGCAAATAGGGGTTACGTTACACACCAAAATTCCTTCAGCGTTTATGGGACTGCATTATAATGCAAGACCAGGCACAGACGTGAAATGCACGTCTGAGCCACAAACCATAAAGTTTTCCAATCGCGGTTATGTGTGCTACATGGCTGACGGGATCAGCCGGCTTGAAGCCTGCAGACGCCATAAAGTCCTCATATGAGTTGTGCATGCTGCCTCCTAAACCGTTTGAACGCTGTGACCGTCCATATCGTAACGCAAAAGGAATGAATTTCCCCTATCTTTTCTTTCTCTTCTTTCTTCATTCCTCTATACTGTCTCTGGTCATCTTGAAGTCTTTCCCCGTGCATGCCATATTTGTTTCATAAGTGGTAATTGTTTAACTAGTTAACTCAGTGCACGAAGCTGTGATGTGTTAAGGTGATGTACCATAATATGAGTTATAACTATTGATCTCAGATTTGTCTGTTATGGTCTTGGAAGTTTTCATGTGAGTATATGATGACACTCCGGCTGTTAGCTCCCAGAGGACAGAAGTTCTGCTGATACAGAGATTTGTATGAGATTATTTTTATTGGGGTTATTTGTGACCATTCAAGACGTCCTGTGGTTAATGTGGTTAGATATAATTATGTATAGGGCAGCAATTTGTGTCAGTTATTTTAAGTGATGGTATCAAGGGCCTGAGTGAGCGGTGTTAAATGGTCTATCTTACGATGTAACCCGCCGACGGACGTAAAGTTAGTCGAGTGTTACGTGATACATTATGATAAAGGTAAGGATAATGAGAAAGCAAGTTACATTCCAGTTTAACATTATAAAGAGTAACGATTTACGAAGAATATCAAGAATAATGATGAAACACATACCTCGTAGAGAATTAAGTAACACTACTGCAAACCTGTGCTTTGTATCTGCTACTCTCATTCTGCTTCTATTTGCCCCCTTGTGGTTTTGTCGGTGATTCCTGTTAATGAATGGAAACTTATAGCTTTTTCTCTAGTAGCCAATAACGCATAATACGAAGAAAGCAACTATAAAAACTACTGTGGGTCAATGAGCTTATTTGGTTAGCCCCCATAGGGTAAAAAGTCTTAAGTCGGTGTAAAGATTAACAGTTTCCGTGAGAAGGATGGCCAACAAACATACCTATTTGTACTTTGTTTAGAGGTCTAGTATTTCTAAGGATCTTCAGGTGTTTAAAGGTACCCTCTCTCATATATTTCATAGGTCTCTGTCACTTGATAATAGTAGGCAATTTTCATTGCGTAGTTTGGTCGTAGAATTTTGGTGTACAGTTCTGTTTTGTTGAGTATTTCGTTTGGCATCAAATAAATAACGTGCAGACTGCCTTGGAGATGTCTGTCCTGGATACCTCTTATCGTTCGGTTGACAACTGAACTACGAATTTTCATCTAATTTTCGTAAGTAGTGTTCCACTGCTTTGCAGATGAGCTAAATCCTTTGTCGGTTCAGAAGCATTTATTTCCATTATCTTCTTTCAAGGCACCACTCACAAGACTTAAAAACAAGTGCACATTTTCAATTTTTTATTGTCTCTTTATTAAATTTTCCTGGCCTGTGTCTAGTGAAATTAATACACACCTTTTAGTTACCCAGGTGCTTTACTCAGTGCAACGCAATACCCACGTCAGGCTGTCTCTGATAGGGAGGACACGGCGAAAGGAAGACTGAACATCATTCGTGTTGTGAATTTTCTCTTTATTTTAAGCAAACACCCTAAGTTAGATTTATTTAACACCTATTGAATAAAAACCTTCCAGTGGTGCTGACAGAATATTCTACAATCATAAAAGTGTACCAGATTGATTAATATCAAACAGATTAAATACAATAACAAAAACTGTAGCATTACAATAAAAGAGTTAAAGAAATACTTTCTCAAAGAATCTTTAAGATTTGCCATCCAAAACAGAAGCAGACTCCGCAAACACGCACCACATAACAAAATTACCATAGCGCTGGTTAGCAGACGTGCACAAGACGCACAAGAGAATTAACCAGACAAAACTCATGTTAAATATTACATTCTGAATTGTAAGCCGGCCGGAGTAGCCGTGCGGGTCTAGGCGCTACTGTCTGGAACCGAGCGAACGCTACGGTCGCAGGATCGAATCCTGTCTCGGGCATGAATGTGTATGATGTCCTTAGGTTACTTAGGTTTAATTAGTTCTAAGTTCTAGGCGACTGATGACCTCACAAGTTAGGTCGCATAGTGCTCAGAGCCATTTGAACCATTTTTTTTTCATGGTAACAATAGTCAGTGAGAACATTTATGAATTTAAAAGATCTTAAATATCCTAGAGTTTGGCCAGTCCAAAAACCAACAGTGCATACAATGAGTAATGTTAATAACCATTCATTTGCCTAAGTCACACTTGCATAAACATGTTAAATAAAAAATCTAGTAATTACTCAATTGGCATATTAGCCAGTCAACACTTTAACAATTTGTATGACATAGAAAAATAAAAAAAAAAAAATTGAAGGAGAGCTGCAGTAAGCGCACAGTGATTCAGACACAGAGAAATACATCAACATGTTTTCTAACCCCGTCCTGTCAGGACGTAATGGACTCGGAAGGGATATTGGTGCACCTGGGAGGCAGTTCCGTCGAGCGCGGACTTGCCTCCGACTTCGGACGCTGCTGTATCAACCAGGCAGATTTTGCTCAAGTTCCACTAAAGAGAAACACAAATGTTAGCGTAATTAACAAATAAATACAGAATTAAGTACAGGAATTGGGCCTGGCCTCTACTACAGACCGAACGCCGCCGCAAGTCAAAATTGCATCAACAAGAAAAACAAATAAATGACTTTCCAGCCAGTTAACGGAGTCAAATCTGCGACACTTGTAAGGCGCCGCCGCGCGGGATTTGCTGAGCGGTCTAGGGCGCTGGAGTCATGGACTGTGCGGCTGGTCCTAGCGGAGGTTCCAGTCCTCCCTCGGGCATGGTTGTGTGTGTTTGTCCTTAGGATAATTTAGGTTAAGTATTGTGTAAGCTTAGGGACTGATGACACATTTGAACACTTTTGCATGGCGGCCAAAACCTAAAGACAGCTCGTAATACCACTACCGAGCAGGAGGTACGACTGCCAACCACAAATTGTGGTGGGAGGTGAACAGGTAACCGGCACGTAGTTACCCCACTAAACCCCAAGATAACGTGTTCGGTTGGCTAAGGAACCCCTGACAAACAGCAGAGAGAACTTGGTCGTATAACGCTCAATAAGACAAGAGCCAGTAATAGTAAGGGCAGGACTAAACACATGAAATGAGCCCACTTAACATATAAGTGCATGCCGCTGCAAATCCGACACTCAGGCTCGACCATTAAATAAAGAAATAAATTCAGCAGCTTTATAGGAGTGAACAAGCAACTTTTCTACCTAGAGACAGAAACGGAATGGATCAATAACCAGAAATCAATGTGGAACCGGGCGTGAACCCCGACCAAACAACCAGAGAACTACCTAACTGAACATTCGCAGTACTGGTACAGGAAATGGCACTTAAGCTACTGTTACTGCCAATGCTCGGCTCACTCGCATCCCATAAACCAAATCGGAAGCTCACCGGACATATCCGTACATCGATCCAGGAAAGACAGCGTGGAACCGGCACACATCATCATCACAGCAGTGGTCCGCCGTCCGGTCGATCGCTGAAGCACCCAACACGCTCCGTCCCTCGCTACTAAAGGTTTGCAGACGGCCGCAACACAGGTAATAATGGTTAGTAATCCAAGAACCCACCTGAGTGTCTTTTCCTGATGTCGTTGGCACACCCAGAGGCCGTGACTGTTACCTGCCGAACTAGGACCAGCGATGAACTGCCGGCACACTACTCGCCTCGCCTCCAGGTTCCAACTCCGCCTCCTCTCCTTGAGCGAACTGTTTCACTTTCCCGGCCTCACTGTCAGTGCCCTCGCACCTCCGACCTCTGCGTGAACCGCACCCACTTAAGGCAAAGATGTTCTACTAGAGACTGTGGCGCCACATATCGATTGCACAACGGTTCATTCTACATCTACATCTACATCTACATTTATACTCCGCAAGCCACCCAACGGTGTGTGGCGGAGGGCACTTTACGTGCCACTGTCATTACCTCCCTTTCCTGTTCCAGTCGCGTATGGTTCACGGGAAGAACGACTGTCTGAAAGCCTCTGTGCGCGCTCTAATCTCTCTAATTTTACATTCGTGATCTCCTCGGGAGGTATAAGTAGGGGGAAGCAATATATTCGATACCTCATCCAGAAACGCACCCTCTCGAAACCTGGCGAGCAAGCTACACCGCGATGCAGAGCGCCTCTCTTGCAGAGTCTGCCACTTGAGTTTGTTAAACATCTCTGTAACGCTATCACGGTTACCAAATAACCCTGTGACGAAACGCGCCGCTCTTCTTTGGATCTTCTCTATCTCCTCCGTCAACCCGATCTGGTGTGGATCCCACACTGATGAGCAATACTCAAGTATAGGTCGAACGAGTGTTTTGTAAGCCACCTCCTTTGTTGATGGACTACATTTTCTAAGGACTCTCCCAATGAATCTCAACCTGGTACCCGCCTTACCAACAATTAATTTTATATGATCATTCCACTTCAAATCGTTCCGCACGCATACTCCCAGATATTTTACAGAAGTAACTGCTACCAGTGTTTGTTCCGCTATCATATAATCATACAATAAAGGATCCTTCTTTCTATGTATTCTCAATACATTACATTTGTCTATGTTAAGGGTCAGTTGCCACTCCCTGCACCAAGTGCCTATCCGCTGCAGATCTTCCTGCATTTCTCTACAATTTTCTAATTCTGCAACTTCTCTGTATACTACAGCATCATCCGCGAAAAGCCGCATGGAACTTCCGACACTATCTACTAGGTCATTTATATATATTGTGAAAAGCAGTGGTCCCATAACACTCCCCTGTGGCACGCCAGAGGTTACTTTAACGTCTGTAGACGTCTCTCCGTTGATAACAACATGCTGTGTTCTGTTTGCTAAAAACTCTTCAATCCAGCCACACAGCTGGTCTGATATTCCGTAGGCTCTTACTTTGTTTATCAGGCGACAGTGCGGAACTGTATCGAACGCCTTCCGGAAGTCAAGAAAAATAGCATCTACCTGGGAGCCTGTATCTAATATTTTCTGTGTCTCATGAACAAATAGAGCGAGTTGGGTCTCACACGATCGCTGTTTCCGGAATCCATGTTGATTCCTACATAGTAGATTCTGAGTTTCCAAAAACGACATGATACTCGAGCAAAAAACATGTTCTAAAATTCTACAACAGATCGACGTCAGAGATATAGGTCTATAGTTTTGCGCATCTGCTCGACGACCCTTCTTGAAGACTGGGACTACCTGTGCTCTTTTCCAATCATTTGGAACCTTCCGTTCCTCTAGAGACTTGCGGTACACGGCTGTTAGAAGGGGGGCAAGTTCTTTCGCGTACTCTGTGTAGAATCGAATTGGTATCCCGTCAGGTCCAGTGGACTTTCCTCTGTTGAGTGATTCCAGTTGCTTTTCTATTCCTTGGACACTTATTTCGATGTCAGCCATTTTTTCGTTTGTGCGAGGGTTTAGAGTAGGAACTGCAGTGCGGTCTTCCTCTGTGAAACAGCTTTGGAAAAATGTGTTTAGTGTTTCAGCTTTACGCTTGTCATCCTCTGTTTCAATGCCATCATCATCCCGAAGTGTCTGGACATGCTGTTTCGAGCCACATACTGATTTAACGTAAGACCAGAACTTCCTAGGATTTTCTGTCAAGTCGGTACTTAGTATTTTACTTTCGAATTCACTAAACGCTTCACGCATAGCCCTCCTTACGCTAACTTTGACATCGTTTAGCTTCTGTTTGTCAGAGAGGTTTTGGCTGCGTTTAAATTTGGAGTGAAGCTCTCTTTGCTTTCGCAGTAATTTCCTAACTTTGTTGTTGTACCACGGTGGGTTTTTCCCGTCCCTCACAGTTTTACTCGGCACGTACCTGTCTAAAACGCATTTTACGATTGCCTTGAAGTTTTTCCATAAACACTCAACATTGTCAGTGTCGGAACAGAAATTTTCGTTTTGATCTGTCAGGTAGCCTGAAATCTGCCTTCTATTACTCTTGCTAAACAGATAAACCTTCCTACCTTTTTTTATATTCCTATTAACTTCCATATTCAGGGATGCTGCAACGGCCTTATGATCACGGATTCCCTGTTCTGCGCTTACAGAGTCGAAAAGTTCGGGTCTGTTTGTTATCAGTAGGTCCAAGATGTTATCTCCACGAGTCGGTTCTCTGTTTAATTGCTCGAGGTAATTTTCGGATAGTGCACTCTGTATAATGTCACTCGATGCTCTGTCCCTACCACCCGTCCTAAACATCTGAGTGTCCCAGTCTATATCTGGTAAATTGAAATCTCCACCTAAGACTATAACATGCTGAGAAAATTTATGTGAAATGTATTCCAAATTTTCTCTCAGTTGTTCTGCCACTAATGCTGCTGAGTCGGGAGGTCGGTAAAAGGAGCCAATTATTAACCTAGCTCGGTTGTTGAGTGTAACCTCCACCCATAATAATTCACTGGAACTATCCACTTCTACTTCACTACAGGATAAACTACTACTAACAGCAACGAACACTCCACCACCGATTGCATGCAATCTATCCTTTCTAAACACCGTCTGTACGTTTGTAAAAATTTCGGCAGAATTTATCTCTGGCTTCAGCCAGTTTTCTGTACCTATAACGATTTCAGCTTCGGTGCTTTCTATCAGCGCTTGAAGTTCCGGTACTTTACCAACGCAGCTTCGGCAGTTTACAATTACAATACCGATCGCCAAGGATGACATTATACTACAAAATGCATACAAACCACTGTTCTGCCTATGCATTCAGAAAACCTCTGAGTCCAGTAGAATACTTGTCATAGGTTGTAGAACATCCCTCTCATTCAGTGTACTGCCATGTGTTAGATGCTGCTCGAGATAGCTCCGCTCCTTGCAGGAAGGTTAAAAAAATGAATGCCTTCTGTGAGGTTCGAACTCACGACCCCTGATTTACGAGACCAGTGCTCTACCACTGAGCTAAGAAGGTGGCAGCTTTGCGTTTGTGAGCTATCTAGGTTCTAGGCGCTACAGTCTGGAACCGCGCGACCACTACGGTCGCAGGTTCGAATCCTCCCTCGGACATGGATGTGTGTGATGTCCTTAGGTTAGTTAGGTTTAATTAGTTCTAAGTTCTAGGGGACTGATGACCTCAGATGTTAAGTCCCATAGTGCTCAGAACCATTAGAACCATTTTTTGCATCTCGTAACTGGGAACAGTTTGCTCAGACTGCAACTGTTCCCTAACATGGGGCGTAGATCACTGTCATGCTGCTATTGCTGGATGAAGTCGCCCAACCGCACGACAATGTCAGCGAGTCGAGTGTTCACAGAAACCTCTCCCAGGTTGGCCTGATTAAAGGGAGGACTCAGGGAGTCGGTTACAACGATATGCTGACTTTAAACTGAAAGGCGGAAATATGCAGACCTCATCGTGTTATGTGAACTGTTTCAGGGACAGGCTAAGACAAAAGTGTCTAATTGTCCGTTTCCATGGTGAACTCCTAGAGTTCCAAGTAAAACTTGAATTTCGCCAACGCAAAGAAAACCGCTAGTGCTTTCAACTTGTAAATGGAGTGTTTATTCTCGCTGGGAGACAGGCACCTCGAGACATAGGCTAAAGGTCTCCGCTCCCCATCTAGTTGCTGAAGAAGCATGGCAGCAATCCCAATCCTAGAGTTGGGGGCATCGGTCTAAACTGTAAACAGACGATTAAAGTCGGCGACCACCAGGACGGGAGCGTTACTCAATGGGATTTTCAGAGAATCGAAGGCAGGTTGTTGGCTGTCTGTCCACACGAAGGGATCACATATCTTGCGCAAAAGTTTCAAGGGATCTGCTAATTCTGGACTAATTTCCTAAATAAAACTTGCCATCCTGATAAACCGCACCACAGCCTTCTGAATCCGACTGCTATCCCTCACCCCCGAAGCATGGTGCTGCTAGACGCCATCTGTGAATCCACGCCTGATCCAATCGCATCAGCAGGATGGATGATCATATGCTCTTGCTGAGGATGATAGCCACTGTCGAAATCTTCGTCCTCAGACGACATCGTCATGCAGGTATTTCATAGATCTTGTCAAATTTCCTCCATTGCTTTGGAGTCCTGTGTTTTCGGGTATCAGTGTCAGCATCTGAGAACGAATGGGACAAAATCGTAGGTTCCTGCCAACAACCCTGCGATGGCCAACCTTTCCTTTGGGCCCATTTCCCATTTGTGTTAGAAGGCCAGTGCCAGGTGGTTCTCAGGCAGAATGGACTATTCATCCATAGTGCTCTGCTGTAGCATCAGAGTATCTTCAGGGTCGACTGAAGACGACGCTTCTGTCGACAATCGATGATGAGACAATAAAGATCCAAGATCCCCCACGTACGTCAATGAGAGCACTGTTGCAGTGTATACAGTTTGATATCGGATGCCCCTCTTGGCATCCTGAACAGGTCTTTGGCTGGTCGTCGTAAATTACTATTTTGCGGCGTCTGCCTATGTTCAAATAGGATGGGACAGTTTTAGTAAGGTCTACGCACATGGCGGACCCCATTCAGAACTGGGTATTAGTAAAGTGTGCCCATTATACTCACATATAACTTGTCACAGTTCCATAAGGTCTCAGTGCTTCGATCACTGTCTCTGCTGGTACCTCAGACAGCAGCTCAAACACATGGACTGTTCTCTGGCCGAGACCTGCCCGTTCCACTTTCACATGTCCAAAGTGTCCATCTGGATGTCTCAACTGAATATCAGTTTCGCAAGTCACATTGTCCACCAGGTTCATGTAGACCACACTACTCACGATAGAGAGCTTAATCCCTACTAGTTTATGATAACTGATGTGAACGTCATCTCTTATAAACTACTGTATTCAGTTTCCAGTGCTCTTGGTTGGACATACTCAGTCACAAAACTGAACTTCATCATCGATTTTCGTCGTGAAAATGTCGTGGAGCGTCGAAGGAAGTAAGCTGTGTGGCTGTAACTGTAAATGAGAACCACAGCGTTCTGACTCTATCGCGGCACGGATGTTAACGAGATGTCTGTGCCATTCCACTGCTTTGGCCATCTGAGTATGAATCACCGCCAGATCCAAACTTCAATATGCAGTCGTCCATGTCTCACAACCTGCACTCCCATATTACGTATATTCCCGTCCGGGAAGGGCGTATTTATTGAGGGCTAAAGGTCTGGTATTGACGAAAAAGTCGAAATAGCAGTGCCTGCGTTATTAATAAGTACGATGCAACGTCACTTCTTTTGCCATGGGCTGCGGTTGCCTCGATGGGAACATTGTCCTGGCTAGTGGAATCCACGTTCTTCACCAGCTGGTCTCAACCAGGTCTGAAGTTGCCCTGTTGCCAATATGGACACTGGCTTCTGTCGTCTGCCGCCATAGCCCATTAACACCAAATTTCGCCTCACTGTCCTAACAGTTGCGTTCATCGTACGTCCGACTTCAATTTCTGCTGTTATTTCACGCAGCGTTGCTTGTCTGTTAGCAGTGACAACTCTACGTAAACACCGCCGTTCTCGATCGTTAAGTGAAGGTCGTTGGCCACTGCGTTGTTCAGGGTGTGAGGTAATGCTAGAAATCTAGCGTACCCCATACACCCATAACACTGTAGATCTCAGAATACTCAATTCCGTATCCATTTCGGACATGTAGCGTCTCATGCATCTATCGGCAACTACCATTCCGCTTTCAAAATCTGTTAATTCTCGTCGTGGCTCAAATGGTTCAAATGGCTCTGAGTACTATGGGACTTAACAGCTGTGGTCATCAGTCCCCTAGAACGTAGAACTACACTCCTGGAAATTGAAATAAGAACACCGTGAATTCATTGTCCCAGGAAGGGGAAACTTTATTGACACATTCCTGGGGTCAGATACATCACATGATCACACTGACTGAACCACAGGCACATAGACACAGGCAACAGGGCATGCACAATGTCGGCACAAGTACAGTGTATATCCACCTTTCGCAGCAGTGCAGGCTGCTATTCTCCCATGGAGACGATCTTAGAGATGCTGGATGTAGTCCTGTGGAACGGCTTGCCATGCCATTTCCACCTGGCGCCTCAGTTGGACCAGCGTTCGTGCTGGACGTGCAGACCGCGTGAGACGACGCTTCATCCAGTCCCAAACATGCTCAATGGGGGACAGATCCGGAGATCTTGCTGGCCAGGGTAGTTGACTTACACCTTCTAGAGCACGTTGGGTGGCACGGGATCCATGCGGACGTGCATTGTCCTGTTGGAACAGCAAGTTCCCTTGCCGGTCTAGGAATGGTAGAACGATGGGTTCGATGACGGTTTGGATGTACCGTGCACTATTCAGTGTCCCCTCGACGATCACCAGTGGTGTACGGCCAGTGTAGGAGAT
The DNA here is from genome assembly GCF_023864275.1 of Schistocerca cancellata. Classification (NCBI taxonomy): domain Eukaryota; kingdom Metazoa; phylum Arthropoda; class Insecta; order Orthoptera; family Acrididae; genus Schistocerca; species Schistocerca cancellata. The sequence goes on from NC_064632.1 coordinate 567,555,901, forward strand.
CGCTCCCCACACCATGATGCCGGGTGTTGGCCCTGTGTGCCTCGGTCGTATGCAGTCCTGATTGTGGCGCTCACCTGCACGGCACCAAACACGCATACGACCATCATTGGCACCAAGGCAGAAGCGACTCTCATCGCTGAAGACGACACGTCTCCATTCGTCCCTCCATTCACGCCTGTCGCGACACCACTGGAGGCGGGCTGCACGATGTTGGGGCGTGAGCGGAAGACGGCCTAACGGTGTGCGGGACCGTAGCCCAGCTTCATGGAGACGGTTGCGAATGGTCCTCGCCGATACCCCAGGAGCAACAGTGTCCCTAATTTGCTGGGAAGTGGCGGTGCGGTCCCCTACGGCGCTGCGTAGGATCCTACGGTCTTGGCGTGCATCCGTGCGTCGCTGCGGTCCGGTCCCAGGTCGACGGGCACGTGCACCTTCCGCCGACCACTGGCGACAACATCGATGTACTGTGGAGACCTCACGCCCCACGTGTTGAGCAATTCGGCGGTACGTCCACCGGGCATCCCGCATGCCCACTATACGCCCTCGCTCAAAGTCCGTCAACTGCACATACGGTTCACGTCCACGCTGTCGCGGCATGCTGCCAGTGTTAAAGACTGCGATGGAGCTCCGTATGCCACGGCAAACTGGCTGACACTGACGGCGGCGGTGCACAAATGCTGCGCAGCTAGCGCCATTCGACGGCCAACACCGCGGTTCCTGGTGTGTCCGCTGTGCCGTGCGTGTGATCATTGCTTGTACAGCGCTCTCGCAGTGTCCGGAGCAAGTATGGTGGGTCTGACACACCGGTGTCAATGTGTTCTTTTTTCCATTTCCAGGAGTGTATTTGAACCAAACGAACCTAAGGACATCACACACATCCATGCCCGAGGCAGGATTCGAACCTGCGACCGTAGCAGTCGCACGGTTCCGGACTGCGCGCCTAGAACCGCGAGACCACCGCGGCCGGCTTCACGTCGTGCAGATATAATAAAGTCGGAAATGTTTCCACATGAATCACCTGAGTACAAATGACAGCGCCGCCAATACACTGACATTTGCATCTTGTGTATGTGCATGTCGCTTTATCTGACTTCGTCACCCCAGGTATTTGTAGTATGAACTGGTGGTCTTAGGGAATATTGGCTTGTTACATTCCCATATATTGTTATTTTGTCTCCCAATGTGTTCCTACACCTTCCAACACTATGAACAAAGAACTCTTTACCAGATTGCCCCGGGTTTCCGGGTTCGATTCCCGGCGGCGTCAGGGATTTTCTCTTTGCCTCGTGATGACTGGGTGTTGTGTGCTGTCCTTACGTTAGTTAGGTTTAAGTAGTTCTAAGTTCTAGGGGACTGATGACCATAGATGTTAAGTCCCATAGTGGTCAGAGCCATTTGAACCATTTTTTTGAACCAGATTGTCTATTTATACACCCCCTTAGTACACCTAGCAGGTTTGTAATAGGCATAATACAATATTATGCTCTGAGATTTTCACTATTGTTTGGTTCTATTGGCAATTTCTAGTGATGTGTGAAAGCTGAGGCCGTGACAGTTTATCAGTTTCTCTGGCTACTACTGTCCATCTGAAACGAAGGAATAATTTTAACGTAGGTGTGATTTTTTTACTGTGACTTTCTTACTCGTTATTGCCAAATACTTCAATATGCCTGCCGGCCGCGGTGGTCTCGTGGTTCTAGGCGCGCAGTCCGGAACCGCGCAACGGCTACGGTCGCTGGTTCGAATCCTGCCTCGGGCATGAATGTGTGTGATGTCCTTAGGTTAGTTAGGTTTAAGTAGTTCTAAGTTCTAGGGGACTTATGACCACAGCTGTTAAGTCCCATAGTGCTCAGAGCCATTTGAACTATTTTTCAATATGCCATGTTTTGAAGTTCCTGAGGTTATCCAAAGTATCTTAATGTCAGTAGGTAGAATTCTAATATTTTAAATTTTGAGTTTACAGGATAGGCTTATTACGTATATTAAATCCCTTCTGGTCAAACAGATAGTTGAGTTAGGTGTCGGACCATGGTTTCCAAATTTTTACATTGAAATGACGCTGTTGTCAACCACATAAAGTTTTAAAAAACTCTCAAGGTGACCCTGTGCTGGACTCCGGTTGACTCTGCTAGACCTGTAACATGTCCTTTTTGCAGAATATCTTTCATGAAGTGGACTGTTCGACTTGTACATTAGCGCGCAGCCGGCTTGTATATGGGGAGGGACTAATTCCGGACCACTGTTGAAAATGCCAGTACTAATCCACAAATAAATTTCCAATTTACATTTTTTTTCTCCTAAAATCGGCCAACGTCACTTTTTGTTACCATATGCACCCTATCTATCGTGTTCTTGTGTTCCAGTGCTGTACTCTTGATTAATTTCGAAATCCTCGTTCTTCTGAAGCGAATTGTACTTGCCATGAGGTCTATTCTCCACCGTCTTTTAATCTTAAAATAAGAGCTACTTCACATTGAACCCAATCTACCTATCATTCATAAGTTGTTATTTTATTGTTACATTACTTCAACAAATTCTGTTAAAGTGTAAACACCTGCAATTTTAAGGAAATCAATCACCTGCATGTGCCTGGTAATTAGAAGTTCTGTTATTCTCAGTGAGATGTGCTTTGTTGTTGTTGTTGTTGTTGTTGCGGTCTTCAGTCCTGAGAGTGGTTAGATTCAGCTCTCCATGCTACTCTACCCTGTGCAAGCTTCTTCATATCCCATTAACTACTGCAACCTACATCTTTCTGAATCTGCTTAGTGTATTCATTTCTTGGTCTCCCTCTACGATTTTTACCTTCCTCGCTCGCCTCCAGTATTAAATTGGTGATCCCTTGACAACACAAAACGTGTCCTACCAACCGATCCCTTCTTCTAGTCAAGTTGTGCCACAAACTCCTCTTCTCCCCAATTCTATTCAATACCTCCTCATTAGTTATGTGATCTACCCATCTAATCTTCAGCATTCTTTCGTAGCACCACTTCAAAAGCTTATATTCTCTTCTTCTCCAAACTATTTATCGTACACGTTTCACTTCCATACATGGCTACACTCCATACAAACACTTTCAGAAACGACTTCCTGACACTTAAATCTATACTCGATGTTAAAAATTTCTCTTCTTCAGAAACGCTTTCCTTGCCATTGCCAGTCTACATTTTATATCCTCTCTGCTTCGACCATCATCAGTTATTTTGCCCCCAAATAGCAAAACTCCTTTACTGCGTTAAGTGTCTCATTTCCTCATTCTCTCGGCATCACCCGACTTAATTCAACTACATTCCATTATCCTCGTTTTGCTTTTCTTGATGGATGTGCTTTGTAATGTAAGAAAAGATTTTGTACTCCTGTAATTTAAAATTTGATAATACAGTTAAGATTTTCATGTGTTTTATAATACATCATCTATTTGACTTGCTAGGTGAATTCCGCATTTTATTGAAATTGTGTTAATATTTCGTAGCCTGTGGAACTGTGTGCAGTTCACCTAACACCTTCACACTTCTAGAAGCACACGCAAATAACAGAGTATGTACCAAGATGTACCTTTGTTATTACTCTTTCTCAAATGTACTTAATCCAGTTCTAATGCAAATATTGTGTTAAAATTTAGCTTTGAGTTGATTTACTATGTTTGTCGCTCAAATAGATCGAATTTCAGAAGGTTAAGTATTCTGTTATATCAATAACGCATTTTACATTTTTGATGTGGGTTCCAGTATGCAGCAATTACAGTAATATTTTCCAGACAAAACTAACACCTTCACACTTCTAGAAGCACACGCAAATAATTAAAAAATCAGTGCTGAGTCCTTTCGGCCCGTATCGGCTATTTTGTTACAATGAATTTTGCACTGTAACTCTAAAATATTACGAGAAATTGTTTTAATTCATCAAATTTAGTTCCATTAATTTACTTTATTCATTATGTTACAATTTTAAATGACGATTTCAACTGAACATTTAATATTTTATTATTTACTTATTTGCCGAAATTCTTAAATACAAATACATTTAAATTCCTTCCCTCTTGTACATAGTAAAATGTTACAACACACCTCTGCCATAACATTAAGGTCCCTATCATGGCAAACCGTATTTCTGGGGAATGGATGACACGCTGTTGTAAACAATGTGAGCTTCCAGTCCTCTGAAACGGGAAAGGAATGTGTAGGAAATGGGTCTAAAACATTTTATTTCAAAGGCCCCAGTGAAGCCTTTACAAGTTCTCTCCCAGAGTAACTTTGGCTTAGCCTATGTGACATAAGTTGCCTGCTTTCCAGAACCGAGGCCGTTAGGTCCGGTTAAAGCCGCTAAAAGGAGATGCCTTCAGCCCTCTGCTGAAGCTGCTAGAAAATTCACGCCATAGGTTTAGGCAGAGCGTGCGTGGGAGGCAGGTTACGTGCCTGGATGATGACGGTTCTGGACAGTAGAACTCAGACGCGTCCCTCTTCTGTGATCCAGACCTCGAGCAGAACAGACGTCTTTTTTAGGAGGCAGAACCTCTGGCTCTGCGTCCCATGAGCGGCCACCAAAAGAACTCGGCATGAATCGCCATCTCACCCTGACTCATTTTCTATAGTTTGTCCAACCTCCTAGACTTGCCTACATCTGGTAACGCCTTCGTCTATGTCCGCCTCATGCGTCCCGTGCACTCAAATACATCCTCTGTATTTGACCTAATTTCCTGTTCTACCATTTAACGTCAGCTCAGGACGCCCTCTCCCAAGTTCTGACCGATCGACAACCTGGACACGGTAGTCATACGACTGTTTTTCTTTGGTCTCCAGTCTACTCAAATGATTGAGTCTCAGGTATTGTAGGTATTGTACAACCAAATTATCGAACTTGATAAATCATACTATGAGTTCCATGCTTGCTCCACGCTTCGTAGTATTATTGAAAGCAATGCTTTTGAAGCTATACTTCGCTTTCCGTAGTTGGAGATACGAGTGATCTGGATAGATGCACCGTCACGTTATATTTTCCACTTATCCCTACAATGAAATATTGAACACAAGCGCTACTTTTTGTTGCACAAAAGCTACTGTATACCAGATCAGCTCTGAAGTTCGCCGTTTTTTCATCCTTCCAGGTGCGATTTCACCACAGTCCTCATTTCTTCAGGTCAATACGATCTAGGATGCTAAGCGGAAAGCGTTTTCTGAATACTTCAGAGTTACACTAACGTTTTCCTATGTCTTCCTGGACCTCTTCTTGTTGTTGCATTACCTCTTGTGACAAACTATCTTCATTCATTCTGTCAGTATGTACTTTCTGCTACCCTTTGTAATCCTTCACTCATTCCTCTATATCATAAGTATTAACTTCTGTCCTTCTCTCATCGCTGCGTGTTCTTTACACTCTTGAGCAGCCTTGAACCATTCTTAAGAATCTCCTTTCCTCTTTCTGGGTCTTATATTCTTCTGATTAGGCAATCAAATCACTCTCATTCATGAAAACTCGTGTTGCCACAATAAATAGTGAGTTACTAACTATTGGCACCTAGAACAACTTCGAAAGTATGATAGTAGCTGAAAATTTTGCGGGAAAAGTGTTGCATGGGACAACGGGGACCATAATACGACTTTGGTCTCTTTTTGCTAGGTGGGGTCGCGTCAGAGATGTGAAGGTAAACATTGTTTTTTTTTTTTTTTTTAAATGGGATGCTATAGTTGGTTCTTATTTTCTGACAGCGTCTATCGAGACGAACCCAATGATGTGCTACAGTAAGGTCTTTGAAGGTCAACGAAGGTCAAAAAGGTGGCATGAACGTCCATTTACAGAAGGTGTTCGAGGTGATGACCACTGTTATCAGTGCATTGTTGAAATCTTCTAGTCATGGATTGAGTGGTATTCCTTATCACATGGGCACTTATCGAAGCACATGATCAGACAATTTTCTCTCGTATATTGTGCAAATTGTAAATATGCCATTGACATGTAAACACCATTCGACTGTTTCCAATGCAACACTAATAGAAACTGTAAGACTAGTATCGTCGACTCAAGCAAATGTGAATGATGTATTTCTTCGAAGAAGAAGTCGATATGGTTCTCATTTACGTAGAATGCCAACGAAATTCAGTGAGAGCTAGAGACTTATAAGCTGAATGATATCCTCGCCGTACTCAACCTACACGTCGTACGTTGAAATATGTGTATGATAAATTGAGAACAACTCCATCATTAACGCATAAGAAACATATGCGACAACGGAAACTTATTTAGGAGAAGACGGAGACTCTTACTCTTGCCACTGTGGTTCGGGATCCTTGTGTTACTTCGCGTCAAATTGCAAAGGAATCTGGCATGATTACATTGGTAAAATTGTGCGGGCTTCATTATGCACACTGTTTGTCACAGCAGAGTTGATGTGCCATTGTAATTTCTTAAACTCAATTGTGTGTGCCCTTCGTGATACATATTGTTTGTCATAATAGGTTTGTGTATGTCAATTATAATGTCTCTTATATCATGATGTGCGTGTGTAATGGTGCTATAAATGGATGATTGCTATTTCTGTTTTTGGCGCCCTTCACGCCTCCTGGGGTGTAAGGCTAGTTCGCGTCCGTAGTAGAATACTACACGTGCACCCTGGGTAACGCTAAATGAACTAGCACTAAAGGCAACCAGATAATCCAGATAATCTTGTGCTGGATCTCCTGGTAAACACATCATGAGTGATACCGACCAAATGAACGATGAAGAATTGACTAGAGCACTCGGACCGTGCCTCCGACTCTGCCACCTAAACATTGAAGGCATAAGTAGGAGCAAATGTGAATTTCTCCAGAGAGTTCTCACTCAGAACAAAATCGACGTAGTCGCGATACAAGAGACTCATGCGGAAAACATAGATCAGCTGGCCTCTAGAGGAGAAATCCCTGGATTCGAGATACTGGGAGCCACCTACCACCGCATTTACGGTGTGGCAACCTACATACGAAATAAGATAGAAAATGCTTCCCTGTGTAAGATATCTACAGACAACAACATACATGAAGTTGCTGTCAAAATTGGCGAGATCACTATAGTTAACATCTATAAGCCACCCGGCTGTCCATGGCCTCCAGAAGTACTCCAAGAATATCCCCACCCTGCCATCTACGTAGGAGACTTTAATAGTCAGAACTGGAAGTACGCACGAAACGACCAGAACGGTGAATCCCTGATGAGCTGGAGTGAGGAGACTAACACCCACCTGATTTTCGACGCCAAGGACCGCGGAACATTTCGATCAGCAGCATGGAGACGAGATTATAACCCTGATTTATGTTTTGTCACTAAAAACAAAAACAACCAACCGCTAGCCGCAACTCGTGAAGTCCTGTCTGATTTCCCACATAGCCAGCATCGCCCTGTTATCTTAGAAGTCGGAATTAACATTCCAATCATAAAATCTTTTCCCCGCCCACGATGGAATTTCCAGAAGGCAGACTGGGCCACCTTTGCAGAAAACCTTGACAAGTGTCTAGGTTGGATACCCCCGACTAGGGACAACTATGACAGATTTGTGGGAGCAGTCATCGCCACGGCTAAGAGGAATGTACCCAGAGGCTACCGGAAAGAGTACATCCCAGGCTGGAATGAGAGATGCGAAGACCTGTACCAGGAATTTACCGAAACCAACGACCAAGAAATTGCGGACGAACTGTTGTACAGCTTAGACGCAGCTCGACGGGAAAAATGGATGGACACCGTGGAGAATCTAGATTTCACTAAATCCAGTAGCCAAGCATAGACCCTACTTCGTAACCTGGGAGGCAGTAAACGTAAAATAAAAGACACCCACCCGATAACCCCCAACAATGTGGCCGCACACATAGTTAGAACCTCAAGAGCACCAAGGGACAGAACACACACCACGACCGTCAAACGTGAATTAAGATCCTTAAAACGAAGGGCATCGCCTACCTCCGAATTTTCCCAGCCTATCACAGCGGAAGAAGTTTCAGCAGCCTTGTCAAAAATCAAAAGTGGCAAGGCTCCCGGCTTCGATATCCACCCGGAATTCCTACTTCACTGTGGAAAATATACTAGAACATGGCTCGCAAACTTCTTAACAGATATTTTAGAATCGGGTAATATCCCACACCAGCTTAAACGAGCAAAGATTATAGCGATACTAAAGCCAGGCAAACCTAATGACATGCCCCAAAACTACCGCCCTATCTCTCTGCTGAACTGTGTCTATAAGCTGCTGGAACGTATCATCTACAACAGAATAAGCGGAAAAATTCTTGAAGTGGTACCGATTGAACAGGCAGGTTTTCGACCCAAACGCAGTTGCACCGACCAGATCCTCTCCCTAGCAACTCACATAGAGGCGAGCTTTCAGAAAAAACTCGAAACATCAGTAGCCTTTATTGACCTATCAGCCGCTTATGATACCATTTGGCGACAAGGCCTGATATTTAAGTTGCTGCGGGTCATACCATGTAACAAGCTGGCCAACCTCATTGATAACATGCTCACAGATAGAAGTTCAGAGTCATAATGAGTGACTTAAAAAGTGACCAAATGAAGCTCAACAATGGTTTACCACAAGGCTCCGTTCTGGCGCCATTGATGTTTAACCTCTACATATCTGACTTACCTGAACCACTTCTCAAAAATTCGGATATGCCGACGACTGGGCAATAGCTGCAAGAGGCAGATCAATGGAGGCAACGGGAAACACATTAACTGCGGATCTAACAAAGCTGGGAGATTACTTCCGAAAGTGGAGATTACGGCCAAACGCGACAAAAACGGAGGTGACATGCTTTCACCTCGACAATGCCCAAGCAGAAAGAAAGCTCAACGTTCATTTCGAAAACAGGCTGCTAAACCATAATAATTACCCCAGATATCTAGGCGTCACCTTTGATAGAACCCTAACATTCAAGGAACACCTACGTATTACAGCCGCAAAACTTAAAACTCGAAATAATATCATACGGAAGCTATGTGGGACTACGTGGGGCTCTTCCGCGGCTGTACTGAGATCTTCGGCTCTGGGACTTGTCTACACAACAGCAGAATATGCCGCACCGGTATGGCTAAACAGTAAACACACAGGCTTGATCGATGCTCAACTAAACTACACAATGAGGATGATGTCAGGAACAATAAAGCCAACGCCTTTACACTGGCTACCTATACTGAGCAACATTCCCCCACCGGACCTGCGCAGAGAGAACGCTCTCTTACGCGAGTATGCAAAAGTGCTGAACAACGAGAAACTGCCAATCCATAAGGATGTTCCTGCCCTGGAGATGAACAGATTGCGCTCCAGACACCCCTCTTCAAAAAAGGCAAAAAATACGTATAATCTCAACCCGGATTATGGCAACCTCTGGAAAACGCGGTGGAGAGAATCTGTGCCCCAAAACCTGCAGAATATGCCATGTATCAATGTCCAACCACCAGGATTCAATTTGCCAAGGAAAACTTGGACGACCTTGAATCGAATTCGGACAAATAACGGCAGATGTGCAGACGGCCTCCACAGGTGGGGTAAAATCACCTCCCCGAGATGTGACTGCGGTGCGGACCGGCAGACGATTCGTCACATCGTGGAAGACTGCCCTCTGAGACGTTTTGCAGGAGACCCCAATGAGTTTCTGACCGCGACTGAAAGTGCAATAGACTATGTCACAAATTTGGATGTTTGTTTGTGAACTTTTGTTTGTTATATACACTATTTTAAACACTTTTATATCTACAACTATATGTTATACACTGTGACTACTCTTTATTTCTGTGTCTTATGATTTTTATGTCTTTTTTTCTATATGATGTGTTACATGCCATAAGCTAAATAAAATAAAATGCCTCCTTTCTTGTCTCTATTGGCACGCTATCCTTGTACTTGTGTTGGTAAGCCACATCAAGTTCCTGTAAACATAAAGCTGAATTAACGAAATGTAATCAGAGAAAATACGGCCCGTGTAAGAACACAATAACAGCTGGGGTTGCTTGGCATAGTGGCCCCCTTCTTTCCAGAATAGTTGCTCTCAGTTACAGGCCAGTAAAATAATCCATTAAGATAATAATATTTCATACACACGGCTTACCAGAGCAGAAGTTCCAGTACACAATTTCAAAGCCTCACAGACACAAAATTTAACAGACCTTAATTTGAACTCGCTCTCTTAATCACATTAAAGGCACTGCAATCTGCCACGACGGAGACGAGAATAGCCACAAATCAAACACAGCAGAAAAACACAAGTCATTGTAAATACGCCTCTGACAGCTCGGTATTTCCCTCGTAACCAACTCTACGCTACTCGAAGATGCCAAACGATGGATACGAGGTTCCTTCAGGCCGCAACATTGAAAGCCTTTCTTCCCTATTGCACCGACAGACCGGACGCGGTCAGAAAACCTGTTTTTAATTCCGCTCCACAACTCACACTGCCACGACCAAAGACAACCAAACCTCCGGTTCTCCACGGTTCGACGAGTCACATTCGTTTCAAAGCCATGCGGTGGACGGTGAGAAGCGACTACCAAAGCCGATGTAACTCGAAGAACCTCCACAGCTCAGAAGTCTTCAGAAAAGACTCCAAACTGACGACAACTTAAAATCATTTCTGGCTTGCTGACTTACGCGTAGAAATTATACTGGAGTAGGAAACGTCGCCGTTTGAAATCATGTAAAAACTTAAAAGTAGTCTAATGTACCTCATACTGGTTGGCAGTCCTATAAAAAGTTTAACGGGGTGCCAAGAGAGGTTACCTCTTCGGGGTTTTCCTTGGAAACGACACAAAGGTGGCTAAATCTCTCTCGATATTTGTAAAATATTCAAAGGCCATGCCTCTAATAATAATCGCAGCATTCCCCTTCACAGATTATATGAATAAAAATCTATATGGATGGACAGCGAACACAAGATCGTTGCAGGGGAAACGCAGGCAAATGGCATGCAACCAGGTCCATTCATTCTCTCTCCGTTTGAACACATGTCACAGACTACAGCTCAGGGTGCTACTGTTCTTTGTGTGCCCGTACCTATCAAAAGCCACTAATCCGAGCAAGAGCCCTGGGTTTCGTAGGAGTGTTACTCCGCAGAAATGTCACTTAGTGAAATTGCTCCAACACTACAACAGAAGCCATCCTCTGTCCCTCATGTGCCCCTCATGTGCCGCCTCTTGAAACACACGATAGAATCAGCACACTCGAAGACTTACGTGATTTAGAATAGGTCGTGCAGGAAGAGAGTCCAAAAACTGTATCAGAAGCAGTTGAGGCAATAGCACAGGACGCCACACGGACCAACACGCAGACAACTGCTGGGACACGACACCGAACCTACAACAGCAGGTCGCCAAAACAAAACAGTTACGACTGCAAGTCTGAGCTGACGGAAACGTAAACAGAGAAATCAGTTTTTGCACAAACAGACATAATGTCTTATGGGATAACAGCAATCAGTGATTTCATAATGTTACTTAAAATCCGTCTTGATTCCAAATTTTTTATTCATATGACCGGTTTCGGTTCATTCAGAAACATCTTCAGATCTGATATTTCAGTTACAGGAGCAACCCGTCCAAATCCAGCTACTTTCACATGCTGCGTCACGTGTGAAAGTTGCTGGTTTTGGACGGGTTACTCCAGCAACTTTCACATGTGACGCAGCATGTGAAAGTAGCTGGATTTGGACGGGTTACTCCTGTAACTGAAATATCAGATCTGAAGATGGTTCTGAATGAACCGAAACCGTCCTATGAATAAAAAAATTGCAATCAAGACGGATTTTAAGTAACATCAGAGAAATCAGTCCTTGCGGACAAATAGTAGAGTGTCAGTTCCAAACCAAAAACGAACGCGACGACTGGGGACAGCAGGGGACGGAAGGGAAATCGGAGGCAGATTTTCTGTAGAGGAATTCATTTTTCTCGTTTAAACATAACAGAGAAGCCCACCACCTGGGTTAATAAGGTGGGCCGTGTGCCACTTAAAATAAATAACAAGCCAAACAGCATATAGGTCACTTAGCCGTCATGGCTGCTCAAAAACAAAAAAAAGCTTGACACGCATCCCTGCCACTGCCCATCACCGCCATTAGGAGGCGGACCTGCTTCTAATTAGTCTGCTGTGGCTGTTGCTCTATGTGTTTGTATACTGTTTAATACAGTTAAGTGATGTCTGAATTTCACACAACTACTAAAAAAACAATACAAATATATTTAAGTATAAAAATAAAGATAAAAGATGAAATTCGAAAAATATTTAGTATCAACTGAAGCCAAATTCTCGCGTATAGAATTCTAGGTGCAAAAGATATTCATGTAGCTACAAGTTGAATATAACCAAATTTCTCTACATATAAAATTATCAACAAAGTACCGTTACAAATTCAACAATGGTATGAGACAGACATTTACGAAAATGCAAACATTGTGTTATAAATTGTTAAATAAAGATACAAATAATTAAGAACATCAAATGGATAAAATATTACAGTTGAGAACAAGTAATGATAATTTCGTGTAGGTAACAAATATTAAATGTTTTGAATTTACCAGAGAGAAAATTGTTAAAATATCAGACATCAAGTTTCGTTGAGATATAGACTACAATGTTTCAAAATGTAGTTGAATTGATTGAATTAATTTAAATTAAATACATATGGTTCATTTATTGTTCACTAGGTTCGAATGTTATACTTATGAGGATGTATACATAATAATCGTATATAAATGATAGTTCATAAAGATGGTCCCCCTCATGAACCACGGACCTTGCCGTTGGTGGGGAGGCTTGCGTGCCTCAGCGTTACAGATAGCCGTACCGTAGGTGCAACCACAATGGAGGGGTGTCTCTTGAGAGGCCAGAGAAACGTGTAGTTCCTGAAGAGGGGCAGCAGCCTTTCCAGTAGTTGCAGCGGTAACAGTCTGGATGATTGACTGATCTGTCCTTGTAACACTAACCAAAACAGCCTTGCTGAGCTGGTACTGCGAACGGCTGAAAGGAAGGGGAAACTACAGCCGTAATTTTTCCCGAGGGCATGCAGCTTTACTGTATGGTTAAATGATGATGGCGCCCTCTTGGGTAAAACATTCCGGAGGTAAAATAGTCCCCCATTCGGATCTCCGGGCGGGGACTACTCAACAGGATGTCGTTATCAGGAGAAAGAAAACTGGCGTTCTACGGATCGGAGCATGCAATGTCAGATCGCTTAATCGAGCAGGTAGGTTAGAATATTTAAAAAGGGAAATGGATAGGTTAAAGTTAGATATAGTGCGAATTAGTGAAGTTCGGTGGCAGGAGGAACAAGACTTCTGAACAGGTGAAAACAGGGTTATAATTACAAAATCAAATACCGGAAATGCAGGAGTAGGTTTAATAATGAATAGAAAAATAGGAATGCGGGTAAGCTACTACAAACAGCATAGTGAACGCATTATTGTGGCCAAGATAGATACGAATCACATGCCTACCACAGTAGTACAGGTTTATATGCCTACTAGCTCTGCAGATGACGAAGAAATTGAATAAATGTGTGATGAAATAAAAGAAATTATTCAGATAGTGAAGGGAGACGAAAATTTAATAGTCATGGGTGACTGGAATTCATCAGTAGGAAAAGGAAGAGAAGAAAACGTAGTAGGTGAATATGGATTGGGGGTAAGAAACGAAAGAGGAAGCCGCCTGGTAGAATTTTGCACAGAGCACAACTTAATCGTAGCTAACACTTGGTTCAAGAATCATAAAAGAAGGTTGTATTCATGGAAGAAGCCTGGAGATACTGACAGGTATCAGATAGATTATATAATGGTAAGACAGAGATTTAGGAACCAGGTTTTAAATTGTAAGACATTTCCAGGGGCAGATGAGGACTCTGACGACAGTCTATTGGTTACGGACTGTAGATTAAAACTGAAGAAACTGCAAAAAGGTGGGAATTTAAGGAAATGGGACCTGGATAAACTGAGAGAACCAGAGGTTGTACAGAGTTTCAGGGAGAGCATAAGGGAACAATTGACGGAAATGGGGGAAAGGAATACAGTAGAAGAAGAATGGGTAGCTTTGAGGGATGATGTAGTGAAGGCAGCAGAGTATCAAGTAGGTAAAAAGACGAGGGCTAGTAGAAATCCTTGGGTAACAGAAGAAATATTAAATTTAATTGATGAAAGGAGAAAATATCAAAACGCAGTAAATGAAGCAGGCAAAAAGGAATACAAACGTCTCAAAAATGAGATCAACAGGAAGTGCAAAATGGCTAAGCAGGGATGGCTAGAGGACAAATGTAAGGATGTAGAGGCTTATCTCACTAGGGGTAAGACAGATACTGCCTACAGGAAAATTAAAGAGACCTTTGGAGAAAAGAGAACCACTTGTATGAATATCAAGAGCTCAGATGGAAACCCAGTTCTAAGCAAAGAAGGAAAAGCAGAAAGGTGGAAGGAGTACACACAGGGTCTAAACAAGGGCGACGTACTTGAGGACAATATTATGGAAATGGAAGAGGATGTGGATGAAGATGAAATGGGAAATATGATACTGCGTGAAGAGCTTGACAGAGCACTGAAAGACCAGAGTCGAAACGAAGCTCCGGGAGTAGACCACAGTCCATTAGAACTACTGACAGCCTTGGGAGAGCCAGTCCTGACAAAACTCTACCACCTGGTGAGCAAGATGTATGAGACAGGCGAAATACCCTTAGACTTCAAGAAGAATATAATAATTCCAATCCCAAAGAAAGCAGGTGTTGACAGATGCGAAAATTACCGAACTATCAGTTTAATAAGTCACGGCTGCAAAATACTAACTTTACAGACGAATGGAAAAATTAGTAGAAGCCGACCTCGGGGAAGATCAGTTTAGATACCGTAGAAATATCGGAACGCGTGAGGCAATACTGACCGACGACTTATCTTAGAAGCTATATTAAGGAAAGGCAAACCTACTTTTCTAGCATTTGTAGACTTAGAGAAAGGTTTTGGGAATGTTGACTGGAATGCTCTCTTTCAAATTCTGAAGGTGGCAGGGGTAAAATACAGGGAGCGAAAAGCTATTTACAATTTGTACAGAAACCAGATGGCTGTTATAAGAGTCGAGGGGCATGAACGGGAAGCAGTGGTTGGGAAGGGAGTGGCTAAAATGGTTCAAATGGCTCTGAGCACTATGGGACTCAACATCTTAGGTCATAAGTCCCCTAGAACTTAGAACTACTTAAACCTAACTAACCTAAGGACATCACACACACCCATGCCCGAGGCAGGATTCGAACCTGCGACCGTAGCAGTCCCGCGGTTCCGGACTGCAGCGCCAGAACCGCTAGACCACCGCGGCCGGCGTGGAAGGGAGTCAGACAGGGTTGTAGCCTCTCCCCGATATTATTCAATCTCTATATTGAGCAAGCAATAAAGGAAGCAAAAGAAAATTCGGAGTAAGTATTAAAATCCGTGGAGAAGAAATAAAAACTTTGAGGTTCGCCGATGACATTGTAATTCTGTCAGAGACAGCAAAGAACTTGGAAGAGCAGTTGAACGGAATGGATAGTGTCTTGAGAGCAGGATATAAGATGAACATCAACACAAGCAAAACGAGGATAATGGAATGTAGTCGAATTAAGTCGGGTGATGCTGAGGGAATTAGATTAGGAAATGAGACACTTAAAGTTATAAAGGAGTTTTGCTATTTGGGGAGCAAAATAACTGATGATGGTCGAAGTAGAGAGGATATAAAATGTAGACTGGCAATGGCAAGGAAAGCATTTCTGAAGAAGAGAAATTTGTTAACATCGAGCATAGGTTTAAGTTTCAGGAACTCGTTTCTGAAAGTATTTGTATGGAGCGTAGCCATGTATGGAAGTGAAACATGGACGATAAATAGTTTGGAGAAGAAGAGAATAGAAGCTTTTGAAATGCGGTGCTATAGTAGAATGGTGAAGATTAGATGGGTAGATCACATAACTAATCAGGAGGTATTGAATAGAATTGGGGGGAAGAGGAGTTTGTGGCACAACTAGACAAGAAGAAGGGACCGGTTGGTAGGATATTTTCTGAGGCATCAAGGGATCATCAGTTTAGAATTGGAAGGCAGCGTGGAGGATAAAAATCGTAGAGGGAGACCAAGAGATGAATACACTAAGCAGATTCAGAAGGATGTTGGTTGCACTAGGTACTGGGTGATGAAGAAGCTTTCACAGGGTAGAGTAGCGTGGAGAGCTGCATCAAACCAGTCTCACGACTGAAGACCACAACAACAACAACACAAAAATGGTACACCGATAGTACACCTAGCAAGTGAAGGGAGAAGGTTGTGAGCCGAGAGAGGGGAACCTCCATTATATATCAACTGGTATGCATTGATCAGTCTTATGATCTCATGAAGCCGTCATAATGAAGTTGGCCCTCCTACTACGTCTGTATCAGTATTAGTCGGTATTTTTTCCAGTGCCGGGGTCTCTGTCGGAACTTGTGTCTTGCCATGTGTTGTGTAGTGATATTATTTCTATCTGTGTTTTTGTTCTGACAGTAAGATGTTGATTTTTGTATACTTCAAGCAGTGTTCTTGGCACTTCGTCAGCCAGACTATTTACCGTATTCCATTTATCTGGATCACGGAGAATCGTGCTGACATAGTCGTCTCCGTCAGCTGGTCTTTTGTGGTCAAGTAAATTACACTTTAGTGCAACATGTTCAGGTGTTCCTGGGTTGCCACATATCTTGGTTTGCCTTTGTCTCATAAAGTGTAGATATGGTCCATCCCCATCCGAGGGGTGAACCATGCCACTACTAGAATTAGGATCCACATGTTTTACTTTTAGACTCTGTGAAATGTTTGGAAAGAAGGAGAAGATATGAAAGGAGATGAGAGGAAAGCACAGAAAACTTCTCAGGAACAGATGGATTCTCAAACCCGGCAAGACTCTTGCAGATCTTCATCTGCCGAAATACTAGTGACTGGCGGCCGCTGACGACCTGATAAAAGACTCCAGGGGAAG
This sequence comes from Schistocerca cancellata, assembly GCF_023864275.1. NCBI lineage: Eukaryota > Metazoa > Arthropoda > Insecta > Orthoptera > Acrididae > Schistocerca > Schistocerca cancellata. The sequence goes on from NC_064632.1 coordinate 567,572,856, forward strand.
TATTAATGTCGAGTGGAACTCAAACAAAGACTGGAAGGACATTAATATTGCGATTCAAGGAAAAGAATCTCAAAATGAAACTCAAATGGAGACGGAATGTCAGCACAGCCATTGAGTCAGTATTACTGAGCTTCTCTGCGACTATGACACAACCTCTGAATATTAATAGAATTAAATCAGAATCAAAAATTGCATATCTACAACAGTTTATCTATCTTTAAGAACGTGATATTGTTATGTTTCAGGAAGTTACTATTTTCAGTTTATCAACAAATGGTTTTAACACAATATAGGACACATGGTTTTAAAACAATATAGGATGTAGCATCTGAAAAATTCACCGGTGCAGCAATCTTATAAAGTGAGAGAATTCCAGTGCACAATATCGTGACATTAGATTCAGGTCGAGGGGTAGGTTGTACTATTTATGCCGTAATCTTAATTAATCTATATGTGTCGTCTACCAAACCTGCATGTTACAGAGATCCACCGTTTACAAAGAAGATATTGTATGTCTCTTGACAAGAAGCCTCAAAATCTGTTTAGTAGTCGGCGATTTGAACTGTATGGTAAACAAAAAGGGCCAGTCCTCGAACTTCAGTTTTTGCAAGGAGATGCATGACCTTGTTACTAACATAGAACCGAATAACACTTGGGAACTGAAGCATCCCACCTTAGTGAAATACCGCGTTTATCTCGTAAAGTTCGTGCAGCCGGCTATACAGAATATATGCAGCCGACTTTGTACGTGAAAGAATCCTTGCAGCTGAGGTGATCCTCTGACCGTTGTCCACATCCATAGGTGAGCGGTCAGCGCAGTACAGGAGATTCGGGTTCGATTCCGGCCAGGTCTGAGATTTTATCCGAATCTGGAACCGGGTGTTGTGTCGTTTGATCATTTCGTCATCCAATCGCCAAGGTGGCAGCCAATGGAAAGATGTGCACTAAGCAGCTGAGTAGGCCTATATGAGGTCTCCTAGCCAATAACACCATACCAACATTTTATTTCTTCTTCGACCACTGTGTCTTTTAGGAAAGTATAAACGTTGATAAAAAGGCCACCAAAATTTGTAGTTCCTAGTTCCCAATAAACGCTTTGAATATTTTGGTGGGCTTTTTATCAACGTTTATACTTTCTTAAAAGACACAGTGGTCGAAGAAAAAAATAAAATGATGGTATGGTGTTACTGGCAAGAGGACCTGATATATATATATATATATATATATATATATATATATATATATATATATATATATATATATATATATATATATATGTGTGTGTGTGTGTGTGTGTGTGTGTGTGTGTGTGTGTGTGTGTGTGTGTGTGTGCGTGTCTAGACATACATACATAAACACTGTGGCAGTGCAGAATGAGTAACAGTTTAAGAAAGTGAATTTTTAATAGTGCAGCACAGGAAATACTGCAGAATACCAAAAACTGCCAAGTGCAGATGTGTAATGAAGCCTTTCGACGTCAACCGCTGCCAGCAAGGAGGGAAGGAGCAAAACATATCAAGAAACACCAATAACCACAGAAGATGCTATACGAATAAAAGCAAAAGGCGTCTGGTGTAAATCTTTGTAATTAGATTGCAGTCAGCTCAAGATTTATACCCTATAGTAATAGAACGAATAAAACGCTTACTAGTGTTGTAAGATTTACTGATGTGGTGTATATTATATACATAACGCTTGTAAGACAAGAAGTGTTGATGGTCATAGATTTTAATTTCAAAGATTTTTTTGATAAAACATATTGTTTTTACAGGTTAGGTGTGGGGTTGGAAATTGCAACGTCGTGGATAGAATCCCGGTCGCACCATGACCTCTTACATTTTTGTCGGTGAACTAACTCAACATCTACAACTGCACACAGGCAGATTCAGGTCCTTCTGCAGTTGTTGCTGCATCCGACCCTCCGTGTTATACCTGGACTTTGAAAGCTGCACGTGAGACTTCCATATTCTCTCGCTCACTATGCGCAAATGATAAGTTCTTCAGAAAGAATTAACAGCATCTTTTTTGTATTAAATTAATGCAGTTAAGTTTTATACTGAGATTCGTTTGCTCTAGAGAACATATTTTTCTCGTTACTCAAGAAAAACGCACAAAAGTGACCTACAAACGCACGCCCACTCCCACACTGAGCCCCCACAGATCATGATTTCCAGTATGTTGTTCCTGGCACTCTCTCCTAGTACTGCTGAATTGATTACCACATTCGACCTTTCTCGGTGTTCACTGACTGGCGTTATTACGCCAGCAGCTTAGCCGAGCATTTACAAATTGTAAAATTGACGTTTGCGTAAGTTTTACACTACCAGTTTTGTTAAGTTTGGACTAAAGTGTCAACGTAATTAGTTTTAGCGTAACGTTTAAATGGTTCAAATGGCTCTGAGCACTATAGGACTTAACCTCTGAGGTCATCAGTCCCCTAGAACTTAAAACTACTTAAACCTAACTAACCGAAGGACATCACACACATCCATGCCCGACGCATGATTCGAACCTGCTACATCTACATCTACATCTACATCCATACTCCGCAAGCCACATGACGGTGTGTGGCGGAGGGTACCTTGAGTACCTCTATCGGTTCTCCCTTCTATTCCAGTCTCGTATTGTTCGTGGAAAGAAGGATTGTCTGTATGCCTCTGTGTGGGCTCTAATCTCTCTGATTTTATCCTCATGGTCTCTTTGCGAGATATACGTAGGAGGGAGCAATATACTGCTTGACTCTTCGGTGGAGGTTCTCGAAACTTTGACAAAAGCCCGTACCGAGCTACTGAGCGTCTCTCCTGCAGAGTCTTCCACTGGAGTTTATCTATCATCTCTGTAACGCTTTCGCGATTACTAAATGATCCTGTAACGAAGCGCGCTGATCTCCGTTGGATCTTATCTATATCTTCTATCAACCCTATCTGGTACGGATCCCACACTGCTGAGCAGTATTCAAGCAGTGGGCGAACAAGTGTACTGTAACCTACTTCCTTTGTTTTCGGATTGCATTTCCTTAGGATTCTTCCAATGAATCTCAGTCTGGCATCTGCTTTACCGACGATCAACATTATATGATCATTCCATTTTAAATCACTCCTAATGCGTATTTCCAAATAATTTATGGTATTAACTGCTTCCAGTCGCTGACCTGCTATTTTGTAGCTAAATGATAAAGGATCTATCTTTCTGTGTATTCGCAGCACATTACACTTGTCTACATTGAGATTCAATTGCCAATCCCTGCACCATGCGTCAATTCGCTGCAGATCCTCCTGCATTTCAATACAATTTTCTATTGTTACAACCTCTCGATACACCACAGCATCATCTGAAATAAGCCTCTTGTGAATTTCCGATGTCATCCACCAGGTTATTCATGTATATTGTGAATAGCAACGGTCCCATGACACTCCCCTGCGGAACACCTTACTTCGGAAGACTTCTCTCCATTGAGAATGACATGCTGCGTCCTGTTATCTAGGAACTCCTCAATCCAATCACACAATTGGTCTGATAGTCCATATGCTCTTACTTTGTTCATTAAACGACTGTGGGGAACTGTATCGAACGCCTTGCGGAATTCAAGAAACACGGCATCTACCTGGGAACCCGTGTCTATGGCCCTCTGAGTCTCGTGGACGAATAGCGCGAGCTGGGTTTCACACGACCGTCTTTTTCGAAATCCATGCTGATTCCTACAGAGTAGATTTCTAGTCTCCAGAAAAGTCCGTAGCGGTCGCGCGGTTGCAGACTGAAGCGCCTAGAACCGCTCGGCCACACCGGCCGGCCGTAACGTTTAGAAAGTCGTTTTTCTTACATCACCCTGAAGAGTACGTTTAAATTAATTATGTTGACGAAATAGCCAACTAAGTTGGTGACGTTACAGGTCAATCAATAGAGACCGAAAAAGGTCGAATACTGGGAATAATCGCATACTCGTAAATATTTGTACATTGGTAGGAGAGAGTGCCACGAACAAGATACAAGAAATGATGACTGGTGAAGGACGAATGTGTAGGGTGAAGGTGCGTCTGAAGCTCACTTTTGTAAGTTTTTCTTGAATAATTTGAAAACGGTGGCCTCCAGCGAAGACGTATCCCTTCACAAAATGCAGTAACATTAAATTCCCTTTAAACCCGTCCTGTTCGTTTTTTCCGTATGGCTAATAGTTTACGGTTAGCGAGCGAGAAAATATAAAAATCTGGCGATTGGTTTTTTAAGGCCAGATTCAACAATGTGAGTTGCATAAAACGACGTCGGTAGGAGCAACTGAATCAGCCTGGAAACCGTAGTGGATATTAAAATAAAGGCATATATGGGTATTTGCACGAAAAGTACCACTGTTGGTCGGTATAGTTGTGCAAGTGTATTACAACAGTATGATGTCCAGTTGTGAGCAGTCTGTGGCTAGTTTGCATTGTTGTCTGCCATTGTAGTGTTGGGCAGCGGCAGCTGGATGTGAACAGTGCGTAGCGTTGCGCAGTTGGAGGTGAGCCGCCAGCAGTGGTGGATGTGGGGAGAGAGATGGCGGAAGTTTTGAAATTGAACTGCTATATATATTATGATTATTAAGGTAAATACAGTGTTTGTTCTCTATTAAAATCTTTCATTTGCTAACTATCCCTATCAGTAGTTAGTGACTTCCGTAGTATGAATCTTTTATTTATCTGGCAGTAGTGGCGCTCGCTGTATTGCAGTAGTTCGAGTAATGAAGATTTTTGTAAGTTATTTGTGAAAGGTATAGTTTAATGTTACTCAGGGCCATTCTTTTGCAGGGATCTTTGATAGTCAGATTGCGTTGCGCTAAATAATATTGTGTGTCAGGTTAAGCACAGTCGTGTATAAATTGTTCTAAGGGGACGTTTCACAGTATACCGACAGATGCAGTCCAGTTCTATGGAATTTAATGCCAGTGGCAGTGCGTGTTGCGTACGTATACCAAGATTGTGACAATGCCACGCGGGAGACAGTAATAATGACGAAAAAGCAAAAATCAGTGTGTACAAGGAAATGGGCCTCTCCAGTCGTCAAATAGACATGAAGTTGAACCTTTCATGCACAGTCATTGATAATTTCGTACGATTCGGCGCACAATTTGGACAGCCGGCCGAAGTGGCCGTGCGGTTAAAGGCGCTGCAGCCTGGAACCGCAAGACCGCTACGGTCGCAGGTTCGAATCCTGCCTCGGGCATGGATGTTTGTGCTGTCCTTAGGTTAGTTAGGTTTAACTAGTTCTAAGTTCTATGGGACTAATGACCTCAGCAGTTGAGTCCCATAGTACTCAGAACCATTTGGACAATTTGGACAGAGCGGAAAACGAGGGCAAAGTAGAAAATTTTGTGACACATCGCATCGAAATGGCTACATTCACGCAAAGCAAGGGCCACAAACCGTTACCCATTTCAGATTGTGGCTGATTTACAGCTGCCAGTAGCTGCCACACATGCACGACAAATTTTGTCATATGACAAACGTCTTGCATTCAAGAGAACGCTGCAGGAACCCGCTCTAACACCCAAACATAAACACGCTACATTGAAGTTTGCTGTGAAACGTACGTCGTTGACTTCAGAATGGGATAATGTGATCTTACAATGATGAGCAGAAATTCAAATTAGGTGGGCCGGATGGATCTCAGTATTATTAGCATCATTTAACAACAGAGCAGTAGGTAAGAATCAGCAAAAATTTCGCTGGTGGACGTCTTGTGATTTGGGCAGCCTTCTGCGCTGAGGGCAAATCATGCATTGCTTGGCTGGACGCTAGCATGAATTCTGACACGTACACTGAGGTACACATACGCTGAGGTACTAGATGTAGAACTGATTACAATGAATGAATAAAGTCTGTTTCAACGAGATAAAGCGCCTGACCTGCACTTATCCTAGGTTTGAACCGTCTGGAACACCTTTGGAGAATACCTAAAAGGCGTATTTACAGGAATGGAAAACAATTTGAGGCCGTATGTACCCTGAAAAGAGCGATACGAGGAGAGTGGTGACAGTTTCACTGCAAGATCAACAGACCTTAACGAAATCACTGTCGAAGAAAATTTTTAAGGCACTTAGGAAGAAATGAGATTTTATGAAGTACAGGGTGTTTCCAAAAGGACTTTACAACTTTAAAAATTCATAAAAATGTGTTGACAGAAGATATAGCGGTCCGGTTAGTGTTGTTTTGTAGGAAAAAAGTCAAGTCTTTTTTACCTTAAGGGGCTCCGGAAAGGCTCAAAATCACGAAAAGTTCAATTTTTACTTTTTTGCGTTTTCTGAATCTGCAGACTATTACCTTTTAATAGATATATAATTTATTCAATTCCGAAGACTACAACTATTTTTAAATTTTTTTTGAAATGTGTTCTACAAGGGCGTGACCCACTGTGGCACTGTTAAACTGCCGTCAAATGGTGTTATTATTAACGTCCGTGTTCATCAGGTACATTTTAGTGATGTGAGATAAAGTATGTGTTGTGGCTAACCTGTGATGGTTCAATATATATGGCTGGTGTGATTGTCGATTGTTTCATGTTTATTTACTCTGTCGTTATCTCGAAAATATTCGTAATTAATTCTGTTTCTTGAGTCTCTGTTTTGTTGAAGTATAATAATGAGTAAATGTAAAGTTATTAGAAATCCTCTGAAGGCTTTTAAGAAAAGGTGAAATGTTGGAAAGCCAAAGGTATGTGTTATTACTGTAAACAATAAAGACGATAACCAAGTGAGTGAACCTAACCTCTCAAGTACACCTGCCCATAGCAGTCAAAGTGGGAAAGAAAATACTTCACAGAAGAAGCTTGGTTCAATGAGTGAAAACTATGAATGTTTTATGGGCGAATCGGATTTGAATGAAATATTTGATATGTCGGTTCTCAAAGGAATTTTTTCAAACTGTGTGAGATGTATTCATTGTAGTGAAGTTGGTCTGGAACTCTCCATAATAAAGCACGTAGGACTTGCTAGTGAAATACAACTGAAATGTGATAAGTGTTCATACATGACCACCTTTTGGAACAGAGTTGCAGTAACTGCAACTGAAGAAAATGGTAGCAAAATCAACGAACACAACATTAGATTTGTTTATTCCTTGCGTTCAGTTGGTAAGGGTGCTACTGCAGGTGCAATTTTCTGTGGCATCATGAATCTTCCAAATCCCCCAACCAAGTTTACGACCTATAATAAATTAATAGGGTCTAAAGTAGAAGATGTCTGTATAGAATCTATGAAGAACGCTGTGGAAGAGGCAGAAATGGAAAATAATGGTAACAGAGATTTGACTGCAGCGTTCGATGGTACCTGGCATAAACGGGGACACACATCTCTTCATGGTGTAGTATCTGCCACCAGTATGTATACAGGGAAAGTTTTAGATGTAGCAGTAATATAAAAGTATTGTAGATGTCCACAAAAATATAAAGGTACACATGAAAATAATTGCAAAGCTAACTATAGTGGCAGTAGTGGAGGAATGGAAGTGGCTGGTGTTGCCAGTATATTCCAGCGATCTGAGGCGTGTGATAAAGTGCGATATGTTAATTACCTTGGTGACGGTGATTCTAAAAGTTTCAAACATGTTCAAGGACTGAAGCCCTATGGTGATGATGTTGTAGTGCAGATATTTGAGTGTATTGGACACGTACAGAAGCGAATGGGAACAAGACTTCGGCGACTGAAAGCTTCGTACAAAAAACAAAAACTCAGTGATGGTAAAGGGTTGGATGGGAAGGGAAGGTTAACTGACAGTGTAATAGACAAAATACAGAACTATTATGGAATGGCTATTAGGCAAAATACACAAAGTGTCGACGAAATGAAGAAGGCTGTTTGGGCTCTTTTTTTTTCATACTTCTTCGACCGATGAAAATCCCCAACATAGCTTGTGTCCCAAAGAAGAAGACAGTTGGTGTAAATATAACAAAGGATTGCTAACTGGTGAAGTGTACACTCATAAGCATAGTCTGCCTCATGCAATAATGGAGGTGATAAAACCTATTTTCAGAGACTTAGCAGCACCTGAACTGTTGAAAAAGTGTATTCACGGAAAAACTCAAAACGCCAATGAAAGTGTAAATAGTGTTATATGGTCGAGAATCCCCAAGACTGTATTTGTTGGAATAGAAACACTTCACTTTGGTGTGTATGATGCTGTTGCGACTTTCAATGATGGCAACATTGTAAGGTGCAAGGTATTTAGAAATATGGGAACGAAGATAAGTTCTAACATGGTACGAGCGATGCTTGCTTTAGACAAGGAACGCCTTCGGGCTGCAGACAGGGCTGTAAAGAGTCTAGAAATACAAGCAAGAGTAAACAGGAGGAGGAACAAGAGGAAGCTGGAGGAGGAGTTTGCAGAGGATGAAGATAATCCATCCTATGGACCTGGAATGCACTAAAAAGTTAATCCAATCTTTGTCGCTCGATTCCCAAAACTTTTATTTTCTCATACTAATTACATGTTTTCTAAGGATCTTCCAAACATATTTGTTTCAAACTTTCAGTAAATGTTACACAGTACCTTCTGCATAATTTAACACAGCCTTTTTCCAAAAAACTGTATATTTTTGAATATATAAATAAAAAATTGCAAAAAAATGTTGTGAATTTTCATTACAATTGAAAAAAAATCATCTTTAATAACTGAACTAAAATTTTGTAAAATCCCTGTGTTAAGTTGTAGCCCATATTCCAATAAATAATCTGTAAAAGTTCAACTTCCTACCTCAAATACTTTGTGAGGAAAGATGTAATTTATAAGCGTCATTTTAACATTGCAAGTATAGGGCGTTCCGGAGCCTCTTAAACTAAAGATGTATGTAGCTTCCGTGGGCTATGTTGCACACATCCCATTGGAAGTCAGTTTCTTCCGAAACTCGCTATAGTGTTACAGGTGTAGTGGAGGCGTAAATACTTGCTCTAAGTTCAGGTGGAGAAGCCAGTACAGGAGATACAAGCACGATATCCTTGATGAATCTGCATTAAAAAGAAAAAGAATTCGAGTGGCGCCATGTCTGGGGAACATGAGGGCCACGCAATTGGCTCATCACGGCCAATCCAGTGACCTGGAAAGCAGTCACTGAGAAAATCCTGGACATCATCCACGTAGTGGGATGGTGAACAATCATGCACGAAATGAACATTTCGTTCTTGGTCATCCTCATCGATCTGTTATGTTTTCCAAGAAATTGTCATTTCATCGATTTAACATATCCACGTAGATGTTCTTGCAAGCCATTTTATCAGTGTCTTCTATTGCTTGTACGATCGTCGATCTGTACAGTTTCAAATGCGAACGGTTTCTCAACATACGCGAAACAGTTGTATATGGATGCACGCAGGGTCGATTTCATAGGGCTGTTGACAAAACGTTGTCTCACTCGCTCAACGACGTCGTCGCATGTTCTTGACCGACTTGATGATTTCCCATATCTTAAAAAGCACCTTGTTTCTACAAAACATTTATGCTACTCATAAATTGTAGGCCAGCCAGGACGATCCTTCACCGTACCCGGAACGGAAATTACGCTGAACTGTTGTCGCCGACTTCGATTCTTCAGACCAATACACACAGCTAGCACGCTAGGGGCCACTGAAGGCAGCCATCTTTAATGCAACTGCCGCCAGCGCACCTTACAGTGCGATTCGGTACTAGCGAACTACTCGAGACAGAACTTGATGTATAGCCCTACAAATCACCCCTACAATCACCTCTGTAGGTGCTATGTATTAATTTATATGAATTTTTAAAGTTGTAAAATCCTTTTTGAAACACCATGTGCCAATCGTGCAATAATACAACAAGACAATGAATGCTTTTAACCTGTTTTCCATCCAGGATATGCAAAGACGTTTTTTTTTAGTCGTGTTGTGAAAGAAGCTACATAATCCCATCATGGTTGTTTGTCTTATATATATATATATATATATATATATATATATATATATATATATATATATCGACCACTTTCATAATAATTTCCATTAATCTATTCTTCAGGCATTTTGCTATTATTTCCATAGGATCCCTGTCTTTATACTGATTTTCACTACTACAGGGTGTTTCAAAAATGACCGGTATATTTGAAACGGCAATAAAAACTAAACGAGCAGCGATAGAAATACACAGTTTGTTGGAATATGCTTGGGACAACAGTACATTTTCAGGCAGACAAACTTTCGAAATTACAGTAGTTACAATTTTCAACAACAGATGGCGCTGCGGTCTGGGAAACTCTATAGTACGATATTTTCCACATATCCACCATGCGTAGCAATAATATGGCGTAGTCTCTGAATGAAATTACCCGAAACCTTTGACAACGTGTCTGGCGGAATGGCTTCACATGCAGATGAGATGTACTGCTTCAGCTGTTCAATTGTTTCTGGATTCTGGCGGTACACCTGGTCTTTCAAGTGTCCCCACAGAAAGAAGTCACAGGGATTCATGTCTGGCGAATAGGGACGCCAATCCACGCCGCCTCCTGTATGTTTCGGATAGCCCAAAGCAATCACACGATCATCGAAATATTCATTCAGGAAATTAAAGACGTCGGCCGTGCGATGTGGCCGGGCACCATCTTGCATAAACCACGAGGTGTTCGCAGTGTCGTCTAAGGCAGTTTGTACCGCCACAAATTCACGAAGAATGTCCAGATAGCGTGATGCAGTAATCGTTTCGTATCTCAAAAATGGGCCAATGATTCCTTTGGAAGAAATGGCGGCCCAGACCAGTACTTTTCGAGGATGCAGGGACGATGAGACTGCAACATGGGGCTTTTCGGTTCCCCATATGCGCCAGTTCTGTTTATTGACGAAGCCGTCCAGGTAAAAATAAGCTTCGTCAGTAAACCAAATGCTGCCCACATGCATATCGCCGCCATCAATCCTGTGCACTATATCGTTAGCGAATGTCTCTCGTGCAGCAATGGTAGCGGCGCTGAGGGGTTACCGTGTTTGAATTTTGTACGGATAGAGGTGTAAACTCTGGCGCATGAGACGATACGTGGACGTAGCGTCATTTGGACCGCAGCTGCAACACGGCGAACGGAAACCCGAGGCCGCTGTCGGATCACCTGCTGCACTAGCTGCGCGTTGCCCTCTGTGGTTACTGTATGCGGTCGCCCTACCTTTCCAGCACGTTCATCCGTCACGTTCCCAGTCCGTTAAAATTTTTCAAACAGATCCTTTATTGTATCGCTTTTCGGTCCTTTGGTTACATTAAACCTCCGTTGAAAACTTCGTCTTGTTGCAACAACACTGTGATCTAGGCCGTGGAATTCCCACACCAGAAAAATCCTCTTTTCTAAGGAATAAACCATGTTGTCTACAGCACACTTGCACATTGTGAACAGCACACGCTTACAGCAGAAAGACGACGTACAGAATGGCGCACCCACAGACTGCGTTGTCTTCTATATCTTTCACATCACTTGCAGCGCCATCTGTTGTTGAAAATTGTAACTACTGTAATTTCGAAAGTTTGGCCGCCTGAAAATATACTGTTGTCCCAAGCATATTGCAACAAACGGTGTATTTCTATCGCTGCTCGTTTAGTTTTTATTGCCGTTTCAAATATACCGGTCATTTTTGAAACACCCTGTATATATTTACATTTTCCTTCCATATGTGGCATAAGATACCTGCTGCTGTCCTTTTTTTATTTACATTCTTAGGCTAATATCAGAAACTTCTGTAGGAGTTTTGTTACTCCGGCGGAATGGTGCGACCGCCCACCGACAAATGAGCTGCAGACGAGACGCGGAGGCTCCGATGCACGGGTCGGACAATTTCACTGACTTGGGATGCCTTCATAACATTGATACTGGAGAGACGACGCCAGGTATCCCCCTACCCGCTCTGATATCAGTCCCCAAAAAATCTTACGAAAGAAAATTTTCATTGGGGGCAGAATCAGTTATTTACAAAAACATCATGAGATAACTCACAAGTTCAAATCCACCCTCTGAATGATGCTTTCTCAGCGAACGTGATAGCCGAACATCATGGCTTGCGTACATAAGATCATAAACCATCTCTACAGACTTACCGTCAGTTCATAAAACGTCCTTGCACCTAGTCTTCGAAGCGACAGAGATCGTTCTACAAGTTGGTGACTGATCCCTCATTTATATGCCGCAGCAACAACAGTCATCTTTACTCTTAGAGACTGCTAACGAACTAACCCTTGCAACATAGGATTACGACCTGAATTGGCCTGTAATTCTGGATGGCGTCACTCAGATGACAGCGTGATGTGCCTTCTGCGCCCTCCTGCGCCAGCTACTATCGTCTTACGTCTCCCTCACACATAGAGGCGAGCTTCCACTCAGACAACCATCCGCCTCCATTTGTGACAAAGGACCAACTCTCGTGTCTCTTCCAGCAATCTAGTGTACGCACCAAGAGACACTCTCCTTCGCTCACCATTGTTACGTCAGTAATTAAGATCTTTGCATGATTCAGAGTAGTACAAATACTCAGTTGTTTTTTCCTTTGTCTAAAATAAAACGTCCCAGTTTTACTAAACAACAAATATAAAAGCGTGAGAGTTTATATAACACGCTGACGGGTAAAAGTAGCAACACCAGAAACAATAATTGATATAGAGTAAAGAAATTTCGGGAATACATTCGTCTGGGTAACATCTTTAAGTGATTGCAAGATCACACATTATGTTAGAGCGAGATATGCGGTTGCAAATGTGAAATTCTTGAACATTTATAACCATTGTAGCCACCGGAACGTTGAATGCAAGCATGCAAACGTGCTTGAACTGTGTTGAGGAAGGAACCGGATGTCAGTTTCTGGAATGAAATTCCATATCTGTTCCTGTTGTACTTGGTCGATCAGTATTTCTCGCTCTCTCTCCTAAATTTTTTAAAGTCCTCAGTCTTCTGTTTTGATGCGGATCGCCAAGAATTTCTCTACTGTGCCACTGTGCCAACCTCTTCATCTCAGAGTAGCACTTGAAATCTATGTCCTGAGTTATTTGCTGGATGTTTTCTAATCTCTGCCTTCCTCTCCAGTTTTTGCCCTCTACAGCTCTCTCTAGTACCGTGGAAGCCAGTCCCTGTTGTCTTAACAGATGTCCTCCCATCCTGTACCTTCTTGTCATTGTTTTCCACATATACCTTTCCTCTCTGATGCTGCGCAGAACCTCCTCATTCCTTACTTTATCACTTCACCTAATTGTCAACATTCGTCTGTAGCACCACATCACGAATGTTTCTATTCTGTTCCGGTTTTCCCAGTTAATGTTTCACTGCCACACAATATTGTTCTCCAAACGTATATTCTCAGAAGTTTCTTCTCCAAATTAAGGCCTATGTTTGATACTACTAGCCTTCTCTCAGCCAGGAATGCCCTATTTGCCAGTGCTAGCCTGATTTTGATGTCGTCCTTGCTCCGTCCGTCATTCCTTACTTTGCTGTCTAGATAGCTGAATTACTTAACTTCATCCACTTCGTGACCATCGCTGCTGATGTCAAGTTTCTCGCTGTTCTCCTTTCTGCTACTTCTCATTACTTTCGTCTTTCTTCGGTTTACTGACAGTCCATATTCTGTACTCATTAGACTGTCCATTCCATTCAGTAGATCATGTAATTCTTTTTCACTTTCACTCAGGATAGCAATGCCATCAGCGAATCGTATCATTGATACCGTTACACCCTGAATTTTAATTCCACTGCTGAACGTTTCTTTTATTTCCACCATTACAGGGAAGATTAACGTTTTTTGTGGATGACGCTGGAGTTTACGTCCGGTGATGTCCCATATGTGCTCCACTGGAGGCAGATCTGGTGGTCGAGCAGGGCAAGGCAACATGCCGACTCTCGGTACTGCATGTTTGGTGACAACATGAGGCGTAGCGCCGTATACCGATCCTGCCTTGGAGGTGGTTAAGTGGGAGATTTGTCTCAGAGCTGGATAGTGACAGATGGTGACGCGAGACTGGACGCGCACGTAGTTTATGTATGAGCCGATAGAGGACAATATTGGATAGGGGACTGTGATTTAGTTTCGATTGTGCCCACTAAAGTAACAGAATGTTTTTCATAAACTGTTCTAGTACTTTAATTGTTGTTTGTTGTGGTCTTGAGTCCTGAGACTGGTTTGATGCAGCTCTCCATGCTACTCTATCCTGTGCAAGCTGCTTCAGCTCCCGGTACCTACTGCAACCTACATCCTTCTGAATGTGCTTAGTGTATTCATCTCCCCCTACGATTTTTACTCTCCACGCTGCCCTCCAATACTAAATTGGTGATCCCTTGATGCCTCAGAACATGTCCTACCAACCGATCCCTTCTTCTGGTCAAGTTGTGCCACAAACTTCTCTTCTCCCCAATCCTGTTCAATACTTCCTCATTAGTTATGTGATCTACCCATTTAATCTTCAGCATTCTTCTGTAGCACCACATTTCGAAAGCTTCTATTCTCTTCTTCTCCAAACTATTTATCGTCCATGTTTTACTTCCATACATGGCTACACCCCATACAAATACTTTTAGAAATGACTTCCTGACACTTAAATCAATACTCGATGTTAACAAATTTCTCTTCTTCAGAAACGCTTTCCTTGCCATTGCCAGTCTACATTTTAGATCCTCTCTACTTCGACCATCATCAGTTATTTCCTAATCTAATACCCTCAACATCACCCGACTTAATTCGACTACATTCCATTATCCAGTATTTTCATAAAGTGTTATTATGTCTTTTTGTAGAGGTAAAATGTTATAAAAGAGTTTGAGCAGTATGAGTTATGCGTGATTGTGGTTTAAGGTTAATATGAAGATAACTGTTTAACGAGTTATGTAGTGGGATTTAGTGCGGGAACATTTCGAAGAAGTATGGATGTGGACAAAGGGGATTTTTGTAGAATAGATTTGTAAAGTAAGTTTATGGTAAATGGAAAGTTAATTCTGGTATAAGTAGCGATAGTAAATAACTTTACGCATAAACAAAACTTCAGCATATTAGATAATTACGTCGGTAAAAAGTTCAGTCGCTAGGTTTACTATTTTGCGATTGGTTATTGATGAAAAGCGCGGACTGACGCGGGAGAATGTTGTTTTGCTATTCGCTGTTGAGTAAACTGACCAATGGTAAAGCAGTATTCTTCGAGCGCCTTTCTCTGCTGGTAGAGAATGTATTCTAGAGAAGAGTCGGAGCCTAGCCATGAAACAGTTCGGAAGTGTGCAGTAGTAGTTCTGATGGAAATGATAAGTTGCCGGATCTAGCAGTGTTTCATACATCAAAAGTGTTGTAAAGTGACGGCATAATTATTACGATGGGCGGGTAGAAATTTCGGAATTTTTAAGTGAATTTTGTGACGAGAAAAGACATAAATTCCGCGTGGCGTATTGAGCAGGTCGCCGGCTAAAAACTGTGACTGAATTATGTACCGACAGACTTAATATTTGGCGAACAAAAAAATGGTTTAAATGGCTCTGAGCACTATGGGACTTAACTTCTGTGGTCATCAGTCCCCTAGAACTTAGAACTACTTAAACCTAACTAACCTAAGAACATCACACACACCCATGTCCGAGGCAGGATTCGAACCTGCGACCGTAGGTGTCGCGCGGTTCCGGACTGCGCGCCTAGAACCACTAGACCACCGCGGCCGGCATTTGGCGAGCATTCTAAATCAAAAACAATACGGATTTTAGAAGCTATTACGTTTTCTGGAAATGCAACATCATAAACTTGCTAATGTGAGTGAAAGGGATAGTGAGTGACTGCGTTAAGACTATCACGGGCTTGGCAGTGATACATGTTCACCTAAGTTTGAGAATAAATTAAGGGAAAAAATTCCAACCTTTCGTTTCGTGTGAAAACTTTCTCCCGAAACGTAGGTTTAGTGACTTTAATTGCATTCTGGTTCACGTCGCAGTACAGTAGGTTTCAAAAATGGCTCTGAGCACTATGGGACTTAACATCTGAGGTCATCAGTGCCCTAGAACTTAGAACTACTTAAACCTAACCAACCTAAGGACATCACACACATCCATGCCCGAGGCAGGATTCGAACCTGCGACCGTAGCCGTCTCGCGATTCCGGACTGAAGCGCCTAGAACCGCAGGCCACCGCGGCCGGCACAGTAGGTTTCGCTCGGCTTTCCTACTGATGGTCTGCCGAGACGGGTAGGTGAAGCTTGGTCGTAAAGGGACGGAAGGAACCGCGCCGCCGCAAACAGTGATAGGGGGCTGAGCGTTATCCAGTTGCAAAACACCGCATGGAATACTGTTCAAGAATGGTAGCACAATAGGTCGAACAATCGGATCGACGTACATATTTGCAGTCAAGTTGCATGGAATAACCTCGAGAATGCTCCTGCTGTCATACTAAATCGCGTCCCACACAGCACGCAGACAGATTTTTGGCAAGATCTCAACTGGCCTCCTTCTAACTAACAAACGGCCATCACTGGCACCGACGCAGAACCAGCTTTCATCGGAAAATATTACAGACCTTGTAACGGCTACGCTCGGGCGCACGTTAACTCTTTAAAGCCTGTACTATGGTAAGTTGACGGTCTTCACCTTATACAGACGGATTTTAGTAAATGTGTTGACCGCGTGTACCTGAATGGAGGCAAAATCAGACTTACGCCCACTCAGTAATAACAATGATACGTCAAGCAAGTCTGAAGTGCAACTACACGTTAGAACGGGCAAGAAACATACACAGCAGAGCTACCAATTATTAATAATACGATCGGCAGCCTAATTAGGCATTAAGTGAGTTTTTTTTTTGTACAAGTGGATGTACGTACAAGCATAACAACACGTAGTAATACTGCATTATATGGTAAATTTTAGAACCAGAAAAATCTACTGAACTAATATTTTCACTTTCTGTACTAATTTGGACAAGCTATAAATACACAACATTACACTGTAATGATTACTACAAACTGCGTTTTGTCTATTGATCCGACTGAAATCGGGCATAGGTTACCCTAGAAATAGCACTTTTGAAACACACATACAATGTCAATTTTAAGAAGGGTAAAACACTGATAAATTTAGGTTTTATATTGACTTTAACTTTGCTTGTCAAATCAGTTCAGTACACTTCAGAATTCAAATGAATAGAAAAAAAAGGTGGGGGGAGACCCTGAAACTGTTATGATCACTGTAGTGAAAGTTTGAGTATTGAGAGCATTTAGCATTCAAGATTTCCAAAATATGATTTACCACTCTTTTTGTCTTATTTCCTGCTCATTTAACTACCGTTATTTTTGCCTCAATTTAAATAAACTTCATTACTAAACCAATTTCAACATTATCTTCCAACTTTATCATACCTATATGATTCGTCCAGAATTCATTAATAACAAAGTTCTTTAAACATCATTCTAACATTGATAGGTCTTCAGGTAATTATTATTGAGATAAACTTTAAATCTTCATTTTGGGACACTCGGATTGCACAACATGTGGAAAGGACCCTGTCTAGGTTGGTTGTGAGGATAATTAATTGATAGGACAGTTCTGGTAAAATTTAAGTTGTTATTGAGCAGTATGTAGCAAAAGTAACACTGGTCCACACGAATAAAAAAATGGTTCAAATGGCTCTGAGCACAATCGGACTCAACTGCTGTGGTCATAAGTCCCCTAGAACTTAGAACTACTTAAACCTAACTAACCTAAGGACATCACACACATCCATGCCCGAGGCAGGATTCGAACCTGCGACCGTAGCGGTCGAGCGGTTCCATGCTGTAGCGCCTTTAACCGCTCAGCCACTCTGGCCGGCTTCCACACGAATACAGTACTGAAAGTTTCAACCTGTTCGTATCGATGAGGCGGTCGGCAGGCGGCGAGATGGCGAGGCACAAAGCACACGTGCAATTACAGCAATGACTCATGAAATATCGGCACTTTACTTCTTCATGGCGTCGCAATGTTTTTCCATTTAGTGCCTATGGAATATTGTCATGCTGTATAGACGTCGGAAACAGCGCATCCGAGGCTCAACGAAACCACTTTTTCCAGGAGAGCCTCCTCGATCCAGCACGTGTTTCTCAGATCGATGCCCAACTCCGACTACTACTGCTGAGCCCGTTATATCGTACCGTGCCATTGTGCATTTTCCCGCGCTCGCCTACCTCCACCTTTTCCTGCTCCCCTATAGACAGGGTATTCACCAAAGGTTTTACATTCCACATATTCTAATACATTGCCTACGTATGGACCAGGCGTACAATTACAACTTTCACATCTTACAATAGTTTCAACATTAGGTACACTTCCCTTCGATTACAACATTACTTGAAATTTGACATAAATATTAAAATTAACATCGAAAATTGTTGATAGATTTTTCAACATAATGTCATGAAACAAAAAAGAAATGAAACCAGAATATCGATTATACTAATTTATCGAAATTCAGAAGAAAAAAATTTATTACATATACAATAGTATAACGTTATTGTTGTTACAACCTCCACACTGCCGTACAACGAGCTCTCGCTTCACACGGCTTAAGTCGCAAATGGCGGTGGTTTTAGTGGTTTTGGTTCAGTCGAGTCTAAGCAACAGGGTGTCTGGTTCGGATCTGTCCTTGAAATAACAGATTTGTAACGGGTCGTAACGTCACTGTACTGCCAACCGCTGCTCAGAATGCTGCTGCAGATGCAGCACGATGCGTCAGTCTTACTCCGAAGACTATGGTCTCCCCTCTTGGTAGGACCACTTGGCCGACTGGAGCCCGGTCTTTCTGTGGCTGTCCGGAGCCCGGACCACCACTGCCAGCAATCATTTACAGTCGTACCAAGTCTTTGTGCCACATGCCAGAGGGGACACCATCATCATCATCAGCAGCAGCAGCAAATTCAATCATTAAATGATGTGGCTTCTTCGAGTCGTGAATTCAGGTAGGCTTTCAGCAGTCTTCTGGGTGGGACGGTCTTGGGCAGTTCTCTGCCAGGTGTTACCAGCGATCTTCTTGATGTCTTTGTCCCATCTGTCTGATGGTCTTCCTCTAGACCTACGGTGCTCTCTCTGACTCCACTCCATTACTAGCTTCGTCCATCTGTTGTCTTTTCTTCTTGCGACGTGACCAGCCCACTGCCATTTCAAGGAACCTACTGTCTCTAAGATGTCCTTAACCTTCGTCTCAGACCGGATGTAATCTGCCCTTTTCCTATCCTTTCTTCCATATCCCAGCATTGATCTCTCCATGGCTCTCTGTGCTGTCCTAAGTTTTCCTTTTGTAAATGAGTTCAGGGTCCATGTCTCGCTGCCACACGTCATCACAGGAAGAATGCATTGATCAAATACTGCTTTCTTCAGATTTACTTGCATTTTTGATCTGGAATTCTTCCCAAATGCTTGCCAGCCAAGCTTCATGCTTCGATAGATTTCTGGCCTTATGTCTCCCTTCATATTTATAATCTGGCCAAGGTAGACATATTCACTGATCTCTTCTAATAGACTGTCCTTCACTTTCACATCTCCAGCTGGGACCCATTTGTTGGACATTGCTCTTGTTTTGGAACATTCAGCCCTATTACACAACGTTGTTCAAACTCAGTCAGATGTTAGTAATGGCGTCTTTGTAGCCTTAAAGACATTCTTGACTGCCATCATCTCACTGGGTCCCAGCGTGCATTTACAGCAAACGTGATTTGCATCATCCATGAAATTTGAAGCAGATATTATCTTTCAGATGCAGAAAAACGCTTACAGACTTTATGTCGCACAACTCCTTCCTGGTGTTCCGATTTTTTTTCTCAGTCAGTGCTCAAAAGTATGCCTCTGAATTTATCTTGCACATTTTCCGCCAATGACAGACTTTTCTTTCTTATCTTAGTGGCGTTAGCCACACTGTCTCCTTGTTTGCTCCATGGAAGACTCGAAGGTGTCTATCTTCATACGGTTCAAACCATTGTGCCCTATTTGAGAATGTTTGAGAAAACAAAAAGAAAAGTTGTCATGTCAGAATGTGGAAGGAACTTTACAACTGGATATCAAAATTCATTGATTTTGCAAACTGCCGTAATTCATCAAATTTGCCCCCATCAAACCTGATGCATCTTCCTCAATAAATGTAATACCAAAGCTATATCGATCTTTAATACGACAAACATCGACCGTTCACTCTCTGGTTTTAGGCATAAGCGATTACGGCTTACGATGACAGTAATAAAGTGCTGAAGAAAAAATTTAACCCTGCGTACAATTACTGGATAACAAATACAGTGTCGTCCTCTGATTTTTCTTCCCAATCCTTGTACGTGATTAGTTACCGAAAAATGAGAAGTTTTATGTTAACAATAGGTGCGCTATTTAATGTATGAGTCTTTCGCCATAGTTATATTTTCAAAAACTGTATTAATTAAACCGGATAGTTGTGTGGGCACCATTCCAGGAATAAATTAGTTGCTGCGGAGGGAGAACACTCAAAAGCTTCACATATGTATGTACACAGCATGACGCAATTAATTCCGTACACAGGAGCCGAGTGGTGTGTGTTAGGCGGGTGGGCGGTGACTGAAATCAACAGATTCCTGTGACAAACACACGAGTTTTTCAGAAAAGTTGTGAAATTCACATTTATTTAGTTCTATAACTGGCTTCGGTAGCTACACCTGTCTACTTCGCTTCATATTTTGCTGTGTCAATATAGTAATAAATTATTTCCTGTTTAACTGCATGCGACATCAAAGTGAGTCCAATTTTGACATTTCCAGTAACTCAAGGTGCTATAACTTTTTGATGAATTCCGTAGACGATGACACGAACTGATGATGGTTTCTGTGACAACAGAAATTATTATTAATGTATTTTAGAATTTGTCGAATAAATAAATACTTCCAGAAAAGAGCTAAACCACCGACAGTAAAATTCTAAGTCACGGCGCAATGTCGTGGTTTATAAAGAGTTGTTCTTCTCGAAATATGTGTTAACGTAGGCATAAAAAAAAGAAAAACCTAACACAGTAACACACAATGTAATCATGTGAAAGTATATTCCCACGTATTTAATTCTTGTAAACAATCGACTGGCACCGCAAGTATGAAAATGTGCTCTTGAACACTGTTAGGGGTTAAAGGCATAGGTTGCGAAGCTACTAAAAGTACACAAAAATACTGTCCTGGACATAAATTAAGTAAAATCTGAGTGTGGAGTTTTCAGCAACTGAGGACATAGCAGAGGAATCAAATCGTAAAATTTTTCTTGTTCCTCTCTTGTGCCAACCTCTTCATTTCAGAGTAGCACTTGTAACTCTACTTCCTCAGTTATTTGTTGGATGGATACCAGTATCTGTCTTCCCTTAGAGTTTTTACCCTCTACAACTCCATCTAGTACCATAGAGGCTATTCACAGATGTCTTAAAACGTGTAATATTATCCTGCCTTTCTGCTCGTCAGTGTCTTCTACACTTCCCTTGTTTATATTTTTATTCATTATCACTCTACAAAATTTTCAGCATCTTTCTATTACACCATAACTCAAACATTCGATTTCCTTCTTTACCAGTTGTCTCACGATCCACGATTCATTATTACACATTGCTATACTACAAACGCAGCTTCCCAGGAATTCTTCCTCAACTTAAGGCCAAAGTTTGATGCTAGCATACTTCTTTTGGTCATAAAATGCCTCTTTGCTTGTACTTATCTATTTCTTGTATCTCCCTCCTTCGTCAGTCGTATGATATTATACTTGCAACGTAGCTCAGAGTTCCTTAATTTCGGCTACATAGCACTCTCCAATATCTGATGTTAAGTGTACCGCTAGTCGCATATCTGATACTCTACATTACTTTCCTATTTCTCTAATTTATTCCCAGTCTGTACTCATTATACAGTTAATAACATTCAACATATCTTACAATTCTTCTTCCTATTAACTCAGAAAAGCAGTCCCATCAGCGGATCTAATTGGTAATATCATTTCACCCTGAATTTTAATCCAATCTTGAACCAATGTGTCCTTCTCGTCGATGTCTCTTCGATGTGTATATTGAACGGTACGTGCAAAGGAATGCATCCTTTTTAATCTGAACACTTCGTTCTCGCTCTAAGAAGCTAACTACAGTTCTTAGTCTCCCACTGTTATTGTTTCCTCTTGGTTCCTGGTCATCTAACAGGTCCCTAGTGTTGTTTGCCACTCTTCTGTACATTATTCTTGGATGCATGCACTATCAAGCTGACCGTGCAAAAGTTCTCGCAGTTATTTGCCCTTTGTACCTTCAGAACTGTGTAGATGACAGTTTCCCGCAGGTGTGATGGTACGTCTCCAGTCTCCTAGATTCTACACACCAACTTAAATAATCGGTAGGTTGTCAATAACCCCACTGATCTTAGAAATTCCGATGGAATATTATGGTCAGTGGAATCCTTTAATTGCAATCTTTATTAAATGGATTAATTTGGGCCTGTAATATCTGACGCAAGTAAATCATCATCCATCACACCAAGGTTAAACGAACTAACCGGATGACGAAATTAAGCAACAATCCAAATGAATTCAGTTTATTACATGTGCATAGTCAGATACACAAGAAATGGATTTAACAATCATAGAAATCAATAAACTAATGCCTTGGCGAACTTGAATAAAGGATCTGGAAATGTAATTGACGTGGACAGAATATTTACTTCAGCTGTAGTTGTACAATGACTGCCGTAGGTTACTTCATAGAAATACAAAATACTAGAAGAGGATGCGTAGGTGAGCCTATTCCCAGACTTCAAAATATGTTGAACTTCGAAGGGCGAATAAGTCTTCAAAATGTAGTTCGGAATTATGTGTTAAAACGTTTGGGAAAAACAGCGGTCAGTTTACACAATTATCCTTTTTGTTAGAAGAACTGTCTGGATCGGGCAAATCACATTTATTGATGGCCAGCTTCAGTGCAAAGGCGGACCATCTTCAGACCATATCCCAGTGTTTATGTGTCGAGAAGGATCCAGGGAATAGAAAGTGCAGAAACCTCCAGGGGCTAGGGGCTAGGTGGTTAACAAGCTAAAAAACTTGTTAGCCTCAGTGCTCCAAAATGTGACCAATGTACTCCCTCCCTGACCCTACTTCCGTGCAGTGGCCAGTATGGTAGGCGATTGGTAAGTACAGTCACATTCCTTACTCCCATTTCCAAATTACTTATGTAAACCAACGGTAGACATCCTTACGTGTCGCTAAACATTCTATTTGGAGGAAACTTTGTCCCTGTTGGGGTCCCGTGTTCTACAAAGAAGTCCCTAACTTTCTCTTCTGGTTAAAACATCTAAGATTTTATCTTAACAACCCACGTCTTTGGGAAGTTAGACTGCCCACTGTTTTCCTCTATAATGCCAGTCCTTCTGGAACTGTCCGTTAAACGATCTGCATGCGACAGACACGCTGCTTGTGAAAAATAGTCTTTGTTGCCCTTCACATCCCAGAGGTGTAAATTGCACTGCCTGACTTCCTACTCTGTCTCTCTTTCCCTCTCTCTCTCTCTCTCTCTCTCTCTCTCTCTCTCTCTCCACCTTCCCTTCCCCCTCTCCATCTCTCCCTTATTCATATCCTCCAACCCCACTCTCTATCCACCTCTTCCATCCTTCACACTCTGTCCATTTCCTCTTGCCCCTCTTTGTCCATTGGCTCCTACATCCTCTCTCCATCCATCTCTTCCTGCCTCATCTCTCTGACCATCTCCTTCTCACTCCTCGTTCTGTCCACTTTCTTCTTACCCATAGCTTGTCCATCTTCTCTAAACCCTACTCTCCGTCCATTGTCCATTTCCTTCTGTCCATCTGCCCCTTCCCATTACCACTGCCCACCAGTTCCTCCCACTCTTTCTGTCCATCTGCTCCTCCCCCTGTTCCCAGTTGCCCCTTACCCCTCTTTCCACCTTCTACCCCGTTAAGTCCATAACCTCTTCTCCCAATTGTCTCCTCAGTATCACCCATAAACCCATCTCTTTCTCATCTCTCTCCATCTGCACAATTTCCCTACCTCAGACTGCCAATTTCCTCATCACATATCTACTCACCCCTAGCTCTCTCTCCAACTCATTCCTTTCTCTGTCCATCGCCATTCTCCTCTCCTCTCTATCTGTCTCTTCCTCCCCCTTCTCTCAGTCCTTCTCTTCCTTCCCCTCTGTGTTCCAGCTCCTTCCCCCACCCCCCTCACTCACTCTGTCCATTTCCCCCTCTTTCCTTTCTCTCTCCATCTGCACAATTTCCCTACCTCAGACTGCCAATTTCCTCATCACATATCTACTCACCCCTAGCTCTCTCTCCAACTCATTCCTTTCTCTGTCCATCTACCTATCCATTCTCTTAGTCCTTTTCCTCCTCTTTCATTATGTTCACTTTCTCCCTCCCCCCCTCTCTCTGTCCATATCCTCGTCCATCTGTCTATGTCTATCTCCTTTTTCCTGCTCTTGATTTCTTCCTCCCCCTTACCTCCTCACGTCAGCTCGCTCACCCTAGTAGGACGTTGGTGGTTCATACTCCCACAGTATTTCTTTTCAGATTGTAAGTAATATGTTTACCAAATTGTTCGAAATTGTGTCTGGGGTTTAGGATGAGATTTTTACTCATGACTTTGACTGCATATGTACATGTCAAACGTATATCACATGTATTCGTGCACACATTTCACCCATATCACTAGTGAATTTCAGCGCGTAGTTGCTGTGTATGCAGTGAACGTTTCTGACGTCTTATCTCCAGAACTATGTGCAGTCCAATGAAACGAGCATATCCAATGCTGTAGGTGTCTACTGTCTGGAAATTTGTTGTAAATAGAGTTAGCAGTAACGAAGCAATGAATTAGAACTTCCTGCATAATGCAGCTATTTATACGCATCTCAGTGTTGATGACGTAACACTCCTTGAACTATTTGCCGCACAATTAAATATTTTTCTATACATTCGGCGACATATGCGAATACTGTCTGTCAATTGTTAGTGGTAACGAAGCGATAAATTAAAATGTTATACATGATACCGTAGTTTTCGTAAAACAATATAATTTTTCAGGTACATCCTGTGCTACATGCGAAGACGGTCTGAAAAATGTGTTACGAATTATTATTAGGGTATTAGTAAGAAGTAATACTTTAAAACGTCGTGATTCATGTGGTAGTTTTACTGTATGAACAGCAAAAATGTAATAAGCGACTTTTTCCTTATCATCATTCTGTGGGGATTGTCTGCGAGAAAAAGTTTCATAATGATTTGAAATTATGACAGCTTGATCCAAGTCACTAAGTGCTCTCAATATCAGACACTGGATGTCTAAAGTATGGCTCCATATTCCTGCATCATGTGCGAAGCTGCTTTTTCAAAAAAATGCTTCAAATGGCTCTAAGCACTATGCGACTTAACTTCTGACAAGGGAACATCCCCATCGCACCCCCCTCAGATTTAGTTATAAGTTGGCACAATGGATAGGCCTTGAAAAACTGAACACAGATCAATCGAGAAAACAGGAAGAAGTTGTGTGGAACTATGGAAAAATAAGCAAAATATACAAACTGGGTCGTCCATGCGTAAGATAGGCAATATTAAGGGCAATGTAAGGCAAGGAGCGCCGTGGTCACGTGGTTAGCGTGAACAGCTGCGGAACGAGAGGTCCTTGCGACCGCACCGCAAAACCGTGTGATTAGTTGACGAAAGGACGTGCCTCTCCAATGGGAACCGAAAACATTTGATCGCAAGGTCATAGGTCAACCGATTCCTCCACAGGAAAACACGTCTGATATTTTGTATACGACACTGGTGACAGCATGTGCGCCACATGACAGGAATATGTTGTCGACCCACCTAACTACACTCCTGGAAATTGAAATAAGAACACCATGAATTCATTGTCCCAGGAAGGGGAAACTTTATTGACACATTCCTGGGGTCAGATACATCACATGATCACACTGACAGAACCACAGGCACATAGACACAGGCAACAGAGCATGCACAATGTCGGCACTAGTACAGTGTATATCCACCTTTCGCAGCAATGCAGGCTGCTATTCTCTCATGGAGACGATCGTAGAGATGCTGGATGTAGTCCTGTGGAACGGCTTGCCATGCTATTTCCACATGGCGCCCCAGTTGGACCAGCGTTCGTGCTGGACGTGCAGACCGCGTGAGACGATGCTTCATCCAGTCCCAAACATGCTCAATGGGGGACAGATCCGGAGATCTTGCTGGCCAGGGTAGTTGACTTACACCTTCTAGAGCACGTTGAGTGGCACGGGATACATGCGGACGTGCATTGTCCTGTTGGAACAGCAAGTTCCCTTGCCGGTCTAGGAATGGTCGAACGATGGGTTCAAATGGCTCTGCGCACTATGGGACTTAACATCTATGGTCATCAGTCCCCTAGAACTTAGAACTACTTAAACCTAACTAACCTAAGGACAGCAGACAACACCCAGCCATCACGAGGCAGAGAAAATCCCTGACCCCGCCGGGAATCGAACCCGGGAACCGGGGCGTGGGAAGCGAGAACGCTACCGCACGACCACGAGATGCGGGCGAACGATGGGTTCGATGATGGTTTGGATATACCGTGCACTAATCAGTGTCCCCTCGACGATCACCAGTGGTGTACGGCCAGTGTAGGAGATCGCTCCCCACACCATGATGCCAGGTGTTGGCCCTGTGTGCCTCGCTTCCTATGCAGTCCTGATTGTGGTGCTCACCTGCGCGGCGACAAACACGCATACGACCATCATTGGCACCAAGGCAGAAGCGACTCCCATCACTGAAGACAACACGTCTCCATTCGTCCCTCCATTCACGCCTGTCGCAACACCACTGGAGGCGGGCTGCACGATGTTGGGGCGTGAGTAGAAGACGGCCTAACGGTGGGCGGGACCATAGCCCAGCTTCATGGAGACGGTTGCGAATGGTCCTCGCCGATACCCCAGGAGCAACAGTGTAGCTAATTTGCTGGGAAGTGGTGGTGCGGTCCCCTACGGCACTGCTTAGGATCCTACGGTCTTGGCGTGCATCCGTGCGTCGCTGCGGTCCGGTCCCAGGTCGACGGGCACGTGCACCTTCCGCCGACCACTGGCGGCAACATCGATGTACTGTGGAGACCTCACGCCCCATGTGTTGAGCAATTCGACGGTACGTCCACCCGGCCTCCCGGATGCCCACTATATGCCCTCGCTCGAAGTCCGTCAACTGCACATATGGTACACGTCCACGCTGTCGCGGCATGCTACCAGTGTTAGAGACTGCGATGGAGCTCCGTATGCCACGGCAAACTGGCTGACACTGACGGCGGCGGTGCACAAATGCTGCGCAGGTAGCGCCATTCGACGGCCAACACCGCGGTTCCTGGTGTGTCCGCTGTGCCGTGCGTGTACAGCCCTCTCGCAGTGTCCGGAGCAAGTATGGTGGGTCTGACACACCGGTGTCAATGTGTTCTTTTTTCCATTTCCAGGAGTGTAGTACACTTGGCGAATGGGTGAAAAGTTTCTTCAACCTTGCCCGATTTAGGTTTTCTTGTGGATGTAATAATCACTCCAAAAAAAGTGATGAAAACATAAGAGTTTTTCACATAAACTGAAAATAAAAAGTTAAAATTTTCGGTCGGGGGAAGGTTTGAACCAAGGACCTCTCGTTCCGCAGCTGTTCACGCTAACCACAGGACCACGAATCTCTTCGCCTCACATTGCCCTAAATATTGCCTATCTTACGCATGGACGACCCAGTTTGTATATTTTGCTTATTTTTTCATAGTTCCACACAACTTCTTCCTGTTTTCTCGATCGATCTGTGTTCAGTTTTTCAAGGCCTATCCACTGTGCCAACTTATAACTAAATCTGAGGGGGGTGCGATGGGGATGTTCCCTTGTGAGGTCATAAGTCCCCTAGACTTAGAACTACCTAAACCTAACTATCCTAAGGACATCACACACACCCATGCCCGAGGCAGGATTCGAACCGGCCGCTTTTTCACTCCCACCCCTATATCATCCACCAACTTTTGTGAAAATCGGTCCCGTAGTTTATGAGCAACTGTGGAACATACATACATATATATATGAGCACAGGGTGGTCAGAAACAGTCTAAAAAGATTGCAAGTGTGCTCCCTGCCGCCGTTGGATAAGCAGCTGCAGCAGCAAGTCGTATACTTCTAGCTCATTCATTTGTTACATACTTTAATTCTTAATTTCTTTGCGTGTTTTTGGTACTTGCATTGTTTAATTCATAAATTTCGGGCGTATTATAGTATTTGAGAGTTGTAGCATCACGTTTTTAGTACTCGAATAGTGTTAAATCGCGTAGTCTCCTTCCGCCGCCGAGCAGTGTGTCAGCAGTGCACAAGTGGCAGCATTACTGCATTTACTAGGCAATCTTGTATTTTAATAACCGCTTCAATTTTGTGTCGTTTTGTTTGCGCTCTCTGTAGATTAGTTCAGACGTTCTTTGCACAGTTTTTAGCATGGATAGGGACTGCAACTGCTGTGTTCGGATGCAGGCTGAGTTGGCATCCCTTCGCTCCCAGCTTCAGGCAGTGTTGGCTTCGGTCACACAGCTTGAGGCTGTTGCCAATGGGCATCACTGTGGGGGTCCGGATGGGGGTTTGTCGGGGACGGCCAGCTCGTCCCACGCATCCCCCGATCGGACTACGACTGTGGTTGCCCGGGATACTGCCCGCAATGAGGCTGATCCCTCACCTGTGGTAGAGTGGGAGGTCGTCTCAAGGCGTGGCAGGGGGCGAAAGACATTCCGGAGGGCTGAACGGAAGGCCTCTCCAGTTTGTCTGACGAACCGGTTTCAGGCTCTGTCTCAGGCTGATACTGATCTTCAGCCTGACATGGCTGCTTGTCCTGTTCCAGAGGTTGCCCCTCAGTCTGCAAGATCCGGGCAGTCGCAGAGGGTGGGCTTACTGGTAGTTGGGAGCTCCAACGTCAGGCGCGTAATGGGGCCCCTTAGGGATATGGCAGCAAGGGAGGGGAAGAAAACCAAAGTGCACTCCGTGTGCATACCGGGGGGAGTCATTCCAGATGTGGAAAGGGTCCTTCCGGATGCCATGAAGGGTACAGGGTGCACCCATCTGCAGGTGGTCGCTCATGTCGGCACCAATGATGTGTGTCGCTATGGATCGGAGGAAATCCTCTCTGGCTTCCGGCGGCTATCTGATTTGGTGAAGACTGCCAGTCTCGCTAGCGGGATGAAAGCAGAGCTCACCATCTGCAGCATCGTCGACAGGACTGACTGCGGACCTTTGGTACAGAGCCGAGTGGAGGGTCTGAATCAGAGGCTGAGACGGTTCTGCGACCATGTGGGCTGCAGATTCCTCGACTTGCGCCATAGGGTGGTGGGGTTTCGGGTTCCGCTGGATAGGTCAGGAGTCCACTACACGCAACAAGCGGCTACACGGGTAGCAGGGGTTGTGTGGCGTGGGCTGGGCGGTTTTTTAGGTTAGATGGCCTCGGGCAAGTGCAGAAAGGGCAACAGCCTCAACGGGTGCGGGGCAAAGTCAGGACAAGCGGGGACCAAGCAGCAATCGGTATTGTAATTGTAAACTGTCGAAGCTGCGTTGGTAAAGTACCGGAACTTCAAGCGCTGATAGAAAGCACCGAAGCTGAAATCGTTATAGGTACAGAAAGCTGGCTGAAGCCAGAGATAAATTCTGCCGAAATTTTTACAAAGGCAC
The DNA here is from genome assembly GCF_023864275.1 of Schistocerca cancellata. Classification (NCBI taxonomy): domain Eukaryota; kingdom Metazoa; phylum Arthropoda; class Insecta; order Orthoptera; family Acrididae; genus Schistocerca; species Schistocerca cancellata. Next base: position 567,602,479 of record NC_064632.1, read on the forward strand.
AGACGGTGTTTAGAAAGGATAGATTGCATGCAACCGGTGGCGGAGTGTTCGTCGCTGTTAGTAGTAGTTTATCCTGTAGTGAAGTAGAAGTGGATAGTTCCTGTGAATTATTATGGGTGGAGGTTACACTCAACAACCGAGCAAGGTTAATAATTGGCTCCTTTTACCGACCCCCCGACTCAGCAGCATTAGTGGCAGAACAACTGAGAGAAAATTTGGAATACATTTCACATAAATTTTATCACCATGTTATAGTCTTAGGTGGAGATTCCAATTCACCAGATATAGACTGAGACACTCAGATGTTCAGGACGGGTGGTAGGGACAGAGCATCGAGTGACATTATACTGAGTGCACTATCCGAAAATTACCTCGAGCAATTGAACAGAGAACCGACTCCTGGAGATAACATCTTGGACCTACTGATAACAAACAGATCCGAACTTTTCGACTCTGTAAGTGCAGAACAGGGAATCAGTGATCATAAGGCCGTTGCAGCATCCCTGAATATGGAAGTTAATAGGAATATAAAAAAAGGGAGGAAGGTTTATCTGTTTAGCAAGAGTAATAGAAGGCAGATTTCAGACTACCTAACAGATCAAAACGAAAATTTCTGTTCCGACACTGACAATGTTGAGTGTTTATGGAAAAAGTTCAAGGCAACCGTTAAATGCGTTTTAGACAGGTACGTGCCGAGCAAAACTGTGAGGGACGGGAAAAACCCACCGTGGTACAACAACAAAGTTAGGAAACTACTGCGAAAGCAAAGAGAGCTTCACTCCAAGTTTAAACGCAGCCAAAACCTCTCAGACAAACAGAAGCTAAACGATGTCAAAGTTAGCGTAAGGAGGGCTATGCGTGAAGCGTTCAGTGAATTTGAAAGTAAAATACTAGGTACCGACTTGACAGAAAATCCTAGGAAGTTCTGGTCTTACGTTAAATCAGTAAGTGGCTCGAAACATCATGTCCAGACACTCTGGGATGATGATGGCATTGAAACAGAGGATGACAAGCGTAAAGCTGAAATACTAAACACCTTTTTCCAAAGCTGTTTCACAGAGGAAGACCGCACTGCAGTTCCTTCTCTAAATCCTCGCACCAACGAAAAAATGGCTGACATTGAAATAAGTGTCCAAGGAATAGAAAAGCAACTGGAATCACTCAACAGAGGAAAGTCCACTGGACCTGACGGGATACCAATTCGATTCTACACAGAGTACGCGAAAGAACTTGCCCCCCTTCTAACAGCCATGTACCGCAAGTCTCTAGAGGAACGGAAGGTTCCAAATGATTGGAAAAGAGCACAGGTAGTCCCAGTCTTCAAGAAGGGTCGTCGAGCAGATGCGCAAAACTATAGACCTATCTCTCTGACGTCGATCTGTTGTAGAATTTTAGAACATGTCTTTTGCTCGAGTATCATGTCGTTTTTGGAAACTCAGAATCTACTATGTAGGAATCAACATGGATTCCGGAAACAGCGATCGTGTGAAACCCAACTCGCATTATTTGTTCATGAAACCCAGAAAATATTAGATACAGGCTCCCAGGTAGATGCCATTTTCCTTGACTTCCGGAAGGCGTTCGATACAGTTCCGCACTGTCGTCTGATAAACAAAGTAAGAGCCTACGGAATATCAGACCAGCTGTGTGGCTGGATTGAAGAGTTTTTAGCAAACAGAACACAGCATGTTGTTCTCAATGGAGAGACATCTACAGACGTTAAAGTAACCTCTGGCGTGCCACAGGGGAGTGTTATGGGACCATTGCTTTTCACAATATATATAAATGACCTAGTAGATAGTGTCGGAAGTTCCATGCGGCTTTTCGCGGATGATGCTGTAGTATACAGAGAAGTTGCAGCATTAGAAAATTGTAGCGAAATGCAGGAAGATCTGCAGCGGATAGGCACTTGGTGCAGGGAGTGGCAACTGACCCTTAACATAGACAAATGTAATGTATTGCGAATACATAGAAAGAAGGATCCTTTATTGTATGATTATATGATAGCGGAACAAACACTGGTAGCAGTTAGTTCTGTAAAATATCTGGGAGTATGCGTGCGGAACGATTTGAAGTGGAATGATCATATAAAATTAATTGTTGGTAAGGCGGGTACCAGGTTGAGATTCATTGGGAGAGTCCTTAGAAAATGTAGTCCATCAACAAAGGAGGTGGCTTACAAAACACTCGTTCGACCTATACTTGAGTATTGCTCATCAGTGTGGGATCCGTACCAGATCGGGTTGACGGAGGAGATAGAGAAGATCCAAAGAAGAGCGGCGCGTTTCGTCACAGGGTTATTTGGTAACCGTGATAGCGTTACGGAGATGTTTAACAAACTCAAGTGGCAGACTCTGCAAGAGAGGCGCTCTGCATCGCGGTGTAGCTTGCTCGCCAGGTTTCGAGAGGGTGCGTTTCTGGATGAGGTATCGAATATATTGCTTCCCCCTACTTATACCTCCCGAGGAGATCACGAATGTAAAATTAGAGAGATTAGAGCGCGCACAGAGGCTTTCAGACAGTCGTTCTTCCCGCGAACCATACGCGACTGGAACAGGAAAGGGAGATAATGACAGTGGCACGTAAAGTGCCCTCCGCCACACACCGTTGGGTGGCTTGCGGAGTATAAATGTAGATGTAGATGTAGAAGTGATTTGCACGGTAGGTTGTGATGAAAAGTAATTGTTAAAGAAATAAAAATCGAAGCGTTGCCCCGTTTCTGAGTTAATTAGCATTGATGTTAGTCAGTAAGGCCGTTGCGCGAGCGAACTGAAGCTGCCCTCCACAGGCGATGTCGGCAACCGTGTTTTTCCTTTGGTTTCCTACAACCGAAAAAGAGAGCGCTGCAGAAAGTGGTTATGGGACGGTAGTAATCACCGAACCTGATTCAAACGTTGAGCAATGTCATCTACGCAGTGAGAACAACTGCCGCTAATTGCATCTGTCGGGCTGCTTCAATTTGCGCGCACAACTACTTCAATGCTAATTCACTCGGAAAAGATGCAAAGCATTGATTTTTACTTAACAAGCACAATCTACCCCGAAACACACAAGCTTTGCACTCTGTTTCTGACTACCCTGCATACGCACATCCGTTTTTATATGGAAATGAAATGAGATAAACAACTTGCAGACTGAGATACACGAGTGGAAGAGGGATATCGATTCCCATATCATCCGATCATGTTGTGAGCCCGAACTGAGAAACTGACATTTCTCACATGAAGTGTTATTAATGCGTGAATAAATCTTCGACCAACTCAATGGATAGTTATGCAAAGACAACACAAGGAAGCCATCATCTCACCAAAAGTTTGGACTATGTTGCTTCAGTATGCCCATGTCCATACTAAAAAGTGCAGCGCATTCAACCAGCAGGAAGCAGAGTCTGCTCACCACAGCATGTGTGGCGTCTTTAACCATTCTGTGACAAGCAGTGCTACTTGTCGGCTAGACTCAGAGCTTCAGCTCCCCACTTGAGACATACCTTTTCGATTCTCAACGAAAAATGAACCTACTCCTGTAAGCGGAAGATTGACTTTATATTCGTTGATACATGCAGGTGATCATGGATAAGCAAATCAGTACACAGTATGAAACACGCCTACAGGAGACGACTTTCACCTGTAACATACGGAACAACACACTGAATATCCTAAAATACTTTCTCTGTCTCTTCATCTTCCGCTTTGACATCTGCAAGTTTACATGAACTATTATTGTTGGTATTGGCGCGGTGTAGATTTTGATATGAACAATTCTGTCACGTAACTGCTCTCAGTATCTGACACTCTTCATTGCTTTCGTATTACCAACGAATGTGACTCCTGATATAACTTTTCTGATGGTGTTGATACTTCCCTATATTCATATGACCGGAAATGCTTATAATCTGTCCATTTCACTTCACTGACCCGCATGCATCTCCAGTGTGGTCCTACATTCTCTTTTTCAGTCTTTCTAGCATCCGTACCACATTCAGGCATTTGAAATTGCGCTATCCGACTAGTAGTACGTTACACTTTCGTTGGTTATTCACTGTTTTTCTCATGGCTGACCTCTTCCTTGGTAGTCCTCTCCTGGAGCTCCAAATGCGGAATTAATGTCGAATCTTTCGCCAATAGAGAGACCGACATGTTATTTCTTCAATTACCGACCACATGTATGTGGATGCGTCTTCAGTGCACCCACATGCCTTTGATCCTTGCTCACTCTTCCATTCTTCCGCCTTTTACGGACATTTTTCCATATGAAGGGCAAACGTTTGCCGGAAAACTCTATTCCTCTGTCCTCTTTGACAAGACTGTTGACAGAAGGGTCACACCTTACACCAAAAGACTTTGGCTGCCATTGCTGATGAATTTGATTCAGTATGTGTGCAGTGGCTGGGTCAGATTCCGCGAAAGTGAATAAACAAGGCCGGCCGAAGTAGCCGAGCGGTTCTAGGTGCTACAGCCTGAAACCGCGTGACCACTACGGTCGCAGGTTCGAATCCTGCTTCGGGCATGGATGTGCGTAATGTCCTTAACTTAGTTTGGTTTAAGTAGTTCTAAGTTCTAGGGTTCTGATGACCTCAGATGTTAAGTCTAATAGTGCTGAGAGCCATTTTTGAATAAAAAAGCAAGAATAAAAGCATTTGGAAAAATAATAATGCGTAACAAATCAAATATTACAAGAGGAACAAAGACGTTTTGATTACTAGCTAGAAACATTACTTCTGTAACACGAGGCTAGGAAATATAGAATTACGTGATTGTAAGGTTATTTTTGAAATACCCTCAATTTAGATTGCACGGTAAATAAATAAATAGACTTCCCATGAGGTTTCTGTCTTGAACTGTTATTGCTGTTTTCCAATCATAATTATTCATCGAGTTTGATTTTGTGTGGAAGCAGATGTGCCCAGCGACTGTATTTATTTCAAGTAGTAAGGGATGTAGAAATCAGTCACGAGTAATGTTTATTGTAAATCCAGATTTCGGTCATTATGTGGCCATTTTCAGTGCCAAAATATAAATAAAGAACCAGTTTAACAAGATGACACGCATGCCTTATTGTATATACAGTTGTATAAGCCTTGAATGTGAGTCAGTGGTGGATACTTACCAATAAACGTAAGGTTAATCATTAAAACCACTTACACATAGTCCCAACTGGACTATTCACGTTAATGGTTGATTTCGCACAGAGGCCGCTGTTTACAGTCACAGCGCGGCTGGCTTCAGTGTAAGTCACACCAATATACAGCTTAAATTATTGCAATCGTTGTTGACCATTGACTCCACTAACCTTATCTTTTGCAACCGCAAACTTTGCGTACTGGTTCGAAGAGAGATGCATTGTTTAGTTACTAGACAGCACCCATCCATCACCCCTCGCCCCAGTCTCTGATTCTTCAAAAAATGGTTCAAATGGCTCTGAGAAATATGGGACTTAACTGCTGAGGTCATCAGTCCCCTAGAACTTAGAACTACTTCAACCTAACTAACCTAATGACATCACACACATCAATGTCCGAGGCAGGATTCGAACCTGCGGTCGTAGCGGCCGCGCGGCTCCAGGCTGCAGCGCCTAGAGCCGCTCGGCCACTTAGGCTGGCTTTGATTCTTCGAAGAACCGAATATATATACATCATTATCAAACAACGGGTCAATATAGGCACGTAATTTGAGGTCCGTTTTAGGTGAAACTTGTATCTACGTACATAACACAATGTTTATGACGTCAAGTCTCCTTAACTATATGTCCTACAACGATATAATTTTGCAGAAACATTTAGTAGTACACGTCTCCAAAATGTGTTTCGGTTAGAGCTGATAGTGAAAAAGTGGCTTTGCCGCGACGGTAGAATCGCTTCCCGTCAGATCACCATTTTTAAGCACTGCCGGGCTTGTCTAGCGCTTGCCTGGGTGACCGTCCTGTCTGCCGTGCGCTGTTGGCAGTCGGGGTGCACTCAGCCCTTGTGAGGCAAACTGGGGACCTACTTGATCCAGAAGTAACGGCTCCGGTCACGAAAAGTAACATCTGCAGGGAGAGCGGTGTGCTGACCACAATGGCGCTACATATCCACATCGGATGACGCCTACGAGCAAAAGGACGACACGTCGGAGGGTCAATAACGTTGCGTCTTCCGATGCCTGTTCGGAAGGAGTATAGAGTTTTACTAATAAATAAAAACGTATTACCTGTTACTGAAACACTTCGAATAGAGAGAAAGCAGTAAGGGGTAATTTATTTCCTTTGGCTCAAATGGTTCTGAGCACTATGGGACTAAACATCTGAGGTCATCAGTCCCATAGAACTTAGAACTACTTAAACCTAACTAACCTAAGGACATCACACACATCCATGCCCGAGGCAGGATTCGAACCTGCGACCGTAGCGGTCACGCGGCTCCAGACTGAAGCGCCTAGAACCGCTTGGCCACACCGGGCGGCTTCTTTCCTTTCATTACTCGTATTTTCTATCGTGGGTGGGGGGGAGGTGGAGGGGGGCAGGGGTGCCAGTTATCGAAGTTTTCGAAAAGATTTGAAATTATTTGTGAAGTTTTCTGGAAGTAGCTAAGGTCCCTTATTCTCAAATAGTGGGTGAATATAATCTGAGTAATTTGCACACTGAGACTTATGTAGTCTCAACGCATTTAAGCAGTACCTAACTGTAGTACTTGTCATACTGTGTTAAATTTTTAACGTAAGAGTATACCTCTTAATGAGCAAATTATTGTAACAATTTACACTTTTAAAATGCGGACAGTAATAATTGAATGGAATACTGAACACCAGAGTTTTGTTGCTCCTGGAAAGTGTTAGACGTGCCACGTATTACTTTGATACGAGTAAGTGCCTTAGCCCTCTAGTAGTGTAGATAAATTCCATAATGGAGAACCATTTTTATTTGATTAACAAATGCCCGCATCTCGTGGTCGTGCGGTAGCGTTCTCGCTTCCCACGCCCGGGTTCCCGGGTTCGATTCCCGGCGGGGTCAGGGATTTTCTCTGCCTCGTGGTGGCTGGGTGTTGTGTGCTGTCCTTAGGTTAGTTAGGTTTAAGTAGTTCTAAGTTCTAGGGGACTGATGACCATAGATGTTAAGTCCCATAATGCTCAGAGCTATTGGAACCATTTTGCCAACAGTCTAATGAATATCACGTGAACAACTCGTTGCGCTAGCGCTGACCTTTTGTGGAGAGGGAAAAGATTTCCCCTTCCCTTGCATAGCTGTTCGCTGGGATCCAGCAAATGAAAATAAATCCGTCCCAACATTATCTGTTGATAGACTTTTCACTCACAACTGAACAGTACTTAAATACATATGTACGCACGCCGTTGTTCATTTCCTGCATGACGGATTTGACTATCGGTATGTTTATATATTTAAAACGAACTGCATAAGATGTGGAAACAAAAATTGTGAATACCATGTACAACGGTATCAAGATGTATTAGACTGTTGCATGTGTAACAGAAATGTGACGTCGTCCAAGGCCTCACTATACAGAGACACGTAACGCAGGCGGCTTTCATTTGTCGCATCCCTGTGCACGCTACGTCACACGTTTGCGCCTTGCCGACAGTTGCCGCTACGCCCGACCAATACCAATATCTGGCTGCCACAGCCGCCGGTCAGCTCGGTTTCAATTTTCGGACGCCGCGCGCAGCGGAGTCAGCGATCAGCACTTTGGCCAGAGAGTATCAATATAGGTGCGACGCCGTTGACCCGCCGGCCAGAGATTGCATTTGGACGTTCCTCGCGAAGTTATCTCTGGCCTCCCGCGGGAACTGCCACCAGCCGAGGACCGAAGGGGAGGGAGGGAGTGCCGCCGAGTGCCGAAGAGAGCCGAAGAAAAGAAACTCTGCGAATGAGGCTCGGCGCCTAAACTTCACCCCTGGCAACTTCATATGTTTTCGACACTTAACTTTCCTTCGGCTCTCTTTTTAAGTCCATTTTCCGTATCCACCCGCTGGCCCCTCGCGACGCCCGATTTTCTTTTCTTCGCACTCCCCAAAAGTTACCGTAACAGGATTCTGGGGCGACGACCGCGCTCTGTAGACAAAGCGAATTATTTCAGTTCCAGTCCTGGCTGTACTTTCACACTATTAACGTTTCTGAAACTATTATACTATCAGTTCATTAACAGATAAGGGGAACTGCTCCTCATCCCATGGTACAGTGTTCACTACTATCATATCTTCCTATCGTATGCCTTTGCAAGCAGAACGTGGAAAGCCTAGCTGACTATACAATTCCACAAAAACTTCAACTGTCGTTATTTTAGAACGATGGACAGTACACGAAATGTATACAAGTGGATATAATGAGGTTTCCAATACTTCCCGTAGCATCTACGTTCGTACCGTTGGGAGTTTTTTCTACCTTTTCCTAATAATGAGATTCAGTGTAATATTTTGACGTTGTTTGCTTCACAGTGCCATAGGCATACACGTTTACACATGCAGTAGCTACACACGAAACTGTGACTCAGAACAGCTTTATACGGGGCTTGAAATTGTGTTCCTCCTTTATGGGCTTGGCGAAATACTTTTCATTGCGATTAGCTCGAAGTCCATCTCGATCACATGATGTATGGAGCTCCTATATCCACCTCACAAGGTAATCACTACTCTTCCGTTTCTCAACCTATTTAGTCGAATTAGTATCAACATCTTTGCGTGCGAAGATACAAATAAAGGTATTGCAGATAACAACAACGACAGTGTTAGTCTATATCAAAGCAAACGACATGCTATCAGCCTTATTTAGTGCTGCAAGTATGAAACTTCCACAATCTACAAGAACACTTTATATTTCACGGTAACTCGTGAGGACAAATAAAGATCCACTTGAATGGCATGCACCATTTAGCAAATCGAACGCATTCCTTCACTAAGTGATTCCTTTGTCGTCTGTAGGTAGATGAAATTTGAAGTCAATTTCAGAGTATCATGTTGCTACCAGATGAGAGCTATATGAGAATATTACAGTATATTCCAAACAATCAGCAACCAGTTGCATAAATCAAATATGATTTCCTTAACCTGTTTCAGGCACTTGGAATTAAGGAAGAAAAGTTTAAAAATTTTTAACAATTGACAGATGAAAGCGGTATATATTTATAATTACCACGTTATTTGCGAGCGTCAGCAATAAGATGCATGCGGCATGAGAACTATTGCTATATGATCGAATACAGTACTGCTAATTTTGGTCCTACTATTATTCATGCAATTACCGAGTACATAACTCAATACTCTAGGAATTACAAAGATTACATGACCATCTATGTACTGAACACAAGGGGGCGCGCGCGCTACTGAGGTGTATGTGTGTGTGTGTGTGTGTGTGTGTGTGTGTGTGTGTGTGTGTGTGTCTGTGTGTGGTTAATTGTTCGAGCATATAATTAACAGGCAAAATATTAAACCTCCTGGCATATTGAGACTGTGTGCCGGACCGAGACTCGAACTCGGGACCTTTGCCCTTCACGGGCAGTTGTTGGTAGAGCACTTGCCCGCCGAAGACAAAGGTCTCGAGTTCGAGTCTCGGTCCGGCACACAGTTTTAATCTGCTAGGCAGTTTCATATTAGCGCACACTCCTCTGCAGAGTGAAAATCTCATTCTGGAGTCAAAATGTTCTTTGTAGAAATTGTAGAAAACCTCTTAATGCCTTTTTGGGGATCAGCGCTTCGCCGATAAGAATCTGTCACAAAGTATACTTGTTTAATTGTTAAGATGGTGTAAATTACAGGAGACGTGCTTTTTAATTAAAATTTTAATGTTCGTTGTTGCCTGTATTTAATGCCTTTTCATATTTATTTTCTTCTATAATACACCCGAGCCAAACGGACTCATTTAAACGCCGTCATGTTTTGTGGTGTTCTATTACTAGATACATTTAATGTGCACTCTTAACGAACGTTTCAGAATTTGTCAAGCGACTGTTTGAGGATTCGACCGAAATCGAGCCGCATATACATTTGCCCACACTGTGTGCTTCACACACGTATATATTTTAAATTCACTTCATGCTACTATCAAGCGTATTACTGAAACAGACATTTCCTTTAGGTAGTCTCACAGCCGTGTAGGTAATGTTACCATTTTTTGGTCTGTGTGAAATTTTAAATTTTTTCTTTTAAGAAACTGATATCTGTTGGTACTAAAGTGTGCTTCACATGCGTGTACACTGTTTGCTATGCGTATCAGTAAAACAGCAATTCTTGCGGCTGCTTCATGTTCAAAAATTTAAATACTAATTTATTCTAATTGACACGCATATTCTAATAGTGTAGCTAAAATTAAAAATTAATTAACTCAAATTTCTGCGCTCACTGATTGCCCAAGGTAATGAGACAACAGTTTTTTTCTGTTTCGTTTCGCAGGTGTGTATGTATATTTTTCAAAATTTTTGTTATTTTCTAAAACTATTCACTGTTATGTCTTTTGTCTGCTTCACAGACGAATATATACGTATTATTTCTTCCGTCACCTAACTTTGATAAATTTCGTGTACTTCCTAGAACGTAACGATTTGTTTACAAATTTAGTCTCTGTGACCAACAAATATCCTTACTTTTGCGATCAAAAAATTGCCCTCTGGGATCAATTAATAAATAGTTTTTACTGATAATGTTATTTATTTTCGCTCAGCACCTTACTACTCCTACATTCTTGCTCCCTACCATTTTAGTATGTGCTCCGTTAGTCGAAGTATTTGCTTATGCTCCTAGTAAGAGTCATTCACACAACTTTTACGCCAGTCATGCCATAAAATATCTCCACTGTCATCCTTACTACAGTGTGAATAATTTGTTTGCTTACTGCAGCGCCATTAACTTTCAGTGGTTTTTCCTACAAATACCGGAAAAGCTGAGGTTAACCCTTAGGCCTGTGTTGGAGCAATCACGAGTTTGAATTTATAACATAGGTAGAATGTGCAGCAAATAGTTTTCCTTTTGCTTTGAGAACTAAATCCCTCAACAGTTACAACTGTATAAGGATGGATAGGAAACATGTTTTGTTGCCTTCATTGTATCTAGTGCCTATTGTGAGTGGAGAAAGTAATCTACCCTTGAACAAAATTTACAAGCAACAAATCGTTATGAGCAAAGAGCGTCTGTTGAATATCAGCAGACATACTCAGTAGTGCAGTCACATCAAAGTGGGCGGAAGATACGAAAATTGACTCCATTAGGAAATATTTGGATTCATATACAAAACTACAAATTACACTCCTGGAAATGGAAAAAAGAACACATTGACACCGGTGTGTCAGACCCACCATACTTGCTCCGGACACTGCGAGAGGGCTGTACAAGCAATGATCACACGCACGGCACAGCGGACACACCAGGAACCGCGGTGTTGGCCGTCGAATGGCGCTAGCTGCGCAGCATTTGTGCACCGCCGCCGTCAGTGTCAGCCAGTTTCTCGTGGCATACGGAGCTCCATCGCAGTCTTTAACACTGGTAGCATGCCGCGACAGCGTGGACGTGAACCGTATGTGCAGTTGACGGACTTTGAGCGAGGGCGTATAGTGGGCATGCGGGAGGCCGGGTGGACGTACCGCCGAATTGCTCAACACGTGGGGCGTGAGGTCTCCACAGTACATCGATGTTGTCGCCAGTGGTCGGCGGAAGGTGCACGTGCCCATCGACCTGGGACCGGACCGCAGCGACGCACGGATGCATGCCAAGACCGTAGGATCCTACGCAGTGTCGTAGGGGACCGCGCCGCCACTTCCCAGCAAATTAGGGACACTGTTGCTCCTGGAGTATCGGCGAGGACCATTCGCAACCGTCTCCATGAAGCTGGGCTACGGTCCCGCACACCGTTAGGCCGTCTTCCGCTCACGCCCCAACATCGTGCAGCCCGCCTCCAGTGGTGTCGCGACAGGCGTGAATGGAGGGACGAATGGAGACGTGTCGTCTTCAGCGATGAGAGTCGCTTCTGCCTTGGTGCCAATGATGGTCGTATGCGTGTTTGGCGCCGTGCAGGTGAGCGCCACAATCAGGACTGCATACGACCGAGGCACACAGGGCCAACACCCGGCATCATGGTGTGGGGAGCGATCTCCTACACTGGCCGTACACCACTGGTGATCGTCGAGGGGACACTGAATAGCGCACGGTACATCCAAACCGTCATCGAACCCATCGTTCTACCATTCCTAGACCGGCAAGGGAACTTGCTGTTCCAACAGGACAATGCACGTCCGCATGTATCCCGTGCCACCCAACGTGCTCTAGAAGGTGTAAGTCAACTACCCTGGCCAGCAAGATCTCCGGATCTGTCCCCCATTGAGCACGTTTGGGACTGGATGAAGCGTCGTCTCACGCGGTCTGCACGTCCAGCACGAATGCTGGTGCAACTGAGGCGCCAGGTGGAAATGGCATGGCAAGCCGTTCCACAGGACTACATCCAGCATCTCTACGATCGTCTCCATGGGAGAATAGCAGCCTGCATTGCTGCAAAAGGTGGATATACACTGTACTAGTGCCGACATTGTGCATGCTCTGTTGCCTGTGTCTATGTGCCTGTGGTTCTGTCAGTGTGATCATGTGATGTATCTGACCCCAGGAATGTGTCAATAAAGTTTCCCCTTCCTGGGACAATGAATTCACGGTGTTCTTATTTCAATTTCCAGGAGTGTAGATAACAGCGTTACCGGGCTGCGTCATCCAGTATGGAACGAAGTCACTACAGCCAACGTCAGTATCATTTTCAATATATAAACGTTGCTGAGTTCATGAAAAACAAAGTTTTTTGGCTTTGTTGCTTAAGCTAGCCAGTTTCCAATATTATAATGTTGTAATATTATAGTTGTAAGGACAGCATTGTCTAGTATCAGATGAATTCGCAACTGCGAATAACGAGTACTTTCAACAGTACAATGGAATGATGACAATGAAAATTTGTGCCGGACCGGGAGTCGAACCCGGATTTCCCGCTTATAGCGACCGGTCGCCTTACCATTTTCTTTAATCTCATTTTGTTCGTTTTCGTTCGTTGCACCTGCTCGGGGCGGACGTCATAAGACGCCTGTTTAAGTTCGTCGTTGATCCATAACTCAGTTTTTTTTTTTTTTTTAATTACAGAGGACATCTGACCCTCTGACTGAACACGCTGAGCTACCGTGTCGGCGGCACCATTGGGCTATCCGTGCACGACTCACACACAGACAGAAACTTCCATATGTCGTCAACCATGCGTCTACGACCTGTACTCGCACGTCCATTATGTGTACTCCCGTACAGGTCAGACGCTGTACTTTGCAAGTCGCATCCCCACTATCGCCAGATAAACACCATACTGCAGCGTCTGGGGTGGTAACTGCTCATGTAGGTCTATTAGGTTGTAGAGAATTGTCAGTCGTTTGAATGAATCAGGGAAGTCTTGGTAGTTGCTATGCCTTACAAAAGTTTCTTTGCGGTTAAAATTATGCAAATTTTATGTTCTCTAGTATGTTATTTTAACTTCACATACTGTCATCGTATTCTAGGAACTCATAGAAGTTACGTCATATTTCGATAAGTGAAAAATAACGAAAACTGGTGTACAGATAAAAGAACAATCAAGTCAGTGCTGAACTCTGCCCCAATTTTATGCAGACGTTTGATAAGATAAAGCACTGATGAGGGGAAGGGATTTTTCTGGATGAAAATTATATACGTAGGCAAATCAGTTGAACTCGTGTGGTGCTGTCAGTGAAAAGCACAACATGCCACACGGAGAGACGAAACTGATAGAGGGGATGCCGAGATAGCGAGCCAATAGACAATCCTGTATCAGGGAGGACGTTGAGAATAAAAGACACCTAGGTATACTGTTTCAAGATAAGAAAGGAAATTCAGAGGTGAGATTTACGCTTTCGTATCGCAGATTCTCTGACTAACATCTCATGGCAGTCCTATCACATCATCTGAACACACGTAAAAATCAGTTGCACAGATAAATATTGCATAATTAACCTGTACAATTTAGATAATATTAAAATATAATATAAGGCGCCCGGTAAAGCCTAAATTAGAATTCCACGTGCGTGCGTGGGAATGCACTTATTGAAAAAATAAGTAGTTGCATCAGTTGGCTACAGAGGTGAGAAACAATGCTCCTCCCCCCTAGAGAGTGAGGGGACTCGTCTCTTACATCCTGGCATGGCTGTCGGCCGACCTTCTTTCGATTTCTCGTTTTTCTTCCTCTTTCGGATAGTCAGGCTGAGCAGCAATATTCAGGCGTTTCCACTGACCATTTGCTGCATCCGTTACTAGCACGGTTTAACGAACAACCATTACCTACAAGACTTTTCCATAGTTTGTTTCCAACACGTGACGGAAAACGCCACCCATCGTGGTAGAATCTATCATTACTGAAATCATCATAGTATACCCGACAACAATACATACCAGGTGCATTCAAATTATAAGGTCTCCGACTTTTTTTTCTAATTAACTATTCACCCGAAATCGATGAAACTGGCGTTGCTACTCGACGTAATCACCCTGCAGACGTACACATTTCTCACAACGCTGACGCCATGATTCCATGGCAGCGGCGAAGGCTTCTTTAGGAGTCTGTTTTGACCACTGGAAAATCGCTGAGGCAATAGGAGCATGGCTGGTGAATGTGCGACCACGGAGAGTGTCTTTCATTGTTGGAAAAAGCCAAAAGTCACTAGGAGCCAGGTCAGGTGAGTAGGGAGCATGAGGAATCACTTCAAAGTTGTTATCACGAAGAAACTGTTGCGTAACGTTATCTCGATGTGAAACAGCACACGCGCAGCCCTTCCCGGACGTTTTTGTTGCAGTTCAGGAAGGAATTTGTTCTTTAAAACATTTTCGTAGGATGCACCTGTTACCGTAGTGCCCTTTGGAACGCAATGGGTAGGGATTACGCCCTCGCTGTCCCAGAACATGGACACCATTTTTTCAGCACTGGCGGTTACCTGAAATATTTTTGGTGGCGGTGAATCTGTGTGCCTCCATTGAGCTGACTGGCGCTTTGTTTCTGGATTGAAAAATGGCATCCACGTCTCATCCATTGTCACAACCGACGAAAAGAAAGTCCCATTCATGCTGTCGTTGAGCGTCAACATTGCTTGGCAACATGCCACACGGGCAGCCGTGTGGTCGTCCGTCAGCATTTGTGGCACCCACCTGGATGACACTTTTCGCATTTTCAGGTCGTCATGCAGGATTGTGTGCACAGAACCCACAGAAATGCTAACTCTGGAGGCGATCTGTTCAACAGTCATTCGGCGATCCCCCAAAACAATTCTCCCCACTTTCTCGATCATGTCGTCAGACCGGCTTGTGCGAGCCCAAGGTTGTTTCGGTTTGTAGTCACACGCTGTTCTGCTTTCATTAAACTGTCGCACCAACGAACGCACTTTCGACACATCCATAACTCCGTCACCATATGTCTCCTTCAACTGTCGATGAATTTTAATTGGTTTCACACCACGCAAATTCAGAAAACGAATGATTGCACGCTGTTCAAGTAAGGAAAACGTTGCCATTTAAAGTATTTAAAACAGTTCTCATTCTCGCCGCTGGCGGTAAAATTCCATCTGCCGTACGGTGCTGCCATCTCTGGGGCGTATTGACAATGAACGCAGCCTCATTTTAAAACAATGCGCATGTTTCTATCTCTTTCCAGTCCGGAGAAAAAAAATCGGAGGCCTTAGAACTTGAGTGCACCTCGTACAGACATAGTATGGAACTACCGACCGATCATCTTCAAGCTGAACACAAGCCTATTTTATCCAACTACTGGCGTCACATTAGCCAATTTACAGGTCTACTCGTGTGGCCAAGAAAAAATGTTAAAAGTTTAGAAATGTAGTTGTGGAGGAAACTGCGAAAACGGAAAAGTACTGACAGAATGACGAATGAAAGGGTGCTTCGAAAGGTTAGTAGAGGAACAAGAGTTAGCGAAAGTAATAATTAGGGTAACGTCTTGGCAGGGGCACATTTTAGAGGAGAGTAATGGTAATGATGACCCATTCAATGTTTTCAGTGAAGAGCGACAGAAGGGAGGATGGGTAGGGGGCAGATGAAGACGTGGAATCGTGGATAACGCTAAAAGACGGCAAAGTTGATACCAGAAGTAGAGAGACTCCCGTCGCCGCCTGTCGTAGAACTGACAAGTGGCTGCCTGTCTGTACAGGGTACCAGTGTAGGGCTTATCGCGAGGGCCTCTGTGAGGGGCGCCGTCCCGGGCCCCATAATAGCCCGGCGTGCTCGGCTAGCGGCACAAGAACAATAGCGGCCATCGTGGGCGGCTCTCCAGGCTGACAAACACAGCGGCGGCCACGCCAGCTGCCGGCCGCCCGCTCCAGCTACCAGATTCCGGCTTCCAGCTGCTGCCGCCTCTGGTATCGACCGCCTCGAGACACTGGACGCGCCGCACTGGCTGCCAACCGTTCACGGATCGGAGCGTTCAAAAAGGATTTTAAGAAGTCATATACCAGGTGCTGAACTATGAAACCGGAAATTAGTTGCGATAATTACACGTATGCTGTCTGAAAATATTTTTTTTTCAAGACATCTCCATTGCTGTTAGTATATTTCTCCCACCTCACCGGCAGGCAACGAATGCCACACCAAAAAAAAAAAAAAGTTCTTTTGAAGCGAACTATCAGCGAGCCATTTCCGTATGAACTGAAGCGTAGTTCAGCGAGAACGTGTCCAAGTGACGCAAACAGATAATACTCGGACGGAGCCAAGTCTGGAGAATAAGCCGCATGCCCTACTATTTCCCAACTGAACGCCTGACCCGTTTTGCTCTGTGTAATGGGGCGTTACCAAGGAGCAATATAACTTTGTGTTGCCTTTTTCCATATTAACGTCGTCATTCACGCAAAGCTGTACTTAATTCGATGATTTTCTGTTGGTAGAGATCTGAGTTAACAGTTTCACCAGGTTTTAGCAGCTCATAATGGGGACCCTTTTGATCCCATCAAACACGGAGCATTGTCTTCCTTCCAAAGCGATTTGGTCTTGCAGTGGATGTCGATGGTTTGCCTGGATTCACCCATGATTTACGACGCTTAGGGTTTTCAAAATGTACCCATTTTTCATCACCTGTCACTATTCGATGCAGAAACGAATTTATTTTGTATCTGCCGAGCATTGTGGTCTTTCCATTTGCTTGCTGTCTTTCATTCAGTTCATGCGAAACCCATTTTCCCACTTTCTGCACCTTTCCCATAGCTTTCAACCGAAAAGGCTTTCTACGTCACGTTCAGTTGAACCGCGTGTTCCTGTTGAGTTTGAGTATTATTCTCATCCAATAAGGGCTGCAATTCGTTGTGTTGGAACTTTTTCGATGGTTTCCCGCGCTCGTAGTTTCTCACGTCAGAATTACCACTTTTGAATTTTGTGAACCACTCGAAACACTATGTACAGGGTTATTACAAATGATTGAAGCGATTTCACAGCTCCACAATAACTTTATTATTTGACATATTTGCAAAATGCTTTGCACATACATACAAAAACTCAAAAAGTTTTTTTAGGCATTCACAAATGTTCGATATGTGCCCCTTTAGTGATTCGGCAGACATCAAGCCGATAATCAAGTTCCTCCCACACTCGGCGCAGCATGTCCCCATCAATGAGTTCGAAAGCATCGTTGATGCGAGCTCGCAGTTCTGGCACGTTTCTTGGTAGAGGAGGTTTAAACACTGAATCTTTCACATAACCCCACAGAAAGAAATCGCATGGGGTTAAGTCGGGAGAGCGTGGAGGACATGACATGAATTGCTGATCATGATCTCCACCACGACCGATCCATCGGTTTTCCAATCTCCTGTTTAAGAAATGCCGAACATCATGATGGAAATGCGGTGGAGCACCATCCTGTTGAAAGATGAAGTCGGCGCTGTCGGTTTCCAGTTGTGGCATGAGCCAATTTTCCGCGGGCTACGCATGAAACTTGCCCGCACGCGTTCAACCTTTTCTTCGCTCACTGCACGCCGACCCGTTGATTTCCCTTTACAGAGGCATCCAGAAGCTTTAAACTGCGCATACCATCGCCGAATGGAGTTAGCAGTTGGTGGATCTTCGTTGAACTTCGTCCTGAAGTGTCGTTGCACTGTTATGACTGACTGATGTGAGTGCATTTCAAACACGACATACGCTTTCTCGGCTCCTGTCGCCATTTTGCCTCACTGCGCTCTCGAGCGCTCTGACGGCGGAAACCTGAAGTGCGGCTTCAGCCGAACAAAACTTTATGAGTTTTTCTACGTCAATGAATGGAGCTACAGTGAATTTATGAAATCGCTTCAATCATTTGTAATAGCCCTGTATTTCCTAGAACATGTTAACCTACAAGTATTCAACGCACTTCTGCAGTAGTTTTATTCAAATGACAACATAAAATCAATGGTGTCCGTAAATCGTAGTTCGTAGGCACAAAACACATTTCTACGGGCTTCGAAACATATACCGATGTATGGAACTTGGGTTACGGTTTGTTGACATTCTCATCAGCCATTTCAGGAACCGTATGGCGCTGCTGCCGTGGTCTCACGGGCCCTACTTTGGCGGCTTACCACCATCTACAGGGATGCGTGATCTGATCTTTTCCCGGCGTACAGAACTCTTGAAAATTTCTCGGGTATTCAGCCGGGTAGCGTCGTCCAAAAGGTGCCATATTTTGGCAAGCCGACTTGTTGCCATCTTCAGGCGTTTTCGAGTCTGATTGATCTCTGATGGATGCTAACTTTATACAGGGTGATTCAAAAAGAATACCACAACTTTAAAAATGTGTATTTAATGAAAGAAACATAATATAACCTTCTGTTATACATCATTACAAAGAGTATTTAAAAAAGGTTTTTTTTTTCACTCAAAAACAAGTTCAGAGATGTTCAATATGGCCCCCTCCAGACACTCGAGCAATATCAACCCGATACTCCAACTCGTTCCAACTCTCTGTAGCATATCAGGCGTAACAGTTTGGATAGCTGCTGTTATTTCTCGTTTCAAATCATCAATGGTGGCTGGGAGAGGTGGCCGAAACACTATATCCTTAACATACCCCCATAAGAAAAAATCGCAGGGGGTAAGATCAGGGCTTCTTGGAGGCCAGTGATGAAGTGCTCTGTCACGGGCTGCCTGGCGGCCGATCCATCGCCTCGGGTAGTTGACTGTTTATACCAACGTTTAATACATCATCTATCAGGAGGTTTAACACCATACGTCGTTCGAAATGCACGCTGAACAACTGTCGTCGATTCACTTCTGCCGTACTCAATAACACAAAAAGATTTCTATTGAGCGGTCGCCATCTCAGCATCAACTGACGCTGACGCCTAGTCAACAGCGCCTCAAGCGAACAAATGTACAACTAAATGAAACTTTATAGCTCCCTTAATTCGCCGACAGATAGAGCTTAGCTCTGCCTTTTGTCGTTGCAGAGTTTTAAATTCCTAAAGTTGTGGTATTCTTTTTGAATCACCCTGTATAATCTCCACCTCTGTCCCGCATCCTCCGTCTGGGCGCATCCCAGTGGTTGGCGGCCGGTGGTGGGGGGAGGGCGGCGCCCCGCGACAGAACATGGGCCGCACTCCTTCCGCGGCTACGGCCGCTTACGGAACTCTGCCGTCGTGGTGACAATGCTTCTTCTTCTTCTTCTTCTTCTTCAGGTGTCCTGACAGGAGCGGATTTCAAAGTAGACTGTTGTGTTTCAGTCACACTCGAACCTGGATCCCAGGCCTTGCTTAATTGGAAACCGCTGTCTTTATTTATTAGTTCGTCATGCAGCCAGATCGACACTGCCTCTTTGAGGATACAGTCCCAGAAGGTGCTCGATTGCTGTAACGCCTTTTTTGCCATCGTAGTTGATGTCATGTCCATGTGAGAGGCAGTGCTCTGCCACAGCGGACTTGGTCGGCTGTGCGTTGTCTGGGTGGCGTTTATGTTCACTTCATTTGTCCTATACCGTCCGGATGGTCTGGCCTACATACACTTCCCCGCACTGGCAAGGGATGCTGTAAACTCCTCGTTTCCGGAGTCCTAAGTCCTCCTTGACTGACCCTAATAATGTTTTGCAGGGCGAAACACGTACTTGACATTGTATTTCCTTATTATTCTGCCGATTTTTGCCGATTACTCAGAAAATACAATGTCAAGTGCGTCTATCTCTGCATGAGGCTTGGTCAGACTCACATTTGGGCTTCGTCTCAGAGTCTGCCGGCATTCGTGTTTTATAAGTAATGTCCTTAGTGTTGAGAAAAATATCTTCTTAAGAACGCTTTCACACGTCTCTCTGCATGAATTCTCCGTGCTTTGTGTACGTCCCCCCCCTCCCCCCTGCGCCCGTAGGGTGCTGGAAATGTCGGTATATACCTGCTTTCTAAGGCTGGTAAAATGACTGCCGTCAGGCCTGAAGAACTCACATGGTTCTGCACGTACAGTCGTGGACAAAACGAGCGAGACACCTCGCCTTTTCGTTATGCTGATCCCCACAGCTTTAAAGTCTTCTACACAGTATAACAGGCAAGGCGACGAAGTGCTACCAACATACTATGCACAGGCGTGAAATTGACGAACTATCCAAACTTTGTCAGTTTTCAATCGTATGTAAGACTACACGAGGGTTGGAACTTAAATAGTGGCAACTATTTATTCACAACCGATACAAAATGGCTCAAATGGCTCTGAGCACTATGGGACTTAACATCGGTCATCAGTCCCCTAGAACTTAGAACTACTTAAACCTAACTAACCTAAGGACATCACACACATCCATGCCCGAGGCAGGATTCGAACCTGCGACCGTATCAGTCGCGCGGTTCCGGACTGAGCGCCTAGAACCGCTAGACCACCGCGGCCGGCCCGATACAAAATAGTTACATATTTGCACCTGTTACTGTCCTTCAACGTAGTCACCAGCGTTGTGTTGAACCTGTTGCCGTTACTCGCTAGTAACAGTATTTTGTTATTTCGATAAACATTGAATGTTTGTCACATAAGCGGTGACATAAAAGTAGAAAATTCATGTTTTAGAGTCCAGAAAGCTCTATGCAACAGAAACTGCAGATCATTTTGCCATTTTCATTGCGAAATTGCAGGCTTATTTATGTCTGGTATAATAATAGAGGGCTGTTTGCCTGGGTTGTCTCCTAGCGTAGTGAAAGGTGTTTGCTACTGCAAGGGAGGTCTGGTTTGTTTTCGGTTCTAATCTCGATGGAGGCAGATAGACTATCAGTAAAGTGATTTTAAGAAATTGTCGCGCCCCCAGTACGTTTTATTGCTACATTTTTTCTGTACTGGCGTCCTGTGGATGTCAATATTAAAGTCTTGTAGAATTTCATACTTGTTACTGCCTTCCTTTTTCCAATTCTGTCAATAATTGAATTGACTTACGTGGGGTACTGAATGATTTTTAACTGAATTTAGTTATGAATCTTCACTCATTGTTAAATTTGCACACTTTCATGGTAGGTCAGCAACGGTAATCCACTATGACAGATCTGAAAGTTGACACAAACAGTTTCGCGGCCGAATGGGCATAATATTTTGCTAATTCGTAATGATCTGGGGTACTTTGTCTTACTAAAACAGTTGTGTTACTCGATAAGCTGAAATTAATTTTTATTAGTACAATTCATGCTAATTAGCGTTTCATCTTTCATTTATATCATATTTACGTGTTGTGTTCAACACACTAATTAGCATTAATATAGTCTTACACATGATTGAAACCAGTCTTAGAAAGTTCGGATAGTTTGTCAATTTCACGCCTGTGCCTAGTATGTTGGTAGCACTTCGTCGCCTTGCCTGTTATGCTGTGTAAAGCTGGGCGGATCAGCATAACGAAAAGACGAGGGGTCTCGCTTGTTTTGTCCACCACTGTACATTCTTGACGTTCCGTTCTAACAGCTGCAGGTATCCATCAGTTCTCGGCACGCTTCTGATTGTCGCCAGGCTCCTCGCAACTTGTCCCTTCTTCAGCAAGGCGAGGGTGTCAGCCCGGCTACCCACTGTGTGCTTGCAGAATGGCTGCAGTGTTCTCCTCTCGGGCGCTCGCCTCAGACTCTCCAGTTCCCTCCTCCTGCTCAGCCGCTGGCGCTGTGAGTTGGGGAAAGTGGCCACGGTGGAGGTATCACAACAGTTTACTTAAGCACTTTTCGGAATGTTACAGCAACGAGCTATATTTTTCCAATAGAATATTGACAAGTAAGTGTGCAGTTTCGTCGCACTTACAGTAGTTTTTGTAACATAACTGCGTCATGCTCGTATGGCATCCTTGGTACTCAGTTATCGACAATATATCTCTTGCGTATGTTTCTGGAGGACGCTGGTTCACGAGAGGGCACGTGAGAGGTTGCGGGCAGAGGTGTGAAGGGAAGCTGCGAGGAGAGTTGGAGGTCTGGGTTTTCCTAGAATATCTAAGTGCTCCGTTCCGTTGGACCGAGCATAACTGGAAGGCAGCGACCTAGCCTGTGGAATGTTACTGGCGCCATCACACAGGTCTGAATTTAACTGTCATCCGTACGACTGTTGGAGGAAGCCAGCCTGCTCGGGGAACTGCTGCGTGCCTACATTGCGGACTTTACGGCGAAGCCTCTCGTGTAACTTACAGTAATTAAGTTCCCAGGTGATGTGTGACCTACTGCATCGTTTTTCCCTTCCGAACTAGCTGGTACTTGTGGTCATTCCTCCAATTTCTCATACTAGCGAAGGATCTCGTTTGTATTTGTCTACCAGGCTTTGCTTAACCGATACCAGGACAAGTAATCGCGATTTTTGGCGAATTTGAATTGTAATTTGGATTTTGATTCCTATTTACCACGTTACTGAGTATCATGTCTTAGTGTATTGTGTTTGCAAGCGTGTAGTTATTGTTAAAATATTTTGTAAGCTAACACTCTGGGAAATTACTTGTTTAGTGCGTGTCAGCTTTGTTTTATTTGTTGCTGTTTTTTGTTTTATTAGAATTGTCTTTAATTCTCCACAGGTGTGCGTGTTACATGGCAGACTACCAATTATTTGGTACCTTGGTCGTTGAATTCAAGAGCTAAACAAGAAAGGGACCTAATTGTATGTTTTAGTTGGTCTTACGATTTTCATCATATCATTTTTGTCATCGTACATTCCTGATGCATATGTGTAAAAGGTCTCTATTTTGATGAGACGGCTGGATAGCTCATTCTAGTATATCCAAATTACTTGCTATTAGCCGTTAGCCGAAATTGACACTTGTTTTATATTGTGACTTGCTGTTCCTAGCTACAGGGGTTAGCTTGACACCTTCTGTACATTTTATTGGCTCCTGTCGCTGTTCACTTCCTTGTGACTCCCTGAAATTAAGTGTTTACCTTACTTTGACGCCCTATTTTCAAATGTACACGATACCATCCACTGGTCTTGAACAAGTGCAAGCAAGAACCTCTTGTGTCGCCTCTTGGCATAAGACTGCCTGCTACATGTTATATGTCCTAGACGTTTGCATTGAGGTGTCACAAACTTCACGATTTGTACATGGTGTTGTTGATCGGCCATTGAACCGTAAGGATCACTGTGTTTGTAAGCCTGATAGCCTGCGTGCCCGCTGAGATGTGTTTGGCCATAAGCGTAGCGCCCCTTTAAATAATTACTTCTGTGCGCCTCGTAAAGTCAGCCAAATTTCGGGTAAATGCTTAAGTACTTCAGCCCATTCTAAAACTTCAGTTATCCTGTTTCTGTATTTAATATCATTAAAGTTTCTTGAGTAGTAAACATTTGTTCACTTACGATTGGTCAGTGTTACCGTTAACCGGTCTTTAGGGGCATTTCAAAAAATTGTTCAAATGGCTCTGAGCACTGTGGGACTTAACATCTGAGGTCATCAGTCCCCTAAAACTTAGAACTACTTAAATCTAACTAACCTAAGGACATCACACTCATCCATGCCCGAGGCAGGATTCGAACCAGCGACCGTAGCAGTCGCGCGGTTCCGGACTGGACGGCTTAGAACTGCTCGGTCACAGCAGCCGGCTAGGGGCACCTCGTTCCTTAATAAAATCTGTACGCAAAATTTAACTACCTGAAAGACTTCGTCTTGGTGGGCATTTATTGTTGCGCTTTAAACCGTATGTGGAATTCCTAACTGTATTTTTCTTTTATAAACGGAAGTTCTTGGCCTGAAATTGTCTGTTAACGAGCAATGTTATATGGCAGTTGTAATACTAGAGGCAACTTCTTGGTAGTTTAAGTCATTTTGATAGGAAAAGGAAGGAGATTTTATTTTGTGTCCTCCAACGAACGGCGATTCTTTTAAATTACCATCTTTCATCCATGCATTTTTGGTATTGTATGAACTTCACTAATCGGAAATTGTTCGACTGTTTCTGATTATAAACTATTTTTTAAATAAGTAATTTCAACGAATATAGAATTATCTAACTTTTATCCCTTAATTTTGGAGGACTTAAGGTTTTTCTTCCTCAGTGAACAATTTTGAAAATGGAATGTTAATTGTCACAAAGTTACCACCCACCTCAGGACACTATTGTGGCATGAACTCTAAGACAGGCAAAGTAGAGTTAAGTTAATCTTCCACAAATTTGAGCTGACTTAGTGTTTTTTCACGACACATAGCTATAACTTTGTTAAAAATTTGACCAGTTTTATGAGTTTTATTTTATACATATGC
This sequence comes from Schistocerca cancellata, assembly GCF_023864275.1. NCBI lineage: Eukaryota > Metazoa > Arthropoda > Insecta > Orthoptera > Acrididae > Schistocerca > Schistocerca cancellata. The sequence goes on from NC_064632.1 coordinate 567,627,115, forward strand.
ACTAAATCTTTGTCACAAAGTTTGTCAATTTTGTGAAAGTTATTTTTAAGTCGTCTTAAAATCCAAAACGGCCTTGCTTTGCTGGTACTACGAACGGCCGAAAGCAAGGGGAAACTACAGCCCTAATTTTTCCCGAGGGCATGCAGCTCTACTGTATTGTTAAATGGGTAAAATATTCCGGAGGTAAAATAGTCCGCCGTTCGGATCTCCGGGCGGGGACTACTCCAGAGGACGTCTACATCAGGAGAAAGAAAACTGGCGTTCTACGGAGCGGAGCGTGGAATGTCAGATCCCTTAATCGAGCAGGTAGGTTAGAAAATTTAAAAAGGGAAATGGATAGGTTAAAGTTAGATGTAGTGGGAATTAGTGAAGTTCGGTGGCAGGAGGAACAAGACTTTTGGTCATGTGAATACAGGGTTATAAATACAAAATCAAATAGCGGTAATGCAGGAGTAGGTTTAATAATGAATAAAAAATTATGAGTGCGGGTCAACTACTACAAACAGCATAGTGAACGCATTATTGTGGCCAAGACAGACACGAAGCCCATGCATACTACAGTAGTACAAGTTTATATGCCAACTGGGTCTGCAGATGATGAAGACATGGATGAAATGTATGATGAGATAAAAGAAATTATTCATATAGTGAAGAGAGACGAAAATTTAATAGTCATGGTTGACTGGAAATAGATAGTAGAAAAAGGAAGAAAAGGAAACGTAGTAGCTGAACATGGACTGGGGGTAAGAAATGAAAGAGGAAGTTGCACAGAGCACAACTTAATCATAGCTGACACTTGGTTCAAGAATCACAAAAGAAGGCTGTATACAGGGAAGAAGCCTGGAGATACTGACAGATTTCACATAGATTATATAATGGTAAGACAGAGATTTAGGAACCAGGTTTTAAATTGTAAGACATTTCCAGGGGCATATGTAGACTCTGACCACAATCTATGGGTTATGAACTATAGATTAAAATTGAGGAAACTGCAAAAAGGCGGGAATTTAAGAAGATGGGACCTGGATAATCTGACTAAACCAGAGGTTGTACAGAGTTTCAAGGAGAGCATAAGGATACAATTGACAGGAATGGGGGAAAGTAATACAGTAGAAGAAGAATGGGTACCTTTGAGGGATGAAGTAGTGAAAGCAGCAGAGGATCAAGTAGGTAAAAAGACGAGGGCTAATAGAAATCCTTGGGTGACAGAAGAAATATTGAATTTAATTGAGGGGAAAATATAAAAACGCAGTAAATGAAGCAGGCAAAAAGGAATACAAACGTCTCAAAAATGAGAGTGACAGGAAGTGCAAAATGGCTAAGCAGGGATGGCTAGAGGACAAATGTAAGGATGTAGAGTCTTATCTCACTAGGGGTAAGATAGATTCTGCCTACAGGAAAATTAAAGAGGCCTTTGGAGAAAAGAGAGCCACTTGTATGAACATCAAGAGCTCAGATGGAAACCCAGTTCTAAGCAAAGAAGGGAAAGCAGAAAGGTGGAAGGAGTATATAGAGGGGCTATACAAGGGCGATGTACTTGAGGACAATATTGTGGAAATTGAAGAGGATGTAGATGACAATGAAATGGGAGACACGATACTGCGTGAAGAGTTTGACAGAGCACTGAAAGACCTGAGTCGAAACAAGGCCCCGGGAGTAGACAACATTCCACAGGAACTACTGACGGTCTTGGGAGAGCCAGTCCTGACAAAACTCTACCATCTGGTGAGCAACATGCATGAGACAGGTGAAATACCCTCACACTTCAAGAAGAATATAATAATTCCAATCCCAAAGAAAGCTGGTGTTGACAGATGTGAAAATTACCGAACTATCAGTTTAATAAGTCACTGCTGCAAAATACTAACACGAATTCTTTACAGACGAATGGAAAAACTAGTAGAAGCCGACTTCGGGGAAGATCAGTTTGGATTCCGTAGAAATACTGGAACACGTGAGGCAATACTGACCCTACGACTTATCTTAGAAAACACATTAAGGAAAGGTAAACCTACGTTTCTAGCATTTGTAGACTTATAGAAAGCTTTCTACAATATTGACTGTAATACTCTCTTTCAAATTCTAAAGATGGCAGGGGTAAAATACAGGGAGCGAAAAGCTATTTACAATTTGTATAGAAACCAGATTGCAGTTATAAGAGTCGAGGGGCATGAGAGGGAAGCAGCGGATGTGAAGGGAGTGAGACAGGGTTGTAGCTGTCCCCGATGTTATTCAGTCTGTATATTGAGCAAGCAGTAAAGGAAACAAAAGAAAAATTCGGAGTAGGTGTTAAAATCCATGGAGAAGAAATAAAAATGTTGAGGTTCGCCGATGACATTGTAATTCTGTCAGAGACAGCAAAGGACTTGGAAGAGCAATTGAACGGAATGGACAGAGTCTTGAAAGGAGAATATAAGATGAACATCAACAAAAGCAAAACAAGGATGATGGAATGTAGTCGAATTAAGTCGGGTGATGCTGAGGGAATTAGATTAGGAAATGAGACACTTAAAGTAGTAAACGAGTTTTGCTATTTGGGGAGCAAAATAATTGATGATGGTCCAAGCAGAGAGAATATAAAATGTAGACTGGCAATGGCAAGGAAAACGTTTCTGAAGAAGAGAAATTTGTTAACATCGAGTATAGATTTAAGTGTCAGGAAGTCATTTCTGAAAGTATTTGTATGGAGTGTAGCCATGTATGGAAGTGAAACATGGACGATAAATAGTTTGGACAAGAAGAGAATAGAAGCTTTCGAAATGTGGTGCTACAGAAGAATGCTGAAGATTAGATGGGTAGATCACATAACTAAAGAGGAGGTATAGAACAGAATTGGGGAGAAGAGGAGTTTGTGGCACAGCTTCACAAGAAGAAGGGATCGGTTGGTAGGTCATGCTCTGAGGCATCAAGGGATCACAAGTTTAGCATTGGAGGGCAGCGTGGAGGGTAAAAATCGTAGAGGGAGACCAAGAGATGAATACACTAAGCAGATTCAGAAGGATGTTTGTTGCACTAGTTCCTGAGTGATGAAGAAGCTTGCACACGATAGAGTAGCGTGTAGAGCTGCATCAAACCAGTCTCAGGACTGAAGACTACAACCACAAAATCTAAATAATTGAGACAAAATAAGAATAAGAAATAGTAGACCTGTGTGAGATAAGGGAAATAAACAAAACTGTTACATACTCTTTTTGCGTATCTTCTCAGTGGAAACGTAAGTTTAGTGGTATGAAAGAAAATAAAATCAGTACAAAATTAGTACAACGTCTCAGCAACTGTATCCTATATTTAGAAACAAAATTATAATGGGGAATAGAACACTGTCTTCCTTTTAAAACCATTTGAAAATAACCCTAATTTCATTACTGAGGGATGGTCTTGAACAGTCTCAGTTGTTCCACTTGCTTCTCCAGGTCTGTGTGTTGTCACATAGTTGCCGTTTTAATCTACAGAAAAAACTATATCGCTTTCCAATCGCTGAAGAGTGGGCAGCATATGTAAGTTACTTATACCGACATACCTTCAGTTAGTCTGATAATAAAAAATATAGTCAGTAGAAGAAAGTTTTCGAGTAATTCACAAACACGTTTCTCCACTTACAAACAACATAGATCTGTGACCACTCGAGGTACAGTGCACTTACCTGTAGATTTCACCAACAATGGTAGCACCACGCAAAATCTCGGTAGCGCTGAGCTATCTGTTGAATGTTAAGTGGCAGTACAGCGTTTAAGAATAAAAAGTTAGAATTCATTGTTGTCACAAAGTAATACCTTAGCTACAAAGTGGCCCACGCCCACACTACTTTTTTTCTATCATGTACAGATTAAAAACCAGTTTAAATGAAATTTCTGGTTTTGTTTGGAAGCTCGAAATGTTTAAAGACTCTGGTGTGGAGGCGACATGCTGTACAGAAATGGGACACTGTTCGAAGTTTATGATGTTACAAAGCTACTGTCTTCTTCGGAGAGCTCTTCAAAGCCATGTTCCGCTAGATAGTAGAATGTCTCCTTACACTGTCTTACACAAGGCAAGTCGGTGTGTGCAGACAATTGAAGTGCGGTCTGCTACGAATATTGACTTTGAGTGAACATGGGATACACATTCAGCGAGTGAGTTGGCAAGCTGCAGATACTCGGAGAGTGCGGACGCGATGCTAGCGAAGCTGTCAAGGTTTATGCCGTGAAGAATCCTGAGTGAAAAGCTCCATCAGCCTTTTCAGTTCTAACGTGCTGAAGGACGACTTCGAGAATCAAGTTGATGGAGACGGTGGAACGATAACATATGAAGACTAGCAAGAAGTGAGGATATGGAAGTGTTTGTTTTATCTGCAGTATACCACGATCCTGATGTCAGCTTACGAGAAGTGCTGCAGTTACTGGTATCAGTCTTGCATGTGTATGACGAGTAGTAAACAATCACGAGTTCCACCGATATGGGAACTGCATGGGAACGATGTCAGTCGGAGAGTCACTTTCTGGGAATGGGCACTGAATAATTACTCTCGGGACGCCTGACTGCCTGTTAAGTTGTCTGATCGATCCACGTTTACAAATCATGGTGCACTGAACGGCCATAACCTACGTTACTGTTCCACAAAATATCCTGCATAGGTACTTCGCGTCAATCGTCAAATGAGGACTTTCATTAAATGTGGTGTGAAATTCGTGGAGGGAATCATCGGTCCACACTAATTCTCGAGCATTCTTTTAGATGAGGGATAGCGAGCTTTTATAATTAACAATTTAGATGCCCTCGTCGAAAATGACACGCCAGACATGAGGAGCGACACAAAATAAATGTTTCCTTGCAGCATTGCCACGTATTTATAACATACCGCACGCAAACCATAATTGTATGGCGGCAATCAGCATCTCCACTACATGGAGGAGTATTCGATTATCACTGTTAGTAAGAATGAGACCACACTGTCTCTCAGTATTTTATGGATAGTGCTTCGCTGTTTGTTTCCTCTAATACAGCCACCGGGGCAAACAATGAGAGTTGAGGTCTTTACGAAGATCTGAGTTAGAAGTGGGGTTCGAACTAGGTGTGGAGGGTGCGGGGGAACGCATATTAGTTCCGTGGAAGAGGAGGGGTAGGTGAAGGAAGCACGGTGCAATTAGAAACAAAATAAAATTCAAAACAATTGAAAAACTATTAATGAAGCACCAAAAATACTAATGCTCTGCTTTACAGTATTTACCTACTACCAGAAATGTACCTAATCCAGAGGTTACAGTTTTTATGAGATTTGTACATACTACTTCGCTGCCAGACACTTAGTAGGTTTAGCTTTAATTGGTTGATAACACTAGAGGACATATCACCAGCTGAGTCTTTTGCAACCTAGAGCCATCTACCTTATTAAGCTGCAAGAAGAATAGTGGGGAAACGTGAATTTACGAAAGATACACTCGTGTTCAAAACTTAAGTATAAATGTTACGTTCGGACGATCTGTCGCTGCCAAATAACGTAACTCGATGAGACTAGAATTGTAAGTAGATAAAACGGCTACAGTGTAGTACAGTAGTTAGCTGAAAGAAATACACACACAGAAAAAAAGGATATTACACTTTCATGCAAAGACAATAAGGACAGTGAAGTCACAGCGATTTATGATGGCCACTTGGGAAGGGATTCTTGTGTCAGTCGTTCTGTTCCCCCACGACCGGGGCTGACATCTGCTAGATGATAGTTGGTGCATATGGACGTGCTATGATACATTTCCCACGTTCCTGAATCCATTACGTAGTTACCATCTCTTACCATATGAGGTTTGGTCCACTATTGTCGAACTTCATCGTTTATCGTTTTGGTGTTGCAGGAGTTAGGGTGTGGGAAGTCATGGGCGTACTAATATCCAACTCTTTGAACACGATGCACTCACTGGTCAGCGTTATTGAAACAGCGTGCTGCTTCGCCAAGGGGGTCTCTCTGACTGGTGCATTCGGTCCTGTCTTCATTTTTATGGCTACGCGACAGCATCGAACACCGCAGATGGAAGTGGTGGAGCAATGGAACACCCTACCATAAGAATTCCTTAAGAACCTTATGGATTACATGGGAGCACATTGCAGAGCCATGCACTGCTGCACGTGATGATCACACTCCCTTTTAGAACCATGTTCCGCCCTTGCTAAAGTACAGAGGATCGTCATAAATCGCGTTGACTTCCATGTAACTATCGTCTTTCAATAGAAGCGTCATTTCTGTTCTTCTTGTTGCCATTTCTTTGAGTTTCCTCCTGTACTATACTGTATCAGTTCTCTCTCTGCATGGTCCAAGTTTCATCGTCCTGTGCCGGCCGGTGTGACTGAGCGGTTCTAGGCGCTTTAGTCTGGAACCGCGCGGCCGCTACGGTCGCAGGTTCGAATCCTGCCTCGGGCATGGATGTGTGTGATGTCCTTAGGTTAGTTAGGTTTAAGTAGTTCTAAGTTCTATGGGACTGATGATCTCAGATGTTAAGTCCCATAGTGCTCAGAGCCATCTGAACCATTTCATCATCCCATATAGGATGTTTCGAAAAGGATCTTACAACTTTGGAAATTCATATAACATAATTCTTAGTACCTACAGAGGTGACTGAAGTGTCAATTTGTAGGGAAGTACATCAATCATGTTTTGTCTCGCGTAGTTCGCTGGTGCCGAATCACACCGTAAGGAGCGTTAGTGGCATTTCCGTTAAAGATGGCAGCCTTCACTGGACCTGAGCGTGCTAGCTGTGTGTTTTGGTTTGGAGAATCGTTTTCGTCGTCAACAGTTCAGCGTAATTCCCGTACTAATTACGCTGAAGGTCCTCCTAGTAGGCCTACAATTAATGAATGGTAGAAATGTTTTAAAGACGTCTGGGATTTTCTCAGTGATCATTTTCCAGGTCAGTGGATTGGCTGTGACGCGCCAATTGCATGGCCTCCATGTTCCCCAGACCTGACACCACCCAATCTTTTTTTTTTATGGGGATTCATCAGGGATATTGTGTTTGTACCTTCTGTGCCGGGTTCTGCATCTGATCTTAGAGCAAGAATTTACGCCAGCACTTAGCAAGTTACACCTGCAATGCTACAGCGAGTTTGGGAAGAAATTGACTTCCGATGGTATGTATACAGGATAACCAACTGAAACAACATACAACGTCTTTAGTTTAACGTAAGAAAACTTAATGTATTTCCCTACAAAATAGCACTAAACCCAGTTCTATACCTTCTTTCAATAAATTTATATGAATTTATGAAGTTGTGAAGTCGTTTTTGAAACACCCTGTATTATTTGGCTGTGACGTATCAGGCGAAAGATACCTTCGTCCTTACGATTTGCGCAACTGTGTAGTTATGGGTCCTGTTGTTACTAATCACTACTCATTCCACATATTGCATTTCTAGAGACTGCTAAACCGGTACTGAATTGATAAGTCTGTCGACGAGTTTGGGCAGAACGTGAGGTGAGTTTGCAAACACCATTTCCTTATCCCAGGGGTTGGGGGTGGGAGGAGAAAAATCTACGTTCCACTGTTATTCTATAGGCAAGCTCTTGTTACAGTAAGCACGTTTGCAGAATGAAAAAAATTAGCGAGTCTACCAGTGAATCATTTAATTCATCCACGATGTATTTACAGTAGACTGCTAATCGTGCCAAAAACACAATACGAACGGACTCATAGCCATCAGTACTGGTGGTTTCCTGTGTGTTACTCCGGAATTTTCATATAACCTATTGATGTGTTGAAACCTTCCCGTCTCCTCTATATCTCTCCTTTTTTTTTACGCTACTTTCCCCTTTCCCTTCTACAATAAGCTATGAAACCTTCCCTTTGGATTTCTTCCTCTTGCTTAATAATACCAAATGAAGTCTTCCCTCTGAAATTAATTCTCTTTCTTAATATTCGCATACAAATTTAAATGCTGCTTATTAAAAGTTATTTTCTGATTATTTCGACGAAACATAGAATGTGTCGTCGTCGTGGCCCTCAGTCGTTATCTGCAATAAGCCAAAACTGTTCCTTACCTTTTTTACTGTTACTGGATCGCCATCTGACTGCTACATCGAACTGCGACATGAATATACTTACTCTGATTTACTATACTCTATTAACTGCTGGTGGGCTGTCACAATAAGTGGCTGTATTTATTACCAAAGCTGACGTTATTCTTTAATAGCAAAGATGACGTTATTCTTTAATTAATTTGACCGAAGTTACGTAATTCATAGTTACACTTTTTCTTGACAACAATAAAATTTTTGCAGAGTTTTATGTTGATGGTTTTTGAGATTGATTATAATCAGTAATGCAACACTGCTGGCTAAAATTAATTTTATTCTGAAAAAGTTTCTTCAAATATTTACTGCTGGTAATGAAATGATTTTACAAACATTGAAATGAGACTTACTTTTTACAATAATCTTACAACTAGCATTGCGCAAACATACCTTCAGTATTCTTGAGTATCTCAAAAAAGTAATTCAATAATATTAGTTCCTCTTATGATAATAGTTAATTGATGTCTCTGTACATCCGTTTATAATCTCTTGTAAATCATAGCAGGTAGCTGGCAGGCACACTGCTCCTCTCAACCTCTCGCTTCACACCTGCTACCGACTCGCTTCACATCTCGCTTACTACTGACTTCCTACGAACGCTAAAGTGCGGTCCGTCCTGCCAACAATGCTTTCTGGTGCAGACAATCCCTGCTACTATTACAAAATGTATCAATGCGCAGTCTTTCCCGCTCTTTTCTTAAAATGTATCCATACGCGGTCTCTCCCGCCCTTTTTAAAATTATATCGATTTGCCGTCTCTCTTGCCAACAACACTTTGGTGCAGACATTCCCTGCTACCACAATTATTTCCAACATGACAAATATTAATTATTCCTACTTAATCCTATTAATAAAATATAAGCCAGCCGTGGTGGCCGTGCGGTTCTAGGCACTTCAGTCAGGAACCGCGTGACCGTTACGGTCGCAGGTTCGAATCCTGCCTCGGGCATGGATGTGTGTGATGTCCTTAGGTTAGTTAGGTTTATGTATTTCTAAGTTCTAGGGGACTTATGACCGCAGATGCTGAGTCCCATAGTGCTCAGAGCCATTTGAACCAACCAATTAAATATAAACATGTTTCATAAATTGTGGTTTGACAATAGACAATAGAAATATACACGTCTTACAGTGTACACAACTCACATTGCCAGTGGACGAGGAGTAAAGTTTCGGAGTAAACGTTCGGAGCGCAGAACAATCAAAATCTAAGAAAAATGACACTGGAAGCCAGACGCTGAGATGCTGCGGAAGATAACAAAAATTTTAGAGGGTGGAGTGCAACGAAGTGGAGTTTTAAGGAATAGCAGATTAAAGAAAACAGTCGGGAATCCTTAACAGAAATATTAGGTCCGCAACTTTGCTTCCGCCTTTTTGCAACATAAATAGCGGCAACTGGTGGAGCATTGATAGGTCGTCGTACAATAAGCTTAGGCATCTGCGAACATAACGCTATCAAAATATTAGTCGATTTTCGACTCCATCATAAAGTTATTCTCGACTGAATATGCAAACATACGAGCACAGTTTTCGTCTTTTGTGGTATGTGTATTTTTTCTGCTTTAACATAAAGAAGTCATATGCTGAGGCTCATAAAATGCTGGATAAGGCCCATGGGGAGGCACCTGTTAGTGAAAGAACGTGCAGAGAATGGTTTCAACTCTGCAACAACGGTGGTTTTGACGTCGAAACCCAGCGTGGTGGAGGATGACAGAAAATTTCCGGAGCTACTAAATCGACGGAAACAATCACAGGAGATCGTTATATAAGGCACTTGATTCATTTGAGCTGAGAAGAGAAAGAGTAATGGTCGTAATACGGTGATATGCATAAAGGGGCGATTTTGAAGCATGGTTCATGCGTAAAACCCATCAAAACGTACTTGGTAACTTGGAGAAGGAAAGGCCTACCCCACCCGCCGTGTTCTGCAGACATTGCTCCCAGTGACAGTGCCATACGGCCTGGTCGACCATCTTTTACACTCACACGAACAGGTGCAAAATTGATCGATTCACAGATCACCTCAAAAGACGCCCAGTCCTTCCACCACTGGATTCGTATGCTGCCCGAAAGGCGGAAGAAAGTAGTGGCCAGCGATGACCAATAATTTTATTAGTAAATGTTTTCGAAGATTTTCACTGAAACCTCGAACTTCGAGGAAAAGCGATGGAATCTAAGTTGTAGACCTAATATTAAAACCGGTTCAGTTGTTGCGAGACGTAAACTAGTTTTCAAACGAAGAGGTAGAGGTATTGAAGACAGAAATGAGTATTTCTCTCGATTGTTAGAACTAATATGGTTGTTACAAGTTTTTTCAGTTGTAGAAACGGTGGAGTTTAATTCTGTAGGATCGGGGCCAAACTCGATGTGCTGCATCCTGATTTACACTCCTGGAAATGGAAAAAAGAACACATTGACACCGGTGTGTCAGACCCACCATACTTGCTCCGGACACTGCGAGAGGGCTGTACAAGCAATGATCACACGCACGGCACAGCGGACACACCAGGAACCGCGGTGTTGGCCGTCGAATGGCGCTAGCTGCGCAGCATTTGTGCACCGCCGCAGTCAGTGTCAGCCAGTTTGCCGTGGCATACGGAGCTCCATCGCAGTCTTTAACACTGGTAGCATGCCGCGACAGCATGGACGTGAACCGTATGTGCAGTTGACGGACTTTGAGCGAGGGCGTATAGTGGGCATGCGGGAGGCCGGGTGGACGTACCGCCGAATTGCTCAACACGTGGGGCGTGAGATCTCCACAGTACATCGATGTTGTCGCCAGTGGTCGGCGGAAGGTGCACGTGCCCGTCGACCTGGGACCGGACCGCAGGGACGCACGGATGCACGCCAAGACCGTAGGATCCTACGCAGTGCCGTAGGGGACCGCACCGCCACTTCCCAGCAAATTAGGGACACTGTTGCTCCTGAGGTATCGGCGAGGACCATTCGCAACCGTCTCCATGAGGCTGGGCTACGGTCCCGCACACCGTTAGGCCGTCTTCCGCTCACGCCCCAACATCGTGCAGCCCGCCTCCAGTGGTGTCGCGACAGGCGTGAATGGAGGGACGAATGGAGACGTGTCGTCTTCAGCGATGAGAGTCGCTTCTGCCTTGGTGCCAATGATGGTCGTATGCGTGTTTGGCGCCGTGCAGGTGAGCGCCACAATCAGGACTGCATACGACCGAGGCACACAGGGCCAACACCCGGCATCATGGTGTGGGGAGCGATCTCCTACACTGGCCGTACACCACTGGTGATCGTCGAGGGGACACTGAATAGTGCACGGTACATCCAAACCGTCATCGAACCCATCGTTCTACCATTCCTAGACCGGCAAGGGAACTTGCTGTTCCAACAAGACAATGCACGTCCGCATGTATCCCGTGCCACCCAACGTGCTCTAGAAGGTGTAAGTCAACTACCCTGGCCAGCAAGATCTCCGGATCTGTTCCCCATTGAGCATGTTTGGGACTGGATGAAGCGTCGTCTTACGCGGTCTGCACGTCCAGCACGAACGCTGGTCCAACTGAGGCGCCAGGTGGAAATGGCATGGCAAGCCGTTCCACAGGACTACATCCAGCATCTCTACGATCGTCTCCATGGGAGAATAGCAGCCTGCATTGCTGCGAAAGGTGGATATACACTGTACTAGTGCCGACATTGTGCATGCTCTGTTGCCTGTGTCTATGTGCCTGTGGTTCTGTCAGTGTGATCATGTGATGTATCTGACCCCAGGAATGTGTCAATAAAGTTTCCCCTTCCTGGGACAATGAATTCACGGTGTTCTTATTTCAATTTTCAGGAGTGTAGATTTTACTGGCTTCCGCCAAAGCAGTACACGTGATCACTGATATAGATGCTTCAAGAGAGCACCGGTTATTTCTCCTCACATCGTAGTCCAGCACTGCTTCGACTCTCGTCATGTCGATGTTAAAATTTCACCTTCTTTTTCTGCACTTACTCTTTAAAGCCATGTCGGCTCGTAATCCTCAGCAGATTGTGTACAATGGTGCTGCAGCACGCCAGTGAAACGCGATATGGCTTCTCTCTGCTGGACACAGTCCCGACAAAAAGCTTCAAGTGTGTTTCTCCTTTCCGACATTTCTAGTGCGATACCGAAGACCACAGCTGTAGCTTGTCGGAAGTTCCTACTGGCGAAAACAGATCCAGCAAGAAAAATCTCGATACGTGGACAAAGTTTGCCAAGTGCAACTTCCTTCTCTACTGTTTCCGACACATGTACGCGGTCGATTGCAGTCCAAGAAAGTAGTGCGCGGCAGAAAACTTTCAGCACTTTGAGCGAAACGTGATAGTTCCATTTATTGCCTCTTGTTCTCACACTACCTGTGACCCTACGATCAGAGATAATGTCTGTAGCTCATACACACACCAGGCGTATCACAGCAGCCGAACAGAATAATTTAAAAGTAAGCTGAAAAATCTATTACAGTGGCTCTCAAAATAATGGTGACCAACATATCGAAAAGAAAATTAGAACAAATTATTGTACTGTACATTTATTCACCGAAAACCAGTTTCGGTTTAGCGACCATCTTAAAGTAAGCTGTACACTAAAATGTAAATGTCGTGTGACTAGGGCCTCCCGTCGCGTAGACCGTTCGCTGAGTGCACGTCTTTCGATTTGATGCCACTTCGGCAACTTGTACGTAAATGGGGATGGAATGATGATGATTAGGACAACTCAGCACCGAGCCCCTGAACGGAGAAAATCTCCGACCCACCCGGGAATCGAACTCATGCCTGTAGGATTGACAACCTGTCGCGCTGACTACGCAGCTACCGGGGGCGGACACCTGTATACTGAAGTGACAGAAGTCATGCGATAGCGACTGGACATATATACTCGGTGATAGCGTCGGAGTCGCGTACGCAAGGTATAAACGAGCAGTGCATAGGCAGAGCTATCATTTACACTTAGATGATGCATGTGAAAACGTTTTCGACATGACTATGGCCGCTGGACGGGCTTTAACAGACATTGTAGGCGGAAAGGTACTTGGGAGTTAGACGCATTTCGGAATTCATTAGGGAATTCAATATTCCGAGATGCACAGTGTCAAGTGCGTGCCGAGAATACTAAATTTCAGGCATTACCTATCGCCATGGACAACGCAGCGACCGACGCCCTTCATTTAACGACCGAGAGCAGTGGTTTTGCATAGATTTGTCAATGCTAACAGACAAGCAACACGGCGTGAAAATAACCGCAGAAATCAATGGAACGTACAATGAACGTATCTGTTAGGTTGTTGTTGTTGTTGTGGTCTTCAGTCCTGAGACTGGTTTGATGCAGCTCTCCATGCCACTCTATCCTGTGCAAGCTTCTTCATCTCCCAGTACCTACTGCAACCTACACACTTCTGAATCTGCTTAGTGTATTCATCTCTTGGTCTCCCCCTATGATATCTACCCTCCACGCTGCCCTCCAATACTAAATTGGTGATCCCTTGATGCCTCAGAACATGTCCTACCAACCGATTCCTTCTTCTGGTCAAGTTCTGCCACAAACTTCTCTTCTCCCCAATCCTATACAATACTTCCTCATTAGTTATGTGATCCACCCATCTAATCTTCAGCATTCTTCTGTAGCACCACATATCAAAAGCTTCTATTTTCTTCTTGTCCAAACGATTTACCGTCCATGTTTCACTTCCATACATGGCTACACTCCATACAAATACTTTCAGAAATGACTTCCTGACACTTAAATCTTTACTCCATGTTAACAAATTTCTCTTCTTCAGAAACGCTTTCCTTGCCATTGCCAGTCTACATTTTATATCCTCTCTACTTCGACCATCATCAGTTATTTTGCTCCCCAAATAGCAAAACTCCTTTACTACTTTAAGTGTCTCATTTCCTAATCTAATACCCTCAGCATCACGCGACTTAATTCGACTACATTCCATTATCCGCGTTTTGCTTTTGTTGATGTTCATCTTGTATCCTCCCTTCAAGACACCATCTGCTCTTCCAAGTCCTTGCTTGTCTCTGACAGAATTACAGTGTCATCGGCGAACCTCAAGGTTTTTATTTCTTCTCCATGGATTTTAATACCTACTCCAAATTTTTCTTTTGTTTCCTTTACTGCTTGCTCAATATAGAGATTGAATTACATCGGGGAGAGGCTACAACCCTGTCTTACTCCCTTCCCAACCACTGCTTCCCTTTCATGTCCCTCGACTGTTATAACTGCCATCTGGTTTCTGCACAAATTGTAAATAGCATTTCGCTCCCTGTATTTTACCCCTGCCACCTTTAGAATTTGAAGGAGAATATTCCAGTCAACATTGTCAAAAGCTTTCTCTAAGTCTAGAAATGCTAGAAACGTAGGTTTGCCTTTCCTTAATCTTTCTTCTAAGATAAGTCGTAAGGTCAGTATTGCCTCACGTGTTTCAGTTTTTCTACGGAATCCAAACTGATATTCCCCGAGGTCGGCTTCTACTCGTTTTACCATTCGTCTGTAAACAATTCGTGTTATTACTTTGCAGCTGTGGCTTATTAAATTGATTGTTCGGTAATTTTCACATCTGTCAACACCAGCTTTCTTTGGGATTGGAATTTTATATTCTTCTTGAAGTCTGAGGGTATTTCGCCTGTTTCATACATCTTGCTCACCAGATGGTAGAGTTTTGTCAGAACTGGCTCTCCCAAGGCCGTCAGTAGTTTCAATGGAATGTTGTCTACTCCGGGGACCTTGTTTTGGCTCAGGTCTTTCAGTGCTCTGTCAAACTCTTCACGCAGTATCGTATCTCCCATTTCATCTTCATCTACATCCTCTTCCATTTCCATAATATTGTCCTCAAGTACATCGCCCTTGTATAGACCCTCTATATACTCCTTCCACCTTTCTGCTTTCCCTTCTTTGCTTAGAACTGGGTTTCCATCTGAGCTCTTGACGTTCATACAAGTGGTTCTCTTATCTCCAAAGGTCTCTTTAATTTTCCAGTAAGCAGTATCTATCTTAGCCCTAGTGAGATAAGCCTCTACATCCTTACATTTGTCCACTAGCCATCCCTGCTTAGCCATTTTGCACTTCCTGTCGATCTCATTTTTGAGACGTTTGTATTCCTTTTCGCCTGCTTCATTTACTGCATTTTTATATTTTCTCCTTTCATCAATTAAATTCAATATTTCTTCTGTTAGGTTAGTGCTCCGAAATTTCGCCTTAATAGGGTATGACAGCAGACGACTGACATGAATGCCTTTGCGAACAGCATGATATCGACTGCAGCGCCTCTCCTCGCTCTTGACCATATTGTTTGCACCCTAGACGACTATAAATCCATTGCCTGGTGAGATGAGTCCAGATTTTAACTGGTAAGAGCCGATGGTAGGCTTTGAGTGTGGCACAGAGGCCACGAAGTAATACACTACTGACCATTAAAATTGCTACACCACGGTGACGTGCTACAGACGCGAAATTTAACCGACAGGAAGAAGATCCTGTGATATGCAAATGATTAGCTTATCAGAGCATTCACACAAGGCTGGCGCCGGTGGCGACACCTACAACGTGCTGACATGAGGAAAGTTTCCAACTGATTTCCCATACACAAACAGCAGCTGAGCGGCGTTGCATGGTGAAACGTTGTTGTGATTCCTCGTTTAAGGAGGAGAAATGCGTACCATCTCGTTTCCGACTTTGATAAAGGTCGGATTGTAGCCTATCGCGATTGCGGTTTATCGTAACGCCGCATTGCTGCTCGCTTTGGTCGAGATCCGATGACTGTTAGCAGAACATGGAATCGGTGGGTTCAGGAGGATAATACGGAACGCCGTGCTGGATCCCAACGGCCTCGTATCACTAGCAGTCGAGATGACAGGCATCTTATGCGCATGGTTGTAAGGGATCGAGCAGCCACGTCTCGATCCCTGAGTCAACAGGTGGGGACGTTTGACAGACAACAACCATCTGTAAGAACAGTTCGACCACGTTTGCAGCAGCATGGACTATCAGCTCGGAGACCATGGCTGCGGTTACCCATGACGCTGCATCACAGAGAGGAGCGCCTGCGATGGTGCGCTCAACGACGAACCTTGTTGCACGAATGGCAAAATGTCATTTTTTCGGATGAATCCAGGTTCTGTTTACAGTATCATGGTGGTCCCCTCCGTGTTTGGCGACATCGCAGTGAACGAACATTGAAAGCGTGTATTCGTCATCGCCATACTGGCGTATCACCTGGCGTGATGGTATGGGGTGCCAGTGGTTACACGTCTCGGTCACCTCTTGTTCGCATTGACGGCACTTTGAACAGTGGACGTTACATTTCAGATGTGTTACAACCCGTGGCTCTACCCTTCATTCGATCCCTGCGAAACCCTTCATTTCAGCAGGATAATGCACGACCGCGTGTTGCTGGTCCTGTATGGGCCTTTCTGGATACAGAGAATGTTTGACTGCTGTCCTGGCGATTGCATTCGCCAGATCTCTCACCAATTGAAAAGGTGTGGTCGACGGTGGCCGAGCAACTGGCTCGTCACAACACGCCAGTCACTACTCTTGATGAACTGTAGTATCGTGTTGAAGCTGCATGGGCAGCTGTACCTGTGCACGCCATCCAAGCTCTGTTGGACTCAATGCCCAGGCGTATCAAGACCGTTATTACGTTCAGAGGTGTTGATTACTCACTAACTATGCACCCAAATTGCGTGATATTGTAATCACATATCAGTTCTAGTATAATATATTTGTCCAATGAATACCCGTTTATCATCTGCATTTCTTCTAGGTGTGGCAATTTTAATGGCCAGTAGTGTAAATTCAAGTTGTGAACAAGGTACTGTGCAAGATGGTGGGGGCTCCATAATAGTGTCTGCATGGATCATTGGCTGGAAATTGTTATACCCGGCTGCTTGAAGACAACTTGCAGCCATTCGTGGAATTCACTTTACCGTACAACGATTGAATTGTTCGCGATTAGTTTGAACAACATTCTGGACAGATCGAGCGAATGATTTGTCGCCCAAACCGCCCGACATGAATCCAATCGAACGTTTATGGGACACAATCAAAACTTCAGTTCGTGCACAAAATCCAACACTGGCAATAGCTTCGCAGTTATGGATGGCTATAAAGGCAGGGGACTTCCAACGACATGAGTCCATGCCATGTCGTGCTGCTCCACTACACCGGAGAAAAAGGAGGTCCGTCAGATATTAGAAGTTATCCCATGACTTTTGTCACCTCGGTGTATGTATACGTATCAAGATATGTAAGAAACATATTTTCTAAAGTTCTCCCAATAAACCGAAGACGACCATTCGCCTTTCCTAATACCACTTACGTTCTCAAAAATGGTTCAAATGGCTCTGAGCACTATGGGACTTAACATCTGAGGTCATCAGTTCCCTAGACTCAGAACTACTTAAACCTAACTAACCTAAGAACATCACACACATCCATGCCCCAGGCAGGATTCGAATCTGCGACCGTAGCAGCAGCGCGGTTCCAGACTGAAGCGCCTAGAACCGCTCGGCCACAACGGCCGGCTTACGTTCTCAGTTATATATCATTCTCACTTATGTTACTGTGGATTGCCACTTCTTCTTGAACGTCTCTGATATTTTAAACGTTAGATGCTGAACAATATTTGATAATGCAGCTGCTTTAGTCTTCAGTCAGGCGAAGCGAAAGGTGGAACGATCCACTCTCTTATTTATCCCGTGCATCTAGCAGCGGCAACATATGTCCATTGCAACCTGCTTGCTATAGTCAATCATTCGTCTCCGTCTAGAATTTTCTACTCTCATTCCTCTCCCCATGTTGCTTATTACCTGTCTAATCTTCTGCATTATTCTGCAGCACCACATTTCAACAGATTCTGTTTGCTTCATGTTTGAACTGTTTATTGTTCACTTTCCCGTCAAGAGAAAAGACTTCCTAGCTCTAAAATTTATATCTGATGTTAATAAAAGCGTCTTTTTCAGAAGTGCTTTCCTTGGAATTGCCACTCTTCATTTCTATGCTCCCTACTTCAATCATCCTCAATTACTTTTGTGCACGAAGTGCAAAATTCGTTTACTACATTTGGTGCCTGAATTCCAAGAATCAAGCCTCATTCCCTCGTCATCGACTGATTTAATTCAACCACAATCCGTTATTTGTGTTTTAACTTGGTCGGCATTCATGTTAAATTAATTTTTCAATTCACTATCAATTCTGTTAAACTGATGTTACAGGTACATTACCATCCCTGACAGAATTACAACGTCATCTTCTTATTTTAAACTCAGCATTAACTCCCTCTGCAACTTCTTCATTGGCTTCCCTCCCACTGCTTCTCTTAGACGTCCTTTGACCCTCATAACAGCAGTAAGCTTTCTGTACAACTTGTAACTAAGCATTCGCTCCCTGTCTTTTATTTTATATAGCTTCAGTATTTCCTCTAACTAGAGTATTCCAGTTCACATTGTTAAACGCCTCCTATAAATCTTCAGATTCTACAAACCTAGGTCTGGCTAACTTCTCTTCGAAAATAAATCCTATTATCAGATTTGTCTCACGTGTTCCTGCAACTATCCGGATCCCCTACGTGATATTCCTCGACGTCGGCTTCTGCCATTCGTGTTAGTGTTTTCCGACCATGAGGTACCAAACATATAATTCGACACAGTTCAGTATCTGTTTTAATGGATATCCCTAGCAGGCTATGTATTTCAAAATTTATTTTGTGGAAGAAACTAGAGAATCGATGACACAGGTAACAGAAAATATTGTTAGTGATTTTACAGGTGTATTCCAAGTTCATTATGGCCTGAGGTAGGCGTCTATTTTAAAAAGTCTTACACATCACTCATGTCACCAATGTGAGTGAATTATATTCAGATAGTCTTTTATGATATCTTTTCTTCGAGATAGTTCCAGGCTAAACTCATTTAAAGATTTGAGTGCCTAGTTATGTTCTGTGACATCTGTTTATTCTATTCTTTTGATACAGCTCCCCTGCAGTATTGTCATCGCTTAGCTATTCATGACAATAAGAAAGTACTTCGTAGCTGACGTCTCATTAACAACAGTGCTGTTTACTTTATTGCTTCTCTCCGGACGAACATTTCAGAGTTTTACGACTCTCGAGATGCTACGTGATACAGCATAACAACTGTGTGAAGTCTGGCACTTCTGCATCTAAATTCATTACGACGCCGGTTTCTGCATGACGCAGTAATGCTACTGCATTTTATTTGTCGAACGGGCTTAATAATGGAACTATACGCCAAAAGATGCACGCAAATATTATCTTCAAATTGCCTCATTTATTGTGACTCGTTATCTTGCCCCCGATCCGTTTCTTTTTTCTTTTTATGATCATTTTAACCCATTTAAGTAGCGAACTAGTAGAAGTTACGGATTTAAAACATTTTCGTTTGTCAGAAGCATATTTCATGATCATATCTGATTTTCACAGTAAATAAAAGAAAGGGCAGTAGTTGTTGCTGATTGTGAAGATGTCACTCGAAGTGATGAGAATGGTACCAGCAGCCAGTCTAAGGTTGAAATCAAACTATGTTGTTTCGCTAATATTACTTTTTTATTACTCTTTTTTCGGCTTATTAGGCCATTAAGTGACAACTTAGTGCTGAAGCCGGTTTGTGATGAAGCAATCTTATGAAACAAAGGCAGTTTTTTTTGTTTTGTTCTGAAACGTTAACAATGATTTGTACGACCAGGAATTCACGAAAGAATCCGTTAATATTAGTAGTAATATCCGATCTGAGTTGATATGGGAAACCTATTGCTGTATTGCAGACATATGTAGTAGGTAGGATACTCATCTAGTGTTGAAGTGGGGAACCGTATTAACGAGTTAACTGATTAAATATGTTATGACTAGTTTCTCTAGGATGTCGTGGGAAACAAAGGAGATGAACGTATTCTTCAAGCAAACAGGGTCCTCAAAAATTCGATATGTTGCTCTTGAGGTGTGTTCTGAATATTAAGATGATGTAAAAGCCCAACCAAAACTACATTTCGAAGAGATTTAGTGAACAATAATATTTGGGAGATACGAGCATGTATACATTTTAGTTGTAACAGAGTCTTCTGTCTCCACAAATTGTCTGAATGATAGCATCTTGCTAAAAAGACGGCGAGTTTATGGACTTAAACCGCTATGTTTCTCTTTCATTACTACACAGTGTCGGCTGTCATGCCGTTTTCAAATAATTTCTCAAATACATATAATACAGCTAAAATACGAAACAATGAATTTGAGTCGAAGCACTCATTAGATGGTGGAATTACAATGGTACAGCGTACGGCATTTGCTTCGTATACGAACTAAATACGAATTAGATGGAGGGCATACAAAAAATACAGGGCAAACCAAAACTCCATCGACAAACTGTCATTGTTGAGGAATACTTTTCCGAATATCTGGACTCGTTACACAGTAATAACTTTATTATAATTTATTTGATATGTTATCGCCGTCACCCTTGTTTCTGTGAAAATTCCTTCAGAGTACAGGAAAATTCCTGCAGTATGGAATCACGAAAGTGTGCAATTACGAATAACTTAAATTGAAACGTTATTTTAAACATAGCTGCGTAACAGCAACGGTTCCACGTAATTAGATTAAAAACAGCCGACCAGTTGCAAAGGATAAAATAATCTTTACCTAGGTTTCGATAGATTTAAACCTATCTTCTTCAGACGGCGGCAGTATTACATGAACATGGAGTGATACGTCATTGCCATTTTTACAAACATCTCCATAGCTCCATTAGTCCAAACAAAATATAGCCCTAAGAGTAGGGTTTGTCAGATAAATAAAATTAAGTACATGGAAGTTGGACAGCGCATAAGAGTTGCTTATGCGCTCTCCAACTTCCATGTACTTAATTTTATTTATCTGACAAACCCTACTCTTAGGGCTATATTTTGTTTGGACTAATGGAGCTATGGAGATGTTTGTAAAAATGGCAATGACGTATCACTCCATGTTAATGTAATACTGCCGCCTTCTGAAGAAGATAGGTTTAAATCTATCGAAACCTAGGTAAAGATTACTTTATCCTTTGCAACTGGTCGGCTGTTTTTAATCTAATTAAATTGAAACGATCACGTAGATAATGTTGTTGGAAAAGTAAAGCAAATACTGCTATTTATTGGCAGAAAACTCAGAAAATGCAACACATCTACTAAAGAGAGTGCTCACACTACGCTTGATCTCCCTTTCTAGAGTGTTGCTCTGCGGTGTGGAATTCGCATCAGACAGGATTAACGGAGGACATCCAAAAAGTACAAACTAGGGCAGCTGATTTTGTGTCGTCGCGAGATAGTGGAGAGAGTGCTACGCAAATGATGTGCGAATTGGGATGGCAGTCATTAAGACAAAGGCGTTTTCCGTTGCCGAAGGATCTTCTCATGAAATTTCAGTCACCAACTCTTTCCTTTTTCGGCGCCCGAATACGTAGAATGATAATTATAATAAAATGATTGAGCTCGCACGGAAATATTTAAATGTTCGTTTTTCCCGTGCGCTGTTCGAAAGTGGAACTGTAGAGAAATGTCTTAAAGGAAGTGCCAAGCACTTAACTGTAAATTGTAGAGTGATCATGTTGATGTAGATGCAGAGACAGATAAAATACCGAGTGTTGCTACAACCTATAGACGAAACACGTACACTAATTGTGAATCTTCAAGCTTTCCCGGCGATTGTGTTGTAAATAGTCTTCGGACAGTTGCTCCGAGGAAATGTTGTGGAATTTGCACAACGTGATCCGGCGGCAAAACCTTGAAGACTATTTACCTACGCTGTTAGTTGGTGGTTGTCGTCGCTGATGGAACACCTCCACAAAGCGTTGTTGTTCTGCTCTTTCAGTGAATTTAGTAAAGCAATATACGACTTGTATATCGGCCAACTCTTCGTCAGTAAAACTATCCGTACTGCTCAGTATAACTTCAGCGTACAACTAACACAGCCGTAAAAAATAATGCAATAGAGAGCTGAGCGCCTTTGAAGTGAAGCTACAGGACGAAGAGTAAAGTGGGCATTGCTGTTGTTAAAGCAAGCACCGAGACGGGAAGGCAAAAATTAATAATTAGAAACAAGACACTCAGCGTACACCGTTAAAATTTGCACTGTTGTGCATTATTTTCAGTGCAAGACGGATAAAAATTTAACTGGGGCGAGCAGCCAGACAAAATACGGCAACTGTGTAACGAGTTGCCGAAGATCATGAGACCAGCGGTCCCTTAAACCAAAATATTGAGAAGGTATTCCTGAACAGCCTTCGAAAGTTCGTCGGTGGAGTTCTGATTCACCATGTAGGAAGCCATAATTATGACAGAGCATTTTGTCGAGCTTCATGGCTAAAGATACGACACCAAGTGTATGTTGAACGGCCGTGATTCTGTATACCGCTTAGAACTAGAAGAACATACTTACAGCACACCTCACATGTTACTGGGCAGAGTTGCAGCAAACGAAACGATGGACGTTCTGTACGTGTAGTGGGAAGTGTATCGCAGTAATGTTCGCTGACTTACTGTAATGAAAATGATGTGATATAGTCTACAAATAGGAGCAAGGGAGAGAAATATCAGTGTTGTGTGTGTGTGTGTGTGTGTGTGTGTGTGTGTGTGTATGGTGAGTGAACTGTCATGAAACAATGTGTGAATAGTGACTGATAGTGAGAAATGAGTGGACAGTGTGGCATTACATTATTTAATAAGTTATTTGCAAAAAAAATGATTGTATACTAGAAGCAAAATCTAATTAGAAGTCTGTAAATATATGTGTATACGAATGAGCTTATTTTAAATTGATCCAAACTTGTAAATTGACATGTCCTATATCCTTGTAAAAAGATATCTACAGATGAATAAATATACTACCGCTACTACTGTACGTGGTGAGCGTAAGGAAGACATGTCTACGTCTTCTCTTAAGGTAGAAATAACCTACTTTATGACAACTGTTGCAATGTTATTAGAACTACATATCACTATAGTGACTATACATGACAATGTATCTACAGGGAGAGACAGGGGCTGAGCGCATACAAGAATCATAAATGATTTTGTTTGTGCATAATGATATACACTCCTGGAAATTGAAATAAGAACACCGTGAATTCATTGTCACAGGAAGGGGAAACTTTATTGACACATTCCTGGGGTCAGATACATCACATGACCACACTGACGGAACCACAGGCACATAGACACAGGCAACAGAGCATGCACAATGTCGGCACTAGTACAGTGTATATCCACCTTTTGCAGCAATGCATTGTCCTGTTGGAACAGCAAGTTCCCTTGCCGGTCTAGGAATGGTAGAACGATGGGTTCGATGACGGTTTGGATGTACCGTGCACTATTCAGTGTCCCCTCGACGATCACCAGTGGTGTACGGCCAGTGTAGGAGATCGCTCCCCACACCATGATGCCGGGTGTTGGCCCTGTGTGCCTCGGTCGTATGCAGTCCTGATTGTGGCGCTCACCTGCACGGTGCCAAACACGCATACGACCATCATTGGCAACAACGCAGAAGCGACTCTCATCGCTGAAGACGACACGTCTCCATTCGTCCCTCCATTCACGCCTGTCGCGACACCACTGGAGGCGGGCTGCACGATGTTGGGGCGGGAGCGGAAGACGGCCTAACGGTGTGCGGGACCGTAGCCCAGCTTCATGGAGACGGTTGCGAAATGGTCCTCGCCGATACCCCAGGAGCAACAGTGTCCCTAATTTGCTGGGAAGTGGCGGTGCGGTCCCCTACGGCACTGCGTAGGATCCTACGGTCTTGGCGTGCATCCGTGCGTCGCTGCGGTCCGGTCCCAGGTCGACGGGCACGTGCACCTTCCGCTGACCACTGGCGACAACATCGATGTACTGTGGAGACCTCACGCCCCACGTGTTGAGCAATTCGGCGGTACGTCCACCCGGCCTCCCGCATGCCCACTATACGCCCTCGCTCAAAGTCCGTCAACTGCACCTACGGTTCACGTCCACGCTGTCGCGGCATGCTACCAGTGTTAAAGACCGCGAGGGAGCTCCGTATGCCACGGCAAACTGGCTGACACTGACGGCGGCGGTGCACAAATGCTGCGCAGCTAGCGCCATTCGACGGCCAACACCGCGGTTCCTGGTGTGTCCGCTGTGCCGTGCGTGTGATCATTGCTTGTACAGCCCTCTCGCAGTGTCCGGAGCAAGTATGGTGGGTCTGACACACCGGTGTCAATGTGTTCTTTTTTCCATTTCCAGGAGTGTATTTAACGTCACCAAATGACCACAGTTGTAATAACACTGCAACATTACAGACCAAAATGTTTACCATTGGTTTGTACCAGAATCCTTAAACCTATTTTCAGCTCTAAAATAATAAATTTCCCTGAGACGGAAACCTTGTGTCCACAAATCAGCACGGTGTTAGAAAGCATCGCTCGTGTGATACTCAGCTTGCCCTTTCCTCACATGAGATCCTACGACCCGTGGACGAAGGTTAGCAGGTGGATACTGTAATCTTTGATTTCCGTAAACCTTTTGATACTGCGACAGTGAACGAAGGTTCATGCGTAATGAATAAGTTAACGAGTATGTGAGTGGCTCGATGGTTCCTTAAGTAACATAAGTAACAGAACCCAGTGTGCCGTCCCAGGAGCGTGTGTTCATTAGGAACGAGGGTGTCGTCAGTGGTCCCCCCGAATGTGTGACAGGGTCTCTGTTATTTTCTATACGCATAAACGATCGGCGGGCAGTGTAAGCAGCCGTCTGTGGCTGTTTGCTGATGATGCTCTGGTGTGCGGGAAGGTATCGTTGTTGAGTGGTCGCGAGATGATGCGAGATGACTTAGACAAAATTTTTACTTGGTGAAAGGTAGCTAGCTTTAAATGTATAAAAATGTAAGCTGACGCGGATGAGTACAAAAAAATACGTAATGTTAGAGTACAACAGCATTGGTGTGCTCCTTGACACAGTCATGTCGATTAAATATCTAGGAGTAATGATTCAGAGCGCTATGAAATGAGATGTGTATTCAAGGATTGTAGTAGGGAAGAGAAATGTTCGTTAGGAGAATGTTAGAAAAATTTTGTTTATCTGTAAAGGAGACAGCATATAAGACGCTGGTGCGAGCTATTCTTGAATACTGCTCGAGTGTTTGAGATCGGTACCAGGTAGGATTAAAGGAAGCATCGAAGCAATTCAGAGGAGGGCTGCTACATTTCTTGCGGAGGTTCGAACAACACCCGTATTACGGAGATGTTTTGGGAACTCAAACGGGAATCCGTGGAGAGCGACAACGTTTTTTTCGAGGAGCACTCTTAAGAAAACTTAGACAATCGGCAATTAACGCTGACTGTAGAACGATTCTGCTGCCGCCCAATGTGCGTCTCGTGTGACGACGATGAAGATAAGACTGCAGAGGTTAGGGCTGGTACGGAGGCATACAGATATTGGTTTTCTCTCGCTCTATTTGTGAGTGGAACAGGAAAGGAAATGACAAGTACAGGGTACCTTCCGCCACGCAGCGTGCGGTGGCTTGCGGAGGGTCTATGTAGGCGTAGATGTAGATGTAAAACATCAGTATTTTACAGTAAAACGTATTTTTCTTTCTCCATAACTTTAGGAGCAATAAAGAAATGACATGAAGTAAACAGATAAATAGGTAGTTCAAATGGCTCTGAGCACTATGCGACTTAACAGCTATGGTCATCAGTCCCCTAGAACTTAGAACTACTTAAACCTAACTAACCTAAGGACAGCACACAACACCCAGCCATCACGAGGCAGAGAAAATCCCTGACCCCGCCGGGAATCGAACCCGGGAACCCGGGCGTGGGAAGCGAGAACGCTACCGCACGACCACGAGATGCGGGCTAAATAGGTAGTAACCTGTGTCCCTAAAGGAGACATGTTCCCTATTAGCTGCATGTGTAATTATAGATGTAACAATTAACATGTGACGAAAGTTGTAGTGGCTAGTAGACTAAAGCAACATACAAGCTAATGTCCACGTGAATTGCCATATCCTCTTCTCCATAACCGCAGCATTGATAACAACGGCATCAAAAGAGGAAAAAAACCGATAATGTGAAGATTTAAGAGACAGGTCCTATGTTCTAGTACTTTTAGACCTAAACATGGAATGACGAAACCAAGTACTATAGCAAGAACAAATTTAGAACGCTAGGAAACCAGGCAGACGTATACCGCCTCGAGTAACATGAAGCAAATACACCCTTCACAACTGTTTTACAATGTAAATATCAGGCGTTAGAGAGGTAATAAGAACAGTTGAGTACAAAATTTTACTCGAACACTACCATATCATATGAGCGAATCGGAAAATCGCAATCTTGCTTACATGGGTACGGCAAGCAGAGTCGGAATACAACCCCGCTGCAACACAGTTATACTACGCATCAAAGTCAAAGGATCAAGCTGAAAAAGAGTTAAATGCTAAGCAGTACGTAACCAAAGCTGTCCGTAAATGATATGGTTCTCAGTTCTTCTGTTGGCTGAAAATAGGTGGCTAATCACAGTAGAGACAATCGACTACAGTTTTCATAAATTCATTACAAATCTGAAATAGAAAGGTGTTTAAATTGTTATCTGTACCTCGCGCTTCATCATTTGTTAAGGAGCTAGTGCACGCGCAGTTTCACGTCATCCAAAGGGCCGTTCAGTATTATATTCACCATGCGGGTAGTCAAACATGTGCATAACAAAAAGAGTGAACCATGTGTGTGAGACAAGACAGTATACTCATGGAACTGCCACAGTAAAACATACAACGAATTGTGATTTTGCATTATATTTCTGTGCAGCAAGCATCTCAGCTGAAATGAAGGTGCTCAACAGAAATCTGACATTTATTACCTCTCTTAAGGTGACAGTACAACGAAGAACTTCACAGCTTCAGGTGACTATAGAAGAAAACGAGTTCCTGTGAATAGTTCAGTGTCAGGATAACACTCTTTGTCGCGGGGGATTTGCCGAGCGGTCCAAGGCGCTGCAGCCATGGACAGTGCGGCTGGTCCCGGCGGAGATTCGAGTCCTCCCTCGGGCATGGGTGTGTGTGTTTGTCCTTAGGAATTTAGGTTAAGTAGTGTGTAAGCTTGGGGACTGATGACCTTAGCAGTTAAGTCCCATAAGATGTCACACACATTTGAACATTTTTAACTCTCTCCAGAATCGAGAGCAAAACAACGCCACTAACAATATTTTAGGTACACAAGAAAAATCTAGCTGGATTGCCGTTGGATTACTAAGCTTCCAGAATCAATTATTTAACCGTCAGCCGTATCGAGGAGCAGGTACATGCGCCTATCACAATTTAGCAATGACGAAAAACAGGTTGAAGTTAAGTAGAATCGTCAGGAAGAATGATTATGGAAAGACGTGGAATTATAAAATACTGAGGAATGTTGATGAGCTTTTGAAGTTCTCAAATGCTGTAGTTACAGCGGTAATTAGGACCACGTAGATGGTTCAGTTGTAGAGGACTGGACAGGCAAATACAGGTACGAGGAAGGTATGTGCTTTGAAATCTTGGGTAAAGGATGAGGTATATAGGAAGTGGAAACACGTTTAGGAAAATGAAAGAATATGTCTATACAAATAACTTATATTTTTCAGTATATACAAATGTCAAAAACAGCATTTGGTGAAATAGAATGCAAATGCGCTAACATAAAGAGTTAAAGAATAAATTTTTAACTTAGAACTGAGAGCCGATAGCTGCAATGAGTGCATTAAAAGCCTATAAGATGGAGAGGTACTATCTTATGACGTGATAGTAGTGAAATGAAATTCGATAGGGAAGACATGGGGGTCAGGTATGACAGAGATGGAGATATGAAAGAATTTTGATCGAAAACGGAAGAAGGCCTGCTTTCCTTCGGAATTTCTAAAATAGAAAGAGAAAATTATCATTTATCTTACCGCTCCAGTTGCACATTTATATTTATGGCACGGCAAGCTTCGATCAATATTTTACCGTCTGTAGGTCTGAGTATTTGCATATGCAACACCTTGTGTTCACATGAAACTTCACACAACAATAGTGAATAATTATTTATTGAAAATGACCATGTTACAAAGACTAGTGAGCAACTGAGACAGTAAAATAAAGGAGAAATTAAATTTGAACAAAGTAGCGTATTATTTCACGACAAATTTGTCAGGGTCAGTGATTTATAAAATCATTGAGAAAACTGGCAATCAAAGAACTACTGCAGACTGTGTGTAGACTCTGTGCAACGGTGAAATCCCACGAGATTTTCGGAAAAAGTATCGTCCTTGTAATCCTGAAGAGCGAAATGGCTGACAAGACCGAGAACCATCGCACAATTAGCTTAACGGCTCATACATTGAAGTTGCTGACAATTATGATATACATGGAATCGGAAATGAAAATTAGGACCTGTTAGATGACGGTCAGTTTCGACGTAGGAAAGCCAGAGGCATCTGTGAGCCAATTCTGACCTTACGTTTGATAACGGAGTCAGAAAACTTCAAGATTTGTCCTCTATGTAAAGCGTTCCACAGTATAAAGTAGTGTAAGATTTTCGAAATTCTAAATACGATGTGTGTAAGTTCTAGTGTAAGAGGAGTAACACGCAGTACGTACGTGAATCAAGAGGAAACAATAACGATGAAAGATGAAGAACAAAGCTCTCGGATTAAACAGTGTTTGAGAGTGGGGTACACTCTTTAACCCTTACTGTTCGAACTGTGCATCGAAGAGACAATGACAGATATAAACAAATGATCCTACAGTGGGATTAAAATTCAAGATGTAAGAAAATTGATGATAAGTTTCACAGACAACATTGCTATCGTCAATGCAAGTGGGGAACAACTGCACTTCCGGTTGAATGCAACGAACGGTCTAATGCGAACAAAATGTGGGTTGACGGTACATGGAATAAAAGCGAAAGTAATTCCGAGTACCAAAAACGACATTAGATCATTATGGACCCTGAAGCAGACGAAGTGTAGGAATTCTGTCACCTTGGAACCAAAATATGACGAAGAACATAAAAAGGATATAAAGCAGCCTAGGAACAGGTAGAGATGACAGCCGTGGCCGACAGATAACGATAGCAATAATCGCCTTTAATATTACGAAGAAATTTCTTGTAATATACATTTTGAGCACAGTATTCAATTGGAGTGAATCGTAAAGTAAGGAAAAACCAGGAAAGTAGAAAACTGAAGCATTGCAAAAGTTTTTCCGTAGAAGGATGTTGGAAAGTGGGACTGATAAAGTAGGAAACGAGGATGGTCTCCGATATTCCGACGAGGAACGGTATATGTGGAAAACAGAAGAAAAAGAAACAGAATGAAACCGTATCTGTTGAGAAATCAGGGAACAGCTTCCATGGAACTGTAATCAATGTTATAATGTTAATATAGCAGCAGAAGACAGGTATTGGAATATGAAGTTCAACAAACCGCTGTCAGAGTGATATGCTATAAGCCTTAAGTGGAAAACACATTAATTTTGATAGTAGGAGTGGTACATACAACGTTCCTATAACTGAAAAAGGTAAAATTAACGATGTAGCTACGGAAATAGCAATAATACAACTAAAGTAAGTATATATTATAATTTTTCTGAAAACTTATTGCTACAGCTGTGGTTAGTCACAGATCGTTGTATCATTGCGTGGCAGACAAAACAGAAACATAAATTAGTTCTGTGACAAATGAATTACCGAGTATGCGAGAAAAAAAATGAAAACTCACAGTGAAGTTCCAAGAATTAAACACATAGATACGAACAACGATATCATGTGACTATTGTGTTAATGGCCAGGCAGAAAAAGGGAAAAAAACAAAAAAACGATAACACCAACACAGTAGAAAAATCTGAGTACATTGTCTTATCGTATTTTGGCGTTACCAAAACATACATTTAGTGGATGTATTTCAGTCTGTATTAGTTTTTATTCTCTACAGCTTCCTTCACTACCGTGGAAGTTATTCCTTGATGTCTTGACATATATTTTATCTTCCGCTCCCTGTTTGTTGTCAGTGTTATCAATATTTTCCCCTCCTAATCTATTCTGCAGAGAACCTCCTCATTTCTTATTCAATCAGTACAGATAATATTCAACATCCTTTTACAGAATGTCGGTTTTCGGCTTCCATTTTCTTATTCTCTTGTTCTCCCACAGCCTATGATTCTTTCCCACAAAATGCTGTGGCTCTGAGCACTATGGGACTCAACATCTTAGGTCATAAGTCCCCTATAACTTAGAACTACTTAAACCTAACTAACCTAAGGACATCACACACACCCATGCCCGAGGCAGGATTCGAACCTGCGACCGTAGCAGTCCCGCGGTTCCGGACTGCAGCGCCAGAACCGCTAGACCACCGCGGCCGGTCAAAATGCTGTGTCTCACATGTATATCCTCAGAAATTTCTTCCTCGCTTAGAGGTAGATATTTGACACCTGTTGACTTCTTTTGTCAAGAAATGTCCGTTTTTCTCTGTGCTAGCATGTTTTTATGTCCTTCATGTATTGTCCGTCATACGTTATTTTGGTTCCAACATATTACATTTCTGTCACTTTGTCTCCTTTGTAGTCGTGAGATCTGGTAAGTTTATCGCTGATCTCATTTCTGCTACTCTTCATTCTGTTCGTCTTTCGCCGGGTTATTCTCAATTCGCACCATGTGCTCATTAAATTATTCATTCTATTCAACAATTCCTGCAGTTCCTACTCTCTTTCGCTGATGACAGCAACGTCATTAACGAATTTTATCGTTAGTATTCTTTCCCCTGAATGTTAATCACACTCCTGAATATTTTGTTTCCGTCGTTATTGCTTCTACGATGCAGAGGTTGAGCAGAGATCGCGAAAGACTACATCACTCTCTTATAGACGGCAGCTAGTTGTCTAGTGGCGCCGGCACTGTAGCTCAGTGTGTTCGGTCAGAGGGTTAGCTGCCCTCTGTAATAAAACAATTGAATGCCCGACCCGAGCAAATTCAGCGACCCATAACGAACAAAATGATATTTAAAAAAAAATAAAAAGTAAAAGAAATCGGCTGGCGTTGCTGCCCCTTGACCACGGGGTCCCATGTTCGATTCCCAATCGGGTTGGTGATTTTGTCCGCCTGGGTACTGGGTGTTTATGTTGTCCTCGTCATCATTCGGGAATTGCCGAGACAGGAAATGGAAAGATTTCGGACTTATACGGGCGCTCATGACCAAGGTGCAGAATGCCCCACAATCCATCATCATCATCAACCCTCTTATATCCTGTCTTTTACGAGAACATACTTTATCCTCTTCGTACTTGTATCTATTGTGTATTAGAGGTCACTCCCTATAGCTTACATCTATTTTCACGATATACAAATATACGCAGAAATATAGATGACTTTTTCGACAGTGCAGTTTGCCTGTGAGGCGACCAGACAGCTGTGACCGTTAAAAACAGGTTTAGGGAACGTGCATCTGCGGTAAATGAGATAAATGAAGGATTATTGATGCATTTTTGCGTAATATTGTTTATGTTGGCGGCAGCGTACTACCTGCTCTTCAGTTATAAACTTGTTCCATTCGTTCCGCTTTAACCCGTGTTCAGGGCTGATGGAAGTTTGTGAAGTGCAGAAACTTGATTACCACGCGTGAATTCTGCCTAGGCATCCGTAAAGAGAAACTCTAGCCCTCCACATAATCAAAGCATTTAGATAACGATGCCACTGCGCTTATTTGCTTATAATGCAATGTAGGTTTGACTCACGAAATGCTGACTCTGAAGTTTCCTATTATTAAACCACAGTATTGTACGTAATATCCTCAGCACTGCTTTGTTTGAAGGCGACATTAGGACATGCTCGCCAGTAAACACGCAGGCAGTGTAGGACTGTACCATATCTACATCTATATCTATACGATTACTTTGCAATTCGCATTAAGTGCTTAGGAGAGAGTTCAAAGAACCACCTTTAAGTTATTTCTCTGCGGTTTCACTCTCGAACAGAAACGACCACATAAATCTTTCTGTGCGAGCTCTCTTATTTTGCTAAGATGATCATTTCCCCTTATGTCAGTCTTCACCCACGCCCCTGGTAAGTGCCTCCTTATACATCCAAATAGCTCACAGCTATCGCAAAACGACTTTATGTTTCACCTTCTTTCTCAGACTACGGCCGTCTCAAGGCGCTTAACGATTTCTTTGTGACGATGATAAAGATAATACCAAAAGATCAATTTGAATCCACCTGTCTTTGTTAGAATCAACTTAAACCTCAGGAAAAATGTTAGGATACGAAAAGAATCACATCGAAGCGTTAATCCATAATTCTCGCAAGTGATTCTTTTCCTATCCTTACATATATCTTCAGGTTACAATGTCAATAGAGTGTCGTTATGATCCACGGACCTATGGGTTATGGACCCAGCATTCTTCCAAATTTTTTTATTTTGAATGATCACATTTATTTACGATGCACATGATGGCACAAAACAAAAAATAATAATCTCCCAATATCCCTGAACGTAAGAGGTTGTTAAATGAAAAAAAGCCTTTTTAAGTTTTAAATGTACACTGACCTGACTAAACGTTAAATTCATGCTACCCCAAGGAATCAGAGATAGCAACAAATAAAAAAATAAATCTTAATCAAACCTCTCTTGAACAATAACTAAGTAAAGGATAACTCTTGCACAGTCGTCTTCAATAGTCACAGTTATTAAGTTAAAAACTGATAAGTTAGATTAAGCACCCTAGCATGACATATCTGACAAATTTTCTTACATCTGTAGAATGCATACCATAACAAATGTTATAAGAAAAAATAGGAATCTAAGGAGATGGCAATCAGTAATGAGATTGTATTAAAATTTTCCTCAGCACACCAGGTATTGTACATGCAAGGGAACTACCTAAAAGTTTAATTACAACGTCGCTGACATATAGGCGTTTAGGCAGAATATTTAGAAGGTAAAACAAGTACACCAGAGTCTTAAGAAAGGCTAAACTTAAAGAGGGCAAGCCGCCAAGGCGCCAGTTCCGCTACAGCAATAGCGGACACGCCTCAAACACAGCTTGGAGGCACGTTCAGGGGCATAACAGCGACAGGACTTAGCAGCCGGCAGAAATCGAAATGCTGGGCTCGCCGTTTACAAGGCTAAGGGCACTGCTAACAAACACCGCACAGGTGAGATATTGGCTACA
The DNA here is from genome assembly GCF_023864275.1 of Schistocerca cancellata. Classification (NCBI taxonomy): domain Eukaryota; kingdom Metazoa; phylum Arthropoda; class Insecta; order Orthoptera; family Acrididae; genus Schistocerca; species Schistocerca cancellata. Next base: position 567,660,325 of record NC_064632.1, read on the forward strand.
GATATACAAATTGCACGAACAACATTCGCCAAATTCTTAAGAGATTACGGTTATAAGCCCAAAAAATGCATCATAAAATAAGGTAGCAAATATTGCCCCCTACCCCCCAAAAAAACTGCCTAAGGGAAATATCTCTTACGTCACTGTTAAAGGAGTATAAAAATATAATAATTGATGTTTCCTTAAACAAGTTTTTCAAACCTTACACTAAAATTTCACAGACAGGTGCCTACTTGAATTAAACAGATAGAACAGATAAATGATTAAGCTTACCACTAAAAGGAAATACTTAGTGACTAGGCATTACAAACTTATTGAAACATAGCGAACACGGATTCAGAATATATCGTCCTTGTGCAACACAGCTAGCTCTTTATTCCCGCGAAGTAATGAGAGTTGTCGACAAGGGATCTCAGACCGAATCCATATTCTTATATTTCCAGAAGGCTTTTGATCCGTTCCTCAAAAGTGACTATTAATCTAATAGCTAATCTACTTGAAATAAGTTCTTGGATGTCATATGGTGATTTAATTAACAACCACCGTAAAATGATCCGTAATACCACTACAATATTACATAACTTCAAAACATATGGGAGGTCGAGAGCATTGGCTACACAGAAAACTGATCTGCATTGCAACCTAACACCAACTAAAGAGATTTTTAAGCACCATAAAGCTTTAGTACAGTTAATATAACGTTAGAACTACTTGTGCTTTGTCGTGCGTTTCGTAATATAAATAGTTACTCGACAATGGCACTAGATTAGCAAAGATGTAATGACACCTACACTCCTTCTAGCATCCAGTCCAGAAGTGGACCCTAACAACAAAAATTTGAAAAAGCCAGGCACAGGGGGTCCCTGTCGATCAGAACCGCCGAGTGGGGTCGGCTCTCACAACGCTGACGAATTTCAACACCACATGGCGCGGCCAGCATGCCCGTGTTCCGTACGCGAGAACTGCTTCTTACTAGTCGCTATAGAACTCTACATTGCTGCACAAGACAGTAATTTCAACGAACTGCAAGAGCGCACTACAACGTTAAAATTAGCAAATGAAGCGTTGTCAAAAGGAAGAGGATTTATTTATTTATTTATTTTTAAATTTCATGTGCCGCTGCCATTTACAAATGACCTGGCACCTCGTCACTAAGTAATTGTACATGTACAGAAAGTGGAAATTATTTAATATTTCTTATTTGTAATAGCGATAAGTAACATTGCAACTTCAAATACTTATAGATATAAAAGTAATTAAGAAATGAAAACATTAAAGTTAACAATTTTTAAAATATATGACAATTTTAAGAAGTTGGGAAAACGTTATGACGTATTATCACTTTATGATGTATTATAAATTCGAATAAATTTCCTAAAATAACAAGAATCTTGCATTTAAGAATAAGAAATAAAAGATTGTAGGGAAGTACCTATATTTTTTTTGAGACCGCACAACCAAGTTGTCTCGGGTGTGAGGGCTCCGCAAATCATCAAGCCTGTCACATTCGAGGTAGCGTACAAAATACATATTTAATACTCATTTGATGATTTATGTTTGCAGACTTGTTCAAATGGTTCAATTGGCTCTGAGCACTATGGGACTTAACATCTGAGGTCATCAGGCCCATAAAACTTAGAACTACTTAAAAACTAACCCAAGGACATCAAACACATCCACGGCAGAAGCAGGATTCGAACCTGCGACCGTAGCGGTCGCGCGGAGCCAGACTGAAGCGCCTAGAACCGCTCGGCCATCCCGGCCGGCTCTTGTGTGTGCAAATGTGGTGGCAACTTCCTCCAGCGACCTACGAAGACCTCATTGCTTCCATGCCTAGACGCGTCGCCGCTGTTATCCGTGCCAAAGGTGGACATACTGGCTATTAGCTACGTGGTCGTGATGTTTTGCCTGATCAGTGTATTCCTGACCACAGTCGCAGATGTTAGAGAGGACTCCACGTTCCTCTGTTATATTTTACCACGATCGGCACCTGTGCAGTATCTTCACTTCGTTGCAAGTGTCAGTCATGGTCAGAATACTGTTCTGTGTTGAGGGACGTGCTAAATGAATTTGAGCGTAGAAAAGTAGTTGACGCTCTAGAGGCGGGTGCCTCCATATCCGAGGAGACTGAAGTGTTCGATTTTTCAAAAGGAATCGCATCGATGATTCATGCCGCATACAGAGAAGGCGGAAAAACACCATCCGCTAAAACCGAGCGGGGTGGCGCAGTGGTTAGACACTGGACTCGCATTCGAGAGGACGACGGTTCAATCCCGCGTCCGGCCATCCTGATTTAGGTTTTCCGTGATTTCCCTAAATCACTCCAGGCAAATGCCGGGATGGTTCCTCTGAAAGGGCACGGCCGACTTCCTTCCCAATCCTTCCCTAATCCGATGAGATCGATGACCACGCTGTCTGGTCTCTTTCCTCAAACCAATCAACCAACCATCCGCTAAGTCATTACCCGGGCGAAATTGTGTGTTGTGATATCGTAACAGACGGTCGTTGAAGACGATTATGATGAAAAATAAGAGGATGGCAGACGTAAAAGTAGCCGCAAAACGGAAAGTCGCTCTCGCGTGCTCTGTCAGCACCAAAATTGCAGGAAAAGGTTATAATGAAAATAAAACGGTCACGGTTGCAAAGTTAATCTCATTTCAAAGTAACACGTTTCGCCGTAGTCAAGCATCATCAGATTCGCCAAAAAGAAGGAGGCTAGTGAAATAACTATTCCAAAGTTTTATAACGCATGGTTCTAGGCTGCGCCAATTATTTCATTAAAACTGTAAACAACACTCTCTTAAAACTGTCAAATGAAGGTCATTGCGCCAAATGCCAAAGCTCTACGACAACCACATACACATAAAACATTATATGTGAAAATCCAGTCGTCTTACTAACGAAAAGGAACTGTGAGAACCTAGATGGTAGCATTGTTTTCAGAAATCAAACCACAGCTAGAACGGAGCCGAGGTCTGAAAAACTCGTAAAGGAAACCAACGAAAAATTACAAATACCTTTAATCTGTTATATCAACAAGTAAAGAATGATACTAGTCTGGAAGCCAAACAGCTGGGTGAACTAACCGGTAGCGGCATTAGAAGTAACTGAACGGTGGATGGCCGCAAAAGCCTCGCTTATACAACGAAAGCACAACAGATGGTGCTAGTATCTTAACTACGGGCAAGACCAATATGGAACTAACTGTACTTCATAAGAAGGATTAAATTAGACTAAAATAAAATAAACTTTATTAAAAGCATTGAACAGGAAGGTGAGCCAGCTGTAATGCTTACTGTACTAAGTAAAAGGTATTGTATTCTATAAATGACGGAGCGCAGCAATCAGTCGCCCTGTCTTTTTCAGGTTATTACGTAAATCCAGATTTCGGCTAGTGCCTACGCATTTTTTTTATTCCGATTTTGGCCGTCTAGGGACCGCGTTAAACAACTATTTTTCAATGTACATTTCTCCTGTTGCGCTCCTCCTCTTTTCTCTTCTGCCAATATGTCTTCATCCTCTCTCTGTGCTGCTCCCTTCGGTCTTCTGTCCACACTGTTCCTCCAGTTCTTCTCTTCTTCACTTCAAATCCTTCAAAATGTTGAATTTTGTCTCTCATTAAGTCTCTGTTGGTTATATCATCTTCTCCTATACCCATCTCCTCTAAGTCTGCTTTAACTTCTTTGAACCAGGTAATTTGGGTTCTGGGGTTCTTGTCAAAAAACATGAATATTTTCTTTGTCAGCCTTTCATCATTCATTCTTTTCACATGGGCGTAAAAGCTTACTCTTCTCTTCCTCATAGTATCTCCCACTTTCTCAATTTTGTCATACACTTCTCTATTACTTCTAAGCTTCCAAGTCCCATTCTCAAACCTCGGCCCAAGTACCCTTCTAATGATTTTTCGCTCCTTTTTTGCTATAGATTCCATTTCCTTGTTAGTGTTCATTGCTAAACATTCAGATGCATACAGACACTCTGGCTTAATCACAGTGTTGTAGTGCCTTATTTTTGCGTTAATTGATACTGACTTCTTGTTGTACACATTCTTTGTTAGCTGGAATGCCATTTCCATTTTCCTTGTTCTTGTTTTATTTCCTTCTTTATCTGAAGCATTGGGCTGGATGATTTCCCCTAAATATTTGAAATTAGAAACCTTCTTTATCTGGCCATACTTTGTAATCATATTGTTCGGTGCCTCTTTTACTTTGGTTAGGTACTCTGTCTTTTCAAAGGAGATTTTCAGTCCTGCTTTTTCTGCTGTTTCATTCAGAATATTGATCTGTTTGACTGCTTCTTCCAAACTTCCTGCCAGAAGCGCTAAGTCATCAGCAAAAGCGAGGCAATCTACTTCTAATCCATCCCTTATTCTTCCTAATCTGATTTTTTGTATTCCTTCTTCAGACGTATTCTTCCTCCACTCTCTAATAACATTTTCTAACACACAGTTGAATAGGGTAGGTGACAACCCATCTCCTTGTCTTAATCCTGTTCTGATTTTGAATGGTCTGGATACCTCACCATTATTAATGCACTATTTTTCAATCTCGATGCATGTTAGTTTCCTGCTGTTCGGGCATCAGTCATAGTTCTTTGAATACTACTGTACACAGTAAAACAACTGATACGGTAGTATTCAAAGAACTGTGACTGATAATGAGTAGGCACTAGCCAAAATCTGAATTTGAGTAATAAAACCAGCAAAAAAAGGACGACTGATTGTTGCGCTCTATCATTTACAAATTAAATAACAGTCGCTGAATGCACCCACTTTCCTAATGGAAGGTAACCAGATGAAACAGTATTGTGGTAAACGATGGTAATTTCGAAGTCAGCCAGCAAGTACGTCTGGATGAAGCACAAAAAAGCAGCCTCCATCAACAATTAAATAAACCAACTTTAAAATTGCAAAACAACATTTACCGGTCTTAAAAACTTTATAAAATTATATGTCTGTCTGAGGGACAGAATTCTATGACAATGCACTATTAAATGTACGGTAAAAAACCGGACACTTATATAGAATGTTCATGAGGGCACTAAAAATCTTAACATTTGAGCACCTACGTGGTGGTCATGGGATTAAAACACATTATACACTATAGAAAAGGACGATAACAATAGAATGTCCGGAGCCAATGCTACATACAGAAAAGTATCAGGTTAAAATACGAGAATTCAACGATAAATCAAATTGTTGCTGTGGTGTCACCGCCAGACACCACACTTGCTACGTGGTAGCTTTTAAATCGGCCGCGGTCCGCTGGTATACGACGGACCCGCATGTCGCCACTGTCAGTGATGGCAGACCGAGCGCCGCCACACGGCAGGTCTAGTGAGACGTACTAGCACTCGCCCCAGTTGTACAGCAGACTTTGCTAGCGATGCTACATTGACAAATACGCTCTCATTTTCCGAGACGATAGTTAGCATAGCCATCAGCTACGTCATTTGCTACGACCTAGCAAGGCGCCATAGCATTTGATAATTATTATTGTGAAGCCTGTACAGTAACGAGCGATGTACAACAATTATGCATTAAAGTTAAGTATTCCAGCAACTACGTTCTTTTCTTACTAGACTCAACTTCTTTACTGTTCCAGACCTCTCGCCAGTCTGCGTGAGCTTAACGCGTGCTTTTCGGCTTCCTCGCATAGTGACTTGGCTGTCTTGCCAAGTCACAACAGTTGCAATAATGGTGCAATTTCCATGGAGGAACCTTAGGTCAGATTGCATTAAATCGTTAAATGTCTGATTCTTGCTAACCAACTGATCACTAAGAAGCGTACCACTACGATCACATAAGTATTTTAATAAGTTCAGCCTCTTTTTCTGCTTTCGGCCGAACGGAGAACTTTTAAATTGTTTAGTGCCAGCGGCTAATGGCCACAAGCCCACAAGGTGTCAGCTGCTCCATAAAAGCCGAGAGGCGTTAAATCTGCACTTTTCTGTTCAATAAATGCTCACGAAGTCTAGTATCAAACGTCCTATCCGTTCGTCACATATATCAAGCATAGCATTCGAAGGAATCATACCATCTACACCCTGTTCTTAAAAACGTACGGCTAACTCGTTCGAAAGATTTCCTACGGATGGAACTCTCACGCCAGCCGGAGTGGCCGAGCGGTTAAAGGCGCTACAGTCTGGAACCGCACGACCGCTACGGTCGCAGGTTCGAATCCTGCCTCGGGCATGGATGTGTGTGATGTCCTTAGGTTAGTTAGGTTTAAGTAGTTCTAAGTTCTAGGGCACTTATGACCACAGCAGTTGAGTCCCATAGTACTCAGAGCCATTTGAACCATTTGAACTCTCACGAAATCAGTATTACTAGCCTGTGTAGCGAGTGAGAAGTTGTTATTCCAGTTGGGTGATAGGGGGAAGCTCCCCTCTGCCTACGTCCTTGCCAGGTGGCGTGCACATCCACCTTATCGCAATCTTTTTGAATTTCAGAAGGGTCGAATGGGTGGCATGAAGCACTTGAGAGTATCAGACTGAGAGATCGCACGTAGACTGTAGTTTAGTAGCCGCAGAATGAGTGCTTCTGAGTTGGACTCAGTTCAACGGTGTGGCGAAAACAGGAGCGTCGGACACTTCCAGAATGACTGTACCGCGAGAATATAGTAGGACGGTGTAAATGGCTATGACGAATAGACGAATGTCAACAGGTGATATCCTGGTAGATTTTATTAACAATGGGTCACTACCAAGCGACAAAAACATGTTACTAGAAGCAGTATTGAGATGCCGAGCTGTCATACCAGTGACAACATACAACAGCCAACAGAGACTCGTATGGTGTAAAACCAGAGTTAGGTGCGACTTCGATTGCCATACACTGGTGTTCGCTTCTGTCTGCGTAGGTCAGATGGAACTCTGTCTGTAGGCGACCTGGTGAGAAGTCACTGGAAGCAGCGTTTTTCGAGATCCAATCTTCTCCAACTCCTCGAATCGTAGTGCTGAAGGGAGACTGAATGTAATGCCTGGGATAAATGGTAACCCCAGTTACCATACACTTTATGTCCAGGGTTCCAAATGACATATTCCACCATGTTAATGGGATATCCTACACCGCGATTCACAGCGCCCACTCCTTGAGAAATGTATGGATCCCTCACAAGTATACCATAAGTTGTCACCCAGACAGCACGTCTGTACTGCAAAGGTAAGACGTAGACTTTTATACCAGACTCCAGCAAAGAAACTCCATGAACTGACACAGCATGTGCCTCAGGCATGGCAAGAAACTCCCCAAGACGACACTCGAAGGCCGTTTACCGTTTACTTCTATGCCACAAAAAATACACTCCTGGAAATGGAAAAAAGAACACATTGACACCGGTGTGTCAGACCCACCATACTTGCTCCGGACACTGCGAGAGGGCTGTACAAGCAATGATCACACGCACGGCACAGCGGACACACCAGGAACCGCGGTGTTGGCCGTCGAATGGCGCTAGCTGCGCAGCATTTGTGCACCGCCGCCGTCAGTGTCAGCCAGTTTGCCGTGGCATACGGAGCTCCATCGCAGTCTTTAACACTGGTAGCATGCCGCGACAGCGTGGACGTGAACCGTATGTGCAGTTGACGGACTTTGAGCAAAGGCGTATAGTGGGCATGCGGGAGGCCGGGTGGACGTACCGCCGAATTGCTCAACACGTGGGGCGTGAGGTCTCCACAGTACATCGATGTTGTCGCCAGTGGTCGGCGGAAGGTGCACGTGCCCGTCGACCTGGGACCGGACTGCAGCGACGCACGGATGCACGCCAAGACCGTAGGATCCTACGCAGTGCCGTAGGGGACCGCACCGCCACCTCCCAGCAAATTAGGGACACTGTTGCTCCTGGGGTATCGGCGAGGACCATTCGCAACCGTCTCCATGAAGCTGGGCTACGGTCCCGCACACCGTTAGGCCGTCTTCCGCTCACGCCCCAACATCGTGCAGCCCGCCTCCAGTGGTGTCGCGACAGGCGTGAATGGAGGGACGAATGGAGACGTGTCGTCTTCAGCGATGAGAGTCGCTTCTGCCTTGGTGCCAATGATGGTCGTATGCGTGTTTGGCGCCGTGCAGGTGAGCGCCACAATCAGGACTGCATACGACCGAGGCACACAGGGCCAACACCCGGCATCATGGTGTGGGGAGCGATCTCCTACACTGGCCGTACACCACTGGTGATCGTCGAGGGGACACTGAATAGTGCACGGTACATCCAAACCGTCATCGAACCCATCGTTCTACCATTCCTAGACCGGCAAGGGAACTTGCTGTTCCAACAGGACAATGCACGTCCGCATGTATCCCGTGCCACCCAACGTGCTCTAGAAGGTGTAAGTCAACTACCCTGGCCAGCAAGATCTCCGGATCTGTCCCCCATTGAGCATGTTTGGGACTGGATGAAGCATCGTCTCACGCGGTCTGCACGTCCAGCACGAACGCTGGTCCAACTGAGGCGCCAGGTGGAAATGGCATGGCAAGCCGTTCCACAGGACTACATCCAGCATCTCTACGACGTCTCCATGGGAGAATAGCAGCCTGCATTGCTGCGAAAGGTGGATATACACTGTACTAGTGCCGACATTATGCATGCTCTGTTGCCTGTGTCTATGTGCCTGTGGTTCTGTCAGTGTGATCATGTGATGTATCTGACCCCAGGAATGTGTTAATAAAGTTTCCCCTTCCTGGGACAATGAATTCACGGTGTTCTTATTTCAATTTCCAGGAGTGTACATGTGTGTATTCATGCTCGGATGGGATCACACGTCATACTGTTGTTGGTGAAGAACATAATTCCAGAATGGAATGAAAGTTCATATGTTTAAAACAAGTTTCGTGGTTAACATCTACGAAAAGTCCGGCTTAAAGAATTTTTGCTGCCAGTTCTGTATACACTGAGGTAACAAGTCATGGTATAGCGATAAGTACGTATACAGATGACAATAGTGTAAGGTACAGAACGTGTAAAAGGACAGAGCATTGGTGGAGCTGTCATTTGTGCTCAGGTGATTCATGTGAAAAGGTTTTCAATGTGAATATGGCCACACGACGGAAAATAACAGACTTTAAATGCGGAGTGGTTGTTAGGGTTAGACGAATGCGCCATTAAATTCTGTAAATTGTTAGGAAATTCAGTATTCTGAGATGTACAGTATCAAGAGAATGCCGAGGTTACCAGATATGTCCTTCATTTAAGGACCGAGAGCAGCGGCGTTTTCGTAGAGTTGTCAGTGCTAACAGACAAGCAACAATGCGGCAAACAACGGCAGAAATGAATGTGGGACGTACGATGAACTTATCTGTTGGGACAGTGCGGTGAAATTTGGCGTGATTGGTCTACGGCGGCAGACGACTGAACCGAGTGCTTTTGCTGACGACATCGCCTCCAGTGCTTGACTTGTGACCATATCGGTTGGACCCTAGACGAGTCGAAAACCTGGCCTGCAAAGATGAGGCTCGATTTCATTTGATAGGAGCTGATGGTAGCGTTCGAGTGTGGTGCAGACCTCACGAATCCATGGACCCAAGTTGTCAACAAGGCACTGTAACGATGGGGGCTGTATTTGCGTGGAATAGACAACATGCTATTTTTCAAATGAACCGATTATTGACTGAGAATGTTTATTTTAGCCTACTTGGAGACCACCTCCCGCCATTCATGGACTTCATGTTCCCAAACAATGAAGTTATTTCTCCGGGTGACAATTGTTTGCGATTGGTTTGAACATCATTCTGGGTAATTCGAGCGAATGATTTATTCATTCAGATCGCTTGATTTGAATCCTATCGAATATCTCTTGAACATGAGCAAGAGATCAGTTTGTTCACAACGTTCTGCACTGACAACACTTTCTCAGTTATGGACGACTCAAAATTTCTGTAGCGGACTTCAAACGATTTGTTGAATTCATACCACGTCTCGAGGCTGTGTTGTGCCAGGTGAAAGGAGGTCCGACACGGCGTATTAGGAGGTACCCCATGAATTTTGTGACCCTAATGTGCAATGTGAATTCTCCTTCAATTCTGATTTAACAATATTTTATGTACAGTAATAGGATCAATATACACTCCTGGAAATGGAAAAAAGAACACATTGACACCGGTGTGTCAGACCCACCATACTTGCTCCGGACACTGCGAGAGGGCTGTACAAGCAATGATCACACGCACGGCACAGCGGACACACCAGGAACCGCGGTGTTGGCCGTCGAATGGCGCTAGCTGCGCAGCATTTGTGCACCGCCGCCGTCAGTGTCAGCCAGTTTGCCGTGGCATACGGAGCTCCATCGCAGTCTTTAACACTGGTAGCATGCCGCGACAGCGTGGACGTGAACCGTATGTGCAGTTGACGGACTTTGAGCGAGGGCGTATAGTGGGCATGCGGGAGGCCGGGTGGACGTACCGCCGAATTGCTCAACACGTGGGGCGTGAGGTCTCCACAGTACATCGATGTTGTCGCCAGTGGTCGGCGGAAGGTGCACGTGCCCGTCGACCTGGGACCGGACCGCAGCGACGCACGGATGCACGCCAAGACCGTAGGATCCTACGCAGTGCCGTAGGGGACCGCACCGCCACTTCCCAGCAAATTAGGGACACTGTTGCTCCTGGGGTATCGGCGAGGACCATTCGCAACCGACTCCATGAAGCTGGGCTACGGTCTCGCACACCGTTAGGCCGTCTTCCGCTCACGCCCCAACATCGTGCAGCCCGCCTCCAGTGGTGTCGCGACAGGCGTGAATGGAGGGACGAATGGAGACGTGTCGTCTTCAGCGATGAGAGTCGCTTCTGCCTTGGTGCCAATGATGGTCGTATGCGTGTTTGGCGCCGTGCAGGTGAGCGCCACAATCAGGACTGCATACGACCGAGGCACACAGGGCCAACACCCGGCATCATGGTGTGGGGAGCGATCTCCTACACTGGCCGTACACCACTGGTGATCGTCGAGGGGACACTGAATAGTGCACGGTACATCCAAACCGTCATCGAACCCATCGTTCTACCATTCCTAGACCGGCAAGGGAACTTGCTGGTCCAACAGGACAATGCACGTCCGCATGTATCCCGTGCCACCCAACGTGCTCTAGAAGGTGTAAGTCAACTACCCTGGCCAGCAAGATCTCCGGATCTGTCCCCCATTGAGCATGTTTGGGACTGGATGAAGCGTCGTCTCACGCGGTCTGCACGTCCAGCACGAACGCTGGTCCACCTGAGGCGCCAGGTGGAAATGGCATGGCAAGCCGTTCCACAGGACTACATCCAGCATCTCTACGATCGTCTCCATGGGAGAATAGCAGCCTGCATTGCTGCGAAAGGTGGATATACACTGTACTAGTGCCGACATTGTGCATGCTCTGTTGCCTGTGTCTATGTGCCTGTGGTTCTGTCAGTGTGATCATGTGATGTTTCTGACCCCAGGAATGTGTCAATAAAGTTTCCCCTTCCTGGGACAATGAATTCACGGTGTTCTTATTTCAATTTCCAGGAGTGTATTAAATGTTACAAGCATTCTTCTTTTAACATTAGTTGGATAAAGCAAAGGTGAGATTTTGTATTTCATTTTAACACACACCTGTTTAAACATTTGCCAAAATTATTACATTAATCTCTGGATGGTAAGTTCCGGAATATCGACCCAGTTTATGAAACGAAAAACTAATCGAAGCATATCAATACTTTTTCATCTATTCATTATAAATTTGTCATTTACTACCAGATAAATAATACAGTCAGTTACATAACGTATCACTGAAGAAAATCGATATAAATCTAGTGTAATAAATTGATTCAAATTATTTCTTGCATCTTGCGTATCCTTGGCGTCCTCCTCGTCATTGATCTATGGAACGAAATAAATGTACAATGTGTGACCCAGAGGCAGTTCTTATACTGAGCCCAGCTCTAAAGCGATGCAAATACTTTCCGACGTTCGCTGCATACGAAGCATGTTCCTCACAGGGTTCCCTTAAACTGGCATTCTTATTCACCTCGAAGAGAATGCAGTTCCTGCAGCTCTCTCGTTACCTCACAGGACTTCTTCGACTCCCTCTCTTGACAGACAAAGTTCCCAACAACACACAACGGAATTCAGAAAGAAGAGAAGTTTTTTGCAAGAGAGATGCAGCAGATTCCCTCAAAAGGCAGACGTGCCCTGCACGTTTACTACCTCGAGGTGTACGTGCTGAGCTGGAGGACTTGGCAGTTCGGAGCTGCTAAGGGTTGTCGACATTCAAAATTAGTCAGACAGGAGACGCTATGAAGCAACATAGCACAGAACTACTATCATTTACTTACAGAGATGCGCTATGACAAACGGACGCCTAAGATATTTTTTTCAGCTGTGTGTTCGAGAGAAGGCCTAATGCTACAGAAAAATAAAAAAAAAGGCATGTCCGCTAAGGCTTTGCTCGTTGGCTGAGAAGAAAAACACGTTTTTATCTGGTTTCCAGTCATTTGTTTCTAAATTCTTGTCCCGAATTATTTATTACAGTTGTATTCGTTTCGCGATAAATTACTGCTATCTGTGATCGGACTCCTCTCTTGGCTACACTTTTGCCCCTTGCCCTTATATTAACTTTAATCCATTTGAAATCTACTGCCAGTCACTATCGCCGAAGAGCACACTACGTTAGCGTGTCATTAAAAACGGAACGCCTATTGTAAACGATTCAGAATTATTGAAGGGGTATTGCCCACATACAGTGGAGGTGACCAAACTACTGACTGTTTTTAAACTGAAGTAATTTTATGGAAGAGTGGGACTCTCACTGGGAGCAAATAACTGACTAAGGAGGACGGCGTCTCATCAATAACTCAGACATAGTTCATAAAATTAGAATACTTTGACACATTATGTAATTGAAAAAAATTTTCAGTTCGTGAAAGTCGTTTGGTGTCAAGTACACCTTGATATACCCTCCTGAAAAACCAGGATGTATGCTAGATAGCTAACAGATTTGTAATCATAACGCAGGACAGTGATCCGTACATGTAGATATGTCTGATATTTCTGGAAACAGTTGTTTATACGTTTTGATGTTATATGTAATGAGAAAGTTATCTTTTGTAAACGTCTGAATTCTCTTACCTTTGTTAATCTAGAATTCATAGACAACATTTTAGGCTAATTTTAACAGATGTAGCACCAAAATCAAAACCGCATGTAAATAAATATATTCTTCCTTGCGGTATGAGAGCAGACCGACATAACCTTTCCATATAGCTTTCCTTGCGCTATTCGCCTCTAGAACGGGTTCCTATTAATTCTCTAAGGTAAAAAAAAATTCAGCAAGTTAAAAAATTTATGATCAAAGTTTAATTTGGGAAACTATAACTAAGAGCCAATAAAATGAAAACAAACAGTATTCCTTAAAATAATTTACCTCGACATGAGTTTTCTGACGTTCGCTCAGAGGTTTTCTTATGATGAACTCCAGAAAAATATTTCTTTCGATGAAAATGAACGACAGAATTATTTTCACCTTCGAAGAAATATTACGGGAAAAGTTTTTCGATGTATTCATGTAAGGTATTTGCATCGTATTAAAATTTGCGCTACCAACTGGATCATCACCAGAAGAGTGTATTCCATGAATTTCTATTGCGTAATGAGATTTCGAGCAAGTACTATTTGTGTTTACGAAGAATACCTTTACGATATCTCTCGACATACACGAACCTCTGTTTAAAATAGTGGTAAGGTTTTAATAACTGTTGTTGGAGCAAATAGTTTCAGCTTCCAGAATTCGCAAATTGTATGGTAATACCTGGAACATATCAGATCCCATAAACCTGGAAATATTTCAAAGTATTTCTTGTCTTTTTAATATATTTTGACGACATTTTTGGTAACTTAATATCATGCCAAATATATATTAGTTACGAAAAATTCAGTGTAACCTAAAAGTGATTTACAAAAATGTCGATGTAGGTCTTTTACGAACAAAACACTGCAATTATCTTCGCGTACCTCACAAAAGATTTGGTTTGCTTGACACTGGTTGTATTAACATTATTCATAATCTCATATGTGAGGCACACAATAAGTATTACGTAGACTATATATTTAAACTGAAAGTGGCGCAGCTAAATTAAGTGGAATTCACCTGTAGAGTATAAATAAATGCAAATTTTTAACGCTTTTCTTAAGTCTTAATTTTCTACAAGCAGAAAAATTAATTACGTCAAAGAAGCTTCGACGTCGATAATTTTAAAACCAAACCAAACATAGTATTGTGTTGAAAAACACAATTAACGTGTGAGACAAAGGATGATATCAAGTGAATTAAATGATGGAGACACAGGGATTGTAAAATCATCTATTAGAGTTAACGACAAGCAGGTACAGTATTAGATGAGATTATACTATTCACAGACAACAGTTTGGAAAACAGGACAGACATACATATATGTAGCAAATACAGCAAAATGGAAGTGCAGGGAAGCTAAAGAGTGATTTTTACAACATTAATGTGAAGAAATTGAAAAAAAAAGTGACTGTCGCAGGAACGACTAGTTCATAATAATAAATTCAAAAGCTTTCGAAATACATAAAAGTTAAAACATGAGATTTAAGAATAACAAAAAAAGTTATCATTTAAAAGTAAAACAGTAGCTGTAGGAAGGAAAGAACATCTTCAGATATTTCCAATTGGAAGGAAATGTTTCTTACTGTGGTAGAAGAAGAAATTAACGTGTATTCAGAGGACCAAGCTTTGGAAAACTTGCTATCAAGCAAGACAGAAAGTACAGGTAAAGTATTTTCAGCTGCACTAAAATTGTTGGACTCAGTGGCAACCGCCGGCCGCGGCGGCAGAGCGGTTCTAGGCCCTCAGTCCGGAACCGTGCGACTGCTACGGTCGCAGGTTCGAATCCTGCTTCGTACATGGATGCGTGTGATGTCCTTAGGTTAGTTAGGTTTAAGTAGTTTTAAATTCTAGGGGACTGATGATCACAGATGTTAAGTCCCATAGTGCTCAGAGCCATTTGAACCATTTTTCAGTAGCAACCAATCGTTAGATCAAGTAGCGTGTAAGGTCCTTGAGGGGATGCAACATCCACACAAACCCAAAGATAGCAAGGACAGATAAATAAGAAAGCTATCGGACTATCATCTTGACTATCTGTTCGGCTTTTTGATAAGAATAATATATACACTCCTGGAAATGGAAAAAAGAACACATTGACACCGGTGTGTCAGACCCACCATACTTGCTCCGGACACTGCGAGAGGGCTGTACAAGCAATGATCACACGCACGGCACAGCGGACACACCAGGAACCGCGGTGTTGGCCGTCGAATGCCGCTAGCTGCGCAGCATTTGTGCACCGCCGCCGTCAGTGTCAGCCAGTTTGCCGTGACATACGGAGCTCCATCGCAGTCTTTAACACTGTTAGCATGCCGCGACAGCGTGGACGTGAACCGTATGTGCAGCTGACGGACTTTGTGCGAGGGCGTATAGTGGGCATGCGGGAGGCCGGGTGGACGTACCGCCGAATTGCTCAACACGTGGGGCGTGAGGTCTCCACAGTACATCGATGTTGTCGCCAGTGGTCGGCGGAAGGTGCACGTGCCCGTCGACCTGGGACCGGACTGCAGCGACGCACGGATGCACGCCAAGACCGTAGGATCCTACGCAGTGCCGTAGGGGACCGCACCGCCACTTCCCAGCAAATTAGGGACACTGTTGCTCCTGGGGTATCGGCGAGGACCATTCGCAACCGTCTCCATGAAGCTGGGCTACGGTCCCGCACACCGTTAGGCCGTCTTCCGCTCACGCCCCAACATCGTGCAGCCCGCCTCCAGTGGTGTCGCGACAGGCGTGAATGGAGGGACGAATGGAGACGTGTCGTCTTCAGCGATGAGAGTCGCTTCTGCCGTGGTGCCAATGATGGTCGTATGCGTGTTTGGCGCCGTGCAGGTGAGCGCCACAATCAGGACTGCATACGACCGAGGCACACAGGGCCAACACCCGGCATCATGGTGTGGGGAGCGATCTCCTACACTGACCGTACACCACTGGTGATCGTCGAGGGGACACTGAATAGTGCACGGTACATCCAAACCGTCATCGAACCCATCGTTCTACCATTCCTAGACCGGCAAGGGAACTTGCTGGTCCAACAGGACAATGCACGTCCGCATGTATCCCGTGCCACCCAACGTGCTCTAGAAGGTGTAAGTCAACTACCCTGGCCAGCAAGATCTCCGGATCTGTCCCCCATTGAGCATGTTTGGGACTGGATGAAGCGTCGTCTCACGCGGTCTGCACGTCCAGCACGAACGCTGGTCCACCTGAGGCGCCAGGTGGAAATGGCATGGCAAGCCGTTCCACAGGACTACATCCAGCATCTCTACGATCGTCTCCATGGGAGAATAGCAGCCTGCATTGCTGCGAAAGGTGGATATACACTGTACTAGTGCCGACATTGTGCATGCTCTGATGCCTGTGTCTATGTGCCTGTGGTTCTGTCAGTGTGATCATGTGATGTATCTGACCCCAGGAATGTGTCAATAAAGTTTCCCCTTCCTGGGACAATGAATTCACAGTGTTCTTATTTCAATTTCCAGGAGTGTATATGCAGGTAAAGGGACGTTGAGGGTTTGTTATATAACAATCAGTTCAGCTTTGAGGAAAGTAAAGGAACAGTAGAGAGGGTTCTTCCGTTACATATGATAAAGGAGGTAAGACCTCTTTTTTCGTATGCCTTCCTTATCAGTTGTATCGCCAGAAGCCGTTCTCTTTAACATTACTTGTTGTCCTGTAAGAAGCAATCGGCTTTGTAGAGCGGTGAACTGTGACTGAAAGTTTCAGGATAATACATGTACGTGTTAAGGAAAGATTGCTAAAATAAACCGATAAAATATACAACAATCAACAGACAACAATGAGAATGAATGATCCAGAGAGATACGCTCCCAATGAAAAGGGAATATTGCAGGGAGATGGTTCTTATCTTACAATGTTCAACCTGAGTATCGCTGAAGCGATTAAAGAACTTAATGAAAGCGTCAGAAATAGCGTTAAAATTCCTTAAAAGAGGATATCAATGGGAAAATTCACTGATGCTGTGAAGGTAGGGAAAATTTACATGATTTTTTGAATGGTATTATCTGTTTCCTGAGACATGATAATATGAAGTGAGAGTAAATCGAACAAAAATGGAGTAGGCCGAAGTATGAGATACTATGCCAAAGTTGGTATCTCACGTCAGAACCACAAGTAAGGTCTTTATCTGACGCAGCACGAATGGGAGACCGGGGCGTAGACACGCGCTCGAGAGTCTCTGTACGCCATCGCAGCTGGATGTTTACTTACGTCAGAGTTCAGTGCTGCTCTGCCCACTCTTTGGTCATTACTCTGTGAGGTTTCCGGATTGCAGCCGGGTCCTGTTGACTTGTTGCCACAATATTTCGGCTGGCAACCGTCCATCCAGTGGCGCACGCTCACCTGAAGATGGCTGGACGGTTGCCAACTGTAATATTGTGGCCAGAAGGCAACATGATCCGGCTGCAATATTCAGTACGCCGGTAAAACCTTAAGATTCACACTCTAGTCATATAATATTTTTTTCATAATGCGGGGCCACAGTCACACTATATTTCTTTAAAGTCAGTACCGTCGTTAGACTGTTGTTTATTTACAGTGTTACATTTACACCTACACAATCATGATTGCAGCTATAAAGTGCCATTATCAAGTGTTTTGAGTGTTATAAATTGCCTAAGATGGCATACTGTCGTATTAAAATACACTATTAGACACATTGTCTAAAAGTCTATATTTCTGGCAGAGCCTACTGCTTTGTTTCATTAGTGAGTACATCAAGATGGTGTACTCACACATTGCTTGTGCGACAACAATGTATTACTCAGATCCAGCAGCGCGAGTTGTACTAGGAGCCCGAACTATATATAGAAATTTGTAGTCTATTCTACACTGAGATGAGACGATCTTTCGGTACTGTATCAAGTGAAAAGTGTTAGTGTTCAGTGATGGTAAAAATACACAGACTTTCCTGTGTACCTGAATTGTGACAAGTTAACTATTTCAGACTGTTCAGGTTTTAATAATGTGATGCAATACTTTTTGTGTTTTGTAGTCTCTGCTCGACCTCCTGTAGAAGCCAATCACTGCTTTCTAGGACTCACTAAATGCCGACGCGTTTTTCTCAAGTGGATTTTTCGTCCGGCACTACACAAGGTCCATTTAACGGACCGATCTGTAGCGTTCTAGTCAGACGTACCAACCAGCGTCACACTCTCCGCCATTCACATATTGTGTGATAACGACGTCTTCTATCGGATCCAGGAGCCTTAGAAGCCAAAAGGCCACGCGCAGACAAAGCATCGCTACAGGCCATAGCCGCTAATCAGCTACGTCCACCTCGCCTCGCGCCGTGGTGTCAAATCCCCCTTTTCCAGCACATACGCGCCTTCTCACTGACCCGTTCCGGGCACCAGAATCTTTGCCTGAACGACGTGCTATAGTTTGTTGCTAGCTTGTGACACCGCTCAAAATATTTTAGGTAAAAGAACTAAGAGGCAGAACCTGCACTCGCTATTCAAGTTATAGTAATTTTCCAGATTACGTACATTTTTTTTCAATATTACGACAAGATTCCAAAGATTTCACTGTATCAATACTGAGAGATTCGCATAACATTGGCTTTGATGTTGTACTCCTTGTGTCTAAAATTTGTTTTTTATTACGCAAATGGGCGATAGCGTAAAAGCACACCACAAGTTGGCCTTGGTGTGAGAGAACAGACGATATATAATGCCCTTGTACGCTGAGTTGTAAGTTGTTACTTATGTGTATGCCGGCCGGGATGGCGCTTCAGTCTGGAACCGCGCGATCGCTACGGTCGCAGGTTCGAATCCTGCCTCGGCCATGGATGTGTGTGATGTCCTTAGGTTAGTTAGGTTTAAGTAGTTCTAAGTTCTAGGGGACTGATGACCTCAGATGTTAAGGCCCATACTGCTCAGAGCCATTTGAACTATTTGAACTTATTTGCAAAAGATATCAAAACACTAGTGATAAACACTGAACGCAATGCTTCCAAATATCTTACATGAAACTTTTAAAATAAAATGAACATAAGTAACCTTCTAAAGCATGGTTCTTCTTGTCTACATATGGAATTGGAAATTTAGTCCCTTGCTGGTTGACAGAGCGTAGACCAACGATGCGGGGGACCCGCACCGCCGTACTAGGCAAGGTCCTAATGGAGGTGGTTTGCCGTCGCCTTGCTCCGACGGTAACGGGCATGAATGATGATGATGAAGACGACACAACAACATCCAGTCATCTTGCGAATCGAACCCAGGATCCAGTGCTCGGGTTGAGAGAACGCTACCGCGAGATCACGGGTGGCGGACATGTCTACATATTAATTCTTCAAAATAATAAAACTGCAAAAACCCATTTCTCCCAATGAGGGACCAGTTTGTTGATAGGGTCATTTCGGCCAAAGAGGGACCAGTTCGTTGATACGGTCACTGTATAATGTTTCTTGATGGAGCCACAATCTCACCTCTGCTTGCACCGTTTGATCACTATCAATGGGAAGTTCTCGAAGGTGCTGTTTAAGTTTTGGAAACGCATGAAAGTCGCATGTGGCCAAGGCAGGACTGCATGAAGGGTGATCGATGACAGATGTTGCTGCAGATGCTGCATCGGTCCTGCGGCCTCTGGAATGCTGAAGGAGAGGGAGCACACAGTGTGTACGAGTTCTGTGAATTCGAAACTCGGTTACAGCACGCTTTCTCTCATGCAATTACATAGATCCGTTGCAAGCCACCACGTTACGCGCTACAGTTTGGAGTCCTCTAGCAGACGGCTGCCGATAAGTAAATACACTCCTGGAAATGGAAAAAAGAACACATTGACACCGGTGTGCCAGACCCACCATACTTGCTCCGGACACTGCGAAAGGGCTGTACAAGCAATGATCACACGCACGGCACAGCGGACACACCAGGGACCGCGGTGTAGGCCGTCGAATGGCGCTAGCTGCGCAGCATTTGTGCACCGCCGCCGTCAGTGTCAGCCAGTTTGCCGTGGCATACGGAGCTCCATCGCAGTCTTTAACACTGGTAGCATGCCGCGACAGCGTGGACGTGAACCGTATGTGCAGTTGACGGACTTTGAGCGAGGGCGTATAATGGGCATGCGGGAGGCCGGGTGGACGTACCGCCGAATTGCTCAACACGTGGGGCGTGAGGTCTCCACAGTACATCGATGTTGTCGCCAGTGGTCGGCGGAAGGTGCACGTGCCCGTCGACCTGGGACCAGACCGCAGCGACGCACGGATGCACGCCAAGACCGTAGGATCCTACGCAGTGCCGTAGGGGACCGCACCGCCACTTCCCAGCAAATTAGGGACACTGTTGCTCCTGGGTTATCGGCGAGGACCATTCGCAACCGTCTCCATGAAGCTGGGCTACGGTCCCCCACACCGTTAGGCCGTGTTCCGCTCACGCCCCAACATCGTGCAGCCCGCCTCCAGTGGTGTCGCGACAGGCGTGAATGGAGGGACGTATGGAGACGTGTCGTCTTCAGCGATGAGAGTCGCTTCTGCCTTGGTGCCAATGATGGTCGTATGCGTGTTTGGCGCCGTGCAGGTGAGCGCCACAATCAGGACTGCATACGACCGAGGCACACAGGGCCAACACCCGCCATCATGGTGTGGGAAGCGATCTCCTACACTGGCCGTACACCACTGGTGATCGTCGAGGGGACACTGAATAGTGCACGGTACATCCAAACCGTCATCGAACCCATCGTTCTACCATTCCTAGACCGGCAAGGGAACTTGCTGTTCCAACAGGACAATGCACGTCCGCATGTATCCCGTGCCACCCAACGTGCTCTAGAAGGTGTAAGTCAACTACCCTGGCCAGCAAGATCTCCGGATCTGTCCCCCATTGAGCATGTTTGGGACTGGATGAAGCGTCGTCTCACGCGGTCTGCACGTCCAGCACGAACGCTGGTCCAACTGAGGCGCCAGGTGGAAATGGCATGGCAAGCCGTTCCACAGGACTACATCCAGCATCTGTACGATCGTCTCCATGGGAGAATAGCAGCCTGCATTGCTGCGAAAGGTGGATATACACTGTACTAGTGCCGACATTGTGCATGCTCTGTTGCCTGTGTCTATGTGCCTGTGGTTCTGTCAGTGTGATCATGTGATGTATCAGACCCCAGGAATGTGTCAATAAAGTTTCCCCTTCCTGGGACAATGAATTCACGGTGTTCTTATTTCAGTTTCCAGGAGTGTATGAAGATGCCGAATCTTAGTAACATAACTGATCGCCCGTCCATATGGCGGCCGACAATCAAGTTGATGTCCCACAGCTGCCTACGGCTTACTAAGTCACGTGATCTCCGTTCATTGGGCCCATTTCGAAGCGGGACTCGTTACTGAAGACAATTCATTCAGCGAGTTACCAGGACAAAGACCTGACTCTCATGCTCCGCGTAGCAATGGGATACGAACCTTACTGTCGCCCTTCATACCGCCCGACTGTCACGAATGATAGTCTGCGGTGCAATTTCCCTTCATAGCGGGACTTCTTTTGTTATCATTCACGGCGCCCTTGCAGCACAATGGTACGTCGATGATATTCTACTCCCTGCTTCGTTGCCATTCATGGCAAGGGATCCTGGGATCACATTCTACCAACATATTGCCCTCCCAAATACGGCAGGAAATTCTAATCCTGCTCTTCGTGCTTCTTGAACCCTACATTGGCCGGCAAGGTCTCAGGAGTTCTCGTTAAGTAAGAGGGTTTGGGGCATTATATGCAGGGTCCTCCAACCAGCTCCGGAGTCTGAGGCTGTGATGATCCAGTTGGACATAATTTTGCCCGATATCCATTAGGAGGACATCCAACAACTCTTGTCAGTCAGTGCTACGACGAGTCACTGCCTTTGTAAAGGCTAAAGGTGGACTAATGCGTTATTGACTTGCGCAGTTTTTGAATCTCTTTCTCCTGAATAAATCATCCAGTTTTTCTGAAGCTGTAATCCTTTATTTGTCTATACACGTACATCACATCTACCAAACTACGCGCCATTTGGATAATTCCTTTGTGGTACATCAGTTTTTTTTTCATCTGTCTTCGAAATTGTCAGACTCGTGAATGGTTTGATGGGGCCCGCCATGGATTACTCTCCTGCTCCAGGCTCTTCATTTCAGAACAGCATTTTCACTAACCATTCTTCATTATTTGCTAGATCTATCCCAATCTCTGTCTTCCTCTACTGTATTTGCTCTCAACAGTTTATGATGTCATGGAAGCTATTGCCTGATATCTTAACACGTGCCTTATCATCCTGTCCCGTTCCCATACAAGTGTTCTCCAGATGATCCTCCACCTTCTTTCTTACGTCATTAATTTAGCATCACATCTCAAACGCTCCAGTTCTTTTCATTTCCGGTGTTCCCACAGACCATGAATCACTACCATACAATGCTGCGCTCCAAAGATATATCCTCAAAAACTTTGATACTCGTGGACTTGCAGACTTTATTTGGCCAGCAGTACCATATCTGCTTTTGTTAGTCGTTCTCATTTCGTCCGACAAGCTTTATTAGGTTAGATCTGTTACACGGCCATCATACTGGCTTTCAGAAAGGTGAGGACACCTTAGAGGCAGATAAAAAGCTGCCATTAGTACTGGAAGCCAGATTTATGAAAAATCAGTACACAAGCCATACGAAACGATGTCTGAAGTTCACTGTGTCCAAGTACCAACAACATAAATGGAACAAGGAGGTGGTTGATTTTAAAAGGATGTAAGACAGAAATATAGCGTTTCGCTCCTGCTCTTCAATCTATACATCGAAGAGACTATGACCCAAATACAAATGTTCATGAGGGGGATTAAAGGAAAAACTGATGAAATTTGATGAATGCTTCGGTGTTGTCAATGAAACTGAAGAAGAATTGCTGAGCTTATTGCATTGACTGAACAGTCTAATGGGTGTAAAACTTGGACTGAGAGTAAACCGATGAAAGAATAAAGTTATTAGGAGTAGCAGAATTGAGATTGGCGATAAAATGAACCTTTTTATTTGGGCCTACGAAGTATACAAAGTTAAGGAATTCTGCTGCCTTAGAAACAATATTATTTGACGGATTAAGTAAAGAGGATAGAGAAGGCCAGTTACCACAGGTAAGGAGGGCATATCTTGCCAAAGTCTGCCAGTATCAAACACTGGTCTTAACCTAAAGAAGATATTTCTCAGAGTGTACGTAAGGAGCAGAGCTTTCTATGGTAGTGAATTATGGAAATTAGAAAAGAAAAGTATCGATGCATTAGAGAAACGATGACATAGAAGACTGTTGAAAATTAGGTGGACTGAAAACCGGTGAAGGGAGGAAGATACGGTAGAGACTAACAGAATGAAGGGGCTGGATGAGGGGACATACGTTAGGATATCAGGGAATAACTTCCACATGATGTCAGAGTAAGATGGTAAGAAATGTGTGAGATGCTAGAGGACCACAAAGAACCACTCCGAAAACTGATAACTCTATATATATACAGAGTGGTCCATTGATCGTGACTGGACCAATTATCTCACGAAATAAGCGTCAAACGAAAAAACTGCAAAGAACTAAACTTGTCTAGCTTGAAGGGGGAAACCAAATGGCGCTATGGTTGGCGCGCTAGATGGCGCTGCCATAGGTCAAACGGATATCAACTGCACTTCTTTAAATAGGCATCCCCATTTTTTTTACATATTCGTGCAGTACGTAAAGAAATATGAATGTTTTAGTTGGACCACTTTTTTCGCTCTGTGATAGATGGCGCTGTAATAATCACAAACATATAGCTCATAATTTTAGACGAACAGTTGGTAACAGGTAGGTTTTTTAAATTAAAGTAGGTACGTTTGAACAATTTATTTCGGTTGTTCCAATGAGATACGAACACCGTTGTGAATTTATCATTTCTGAGAACGCATGCTGTTACAGTGTGATTATCTGTATATACCAAATTAATGCAATAAATGCTCAAAATGGTGTCCGTCAACCTCAATGCATTTGGCAAAACGTGTAACGACATTCCTCTCAACAGCGAGTGGATCGCCTTCCGTAATGTTCGCACATGCATTGAAATTACACAGACACATGTTGTCAGGCGTTGTCGGTGGATCACGATAGCAAATATCCTTCAACTTTTCCCACAGAAAGAAATGCGGGGACGTCAAAACCGGTGAACGTGCGGGCCATGGTATAATGCTTTGATGACCAATCCACCTTTCACGAAATATGCTACTCAATACTGCTTCAACCGCACGCAAGCTATGTGCCGGGCATCCATCATGTTGGAAGTACATCGCCATTCTCTGATGCAGTGAAACATCTTGTAGCAACATCGGTAGAACAATACGTAGGAAATCAGCATACGTTGCACCATTTAGATTTCCATCGATAAAATGGGGGCCAATTATTTTTCCTCCCATAAAGCCGCACCATTCATTAACCCGCCAAGGTCGCTGAAGTTCCACTTGTCGCAGCCATTATGGATTTTCCGTTCCCCAATAGAGGATATTATGCAGGTTTACGTTACCGCTGTTCGTGAATGACGCTTCGTCGCTACATAGAACGCGTGTAAAAAATCTGTCATCTGTCGCGTCATAATCGAATTATCCGGCAACTTCACACTTCACAGTGGATTTTATCGAACTAAGAAATTTGCTGAATTTGTGAAAAATCAAAATGGCTTCACATCCAGCCTATGATGCCTAGAAGAGTCTTTACATCCTGCTGACATGAGAATAGCATAATCTCTGCGTCAGAAGCTTGCTTCTACTTGACCATTTAATAGACTCGCATTTTTTCCACCGTGACTAATTTTGTAAGCTAAGCACATCATCCGTTACAGCACACTCCTGGGGCTGGGTAATGTGGCAAAAATGGTCTGGTGGAACGAGCTATCACAGGTGCAATGCGTGGGTTCAGGCATTTACTTTTAAAAGGCACAAACAGATTTATTTTACCTCTGGTAACCTCAAGAGAAAGACGTTATAATCCAGAATCCGCATTAAACATCACGTTCCTTCATTACCAACTGGGCAGAGCTGGTTTACGTTGGGAATTGACACAGCGGAAGTCATGGTAAAAAGAAATACAGTCGCCAGTAAGCTTACTTACATTAGAAAATTTTATTTTATTTGATGAACCGATAGCCATTTAAAGGGACAGGGCTCTTATTTTACTTGTACTTGATTGAACTAGAGACGTGTAAAAATTTGGTGCTGGACTGTGATTCGAATTCGTATCTCCTCTTTCGAGGATCTGAATCTCTCGGAACAGTATAGTTCAGTCATTTCGTTCCTTTTCCCAAGACTGCAATCTTCTCTAGGTCTCCTCCAAAGTTAAGTATGTGGGTCTGACACCTGATCCAGTACAAAAATATTCATAATTTCATTTCTAGCTTTATCAAGTGCACACCCACCTGCTAGTGAAAATTAACGCGCAATTTCAATGTCTGTTCATGTGTTGCCAACAATCGCAACAGGTGTCGTTATTTCTGGTCAAACACGCACACATCTTACTGTTCATGAGTAAGCAACTGATACTTAAGCTATATTCGTGGATGCACGGTAGGTGTGCAGTTCGATTGTCGCTTAGGCACAAAAGTTTGTATCCTTATTTTAGATTCAGACACCTAGTGGCTCGTAAGAAAAACCGATACGTAACATTTGATTTTTCTCAGTTAACAATCGGATTACGTGTTGGGTTCGTATCTCCGTCACAGAACTTCACATCATGCACTTCATCTTTAAATGCATGCACACTTTGTTACTTCAGAATGGAGGTATATCAGACATCTTTCGTGGTTAGATAACAGGGATGAAAGGGTCTTGATAGGAGTCACGGTTTATTACAAAAATTGTCGTCTTTTATTTTCAAGTTTAGATTTGATTACTGGTATTGGCAAAACTTTCGGTAATTCATGACTCTTCATGGCTAATCATCAATATGATGTGATTAGATTAGATTAGATTACATTAGATTAACTCTTGTTCCATAGATCATGAATACGACATTTCGTAATGATGTGGAACGTGTCATTTTAATGAAAGATTTCTGAAAATACCATGATTCAATTTCTTTACAACAATTTTTTACACTCTCCCTCATTGCTTTTTATTTCTCTCTCTCTCTCTCTCTCTCTCTCTCTCTCTCTCTCTCACACACACACACACACACACACATTCTTTTTTATTTTTATTTGTATGTTGTGCTCGACTATCGGCGAGGCACGAAAACGCCTGTGAATGACTTTCTTAGTTTTTAGTGCACTTACGAAAGAAATATAAAAACAACAATGAGAGTTACTGATTTATGACGCTCAGTTTGCAGTCAGTTCTGAGTATTATTAGTAACTACGCTCCAGTCCCTAAACCTAGTTACAGAAAGCGAATCAGACGCATTACGTATTCCAGGCCGTAGCAGCCGCGACTTGGAGACACCAGCTATGGTCACTTCCCAGACCGCTGTAGGATCACATCGGTTCGTCTTCTTCCTGCTGGTACTGTAACTGAGATTTGGCAACAAAGCAACGTATGTTTGGCAACTCTGTGATCGACGAGTTACTTCCTGGTGTGCACGGAATTAAGCCTCAAAGTTCACTTGATTTTACCTGTCATTTCCATTGAATAATCTGAGTTATTATAGCTTGAAGGGTAACAAAAGATTGAAAATTTACGGTTTTCAGCCCAGGAAAGTCGTTGCAGGTGGAAGTCGCAACTAATCTCGACCATTAAATAGCGGTTTACGAGTTCTAGTTACTATTGCCGTCGTAATACGAAGCTGAGACCCATACCTTCTCGGCAGCTCTGTGGTAACGTGCTGACCTGTGAAACAGCGTCTGTTACGGTTCGCAGTTCCAGTCTCACTGACTGAAACGTTTTTATCCCTTCTGTGAAAGAGCTACAAGCAGTCAGATCAAACATCAATAAGGAAATCGCAAGAAAATGCTTTCAGCTCATAGTGCAATGTTGAAAAACTTACAATGCTGCACAACAGGTAACGCCTGTTTCCGCTGCTGACAAGCGAATTTTGGGTTTCTAGGAATACGTAACTATATTTATGAAATGCCACATTTTCATACCTCTTGAGTATGACACAGCATACCAATTAAACACAGACCCAATCAAAATCTAAGTGAGTAGTATTTTACTAATTCGTGTCGATAGAGGCATGCTTGTGTACAGATACTTTCGTCGTAAGGTTATCATGGTTAGTTTTATTTCATTTCTTATAATACAGTGCACAATTTTCGTAAGGTTTCCTTTAGTGTTCTTAAAACAATAGTAAACATGAGAGAGAAATTAATCATCAACGATATATGCGAATTCTCTGATGTTACCTATGACAGTCTGACAATGCACATGCAGTTTATTGATTACATGCATGTAGAAAATTTGTTCTGAGTTAAAGCTGTCAATCAAAGTTTGAAGAAGAATAAAATATCACTACCACACGACGGCTAATGTAGAAAATACTTTTCTGACATATTATGGCACGATGCGCTCTCCCTGCACATCTTCGAGATGCATCTGCTGCCTGCTGTCTATTAAACCTGAATAGAACAAAATGTCACAGTAGTTAGTCCTTTTCCCACATGCGACTACTTTGGGTTGAGAAGTGAAGGGAATTATGTTCAAAGTTCCATTAGATTGATAACTTCAGCAGAGAACAGAATTGCGTTTTAAAAAATGTAGCACTGAATGTATTCGAACTCGCGACATCTTATCTATGCTACAAGCTGTCACGTAGCTACAACAGCTCCAGAGCTCGGCAACTATTCCTCCAGAACTTTTTGGATTCCACAGCACTGTGAGATTATGCATATGGCCAGGTCTTGACTTCTGAGAGACAAACAGTTACAGCTTTTCTTTTGGACTGAACGACGTTTTCTAGTAACAGATAGCGCAATAGAATAGCTCAAGTGGAAAGGAACACTTCCTATTTAAACTTCTGCATCCTACAATGTTGGCAGTTGTGTGTAGGTGGCAGTAACGTGATTTTATTTCTGTGAATACAAAATAGTCGAATGTATGCACTGGATAGCCGAGGCAGCTAGTTCATGGTGATTCGGTCAACCAAGTAAATGAATTTACTGAACATGCTGCAAATTACTACAGGGAGCCTGTGTGTCAGAATTCTCATCCAGTGTGGCGCAACTGCGTTACGATAGAAAAATGACTCGCAGAGAAGAGGATTTCGTGGTCTGTTGGACGGATGGTAGGTTGTTATACCTATGGTCTGGGTTCGATTCCCACTTCTGTCAATGATTTTAGATAGGGAGAGACAGATTCCATTCTCTCCTGGCTACACCAAGTGAAGGAGATATAATGGCTGCGTGGTCTGAAAATTCACATTAAAGATGATACTCCTTCTTTACCAAGTAGACGGTAGGTTGAACCACAATAAAGTCTGGAGTGGCGACATGTAGAAACTCTATCACCAGTAACCTTTCTTATACTAGTTATTTATTTCAAGTGACGACACAAACGCTATGTATGGTCACAGGACACTTACTCCATCTTTTATTTGAGCTTCTGTATGTCGATAATATTGGTTCTGAACTGGGAATGCAACTCAGACCGCCCTTAACGCGGAATTTGATCCCTTCGTGGCAATATAGCTCGGCTAAAATTTGTTGTTTGTTCAAAACTGCAGATTCCTCAACACCTTCACATATTATGCGTGAATGGGATCGAATCCTGGCCCGGCACTAAAGATTTAATTATGTATTATCAAGCTCTAGCATGAGAACACCTATCTGCTGGTGGATAATAATTTTTATTTTTAATGTATTTTCATTCGCTGTCAACACTAACGATATCCGACGTTTTTAACTCCCAGTGAGACACAGAAGTATTTGCGAGATGACTGTAAGTTCAAGATGCTATTCTGAGCAGCTGGTGGAGAAAACTTCGGTAGCTGACGTCTCTTTGTGTGTAGTCAACAACGATATGTGTGGGGCTCTATTCCCAGTGAGCGCTGAACTCTTCGTCATATTATTTCAGTTCAAACATGCTCACATGTCACTGCTGGTGCAACAAAGCAATAATTAACGTTAGTTTTCTCTAGAATATAACAGCTATAGGTGCCGGGTTGGAGTCCTGGGAAGGAAAAAATTAATGTTTCGTCTCGTCATTTCAGTTAAAACATCTAGTTACTGCCGCGAAATTCCGATATGTCACATTTGACTGTGCTTCGATAGCAATCCGATTAGGTTCCGGGTTCGAATCCGTGTCCAACACACAGCTTTACCTCACGGCATTTCAAGTAAGTTACTTGTGAAGAAGCAATATTTAACATCTCTCGTAGTTCGTTAACAGGGACAATAGATGCTGGGTAGGAATTCGCGTCTGTTAAAAATGTTTCCGTTATGCAATTTAAAGTTGATATTTGCTAACTGATACTGTCTAAAATCGAGGTATATCACTCTCTGTATGCCTAATCAGGAATGACTGTTAGTTTCCGTCAGTCACGAAATCTTTGCTTAGTCTGCATGAGCTGGGTTTGAATCCATATGCAGAACAAGACGGTTCGTCGTGTCATTTAATGTTCATACATATTCTCAACTAGCTGCTCGTGAATAACTTAAATTTTTAATGTCATTTTGTGTTAAATAGTTCAAATGGTTCAAATGGCTCTGAGCACTATGGGACTTAACTTCTAAGGTCATCAGTCCCCTAGAACTTAGAACTACTTAAACCTAACTAACCTAAGGACATCACACACATCCATGCCCGAGGCAGGATTCGAACCTGCGACCGTAGAGGTCACGCGGTTCCAGACTGAAGCGCCTAGAACCGCACGGCCACATCGGCCGGCCCCCACCATCTGGTATCAATGCATTACCTTATAATCCATTATATATAA
Source organism: Schistocerca cancellata (assembly GCF_023864275.1). Classification (NCBI taxonomy): domain Eukaryota; kingdom Metazoa; phylum Arthropoda; class Insecta; order Orthoptera; family Acrididae; genus Schistocerca; species Schistocerca cancellata. Next base: position 567,690,237 of record NC_064632.1, read on the forward strand.
TCATTTTCATAGTACACTTGATATTATAGAAGAGTAGGACACAAGACAGGACATAGATAATGACCGTTTGACGTCAACAGTGTGTAACATTTTACTTTTTTTGAATAGGACAATGTTCCTCTCCAATAATTTTTAGATTAGTTACAATAAGCTTACGCTGCAAGAGAATTCGCTTGTATTTTTCAATATGTGGTCTGTTTTCGGTTTGAAGGCCTTCCATAACATCGGCAACGTAGTGCAACTCCACCGAGAGCTGTCTGGAGTAGGGTGGAGATAGCAATGTGAATGTTGCGAGCTGTCGAAGACGATCTTCATATTCCTAATGCGATTAGGACATCGTATACTCTTGACGACGTTTAGCACCTGTGCGGTCAGTCACCCAATTTCAGAATTCATTTTGAGTAATCCTGCTAAATTCCCAAAATATTGTCTTCTTATATTGATGAGTAATATGGATAGTCGTCACGTTCATGTGCCGTCTACAACGCAAATTTAATGTTACTATCCTAGGAACTAATCTGCAATACGTTTTGTATTTCATAATCGGAACTATCTGCATTAATCGTCATCAGAGCAATGTCAGGGAACAGAATGCAGCAGTGCCTACTTGAGGACCTGCTTGAGTCGTGTTCTAAGGAAAGGGTAGTTGCTGGTTCACATTATATTACACTAGCGAGAAGTACCGACTTTTCCTTTTCTCTGCAAATATCCAGAACTAAATTCAGTAACTAAATGCTAAGAATATATTTGCATTGTGCCAACTCAAAGATCAATAGATATGGATATAGATATAGATTTTTATATTTAAAGCCATTCTCGTTCTGCGTTGGAATAAACATCAGTCATTATTTGCTTGTTCTTGTTACGATTGTTATTGTCATTCTCTCACTCGCAAGAGTCTTATGCTGATGCTGTATGAATAAATTATGCCATTGGATACAAAGCGGTTTAGTTTTGAGACCTAACCCACGAGTGGGGAAGGCACAGTGGTCTGCTTCAGGAATTCCAAGCAATAAAACACAAAAAACAACCCAGGAAGGGTTCGAACAGCTACTTTCACGCAGAGACATGCATTTGGAATCTGTTCATCGTTACGGGGTCAAACAAGAGGGTAACATTACTGAAACAATGATCGGGCTACTTAGTATATAATAGAGCATACAGATTTCAAGGAGGAAACGTATGAAGACGCAGACTTCCTCGTTATCAGTATGTGCGGCATATCTTTCGTGTTAACGAAAGTAAATTCCCGCTTTACCTCTTCTTACGTGTCAAATGAAATGAATGCCATGAGGAATAGAATATTTGTTGACTGCGTCTCTTCTTGCTTCCATCCTTACCAACATATTTCTTCATTCTCGTGGTAATCATGACATTCTATGTGCATGCTGCAAACGATTGCAAGTGGACAAATTCGACATCGAGGTGCAAAGCGTTTGGTATCTTACATTATATTCAATTCGAATAAGCTTCCGGTGTACTTTTACTTCGTTTGTATTTTTAGATGATTATGAACGTTACGGAAATTTATCTCACATGCTTTATGTTGAATGAGAAACATTGAATGATCCGTTTTGCTTTCCCTACATTGAAATGATATAATGTCGGCGTCAACAGCCTTCTTCCACGCCGGAAGCTGAAACTTGTATCATTCTGGATTAATGATAATTGAATGTCTCTTATGTATACATAGCCCACAAGGCGACGTCAGAAACCATCAGGGGAGAACGCCGCATAAAAACCAAACGTGCGCGCGCGTCTCCACTCTGAAGAACCGTATCGGAGAATCACGGCAAGCATTTCGCTGAAGAGCTGCCTCGTCGGAGAGCCGAGAAATGGCAGCGTCGTAGCAAGTATTTGTCAACACTCTGATAGTGCATTTACTTCCGGGTGTAGGTCGGCGTTACCTCGCTAAATTCACTTGACATTCGTTTTCCACATCGAAGACTCGTACGATATAATCCACTGCAAGATGACACAATTAGAAAGTATATTTAATTTCTGGACTCCAAGAACAGCGTTCTTCACATAAGTAACACCTGTTTGTGTGTGCATTCGGGAGGACGACGGTGCATTCCCGCTCCCGGCCATCCTGATTTAGGTTTTCAATGAATTCCCTAAATCGCTTCAGGCAAATGCCGCGATGGTTCCTTAGGAAGGGCACGGCCGATTTCCTTCCCCATCCTTCCCTAATCCGAGCTTGTGCTCCGTCTCTAATGACATCGTTGTCGACGGGACGTTAAAACAGTAATCTACACCTCCTCTGTTTGTGTGTTTAAGGTTGCGTTTTGAGGCTCAGGCAACATCGCAGTGACTATAGTCCGCCTATGGCCGCCAGTGTGTCGTTAGCTCAGAGGTTCCCTTGTGCGTTGCAGTGCTTGTGCTATAAGTTCGAATCACGGTAGAAGCCGCTGACTACAACCTTTTATTTTCCATTTTAATTAATGGAGTTGCAAACTGCTAGTAAAAATTTCTTATGCGAAATCTGAAAAATGCCTTTAAACATCAATCTTCGTCCGATTTCGACTTAGTAAATTAAGTTAAATATCATGGATTTCTGCTTTGCAAATTCCAAGGTGCTTCACTGTAAAATAGGTCCTGAAAAGATTCAAACCGACAGTCAACGATATAAATTTGAGCTTTGTTCGTCATATAGGTCTAACATGTCAGAAGGTTGTTTATGAAGTGCACATGTTCATTAATATAGTTCCCATCTTCTAAATTTTTGCAATAGCATTTAACTGTAGACGTTTTCTAACACCGGCGTTAGCAATTCCTTTCCGTTCTCTGAAACCTTCAAAACGACAAATTTTTCTGGTTTAAATCTGATGATCTTAACTATCACTTCCGATCAACAATAAATACTTCATGAACCCATGCATGGAACTCCAAATGTGCAGTGTGCCTGCACTGCTACAGAGCATGCATTGCAAGGTATTCACACAGTTTATCGCATAGACTTACCATAAGGAATGAAACAAGAACTGTAATACACTTTACGCCACAGACGCTCACTCTGGCTTGACGAAAACATCCAAACATTGACCAAAAGTTGCACAAATAATTAAGTTTGAAAGGAAAAGAAACGAGGTATGAAGCATTTATAAATTCATCGAATGTAGTGAGGTGGTTTAATTTCGTCCCAGTCTATAAAATTAATTTCGGGCCATACTCAGCTCTTGCCGATTACCCGCCTACTAATCAGAGCGTCTGTCTCCGTTGCTTTTGAGCGTGAATGGAAATTGTAGAAATTTTCTGTGGAGCAACATTTAATAATAAAGCGTTTTAAATCATCAAAAGCGATGAGCGGTAGCAGGCGCTTTCGATAAAGAACGGGGGAGTGCAGCGCCGCTGCTGTCGCCACGGCCGCTGCCAGTAGCCATCAAATGGATCCCGGAGCTTTGCCGCATACGGCGTCCAGAGGAGGACAGTCTGCAGGAAATCTGCCGCAAAATCGTTACTAGATAAAATTTTGATATCGGTGTGTCACAAAGCGAAATAGATTGAATCTGCGCTACCATTACATTCACGTCTTCAGCATTCAGACAGAAGAGGCTATAAAAATATTTTATGCCAGCTGCTCTCGATCCACTGACATTATGAACAGAAACAACGCACGCTACCGCTAGACCACAGGCGTAATCAGCCTAGAGTCTCTCTATCTTGGGGCAAGTTTTCCTCCAGGAAGTGCCGCAGTCTACAGTGTTGCCAGATTGTGCAGATAACCGGACTTAAAGAATTAGCGAGTTGGCCAGTTTTTTTGTCCCATGTCGCGATCGGCGCGGACTTAGCCTCTGAAGCGGCCGGCCGCCGGTCGAGTTTTATGTCAAAGAGTGTACATAGATTATTAATTCTCTGTTCATTGAGTACTGAATTTAGTGAAAGATATAGAAATTGTTCATTGAGTACTGAATTTAGTGAAAGATATAGAAATTTGTATCTGTGATCAAATCTATCTTTGTATCTGTGATCTAATTAAATACTTCTAACAACCTGAAAAGCTGTTCTTCAATATTAAATAAATTCATTAAATGGAAATAACGAAATCTGAGAACAAATATTACAATTAAAAAAGACCTCTTTTGGGGTACTCCAAATACCTCGCTTGGTAAAATAGAGGTGTGAAAAAGCTTGGTAACGGGAGGGTTTATCTAATTTACTGGGCACACTCTTTCATCTTCGTCAATGTGTATACTAGTATCCTGCAGCGCATGTCGATAATCGTTTCTTTGTCTGTGTAGTGTAGTTTTCCATGGTCTTTAGCATGGATAGGCACTGTGAATGTTGTGTGTGGATGCGAGCCGAGTTGGTGACACATCGCTCTCAGCTCCAGCTTGTGTTGGCTTCGTTTACACAGCTTTAGTCTGCAGTAGATTGTAATTACTTCCGTGGGCTAGCTGTTGGTATCCAACGGACGTCCAGCACGACCCACCAGTCCACCAGTCTGTCCGCACCAGTGGGCAACCCCATTACTGGTTGCATTGAGGTTGACCAAGCATCTGTGGTAGAGTGGGAGGTCGCCTCAGGTTGTGGAAGGTGGCGAAAGACTTTCCAGGGGTCAAATGTAAGGCCTCGCTCAGTCTAACAAGCAGGTTCCAGGTGCTGGCTCTGGCTGACACAATGCTTGAGCCATGTGCACTTGTTTCTCCTGTTTCAGAATAAAACCTCCGTGCCTACAAGATCTGGGCAGTCGTAGAGGGTCGGATTATTGTAGTTGGCAGCTCCAATGTTAACTACATTATGGAGACCCTTAGGGACATGGCTGCCATGCTGGGAAGAAAGCCATCTTGCACTGCGTGTGCATACTGGATGGAGTCTTTCGAGATATGGAACAGTTTTTTCAGGATGCCATGAAGAGCACAGACTGCGGCCAACTGCAGGTAATGACAGACGTCAGTACCAGTGATGCGTGTTGCTTTGGATTGGAACAGACTCTTTCTCGTTTCGAGCAGCTATCAGAAGTGGTAAAGGCTGCCTGTCTTTCTTGAGAGATTAAAGCAAAGTTTACCATCTGCAGCATAGTCGACAGGAACGATTGTGGGATAGTGGAACGAGATTTAAGTGGAGGATCTGAATCAGAGACTCAGACGTTTCTGTGATTATGTAGGCTCCAAACTGCTAGAGTTGAACCACAGATGTTTCTGTTTCCACTATTCAGGTCAGAGGAGTCCATTACACACAGGAGGCGGCTACATGTATAGCAGGAGCTGTGTGGCGCGGTTTGGGGGTTTTTAAGAAGGTTTTGGGGAAATACGAAAAGAGCTCCAGTCTCCAAGGGAGCAGGCTGAACACAGGGAGAACGTATATCTAGGAACCATCAGTAGAACAGTTGTAAACTGTTGCGAAAGTATCAGAGTTCCAAGTGCTAATACAAAGCACTGATGCTCAAATCGTTATAGGCAGTTAAATCTTGCTGAAGCCAGGGGTAAATTTAACCAACGTTTTTGCGAAAGACCTAATGATGTTCGTAAAAAAGAGATTATATACAGTTAGCGGTTCAAATGGCTCTGAGCACTATGGGACTCAACTGTTGTGGTCATAAGTCCCCTAGAACTTAGAACTACTTAAACCTAACTAACCTAAGGACAGCACACAACACCCAGCCATCACGAGGCAGAGAAAATCCCTGACCCGCCGGGAATCGAACCCAGGAACCCGGGCGTGGGAAGCGAGAACGCTACCGCACGACCACGAGATGCGGGCACAGTTAGCGGTCTTGTGTTTGTTGTTGTTAGAAGTAGTTTATCTTGTAGCGTTTATCTTGTAGAGGCAATTCCTGGGAACTGGAATAAAATAATAACTGGATCCTCTTACCAACCTCCCAACTCAGATGATACAATTGATGAAGGGATCAAAGGAAACTATGGTCTCATTTCAAATATGTATCTCACTCATACAATTATAACCGGTGGTGACTACTATTTACATTCGATTTGTCGGCGAAAATATGTATTTAAATCCAGAGGAATGCACAGAACACATCCGAATTGTCATAGTATGATGGCTTTCACGACCGGATGACATATCTTCTGGTAAACCTTCCGGGATGTAAGGTCGTGGTCCATGAAACTCTTCAGCTCCTAACGTTTCGTCCAAAGCTGCGCTGGACATCTTCACAGGGGTGTTTCTCCTCCGGTGAGTCTTGCCGACTGACGGGTCGGACGTCTGAGAGCGACTTATATATCGTAGAAAGTGGGCGTGGCCAGAGTTACACGTGATATGCAGAGATAATCTTTGTCAGAGATAAAATTTAACTATCGATCGTGATCTCGTCACGGATAAAACTGTCTAGCAATTCTGTAGTGCTACTGTCCAAATATCACTAAGTTTCATGGTCTCTTCATTCCGATTAAAATTATCCCTATGTTAATATATTTCAATTGCTTCTCTACAAAGCCGTGGGTAATAGTTCGTCGTCGTAGATAAAATTTCTGTTTCGGAAACGTTCACTTGATGATTTCCTGACTGAAAAGCGTGTTCTGCTACAGCCGATTTATCTGTTTTTCCTAATCGGCAAAGACTTCTGTGTTCTTTTAACGGTGTATATACACTTCTTCTTGTTGTTCCAATATAAACTTTTCCACATGTACACGGAATTTTATATACGCTACTGGCTGACAGAGGAGCGCGTTTATCTTTTACATGACAAATTTTCTTCGTTAGTCTAAAAACAGGTCTAATATCATGTTTACTTAAATTCTTTCCAATCTGATCCGTTAATTTCTTTCTCCCCAAAGAAACTGGAAATGCAATGCGGATCGAAACCACCAGAGTATTATGCCGCAGTAAACCTCAGGAAAGCAATTTAAGCAATGGCGAAAGAAAGGCTCTGAGAGATTTAAATGCAGATGAAGACATAGTGATTGTTCCTGCAGATAAATGGAATGCTACTGTCGTTTTAAGTACAGAGGATAATCAAAGCAAAATTTTGAATCTTTTAACGTCAGGACAATACAAAAAACTTAAGAAAGATCCCACAGTCAGCGTACTACGGAAAACAAATAATCTGATAAAATCGGCTACTTCTATTCAAAAAGAAGAAAAAAGAGCTTTATTGAAGACTGTAGCTATGTGTCCTAGACTCTATGGCCTACCCAAGGTATACAAAAGGGACCTTCCTCTGAGACCGATTGTTAGTGCTATCAATTCTCCTACGTATGAAATAGCAAGATATCTAGCAACTCGTTTACAACCATATATTGGAAAAACTGACTCATATATAAAGGACTCAAGTCATTTTATAGAGAAAATTGAAGGTTTAATTCGGACTCCTGAAGATATTTTAGTAAGTTTTGATGTAGTATCTTTATTTACTATGATTCCAGTTAACGAAGTTATGGATTTTATAACGGATATTTTTCCATAAGATCTGACTTCTCTTTTCAGACATTGTCTTACTTCCAGTCAGTTCCAGTGGACTAATGAATTTTATGAGCAACTCAATGGCGTAGCAATGGGTTCCTGTAGTAGCTAATTTCTACATGGAGAAATTCGAACAGTCAGCCTTGGAAAAAGCAGATAAGAAACCATCTCGCTGGTATCGATATGTAGACGATACATTTGTGGTCTGGCCACATGGTAGAGAAGCCTTAGACGAATTTTTTGATTACCTTAATAATATAAATCCAAGAATCCACTTCACCATGGAGAGAGAAAATGACAACAAAATACCGATTTTTGATGTTTTAGTTATGAGACAGACCGATGGAAGATTGAAACAACAGATTTTTTAGAAAAATAACGCACACAGACAGATACTTACATAAAAACTCTAACCACCATCCACAAGAAAAGAGAGGTGTGATTAAAAGTCTCGTTGACAGAGCCAGGCGGATTTGCACGCCGGAATATCTAGACGCCGAATTAAAACATCTGAAGCACGCTTTGGAGAAAAATGGCTACTCGAAGAAAGAAGTAAGCAGAATTCTGCACCCAAACAACAAAAAGCCTAAGGTCAAGCCCGAAAAACGATGGAAGAATACAGTCTCTCTCCATTTTATAAAGAAAGTAACGGATCAGATTTGAAAGATTTTAAGTAAACATGATATTAGATCTGTTCTTAGACCAACGAAGAAAATTTGTCATGTTCTCCGGTCTGTAAAAGATAAACGCGCTCTTCTATCAGCCAGTGGCGTATATAAAATTCCGTGTACATGTGGAAAATTTTATATTGGAACAACAAAAAGAAGTGTAAACACACGGTTAAAAGAACACAGAAGTCTTGGCCGATTAGGAAAAACAGATAAATCGGCTGTAGCAGAACACGCTTTTCAGTCAGGAAATCATCAAGTGAAGTTTTCCAAAACAAAAATTCTATCTACGACGACGAACTATTACCCACGGCTTTGTAGAGAAGCAATTGAAATATATAAACATAGGGATAATTTTAATCGGAAAGAAGAGACCATGAAATTTAGTGATATTTGGACAGTAGCACTACAGAATTGCTAGACAGTTTTATCCGTGACGCGATCACGATCGATAGTTAAGTTTTATCTCTGACAAAGATTATCTCTGCATATCACGTGTAACTCTGGCCACGCCCACTTTCTACGATATAAAAGTCGCTCTCAGACGTCCGACCAGTCATCTCCGGCGGTACACCGAAAGGTTACCGCCCTTCGATAGTGCAATTTTCGCGCTAATCGAAGTGTTAGGGGTTCCAGGTGCCAGCCAGCCCGCAGCAGCAGCAGCAGCAGCAGCAGCAGTTCGCGGTCCCGGCCTGCAGCAGTGGTCCCACAGCCAGCCAGCCAGCCAGCCAGCCAGCCAGCCAGCCAGCCAGCCAGCCCTCCGGTGGCAGCAGCAGTCCAGCCAGCAGCAGTCCAGCCAGCAGCAGCAGCCGCCGCCGCCGCCGCCGCCGCCCCGGCCCCGTCCGCGGCAGCAGCGTCCCTGCCTCTCGCCGTCGCCGTCGCCGTCGCCGTCGCCGTCCGTCCGTCCGCCGTCCGCCGTCCGCCGTCCGTCCGCCGTCCGTCGTCTCCCAGTGTGTGTCCTGTCCTTTTAGTGCTGTGTTTTTTCTTTCTCTTCTTGTCGTCATGTCCGCCCCCACCACCACCGTCACTACTACCACCACCGCCATCGTGTATACGTCCCCTTCCGCCGCCTCCACCACTATCACTTGGTGTGCCCAGTCCCACCCCCCCCCCTCCTTCCATCCCTCCCCTCCTCTCTATCCCTTCGCCCTCGCTCTTTGTCGCCCCCTCTCCCGCTTCCTCCTCTCGTTCTGATCCTTTCCCCCCACTCCCCCAGCCTGTCACTGCAGCTCCGGCTAGGGTGGTGGCCCGTCGGGCCACTGCCCACGCCCAGCTCTCCCCGTCGCCATCACCATCACCATCGCCATCACCGCCGCCACCGCCACCGCCGTCATCACCGTCGCCATCACCATCACTGCCACAGTCACTTTCTCCGGCGCCGACTGCTGCGTCCGTGCCGGGACCTGTCCCTTCCCACCACCTCCCCATCGTTCCCGTCCCTCTTGTCACCACCCGCCCATCTGCCGCTGTCAAACGCCCTAGTGGCGCCTCCACTTCCTCTACTCCTAAAAAGGCTCCACCCCGCCCCCCATCCCCACCCCAAAATGCCATGGACGTCTCCCCACCAGGCCCCGCTCCCTCCTCCTCCTCCTCCTCCTCCTCCTCCTCCCCACCCGGTCTCTACAAATATCTCCTGTCCCGTCCCGATCCTTCCTTCCTCGAGGCCCGGAATCTCTCCCTCCTCCTCCGCCAACATTTCCCAGGCGCCCCCATCTCTCTCCTTACTCCCAGACGGGATTCTGTTCTTATCTCCTCCCCCAGCCCGACCCTCCATACAGACATCCTCTCCCGCCTCCCCGTCACCCGTTTTGGTCCTCACGCCTCCCTCACCCCTGCTCCCTCCCCATCTCCTACCCGCCAACCCCAACCCCCGCGTCGCCCGCCGACCCTCACCGCCGTGATCACTCGGCTTAGTCCGTCGATCACGGAGGAGGAGGTGCTGGCGGAGCTGAAGGCCCATCCCACCCTGGAGGTGCGGGCGGTCCGCCGCATTTTCAACGCGACCGGCCCCACCCGCCTTATGCGGGTTTTTTCTGAGGACGCCCCCTCCATTGACCGTCTCCTGAAGGAGGGTGCCCTCCTCTTCAATCAGCGGTACAAGGTCGACCCCTCCCGTCCCCCCCCTCAATCCCTGCGCTGCCAGAGATGTCTGCGCTACAATGCACATCCAACAGCAGAGTGCCGCGAGGCCCCAACCTGCCCGCATTGTCGGCAAGCGCACTTCCTCCGGCAGTGCCCCAACCTCCAATCCCCTCCCTCCTGTAATACCTGCAGCCTCCCCCACCCCACCTACTCCCAAAAGTGTAAAGCCCGACCCCCTCCCGCCACTCCTGAACTCACCGTACCTGTCCGTCCCCTGGACGCCCCCACCCCTCCTGGCAATTCCCTTCGTCCCCCCCCCCCCACTGCTGAGGACATCATCAGGTTCCTCACCATTGTCCTCCAAAACGTCCATCCCTTTCAGCGCCCCCACACCTTACAACAGATCTCCCTCGCCGCCCGTTCCATATTCCACCTTAAAATGTACGCCACCTTTTCCAATAACCAGGCCCATTTCACCTTCTCCCGCCTTGACACCCTCGTCTAAGTCCTTATCATGGCGCGACAGCATCGTATCCTTTTCAACAATATCCGCTCCCTTCCCGCCAACAAGAACCTCTTCCTGCACACCCTTGATACCCACCGTGTGGATGCCTTCCTCCTTAATGAAACCCTTCCTCCAACCCCACCACTCCATCCACACCTCCCCCTATCTCCTCCACCGCTCCGATAATCCCCTCCCAGTTGCGCGTGGCGGAGTTGCCATTGGCCACCACCGCCAGATCCCCGTTCGGCTCCAACCTCTCCTTCCCGACCCCACCGAACACCTGATCCTTAGTCTCTTCTTCCCCGGCCTTACAATTACCTGTGCCACCATCTATGTCCGCCCCAACGCCCCTCTTCCTTTCGACTTCCTCTCCCACATCGACCGTACCTTCTCCTCCTATGTGATCGCCGCCGACCTCAACATCCATAGTCGCTCCGCTGCCCAGTTACGACGGTGGCATCGGTTCCTCTCCTCCCTTCAAGGCGACCTCATCCCCATCCCACAGCACACCCGTCCCGAATCCAACTCCACTCCCGATGTTATTCTCTCCTCCCCCAACCTCCTTGGTCGCATTACGGTGGATGTCCTGGAGCCTCTTGGTAGCGACCATCTCCCTGTCCTCCTCACCGTTTCAGACGGCCGTCACCCAAGCCCCGACCCTCGTCATGACCCTCCCCCTAAGTACATCCATGACTATTCCCGTGCCGACTGGAATGCCTACCGGGATACCCTCTCCACTCAGGTCGATAGCCACCCTCTCGCCTACCGCCGTCCCGATGATGTCACCCATGCCGCCTCCTTTCTCCAGCAGACCTTGTCTGAGGCCGTGGAGGCCCACGTCCCTACTGTTGCAATCCACCCCCACCGTCCTACCTTACCACCACAGGCCGTCCTCCTCCTCCGTGAATCCCGTCGTCTCTACCGTGCCTTCCTCCGCACGCGTGACCCGGACACCCTACGACGCCACCGGCAACTACAGCGACACATTCGAAATTTGCTCGCGGCTAAGAAACGCCGGGACTGGCGACAGACATGCACCCGTTTAAATGAAACCCTACCACTCAACTCGTCCAAGTTCTGGACCGCCTTCCGTCGCCTTACCGGAACTAAACCCTCCCCCTACTATCCTCTTCTCCACGATGATCACCCCTTCCCTGACGCCCTTAGTAAGGCCAATCACTTTGCCTCCTACCTGTCCGATGTGTTTTCCATCCCTGATGATCCCCAGTTCGATTACTCCCTCTTCCCAGATATCCGCGATCAAACTGACACCTCTGTCCCTCCTCTCGCTCCTGGTTTCCAGTACTTGGACAACATTCCACACACGGACCTTAATGCCCCCATCACCACACAGGATCTCATCACTACACTCCGCACCAAACGCAACACCGCTCCTGGTCACGATCGTGTCACCTATCGTCACCTTCGTGAAGCTCCTGTCTCTTTTCTCTCCACCCTGGCCAGGCTCTACAATGTAGTCCTGTCCACCGGTTACTACCCTGACCTGTGGAAAACCTCCCGTATCCTCATGTTCCTCAAACCTGGCAAACCGCCGTCCGCCGTCTCCTGCTACCGTCCCATCAGCCTTACCTCGGTCTTCAGCAAGGTCCTGGAATCTATCCTCACCCGCCGCATCCACCAGCATCTCCGCCAGCACCGCCTCCTCCCCGTTACCCAGTGTGGCTTTCGGCCGTCCTTCTCTTCCGACGATCTTCTCCTTCACCTCACTCATCTCCTTTCCGAACAGCTTAATTCCCGTCGCTCCGCAATCTTCCTCTCCCTGGACCTCGAACGTGCCTATGACCGCGTATGGCATTCCGGTCTCCTCTTCAAGCTCCAAACCTTCGCCCTTCCCATTAACTACGTTCGTCTGATCGGTTCCTTTCTCTCCCGCCGTCCTTCCCATGTCACCATCCATAACACCGATTCCTACACCTTTTTCCCCTCCGCCGGTGTGCCCCAAGGCTCCGTCCTCTCCCCCCTTCTGTACTTGTTGTACACGGCGGACATGCCGCCGCCGTCACCCCCCGTCCACCTTCTCCAGTTTGCCGATGACACCGCCTTCCTTGCCCTTGCCCCCACCCTGCGACGCTCCCAACACCTTCTCCAATCCCATCTTGACCGGTTCACCGCTTGGTGCAACCAGTGGTTGCTCAAGGTCAATCCTTCCAAAACCCAGGCGATCATTGTAGGCAAAACCACTCCCTCCTTCCGCCTCCTTGATTTCTATCTCACCGTTTATGGCCGTCCCATCGCTCTCACCCCCACCCTTAAGTACCTTGGCGTCACCCTCGACCGTCGCCTCTCCTGGACTCCCCATCTCCAGACAATCCAAGCCAAGGCACGTTCCCAACTCCGTCTCCTCAAGCTCCTTTCCGGCCGAACGTGGGGTCTGGACCCCTCCACCATCCTCCACACCTATAAGTCCCTCATCCGCCCTATCCTCTGTTACGCCCATCCCGCCTGGATCTCCGCCCCCCCTTCCTTTTATAAATCCCTCCAAATCCTTGAACGCCATGCTCTCCGCCTTGCCTATCGCATCCGTCTCCCTTCCCCCACGCGGATCCTGTATGACCTTATCCCCTTCCCCCACCTCCTCCTCTTCCTCGAAAGGATACGAATCCTATACACCTTCCGTAAACTCGATCCTCCTCACCCGCTCGTCTCCCCGATCCTCTCCCAACCCCGCCCGCTGCCGCGCCTGTACTCCCATGTCCCACCTGGTCTCCATCTCTCCACCCTCCTTACCCTCTCCCAAGGTGGCTTCCACCAGCTCCCCCTCCCTGATGATGCCCTCCTCCCCTCCATCTACCCCTCCTACCAACTTTGATCCTCCTGCCCTCCTCCTGTGCTTGCTCCTCAGGGCACCCTCCCTCCCTTCTCTCCCTTTTCCCTCCCTCCTCCTTTTCTCGTCCCTCATCCCCCGGGCCCCCCCTCCCCTGTCCCTATCCTCCTGTCCCCGTCTCCTCAGCCGTGGCATCCTCTTTTCCTCCCCTCTCCCCTTCCTCATCCCTGTTGCCCTCTTGGCAGGTCCCCGGACTCGCACACGCTAAGTGGACATTCGCGCGCCGGAGATCACCGCCATCAGTGTATCGTGTGTGCTGTCATGTTTAGTGTTCCGTTTCGCCGTCACGCTCCATTGTTCACCAGTGACATCGTCTTCTTCAGTGTTTGTGCGTCGGGTCTCCAGTTCCTAGTGTGGATTGTCATCAAGTGTGAACGGCTTCTTGTGCTTTTATATTCTTGTGTCTCCTGTTTTTTCCCGCCGTTTTTCTATGTAATGTCTCTTCTTTGTTTATCTCCATGTACTCTCTTCGGCTGAAGAGCGGCGTATTGTGCTGCTGCCAGCCTACCTGTTTGTTCAGGTTTCAAAATTACAATAAAGTAAAAAAAAAAAAACAAGTCCGACCAGTCAGTCGGCAAGACTCACCGGAGGAGAAACACCCCTCTGAAGTTGTCCAGCGCAGCTCTGGACGAAACGTTAGGAGCTGACGAGTTTCATGGACCACGACCTTACATCCCGCAAGGTTTACCAGAAGATACATCCGAATTGTGCTAAATGGATTGTTCTGAAATTTATTACCAGCGCCCACTCGAATAATAAGCGGTTCTGAAATCACAGTTAATCTTCTAGCAGCAAATAATGCTGAACGAACAACGAGCTTCAAAACCAAAACAGGGATTAGTGTACACAGGGAAATACCATAATTCTAGCATCCTCCAAAAATAACTAAAAACTGTATTTGTTCAGAAGAGCCAATAAAAATTGTCTTGGAGCCTTCCTTCCAAATTAACTATATAAGTGTGAGATAGCTGTGACTTGTATTCAGAGTAGTAGTATCAAATGGAAGTGAGAACTTTATACCAAATAAATTAATAAACGACGAAGAAGATCACTCTTGTTACACAGAACAGGCCAGAACACAACGAAAAAAGCATGCCAAATTTAAGCGAACACAAATTCCCCGAGAACTTGCGATCTTTTACAAAAGCTCGAAATTTAGCATGTCCTTCGACGTGAGATGCCTATAATAGTTTCCACAACGAAACCGTATCTCGAAATCTGGCATAAAATCCAAAGAGGTTCTGATCTTAAACAAAGAATGCTACCGGAAAGCTTTCTCTGGCCGATAGCGACGAAAATACTTTCGGCAAGGGTGCAGCTAAAGCAGAGTTACTTAATGCCGCCTTCCTAAATTCATTCACCAAAGCAGATGAAGGGAATGTTGCAGAATTCGAATCAAGAACAGCTGCCAACATGAGTAAGTTGGAAGTACATGTCCTCAGAGTAGTGGAGCAACTCAAATCATTTTATAAAGCAAGTCTTCCGATCCAGACTTATAGCAGTTAGGTTCCTTTCGGAGTACACTGATGCAGTAGTTCCATACTTAACAACCAAATGCAACCACTCGCTCGACCAAAGATGCAAAGCAATCGAGCAGGTAAAACAAGGAATCATAGGATTAGGATATAATGTTCGGGAAGCTACTGGAGGAAATAGAGAAGATGGAAAGCAAATGGTTCCTCATTACCATTATCTCGAAGCATTTGAAGACAAACCAGCAGTTTGACACTATGATACTGATAAAAGGGGTTATGTGCTCAGTGCATCAGAAATGCAGGAATTATTGAAGAAATGTTGAATGAATGTTAGATAAGCTATGAGAATCAGTTATATATTTTGAGTTAGACAGTACAGCATACACTCCTGGAAATGGAAAAAAGAACACATTGACACCGGTGTGTCAGACCCACCATACTTGCTCCGGACACTGCGAGAGGGCTGTACAAGCAATGATCACACGCACGGCACAGCGGACACACCAGGAACCGCGGTGTTGGCCGTCGAATGGTGCTAGCTGCGCAGCATTTGTGCACCGCCGCCGTCAGTGTCAGCCAGTTAGCCGTGGCATACGGAGCTCCATTTCAGTCTTTAACACTGGTAGCATGCCGCGACAGCGTGGACGTAAACCGTATGTGCAGTTGACGGACTTTGAGCGAGGGCGTATAGTGGGCATGCGGGAGGCCGGGTGGACGTACCGCCGAATTGCTCAACACGTGGGGCGTGAGGTCTCCACAGTACATCGATGTTGTCGCCAATGGTCGGCGGAAGGTGCACGTGCCCGTCGACCTGGGACCGGACCGCAGCGACGCACGGATGCACGCCAAGACCGTAGGATCCTACGCAGTGCCGTTGGGGACCGTACCGCCACTTCCCAGCAAATTAGGGACACTGTTGCTCCTGGGGTATCGGCGACGACCATTCGCAACCGTCTCCATGAAGCTGGGATACGGTCCCGCACACCGTTAGGCCGTCTTACGCTCACGCCCCAACATCGTGCAGCCCGCCTCCAGTGGTGTCGCGACAGGCGTGAATGGAGGGACGAATGGAGACGTGTCGTCTTCAGCGATGAGAGTCGCTTCTGCCTTGGTGCCAATGATGGTCGTATGCGTGTTTGGCGCCGTGTAGGTGAGCGCCACAATCAGGACTGCATACGACCGAGGCACACAGGACCAACACCCGGCATCATGGTGTGGGGAGCGATCTCCTACACTGGCCGTACACCACTGGTGATCGTCGAGGGGACACTGAATAGTGCACGGTACATCCAAATCGTCATCGAACCCATCGTTCTACCATTCCTAGACTGGAAAGGGAACTTGCTGTTCCAACAGGACAATGCACGTCCGCATGTATCCCGTGCCACCCAACGTGCTCTAGAAGGTGTAAGTCAACTACCCTGGCCAGCAAGATCTCCGGATCTGTCCCCCATTGAGCATGTTTGGGACTGGATGAAGCGACGTCTCACGCGGTCTGCACGTCCAGCACGAACGCTGGTCCAACTGAGGCGCCAGGTGGAAATGGCATGGCAAGCCGTTCCACAGGACTACATCCAGAATCTACATCCAGAATCTCTACGATCGTCTCCATGGGAGAATAGCAGCCTGCATTGCTGCGAAAGGTGGATATACACTGTACTAGTGCCGACATTGTGCATGCTCTGTTGCCTGTGTCTATGTGCCTGTGGTTCTGTCAGTGTGATCATGTGATGTATCTGACCCCAGGAATGTGTCAATAAAGTTTCCCCTTCCTGGGACAATGAATTCACGGTGTTCTTATTTCAATTTCCAGGAGTGTATATTGATGATGGTAAAAATACTGTGTGAATGGAGTGATGAGTTAGGAAACAACTGTATTAAAAATTGGGCATCAATGGACCTAAACGTTACTATTTTGAGAAAAATAACAAATGTAATGTGACGAAGGCTAAAGGGTTTGCTTTAAATTATAAGAATATTCAAAAGTTGAATGATGAGCCTGTGATAAGATTGATTGAAAATGAAGTGAAGGGGAAAATACAGTTCAACCGGATAACCAAAGATGTTAACACAAAAAATTGAATTAATAAGGAAGTTACATAAGAATTATTATTTCAGTACGATAGAAGAGAAGTTCCAGAAAATAATGATAGAGTGTCTTGTAGGTATTACAAAAATAGTGGGCTAGGAGCAGATGTTTTATATAGCATTAGTGGATGTTAATATCTGAATACTATTTATGGTGAAAAAATCTGTATAACTAGTTTAAGAGTCTTTTAGCAGACAGATATTTGAAATTAATGACTAACTATAATTTTCAATTTTTTAGAAGATTGAAACGCCCAACTAAGATACAGTGGACTGAAGAAAACGCCAAATAATAATAATGAATTTCATGATTCGGAATTTTTAATGTGAATTGCATAAAAATTTTACGTTGGCTTATTTGAAGAAAAATATGTATTGGTTACTAGTGGAATTTTATGCGTTTCATATGGCATTCCAGAGGGAGAAGGAATTCTACCACTGGAATTATTAAAAATTAAAATAAACAAAAGAAGTAAAAAAAAATAAACAAAAATAGAAAAGTACAATATATTGTACCCAAATCTGATCATTTGTCTGCTCACCAGTAGTAGGCTTAACAAACAATATACTGGGTGGTTGACTGTTTTCTGAGGCTATGCACTCTGCAAGCCACGATGGCTGTGAATGTTCCCTCTTCTATTCCCCTCAGATAAGTATCGATGACATACAATCCGAATGCAACCTTCTGTGGGATTACTTAATCCACAATGGTTAATAAGTGTTAGACGAAAGCCTTGGTCCTAATTTAAAAAATAATAAAGCAGTAGCACTAATGCGGTTTTTACACAGGCTCAGCGTCTGTGATGATTCATGAAAATATCTAGCGGACCAAAATTATTACGAAAAATTCCATATTTTCTGCAGTTCTACGCCGAACACGAAGATCGTAGAGCTACTGAAGACTCCTGTCGGCTACACCCGCTGCATTAACGCAATCCGATTTTCCTAACTACGAATTTTTATTGTAAATTACTGTTACGCTATGGCACTCAGTATCAGACATGTACTATGTCTTTCCACTGCTTATGTTGTCGACGTCTCAGCTATGCGTCCGACGTGTCAGTTACACTCGTATCCGAGTAGAGTCCTCCACATACTTTCCTGTAAGCTACAGCGTCATCGGTGAACTATCTGAGCGTGGTACGTCTTTTACAGATGTATTGAGGAAACGGCTGGCCCTAATTTGTTGCCAGCCGTGGTGGCCGAGCAGTTCTAGGCGCTTCAGTCCGGAACCGCGTGACTGGTACGGTCGCAGGTTCGAATACTGCCTCGGGCATCGATGTGTGTGTTGTCCTTAGGTTAGTTAGGTTTAAGGAGTTCTAAGTTCTAGGGGACTGATGGCCTCAGATGTTAAGTCCTATAGTGCTCAGAGCTATTTGAACCATTTCAACCTAATTTGTTTCTCTGTGACTGTCCATTGTTATCAGTCATGACCATTCAAATCATTGGTCAACTCATTATTTCTTTTGGAATGGAATGATCTATCGTCCCAGTAGCAGAAATATTGGAATGGTACCAAAATGAACCCTAACACGGGGACGTTTGGAGTCACTTAAAAAAAAATTGGAATAACGCGTACGATATTTGAAAATTTGCAGAGCTTAGGAAAGATATTACATACAACGTCAGCGAACTTCAAAATAAGGATACGTTACAACCCGCTTAAATAAAGTAAAACTTGAGAAAACTATATACTTTTTCTCGGTTTCGTATTCTTTCATAACATACCACTGCAACACAACAAAGCAGGGTAGTAATGAGTGCAGAATGGGTTTTCATTCCGTAGTGCTAATAATCGTAGTTCCCGGAGTGACTCGATGCACGGTAATATAAAAGCGAGTACGCAAATTCGGCATTTGGAGACCTGTCGATGTAAGCTCGCCAAACGCCACATGTTTGGTGTCGTTACTGAAACGAAGCAGCAGCTTGCCAACAAGTCTATATTCAGACAGATGGCGCAGGTATGTCGCCGAAAGAATCTTCGAATACTATGAAAAGGTGATCCTCTAGGTATTTCATCTATATCATCACCCCAAAAGCGACTTTGCCGACCACCTCCTATGCGGTGACACTTCATTAGGACAGAATCGATGCAACTCCTTGTAAGACCCCGTGAGTTTACTAAACCTCCTGAAGTGTCTCAGTCGAGGTAGAAAATCTCTAGAACAACGACTGGCCTGATTTTCCACCAGATATTTGAAGAAATTAGGGCAGTTCTTCCTTGAATTATCCTACTGAGTCTTTGCGTAGGTGATGAAGAGATTGAAGATATGTTACGCAACAAAAAATATATATATATATATTGAAATAGTTAAGGGAGACGAAAATTTAATAGTAATGGGGGACTGGAACTCGATAGAACGTAGATGAAGAGAAGAAAAAGTAGTAGGTGAATATGGGATAAGGAATGAAAGAGGAAGCTGCCTGGTAGAATTTTGCACAGAGCATAACTTAATCAAAGCTAATACTTGGTTTAAAAGTCAAGAAAAATGTTGTGTACGTGGAAGAGCCTGGAAACACTGGAAGGTTTCAGATAGAATATGTAATGGTAAGTCAGAGATTTAGGAACCAGGTTTTAAATTGTAAGACATTTTCAGTGGTGGATGTGAACTCTGACCACAATTTATTGGTTATGAACTGTAGATTATAAGTTAATACACTGCAAAAAGATAGGAATTGAAAGGGATGGGACCTGGATTAATTGAAAGAACCAGAGGTTGTAGAGAGATTCAGAGAGAGGGTTAGGGAACGACTGAAAGATACAGGGGAAAGAAGTACAGTAGAAGAAGAATGGTTAGCTTAGATGAAATGGCGAAGGTAGCAGATGATCAAGTAGGTAAAAAGGGATGGGCTAGTAGAAATCCTTGGGTAACATAATGAATGAACGAAATGGATGAAATGAGACTGTGTTGTCCTATTGAGGCCAAACGCCTGATAAAAGTCGGGGTACCTGCTTTCTAAGAGTCAATCGGTGCGCTAGTCCGTGTAACAGGGTACTGCAGTTAATGCACACTACATTTTGATTTACACTAAATCACTTAGTTGTAGTTCTAGCTCTGTCCACTCCTTTATGTTTCTCGCGGTGCTGATCCACTGTCTTCCTCCTTGTTTTCTGAATAAGTACGACCATTTACGTCTTGGTCTTCCTAGGAACCTCCTGCCGTCCATCTGTCGTCTTGCAGCCTCGCCACATGGTCGCCCGATTTCCATGTGGTCTTCGACGCCTGCTTTGCTATGTCCATTGTTGCTGACATCTTGTGTATCGAGGTGTTCGATATTCTGTCTTTTAGAGAGATGCCGAGGATCTTCCTCTGCATTTTCCTTTGGCATACCTGTTTAGTGTTTCTCTCTTTGGCGTTGAGAGCCCATGTCTGACATCTATGTAATAACACTGGAAAAACGCGGCTTTCGAGTGCGTACGTTTTGAGCCGCCTATCCTGCGTTCTGTCTAGCAATATGGCCTTTAAGGCCCAGAAAGCTTTCCAAGCTAAGGAAACTTTTCTTTTTCCATTTCTTTGTTAAAGAACATTATTTGACATAGGTATATGTATTGTGGCAACGGCCTTGCCGCAATGGATACACCGGTTCCCGTCAGATCACCGAAACTAAGCGCTGTCGGCCGCGTCCGGCACTTGGATGGTAACCATCAGCCGCGATGCGCTGTTGCCAGTTTTTGGGGTGCACTCAGCCTCGTGATGCCAACTGAGGAGCTACTCGATCGAGTAGTAGCGGCTCCGGTCAAAGGAAACCATCATAACGACCGGGAGAGCGGTGTGCTGACCCCACGCCCCTCCTATCCGCATTCTCAACTGAGGATGACACGGCGGTCGGATGGTCCCGATGGGCCACTTGTGGCCTGAAGACGGAGTGCAAAAAAATAAAAATTGTATTGTGATGCATACATTAGTACTGTTCCTTCAAGATATACTGGTGTTTCTAATCCATTTGTCATTATTTGCGCTTTAGATTTTCTCATTATGAGTCCTGCCATTTTGCTCTGTATGTTAAGTACCTAGAGTATTGGCTGCCGATCCCTTGCAGTTTTGGCGGAGAGATATATATGTCGTCAGCGAACCTTAAATTTGTTTGACTCCTCCCGTTGAGGCATATTCCGTCTTTCTTAATCCAATCTATTCTTTGGTTTCTTGGGTAACAGAAGGGATACTGAATTTAATTAATGAAAGGAGAAAATATGAAAATGCTGTAAATGAAGCAGGCGAAAAGGAATATAAGCGTCTCAAAAATGAGATCGACAGAAATTGCAAAATGGCTAAGCAGGGATGGCTAAAAGACAAATGTAAGGTTGTAGAGGCATATATCACTAGGGGGAAGATAACACTGCCAACAAAACAAAGAGATCTTTGGAGATAAGGCAACCACCTATATGAATATCAACAGCTAAGATGGACAATAAGTCCTAAGCAAAGAAGGGAAAGCAGATATGTGGAAGGAGTATACAGAAGTTCTATACAAGGCAGATACACTTGAGGGCAGTATTATGGAAATGGAAGAGGACGTAGAGGAAGATGGAGATATGATACTGCAGGAAGAATTTGACGAAGTACTGAAAGACCTCAGTCAAAAAAAGGCCCCAGGAGTAGACAACAATCCATTAAAAGTACTGATAGCCTTGGAAGAGCCAGCCACGATAAAACTCTACCATCTGGTGAACAAGATGTATGAGACAGGCGAAATACCCTCAGACTTTAAGGAGAATATAATAATACCAATCCCAAAGAAAGCAAATGTCGACAGGTGTAAATATTCTCGAACTGTCCGTTCAAGAAGTCATGGGTGGAAAGTACTAACACGAATTATTTACTGACAAATGGAAAAACTGGTAGAAGCCGACCTCGGAGAAGATCTGTTTGGTTTCCACATAATTGGTGGAAAACGCGAGGCAATACTGACCTTACGACTTATCTTAGAAGACAGATTAAGGGAAGGCAAACCTACATTCTCAGCATTTGCAGACTTAGAGCAAGCTTTTGACAATGGTGAATGGAATAATCTCTTTCAATTTCTGAAGGTGGCAGAGGTAAAATACAGGCAGTGAAAGACTATTTACAATTTGCACAGAAACCAGACTACAGTTATAAGAGTCGAGGGGCATGAAAGGCAAGCAGTGGTTGACAAGGGAGTAAGACAGGTCATTATCCTCTCCCCAATGTTATTAAATTTGTATATTGAGCAAGCAGTAAAGGACACAGTAGAAACATTTGGAGTTGGAATTAAAATCCATGGAGAAGAAATAAAAACTTTGACGTTTGTCGATGACATTGTAATTCTGTCAGAGACAGCAAAGGACATGGAAGAGCAGTTGAGTGAAGTGGACACAGTCGCGACAGGAGGATATAAGATTATCATCAACGAAAGCAAAATGAGGATAATGGAATACAGTCGAATTAAATCAGGTGATGCTGAGGGAATTAGATTAGGAAAGTGATTTGCTACTTTCGGAGAATAATAACTGATGATGGTCGAAGTAGAGAGGATAGAAAATGTAGACTGGCAATGGAAAGGAAAGCGTTTCTGAAGAAGAGAAGTTTGTTAACATCAAGTACAGAGTTAAGTGTCAGAATGTCGTTTCTGAAAGTATCTGCATCAAGTGCAGCCACGTGTGGAAGTGCAACATGGACAATAATTACACAAGAATAAAATCTAGGCTATTTAGTGTATTCATTCCTTGGTCTCTCTCTATGATTTTTACCCTCCACGCTGCCCTCCAATACTAAACCGGTGATCCCTTGATGTCTCAGAACACGTCCTAAGAAACGATCCCTTCTTTGAGTAAAGTTGTGCCACAAATTCCTCTTCTCCTCGATTCTATTCAGTACCTCCTCATTAGTTACATGCTCTGTCCATCTAATTTTCAGCATTCTTCTGTAGCACCACATTTCGAAAGCCTCTATTCTCTTCTTGTCTAAACTCTTATCGTCCATATTTCATTTCCATACATGGCTACACTCCATACAAATACTTTAAGAAAAGATTTCGTGACACTTAAATCTATAATCGATGTTAACAAATTTCTCTTCTTCAGAAACGCTTTCCTTGTCATTGCCAGTCTACTTATTATGTCCTATCTACTTCGACCACCATGATTTATTTTGCTCACCAAATAGCAAAACTCACTTTCTAATGTAATTCCCTTAGTATCAACTGATCTATTCGACTACATTCAATTATCCTCGTTTTGCTTTTGTGAATGTCCTTCTTATAACCTCCTTTTAAGACACTGTCCATTCCGTTCAACTGCTCTTCCAGGTCCTTTGTTGTCTGTCAGAATTACAATGTCGTCGGCATACCTCAAGTTTATTATTTCTTCTACTTGGATTTTAACTCCTACTCCAAATTTTTCTATTGTTTTCTCTACTGCTTGCTCAATATACAGATTGAATAACATCGGGGATAGGCTGCAACCTTCTATCACTTCCTTCCGAACCACTACTTCCCTTTCATGCCCCTCAACTCTTATAAATTCCATCTGGTTTCTGTATTAATCGTAAATAGCTTTTCATTCTCTGTATTTGACACTTTCAACATTCAGAATTTGAAAGAGCGTATTCCAATCAACATTGACAAAAGCTTTATCTAAGTCTAGAAATGTTGGTTTACCTTTCCTTAATCTATCTTCTAAGATAAGTTGTAGAGTCAGTATTGTCTCAAGAATTGCAACATTTCTATGGAATCCAAACTGATCTTCGCCAGAGTCTGCTTCTAACAGTTTTTCCATTAGTTGGTAAGGAACTAATGTTAATATTTTGCAGTCGTGACACATCCTTCATAGACAGCTCAAATCTTACAGCCTTTTTTTTAGATTGATTCGCTTCATCACTTGCTCAGGTTATAGTAGAACAATTTTGGTTATCGTTCTGATTATGTTTATTTGTTTTGTCTTCAGCACATTGGACATACAAATGTATCAACAGTTTTTAATTTTTAGTGATCATTATCCACGTTGGCAAAACTAAATTATAGCATCCTCTGGGTGCAAATCTATACTTTTTATAAGCCCATACTGTCTTTTACCATAATATCTTGTTCTACATACTTTTGATGAATGTCAGTTGGATAATAATAATAATATTGCATAATTGGATAAACGCTACACACATCCATATGCACCCATTTTTTTGTTAACTCCTTTGGTTCAGTCTTAATTTTGTTGAATCAGTTTACCAACTTTAAGAGGCATCTCTTGTATTTAATGGTTTGAGTAATATTTTATTTCTGTAAGCTTTTTTATATTCAGCTGACTTAATCCAATGACATTGACACATCTCTACAAAATTATGTTCAATATTTCATCTTTTGTACTTCTCGTTGATGTCTTTTGATATGAGCCATCCACTGAGTACTTAATCATTAAGTTTTAAAACATTTTTACAACTGTGCCAAAACCACCATGATATTGATAAACACACTTGGTTTATTTACCAAAATCACCTACTTTAGTTTCAGCTATACTTACTTCACCACTATTAAGAGTGTATTGAATACTACTATTGATTAAACTGTTCAGTCAAGCTATACTTTCTTTACCATTATTTTCTTGATATTCTTTATTCAACACACTAATTTTTCTATCAAGCAAGTATTTTGATCCGTCTATAGCAAAACAAATTTCACCGGTTAGATAACAAAATGGATTTAGTTTAGCTATTTCTGGGAATAGTTTCCTTATTTCTAAATAACCTCCTCTCGATGTGCCTTCATCATAATTCCAATATTCTTAATTTTCTCCCTCTCTTGCTGAACGTATAGTTTACTATAGTTTCTTGATTGTGCATCTAAGAAATATTTCTCTATCTTTTGGTACCATTGCTAAAACAAAATAATATTTGGCATCAGGAATAACTCCTTCATTGTTTCAAATCAAATGTTCTTGAGAAGGTAGTAAGTGGTTATAAAAAATTCCCAATATCTACAGTATTTATATCTAAATGTTTTATTTCCTGTAACATTAATTTAGTTCCTGTTTAGATAGTATATGGATTTACTGTATTTTCAACTCGATAAAACTGATTGAATTGTGAACCTTAACCTCTACCATAATGAGCTACAAAAGTCCAGTTTTGATGTCAGATATCACTCATTTACATAAAGCACCTTTTGTCTTAAATTTATTAGCAGTGTCACCATTATACATCTGATAGATTTGAATATTTATTCTTGTTTCTTACTGAGCGTCATTATCAAACCAGAGGTAGTTTTCAGTGGAGGTACAAGGAATTTTTTCCGGAAATCATTCTTCACAACATTCAAACTCTTTTCCTGTAACAATATTGTTGCATACCCGACATGGGAAAACATGGTAATTTTGGTATTCTTCATTAATGTTACAACCATTTTTGTACAATTTTTGCATATTTTGACCATAATTTCCTTATGAAACTTTCTTTCACATGTACAACGTTTTTGTGCTTTGTGCAGCATGTAAGACCAATGATTTTAAATTTTCAGATTTAGTTGACAGTTTCTCCTTTTTTCCAAACATCATTTATGTACATCAGAGCTCAAACAAATGTGCTTACACTCTTCACATTTAAAAACTGTATCACTAACTTATTAGTGATTGTTGAAGCATTCTAACAACATCTAATACAGTTTTCAGAATAAATCTTATATTCCACAGTATTGTGTTCTTTCCTTTTGCATTAAATACTGACTTCTCTTTTTGCTTTGCCGCTATGTTTGTTCTGTTTTAATATGTCTTGTTATATTTATCACAGAGACATGATGATTGTACGAAAACCAATGCACTGTTAATCATATTAAAATTGATGTGATTTTTATGCAGATATATATTTATTGCATTCTAAGGACCACAACGGATAACTGGATTTGAATTGGTATTCTCGTCACATGCAACATCTATTTAGATATCTAGTAGTTGCTCAATGTTTCAAATGTCATCTATACAAAATTGTTGTTTGTTGTATTCTCCTAATTTGTTACATAATATGCAGGTTCACTCGTTTTGGGATTTGTTTTTAACTCCTTCACTATTGCCTTAATTTCAATTTATTTAGTTCTGTACCTCCTGATGAAGACGATGGACTTAATCATTGTAAGCGCAAGGTTTTACCCTCAATTGATGCAACAAGCAGAGCTAGAATATTTTATACAACACAGCCACACTGAAAGACAGTTGTCGTATGAGATAACACTCACATAATATCTTAACATCGTGATCATATGTCTAGGGCAAACAGATTATCACTTTTATATATAATTCTATTACACCTTTTCGTCTTTTTATCATCACATGGATTCTTTACTTTAATATCTCTGCCACCCCTAGGAACTGCTAACGTCTCACTATTAAATGTGGTATCTGCTACATCAATAGAGTCATCAGATGTCAGTATGTATTTCATTTTAGTGCACAAGATTTTAAATGGTTTTTGAGCACTGTCTGAGGCTTCAAATCCTGTAGAAATTTAAAAAAGAATCTTTTTGGAATTGTGGTGGTCATATTCAATATACTACGTTTCTGAAGTTAGTTCTGTATTTAGCCACTTCTAGCATAAACTTAAGTGCTTTGGAAATATAATCTGTTTCTCATAAATGCTATCTGGTCAGACAGTTTCCTATTCAACAGATCACACTCGAAATATTTCACAAAATTTGATCTTACTTCAATAGTTTCAAATAAATTTTTGATTGTTTGTCTTCTTTTTCTAGCTCAAATAATTAAATGCTGAATGGATATGTTTTATCTATTCTCATTATTTTCTCTTTCCTCAGTGGTTAAGTTTTTTCAAGAACATCATCTTAGAATCTGTAAGAATAATTTATGTTAGATACATGTTTTGGTCTTGATATAGTCTTTTGGAATAACTCTGTGTGAAATGGGATCCCTAGTAACATAACTAAATAAAGTATTTCATATAAAATTTTTTGTAGGCACTAATACCATGATTTTTAACTATATCTCTGATCTCAACACTTTCATGGTATTGAGATTAATCAATACATGGATATATAAATTAGGTGAGATAATAGATTTGATTGAATGAGTCTTTCTTAGTTTACTTTATTAAGGTAAACTATTTTTCTACAATTATCATGAAGTTGCGAGCTGTGAACTGTCTCAGTTCGGTCTCCATTCATCACAAGTTATAGTTTAAGAGGTCGATGAAGGTAATTTCGATCGCCCTCGAAGGTTGAATTTGAAGCATGATCAACCTGATTTTTAACAGAGTATCTCTTGTTATTTGCTTGAATTCTACGTTACATTGCTCGAATTTAGTTACATGTTTGTCTCCACAAGGTAGACTCCTATAAAGATTGAATATCTAATTTCTTGAGAATTAATATATATTTTTGATCTGTTTTCACCCTGTTTGTTGTTGTTCATTGGTTTGCATCACTAATAATAGTTCAGCATGGTCATCACTCTGAACTTGGTTTACATGTTCTTTGTAACAACATTGAGAAATATATTTTCCACAAATGTGCAGGAATCGTTTACTCTTATACATTTCTTATGATATCCATTGGTAAATTGTCAGCACAATGTGCCATAACCATTTCTATGAATTCTTTGTAGTAAAAACACCAACAGACTTCTCTACATTACAAGCATTGCATTTTTTGGACTTGATCACTTCCTTTCATAAAGTAATTTTTTACTAGGAAATAAAAAATAAGATTCGTCAATCAGTTTAAATATGAACTCACCTTATGATACACTAGTGTCCGGTAATTTAAAGCTGTTAACTGTATTAGGAATATACTAATTACATTAAGTCCTTTCCACTTTATAATGCATTTCAGTAAAAATATAAAATAAGCAAATTATGAATACTAGTGATAAAACATATATCAACAATAGAAAAATTTTTATCTGACCATGAATGAACCAAGAAGCAGCAGCTCCTTTGTTATATTCAAAATATCAATCAGCAAAAAAATGCTTTAATATAAAAGCTTTTATTAAATGTAGTCAACCATAGAAGTCATCAACAACAAGCTTGCTTGCAGTGGTAAGGAAGTTTTAGTGATAACTGATGCCTGAAAGAAAACCTAGTTCAAAGAACACTGTGTTAAAGGGTATTACATTATAGGGAAATACATAAATCTTTCGAAGATATTGAGAAGATAAATAAATTTTACGAAATGTAAGGTTCTCTAATTTCAAGGATTTCAGCTGTAATGAAACATACATTATTTATCAGTGAAGGTTGTTACAATGAGACACCACCAGAAAATGAGTTTTTTTACTTTACTTATAAAGATATCCAGGCTCTCAAGAAATTGCCAACCTTGAGTTCAGTAACTATAAAAATTACAGTACTGGATATTAAAATTGCTACAGCAAGAAGAAATGCAGATGATAAATGGGCATCCATTGCACAAATATATTATACTAGAACTGACATGTGATTACATTTTCACGCAATTTGGGTTCATAAATCCTGAGAAATCAGTACCCAGAACAACCACCTCTGGCCCTAATAACTGCCTTGATACGCCTGGGCATTGAGGCAAACAGAGCTTGGATGGCGTGTACAGGTACAGCTGCCCATGCAGCTTAAGCATGATGCCATTGTTCTTCAAGAATAGTGACTGGTGTATTGTGATGAGCCAGTTGCGTGGCCACCATTGACCAAACGTTTTCAATTGGTGAGAAATCCTGAGAATGTGCTGGCCAGGGCACTATCCAGAAAGTCCCGTCCAGGACCTGCAACATCCGGTTGTGCATTATCCTGCTGAAATGTAGGGTTTTGCAGGGATCGAAAGAAGGTTAGTGCCACGGGTCGCAACTCATCTGAAAATGTAACGTCCACTGTTCAAAGTGCGGTCAATGCGAACAAGAGGTGATTGAGAGGTGTAACCAATGGCACCCCATACAATCGCACCTGGTGATACGCCAGTATGGCGATGACGAATACACGCTTCCAATGTGCGTTCACCATGATGTGACCATGATAATGCTGCAAATAGAACCTGGATTCATCCGAAAAAAATAGGTTTTGCCATTCATGCACACATGTTCGTCGTTGAGTGCACCATCGCAGGTGCTCCTGCCTGTGATGCAGCGTCAAGGGTAACCGCAGCCATGGTCTCTGAACTGATAATCCAAGCTGCTGCAAACGTCGTCAAACTGTTCGTGCAAATGGTTGTTGTCTTGCAAACGTCCCCCATCTGTTGAGTCAGGGATCGTGACGTGGCTGCACGACCCATTACAGCCATGCGGATAAGATGCCTGTCATCTCGACAGCTAGTAGTAATAAGAGGCTGTTGGGATTCAGCACAGCATTCCTTATTACCCTCCTGAACGCACCGATTCCATATTCAGCTAGCAGTCATTGGATCTCGACCAACGCGAGCAGCAATGTCCCGATACGATAAACCGCAATCGTGATAGGCGGCAATCCGACCTTTATCAAATTCAGAAACGTGATGGTACACATTTCTCCTCTGAACACGAGGCACCTCAACAACGTTTCACCAGGCAACGCCAGTCAACTGCTGTTTGTGTATGAGAAATCGGTTGGAAACTTTCCTCATGTCAGCACGTTGTAGGTGTCGCCACCGGTGCCAACCTTCTGTGAATGCTCTGAAAAGCTAATCATTTACATATCAGAGCAGCTTCTTCCTGTCAGTTAAAATTCACATCTGTAGCAAATTATCTTCGTAGTGTAGCAATTTTAATGGCCAGTAGTATATATGCCATATTGTGTACTTATGAACTGAACCAGTAACATATGTGCCTTCATCTCAGAATCATCTATGATGAATATATTTGAATTTATTAATCATAGGAATTCACAACTAATTTTAGGTACTTGATTTAAAGACAACCATTTTCCACTGTTTGAAGGGAGAATATATTGATAACTAATGATATTTTACCTTTTATTTATTATGGTACTTCAGGACTCTGAAAAAATTGTACAGCTCAAGTAAAATGTATAAAGATTTCCATAGGGTAAATATTTACAGGCCTACAATGATATACATTTTCATAATCAAAAAAGACATAAGGGTATGTTTTGCTGATTTTAAAGGTTACTTGTTTCAGGGACACATCAAAATTCACATTTATCAATGAAATGTGTGTATCTAAGACATTTTAATAAAAGGTTTTCTAGTTTATAGATTCAAATAGATCTCATCAACAACAAGCCTACATACAATGATAAGGAAGTTTTAATCATGAACAATGAAAGAAGTAATCTGTGTTTTTATGGAATCAAGTCGCTGATCTCTTATGGCATGAATGTCCTATGATGCTATAAAACTGCCTGTTAATAGGATACACTGTAAAATATATGAAAATTTCAATAGTGGTGAAATACTTTTATCTAAAAATATTTATCGACATTGAAAATTTGACAGTGAGCCTGGTCTATACGTTTCAAACATGCAACCACATACTATATTTATCTCAGAACTGGGATTATATTTACTAATTTTAAAGTTTTATATCAAAAATTTTAATAATGAAATTAAAAAGCCATATACTTTCTGACGAATTTTGTTTTTGGTAGCTGCAGCTCATTTCAAGTACATCTGGGCACAGCTGCCGGTAATGTCCCCTGCAGTCAGACTCTCCTTTTATGAATATATTTGCAATTATCCAGAAGAACAACAATTGTTTATAGCAGTAAAGAGGTGCTTGTAATGACTGATAATATGAATAATTTATTGTTTAATGCTAAGGATGTTACAGAGATACTAATGTATAAAAATACTAAATAACCCATCAGAAAAAATATTGATGTAGATGATACAAAAATATTGGGAAACATCACAATATTTATCAATGAATCTGCCTTATCTTCATTAATATTAAAATCCATAAAAGAGGACACTAAATAAATCAGAAAATTGGTTGAGTTTCAACTGTAGTGTTACCATCGATTCCAAAAAGTATTGTGTACCAGTACAATAAACGAAAACATACAGGAAAAAAATTGAAGATCCTGAAATCGATAAAGCAATCCATTTGCTGTGCTGAATAGAAGAACAAGTTGTCAAGTTGAAAAGACTAGAGAAAGTGCTTGTAGAACAGATTAATGAAATGTAACCACATGTTGCCATTCCATGAGAAGATATT
Organism: Schistocerca cancellata; assembly: GCF_023864275.1. Classification (NCBI taxonomy): domain Eukaryota; kingdom Metazoa; phylum Arthropoda; class Insecta; order Orthoptera; family Acrididae; genus Schistocerca; species Schistocerca cancellata. Next base: position 567,721,336 of record NC_064632.1, read on the forward strand.
AATTTGAGAAATATGTTCCTTATTCTCAAATTATTTGATGATGAATTTGAATATGATTACCATGGTATCAGATGTTAACAAGAAATTTTCAAAGACAGTTATATGTCCTTGAAAACAAGCATTCAAACTGTGAAGAAAAACTCTCTAAGAATCCAATGCATTCCAAACTCAAAACTCGAAACTTGACTCAAATTATTAAATTATACTGAAATTCTTCTTGATTTATGTTTATGTGAATTATGGAATCCTTTTAACATAAACTTTATCTGTTTCTTTCTCAAAACATTCTTAACTATACATATAATTGGAAATTTTGATTTTTGCAGCTGTTGCTCATAAAACAATACCTTTGATAGCTTTTACTTAGAACAAAATTAGATCTGAAAATAAAACACCTTCAGTTTCAAACATCATCACTTTCTAGTATACCCTTTTTCAAAAATTTATTTCAGTTTCCTCATTCTCAATTCATCTCTTATTTCAAATTTTGGTTTGTCATACTTAGAGACGACGTTAATTGGATGTGAGTTACATTAACTTACTTCTATTAGTTTCATTTTCATTGCCAAATACTTCTTTTCATTACATTCAACTAGTTTAGAAACCAATTCGATCTATATGAATATCTTCGAAGAGCAAATTTCTTCCACACTTTATCCTTCAACTGCCCCATACATCGTGACAACATTGTTCTTGTAACCAAATTTTACAGCAACTTGAGAATCATTGTTCTGGTTTTATGTTCCACTATACTTACCCAAGCAAATTTTGAATAAGACAATGAGTTGGGTTGTGTTGTGTGGGGGAGAAGGCCAGACAGTGAGATCATCGGTCTTATTTGATTAGGGCAGGATGGTTCGGTTTTTCCACCCAACGCCACAAACCACGTTCAGCATTTGGACCAAGATATAATCTCTCTCATAAACAGAGCTTATCGTAAGCGACTTGTAAGAGCTACAGTTCGTGCTGCTGAAAACGATAGTGCAACCCCAAATTGGAATCTGTTTGATGCAATAATAGCCATCACAGCAGCCTGGAACTCAGTATCTCCACATCACAAAGGGTAAGTGCTTTAACAGAGCTTTGAGACATACCAACACTGAAGATGTCCACAAGTTAGAAGACGCCACTTCACCTGATGAATCGACAGTTGTGCAGGACATTGCGAACCCTGGGATTAGTTTCGAAGAACTCGTTAGTGTAGACGATGATGTTGCCATATGTGCTTCTGTGGAATTGGATGTGACAAAAGCTGTGAACGAGGTGCAAGAAGGGCCATCACAAGAAAGTGAAGAGGACGAGAATACAGATACCATTCCACCTAGCCATCAGGAGATGTTTACAGCCTTGGACTGTTGAGAACGGTTCGCTTCATCATCCGACGCCACTGCTGCGTTTACAGACGGTGCATTATACTTGGTTGTGAAATTACAAAATATTGTTGTTTCCATGAACGTCAGCAAACCATGACCGAATTTTTTCCAAGAAAGTAAGATATATAATTTGTGAGTACTGGGATTTTACAATCACTTCATAGTGTTATAGGTCTACAATAACGTGATTGATAATGTAGTGTATTACACATTCGTGTACTGGTATACATGTATACTTATTAAAATCTGTGTTTTTCACTTAACATGAATTTTTTTAACACAGACTCCTGAGTTTTTGGTCCCTTCAGATTCGTGTTAACGAAGTTTTACTATATCTAAATTAGCTGTACCAGATTTAAATTTTTTGAGTTGTTATGTAATTCATCAATCAAAAAAGCATCACTAATTGGTTGTTTACTTTTTAGCAATTTTTTTTATATACGAAAACAGCTTAATACCTTAGGGAAACTCTCAGATATTTTCTTATAATTTTTTTTGTTCCAGAACCATTCTCCATTGCCATATTGTGTCTTTTCTCTTCTTCTAATTCTTTATCATGTTTTTTCCTGTTTATTACTGTATTTACAACAGCAGCTGCTCCACCAGCCGACGAGGGAACAACTGCCAAAAAATTGTTGAGTACCAAGCAAAATTGATAGAAATACATCTTCATATTTTGTTAGTCCAGAATTTTCTTTCTTTTTGTTAGACATTCAATAATATTTAACACCAATTATGCCTAGTGTTATGTGTAAATTTCTCTTACTTTTTCGATTATCAGTTAAAAATTATGAATACTATATGTTTTTTCATTATTGGATTTAATTTTAATTTATTTAATTTTAGTTTTACAACTCAGTAGCAAATAATAATCGATATTGAAATTATTCATTTATAATGAATAAAATTTAATGTGGAAAAATATTTTTATAATCCTCAACAATTTTCATCATCAACCAAATCCGCTCATAATGTTTGTTGTCCTCTGACTCATGCTGTAGTTAATTATACTCCTAATGAAATATTAGAAGAATTAATTCTCTCTGTTTCAGCTTGTGGAAGTTGTGTATCTGCTTCATGCTTTTTCTGTAAACTCTTATCCTTTGTATAGGCAATAGCATCTAGTTTCCATGCTTCATGAAACTGTGTAATTCCTTGACCGCCTCTATCTAATGTTCCATCTAGTTTGGTTCTTGGACCACAAACTCTGTAGCCTGATAGAAGCATTGCAAGCTTCCAGGATCTATCAGCTGCAAGCAGTAAAATGGCAAAGGTAATGTAAATCAGAACACTGGGACAAGTTGTGGTTTAAAAAAGAAATGATTTATTCTTTCTTAACATCACATGACAAATTATGGCTAAAGAAACGCCACACAAACATTTTTATCTGACGATCCCTTTCAATAATATGGTGCCTACAGTTAATAAACTTATCTCCTGGGGATCAACACAACACACCAACCAGAACTAATCGCTTTATCTGACTTCATAAATGTGAATCTGTAGTATGGCCAAAAAACTACTCTACTATCTAGCATCTACACTCTACCATTCGATAAAGAAAAATACAGTTCCAAAGAACAGGGTGCTGAGAACTGTATAATGCGGACCTATGCCATCATGGGAGGCGGCAATCTGTTATTAATGACATGCAGCCGGAACATGCAAGTATGCAGTGTCGCAATAGGCTTACTTGGAACACAGATACTTCCCTATGAGCACCTGAAACCCTGGTGGATTCCAGTGTGCAGGTGGACCCGTTTGCTGGTCTGCAAAACCAATTCGATTCCGTGACATGACTGTGGATGGTGAAATATGTCAAACGTTTAGACAGCTGACTCACAACGAATAAGTACACCCACACATAACTCATTTTGTGCATTGTGCAAGAATCAGAACGTCTAATGGTTCTGATGTTGACTGGCACAGGCTCTTAATGGCACACTAGCAAAGGACACAAGCGTCACCATCTAGGTAAAGACCTGTCATTCTTTACTAGTGAGGCACCAGTACAAGAGTGATCTTCTCTTTCTCTACAGCTTTCCTCCGCAGATCGGTAGCATAGCACATTTGCATGCTTAGATTACACCCACTTAACACAAGCCAATCACTAGCTGAAGCTCGGAATTCGAAGCCGGGATACCGTCCCCCTTCTCTGCATACACAGATTTGACCAACCGGCGACTTTATAAATTAATTGGGTTACAAGGAAAAAAGATTCAGCTTCACACCCTCTTTGTCATGGGTTTACGCCATGTCTTAGCCAAAAGCATGACTGGGAAGGAACGACAACCCTCCATAAAAAGTTCGTTATCTCCCCTGCTGCATCTACCTCAAACTATCTAAAGAACAGCCATAAACTCTATTAAAGCCTCATACCTTCACAAATATGTTTAGTAGCAGAGTCTGGATGCCCGGGTGTCACTGCCCTGTTCCACAGACTTCGCCAAATCTCTCAGCTGTCTCATCCGCTTGCAGTGACTCCTCGGCCCTAGTCGGCCTACCTCAACACGGTTGCAGACCAACCAGCGTCACCCAATGTGCCTGCGTAATGAGACCATGGGACTTGGCTGTCGGCTAACGTTTTCGCCCAGATTGCACAGAAAAAAGCTCACCGAGCTCTGAGCCACCATACACTTTTACTGCTGTCAATTAACTCAGCGTTCTCTTCGTTCACACACAGGTAAAACCTATTTCTATGCCTTCACTAGAGCACACAAGAATGAGTTTTAACTACTGCCAACTATTTCATCATATGAATCAAGTCAGATGGTATCAGATGTAGCAACCAAGTAATCAAGATCACCTTCCCTATGAACATTAAGCAGCATGACACCATATCAAATGTAAAAGTGCCCCACAATCTCTCAGCATTTCAAATGGTAGTTTGTTGGTTAATGGGTTTACTAAACCTTTTAATGTGTTTTCTTCTTCCATAATGCGCGAGGCAAATTATTGAGAAATCTTATCAGGTAAGGAGTTCCTTTTGGATTGTTCATTAAAAGATAAATAAATTTGTTTGTCAAGTTTTTTGTTACTCCTACATATTTACTAGGGCAATTTCTACTTTTTATTTGTATCATTTATAAAACTATGTTTTTTTGTTAAAACATAAATTAATCCATCAGTACCTTTCTATTCTCTTTTGCCGATAAGTATCTCCATTAAATTTTGTTGGTAAGTTACCAATACATTTAACGATACCAAGAAGTTTTATTCCAAAAACTTTATCTTTGCTAATGTTAATACACTTCAACGTTCTGTCACATTTATTTTATGACACTTCATGATTTTCACTTTTCCTCTTCTTGGTATTTATTGAATGCAAACTGTATTTCTGATTCTTTTAATGTATAACCTGTACTACGATTACCATATTATTTAATTTCTTGTACATCTCCAAATTACTCTGGATGGTGAATGGGTGCATGATGTACATAAAGAATCATTTGTTTTTCACCATCTGTATTTTCTTAAGTAGCTTTCGGAACAGCATCGCCTAAAACTTCCATTCCTTGCTTGACTTAATCGACTGTATCAGTAAGGGGGGATCTATTTATATTTTTCATATTCCATTCCTTTTTGTTTCTTGCAAGTTTTAAATGGTCCTTTAATTCCTCTATATTCTTTCTGTTTTGTCTTGCTTTTTTAACAACTTCTACTTTGTATTTCACAAATATTGAGTAAAGACTGAAAATATTGTTTTTACATTTTATGTGCTTGTTTAACATGTTTAACGTTTACACTTGTAATTCTGTCTCCATACTCGCCTTCCTTAGCGTACCTAGTCATGTCTACTGTAAAAAGTTGAACTGATTCTCATTCCAACATAAACAACACATTTCTCTAAAATCTTGAATGTTTAAATCTCCATGAACATATGATGATGAGTTTGATTTAAATCTGTGTCATTCAGTCTAAAAATATTTAAAAACTTAAATTATTTCTCATTAGTTGTTTGGACATTATTGAAAATGTTTGAGCTAAATAAAATCATTCTATTCCTTTGTGTCTCCATATATTGATATATTCTCTAACTACATCCTGATTTTCAAGAATGAAGTCATGAGATATTACAAGTAATTTTTTTGACATTCATCTAATAATATGATACCTTCAGAATTTTCAACAAAAGTAGCAATTTTCTCACTATTTCTGTGATCCACTTCCTTACACATTTTTATAAACTCTTGATATCATGGGTGATCTGAACTTTTGGAGTAAAGAAGCAAATGTTTGACTTTATTCCAGTTCAGTTATTCTGGAGATTATCTATAGTTGTCAATCATTAACGTAGTGTTTCCACGTTCACTTAGTACTACTATTGCACAATGAATGAAATTTGGTAAAAGATTTCTGGTTTTTTTATTTCTTCTCTAGAATTCTTATTTTAGATTATCAATCCGTTTTCAATTAACTAGTAAAATTTTAATTGGTAGTATATAAGTTGGCTATTTCAATTAAAGAATGAGTCATCTATTCTAAAAAAAAGGAAAGAAAATTATCTGTACCTACAAGAAACATTTATAAGAACTCGGAATAGTCAGTTATTATACAACATCACCATCATTGTAAGCACATTTATCCTACTGTGAACCTGGACAGACAATGCGCTCACAGAAAAATGATTTCAATTGCCTATGGGATCAAGACCGTGCCCAGGTGTGCACCTCTTCGGGCAAATCAAATTGAGGGCCAAGGATGTCTTTCTTTATGGCAACAAAAGAGCGAAACTTCTGTAGTGTACTCGAAACAACCTTGGCAGCATGTGGGCATGTCCGTGAGATGGACTGTGGCCCGGCCAGGTTCTGGGTAGCAAAATTAAAAAAAACACTAGTTTTCCTAATAAGGCAAATCAAGAAACCTAGATGGTGTCTGACTTCGTAATACCGCTAGGACGTGTTGTCAACATTTGTCTGCACTATCAATTATTCCAGGAGTTGTAGTCCAGCAAGGCGTACAAGCAAGTTTGTACGAAATATGAGAAGTGAATTCAGCCTGACAGCTCAGCTAGAGAGAGCATTGTTCGCGAAAGGCAAGTGTCTGGGTTCTAGTCCCGATACGCGGCACAGCTACAATTTGCCTGGTAGTTTCGAAACAGTTCAAAATCCGCTACAGACATTCATCGTGTGTCACATACTGCCTATCTGAATACGGTCATTCTGTTCTAGTGTGCTAAAAATGCATTAGTGCCCGAAGCAATATTCTGAGTGCACGCCTAAATATTTTTTCCAGACTGATAAAGCATTTCTCATTATTTATCATTTAACATACAGGTCTAATCGATTACAGGAACAGCCGACATGTACTGACACCTTCACGCGAGAATATTGTTTGTACTATCAGGGAACAGTACGATCAGTATTGCGTATATACGAAACCGATAGCTTCAGAGTTTCGCTTCCAGCGTTTCTTTCGGCTTGAGAAAAGTTGGCGCCACGCTACAGAAACAATTTACCGTTACTTATGGCATGTCGCCTCAGTGATGGGATAGCAGCTACATATCTCTTTTCTCTCCCATTCGGATTCATCACTAGGCTGACAAATAGTTTCGGATGCTATACATCTCTTTCCATGTCAGAGCACCTGAAGTTTTTACAGAACTAATACGACAAACTTCAGCATTCGTGGAAACGTTACGTGACACAATTTAACATCTCCTCGAAATCAGGTAGTGGAGACACATGTCTCAGCTAACAGCGGAAATTTCAATGGATTCTCAGAGAGTGTGGTTTTATGGACGTTATCCCATCGTCAGCGAGGTGTAGTCGAGGAGGATAAAATAGTAATTAACGGCTGCACCTAGTCTGACCTGCTCGTAAAGAGCTATACGCAGTTCAGTTAGCTTGCGAGGCATTGGGTTTAGCCAGAGGAGAATAGAATCCACGCACCGGATTAATGTCCGTGGGCTGGTACACCGGCCAGTCTCAGATTGCTTTTTAGACTGTTTCCCGCGATCGTTTAGGACATTCTGTGATGATTCCCAAATTCCGTCTCAGATAATACTACATGCAGACAGATAAAATACCATAACATGCAGAACAAATTTTACGCGATTCACAGACATATGGAATACATCCTCTCTCGCCCATGGTTAAATTGACGATGGTTGCATCACGAATGGCATCCGGCAACAAAGTAAAGGAATAAAATAAAAGAATTGACAGAGCGTGCAGAAAATGTACCCGTTCAGTCTACAGTGTCACAAGTGTCACTGCTCACATTGACATCTGTCTACCTTCGATATAGTCATGCTGCATGGTGCAAGGTGAGGTTTTCATTTGAATGCATTGGTCAGATGGGCTTTCGATGTTTGATAAAAGTAATAGAAGACTTGTAGCCATCAATAGACAAGAGGTGGCTAGACTTTGGCGATACCTTTGATACTGTCGACTTCAATATTTTACCCGTGAAACTTTGCATCCTTAATTCCATTTCCTGTCAGTGCAACGATTTCCCTCGTACCTGACGCCTCACAAACAATGTTTAATTTCCGACACAATAAATATGCAGCGGAGACGAGTGGTATGAAGCGTTCCTCATGATTCTGTATTAGTTACTACATTCTTCTCATTGTATTTCAATGACACTGGCATCAGTATGGCCACCTGTATATACCATGTGTATATTGATGTTCTCCACTTACACCACAGTCCAAAACCACTAAATAGAGGACAGCTATCGACAGTTTCACTGCTGACTTATGAGGACTATCAAAATGTCAAGAGAAGATGGTGTTAAAGCTTAATTCGTCCAAATCCAAAAAGGTAATTCTAGATTCACTATGATACGCCCACTAAAGCCGCAGGGCAGGTGATTAGGATTGTGGAAAGGGCCAAATAAGGTAGCGGTCAGTTTCACTTCAAAATTGTAATTTACTGTAATCAAATAACACATTTAAAGCAAAACGGCACATAGCCGAATCTTTACAAGTACGAGTTTCAAATCTAGTTCTTTCACGGCAGAAGGCCTGCAAACAAGAAATTTAAAAAATCAACAAGATAAATTTCAAGACACACGCAGTTAAAAATGCAGATAAAGTAATATATATATATAATATCAGCTAGGCTGAAAGCCTCAAAGCAAAAGTGGATAGAACAAATATATACAAGGTGCAATACAAACGGCTGAAGGCCACAATTAAATTTCAAAATTTTATAATATATTACGATAAGCTTTTAAGGCAGAAGGCCGCAATGTTTTCACTTAAGGGGAAATTTTGAGAATAAGGCTTTAAGAGGCTGAAGGCCCACAGTTGATATTCCAAAAATTCAAAAAATACCTTAACCTTTAAGTTTTAAGTGGCGGAAAGCCCACTAAATGAAAAGCTACGCAACGCCAACTTCTAAATTTAAGAGTAAGGTTTTAAGCGGCTGAAGGCTCACAATTGATTTTCCAAAAATTCAGAATACCTTATACCTTTAAGTTTTAAGTGGCTAACAGCGCACTAAATGAAAAGGTAGCACAACAACAGAAACTTTCAACAAAATGTCCACTTGCCAGAATTCAGACTTACTTATATGGGCTGAAGGCCTTTGATTTACATAAAACACAATAAATGTTTTTTTCTTTTGAAGCATTGGCTATAATAGATTACACCAACAGACAATTAAAGACCCATGGAAAGGACAGTATAAGGCACTCAGACTCCTCCAGGGGGGAGAGGGGTTGCCCTCGAAACATTAACGTTCACTTAGGTGAGACAGGTGGTGGGCCCAACTACACGTGATCCGTAGGTAACCTAACCAAGAAACAGTCACGGACCGACCGACCAAACTACTTGCTAGCCACCAATCGGTACATGAAAACTCAAAGTTCAAACTGTTACAGACGTGATTATCCACAACGAAATATTTATTAAACTGTCAAAACTACACCGTGTTGGACAGCGACTACAGGTGAGGAAAGGACACTGCCTGAAATTACGTTAGTGGCTAGGGCAGGTAACCGGAACACTAACGTCCACAGCGCAGAAAATTACGCCGGTGCACTTGAATTGTAGTGAACCAATACAGTTAATTCCACCGCACGGCAGCTCGATTTCACCACTACAACCACTCAGTGTTGCTCACAGGAAAAGCTACCCAACAGTGAACCACCGAAACGAACGACACAACACGAACAGACGTGGTTTGGGTAGTTAAGACACCACTCATCTTTGACGTCCTGGGTAGGTGAGCCACAAAGCTCGTAGCCACAGACAGCTCTACACACACTCCGACACTGCGCAGGGTCCGCCAGCAGACCCAGCCCTCTGCACCGAGCGGAGATATCCTCCCTGGTCAACACCAACCGACCGAATACCCTCAGAATGCCGACAACATCTAAAATAGTCGTCAGTGGAAATAATGCCAACTACACACACAACCTGACAAACACTTGCACGAAGACCTGAACGATACCTTACAGTAACTAAGCATGCACGAAGACATATGGGGAGTCGATGCATACACTCTCTCTCTCTCACACGCACACACACACACACACACACACACACACACACACAGCCGACTCATGAGCCAAAATGCGTCGTCCGGTAGGACGACCGGCCAGTGATCCACCAAGACACTGGCTCGGCTCAAGTGATGCAGGGCGGTAATGGTCAGGCGAGCCATGTCGACAGAGACCTCACAGCTCCAACCGAGCTGCACTAGTGCCACATTACAAATTTCCGACTGGCAGGTCCGGACTGTGCTCGAGACGCCTTCCAACTGACTGGCAGCCCGAATTCGAGAGGGGGATATATTGATACGTGCTGCTAATGCCGCTCACGGTCAGGCAGGCAGCAATTCAGTGACGCCAGGAATTTAAATTAACGTAGTGAGGTGGAATTACGTTACAAACAGGGTGTGGAAGACATGATGGCGGGAACACTAGCAACAAATATCGGGAATCTCTACCGTCTTTAGTCCTGAATAGGACAAATACCAGTTTTCTCGATCAGCATTGCGTATAAGAGAACGTTTGAACCAAAACCTGAAGCGGGTTGAGCATCTAACTCCAGTACGCCAGAAGGCATCAGCAAATCCATTTACCTTTAAAAAAAATGTAAAAGTTCTTCACTTTTCACCTGAAAGGGGTTATACTTACAATTGTTTCTTAAAGAAATCTTAATGTCGAAGGCCTTTTTAGCAGAGCTCACGGTGCCTCGATTTGATGATGGCACCCTATGTTCGATTGAGCCATGCTGTGACTGGCATTGGTGCTGTTGTAGGTTTCCGTCCTCTTTTGGAGGCCAGACTGTATTGTTTAGTTGACATGGTTGCGGTTGTTTCTATTCTTCTTGTGTTGACAGGCGCCACTTGGTTTTGCAAGCGTTGCCTGTCCACTAGTGGTAGCAGAGGCGTTATCGATATGTAGTAACTGTGGCCCTATCTTTGGGCTGACGTCGTTGTGCTTTCAGGTCATGTGGCAGTTCAGTTGGGGACTCCGGAGGAGCCAAGAGGGCACAGCGTGAACACTCCGGGACCGCAGGCGGCGCGCATGCACTGCCGGATGGTAGGGCTGTAGTCAAGAGAGTACACGACCTAGTCGTCAACCGGATCCAACAAGCTTTAAGTTGAGTGGATTTTAATCCTAGCAGTGAAACCTCCACCATTGTGAGATCTCGCGATTCTCCAGTGACTTGGGTTCGTGTTGCTGCTCGTAGTGTCGCCGAGGCGAACAGCAGCCAGTGGAGTGCTTGGGGAAGGCGGATCTAATTATCTTGTTGCTAATTTCTGCAGTCTATGTGTTACTATTTGTTAAGTTCAGCCAGCGGTATTTTTCCTGCCTGGTGGACGCTAACACCCCAGTGACCTGCCATGGAGGTTGGTGTATGTAACAGCAGTTGTAGTGGGACGCTAAATTGAAGCGTCACCCATCCACCAGTGTCAGCCCAGTTCGCAGGTGAATATAAATTTAATGTAGTGTTTTGTTTATGTATTTTGTAACATTTGTAACGTTTGTGAATTATCTAAAGTTTTGTATTTATTTTTATGTTTCATGTATGGAGACGGCGGCGCAACGAACGGAGACAGTATCTTCACTGCCGGGACCAGAGAGAAAATTGCTGGCCACTGTACGTCACGGGTCGACAGCCAAAGAGCAACAGAAGGTCCTGAAACCGAGTTATTGCGTCGTGCTTCTAAAAACTGAAAAAATATGAATTTGTAATGTTTGTACAAGAATGACGGCATAGAAAGTTTAATCATGTTATAAATGTTCAGTACTATTTTGTCAAAGCTCAGGTTCACGTCTATATGTAGTATATAGGAAGATAATAAACTAGTGTATACTACAAAAGTTTAAATACGTGTTCCGAGAATTTATTTATGAAGAATTATATTAAGGAATAAGCATTACTGATTTATTTGACAAGATTAATAATTTTGACAACGTTCATCGCAAGTTTGAGTGTTAAAAGTTTATTCAGTGTGGTTTTAATATTTATTAAGGCAGATAACTTGCATTAATATAATGTCTGAGAAGAAACAAACGACATCTAAATTGAAAAAAGTTTGCGCAAACCAACTGGACTGAGTGACGTAAATCTGCGCATACGACTCAAATGATGATGTTTTAACTACAGTTTCGTTCAAGAACCATTCAGCGACAACTTTAAAAAGAGTTTAAATAATTTTGAAGTGTCTTGTAACTGACGTTGGTGACGAAGTCTGCACATGGTCATATGTCAAAAGAAAATCATTTACACTACACCGTGGCGACCTTATAAACAGGATTTGTGTGCAACTAAGGCACACAGGTACGAACGAAACATCAACAGTCCTTCGGAAGTCAACGCGAGTCTTCGTGGAGCCTTCACCAGCCAGCGGCGACTTCGCGGGTGTGGGCATCTGACGAAACGCAGCCAAGCAGTACGGTCACACAGTTATTCCACGAGAAGGCGCATCTGTTGGGAAGCAGCTGAACGCTGCAAACCCCGACAACCTTTTTCTCCCTAAACTAACAGGCCCAGTACGTCAGCTGGGGGGCGTTCCTCCGGCTGGTTTTAGAGGTGTTGCTGAGGGCTTCGCCTGTCTACGGTGCGGCCTGGCATGGCTGCAGCCAGTGACGTCTCCGGTGTTCGACTCAGCGTCCTGCCGGTTGCGGAAGCGGGGTCGCAGCATCTCAGTGGCTGCATCGACGGCTGTTACTTCTGCAGCCCATAGCAGCACACTGATCACCAAGAACTACAAATTACAATATTAGTGTCCGGTGAGTCTGTTTGAAGTTGGAAGTGGAGTGTTGTACATAGGGAGTGTGCTTTAATAGAATTTTTGATTACAAGTCTGCGTGTGTAACTAGTTAATAACTTACAATAATGTCGGGATGTGAAATGTCAGACGAAGAGCAATCTGTGTCCGATAGGAGCATGAGATCTCTTTTTAGGGCGATCGCTAAATTAAAACAATCTAACGGGGATTTTTTATCTGAATTAAAACAATCTAACGAAGAATCTACTGATAGATTAAAAGAGGAACTAAAACATGAATTAAAACAATCTAACGAAGAATCTACAGCTAGATTAAAAGAGGAACTAAAACAGGAATTAAAACAATCTAACGAAGACTCTACTGCTAGATTAAAAGAGGAACTAAAACAGGAATTAAAACAATCTAACGAAGACTCTACTGCTAGATTAAAAGAGGAACTAAAACAGGAATTAAAACAATCTAACGAAGAATCTACGGCTAGATTAAAAGAGGAACTTAAAGGGGAGCTAACAAAATCTACTGACAGGTTACAGGAACATCTTAATGAAACCAGTCGCGAATTAAGTGATAAAATAGAGGCTTCTAAAGTTGAAATGCAGAAAAAACTAATAGGACTTAGGAATAAGATTGCTAATAATTGTAAAAGGTTAGAAGAACATACCCAGGAATCGCGTGAGGAAAAATCTCGCATGCGAAATGATATTACTGACTTAACCAAGAGACTAGATAATGCCAATGTCTTAGTTATAAATGAAATAGAGAAAAATAACGATAAGTTATGAGATGAATTGTTTATGCAAACAAAAACTGTTCGTAGAGAATTATTAGAATCTATTAAAGAGGTTTCTACCAAACCTGTAGAAATTTCTACAATAGATAATGTAAAATTAAAGACATTAACTCATCGAGTAGAAAAAGATCATACTGAAATAGAAAACATGAAAATTTTAACTAGCGAAATTTGCAGTAACCTTGAGACTTCCAAAGATAATAACATTGACGAAGGTACAGAGCGTTCACATCGTGAACACAGTGAAGAATCGATACAGAAATGCGAATACAGGAAATTACTAAACGGTTATCGGAATTAGATAATAATGAAAACATTTCAAGTTGTAGAAGTAGTAACGTAATCAGAGACAACAGTCGCATCGTGTCTGCTAGCTCGGACGACAACAATACAAATAAAGAATTCACGGCAAGCAAATCCGACCCAACTCCGTCTCTGCAATCTAAGCAAAATCCAACTATGTCTCTCGCAGAATGTTGGGATGATATAACGACAAATTCAAATGTAGTAAGTCGATTTCCTGTATTCAAACCAGGAGAAGAAACTTCAGCCTATAATCTTTATAAAAGCTTTTGAAACTTCATTATCTCCTAAATGCAGTAATGAAAAACGGATTCAATTTGTAATAGGACATTTAGAAGCGGAAGCTGCGGAATGGGCAGTACTGCATAGAACTGAATTTAGGGACTGGGACGATTTCGTTAAGCGGTTTAAAGAAAACTATTGGTCAAGAGGAAAACAACAGCACTTAACTTTAGAGTTGTTAGACCCTCCTCCTTATTCTAAACGGTGGGGAGGTTATAGGAATTATTTCGAATGGCATTACACCGTGCTAAGTTAATTGAGGAACCAATTATTGAAAGTCATCTATTACGAGTCCTAATTAGTAGGTTACCGAATTATGTAAAGGAAAGAAAAATGCTATTCTACGAATTCGCTCGCTCTGAGCACTATGGGACTCAACTACTACGGTCATCAGTCCCCTAGAACTTAGAACTACTTAAACCTAACTAACATAAGGACATCACACACATCCATGCCCGAGGCAGGTTTCGAACCTGCGACCGTAGCGGTCGCGCGGTTCCACACTGTAGCGCCTAGAACCGCTCTATTCTACGAATTGTCTATCCGAACATGAAAAGGAAGAGCTGGAATCTTTATTGTTAGAATTTACAGCCGTCTTCTCAGATGAAACGGGGAGAATCAAAGATTACGTTTGTAAACTTAAGATTAAAGATCAAAAACCATACTTTAAGAAACCTTATCGTATTCCAGTCCAATTCAAAGATCTTATTATGCATATAAACATACTCGGTGGGCCAAACTTATGCCTGAATTCGAAAAGCTATTAAATGAATTGCCTCATCTAACGACAGGATTATCACCTATAGAAATTTTAGGCAAACGAATTACAGGTGAGCCTTTACTAGCTGTTCTACCTTGGCCACCAGTAAATAAGATCCAACAATGCATTCCAAGCGACAAAATTCGCGAACAGATTGTTAAAAATGCTGAACGGAGAATTAAAAGTCATAATCAACATGCTATAGAACCCTCATTTCAGGTAGGAGACCTTATACGATCTCATCCTAAAAGTTCGAAGATCAAGAAGGAATGTAGAAAATTCTTCTTATTTTTGAAGGTCCGTATGTTGTTCATAAGACTGTACATCCCAAAGCGTTACTTCTTATGGAACCTTCATCAGGTGGAATTAAAGGATTATATAGTGTCGATCAAATTAAACCCTTCATTCCTAAATAAATTAATATTTAGTATATGTTACATACGGACGAGCGTTCATAGTTTATTCATATGAAGTTTTTCGTGATACTTACGTGTTATTTTAAAGAAATGACAGGAAGTTTAAACAAGTGTTCTACAATAATCTACCGGTACTTCAAAAAGGGGAAGATAACTAAAAAGGGATTTATATGGAAGAAATTTTTTGTTATTATGTCAGAAGGTATTTTGTATAATTTATATTTACTCGGATAGTAGGAACCAAAGGGGATGGTTAATAATTTTATGGATCATGGGCGTCCAGAGCTATATGGCTCACGAGAACATAGCAGAGTGCCTTTAATAGATATTTGTAGTAGTGTTAATATAGAACACACCAAATGGGGCTCTTTCGCTTGTTTCTCCTAAATAAATTTCCATTACCCAACAAAGTGTCCGAAGTTAAAGAAAGACGTGCCGAGATTCTAAAGAAAGTTTTCCTTGACTTCTTCTTGACCTCAGGCATAAATAAAGCATTATGGAAAAGAACGACGTAAAGTAAGTAGTACTATAAGTTATTATGAGAAACTGGGTGGTGGTTCGGCGAAGGTAATTTCCGGACGGGTGGGGGCCTCTTGAGGGCAGACAGGAATGGTGAGTTCAGGAGTGGTAGGAAGGGGTCGGGCCTTACACTTCTGGGAATAAGTAGGATGAGGGAGGTTACAGGTATTACAAGAGGGGGGGAACTGGAGATTGGGGCACTGCTTAAGAAGTGGGCTTGCCTACAGTGCAGGAAGGTGGGGGCCTCGCAGCACTCAGATGTCGGGTGTACATTAAACAGCAAGCACCTCTGGCAGCGGAGGGATTGAGGAGGGGAACAGGAAGGGTCAACTTGGTAGCGTTGGTGAAAGAGAAGGGCACCCTCCTTCAGGAGACAGTCTATGGAGGGGGCATGTTCAGAAAAGACCCGCATAAGGCAGGTGGAGTGGGCTGAGTTATGGATGCGGCAAACCGCAGGCACATCCAGATGGGGATGCGCCTTGAGCTCCACGAACACCTACTCCTCCGTGATCGCCGGACTAAGCTGAGTGATCACAGCGGTGAGGGTCTTCGGGCGACGTGGGTGTTGGGGTTGGCGAGAGGAAGGTTGGGAAGGAGCAGGGGTGAGGGAGGAATTAGGGCCGAAGCGGGTAAAAGGGATGTGGGAAAGGAGATCTGTGTGGAGGGTAGGGCTGGGGGAGGAGATGAGGACCGAATCACGGCGAGGAGTGGGGAGGGAGATGGGGGTACCAGGAAAATTCTGGCGAAGGAAGAGGGTGAGGTTCCTGGTCTCAAGAAGGGAGGGATCAGGACGGGAGAGGAGGTAGCGGTAGGAGTAGGGGGTGGAGGAGGAGGAGGGGGAGGGGGCAGGGACATCGATGGCATCATGGGCTGGGGAAGGGGGACGTGGCAGAGCCTTTTTGGGAGTAGAGGAGGCAGGGGTGCCACTGGGGCGCTTGACAGCGGCGGAGGAAGTGTGGGGGATGGGAGCAACTGGAATGTGGCGGGGAGTGGCAGCTCTCGGTTCTGGAGTCGGCGCTGGAGATGGTGAGGACGATGGCGAAGGCGACGGTGATGTTGATGATGATGGAGGCGAAGGGGAGAGTTGAGCATGGGCTGTGGTCCTCCGGGCGACCACCCTAGTGGGGGTCGCGGAAACGGAAGGAGCAGAGGGAGGGAGTGGAGGGAAGGGATCAGAGGAGGCGCGGGAGGGAGGAGCCAGGGATGGAGCAAAAAATTGTGGGGAGATGGGAGAGTGAGGAGTGGGGGCATGGACTGAGGGGGTGGGGTGATGGGGCACACCACGTGATAGTGGTGGCGGCGGCGGAGGGGGATGTGTATATGATGGCAGTGGTGGTGGCAGTACTGGTGGTGGTGGGGCTCGACATTACGTTATTATGAGAAGGGGAAAAATACAGGACAGGACAGAGAAGCAAACGAGGGACAGGCAAGGCGACGAGAGACACAGAGTAAAAGGGACGGAGAATGATGAAGGAGACTGTGGCTGAAGCCCCACTCTGCTGCTGCTGGCGGGGGAGGCGACCTGGCTGGCTGGCTGGTGGGGACGCTGCTGCTGCTGCTGCTGCTGATGCTGCTGGAGGCTGGCTGGGACTACTGCTGGCTGCTGGCTGGACTGCTGCAGGGTGGCTGGCACCTGCAATAGACCTATTATCGCTTCGATTAGAACCGAAAGGCACAATCGAAGGGCGGTATCCTTCCGGATTACCGCCGGAGGTGAACTGGATGAGTGAGTGGCCGGCGCTTAAGTACGCTCTCGGGGGCGCCGCTATTCGCCACTGGGACCACGTGTTCCACTGTGGCGCCCCCACACTGAAAGCGGACCAGGAGGCGCGCGCCGCCACAGGTTACGGTGTAGCGACCTCTATGGGTCTTCGACGTCCATAACGTCTGGCGCGGTTTCAAATTCCGCGGCGCGCGGTACCAGAATAAAAACATTACAAACTTGTCGCACTTGGCTGACTCAACATGTAAACAACCATCACACTAAGGCGAAAGGTCTTGAATTTTAGAATTAAAAAAAAAAGTGACGAATAGGAAATGTCGTAAGTTCGTGTTCCCTCTATATCTCTAGCGGCGCCCTAGCTAACCCTAGAATTCGATGAGTGGGGAAACAAATTTATTATCTGACATAGCGGCCTTTTCATTTCCTCTTTTTCTTTTTTGTTAAAAAAAGTTCAATATCAAGGAACTTTACCCTGAGCAAGACCGATCACAGTTTACAATGCATAGCCAGAATGTTTGGCAGAGGAAAGCCTTTTAAGCACAAAGTTTAAGCCATGTAATGCAGATTATATTCTTTTCCTCTTACAAGATTTGACTGGAAACACCAGGCACAATAAGCAGAACCCAGCAGGGGGATGATCTGACAAAGTAAGGAATATCTAATAACAGTCTGTTCCCATCTAGGCACCTCGTCTACGAAATACTGTAAACTGTGGCCAAAACAAACGCTAGGTGCCCAAAGCCAGTGCCTTTACACCTCCCGACATTAAGAGAAATGGCGGGGGACCGCCATATTAAAGAAACCACTAAACGAAAGGAATGAGCAGTTTACAACAGGAGTAGCTTCTATATTAAAAAACTTGGCAAAAATTAAAAGCATAATACACTGTAAAACAAGAGGTACCAAACTGGCATTGGCTCTTTGAATGATGAAAACAGCAGTGGCACGAACGAGACAGTAAATTACAGTTTCGTAAGTTAGTGAGTGGCAACCCTCACTGACCGCTTAGGTCTTAAGGATGAGGAAAGCAACAATTACACGAAACAGTTTTTATAGATTACAATTACATAACATTGCGAGCGGTGGCGTCTTCAGCGAAGATGGTGCAGCTCAGCATTGCCTGTAGAAGCACAGATGCAGGAGCTCCACGCTCCAAGACTGCCATAAGGAGGGACACCACACTGTGTGTGACACTGGAGCTGACTAAAGGCGCGTCTGAGTCTGGGCCAACACTGACGCAGTTGCACTGCTCAGTGAGATGGCTGAAGTTATGTTAACTTGTTATAGTACACACACACTGTCGGTATCACAAACAAAATGGCAGAATGGAAAAATAATTTCGGAAGTGCTAGCGAGCATGGAATAAGAAATTTGCGTCTCAGCTCTGCTCCTCTCTGCTTTACAAAGGTACGAGGCAGGCAGGGCAGTTACACCTTTATATGAGCCGAACAATCACGCTCACTTGCAAAGGGTCGGTCTACGCTTTCTGACAAGAATTGGGTTTCTCGGAGCCGAAATTCGCAATAGGCGAACAAGGAACAAGGGTCTTAATTCCGCGGCTTCGAATCACTTACGATGCGCAACTAGATTACCACACAGCAAGCAAATTAAGTCAGGGAGACTTGCGTGGGCTTTAGACTAAGAAACTGTTGTACAAACACAAACTTCCTAATTCCCAAAGTCAGTATGCCTCACGACAAATTCGAACCACATGACGACCTTGACACGGAGAGGGGAGGGCGTCGCTGTCCAACGGCCACTGGTCCAATCTCAGTACTCCTAGGACCACTAGTCCTAGCTCACTACTCCAAGTGCCACCAGTCGCAGGTCAGTACTCCAACCACCCCTTATCACAGCTCACCACTGCGAGCACCACCAGTCCCAGCTCACTGCTCCAAGTGATACTGGTCCCAGCTCACTACTTGAAGCACCACTGGTCCCAGCCCACTACTTCAAGCACAACTGGGCATGGCTCACTACTCCAAGTGCCACTGGTTCCAGCTCACTACTCCAAGTACCACTGGTCCCAGATCACTACTCCAAGTGCCACTTTCTCAGCTCACTACTCCAAGCACCACTGGTCCCCACTCTTTACTCCTAGTGCCACTGGTCCCAGCTCACTACTCCAAGCACCACTACTAGTCCTGGCTCACTATTCCAAGTTCCACTGGTCCCAGCTCACTACTCCATGTGCCAACAGCTTGTTTCCATGAATTTTAAAAATTTACCAGCGAATTGACTGTAATAACCAATTTCGGGCTTGCAGCTGGTCGTCGTTCAATACTTCGCACGATATTTCAACTGGGCACCTGCCAGTCATCTTCAGGTGAGCCGTCGCAGACTGGCGAAAACGTCCTCCGTTCCGCAATATATAGCATACTGTTACTATTCTGCGCAGAATAGTTACATTACGCTATATATTGCGCAATTCCGCAATATATAGCATACTGTTACTATTCTGCGCAGAATAGTTACATTACGCTATATATTGCGGAATGGAGGACGTTTTCGCCGGTCTATGACGGCTCACCTGAAGACGACTGGCAGGTGCCCAGTTGAAATACCGTGCAAAGTATAGAACGAAGACCGGCTACAAGCCCAAAGTATGTTTGAACGGCTTGTTTCCGTATTTGTGACACTGCTACCACACTCCATAGATGAACTGTGCCCTCTATACGGGGCCACGGGCTGATACAGATGTGGTGGGTTGGGTTGGGTTGTTTGGGGGAGAAGACCAGACACCAAGGTTATCGTTCTCATCGGATTAGAGAAGGATGGTGGAGGAAGTCGGACATGCCCTTTCAAAAGAACCATCCTGGCATTTTCCTGGAGCGATTTAGGGAGATCACAGAAAACCTAAATCAGAATGGCCTGACGCGTGATTGAATTGTCGTCCTTCCGAATTTAAGTCCAGTGTGGTAGTCACTGCGCCACCTCGGTCAGTCTCACTTTCGAGATCAATTGTAAAATTAAAAACTGAAATACTTCTTATCGCGGTTAAGTGTGTTTACCTAAATAAATGAAGCTGATGCACCATTTCCAAAGTGATTATAGTGTTCCTGTTTCTACAGTGACACTTGACCCCGCGGTAGTACAGGGAGAGAGAGAGGTGGAGAGCTCTCTAGAAGCATTGTTTTCGCAGTTCCATATCGCGTACAGACGGCCGGAGAGCAGACGTGACACCCCCTATGGAGTCGCGACGGCCGCCGTCTGCATACAGAGGAAAGCCGACGCCTACGCGCCCGGATTTGGGTCAGGCCGCCGTATTGTGAAGCCGGGCGGGAGTCGGAAATTCCCACCACCAGACGAAGGGCGTCCGAGCGGCAACGCACGAATCGGAAGGAAACGCAACGCGCTAACGTTCCTCTCGATCAAAGGCGCCGCCACGTCTCTGGCCTGCGTAACATTGTCAGTTTATGGCTATCCCATTCAGGCCTCGCAGTGGTTAGAAAGCATATGTAGTTAACTCAGAATTCATACACCCTGAGTATCAGAGGACCATAATTTCAGAAAGACAGTTTTATCACGCTGACGAGGAAAGGAAGCATGTAGTTTCTTCGTATCTACTTGTCCATCATACATAAGGTATGATGTCTAGTAACTACTGCATGAAAATAAAGATACCATACTCTAATTTCACAGGACCATCTCCGTTATTACATAAACTGCAGCATGACACTCTGCTTCAGTATAAATGTGTAGCATTCAAAAAGGGAGAGTGAAACGAAATGAATCCTCAGAAGGTGAGAAGGAATACGGAGTTGCTTCAGTGATTACGAAATCGAGCAAATTTTTGAAGATCTTGGTAGTACAGTCCCAGTTAGGAGTATGACATTGCACCCTATCTGCTTTGATAAATGCACAGATTCTGTTAGTAAGGGTGTCATGAGGCCATCCTATCCTCTCCTGATCAGCTGGCTCACACCTTTGTAAATGGCAAACCGTCACTGCGATGCAGTTGACGCCTGAGCTGATCCCTGTCATGATGTTTTGGGGACAGATCGTACGATCTTGATCGCCATGGGAGTCCCACACTCTGCCAGTTCATAGAGACACATGCAGTTTGTGGATCTGCATTGTATTACCACATGAAACAGGTCACTTCAGGACACAGGATGTTCATGACGTAACAAAGTGCCTCAGTCACTACCAGCCGTGATGTGGAGTCGCATGCGACGACCTCCCCCACTATGCCTTCGGCAATAACATCGAAGTGACACTCGTTCTGCACTGCAGAATACTGCAGTGTGGGAAGACAAATAATCTCCAAGTTCACCAGCCGAGCATCGTACCTGCACTCGGGCCAGTGTGTCAGTAGCAGCAAGTGTGGGCAAGTAGGCTGGGCGAGCAAGCCGGCAGAAACAGCGAACTCGGCAAGACAGTGCGTGACGGCGAGCGATTCAGCAGAAAGCGACCGACAGAGACGAGGCAGCCAAGCCTCGTTGCGGCTCCATAACGTTATACGGGAAGTACTATACGCTCCGCAAATTTACACACTAACAGTGTGGGTTTGTCAAGAGGCTAACGAAAATGAATCGTTAAGCAAATGTAACAGTGGCAGAGACTGCTGAGGGCTAGGAATAAAGGAGGATGGCTCGATCATTACGAATCATGTCTAATAGCAAAACCCCTTCCCCAACCGAAATAAATACGGCAACCTCATTAGCACTAGGGGTGGGAAAAACCGAATGGTTGAAACCGATACTGGTACTTTATTTCATAATATACGATATTCGTCGGTATTTCTTGCCCGCATCTCGTGGTCGTGCGGTAGCGTTCTCGCTTCTCACGCCCGGGTTCCCGGGTTCGATTCCAGGCGGGGTCAGGGATTTTCTCTGCCTCGTGATGGCTGGGTGTTGTGTGATGTCCTTAGGTTAGTTAGGTTTAAGTAGTTCTAGGTTCTAGGGGACTGATGACCTAAGATGTTAAGTCCCATAGTGCTCAGAGCCATCGGTATTTCTTAAAAGACGTCATAGTCGCCGTTGACTGTATAAAATATTTATTGTTACTATTGCAATTTCGAACTTATGGCCATTTTCAAGTAACACTGCTAAGTTACATTCTGTCAGAATATACGAGGTGCATTCAAGTTCTAAGGCCTCCGAAATTTTTTTCTAATTAACTACTCACCCGAAATCGATGAAACTTGCGTTACTTCTCGACGTAATCGCCCTGCAGCCGTACAAATTTTTCACAACGCTGGCGCCATGATTCCATGGCAGCGGCGAAAGCTTCTTTAGGAGTCTGTTTCGACCACTGGAAAATCGCTGAGGCAATAGCAGCACGGCTGGTGAATGTGCGACCACGGAGAGTGTCTTTCATTGTTAGAAAAAGCCAAAAATCACTAGGAGCCAGGTCAGGTGAGTAGGGATCATGAGGAATCACTTCAAAGTTGTTATCACGAAGAATCTGTTGCGTAACGTTAGCTCGATGTGCGGGTGCGTTGTCTTGGTGAAACAGCATACGCGCAGCCCTTCCTGGACGTTTTTGTTGCAGTGCAGGAAGGAATTTGTTCTTCAAAACATTTTCGTAGGATGCACCAGTTACCGTAGTGCCATTTGGAACGCAATGGGTAAGGATTACGCCCTCGCTGTCCTAGAACACGGACACCATCATTTTTTCAGCACTGGCGGTTACCTGAAATTTTTTCGGTGGCGGTGAATCTGTGTGCTTCCATTGAGCTGACTGGCGCTTTGTTTCTGGATTGAAAAATGGCATCACGTCTCATCCATTGTCACAACCGACGAAAAGAAAGTCCCATTCATGCTGTCGTTGCGCGTCAACATTGCTCGGCAACATGCCACAATGGCAGCCATGTGGTCCTCCGTCAGCATTCGTGGCACCCACCTGGATGACACTTTTCGCATTTTCAGGTCGTCATGCAGGATTGTGTGCACAGAACCCACAGAAATGCCAAATCTGGAGGCGATCTGTTCGACAGTCATTCGGCGATGCCCCAAAACAATTCTCTCCACATTCTCGATCGTGTCGTCAGACCGGCTTGTTCGAGCCCGAGGTTGTTTTGGTTTGTTGTCTCACGACGTTCTGCCTTCATTAAACTGTCGCACCCACGAACGCACTTTCGACACATCCATAACTCCATCACCACATGTCTCCTTCAACTGTCGATGAATTTCAATTGGTTTCACACCACGCAAATTCAGAAAACGAATGATTGCACGCTGTTCCAGTAAGGTAAACGTCACCATTTTAAGTATTTAAAACAGTTTTCATTCTCGCCATTGGCGGTAAAATTCCATCTGCCGTACTGTGCTGCCATCTCTGGGACGTATTGACAATGAACGTGGCCTCATTTTAAAACAATGCGCATGTTTCTCTTTCCAGTCCGGAGAAAAAAAATCGGAGGCCATAGAACTTGAATGCACCTCGTAAAACTATCTGACATGAGTACATGGCGTCGTCAAAATGCAGCCTTTTGACTTTTATATTCTGACAGAATGTAACTTTGCAGTGTTACTTGAAAATGGCCATAAGGCCGAAATTGCAATAGTAACAATAAATATTTTATACAGTCAACGGCGACTATGATGTCTTTTAAGAAATATTATATGACTGTGAATCCCAACCATGAGAAGTTAATCTTCGGTATTTGTTTGGCCTCGGTTATTACAGGTGTTTTTAATTTTGTACCAACTACCAGGTGTACAAGTACGAAACCGGAATTTCGCTATAGATGGTGCTAGCTGTCACTGTAGGGATCGTGAGACCGTGACTGCAGCGCCATCTGCTTCCTGTAACAGGTGACAACGAATGTAAACACACAGTAACCCAAGTTCCATACACCGGTATCTGTTTCAGACCCGTAAACTTGTCGAGTTTTGTACCTACGTACTACGAATTGCGGACAGAATTGTTTTTCTGTTATCGTTTGAAGAAAAATGCTGCAGAATCGCATCGAATGCTTGTCGAAGCTTTCGGCGAACATGCTCTTAGACAGTCACAGTGTTTCGAGTGGTTCAAAAAATTCAAAGTGGTGATTTTTAGATGAGAAACGATGAGTGCCGGAAACCACAGAAAATTTTCGAAGGAAACGAATTCTAGGCCTTATTGCACGAAGATGATACTCAAACTCAACAGGAACTCGTCGAGCAATCGAATGCAGAAAGCTGTTTCTCTTCGGTTGAGAGCTATGGGAAAGATGCAGAAAGTGGGGAAATGGGTTCCACATGAAATGAATAAAAGACAGAAAGCAAATCGAAAGACCATTTCTGAAATGCTGCTCGCCAGATACAAAAGAAGTTTCTCCATCGAATAGTGACAGGTGATGAAAAATGGATATATTTTCAGAATTCTAAGCGTCGTAAATCATGGGTGTATCCAGGCAAACCATCGATATCCACTGCAAGACAAATCGATTTGGAAAGAAAAAAATGCTCTGTGTTTGGTGGAATCAGAAGGGTCTCACCTATTATGAGCTGCTAAAAGCTGGTGAAATCGTTAACGTTGATCGCTACCAGCAGAAAAAGATTGACTAAAATCCAGCATTACGTGAAAAACGACCGGAATACGGAAAAAGGCAACACAAAGTCATATTGCTCCATGACAACGCCTCATCACATACGGCAAAACGGGTCAGTTGAGAAATACTAGAGCATGTAGCTTATTCTCTATACTTGGCTCCGTCAGATTACCATCTGTTTGCACCACTGGGACACATTCTCGCTGAACAACGCTTCAGTTCGTATTAAAATGTACGAAAGTGGCTCGCCGACTGGTTAACTTCAAAAGAAGAACAGTTTATTTAGCGTTGCATTCATATCCTGCCGGAGAGGTGGGAGAAATGTACAAATAGCATTTGTTTCTAACAACAGGCATTTAATTATTGCAACCAAATGCCGGTTTCACACTTCTACACCTGCGAGTGATTAAAGAACCGAAAGATAAATTACTCGTAACAGCGCTTTTTTTGTTTTTAAATGAACATTATATTAAATAATGCGTTAGTTTTTTCTGATAGGTTTCCATTACTATGGAATATTGCATCATAATGGAAAATGGGAAAAGTTATCAGTGCTATTTTAGCAACAGTGGCCACAGAAACGAGCAAAAAACGCATGGCATAGGAATTGGTGCAGTGTAGCTGAAACCGAGCGAGGTGGCGCAGTGGTTAGCACACTGGACTCGCATTCGGGAGGACGACGGTTCAATCCCGCGTCTGGCCATCCTGATTTAGGTTTTCCGTGATTTCCCTAAATCGCTCCAGGTAAATGCCGGGATGGTTCCTTTGAAAGGGCACGGCCGACTTCCTTCGCTAAGCCGAAGTGACCGATGACCTCGTAGTTGGGTCTCTTCCCTCAAAACAACCCTACCCCAGTGATGCTGAAATTACAGTGCACCTTTTCCCGTGTTGTGTGGCCTATTCGATAATATGTATGTACGTGTAGTGTGGAAGATTTGTTCCGTCTGGGCTGTGTGGTAGCTTCTCACTGCCGTAGTTGGACATCAGTTTTATTACAGAATTAACTACTCCTACAGCTCGCGTCGTGTTGGAATGCGGCCGTACTTTCAGCTGTTCTGTGCATCCACCACCATTAACTGCTAGTAACCAATAACATTCATTCTCTTTCCCAGCGGCTAGCCGCGAGTTACAAACTGGACTGCAAGGACCTCTCTCCCACGTGCTGCGCTGTTGCCGAATTATTCTTTCAGATGACTATGCAATAGCAGTAGCAGTGAATGTGCATCTGTAAACGTTTCAGTGAGGTTTCCAAATGATATGTCAGGCGACAGCCATGAACGTGATGTTCCTCACGAGCAACTTTAATTAAATTTAGTGTCTATCGAGTACCGTCTTAGCTATGCGACTGAGTTCGTGACTTCCTGTCAGAAACGTAATCGACGGAAAATCATAGAGTAAAAGATTTAAGAGACAATCTGAGCGGCCTGTTTAGACAGTTTGCAGATGTTGCTGTGATTTACCATCTTATAAAGTCACTGGAGATTAAAACAGATTACCACTGAGGCAAGATATCTGTATGGTAAGAAAAGTGGCAATTGACTCTAAGTAATGGAAAGTCTGAAGTTATCCGCATGATTACTAAAGGGAAACCGCTCAGTTAGGTTTACAGGATAAAATACAGTATTCTAAAGGATGTAAATTCAAATAAACACTTAGGGATTACAATTACGAATAACTTAAAATGCAACTATCACATGGATGACATTATGTGGAAAGCAAACCAAAGATTACCATTTATTGGTAGAACACTTAGAAAATGCCAATAGGTCCTTTAAAGAGACTACTTACACTATGCTTTTCTGCCTAGCTCTGGAGTATTGCTGTCAGTTTTAAGAATCCACAGCAGATAGAATTGATGGAAAAAGTTCAGAGAAGAGCAGCTTATTTTGAATTTTAGCGGAATAGGGGAGAGACTGCCACGGATATGATACGCGAATTGGGGTGGCAATTACCATAACAACGCCGTTTTTTCGTTGTGGGAGGATTTTCTCATGAAATTTCAGTCGTCAACTTTCTTCTCAGAATGCGAAAATACTTTGTTGGCGCCCACCTACTTAGGGAAATATGTTCATCATAATAAAATAAGAGAAATTAAAATTCGCAGGAAAGATATAATCGTTCGTGTATCCTGCACGCTGTTTGACAGGGAACGGTAGAGACACAGCTTGAAGGTGGTTCCATGAAAACTCTGCGAGGCACTTAATTGTGAATTGCAGAGTAATCATGTAGATGTAGACGCTTCACAAGCAGTCGAGGAGGTTCATGTACATTATTTACAGCATCTTCAAATTTGAATCTGAAACCGATAATTCTATTTTTGACATTTTCAAGTCAATGATGAACTTCAGAAGCAGATGTCGGTAAGAGAACTGTACAGAGGATAGTAAACAAAAGTGTCGGAGTTGTAGAAAAGTCAGGAATTTTTGTTTTCGTGTCGCCAGAAAAACATCGAAATCGCAAGGAACCTGTAACATAAATTGATGGTTTTGACAACGACGTTTTAAGGCGCTCCGAGTTTGAAATGTATGTAAGAAGGGAATGCCCAAAATCACAAAAAACTTGTTGTAATTATGCCTGAGAAAACTGGCTTCAAAGGTAGCGCTTCGTCTATGTAAAGAATTTTAAAACACATTGGTTTTAAACGTGGTAAGAAGAGGGCTTTCAAGTTAAAGAAGTGACATAGAATCAGCACGAAGCACGTCCGTTATGAAGATACATGATACAACATGATACAAGAGGAAGTTCTACAGTGTATTACCTTGATGAAACATAGGTGAATCATTCCATGAATACCTGCTGGAAAATGAGGGTACAGGCGGTTTTAAAGGTCCCTTAGAAAAATGTTCTCAGATTCATATTCTGGATGCTAGTAGTGGTGCAAAGTATGTGTCACGCTATTCTCCATTGTTGGCAGATGTTTCCAAGATGGCAGCGGTGAAGCCATCCAAAACGGCGGCCTGTAAACTTCGCAACAGCACATGACGTAATCCAAGATGGCAGTCTGGATGTCAGCTGATGACACGAGTAACATTATCCAAGATGGCGGCTTTTGTCGGGAAAGGGCCATGCCCCATGGTGGGAAGTTTCAATTTTGGCGGGAAATTTAATTATGTGTTTCTATGGGTCACCTGGCAGTCCCCTGTGCCCCTTCTTTCCGACTTTTTGCATGATGGCGCGTCATCCTCTTATAAAATAAGTGTGAAGTCTAAATTTTATCAGGAAATGGGATTACTTGCTTCTACCTGTCACCTGGCAGTCTGCCGCCCCCTTCTGACTTTTTGCATGATGGTGCACTACCCTCTTGGAAAATGGGCGGGAATTTCGGATTTTGGAGGGAATTTTGCTCTAAGTGCTTACTGCTGCAGCTGAGGGGAGTTAGTATGGGGTTGCTCTCACAGTAAAATGCTCATGATGTTATTCAGTTCGAATACAATTTGTTTAAATTTGTATAATTTTTTAAAGTTTGTTGAAATTTGTTCAAATTTTTTGAAATTTGTTGAAAATTGTTGAAGTTTGTTAAAATTTATTATCTACCTACAGTATTAGTGGCTTGATGTGGTGTTACCACCATAAGATGTTGGGATATCAGAGCTTGTTGAGCTGTCAGTGTGGAAGGAGCACGTGATCAATTAGTGAAATGTTGGTGCCAGACAGGGTAGTTTTAATAGCTGTATTACATGCACCCATTCACCTGAGAAGTGCATCTGCAGCTCACTGCACGAAGAATGGAGAAGACATTAATGCTTGAACATATGAAGAGGAAGAATACAGTCCTGCAAATAAATGCTTTCCATTGAGATGCATTAAAGATGCATTACACAACATATGGAAACATATGTCTCTACTGGAATTGTATTGCTATTTCTAAAACCTTAGTATAAGATCTCACTGCACAAGAGACAACTGCCTCCTATCCAGCAGATCAAAGAACTGAGCTAGTTCACGAGTTCACTGCTAGAGGTCGCTGTGATAGGTCACGTGATCGTGGAATTCAGCCAATAGGAGCACAGCATCATGATGAGATCACGTGTTTTTCTCAGCTGCACGTGCGCCCCAGCCTTCTCACCTCCCAAGCAGTCAGAAGGGGACAATTGGTGGGAAAAGAAATCAGCCTGTTCTGGGGTGCTGGAGAGAGAAAGGAGTGTACTTTATTTATTTTTGCAGCATACCGTGTGACGTCTAGTTTCCTGGGAGAGTCAATGGACCAAACATGTAAATCTCAGTTTAGAATCTGACAAAGATGTCAAAGTCATGACAGAAAAAAAAAACGTGTGACAGCTGGAAAAGCTGTGTATCAAACAACAAAACAGTGTCCCTCTCCTGCAACTGATAACATGTGGGAGAAGGTTCTCGTACAGTACAGGCGATAAAACTTTACACTGGTCTGTGCAAGTGATGTCAATCACTGGCTACCTGCTGGAATCTATAAATAACTGAATATTTAATACGACCGCCACATAAGCTCGATACGGGCATGTACACGTTATTCGTTTTCAATATGTTGGAAGAGAGAGATGTGGTAATAATCAAACGGATGAAATGAATGGAGCTTTTATAGTTCGTAATTTTTTCTGCTGGATGGTACAGAATAACGATAGTAGAATGTGTGGGTGATAATCGTGAATGGATCCTGAGGGATGACAGCATGTTCCCAGTTCTACGGAGTGCTCAATACATGCTTTTATAGCACTAATTCAGCTCACTTTGTTTCTACACAGGTTGCAGAAGGTGGTGGATATTTCTCTCTCTGATTTCTGCGTAAAATTGCTAAAATTGATCTCGCAGTAACCGCAGTGTGTGTTAGGTTTCATTGCTCCATATCAATGGCGTCTTTAAAATCCTGACTGTCCACTCAGTATGCCGTTGATTACTGCATAATGGTTGACTGACATCACTCTGTTGAGATGCAGGGAACCTTGATGGAATAAAGGATATCTGCTACTTGTCGTTGTGGAACATGGGATTAAGTGTAAAGGTCATCACCTTAATACAATTGTTTGGAAGCGTTCGTCATTGCTACAGACTTGTGCTATTCCCATATGCTGTGATGCTTTACACATGTGTTTCTTTTATTGTTTTCATTTTCTTTTCCGAGCAATAGGACAACGGTACCTCTTTTCATTTGTGCTACCTCAATGTGTTGTGAACAGCACCTTCCGCTGATGGTGAACACCGGAACAGTAATCATGTACATGACTGCAAAATGAAGGACCAATGCATATCGAAACGGAGCATTGAGACATCTGTGACCCTTTCGATGGGAAGATGAGATTAACTGTATAGGCCATAGCTGTGAGAACTGCTGCAATGTGTTCCACACTTTTGTCAATGAGATACATCGCATCCGTGTTTTATTTCTATTAGCCTGTGGTGTGGTAGCTGTATACTTCATGCCATGCGAAATTGTGTTTTCTGTGAGATCCAGTGGATCGAAGCGTGTTAATGTCGGTTTAGCAGCAGCTGACACTGGTCTCTAAGCCATGGTAGAAAAAAGCAAAGTGTATGGCGGTGTACATTGATTGGGCGTGTTACAACCGAAAGAACAATGTATTAAACTGCTTATGGAGGAGCAATACAGGGACCCTCTCGTTTCACTGATAGTGTGTTGGATATGGTCATCCTGCAGTACAGGTGATGTAACTTTACGTCGATCTGTGGAAGTGGCTTCGATCACGAACCACATGCTCCAATGAACTTGTATATTTAATAGGATCGCCATGAATGATAGACATGAATGCACACTGAGAGACACAGATCTCCTTTGGACTAGCTGTATGTAGCTTGGAGATGTGTCGCAAAATCTTCGTCCTTCCTCCATGCCATGTATGATGTGTAGTCTTCCTAATTTTCCCAACAAGAAACACCACCGTAACTGCTTGTACCATCTGTCCTTCTACCTCGTGTTGCAGAGGAGAGCTTCGCCTGGCGCTGATCTTACACACTGTATACGGCTGGCTGAGATATGACACCATGTTCCCATTTCCACCGAGTGGTCAAATCTCGCTCCTGTCACATTAACTCAGCTCGTCCTGTTTTCCTACAGGATGCAGAAGGTCTAAGGTATAGCGCTCTCCGAATTCCGTTCAGAATGTATGGTGATTTTTAGTAGGCGTCTGTACCTAACTCCGACGTCAAACAACGATAGATGCTGTATGCTTGCAGGTAATATTCTTTTAAATTCCTCTCTGTCCAACACCAGAATCTAGTCAGCCGAACGTATTTCCCAACAAAAAGAATAAAGATAGTCCTTACACCACAGCCATTCTCCCTCTAGCTTGGAGGTGCAGGGTAGAGTTTGAGTGTTTCTGTCGCTAGTTTCTAGTGGTACTGCGAAATTTTTTCCCATATGGATAACGCCAGTTGTATGGTACCATCAGTTTTTGCGAAGTATTGCGCTTTTTTGCGGTCCTTGTGTAGCGCTGTGCATATAGTTGTGTAATTAGGCCTGATATTTGTGATTAATTCCGTAATTAGAATCGATATTTGGGTCAGTTTCGAGTGGTATTGCAAATTTTTTTCCCAGCAGTTGTATGGTATCGTCAGTTTTTGCACTGTATTGCGATTTTATGCCGTCATTGTGCAGCACATTGCATATAGTTGTGTAATCAGGACCAACTTTGAAATTAATTACGTAATTAAGATCGATATTTGCGTGTGTTTCCTGACCAAAATAACTAAAGTACACTAAACTAATCCTCCTCTCCTGTGCCTGGGCAGTTTCCTTGTGGTAGGGTGTGCACTTGGGCTATCCATCCACGAGCACCAGGGTTCGAGTACCGTAAAGGGCACCACCGTTTTTAAGTTCCTGTCAATTCCAAGCCCCTCTGGTTGTTTAATAGAGTTAGGGGGGGTGCACTTGGGTTTTCCACCTAGGAGGACCAGGGTTCGAGTCACAGATACGTTGTGTTATTTATGTGCACCGAGTGTTTGTGCACTGCATTATTTTCGAGTGTTTAAGCGTTGTGAGCGTGTTTGCATAGTGTGGCACACGCATTATTTCGGCGATGTAGGAGTACTTTGCACGCCTGTGTGCTTTGTACTGGATTATTTCGGTAATTTACGAGTTGCCTGCATTATTTACAAGAAGTTTCCAGGTCTGTAAATTGTATATTTTTACACCAAGCACGTCAGGATGAGTGTTTTGTATCAGCGTAATAAATAAACTACGTGAAATCCGACCCTAAATAAATTGTTGCAACAATAAATAAATTACACTCCTTCCTCTCTCCAGCATCCCAGAACAGGCTGAATCCTTTCCCACCAATTTTCCACTTCATACTGCCAGGTGTATGAGGTGGCTGGGGCATACATATAGTGGAGAAAAACATCTGACGTCATCATGATGCTGTGTTCTTACTGACTGAACTGCACATCATGTGACCTATCGCGGTTCCCTCTAACGGTAAACTCGCGAACTACTTCAGTTCTTTGGACTGCTGGATTGAAGGCAGTTGTCTCTTGTGTAGTGGGAGCTTATACATAGGTTTTAGAAATGACATAGGGCTACAGCAGAGATATAGGAATCAATGTTTTGTGTAATGCATCTTTAATGCATCTCAGTGCAAAACATTTATTTGCAGGACTGTATTTTCCTCTTCATATGTTCAAGCATTAGTGCTTGCTTCCATCCTTCATGCAGTGAGCTGTGGATGTACTCCTCAGCTGAATGAGTGCGTGTAATACAGCTTCTTAAAACTCCCCCTGTCTGGCACCAACATTTCACTAATTGCTCCTTCCACACTGACTGCTCAACAAGCAATGATATCCCAACCTCTTTTTGTGATAACACCACACTACGCCACTAATGCTGTAGATAGACAATAAATTTACACAAATTTGACCAAATCTGAACACATTTTAACAAGTTTTAAAAATTATACAAATTGTTACAAATTTAAACATACACTCCTGGAAATGGAAAACAGAACACATTGACACCGGTGTGTCAGACCCACCATACTTGCTCCGGACACTGCGAGAGGGCTGTACAAGCAATGATCACACGCACGGCACAGCGGACACACCAGGAACCGCGGTGTTGGCCGTCGAATGGCGCTAGCTGCGCAGCATTTGTGCACCGCCGCCGTCAGTGTCAGCCAGTTTGCCGTGGCATACGGAGCTCCATCGCAGTCTTTAACACTGGTAGCATGCCGCGACAGCGTGGACGTGAACCGTATGTGCAGTTGACGGACTTTGAGCGAGGGCGTATAGTGGGCATGCGGGAGGCCGGGTGGACGTACCGCCGAATTGCTCAACACGTGGGGCGTGAGGTCTCCACAGTACATCGATGTTGTTGCCAGTGGTCGGCGGCTCCTGGGGTATCGGCGAGGACCATTCGCAACCGTCTCCATGAAGCTGGGCTACGGTCCCGCACACCGTTAGGCCGCCCCAACATCGTGCAGCCCGCCTCCAGTGGTGTCGCGACAGGCGTGAATGGAGGGACGAATGGAGACGTGTCGTCTTCAGCGATGAGAGTCGCTTCTGCCTTGGTGCCAATGATGGTCGTATGCGTGTTTGGCGCCGTGCAGGTGAGCGCCACAATCAGGACTGCATACGACCGAGGCACACAGGGCCAACACCCGGCATCATGGTGTGGGGAGCGATCTCCTACCGTGGCCGTACACCACTGGTGATCGTCGAGGGGACGCTGAATAGTGCACGGTACATCCAAACCGTCATCGAACCCATCGTTCTACCATTCCTAGACCGGCAAGGGAACTTGCTGTTCCAACAGGGCAATGCACGTCCGCATGTATCCCGTGCCACCCTACGTGCTCTAGAAGGTGTAAGTCAACTACCCTGGCCAGCGAGATCTCCGGATCTGTCCCCCATTGAGCATGTTTGGGACTGGATGAAGCGTCGTCTCACGCGGTCTGCACGTCCAGCACGAACGCTGGTCTAACTGAGGCGCCAGGTGGAAATGGCATGGCAAGCCGTTCCATAGGACTACATCCAGCATCTCTACGATCGTCTCCATGGGAGAATAGCAGCCTGCATTGCTGCGAAAGGTGGATATACACTGTACTAGTGCCGACATTGTGCATGCTCTGTTGCCTGTGTCTATGTGCCTGTGGTTCTGTCAGTGTGATCATGTGATGTATCTGACCCCAGGAATGTGTCAAGTTTCCCCTTCCTGGGACAATGAATTCACGGTGTTCTTATTTCAATTTCCAGGAGTGTATTATATTCTAACTGAATGATATCATGAGCAGTCTCTAGTGAGAACAGCCCCATACTAACTCCCCTCAGCTGCAGGAGTAAGCTCTTAGAGCAAAATTCCCTCCAGAATTCGAAATTCCCTCCCATTTTCCAAGAGGATGACACACCCTCTTGCAAGAAGTCGGAAAGGTGGGGAGGGGGGGTCACAGGGGACTGCCAGTTGACCCACAGAAGCACATAATTCAATTTCCGGACAAAATTCAAACTTCCCACCAGAGGGCATGGCTCTTTCCCTCCAAAAGCCGCCATCTTGGATAACAGTACACGCATCATCAGCTGATGTCACGACCGCCATCTTGTATTATGTCATGTGCTGTTCTCAAGTCTACAGGTCGCCATCTTGGAAGACGTAATCGCCGCCATTTTGGATACATCTGGCAACAATGGAGAGTGTGATACCTTTGCTCCACTACTCATGCCGGCTCTTCTTCTGATTTGATTCCTGAGAGTAAACTCGCACTTGCATTTAGATGTCAGAAAAACAGTAGTGACTACTATTCAGAAATAAACGCTGTCACTTTCAAGAAGTGATTCACTAATCAATTCTTGGCATACCTAGCTTCGAGGTCATCATTGTAATTACCGTGCTAGTTATCAGTCAGCTGCTACAGAGAAATGACCAAGTAGGAGCACCAGGAATTGGATATTGTGTTCTGGATGATAAATAAAAATATTCTGGGCAATAAAAGCTAGAGTCGTCCTGCACTCTTGCAGCTCGTTAATTTATAAAAGTCACGTGACAGAATGTACAAATTTGACTTTCTAGCATGTGAATGTGGTCACACAGTTTTGCACTTACCCACATATTACTGTCAGTATAATCCGATAGAATTAATTTGTGCAAGGCTACAGCCTTGTCTTACACTCTTCTTAATACGAGTACTTCGTTCTTGATCGTCCACTCTTATTATTCCCTCTTGGTTGTTGTACATATTGTATATGGGGAAAAAAACAAAAAATTCAAAACAACAGACGCTTAAGGCTTGCGCTTGGAGCATTAGACAGCATCCCCCTTCAGCATCGGCACGCTGTGTGTGTCACGCTGGAAAGTTCCTAAAATAAGACTTTCACATGTAGGTGAAGATGGATAAAAGCCTTGAACGTATCATCCTAAATTTACAATCAGATGGTTCACATGGACTCAGATAATGGATGGTATTACGATGTAGACTTTGAAACAAGGTAATGATATCACTTGGTTTTAAAAACTCATGGTTTAAAAACGTTTTTTCATCATATCAGTTGCATTCACTCTACATGAGAACTTCCTGGCTTTTACTGATTAGGAATATGTTGCCTGTGAAGCATTCAGACTATAGTATTCAACACATTGCCCGAGGAGAAATTAAGATTTTCCCAGCCTGTTGTATTATTAGCGAGAATTCGGCTGGATAAATTCGTCAGAAACGCCTGTATTTCGGCACGTAAACCCCTGTCATTTGCATGACACGAAGTGGAAAATGCCTTAAAAAGAAAGAGAGGATTACCTGTCAATATATCGGTGGTTTTCGACATTATCGGTCAGCATTTCTTCAAGTTATAAACAGAAGATGATTGTTTGTTAGCTTTTTCAATGGTTAATAAATGCGTTCTCTCACTGTAATGCCGAACGAGTTAGTTTAAACTCATAATGCCTATTGATCCCGAAAAATATGATAGCATACTGACAAGTTTTACGATAGTCTTTTACACTAGTGTTTGCTACCAGTAATTCTCTTCAACACAAAGTGATTCACAATTAACAGCAATGAAACACACCCACATACGCACATTTTACACAATTAAATACTTACATGCAGTAGAAGCAGTTCTCAAAGAAAGATAACTATTTCGGTGTGAGTTTGAAGTTTGTTTAGTTACGTATTACATTTTTACTTGTAATACAGTCCAAATCGCAATAAATGGCAACCTTATTTTTTTTTTTTTTTTTGTCGTCAGTCTACTGATTGGTTTGATGCGGCCCGCCACGAATTCCTTTCCTGTGCTAACCTCTTCATCTCAGAGTAGCACTTGCAACCTACGTCCTCAATTATTTCCTTGAGGTATTCCAATCTCTGTCTTCCTCTACAATTTTTGCCCTTTACAGCTCCCTCTAGTACCATA
Organism: Schistocerca cancellata; assembly: GCF_023864275.1. Classification (NCBI taxonomy): domain Eukaryota; kingdom Metazoa; phylum Arthropoda; class Insecta; order Orthoptera; family Acrididae; genus Schistocerca; species Schistocerca cancellata. The sequence continues at coordinate 567,757,499 of NC_064632.1, forward strand.
GAAGTCATTCCCTCATGTCTTAGCAGATGTCCTATCATCCTGTCCCTTCTCCTTATCAGTGTTTTCCACATATTCCTTTCCTCTCCGATTCTGCGTAGAATCTCCTCATTCCTTACCTTATCAGTCCACCTAATTTTCAACATTCGTCTATAGCACCACATCTCAAATGCTTCTATTCTCTTCTGTTCCGGTTTTCCCACAGTCCATGTTTCACTACCATACCATGCTGTACTCCAGACGTACATCTTCAGAAATTTCTTCCTCAAATTAAGGCCGGTATTTGATATTAGTAGACTTCTCTGGGCCAGAAATGACTTTTTTGCCATAGCGAGTCTGCTTTTGATGTCCTCCTTGCTCCGTCCGTCATTGGTTATTTTACTGCCTAGGCAGCAGAATTCCTTAACTTCATTGGCTTCGTGACCATCAATTCTGATGTTAAGTTTCTCGCTGTTCTCAATTCTACTACTTCTTATTACCTTCGTCTTTCTCCGATTTACTCTCAAACCATACTGTGTACTCATCAGACTGTTCATCCAGTCAGCAGATCATTTAATTCTTCTTCACTTTCTCTCAGGATAGCAATGTCATCAGCGAATCGTATCAATGATATCCTTTCACCTTGAATTTTTACTCCACTCCTGAACCTTTCTTTTATTTCCATCATTGCTTCCTCGGTGTACAGATTGAAGAGTAGGGGCGAAAGGCTACAGCCTTGTCTTACACCCTTCTTAATACTTCGTTCTTGATCGTCCACTCTTATTATTCCCTCTTGGTTGTTGTACATACTGTATATGACCCGTCTCTCCCTATAGCTTACCCCTACTTTTTCAGAATCTCGAACAGCTTGCACCATTTTATATTGTCGAACGCTTTTTCCAGGTTGACAAATCCTATGGAAGTGTCTTGATTTTTCTTTAGCCTTGCTTCCATTATTAGCCGTAACGTCAGAATTGCCTCTCTCTTCCCTTTACTTTTCCTAAACCAAAACTGATCGTCACCTAGCGCATTCTCAATTTTCTTTTCCATTCTTCTGTATATTATCCTCGTAAGCAGCTTCGATGCATGAGCTGTTAAGCTGATTGTGCGATAATTCTCGCACTTGTCAGCTCTTGCCGTCTTCAGAATTGTGTGGATGATGCTTTTCCGAAAGTCAGATGGTATATCGCCAGACTCATATATTCTACACACCAACGTGAATAGTCTTTTTGTTGCCACTTCCCCCAACGATTTTAAAAATTCTGATGGAATGTTATCCATCCCTTCTGCCTTATTTGACCGTAAGTCCTCCAAAGATCTTTTGAATTCCATTTCAAATACTGGATCCCCTATCTCTTCTAAATCGACTCCTGTTTCTTCTTCTATCACCTCAGACAAATCTTCATCCTCATAGAGGCTTTCAATGTATTCCTTCCACCTATCTTCTCTCTCCTCTGCATTTAACAGTGGAATTCCCGATGCACTCTTAATGTTGCCACCGTTGCTTTTAATGTCACCAAAGGTTGTTTTGACTTTCCTGTATGCTGAATCTGTCCTTCCGACAATCATATCTTTTCGATGTCTTCACATTTTTCCTGCAGCCATTTCGTCTTAGCTTCCTTGCACTTCCTATTTATGTCATTCCTCAGCGTCTTTTATTTCTGTATTCCTGATTTTCCCGGAACATGTTTGTACTTCCTCCTTTCATCAATCAGCTGAAGTATTTCTTCTGTTACCCATGGTTTCCTCGCAGCTACCTTCTTTGTACCTATGTTTTCCTTCCCAACTTCTGTGATGGCCCTTTTTAGAGATGTCCATTCCTCTTCAACTGTACTGCCCACTGCGCTATTCCTTATTGCTGTATCTATAGCGTTAGAGACCTTCAAATGTATCTCGTCATTCCTTAGTACTTCCGTATCCCGCTTCTTTGCGTATTGATTCTTCCTGACTAATGTCTTGAACTTCATCCTACTCTTCATCACTACTATATTGTTATCTGAGTCTATATCTGCTCCTGTGTACGCCTTACAATCCAGTATCTGATTTCGGAATCTCTGTCTGACCATGATGTAATCTAATTGAAATCTTCCCGTATCTCCCGGCCTTTTCCAAGTATACCTCTTCCTCTTGTGATTCTTGAACAGGGTATTCGCTATTACTAGCTGAAACTTGTTACAGAACTCAATTAGTCTTTCTCCTCTTTCATTCCTTGTCCCAAGCCCATATTCTCCTGTAACCTTTTCTTCTACTCCTTCCCATACAACTGCATTCCAGTCGCCCATGACTATTAGATTTTCGTCCCCCTTTACATACTGCATTACCCTTTCAATATCCTCATACACTTTCTCTATCTGTTCATCTTCAGCTTGCGACGTCGGCATGTATACCTGAACTATTATTGTCGGTGCTGGTCTGCTGTCGATTCTGATTAGAATAACCCGGTCAGTGGACTGTTCACACCCTCTGCCCTACCTTCCTATTCATAACGAATCCTACACCTGTGATACCATTTTCTGCTGCTGTTAATATTACCCGATACTCATCTGACCAGAAATCCTGGTTTTCCTTCCACTTCACTTCACTGACCCCTACTATATCTAGATTGAGCCTTTGCATTTCCCTATTCAGATTTTCTAGTTTCCCTACCACGTTCAAGCTTCTGACATTCCACGCCCCGACTCGCAGAACGTTATCCTTTCGTTGATTATTCAATCTTTTTCTCATGGTAACCTCCCCCTTGGCAGTCCCCTCCCGGAGATCCGAATGGGTGACTATTCCGGCATCTTTTGCCAATGGAGAGATCATCATGACACTTCTTCAATTACAGGCCACATGTCCTGTGGATACACGTTACGTGTCTTTAATGCAGTGGTTTCCATTGCCTTCAGCATCCTCATGTCGTTGATCATAGCTGATTCTTCCGTCTTTAGGGGCAATTTCCCACCCCTAGGACAAGAGAGTGCCCTGAACCTCTATCCGCTCCTCCGCCCACTTTGAAAAGGTCGTTGGCAGAATGAGGCTGATTTCTTATGCCGGAAGTCTTCGGTCGCCGATGCTGATTATTTGTCAAAATTTAGGCAGTGGCTGGGATCGAACCCGGGACCGAAGACGTTTTGATTGTGAATCAAAGACGCTATCCCTAGACCACGGCAAATGGCAACTATCGGGATCGAACCCGGGACCGAAGACGTTTTGATTATGAATCAAAGACGCTACCCCTAGACCACGGCAAATGGCAACTATCGGAACTATTTTCGACGATCTTGTCGTTAGGAAATCGTCGTTTTGAGAAAAATTGTCCTTGACGTCTTCACAAAGCTGTATCAGCTGTTCTCGCCTTCTGACGTCGCACAGACAGTTGCTGTGGAGCAGTGGACACAACCTCAAATTTCAAAAGTAAGGGTTCCTCTCATGTAGGCGAATGATCGAAATCGGTTTTAGAATGTGTTATTCCCTCATAGATTTGAACGTATAATACGATGTACGTAAGGCGGATGAACGTGATTGTTGTCCGCAGCAACACAGTCCAGCAACACGGACTTCATTTGCCGACTGTCTGCTGCCACGCACGCCCACACGCCTCCCTATCGCTCCACCTCTGTGCGTGGAAGCGCCTTCTTACGTGAAGCGGACTTTAGTCTGGAAGTATTTTATGAAGTGCAGTGTCAATGAAGTACAGTGCTTCATTTGCTGTACAAAATTAAAAACGGGAGGGGCCACAATAAACTTGAGACAGTGTATGAGGAGAAAACTTAAAACTTAACAGTTCATTGATAGTTTTCAGTAAAAATGGAAAGTAACTAATCTGCTGTCTTTGTCAGCACAATGTGTCTGTATCTGTCTGTAGGCCTTGAAAATGGACAAATTAACACAAAAAGTACTTCTGCAACATCAGTTTTCGCCCTTTAGCACTGTATATTAGTAATGTCCAAGTAGTGGTATGATCCTGCGTTTCAACATGTTTTTAGAGCAGAATTTTATAAAATTGAAATCAGTAGGCGAATACCAGTGATTTTAATTTATTTTTCTTTGGCGGAATCCAAACACTTATCAATTGTGGGGAAACGCAGCAAGCGGAGGACACACTAAGCTTCCTTTGATTCATATATTTCATATTTTGATTCTGTGTATCTTGAAACTGAGGGAGTCAAAATTTTTCAATCATTCTTCGATTCCTGGCAACGGCCTTCCCGCAGTGGATACACCGGTTCCCGTCAGATCACCGAAGTTAAGCACTGTTGGGCGTGGCCGGCATTTGGATGGTTGACCATACGGGCCGCCACGCACTGTTGCCATTTTTCGGTGCACTCAGCCTCGTGATGCCAATTGAGGAGCTACTCGACCGAATAGTAGCCGTTCCGGTCAAAGAACACCATGATAACGACCAGGAGAGCGGTGTACTGATCACGTGCTCCTCCTATCCCCATTCTCATCTGAGGATGACACGGCGATCGGATGGGCCCGATGGGCCTCTTGCGGCCTGAAGACGGCTTTTTTCTTCGATTCGTAATTTTACTGCAGGAAATAATTGGAATAAAATTTCGAAAATCGTTTATTTCAGAAGCCGGTAATTTTGAGCGGTTTTAACAGTCAGGTTAAACTGATATTGAGAAAAACTGATAGAACAGGATACCGGTTGTTTCAGCGATAACCACCAGCCCTATTTTGCACTCTATTCCCTGCTTACTATTAGATAAGAGTTTCTGCAAGACTTTTCCATTTCTCTCATAAATCTCCGCTAGTACACTCCTGGAAATTGAAATAAGAACACCGTGAATTCATTGACCCAGGAAGGGGAAACTTTATTGACACATTCCTGGGGTCAGATACATCACATGATCACACTGACAGAACCACAGGCACATAGACACAGGCAACAGAGCATGCACAATGTCGGCACTGGTACACTGTGTATCCACCTTTCGCAGCAATGCAGGCTGCTATTCTCCCATGGAGACGATCGTAGAGATGCTGGATGTAGTCCTGTGGAACGGCTTGCCATGCCATTTCCACCTGGCGCCTCAGTTGGACCAGCGTTCGTGCTGGACGTGCAGACCGCGTGAGACGACGCTTCATCCAGTCCCAAACATGCTCAATGGGGGACAGATCCGGAGATCTTGCTGGCCAGGGTAGTTGACTTACACCTTCTAGAGCACGTTGGGTGGCACGGGATACATGCGGACGTGCATTGTCCTGTTGGAACAGCAAGTTCCCTTGCCGGTCTAGGAATGGTAGAACGATGGGTTCGATGACGGTTTGGATGTACCGTGCACTATTCAGTGTCCCCTCGACGATCACCAGTGGTGTACGGCCAGTGTAGGAGATCGCTCCCCACACCATGATGCCGGGTGTTGGCCCTGTGTGCCTCGGTCGTATGCAGTCCTGATTGTGGCGCTCACCTGCACGGCGCCAAACACGCATACGACCATCATTGGCACCAAGGCAGAAGCGACTCTCATCGCTGAAGACGACACGTCTCCATTCGTCCCTCCATTCACGCCTGTCGCGACACCACTGGAGGCGGGCTGCACGATGTTGGGACGTGAGCGGAAGACGGCCTAACGGTGTGCGGGACCGTAGCCCAGCTTCATGGAGACGGTTGCGAATGGTCCTCGCCGATACCCCAGGAGCAACAGTGTCCCTAATTTGCTGGGAAGTGGCGGTGCGGTCCCCTACGGCACTGCGTAGGATCCTACGGTCTTGGCGTGCATCCGTGCGTCGCTGCGGTCCGGTCCCAGGTCGACGGGCACGTGCACCTTCCGCCGACCACTGGCGACAACATCGATGTACTGTGGAGAGCTCACGCCCCACGTGTTGAGCAATTCGGCGGTACGTCCACCCGGCCTCCGGCATGCCCACTATACGCCCTCGCTCAAAGTCCGTCAACTGCACATACGGTTCACGTCCACGCTGTCGCGGCATGCTACCAGTGTTAAAGACTGCGATGGAGCTCCGTATGCCACGGCAAACTGGCTGACACTGACGGCGGCGGTGCACAAATGCTGCGCAGCTAGCGCCATTCGACGGCCAACACCGCGGTTCCTGGTGTGTCCACTGTGCCGTGCGTGTGATCATTGCTTGTACAGCCCTCTCGCAATGTCCGGAGCAAGTATGGTGGGTCTGACACACCGGTGTCAATGTGTTCTTTTTTCCATTTCCAGGAGTGTAGTTGGGCGTGGCTGACTGTATCTTCGTGAGAACGCTGTCACCTGGCAGGTAGTAGCGTCAGTCATCATGACAACACCACAACATGCAGTGCCTGGTAGGGCAACAGCGTCGGGCATCACGGCATCCAGGAACTCCACAATGCTGTGCGGGAAGGCGAGAGGGGCCACGGCAAAGTGTGAGCACTGCCGGAGCCTCTCAGAGATCCAATGGGAGGACCGTGCCAGCAGGCAGACGTCAGGATTCTCCCACCGGACCTAACTGAGAACAGAAGACGTCATATGGATTGTAAAATTACTGAATAAACACGTCTTCTGTCCGGAAACCTACCGCAGCCATCATTGACATGCTAGAGGCACCAGACAGATGCGCTGGCACTACCCTCCGTAAAAATGAAACTGTCTCCCCAGGTCGCCACTGCAGTCTCTCATTTTGGGTACTGCAGAACTGTGATTCATCGATGAAATAAATGCGACTGTATTCGTCAGCAGTCTATGATCCTCAGTCATGACACCTCTCCAGTCACGGCCTTTTGTATGGTAGTGTTAACGACAGCCTACGCATCGAACGCAAATTTTTTAGTTCGACTGCCGCTAGCCTCAGACCAGCGTGTGGGATTGCAGAGAATTCTGCAGTGAGTCTACCACTTCTTCTCGGGTGACAAGCACAGGTATGAAGGGGCTACGATGCTCTCGGTGCTTAATACCGCGATCCTACCTTGTGGCAGTCAGACATGATCGAGTGGAACATTGATAATGCGTACGCCAGCCCTCACCTTCCCATGCTGTCCAATATTGGGCCGGTGTCACATACCAATGTCCCACAAATCTATATTTTGCACGATTCTTGCAGCTGGCTAAATGGAGACCCAGAATGGTGCCCCTTTCATACTTTGTCAGGTGTTAATAACGGTATCTCACACGAGACGTTCCTCCACTAGCACACTCAACATGTAATGCTGTTCACGATACTTATACAGGGTAGTCCATTGATAGTGACCGGGCCAAATATCTCACGAAATAAGCATCAAACGAAAAAACTACAAAGAACGAATTCGTCTAGCTTGAAGGGGGAAACCAGATGGCGCTATGGTTGGCCCGCTAGATGGCGATGCCATAGGTCAAACGTGTATCAACAGCGTTTTTTAAAATAGTAACCCCCTTTTTTATTACATATTCGTGTAGTACGTAAATAAATATGAATGTTTTAGTTGGATCACTTTTTTCGATATGTGATAGATGGCGCTGTAATAGTCACAAACGTATACGTACGTGGTATCACGTAACATTCCGCCAGTGCGGATGGTATTTGCTTCGTGCTACATTACCCGTGTTAAAATGGACTATTTACCAATTGCGGAAAAGGTCGATATCGTGTTGATGTATGGCTATTGTGATCAAAATGCCCAACGGGCGTGTGCTGTTATGCTTCTCGGTATCCTGGACGACATCATCCAAGTGTCCGGACCGTTCGCCGGATAGTTACGTTAAGGAAACAGGAAGTGATCAGCCACATGTGAAACGTCAGCCACGACCTATAACAAATGATGATGTCCAAGTAGGTGTTTTAGCTGCTTTTGCGGCTAATCCGCACCTCAGTAGCAGACAAACTGCGCCAGAATCGGGAATCTCAAAAACGTCGTTGTTGAAAATGCTACATCAACATCGATTGCACCCGTACCATATTTCTATGCACCAGTAATTACATGGGGACTATTTTGAACGGCGTGTACAGTTCTGCCGCTGGGCACAAGAGAAATTACGGGATGATGACACATTTTTTGCACGCGTTCTATTTAGCGACGAAGCGTCATTCACCAACAGCGGTAACGTAAACCGGCATAGTATGCACTACAGGGCAACGGAAAATCCATAATGGCTGCGACAAGTGAAACATCAGCGACCTTGGCGGGTTAATGTATGGTGGGCATTATGGGAGGAAGGATAATAAGCCCACATTTTATCGATGACGGTCTAAATGGTTGAGTGGATAGTGATTTCCTACGTAATGTTCTACCGATGTTACTACAAGATGTTTCAACGCATGACATAATGGCGATGCACTTCCAACATGATGCATGTCCGGCACATAGCTCGCGTGCGGTTGAAGAGGTACTGAATAGCATATTTCATGACAGGTGGATTAGTCGTCGAAGCACCATACCATGGCCCGAACGTTCACCGGATCTGACGTCCCCGGATTCCATTCTGTGGGGAAAGTTGAAGGATATTTGCTATCGTGATCCACCGACAACGCCTGAAAACATGTCAGCGCATTGTGAATGCATGTGCGAACATTACGGGAGTTGAACTACTCGCTGTTGAGAGGAATGTCGTTACAATTATTGCCAAATGCATTGCGGTTGACGGACATAATTTTCAACATTTATTGCATTAATGTGGTATTGACAGGTAATCACGCTGTAACAGCATGCGTTCTCAGGAATGATAAGTTAACAAAGCTACATGTATCACATTGGAACCACCGAAATAAAATGTGCAAACGTACCTACGTTCTGTATTTTAATTTAAAAAACCTACCTGTTACCAACTATTCGTCTAAAATTGTGAGCGATATGTTTCTGACTATTACAGCGCCATCTATCACAAAGCGAAAAATGTGGTCCAACTAAAACATTCATATTTCTTTACGTACTACACGAATATGTCATAAAAATGGGGGTTCCTATTTTGAAAAAACGCAGTTGATATCCCTTTGATCTACTGCATCGCCATGTAGCGGGCCAACCATACCGCCATCTGGTTTTCCCCTTCAAGCTAGACAAGTTTCGTTCTTTGTAGTTTTTTCGCTTGACGCTTATTTCGTTAGGGATTTGGCCCCAGTCACGATCAATGGACCACCCTGTATACATATCCTACTAGACCATATAACTACCGTCAATACGAGAAACGCTATTGCATTCTATTGGGTGTTCTACCTTACATAGAGTATTACAACTCCAATCATCTACGCGCACGCCGATGGTTTGCATTTGTACGAAGTTACACTGACATTCTACCATACCTTCAAGTGCTTCACTTAGTTTATTAGGCACTGTGTATTTCTGATCAACTTCAAAGTATACCTTATATACTGTTTACATGAAATTAAATTAAGAATACATGAAATATTTAATAACACTTCTTGTATCTAATGCGTCCTAGCAACAGCCGACTCAGATGAGTTACATTCGTAGCAAAGACCGCTACATTCCTCCAATTAATCGCATATTACATCACTATTTCCAGTCAAGCACAAGATTCTAATCTACATTGTAATGGTATCTGTAATAATATCAAACATAGCTCAAATTCTTATGTGTCCATTTCTTAATACCATTTACAGATGCAATGGTAAATTACATTTTTTTAGCTCTATCGTCATGTCAGAAATCTTCTTCATCATGTGCTACACACATGACTGTCATATCGTGATGTCAGCGTAAGAAACAAGGAAAAAGTAAGAGCATCCATCTATGAGCAGTCTGCTCTAAACTTTTCCTATGCGCTGCTTTCTCAGTGTGATGCTACATAATCGGCTCCGGGTGCGTGATAACTTTTCACCGCCGCAGTCCGTTCCACGCCGTCCTGGTAACGGTAGAAGCCCTCTGTGGTACTGCTATCTGCTTCTTCTTCAATTGGAGTTTGGTGTGGTGCCTCGTGGCAAAGATGGGAAGCTACGGAGGAGGGGGTATCTGGCTGGAAGAGCATGGAAGTAAACAGCCGCCTCGATAGAGCGACCACAATCATCGTTGGGCCCGAGGTACGAGTGGTAAAGTGCAGGTCTAGAAAGTTAAAGGTCACAGCATCACATCCGAAAAGGACCACAAGTTTTACAGTCTTCCTTTCGACCTAGCACACACCAGTCGTTGGTGCGCCGGAGACGACACGATGTAGATTTTCACATTCAAATGGACGTCCCGTTTGCCCATTTGGATAACTGGTGTAGGCTAGAGACACACGTCACCGATGTGACGTCCAGTTGAAAGAGTTTCACCAGGTCATCAATTCATAAGAAATTATTATAACTAGAATATTTCTCCTTTCTCTATAAACATTTTAAATTTAAGCCCTCCATTGTGTTTTTCTGTCTGCATGTGAAAGTGAGTCTCAGGAACTACTGTATGAATTTTGCCAATAGATTTACTTAAGATCTAATTTTATGGGTCTAATTTATTAGCACTATGACGGCCAAGCTGCTCATCCAGTAGTCAACGCATACGAAGGAAGGGCGGGTCGGTAGTTCAAATAAGCCGAACAATTTGTTGCGACGTTCGCAGTTGTCTGAGAAAGTGCTTCGCATAGTTTTCGAGCTTTTGTCAGAACTGGTCTAAATATATGCAGCGCCGATGGTCGACATTCAGAGGGTGCGGCGACATTTTTGCTTCGCACTCTGCAAGTAATCACCTCAATTAGTGAGGTGAGCAGCTGCAGGGTCAGGGTAAAGGCTTCCGGCGAGAAGCGAGACGTGTGCAGAACGACGGATGTACGAGGTGCATTCAAGTTCTAAGGCCTCCGATTTTTTTTTCTAATTAACTACTCACCCGAAATCGATGAAACTGGCGTTAAATCTCGACGCAATTGCCCTGCAGACGTACACATTTTTCACAACGCTGACGCCATGATTCCTTGGCAGCGGCGAAGGCTTCTTTAGGAGTCTGTTTTGACCACTGGAAAATCGCTGAGGCAATAGCAGCACGGCTGGTGAATGTGCGGCCACGGAGAGTGTCTCTCACTGTAGGAAAAAGCCAGAGGTCACTAGGAGCCAGGTCAGGTGAGTAGGGAGCATGAGGAATCCCTTCAAAGTTGTTATCACGAAGAAACTGTTGCGTAACGTTAGCTCGATGTGCGGGTGCGACGTCTTGGTGAAACAGCACACGCGCAGCCCTTCCCGGACGTTTTTGTTGCAGTGCAGGAAGGAATTTGTTCTTCAAAACATTTTCGTAGGATGCATCTGTTACAGTAGTGCCCTTTGGAGCGCATTGGGTAAGGATTACGCCCTCGCTGTCCCAGAACATGGACACCATAATTTTTTCAGCACTGGCGGTTACCCGACATTTTTTTGGTGGCTGTGAATCTGTGTGGTTCCATTGAGCTGACTGGCGCGTTGTTTCTGGATTGAAAAATGGCATCCACGTCTCATCCATTGTCACAACCGACGAAAAGAAAGTCCCATTCATGCTGTAGTTGTGCATCAACATTGCTTGGCAACATGCCACACGGGCAGCCATGTGGTCATCCGTCAGCATTCGTGGCACCCACCTGGATGACACTTTTCGCATTTTCAGGTCGTCATGCAGGATCGTGTGCACAGAACCCACAGAAATGCCAACTTTGGAGGCGATCTGTTCAACAGTCATTCGCCGATCCCCCAAAATAATTCTCTCCACTTTCTCGATCATGCCGTCAGACCGGCTTGTGCGACCCCGAGGTTGTTTCGGTTTGTTGTCACACGATGTTCTGGCTTCGTTAAACTGTCGAACCCACGAACGCACTTTCGACACATCCATAACTGCAACACCACATGTCTCCTTCAACTGTCGATGAATTTCAATTGGTTTCACGCCACGCAAATTCAGAAAACGAATGATTGCACGCTGTTCAAGTAAGGAAAACGCCGCCATTTTAAGTATTTAAAACAGTTCTCATTCTCGCCGCTGGCGGAAAAAATTCCATCTGCCGTACGGTGCTGCCATCTCTGGGACGTATTGACAATGAACGCGGCCTCATTTTAAAACAATGCGCATGTTTCTATCTCTTTCCAGTCCTGAGAAAAAAAATCGGAGGCCTTAGAACTTGAATGCACCTCGTAGCGCGCCAGCAAAGATGCAGTGTAAATGTAGCGAGGCTTCCAGCGAGCACTGAGATGCAGCTGGGCTGCAACACAAACGGACCATTAAGAGCGGTACGAGCTCAATGCGAACTTACATGAATGCGTGGTGTCTCTTCTTTGTCGTGCCAGAAAGAACAGTGGGAACTAAAATTAGCGAGCAGGGAGTACATGGAAGGTGACTGCGGATAAATAGTTGCCCTGGATAGGAATGTGGGACGGCCGAAGACCGTGCCGAGACAGTCCGCGCATTTACGATAAACGCTGTGTCTGGGTGGCGCAGTGGTTAACTTAAGAGCGTAGTAACCAGGAGACCTCAGGTTCGCAACCCTATCAGGCACACATTTTCGTTCGTCGCCGCTCATTCCGCATAAGGTCCCGATGCAGCTGCAATCATCAGTTCCTTCCCTTTCCTTTCTGCCTCCTCCAGGTTTAGTTTAAAATTAATGGGAACTCGTAGGCTCGCTGCGCATATGTCTATCGCCAGCCCTTGCCCCATTCCACCTCGGGGCTGTGAGAATGTGACTTAGCAGCGCCGGGTTAAGTGACCGAGGTGATTGGCCCTAGTATTAATGTTGAGATGTTTGCCATCTATCGAAATTTTTAATAAAATATATAGCATGTTACATGCACGAAAATCATGCTGTAAAGCCGCTGTTATAAATATCGCTGTTGGTCATGGCCCTGAATGTGCTGGACAGGTTCCAGAGGTTCTGCCCACCCCGATGAGAGCCGATAGCCCAGTGGTGCTGGCAGCTTCCGGTATTGATGGGCCACCTGCTGAGGGAGAATATCCCATACATACGTAATCGCTCGCGTGTCGGACGAATTGTCATGCGGGGAAGAAGCGGTATGTTGTGTGATGTTTAGTAATTTTTGTTATACCGTGTTGGAGGCGACGAGAAACTGATCTGTTCCACTACTGAAACAGGATTACTTGAAGGAACGCTGTAAATCGGAACTACTCGTATACTCCTCTCACAACAATTTCTGCAGGAAACAGCATATCATAGTACATGATAATGTCACTTTGTTATGAACTGAACTGCTTGCCATTACGTTTTCAACAAGAGGTAGACGAGTAAATGACTTTAAGTGGCAGTACACTGCAGCACGAAGAATACTTGATTAAATTAGTAAATGATTTGGGGATTTACGTCGTGCTGCCTTTCATAGCAGTAACAATGGGTCTAGTTCAGCAGGACACCGTGTCAAAGTGAGCTTCCCGGCTGCAGTGACCGAGCGGTTCTAGGTGCTTCAGGCCTGAACCGCGCTACTTCTATGGTCGCAGGTTCGAATCCTGCCTCGGGCATGGATCTGTGTGATGTCCCTAGGTTAGTTAGGTTTAAGTAGTTCGAAGAATAGGTGACTGATGACCTCGGATGTTAAGTCCCATAGTGCTTAGAGCCGTCAAAGTGAGCTTTGAACGCAGGTATGGTTACATTATTTAATTCGGCTTCAGATCTGTGTCAGAACTAATCAATCGTAGTGGCTAGTGTATGGTGTCGTGCCCGCCACCTGATGTTTCGAGTGAGTGCATGCTTCCCAGGGTAAGAGTCGAAATTCCTCTCTATGACGAAATAGGAATGGGTAGCAGTGGCAGCTCGCGGAGTTGCGTTTACCTGTTCAAACGGATAGTAGGGCACAGTTAGCGGCCTTAACACGCAAGGAATATACAGGAAGTTTGAAACTCGACAGCAATAATGCAGGAATAGATCCCCCACATAACAAGAAGAAAAAAGGAAAAGTCAGCATGAGTCGGGAAATGTATCACAACACATTTATTCGACCTTGAGTTCCCACAAACTGCACTGTACGTCCGTAACGCCAGTACGTTCTGGTTACGCATAAGAGGAAGTATGCAAACTGACCTCCTCTCGTCGGATGCAGGCTTCCGTTCATGTTGTTGTTGTTGTTGTTGTGGTCTTCAGTCCTGAGACTGGTTTGATGCAGCTCTCCATGCTACTCTATCCTGTGCAAGCTTCTTCATCTCCCAGTACCTACTGCAACCTACATCCTTCTGAATCTGCTTAGTGTATTCATCTCTTGGTCTCCCTCTACGATTTTTACCATCCACGCTGCCCTCCAATACTAAATTGGTGATCCCTTGATGCCTCAGAACATGTCCTACCAACGGATCCCTTCTTCTGGTCAAGTTGTGCCACAAACTTCTCTTCTCCCCAATCCTATTCAATACTTCCTCATTAGTTATTTGATCTACCCATCTAATCTTCAGCATTCTTCTGTAGCACCACATTTCGAAAGCTTCTATTCTCTTCTTGTCCAAACTATTTATCGTCCATGTTTCACTTCCATACATGGCTACACTCCATACAAATACTTTCAGAAACGACTTCCTAACACTTAAATCTATACTCGATGTTAACAAATTCCTCTTCTTCAGAAACGCTTTCCTTGGCATTGAATTTAGCAAGCAATCTGAAATGCCTGATGTAGTTAGTGCTGGCTGAGAGGCTGCCACAAAGCGTGCTTCGAGAGTAGGTTCATGCGTAACACAGCAGTGGAATATACGAAAGGCTTTATGTGTCCTCACAGGTGGAAGTCCAGGGAGCATAAGTAATAGAATGTAATGGCAAAGCAATCGGTATACCTCTTCCTGTCCAGCGCTCAGGAAAAAGGTACATTCAGGTGCCTTCGAACAGTCAGGGAGAAATGTGCGGGAACATTGCTGTGGATGAAATGCAGTAGTCGACGGAATGCAAGAGATATGTCTTAGTAATCAGGAAAATCAGTACGCAAGAAATCTTTGGAGTTCTCTCCAATAAGTCCCCTTGGAAGGACAACAAGTAATCAGCCAACAATGACTGCCCATATGTTAACTGAGAAACTCTGGTGAGGCGATTGGACAGTTTCATGAGTATTTGCGTTCCCCCACACGTGTTGTTCATGCAGATTCTGGATTTCTCTCATTGAGAATGTAGCTTCATCTGCGAATAAAACAAAAGCTGCAAAGTTGGCATCATAACAGATTGCTGAAGGAACCACTGGCAGAAAGTTACTCTTGGAGGATAATCGGCAGGAGACAAGGCTTGTACGCGCTGCAGACCATACAGACACAGTATGTTTTCATGTTAACGTCTCCAGTTCGTCACGTGTGGCACATTACTCTGCATGTCTAACGGCTTTTTGCTGATTCCATGATGTTACTCCACAGAGTTGAGTATATCTTCCGCGTCCTCTGGTGTTGTACGTCTTGGTCAACCCCCACTTGGTGGACGCGTGAAACTCCCATATTCACCAAGGCGGGCATGAATTCCTTCAGTGTCTTTCGGTCCGGTAATTTGCGCTAGGTCTAGCGTTACTGGTACAAGCGACGTTCTTCCTATGCTTTATCTTCCGCCGTACTGTACATTCACTGTGGGGTGCCGAGCGCTTGGTTTGTGTACATTTCCAGACCACAGACTAGGGCACCGGAAATTACAAACCACCCCATACACACCTTTGCCAATGGTTAAGCAAACATTTAATCTTACCAGTACTTAGGTGTCACTTCAGAGCAGATTCCATCTGCACGGATAATCCGACAGCCACTATCTCTGTACTTCATTCGCGCGTGATGAAGGATATTCAGGACAATATCATAATTATTCACTATCTGTTTACATGTGTAACACTCGTAACAGCCGTCATACATTTTCCAACGGCAAACAGCACAGTAATATGCTCCAGTTAGTCGATAGCTATGAATGCCTGGGTCGAAGTTGACATAGCATTTTATCTTCTTCTTGGTATATGAGGAATCCACTCCCGAACTTTTTCCGGCGAGTTTTGAAACGTTCTATAAGGACTGCTGTTCAAATCTGCGAATTTGTGATACACAGACGATCGTGTTACGTACCTAATGGCAGCCCATTACGAAGGTTAGGAATACAGTTCGCAAAGTTTTTTCTCATCATCCACTACACACACGCAGATGCGTTTTTTGAGACGCTTTACGCAGAACAAGCAACCGCTAGAAAAGGCTACGTGATGCTATTCCTGCATCTCAGTGCTGTCGTGGGGCGCCGCACTATTGGCGATTCTGATGCCGAATCAAACAATGGTGGCCGTGCTGACATTCCGTGGTACTCCACACATCATGGCACTGGCGGCTGGGGACGCACGTCTTGCTGTAGACAAGCCCATTTTCAGACAAAGTATGTGCTCCGAGTGTACGATAGTGCAGTCCGAAGCGTGCAGTACGCCGCTCCTCTCGAGCGCTGGTTGCGTGGGACACTATGGTCCTATGGCGTGCTGACAAGTGTCCTTTTTAAACCATCGATTTCGCATTCGCATTACATTCATGCGGTCCCGATCAAAGCGGGCAGAAATACCACGTAACAGTAAATAGCTGTCACGTTACGTTAGCCGCTATCAGATTCCGACATATTCTGATACACGTTTCTCTGTCTTACATGTAACGAAACAAAAACTATTCGAATTTCTTTTTGTTTACATACAGAATAGGGAATGTACGTGGTATCTCTCCAACCTACGATATGTGATCGTGATGAAATGCCCATCATCCACATACTCAAGCACATGGTCCTTGCATATAGACTTTTGTTGTACTGCATCCCTCGGTGCTGCAGTGTTACTGGCCGACCCTCTCTGCCTGCCTATCTGACGTATGCCTTTGCAGAGTAATTACGAACGACAAAGACCTTGAGATTTTGGCAGAAACGTACCTAGTAGCAATTTTGTTTTCTTTCCATCAGTATTGTGAGTGATTGAATGCGACCTGTCAGAATTCCTCTCCTTCGCCAATCTCTTCATCTTAGAGAAACCATTTAGAAATATTCCAATTTTTTGCCCTCACGTATAAAATCTACCCTCTACATTTTCGTCTTGTAGCATTGAAATTAATTCCTTGTATCTTAACGTGTCCTAACGGTCTGCACCTTCTTATTGTCAATATTTCCACATGTTTCTGTTCGTGATTCTTATATTACTCTTCGCGATTCTTATATTATCAGTTCAGTCAGTTGTCATTATCTTTTTATTGAACTACACTTCGAACTCTTAGAATCTTCTTTTCCGGTTTCCCAACAGTCCATGGTTCACTCTACACTTACATTGTCAGATAATTCTCCCTCAGATTTATACCAATGTTTGATGCTGGTAAACTATTCTTGCTAGGAATGCCCTATTTTCCTACGCCAATCTGCTTTTTGTGTCCTGTCTCGACCTGATTTATTGGTCAAAAGGTAGCAAAATTCCCTCGTTTGGTTTACTTCGTAGTCCTCAATTCTAAGTTTATCACTAGTCTCTTTGCTTCAACTTATTACTTTAGTATGTCTTCATTTTACCGTAAATTCTCATTCTGTGTACGTTAGACTGTTCGTTTCATTCATTAGATCCTCTAATTATTCTTCCCTTTCAGTGAGGAGAACAACTGCATCAGTGAATCACATCAGAAATATCAGTTCACCCTGAAGTTTAATCCCACTGCTGAAACTTTCTCTCATTCCCGCCATTGTTTCCTCGATTTACAGATTCAGTATTAGAGGCGAAAGACTATATCCCGATCTAACACCATTTTCAATCAAAGTTGTTCGTTCTTATTCTTCCATTCTTCTTTAGCAGAGTATGAGTGTAATATAAGGTGCCCGCTCTCTTTATAAATCCCAGATAGAATGCAACCAGTCTGAGAACTTTTTTGTAAACTACAACCTGAAATCTGCAATTGCTGTAAATCTACAACACGTAATTGAATTTGGTTGGGCCATTAGGCAGAATTGCTTGAAGTTATCTGTCTTGTTCCATATCGATCACTTTTTTGTATTTACTTTATCAGGTTTACTAGCTGACTACCCGACATTGTCCTTTGTATGTATTCATTCCAAGCTTCTATTAGCTCATCTTCTCCATCCCCTCTCTCAGTTCACCTCCTCCAACCCTACTCTCTGTCCATCTCCTCCTGCCTGTCCCTGTTGCCATCTCCTCCTACACCTCTCTCTGTCCACCTGTTGTTCCTTCCCTCACTGTCTATCTCCTCCTCTACCTATAATTCCTCCCGTTCTCTTTTCCCTACTGCCTCTCTCTCCTCTTTCTACCCGCCTGTTTCTCCCCCTCTCCCTGTCAATCTCATCCTTCCCCTTTTACTATGTACCTCCTCCTCCCTCCTATGTACATCTCCCACTGTTTCCTTTCTCTGACGTCTTCTCATCTCACCTCTCACTGTGTCCCAACTCGTCTTTCCTTCCTCTGTCCATCTCCTCTCCTCGCCTCTTTCTTTTCATTTCTCCCTCCCCTACTCTATGATCATCTCCTTTTCCTCATTCTCTCTCCACATTATCACAGTAGCAGGCTGTTGGTTCCCACCCCCAAAATATTTAATTTCAGACTGTAACTACTGTGCGCTCTTTATGTGAAATCATTCCAGATTAACTCTTCACTCTTGTCTTTACCGGAGAGTACACAGGACTATTTCACATATATTTAACATATTTGAGCATATATTTCACCGGTATCTCTAGCGAATTTCCCACTGCAGTTTCATTTTCAAGCAACTCACTGTTTGTGACGTCGGGTATTCTGAACTACGTGTCAAAAATGATAATTTTCTGGGTACATTCAACGGCGTCTGTAGATATTGTGTGGGATATGTGTTGCGAATACAGTTAGTGATAAATGACCGTCCGTGATGTGGAAGTTCTCATGCATCGCAGTGTCTACGACGTCACATCTCCTGAACTATGGGCAGCACAATGATATACTTTTGGTAGTGCATTCAATGGTATATGTAAACACTGTATACGAAATGTGTCGTGAATAAATTTAGTAGCTAAGAAGTAATAAAGCTTCATCTTCATGCGCCTGGTTTACCTGGGCCCGTCCACTGATGGAACAGTGCAGGTAACTACCGTGACCACTCACTAGCCCGCCAGTTCTAGCGATTCTATGAAGCCTTCGGTATACACTTGTGTTTACATTTTCGATTTGGACTACCCTGCACTGCTTTGCGATGACTTTTCCTATGGTATGGACTTGGCTTCTTGTTAACCGTTCAGGTCTCTGTCATCGACCCCAGGACCTGCAGACTCCTTGCACCGGTCTACACGCCATCATCTGAGCGAGTGATCATAAACGGAGTTCTAACGAAGCAAACTTAGTAACAAGACAGCAGAAGTGCAAACGACTGTCCCGCCGACTGATGAAGGTGATCTATAACCGTCTTCTCTACTGTCCCAAATGCAAGTGGGCACAAAACTCAGTTACACTGTGTTTACAAGTGCAGTTCAAGCATGCGAGTCTCTGCTGTAGTAGCCATCAGATAATAATATCATAAACCTATTCATATTTTCTCAGTAAATACGACAGTTGGGAAAGTAGGTATGGATTTCTTTGACTGCGAATATCTGCAAGCAGTGAAGTGATGTGGTTGAATGCTGAAAGGTAGCTGAAGGGTAATCTTAAGACCTGCCTTCAAACGTTAATGAAAGATTACAACTGACTGTAAGTGTGAAGAGTAAGAACAGTTACAGATGAAAGAAATATTAGAAACATTTTAACAATAGTAACACACAAACCACATGTCACTACAAGAAAGCTTGAACGTGCGAGTGGGGTTCGGCAATGGAAATGTACTTCGATTACTACATTCCATACCATTTCACCCTTCTCACGTTTCGTTCCAACGGTTTCACGGCTATGAATTTCAAAATGTGTCATATTTCTCCGAATGGTGTCCAGAAAAACTGAATAGTGATGTGACGATTCTATGCCACATTTTATTTGGGTGTGAAACCGTTTACAAACCAAGGGCAAATGAACTTTCGAATGCACACTACTGATCAGCTCTAAACACAGGTTGGCTGAGAAAACTGGAGTAAGTCCTTCGTCTGGTAACATACGATGCTGTCTTTTCAAAAACTGCATAGTGTGTTCCTGTTTTACTGATGGGTGTCTCTAAACAGGGACACATTTTTAAAGACTATCCATATGGTACCAACATGAAGGCCCCCTTGAATAATTATTCCCCTTCTTGGCAGAACATTTCGCGATCGCAGAATCTGTCGCTCAGGAATCAGAAAGACACACCCTCTCACTCGACGTAACAGCTCTCGATATTTGTTGTTGGAGACAACTAAAGGAAGAGGTCTGCAAGGAAATACCAATGACACGCGAAGACATGAAATTTCGTGTGACACATTCCTATGCTGCAGTATGTCCCGATGAGATTCAGTATGTTTTTTTTCTGTTCGTTCCATGAATTATCATGTTCAAAATTTAGGGCACCTCATATAAAAGTCATAAAAACAACCCCACTAGAGCCGTGCCTAAGTTATTTGTTTGCCTTACATCTGGCAAGGCATAGAAGACATTTGTGGGAACTTTTCTAGTATCAGTGAGCCAGTGGTTCGACGCATTGTTATCTTGTTTATATCTATGATTTATGAACATACTAGCGGTTCAGTTCAAATGACGACATTAATTGTGCAGGGATGCCCATAAATCCTCAAAAGTACGAGAGTGTGGAAACTTTCCTGAACAGCACGATGCAAGGCATCCCAGATATGGTCATTAATGTTCATATCTGGGGAATTTCGAGGTCAGCGTAAGTGTTTAACCTCAGAAGAGTGTTCCTGGAGCCACTATGTACAATTCTGGACGCGTGGGGTGTCGCATTTTCCTGCTGGAGTTGACCAAGTCCGTCGGAATGTACAATGGGCATGAATGGATGCAGGTGATCAGACACGATGGTAACGTACGTGTCAGCTGTCACAGTCGAATCTACACGTATCTGGTGTCCCATATCGTTCCAGCTGTACACGTCCCACACAAGTACAGGGCCTCCATCAGCTTGAACAGTCCGCTGCTGACATGCAGGGTCCAAGGATTCTTGAGGTTGTCTCCATACCCGTACACGTCCATTCGCTCATACAATTTGACACGAGATTCGTCCGACCAGGCGACATGTTTCCAGTCATTAGCAGTACAATGTCGGTGTTGGCGGGCCAATATGAGACATAAAGCGTTGTATCGTTCAGTCATAAAGGGTAAACGAGTGGGCCTTTGGTTCCGAAAGCCCATATCGATGATGTTTCGTTGAAAGGTTCGCACACTGACACTTGTTGACGGACAAACATTGAAATCTGCAGCAATTTGCGGAATAGTAGCATTTTTATCACGTTCAACGATTTTGTTCAGTTGTCGTTGGTCCCGTTGTTGCAGGATCTTTTCCCGGCCTCAGAAATGTCTGAGATCTGATGTTTTACCAGATTCCTGATATTCACGGCACGCTCGTGAAGTGGTCATACGGGAAAATCCCCATTTCAGCGCTACCTCGCAGATGCTGTGTCCTGTCGCTCGTGAGCCGACTATAACACGTTCAAACTCACTTAAATGTTAATAACCTGCCGTCGTAGCAGCAGTAAACGACCTAACAACTGCGCCAGACACTCGGTGTCTTATATAGGCGTTTCCCAACGCAGCGCCATATTCTGCCTGTTTAACTATCTCTGTATTTGAATACGCATGCCTATACCTGTTTCTTTGGTGCTCTAATGTACCGGGTGATCAAAAAGTCAGTATAAATTTGAAAACTTAATAAAACACGGAATAATGTAGATAGAGAGGTAAAAGTTGACACACATGCCTGTAATGACATGGAGTTTTATTAGAACCGAAAAAGAAACAAAGTTCACAAAATGTCCGACAGATGGCGCTGGACAGCAAACCTGATAACGTGACGGGTGAGAGGAACGCCGATATGTTACAGAATCGCATCATCCCGAGCCTGGCTGATAAACACCTGCTGGAAAGTACGATGTGTTTGCAGGATGGTGCTCCACCCCATATTGCTAGACGCGTGAAAGATCTCTTGCGCGCGTCGTTTGGTGATGATCGTGTGCTCAGCCGTCCCTTTCGTCATGCTTGGCCTCCCAGGTCCCCAGACCTCAGTCCGTGCCATTATTGGCTGTGGGGTTACCTGAAGTTGCAAGTGTATAGCGATCGACCGACATCACTAGGGATGCTGAAAGACAACATCCGACGCCAATGGCTCACCATGAGTCCCGACATGCTTTACAGTGCTGTTCACAACATTATTCCTCGACTACAGCTATTGTTCAGGAATGATGGTGGACATATTGAGCATTTCCTGTAAAGAACATCATCTTTGCTTTGTCTTACTTTGTTGTGCTAATTATTGCTATCCTGATCACATGAAGCGCCATCTGTCGGACATTATTTGAACTTCTGTATTTTTTCGGTTCTAATGAAACTCCATATCATTTCAAGGGTGTGTGTCAATTTGTACCTCTCTATCTACACTCCTGGAAATTGAAATAAGAACACCGTGAATTCATTGTCCCAGGAAGGGGAAACTTTATTGACACATTCCTGGGGTCAGATACATCACATGATCACACTGACAGAACCACAGGCACATAGACACAGGCAACAGAGCATGCACAATGTCGGCACTAGTATAGTGTATATCCACCTTTCGCAGCAATGCAGGCTGCTATTCTCCCATGGAGACGATCGTAGAGATGCTGGATGTAGTCCTGTGGAACGGCTTGCCATGCCATTTCCACCTGGCGCCTCAGTTGGACCGGCGTTCGTGCTGGACGTGCAGACCGCGTGAGACGACGCTTCATCCAGTCCCAAACATGCTCAATGGGGGACAGATCCGGAGATCTTGCTGGCCAGGGTAGTTGACTTACACCTTCTAGAGCACGTTGGGTGGCACGGGATACATGCGGACGTGCATTGTCCTGTTGGAACAGCAAGTTCCCTTGCCGCTCTAGGAATGGTAGAACGATGGGTTCGATGACGGTTTGGATGTACCGTGCACTATTCAGTGTCCCCTCGACGATCACCAGTGGTGTACGGCCAGTGTAGGAGATCGCTCCCCACACCATGATGCCGGGTGTTGGCCCTGTGTGCCTCGGTCGTATGCAGTCCTGATTGTGGCGCTCACCTGCACGGCGCCAAACACGCGTACGACCATCATTGGCACCAAGGCAGAAGCGACTCTCATCGCTGAAGACGACACGTCTCCATTCGTCCCTCCATTCACACCTGTCGCGACACCACTGGAGGCGGGCTGCACGGTGTTGGGGCGTGAGCGGAAGACGGCCTAACTGTGTGCGGGACCGTAGCCCAGCTTCATGGAGACGGTTGTGAATGGTCCTCGCCGATACCCCAGGAGCAACAGTGTCCCCAATTTGCTCAGGAAGTGGCGGTGCGGTCCCCTACGACACTGCGTAGGATCCTACGGTCTTGGCGTGCATCCGTGCGTCGCTGCGGTCCGGTCCCAGGTCGACGGGCACGTGCACCTTCCGCCGACCACTGCGACAACATCGATGTACTGTGGAGACCTCACGCCCCACGTGTTGAGCAATTCGGCGGTACGTCCACCCGGCCTCCCGCATGCCCACTATACGCCCTCGCTCAAAGTCCGTCAACTGCACATACGGTTCACGTCCACGCTGTCGCGGCATGCTACCAGTGTTAAAGACTGCGATGGAGCTCCGTATGCCACGGCAAACTGGCTGACACTGACGGTGGCGGTGCACAAATGCTGCGCAGCTAGCGCCATTCGACGGCCAACACCACGGTTCCTGGTGTGTCCGCTGTGTCGTGCGTGTGATCATTGCTTGTACAGCCCTCTCGCAGTGTCCGGAGCAAGTATGGTGGGTCTGACACACCGGTGTCAATGTGTTCTTTTTTCCATTTCCAGGAGTGTACATTACTTCGTGATTTAATCTGTTTTCAAATTTATACTGAATTTTTGATCACCCGGTATATCGCGATTCATTGTGATTCTCCCATTAATAAAACACGTCTGTTTTCACCACTAGTGTGTTTGATTCACGCAAATCTGTTCGCCGTAATTCAGAGTAGAAGTATACAATAAGAGATCTTTATCGAGGTGATGGCGTTATACGAGCAGTCTTTCGTTCTAGGTGTTGTTGTGGGCTTCTGAAAAGCGTTAGTTCTGAACTGTATTTTTCGGCCGCTGTGTGAGGCTGCTACACGGAGCTCTTGCTGATTTGTTTGGCGATCGACCAGGAAATGCCGTCCGTGACCAGCTCCGATTAACGAGAACACCGCAGAGGCGATGCTGAGAGCTTTTCAGCGCTCGGTGGTTGTGGGAGCTGACCTGGCCGACTGCCAGGGCGCAGTGCGAGGGCTAATGCCGATGCGGCTGCCGCGCTTGCGGGGCACCCTGTGCCGGTTTATGTACCGTACTTGTCTACGACGGCAGTTCAATAAGTAATGCAACACATTTTTTTTCTAAAACAGGGGTTGTTTTACTCAGCATTGAAATACACCAGGTTATTCCCCAATCTTTTAGCTACACAACACTATTTTTCAACGTAATCTCCATTCAATGCTACGGCCTTACGCCACCTTTAAATGAGGGCCTGTATGCCTGCACGGTACCATTCCACTGGTCGATGTCGGAGCCAACGTCGTACTGCATCAATAACTTCTTCATCATCCGCGTAGTGCCTCCCACGGATTGCGTCCTTCATTGGGCCAAACATATGGAAATCCGACGGTGCGAGATCGGGGCTGTAGGGTGCATGAGGAAGAACAGTCCACTGAAGTTTTGTGAGCTCCTCTCGGGTGCGAAGACTTGTGTGAGGTCTTGCGTTGTCGTGAAGAAGGAGAAGTTCGTTCAGATTTTTGTGGCTACGAACACGCTGAAGTCGTTTCTTCAATTTCTGAAGAGTAGCACAATACACTTCAGAGTTGATCGTTTGACCATGGGGAAGGACATCGAACAGAATAACCCCTTCAGCGTCCCAGAAGACTGTAACCATGACTTTACCGGCTGAGGATATGGCTTTAAACTTTTTCTTGGTAGGGGAGTGGGTGTGGCGCCACTCCATTGATTGCCGTTTTGTTTCAGGTTCGAAGTGATGAACCCATGTTTCATCGCCAGTAACAATCTTTGACAAGAAATTGTCACCCTCAGCCACATGACGAGCAAGCAATTCCGCACAGATGGTTCTCCTTTGCTCTTTATGGTGTTCGGTTAGACAACGAGGGACCCAGCGGGAACAAACCTTTGAATATCCCAACTGGTGAACAATTGTGACAGCACTAACAACAGAGATGTCAAGTTGAGCACTGAGTTGTTTGATGGTGATCCGTCGATCATCTCGAACGAGTGTGTTCGCACGCTCCGCCATTGCAGGAGTCACAGCTGTGCACGGCCGGCCCGCACGCGGGAGATCAGACAGTCTTGCTTGACCTTGCGGCGATGATGACACACGCTTTGCCCAACGACTCACCGTGCTTTTGTCCACTGCCAGATCACCGTAGACATTCTGCAAGAGCTTATGAATATCTGAGATGCCCTGGTTTTCCGCCAAAAGAAACTCGATCACTGCCCGTTGTTTGCAACGCACATCCGTTACAGACGCCATTTTAACAGCTCCGTACAGCGCTGCCACTGGTCGGAAGTCAATGAAACTATACGAGACGAAGCGGGAATGTTTGAAAATATTCCACAAGAAATTTCCGTTTTTTTCAACCAAAATTGGGCGAGAAAAAAAATGTGTTGCATTACTTATTGAACTGCCCTCGTACAATTCTCCTTCTGTGACTTTTACGTAGAGCACTGCGTCAACTGAGCATGTCATTTTGCATACATATTAGGTGACACAAAATCGGGCATAAAAATCTTATTCATTTAAAACCGACTACTTTTCAATACAGACTCCACACTAATTTAGGCATTTGTCATAGAGGAGAGTAAGCTTTGTGATTCCATTGTCATAAAATTTTTCCGCACGAGACTTCAACTAGTTAGTCACGTCCTCCCGCAATTCTGCATCACCGTCAAAGCGCTGCGTTGCGAGACAGGTCTTCATCGTTACTAACAACAGATGGTAATCACTGGGTGCAAGATCCGCGTATATGGAAACACCGCCCACACCGAGTACCTCTCGAGTAGTATTTGCTTACCCCGATGCTATTCAATCTGTATATTGAGCAAGCAGTAAAGGAAACAAAAGAAAATTTCGGAGTAGGCATTAAAATCCATGGAGAAGAAATAAAAACTTTGAGGTTCGCCGATGACATTGTAATTCTGTCACAGACAGCAAAGGACTTGGAACAGCAATTGAACGGAATGGACAGTGTCTTGAAAGGAGGGTAAAAGATGAACATCAAGAAAAGCAAAACGAGGATAGTGGAATGTAATCGATTTAAGTCGGGTGATGCTGAGTGAATTGGATTAGGAAATGAGACACTTAAAGTAGTAAAGGAGTTTTGCTGTTTGGGAAGCAAAATAACTGATGATGGTCGAAGTAGAGAGGATATAAAATGTAGACTGGCAATGGAAAGCAAGGCGTTTCTGAAGAAGAGAAATTTGTTAACATCGAGTAATGATTTAAGTGTCAGGAAGCCGTTTCTGAAAGTATTTGTATGGAGTGTAGGCATGTTCGGAAGTGAAACGTGGACGATAAATAGTTTGGACAAGAAGAGAATAGAAGCTTTCGAAATGTGGTGCTACAGAAGAATGCTGAAGATCAGATGGGTAGATCACATAACTAATGAGGAAGTATTGAATAGAATTGGGGAGGAGTTAGTGGCACAACTTGACTAGAAGAAGGGATCGGTTGGTAGGACATGTTCTGAGGCATCAAGCGATCACCAAATTAGTACTGGAGGGCAGCGTGGAGGGTAAAAATCGTAGAGGGAGACCAAGAGATGAATACACTAAGTAGAGTCAGAAGGATGTAGGCTACAGTAGGCACTGAGAGATGAAGAAGCTTGCACAGAATAGAGTAGCATGAAGAGCTGCGCCAAACCAGTCTCAGGACTGAAGAACACAACAACAACAACGAAAGAAGAACAAAAAAAACAAAACATTCGCCATAATTTTTCTTGAAACAACTTTCCTGGCTTTTTGACAGTTTGTGTGGCCCCAGTCCGTAGACTGCAATTCGGTCTCGCAGTCCACGTGTCTCGTCTCCAGCTACGATTTGTTCAAGTAACGAGTGGCCACATTTTACGTAAGAATCCAGAAATATCAATGACACAGCCTTACGCTGCTTGTTGTAGTTTTGTTTCAAGCTTTTTGGTACCAGTCTTGCACAAAATTTGTGTAGCCTACTTCTACGCAACGACTTTGTGCATTGAACTTCGCGAAATTCGTGGATAACGAAACCAGAGCTTCGTCACTATGAATCAGCGGTTTTCCTGAATCTCGTCATCCATTTTTGCGACCAGTTACTCAGTCCCAGTGCTTCGTCGTTCACTTTGCTGTTCATTGCAAACAGTTGGGCCGGTTTGAAACCTATTGCACCACTAACGCACATCATCTTCAATGATTACATTGTTTCTGTACACTTCACACAGATGCCCATAAATTTCAATATGTTTATGATTTTCTGACAAAAATATGATTACTGACCGCAGTTCACATTTTGATTTATAATTTCAGCGTATATTTAAAAATGTTACTGTGAAAGGACGGGATGCTACAAGAACCTCACGTCTGCGCAGATGGATGCCGACTGAACAGGCAACAATGTGCCCCCCCCTCCCCCCCATTTTTGTTTTTGCTGCAGGTGAAAACTTAATCTGACTTCTGGATAGCTCTCGGATACAAAGTGAGTCACGAAGAAATGAAAATATTTTAATTTGTTATTCTACAAGTAAAACTAAAGAAAAAGGTTCATATAAACATAGGTCTGCAAATGTTTAGTTACGGCCGCGCGGGATTAGCCGAGCGGTCTTGGCCGCTGTAGCCATGGACGATGCGGCTGGTCCCAGCGGAGGTTCGAGTCCTCCCTCGGGCATGAGTGTGTGTGTGTGTGTGTTTGTGGTTAGGATACTTTAAGTGTAAGCTTAGGGACTGACGACCGTAGCAGTTAAATCCCATAAGATTTCACACACATTTGAACATTTTTGTTTGTTTGTTTGTTTAGTTTCGTAGTTACGGATTGTAAAAGATTTTGTCTGAAATTTAGCAACTTCGTTAGTATGAAGCCATCGCAAAGCTATGAGTTTAAAGTAAAGCACGGTTTCCAATTAATTTTGTTGTTATTAACTGGTGAATTTAATCAGATGTGTATCTGCCGTAGTTTTCCAGAACATCTAGAGAAGCAAAGATTAAATCGATTGGTCATGGTTTTGCATGTCTGAGGGCACCCAGATCGCTCGCTTTAACACCAATGGATTTTTGTGCGTGGGGATGGATGAAAGACATAGTTTATGAAGACAAAGTCAATACACTCGAGGCATTACATGCTCGTATTATGGATTAAATAGACGAAATAAAGAACAACCCTGTGAAATTGAAACGAGCAACAAAATGTGTCCATACACGTGCAGCTAAATGCATTGAACTCGGTGGAGACATTTTGGAACATTTATTATGAATGTATTGTGAAATTGTATGTACACTGTTCAACTTCCTTCACAATGAGCTTTGTTTTCCTCGGTTTAACACGACTTAATAAAAACGGGTGGTCTGACACTTTCATACACTTTCTGTTATCATTATTACCATCATTTTTCCAAAATTAAATTCTGTATGGATTCTTTTGAAAACTTTGTGCAATTGTTGATAATTTAAAAAACAAATTGGGCCAAGTAGTTAACAAATAAAAATTTTACGAAATTACGTCTTTCCTTCTCTGGATGTTCTGGAAAACTACTGCAGGTACACGCCTGGGACATATTTTATTAGATGCACCACATCAATAACAACAAAATAAATGGAAATCATGCTTTACTATAATCTCGTAGTTTTGCGATGGCTTCATATTAGCGAAGATGCAAAATTTCAGGCAAAATCTTTTACTAGCCGTAACTCTGTAACTAAAAATTTGTGGACCTATCTTTATATGAATTTTTTGCTTTAGTTTTATTTGTAGAATAACATATTAAAATGTTTGCATATCTTCGTTAATCACCCTGCATAACAGCTCTCTTTTTTATATATTTTTTTCTTCTTTGTTTTGCGTTCGCCTGCGGGGCAGGTTGGCTACATGTGAATATTTCATTTTCAACCACCAATATAACGACATTGCAGTGCCTGTGTTGTCAAGCAGCACGCTGCAGTGTTCCTTCGGTCATGCTTACATGTCCGAAGGAACAGACGCTGCTGCTACTACAGCCTTTGTGGAAGATATGAAATGTTTTCGCAGTTGCGAATACCAAGAGCCGTCAGCTATATAAGGGAATGACGACAGTGAACTTTGTGCCGACACCAGGCAGCGACGTTCAGTAAGAAAAATGTCGTCCCCTGCACTGAACTGTCATAATGTGTGTACGAGTATCGATAGTGGCACAGGAACGGCGAAAGTCGAAGTTTCGGTCTGCCCGTGAGTCGTGTATGGATAGCCAAAGAAGTAGAGGCGACCGCTGGAGTACAGCGTTCGAGTCCTGGTCCGCCAGAGATATTCATTGTCGTCATTCCGTTGTACAGCTGATACGAATACATTTCCAGTATACCAATTTAAATTTAATCAGCGTAATATAAAAGTTCATACCGGAGCTGATTTGAGGACCTCGGTTATAAACGGTGGTGAGCGACAAATTGGTTGTTTCGATAAATTGTGCAGTGAACTTTCAATAAAATTTCATAAATAAGACATTACAAAGGTGTTCACAGTGAATTTTTTATTTTATTGTTCTCAAATGTTTCTAGAGTATGGACATTTTTTATTGAATCGTAAACCCCAGCCAAAATTTTATTTTTCACAATACGTCAATGATTACTTTACAGTTTAAAATTCAAACACAGCGTACTTATCATGGCTCAGCATTGACTTTCCACTGTTTAATTTCTGTGAAACCTCTCAAAAATACGAATATGAGACCATAATAAAGTATAATCTATAATAAAGTATGAAAATCTAAAAAAATTACTCTATGGTACAGCCCAGCACAAAATAAGTTGTACAGTCGCCTTTGAGAGCACTTAACCAATGTTGAAGTTGACCCTTAATATTTCTACCATGACATTGTCACGTAAGTTCACGAAAACAACATTGTTTACTTGCTCAACTAATTTTTCATATACACCTGATTAGCAACACTTTGAGCCGCATTGCGGTTCAGAAACATGTTCACGATCTTTGTGTCGTAGATATCCACATCATCCACGAATTTCTCCAAATGGACCCTCGAAAATATTTTTTTGGTACGAACACCACACACGTTGCTACTACTGAGACTTTTTCTTTTTTTTTTCTTTTTTTTAGGGTCTTAACACTGCTCACATGCGTACATCATGACAAAGTAGACATTAGTGAGAATCTGAAACTAAAGGCACATGTGTCATTTCTCGATTTTTCGTGGATCTATCAGTTAATATGTATAAAGCACATGGTATTTTACATGGAAAGGATCTGTTTCACATCGACTGTCCCTTGCCGTAGTTTACAGACGTCATAATTTGTGCCTAAATGGAGGACTTTCTGAGATAGAACTCATTAAGTTACCCTTAAAGGCATATCGTCGACAGATGTGAAGGTAATTTCTATGTTCTATGGTACTCGAGTCCGCCCCTCGTGGTCTCGCGGTAGCGTTCTTGCTTCGCGAGCACATGGTCCGGGGTTCGATTCCCGGCCGGGTCAGGGACTTTTCCTGCCTCGAGATGACTGGGTGTTGTTGTGTCGTCTTCATCATCATCATTCATCCCCAATACGGTCGGAGGAAGGCAACGGCAAACCACCTCCATTAGGACCTTGCCTAGTAAGGCGGTGCGGGTCTCCCGCATCGTTCCCCTACGCTCTCTAATGAAGCATGGGACTTCATTTCCATTTTTTTCCATGGTACTCGAAGGGGCTATCATCCAGTCAACCCTTAAAGGCATATCGTCGACAGATGTAAAGGTAATTTCTATGTTCTATGGTACTCGAAGAGGCTATTATCCAGTCATTCATATACGTAGAAGGTCTGTGAGACTTTTTACATTCGATACTGCCACGCTAGAAGACTGCAGTGAAATAGAGAGAGACCTGCGCAGCAACTTGCAGTTGACCCTGAAGTTAAAGAAATGCATCGTCCTGCGGCAAGTAGGCGATACCGTTGTGAAAAATTTATGAAAACAACAACCGTAAAAATCCTTACAGTAACCGTCTGGTGCGACCTATAGTGGAAACAACACATAAAAGCAACTATAAGAAAAGCAATCGCCGGGGACAGAGGTATTGAAAGAATCTTAGGGAAATGTAATTCAGCCACCGACGAACTACTTTACGAAACGGTTGTTCGACCGGTTCGTAAGTACTGTTTAGCAGTCTGGGACCTAAACCCAGCACGATTGACATTACAGATAGAGTAGATCCAACGAAGAGCATTACACTCCCTCTCGGGACATTTTAATTGGCGCGACAGCGTTACTGATATGCTCAATAAACTAAAGTGGCTTTCGCTACAAGAGAGCCGCGCTGCTGTGTATCAAGGAGAGGGTTATTATTGAAATTATGAGAGCGTATATTCGATGAAGAGCTGGGCAACATATTAATTCCTGCTACAAATGTCTAGCAAAAGGTTGAGGTGAAAAAAAATGAAATTAGAGCCCACAATGACGTTTATCGACAGTAGCTCTCCCCAACCACCATTAGCGATAGGGGAAGATTATAGTGCCACCAGAGGACTTTCTGAGATAGAACTCAGTAAGTTACCCCTAAAGGCATGTATCACACTCCTTAAGATGGCTCGAAGAGTATACATGGTGTCCCAGGAGAATTGGTCGGTACTGAGAGACATGACAGGAACAATTACATGAAGAAGAGTATTGCAGTTAACGATATCTCTAAAATGCATACCTTAAGACCTAAGAGCAATTGTTCATCGTCCCTACTATGAAACATATCTTCTCTACTGACCAAAAGCACATATACGGTGTGCATTTTAGGGCCCTTGTTCCTAGATTATTTGTCTTGCTTTGTTCCATACTACATTCTCGCACAATATGGAAACCAAAGAGCTTGGAGTATAAGAGACTTGCTTCACAGTATCGAAGACGAAGAGCTCTTAGGGTATGCATTTTAGCACCCATGTTCACCTGACTTTTTTGCTTCGAATGATTGTACCCGTTTTATTCCTCAGTAATGACTATTCTTCCTGAGACCCCATGTAAATTAAAACAGGGCATCTTCTTGCGACATAATGGACTGCGATGGTTATGGGATTGATGTTATTGTGTATCAGAGGAAATTGCAACTGCTTTGGTACTGCCGAATGTCTTCTCGCAACTGGATGATAAGGTCCAAACTAACAGGACGGAAGTGTTGGGAGGACAATGGGGATGGGATATTATTGGTCACGGGCTGAAGGGATGTGAATTGGAGAAGGAACTGTGAGGTGAGATATTAGATGGTTGAGGCGATGGGAGAGCATGTGGCGATGTTTCCGTCAGAGCCTTTGTAGAGTCACTGGAAATACTACACAACATCAATCAGAATAGTGAGAAGTGAGAATAAACCACAGTGTTTGACCAGGAGGAAATGATTTTCAAAGGGTAGTGCTATCTGTGGTGTCACCGCCAGACACCACACTTGCTAGGTGGTAGCCTTTAAATCGGCCGCGGTCCGTTAGTATACGTCGGACCCGCGTGTCGCCACTATCAGTGATTGCAGACCGAGCGCCGCCACACGGCAGGTCTAGAGACACTTCCTAGCACTCGCCCAAGTTGTACAGCCGAGTTTGCTAGTGATGGTTCACTGACAAATTACACTCTCAATTGCCGAGACGATAGTTAGCATAGCCTTCAGCTACGTCATTTGCTACGACCTAGCAAGGCGCCATTACCAGTTACTATTGATGCTGTAAAACATGTACCGTCAAGAGCGATGTTCACCAATTATGAATTAAAGTTAAGTATTCCAGTAGTTACGTATGTTCTTTGCTACTATAAATACCTTGTCCGGTTCCAGACCTCACGCCAGCCTGCGTGAGGTTAAACTTGTGGCTTTCGGCTTCCTCCTAGTGGATTGGCTGTCTTGCCAGTCCACTACACTATCATTTAAACAAAATACGAAGTGGTTAGCCAGTGTGGTTTTGTGTTGGATTCGAGGTAAATAAATGAGAAACAGTTACTACAAACATTTTAAGTGATGCGGACAGGATTCTAGAAGTTGTTTCGAAGTAGTAATGTGTTGACGTGGCGAAGGGGAACAGTTAATTCAAGTCTGCCAGGAGGTGACTAGCTTACGTTTGTGGACACAGGTGGCATGGTTTACAGTAAGGTGGGGACGAGAGCGATACGCTTTGCTGCAGAGACTTATTGGGAGAATAGCTGAAAATTTGTGTCTAAGTATTGTGGCAGACTCAGCAATCTCGGGTAAGGGTATGACTTTGTCAGGATCGACACATTTCAATGTTGAATCGATAGTGGCAAATAATGGCTACATTGGTTTTGAATTGTTTGATGGCTGAATCAAATTCTACATATAATGTTTGGAGACGACCGTGTAATTATTGATAGCGAGAGGAACTGGTGGAAGCAGGTACGTTGTAGCTGAACAGAAAATCTTAGTACACTAGCGTTTGTGAAAACTACAAGATCCAAAAGAATATCCTGAAAGATGCCATACTTGGAATGTATGTAGAACAATGTACAGTCAGTAACGTGATGCTGTAGAACTATCAGTCTC
Organism: Schistocerca cancellata; assembly: GCF_023864275.1. NCBI lineage: Eukaryota > Metazoa > Arthropoda > Insecta > Orthoptera > Acrididae > Schistocerca > Schistocerca cancellata. The sequence goes on from NC_064632.1 coordinate 567,791,056, forward strand.
CAAAAAATGAATTAATTATTATGTTTAGTGTGGAGCATGTTGTCACGATTTCCTCTTCTTTGTCAGTCTTCCCTGGTCAGACGTATACTTAAACTAAACACTCTCAATAACGTTATTAAATATTTTGTCCTCTGCCTACCTCTTTACAGCCCCCTCTGGAATCTCTGGACGTCATTTCCTCATTTTCCGAATCATCCTACTGCTTTTACTACTTAGTTTCATCCGATTTTTCCTTTCTTAGGCAACTTAGTGGAGGATACGCTAATTTTTTTCAGTTCATCAAATGTACAGCATCCTTCAGTTTTACCACGTCCACAATGTCTCTATCTTCTTCATTTACGGCTTCCCCAGATACCACGAATCTCCTCTATACGCTGAGCTGCTATGTATGTGGAGCCTCATTGTCAAGTTAATATTTATACTTGATGCTAGCAGAATTCTTTCGTCAATGTATGTCTCTTTGCCTATGTCATTCTGCTTCTTCCTTCCTTCGTCCACTATGCATTAATTTACTTCCATGACAGAAGAATTCTTTCAAATTCTCTACATCTTTCTTTCCAATATTGGTTGTATTTTCTGTCGGTACAATCATTTCTGCAACTACTCAACACTATCGACTTTCTTTAGCTTACTATCAGGCCGCAATACGTCTTGAAGGAACAATTCATGTCATTAAACATGTTTCGTAATTTTTCCTCCGTTTCACGGTCTGCAGTAATGTTATCAGCATTAAAGTCCTTCCACCCTGAGTTCTATTACAACTTCTGAACCTTACACTTATTTCCTTCATCGCTACCTCCTTGTACACTCTCACCATTAGAGAAGCAGCTTTCTTATTCTGTGTCCCTTTAGACGTGAACCCGTACTAATTTCCTTTTGATTCTTGTAATTATAGTATGTCTTTTTGGAAATGGTTCATCTGGTACCGCGTGCAGCGGAATCTGAATCCGCGACAAACGTCATGGACGTCGAAGACCCATAGAGGTCTCTGCACCATCGCACCATAAGCTGTGGCGGCGCGCACCTCCTGGCCCACTTTTAGTGTGGGGGCGCCACAGTGGAACACGTGGTCTCAGCGGCCAATAGCGGTGCCCCGATAGCATACTTAAGCGCCGGCCTCTCGCTCAGCAAGTGCCCCAAATTCTATAAGTCCCTCCAGATCCTTGAGCGTCATGCACTCCGCCTTCCGTATAAGTCCCCCACGCGGATCCTCTATGACCTCATTCCTTTCCCCCACCTGCTCCTGTTCCTCGAACATATCCGCATTCTCTACACCTCCCGCCGCCTAGAACCCCCTCACCCCCTGGTTGCTTCTATCCTCTCCCATCCCCACCCCCTGCCACGTCTTCACTGTTGTGTCCCCCCTACCCTCCATCTCTACTCCCTACATCTCCTTTCCCAAGGTGGCTTCCATGAACTCCCCCTCCCAGATGACGCCCTCTCTCCCTCCATTTATCCCTCCTATCAACTCTGATTCTCGCTCCCCCTCCTTTCCTCTGTCCTTTTTCCGGGCTCCCTCTCCCCCCCTTCCATTCTCTTTCTTCCCCACCTCCCCTCTCTTCGCCCCCTTCTCTCCCCCGAGTCCTTTTACATTTCCCTCCTCTGCCTCCTCTCATTCCCTCTCGCGTCTGCCCTTCTCCCCCTTTATTAGTCCTCTCCCTCCTTGGTTTCCCCCCCATTTTCGTTTTTTCCTCTCCTCCCTCCATGTTTTTCCCCCTCCTCCAGGTCCCCCCCCCCTATCTGCCTTTGGCTCGGGAGAGCCATATTTGTGCCGCCATTTTCGTTCAGTGTTTTACAGTGTGTATTTTTCCAGTGAGTGTTCTGTGTTGTGTCTTTTGGGAAGTGTAGCGAACAGGCTTCATACTGTCGCTGGGTGTGATTTTTTATCTCTTGCGAACAGAAACCAGACTGTCGCCCTGTTTTTTAATTGTGTGTCTACTATGTTACTTGTCTGATTCCTGTGTATTTTATCACCATTGCCAACCTCTTTTGCTTTCTGTTTTAACTTTCCGCATTTTTACGCCATTTTACACTAAGTCACCATTTTATCGCCTGTTTTTCCTTGTTTCTTTCTTCCTCCTTTTTTTTAAAAAAAAGTCTGTAGGCTGTAGAGCAGTGTACTAAGCTGCTGCCAGCCCGTCCCCTTCGGGGGGGGGGGGGGGGAATTGAAAATCAATAAAGAAAAAAAAAAGCTCAGCCAGTCAGTCTAATCTCGATTACGTCGCTTTGCGCTGGACTGTCTACTTCCTTGTTCTGTGTACGAGTGGACGTGTTGGTTTCCTTGTGACTCTGTTGTCCGGTCTTGTTGTATTCGTTCTGTCCTCCGCTGGTCGTGTCCGTCCTCTCCCGTTGTATTGTTGTTCGTTGGCCTTTCTGCGGGTCCCGCGGCGCTTTTTGTCATTGCTACCCCGCGACCGTCCTGGTCGCAATTACAACAGTTCAAATGTCTCTGAGCACTACGGGACTTAACATCTGAGGTCATCAGTCACATGATTGGTACCTTGTCATATCACAGTATCAAGTACCTAAAAAAAGCTTAATTAAGAGTCTTTTTATGCGTTTTCTATTCTCGGTACTTGGAAAAAATATTGGCATATTTATTATTGAAAAAATATTGAGCTTAAGTTTTTCAATTTAGCCATCGTTGTTATTGTTAAATTTCTTTGTCTTCAATTCTGAGTGTTTAGTATAGCAAATGCATTATCTTCCTATTCATCTGTAGGCCTTTCTCGTTTTAACGAACCACTTTTTAACCAACGGCCCATTTTTAACTACGCGAACTGTAGCTTCCCCAAAAAACAACGCTTTACAAACACTACTGTTTTAATACAGAAAATTGGATATGTAAACAAAACTGTCTGTGAAAAAAAAATGGTTCAAATGGCTCTGAGCGTTATGGGACTTAACATCTATTGTCATCAGTCCCCTAGAACTTAGAACTACTTAAACCTAACTAACCTAAGGACATCACACAACACAGAGTCATCACGAGGCAGAGAAAATCCCTGACCCCGCCGGGAATCGAACCCGGGAACCCGGGCGTGGGAAGGGAGAACGCTACCGCACGACCACGAGCAGCGGACTGTCTGTGAAAACACTGGAAATAAATTAACAATGGCCGACTGTCGCCTGTGTAAAGTGATTGTCAGTTGTCAGCTGCCAAGAGGCAGCATGTGTAGTCTAACGGCATACAGCATAAGTATTTGCATCGATCTAATTCTAGTTTTGCGATAGGATGTGTTAGTGTCAGTTGGCTCTAGGAAGACGCTACACGCAAAAGTTAACGTTCGCTAAAGCTATGCAGATGCAGGAAGCGGCCAAAACTAAAAATCTGTTATAATAATAAATATATTTAATATATTTTTTATTCTAGCAGCATCTTGCGGACCCCTCTGGCATAGCTCGCGGAGCCCTAGTGGTCCAGGGACCACCTGTTGGGAACCACTGCTTTAACTTATACGAGAGTGCAGGGAGGCTGGTCGGTTGTTTTGGAGGAGAGGCCAAACAGTGAGGTCATCGGTGCCATCGGATTATGTTCAAATGGCTCTGAGCACTGTGGGACTGAACATCTGAGGTCATCAGTCACCTAGAACTTAGAACTACTTAAACCTAACTAACCTAAGGACATCACACACATCCATGCCAGAGGTAGGAAGGGAACCTGCGACCGTAGCAGTGTCGCAGTTCCGGTTCTGAGCGCCTAGAACTGCTCGGCCACCGCGGCCGGCAAGCATTTACAACAACTAACGACATTTTACATGGTGAAACATTATTTCTTAATCTACACACCTAACGACTGGGGCTTTATCGGTATGCATGCCACAGCACAGTGTCTTATACACTGCAGCGCCAAAAAAACTGGTATGGGCATGCGTATTCAGATACAGAAATATGTAAGGAGGCAGAACACGGCGCTGCGTCACCAAAGTCTATATAAGACAACAACTGTTTGGCACAATTGTTAAATCGGTTACTGCTGCTACAATGCCAGGTTATCAAGATTTAATTGAGTTTGAACGTGGTGTTATAGACGGCGCTCGAGCGATGGGACACAGCGGAAGTGAGAATTTTCCCGTACGACCACTTCACTATTATACCGTGAATATCAGGAATCCGGTAAAACATCAAATCTGCGGCATAGCTGCTGCCGGAAAAAGATCCTGTAAGAACGGGACCAACGACTACTGAAGAGAATCGTTAAACGTGACAGAAATGCGACCCTTCCGCAAATTGTCGCAGATTTCAGTTCTGGGCCATCAACAAGTATCAGCGTGCAAGCCATTCAACGTAACTTCATCGATATGGGCTTTCGGAGCCGAAGGCCCAGCCGTGTACCATTGATGACGGCACCACAAAAAGCCTTACGCCTCATGAATCCATGTTCAAGGTAATGGAGGCTCTGTAATGCTGTAGGGTGTGTGCAGTTGGAGTGATATGGGACCCCTGGTAAGTCTAAATACGACTCTGACAGGTGACACGTACGTAAGCATCCTGTCTCATCGCCTGCATCGATTCATGTCCATTGTGCATTCCGACGGACTTGGGCAGTTCCAGCATGACAATGCGACTTTCATACGGCCACAATTGCTACGGCCTGGCTCCACGAACACTTTTCTGAGTTTAAACACTTCCGCTGACCACTCGACTCCCCAGACAAAACATTATTCAGTATATCCCGTGATGTTCTGAAGAGAAATCCATCCCGTCGTACTCTGACGGATTTACGGAACAGCCCTGCAGGATTCATGGTGTCACTTCCCTGCAGCTCTACTTCAGACATTAGTCGAGTCCAGGTCACGACGTGTTGTGGCACTTCTGCGTGCTCGGGTGGCCCTGCACTATATTAGGCAGGTGTACCAGTTTGTTTGGCTCTCAGTGTTGTTCCAGGGCGCCGCGTATAAGAAATAGATATTCAAGTGCTCATATCTCGTCCTCTGATGGTGATAAACATGTAGGGTTCAGTGTTTTGGGTAGCGCATGAGCTAGGGACCATTTGTATACCCAACAAAGGATCTTCTCAGTATTAATATTTTATAGTAGAGGACCAAATTATGTACACTTCCTCCTTCCCAGGTAAATCGAGCAAATCGGTTGATCCTTTTTCCATTTGATGTAGTCTACGGTTGGCTTGGCTTGATAGGTCTAATGGAGGCATCATTAGTTCATGGGCGGTTTTCAGAAAAGGGATTTTTACTATATTTTCGCCGTCATCATCAGACCAGAGTCCAACCGAGGTCTCAAAGACGGCTGTGGTCAGCAAGTGGTTGAATTCTTTAAGATATTTTCCTAAAAGCCCAATCTCCAACAGTCTTCAAAATTTTCTTCATATCTTTATAGGTTTTCGAGATAAAGAGGTTCAAAATTATTCTACTTGTACACGTAAAATACGCGTGCAAATACTGGAAGATAGCGGTTGTGTTATAGAAAGAGCGTAGGAGACGATGGCAGTGTGAGAGAAAGAGGAGAACACAGTAGCAGTGGAACATTGTGGACAGTAACAAAACAGTGCTAGGAAAAGGGTGAAAGAGATGATGCCAGGGGGATGGTGAGAGGGAGGGAAATAAAGAGAAAGAGGAAGTGGAGGAAGCGGAAGAGGGTTAGAGCCACTTGTAGTTAGAGTCAGACTATATGACAATGATAGCAAGGAAGAGTGAGATAGTGACAGTGAGAAGAGGCAGCAGCAGTAGGAAGAAAGGAATAAGATATGAGCAGTAATAGGGAGCCACAGGGAGAAGTGAAAATAGATGAGAGGAGATTGCAGCAGTAGGACAGAACGAAGGGGACTGCGGCTGTGTCACGGACAAGGGATAGTGGCAGAGAGACACAAAGAGATAACCACAATGCGTTGGGCTGAATGAGTGAGTGAGAAAGGGCAACTGGGAGTGGATGAATATGAGTGACGTTCAGCAGTGGACTAGAGAGTGTGAGTGAGTTACAGTTAGTAGAGCTTGTGGGAGTTTGAGGTGAATTGCATGTTAAAAAAGCGCGAATACGTTCCCATGCCGAAACTTTTGGGAAAATTTATAATGATGCAAAGGAAGGTAGAATGAGGTAGCTGGTAACCCGCTTTTCAGTCAAAGCCTTTTAAGTAAACGGTATTTTTTATGCTCCGAAAGCAGCATTTTTCTGCTGATTTTCCTTGTGTCTTGCTGCATCTGCGTAACGCCCCATTTTGTGTTCCTTTGCCTTTACTAAAATAAAGTAGTTTGTCGTCCAACAGAGCCTGAGGTTTCGTACCCATTGTTTTGTGAATTATTGGGGTCAGTACCTTGTGTCTATCAGCTATCATAGTACCGTGGCATTTCTGTACGTATAGTATATGAATGTGTGAAAGTGACAAATTAGCAAAGAGTATTACCATAAAAAAGATTCTTTTCTTTGTTCGTCTGCCTTATAAAAATAAGTCTGCTGTGAAGAAACCGGCATTCAATTGATGGTAATGAATCTTGAAAACCTCTCAGACGACGAAAAACCAAACCGTTACAGATACTGAACTATACATTGATAAACTAGAACTGTAATCAGTACTAAACTTTTCCGACGTCATGCAATATGACTGACAAGAATGTGAAATGGGCACGGGCATTTGCGGCGTCGCGGTTCTTTGCTTCCCTTTGCTACGAACCTGCATCTACCTCTGAACATTGTCTCAGCAGATCATCTGTAGGAAAACCGAGTGAAACCCACTTTACTTCGACGTCAACCAGGCTGCAATTTAAGTTACTAATCTGCGTTTCGGGAGAAACACGAAATGAAAGTTTAGAAATTTTGTCCTATTCTGAATCTTAAGTGAACAAGAATCACTGCCAAGCCCGTGCTAGTCTTAACACAGTCACTCACAATCCCTTTCACTCACGTTAGCAAGTTCATGGTGTTGCATTTACCGAAAACGTAAAAGCTACAAAAATACTGATTGTTTTTGATTGATAATGCTCGCCAAATATTAAGTCTGTCGGTACCAAATGCAGTCACAGTTTTTACCCACCGATCTGCTCAATACGCCACGCGCAATATATGTCTTTTCTCGTCACAAAATTCACTTAAAAATTCCGAAATTGCTACACACACATCGGAATAATTATGCCGTCACTTTCCAACACTTTTGATGTATGAAACACTGCTAGATCCGACAACTTATCGTTTCCATCGGAACTACTACTACACACGTCCGATCGGTTTCATGGCTAGGCTTCGACTCTTCTCTACAATACTCTAAGTCTTCTCTACCAGCAGAGGAAGGCGCGTGAAGAATACTGCTTTACCATTGGTCAGTTTACTCAACAGCCAATAGCAAAACAACATTCTCCCGCGTAAGTCCGCGCTTTTCATCCATAACCAATCGAAAAATAGTAAACATCACGACTGCACTTTTTACCGACGTAATTATCTCATATGCTGAAGTTTTGTTTATGCATAAAGATATTTACTATTGTTATTTATATCTGAATTAACTTTCCCTTTACCATAAACTTACTTTACAAATCTGTTCTACAAAAATCCTCTTTGTCCACAACCATACTTCTTCGAAATGTTCCCACACTTAATCCTACTACATAACTCGTTAAACAATTATCTTCATATTAACCTTAAATCACACTCACGCATCATTCATACTGCTAAAACACATTTATAACATTTTACATACACAAAAAGACATAATAACACTTTATGAAAATACTAGAACAGTTTATGAAAAACATTCTATTACTTTAGTGCACTCTAGTGGGCACAATCGAAACTAAACTCACAGTCCCCCTATCGAATATTGTCCTCTATCGACTGATACATAAACTACGTGCGCGTCCAGGCACGCATCATCATCTGTCACTATCCCGCTCTGAGACACATCTCCCACTTAACAGACTCCATGGCAAGATCTTTCTACGGCGCTACGCCTCACATTTAACGACACTTCTATACAGACATAAAGTTTTGATCTCTCCATATGTCCAGGATCACCCGTCGCAAATGGCAGATATAGATCACATACTGCTCGGCTGATCACGAAATGCCACCTGACATTCCAAACTCCATAATAAATAGTGAAACTAGGAATTCCCGTATCCACAGCTCACAGGGAATGACATAAAGAGTGGTCGTGTATTTTTCTTTCAACAAAATTATTTAAACGACTGTATTATGCAGGTCTTTTACAGGATCTGAATTGGAACTTTTTTATGCCTACTTATAAGTCACCATTAGTCTTCCCAAACACTGAAAATGATCGATAACCCCTCAGGCCTAGACATCCCCCCCCCCCCCCGCCAAACACCACCAACAAACTGTTGTAAAGGCGCCTTTGCTTTACGACGAAGAGAGGTTCGAGTCCTCCCTCGTTTATGCGTGTGTGTGTTTGTCCTTAGGATAATTTAGGTTATGTAGTATGTAAACTACTGCCGTAATTTTTCCCGAGGGCATGCAGTTTTACTGTATGATTAAATGATGATGGCGCCCTCTTGGGTAAAATATTCCGGAGGTAAAATAGTCCCCCATTCGGATCTCCGGGCGGAGACTACTCAAGATGACGTTGTTATCAGGAAAAAGAAAAGAGGCATCCTACGGATCGGAGCGTGGAATGTCAGATCCCTTAAACGGGCTGGTAGGTTAGAAAATTTAAAAGAGAAATGTATAGGTTAAAGTTAGATATAGTGGGAATTAGTGAAGTTCGGTGGCAGGAGGAACAAGCCTTTTGGCCATGTGAATACAGGGTTATAAATACAAAATCAAATAGGTGTAATGCAGGAGTTGGTTTAATAAGGAATAAAAAATAGGAGTACGAGTAAGATACTACAAACAGCGTAGTGAACGCATTATTGTGGCCAAGATAGGCACGAAGCCCATGCATAGATAAAAGAAATTACTCAGGTAGTGAACGGAGACGAAAATTTAATAGTCATGGGTGACTGGAATTAAAGAGTAGGAAAAGGGAGAGAAGGAAACATAGTAGGTGAATATGGATTGGGGGTAAGAAATGAAAAGTCGCCAGGTAGAATTTAGCGCACAGCATTGCTTAATCATAGCTAACACTTGGTTCAAGAATCATGAAAGAAGGTTGTATACATGGAAGAAGCCTGGAGATACTAGAAGGTATCAGATAGATTATATAATGGTAAGACAGAGATTTAGGAACCCGGTTTTAAATTGTAAGACATTTCCACGGGAAGATGTGGACTCTGACACAATCTATTGATTATGAACTGTAGATTAAAACTGAAGAAACTGCAAAAAGGTGGGAATTTAAGGAGATGGGACCTGGATAAACTGAAAGAACCAGAATTTGTACAAAGTTTCAGGGAGAGCATAAGGGAACGATTGACAGGAGTGGGGGAAAGAAATACAGCAGAAGTAGAAGGGGTAGCTTTGAGGGATGAAATAGTGAAGCCAGCAGAGGATCGAATAATTAAAAAGACGAGGGCTAGTAGAAACCCTTGGGTAACAGAAGAAATATTGAATTTAATTGATGAAAGGAGAAAATGTAAAAATGCAGTAAATGAAGCAGGCAGAAAGGAATACAAACGTCTCAAAAATGAGATCGACAGGCAGTGCAAATTGGCTAAGCAGGGATGGCTAGAGGACAAATGTAAGGATGTGGAAGCTTATCTCACTAGGGGTAAGATAGATACTGCCTACAGGAAAATTAAAGAGACCTTTGGAGGAAAGAGAACCACTTGCATGAATATCAAAAGCTCAGATGAAAACCCAGTTCTAAGCAAAGAAGGGAAAGCAGAAAGGTGGATGGAGTATATAGAGGGTCTCTACAAGGGCGATGTACTTGAGGACAATATTATGGAAATGGAAGGGGATGTAGATAAAGATGAAATGGGAGATATGATACTGCGTGAAGAGTTTGACAGAGCACTGAAAGACCTGAGTCGAATCAAGGCCCCCGGAGTAGACAACATTCCATTAGAACTACTGACAGCCTTGGGAGAGCCAGTCCTGACAAAACTCTACCATCTGGTGAGCAAGATGTATGAGACAGGCGAAATACCCTCAGAGATCAAGATGAATATAATAATTCCGATCCCAAAGAAAGCAGGTGTTGACAGGTTATGAAAATTACCGAACTATGAATTTAATAAGTCACAGCTGCAAAATACTAACGTGAATTCTTTACAGACGAATGGAAAAACTAATAGAAGTCGACCTCGGGGATGATCAGTTTGGATTCCGTAGAAAAGCTGGAACACGTGAGGCAATACTGGCCCTACGACTTATCTTAGAAGAAAAATTAAGGAAAGGCAAACCTACGTTTCCAGCATTTGAAGACTTAGAGAAAGCTTTTGACAATGTTGACTGGAATACTCTCTTTCAAATTCTGAAGGTGGCAGGGGTGAAATACAAGGAGCGAAAGGCTATTCACAATTTGTACAGAAACCAGATGGCAGTTATAAGAGTCGAGGGGTATGAACTGGAAGGAGTGGTTGGGAAGGAGTAAGACAGGGTTGTAGCCTATCCCCAATGTTATTCAGTCTGTATATTGAGCAAGCAATAAAGAAAACAAAAGAAAAGTTCGGAGTAGGTTTTAAAATCCATGGAGAAGGACTAAAAACCTTGGGGTTCGCCGATGACATTGTAATTCTGTCAGAAACAGCAAAGGGCTTGGAAGAGCAGTTGAACGGAATGCAAAGTGTCTTGAAAGGAGGGTATAAGATGAACATGAACAAAAGCAAAACGGGAATAATGGAATGTAGTCGAAGTAAGTCGGGTGATGCCGAGGGAATTAGATGAGGAAATGGGACACTTAAAGAAGGAAAGGAGTTTTGCTATTTGGGGAGCAAAATAATTGATGATGGTCGAAGTAGAGAGGATATAAAATGTAGACTGGCAATGGCAAGGAAATCGTTTCTGAAGAAGAAAAATTTGTTAACATCGGGTATAGATTTAAGTGTCAGGAAGCCGTTTCTGAAAGTATTTGTATGGAGTGTAGCCATGTTCGTTAGTGAAACGTGGACGATAAATAGTTTGGACAAGAAGAGAATAGAAGCTTTCGAAATGTGGTGCTACAGAAGAATGTTAAAGAGTAGATGAGTAGATCACGTAACTAATGAGGAGGTACAGATAGAATTGGGGATTAGAGGAGCTTGTGGCACAACTTGTCTAGGAGAAGGGATCGGTTGGTAGGACATGTTCTGAGACATCAAGGGATCACCAATTTATTATTGGATGGCAGCGTGGAGGGTAAAAATCGTAGAGGGAGACCAAGAGATGAATACACTAATCAGATTCAGAAGGATGTAGGCTGCAGTAGATACTGGGAGATGAAGAAGCTTGCACAGGATAGGGTAGCATGGAGAGCTGCATCTAACCAGTCTCAGGACTGAAGACCACAACAACAACAAACTTAGGGACTGCTGACCTTAGCAGTTGAGTGCCATAAGATTTCATACACACACAAAACCCATGATTTGATTCACAGGGCGACAGAAACTGTATGGACTGACTTTACAGTTGCACGCAGAACAGGGAGTATGTGCAATCATTTATTAAGTGGTTATTCATTCTCATTGCTAAACCTCTCCAACTGCGAGCGGTACACAGCTCTGTATTATTATTTCCCTCAGCACAAGATACTCACGTCACTTGTTAAAGACAAAAGTAAGGACGGCATTTCTGCTAGCAGGTGCTAGTGTACAACTGTAGCCTGCTTGCAGGCGTCTGCACCATACAACGGGTTGTCTCTGTAGAGGTAAATTTTTGAAATACTCAAGAATTGTGGACGGGTATCAACGGGGGAGTTGCCGCGCTGGGGCTCTTACGTGGTCCCTTTGGCGTTTTATTCAACCGTGACGCAGTGTCAGCCCCCACCCCATCGCGTGATCACATAACAGAAGGGCCCGAAGCAGGAGGGCTGAAAAAGTGTTATCATCCTTTTGTGCTTCGAAACACTTTCAGAATTCTTCGAATGGCTATGAGCAGAATTTTAGTCAAATTTGGTGCCCATGTGACAGCATTAACCCACATCACACATCACATTCATTTCTGGGCTCTGGCTTTTTTTCGCATGTGTCGACACCTTACGTCGAAGAGCCCGAGGGTGAAGTCGCAGGACGTCACGATTTTGAATCGTTACAGACGAAGGCTGTAACTTTAAGCTAATTTTCAGATCTTTACGCCCTAATGGAAAACAATTACGGAGTTTCTAAAAAGTGATCCTTCTATTCGGTTGTGCAGTGTTGACTCTAAGATAAAATATAAAACGAGACACCAAGAAAGGAATTATCCGAATGGGACGGAAAAAGGTAGATGTAATGCTCATGCACAGACAAAGAAATGATTACAGTTTCAGAAAAATTGAATGACTTGCTCACAAGAAGGAACTTCTCAAGTTGAGCGGATCAATAATGCATTGGTCCACCTCTGACCCTCATGAAATCAGTTATTTGGTTTAGTACCGATTAACCGAGTTGTAGGATCTCCTCATGAGGAATATCGTGCCACATTCTGGCCAATTGGAGCGCTAGTCCTCAAGATCTCAATGTGGTTGGAGGGCCCTGCCCACAATGCTCCAAATGTTCTCGACTGGGGAGATCTCTGATGACTTTGCTGGCCAAGGTAAAGCTCCGCAAGAAGTACACTCACCGTGTGCGGACGCGCATTACCTTGCTAAAATGTAATCCCAGGACTGCTTGCCACGAAGGGCAACAAAACAGGACGTAGAATATCGTAAACGTATCACGGTGATGAAAATGTGCCGGGGATGTCAACCAAAGGGATCCTGCTATGAAATAAGATGGCATCACTGACGACCATCCTGGCAGTCAGGCCGTTCAGCGATCAACAGCCAGGCTGGTATCCCACTGTTGTCCAGGTCCTCTTCTGACACCTGTTGGCTGGCTCAGTTAGGAGCAGAACTTATCACTGAAGAAAATTCTTCTCCATTCACAGAGATTCAGGGCCGAAGTGTCCGGAGACGTTCTGGGCAGGGGTGGGATACCAACCTGACTGTCGCTCACCATATGGTCTGATAACCAGGAGTGATGGTCTAGGAATCCTCTTCAAGGACTCCTTTGGTTGTAATCCGCAGCACAGTTCAGCACAGTGGTACATCGATGAAATCCCCCAGGAATTCTTGTCTTCGTCATAGAGTATACTTTTGAAACGAAAGGAATACTTGTCAATTACTATTAATTTATGAAAATTAACGTAAGATGTTTTCTATTCAGAGTACCAGAATTACTCTAGAGATGATTGGATACTTGTTGTGTGGAACACTTCGCTACCAGGCTTAATGACCATGTGGTACCCTGTCTGCCACAGCTGCATTTGGAGAGCAGACACCTCAAATAACAACCTGTACATGAATGCAAGCTCTGCAAGATGGGCATAGCCTTGAAATAACCTGTTGTTTGAATTCATGATACATCCAAACAAAGGAACTATTGAACAGCTGTTCATGTTCCCAGAGAACACGGCAAAATATTATCTACTATGGATGTATCTCCTTTCCAAAGTTGGATTTCCTCTTGTCGCTTCACCTGAGCCTGTAACAAACTGAATGTATTGCGTCTTATTTATTTTTGTTTTTTCCCTTTTATTGGTCACCATATAAGTCACATGAAGACGAAGTCAATAAACACGAACAGCATCACGTTTAACTGTTCGCATAAGTAGTTCAGTTACCGACAATACATGCTACGTATAATTTGACCACACTGAAGTCGGCCACAGCTATCGATGCCACAGACATTAGCAGGGGCTCGCTGTAATCCGCAGTGACGAATGGGGGGCACTCCAGAAAACCACACTTTTCTTGCAGCCCCGAAGTGCACTCACACTGAGGTCAATATAGTGTCGAGCATGCAAGAGCTCGTGCCAGTTCATGACTTTAGCTACAGTAGATAATACAGTAGTGTAGGACAGAGACAGTTATTAAACTTTCTGATGAAATGTAATCAGTGCTGGTAATGATGCTTTATAGCGAATGACAGCTGCAAATTGTCGAGATAATCCGTGGCATAGACATATGTCTATGTCAAGTAAATCCTTTATCCATTTATATAACGAAGTGAATTAATATTTCATGTGTTCTAGTTTGATGCGCCTTCTCCCAGCGCGATGAAAGTACAGTTGTTGCCCGACAGGGTAATTTTGTCTAGTCACAACGTAACGTGGGAACTCATGGTGCCCCTTCTTACTTGTAGAATGAAGCAGAGATGAAAACAGCGTCAGTTGTATTCACTGCATGTGTGTATTACTACTTTGCGTGCTGAGCTGCGAAAATTTTACCTGCATTGCAGCACAGTATGTCGTCTTGTAATGCATCTAGGTGGTTTTAAGAATGCCAGTGATATAACGTTATCAAGCACCAGAAAGTGACCTCCAGATTGTGGAGGCATCAGTCCCCTGACTGGTTTCATGTGGCCTTCCACAGATTCTTCTGCTGCAATAACTTTTTCCTGTCAGAATAGCACTTGCAACCTATGGCCTCAGTTATTTGCTGAACGTTGGCCAATTTCTGTCATCTTCTGCAGTTTCTACCCCTACAGCTCTCTCTGCTAGCACGGTAATTATTCCGTGATATCTTAACAGATGTCTTGTCACTCTGTCCCTTCTTCTTGTCAGTGTTTTCAGTATGTCCCTTTCCTTGCCGATTCTCCGGAGAATCTCCTCATTCCTTATCTAGTCAGTTCACCTAATTCGCAACAGTGCTCTGTTCCGGTTTCCCACAGTCCATGTCTCGCAAACATACAGTGCTGTGCTCCAAACGCATATTCTCAGAAATGTCTTCCCCAAATATAGACCTATGTGTGATGCTAGAAGAGTTCTCTTGACCAAGAACGCACTTACTGCCCGTGCTGGTCTGCATTTTATTTCCTTCTCGCTCTGACCGTCATGGTTTACTTTGCAGCCAGGGTAGCAGAGTTCCTTAGCTTCGTGATCTCCCACTGTGAAGTTAAGTTTCTTGCTATTCTCATTTATGCTACATCTCATTATCTTTGTCTTTCTCCGATTTACACTCAGGGCATTTCCTGTACGCATTAGACGGTTCAATCTACTCCACAACTCCTGTAATTTGTTTGTTCTTTCACTGGTGTACTGGAACAAAAATCACGATTGGTCACTGACGACGGTTTGTTTTCATGTTTATGAATGTAATACAGTCATGGTGACGACACTGACAGCAGTGGATCAATACCACTTCCTGTTTTTGAGAAGAATAGCTTTTTCCCCAACAAACTGGCCGTACTTTTAGCAGTATGCTGTAGAAATAACGAAGGAAGGGGAAGAGAAAGCTACAAAAATAATACGCGAACTATCCATTATTCATAACTGCTGGTGCAGGTCGTGTAGGAACCAGGCTGGGACCAATTACAGGTGCCTGGAGCTTGTTGAAAGCGGAGAGAAATTTCGGCCTGCAGAAATCCTCTTTCCTTTCCTCTCCTTTGCTTTCCTGCCGTGGCCCGTTTTCCCGGCGTGATTTATGGGCATTCCGCGGACTGCTCGCTACGGTATTAAGAGTTGCCGGCCGGCCGGCGGAGCAGCACTGGGGACGGCTAATTATTCGACCGAAGACGCACAAGAACAGGCGTCCCGTCAGCCATTAATATCCGGCTCTCGTGACTCCTGACTGGGCCCCACCTGCTGGACCGTGCTGTCAGACGAGATCAGAGAGAGAGAGAGAGACAGAAATTGAAAGAGAGAAGGTGGGAGATAGGTAGAGAGGGGAAGAGAGTACGGGTTGGGCGGCGAACTGCGGATCAGCGTACCGTCTGCTGAACGCACGCCCGCATTCGCTCGCAGCGCTGCGGCTGCTGCTGCTCTCTTTCAAGAATAATTGCCTTTCTGGACCAAAAACAAGCGCCGTCCACTCACTCTGAAATATAAACGAGCAGCCGCGGACTGCGGGATGTTTATTTTTCTGTAATTTACGAGCCCGCCGCAGTATTTGCGAATGTAGCGTTTACAGTTGTTTACTCCCAATCAGCGGCGGACGCAGGCGGCTGAAAGAGGCGCGTTGCTCTCGCTCCGGCTAACCGCACGGCGGACGGCAGCGGCGCAGCCGGCGCCTCTAATTATTAGGGAGGTAATGCTGTAGCGGCGTCATGATTCCCGCGGATGCGCCGGCGTGAAATGGAAAACGCGCGCACGCTGCTTGTTTGGCCAGTCGCCGGTTAATTTATTTGCGTTCTGAGATTGGTGTGCGCGCCAGCACGCGTAACCCGAAACACGGCCGAGCGATAGTCGGTAATTAACCACATCGACTTCCTCTGCACTTCGTAGCTGATGGAGCGCTCCGGTCATGACACACCCGTCCCTCTTACGAACAGCTGCGTGCCGTTATCAGAACTTTCTGTAAACTACTTTGCGGTAACTGCTATTGCAGGGTGAAAAGTAACAAAATCGACAAACTGCATGGGCGAATTCCTGACTGGAAATGGCTGAAAGAAGGTCCTACGAGCGTGTGTTCCGAAATACATCGTTGCCATTGTAGATGGCGCTGACGAATAAAAGTTCCTCTGACCACGTGTCGTGTATTCCACGTGTCGTTGCAGGCTGTATGACTGACGCAGCGTGCTGTAAGCAAAAGAATGATTTTCTATTCTTGTCGGGAACAACTATACGGCCAAGCACAAGGAAACAGTCGAGAATTGGCGCGGCTATACCGTAACAGGGACCTTCGGAGGCACCAACCACATCTTACAACATTTCAAGCCCTTTTTGGCATTTGTGTGATAATGGATGCTTTAAGTCAGGGTTTCCCAACAAAATTCTCTCGAGGACCCCACCATCGAGCATGATTGGTACCTTGTCATAGCACAGTATCAAGTACCTAAAAAAGCCAAATCAAGAGTCTTTTTATACGTTTTCTATTTTCGGTACTTCGAAAAAATATTGGCATATTTATTATTGAAAAAAAAATGAGCCTAAAAGTTTTTCAATTTAGCCATCGTTGTTATTGTTAAATTTCTTTGTCTTCAATTCTGGGTGTTTAGTATAACAAATGCATTATCTTCCTCTTCCTCTGTAGGCTTTTCTCGTTTTAACTAACCACTCTTTAACCAACGGTCCATTTTTTAACTACGCGGACTGTAGCTTCCCCAAAAAACAATGCTTTACAAACACTACTGTTTCAATACAGAAAACTGAATATGTAAACAAAACGGTCTCTGAAAGCACTGGAAATTAATTAACAATGGCCAACTGTTGCCTGTGTAAAGTGATTGTCAGTTGTTAGTGCCGAGAGCCAGCGCGTGTAGTCTAACGGCATACAGCAGAACTATTTGCATCGATCTAATTCTAGTTTTGCGCTAGAATGTGCTAGTGTCAGTTGGCTCTAGGAAGACGCTAGACGCAGAAGTTAGCGTTCGCTAAAGCTCTGCAGACGCAGGAAGCGGCCAAAACTAAAAATCTGTTATAATACGAAATGTATTTAATATACTTTTTATTCTAACAGCACCTTGCCGACCCCTCTGGCATAGCTCGCGGATCCCTGGTGGTCCGGGGACCACCTGTTGGGAACCACTGCTTTAACTTATACGAGAGTGCAGGGAGGCTGGTCGGTTGTTTTGGAGGAGAGGGCCAAATAGTGAGGTCATTGGTGCCATCGGATTAGCTTCAAATGGCTCTGAGCACTATGGGACTGAATATCTGAGGTCATCAGTCCCCTAGAACTTAGAACTACTTAAACCTAACTAACCTAAGCACATCACACACATCCATGCCCGAGGCAGGATTCGAACCTGCGATCGTAGCGATCGCGCGATTCCAGACTGAAGCGCCTAGAACCTCACGCCCACTCCGGCCGGCTCGGATTAGGGAAGGATCGGGAGGGAAGTCGGTTGTGCCCTTTCAAAGGAAACATCGCGGCATTTGCCTGAAGCGATTTAGGGAAATCACGAAAAATTTAAATCAGGATGACTCGTCGTCCTCCCGAATGCGAATCCAGTGTGCTAACCACTGCTCCGCTCCCGAGGTTGCGGGGAGGGATCGGGCTTTGCGTACACCAGATTTAGAGGACCAGGGTTCCACGGGATATTGAGAAGAACCCCAGTAGAAGCTCCAGGCAAGTGGCCCGCCAACATGGTGTAAGTCAAAGTACCATTATGTGTATCATGTATGACAGCCGCTACTGTCCCTAATATCTGCAACGAGTGTACGGCCTGTCAGCAGTGAATATCCGTCTACAGGAAGGATTTTGTAAATGGCTTTTGCACCAGATCACCACAGTTGTGGGATTTCTGACATCGGTTCTCTTTATCGACGTGGCAACATGTACCAGAGGTGGCACCATCAGTCTGCAAAAGCGTCATCTGTGGGCTGCAGACAATCTTCGGGAAATAGTTAAGATGTCCCATCACCATAAGTTTGGCACCCATGTATGGGCACGGGTTATTGGCGACCACATACTCGGACCTGTTAGTATTCCACAACGCTTCGAACGTACTTGCTATTCCTGCGGAACGCTCTGCCTGGGACGCTTAAGATGTGCCTTTGGCAACACGACAGTTTTTGTGGTTTCTGCATGATGGAGCATCACCCCACATCTGCATTACAGTTCGCCGGAAACTCAACATCTTCACGGGCGTTACATAGGACGCGGGGGCCCTGCAGCTTGTCCTACTGGATCACCTGACTTAACCTCCCTGGAGTTCTACCTCTGGGGCGCATCTCAAAAGCGCCGTTTATGCCTGTGAAGCTGTTCGGAGAGAGGCCAGCACGTGCGAAAAGAGTTTCGCAACCTTGGGTATGACATGTGAACCAGTTCATTGCATCCTATGGAGGCCACTTTGAACATCTGTTGTGATGTGGATGGCATGCATCCGTGTACTGTCCTCCGGAACTATTTGATTGTCGTTCCACACCCACCGTCCATCTCCGGACACATCTTCATAAGATCTATATTTCTTTATTTCCAATCAGGAATCCGTCTCTGCAGTTTGTCAGTTTTGTTAATGTTGGCCCTGAATTTTTACAAAATATGGCATTGCCTTTGATTCCACTGGTGGTTCGATCAGCTCTTCTGTAGATTATCAACAGCGTAGTTCCCTTTAGTTCGTCCATACATGTGTTTGTAATTGCAAGATTCAATTTCTTCTCATACATAGTATAACTTACACAGAAGAATCGAAGATTTCGACACACACGTCTAATCCTTACAACGAATCTCACGACCATCAAGGTGATAAGAAAACTTCTGTGTTTAGCAACTGAATGTTTATTTTATTTTTAATTTAAGTGTTCCGTTTATGTATAGTAGTTAACGTCTGGGGGCTACAATTTAAAGAAAATTTACGTATTATTCAGTAGGTACTTCGAGGAATACAGCTCTTCAAAAACTGCAGCATACAGTACTGACGTTCCACACTAATATCTATTTTATACTACATCCGATGTATTTTTCTTGTGAGAAACAGCAACCATATTGATATTTAAGATAATTCTCATTTTCTGTTAAACCTCAGTTGCACATTTTCAAATGCGCTACATGTTTCGATCACTCAGGATCATCTTCACATCGAAGCAGTAGTGTCAGCAAATCATCTTGCCTACTCAGAACCACCTATGAGAGGGGTCAGAGTTGTACACTGATATGTGGTTCCGAAGCAGACAAGACGGCTATCTCCCCAACTTGTTGGATCTCAAGGTAATCCTGAGTGATCGAATCATGTTGTGTAATTAAAAATCGGACGGAATAACAAATGAACATTATCTTAAATTTATTTTATAGTTTGTTGTGAACCTGCCTTTGACTTTCTCTGTTAGTCAGAGACAACTTAATGCTAAAAAGAGAGTCGACGCAGCATCAGTACATCACACATCTTTGGGAAAACAGTCTTAGTATAGCTATGAACTCTCGCTGGTGTGTGAAATACCTGTTCAGTCCTGAGTTGTCCAAGGATGACGTAGAAAGCCGAAGGCCAGTTAACGACGAACTATAAAATAAACGTTATTGTTGAACATCAGTCCACGTTTTGCAGTTTTCACCAAAACAAAACCGATATGTTGTGTTACTGAGGGTACACTTAAGTTATCTAACCATTTACAAATAAAATATATGGTTGTGATTTATCACTTTATTTTTCTATTCTCTGTACACATCCATTGGTCTCTGTGTTGGCACTACAAGCAATGCGTACAGGTTTCCAGCTGATAGTAGGTCACATGGATACACTTTCAGATGCTCACTGCAACTGCTGTATGGTTGACCGATGGATCACGGGAGTTGAGAATGGTGATAGTGGCCTCAGGTGGGACGGAGGGAGGTTGGTTGACCGCTCTTAGTGAATGTGAATGTTCACCAGTGCACCTTTACAGATATAAACTTGCCACTTACACAGTTAGACATTACATACTAAAACGAAGCATACTAAATATTTTAAAGTGTAAAATAAAACAATGTAAAGCCACTATACCTACTTTTTAGAAGGTTTACATAGCGATCGCTTTTCCTCACCTAAGGGGGTAAAGTGGCCAGTGCTGCAGCAACATGATCCCATGTTCGTTGTACTGATCTCCGGACACATTTTCGAGCATCCTAATGCCCTAATATCTAAAATATCACCAAGCAACTGCAGAGGACGGTTTTGTATCGGATTTTTGCATTAGGCCAAACAGAACTTAGCAGAGATGATTTGAAATAATGCAAATTAATTAATTCAAACTCGTAAGGAAGAAAGAATTATGAACGGTAGCTTTGCATACAGAACAGTTTGGAAGTCAATACAAGCTGTAGTGTACACGGAGGTAACTCTTGTTCAGGTACACATGTTGACCACTGCGCACAACGAGTACTGTACCTTTTTTTCCGTTTGGACGGCATGTCGTCATCACTGGCTCACAGATGAAACTAACAAGGGAACCTCCCCATCGCACCCCCCCTCAGATTTAGTTATAAGTTGGCACAGTGGATAGGCCTTGAAAAACTGAACACAGATCAATCGACAAAACCGGAATAAGTTGTGTGGAACTATGAAAAAAATAAGCAAAATATACAAACTGAGTAGTCCATGCGCGAGATAGCTAACATCAATGAGAGTTTGAGTCCAGGAATTCCATTGTCCCGTGGTTAGCGTGAGCAGCTACGGAACGAGAGGTCCTTGGTTCAAGTCTTTCCTCGAGTGAAAAGTTTACTTTCTTTATTTTCGCAAAGTTATGATCTGTCCGTTCGCTCATTTACGTCTCTGTTCACTGTAATAAGTTAAGTGTCTGTGTTTTGCGACCGCACCGCAAAACTGTGCGATTAGTAGACGACAGGACGTGCCTCTCCAATGGGAACCGAAAACATTTGATCGCAAGATCATAGGTCAACCGATTCCTCCACAGAAAAACACGTCTAATATATTCTATACGACACTGGTGACGGCATGTGCGTCACATGACAGGAATATATTGTCGACCCACGTAACTTGTACACTTGGCGAATGGGTAAAAAGATTCTTCTACCTTGCCCGATTTAGGTTTTCTTGTGGATGTGATAATCACTCCCAAAAAAGTGATGGAAGCCTAAGAGTTTGTCACGTAAACTGCAACAAATGAATACAACAGTTTCACAGTCGCACAGTTTTCCATGTGCTCTGTCAAAACATATGTTTTTAACGTTTTTTAATTTTTCCGTGTGTAGACCGTCAAATCATACATATGTCCAAGCAAATCTGAACTTGTCCTGGAATTTTGGAGAGCGAAGTTGATTGTGTGTGAGTGCCTCAACTTTGACAATTATCAGAAAATAAAAAATTAAACTTTTCACTCGAGGGATGACTTGTACCAAAGACCTCTCGTTCCGCAGCTGCTCACGCTATCCACGGGACCCCGGCGCTCCTGAGCTCACACTCTCCTTGATGTTGCCTATCTTACATATGGACTACTCAGTTTGTATATTTTGCTTATGTTTTTCATAGTCCCACACAACTTATTCCTGTTTTCTCGATTGATTTGTGCTCAGTTTTTCAAGGCCTATCCACTGCGCCAACTTATAACAAAATTTGAGGGGGGTGCGATGGGGAGGTTCCCTTGTAAGAACCCAAAAGAAGCTCAAGGAACTATATTTGTAGACCAGAAGACGTTATTTAAGGATTAATACTGTAAAAAAGTGTAACTCTATGTGTAAATGAGGAAACAAGAATAATATGTACCACTTAATTTGCATCAGTCGGATGAAAATCAGAGAAGCCTGTACTAAAACATTGCGGAACAAGTGTTCTCTGTCAAATTCGCTGGCAATAATGATGGTGTTTATTAGAACTAGTTCGACCACCTCTTGGCAGCGGGAGCACTATTTAGGGCAAAATGTGCAATTACCACTTCCATTTTTCTTATTTTCAGACAAAGTTTGATAGGTATTTTATAGTAAGCTGTGAATTGTTGAAAATACTGTCCTTCTGTTACGGTTTTTTGTGGTGAGCATATACCGAAATTTCTTTATGGCCGTCTGTATGAAACGCTCCCTCTCCTTTTTTTATTATTTCATGAGGTCGCAATATCTGTTTTTATGCCAGTGTGGGAACCATATTCTTTTATTATCTTCTGCGTGTGTGGACTTGGTATGTTCATTCTTCAGTTTCTTTATATGTTCTTAACAGTATTAGAGTGAGTTGTTTGCAATAGCATAGCACGACTAATAACGCGGTGCGAAACTTCCTAGCAGGTCAAAACTGTGTGAAGGACTGAGACTCGAATCGTGGACCTTCATCGAGTGAACTATCGGCTCAGCTAACTAACACGACTTACGACTCGTCGTAGCAACATTACTTCCGCCAGATTGGATAGCTCAGTCGTTAGAGCACTTGCCCGCAACGGTGAAAATTCCCAATTTCCAATCAAGGTCCATTTCGCAGTTTCCAGTCAAGGTCCAGCACAAAGTCTTGATCTACCAGAAAGTTTCAGATCAGTGCACACTCTCCTGCTGAGTGAAAACTCATTCAGCAAATGAGGGTGTTCCACGTACGATGTTACAGCCGTCTCCACAGTTCCGTTGGTACCACTGCTTACGTAAGCTGGATCATTAACCGCGTGATGCTGCGACCCGTTGTTTGGAGACTGCTCGAAGTAGCCTTTCGGTTTTGAGGTAGGACCAAGCTAGACAAGACGGGCTTGCACAAATGTCTGAGAAAGTGTTTTCGTCTTGTAGGACTTCAGACTGGCGTGTGCGTTATTAAACGTTGAAACTGTGCTAATATGGATACTGAAAAAGTATACAAAAGACAGAGCTATCTACATCTACATCTACATCTACATACATACTCCACAAGCTATCTGACGGTGTGTGGCGGAGGGTACCCTGAGTACCTCTATCGGTTCTCCCTTCTATTCCAGTCTCGTATTGTTCGTGGAAAGAAGGATTGTCGGTATGCTTCTGTGTGGGTTCTAATCTCTCTGATTTTATCCTCATGGTCTCTTCGCGAGATATACGTAGGAGGGAGCAATATACTGCTTGACTCTTCGGTGAAGGTATGTTCTCGAAACTTTAACAAAAGCCCGTACCGAGCTAATGAGCGTCTCTCCTGCAGAGTCTTCCACTGGAGTTTATCTGTCATTTCCGTAACGCTTTCGCGATTACTAAATGATCCTGTAACGAAACGCGCTGCTCTCCGTTGGATCTTCTCTATCTCTTCCATCAACCCTATCTGGTACGGATCCCACACTGGTGAGCAGTATTCAAGCAGTGGGCGAACAAACGTACTGTAACCTACTTCCTATGTTTACGGATTGCGTTTCCTTAGGATTCTTCCAATGATTCTCAGTCTGGCATCAGCTTTACCGACGATCAACTTTATATGATCATTCAATTTTGAATCACTCCTATAGCGTACTCCCATATAATTTATGGAATTAACTGCTTCCAGTTACTGACCTGCTCTTTTGCAGCTAAATGATAAGGGATCTGTCTTTCTATGTATTCGCAGCACATTACACTTGACTACATTGAGATTCAAGTGCCATTCCCTGCTCCATACGTCAATTCGCTGCAGATCCTCCTGCATTTCAGTACAATTTTCCATTGTTACAACCTCCCGATACACCACAGCATCATCTGCAAAAAGCCTCAGTGAACTTCCGATGTCATCCACAAGGTCATTTATGTATATTTTGAATAGCAACGGTCCTATAACACTCCTCTGCGGCACACCTGAAATCACTCTTACTTCGGAAGACTTCTCTCCATTGAGAATGACATGCTGCGTTCTGTTATCTAGGAGCTATTCAATCCAATCACACAATTGGTCTGATAGTCCATATGCTCTTACTTTGTTCATTAAATGACTGTGGGGAACTGTATCGAACGCCTTGCGGAAGTCAAGAAACACGGCATCTACCTGTGAACCCGTGTCTATGGCCCTCTGAGTCTCGTGGACGAATAGCGCGAGCTGGGTTTCATCTGTTTCCAGACCCATGCCGATTCCTACAGAGTAGATTTCTAGTCTCCAGATAAGTCATTATACTCGAAAATAATACGTGTTCCAAAATTCTACAACTGATCGAAGTCAGAGATATAGGTCTATAGTTCCGCACATCTGGAAACGGGGACGACCCGTGCCCTTTACCAATCCTTTGGAACGCTACACTCTTCTAGAGACCTACGGTACACCGTGGCAAGAAGGGGGGCAAGTTACCTCGCGTACTCTGTGTAAAATCGAACTGGTATCCCATCGGAACCAGCAGCCTTTCCTCTTTTGAGGGATTTTAATTGTTTCTCTATCCCTCTGTTGTCTATTTCGATATCTAACATTTTGTCATCTGTACGACAATCTAGAGAAGAAACTAGAGTGCAGTCTTCCTCTGTGGCACAGCTTTGGAAAAAGACATTTAGTATATCGGCCTTTAGTCTGTCATCCTCGGTTTCAGTACCATTTTGGTCACAGAGTGTCTGGACGTTTTGTTTTGATCCACCTACTCTTTTGACATAAGACCAAAATTTCTTAGGATTTTCTGCCAGGTCAGTACATAGAACTTTACTTTCGAATTCTTTGAACGCCTCTCGCATAGCCCTCCTCACACTACATTTTGCTTCGCGTAATTTTTGTTTGTCTGCAAAGCTTTGACTATGTTTATGATTGCTGTGAAGTTTCCTTTGCTTCCGCAGCAGTTTTCTAGCTCGGTTGTTGTACCACGGTGGCTCTTTTCCATCTCTTACGCTCTTGCTTGGCACATACTCATCTACAGCATATTGTACGATGGTTTTGAACTTTGTCCACTGATCCTCAACACTATCTGTACTTGAGAGAAAACTTTTGTGTTGAGCCGTCAGGTAATCTGTAATCTGCTTTTTGTCACTTTTGCTAAACAGAAAGATCTTCCTACCTTTTTTAATATTTCTATTTACGGCTGAAATCATCGATGCCGTAACCGCTTTATGATAGCTGATTCCTTGTTCTGCGTTAACTGTTTCAAAAAGTTCGGGTCTGTTTGTCACCATAAGGTCTAATATGTTATCGCCACGAGTCGGTTCTCTGTTTAACTGCTCAAGGTAGTTTTCAGATAAAGCACTTAAAAAAATTTCACTGGATTGTTTGTCCCTGCCACCCGTTATGAACGATTGAGTCTCCCAGTTTATATCCGGCAAATTAAAATCTCCACCCAGAACTATAACATGGTGGGGAAATCTACTCGAAATATTTTCCAAATTATCCTTCAGGAGCTCAGCCACAACAGCTGCTGAGCCAGGGGGCCTATAGAGACATCCAATTACCATGTCTGAGCCTGCTTTAATCGTGACCTTCACCCAAACCATTTCACATTTCGGATCTCCGTCAATTGCTCCATGATCCCCTATTCAGTGCTAACATTGGTGCCTCTTCTGGTGTTAAACCTATTACTTCAAAATCGTTCTAAACCGAATCCAGGTACCTTCTCCTCGGTCTGCCCCGACTCCTCCTACCCTCTACTGCTGAATCCATGAGTCTCTTGGGTAACCTTGCTTCTCCCATGCGTGCAATATGACCCCAACATCTAAGCCTGTTCGCAGTGACTGCTACATCTATAGAGTTCATTCCCAGTTTTCTTTGATTTCCTCATTGTGCACACCCTCCTGCCATTGTTCCCATCTACTAGTACCTGCAATCATCCTAGCTACTTTCATATCCGTAACCTCAACCTTATTCATAAGGTAACCTGAATCCACCCAGCTTTCGCTCCCATACAACAAAGTTGGTCGAAAGATAGAGCGGTGCACAGATAGTTTTGGTACTGACTTCCTTCTTGCAGAAGAGAGTAGATCGTAGCTGAGCGATCACTGCATTAGCTTTGCAACATCTCGCTTCCAGTTCTTTCACTATGTTGCCATCCTGTGAGAATATGCATCCTAAGTACTTGAAACCGTCCACCTGTTCTAACTTTGTTCCTCCTATTTGGCACTCAATCCGTTTATATCTCTTTTCCACTGACATTACTTTTGTTTTGGAGATGCTAATCTTCATACCATAGTCCTTACATTTCTGATCTAGCTCTGAAACATTACTTTGAAAACTTTCAATAGAATCTGCCATCACAACTAAGTCACCCACATATGCGAGACTGCTTACTTTGTGTTCACCTATCTTAATCTCACCCAGCCACGCTATTGTTTTCAACGTATGATCCATAAATAATATGAACAACAGTGGAGACAGGTTGCAGCCTTGTCTTACTCCTGAAACTACTCTGAACCATTAACTCAACTTACCGTCAAATCTAACTGCTGCCTGACTATCTATGTAAAGACATTTAATTGCTTGCAAAAGTTGGCCTCCTATTCCATAATCACGTAGAACAGACAATAACTTCCTCCTAGGAACCCGGTCATATGCCTTTTCTAGATCTATAAAACATAGATACAATTCCCTCTTCCACTCGTAACACTTCTCCATTATTTGCCGTAAGCTAAAGATCTGGTCGTGACAACCTCTAAGAGGCCTAAACCCACACTGATTTTCATCCAATTTGTCCTCAACTAATACTCGCACTTTCCTTTCAACAATGCCTGAGAAGATTTTACCCACAACGCTGATGAGAGAGATACCTCTGTAGTTGTTACAATCTTTTCTGTTCCCATGTTTCAAGATTGGTGTGATTACTGCTTTCGTCCAGTCCGATGGATCCTGTCCCGACACCCACGCCATTTCAATTATCCTGTGTAGCCGTTTAAGACCTGACATTCCACTGTATTTGATGAGTTCCGACTTAATTTCATCCACCCCAGCCGCTTTATTGCACTGCAATCTACTGACCATTTTCAGCACTTCCTCAAATGTGATACTATTTCCATCATAATTCCTGTCCCATTGTACATCGAAATCTGAATTCTCTAACCTATAAAAAACCCCATGTGCACTCCACACGTACTCCGCTACCCTTGTAGCCGCTTCCGGCGTGTAGTGTACGCCTGACCTATTCAGGGGGACCCTTCATTTCTCCACCCGATAGCGGAGGTCGAGAAATTTGCACCCCAGATCTCCGCAGAATCGTCTGAGCCTCTGGTTTAAGCCTTCCACTCGGCTCCAAACCAAAGGACCGCGATCGGTTCTGGGAACGATACTACAAATAGTTAGCTCTGATTGCACCTCGCGAGCGAGGCTTTCCGCCTTCACCAATTCCGCCAACCGCCTGTACGAACTGATGATGACCTCTGAACCCAGACGGCAGGAGTCATTGGTGCCGACATGAGCAACAATTTGCAGTCGGGTGCACCCAGTGCTCTCTATCGCCGCCGGCAGGGCCTCCTCCACATCTCAGATGAGACAGAGTAAACACTGGCCTTCTTCCCCGACATTTCCGCTATTTCCCTAAGGGGCTCCATCACCCGCCTAACGTTGGAGCTCCCAATAACTAATAAACCCCTCCCCCCGTGTGCCTGCTCGGACCTTGCTGAAGGAGCAGCCACATGTCCACTCACAAGCAGAGCGGGCGATGACTCACGGCCAGCCTCCACATTTACCCTCCGCCTCGTGCGCCGCGAACGCCGCTGAAACCGCCACTCCCCTTGGGGAGCGGGTGGCCCAACAGCGCCCGGTACCCGCGAAGATGTCTCGACAGCAGGGACAGTGGGTGAAGCATGTAACACCTGGGGTGTACCATGCGACGCACCAGACTCCCCACTGCCGCTACACTCCGAGGCATCAGCCTGAAGACGGCTGACCGCGGCCATCAACACGCTCAGCTGTTCGCGAACAGTGGCCAGCTCCTCCTGCGTCCGTACACAGCAGTCACACATCCTATCCATCCTAAGGAATCAATTTACTCTAGAGAGTTAATCAACTTTTAACTAGACTGCTAATTCACTGAAGGTGGCTGATTGTTGACCAAACTGTGATTGCTAGCCACTTATTGTAGAAAACAATGAAAATAGCACTACCTGTCTCTGGACTGTATTGAAAACAAACACTAGTACTACTGGCACTGTGGCTGACTAAAGGGACTCTCTCTGACTGTATTCAAAACAAACACGAAATATATGGAATAATATTACCACCACTCGACAATTAAAGCTTCCTAACAGCAAAGACACACGGAAGAGGAAGTGACAAGTAAGAAAAATACAGTTAATATTTAAATTAAGGTAGCTCGCTGCACAGCAGACGTGAAGCAGGCGGCAGTTACGACGACACTGACCTATTGTGGTCACCGATTTGTTTAACGAGGAGTTTCCATATAATCATCATCAGAATATCTGGAAAAGTAATAAAACCTCGAATACCACGTATAAAACCGAGTAATAATTGAAATAGTTATTACATAGATATTTCACAAAGTTGCTCACAATTTGCAGAAACGTACACACCAAACGTTAACAGGGCCTAAATGCAAGAAATATTGAGTCATGTAACCTAGACACATAGCAAGATGACACTGCCTACGTAAGGCGATCTGTGTCACGTAAGTTCACAAACTTACCACTAGGTGTCATCAGCTGGGCGGCATAAGCCGTGCATATTCACTTATTGGGCACAGGTAATAGAAATTAGGAAGACATAGCCTAGTAGAAATACTACTTTTTTGTAAAAACAAAGACAAGTTAACATCATTAACAGAACGAGAAGTCTATAACTGTATGGTTGCTTGGGCGCGGGGGGGGGGGGGGGGGAGAGCAGTAGAGAGAAACAGGAGGGAAGAGTCCAAAGGACAGGGGTAACCATTAATAGACCTAGAAGATTAACTGGTATCGGTAAAAAGGCAAAATTTGCATAATGATCCCTAACAAACATAGAAATCGGGTAATGTGGCGCCCACCGCAGGGCCTTAAATACAAAAATTTCTTATGTAAAACAAACAACAGCTTCACATAACAAAGCATACTACGACTAAAAATAGTGTTAGAGAGACGAAGACTGCCCAGAGGAAGGGGCAGCCAGGAAGGGGACGGAGGAAGTCATTAAAAAAGTGAAATCATTATAAAATACAAAATTAAAATTAATGAACTAGACAGTGTCATCTTGTAATGTGTCCAGCTTGCATGACTCCATTTTATCGCGTGTAGGCCCTGTGAACATATGGTATGTACTCTTTGGTAACTTGTGTGCTAGTTTGTGAAACATTTATGTAATAACTTTCGCAGTTATCAGTCTGGTCCCATTGTTCTTGTAGTGAATTGGCAGGAGCCAATTCACGGGGTTTGGAGGGAGCCGAAATGCACGCGTTTAACTCACGCAGACTGGCGTGAGGTCTGGAACAGGTCAGAGAAATAAGACTAGCAAAACAAGAGTAACTGGTAGAATACTTAACTTTAATCCATAATTGAACATCTCTCGTACTGTACAACTGGCTTCACAATAATAATTATCAAATGCTATGGCGCCTTGCTAGGTCGTAGCAATTGACGTAGCTGAAGGCTATGCTAACTATCGTCTCGGCAAATGAGAGCGTATTTGTCAATGTAGCATCGCTAGGAAGTCGGCTGTACAACTAGGGCGAGTGCTAGTACGTCTGTCTAGACCTGCCGTCTGGCGGCGCTCGGTCTGCCATCACTGACAGTGGCGACACGCGGGTCCGTCGTACACTAGCGGACCGCAGCCGATTTAAAAGCTACCACCTAGCAAGTGTGGTGTCTGGCGGTGACACCACAGTTCTATTTGAGGTTTTGCTACTTTTTGAAATTATTTGATGATGATTATATCGAAAGACGTATTTGAACCAGTCACCTGAAAATCTATGGCGACTTTATAATTTTTGCAGTTTCCACACCAGCACCGTTTCAGCACTTAAAAATACGAAAGAAGGGTGTATACGTCTTACATTACATGGTTTCACAGTTACTGGGGTACGTGTACCAACTGCTCACAGGGCTGTGCAAAAACCGAAACTGAAACCTTAGGAATTATCACATTAACGAAATAAGCCGTTTACTGTCTCAGAAAACATGGTTGGATCACAGTGTTAGTTCGTTCATGTGCACACCATTGTCGAGTATGTGAAAGATTGGAGTTGCTATTCTCTGTGACACGTACAACCACCAAAGTGCTTTAGCATTGTTCATGTTTAGTATTCATACCAGCAGTAGAAAGATACCCACAGTAGTAGGATACTAGCAGTAGTAGGATACCAGCAGTAGTAGGACAACAGCAGTAGCAGGACAAATAAGGGGCGTGAACAGCGCCAGATGTTGAGTAATCACTGTGAACGGCATGGAGATGTTGTGTACTGACAGGCTTAGAAGAGGACCTCACGTTTGGTCTAAAATTGAAAGGTTGATAATAGTGTCCCTGTGATGTACTGTGTAGGATCCTCAAGGTCACGGTCGACTACATCTAAACACAACAAGAGAGAATCGCCATATTTTGCACCAAGCTCATCTTAAACCATTCATACCTGCACCTGCCATACGAAAAGAAAGTAACTGGCTCCCAGCCACGATGTGTAGGTTTTATTATCGTTACAGCACAAACAGCTGCATTTGGGAATGCAGTGGCTATCAGGAGAGAGCTCCTACCTGTTGTGTGATAGTACCGTAGGTTAATCATTCAACCAGGCAATGCATGTCTCTATGAACTGCCGGAGCGATATGCTCCTATAGCCAGTGAGATTCGACCTGTTGCCGATTGGGCATGTGCACGACCAGTCGGACATCAATACAGTCCAAGTACCAATGTGAGGTATATCAAGGACAAGTTAAGTCTGCCTGCTCAGCTGTGCTTCTCTCCCATGCACTGGCCTGGGTTCGATTCCCAGCCAGGTTGGAGATTTTCTCCACTCGGGATCTGTCTGTGGTGTTTTTCTCATCACCATTTCATCCTCATCATTGGCCACAAGTCGTCTAATGTGGCGCCAACTGAAATAAGACTTGCACTTGGTGGCTGAACCCTACTGGGACATCCCAGCCAACCTTGCAATACGATCATTTCATTTCATTTTTAGGACAAGTTACAACACTTCTGGGTCAGATTGCCTCTGCAGAGGACGCAACAGCCTTATGTCACACTTCCCAACCGAATCACTACACACATTCAACCCAGATGCCACATCATGGAGATAGGTGGACTAACAGTGCCAAGTTCTATATAAATTTAAGTCGATTCTGTAATCACTGCAGTAGCATCATATACACTCCTAACCTGTGAAGCTTAATTCAGTTCTCTCCTTCCCTTCAGCGTGCTTTACTTTCTTTCTGAGACTATATTTCAGTAGTTGATATGTCTAGTAAAAAATAACGTTCATGTATACACTGATCAGCGAGAACAACATGATCATTGACCTACAAGTGATGTAAACCCATCCAGTTGTCTCCTAGCAAGGAATGACTGCTAGTCAGGTGCACGCACAGTGCATATAATGTAAGTAGCCTGTTTATGCAGGGTGGTCCATCCGAAGTTTCGGATGAGGTTATCTCGAGAAATATACATTGGGTAAAAATAGTGGGTAAGACAAGTATGTAAGCTCAAATGGGGAATCAAATGATATTACACACGACCTCCAGCCCCCACCCTCTTGTGTGGGGCGGGGGGCAACTTTTAAATCTTAGATAGAAACACCTATTTTTTTATTGCAGATTCGGATTCTTCATTAAAAAAAGTAATCAAGTATTGTTTGAAACATTTTTGTAAACCATTGACAGATGGCGACGAAATCGAGGAAAAAGTAAAATTACTGAAGAACTCTGATTTATTGACAATTAACCGAGAAAGTCACAAGAAATCGATAAAAAATGTACACCAATTCTTTCGTTACGTCAAATTAAGCTACTTTTGTACACGATGTACTATATCCTATTTTTAGCGTTACCCAGAAACAACGACATGGACATAGTAGAAAGAAGTAGTAGATTGATATTCCCATGGGGTGCTTCATTAATGTGAGTCCCCTTGCCTCTCACATGTTGGGGTGCTTCATTAGTGTAAGTCCCCTTGCCCCTCACATGTTGGGGTGCTTCATTAGTGTGAGTCCCCTTGCCTCTCAAATTTTGGGGTGCTACATTAGTGTGAGTCCCTTTGACTTTCACAATTTGGGTTGTTTAATTAATGAAATTAGCCATGAAGAATTTGCTTCCATGCATAAAGTCAATCGTCTGCGAAAGTTGTCCACAGATTTGAGCAGCACAACTCATGGTATGACTGCATACACTCTTCGAATGCGTTGCTCCATATCGTTTCGGATTGTGGGCCCTCTGTCATAAACAATATTCTTTAAATAAGCCCACAAGAAAAATTCAGGGGATGTTAGGTCTTGTGAACGTTGAGGCCACTGAATTGGTCCACCACATCCTATCCACTTACCAGGGTACCGTATATATAAAATGTTCCTCATATTTTTAGCATGATGGGGAGCTGCTCCGTCCTTGCTTTTGTAAGAAGGCAGCCAGTATAGCCATTTGCAGAGTAATTATTTCCTAAAGTCATCCCAAGATTAGTTTTCTTTTCGTTTGGTTTTTTTTAACATTTTATTAAGATTTGCATGACGAAGTGACGTTAATGCAACTGTGAATATTGATTGACATAGGACAGTTTTAGTGCGAGAAAGAACTCGAAGGATTGTTTTCATTGGCTGGTCATTTTGAATCATAGTTAAGTATTTCCCGCGCTCTATCAATTAGTTATAGGCCTTGGAAGGAACAGCAGGGGGTGAGTCATTGGCTAGCTATCAGACGTATAGGTCATTTTGGACGTATCCGTTATGTTATGAGTAAAATGAAGAAGTTACTGGTATTTCGTATCTGGATGGTATTTCCGTGAAAGCAGTTGCATTTACGGACAGATTGTGGAAATTTAAGCTTTGTGAAGTGTTTAGTTGAAAAGATTAACGCGTGCGATCTTTCGGCCTTTGTAGAATTCCGCGTGGCATGTTTCATATTCATCTATGGAATAGTTGGCTGGCAGTTTCTTTATTAGAAATCCAATATAAAAAAGACCGAATGTGAAACTCACATATTGTAGCAGAGCATCGACCGTAGATCACGTAGTAATTCTGGTCGGACTTAAGTACATTTCTGGCTGTCTTGCGTGTATACTGGGTTGTATGAACTGTGAGCTGAGATTAGTCGTTTAAATAAATATGGGCTAAAGAAATAAAGAACTTGTTGTGGAATTTTGATATTTTTTTCTGAAAGAATGAGGCAGTCGCTCTCCATCCGAAAATCGTTATATTACAGGATACCTTGCTACCAGAGTTTCGGCGGACTTTGCAAACGTAAGTATTGATGATGTTTTTCTTTAACGCCGCTTTTAACATCGTCTGAACATATCTACGTATGCAGAGAACCGGGCTGGTGACCAGACGCTGTACTCACGTAGGTGGAACTTTTTGTAGTGCACAGTACGACGAAAGACAGTGGTCAAACAATTACGCAACGAAGGACAACTTTTACCCCGCCCCGCCGCAACGCGTATTTGCATATCTTTCAGCGTTAATTCCTGTGTCAGTGTGACAAGCATGATATTTATGTGTCTTCAAAATCCTCAAAACAGTTGATTTCGGTATTCCAGCTTGTCTCTGAACCGCACGACTACTCATTTCGGGATCCAGTTAAACACAGGCGAGAACGATAAGGGTACGAGAGTCATTTTCATTGTGTTCGCGATGACGAGGTGGACGGTGCATGTATCCATTCGAGCTCATTGAGTGCAATTTCGAATATTGTTTTCGCTTGATGTCGTCTGTTTGGGAAACGATCCGCATACAACTGCACAGCTGCAGCGTAATCGTTATGGCATTCACCAAAAATTAACATCATATCAACAATCTCTATAGAAAGAATAGTGAGCCATGTTTCGCTAGAGAATAATTTACTTTCGTCGGATGATGTTTACGGTTCACAATCTGAAAGTGAAGTGACGTCTGATCGCCTTGCAATGGCCTTTATACTGAGGCATAGTTCGCAGTTTGGCCACGGTAGCGCCACAGTTGGGTGAGTAATGCAATAGAAAAAAGTTCCCTAACGAGATTTTAATACCATTCCGCCTCCCTCCAACAAAAACTGTGGTGGTTAGGAAACATATTGTAAAAAAAAAAAATTGCTCAATATGGCGTAATGAAAGAACTGGTGCCCATTTTGTAACGATTTGATGTGTCCTTCTCGGATCCTTCTAAATAGATCGGAGTTCTTACCCAATTTTAATTTTTCTCGATTTCAGCGCCATCTATCAATGGTTTAAAAAAAATGTTTCAGACAAAACTTGATTACTTTTTTATGGAGAATCCGAATCTACAATAAAAAATGGGGGTTTCCATTTAAGATTTAAAAGTTTCCCCCCACCCCACCCAAGGGGTTGTGGCTGGGGGTCACGTGGAGTATCATTTGACGTCCCCCTTTGAGCTTACGAACTTGTCTTACCCACTATTTTCACCCGATGTATTCGAGATAATGTCATCCGAAACTTCAGAAGGACCACCCTGTATGTTTGTATGTTGGCAGCGCGATAGACTGCATTAATAACTCTGACAGCACTGTGAGCCCTGTGTAAGAGACTCTCTGTGGTTGGTTGTGTTCGCAGTTGGGAGTGAATAGCCAGCAGTGATGGAAGTTGTTAGTTAATAGTCAGCAGTGATGGAAGTTAGTGGTGAATAGCCAGCAGTGGTGGTAGTTGGAAGTTTACAATTAGCAGTGGTAGAGGTTAGAGGTCTGAAGTGTTAGAGCGAGCGGACGGTCTGGACGTGTCTGTCATGGAGATGTTATATTGTTGATGATTATATATTTTTTGGAACTGGGTGTCACAGACGATTGTATAATTTTTCGAACTGGTTGTCACACTATCAAGGTAAAACCTTCCTTTCCTTTGCTAACCAAATGCCTATAAGTAGTTAGAGCCTACAGTAGTCAGAATATTTTATTTAGCTGGCTGTATTGGTGCTTGCTTTATCGCTGTAGTTCATGTCATGAAGAATTTCTGTGGGTTACGTGACTTATGAAAAGTATAGGTTATTGTTACGATTTCTTCAAATACAGGGCCATTCTTTTCTATTAAGTGATAGTCAGATTGCATTGCGTTTGTATATTGCGGGTCATAAATGAATACAAGAAGTTTGTGCTGTATTTGTCAGGGATAATTGTGTAGGTCAGTGTTGAAATAATTAAGACAAGCAAAGTGACAGTACGTCAATTATACTCAGTAGTTTAAGCAAAAACATAGAAGTTTCACCTGTCGACACTTAGCTGAGGATACTCCACTGGAATCTTCTGATTCTCTTGCAGTTTGAATAATTTGTGCATGATTAGAAATTAGTTATTATTTACTTCTAGCGCGTAATTGTATATGGAATTTCCTTTGTAGTTGTAGTTTCTTATTGTTGTACTCTATAGTAATTAGTAAAGCAATTGAGGCATGCATGTGGATTTGCTTCAAGTATCTCGCAGTCGCTTTTGCAAATAATTAGATATTGATTATTTTCAGTGCTATTTTAGTGTGTCTTCTTATATTTTTGCTTTTGAAATTATTTTTGTGGGTTGTCGTATGAAATACTGTGATAATCATGGCGTGTGAAAAACGTAACACTAGGTTGCAAAGCAAATTGAGAAATGTCAGGGACGACGAGTTAAGCATGTTAGTAAAACCTTGTAACGAATCAACAAATGTTCAACACAACTGTGCATGGGGACATGGACCAGGCAGCAAATCACGGTGAAGACATTGTAAAAATCAGTGAACAGGGAAGTATTGTCGATCGATCGGTCAGTAACAGATCGCCTCAGAAATCCGAAACGACACAACAAAATCTTGCAAATACCGTACATTAAGGTTTTGCGTCATCACCCAAGACAAGCAACGTGACAGTACAAGAATTTCTCTCAGAAGTTTAAGTAAAAACTTTTTTTTTTTGTCATCAGTCTACTGACTGGTTTGATGCGGCCCGCCACGAATTCCATTCCTGCGCTAACCTCTTCATCTCAGAGTAGCACTTGCAACCTACGTCCTCAATTATTTGCTTGACGTATTCCAATCTCTGTCTTCCTCTACAGTTTTTGCCCTCTACAGCTCCCTCTAGTACCATGGAAGTCATTCCCTGATGTCTTAGCAGATGTCCTATCATCCTGTCCCTTCTCCGTATCAGTGTTTTCCACATATTCCTTTCCTCTACGATTCTGCGTAGGACCTCCTCATTCCTTACCTTATCAGTCCACCTAATTTTCAACATTCGTCTATAGCACCACATCTCAAATGCTTCGATTCTCTTCTGTTCCGGTTTTCCCACAGTCCATGTTTCACTACCATACAATGCTGTACTCCAGACGTACATCCTCAGAAATTTCTTCCTCAAATTAAGGCCGGTATTTGATATTAGTAGACTTCTCTTGGCCAGAAATGCCTTTTTTGCCAGAGCGAGTCTGCTTTTGATGTCCTCCTTGCTCCGTCCGTCATCGGTTATTTTACTGCCTAGGTAGCAGAATTCCTTAACTTCATTGACTTCGTGGCCATCAATCCTGATGTTAAGTTTTTCGCTGTTCTCATTTCTACTACTTCTCATTACCTTCGTCTTTCTCCGATTTAGTCTCAAACCATACTGTGTACTCATTGGACTGTTCATTCCGTTCAGCAGATTATGTAATTCTTCTTCACTTTCACTCAGGATAGCAATGTCATCAGCGAATTGTATCATTGATATCCTTTCACCTTGTATTTTAATTCCACTCCTGAATCTCTCTTTCATTTCCATCATTGCTTCCTCGATGTACAGATTGAAGAGTAGGGGCGAAAGGCTACAGCCTTGTCTTACACCCTTCTTAATTCGAGCACTTCGTTCTTGATTGTCCACTCTTATTATTCCCTCCTGGTTGTTGTACATATTGTATATGACCCGTCTCTCCCTATAGCTTACCCCTACTTTTTTCAGAATCTCGAACAGCTTGCACCATTTTATATTGTCGAACGCTTTTTCCAGGTCGACAAATCCTACGAAAGTGTCTTGATTTTTCTTTAGCCTTGCTTCCATTATTAGCCGTAACGTCAGAATTGCCTCTCTCGTCCCTTTACTTTTCCTAAAGCCAAACTGATCGTCACCTAGCGCATTCTCAATTTTCTTTTCCATTCTTCTGTATATAATTCTTGTAAGCAGTTTCGAAGCATGAGCTGTTAAGCTGATTGTGCGATAATTCTCGCACTTGTCAGCTCTTGCCGTCTTCGGAATTGTGTGGATGATGCTTTTCCGAAAGTCAGATGGTATATCGCCAGACTCATATATTCTACACACCAACGTGAATAGTCGTTTTGTTGCCACTTCCCCAAATGATTTTAGAAATTCTGATGGAATGTTATCTATCCCTTCTGCCTTATTTGACCGTAAGTCCTCCAAAGCTCTTTTAAATTCCGATTCTAATACTGGATCCCCTATCTCTTCTAAATCGACTCCTGTTTCTTCTTCTATCACATCAGACAATTCTTCACCCTCATAGAGGCTTTCAATGTATTCTTTCGACCTATCTGCTCTCTCCTCTGCTTTTAACAGTGGAATTCCCGTTGCAATCTTAATGTTACCACCGTTGCTTTTAATGTCACCAAAGGTTGTTTTGATTTTCCTGTATGCTGAGTCTGTTCTTCCGACACTCATATCTTTTTCGATGTCTTCACATTTTCCCGGAACATGTTTGTACTTCCTACTTTCATCAATCAACTGAAGTATTTCTTCTGTTACCCATGGTTTCTTCGCAGTTACCTTCTTTGTACCTATGTTTTCCTTCCCAACTTCTGTAATGGCCCATTTTAGAGATGTACATTCCTCTTCAACTGTACTGCCTACTGCTCTATTCCTTATTGCTGTATGTATAGCGTTAGAGAACTTCCAACGTATCTCGTCATTCCTTAGTACTACCGTATCCCACTTCTTGGCGTATTGATTCTTCCTGACTAATGTCTTGAACTTCAGCCTACTCTTCATCACTACTATATTGTGATCTGAATCTATATCTGCTCCTGGGTACGCCTTACAATCCAGTATCTGATTTCGGAATCTCTGTCTGACCATGATGTAATCTAATTGAAATCTTCCCGTATCTCCTGGCCTTTTCCAAGTATACCTCCTCCTCTTGTGATTCTTGAACAGGGTATTCGCTGTTACTAGCTGAAACTTGTTACAGAACTCAATTAGTATTTCTCCTCTTGAAACGTCCCCTTTGAATATTTTATACATATGAAATGTCCGCTTAGAACAATTATACAAGCCTGTGCTTAACCTGACACACAATATTATTTAGCGCAACGCAATCTGACTTTCAATAACCCCTACAAAACAATGGCCCGACTAACTTTAACCTATACCTTTTACAAATCACTTACCTCACAAAAATCTTCGCTACTCAAGCTACTGCAAAACAGCGAGCGCCACTACTGCCAGCTAAATAAAAGATTCAAACTACTGAAGGCACTAACTACTGATAGGGATAGTTAGCAAATGAAAGATATTAATAGAGAACAAACAATGTATTTACCTTAATATTCATAATTGACATCCAGTATTACAAATTATCAAAACTCCGCCATCTCTCTCCCCACGTCCACCACTGCTGGCAGCTCACCTCCAACTGCCCAACGCTATCTGCTGTTCACATCCAGCTATAGCAGTTCATGACAACAATGGCAGGCAACAATGCAAACTAGCCACATACTGCACACAGCACAGCCAGTGATTTTCATACAGAGAGCGCTACGTAACGTTGCCAATAAGAAAACATAAACAGCAAACTTACATAAAGAAAACATAAACAGCCTACTTACATAGCCCCCATGCTCCCCACAAAAAATTTTACAAAATGTTTTGGGCCAGTGGCCAATACAGATTTGAAAAAATTTTTCATAATTACAATAACAAAGATATCAAATGCACACACTTATTGATACAATGTTGGTCAACAGCTAAAATTTTTTTCACAGTCAATAAAGACAGTCCAGATTGTTCATCATAATAGTAATTACAGTTTTTGTTTTTCACAAAGTCTCATTAGTAAAAGAAATTGCACATAGAAGTAGTGGATTTCCATGCAGTCTTGAAGAAGTAGTGTTGACCTTCCAACGGAAAGACAGTGCTGACTCTTGAAATGCTGACAGGTAATGGGCCACAATGGAGCAAACCCACAGCAGAGTCATTCGAAGTTCTGACGAATATTGGTAGGTAGGTCATCACTGAGCAGACCCACTGCAGTCCTGGTAGAGAGTATGGTATTGGTGGGCCACCAGAGATGCAGACCCACAGTAGTCCTTGTAGAGATGGCCAGCAGCCATCTGTTGTGACTGTGCAGGTGCACAATCACCATTGAAGAGTCGTGCGGATAATAGAGCAAGTCCATAACCACCAATTGTGCATTCACAAAGTTTTTGGGAATTGTCCTTAGAACCAGCAATGCTGTTATCCAGTCCCTTGCTGAATTATTAACACACGTGCAAACACTAACAGTCCCTACTTCTCACATATTGTCCATATACTATGACCAACAGAAATGTGTGCAGTGAAATGAATGCTTACAAGTTACTTGATTAGATGAACTGGTGTCAATCACAATATTATAACATAAGAATACAATTACAAAGGTACAAAATACATCATTAAAAACATAATAATACAGATAATATTTGTAGTGCAGGCTTTACAAAACAATAGAAATAAACATATACATCAGTGTTACAGGAATGATGACATGAGTACATACATAAAAGATCAGAATCACTTTTAAAAATTCAACTTCACACATGAGCATTAAAACAACACAGAATAAATAATGTCTAAGCATCTTTGCAAAGAAAATAACAGAGTATTAGAAAAATTCTACAACATAGCTCTCATCAGCTAAACACATAAAGACAGGAAAAACACAAATACACACGGGTACCCAAAGACATAGTGGGATAACACAAATGGAAAGGACAACACACAATTACATATTGGGAAAAAGCAACAAAGAGGAAAGGACAGGGTTTCTTTTACTGCAGTATTTTGCTTGGAGATCTCCCTTCATTCCATAGATCGTTCATCTCATTTCAACCTTTGCTTCCACCAAAAAATTCTATCTAAGCATGCTTTCTGTATTTATATGTTCACACATTGCTTACCTCATCATTTATTTCCAAGAAAATCCTACCTATACCTCGTTCTTGTATTCTATTCATATTTCTTTCAAAATAATTATTTCTGATTGTACAATACTCATTGGGGCCCAAATCTTTCTTCGCAATGCATTCTTTACCTATTCTCCATAGTCAGTTTCTTATATAGTCTACCCCCTCTTAAGCTAACTTAAATCTACTGAGCTCAGATATATATACCAAGGGACGAGGCAATGCAGCATCACAAAACACAGTTAATATAAACAGCAATGAAAAAAAACTCAGATTTGCGAAGCAAGCAGCATTAAGAAATTAGCAAAAGTCAAATTCAATAACACTATGCCTGGCAAACAGCAGAAACTTATACCTAGACATGACATAGCTCAAGCAGAAAAAATATTACAGGAAAAACAACAATGCAGACAAGGGAAATGCATATTCACATCTTAATGTCTATGTAATTAAAGTGGTGCACCATAACAACTTATTGTAAAAAAATATTACCATGTACTTGAAAAGAAAATTAAGTGTTACTGTTATTAGTTACTTCTTATTGTTCTTTCCTTTCCAAGTGCTCCTTTTTTAAAGAATGTGGATTACAAAATTATCATTTAATAGATCTGTTGACAGAAAGAGTTCACATTAGCAAATGCATCTCATTTTATAAAAGCAATGCTGCAACACAGCTGGAAACCAGATATCAAATGAAATAAGCAATTACGCAAACCAAAGCATAAAAATGTCATTCAGTAGTCATGTGACATTTCATTTCATAAGTTAATTGCTCTCAACTCTCATACAAAGACTCTTGTCATAATCAGGTGTGCAGATGTAAAAATATTTCTTGTCATTTTGTTAGGCATTTCAGTAAATATCATAAATTTTTAAGTAACGAGGGTGTCGCATTAGCGATGAAAGGCACATCCTAACGGCTTATTCTCCAGGTGTTTGACACAGCTGTGTGCCCACAACGCATTACAAAAATCATATGTTTTCAAGTAGCGAGCGTGTCGCATTAGCGATGCCCTCTACAAAGGAATGTCATTAACAGATATATAGGCCTCTCTTTGTCCTTCTCTTCCACCTGTGCCTCTGGCACACCCTAATGGCTTTCTTTTCTACCTGAGCGTCTGAAAAGGCTTGTTCTCCAGGTGTCTGACACACCTGGGTGCCCACGTCACATTATGTGCAGGTGGTCACTTAACTTTCTTACGGAAATACTTACGACAGTAGTTTCCGCTACAGTGATAGTTTCATATAAAAACATTTCACAGGTCAAGAATTTTATTGACATAAACATACCTCAACAGCATAATACACATCGTCGTCGTAAAAATAACATCATAACACCTCAGTCAAATGTCAAAAACGTCGTAGCTTCCTCCAATGATTTCAAAACCTAAAGAAAATTCTCTGCTCATTTCAGTAGTGTCATCTACCTCAAACGTACTTTAAAAATTATGATCTCATACCAAAATACATCATTCAAAGCTCTCATAGTATCACAATGGTACCAAAAAAATATGAACAGTGCACAAAGTACAGACAAAGTACAATTTCTTAAGTGTGAAGTAATCCAACTCTGTAATTGCGTAAACATGTGTCACTGACGTAGTAAAAGGATGTTTGTTTCTCTGTTAAATGATCAGATAGGTGTGTAATTTATGTGTTAGAGAAATATGGTACCGATGTGTAAAGTTGTATAAGCAAATACCATATTAGCTAGGGCTCCTTGTGCTTGCCAAACACATGGTACACAAAGTAGGCGTGTACCCCCCTGAGGTTTATTGTAATTATACCCTCAGGTGTTACAGATTACAGCAATGGAATGAAATGTATCATGGAAAACTTTCTTTGTAATTCAAAAATCTTTAAAAATAAATGTTTTAAGTAC
The DNA here is from genome assembly GCF_023864275.1 of Schistocerca cancellata. Lineage (NCBI taxonomy): Eukaryota > Metazoa > Arthropoda > Insecta > Orthoptera > Acrididae > Schistocerca > Schistocerca cancellata. Next base: position 567,833,320 of record NC_064632.1, read on the forward strand.
AAAATTAATCACTTAAATACGTGTCCTGTAGCGCTAAATGTGCGTCTTGCTGTAAGATAATCTCTGGGAAGTGTCGTAGTCATTGTCCTCCGAAAGCTAAGTTCTGCAGAAGTCAATGTACTTACCTCATGATAAACAAAGTGAATGCTTTGCGTATAGATAACTTAGTTATTACGCTTATTGCCGTGATGAGGAAAGTACTGTGCTGTAACGTATTGTTGTCCTACGGAAAAGGCTGTCTCATTGTAGCAATAGTACAAAAGTCACCACTAAAACATGTCTCACTTTATAGAAGAATTCAGGAAAAACTGTGCAGATATAAAACAGATACACCGCAAAAGCACATTGTAAATTGTCACTCATTAGTAACATCGTGATATAATCGTGTAGCTGTCAAAGAAACCAAATACTAAGTCATCTTGAATCTCACAGAAAGTACTTCAAATCCTGAATCCACTCTCAAGCAAACCAAAATGTTGCATGAAAATTTCATTAGCAGTGCTGGTAAATGTTCTAATCGTGCAACTAACAAGCAAGAATGTACACACACAATTACACTGTGTCGTCTGTTCGCAATAACAATGCATTCGTAATTTCTGTTTAAATAATTTCTCTTGGTTCTTGACTGGATGGTTAGTTAGCTTTAAAACATAGTTGCATGTTAACAGTTTCTCAGTGTGACAAATTGTACAAGTAGCGTGAAGTGAAAATTGCAAAGACTAAGTTAAAAAGCAGATTATCTGTCAATAAATGGTTTTACATGAGAAATGTGGTGTAAACCTTTACTCTTCCTAGTACGCAGAGTTTCAACTTCAACGCAATTATCATGTGGTATACGTCGGATTCTGTAAGGTCCATTGTAAACTAGAAAGAATTTGTGACTCAAGTGTTTCTTCTTATGTGACAATGAATGAGCTTTAATGAGAACTTTCTGACCAATATATAATTTCTTTGCATTTGCTTTACCGTGTAGTTTTCTCCTTTTGTCTGCTGCAGATTTTATATTTTTAAGAGCCAAATCAATTATGTCTTTGTGTCGAAGTTTACGTGTATTCGGGAAAGGTACAAGCTCTCTGATTCTGTTCGGAGGTTCTTCATTCTTCAGTACAAGAGTAGGTGGTAAAGCAGTGGAATCATGAGGCATTTCATTCAGCACATTTTGAAATAAGTGTAAATATCTGTCCCAATGCTGATGCTTTCTGTGACAATAAAGTCTGCAAAGCTTATTGATTTCTTTCATAATCCGTTCAGACGGGTTACAATGTGGTGAATACAATGAAATAAAAACAGGTTTGATTTTATGATTCCGAAGCATGCGTGACCAAACAGCAGATCTGAATTGCGGTCCGTTATCTGAAATGACTTTACTAACGTGTCCAACTTCACGTAAGAAATTTTTAACAAAGGCGTTGGATACAGACCGTCCAGTGGCTTTACGTAACGGAGTGAAAGAAACAAATTTTGAAGTAAGTTCAACAGCGACTAGAACGTACGAAAATCCATTCGATGTTCTGACAAGGGGTCCCAAGAGATCAACAGCAGCAAATTCTTTTAATTTAGAAGGAATAATAGGAAATAACGGAGCACGATGTGAGATAGTAGATGGTTTCGCCTTTTGACAAAGTTTACAAATAGACAAGACTCTTCGAATTCGCTTTTCCATATTGTTAAAATAACAAGTCGTTCGAAGAATATGATAACATTTTCGTGGGCCAAAATGTGCGTAGCTGAAATGAATGTACCAAATGAGCTTATTAACAAAATCGTCTGGAATGCAAAGTACCCATAGCTTGTCATCAACAGTGCAGCGTTTGAAGAGTATGTTGTTTCTAACCAGGTAATAATGCCGAATCTGAGTGTGTGTCTTTTCATGCCATTTACTTTTGATATCTTTCCAAATCGGATCTTTATCTTGTTCATGAGCAATGTCCTTTAAAGATGTGGTGATGAAGTTTTCAAAGGCGACTTTCTGAATGTAAAGAATACTGAAATTTTTCTCGAGGTTGCCTTCTGTGTTACTTTTCTCAAGCCCAGCCGGTGCGCGTGACAGCGCGTCCGCAACAATGTTCTCCTTGCCGGGAATGTAGACTATTGTGAAGCGGAATTCTTGCAGAAACAATGCCCAACGTTTTAACCTATCATGATTTAATTTTGAAGACATAAGAAATTGTAATGCACGATGATCACTGTATACTTTTACGTGCTTACCAGAAAGAAAGAAACGGAATTTGTTAAATGCCCAAACGATAGCTAAAGCTTCTAATTCAGTAACGGAATAATTTTTTTCAGATTTTGTTAGCACTCGGCTAGCAAAAGCAATGGTTTTCTGAACAGTAGTGTCATTTTCTACAGCTTCTTGAAATAAGTGGGCACCAAGACCGACTTTAGAAGAATCCGTGCTAAGGCAGAAATCTTGTGACAGATCTGGATGAGCTAGTATTGGCGCGTGAAGTAACGCTTCTTTCAAAGAATTGAATTCCAACTGTGCTTGTTCGTCCCAGTTCCAAATAGTATTTTTTCCAGTGAGAGAACAAAGTTTTGGTGTAACTAGAATTTGCATATTCAGAAAACGACGGTAAAAATTTACGAGACCTAGAAAACTGCGGACTTGTCTTTTTGTGGATGGAACAGGAATGGCTCTGATTGCTTCTAACTTTTCTGGATCCGGCTGAATGCCTTCAGAAGAAATAATATGTCCCAAAAACTTCACCTTTGACCTACCGAATTCAGACTTTTCCAAGTTAACTGTAATTCCAGATTCTGCAAAAATACGTAACAAACTGTTGAGTATGCGGTTATGTTGTTCCCATGAAGCTTCTGCTATTAGAATATCGTCCACATATAAGGTGATGTGACGTTTTAAGAACTCAGGTAATATGGAATTTAACCCGCGAATGAATGCTGCCGAAGAAATGTTCAAACCAAAAGGAAGTTTCCGAAACTGATAACAAACGCCGAAACAAAGGAAAGCTGTGTATTTTCTACATTCTGGATGAAGTTCGATCTGATAAAAGCTGGATCTGAGATCAATGGAAGACAACACTTTTACACCATTAAAATTTTGAAGAAGTTCTTCCATCGTCTGCGGCCTGTCTGTTTCAGGAATGATGATAGTATTGATTTGTCTCGAATCTAAAACAAGCCTGATCGATCCATTCTTCTTCTCAACAACATGTAATGGGTTGTTGTATGAGCTTACTGCAGGCTCAATAATGCCCTCGACAAGCATAGATTGTATTTCTGTTCTAACACGGTCCCTATAATGCGCCGGAATTACGTAAGGTCTAACACAAAATTTAGTATGCTCTCGAACACGAAATTGGTATTGAAACCCCTTGATTGTTCCTGTTTTGTGAGTAAAAACTGTGGAATGTGCTTGTAAAATCTCAAAAAGGTCCTGCCTATCAGTGTCATTACAATTCTCAATTGTTTGAATTTTATTCTGAATTAACTCATTAATTTCAAATATGCCGTCGATGTCATCCCTGTCAGTACTTGCAGAGTGATTGTTGGTGTCTAGTTCCGTAGAAAATTCCGAACTGTTGTCTAACAGAACGTAAAGCCGATTAATTTCCTCATCATGGTTTGAGAGCCAGTCTTCAAATTTCAAAGCTATTGACTTACCTTCTTTCTCTAAACTTATTTCAGCATCGTGAAAGCTTAAGATTGCTTTGTATTCATTCAAAAAGTCTACTCCCAGTATAATTTCCGTCGACAATAATGGAACAATAAGGAAGTTCATAGAGAAGCTGTGGCTTTGACAAAAGAATTCTAAGTTGGTTTGTTGGCGTACATCTACACTTTTTCCAAAGATTGCACCTTGTAATTTAATCTTACGTAACGGAAGTGTGGGGCAATCGTTCGCTTTGTTGCATTTGCTAAAAGCTGTTTCGCTAATTACTGAAATGGGACTGCCAGAGTCAAGTACTGCCGTAAATTTTACGTCATTTACAGTAATGTGAATCACAGGATATGCAATTGTGTTACGTTTTACGTCGTGTTCCTGGAGTAAGATGTCCCTAATGTCTTCCATTTCTACGTAATTACTAGCTACGGCAGCTGCGTCATCAGTTTCATAAGTACGTCTTGTGGCTGCCAGTGGTGTGAGTCATCGCCTATTGTCTCTTTGTTGGCGCGCGTCGTTATTGGGATTTGGAGACCTAACTTCTACAAATTCATCGTGACGAGAGTGCTCTGCTCTGTTTAAATCTCGCCAGTTCTGATGCAATTCAGGTCTGTCGTTACGATCATATCGTCTGTCGTCATGTCGGTAGTTTCCATAGTTTCTTTCTTGTCGGTCACATGGTGGAGAATTTCTCCTTGAATCGTAACTACGCGCTGGACCGTTGCGTCTAAAGTTATTCTGTCTCCCTTGATAATAGTTATTTTGGTTCCCATATTGTCTGTTTCTCTGATTGTCTCTGTGATATTCATTACCGCGGAAAGGTGATCTTTCCCTGTAACTATTACTCTGCCAGTGGTTATCATATGGGTGGTGTCTGTTTTGGTCACGATTTACGTTGTAAGAATAGGTTTGTCGTGGCCATTTATTGTTTCTGTCGTCACGGAATTGTGACGGATGTGACCTGTAATGATTGTTTTCCTGTTTTCGCATCCCGCGACTGTCTGTGTCAATTTCCAGTTCTTGTAACAGTCCCTGAAAAGCTTCAATGTCGTCTTTGCAACGTCCTGCTAAAATAATATGTCTCAAATGTTCAGGCAGTTTGATTAAGCAAATGCGGATGAGTTCTGAGGGGCTGTATGGGTTTGACAGGTACTGATTCTTGTGCAACATGTCTTCAAAATATTTGACAAGACTGGAAAATTCAGATTGTTCAAAGTGTTTCATCATCATGATACTATGTTTCACGCGATCTTGTGTAGCTTGTGACCAATATGCTGAGAGGAACGCATGGTAAAATTCTCCTTCACTGTGGCAATCGTGAATGACCGATCGCATTCTTACAGCTGGTTCATTCTCCAAATAGCCACACATAAATTCTAATCTGTGTTCTAATGACCAGTTGGGAGGAAAACAATGAGAGAATTGATGGAGCCATGCTTGTGGATGAATGTCGTTGCCAGAATTCTTAAATGTTTTGAATTTACGTGTAGTAATGAACAGCTTATAGTCAAAATCATCATGTCGGCGAGTCACATATCGGTCATTATTACGTCGTGTCGGCGGTTCCATCTCAAAATTCGGTGCACCTTGCCAATTCCTTTCATAATTACCGAAATGCTCTGTGTTATTATTTTGTGGCTGTTCCGTATTTCTATGTCCCTCTTCCCTTATTGGGGCGCGAGTGTCCTCTGAAATACGTAATTCTTGTATTACCTGTGTCAGCTGATCTTGTACTTCCCGCATTTCTCTTTTGTATTGCGTATTAATTTGATTCTGATTTTGTTTGAATTTTCTTATTTGTTCATACTCTTCTGTGTCAGTGAAGGCTACGGGTCTTGTGTCATTTAGATCATCATCTACCTTTGTAGATAAGTTAGTGACCTGATCCGAAAGTTCAGCTACTTTCTCCGATAGTGAACACATTTCCTCAGTGTGTTTTTCTGAACCAAGTTTCAGAGTGTCCATTTGTGTTGAAATCGAATCTACTGTGTTCTTTAAGTTTTCCTGAGTTTTTGCCAGTTGCGTAACCGAATCGGTAGATGCAACTGAGTCAATTTTAGCCCACAAGGTCTCATGATTTTCATGAACAATGGTTTGCAGCTCTTTTATGGCTGCTTCGTGATTCTGTAATGCATTTTCATGCCGCGAAAAAATAGGCTGAAAATGCTCACAAATTTGTGTTTTTACGTCATTACAGACTTTTTGACATTTCGATTCAATGTTATGTAATTCAGTAGTTAAATCTTCACGTGTTTGTTCAAGTGTGGTGTCTAACTTTTGAAGCTTTTGCTGTGTTTGTCTCTGATTTTGTTCCATTGTGTGTAACTGTTGCTGTGTTTGTTTCTGGTGTTGTTCCATTGTGTCTAACTTTTTAAGATTTTGTTCCATTGTGTCTAACTTATTAAGATTTTGTTCCATTGTGTCTAACTTTAGGAGATTTTGTCCCATTTGTTGCATTAATTGTAATAAAAATGCATTAGTGTCTGGAATCTGTTCCTCTACGCTTTTCGGCAGTGCATTTGCACCAGCAACATTCACATTTTGACAAGCAGAAAATGTGTCTTGACTCATTTGAGAGGACGGTGAGGACGCAAAACCTGAATCTACAGTATTTACAAAATTGTGTCCTATCATTTCGGATTCCTGAGGCGAGCTGTTGCCGACCGATCGATCGATAATGCTTCCCTGTTCACTACCTGTTTGACTGTCTACGCCATTGTTTGACGCCCGCTCCATTTCCCTATGCACAGTTACCAAATTACTACTTTGAACATTAGTTAACTCATTACACAGTGGCGCTAACACATTGCTTTCGTCTTCACTGTCGTTTCTCATTTTACTTTGGAGCCGAGTGTTACGTTTTTCACACGCCATTATTGTGACAATATTTCACACGATAACACAGAAAAACACAATTTGAAGAGCAAAAATAAGAGAACACATTAACATAGCACTGAAAATAATATGTAGTTAATTACAAGCGCAGCTGCGAAATACTTGTTGCAAATCTACATGCATGCCACAACTGTTTTACTGTACAACAATGAAAGACTACAACTACAAAGGAGATTCTCTCTACAATTACGCGCTAGCAATAAACAAAAGCTACACTAAATACACAAACTACAAGAAAAAATCAGAAGATTCCAGTGAGGTATCCTAGGCTAAGGGTCGACATATGAAACGTCCCCTTAGAACTATTTATACATATGAAATGTCCGCTTAGAACAATTATACAAGCCTGTGCTTAACCTGACACACAATATTATTTAGCGCAACGCAATCTGACTTTCAATAACCCCTACAAAACAATGGCCCGACTAACTTTAACCTATACCTTTTACAAATCACTTACCTCACAAAAATCTTCGCTACTCAAGCTACTGCAAAACAGCGAGCGCCACTACTGCCAGCTAAATAAAAGATTCAAACTACTGAAGGCACTAACTACTGATAGGGATAGTTAGCAAATGAAAGATATTAATAGAGAACAAACAATGTATTTACCTTAATATTCATAATTGACATCCAGTATTACAAATTATCAAAACTCCGCCATCTCTCTCCCCACGTCCACCACTGCTGGCGGCTCACCTCCAACTGCCCAACGCTATCTGCTGTTCACATCCAGCTATAGCAGTTCATGACAACAATGGCAGGCAACAATGCAAACTAGCCACATACTGCACACAGCACAGCCAGTGATTTTCATACAGAGAGCGCTACGTAACGTTGCCAATAAGAAAACATAAACAGCAAACTTACATAAAGAAAACATAAACAGCCTACTTACACTCTTTCATTCCTTGTCCCAAGCCCATATTCTCCTGTAACCATTTCTTCTACTCCTTCCCCTACAACCGCATTCCAGTCGCCCATGACTATTAGATTTTTGTCCCCCTTTACATACTGCATTACCCTTTCAATATCCTCATACACTTTCTCTATCTGTTCACCTTCAGCTTGCGACGTCGGCATGTATACCTGAACTATCGTTGTCGGTGTTGGTCTGCTGTCGATTCTGATTAGAACAACCCGGTCACTGAACTGTTCACAGTAACACACCCTCTGCCCTACCTTCCTATTCATAACGAATCCTACACCTGTTATACCACTTTCTGCTGCTGTTGATATTATCCGATACTCATCTGACCAGAAATCCTTGTCTTCCTTCCACTTCACTTCACTGACCCCTACTATATCTAGATTGAGCCTTTGCATTTCCCTTTTCAGATTTTCTAGTTTCCCTACCACGTTCAAGCTTGTGACATTCCACGCCCCGATTCGTAGAACGTTATCCTTTCGTAGATTATTCAATCTTTTTCTCATGGTAACCTCCCCCTTGGCAGTCCCCTCCCGGAGATCCGAATGGGGGACTATTCCGGTATCTTTTGCCAATGGAGAGATCATCATGACACTTCTTCAATTACAGGCCACATGTCCTGTGGATACACGTTACGTGTCTTTAATGCAGTGGTTTCCATTGCCTTCTGCATCCTCATGTCGTTGATCATAGCTGATTTTCCGGCCTTTAGGGGCAATTTCCCACCCCTAGGCCAAGAGAGTGCCCTGAACCTCTTTTCTCGCTTCTCCGCCCTCTTTGAAAAGGCCATTGGCAGAATGAGGCAGACTTCTTATGCCGGAAGTCTTCGGCCGCCTATGCTGATTATTTATCAGAATTTAGGCAGTGGCGGGGATCGAACCAGGGACCGAACACGTTTTGATTATGAATCAAAGACGCTACCCCTAGACCACGGGTACTGACTAATAAAGACATAGAAGTCTGAATAGTATCAGTAAACATGCTGTCCGTGTGCAGATTGGGGAAGGCGCGCTATGTATCCGAGTTTGACCAAGTCGAGATTGTGTTGGCCCACGAGCATTCCGGAAGCTCCACGATTTGATAGGTTTTCGAGGAGTGCTGTGGTGAGTTTCTTCAACACGTAGCGAAAACAAGGCGAAACCACTCTCTGACGTCCTGGGGTTCGGCGGCCACCCTACATTATAAATGTCGGACGTCGTAGACTGGGCAGATTGCTAAAATGTGACAGGCGGCGAACTGTATACACTGATGTCTCATCAGACTGTAATGCTGGGCAGACTGCAAGTGTGTCGTAAAACACAGTGCACGGAGCACCCCTAATGATGGCTTGTCCGCCGCTCGTGGTCTCGCGGTAGCGTTCTCGCTTCCCGAGCACAGGGTCCCGGGTTCGATTCCCGGCGGGGTCAGGGATTTTCACCTGCCTCGAGATGACTGGGTGTTTGTGTTGTCCTCATCATTTCATCATCATCCAGGAAAGTGGCGAAATTGGACTGAGCACAGATTGGGTAATTGTACGGGCGCTGATAACCACGCAGTTGAGCGCCCCACAAACCAAACATCATCATCATCCCCTAATGATGGGCCTCCGCAGCCTCATAATCCTTGCATATGTCAATGTTAAAATCACGGCATCGGCAACTACGAACGAAATAGGTACGTGACCATCGGCACTGGATGTTGGCGCAGGGGCATATCGTTGTATGGACTGATGAATCCCGACACCTCCTTATCATGCCTTTGGGAGGGCGCGAATACGTCGTCTTCCAGCGGAACAGCCCTTTGACACCTGTACTGCAGGACGGAGACAAGCTGGCGGCTGCTCCTTTATTCTCTGGGGAACATTCACGTGGGCATCCATATGTCCAGTGGAGCACGTGCAAAGCACCACGAGGGCCAAGTAGTATCGTACACTGGTTGCCGACAACGCAGACCCCTTCATGACAATCATGTTTCCAGATGGCAGTGGCATTTTTCAGTAAGATAATGCGCCTTGTCGCTAGGTCAGGGGTGTGATGGAGTACTTCGAGGAACTCAGTGGCGAGTTCTAATTGATGTGCTCGCCCCTCAAATGGCCCGTTTTGAACCCGATCGAACATTTTTGGGATGTGATTGTACGTGGCGTCAAAGCTCAACGCCCCTTCCCCGAAATATGTAGCAATTAGGTGACTTGTGTGTACAGATTGCATTGCTTCCATGCCACGATGCGTGCCGCTGTTACTCGTGTCAAAGTGGACGTACCGCCTACTCTTAGGTGGTCATAGTGTTCTGGCTGATCAGTGTATTACCCGCACACCTGTTAGATGCTGTGGTCTGATAAAAGTCATTGCTCCAGTAATAGCTATATACCGCTTTCCTGTATCCACCTCGTGCAGAATTCCTGATATACCTCATTGTCAGAGCTCCCATGCCGACTGATTTGCGAGTTCACGTGCCCCAATAAATGGGAACACGTCACATCGGAAGAGCAGTTCAGCGTAACCTCTCCATCACGGACACGCTGTCACAGCCAGTGGCGGCACTGACGACTAGATGGTCGGGGAATGCCCTGCCACGACTTTGTGAGGTTTCAGGCCGCATTTTTTCCACAGCTTTGTGAGTAAAAGCTACTGACACGCCAGACTGACTAGCTAAATGCTATTATTTTCTCAGACCTCTTTCCAAGTCTGCTTCTAGCTCATCTTTTACCCATGGAAATTCATCCAAAGTTAGTGAAGGTTTATAGAAGTCTGAATTAAAGGCCATCGTGATTCCCTTGTAGACGATCAGCATGAAGGAAGCAGCAAAAAGTGTTGACAGTACTGAGAAATTGTATAAAATAACTGATGTGACAGTCATTTCAGACTGTAGGGTACGACATAATCTGCATGAGGATTTGACGAAGAGAACATTTTGTACAACACCGGTTACCGCGTTTGTAGAATTCTCTACGAGGGGCATTAGAAAAATGCGTACAAAAATAAAAAGTACTTCCGTGTTTGGGGAAACCTTTCTCATTCTTATACACAGTCTCCTTTTAGACTTATACACTTCGTCCAACGTAGTTATAATTTGTTGATCCCTTCCAAATAATAGGAATATGTCTGGAAAATAGCTATTAGTTGTTGCAATCACCACCTCGTTTGAATGAAATCTTCGTCCCACCAGCCATTTCTCCAAATTGGGGAACAAATAGTAGTGCGAGGGAGCCATGTCTCGAGAATAGGGGTGATGTGAAACGAGTTGGAATCCTATTTCCACTAATTTTGCGACCACAACTGCTGAGGTATGTGCTGATGCATTGTCATGATGGAAAAGCACTTTCTTGCGGTCCAATCGCCGGCGTTTTTGTTGCAGCTCGGTTTTAAAACTGTCCACTAACGATGAATAATATTCACCTGTAATAGTTTTATCCGTTTCCAGATAGTCGATGAGGATTATCCCTTGCGAATCCCGAAAGACTGCCGCCATAAACTTTCCGGCAGAAGGAATGGTCTTCGCCATTTTTGATGAAGATTCTTCTTTGTTAACCAATTAACTAGATTGTTATTTGGTCTCAGGAGTATAGTAATGTATCCATGTTTCATCTGCAGTAACGAAACGACGCTTGAAGTCCTGCGGATTCTTCCTGAGCAGCTGCAAACCATCCTTGCAACACTTCACACGATTCCGTTTTTGGACAAGTGTGAGCAATCGCAGAAACCATCTTGCGGATAGATTTCTCATGTCCAAACGTTTATGCAAAATATTACGTACCCATTCATTCGAGATACCCACAGCACTAGCAATCTCACTCACCTTAACTCTTGAGTCATGCCTCACCATATCATGGATTTTATCAATGATTTCTGGAGTCGTAACCTCCACAGGGCGTCCAGAATGTTCAGCATCACTTGTGCCCGTATGGCCACTCCGAAAATTTTGAAGCCACTCATAAACTGTTCTAATCGAAAGCGCAGAGTCAGCGTAATGTTTATCAAACATCTTTTTTGTCTACTGAGGGGTTTTGTCTTTCATAAAGTAATGTTTAATCACCACACGAAATTTTTTCTAGTCCATTTTGTTTACAATCATTCGACTTCCTTGATTCACACGAATGCCAAACACAATATCGCTGAAACTTGGTGTGCGTTCTTTCCAAAGATGCTACTAACTAAACATGACCTCAATACGCGCCGGTAGTGCCATCTCTCGGACTTTGCACCGACTTTTCAAACGCCCCTCGTAGGTTGCCACATTTGTTGAACTCAGAACAGCAATTACGAAAGAGGATTTCTCAGTCACGTTAGTCTGTTATACAAAGGTATAGAACTGAACTTCTGACCCTTTTAGTTTATACTGCCGCTTTCGTATTGGAAGTAATTAAGGTAGGCCCGTGCAAAAACACTTGCCTCGGTGATTGCTGATTCGGATCACAGTACTGTACATTTTATTGCTGGTGATTAATCGGAACAACGGCTACAAAGGAGGGGCGGGGGGCTGGAAGGATGGAGCAACTTGACCGTTACACTCTACTCCGTTACGTAGGCGTCAGTACCAAACAATTATATGAAGCAGTGAAACTGAGATTGAAAATGTGGGCGAGAAAAGGAAATAACAAAATCAGAAAATGTGATTTCCCATTAGTTGCTCACTTGATTCAGCCAAAAATTTTATAGACATGAAATTTACAAGAGGTAGGCTGAAGAAACTACAAAAAGGTGGAAATTTAAGGAGATGGGACCTGGATAAACTGAAAGAACCAGAGGTTGTACAGAGTTTCAGGGAGAGCATAAGGGAACAATTGATAGGAATGGGAGAAAAAAATACAGTAGAAGAAGAATGGGTAGCTTTGAGGGATGAAGTAGTGAAGGCAGCAGAGGATCAAGTAGGTAAAAAGACGAGGGCTAGTAGAAATCCTTGGGTAACAGAAGAAATATTGAATTTAATTGATGTAAGGAGAAAGTATAAAAATGCAGTAAATGAAGCAGGCAAAAAGGAATACAAACGTCTCAAAAATGATATCGACAGGAAGTTCAAAATGGCTAAGCAGGGATGGCTGGAGGACAAATGTAAGTATGTAGAGGCTTATCTCACTAGGGGTAAGATCGATACCGCCTACAGGAAAATTAAAGAGACAATTGGAGATAAGAGAACCACTTGTATGAACTTCAAGAGCTCAGATGGAAACCCAGTTCTAAGCAAAGAAGGGAAAGCAGAAAGGTGGAAGGAGTATATAGAGGGTCTATACAAGGGCGATGTACTTGAGGACAGTACTATGGAAATGGAAGAGTTTGTAGATGAAGATGAAATGGGAGATGCGATACTGCGTGAAGAGTTTGACAGACCACTGAAAGACCTGAGTCGAAACAAGGCCCACGGAGTAGACAACATTCCATTGGAACTACTGACGGCCTTGCGAGAGCCAGTCCTGACAAAACTCTACCATCTTGTGAGCAAGATGTATGAAACAGGCGAAATACCCACAGACTTCAAGAAGAATATAATAATTCCAATCCCACAGAAAGCAGGTGTTGACAGATGTGAAAATTACCGAACAATCAGTTTAATAAGCCACAGCTGCAAAATACTAACACGAATTCTTTACAGACGCATGGAAAAACTAGTAGATGCCGACCTCGGAGAAGATCAGTTTGGATTCCGTAGAAATATTGGAACACGTGGGGCAATACTGACCTTACGACTTACCTTAGAAGAAAGATTAAGGAAAGGCAAACCTACGTTTCTAGCATTTGTAGACTTAGAGAAAGCTTTTGACAATCTTGATTGGAACACTCTCTTTCAAATTCTAAAGGTGGCAGGGGTAAAATACAGGGAGCGAAAGACTATTTACAATTTGTACAGAAACCAGATGGCAGTTGTAAGAGACGAGGGGCATGAAAGGGAAGCAGTGGTTGGGAAGGGAGTGAGACAGGGTTGTAGTCTCTCCCCAATGTTATTCAATCTGTATATTGAGCAAGCAGTAAAGGAAACAAAAGAAAAATTTCGGAGTAGGTATTAAAATCCATGGAGAAGAAATAAAAACTTTGAGGTTTGCGGATGACATTCCAATTCTGTCAGAGACAGCAAAGGACTTGGAAGAGCAGTTGAATGGAATGGATGGTGTCTTGAAGGGAGGATATAAGATGAACATCGACAAAAGCAAAACGAGGATTATGGAATGTAGTCGAATTAAGTCGGGTGATGTTGACGGTATTAGATTAGGAAATGAGACACCTAAAGTAGTAAAGGAGTTTTGCTATTTGGGGAGCAAAATACACTCCTGGAAATGGAAAAAAGAACACATTGACACCGGTGTGTCAGACCCACCATACTTGCTCCGGACACTGCGAGAGGGCTGTACAAGCAATGATCACACGCACGGCACAGCGGACACACCAGGAACCGCGGTGTTGGCCGTCGAATGGCGCTAGCTGCGCAGCATTTGTGCACCGCCGCCGTCAGTGTCAGCCAGTTTGCCGTGGCATACGGAGCTTCATCGCAGTCTTTAACACTGGTAGCATGCCGCGACAGCGTAGACGTGAACCGTATGTGCAGTTGACGGACTTTGAGCGAGGGCGTATACTGGGCATGCGGGAGTCCGGGTGGACGTACCGCCGAATTGCTCAACACGTGGGGCGTGAGGTCTCCACAGTACATCGATGTTGTCGCCAGTGGTCGGCGGAAGGTGCACGTGCCCGTCGACCTGGGACCGGACCGCAGCGACGCACGGATGCACGCTAAGACCGTAGGATCCTACGCAGTGCCGTAGGGGACCGCACCGCCACTTCCCGGCAAATTAGGGACACTGTTGCTCCTGGGGTATCGGCGAGGACCATTCGCAACCGTCTCCATGAAGCTGGGCTACGGTCCCGCACACCGTTAGGCCGTCTTCCGCTCACGCCCCAACATCGTGCAGCCCGCCTCCAGTGGTGTCGCGACAGGCGTGAATGGAGGGACGGATGGAGACGTGTCGTCTTCAGCGATGAGAGTCGATTCTGCCTTGGTGCCAATGATGGTCGTATGCGTGTTTGGCGCCGTGCAGGTGAGCGCCACAATCAGGACTGCATACGACCGAGGCACACAGGGCCAACACCCGGCATCATGGTGTGGGGAGCGATCTCCTACACTGGCCGTACACCACTGGTGATCGTCGAGGGGACACTGAATAGTGCACGGTACATCCAAACCGTCATCGAACCCAGCGTTCTACCATTCCTAGACCGGCAAGGGAACTTGCTGTTCCAACAGGACAATGCACGTCCGCATGTATCCCGTGCCACCCAACGTGCTCTAGAAGGTGTAAGTCAACTACCCTGGCCAGCAAGATCTCCGGATCTGTCCCCCATTGAGCATGTTTGGGACTGGATGAAGCGTCGTCTCAAGCGGTCTGCACGTCCAGCACGAACGCTGGTCCAACTGAGGCGCTAGGTGGAAATGGCATGGCAAGCCGTTCCACAGGACTACATCCAGCATCTCTACGATCGTCTCCATGGGAGAATAGCAGCCTGCATTGCTGCGAAAGGTGGATATACACTGTACTAGTGCCGACATTGTGCATGCTCTGTAGCCTGTGTCTATGTGCCCGTGGTTCTGTCAGTGTGATCATGTGATGTATCTGACCCCAGGAATGTGTCAATAAAGTTTCCCCTTCCTGGGACAATGAATTCACGGTGTTCTTATTTCAATTTCCAGGAGTGTAAGTGATTAGAGAGGATATAAAATGTAGACTGGCAATGGTAAGGAAAGCGTTTCTGAAGAAGGGAAATTAGTTAACATCGAGTACAGATTTAAGTGTCAGGAAGTCATTTCTCAAAGTATATGTATGGAGTGTAGCCTTGTATGGAAACATGGACGGTAAATAGTTTGGACAAGAAGAGAATAGAAGCTTTCGAAATGTGGTGCTACAGATGAATGCTGAAGATTAGATGGGTGGTTCACATAACTAATGAGGAAGTATTGAATAGGATTGGGGAGAAGAGGAGTATGTGGCACAACTTGACAAAAAGAAGGGACCGGTTAGTAGGACATGTTCTGAGGCATCAAGGGATCACAAATTTAGTATTGGAGGGCAGCGTGGAGGGTAAGAACCGTAGGGGGGGACCAAGAGATGAATACACTAAGCAGATTCAGAAGGATGTACGTTGCAGTAGGTACTGGGAGATAAAGAAGCTTGCACAGGATAGAGTAGCATGGAGAGCTGCATCAAACCAGTCTCAGGACTGAAGACCACAACAACAACAAACAACAACAGGCATAAATTTAACAATCGAACTTCTCTCTTGCTTACCACCATACGGAGGATACTCTCAAATAACTACAGCAATGGAAATTCAG
Source organism: Schistocerca cancellata (assembly GCF_023864275.1). Classification (NCBI taxonomy): domain Eukaryota; kingdom Metazoa; phylum Arthropoda; class Insecta; order Orthoptera; family Acrididae; genus Schistocerca; species Schistocerca cancellata. The sequence goes on from NC_064632.1 coordinate 567,849,060, forward strand.
TAAGGGGAAATACTGAACAGTGGATATGACATAGTGTAACGCAACTCAGAAAGTTATATACCAGATGCCAAACGTGTGATATTTTCACCACAAAATATTTCGAACTACGTTATGCCCAGTTGTAAACTAAAGGCATCCGCTCTCACCTGTCAAAGATAATGCTTTCTGCAACGCAGGTGTCTTGTGTGTGGGTGTGTGCTTGGAGCTACGGACTCTCAACGGCGAGTTTATCAGCGCCTGTACACAAAAATAAATGGTTCAAATGGCTCTAAGCACTATGGGACTTAACATCTGAGGACATAAGTCCCATAGACTTAGAACTACTTAATCCTAACCAACCTAAGGACAACACACACATTCATGCCCGAGGCAGGATTCTAACCTGCGACCGTAGCAGCAGCGCGGTTCTGGGCTGAAGTGCCTGTACACACAGCCCACAACGATGCTACTGGTTATCATGAAATTTATGCACATTTAATGTCAAATTTTATTGACTACACCTAAGCTACAACGTGTGCACCCATACAGAATGACCAATAGAAAATATTAAACCTATCTCCGATGTTTCTAATAAGTTGGTGGCTACTTGTCAAGGAGGAATTCACTAAAATGGACTGAGCAATGCGTTTCGGACCCTTATACCATTTTACTCATTGATGCATTCCTTTCTACAAGCGCAATAATTTTCCACTTCCTCTAAATCTAGCAAAATCCACCTCTAACTATCGAACTGCGATACCGTCATGATATCTGTGCTGTTACTCAACGAATACTACTCATTCTTGAAGTGGATCGCAACCGGCGATAGGCCATTTTCTATTCTCGCTTTTGTTGATATTCATCCTATATCCTTCTATATTTGTTCGTTCCGTTCAGCTGCGGAGAAAACAGATTTGCAGCACAAATTGATTGAAAGAAGGGATTAGTTGGTACAACACGTTCTGGAACATCAAGGGATCGCCAATTTAATATTGTAGTATTGGTAGGAAGTGTGTGTAACGGCGGTGGGGAGTGGGGAGGGGAGGGGGAGGTGAAACTTTTACAAGCTGACTAAGAATTAGACACAGTGAGGAGATTCAGAAGTAGGTAGGCTGCAGTAGCCTTTCAGAGATGCCGCGCCTTGTGCAGGGCAGAGTAACATGGAGGAATGCATCAAACCAGTCTTCAGACTGAATGTCACAACAACAACAAATCTTACTTTAAAGTTGCTTGCGTTTGCTCCGAGTAATTCGTTTCAAAATCCTGACACTTTATTTCTATTCCCGCTTTCCCCATCCAGTTCTCAACTGTGTCAATAATATGGTCCATCTTCAGCTCTAGTTTCTTGTCCGCCTCTGAAAGAAATCTTTACCACTTTGTTGTTAAATAACTTTGCCAATTTACACGATATAATTCCCCAATAAGTCATGACTGTATTTCTGCGGATTTCTATCGTTCTCATTGTTCCTTTGCCCTATTGCTCCATCCGTCCTATATATTAAACGTCTGTCGAAACCATTTTCTATCGCTGTTTGCGTAAGTTTTTACACTCTTCATTCCTTTTCTCATAAATGAGCGGAATGGAATTAGCCCTGTGCGCAGCAATTTTATAGAATGCCAATTTTTGAGGTTTTATCCTTAATGCATCTGTGAACAGGCATCTCCTACATATTCCTATCTCAAGTTTGTTATCCTTACTCTCAATCCTTAAAACAAGATAATTGATAACTACCAGTCGCACATACAGGGCTATTACAAATGATTGAAGCGATTTCATAAATTCACTCTAGCTCCAGTCATTGACATATGGCCACGACACACTACAGATACGTAGAAAAACTCATAAAGTTTTATTCGGCTGATGCCGCACTTCAGGTTTCTGCCGTCAGAGCGCTCGAGAGCGCAGTGAGACAAAATGGCGACAGGAGCCGAGAAAGCGTATGTCGTGCTTGAAATGCACTCACATCAGTCAGTCATAACAGTGCAACGACACTTCAGGACGAAGTTCAACAAAGAGCCACCAACTGCTAACTCCATTCGGCGATGCTATGCGCAGTTTAAAGCTTCTGGATGCCTCAGTAAGGGGAAATCAACGGGTCGGCCTGCAGTGAGCGAATAAACGGTTGAACGCGTGCGGACAAGTTTCACGCGTAGCCCGCGGAAAATTGGCTCATGCCACAACTGTAGACCGACAGCGCCGACATCATCTTTCAACAGGATGGTGCTCCACCGCACTTCCATCATGATGTTCGGCATTTCTTAAACAGGAGATTGGAAAACCGATGGATCGGTCGTGGTGGAGATCATGGTCAGCAATTCATGCCATGGCCTCCACGCTCTCCCGACTTAACCCCATGCGATTTCTTTCTGTGGGGTTATGTGAAAGATTTAGTGTTTAAACCTCCTCTACCAAGAAACGTGCCAGAACTGCGAGCTCGCATCAACGATGCTTTCGAACTCATTGATGGGGACATGCTGCGCGGAGTGTGGGAGGAACTTGATTATCGGCTTGATGTCTGCCGAATCACTAAAAGGGCACATATCGAACATTTGTGAATGCCTAAAAAAACTCTTTGAGTTTTTGTAAGTGTGTGCAAAGCATAGTGAAAATATCTCAAATAATAAAGTTATTGTAGAGCTGTGAAATCGCTTCAATCATTTGTAATAACCCTGTACTCTGCTGCAAATACTATATTCTCATGCACATTGTTAAGGTCACTCGCTGATTCACATGCTACTTCCTCATATAATTGCTTCAATACAGGTATATCATCAACATATTTTCTGCACAGATGCATGTCCGCCATCTGCCCTGATAATGCACAACCCATTGCCAAACCTACTGCTCAATATAAAAGTTACAGTAAACTCAAAAAAGCTGAACGGTAAGAGACAATTAAATAATGTAAATTCACCTGTTTCAACTTTAGATATTTTTTTCCATAATGATTTTTTTTGTCTCAACTGGTACAGGTGAGTATATCCCATAAAGTTATTACATCTAATGAAGTCAACCTTGGCATCCGCATTTCATTTACACTCTTGTCTCAGTTGCGCCAGATCCCTGCTACTGTTAACTAAAAGGATGTCTTATTAACTATACCAACCATTCTCTAAGTACTTTGCATAACCTTTTAATTAATTTTGCTCCAGACCTCCTTCTCTCAATGATAATGGACCTAACTGGTCCCCCTACTTTGTGTGTCTTTATCTCACAATAGATGTTGAAGCTTCGGGGGTCATTACTGTAAGGCTTTCTATATAATTTCCAGTAAACAAAAACAGTTTCTTTTAAATTTTTTTAAGCCTTGCTTGACTCCTACTAGTTTTTCTTTTTTATTTTGCCGATAGTCGGTTGACTAAATGTTTCTTTTAGTCGTAGTTCAGTATTTAATATTAGATTCTGTCCATAAGCTTGTAGCGTTTTTCCAAAAGTATTATAAAGACAACAGATACACGTAACAGAAACTTTAGTCATCAATAATATATTCTCCTATTCTCCTTTACTATATACAACGCCGGCCGGTGTGACCGAGTGGTTCTAGGCGCTTCAGTCTCGAACCGCGCGACCGCTACGGTCGCAGGTTCGAATCCTGCCTCGGGCATGGATGTGTGTGATGTCCTTAGGTTAGTTAGGTTTAAGTAGTTCTAAGTTCTAGGGGGTTGATGACCTCAGATGTTAATTCCCATAGTGCTCAGAGCCATTTGAGCCATTTGAACTATATACAACAGTCTGCCAACACTGGGGTAACTTTTCCATTCCATGCCTGTAGAAACCACGTGGACTTGAGGTGAAGGACTCGTAGAGCCACGTTCGGGCCGCATTTTCATCCGGAAGGAAGTTCCTTGAAGGCTGTTCCACAGAGAGCGGAAAGGGCGCGTGAGCAGGAGAATATGGTGGATTCTGAATGACTTACCAATCCAACTCCTGTATAGGGTTTTCTGTCAATCCAGCAGAATGCGGCCTGGTGTTATCGTGGGGTAGCATCACTTCACACAGTCTATCTGGTCTGCAGGCAGTAAATGTCACCAGTGATGGCTACACCTCGGGGAAGCAATTCGTAGTACACCATATATTCGCTGTTCGACCAGATGCGTGACAAAACGTTTTGTAGATGCTCGTAGGCATTTCTGCGGGGAGTTTCTGCTTTGTTCTTGGCTCGATCATTACTTTCTTTTCCTTATATTGGCATAGAGACACCATTGTTCGCCACCAATAACGATACAGGATAGGAAGGGTCGGTGTCGTTCACGAGGCTTTCTCATTCATTAACTCTGCATAATCAGCTTTCTTCATTATCTTTGTATCAACAACTCTAGTACTTAATGCACCACTTTTAAGTTTAACTTCTGACTCATTTGCTATTTCACCAGGATACAAAACAGTCAAAACTTTAAAATTATAAAATGTTAAAACAGCCTTAGAAGGCAACACATAATCGTAATTACAATCGATAAATTTAAAAAAATTGCCAGCAGCATAATCTATTACATTCATAGCTTTAAATTTATCATCATTAACAGTTCCACCATAATCAAACTTAGCTATCAAAGCATGCTTAAAAGTGTGTTTAAACAATCCCATAGCCAACTTGACACAGGTCATACTATTCGAGGAGTTTGATTGGGATGCATGGCGTGGTTATGCATATATTTTAAAGAGAATTGTTGAAGGACGGAAAGTACATGTTAATGTTAAGGGTAGACCGTCTATGGAAATTGAACATCGAGGCCTCGTAATATTTGTTAGTAATGAGAATAGAATTTGGAATGAGGCACTGATCGCAAGATTACTGAAGGTGAGAGCTAATTGCCATTATTCTCATTGTGTTATTAAGGGCTTAAGACTAAAGGTTCATCACTTGACAGATAGCTTCCTCCATACGCCTTATTAGACTGATGAATAATATTAAATGTCTTCCAGGCAATGACATCCCGCGTAGGAAAGGAATCCAAAGAACTCTTCTTCACATCACTACTACGAACAAACGCAATAGTAATCCAACCATTACCAGTTCCTTGAACCGACATAGCCAAACTAAATCGTGCAACAAAACCCATCCATCTGTGCGCTCCTGCGAAAATAGAAGCCTCGTCCGTGGACTTTGGTGAGAGCAGCCGCACTCTAGTTTTAACTTGTCGCCAGCCCCTGAGAATCATACAGTTGGATCGCAAATAGAAATGACGTCATCCGGGTGACAATTGGTCGGCTATAAATAGCTTGCGCAGGCACGATGACGCCATTTGCAGCCGCACGAGCAGCCGCACGATGCCTAGTCGACGTTAGGTTAGAAGAAGCCGAGAAGCGATTGTTGTTGGTGTTTTAGCTCTCAGGGGCACTCTGGGATGCTCTCAGTGTGAGGCCCCGCTGGATTGGCAACACTGTGACCTTGAACGAGCTTTCGGTTACTCGCACCATTATGACGAGCAAGGCACCCACTGACTTTCATGGTCTTGACTTAGAACATGCGTCACTCGTACACTTAATTTTTGAACGTTCGTCACTGTGTGCAAATGTCGCAGGATGGTCTAAATGATCACAGTTGGTCAAATTCTCTAGTTCTCGAGCACAATAGCGTCGATCACTGTGGATTAATGCCTTCAAACGATCCTTATCAAACCCCGAAGGTCCTCCCGTACAGCCGCGCGGGATGAGCCGAGCGGTCTGGGGCGCTGCAGTGATGGACTATGCGGCTGGTCCCGGCGGAGGTGCGAGTCCTCCCTCGGGCATGGGTGTGTGTGTTTGTCCTTAGGATAATTTAGGTTAAGTAGTGTGTAAGCTTAGGGACTGTTGACCTTAGCAGTTAAGTCCCATAAGATTTCACACGCATTTGAACATTTCTTCATGTGCATGGAAAGTCACTTATGTCAAAACGATCCAGCCTAAGACAAGAAAACTGTCATCTTGCCGCACCCTGTCCAATGTCATTATCCCCCATATATAGTGCAAATGTTTCCGGCTGCCTCCACTGTTGTTATCCCTCCACTTAACTCAAACAGAAGAATATGTCGGAAATGTTCCGAATTCTCCATGTGCCACTCCAATTTCTAGAGATCACAGCTCCAGTCATTATCTCTATTTGGCGAAATGACAAAATGTAAACTCAAATAATAACAGTGAACTATAAATTAAAAATGAGAATCGATAAATAAAACCATTGCAAAACAAAACCCTTCGAACTTAGGGTCGTTTGCGTTGTCGTGTCGTCGCCTTCCTGGTTACTGGATGCAGGGGCCGCTAAACTATAGAATGGCTGCTGGTGGACTAGAACTAGAAACGAAAAACAGTTTGCTCTCGAACAGAGCAACATGATGACGCAGTCCTTAAGGCAACTGTGTATATTTGGCAAATGGTAATATTCATAACATCCAATGGCAGCGTAAAACAAGAAAATATGTATGAATAGCAACGATTCTATTCATTAATAAAAATTTATTAATATAGTCTAAAAAGGCACATTTCACCATAACACCCACAAGACTGCCTTCCGTAATATAAGCCAAATCTCTGACGGACGGCTTCCTTAAAACCGCAGTAAGGGTTTTGCAATCTTTCAAAATTTGCGATCGGCACGAACCACCCTACAAGCAAACACACTACACTAGGTAGCACAAACGGATAGTCAATAGAAGCAATACAGTGATATTGTGAACATAATTCATTACTTTTTTTCATAGATGCAGTGCTAACGGAACTGGAACATAACGTGTGCTTTGGTTAACTGTAGGGAGTAGCCCCTCTCTGCCCACGCAGGCAGAAGTGTGAGTCAATTAATTCTTAAACTGGAAGCTCACATTGGAGCGAGACAGTGCTGAGCGCAGTAATGCTATTTGCCACTGACATACAATGTCCACTACGGTGCCTGTCCCTTAAGATCCATTTAGAATTAATAATGGAAATACACTGCACAAACCGACATGTGCATTGCATAATTTCCAATCCTCAGAGATTGTAAACCGCCACATAGGAACAAACGACTGCAATAGACGAAGAAGCAGACGCAGCCAGACAAACGACAGGAACAAATTTCCCACACAAAGGCGTGAATCACCTTCTTTAGCACTCTCACGGAAGATAAAATTAGATAAAATAAAATCGAGTCGACAAACCAATGCACATAAAACAGAATCCAACCAACTCCACGTCTCTCAGATGTAGTTTTCACACTGGGCTTCGCCCAGGCAAAAGATGGAGGTACTCTTGACCGGACAACTGTTTAACCAACTGACGTAACTATGTTTACTGCGTTGCTTGTTTTTCAAATAACAAACAACTGACCAGCACGGAGGATATTTGTTCTTAAGAGGGGGGGGGGGGAAATAATCGGAAAGTTAATGTTACCTAGTGCGACATTTTGTATTACAGTAGAAATACATATTCGATTGAACTGTTTAACAGATGTGACGGTTGGTATAGAATTGATTATTCGACTTAAATAACTCATAAACATGTCAACAGCTCAAAATTCTGAAAAACTACTACATACATACTTATTTAATGTACAGCGGTATTACTGAGGTATCAGTCTGATATAGTATGCAGTACAAAAATAAAAACCTAGAAAAATTTAAAGAAACTACCAGGATGTTACAAATTAAAGTCGAAATCATTCAAATTTCCTTTCAATGAGAAAATCATCAATTTAGTTTACACAAGTTTTGGAAAACGACTACCAACATTGAGTCTACACTCTTCTGTCCAAGGCGCAACCACGTTGCACCTAAAGTTCCCCTTGTATGGCTAAGAATGCCACTGATATTTGAGATAATGGAAGGTAAATAGCCCAGACATATCCTTGGGTAATCTGTCTTCAGCTACACGGAAATATATCGGCAAATACGGATTTAGTAACGTTATGAAGGTGAATGCAGGGTTATAAACACAAAATCAAATAGGGGTAATGCAGGAGTAGGTTTAATAATGAATAAAAAAAAATAGGAGTGCGGGTAAGCTACTGCAAACAGCACTGTGAACGCATTATTGTGGCCAAGATAGACATGAAGCCCACGCATACTACAGTAGTATACGTTTATATGCCAACTAGCTCTACAGATGATGAAGAAATTGAAGAAATGTATGATAAGATAAAAGAAGGGAGACGAAAATGAAATAGTCATGGGTGACTGGAATTAGAGAGTAGGAAAAGGGAGAGATGGAAACATTGTAGGTGAATATGGATTGGGCCTAAGGAATGAAACAGGGAGCCGCCTGGTAGAGATTTGCACAGAGCACAACTTAATCATAGCTAAAACTTGGTTCAAGAATCATGAAAGAAGGTTGTATACATGGAAGAAGCGTGGAGATACTAGAAGGTATCAGATAGATTATATAATTGTAAGACAGAGATTTAGGAAGAAGGTTTTAAATTGTAAGACATTTCCTGGGGCAGATGTGGACTCTGACCACAATCTATTGATTATGAATTGTAGATTAAAACTGAAGAAACTGCAAAAAGGTGGGAATTTAAGGAGATGGGACCTGGATAAACTGAAAGAACCAGAGGTTGTACAGAGTTTCAGGGAGAGCATAAGGGAGCAATTGACAGGAATGGGGGAAAGAAGTACAGTAGAAGAAGAATGGGTAGCTCTGAGGAATGAAGTAGTGAAGGCAGCAGAGGATCAAGTTGGTAAAAAGACGAGGGCTAGTAGAACTCCTTGGGTAACAGAAGAAATATTGAACTTAATTTATGAAAAGAGAAAATAAAAAAATGCAGAAAATGAAACAGGCAAACAGGAATACAGACGTCTCAAAAATGAGATCGACAGGAAGTGCAAAATAGCTAAGCAGGGATGGCTAGAGGACAAATGTAAGGATGTAGAGGCATATCTCACTAGGGGTAAGGTAGATACTGCCTACAGGAAAATTAAAGAGACCTTTGGAGAAAAGAGAACCACTTGTATGAATATCAATAGTTCAGATGGAAACCCAGTTCTAAGCAAAGATGGGAAAGCAGAAAGGAGGAAGGAGGATACATAGAGTCTATACAAGAGCGATGTACTTGAGGACAATATTATTGAACTGGAAGAGGACGTAGATGAAGGTGAAATGGGAGATACGATACTTCGTGAACAGTTTGACAGAGCACTGAAAGACCTGAATCGAAACAAGGCCCCGGGGGAGTAGACAACATTCCATTAGAACTACTAATGGCCTTGGGAGAGGCAGTCCTGACAAAACTCTACCATCTGGTGAGCAAGATGTATGAGAAAGGCGAAGTACCCTCAGACTTCTAGAAGAATATAATAATTCCAATCCCAAAGAAAGCAGGTTTTGACAGATGTGAAAATTACCGAACAATCAGTTTAATAAGTCACAGCTGCAAAATACTAACGCGAATTCTTTACAGACGAATGGAAAAACTGGTAGAAGCCGACCTCGGGGAAGATCTGTTTGGATTCCGTAGAAATATTGGAACACCTAATGCAATACTGACCTAATGACTTATCTTATAAGAAAGCATTTCTAGCATTTGTAGACTTAGAGAAAGCTTTTGACAATGTTGACTGGAATACTCTCTTTCAAATACTGAAGATGGCAGATGTAAAATACAGGGAGCGAAAGGCTATTTACAATTTGTACAGAAACCAGATGGCAGTTATAAGAGTCGAGGGACATGGAAGAAAAGCAGTGGTTGGGAAGGGAGTGAGACAGGGTTGGAGAAGAAATTAAAACTTTGAGGTTCGCCGATGACGTTGTAATTCTGTCAGAGATAGCAAAGGCCTTGGAAGAGCAGTTGAACGGAATGGACAGTGTCTTGAAAGGAGGATATAAGATGAACATCAACAAAAGCAAAACGAGGATAATGGAATGTAGTCGAATTAAGTCGGGTGATGCTGAGGGAATTAGATTAGGAAATGAGACACTTCAAGTAGTAAAGGAGTATTGCTGTTTCGGGAGCAAAATAACTGATGACGGTCGAAGTAGAGAAGATATAAAATGTAGACTGGCAATCGCAAGGAAAGCGTTTCTGAAGAAGAGAAATTTGTTAATATCGAGTATAGATTTAAGTGTCAGGAAGTCGTTTCTGAAAGTATTTGTATGGAGTGTAGCCATGTATGGAAGTGGAACATGGACGATAAATAGATTGGACAAGAAGAGAATAAAAGCTTTCGAAATTTGGTGCTACAGAAGAATGCTGAAGATTAGATGGGTAGATCACATAACTAATGATGAAGTATTGAACAGAATTGGGAAGAAGAGGAGTATGTGGCACAACTTGACAAAAAGAAGGGACCGGTTAGTAGGACATGTTCTGAGGCGTCAAGGGATCACAAATTTAGCATTGGAGGGCAGCGTGGATGGTAAAAATCGTAGAGGGAGTCCAAGAGATGAATACACTAAGCAGATTTACAAGGATGTAGGCTGCAGTAGGTACTGGGAGATGAAGAAGCTTGCACAGGATAGGGTAGCATGGAGAGCTGCATCAAACCAGTCTCAGGACTGAAGACCACCACAAAAACAACAACAACAACAAGGTGTTCACCATATAGTCTGATTTACAAGAGTTGAATCCCCATAGACTTTCCTGAATCTTCCTCTGCTGCTTCGCATCAGCTACTTTACAGCACAAACTCACTTCAAAATTTTAAACATGGCTGAAACAGCAACTGTTGGAAATATTCACGGCAAATGATAACAGGCAAACAGTTGCAAGATAAAGATTTATTGAAATCCTTGACCACGGTTTCGGTATATCTAAACAAACCTTCATCAAAAGGAAAAATACACCAAAATCACATCCTGCAGTGGAGATACATAAAACAATCGTGCCATGCAGTGAAGATTCATAAAACAATTGTGCCATGTATTCTACTGTAGGATGTGATTTTAGCGTATTTTTGCTTGTGATGGCGGTATATTTAGCTACACCGAAACCGTGGCCAAGGATTTCAATAAATCCTTATCCTGCAACTGTTTGGCTGTTGTCATTTACCATGAACAAATTCATTTCACTTGACTTTCAGTCATAACCAAGAATGAAGAATACTAACACTCACGCTCATGAATTGATAATAATGCTGATACATGGTGAAACAACGCTCTGGTGGGCGGTTTGCGGATTTAAATCACCTCGGGGTATGACAATGCGGTGCGTTTGACCTGCGGTCGTCGCACGGTGGCGCTGGCAGCAGTCCATATACGCAGAGGTGTGTTGGTGCATGTCACAGTACGGTGCAGCGAGTGAGTGTGCAGACGTTTTCAGACGCGTTAATGGTGACTGTGTATTGAAAATGGCTCAAAGAACACATATCCATGACGTTATGAGGGTTAGAATACTAGGGCGACTGGATGCTGGGTAAACACGGCAGGTTGTAGCACGGGCCCTCCGTGTGCCACAAAGTGTGATCTCACGATTATGGCAACGATTCCAGCAGAGAGGAAATGTGTCCAGACTTTACAGCACGGGACATCCACAGCTTAAAACACCACAAGAAGACCGATATCTCACCATCAGTGCCTGCAGACGGCCACGGAGTACTGCAGGCAGCCTTGTTCGGACCCTTACTGCAGCCTCTGGAACAGAGGAACGACTGAACAGACATGGTTTATTCGCCCGGAGATCTGCAAGGTGCATTCCACCGGTGGTCACAGGAGAGCCCGTGAAGCTTGGTGTCAAGAACACAGTTCATGGTGATTGGAACATTGGTCCCAGTTTATGTTCACGGACGAGTCCAGGTACTGTCTGAACAGTGAATCTCGCCGGGTTTTCATCTGGCGTGAACCAGGAACCAGATACCAACCCCTTATTGAACTTTAATGGGACCTGTATGGAGGTCGTGGTTTGATGGTATGGTGTGGGATTATGATTGGTGCATGTACACCCCTGCTTTGACAGAGGAACTCTAACAGGTCAAGTGTATCGGGACGTCATATTGCACCAGTACGTCCGCCTTTTCAGGGGTGCAGTGGGTCCCACCTTCCTCCTAGTGGATGATAACGAAAGGCCCCAACGAGCTGCCATCGTGGAGGACTACCTTGAAAGAGAAGATATCAGGCGAATGAAGTGGCCTGCCTATACTCCAGACCTAAACCCCTTCGAGCACGTCTGGGATGCTCTCGGTTGACGTATCGCTGCACGTCTTCAAACCCCTACGACACTTCAGGAGCTCCGACAGGCACTGGTGCAAAAAATGGGAGCCTATACCCCAGCAGATGCTCGACCACCTGATCCAGAGTAAGCAAAGCCATTGAGCGGACTGTGTACGTGTGTATGTTGATCATGTCCCATGTCGATGTCGGGGTACATGCGCAGGGGACAGTGGCGTTTTGTGGCACATGTGTTTCGGGACGGTTTTCTCAACTTATCACCAATACCGTGGACTTACAGATCTGTGTCGTGTATGTTTCCCTATGTGCCTATGCTATTAGCGCCAGGTTTGTGTAGTGCCACGTTGTGTGGCACCACATTCTGCAATTATCCATAATTTATGATCATGAGTGTAAGAAAGGATTCTGATGCTAGAAAATTTTCATTGTAGCAAGTATAAAAGCAAACATTTGGTACCGGCTTGGTTATGACCTTCCGACAGTCCCCCCTGTGCCGTGCAGGAAACCTCTTCGCCGATCCGAAGCCTGTAGAGAGCTCTCAGCCACTGTAATTGAGGCGTAGTATCTCAGGGAACGCTACCGAACGGTTCACGAAAGCCTCACAGGAAGCAGGCACAGACATCTGTGTGCGACAAACGGGTGTGAGGATGGCAGGCGGATAGAGGGACCGATACTGGATGAGTGGCGACGGAGGAAGGGGTAACGTATGGTGCCATTTTCGCAGCCAGTCTCGAGTAGCGACATGTGTCAAGGGATTAGGGAGGCGCCCCGGAGGGAGAGAAGATGCAGAGCTAAGATGCTCAGGAAGCCGTTTGATGTAGCGCGAAGGTTTCATGAAATATGCAGACACTCTTGATACACGCGGGATGTACATAAATCAGCGGAGAGCCATTTAACGGAAGGGAGGGCGGGGGGGGGGGGGGGTTAGAGCTGTGGCAAGCCGGCGCGGCGCCCCGCCCCGGCGCTGGATGCGGCTGCAGAATTACCCATCAGGCAGCGCGCGTGATTAATGGCGCACTGCGAGTGACGGCGGCGTCCGGCCAGCCGGCGGCCGGGACGCGTAATTGTGTGCCCGGCACGGTTAATACGTTCTGCCGCAATCTTGAGACTGTCATACCGTAGTCGGCTGTGGTGAGGGGGGGGGGGGGGGGGGGGGCGTGCGGCAGAGAGGTGAGAAAAACCCGAGTCTGCAGGAGCGCGGCGGACCCGATCCGGTTTAATCTCGCCGGAACGACGCTCGGCCGCGGAATAACAATTACTTCGAAGGCAAAGTTTAGAGAGGGGTCCGTGCGGATCTGGCAGCTTCAATCGCTTAGCTCTGCGTGTTCATTTCCGAATTCTTTCGCTCACTTCGATTAAGAGGCGACGATCGATCGTGAGAATTCTGAGGCAAAAGAATAGAATTTAGGGCTCCTAACTGTGCTAGTCAATCTGTACCGCACAGATACGTTCACGATACCTTACTTCATACCTAGTTCATACTATACCACATAATTACAGGGAATAGGCAAAATAATGTAAACACCTGTACTTACTTGGGACTAGATTACGAGGGTCACTCCAAAAGAAGTACACTATATTTGTAAAAATACAGTTTTCATTCTGCATGTGTGAAAGTTTTACATTGTGTAGATACAGGGTGTTTCAAAAATGACCGGTATATTTGAAACGGCAATAAAAACTAAACGAGCAGCGATAGAAATACACCGTTTGTTGCAGTATGCTTGGGACAGCAGTAAGTTTTCAGGCGGACAAACTTTCGAAATTACAGTAGTTACAATTTTCAACAACAGATGGCGCTGCAAGTGATGTGAAAGATATAGAAGACAACGCAGTCTGTGGGTGCGCCATTCTGTACGTCGTCTTTCTGCTGTAAGCGTGTGCTGTTCACAACGTGCAAGTGTGCTATGGACAACATGGTTTATTCCTTAGAATAGAGGATTTTTCTGGTGTTGGAATTCCACCACCTAGAACACAGTGTTGTTGCAACAAGACGAAGTTTTCAACGGAGGTTTAATGTAACCAAAGGACCGAAAAGCGATACAATAAAGGATCTGTTTGACAAATTTCAACCGACTGGGAACGTGACGGATGAACGTGCTGGAAAGGTAGGGCGACTTCGTACGGCAACCACAGAGGGCAACACGCAGCTAGTGCAGCAGGTGATCCAACAGCGGCCTCGGGTTTCCGTTCGCCGTGTTGCAGCTGCGTTCCAAATGACGCCAACGTCCACGTATCGTCTCATGCGCCAGAGTTTACACCTCTATCCACACAAAATTCAAACGCGGCAAACCGTCAGCGCCGCTACCATTGCTGCACGAGAGACATTCGCTAACGATATAGTGCACGGGATTGATGACGGCGATATGCATGTGGGCAGCATTTGGTTTACTGACGAAATTATTTTTACCTGGACGGCTTCGTCAATAAACAGAACTGGCGCATATGGGGAACCGAAAAGCCCCATGTTGCAGTCCCATCGTCCCTGCATCCTCAAAAAGTACTGGTCTGGGCCGCCATTTCTTCCAAAGGAATCATTGGCCCATTTTTCAGATCCGAAACGATTACTGCATCACGCTATCTGGACATTCTTCGTGAATTTGTGGCGGTACAAACTGCCTTAGACGACACTGCGAACACCTCGTGGTTTATGCAAGATGGTGCCCGGCCACATCGCACGGCCGACGTCTTTAATTTCCTGAATGAATATTTCGATGATCGTGTGATTGCTTTGGGCTATCCTAAACGTACAGGAGGCGGCGTGGATTGGCCTCCCTATTCGCCAGACATGAACCCCTGTGACTTCTTCCTGTGGAGACACTTTAAAGACCAGGTGTACCGCCAGAATCCAGAAACAATTGAACAGCTGAAGCAGTACATCTCATCTGCATGTGAAGCCATTCCGCCAGACACGTTGTCAAAGGTTTCGGGTAATTTCATCCAGAGACTACGCCATATTATTGCTACGCATGGTGGATATGTGGAAAATATCGTACTATAGAGTTTCCCAGACCGCAGCGCCATCTGTTGTTGAAAATTGTAACTACTGTAATTTCGAAAGTTTGTCTGCCTGAAAATGTACTGTTGTCCAAGCATATTGCAACAAACGGTGTATTTCTATCGCTGCTCGTTTAGTTTTTATTGCCGTTTCAAATATACCGGTCAGTTTTGAAACACCCTGTACATGCTACCCGCTTGTTTCCAATCTTAGTTAACCTGTTCCCGTGAGAGGTGGCGTCACAGCATGTCTTCAAGATGGTTGCTACACTTGACGTTTGTCACCAGCATCTCCGCCAGCACCGCCTCCTCCCCGTTACCCAGTGTGGCTTTCGGCCGTCCTTCTCTTCCGACGATCTTCTCCTTCACCTCACTCATCTCCTTTCCGAACAGCTCAATTCCCGTCGCTCCGCAATCTTCCTCTCTCTTGACCTCGAACGCGCATATGACCGCGTATGGCATTCCGGTCTCCTCTTCAAGCTCCAAACCTTCGCCCTTCCCATTAACTACGTTCGTCTGATCGGTTCCTTTCTCTCCCGCCGTCCTTCCCATGTCACCATCCATAACACCGATTCCTACACCTTTTTCCCCTCCGCCGGTGTGCCCCAAGGCTCCGTCCTCTCCCCCCTTCTGTACTTGTTGTACACGGCGGACATGCCGCCGCCGTCACCCCCCGTCCACCTTCTCCAGTTTGCCGATGACACCGCCTTCCTTGCCCTTGCCCCCACCCTGCGACGCTCCCAACACCTTCTCCAATCCCATCTTGACCGGTTCACCGCTTGGTGCAACCAGTGGTTGCTCAAGGTCAATCCTTCCAAAACCCAGGCGATCATTGTAGGCAAAACCACTCCCTCCTTCCGCCTCCTTGATTTCTATCTCACCGTTTATGGCCGTCCCATCGCTCTCACCCCCACCCTTAAGTACCTTGGCGTCACCCTCGACCGTCGCCTCTCCTGGACTCCCCATCTCCAGACAATCCAAGCCAAGGCACGTTCCCGACTCCATCTCCTCAAGCTCCTTTCCGGCCGAACGTGGGGTCTGGACCCCTCCACCATCCTCCACACCTATAAGTCCCTCATCCGCCCTATCCTCTGTTACGCCCATCCCGCCTGGATCTCCGCCCCCCCTTCCTTTTATAAATCCCTCCAAATCCTTGAACGCCATGCTCTCCGCCTTGCCTATCGCATCCGTCTCCCTTCCCCCACGCGGATCCTGTATGACCTTATCCCCTTCCCCCACCTCCTCCTCTTCCTCGAAAGGATACGAATCCTATACACCTCCCGTAAACTCGATCCTCCTCACCCGCTCGTCTCCCCGATCCTCTCCCACCCCCGCCCGCTGCCGCGCCTGTACTCCCATGTCCCACCTGGTCTCCATCTCTCCACCCTCCATACCCTCTCCCAAGGTGGCTTCCGCCAGCTCCCCCTCCCTGATGATGTCCTCCTCCCCTGCATCTACCCCTCCTATCAACTTTGATCCTTCCCCCCCCCTCCTGTGTCCTTTCCTTTCGGCACCCTCCCTCCCCCCCTTTCCCTTCCCTTCTCTTTCCTTTCCCCCTCCCTCCTACCCTCTCCTCCGGGCTTCCCCTCCCCCTTCCTCCCTCCCCCTCTCTCCTTTGCCCGTGGCATCTCTGCTCTCCCCTCTCCCATCTCCCCTTCCTCCTCCTCCACCCCCCTCTTGGCAGGTCCCCGGACTCGTACACGCTCAGTGAACATTCGCGCGCCGGAGACCATCGCCACCAGTGTTCAGTGTGTGTGCATCGTTTTGTGTTTCGTGCAGTTCCGACTCAACTGTTCACATGTGCCGTCGCCGTTCGCCGTGTTTTGTGCGCCATGTTTCCAAGTGTTAGTGTTTTTTCGTCCAACGTGAACGGCTTCTTGTCTCTTGTTTTTTTTGTATCTCCATGTTTTTGCCCGCCGTCTTTTTTTTTGTATGTCACCGCTCTATCATGTTTATTGGGCAACTAAAGGCTGAAGAGCAGCGTACCATGCTGCTGCCAGCCCACCTGTATAGGTGTTTAAATTACAATAAAGGAAAAAAAAATTGACGTTTGTCAGAAGAAATGTGCTGTCATAGACTTCCTGTGCTGTGAAAACGAGACAGTGGGAAACATCCACAATAGGTTGAAAAAGTGTATGGAGATGCTGCTGTCGATCGCAGTACAGTTAGTCGGTGGGAAAGCAGGTTACGTGATGAAGGCGGGCACGGCAATATTGATGATTTTCCTTGCAGCGGCAGGCCTCGTAATGCACACACCCAAGACAATGTGCAAAGAGTTAACGAATTGGTGACTGCTGACGGACGCATCACAGTGAACGGAATTGTCACGCTACGTTGGGATAGGGGAAGAAAGTGTCTGCAGAATACTGAAAGTGTTGGGGTTAAAAAAGGTTTGTGCCAGGTGGGTTCCCAGGATGTTGACAGTAGCTCACAAAGAAACAAGAAAAACGGTACGCAGCGAACTTTTGGAACAGTACGAGAATGGTGGAGATGAATTTCTTGGAAGGATTATGGCAGGTGATGAAACGTTGTTCCATCATTTTTCACCAGAGACGAAGAGGCCATCAATGGAGTGGCATCATGCAAATTCACACAAGAAAAAAAAAATTGAAAACCACACCGTCTGCTGGAAAAGTTATGGCTACGGATTTTGTCGATTCCGAAGGACTCTTGCTTGTGGACATCATGCCAAGTGGGACCACAACAAATTCTGATGCATATGAGATGACACTGATGAAACATCAAGTTTGACTGAGTCGTGTTCGACCACATCGGCAAAAGCAGGATTTTTTGCTGTTGCAAGACAATGCACGGCCACATGTCCGTCAAAAAACCATGGAAGCGATCACAAAACTCGGATGGACAACACTGAAACACCCGCCTTACAGACCTGACCCCACTCGATGTGACTATCCTCTCTTTGGGAAACTAAATGACTCTCTTCGTGGCACAAGGTTTGAATATGATGACTCCCTTGTGCTCGTTGCCGAACAGTGGTTCCAACAGGTTGGTCCAGAATTTTACCGTGCGGGTATACAGGCGCTGGTTCCAAGGTGGCGTAAGGCAGTTAGGAGGGTAGGAAATTATGTAGATAAATGAAAGTATTGTTCCTAGAGGATGTATCTACACACTGTAAAACTTTCAAACATGTTGAATAAAAGACGGATTTAAAAAAAAAAATAGTGTGCATTTCTTTTGGAGTGACTGTCGTATTAATAATGAAGAGGACCTCCATTTGCCCATAATATAGCTGAAATTCTACCTGGAATACTGGGGTGTAATGATTGTGCAATATCCAGTGGAATGTTATGCCACTCTTCGATCAGAACCTCTTCGAACTCTTGTAGTGACGAGGGAGGCAGGAATCTGCTCCGCAGTCTGCGCTACAGTCTGGAACCGCACGACCGCTACGGTCGCAGGTTCGAATCCTGCCTCGGGCATGGATGTGCGTGATGTCCTTAGGCTAGTTAGGTTTAAGTAGTTCTAAGTTCTAGGGGACTTATGACCACAGCAGTTGAGTCCCATAGTGCTCAGAGCCATTTGAACCATTAGCCCGCAGTCTGCGCTCCACTACCGCCCACAAGGGTTCGATAATGTTCAAAACCGGAGACCTTGCTGGCGAGGGAAGACACTGGAGTTCAGTTGCATGGTCCTTATACCACGATTGCACTGACCTGGCTGTGCGAATGGTTGCATTATCGTCCTGAAATACGGCATCATTATTGGGGAACAACATTCAAATCATGGGGTGCACCTGATCACCCAAAGTGTTCACGTAATAGTTGGCTGTAACACGGCCTTTGAGAGTGATGATGAGACCAGCAGAATACCGTGATAAGGCTGCCCATACCATCACACTTCCACATTCGTGCTTAATCGTTGGAATCAAGCAATCTGGATCTTAGGCTTCTTTTGGCGTTCTCCAGACGTAAACCAAGACCGGTGCTGGAAATAACGAAAACGTTGACTCGTCGGACCATATGACGTGCATCCACTGATCAGCCGTTCAGGAATTATGCTCCTGACACCATGTTTTACGCTTCTTTGCGTTGGTTGTCGTCAATAATGATTTCATACAGCTGCGACCTCGGGGAAGATCAGTTTGGATTCCGCAGAAATACTGGAACACGTGAGGCAATACTGACCTTACGACTTATCTTAGAAGAAAAATTATGGAAAGGCAAACCTATGTTTCTAGCATTTGTAGACTTAGAGAAAGCTTTTGACAATGTTGACTGGAATACTCTCTTTAAAATTCTAAAGGTGGCAGGGGTAAAATACAGGGAGCGAAAGGCTATTTACAATTTGTACAGAAACCAGATGGCAGTTATAAGAGTTGAGGGACATGAAAGGGAAGCAGTGGTTGGGAATGAAGTGAGACAGGGTTGTAGCCTCTCCCCGATGTTATTCAATCTGTATATTGAGCAAGCAATAAAGGAAACAAAAGAAAAATTCGGAGTAGGTGTTAAAATCCATGGAGAAGAAATAAAAACTTTGAGGTTCGCCGATGACATTGTAATTCTGTCAGAGACAGCAAAGGACTTGGAAGAACAGTTGAACGGAATGGATGGTGTCTTGAAGGGAGGATACAAGATGAACATCAACAAAAGCAAAACGAGGATAATGGAATGTAGTCGAATTAAGTCGGGTGGTGTTGAGGACATTAGATTAGGAAATGAGACACTTAAAGTAGTAAAGGAGTTTTGCTATTTGGGGAGCAAAATAACTGATGATGGTCGAAGTAGAACGGATATAAAATGTAGACTGGCAATGGCAAGGAAAGCGTTTCTGAAAAAGAGAAATTTGTTAACATCGAGTATAGATTTAAGTGTCAGGAAGTCATTTCTGAAAGTATTTGCATGGAGTGTAGTCATGTATGGAAGTGAAACATGGACGGTAAATAGTTTGGACAAGAAGAGGATAGAAGCTTTCGAAATGTGGTGCTACAGAAGAATGCTGAAGATTAGATGGGTAGATCACATAACTAATGAGGAAGTATTGAATAGGATTGGGGAGAAGAGAAGTTTGTGGCACAACTTGACTAGATTAATGGATCGGTTGGTAGGACATGTTCTGAGGCATCAAGGGATCACCAATTTAGTATTGGAGGGCAGCGTGGAGGGTAAAAATCGTAGGGGGAGACCAAGAGACGAATACACTAAGCAGATTCAGAAGGATGTAGGTTGCAGTAAGTACTGGGAGATGAAGAACCTTGCACAGGATAGAGTAGCATGGAGAGCTGCATCAAACCAGTCTCAGGACTGAAGACCACAACAGCAACCACAACAGCTGCTCGTCCATGAATATTGGCTTTATGGAGTTCTCGGCGGACAGTGCCGATAGATATGTGGTCACGATACGACTATTGAGCTCAGCAGTCACTTCAGCCCCCGTAGTTTTCTGTTGTTTTGACACAATCCGTGTTAACGTACGACGCTCTCTGTCATTTAGTTTTGATTTACGCTCACTATTACGTTTACGCGATGATATCTTTCCATGAAACTTCCTGGCAAGTGCTCTACCAACTAAGCTACCCAAGCACGACTCACGTCCCGTCCTCACAGCTTTACTTCTTTCAATAACTCGTCTGATACCTTCCAAACTTTACAGAAGCTCTCTTGCGAACCTTGCGGAACTAACACTTGTGAAAGAAAGGATATTGCGGAGACATGGCTTAGCCACAGCCTGGGGGATGAATCCAGAATGAGCTTTTCTCTCTGCAGCGGAGTGTGCGCTGATATGAAACTTCCTGGCAGATTAAAACTGTGTGCCGGACCGAGACTCAGTTTCATATCAGCGCACACTCCGCTGCAGAGTGGAAATCACATTCTGATGTCATTTCATGTTTTGTGTAGGCTGCCATGACTGTTGAAAAAGTTGCTCTCGAATATTCAATAAGTTGGCTGTCGTGGTTACTAATGCTCCAGATAATCGAGCCCCCAAAATCTGCCCTCTTGGTAACTCTGTTAAGTCTTTCACTGGACGTCGGCCTAGCCCTCTCAATGCAAATACGAAGGTGTGCACTACTCGTAAACAACCTGCACTGATGCATACTCCGTACTGAACACGCACAGTCCAGCGTCACACGTGCCTTACTTGCGTTCTTGACCATCAAACACTACCATCCCATTACTACCACTATTCACATTACGGTTCAGCTGTTTTAAGTTATTTCTACCCAATGACAGAAATGGTATATGCAGTGTGTCACTACACGACCGTGCAACACGAAGAAGGATAGGAGACAACAAAAATTTAGTTATTGTTAAAAACAGGGAAGTTCCCAAAAACGGTAAAGCGTTATTAGCGAATTTTAGGAAATTAGCGCGAAATCGGCGGTTTTTATGGAATATAGTGAAATTTGTAATTTTTTAGTATGAAAATGTTATAAAACTGCTAATATAGGCAACGGATAGCTATTAAAAGTTAAATTTATATTTTGACGACTACAAACATCAAAATAGTTTTGCATCACCCCGGTTCCCGGAAATCCTTAGGATAGACGTTGTATGTGGATATTGTATCACAGACACAGTCCCCTTGACTGTTCAGAGATGCCACTAAACCCGCCCAAGGATGTATGCATGATCAGCGTGTATTAGATGGAGGAGGTCCGACAGCCGATAATTCCAGTTATTCCACCAGGAAGGAGGTACACGGCCCAAGTTGTTTGTAGTTCAACCATGCCTAGACGGTCGATACCGCGGTTCGATCGCGTCCGCATTGTGCCAGGAATGGCTTTCAACAAGGGAAGTGTCCACGCATTTCGGAGTGACGTTGATCGGACATGTATTTCGGACATGGCGGAGGTACAGGAACTGTCGATGACATGCCTCGCTCAGGCCGCCCAAGAGCTACTACTGCAGTGGATGACCGCTACCTCGCTACCTCGAAGGAGCCTTGACAGCAACGCCACCATGTTGAATAATGCTTTTCGTGCAGCCACAGGACTTCGTGTTACAACACAAACTGTGTGCAATGGGCTGCATTGTGCACAACTTCACTCCCGACGTCCATGGCCAGGTCCATCTTTGCAACCGCGACACCATGCATCGTAGTACAGATGAGCCCAACAACATCACGAATGGACCGCTCAGGATTGGCATCACGTTCTCTTCACCGATGCGTGTCGCATATACCACCAACCACACAATCGTCGGAGACGTGTTTAGAGGCAACCCGGTCACGCTGAACGCCTTAGACACACTGTCCACAGAGTGCAGCAAGGTGGAGGTTCCCTGCTGTTTTGGGTTGGCATTATGTGGGGCCGACGTACGCCGCTGGTGATCTTGGAAGGCGTAACGGCTGTACGATGAGTAAATGCCATCCTCCGACCGATAGTGCAACCATATCGGCAGCATTTTGGCGAGGCACTCGTCTTCATGGACGACAAATCGCGGCCGCATCGTTGATATCTTCTAAATGACTTCCTTCAGCATAGCCACGTCGCTCGACTAGAGTGACCAGCAATTCTCAAGATATGAACTCTATCGAACATGCCTGCAATAGACTGAAAAGCGCTCTTTATGAACGACGTGACCGACCAACCGCACTGAGGTATCTAAGCCGAATCGCCGTTGAGGAGTGGGACAATCTGAACCAACAGTGCCTCGATGAATTTGTGGATAGTAATCCACGAAGAATACAGCTGAGCATCAGTGCAAGTGGGCATGCTACTGGGTATTAGAGGTACCGGTGTATACATCAATCTGGACCACCATCTCAGAAGTTCTGGCAGTGTGTTGGTACAACATGCATTGCGTGGTTTCAAATCAAATGGCTCTGAGCCATTTGGGACATTTGGGAATTAACATCTATGGTCATCAGTCCCCTAGAACTTAGAACTACTTAAACCTAACTAACCTAACGACATAACACAGCACCCAGTCATCACGAAGCACAGAAAAATGCGTGGTTTTCACGAGCAATAAAAAGGGCGGAAATGATGTTTATGTTGATCTCTATTCCAATTTTCTGTACAGGTTCCGGACGTCTCGTAATCCAAGTGACGGAAAACTTGTTTTCATGTGCCTGTTAGCTTCAAGGCTGAGAGGATTGGGTATAGTCTTCAAATTCCCGTAACACTCTTTTATGTGACAGCGCAAGTAGCATAGAAATACACTCCTGGATATGGAAAAAAGAACACATTGACACCGGTGTGTCAGACCCACCATACTTGCTCCGGACACTGCGAGAGGGCTGTACAAGCAATGATCACACGCACGGCACAGCGGACACACCAGGAACCGCGGTGTTGGCCGTCGAATGGCGCTAGCTGCGCAGCATTTGTGCACCGCCGCCGTCAGTGTCAGCCAGTTTGCCGTGGCATACGGAGCTCCACCGCAGTCTTTAACACTGGTAGCATGCCGCGACAGCGTGGACGTGAACCGTATGTGCAGTTGACGGACTTTGAGCGAGGGCGTATAGTGGGCATGCGGGAGGCCGGGTGGACGTACCGCCGAATTGCTCAACACGTGGGGCGTGAGGTCTCCACAGTACATCGATGTTGTCGCCAGTGGTCGGCGGAAGGTGCACGTGCCCGTCGACCTGGGACCGGACCGCAGCGACGCACGGATGCACGCCAAGACCGTAGGATCCTACGCAGTGCCGTAGGGGACCGCACCGCCACTTCCCAGCAAATTAGGGACACTGTTGCTCCTGGGGTATCGGCGAGGACCATTCGCAACCGTCTCCATGAAGCTGGGCTACGGTCCCGCACACCGTTAGGCCGTCTTCCGCTCACGCCCCAACATCGTGCAGCCCGCCTCCAGTGGTGTCGCGACAGGCGTGAATGGAGGGACGAATGGAGACGTGTCGTCTTCAGCGATGAGAGTCGCTTCTGCCTTGGTGCCAATGATGGTCGTATGCGTGTTTGGCGCCGTGCAGATGAGCGCCCCAATCAGGACTGCATACGACCGAGGCACACAGGGCCAACACTCGGCATCATGGTGTGGGGAGCGATCTCCTACACTGGCCGTACACCACTGGTGATCGTCGAGGGGACACTGAATAGTGCACGGTACATCCAAACCGTCATCGAACCCATCGTTCTACCATTCCTAGACCGGCAAGGGAACTTGCTGTTCCAACAGGACAATGCACGTCCGCATGTATCCCGTGCCACCCAACGTGCTCTAGAAGGTGTAAGTCAACTACCCTGGCCAGCAAGATTCCGGATCTGTCCCCCATTGAGCATGTTTGGGACTGGATGAAGCGTCGTCTCACGCGGTCTGCACGTCCAGCACGAACGCTGGTCCAACTGAGGCGCCAGGTGGAAATGGCATGGCAAGCCGTTCCACAGGACTACATCCAGCATCTCTACGATCGTCTCCATGGGAGAATAGCAGCCTGCATTGCTGCGAAAGGTGGATATACACTGTACTAGTGCCGACATTGTGCATGCTCTGTTGCCTGTGTCTATGTGCCTGTGGTTCTGTCAGTGTGATCATGTGATGTATCTGACCCCAGGAATGTGTCAATAAAGTTTCCCCTTCCTGGGACAATGAATTCACGGTGTTCTTATTTCAATTTCCAGGAGTATATATATATATATATATATATATATATATATATATATATATATATATATATATATGAGAATAAAGACATTATCAATATTTCTTTTAAAAAAAGGTCACATTTGGGGAAAACAAAAACTAATTTGGCAAGACAGAACAATTTAGGAAAGTCTAGATGAACCATGACGGGATATTTTCATCGAGTCTGGAGAACCTCACAGTGTCACGGAGACACTGAGAGAGAGTTCCCTCCAGCACTACTTGAGACATTAGTCGAGTCCATGCCACGTCGTTTTGCGGCACTTCTGCGTACCAGCATCTTTGCCTCTTCAGTGTATATAAACCTAGTTCTTGGGTTTTTCGACTATGTTATGTCTTGTAAACATTTTTCTCACTGATGCTGAGCAGATTCGAAAAAATCTGCTCTTTCATTCGAATGAAATTACGAAACGAATCCGGATCTATGTGACGAAGTACATTGGTCCAGAGCGATGTTAGCCAACACAACATCGATAATATGGGTATTATAAATGCGAAAACTGACTGAAGACACTATATTTTAACTATATTCAATTGAAGTTCGAAATGGAGCTGCAGATTCAATTGTGTTAACAAGTAACTTCAACTAGTATGCGCCTCATATCGTTGTGCAGCATAACGTAGTGATCCTGCACCAGCAGTTCGTTGTTCAAATCCAACAACGTGTCTGGAATCTTCTCGAGATTTTATCCATCTCCGACGATCCAATGACAGGAGTAACGCAGCTATTTCACGCGCGTTCAATATGGTGAAGAAACCGTCGTCTTCTTTTTGTTAATTTATCCAGCGATCTGAATAGTGGAATATCAGTTATGAACATACGAACGTGTGGATAACGTAATACCCACTCTCTGAGGAGGGAAAATCTCCGACCTATTGTACGTGCGTTCTTTATCGGAAAGAAACTGAGTGCTTTTCTTTCATTTGATGGCTTAGGCCATGTGCCTGTCCAGCCGTCCGAATAGCTGGATTTCAGTTATGAACATACGAACCTGTGGACAACACAACACCCAGTCTCTGAGCAGACAAAGCCTCCCACCCGGCAGGGAATCAAACCTGGGCCCCTTGGACAAATAATCCGCCGAGCTGATCCCGCAGCTGCCGAACGCACCAGATCCTGCCGAGAAATGCCGTTGGAGAGCGCTGCTATCGCATATCACGATGAGGAACACATTACGTTCCGTGAGACGTAGCAGGTCGTTTCAGAACATTCAGGAAGCATGACGCAAAATAGACTACTGGCCATTAAAATTGATACACCAAGTAAAAATGCAGATGATAAACGGGTATATTTTGGACAAATATATTGTACTAGAACTGACATGTGATTACATTTTATGCAATTTGAGTGCATAGATCCTGAGAAATCAGTACCTAGATCAACCACCTCTGGCAGTAATAACGGTCTTGATACGCCTGGGCACTGAGTCAAACAGAGCTAGGATGGAGTGTACAGGTACAGCTGCCCATGCAGCTTCAACTCGATACCACAGTTCATCAAGAGTAGTGACTGGCGTATTGTGACGAGCCAGTTGCTCGGCCACCATTGACCAGACATTTTGAATATGTGAGAGATCTGGAGAATGTGCTGGCCATGGTAGCAGTCAAACCTTTTCTGTGTCCAGAAAGGCCCGTACAGGACCTGCAACTTGCGGTCGTGCATTATCCTGCTGAAATATAGGGTTTCGCAGCGATCAAATGAAGAGTAGAGCCACGGGTCGTAGCACATCTGAAATGTAACGTCCACTGTTCAAAGTGCCGTCAATGCGAACAAGAGGTGACCAAGACGTGTAACCAATGGCACCCCATACCATCACGGCGGGTGATACGCCAGTATGGCGATGACGAATACACGCTTTCAATGTGCGTTCACCGCGATGTCGCCAAACACGGATTCGACCATCATGATGCTGTAAACAGAACCTGGATTCATCCGAAAAAATGACGTTTTGCCATTCGTGCACTCAGGTTCGCCGTTGTACACCGTCGCAGGCGCTCCTGTCTGTGATGCAGCGTCAAGGGTAACCGCAGCCATTGTCTCCGAGCTGATAGTCCATGCTGCTGCAAACGTCGTCGAACTGTCCGTGCAGATGGTTGTTGTTTTGTAAACGTCCCCATCGGTTGACTCGGGGATCGAGACGTGGCTGCACGATCCGTTACAGCCATGCGGATAAGATACCTGTCATCTCGACTACTAGTGATACGCCGCCGTTGGGATCCAACACGGCGTTCCATATTACCTTCCTGAACCCACAGATTCCATATTCTGCTACACCGAGCGAGGTGGCGCAGTTAGACACTGGACTCGCGTTCGGGAGGACGACGGTTCAATCCCGCGTCCGGCCATCCTGATTTAGGTTTTCCGTGATTTCCCTAAATCGTTCCAGGCAAATGCCGAGATGGTTCCTTTGAAAGAGCGCGGCCGACTTCCTTCCCCATCCTTCCCTAATCCCATAAAAGCCATGACCTCGCTGTCTAGTCTCCTCCCCCAAACAACCCACCCAACACATATTCTGCTAACAGCCATTAAATCTCGACCAATGCGAGCAGCAATGTCGCGATACGATAAACCGTAATCGCGATAGGCTACAATCCGTCCTTTATCAAAGTTGGAAACGTGATGGTACTCATTTCTCCTGCTTACACGAGGCATCAAATTGGTTCAAATGGCTCTGAGCACTATGCGACCTAACTTCTGAGGTCATCAGAACTAACTAGTTAAACCTAACTAACCTAAGGACATGACACACACCCATGCCCGAGGCAGGATTCGAACCTGCGACCGTAGCGGTCGCTCGGTTCCAGACTGTAGCGCCTAGAACCGCACGGCCACTCCGGCCGGCCACGAGGCATCACAACAACGTTTCAGCAGGCAACGCCGGTCAACTGCTGTTCGTGTATGAGAAATCGGTTGGAAACTATCCTCATGCCAGCACGTTGTAGGTGTCGCCACCAGCACTAACGTTGTGTGAATGCTCTGAAAAGCTAATCATTTGCATGTCACAGCATCTTCTTCCTGTCGGCTAAATTTCGCGTCTGTAGCACGTCATCTTCGGTCTGTAGCAGTTTTAATGGCCAGTAGTGTAGATGTAGCATGTCTGACGATGAGACACAAGCCCTGTGTGTAAAGGGATTAAAGCTGTCTGAGATGCTTTAATACTTTGGCACGAAAACAGGAGACTATGACGTGGTGTTGTTGGGGCCCCCAACTGAAAGAAGTACGAGGTGCATTCAAGTTCTAAGGCCTGCGATTTTTTTCCCCGGACTGGAAAGAGATAGAAACATGCACATTGTTTTAAAATGAGGCCGCGTTCATTGTCAATACGTCCCAGAGATGGCAGCACCGTACGGCAGATGGAATTTTACCGCCAGTGGCGAGAAAGAGAACTGTTTTAAATACTTAAAATGGCGACGTTTTCCTTACTTGAACAGCGTGCAATCATTCGTTTTCTGAATTTGCGTGGTGTGAAACCAATTGTTCGACAGTTGAAGGAGACATATGGTGATGGAGTTATGGATGTGTCGAAAGTGCTTTCGTGGGTGCGACAGTATAATGAAGGCAGAACATCGTGTGACAACAAACCGAAACAACCTCGGGCTAGCACAAGCCGGTCTGACGACATGATCGATAAAGTGGAGAGAATTGTTTTGGAGGATCGCCGAATGACTGTTGAACAGATCGCCTCCAGAGTTGGCATTTCTGTGGGTTCTGTGCACACAATCCTGCATGACGACCTGAAAATACGAAAAGTGTCATCCAGGTGGGTGCCACGAATGCTGACAGACGACCACATGGCTGCCCGTGTGGCATGTTGCCAAGCAATGTTGACGCGCAACGACAGCATGATTGGAAATTTCTTTTCGTCGGTTGTGACAATGGATGAGACGTGGATGCCATTTTTCAATACAGAAACAAAGCACCAGTCAGCTCAATGGAACCACACAGATTCACCGCCACGAAAAAAATTTCGGGTAACCGCCAGTGCTGAAAAAATGATGGTGTCCATGTTCTGGGACAGCGAGGGCTTAATCCTTACCCATTGCGTTCCAAAGGGCACTACGGTAACAGGTGCATCCTACGAAAATGTTTTGTAGAACAAATTCCTTCCTGCACTGCAACAAAAACGTCCGGGAAGGGCTGCGCATGTGCTGTTTCACCATGACAACGCACCCGCACATCGAGCTAACGTTACGCAACAGTTTCTTCGTGATAACAACTTTGAAGTGATTCCTCATGCTCCCTACTTACCTGACCTGGCTCCTAGTGACTTTTGGCTTTTTCCAACAACGAAAGACACTCTCCATGGCCGCACATTCACCAGCCGTGCTGCTATTGCCTCAGCGATTTTCTAGTGGTCAAAACAGACTTCGCCGCTGGCATGGAATCATGGCGTCAGCGTTGTGAAAAATGTGTACGTATGCAGGGCGGTTACGTCGAGAAGTAACTCCAGTTTCATCGATTTCGGGTGAGTAGTTAATTAGAAAAAAAATCGGAGGCCTTAGAACTTGAATTCACTTCGTAGGTGCGAGCCACTGCAGCCGTTCAACAGTATGGAACGGATTCATGAAGTCGTCTTAAAATGGTAAGTTCCCAGTAGTTAGCTAGATATTCCTTTCTTACGGAGTGTTTTAGTTTTCAACTGTACGTCAGGAGAAACAGCCTCTGGCCTTAAAAGCAATGGATGGCTCACCACAGCAGCCCGCGGCAGTTGGAGGCGGTCGCAGTCTTGCAGACGCAGCAGCGCCGCCCGCAGTGCTCTGCCGTATCCTTTGTGCGGGGCGACCGGCAACTCGCCTCGCTGGCGCCGCCCCCGCCGCCCACGCCGCCGCCGCCGCCGCCCCCGGGTCAGGCGCGCCCATTGTGACGGACTGACGGACTGGCCCCTAAATGCGGGACGCCAACTTTTTCCCTTATTTGGCGAGCGGACAAAACAGGCGCGGCCGTGCACAAACATACGGATACACGCGCCAGAGGGACGCTGGCCCAACATCAACAAGGGAAGCGGCAAGGAAAAGCCCCGCGACGGGAAAAAATAACAAGCGGGCCAAGTTGCCGCGGGAACGGAGCGGCGCGGCTCTCCGCGGCCACACTCCTTTGGCCTGCCGGAGCCAGCGCCGGCGGCGGCAGAGTTGGCAGAACTTGGGCGCACAGTAGCCGCCCGGCAAGCCAGCCGCCGCCCTTGGCGAGACTGGCTTCCGCTGGCGGCGGCGCGTCCGCTGTCTGCCGGTCACCAGATGGGCGTCCGACACCTTCCGGTTCTTCTACTACCTCCTGCTGTTCGCCACTGTGCATCTACAGGGTGAAAAGGATTTGAGGGGCTCCGGAACGCCCTATACTTGCAATGTTAAAATAAAAATTATAAATTACATCTTTCCTCACAAAGTATTTGAGGTAGGAAGTTGAACTTTTCACAGATTATTTATTGGAATATGGGCTACAACGTAACACTGGGATTTTACAAAAATTTAGTTCAGTTATTAAAGATGATTTTTTTTCAATTGTAATGAAAATTCACAACATTTTTTTGCAATATTTTATTTATATATTCAAAAATATACAGTTTTTTGGAAAAAGGCTGTGTTAAATTATGCAGAAGGTACTGTGTAACATTTACTGAAAGTTTGAAACAAATATGTTTGGAAGATCCACAGAAAACATGTAATTAGTATGAGAAAATAAAAGTTTTGGGAATCGAGCGACAAAGATTGGATTTACTTTTTAGTTCACTCCAGGTCCATAGGATGGATTATCTTCATCCTCTGCAAACTCCTCCTCCAGCTTCCTCTCGTTCCTCCTCCTGTTTACTCTTGCTTGTATTTCTAGACTCTTTACAGCCCTGTCTGCAGCCCGAAGGCGTTCCTTGTCTAAAGCAAGCATCGCTCGTACCATGTTAGAACCTATCTTCATTGCCATATTTCTAAATACCTTGCACCTTACAATGTTGCCATCATTGAAAGTCGCAAAAGCATCATACACACCAAAGTGAAGTGTTTCTATTCCAACATATACAGTCTTGGGGATTCTCGACCATATAACACTATTTACACTTTCATTGGGGTTTTGAGTTTTTCCGTGAATACACTTTTTCAACAGTTCAGGTGCTGCTAAGTCTCTGACAATAGGCTAGCCACAACACATACTTTATCTCACATCACTAAAATGTACCTGATGAACACGGACGTTAATGATAACACCATTTGACAGCAGTTTAACAGCGCCACAGTGGGTCACGCCCATGTAGAACACATTTAAAAAAAATTTAAAAATAGTTGTAGTCTTCGGAATTGAATAAATTATATATCTATTAAAAGGTAATAGTCTGCAGATTCAGAAAAGGCAAAAAAGTAAAAACTGAACTTTTCATGATTTTGAGCCTTTCCGGAGCCCCTTAAACCGACAAACTCTGCGAGGTTGTAGGGGATATCAAAACAAATATTTTCCCTAATGTCATTTTTTTCCTATGAGGATTTTTTAAACCTGTGGAGGCCGTATTACGCTCCTCAGTTGTTAGATGGCGTATTTCGCTCTTCAGTTCTACATCTACATCAACATTTATACTCCACAAGCCACCCAAAGGTGTTTGGCGGAGCGCACTTTACGTGCCACTGTCATTACCTTCCTTTCTGTTCCAGTCGCGTATGGTTCGCGGGAAAAACGACTGCCGGAAAGCCTCCGTGCGCGCTCGAATCTCTCTAATTTTACATTCGTGATCTCCTCGGGAGGTATAAGTAGGTTGAAGCAATATATTCGATACCTCATCCAGAAACGCACACTCTGGAAACCTGGACGGCAAGCTACACCGCGATGCAGAGCGCCTCTCTTGCAGAGTCTGCCACTTGAGTTTGCTAAACTTCTCCGTAACGCTATCAAGCTTACCAAATAACCCTGTGACGAAACGCGCCGCTCTTCTTTGGATCTTCTCCATCTCCTCCGTCAACCTGATCTGGTACGGATCCCACACTGATGAGCAATACTCAAGTATAGGTCGAACGAGTGTTTTGTAAGCCACCTCCTTCGTTGATGGACTAAATTTTCTAAGAACTCTCCCAACGAATCTCAACCTGGTACACGCCTTACCAAAAAATAATTTTATATGATCATTCCACTTCAAATCGTTCCGCACGCATACCCCCAGATATTTAACAGAAGTAACTGCTATCAATGTTTGTTTCACTATCATATAATCATACAATAAAGGATCCTTCATTCTGTGTATTCGCAATGCATTACATTTGTCTACGTTGAGGTTCACTTGCCACTCCCTGCACCAAGTGCCTATCCGCTGCAGATATTCCTGCATTTCGCTGCAGTTTTCTAATGCTGCAACTTCTCTGTATACTACATCATCATCCGTGAAAAGCCGCATGGAACTTCCGACACTATCTACTACGTCATTTATATATGTTGTTAAACGCAATGGTCCCATAACACTCCCCTGTGGCACGCCAGAGGTTACTTTAACGTCTGTAGACGTCTCTCTATTGAGAACAACATGCTGTGTTCTGTTTGCTAAAAACACAGCTGGTCCGATATTCCGTAGGCTCTTACTTTGTTTATCAGGCGACAGTGCGGAACTGTGTCGAACGCCTTCCGGAAATCAAGGAAAATAGCATCTACCTGGGAGCCTGTATCTAATATTTTCTGGGTCTCGTGAACAAATAAAGCGAGTTGGGTCTCACATGATCACTTTTTTGCGGAATCCATGTTGAGTCCTACAGACTAGATTCTGAGTTTCCAGAAACGACATGATACGTGAGCAAAAAACATGTTCTAGAATTCTTCTACAACAGATCGACGTCAGAGATATAGGTCTATAGTTTTGCGCATCTGCTCGACGACCCTTCCTGAAGACTGGGACTACCTGTGCTCTTTTCCGATCATATGGAACCTTCCGTTCCTCTACAGACTTGTGGTACACGGCTGTTAGAAGGGGGGAAAGTTATTTCGCGTTCTCCGTGCAGAATCGAATTGGTATCCCGTCAGGTCCAGTGGACTTTCCTCTGTTGAGTGATTCCAGTTGTTTTTCTATTCCTTGGACACTTATTTCGATGTCAGTGAATTTTTAGTTTGTGCGAGGATTTAGAGAAGGAACTGCAGTGCGGTTTTCCTCTGTGAAACAGCTTTGGAAAAGTGTGTTTAGTATTTCAGCTTTACGCTTGTCATCCTCTGTTTCAATGCCATCATCATCCCGGAGTATCTGGATATGCTGTTTCGAGCCACTGACTGATTTAACGTAAGACCAGAACTTCCTACGCCGGCCGAAGTGGCCGTGCGGTTAAAGGCGCTGCAGTCTGGAACCGCCAGACCGCTACGGTCGCAGGTTCGAATCCTGCCTCGGGCATGGATGTTTGTGATGTCCTTAGGTTAGTTAGGTTTAACTAGTTCTAAGTTCTGGGGGACTAATGACCTCAGCAGTTGAGTCCCATAGTGCTCAGAGCCATTTTGAACTTCCTACGATTTTCTGTCAAGTCGGTACATAGAATTTTACTTTCGAATTCACTGACCGCTTCACGCATAGCCCACCTTACGCCAACTTTGACATCGTTTAGCTTCTGTTTGTCTGAGAGGTTTTGGCTGCGTTTAAACTTGCAGTGAAGCTCTCTTTGCTTTCGCAGTAGTTTCCTAACTTTGTTGTTGAACCACGGTGGGTTTTTCCCGTCCCTCACAGTTGTAGTCGGCACGTACCTGTCTAAAACGCATTTTACGATTGCCTTGAACTTTTTCCATAAACACTCAACATTGTCAGTGTCGGAACAGAAATTTTCATTTTGATCTGTCAGGTAGTCTGAAATTATATATAGGCAACTGCTGTCCACCAGTGAAGCAGTGCATTATTTCTGTTTACTAATGCAGCGATGCACCTGGAGTGAGTACACTGATATGGTTGTTGCGTACTACGTAGCGCTCCACAGCGGACGAGCTGCACAGCTGATCAACAACAATATCCTAATCGCCGTACCCTGCATCATGCGACCTTTGCTGCTGTGTACCAACGTCTGCGTGAGACTGGGTCATTTAGCAGATTAATTGAACAGGGACGCCGTTTCACGGTAAGAACGCTGCGATTTGAGGAAGATGTCTTGCAGCATGTGGAACGGGATCCTTCAATCAACACTCGTGCAGTTGGACGTAACATGGGGACGAATGCTTCGAGAGCAATTGTTACTTAAAGCGTGTCCACAACCTGGAACCAGTTGATTATCCACCCAAAGCACAGTTTTCGCAGTGGTACCTGGAACAGTGTGAAATGCATCCTACATTTTCATCCTCTGTGTTGTTTACCGATGAAGCAACGTTCGGGCGTGATGGAGTCTTCAACATGCACAGTTCGCATATTTGGATTGAGGATAACCCACATGCCACAGTTACTAGCGCTCATCAAGTGCGGTTCTTCGTTAATGTGTGTGTCGGTGTTGTTGGGGACTGTTTAATTGGGCCGTATCTGCTACCGAGGCCATTAAATGGCAGGCACTATTACAATTTACTCGACAGAGCATTGCTAGGATTGCTGGAACACGTCCCGCTCGCTACAAGACAATTCATGTGATTTCAAATGACAGGACGCCGGCACATTTCAGTCGTCGTGTGCGTCGATTCCTGGATGGACGGTTCCCATAAACCCGGACTGGCAGAGTTGGTCCTGTACCATGGCCTGCTCGATCCCCAGATATGTCCTCTCTGGACTTGTTTGTGTGGAGAGAGATGTACACCCTTGTTTACGCAACTCCTGTTGCATCAGAAGAGGTTCAAATGGTTCAAATGGCTCTGAGCACTATGCGACTTAACTTCTGAGGTTATCAGTCGCCTAGAACTTAGAACTAATTAAACCTGACTAACCTAAGGACATCACACACATCCATGCCCGAGGCAGGTTTCGAACCTGCGACCGTAGCGGTCGTTTGGTTCCAGACTGTAGCGCCCAGAACCGCACGGCCACTCCGGCCGGCAGAAGAGGTTCAAATGGCTCTGAGCACTATGGGACTTAACATCTGTGGTCACCAGTCCCCTAGAACTTAGAACTACTTAAACCTAACTAACCTTAGGACATCACACACATCCATGTCCGAGGGAGGATTCGAACCCGCGATCGTAGCGGTCATGCAGTTCCAGTCTGAAGCGCCTAGAAACGCACGGCCACACAGGCCGGCGCATCAGAAGAGGATCTCGTTGCCCGGATAGTAGCAGCAGCAGCAACAATTCAGGATACTCCTGAGGCTTTTGCCAGTGTCAGACAGAACGTGATCCAACGGTGTAACTTCTCTTTACGTGTCAATGGAGGCATTTTTGAAAATCTACTGTAATTGAAATTGGGTTGTGTTAATGTGCTGTCTCTTGGTCATAAAAAATGGAAAAATATTTGTTGGTTTAATTAATCTGCCGCTAGAGAAATCTTCCGCTACCGGTTTGAATACTCCTCATAGTAAAAAATGACATAATGGAAAATATTTGTTTTGATGTCCCCTACAACCTCCCAGAGTTTTTCGGTATATCGGAGGTAGCAGTAAAGATATGGAAAAACACACGATATGTTGCCTTAACGTTTCAGGAAAAAAAACGATATGTTAGGAAGTTTTTTGTGGTGGGTGTTGTCTGTTAATACGAAGTGAAATGTGAGCCCTTAACAGTCCAGATAAGAAGACAAATTTCGGAAATGTGGTGCGGCAATGTAAACGATTAGCAAAATCAAATTGGGTATGTAACGTCCGCAGTTAGTTTTCAGCAATCTTATCTTATCGGATTATTATCTGAGCTCTCTTAGAACTGTACAGTTATTTCCATTTACGAGGATCGTTCAGTAACTAATGCTCCACTTTTTTTTAAAAAAAGCCAATAATATACATAGACAAACTCCCATGTTGCTGTTTCACATTAGATGTTTGTTCCGTGCACCTGTTTAGATTCGAACCGTTCTGGCGAATGGCAGAGCTGTAGTACAGCGTCAAATTGCGTCTACATACGACTCACATTACGAGCAGCATGCTGTTGTTGAATTACTGTGTGCAGAAAAAGAAACCGTGGTGAACTTCCACAAACCTTTGTTTGCTGTGTATGGCCATACTGCAGTTGGGCTATGGGCAAAGGAAGTCACAGCCTCAGGAAATGCAGAAACAGGTCTCCATGATCAGCCACGGTCGGGTCGTCCTGCCACAGCCACTGCTCCAGACATGCAGAACCGTGCCGATGCCATTATCTTTCGATCTGTAGGCCGCTTAAAGATTCTCTACGGGGAACACATTTTGAAGATGACGAGGGTGTCAGTCATGCAGTGAAAACATGGCTGCCCCTACAGGACAAGAGCTTTTACCAGCAGGGAGTACATACTCTTCCACTACGTTGGCGTAGGACCATAGAACGTGATGGAGGATACGTAGAAAAATAGGACATGGACAAGACATGTTGATGTGCAGGGTTATTACAAATGATTGAAGCGATTTCACAGCTCTACAATAACTTTATTATTTGAGATATTTTCACAATGCTTTGCACACACATACAAAATCTCAAATAGTTTTTTTAGGCCTTCACAAATGTTCGATATGTGCCCCTTTAGTGATTCGGCAGACATCAAGCCGATAATCAAGTTCCTCCCACACTCGGCGCAGCATGTCCCCATCAATGAGTTCGAAAGCATCGTTGATGCGAGCTCGCAGTTCTGGCACGTTTCTTGGTAGAGGAGGTTTAAACACTGAATCTTTCACATAACCCGACAGAAAGAAATCGCATGGGGTTAAGTCGGGAGAGCGTGGAGCCCATGACATGAATTGCTGATCATGATCTCCACCACGACCGATCCATCGGTTTTCCAATCTCCTGTTTAAGAAATGCCGAACATCATGATGGAAGTGCGGTGGAGCACCATCCTGTTGAAAGATGAAGTCGGCGCTGTCGGTCTCCAGTTCTGGCATGAGCCAATTTTCCGCGGGCTACACGTGAAACTAGCCCACAAGCGTTCAACCGTTTCTTCGCTCACTGCACGCCGACCCGTTGATTCTCCCTTACAGAGGCATCCAGAAGCTTTAAACTGCGCATACCATCGCCGAATGGAGTTAGCAGTTGGTGGATCTTTGTTGAACTTGGTCCTGAAGTGTCGTTGCACTGTTATGACAGACTGATGTGAGTGCATTTCAAACACGACATACGCTTTCTCGGCTCCTGTCGCCATTTTGTCTCACTGCGCTCTCGAGCGCTCTGGCGGCAGAAACCTGAAGTGCGGCTTCAGCCGAACCAAACTTTATGAGTTTTTCTACGTATCTGTAGTGTGTCGTGACCATATGTCAATGAATGGAGCTACAGTCAATTCATGAAATCGCTTCAATCATTTGTAATAGCCCTGTATATGATCACCAAATTCTGATTCCCAACATTAAATATGTTCTAATAAAAAAAAAGTGGGGCATTGCTTATTGAACGTAGTTTAGTGGTTTGATTGTAGTTGCAAATCTCATGTGTGTTTGAAATGTCTACCCTGGCCAGAAGCCCACCCAGTAGTCCGTGCGGCCTAACGCACGGCTTTCCTGGCGGGAAGGAGCGCCTGGTCCCCGGCACGAATCCACCCGGCGGAATTGTGTCGAGGTCCGGCGAACCGGCCAGTCTGTGGATGGTTTTTAGGCGGTTTTCCACCTGCCTCGGCGAATGCGGGCTGGTTCCCCTTATTCCGCCTCAGTTACACCATGTCGGCGATTGCTGTCTCCATGTACGCGTACACCACCATCACCACAATTACTCTACCAAATAAACATAGGGGTTACACTCGTCTGGTGTGACACGTTCCCTGGGGGAGGGGGGGGGGCACGGAGGGCCGAACCACACAATAACCCTAGGTTCTTCGGTATGGGGCGGCGGAGGGGTGAAGTGCACTGCGGTAGTCGTCGTGGGGTTGCGGACCATTGCGGCTGCGGCGGGGACGGAGCCTCTCCGTCGTTTCTGGGTCCCCGGTTAACATACATTACATACAATACCCTGGTCAGAAAATCACTTAAGAGCCAAACACACCTCCAAGACTGAAGCTGAAGTTATTGTGTCCAACAAAAAGACCAATGCGAAGAATTCACTGCCAAAGCTGTGGATCCTAAAGCGGAGAACTCCATCATATCAAATATATTCTTGTGTGAAGATGTTAAAAGAAACAAGTTTTAAGCGGACACTTTAATGTATTCAGTTTAACACATACATACAACACATCTGACCAGGAAGAAACTTCAATTAATTTTAGAAATCAGCCTTGCTTGAATTGCATCCGGTGAACCTGCTGGTTTCCTGAGTTACTTGAAGCTCAGTGAAAAAATGACTCGGTAGCTTCTAATTCCCCCCCCCCCATGAACCATGGACCTTGCCGTTGGTGGGGAGGCTTGCGTGCCTCAGCGATACAGATAGCCGTACCGTAGGTACAACCACAACGGAGGGGTATCTGTTGAGAGGCCAGACAAACGTGTGGTTCCTGAAGAGGGGCAGCAGCCTTTTCAGTAGTTGCAGGGGCAGCAGTCTGGATGATTGACTGATCTGGCCTTGTAACAATAACCAAAACGGGCTTGCTGTGCTGGTACTGCGAACGGCTGAAAGCAAGGGGAAACTACAGCCGTAATTTTTCCCGAGGGCATGCAGCTTTACTGAGAGCTGCATCAAACCAGTCTCAGGACTGAAGACCACAACAACAACAAGCTTCTAATTAAACTTTTACGGTGACTATTGGTTGACAGTTAGATTGATAAATGCAAGCGTTAACTAAAGCAGTGCTGGACTCGAGACAGATATCTCGAACTATGTGACTGGTTATGGACCAAATGTCCTAAGGTGCTGGTGACCTCACTGTAGGTAATCAGCGTCAGACGCCCAGAACGCAGGCGTCGCACCCGTGCTTCTCAAGTACAAGGCGCGGTTTGCGCTTCCACTGATAAACAACTCTGGACCCAGACTGGCTGCTCGTGTGCGGGGCCAGCGCTCGCAGAGGACAGCCCTTCTCTCCATCGCCGGATTAACTTTAATGAATGTAACGGCCTCTTCTTTCCTTTCTGCCAGACAAGACGTGACAGTCAGTCGCTGAACATGAACACTCAAATGGTTCAAATGGCTCTGAGCACTATGGGACTTAACTTCTGAGGTCATCAGTCCCCAATAACTTAGAACTACTTAAACATAACTAACCTAAGGACATCACACACATCAATGCCCAAGGCAGGATTCGAACCTGCGACCGTAGCGGTCGCGCGGTTCCAGACTGTAGCGCCTAGAACCGCTCGGCTACACTGGCCGGCCATGAACACTCAACAGGCCATTGGTATGATAACTTATAGCATGAAAATCCCACTAAGAATTGTTACCACTAAGAAAAACGAGACGCGTTAAAAAACTCCAATGACTCTCTGATCCAAACCCCTTTTTCAAAAAAAATGCTAATGCTCCAACTCCTGACGTCACAAAAACTGCGCGTTTTCGCTTCCAGTAACCGGCCACCCGTCAAAGGTTCTAACAGTGTAGAAAACTATACTCGAAACTGGGCCCTTATACTCCTGCAGGTCTGCAGGCAGTGCTTTTTTAGAAAGCACGAAGGCCAATTCAAATTGTCCGTCGCCTAACGGCACGTCAAGCCAGTTCAATTCACGTGATCTCTCCTAAACCGTCTTTTTTTTCGCGGGAACTGCGATCTTCGCAAGATGATTTTCAACTGTTTTTACAAGCCAAGTGCACGTACACAACACGGTGGCTTATATTCGTGACTGGTGGAGTGCACATTTGTGCGAAAATGACATTCATCTGCATCTGCCGGCCGCTGTGGCCGAGCGGTTCTAGTCGCTTCAGTCTGGAACCGCGCTGCTGATACGGTCTCAGGTTCGAATTCTGCCTCGGGCATGGATGTGTGTGATGTGCTTAGGTTATTTAGTCCAAAGTCTAGGGGACTGATGACCTCAAATGTAAAGTTCCTTAGTGCTTGGAGCCATTTGAACCATTTGAACCATCTACAACTACAGTTGTTGGGTTCAAATGGTTTGCAGCTTGCAGGGCAGCTTATACACTCCTGGAAATTGAAATAAGAACACCGTGAATTCATTGTCCCAGGAAGGGGAAACTTTATTGACACATTCCTGGGGTCAGATACATCACATGATCACACTGACAGAACCACAGGCACATAGACACAGGCAACAGAGCATGCACAATGTCGGCACTAGTACAGTGTATATCCACCTTTCGCAGCAATGCAGGCTGCTGTTCTCCCATGGAGACGATCGTAGAGATGCTGGATGTAGTCCTGTGGAACGGCTTGCCATGCCATTTCCACCTGGCACCTCAGTTGGACCAGCGTTCGTGCTGGACGTGCAGACCGCGTGAGACGACGCTTCATCCAGTCCCAAACATGCTCAATGGGGGACAGATCCGGAGATCTTGCTGGCCAGGGTAGTTGACTTACACCTTCTAGAGCACGTTGGGTGGCACGGGATACATGCGGACGTGCATTGTCCTGTTGGAACAGCAAGTTCCCTTGCCGGTCTAGGAATGGTAGAACGATGGGTTCGATGACGGTTTGGATGTACCGTGCACTATTCAGTGTCCCCTCGACGATCACCAGTGGCGTACGGCCAGTGTAGGAGATCGCTCCCCACACCATGATGCCGGGTGTTGGCCCTGTGTGCCTCGGTCGTATGCAGTCCTGGTTGTGGCGCTCACCTGCACGGCGCCAAACACGCATACGACCATCATTGGCACAAAGGCAGAAGCGACTCTCATCGCTGAAGACGACACGTCTCCATTCGTCCCTCCATTCACGCCTGTCGCGACACCACTGGAGGCGGGCTGCACGATGTTGGGGCGTGAGCGGAAGACGGCCTAACGGTGTGCGGGACCGTAACCCAGCTTCATGGAGACGGTTGCGAATGGTCCTCGCCGATACCCCAGGAGCAACAGTGTCCCTAATTTGCTGGGAAGTGGCGGTGTGGTCCCCTACGGCACTGCGTAGGATCCTACGGTCTTGGCGTGCATCCGTGCGTCGCTGCGGTCCGGTCCCAGGTCGACGTGCACGTGCTCCTTCCGCCGACCACTGGCGACAACATCGATGTACTGTGGAGACCTCACGCCCCACGTGTTGAGCAATTCGGCGGTGCGTCCACCCGGCCTCCCGCATGCCCACTATACGTCCTCGCTCAAAGTCCTTCAACTGCACATACGGTTCACGTCCACGCTGTCGCGGCATGATACCAGTGTCAAAGACTGCGATGGAGCTCCGTATGCCACGGCAAACTGGCTGACACTGACGGCGGCGGTGCACAAATGCTGCGCAGCTAGCGCCATTCGACGCCCAACACCGCGGTTCCTGGTGTGTCCGCTGTGCCGTGCGTGTGATCATTGCTTGTACAGCCCTCTCGCAGTGTCCGGAGCAAGTATGGTGGATCTGACACCCCGGTGTCAATGTGTTCTTTTTTCCATTTCCAGGAGTGTATATTAGAGAAGGAAGACTGAAGGCCAAAACAAAAAAAATAATTAGTGTGGGTCCGAAAAATGTCATTACGTACCACAAAAGCGAAATTACACGCGCTATGCAAGGAGCTCAAGGAAGAGGAATCTGCATTTCATAATTTAAGAAGTCGAAACACCAGTTTAAATTTGTTACGTTAAACTGCACCTAGAATTACTAAAAGGAACGAGCTGCCATCATATCCTGTGAAAAATTGGTATGTTTGAGCCTAAATGTACTTGCTAGTCCAGTGTAAATTATTATCCAATAGTCCTATCTCCCTCAATATCTTTCCCTTCAAGATTTAAAGGTTTTGATTACATCCTTTTTTTGGCTGTTAATAAATGGCTCTGAGCACTATGGGACTTAACGTCTAAGGTCATCAGTCTCCTAGAACTTAGAACTACTT
Source organism: Schistocerca cancellata (assembly GCF_023864275.1). Classification (NCBI taxonomy): domain Eukaryota; kingdom Metazoa; phylum Arthropoda; class Insecta; order Orthoptera; family Acrididae; genus Schistocerca; species Schistocerca cancellata. The sequence goes on from NC_064632.1 coordinate 567,890,499, forward strand.
AAACCTAACTAACCTAAGGACATCTCACACATCCGTGCCCGAGGCAGGATTCGAACCGGTGACCGTAGCGGTCGCGTGGTTCCTCACTGTAGCGCCTTGAACCGCTCGGCCACCCCGGCCGGCGGCTTTTAATACTTGAAGTGCTTTATTTGTACTGTTAGCTAATGAAATCTCATAAATGTTGGCCACTGATGCTTCCGAACTGTTTCACACACAGTCCAGAAACGTTCTTGACAATTATTAAGCCTCCAACTAAGATATATTTAAACAAAGAGCGTACAATTTCGCAAGTTTTCAGTCAATTTCTTTATGAAACACTACAAGTGTCTGATTACATTCAAATAAATTCCACCTACCAATCATTATGATTCCACCCACAGTACATTTTTCACTCCAAGTTGCTGTCATATTTCAATCCATTTCATATTAAATACAGTAGTGGTACGTGTAAAAATGCATTTTATAAATGTAGTATAGGGCAAGTAATTTAGTTCTCTTATGCCGTACAATTAAGTTTGCTGCCTCGCTGCTTCAATTAAACTCTCGTCATTTGTTATAAATTTTAACAAAGGGAATAACGTAACGAATCGATTTATAACAAATAACGAACCACAAACAACTGATATCTGCCACGAAAAAACCGTGGCGAAACGAAATATGGAGATCTGATCGTGGCCTTATGTCGAGAGGAAATGAGCTTGGGGGTCACGTGAGCAACAACGGACAGATGACGTCAACCATCGAGGCTTTTTCCCCGGGAAACGTTGACGGTACTGTGACGTGACATGATGGAATGGGACGGTCAATGTGGATGCCACCGTTTGAAACACATTGCGGAATGTTTTGACACTACGGGGCGTGACGTGATGTGACGACCAGCGTCAATTGGCCTTACGATTGTTAACTGCTGTAGACGCTTTTCAGTACACAGGAGGGAATAGGACACGCGCTTATCAAACTCCTCCTCTCACCACTGCTCTGCTAGTAGGCTGGAGGCGAGTCCTAAATGCACAATAGCACGGCTCCCAGGGGGCTCCACCGGGGAGACTACGTTCACGGAGACAACGCCTGACGCTACCTGCCTTTGGGAATGCCAGGGGCCCTGTTGGCTCTTCGGCCGTACTCAAGCTCTGCCTTCCTTGTCCAAGATGCAGTGTCGCCCTATTACCACGCACTCTCAGAAAGTGGAAAGAAAAATAAGTGCCGTGAAGACATGAAGTTGGTTAGAAGTCAATACTTACAGCCACTGCAGTCCAGTTCTCTTTTATAAAACATTATCATCATATTCAAGTCTCTCATTAGCCTCTACGTAGAGTGTGATACTCATATTACATAAAAAGGGAAATGGCAAACGGCTTGCAGAGATTCATACTTAGACGCTTATAACACCCCCGTCTACTACTACTGTACCATAACCTTAAAGTTGGAGGCAGGTCGTGAAATATAACTATCCAGTTAGAACAATTATGGTATAAAGCAACAGACCAGTGTTACCCTCTGAGAGGAATTTTGTTATGTTGACCGTGTTGTACCTAACGGAGGTGGCTTATCGGAAGTGAAAGTCTGAATTACTAAATATTTGAACAGTAACAAACAATATTTTTGCCTAGCTATACTGTTTAAAGAGTAAGGAAAACGGTCGCCAGCCTAATTAGGCAAGAGAAAGATTAACGTTCTCGTTTAAGAAAGTAGGTATAAGTAACTATAACGGACAAACACAACCTAGACTTGGCCAACCGCGAGTGCAATGAACTCTGACACATACATATGTTTTAAGATTGAAGCTAACAACTGGAGCAGCACAAACTATTTGCAAAAATATAACAGATACCGAAACACACTATTACTTTCATGGCTTGTTCAAACTAAATGGTCTTTATAGCATTACTATTAACATTCACTGCAGGATCATAAATTGGACATAGGTTAAGTCTCTCTCAGTTAAATACTTTACTATTTGAAATGGAAGTTAACTGGAATCCACTAACAGGTTGCTTCTCACTATCATTTGAATGAAGAAATTATGGTTTTCATAATTAGTGGTCTTTCCGTTACTTGTTACCGAGCATTAACACAATAGACAAACTGTAGATCCTTTTATACTATTAATATGCACTTCTAATACACAAGAGAGACAAACACTTAGCAAACACGAGTATATAACGTTTCACAACTGCAGTTTTCCATTTTTACTACAGTGAGACACGAAGTTAACACATATGTAAGATACTGACTCACCTTCTGCGATTTACAACAGGCAGTAATGTGATCATTTACTAAGCAAAACTTTATAAGCCTCAGTCTTAAGAACTTTTAATTTGAAGTTGTCAACAACACATTAATAAGCAGTTTTACTAGGAATATTATATTCAGCAAGCATCACTAACTTTAACTCACTCTCTGGCCACATTACCTTTAACTTTCTTTTTACTATGTTCAAGAGGCATTAATTAGCAAAAACACTGGTCTTTAATGTTCTTTCAGTAGGGACACTTGGTAATCACTTTAGTTCAAACGGAGAGGAACTTGAGAGGTGTTATGATAAGGAAAAAATCAAGGTAGGTACATAAATTCAGTTATAAGTTACCTTCTATGTGTGCACACTAAAACATCCAATGAGCTGATCCTTCACTGTACATTATTATAGCATTCCGATACAGTGATTGTGCAATGTGGCGGCAACTACATGTTGATAGGTGGATTTGCAGGCAGAATTGCTGGATCTGTCCCTTCTTGGTGGCGATGATGAATACCAATTCCAGAAACGTTCCAGCTATTTATCCATCCATCCGAGGCATGGGAAAGTGGCAGAAAAAACCTCTCTCGGAACCAGCACAATATACAATATTAACATGGCAGTGCACAGTTGGGTAGCTCGTCCCCGACTCGTAGCTCGTCCCCGACTGACTCTCAATTCCACCTTTTGTACCTAGGCCAACCACAATTTGCGCGCGCTACATAGTTCCGTTCCCGAGGGGAACCACAACACCTTTTACATACAAAATAACTAAGAACCCTAAGTGAGGATCAGCAGTTTACATAACAGTACTCAAATACATTAAATAAAACAGAACATTTGCACATATTGACATTTCTACAAAAATTATTCACACAGAAATTACAATATATATAGTAAGTGTTGTTCCCTCCAAATGGGACAAAGAATTTAAATGACAGGTACACTACTTTGCATAGAAACAAACCACGACATCAAAGTTTTGACAAAGAAAAGAGTATACAATTTTGTGTTATCTATTCAATCAAACACATTTACAGAAGCTTAACGATGTAATATTAAATGAAAGAAAAGCAAAATAAATCAGTAGAGTACTAGAGTTATGGTGTTACACGCTCTCCTAATAATACTTTTAGAAAGAAATTTCGTTATTTATAAGATGACGTAGCTGTACATGTAAGATACCCCCATTTTATCACAGTAACTAATAAGCTACCTAATGGCACATTTGCGGCGTGTCCAGACCGTGATCAGTTCACACGTCATACATCAGTGGTAAGGCAATGAAATTACGAAGACACAATGAAAAACTGAACAATTGTAGTTAAATTTTAATATCGCTTCCTACCTGCTTAACATCCCGTAACATCATCACAGTTTTTGCGACAGCGGAAGAAGACTGAAGCGAATACTCTGCATTAGACAATCAAACTGAATGTTTAATTTTTATGAAAACGCTACAGTATGTGCGTACTGAAAAATTAAAGCTGTTTCGGATCTGAATGTTGTCACTCTCGATTGAGCTATGACAAAGTGGAAACACTCCATTTACTATCAGTAGATGACACACGGGTTTTAATTTTAGTAAGATTTCTCAACAATGCATGGCTGAAGGCCCTCAGTGTCTTACTCAACTACTAAGAACAGCAGAAGATAGGAACCTTAGCAAAGCGCAGTATATATCATATTTGTGAAACACAATGGTAATCTTGCGTGCTTGTGTGCCGTTCAGGACGCAAATGCTTCATAAAATTACTCCATACACAACAGCATACAAATTGTAATTTGGATAACAAGGTAGTTTGCAGGCACTTAAACCCGTTGAAAATGGTACGTGATACACTTACAGAATCTATAAAAATACTAATCGTAAACCTGATACCAAACGGCTTTTAAGGTCGATGATGGTGAGACTTACGCTCAGTTCGTTGTTTCCACACGTGTTGCGTCGTATTTTGAGCTCACGTACCATTTGCAGTTTGTCCTCTCTTCAAGACGTCTTTACGTCTACTTCTTACAGGGTGTTTCCAAAATGACCGGTATATTTGAAACGGCAATACAAACTAAACGAGCAGCGATAGAAATACACCGTTTGTTGCAATATGCTTGGGACCACAGTACATTTTCAGGCGGACAAACTTTCGAAATTACAGTAGTTACAATTTTCAACAACAGATGGCGCTGCAAGTGATGTGAAAGATATAGAAGACAACGCAGTCTGTGGATGCGCCATTCTGTACGTCGTCTTTCTGCTGTAAGCGTGTGCTGTTCACAACATGCAAGTGTGCTGTGGACAACATGGTTTATTCCTTAGAACAGAGGATTTTTCTGGCGTTGGAATTCCACCGCCTAGAACACAGTGTTGTTGCAACAAGACGAAGTTTTCAACGGAGGTTTAATGTAACCAAAGGACCGAAAAGCGATATAATAAAGGATCTGTTTGAAAAATTTCAACGGACTGGGAACGTGACGGATGAACGTGCTGGAAAGGTAGGGCAACCGCGTACGGCAACCACAGAGGGCAACGCGCAGCTAGTGCAGCAGGTGATCCGACAGCGGCCTCGGGTTTCCGTTCGCCGTGTTGCAGCTGCGGTCCAAATGACGCCAACGTCCACGTATCGTCTCATGCGCCAGAGTTTACACCTCTATCCATACAAAATTCAAACGCGGCAACCCCTCAGCGCCGCTACCATTGCTGCACGAGAGACATTCGCTAACGATATAGTGCACAGGATTGATGACGGCGATATGCATGTGGGCAGCATTTGGTTTACTGACGAAGCTTATTTTCACCTGGACGGCTTCGTCAATAAACAGAACTGGCGCATATGGGGAACCGAAAAGCCCCATGTTGCAGTCCCATCGTCCCTGCATCCTCAAAAAGTACTGGTCTGGGCCGCCATTTCTTCCAAAGGAATCATTACCCATTTTTCAGATCCGAAACGATTACTGCATCTCGCTATCTGGACATTCTTCGTGAATTTGTGGCGGTACAAACTGCCTTAGACGACACTGCGAACACCTCGTGGTTTATGCAAGATGGTGCCCGGCCACATCGCACGGCCGACGTCTTTAATTTCCTGAATGAATATTTCGATGATCGTGTGATTGCTTTGGCCTATCCTAAACATACAGGAGGCGGCGTGGATTGGCCTCCCTATTCGCCAGACATGAACCCCTGTGACTTCTTTCTGTGGGGACACGTGAAAGACCAGGTGTACCGCCAGAATCCAGAAACAATTGAACAGCTGAAGCAGTGCATCTCATCTGCATGTTAAGCCATTCCGCCAGACACGTTGTCAAAGGTTTCGGGTAATTTCATTCAGAGACTACGCCATATTATTGCTGCGCATGGTGGATATGTGGAAAATATCGTACTATAGAGTTTCCCAGACCGCAGCGCCATCTGTTGTTGACAATTGTAACTACTGTAATTTCGAAAGTTTGTCCGCCTGAAAATGTACTGTTGTCCCAAGCATATTGCAACAAACGGTGTATTTCTATCGCTGCTCGTTTAGTTTTTATTGCCGTTTCAAATATACCGGTCATTTTTGAAACACCCTGCATATAAACAAAGCGAGTCGTTGCAGGGCGTCTATCGGAGGCTGCTGGCTACTGTCTCGAGCAGAGTGCAGTCTCGTACAGTCTGCTCTAAGATTTCTTCTTGCGGTGCTCGCAACATGGAACAGGTATATCATTCCTGGCTGGCACCACTAAGAAGTGTAACGTACTGAGCTTTCTGTGGCCGCGCCAAAATGTAGCGCGTCTTTACGTCCAGATACATCCAAAGATTTTCTATTTATCTGCCAAAAAAAGTGCACTTACGCACTACAGTGACAATTACAACTACTTTTATTAATTAACGCACATGGAGCAGCTGCATTTACACGATAGGGCTGTGTTCAACTGCTTAGGAATTACTAGCTAGTACAACGAAAAATTCAAAAGTAGTAAATTACTGAGAGAACTAAAGGATGATATGTAGTGACCTGTCAACGTAGAGGGTTACTTGATTTAACCAATTAACACAGATGAAACAAATAAGGCGAAGAAATTCATCCGCGACGATGTTGTAATATCCATTCCGGCATTTATAAAAGGAACTTGCAAACCAAGGATAACCTAAGTCTGAACGACTGAACGATTATTCCAGAACCAGTCCTCTTGAACATGAGCTATGCCGCAAGTGCAACAATAGCTCGTTTATTCTACCTGAATACCACCTGCCGCTCACAGTCGCAGTGTACCTTAGAAACCCATTATGGGTAATGTATTTACTCGGATTTTTCTCGGCCAAGGGTTGTGTTACTTGTAATCCCCCAGACGGATCTCGTTCTATCTAAGTAATCAAACCTGACGCCTCGGCGTACATTACTATTTTTATGGTGAAATTGGAACCAGATTCAAAGATACCGTGCTAGTAAAAATCAAAAGAGGGTCTTGAAAATTTGGTGTAAATATTGAACAATAATTTCCTCTGAGACAACTAGAATACTACTTACTGCGGAGTTTCTAAAAGAAGAACCTCCATTTATCACGGACACAATCCTACAGCATTTTTCTTCTCTTATACACTCCTGGAAATTGAAATAAGAACACCGTGAATTCATTGTCCCAGGAAGGGGAAACTTTATTGACACATTCCTGGGGTCAGATACATCACATGATCACACTGACAGAACCACAGGCACATAGACACAGGCAACAGAGCATGCACAATGTCGGCACTAGTACAGTGTATATCCACCTTTCGCAGCAATGCAGGCTGCTATTCTCCCATGGAGACGATCGTAGAGATGTTGGATGTAGTCCTGTGGAATGGCTTGCCATGCCATTTCCACCTGGCGTCTCAGTTGGACCAGCGTTCGTGCTGGACGTGCAGACCGCGTGAGACGACGCTTCATCCAGTCCCAAACATGCTCAATGGGGGACAGATCCGGAGATCTTGCTGGCCAGGGTAGTTGACTTACACCTTCTAGAGCACGTTGGGTGGCACGGGATACATGCGGACGTGCATTGTCCTGTTGGAACAGCAAGTTCCCTTGCCGGTCTAGGCATGGTAGAACGATGGGTTCGATGACGGTTTGGATGTACCGTGCACTATTCAGTGTCCCCTCGACGATCACCAGTGGTGTACGGCCAGTGTAGGAGATCGCTCCCCACACCATGATGCCGGGTGTTGGCCCTGTGTGCCTCGGTCGTATGCAGTCCTGATTGTGGCGCTCACCTGCACGGCGCCAAACACGCATACGACCATCATTGGCACCAAGGCAGAAGCGACTCTCATCGCTGAAGACGACACGTCTCCATTCGTCCCTCCATTCACGCCTGTCGCGACACCACTGGAAGCGGGCTGCACAATGTTGGGGCGTGAGCGGAAGACGGCCTAACGGTGTGCGGCACCGTAGCCCAGCTTCATGGAGATGGTTGCGAATGGTCCTCGCCGATACCCCAGGAGCAACAGTGTCCCTAATTTGCTGGGAAGTGGCGGTGCGGTCCCCTACGGCACTGCGTAGGATCCTACGGTCTTGGCGTGCATCCGTGCGTCGCTGCGGTCTGGTCCCAGGTCGACGGGCACGTGCACCTTCCGCCGACCACTGGCGACAACATCGATGTACTGTGGAGACCTCACGCCCCACGTGTTGAGCAATTCGGCGGTATGTCCACCCGGCCTCCCGCATGCCTACTATACACCCTCACTCAAAGTCCGTCAACTGCACATACAGTTCACGTCCACGCTGTCGCGGCATGCTACCAGTGTTAAAGACTGCGATGGAGCTGCGTATGCCATGGCAAACTGGCTGACACTGACGGCGGCGGTGCACAAATGCTGCGCAGCTAGCGCCATTTTACGGCCAACACCGCGGTTCCTGGTGTGTCCGCTGTGCCGTGCGTGTGATCATTGCTTGTACAGCCCTCTCACAGTGTCCGGAGCAAGTATGGTGGGTCTGACACACCGGTGTCAATGTGTTCTTTTTTCCATTTCCAGGAGTGTATTAATGGTGATTTGTTTTATTGGCTCTTCGATCGGTGGATTCTGTCGTGTAATTGGAAAAGTCTTGTTTCTCCCCTCTCGTCGGCGCCTTCACCTTGCTAATTGTACTGGTAAGTGTACTTGTTGAGTGGTGAACTGTGCTGAATACATACGCAGATTTAATGTTAAGTTTGTATTGTTGATGATGAAAGAGAATGGATTTGGCGAAACCATGGGCTAACAGATGATCCGAGTTTTGGTGGCTGGGAGCGGAGGTTTTATTAACTGCCCAGGTTGAGCTGAGAATTGTTGGGGAAAACTATTTGCGGTAGGCACAGTAATCTCGGAGGCTAAAGAAGAGATTCCGTTGTGACTGCCGGATCACCAGCTTGGGAGGTGAAGTAGGCACAACCGATCCCCCTGTAATATTCACAGACGCCTCCCTGTAACTGAAATCGGTGTAAGAACCATGGTCCACTTTCAGCGTTATCACCCATTAAAAACGATGGTCACGGAAGTTCTGAGAGCAATATTAAAAATTTATATGACTTTATATCAAAGGTGTTCTGAAAGAATTGCGTTTAAAATTTCATAAATACAATATTGAGATGCCATAGAACAAATCGACACGTTCTCATTTAATATTAAAATTTTTAAATCTGGCTGGAAATGTCAACGTTACTCAAAAGATGAAACCTTACTCAAGCGATAATACACATTCAAATATAACGATTAAGATCAATGCTAGAGTTTTCCTTTTAACGTACTTCCACATTAAAACAAGGCAAGTGACTACATCTTCTATCCACTTTATTTTCGTCGATTAGAATTACCACACAATACAATTTACTCCATATGTAACAACTAACGATCTCTGATCACTCATCACCACAGAACACAACAGACAGCACGGGCTACCGGTGTCCAAAGCATCACCTAACCGGTACGGCTCTACGCGCTATGGTCTCTACATGCCAAAGCTTCAGCATCGTAAAGTAGTTATTTCACGCGCAGCGGAACTTGGATAGCTTAGCGCGTCTTAAGGTAGTTTCACTCTGAAAGACTCCCACATAACAGCACTATATAAATCTAGAGACCACCTGCTTAACAGACTAGCCTAAGGTAGCGTGGTACGGCTTACCTTAGAACTAGGGGCCAGCTCTATTTGGTGCAAGATAATTACTTACACTAGTATTTGTAATTTAAGTATAACACTGACAACCAGTATCAAAAAACAGCGCCGATTGCCGTTTATCACAATTAGAAAATCATCAGTTCATTGTTCACATCGAATGTGGTAAATTTCAAATACACATCCTACTACGTTTCAGCAAAATACATCAGGCTTGTAATACTTTCACAGCCGCTACCACTAACGGCACAATCCTCTGCTTGAAGTCTGAACAAGAATCGCAAATTCAGTCTTGCACGACCAGTACACAAGGGTAAACTCACGTTCCGACGCAAGTGTGTAGAATGTCGCCATACACTCTTATAGCATTGAGCTCAGTGAGGGAGACAATGAACAACCCACGGCTTGCTACTAGCCTCAAGCTGTACAAACAAAATAACAGCAACATAATGAGACAACATTGGGCCAGCTGACATGGGACGCATTCCTAGCTGGCACTACTGACATTTTCCACACCTGTTAAGGGTGCACATGACCCACCATGTAAGGTCTGCACTTTATCTGTAATACCTGTTGTACAGGTATAGCCACAGAATTCCAGTCCTATTCGCTGCATCTGCGATAGCACCTTTCTTCACTATAAAATATTTCCCCTGGATCAATAGAGAACTCCCGTCAAAACAGTGAAGCAAAGGCTTTCGCGGTAACAACAGCGGTGGAACAAAACGAATTACAAGCCAATCACAACTTCACCGACCAGAGCGTGTGTGTTAAAGTTGGCCACAAACTACGGCGACAAAGTTAACTCAAAGGCTGATACGACACAAATCACTCAAACTCAACATAAATGAACGGTCTTGGTTCAGTGACCTGTTATCAGCCTTTTGTGTCAAAAAAATTTTTCAAATATGTGTGAAATCTTATGGGACTTAACTGCTAATGTCATCAGTCCCTAAGCTTACACACTACTTAACCTAAAGTATCCTAAGGACAAACACACACACCCATGCCAGAGGGAGGACTCGAACCTCCGCCGGTACCAGCCGCACAGTCCATGACTGCAGCGCCCGAGACCGCTCGGCTAATTCCGCGAAGCCTTTTTTTGTGTCAGCAACCCCTCACACTACTGTAACACCACCATGTTGCTGTTGTGGTCTTCAGTCCGAAGACAGGTTAGATGCAGCTCTCCATACTACTTTATCTTTTATAAGCCTTTTTATCTCCGAGTAACTACTGCTACCCACATCCTTCTGAATCTGCTTACTGTATTTATATCTCGCTCTCTTTCTACGACTTTTACCCTCCACGTTGGGGATTACGTCTACCGGTTTCAAGTTATCAGTGAGGCATACTAGGGGCGGTGGCCGATGCCCACATGTCCGAGGAGCAAGGAGGTGGAAGATTTCGTTCGATCCTCTGACGAGCAAAACGTCGCGGGAGCTGTTCTTGCTGAGGTTCCAGCTGTATTTACGTACTCAGAAGAGGAAAAAGTAGCAGATGCTCAGCTGTGTGCTGTTAGGCGGCGAATTTCGTCACGCGAGGAGGTGCCGCAGAATCAGATCAAAAAGGGAGTCTTGTGTTACAGACCTCGTGACGAGGACCGGTTGAAGGTTTGTTTGCCCCGCCCGCTGCTGCCGCCTGTCTTTAAATTATTCCCTTTTTTTGAGGGCAGTTTGGCATATATAAGACCATACACAGGATTAGAAAAATCGTAACTTGGCCGTCTCTATATACAGATAGTCGGCTATTCGTCTAATACCAGGCGTGAAAGTTCGAAGCCCAATTCAGGTAACTGAAAGGGGTTGCTGTAGTCCTCCCGCGCAAAACGGCCCATGGAAAGAACTTTCATTGTTTATGTGAGACCGTTCTAACGTACTCAATCCAGGTTCAGATGCATATTCGTGGCCGTTGACACATTCAAAACGTCCTTTTGGTAGGGATGTGGCTCTCAATATCAGTGTCAAACATATGAGTCGAATACTTTCGCTCTCTTTCAACGACTTTTACCCTCCACGTTGGGGATTACGTCTACCGGTTTCAAGTTATCAGTGAGGCATACTAGGGGCGGTCTGCCAAAATTATTGGTCAGTGAGAATACTCCTGCCTTTGTTCTCGGTAATTTCTGCTTTTTTGCTTTCGGCATGGTGTCAACCATATGACACATACTCCATATAATCCTCAACCTTGTATTTTTGAAGGTTAATCGAAACTTAAAGGGGCGTTAATTACTTTCCATACCGAGGAGCAAACCAAAAGGGATCTTTCCTTGTCGTGGTTGAATTTTGCTTTCGACACAGCGAGACATAAGGCCAATCAGTCCAACGCTGATCCCTTGCTTTTCACCCTCCCAGCTACCCCTCAACCTGGCAGCTTGTGGGACATTACGGATTTACTCCCAATTCTTCGATATAACTGACTGTGTTCGAGTATAATGACTTTTCTGGAGACTAGAAATCTACTCTGTAGGAATCAGCATGGGTTTCGAAAAAGACGGTCATGTGAAACCCAGCTCGCGCTATTCGTCCACGAGACTCAGAGGGCCATAGACACGGGTTCACAGGTAGATGCCGTGTTTCTTGACTTCCACAAGGCTTTCGATACAGTTCCCCACAGTCGTTTAATCAACAAAGTAATGGCATATGGACTATCAGACCAATTGTGTGAATGGATTGAGGAGTTCCTAGATAACAGGACGCAGCATGTTATTCTCAATGGAGAGAAGTCTTCCGAAGTTAGAGTGATTACAGGTGTGCCGCAGGGGAGTGTCATAGGACCGTTGCTATTCACAATATACATAAATGACCTGGTGGATGACATCGGAAGTTCACTGAGGCTTTTTGCAGATGATGCTGTGGTGTATCGAGAGGTTGTAACAATGGAAAATTGTACTGAAATGCAGGAGGATCTGCAGCGAATTGACGCATGGTGCAGGGAATGGCAATTGAATCTCAATGTAGACAAGTGTAATGTGCTGCGAATACACAGAAAGATAGATCCTTTATCATTTAGCTACAAAATAGCAGGTCAGCAACTGGAAGCAGTTAATACCATAAATTATCTGGTAGTACGCATTAGGAGTGATTTAAAATGGAATGATCAAATAATGTGATCGTCGGTAAAGCAGATGCCAGACTGAGATTCATTGGAAGAATCCTAAGGAAATGCAATCCGAAAACAAAGGAAGTAGGTTACAGTACGCTTGTTCGCCCACTGCTTGAATACTGCTCAGCATTGTGGGATCCGTACCAGATAGGGTTGATAGATGATATAGAGAAGATCCAACGGAGAGCAGCGCGCTTCATTAGAGGATCATTTAGTAATCGCGAAAGCGTTACGGAGATGATAGATGAACTCCAGTGGAAGACTCTGCAGGAGAGACGCTCAGTAGCTCGGTACGGGCCTTTGTCAAAGTTTCGAGAACATACCTTCACCGAAGAGTCAAGCAGTATATTGCTCCCTCCTACGTATATCTCGCGAAGAGACCATGACGATAAAATCAGAGAGATTAGAGCCCACACAGAGGCATACCGACAATCCTTCTTTCCACGAACAATACGAGACTGGAATAGAAGGGAGAACCGATAGAGGTACTCAAGGTAACCTCCACCACACACCGTCAGGTGGCTTGCGGAGTATGGATGTAGATGTAGATGTGGACAGAGGGTAAGGAGGAACACTGAAAGAGCCCATAAGAGAAAGACAGGGCGTTATGTCCGCTAACTTTAAAGGAAGGCGACACAGTTTTTCTTAAAATTTTGGTGGACAGAAGCAGGAAGGTGCGATATCGAGGAAGTTAAGGCTTAATTTCATTGGCCCTTGACGCGTCTTGGAGTTGCCCACACCAGTCACTTTGCACCTCCAGAAGTGAAGGGCAAGTCCAGACAGTACACGTTAGCCTAGTCAAAAGTGCTAGCTACAACTGATCAAAGCGCTTCGGTCAGACCCGTCCTGGTGCCAACTGATCAAAGCGCGTCGGTCGATCTCGTCCTGGCGGTCGAATTTTTCTGGGAAGTCTGAGTCATGCAACAGGGTCGATATCTCTCTCCTGACTCGCGGGTATGTCTGCGGTGCAGCAATGTGAGACTGTCTTTGGTTTCCTTTGACAGAACAAGCTGGGGCGGCGAGCGGGAAGAGATTTCTGTTGGTTGTCATTGAAAGAGATCTCTGGAGGTCTGCTCTGGCTATGAGGTGCTCAGTATGGAAGGACTCTGGGGCTATGTGGGCAAGTAAGGAGAAACGGCGTAAACACGCCAAGGAGGACGTACACTGTGTCATCAAATGTTTCCGGACCCCTGGTTGAAAATGACTTACAAGTTCGTGGCGCCTTCCGTCGGTATTTCTGGAATTCAATAGGGTGTTGGCATACGTTCAATCAGGTGCTGGAAGCTTTCTTGGGGAATGGTAGCCCATTCCTCACGGAGTGTTGCACTGAGAAGAGGTATCGATGTTGGGTCGGTGAGACCTTGAACGAAGTCGGCGTTCAAGAACATACCAAAGGTGTTCTATAGGATTCAATTCAGTGTGGAGGCCAGTCCATTATAGGGATGTTATTGTCGTGTAACCACTCCGCCACAGACCGTGCATTATGAACAGGTACAAGATCGTGTTGAAAGATCCAATCGTCATCTCCGAATTTCTCCTCAACAGTGGGAAGCAAAAAGGTGCTTAAAACATCAATGTAGGCCTGTGCTGTGGTATTGCCACGCCAAACAACAAGGATTGCAAGCCCCCTCCATGAAAAACACGACCACACCATAACACTACCTTCTCCGAATTTTACTGTTGGCGCTACAGATGCTGGCAGATGACGTTCACCGGGTATTCGCCATACCCACACCCTCCCATTGGATCGCCACATCGTGTACCGTGCTACGTCACTCCACACAATTTCTTCCACTGTTCAATCGTCCAGTGTTTACGCTCCTTACACCAAGCGAGGCGACGGTTGGGGTTTACCGGCGTGATGTGTGGCTTATGAGTAGTCGCTCGACCATGAAATCCTAGTTTTCTCACCTCTCGCGTAAGTGTCATAGTACTTGTAGTGGATCCTGATGCAGTTTGGAATTCCTGTTTGATGGTCTGGATACATGTCTGGCTGTTATACACTCCTGGAAATTGAAATAAGAACACCGTGAATTCATTGTCCCAGGAAGGGGAAACTTTATTGACACATTCCTGGGGTCAGATACATCACATGATCACACTGACAGAACCACAGGCACATAGACACAGGCAACAGAGCATGCACAATGTCGGCACTAGTACAGTGTATATCCACCTTTCGCAGCAATGCAGGCTGCTATTCTCCCATGGAGACGATCGTAGAGATGCTGGATGTAGTCCTGTGGAACGGCTTGCCATGCCATTTCCACCTGGCGCCTCAGTTGGACCAGCGTTCGTGCTGGACGTGCAGACCGCGTGAGACGACGCTTCATCCAGTCCCAAACATGCTCAATGGGGGACAGATCCGGAGATCTTGCTGGCCAGGGTAGTTGACTTACACCTTCTAGAGCACGTTGGGTGGCACGGGATACATGCGGACGTGCATTGTCCTGTTGGAACAGCAAGTTCCCTTGCCGGTCTAGGAATGGTAGAACGATGGGTTCGATGACGGTTTGGATGTACCGTGCACTATTCAGTGTCCCCTCGACGATCACCAGTGGTGTACGGCCAGTGTAGGAGATCGCTCCCCACACCATGATGCCGGGTGTTGGCCCTGTGTGCCTCGGTCGTATGCAGTCCTGATTGTGGCGCTCACCTGCACGGCGCCAAACACGCATACGACCATCATTGACACCAAGGCAGAAGCGACTCTCATCGCTGAAGACGACACGTCTCCATTCGTCCCTCCATTCACGCCTGTCGCGACACCACTGGAGGCGGGCTGCACGATGTTGGGGCGTGAGCGGAAGACGGCCTAACGGTGTGCGGGACCGTAGCCCAGCTTCATGGAGACGGTTGCGAATGGTCCTCGCCGATAGCCCAGGAGCAACAGTGTCCCTAATTTGCTGGGAAGTGGCGGTGCGGTCCCCTACGGCACTGCGTAGGATCCTACGGTCTTGGCGTGCATCCGTGCGTCGCTGCGGTCCGGTCCCAGGTCGACGGGCACGTGCACCTTCCGCCGACCACTGGCGACAACATCGATGTACTGTTACTTACGCCCCACGTGTTGAGCAATTCGGCGGTACGTCCACCCGGCCTCCCGCATGCCCACTATACGCCCTCGCTCAAAGTCCGTCAACTGCACATACGGTTCACGTCCACGCTGTCGCGGCATGCTACCAGTGTTAAAGACTGCGATGGAGCTCCGTATGCCACGGCAAACTGGCTGACACTGACGGCGGCGGTGCACAAATGCTGCGCAGCTAGCGCCATTCGACGGCCAACACCGCGGTTCCTGGTGTGTCCGCTGTGCCGTGCGTGTGATCATTGCTTGTACAGCCCTCTCGTAGTGTCCGGAGCAAGTATGGTGGGTCTGACACACCGGTGTCAATGTGTTCTTTTTTCCATTTCCAGGAGTGTACATTACGAGCCTCTTCAACTATCGCCGGTCTCTGTCAGTCAACAGACGAGGACGACCTGTACGCTTTTGTGCAGCACGTGTCCCTTAATGTTTTCACTTCACTATCATATCGTAAACAGTGGACCTAGGGATGCATAGGAGTGTGAAAATCTCGCATATACACGTATGACACAAGTGACACCCAATCACCTGACCACGTTCGAAGACCGTGAATTCCGCGCAGCGTCCCATTCTGCTCTCTCACGATATCTAATGACTACTGAGGTCGCTGATATGGAGTACCTGGCAGTAGTTGGCAGCACAATGCACCTAATATGAAAAACGTATGTTTTGGGAGGTGTCCGGATACTTTTGATCACATAGTGTGTCTCAACTGGGGACGCTTCGCGACCAGAAGACGTGCGATCTGTGGATACTTCTGTTTTCCATATCTCAGTGTTAGTGCTGGCTTAGCAGGAGATGAAGCATTTCTGTTCCTGAACTTATTACGATTGCGCAAGCGTCTTAATTATCCACGTACTTTGGTGGTTTGCTTTAGATCTTGGTAGTGGAGAGCTTGGGACAGTTCTTGGAATATTGCTCAGTAACTTGCCCGATTGCCCATTTGTTTTTCATTACTATCTTCCTTATTTAGTGCACAATGGCGTGTTGATGTGGCTCTAGCAACGCTATGCTCTGCCTGTCTCTAGGCACCGCCTTTTTCCATTTACATTAAAAAGGGCGGTTGGAATATGTGTTTTCTCACTAGTCTTAATGAGCTTTGGTGAGTTCTAGAAGTCAGTTATAATGTGCTCCCTAACGTGAGACATGGTGTGTGCCTTTGTGGTCGTTGTGGGTGCCTGTTTTGGTTGACGTGTCAGCTGGTAGCCTTGACCAGTTTTAGGACATGCTTTTGGTAATTACGGTTTAGAGGCACCATTTCTGTCTATATTCTGTCCGTTATGGCCCAAATGGCTCTGAGCACTATGGGACTTAAATCTGAGGTCATCGGTCCCCCTAGAACTTAGAACTACTTAAACCGAACCTAAGGACATCACACACATCCGTGCCCGAGGCAGGTTTCGAACCTGCGACTGTAGCAGTCACGCGATTCCGGACTGAAGCGCCTAGAACCGCTCGGCCATCGCGGCCGGCTGCTCGTTATGTTTGGTGTTTTTATCTTTTAGCACTAGTAATGTTTGTTAATGTGCGTGACTGTGTGTGTTTTCCTAAACTAAAGAATTTTAAGCCTGTATATTATGATATTTGGACAAAACATAAGCGAGTCTTGAAAGAGTCACCTGTCTTGTAAGTTTTAATGATTGTGGTTTATGTTGTTTCTAATGAACAGTAATTCCGTTGTTAGAACCACTGTAATTGACAATAATTTATTAATTTATTTATTTACAACTCTGGTTCCGTAGGACCAAATTGAGGAGCAAATCTCCAGGGTCATGGGACGTGTCGGTACATGAAATTACAACATGATGTAAGTAGGCTGTTTAGGTTTTTTTATTGATAACGCCACGTAGCGCTCTGTATGAAAATCGCTGGCTGTGCTGTGTGAAGTCTGTGGCTGGTTTGCATTGTTGTTGGCTATTGTAATGTTGGGCAGCTCCATGTTAACAGTGCGTAGCGTTGCGAAGTTGGAAGTGAGCCGCCAGCAGTGGTGGATGTGGGGAAGTGAGATGGCGGATTTTTGAGAGCGGATGATCTGGACGTGTGTCCATCAGAAACAGTACATTCGTAAGAATGGATGTCATGAACTGCTTTTGAACACTATTAAGGTAAATACATTGTTTTTTCTCTATCAAAATCTTTTATTTGCTAACTATGCCTGTCAGTAGTTAGTGCCTTCAGTAGTTTGAATCTTTTATTTAGCTGGCAGTAGTGACGCTCGCCATATTGCAGTAGTTCGAGTAACGAAGATTTTTGTGAGGTAAGTGATTTGTAAAAGGTATAGGTTAATGTTAGTCAGGGCCATTCTCTTCTAGGGATTATTGAAAGTGAGATTGCGTTGCGCTAAAAATATTGTGAGTCAGTTTAGTGTTGATCAGAATAGGTAAAGAGCGAATGTCTGAGTACGTTCAAATAACGTAAGGGGTTAACCAGCACAGAAATTCACTAATTTTTCTAAGGGGACGTTGCAATGAAAGTAATAAAAGATA
Organism: Schistocerca cancellata; assembly: GCF_023864275.1. Taxonomy (NCBI): domain Eukaryota; kingdom Metazoa; phylum Arthropoda; class Insecta; order Orthoptera; family Acrididae; genus Schistocerca; species Schistocerca cancellata. The sequence continues at coordinate 567,908,511 of NC_064632.1, forward strand.
AAACAAAATGTTTATGAAGCCAAAAAAGTCAAGCCATAGGTTTCAGTAAACGCAGTCAACAATATAACATAGGAATCAGCTTAATTTTTCAAGGAACTCCACAACAGAATAGAAAGAGTGACTCATGAGAGAACTTTTCAGTTACGATTTGAAAGAGCGTTGATTACTGCTAAGGTTTTTGAATTTTTATGTTAGGTTATCGAAGATGGATGCAGCAGTACACTGCACACCTTTCTGCACAAGACTTAAGGAAATGCGACCCAAATGCCGACTGGATTTCTGCCTAGTATTAACTGAGTGAAAGCTCCTAATTCTTGGGAATAAGCTCCTACTGTTAAGAAGAAATGATATATATATTTACAGGCCAATGTCAGAATAACTAGACTAGTGAACAGAGGTTGATAAGATGTTCGCGAACTTAAACGACTTATAGCCCGATCTCCCCATTTCTGAGCCAAAAATATCCTTTGAGAACGGTAAGAGTTACCCCAAGATCATACCATGTGACATAAGGCGATGAAAACAGGCAAAGTAGACTAATTCTCGTGTCGAACGATGACTTACTTCAGATTCCGTTCGAATAGTAAAAATGGCAGCCTTAAGTCTTTGAACAAGTGCCTGAACGTGGGCTTTCCACGGCAGTTTACTATCTAACTGAACACCTAGAAATTTGAACTGTTCAGTTTCACTAATCAAATACCCATTCTGTGAAGTTAAATCGTCGGATTTTGTTGAAATGTGTGTCAAAAACTATAAAAACTGAGTCCTACTCTTATTTAGCTTTAGTTTTTTTCTACAAGCCACTAACTGCACTATTTGAAAAAGCGCCAATGTTGCACACAACATCCTTTACTACCAAGCTAGTGCCATCAGCAGACATAAATATTTTTGAGTTACCTGTAATACTAGAGGGCATATCGTTTATATAAGTAAGGAACAAGATTGGCCCAACACTGATCCCTGCGGCACTCCACTCAGACCGCACATCACAGTCTTTCTCAGCACTGTGCATGAGAAACTTTCGCTGTCTGTTGTGAGCTACTCGCCGTATTCCATACTGGACCGACTTCTGAAACAATGTGTTGTGATCAACACAATCAAACACCTTACATGCATAAAAAATATGCATAGCGTTCGGAGCCTCATGTTTAATCCATCCAGTGCCTCACGGAGAAAAGAGAGTGTAGCATTTTCAGTTGTTTAACGACTTCTAAATTCGAACTGTACATTTCATAGCAAATTATGTGATATAAAATGACCATTTATCCTTAAAGAGACAGCCTTTTTAATAACTGTAGCAGAAGTTGATAGAAATAGGTCTGACATTATCTAAATTATCCCTTTCTCCCTTTCACAAAACGGCTTTACTACTGAGTAATCTTTCAGGAAAATGACCATTCTTAAAGGAAAAATTACAAATATGATAAAGTACAGAGCTAACATGTGCAGCACAGTACTTTAATAATGTGCTAGGCACTCAATCATACCCAGGAGAGTCTTTAGCCTTCAGTGATGTAATTATTGACTCAATCCCCTCCTTGTCACAACACAGAGGAGTATTTCAGACATCAGTCTCGGAAAGGCATTTTCCAAGAGAGTTATATGATCCCCCTTAGAAACTGAGTTTTTATTTAATTCACCAGCAATTCTCATAAAATGATTGTTAAATACTGTACATATATCTGACGTATCAGTAACAGAAATATTTTTACTACAACTGACTTATATCGTCGAACTTGTGTTGCTGACCAGACACTTGATTCACAACTGACCAAATGGTTCTAATTTTATTCTGTGAATTACTGTAGCTATTCAATATGCACCATATATTCTCTGCCTTGCTAACAACATTTTTAAGAACCTTCAATACTGTTTGTAATGGGCAAATGTAGCTTGATTGTGACTACTTATAGCATTTTGATATAATTCTCGTTTTGTTCCACATTATATCGTTATTCCACTAGTCAGCCACCCAGGCTGCCTTTTACTGCTAGTACTTCGTTTAAAACGTTCTAATGGAAAGCATGTCACAAAGATCATAAGAAATGTGTTAAGTAAAGCATTTTATACTGTATTTCTCATCTATGTTATCAGCACTTTAAACATCCTGCACTCTCGTTCCTTAACGAGGTTTAAAAAAACTCTCTATTGCCATAGTTTCAGCTTTCCTACATAGTTTATAATTATGTGTGACATTCATTTGAGTACAAAAGCCACTTGGTGTTAAAATTTGTGCATCATGGTCTGAAAGGCCATTCACTCTTTTACTAACAGAAGGCCACCTAGTAATGAAGGACGAATGAAAATATTGTCTACGGCTGATTTACTGTTCCTTTGCACCTTTGTCGGAAATAACGCCGTCTGCATCAGGTCATATGAGTTTAGAAAATTTACCAACATCCTTTTTCTTGCGCAATCATATACAAAATTAATATTGAATTCACCATATATAACTGATTTTTGGTACTTCCTATAACGTGAACCAAGATCCCTCTCGGTCAGAGTTAGGGGACCTATAAAGTACAACAATTAGAACTTCAGTTTAACTAAATTCAGCTGCCCCTGCACACCATTCAAACACCTGTTCAGTGCAGTGCCGCGATAGTCTGTGGACTCAAATGGAATACTGTTTTTTACGTACATGGCCCTCCCCCACTCCGCAAGGAACTCCTCGAAAAAGTGCCTGCTAATCTGTACTCTGGTAAAGGAAGCTTATGAAATATCAAGTCGTGCACCGATACACCAATAATATCAGAGTCAACATCTATAGGCAGTACGCTAACTTCATCTCTAATACCTCTTATATTTTGATGAAAAGTGCCAATTCCATCCCTACTTGGATTCCTGACCTCTTCTGAAGGTGATTCACTTTGCTAGGGGGACTTCCCTTAAGCACGTATGAGCTGACTTCAGTCTAAAAAAGGTGCACCTCTAACACCAAATACTACAGGAATTTTTCAGTGAGTGATTCCACCACCACCACCCACTACGCTGTCACCTATAAGCTTTGCCAGCCTCCCATTCCCATACCTATTGAGATCCAGGCCATGCCTAGTGAACCTATCTGGTGCTCAATTTGCGTTTGAAATAATATTAATTTTGTGGCAAAATAAATTTAAAAACGAACAACGCATAATTTACCCTCCCCTTCCCTCTCCCTCTCCCCCCCCCCTCCTTGCCCCCACCCCACCACCCATGATTAGCTGGTCCTAAAGTGTTAATCCGAGCACGTGCAGTGATACCATATTGCCACGCTACACAACCCATTCTCCACTGTGGCTCTGGCCTGTGAAATCCGTAGCTCTATCCCCTGAAGGATCTCTCTTATAGCGCTCCCAGCAGGGAAGTGCCCTCGATTGATGCCTGGAGGAAGTTTCCTGCTCACGTCGTACTCGGCTCCCAACTGGTCTTGCAGCGTCTACGTTTCCGCACAGGCGACGAATTCCAGCGTCTGCTACAAGAACATCATCTCCTACTGCAGGAATCTCCAGGTCATCACTCGGAGCTCATACTCTTTCCGGAAGGATTTCCTAGAACGTTCCATTTCCCCTCTTACATCCTTAGCACTTCGACAGTTAAAACTGCGTCTCTGCTTCCCGGCGGGAAGGACGCCTGGGCGCTTCCTGCGAGAAGATTCCTCGGAGGCCAGCCCCGTGCACTCCTTTGCGCTAAACGAATGTCCTTTGGTCTTCTTGTTCCCCTGACACTTTTTCTCCAGATACGCTACTCCGAATTTTTTTCCGTTCAACCAGAGAGTAACCTCCCTTCCGCTGAGTGTGCGCATCGGGATTTCAGCCACCTCCAGCACCGTAAACCGCCCCTCCAAAACGTGACTCCCTTCCGACCCCTTCTTTAACTAATAGCAGCTTCAGAGGAAAGCTTATCCCACGTGGTCGTTCCTGTCACTGTTAAGGTCAAATTATCTCCCAGACATGAATTACTACAGAAGTTGTTAACACCGTACCGGCGGCACGATGTTACTTTCCAGCATTTGGGATTCGCCACTGCCGTTACCTTATGTAAAGCTGCTCTATGGCCTGGAGATTGCTGGTTAAGTTAAGCCTTGTCTTCATTGGTCCGCTGAGTGTGCGCAACGGGATTTCAGCCGCCTCCAGCACCGTAAACCGCCCCTCCAAAACGCGACTCCATTCCGACCCCCTCTTTAACTTATAGCAGCTTCAGAGGAAAGCTTATCCCACGTGGTCGTTCCTGTGACTGTTAAGGCCAAATTATCTCCCAGACATGGAGTACTACAGAAGTTGTTTAACACCATACCGGCGGCACGATGTTACTTTCCAGCATTTGGGATTCGCCACTGCCGTTACCTTATGTAAAGCTGCTCCATGGCCTAGAGATTGCTGGTTAAGTTAAGCCTTGTCTTCATTGGTTCGTGTGGGCGTAAATTTTTTCAAAGTTAGCGTATTTTTTGCCATTCGGCTTGGATCCTTCTGGCGCTGGTGCTGTATCAAGCTTTCCCTAGTCAGCCGGACCACGCGTTGGCCCTTGTATTTGCTTGAATTTGTCAGGTCTCTCAAAGTACCATGTTAAATATTGGTGTGTAATTTAAAACCGTTCTGTTAGCTCGGGACATTTAAATTTGCTTAAAAATAGTGCTAATCGTTGTTACATTTGACTTTTAAAAACCTAGGTTTAAGTTAAATTTGGTTTGTAGTTTAAAAATGTTCTATTTGCTTGCGACATTTAAATTTATTTAATCATTTTTACTAAGTTTGTGATACTCATTGTTACATTTGACTCTTAAAAACCTTACTTTAAATGTGTCAAGTCTCTTAAAGGATGGGGTTAAATTTTGGTCCGCAACTTAAAACCATATTCTTAGATTGTACATTTAAATTTGTTTAAATACATACATCAAAAATATCTTTGTATCACCTCGGTTCCGAGAGTTCCGGAACCTGTACAGAAAATTGGAATAGTGATCAACATAATATCATCTTCGTCCTTTTTTATTGCTCATGAAAACCAAACATTGCATGTTGTTCCAACATGCAGCGAGACCTTCAGAGGTGGAGGTCCAGACTTCTGTACACTCCGGTACCTCTAACACCCAGTAGCACGTCCTCTTTCTTTGAAGCATGCCTGTATTCGTAGTGGCATATTATCCACAAATTCAACAAGGCATTGTTGGTCCAGATTGTACCCCTCTTCAACGGCGATTCGGCGTAGATCCCTCAGAGAGGTTGGTGGGTCACGTCGTTCAGAAAGAGTCATTTTCAGTCTATTCCGGGCATGTTCGATTGGGTTCATATTTGGAGAATTGCTGGTCACTCTAGTCGAGCGTCGTCGTTATCCTGAAGGAAGTCATTCACAAGATGTGCACGATTGGAGCGCGAATTTCGTCCATGAAGACGTGTGCCTCGCCAGTATGCTGCCGATATGGTTGCACTATCCATCGGAGGATGGCATTAACGTATTGTACAGCGGTAACGGCGCCCTCCGTGATCACCAGTGGCGTACGTCGGTCCCACATAAAGCCACCCCAAAATAGCAGGGAACCTCCACCTTGCTGCACTACTTGGACAGTGTGTATAAGTCGTTTAGCGTGACCGGGTTGCCTCAAACACGTTTCCGACGATTGGTTGAAGGCATATGCGACACTCATCGGTGAAGAGCACGTGATGCCAATCCTGAGCGGTCCAATCGGCATGTTATTGGGCTCATGTGTACTGAGCTGCATGGTATCGCGGTTGCAAAGATGGACCTCGCCATGGACGTCGGGAGTGAAGTTGCGCCTCATGCAGCCTATTGCGCACAGTTTGAGTCGTAACACGACGTCCTGTGGCTGCACGAAAAGCATTATTCGACATGTCAGGGTTCCTCCGAGCCATTATCGGTCATCCACTGCAGTAGTAGCCCTTGGGTGGCGTGAGCGAGGCATGTCATCGACAGTTTCTGTTTTCTGTATCTCCTCCATGTTCGAACAACATTGGTTTGGTTCAATACGAGACGCCTGGACGCTTCCCTTGTTGAGAGCCCTTCCTGGCACAAAGTAACAATGCGGATGCGATCTAACCGCGGTATTGACCGTCTAGGCATCGTTGAACTGCAGACAACAGGAGCTGTGTACCTCCTTCCTGGTGGAAAGACTGGAATTGATCGGCTGTCGGACCCCCTCCGTCTAATAGGCGCTGCTCATGCGTGGTTGTTTACATCTTAAGGCGGCTTTAGTGACATCTCTGAAAAGTCAAAGGGACTGTGTCTGTGATACAATATCCATAGTCAACGTCTATCTTCATGAGTTCTGGGAATCGGGGTGATGTAAAACTTTTTCAATATGTGCATAAATCATCACAAATATTAAGTGAATGGCGGCGAAATCATGCCGTATTACCAACAGAAATATTACCAGTCTGAAGCATTGTGCAACTTGGCATTGCCAGAATGCTTTAGCCAAATTCTTCTTTTTTTTCCTGAGGAAGGCGTGTGTCTACACCAACTGGGTTGGCGAACAGGAGGAACTATAGCAGCAGATTCCCTGACGTCAGCTGCCGGAGAAAACCACCAGCTGTTATGGGGGTGCGGCAAGAGGAATAAGAGTTCTATTAATATGGCTAGGTGAAGACTGACACAATAAAACCCTCTCTACGCCTTTTCTTCCTCACCAGTCATCCGAATGGTGTGATGCGGCCTCCACTAATTCCTCTCTTGTTGTTCTCATTTATCTTAACACAGGTGCTACAATCCTGCCGCTTTTTCTTGCCAGTATTTTCCATATGCTTCTCCCTTCGTCAATTGCACGGAGATCCTCCTCATCCTTTACGTTATTACTCCATCTAATTTCCCAAGTTTTTCTGTAGCATCACATCACAGATGGTTAGATTCTCTTCTGATCCTGTTATCTATAATCCATGTTTCATTGCCACAGAGTTTTGTGCTCGAATCGCACATTATCAGAAATTTCTTTCTCAGATTAACGAGTATGTTTGACAAAAATAGATTCTTTTGCCAGGAATGTCCGCTTTTCCTGTGGTATTTTGCTTTGTATATCCTCCTTGCTTCTTTCGATATACATTATTATGCTTTCAAATTAGTACAGTTGTTTAACTTCGTCTAGTTAGTACTCACTAATGTTTGTGTTAAGATTCTCCCTATTCACACCTCCACTACTCACTTTACTTTCGTCATATTCTATAATCATTTTCATCTTCACTGAAGATAACAGTGTCTTCAGCGTATGTTGTTACTGATTTATGATTGTAACACAAGGTTCCCTATCTCTTTAAGTATCGACTCCAGTTTCTTCCTCTGTCAGACAAGTCCTCCCCCACATAGACATATCCTTCCACACACTCCGTCTCCTGTTCATTTGACCATGGAATTCCCATTGCGCTCGTAGTGTTTCGCACTTACTTTTAATTTCACCGAATGCTGTTTTGACTTTTCTCTGCAGTGTGTCAGTGCTTGCCACAATTATTTATTCTTGGATTTCTTCAGATTTATCTGCAGCCTTATCACTTTTACTTCATCACAGTTACCTTCCTTGTACCTACGTTTGTGTGTCCAATGACTGCGATTCCTCCTTTGAGAGAGGTCCCTTTCTTTCGAACTGAAATGTCAACGGTGGCACAGCCTTAGCAGACTTCAAATGCGTGTCATTATACCTCATAATCTGACTCACTTCCTCAACGATTTTTGTAGAAGATTAACTTTACTCTTCCTCATTACTAAACTGTGATCTATATCTGCTCCTACCTCAGAATTCAGTATCTGATTTACGGTTACCTATCTGACCATGAAGTAATCCAGCTGAAACCTTCTGGTGTCTTTGGGTCATCAAATTTTCTTCTCCCTTCAGAATTATCCGTACGATATCTTCATATACTTTGTCTATTTATTCAACTTCTGCTTTGGACGTCAGCATCCATACCTGAACTATGGCTGTCAGTATTGGTTTGCTGTCGAATCTGACAAGAACAAACCTATTACTCAACTGTTCACGACCTTCCTGTTTATAACGAATTTAATTCCCACTACACTACTTTCTGCTGCCGTTAATATTATCCTATGTTCGTAAGACCAGAAAACCACATATTTTTTCTCTGCTCTTACATTGTTTTACATAAATTTGTCATTCCCTGGAAGACGTACGCAGTTTGCTTTATCTATTATTAATTTTCTGGAATAATTATAAATTATCACTCATCTTGTTTTCTAACAATTTCTCCTTGCTTTGTCGGCAGGCTGACACTGATCCCAGACATAAAAGTGATATATATATATATATATATATATATATATATATATATATATATATATATATATATATATATATATATATATATGGTGAAATATTTCGAACTTTTCATTTACTAAAATGAAGGTCGCTCTTACTACACGGCAGCCTTGTCGCTACTGAAGGACCTACAACACTGTTGTAAATCTATGTGTAGAATATAGAATCCGTGCCGAACTAGAATAGTGTTTGTTAATATAGGCAAGCCTTACAGTCCAGATTGTATGCCACTTAGGTTTCTTTCAGAGTGCGTAAATATAGAGTCTGTAAATCTAGCTAGGTGCGCTCTTTAATACTGCACGTGTACCCTGGGTAACTTTAAATGAGCTAGAGAGTCTCGGAAGCCAGTCTTTTATTGGACTTTTCTTGATTACAAGCAAGCAGGAAAGCAAACTCTAGTAAAGAGCCCTTCTCAGGACCAAATGAAAAAACTGAGACCTTCAGTCCTCGTATTCCAACTAAATATAAAAGGAATTGTTCGAGGTGAATTTAACTTCTTTCCAGAATTTCCTTGAAGTATTAATATTGGTGTTGTTTTAACACACGAAACCTATGCATCAAACGAAGAAGAACTTCGTAAAAGGGGAAGGATATAAGGCTATGAGCTTGCTGGCGCAGCTTACGACAGTTCATATGGTCATTCCATGTAGGCTTTCACGGCCGGCGTCTTCATCAATAAACACTTCCGGGCTAAGTTGCCGTGGTCGATCTGTGGAACTTCTTCTCACTGACGTTTCGTTCTCAACTACGGAGAACATCTTCCGAGGTGACTCACCTCGGAAGGTGTTCTCCGTAGTTGAGAACGAAACGTCAGGGAGAAGAAGTTCTACAGATCGACCACGGCAACTTAGCCCGGAAGTGTTTATTGATGAATTCATATGGTGTTGCTACTAACGTTAGAGCTAACACCGCTCAGACACACCTAGTCTCAGCAAATACAGATAATGGAATTCATAATGTTTCAATAAAGCTTGAGGAGCTCACTATTCCCAACATGTACAAACCACTTAATTTAGAGTGGCCGCCAAATGTTCTACCAATTACTGTCCATCCATCAACCGATGCTAGTGATTTTTAACAACCAACACGAGGAAATTATGCACGGTGCAACAATTGTGACAATGCACTTGTTGATTGGGCTGAAAACAACAATATTTACATAGTTTTTGACGCTAAATGTTTGGAAGCATTTAGATCAACTGCATGGCTGGGAGGCTATACGCCACCGCTCTGTTTTGTACTCCATGATCATAAAGACCAGACATTTTGTACGCTAAGAAAACTCTTGTCGGCCTTCCCACATAGCCAACAAATGGCTCTGAGCACTATGGGACTTAAAATCTGAGGTTATCAGTCCACTAGAACTTAGAACTACTTAAACCTAACTAACCTAAGGTCGTCACACACAACCATGCCCGAGGCAGGATTCGAACCTGCGACCGTAGCAGTCACGCGGTTCCGGACTGGAGCGCCTAGAACCGCTCGGCCACCACGGCCGGCCACATAGCCAACACAGATCTGTTATTCTCTGTACAGACTTACCCGTCGCACTGGCTAAGTCAGCGCCACGATCTAAGTGGGATTTTAAAAAGGCAAACTTGCAGAGTCTCTGTAACCACCTGGAAATATATACAACCGTTTTTCGGAGCTGTTCTGCTAAAAAATATATTCATCACGAATATAGGAGAGAATATATCCTAGGGTGATATGAGAGAAGAGAGCACACACCTATATGAACAGCTTAACAGAAGTGGAGACAGTGATGTTGTAGATAAACTTCTTCACAGCCTTGATGATGCAAGGGAAGTGCGCTGGTCTGAGACGGTAGAAAACTTGAATTTAAAATCTTCAAGTATGAAGGTTTGGTCCTTGCTCCGTCTGGTCAGAAGCCAGCCAATCACATTGCTAAGGATGTAGTAAACGCGTCCAGATCACCTAGGGTAAACAACGTACTTCTAGGATAGAAAAGAGCTAACAAATGTAAAAGTTCAGTCTTCGAGCGATTCAAAATTCTTTTCTCCGTTCACCCTAGACGAAATAAGGTAGCCTTAGCAGAGGTTAAAAGGGGAAAAGCTCCGGATCAGATAAAATACATACAGAATTTTTATTCGATCTTGTGCATAATGCCAAACACGGGTTGGCTCGCTTCTTCTGTAACACTTTGAAGACAGGAACACTTCCCAATGAACTGAAAAATACATAACTTGTGGAAATCCTAAGAACTAGCATAACACCGGATGTACCCATGAACTTTAGGAGGATTACTCTGCTTATTTGCAAGTATAAGCACTTGGAGAGACTTATTTATAATAGAATTTGTAGGTGTATTTTAGAACACACTACCTTAGAATAAGCGGGATTTAGGCCTCACTGAAGCTACAATGACCAGATACTAGTTCTGACCAGTTTCACATAGGCCGTTTTCCAAGAGAAACAAAAATCATCTGTGTACTCTATCGGCCTTACGGCAGCATGAGACACCTTCTGCAGGGAAGGCATGGTTTAAAAATCACTCAAAATAATTAAATATCAAGCAAAGTCATCTCTTATCAGTAACATGATAAGTACTCGATACTTCCAGGTTGGCTTGGGTGAAAATAGAAGCTCAGTAACGGAACTAAATAATGACCTGTCACGGGGCTCAGTTCTCGCTCCTCTCCTGTTGAGCATTTTTACGTTTTGACCTTCGAAAAATATCTTGAAGGAAATTCTGCTATGCAGACGACATTGCTCTCACTTGTCAATCAAAACACCTTGGCCTGTCAGGAGGAACACTAACAGAGGACTTTGCGGTCCTTAACTCACATTAAAAAGGTGGAGCCTGACGTCTAATAACAGTAAGAGAGAGGTTTCTGCGTTTCACCTTAGCAGTAAAGAAAGAAGCTGACACTAAGCTCAAGGTGCAGTTTGATGGCAATACTTTGCGTCACAACAAGTACCTCAAGCATCTTGGCATCACACCGGACTGCACACCGTCTTACAAAAGATATCTGGAAGACACATCACCCAATATGGAAACTCTCAATATTACCATTCAGGGACTGTGTGGCACAACCTGGAGTGTTTCAATGCAAACTGTGCATATATTGGAACTTGCACTGGTTTTTTCAGCCTCAGGGTATTGTGCTTCAGAGTGGTGTAATAGCTGTCATAGCGGCCACATTGATGCGTAACTCAAAGGCAAAGGTCCCGAGTTCGAGTCTCGGTCGGGCACACAGTTTTAATCTGCCAGGAAGTTTCATATCAGCGCACACTCCGCTGCAGAGTGAAAATCTCATTCTGGAAACAACCCCAGGCTGTGGCTAAGCCATGTCTCCACAATATCCTTTCTTTCAGGAGTGCTAGTTCTGCAAAGTTCGTAGGAGAGCTTCTGTAAAGTTTGGAAGGTAGGAGACGAGATACTGGCAGAAGTAAAGCTGTGAGGACCGGGCGTGAGTCGTGCTTCGGTAGCTCAGATGGTAGAGCACTTGTCCGCGAAAGGCAAAGGTCCCGAGTTCGAGTCTCGGTCGGGCACACAGTTTTAATCTGCCAGGAAGTTTCATATCAGCGCACACTCCGCTGCAGAGAGAAGATCTCATTCTGGAACTCAACAACTCGATGCGCATGACTACTGGTTCAGTTACATCTAATTCTGCCTACTGGCATCCCTGAATTAGCAGTGCAGATTCGCAGAACTGAGACCCTTCTTGGAGATTACCACAATGTACAAGAAAATAGGAAACGAGATACTTGAATTACGAAGAAATAAGCTTCGTTCGAGACACTTGCCACCACTATGCACTAGACGCCTAGCTGCAAGTAATAGGAAAGTGAGAGACCTCTGGATCAAGAACTACCAACAAATCGGAAATTACTTAGAACGGTAATGGTTCAGGAAATTTAATTGTGATACTATTGCTGTCGACAGGAGACTGTGTGTCAAATCTAACAGAACTCAACAAATGGGGTGTTGTAGAGTTTTCGAGTTGTGACTATGACGCAATTAAACATTTTATCAGACATAGAAGAGAGGAGTGCGTCTTACGTTGCTATAAGGGCACGTGGAATGATTTTATGAATGCCAATGTAACAACGATAGAATGTATTAGAAATCTAGAGTTAATGTTTAGAAATTTTATTTTCATTTTATGCAATGGCATTTATAACGTATTATAAATTTATGCATATGAATGATGATGATCTTGCAGAGACTGGTGATTTAATAATTCCGTAGTCGACAACCGTAGGCCTATACATCCAACCTCTATTCAGAAGATCTATACTGCAGTGTTGCACAGGTAACGTGAATACACAAAAAGGGAAATAGGAATAATACACTAAATCGCTGACACATATCACTTACACCAATGTATCGTAGGGTTTTGGAACATATATTGTGTTCTGACGCTACGAATTACCATGAGGACAACTACCTACTGACACATTGTCAGCATGAATTCAGAAAAATTCGCTCGTGTGCAACACAAGTAGATCCTTATTCTCAGGAAGCAATGAGAGATGTCGTGTGGGGAGCTCAAATTAACTCCGTATTTCTAGATTTCCAGAAGGTTTTTGATACCGTTGATCACAAGCGGCTTCTAATCAGTTAGCGTGGGTATGGATCATTGTCTAGCTATACTACTGAATTCCTATCAGAATGATAGTTTGTGGTGTATGACGGAAAGTCATACACCACAAAGGAAGGGTTATATGCCCTCTGCTATTTCTAAGCTATATAAATGATTTAGGAGTCAATTCGAGCAGCTTTCTTAGATTGTTTTCAGATGACGCTGTCATTTTCTACCTACTATAGTCACCGTAAGATCAACATCAATTGCAGAATGATTTAGGCAAAATACCTGTAAGTGGTAATTGATTCCAAATAATAAAAAGTAGCCCGCATTTCGTGGTCGTGCGGTAGCGTTCTCGCTTCCCACGCCCGGGCTCCCGGGTTCGATTCCCGGCGGGGTCAGGGATTTTCTCTGCTTCGTGATGGCTGGGTGTTGTGTGCTGTCCTTAGGTTAGTTAGGTTTAAGTAGTTCTAAGTTCTAGGGGACTTATGACCACAGCAGTTGAGTCCCATGGTGCTCAGAGCCATTTGAACCATTTTTTTTTGAATAAAAAGTATGGGGTCATTCACACTGAGTACTAAAAAGGAATTCGTGCAGTCGGAACGACCACAAAGACAATGTTGTGCAAAGGTGAACCAAGGACTGCCTATTATTGGCAGGACAGTTAGAAGATGTATCATGTTGTGACTTGGCAAGACAGCCAAGCCACTATGATTGGTAGCCGAAAGGCACGCGTTAAGCTCACGCAGGCTGGCGTGAGTTCTGGAACAGTTAAAGGGATTGAGACTAGCAAATAAAGTACGAAGCTGATGGAATACTTAACTTTAATCCATAATTGGTGAACATCGGTCTGACGGTACATGCATCACAAGATAAATAGCAAATGATAATGGCGCCTTGCTAGGTCGTAGCAAATGACGTAGCTGAAGGCTATGCTAACTAACGTCTCGGCAAATGAGAGCGTAATTTGTCAGTGAACCATCTCTAGCAAAGTCGGCTGTACAACTGGGGCGAGTGCTAGGTAGTGTCTCTAGACCTGCCGTGTGGCGGCGCTCGGTCTGCAATCACTGATAGTGGCGACACGCGGGTCCGACGTATACTAGCGGACCGCGGCCGATTTAAAGGCTACCACCTAGCAAGTGCGGTGTCTGGCGGTGACACCACAGAAACAAATAATAATTCCCTCTGTACGAGCAAGGACTTCTCTTGTTTTGTTACAATGATCATCTCTCCCCATGTAAATGGGCGTCAAGAGAATATTTTCTCATTCGGAGGAGAAAGTTGGTGATTAAAATTAAACAGCCTACTTACATAAAGAAAACATAAACAGCCGACTAACATAGCCCCCATGCTCCCCACAAAAAATTTTACAAATTGTTTTGGGCAGTGACCAATAATGATTTGAAAAAATTTTTCATAATTACAATAACAAAGATATCAAATGCTCACACTTATTTATACAATGTTTGTCAAAAGCTAAAATTTTCTCACAGTCCATAAAGACTGTTCATCACAGTAAAATTTCAGTGTTCTTTTTTTTTTTTCAAAGTCTGAGCAGTAAAAGACAATGCACACGGAAGTAGTGGATTTCCATGCAGTCTTGAAGAAGTAGTGTTGTCCTTCCAACTGAAAGACAGTGCTGACTCTTGACATGCTGACAGGTAATGGGTCACAACAGAGCAAACCCACAGCAGAGTCATTCGACGTTTTGAAGAATATTGGTAGGTAGTTCATCACAGAGTAGACCCACTGTAGTCCTGGTAGAGATTACGGTATTGGTGGGCCACCAGAGATGCAGACCCACTGCAGTCCTTGTAGAAATAATGGTACTGGTAAATAATGCAATATTTATAACGTTGTGAAGAAGTGCACTAAGTGCTTGAAACCTTTGAAAGAAATAGAATTCCTGTTGTGCAACAGGTTGCTGATTATTTCGAAATAATTTACAAGTACAGTTGCTGAAAACAGATAAAATACTGTATTGGACATTTCTTGTTTCGTCCCTTTCGTATCAAGTAGTGTGGTCGGTTTTGTTGCGTATTTATGAAATTTATTTTTGGAATGAGACCTAATATTGACTGTGTCATACTCTTTCACTGAGTAGTTTTATTTGTTTGCTTCAATTCATGTCCTGTGTTGTAGCCTGAATGAACTCAGAGGGTCTGATTTATTGACATTCTGTTGTATTAGATTCTAGTATGTTTTTAAGTAGTAAATTCGTTTGTGCCTCCTTATTCTATTGTTGGCTACTTCTGTTGAGGTAGGTTAATTAAAAGTACATTATCTGCATTAGTTCGTAAGTCATAATTCGTTAGTCTCAGTGTTGTGTTCTTTGTTCTTTGCTGATCCTGTATGTGCTCTGCACTGTTTATGCCTAATAATAATGTGAATTACATGTACTCCAGAATTTACGACAACACCACCAGAAGCCACCTACCAGTCCCATTAGATCCCTGTAACACAACAAGATCAGTTGCATGTAAAGACATTTAACCGCCATACTGGTATACAGACAAATACGACAACATGTGTTGCTTCTGATACAGAGGACGAAAGGGTGTTTATTACGTGTATCTCTTTATTTAACATCGTCAAAAGATGTTCGCATGGATGTGAATCTGGAAATCATAGGACGCCGTGGATATTTCAGTCTAATTAAAGCCACGACTATGTTATCACCATAGGGTCATTACCTATCTTACGTCTGTGGCAGATTGGACGTCGCATGAACGTGCTAAAGCTGTCAAACGGTAAACGGCGTCATTTACTGATCGTGCTGAAAACTACTCTGAAAAGACGTCTCTGGGATCATCTCTAGATACATCAGTGATATACACCCTCGGTATATAATCAGTACTTTGGATAACAGTATATACGTTTTCAATTAACATAGCGATGGTAAGTATATTTCGGAAATATGTTCTTTGCTCGGAAGTGTGCGGAATGCTTGGCTTCAGTAATCGGTTCCAGTTGTTATGCGTGTTTTAGGAGATTTGCACTGGATAACAAATATTGAGAAATGCCTCAGACTAGTTTCCGGAATGGAAATCACAACATTGACGGCTGGGAACCACTGTTTTTGAAATGTAACTTACATCAGACGTAAAGTCTGAAACTTTATAACTATCATTAATTGGTATACTTCCTTATTTAAAAACTAATTCCAAATTATGGTTTTTTTCTGTGACATGTGGTCAACAACACCATACCTGAACTAAACTTAACTAAGCTCCGTTCGAATACGTCTTGGAAGGCCCAACGGTACCAACCGGTCGCCGTGTCATCCTCAGCCCACAGGCGTCACTGGATGCGGTAATGGAGGGGCATGTGGTCAGCACACCGCTCTCCCAGCCGTAAGTCAGTTTACGAGACCAGAGCCGTTACTTCTCAATCAAACAGCTCCTCAGTTTGCCTCACAACTGCAGAGTGCACCCCGCTTGCCAACAGCGCTCGGCAGACCGCATGGTCACCCATCCAAGTGCTAGCCCAGCCCGACAGCGCTTAACTTCGGTGATCTAACGGGAAACGGTGTTACCATTCCGGCAAGGCCGTTGACCACCTTACCTGAGGTTTTAGTTTTATGAGGAGTGTGCAGCAGACCAAAGTTGATGCTTAAAGTAATGGATGAAAAAAACAGCAAGAAGTAGCACTGAAGGTTGAATTAAACAACAGGATCAGTATTGATTTGGAATTAGGTTTTCCTGGAGACATATGAGTCTCAACCGTATCTTCGATAAAGATGAAAGCTAATGTAATTAATTAAAAAATGTGCGAAGGCTGGAACTTGAACCCAGATTTCGTGCTTATTAGGCAGATATGCTAGTAGCATTGTGTCTGTTATACCTGCGCGGTCTAGGGCGTTGCAGTCATGGACTGTGCTGCTAGTACCGGCGGAGGTTCGAGTCCTCCCTCGGGCATGGGTGTGTGTGTTTGTCCTTAGGATAATTTAGATTAAGTAGTGTGTAGGCATAGGGACTGATGACCTTAGCAGTCCCATAAGATTTCACACATATTTGAACATATTATACCTGCACCTTCGTCTAATGCCGTCACCAGTGCCCTTAAGGTGTGAAATGAAGTTTGTTTTCAGCTGGGCACTGACTGGGGTAGTCCACATAGTTGTGATAGCCACAGTGGTGCATTAGCTAGAACACCTCCTAGCGAGCAGGAGACCGACGTTCGAGTCCCGGCCATGGCACGGATTTTAATTCATTACTTCAGGTTCTATCGTTATCAGGGATTGATATTTTTGGTACTGAGTACATAGGCACGCAGTACTCCCTGATAGCACCAGAGGGCGCCACCAAACAGACGTTCTTCACACGTGGGGCCTGAGAGTTCCTGGCAACCGCCACACTGATGGCAGTCATAGACCGGAATCTATCTACGCTTCGTACACAGGACCTTCTAACACTCGGCCCAGATGGACATCATTCCGTCAGTCACGGATACACTGCGAAGCGCAGAAGCAGTCGTCCAGCTCCTGTTCCATTTTTCGCACAGATGCCAACAATAGATTGTGATATACCATCGGGCTCGCAGCTTCTTTGCTCTGCTGTCACTTTGATTTGCATCGACTGAAAACGATCGAGACGCCTATCGCTCCCTTTAGACTCATATCTGAACTGAAAAGCTCTTATGCAATGGAAACGTACGGAAATTAATGACCCTATCAAATGAGTCCTTGCAAAAATCAATAGTAAAAGTTAGTGTTAGGTGAGGTGTCACCGCCAGACACCACACTTGCTAGGTGGTAGCCTTTAAATCGGCCGCGGTTCGTTAGTATACGTCGGACCCGCGTGTCGCCACTATCAGTGATTGCAGACCGATCGCCGCCACACGGCAGGTCTAGTCTAGAGAGACTCCCTAGCACTCGCCCCGGTTGTACAGCCGACTTTGCTAGCGATGGTTCACTGCCTACATACGCTCTCATTTGCAGAGACGATAGTTTAGCATAGCTTTCAGCTACGTCATTTGCTACGACCTAGCAATATTCAGTAATTAGAATGAATTCTGAACAGACAATATTGTGAATCATGTACCGTCAAGAGCGACGTTCATCATTAATGGATTAAAGTTAAGTATGAAACTAATTGCGTCCGCTTTCTGAATTCAAATTCCTTATCATGTTCCAGACCTCACGTCAGTATAGTTCTTCCCTCCTCACGCCATCCTGCGTGAGCTAAAACGCGTGCATTTCGGCCTCCTCTCGTAACACGGTGTTGGCGCTTCAGCCAACGCAACATTAGGTTCATTTAGCTACTGTAAGTAAAGATTGGTCGGAAGTTGGCCAGTTCTATTGTAACCGTAAATGCAAGTAGGAGCACACATGATTTGATTTCATAAAGGCACAATATTCATCACTAACATTCAGAGGCAGAAGACAGCCAAAACATAAGATCTCTAAACAGACTCCGATACGACTGTAATACGACAGAGCCCGCAGAATTCAGTTAAAGAAGAGGATCAGAAAAAACTCGTACTTCATCAAAAAGAGCTGATGCACAATTCCGTTGAGGTCATGATGGTTGCTCCGATGTGCCGACAGGTAAAAAAGATTACACATGCAAGATCCCAATGTGCGTCAATTACTAGCGAGCTACCGTTTGCTTAGTGTGACTATGAAATAGCGTCCCCTTTAACTTACAGTGTCTTGAGGTCATGATGGTCGCTAAGATTACACATGCAAGACCCCAATGTGCGTCAGTTATTAGCGAGCTACCGTTTGCTTAGTGTGACTATGAAATAGCGTCCCCTTTAACTTACAGTGTCGTGCCTAGACAGTACTGACTGCCCTGAGATGCACTTCGCTATTGCATCAAGTTGTCACCATGTTTCTTCTCCGATGGAACGTGGATGGCATTCGGCACGTGGCCACTCACTGATGCATGGTAAGTAATGGACGCGAGCCCCATCAGAAGATTTTTTCCCCTAATCGTCTCGATAGTTCAAAGTCCAGCGTCCCCAACCTGCTCCACCGCGTAAGTCAGTGAACCTCTGTCAACATATCGGCTGCTAATCTAAAAGCCAAGTGTCCGAAATTCATGATTTCTCAGTTCTACATGGAAAAGCCATCCAAACATTCTCATCCTGCAATAGAAAGGCGTTTTAGTGGTTCTCTCAGTAGGATAACTCGTAGCAAAGCTTGCCTTCTATTCTCCGAAAAAGGTTATGCATAATCGGAACAGCCTCTAATTTCTCCATCTTGGTAAAGCCTTAACAATGTCAAGACAATTTCCCACTCTAGAGAAAAGTTGCAGTCAAGTTCTAAGGCCTCCGAATTTCTTTCTCCGGACTGGAAAGAGATAGAAACATGCGCATTGTTTTAAAATGAGGCCGCATTCATTGTCAATACGTCCCAGAGATGGCAGCACTGTACGGCAGATGGAATTTTACCGCCAGCGGCGAGAATGAGAACTGTTTTAAATACTTAAAATGGAGACGTTTTCCTTACTTGAACAGCGTGCAATCATTCGTTTTCTGAATTTGCGTGATGTGAAACCAATTGAAATTCATCGACAGTTGAAGGAGACATGTGGTGATGGAGTTATGGATGTGTCGAAAGTGCGTTCGTGGGTGCGACAGTTTAATGAAGGCAGAACATCGTGTGACAACAAACCGAAACAACCTCGGGCTCGCACAAGCCGGTCTGACGACACGATCGAGAAAGTGGAGAGAATTGTTTTGGGGGATCGCCGAATGATTGTTGAACAGATCGCCTCCAGAGTTGGCATTTCTGTTGGTTCTGTGCACACAATCCTGCATGACGACCTGAAAATGCGAAAAGTGTCATACAGGTGGGTGCCACGAATGCTGACGGACGACCACATGGCTGCCCGTGTGGCATGTTGCCAAGCAATGTTGACGCGCAACGACAGCACGAATGGGACTGTCTTTTCGTCGGTTGTGACAATGGATGAGACGTGGATGCCATTTTTCAATCCAGAAACAAAGCGCCAGTCAGCTCAATGGAAGCACACAGATTCACCGCCACCAATAAAATTTCGGTTAACCGCCAGTGCTGAAAAAATGATAGTGTCCACGTTCTGGGACAGCGAGGGCGTAATCCTTATGCATTGCGTTCCAAAGGGCACTACGGTAACAGGTGCATCCTATGAAAATGTTTTGAAGGACAAATTCCTTCCTGCACTGCAACAAAAACTTCCGGGAAGGGCTGCGCGTTTGCTGTTTCACCAAGACAACGCACCTGTACATCGAGCTAACGTTACGCAACGGTTTCTTCGTGATAACAACTTTGAAGTGATTCCTCATGCTCCCTACTCACCTGACCTGGCTCCTAGTGACTTTTGGCTTTTTCCAACAATGAAAGACACTCTCCGGGGCCGCACATTCACCAGCCTTGCTGCTATTGCCTCAGCGATTTTCCAGTGGTCAAAACAGACTCCTAAAGAAGCCTTCACCGCTGCCATGGAATCATGGCGTCAGCGTTGTGAAAAA
This sequence comes from Schistocerca cancellata, assembly GCF_023864275.1. Lineage (NCBI taxonomy): Eukaryota > Metazoa > Arthropoda > Insecta > Orthoptera > Acrididae > Schistocerca > Schistocerca cancellata. The sequence goes on from NC_064632.1 coordinate 567,928,773, forward strand.
TGTGTACGTCTGCAGGGCGATTATGTCGAGAAGTAACGCCAGTCTCATCGATTTCGGGTGAGTAGTTAATTAGAAAAAAAAATCGGTGGCCTTAGAACTTGAATGCACCTCGTACTATCCGATGAGAGAGGCACCCGTACTTGCCTTTTCAGAAAAATGGCATCTGATCCGTCACTCAATCCACCTTCTCAAGCACCATGCAATCGCGGTACTTCCCGCTATTTTTTGCAGTACTGGGGCCAAAAAATCCATGGTGTGACGACAGAGTGTTGCACACGAGCCTTTACAAAGCATGGTCGACATTCCAAAAGATTTTCACTGTCACGAGCCGATTAAGATCATATCTCTACCTACCATCACCATCACACAATTATTTTATTAACAGCATCTGGCTTGTGGCCAACAAGCACCCTCTGATATCGTTTTAGTTGAATAGGAGACCACATAAAGAAACGCAGAGGTCCTCCACAGTTTCAGCTTTGAAATTAGTGCCCATTGGTGAGGGGATACCTGGCGACGCTTGCCCGCCACTTGCCTCTGGAACTTCTCTAAAAGGCCAGGGTGTCACTACGTTGGCACCGATATACAATAACAGTTGCTCAGTGATCTTCCGGCGTTTTGACTGACCACTTCAAGGCATTGCTCTGTACAGCGGCAAGCGTCATTAGATTCCAAGGTAAGATGTCCCCTGGGAGCACCTCCCCGACCTCTCGGTGGCATCTCGGACTCGGCCAGATTCTCCAACCAAGTATTGCATGCCAACTTAGTACTAAGTGTTAGTCAGATTCATTTCATACAGGGACGGAACCATCTCTGCAGTCAACGGTATCATTTTAACGTGCAAGTCTGAATAACAGAGAAAAAGAAAGGACAAAAGTGTAGTTCTCGTGCTGGCTGCATAATTAATGAAAATTGGAATGAAGGAACAGTTGAACTGTGCTGACACCTATCATCAGATTCCGCTGTTACAGACAGCCATTATTTACAAATAATCGTCGGAAAATAAACGCCGAGCGTCTAAGTGATAGTTCTATCGAGAGCCAGAACTCAAAAACTCAGCAATCCAGTATGGACTTCTGTAGATTAGATAGATCTCTTTCATTGTGTTACGTTATATTAATGTGTATTTCATTGTATGAGATGTTCATAAATGTTTATGACAGGTTTCAGTTGCGTTGTGTATTTTAGATATAACACCCAGAACACACATATGTACTAGGCGGTTCATTTCGTGCCACCTTAGATACAGGGCGTGAAAATTGCTTTGGTGACTGGAACAGTTGAAAACGTGATTTTGGAGAGCAGTTAAACGTAATATTTTGTTAAGTGTGACTGTGTCACGTAGGTGACTGATAATCACGTATACTGTAGTACAAAGACTGTGTGCTGCAGTGGTCTAGCGGTTCTAGGCGCTCAGTCCGGAACCGCGGGACTGCTACGGTCGCAGGTTCGAATCCTGCCTCGGACATGGATGTGTGTGATGTCCTTAGGTTGGCTACGTTTAAGTAGTTCTAAGTTCTAGGGGACTGATGACCACAGATGTTAAGTCCCATAGTGGTCAGAGCCATTTCTGTGTGCTGCAGTTCATGATGAACGACAACATTTGAAACGCAGTACTCACATTTTGGTAGCACTAAGGGCTACGCCGGCCTCAGCAAAACCACGCAGTTAATTTGAAGATTTGGTCACCCTTTATTAGCACACAATGCACAGGGTGGCGCACGAAATGTGTTACCAGTTGTTTCTTTCCCGCTGGGATCTCTACAGCAGTACCAGCAGAGCTTGGAAAAACAAATCAGTTACGAAATAACGAGTAATTCAAGATACTGCCGCTGGGAGACTAGTAACCAGCAATGGCTGACAATGGAAGACTGACGACACACCAACGATCGGCAATTGTGTCACTTTTTTATGAAACGAAAAGCCTTGTTGTGACTCAGAGGCGTTTTCGGCAACAGTTTAACGCACGATGGCCCCTTGCAAGAAGACCCTCCACAGGTTGTACGATAAATTTGTACGGGAAGGAACAGTATTGGAAGCGAAGCGACCTCGGCCTAAGTCTGTTTGTTCGCCGGAGAATATTGAAGCGGTACGAGTTGCTGTACAGAGAAGTCCCGGGAAATCGTGTAGAAAGGCAGCAGTGCAACTGGTAATATCCAGACGCTCGGTTCAACACATTCTTAAAAGTGCCCTCCATATGTACCCATACAAGATGACCTGTGCACAGAAGCTCACTGAAGAACACAAGCAGCAGAGACTACTCTCTGCTCAGTGGGCGGAGGATAGGGAAGAAACTCACAACAACGTTTGGTTTTCAGACGAGGCCCATTTTCATTTAGACGGTGTGGTTAACAAACAAAATGTACGCTTTTGGGCCACTGAAAACCCACAAGTGCTTCATGACGACAACATTATGGTCCGAGGATTACAGCGTGGGCAGCAATTTCCAGTCACGGACTTATTCGACCCTTTTTCTTTAAAGAAACTGTGAACAACGAGCGTTATTTGAGCATGCTTCGCAATAGCTTCATTCCACAGCTTCTTGCTACTGCCTTGCCCTTCAAAACGCAGTGGTTCATGCAAGATGGAGCAAGGCCACATACTGCCAACACTGTGTTGGAGTTTTTACACGAGCATTTATACATGCGGATTATTTCACTCAGGTTTCCAGGTCGCTTCAATGACGAACAAAATTGGCCACCCAGTAGTCCAGACCTCAATCTATGTGACTTTTTTCTTCGGGGGTATCTAAAGGAAAAAATTTCCCGAAACGTCCACGTGATTTAATGGAGCTCAGAAGGCTTATTCTTCAAACTTGAAGTGAAATTACGGAAGACATGTGCCGTTCGGTAATCACTAACTTCAGTGTTCGTTCGAAGGTAGTTAGGAAACGAAATGGTGGACATATTGAGCATGTGCTGAGTTAGAACAAATCTCCATGGACGGCTCTTCATTGTAGTATATGTTTCTCTCAGATTGTATTGACAACAAAATTTGTATTCAAAAACAAAATGGTAACACAGTTCGTGCGCCGCCCTGTATTAAGAGGATACACCGTGCATATAGACATTCATATGAAATTACACAGAAACTAGAGTGATATTTTAAAACCGAGTACGTGGCATAAGTGGGGTTTCAATCCGACACTATCAATCTGATTAGCGGTTTAGTCCGTGATATCAGTCCACAATAGTGGCATCAGAAATCAAGCAACACAATTTTGGCTCCATTTTACGGGGAATTCTCGTGATCAAAATAGCTTCGACCAGCGTAACCTGACCTGGTACGTCGCGGTCGTTCGTGATACCACGTTTGTACTCTCTTTTCGCTCAAATGCTGCCGATTAAAATATTCTAATCTCCCCCATGATTCGAATCTCGTAGCTGCTGGCCATTCGCCACCCCTTGCAATTGGGTACAATATCGATATATCTAAAATTGATACTCCAATTTCTGAACGTGTCAAACAACTGAAACTACCGATACGGTTTATGTGCGCATGAGCATCAACATCTGTGAGATGACGCACATGACACTGTGATATAAACTGATAAGTGTTTGCGGGGTCTGCGCAGTTTTCACGAATTTTAGTTTCAAGTTTCGGCCATTTGCGCTGGCCGTTTCGCGCGAGAGCAGCGGAATTGGCCCATCGGCGGAAACCGGAAAATGAACACATTTGGCGATCGTAATGATAGCGCGCGGTCGCCGCGCCGGTAACGTAATTTGCATGGCTTGTCAGGCGGTTAGCGATACCATGGAAGAAAAATGTCCAGCCGCAGACCGCTTTTACCTCTGCAGGTGCTGTTTCGAGCGTAAAAGCCGCCTACGAGATAGAAGGGGCCGGAACGGTTTTAAAGCAGCATTTTTATGAAGGTGACTGATGAAGCAGCGTGCACACTGTGTTTTTTTAGTGCGGCTTTATTCTCTGTCTGCCTTTCTCTTTTTTTTTGCCCCCTTTTCCTACCTTCTTTTTCCTTTTTAGTTGAGTGGACAGGGGAGAATTGCCGCAGGCTTTACGTGATGTATTTATGTACACTAGGGCACACGTTGTGTGTGGGTGTATGTATATATGTGTTTGTATTTGTATGTGAGTGTGTGTGTATGTGTGTGTGTGTGTGTGTGTGTTTGTGTTGGTGGCGGATGGAGAAGGGCGGCAAACAACGCCAGGCAGGGTGATTGGCCAGGCCAGATTACGAATTTCGTTAAGCACATCAGCATAACGGCGAGTGCGCGCAGGTCCCGGGGGCAGAGCGCGATTCGTTTTGTTCGTGTGTGTGTGTGTGTGTGTGTGTGTGTGTGTGTGTGTGTGTGTGTGTGCACGCACTCGCGGGGGCTTCGTCCAGGCGCTAAAAAGCCGAGTCCACGTGGCAGTGGCGCGCTGCCACGCTTGAAATTGGCTTACAAATATGCAGCGTTGTTGGTTATTACTACTGCTGGACTAATTACAAAGAAATTTCAGACTAGCGGCTGTCGATTGTTTTAGTCTTAAAAAGAAAATAAGTGAACAAAAAATTAAAGGATGCAGTTCCATTGCTCTGTGTCGCACATTGCAGCAGCGTTTTTGAATATGTGTCCCACGGAAGCCTGTGTTTCCATGGGGATTTCGTGTCAGAGAGTCCACTTTAAGTAGTAATTGACCGAAACTAATAGAGCAAAACAGAATTGATTTCTGACGTACTCAAGAGTAGTACACTACTGGCCATTAAAATTGTTGCACCAATAAGAAATGCAGATAATAAACGGGTATTCATTGGACAAATATATTGTACTAGAACTGACATGTAATTACATTTTCACGCAATTTGGGTGCATAGATCCTGAGAAATCAGTACCCAGAACAACGACCTCCGGCCGTAATAACGGCCTTGATACGTCTGGGCATTGAGTCAAACAGAGCTTGGATGGTGTGTACAGGCACAGCTGCCCATGCAGCTTCAACACGATACCACAGTTCATCAAGAGTAGTGACTGGCGTATTGTGACGAGCCAGTTGCTCGGCCGCTATTGAACTGACGTTTTCAATTGATGAGAGATTTGGAGAATGTGCAGGCCAGGGCAACAGTGGAACATTTTCTGTATCCACAAAGGCCCGTATAGGACATGCATTATGCGGTCGTGCATAATCTTGCTGACATGTAGGGTTTTGCAGGGATCAAATGAAGAGTAGAGCCTTGGGTCGTAACATATCTGAAATGTAACGTCCACTGTTCAAAGTGCCGTCAATGCGAACAAGAGGTGACCGAGACGTGTAACCAATGGCACCCCATACCATCAAGCAGGGTGATACGCCAGTATGGGGATGACGAATAAACGCTTCCAATGGGCGTTCACCGCGATGTCACCAAACGCGGATGCGACCATCATGATGCTGTAAACAGAACCTGGATTCATCCGAAAAAATGGACGTTTTGCCATTCGTGCACCCAGGTTCGCCGTTGAGTACACCATCGCAGGCGCTCCTGTCTTTGACGCAGCGTCAAGGGTAACTGCAACCATGGTTTCCGAGCTGATAGTCCATGCTGTTGCAAACGTCGTCGAACTGCTCGTGCAAATGGTTGTTGTCTTGCAAACGTCCCCATCTGTTGACTCAGGGATCGAGACGTGGCAGGACGATCCGTTACAGCTATGACGATAAGATGCCTGTCATCTCGACTGCTAGCGATACGAGGCCGTTTGGATCCAGCACGGCGTTCCGTATTACCCTTCTGAACCCATCGATTCCATATTCTGCTAACAGTCATTGGATCTCGACCAACGCGAGCACCAGTCTCGCGATATGATAAATCGCAATCGCGATAGGCTGCAATCCGAACATTACTAAAGTCGGAAACTTGATGGTACGCATTTCTCCTCCTTACACGAGGCATCACAACAACATTTCACCAGGCAACGCCAGTCAACTGCTGTTTGTGTATGAGAAATCGGTTGGAAACTTTCCTCATGTCAGCACGTTGTAGGTGTCGCCACCTGCGCCATCCTTGTGTGAATGCTCTGAAAAGCTGTTCATTTGCATATCACAGCATCTTCTTCCTGTCGGTTAAATTTTGTGTCTGTAGCACGTCATCTTCATGGTGTTGCAATTGCAATGGCCAGTAGTGTATTATAGGTCCTCTGCTGTTACTTATCTAGGTAAACGATTTAGGAGACAGTTAGAGCAGCAGTGTTAGGTTGTTTGCGGATAATGCTGTCTCATTATCTTCATCGTATAGAGCAAGTTCATATGACAGGTCAGCACCCTTGTTGTTGTTGTTGTGGTCTTCAGTCCTGAGACTGGTTTGATGCAGCTCTCCATGCTACTCTATCCTGTGCAAGCTTCCTCATCTACCAGTACCTACTGCAACCTACATCCTTCTGAATCTGCTTAGTGTATTCATCTCTTGGTCTCCCTCTACGATTTTTACCGTCCACGCTGCCCTCCAATACTAAATTGGTGATCCCTTGATGCCTCAGAACATGTCCTACCAACCGATCCCTTCTTCTGGTCAAGTTGTGCCACAAACTTCTCTTCTCCCCAATTCTATTCAATAGTTCCTCATCAGTTATGTGATCTACCTATCTAATCTTCAGCATTCTTCTGTAGCACCACATTTCGAAAGCTTCTATTCTCTTCTTGTCCAAACTTTTTATCGTCCATGTTTCACTTCCATACAAGGCTACACTCCATACAAATACTTTCAGAAACGACTTCCTGACATTGAAATCTATACTCGATATTAACAAACTTCTTTTCTTCAGAAACGCTTTCCTTGCCATTGCCAGTCTACATTTTCAATCCTCTCTACTTCGACCATCATCAGTTATTTTGCTCCCCAAATAGCAAAACTCCTTTACTACTTTAAGTGTTTCATTTCCTAATCTAATACCCTCAGCATCACCTGACTTAATTCGACTACATTCCATTATCCTCGGTTTGCTTTTGTTGATGTTCATCTTATATCCTCCTTTCAAGACAGCATTCATTCCGTTCAACTGCTCTTCCAAGTCATTTGCTGTCTCTGACAGTATTACAATTTCTTCGGCGAACCTCATAGTTTTTATTTCTTCTCCATGGATTTTAATACCTACACCAAATTTACCTTTTGTTTCCTTTACTGCTTGCTCAATATACAGATTGAATAACATCGGGGAGAGGCTACAACGCTGTCTTACTCCCTTCCCAACCACTGCTTCCCTTTCATGCCCCTCGACTCTTATAACTGCCATCTGGTTTCTGTACAAATTGTAAATAGCCTTTCGCTCCCGGTATTTTACCCCTGCCACCTTTAGAATTTGAAAGAGAGTATTCCAGTCAACATTGTCAAAAGCTTTCTCTAAGTCTACAAATGATAGAAACGTAGGTTTGCCTTTCCTTAATCTTTCTTCTAAGATAAGTCGTAAGGTCAGTATTGCCTCACGTGTTCCAGTATTTCTACGGAATCCAAACTGATCTTCCCCGAGATCGGCTTCTACTAGTTTTTCCATTCGTCTGTAAAGAATTCGCGTTAGTATTTTGCAGCTGTGGCTTATTAAACTGATTGTTCGATAATTTTCACATCTGTCAACACCTGCTTTCTTTGGGATTGGAATTATTATATTCTTCTTGAAGTCTGAGGGTATTTCGCCTGATTCATACATCTTGCTCACCAGATGGTAGAGTTTTGTCAGGACTGGCTCTCCCAAGGCCGTCAGTAGTTCCAATGGAATGTTTTCTACTCCAGGGGCCTTGTTTCGACTCAGGTCTTTCAGTGCTCTGTCAAACTCTTCACGCAGTATCGTATCTCCCATTTCATTTTCATCTACATCCTCTTCCATTTCCATAATATTGTGCTCAAGTACATCGCCCTTGTATAGAACCTCTATATAATCCTTCCACCTTTCTGCTTTCCCTTCTTTGCTTAGAACTGGGTTTCCATCTGAGCTCTTGATGTTCATACAAGTGGTTCTCTTATCTCCAATGGTCTCTTTAATTTTCCTGTTGGCAGTAACTATCTTACCCCTAGTGAGATAAGCCTCTACATCCTTACATTTGTCCTCTAGCCATCCCTGCTTAGCCATTTTGCACTTCCTGTCGATCTCATTTTTGAGACGTTTGTATTCCTTTTTGCCTGCTTCATATACTGCATTTTTATATTTTCTCCTTTCATAAATTAATTTCAATATTTCTTCTGTTACCCAAGGATTTCTACCACCCCTCGGCTTTTTACCTACTTGATCCTCTGCTGCCTTCACTACTTCATCCCTCAAAGCTATCCATTCTTCTTCTACTGTATTTCTTCCCCCCATTCCTGCCAATTGTTCCCTTATGCTCTCCCTGAAACTCTCTACAACCTCTGGTTCTTTCAGTTTATCCAGGTCCCATCTCCTTACATTCTCACCTTTTTGCAGTTTCTTCAGTTTTAATCTACAGGTCATAACCAATAGATTGTGGTCAGAGTCCCCATCTGCCCTTGGAAATGTCTTACAATTTGAAACCTGTTTCCTAAATCTCTGTCCTACCATTATATAATCTATCTGATACCTTTTAGTATCTCAGCACCCTTAAGGAATCAAAATGTTTTCCGGAAACAAGTTTGACTAAGGTGCTCAACACCACAGAATTACAAAGGCTGGTGTTACTGGAGTAGGTTAAGTTGACAGGGATTCTAATTGTAAAAGAACCTGTGATAATCAACAACGAAACACATCCGAAAGAGGATGAAAATGAAAACAGATTTAATAAATATACTGTTCTTTAGATCGTGTTACGAATAGCTTTTCGTAGACAAATTGTAAATAAAGTAATTCAAAATCCCGTATTTTCTACTAGAGCTGCAATTTTTTTCATGTCTTTTGGTAAGAATTTCCTTCTCAGTTATAGACTGCTCTTCATTATCGGAATTGTCATGGAAACCTTGTGGAGTATCTTCAAAATCTTCATCCTGTAGACGTTTCGCAACAATGGACGGTGAAAAGCAGCAAGCTATAATCGTTGGAACATTTGGTAAGGCGATTCTACAGACATACTGTAAAATGGGAAACTGCATCGTCAGTTGGCCAATACAACGCTCTCTCACGACCATTTCTTATTCTAAAAGCTTGTTTGCATGACACATGATTTGCGATTCCCCACTGCTGGATTAAGATAGATGGTCATCGACCACGGGTCTATGCCATTCTCTTCGTCATCCTTCTTAAATTCACTTACAACTTACCATAGACCTGAACTTCTCCACTTTGACCTGAACTTCTCCACATTCGATTGTAATGTACTGACCCAAACCAGCCAGCCTCAATGGTAGTGAACTGTTCCTTTCTATTGTACATAGCCTACACATTTACACTAGCGTAACCTTTTCTATTAACATCTTCGTCGCCATACTGCTTTGATCTCGGAATTCGCATATACTGAATTACACCAATAGCACTTGTAAATTTAGGGTTTTTCTAGCCATTCGTTTTTCCCCACAGTCACATTACGTTGTGACGATGGAATTATGAGCCACAAGTCAGCTTTTCCAGTATCTTTTAGAAAAGATACTCACCGTTTTACTAACCGCAGTTTGATGAAACCCCATTTCTCCTGATATGCCGGACTGGAATCCTGGGCCAGTTGTGTACCGATGGAGAAGTCTTCGTTCTCCGTTCTGATAATAGTGCTTTACATAATCTTAACCCTGTGTCTCACTCCATTTAACATTTTCTTCGTTGAAACAACCTAGATATCTACACTGCATCGAAGAGGTCAGCTGCGTTTTCGCGGCGCACACGTCCTGCTACTTGAGCCGTGTCTGCACTTCGCAAATGTAAGTCTGCTACTGACCATCCTTCTTCACATTTTTGAAGCTATTACTTCCAGAATGAAGGCAGAGCCTTTCTTTAATCACACAGTTCATATAATGGCTAAACCAGAAGCCAAGGCGAAGGAAAAGCTTCTTTCTCCGATTCGTCCCCACAAGCTAGAGCTATTGCTTCATACTTTATTTCGTTTGCTTCACTTCATTCATACGACCTTGGTCCTCAAACCTTGGTGCTGACGCCAGAAAACATACACTGAAGACTCTTCCTGTTGCCCCACAAGAAATATGCGAGAAGAGTTGAATCTGGCGAACGTGGTGGCCAAGGAGTTGGTCCATATCGACCTATCTCTTTTTCGCCATATTTGCGGTTGAGATGTTCGCACACGCTACGTGACAAGTTCTTTGATGCCCCATCAAGAAGAAACAGAGTTTGTTGTCTAAGTAACAGTGAGAAATCTTCCGACAACTCGACCGGTGCCACTTGCAGGAGTATCATGTACCTGGGGCCCATTATGTGCACCTTCTAATTTTCTGTGCGTTCCGTGATGCGGGAGACTAGTTAGTGATCCGGTCTTAAAACTTATTTTACACACAAACGGAAATCTTTATCAAAGACGTCAAAATGTATATGAGACCATGTTAAAATTACCGTCAGAAGAAGATCCAGGTATAAAATAGAACAACATCAAGCAATGCATTATAAGAACAGCTACAGGCGTATCAGGGAAAAGTAGCATAAATAAAAATAAGAAAAGCTTAAGGAAATGGAATACAGAAATAATAGAGGCATTAAGAGAAAAACAAAAATCTTACCTGAATTTTATAAAAAGTCGCTCAAAAGAATCAACGGAAAAATATACACATTACCGAAGCACAGCAAAAGTAATAATAGGGAATGCAAATAGAGAAACGTGAAATCGGTTTGTCACCCTAATAGAAAATGATGTGCACGGACGTATGGACTTCTCTTAAAAGAAGGTAGTTGGCAGCCGTAAACAGTTACCTACAAAAAGCTTTAATTCTCTTACAAACTGCTGAGAAACCAGAATAAAACAGAGAGAGATACTGTGAAGATGGATATAATATAAATTCAGGATCGGGTGAAACAGCATATAAATCGTTGGTGCAAAGACAGAGGAAGAGAGGATGATGCGACTGAAGGCTTATAACAATAACTATAGGATAGCTGGAAGAAGCATAAAGGAAAGCAGAAACGCTCCCATTCCAGAAAGAATTACGAGGACGACGGGCCTTGTAAAATACGGAGCACTGCTACTAAGATATTGATTTCTGCATTTTATGAAAGCAACCTGGCTTGGAAACAGGGTATGGGAGCAGTGGAGTGTAGCAAATATAGTATCAATGTCCAAGAGTGGAGATATATTCAGCACAAAAAAATTACGGAGAAATAAGTCTACATTTCGCTGCGTGCAGTTTCAGCTGTAGCGGATCCTATGTTCAGTACTGACAAAAGTGTTTGTGCGCTATTAATCTGTTATTAAATTTTTTTAATTTTTTTTTTTTACTATGGGACTTAACTGCTGTGGTCATAAGTCCCGTAGAACTTAGAACTACTTAAACCTAACTAACCTAAGGACATCACACACATCCATGCCCGAGGCAGGATTCGAACCTGCGATCGTAGCGGTCGCGCGGTTCCAGACTGTAGCGCCTTTAACCGCGCGGCCACTCCGGCCGGCTTAAATTTAGTACTTTTGAACGGTGTCTCATGCTGTTTCTGGTGAAATAACGGTTTATTAAACTTTCGGAAACTTTCACTCACTGTGTTTTACAGAATTTTTTGTGAGCTGTGGTCATTTATTGAATTTAGTAGGGTAGTTTTCGGCGGGCGTTTCTTGCTGTTTCTAGTGAAATATTTCAGTAAAAACATCCGCTTACTGTGCTTAATTTTGTTGAGTGTTCCAATGGACGCTTCAATTTTTGGTTTTAGATAAGAAATTGTGTGAAATTTTTATAGTACTGGTATTATTTTTGGTTTAGTTGCGCTAACAGAAGTAGTTGCTCTCTTAGTAGAGAGCAAAATTCGATGACACAATTATTAGTTCCTTAAATCATTCCACTGTAGTAATTGAACTTAGGTAACGTAGACGTATAGCTTTTTTCCGTAATTGTTAACATTTTGCCTTGAGTGAGAAGTGTGGTCTTTGTCGTACGTTTGTGAGTAGTGGGTTACGGTGTAAGATTGGTTCAAGTATTTTCGTTTCTGGGGAATGCAGTGAGGAAGCCAGTGAGCATTCTAGCGAGACCCCCTTCTGGAAATGCAGAATTTTTGGCAGAAGTGAGGTAATAGATGAGCAGAACCGTAAGGTATGTCCCCATCAGGTGCAGTTAGAAAACTCAATGGAGGAGCTAGGTAAGATGAGGAGGGATAATAGCGCTTGGGAATGGGAACTGCCAGTTGATAGGAAGGCAGCTAGGAGGAGGATATATCGATACAGTCACACTTTGCGTATCACCAATAGATCTGGTCGACTGTCAGAGTTTAGTGGAGAGTAGCCTCTTGCATTGTACGTGCAGGAAACATGCAGCAGACCTCAGTAGTTAAGGACCCTAAGACAATTACAGTTTCAGATAGAAACATGGAGGTTCTGCTGTTAGGTAGTTCACATGGAGGAGGTATAGGCCAGCAATTGCAGGAAGTGTTGTGGAGTGAGTGTCAGACCACCAGCATTGTGAAGCATAGTGCAGGGTTGGCTCAGGTGACTCTTATCTTAGAGGAGCTGTGTACGAATTCCACGAAAGAGGATCGGGTAGTGATTGTGGGCGCAGATGGGAAAACTATTTATAGGGATGAGCAGGATGATGTACGTGGTGACATGGAACACATAGCTACTCAAACTGATGGAACATATGTGCACTTAGTGCAACTGTTTCAGCGTCATGATAGGCCTCATCTTAATGCTGCTGTTGGGTGCGTTAATATGGGCCTTGAGAAGGCACTGGTAGCAGAGGGTATGGCTCACATTGCAGTGGTGCCAGTTGAGACTGTCAATAGGTTGGTTTCCACGAGATATGGGCTGCAACTCACAAGGGAACATCCCCATCGCACCCCCCTCAGATTTAGTTATAAGTTGGCACAGTGGATAGGCCTTGAAAACCTGAACACAGATCGATCGAGAAAACAGGAAGAAGTTGTGTGGAACTATGAAAAAATAAGCAAAATATACAAACTGGGTCGTTCATGTGTAAGATATGCAATATTAAGGGCAATGTGAGGTGAGGAGCGCCGTGGTCCCGTGGTTAGTGTGAACAGCTGTGGGTCGAGAGGTCCTTGGTTCAAATGTGCCCTCCACTGAAAATTTTGCTTTCTTTATTTTCGCAAAGTTCTGATCTGTCTGTTCGTTCATTTACGTCTCTGTTCACTGTAATAAGTTTAGTGTCTGTGTTTTGCGACCGCACCACAAAACCGTGTGATTAGTTGACGAAAGGACGTGCCTCTCCAATGGGAACCGAAAACATTTGATCGCAAGGTCATAGATCAACCGATTCCTCCACAGGAAAACACATCTGGTATTTTGTATACGACACTGGTGACAGCATGTGCGTCACATGACAGGAATATGTTGTTGACCCACCTAACTAGTACACTTGGCGAATGGGTGAAAAGTTTCTTCTACCTTGCCCGATTTAGGTTTTCTTGTGGATGTAATAATCACTCCAAAAAAGTGATGAAAACATAAGAGTTTTTCACATAAACTGAAAATAAAAAGTTAAAATTTTTGGTAGAGGGGAGATTTGAACCAAGGACCTCTCATTCTGCAGCTGTTCACGCTAACCACGGGACCACAGAGCTCCTCGCCTCAGATTCCCCTTAATATTGCCTATCTTATGCATGGATGACCCAGTTTGTATATTTTGCTTATTTTTTCATAGTTCCACACAACTTCTTCCTGTTTTCTCGATCGATCTGTGTTCAGTTTTTTAAGGCCTATCCACTGTGCCAACTTATAACTAAATCTGAGGAGGGTGCGATGGGGATGTTCCCTTGTCAGTATGTATAGGAAGGGGAGGTTAGCAAAGCTTATAGGTGACAGTGTAGAGGGCGGTGGTGGGCTCACTCATGGGAAAATTCCTGTAGTAGTAGCTGTTAGAGCTGCACCTTTTTCAGACGGAAGTCAGTCGATAGGTATCCCTGCTTACAGAAAGTCTCTCTAACAAAGAAACCACCTTCTGAGAAAGTCAGGCATCCAATTAGTGATGGAATTAACATATTTCGTCGAAACATAAGAGATATTAGAGATATAGTTAGCGAACTGCTTATATACTCTTGCATTATTGGTATAGCTAAGCACCAATTAAATAATATGACAATTCAGAGGCTTTCTTTACCAGGAAATAGATTAGCTGGCTGTTTTCAAAGGAATTCTTTCCATAGTGGAGGAGTGGCCATGTACGTAAAAAGCAGTATTTCATTTGAGACTCTAGGTGCAATAAAGCACTGCATACAACAGAAATTTGAATGTTGTGCAGGGGCAGTTGAATTTAGTGTAACTAAACTTCTAATTTTTCTTATTTATAAGTCCTCTAACTTTGAATTCCGAGTATTTCTGCTCAAGCTAGAGAGGGTCCTTGATTCACTTTACGGATGTATCAAAAATTAGTTGTATGTGTTGACTTTAATATTAATTTTGTATGTGACTGTGCAAGACAAGGGACGTTGGAAAATCTGTTGAACTCACGTGATCTGTACCAGACTATTTTTTTCAACGAGGGTGCAGGGGAACAGTACTACGATTATTGACAACATTTTTGTTCATTCTGCATTAGTAGATGGGTATTCTGTTGATGAAATGGTGAATGGTCTTTCAGACCATGATGGACAAATTTTAACGCTAAAAGATTTTTCTACTCAAACTAATGTTGTCTATACAAAATAAAGTCCAGCCAGATTTTCTCCTTTGCATTTCATCCATTTCAGTTGATAGTTTAATCACTGATTTTTGATAATAATCTTCTAAATCTGTGTTTCTTAAGAAAACTTGATTAGACATTATAAAATTAAATTCTTGTATTTCATCTTGTCTTCTAAAACTACAATAAAATTTTATATTAACTTTAAATGCTCTTCTTTCAATTAAAATATTCTTTAATTTGCTGACTATTAATTCTTTAATTTGATTAAAAAATTCTTGTGGTTCGATGAATTTATCAATGCTGTTAATTCCATAAGTTATTATTCTTGATACAAAAGCTGAAACTTTTCTATAAATTCGTTTAGCTGATTTGAAAAATCTTCATCACCTAGAAAATTGAAACTTGTTACATTTTTCTGATAATTGTTTTGCTTAATTTCTTGATATTTATCTACTAGAAGTTTTTGAAACGAATTCTCAGTATCGTTATTAATAATTTTACCCACAGAACTGTTGATAAGATCGATTAATTGTTATTTATTAAGAGTTAAATAATGTTTTAAATTTGTTGTTTTACAGATTTACCAAGTCAGGTTGCCCAGCAGCTAGCACACTGGACTCATATTTGGGAGGATGATGGTTCAATCCCACATCTGGAAATCCTGATTTAGGTTTTCCATGATTTCCCTAAAACGCTCTGGGCAACTGCTGGGGTGGTTCCTCTGACAGGGCATGGCTGATTTCCTTCCTCATCCTTCCCTAATCCGATGACACTGATGACCACGCTGTCTGGTCCTCTCCACCAAACAACCGAAGACTTTCACAGATTTGATGAAGTTCCTTTTATATGTTTTTACTCAAATCGTTATCATTATTAAGTTTAACTGCAATTCCTTTGATAACATCAATTAAATGATATTTCTAAATTGAGTAGATTTTTTATTTTTTTTGCTTTACAGTTTTTAACAGGGTCTGTCATGAGATCAGTCAATTGACTTTTTCTAAGTTTACAAATATTCTTCTGTTTTTTTTAAAGCAAGTGATCGAAGATACATTAGAGTTTCAGATTTTAGTTCCGTTTTATTTATTATTTATTCAATAAATTCAAACAGATCTTCTGTAGTCACATTTGAGTAACCACTTTCTTTACAATAATTTTCTAAATCTTTTACACTTAATTCAGACTTTCCTTTAAAATAATTTTCTAAGCTCTTAAAGAGCTGAGCTGTGCTGACCATTTTTTCCATTGTATTTATAGAGAAGGAAATCTGATTTTTTATTTAATCATTCACATTTAAAATGTATGTTTGATAGTTTTGGTTCTTATTTATAAAGAATAAAATATATTAGATTTGAATTTCTTTAAATGAGAAAACGATACTTTGGTTTTTTCTCAGGATGGGGAGATGAGATTTTTTGATTCTTATTTGTTGTTGTTGTTGTTGTTGTTGTGGTCTTCGGTCCTGATACTGGTTTGATGCAGCTCTCCAAGCAACTCTATCCTGTGCAAACTTCTTCATCTCCCAGTACCTACTGCAACCTACATCCTTTTGAATCTGCCTAGTGTATTCATGTCTTGGTCTCCCTCTACGATTTTTACCGTCCACGCTGCCCTCCAATACTAAATTGGTGATCCCTTGATTCCTCAGAACATGCCCTACCAACAGATTCCTTCTTCTAGTCAAGCTGTGCCACAAACTTCTCTTCTCCCCATTCCTATGCAATACCTCCTCATTAGCTATGTGATCTACCCATCTAATCTTCAGCATTCTTCTGTAGCTCCACATTTCGAAAGCTTCTATTCTCTTCTTGTCCAAACTATTTATCGTCCACGTTTCACTTCCATACATGGCTACACTCCATACAAATACTTTCAGAAACGACATCCTGACACTTAAATCTATACTCGATGTTAACAAATTTCTCTTCTTCAGAAACGCTTTCCTTCCCATTGCCAGTCTACATTTTATATCCTCTCTACTTCGACCATCATCAGTTATTTTGCTCCCCAAATAGCAAAACTCCTTTACTACTTTAAGTGTCTCATTTCCTAATCTAATTCCCTCAGCATCACTTGACATAATTCGACTACATTCCGTTATCCTCAATTTGCTTCTGTTGATGTTCATCGTATATCCTCCTTTCAAGACACTATCCTTTCCGTTCAACTGCTGTTCCAAGTCCTTTGCTGTCTCTGACAGAATCACAATGTCATCGGCAAACCTCAAAGTTTTTATTACTTCTCCATCGATATTAATATCTACTCCGAATTTTTCTTTTGTTTCCTTCACTGCTTGCTCAATATAAAGATTGAATAACATCGGGGATAGGCTACAACCCTGTCTTACTCCCTTCCCAACCACTGCTTTTCTTTCATGTCCCTCGACTCTTATAACTGCCATCTGGTTTCTGTACAAATTGTAAATAGCCTTTCGCTCCCTGTATTTTACCCCTGCCACCTTCAGAATTTGAAAGAGAGTATTTCAGTCAACATTCTTATTTATAAAGAATAAAATCTATTAGATTGGTTTTCTGATATAGGCAAATGAAACGTTTAAAATTTTGTTAGTTTCTTTTATTTAAATTAAGATTTCCTTTGCTGTAATTTTCTAAGTTTTTTAAATTTTTCTGCTTTCTTCATCATTTCTTTTTCCATTTAGGTAAAATTTAATTTTTAGAAATTGGGAAATGAGACTCTTGTTTTGTGGCAAACGGAGAAATTATATCTTTGGTCGACATTCTCAAAATTTGACTCAGAAATGCTCTTTCAGCTAGAACTCTCATGGACATACAACTGACAACAACAGAAATTAAATCAAACTACGTAGACATTCAGTTTCTAATGCACTAGCCAATACGCTTAGAATCCGTTCTATGTCAATGCAGACAAAAACGGCAAGGAAATTATGCTGGTAGGTCGTGAAACATTGTTCAGCTACGTGCCACTTACAGAGAATGTGTGTCTGGCGCAGATAATGTCATTTAGTCATTAAACAGTTGACGAGGACTTGAGTAAAAAATAAAACAGCTTCATCTGTCACCCTTTACTGTAGACTGCTTTGAAGTCGAAAATTTGTGATACGATACGCAGAAGTTGTCAAATGTGCAGCACATTACAACAAATTAATAACGGAACATTGCGGGAAATTTCTAAGCTTTCTCCATCAAGGCACTCAGAGCAGTATTCTGTAAGCCACTCTTTCGACATTTAAAATATTAAGTATACTAAAGCGGCCCTTGTGATGCGAAGGGGAAAGAGGTTTAGATCGTATAACTTACTCTGAAACATAGATCCCTCCACTCCTCCACGGAGCTTTGGAGCTTTGCAGGACCCCTGAAACACTTCCGTACGGTATTATCGCTATGAATATTTAACAGTTATTGAATAATTGATGTAATACTCGTTTCGGCTCAATGGAAGGTTCTCAAGGCTTTCCAGTTTGCCTTGTACTTCTGTTTTATTTATATCTCTTTAGAAATATACACCGACAGCAATTTGCTTAGCACAGACAGGGAGACCGTTGGTTAATTATTAGGTAACCTTATATTTATCTTGATATTTCTGGAATATCGTAGAACAAAATAAGAGGTTTAGCTACCACGATAAATTTGATTCCGAACTACCACTATATTCGTATGTGTCATTGTGTAAGGTGTCACAAAAGTAGAGGAGAAAAATTATGTAGATGTTACACGATCCTGAACTGAGTATTCTGATATAACAAAAGTAACTGTCAGAATGACTATTTAATGTTTTATTGGCGTAAACAACGTAAGTTCATAGCAACTACCAAAACTGGCGATGCTTGGCTCAGTGCAGCCAGTATAACGTAATTCATTTATAGAATTGAACTCTGTGTACAAAATTATATAGGGTTATTGCTTATCTACGTTACTTTTATTATTCTACATCTACAGACGCCGAATGTATTATCTAAAGAGTGAGCGTCACCGTCAAAATACGTGATGCCCTAAGATGAAACTACTCCCACATGGTTCCACAACTTTTCCTCAAGTTGTACTGTGCGAACAGTTCTTTGTTTCTTTGTTGAGAAACTTGGTGAGTTCTCTGTCGCTTGAAAGGCCAAAGTACTCATACATTTCTATCCACGATGACAAGTTTCTTCCAGTTGGAATGATGCTAACTGGGAAGTATTTTGCTGAACTATATAGTCAGTACACGTCTTCAGGTACCTATAACGTCTAAACAATCCATTTTGGACAACCAGCTAAGATCTACAGTTTTACTGTGGCCACAACTCATGTCGCTGGTTGTGTTTTTCAAGTTTGCTCATTCACTGTTGATGAGACAGGCAAATGTTTGTCATAGAACATTATCAGCCCACAAACACCTATATCGTACGCATCACCAATGCAGGTGACGGTAGTGGGTGAAAAATTCATTTCTGTTAGTTGTTCCAATTGCCAAAATACTCAGTTTAAGTTCCCCTAGAATTTTAAACATTTGGACTCAGTTTAGGGCTCTCTGCAGCTTACGGGGTGATTTGTCAGTCTTCTGACAGTATGATGCGGACCTCAGCGGTAATGCAGCAACTTACAATATTCTTAAGTATTTATTATTGGTATATTTCTCTTCCAGCACAATATCTGCTGTCTACCACTCCTTCTAGTGCCTCGGTAATTATTCTAGATCCTTATCTGTTTTCTAGTCAGCTTTACGAAGCATTCCTCGCCTCGGCATTTGAGAAACATAATTTTCTGTATACCGCTAATTCTCTTACACGAAAATTTGCTATAGGAGTTGGCACAGTTTGCGAACAGTTGACTGCGCTTTTCGCTGCGGTGAGTCACCTTCAGACTGTTGCCTCCGTGTAAGTAGGCAGTGGCGGAGAATCTCGCGCGTCGCGTGGGACATCTCACCTCAGGTGCCACTTGTTCTTGGGACCGGGATCTGGCTGAAACTGGAGTGAAAAGCTCTTAGATATTGAGCGAGTCGTGGAACTAACATCGGAAAGGCAGATTAGAAGCCATAGGAGGTGTTCACTGCAGCTGACGAAAATATTGTCTCTATTGTGGTAGAAGTAGTCATCTGGTCGCGTATAACATGTGCAGGTGAAACCAAGTTAATTGTTGGATGTTTTTCCCGGCCATGTGATTCTGCTGTGACAATTCTAGAGTCATTCAAAGACAGACTACGATCAAAAACTAGTAAATATCCCGCGGGTCATGAACACGGGATACTGGCAAATCGAAGTAGATGAGGCTGATCGTATGAAAACGGCATTCATCACCCCTAAGGGCCTGTGTGAGCTTAAGGTAATGCCGTTTTGTTTGTGTAACGGATGATGTATTATCTTCTAAGTCACCTGGACGATGTGTCTGTGTTATTTAGATGACATTATAGTGTTCTCAGTGACATTTGATGAACACATAAAAAGGCTCAGGGCCATTCTTAAGTGTCTCCAACAAGCCGGACTTAAACGTAATCCAAGAATGTGTCTCTTTGGATAAAAAGAAATTAAAATACCTGGACACATTGTGTCAAACGAAGGTGTGCGGTCAGACTCAGAAAAGGTGAGATCTATAACGGAATTTCCTATTCGTGAAAGTGTTATAGATGTGAGAAGCTTCCTCGGATTATGTTCCTATTACCGTCGTTTTATCAAAGACTTTTGTATCAAAGCCAGGTCAGTTCAAGAGTTGTTAAAAGCCGATACTAAATTTATCTGGGGTGGTGTTCAACAAGATTCTTTCGATGTGCTGCGAAAAGCTCTGATGACTGAGCCCGTACTTTGTTTGTATGATGAGAGAGCACCTACAGAACTACACACAGATGCCAGTGGGTATGGGATCGGTGCTGTTCTGGAGCAAATTTCGGATGGAAAAGGGAAGGATATAGCCTATGCTTCTAGGGCACTTACAAAAGCTGAAAGAAACTACTTAACTACAGAAAGAGAATGCCTGGCTGTGATCTGGGCCATGCTCAGATTTCGACAGTATCTCTATAAATGGCCATTCACAGTTGTTACACTTCGTTGGTTGGCAGGTCTTAAGGTGGGCACTAGGTCTTCAAGAGTATGTCATTACCATAGTGTACAAAAGTAGAAGAAAACACCAAGATGCTGACTGTCCCTCAAGACAAACTGTGCAAGATGATCAAGACTTTGATGAAGATAGTGACTGTCTCGCTGCACTCCAGGATCTTTCTGCTGAGCAGAAGAAGGACGCCAAGATATCTCAAATTATGCTTGCCTTAAATCGGTCACAGGATGTGAAAGGACTATTTAAGGTAGTTAATGGATTACTTTGCAAGAAAAACTTGAATTTCTTTGGAATGAGGTGGCTACGAGTGATTCCTAAACACATGCGCTTAGATGTTCTACAGAAATTCCATGACACCCCTGAGGCCGGATATTTAGGATTTATTAAGATATACGACAGGATTCGCAAGAGATATCTCTGGCCAGGTTTATTTAGGAGTGGCCGTCACTATGTGTCGCTCTGTCACGAGTGCCAGAGGAGAAAGGCAGATCCTCAGAAACCATCTAGCCGACTCATATCAATTCCACCAGCCGAAACGCCTTTCCAGCGTGTTGGGATTGAACTTCTCGGACGATTTCCAACGTCTGCTAGTGGCAATAGATAGATTATTGTTTGCACTGATTGTCTGACAAAGTATGCCGTTAAAAGAGCCGTGAAAACAGCTGAAGCATTCGAGGCAACCGTAGCCAAATTCATCGTGCAAGACACTGTATTAAAACACGGTGCGCCGAGGTCGTTAATTACGGATCGGTGGAAAGTTTTTCAATCGATTCTTGTGAGCCGGCCGCGGTGGTCTAGCGGTTCTAGGCGCTCAGTCCGGAACCGCGCGACTACTACGGTTGCAGGTTCGAATCCTGCCTCGGGCATGGATGTGTGTGATGTCCTTAGGTTAGTTAGGTTTAAGTAGTTCTAAGTTCTAGGGGACTTATGACCACAGATGTTAAGTCCCATAGTGCCCAGAGCCATTTGAACCATTTTTTTGATTCTTGTGACAGTGATAAACCGTCGGTGCAATATTAACCATTTTTTTGATTCTTGTGACAGTGATAAACCGTCGGTGCAATATTAATCATCACATGACGACTGCCTAGCATCCGCAAACTAACGGGCTTACTGAACGCCTTAATAAGACTTTGGCCGTCATGCTATCAATGTTCGTTAAAGTTGAGCAGACAAACTGGGATGAGGTGCTACCTTTCGTAACGTTTGCCTACAACATCGCCAAACAAGACACCACAGGATTTACGCCACTTTTCCTGGAGCATGGGCTTGAGGCGACTACGACGATGGACACTGTGTTTCCCTTTACATCCTGATGACCTTGGACGACGAATACATCGGCCAAATGTTAAGCATAGCTGAGGAAGCTCGGCAGTTAGCTCGACTTCGCACGCTGCAGGCTCCAGAAAACGATCGCCGAAGGTATGACGCGAGCCACCGCCCTGTTGTCTACCAGCCTGGTGACCTCGTCTGGATCTTCACTCCTGTTCGGAAGGCTGTCCTCTCTGAGGAGCTCCTCAAGCGCTACTCTGGACCTTATAAGGTTGTAAGATAGTTGTCTGATGTTACTTATGAGGCTGAAGATTTTGACCCCGACACAAATCGACGAAAGATCAGAGATATGGTCCACGTCCTTCGGATGAAGCCCTATGAGGATCCTGCAACCGAGGGAGGGTAAATTCGAAGCTCCAGCTACCGGCAACAAGTGGAAAAGTGACGATCAGCGTAGCGGCAAAGGAAGCTCTAAGAAGATCACCACCAGTGCTAACATCAGTCATCGGGAGTCGGAGTATGCACGACCTATGATGCGTTCCCGGACAAGGAGAACGTAACACCGAGACGCTGTTCTCTTAAGGAGGGAGCAATGTCGCAGGAACCGTGGTGTAGTGGTTACGATACTAGAATGTTGCATGGAGGGACGTGAGTTTAAACTCAGCAGTGGCTTCGTGGTTTCAGGAGCCACGCACGAATTGCGCGGCCACTCCCGCCGGAGGTTCGAGTCCTCCCTCGGTCTTGGGTGTGTATGTGTTGTTCTTAGCATAAGTTAGTATTGTGTAAGTCTAGGGACCGATGACCTCATCAGTTTGTTCCCTTAGCTATTGACAAACGTTTGACTATTTTCTAAACTCATCTGAACTGTAAAATTTTGATTTCTATATTCGATTCAAATACATTCTAGAAGTATCCACAAATGTCAAAAAGCACAGTACTGTGATGTTCTGCAACTGCATAACACCGCCGGCCGCGGTGGTCTAGCGGTTCTAGGCGCGCAGTCCGGAACCGCGCGACAGCTACGGTCGCAGGTACGAATCCTGCCTCGGGCATGGATGTGTGTAATGTCCTTAGGTTAGTTAGGTTGAAGTAGTTCTAAGTTCTAGGGGACTGATGACCACAGATGTTAAGTGCCATAGTGCTCAGAGCCTTTTGAACCATTTTGTATATATACCGTAAGTGTTCTGGCCGAAGACAGTTCGCTCCGCCCTCTTGTATGTGCAAGTGATGAATAAACTTTCGTTAAGTGAAGTTAGCGTTCGTCATTAACCTATTTACACCTTCTTCTTCGTGACAGAATGTTTTATTATAATAACGTTTCAATTATCATCTCTTAATGTACGTAGAATTGATAGTTTCCGTAAAAAAAGTACTTTTAAGAAAAAAAGTGGCGCTAAATAATGAAGTGAGAAAACCAGAATGTGATCATAATGTACTTATGGAGCTCATAAATAAGAGGTGCAAGTTTCAAAGCTAAAGAATAATCATTACGACCGGAATCCACATTTTTTTAAAAAAAATGGAAGGTGCTAAATATTGGGCTTATAAAAGTAAAAATTTGTTTCATACTTCAGTTCACCCTAAAAATAATAACTGAAAGACCACGTTAAGTGGTTATAGTTTAATTGGGTATAGTTTATGAGTTATTAAGTGAAAACCAAATTTGTAACTAAAATATACCCATTTTCTGTTGTTTAAGTACCTGTAATTTTAATGGTGGAGAATTTAGATTTCAGCACATGATGAAACCTACTAAATAATAGCGATATACCAAATTTTAGAGTTGTAGTATGAATAATAGCTAATACAAGTAGTAGTAAAGGTACGGTTCAGAGGTAACGATCTACTGTAGTTCCATTATAAATATTCTAGGAGGCACAGTTTTCATTGAAGCGAGCTGAAACTTTTTCTGTGCTTTGAAACACATGTAAGAATTAAGAAGATTCTAAATTAATTCATTTCTATGTTATTAAAGATCATGTGTCCGAGAAAGCGTTCGTTCTGAGGCTGCCGCCGTGTGCATTGGCAGATAAAAACCAGACGTTATCTCGGACGTCCGCTGAGACACATACAGGGCTATTACAAATGATTGAAGCGATTTCATAAATTCACTGTAGCTCCATTCATTGACATATGGTCACGACACACTACAGATACGTAGAAAAACTCATAAAGTTTTGTTCGGCTGAAGCCGCACTTCAAGTTTCTGCCGCCAGAGCGCTCGAGAGCGCAGTGAGACAAAATGGCGACAGGAACCGAGAAAGCGTATGTCGTGCTTGAAATGCACTCACATCAGTCAGTCATAACAGTGCAACGACACTTCAGGACGAAGTTCAGCAAAGATCCACCAACTGATAACTTCATTCGGCGATGGTATGCGCAGTTGAAAGCTTCTGGATGCCTCTGTAAGGGGAAATCAACGGGTCGGCCTGCAGTGAGCGAAGAAACGGTTGAACGCGTGCGGGCAAGTTTCACGCGTAGCCCGCGGAAGTCGACGAATAAAGCAAGCAGGGAGCTAAACGTACCACAGCCGACGGTTTGGAAAATCTTACGGAAAAGGCTAAAGCAGAAGCCTTACCGTTTACAATTGCTACAAGCCCTGACACCCGATGACAAAGTCAAACGCTTTGAATTTTCGGCGCGGTTGCAACAGCTCATGGAAGAGGATGCGTTCAGTGCGAAACTTGTTTTCAGTGATGAAGCAACATTTTTTCTTAATGGTGAAGTGAACAGACACAATGTGCGAATCTGGGCGGTAGAGAATCCTCACGCATTCGTGCAGCAAATTCGCAATTCACCAAAAGTTAACGTGTCTTGTGCAATCTCACGGCCCCTTTTTCTTCTGCGAAAAAAACGTTACAGGACACGTGTATCTGGACATGCTGGAAAATTGGCTCATGCCACAACTGGAGACCGACAGCGCCGACTTCATCTCTCAACAGGATGGTGCTCCACCGCACTTCCATCATGATGTTAGGCATTTCTTAAACAGGAGATTGGAAAACCGATGGATCGGTCGTGCTGGAGATCAGGATCAGCAATTCGTGTCATGGCCTCCACGCTCTCCCGACATAACCCCATGCGATTTCTTTCTGTGGGGTTATGTGAAAGATTCAGTGTTTAAACCTCCTCTACCAAGAAACGTGCCAGAACTGCGAACTCGCATCAACGATGCTTTCGAACTCATTGATGGGGACATGCT
Organism: Schistocerca cancellata; assembly: GCF_023864275.1. Lineage (NCBI taxonomy): Eukaryota > Metazoa > Arthropoda > Insecta > Orthoptera > Acrididae > Schistocerca > Schistocerca cancellata. Next base: position 567,953,878 of record NC_064632.1, read on the forward strand.
GCGCCGAGTGTGGGAGGAACTTGATTATCGGCTTGATGTCTGCCGAATCACTAAAGGGGCGCATATCGAACATTTGTGAATGCCTAAAAAAACTTTCTGAGTTTTTGTATGTGTGTGCAAAGCATTGTGAAAATATCTCAAATAATAAAGTTTTTGTAGAGCTGTGAAATCGCTTCAATCATTTGTAATAACCCTGTATAAATACAGCCCGAGCGGCAGGAATGAGGTTCGCTTCGCACTCAGCCGCTGTAATATCCACGTCTGATCAACGTCGGATCGCGCTCTGCCTCGGATGACGTCAGAGACGGACTGTGACGAATCGCGTATTTGTGGTAAAAACTGATAATGGACTCGCGAGGACTGTATACCGTCCTGGATCGCTTAGATTTAGCTACAGTAACTGTTAATGCCCCCCCCCCCCATGAACCATGGGCCTTGCCGTTGGTGGGGAGGCTTGCGTGCCTCAGCGATACAGATGGCCGTACCATAGGTGCAACCACGACGGAGGGGTATCTGTTGAGAGGCCAGACAAACGTGTGGTTCCTGAAGAGGGGCAGCAGCCTTTTCAGTAGTTGCAGGGTCAACAGTCTGGATGATTGACTGATCTGGCCTTAAAACATTAACCAAAACGGCCTTGCTGTGCTGGTACTGCGAACGGCTGAAAGCAAGGGGAAACTACAGCCGTAATTTTTCCCGAGGACATGCAGCTCTACTGTATGATTAAATGATGATGGCGTCCTCTTGGGTAAAATATTCCGGAGGTAAAATAGTCCCCCATTCGGATCTCCGGGCGGGGACTACTCAAGAGAACGTCGTTATCAGGAGAAAGAAAACTGGCGTTCTACGGATCGGAGCGTGGAATGTCAGATCACTTAATCGGGCAGGTAGGTTAGAAAATTTAAAAAGGGAGATGGATAGGTTAAAGTTACATATAGTGGGAATTAGTGAAGTTCGGTGGCAGGAGGAACAAGACTTTTGGTCAGGTGATTACAGGGTTATAAATACAAAATCAAATAGAGGTAATGCAGGAGTAGGTTTAATAATCAATAAAAAAATAGGAGTGCGGGTTAGCTACTACAAACAGCATAGTGAACGCATTATTGTGGCCAAGATAGACACAAAGCCCATGCCTACTACAGTAGTACAAGTTTATATGCCAACTAGCTCTGCAGATGATGAAGAAATAGATGAAATGTATGACGAGATAAAAGAAATTATTCAGGTAGTGAAGGGAGACGAGAATTTAATAGTCATGGGTGACTGGAATTCGTCAGTAGGAAAAGGGAGAGAAGGAAACATAGTAGGTGAATATGGATTGGGGGGAAGGAATGAAAGAGGAAGCCGCCTTGTAGAATTTTGCACAGAGCATAACTTAACCATAGCTAACACTTGGTTCAAGAATCATGAAAGGAGGCTGTATACATGGAAGAAGCCTGGAGATACTGACAGGTTTCAGATAGATTATATAATGGTAAGACAGAGATTTAGGAACCAGGTTTTAAATTGTAAGACATTTCCTGGGGCAGATGTAGATTCTGACCACAATCTATTGGTTATGAACTGCAGATTGAAACTGAAGAAACTGCAAAAAGGTGGGAATTTAAGGAGATGGGACCTGGATAAACTGAAAGAACCAGAGGTTGTAGAGAGTTTCAGGGAGAGCATTAGGGAACAATTGACAGGAATGGGGGAAAGAAATACAGTAGAAGAAGAATGGGTAGCTCTGAGGCATGAAGTGGTGAAGGCAGCAGACGATCAAGTAGGTAAAAAGACGCGGGCTAGTAGAAATCCTTGGGTAACAGAAGAAATATTGAATTTAATTGATGAAAGGAGAAAATATAAAAATGCAGTAAATGAAGCAGGCAAAAAGGAATACAAACGTCTCAAAAATGAAATCGACAGGAAGTGCAAAATGGCTAAGCAGGGATGGCTAGAGGACAAATGTAAGGATGTAGAGGCTTGTCTCACTAGTGGTAAGATAGATACTGCCTACAGGAAAATTAGAGAGACCTTTGGAGAGAAGAGAACCACTTGTAAGAATATCAAGAGCTCAGATGGCAACCCAGTTCTAAGCAAAGAAGGGAAAGCAGAAAGGTGGAAGGAGTATATAGAGGGTTTATACAAGGGCGATGTACTTGAGGACAATATTATGGAAATGAAAGAGGATGTAGATGAAAATGAAATGGGAGATAAGATACTGCGTGAAGAGTTTGACAGAGCACTGAAAGACCTGAGTCAAAACAAGGCCCCAGGAGTAGACAACATTCCATTAGAACTACTGATGGCCTCGGGAGAGGCTGTCATGACAAAAATCTACCATCTGGTGAGCACGATGTATGAGACAGGTGAAATACCCTCAGACTTTAAGAAGAATATAATAATTCCAATCCCAAAGAAAGCAGGTGTTGACAGATGTGAAAGTTACCGAACTATCAGTTTAATAAGTCACAGCTGCAAAATACTAACGCGAATTCTTTACAGACGAATGGAAAAACTGGTAGAAGCCGACCTCGGGGAAGATCTGTTTGGATTCCGTAGAAATGTTGGAACACGTGAGGCAATACTGACCTTACGACTTATCTTGGAAGAAAGATTAAGAAAAGGCAAACCTACGTTTCTAGCATTTGTAGACTTAGAGAAAGCTTTTGACAATGTTGACTGGAATACTCTCTTTCAAATTCTGAAGGTGGCAGGGGTAAAATACAGGGAGCGAAAGGCTATTTACAATTTGTACAGAAACCAGATGGCAGTTATAAGAGTCGAGGGGCATGAAAGGGAAGCAGTGGTTGGGAAAGGAGTGAGACAGGGTTGTAGCCTCTCCCCGATGTTATTCAATCTGTATACTGAGCAAGCAGTAAAGGAAACAAAAGAAAAATTCGGAGTAGGTATTAAAATTCATGGAGAAGAAGTAAAAACTTTGAGGTTCGGCGATGACATTGTAATTCTGTCAGAGACAGCAAAGGACTTGGAAGAGCAGTTGAACGGAATGGACAGTGTCTTGAAAGGAGGATATAAGATGAACATCAACAAAAGCAAAACGAGGATAATGGAATGTAGTCAAATTAAGTCGGGTGATGCGGAGGGAATTAGATTAGGAAATGAGACTCTAAAAGTAGTAAAGGAGTTTTGCTATTTAGGGAGTAAAATAACCTATGATGGTCGAAGTAGAGAGGATATAAAATGTAGACTGGCAATGGCAAGGAAAGCGTTTCTGAAGAAGAGAAATTTGTTAACATCGAATATAGATTTAGGTGTCAGGAAGTCGTTTCTGAAAGTATTTGTATGGAGTGTAGCCATGTATGGAAGTGAGACATGGACGATAACTAGTTTGGACAAGAAGAGAATAGAAACTTTTGAAATGTGGTGCTACAGAAGAATGCTGAGGATAAGGTGGGTAGATCACATAACTAATGAGGAGGTATTGTATAGGATTGGGGAGAAGAGAAGTTTGTGGCACAACTTGACTAGAAGAAGGGATCGGTTGGTAGGACATGTTCTGAGGCATCGAGGGATCACAAATTTAGCATTGGAGGGCAGCGTGGAGGGTAAAAATCGTAGAGGGAGACCAAGAGATCAATACACTAAGCAGATTCAGAAGGATGTAGGTTGCAGTAGGTACTGGGAGATGAAGAAGCTTGCACAGGATAGAGTAGCATGGAGAGCTGCATCAAACCAGTCTCAGGACTGAAGACCACAACAACAACAACAACTGTTAATGTGCCGTCCGTGATAATTACAGAACTGTGTGGCAAGTGGTGACTATTATTTCCACTTTTATAGCGAGTATTTATTTCAAACATTCATTTGAGTATTATTAGTCAGGGCGAAAGACAATCTTGTAGGTACGTACCGTAGAGGTCGCTTCTGAATTGCTAGTTGTGCTATTTATGATAGTAAGATCTACTTTCAATTGAACCTAATGAATTTCAAAGTGCTGTACGTGAGAGACATTACTCAGTATATGTATGGACTAGAAATTTATTCTCTCGTAGAAGGAGAATAAAAAACATTTCTTTCAGTGGGCCGGCCTAGAATTTGGCTGTGCAGACTGGAAACTGAGGTCAGTACGTTTTCCTACGCTTTCTGGCTGACTACAAAATTAGTTGCCAGGCTCTCGTGATAGAGACGGCGTACTAAACAACCTGTAACACCGCAGCTCTTATGCTGTATGGATTTATTTTGTTTTTTTGCTTTATTTTATGTTACATTGTTGATCGTCTGTAAATGTGTTTGAATCGATAACATAAAATTGTCTACTCTTTTCTTTCTCAAACCTTTGATGTCGTGATTTGATTCTATGCAAAGTAGTGTATCTGTAATTTAAAATACTTTGTCCCATTTGGAGGGAACAAAACTTACTGTATACATTTGTAATTTTGTGTGAATAATTTTTTGTAGAAGTGTCAGTATGTGAAAATGTTCTGTTTTATTTAATGTATTTGTTTGCTGTTATGTAAACTGCTGACTTTCACTTAGGGTTCTTAGTTAATCTGTATGTAAAAGGTGTAGTGGTTCCCCTCGGGAACAGAACTGCGTGGCGCGCGCAAATTGTGGTTGGCCTAGGTAGAAAAGGTGTCAGTCGGGGACGAGTCAGCAGTCGGAGACGAGCCAGCAGTCAGGGACGAGCTACGAGTCCGTGCACTGCCATGTAAAAGATGCCTATTGTGCTGATTCCGAGAGAGGCTTTTCCTGCTTCTTTCCAAGGCCTCGGATGGATGGATAAATAGCTGGAACTATTCTGGTGTTTGTATCTGTCATCGCCACCAAGAAATGACAGAGTCCAGCAATTCTGCCTACAATTCCACCTACCAACATGCAGTTGCCACCACATTGCGCAATCACTGTAACATAATACTATAATGATGTACAGTGAAGGATCAGCTTAATGGACGTGCTAATGTGCTGAAATATAAGGTAATTTGTTTCTGAATTCATGTACTTACCTTGATTTTTCTCCTCATCATAACACCTCTCAGGTTCCTCTCCGTTTCAGCTAAAGTGATATCCGAGAGTCCTTACTAAAAGAAATTAAAGCCTAGAGTTTTGCTAATTAATGCCTCTCGAACTTAGTAAAAAGAAAGTTAAAGTTAATGTGGCAATAGAGTGAGTTAAAGTAAAGGTTATTTGCTCTAAACAATTTTTCCTATTAAAACTGCTATTTAAAGTGCTGTTGCTAACTTCAATATTAAAGTTCTTAAGACTGGGGCTTATAAGGCAAATGATCACATTATTGTCTGTAGTAAATTCTAAAAGGTGAGTCAGTTTCTTGCAATTTGATCAGTATTGTGTGTCGCTGTGGTAAAAGTGAGAAAGCTGCAGTTGTGAAACATTAAATATTCATGTTTGCTAAGTGTTTGTGTTTCTTGTGTATTAGAAGTGCATGTTAACAGTAATGTTATAAAGACCATTCACTTTATGTAAGCCTGAAAGTAATAGGGTGTTTCGGTATCTCTTATAATTTAGCAAATAGTTTGTGCTGCTCCAGTTGTTAGCTTCAATCTTGAAACATATGTGTGTCAGAGTTCATTGCACTCGCGTGTGGCTAAGTCTAGGTTGTGTTTGTCCGCTATAGTTACTTATACCTACTTTCATAAACGAGAACGTTAATCTTTCTCTTGCCTAATTAGGCTGGCGACCGTTTCCCTTATTCTATAAACAGCATAGCTAGGCAAAATTTTGTTTGTTACTATTCAAATATTTACGTAATTCTGACTTTCGTTTCCGATAAGCCACCTCCGTTAGGAACAACACGGTCAACTTAACAAAATTCCTCTCAGAGGGTAACACTGTTCTGTTGCTTTATACCATTATTAATCCAACAAAATAATTCTGTTTTGCAAATTGCCTCCAGTTTTGAGGTTATGGTGTAACAGTAGCAGACAGGGTTCGTCACTAAATAATTTTACCCGCCACCCCACAACACAGTTAACTCGTTTAAATGTCTAGGCGTAACGTTTCAAAGCAATATCAGGTGTAACGAGCATGTGAGAAGTGGTAGGGAGGGCGAATGGTCGACTTCGTTTTATTGGGAGAGTTTTAGGACAGAGTGGTTCACCTGTAAAGGAGACCGCGTATAGGACGCTGCGGCGACCTGTTTTTGAGGCTCCAGTGTTTGGGATCGGTACTTGGTCGGACCGAAGGAAGAAATCGAAGCAATTCGTAGGCGGGCTGCTAGATTTGTTACCGTAAGTGTTACGGAGATGCCTTGGGAACTGAAATGGTAATCTCTGGAGGGATGGCGACGGTCTTATCGAAAAAATCTGTTGAGAAAATTGAGGGAACTAGACTTGGAATCTGACTGCCGAACGATTCTACTGCTGCCAACGTACATTGGGCGTAAGCTCCGTGAAGTTATAGGAGAAATTAGGGCTCATAGGGAGGGAAGCAGACAGTCGTTTCTCCCTCACTCTGTGTGCGAGTAGAACAGGAAGGGAAACGACAAGTGGTGGTACAGGGTACCCTCCGCCACGTACCGTTCGGTGGCTTACGGAGTATCTATATAGATTTAGATGTATATGATTTCAACACTTCCCCGTTTTTGTCCGTTGATCAGCAGACTGAGATTAAAAAAAAATTGTTCAAATGCGCGTGAAATCTTATGGGACTTAACTGCTAAGGTCATCAGTAGCTAAACTTACACACTACTGAACCTAAATTATCCTAAGGACAAACACACACACGCCCGTGCCCGAGGGAGGACTCGAACGTCCGCCGGGACCAGCCGGACAGTCCACGACTGCAGCGCATCAGACCGCTCGACTAATTCCGCGCGGATTTAATTATAACCATCCGGTAAATTTCTAGTGTATTAGATCTCTTTTTACAGGTAAAATAACTCTGCATACTCCACACTAACCTTTGGCCACCTGGCGTACTGACGTATGTTCATACGGAATCCAGAAGGCACATTCTCTACTGTACTATACCCCATTGCTACAGCATATATTTTGTAATTTATAATTCTAGCTTTCATTATACAACACAAACCCAACTACGCTGCTGTACTTGGTGCCACAGTCAAAACTAATTTTGTCTAGATTGTTAGCCCCTGGCACATTGACACACAGTTCAGGATTCACAAGGGCTGTGCTGCCATGCCACGCAGGGTGTAGGAATTGGGTCTTTGACTGTCAGGGTCTCATGAAATATTTCCTGGTCCTCTTGAAAGCTAAAGTGTTGTTGCTTCCGGAAGGTCGTAGTGTGTCCTGCGATGGTGCGTTTCATTAGTGCCTCATTTTTGGGAAATACGCGTGTCGACCTTGAAAGTATAGTTATATTATGTGTTAGATATCGGTTATTCGAACGTACTACAAATACCAACCATCTTTCTCCTCGTGCGCTCACCGAAACCAGAACGAGGTCGTGTTTGCGGTAGTAGTTGGGGGATAATATATTCTACTGCAGTATATCCACTACCGTGGAAGGATTCCGGAACTCAAATGTAACGTTCTTCACAGATGTAGACATCATTGAAGTAGTTTTTCCAATGATGGAGCATGCAGAAGACCAAAACGCGTATTGCAGAAGACTTGCGTTTAGATTATCTACGGATGAAACGTGGCCAGGTTCTTTTATAGGTTCATGAAAAGATTATCGAAAACCTTCTTTAGCAAGTCATTAGAGATACCGTTATTTGGTTTCTACGAAAGCTGACGAAAGACTGTCTGGCATCACTGTGTGTACTACCGACAGAAGCATAAAGTACTGACGATCACAGTTAATGTGTAAGCTTTCGAATGCACCAAAAAGTGTCTGAATAGCGGGTAGGGTCCCAGTTCCTTGCACTGCAGTGATGTGAAAATCCCGTCTCCATCACTGGCGGCTGAGAAGTTGATACTTAGAGCGGAATCTGGAAAGACGGGATTTTCGTCCGTAATTGGGCAAGACGGTCGCTGGAGATGCCGGGAATAAAGTTGGCGAAATTCGCAACAGCGATGACTCCTAATTTGTCGTCCGCGCTCCGGCGAGCACAAATTCGGCGCCCTACGACCATTCACTGTGCGCGCCGGGAAGCGCTCGTTACGCCCGTGTAATGGGCCCGCGCCCGTATTTTTCCCTTTCCGCCTGAATGGCGGCCTTTATTCGATAAAGAGGGCCGGGCGGAGCGCGAGACAGCTGCGAGCGCGTTTAATTAGTCGCAGCCCAGAGCCTTTTCGTTATTCAGAAAGCCTCAAGTGGGGCGGCCGTGAGGCAGCGCCGGCCGACCGGGCGGGTTTTTACTGTGCGGTGCTGGCGGCGGCGGCGGCGGCGGCGGCGGCGGCAGCAACAGGCGGAAGGCGCGGCGGCGACCGGACGTGCTGGTCGGTCACGCAACCTGTGGAGGACGACGCGGCACGGTGGGGAGGCCATCGCTTCCTGTTATCTTCGTCGACTGAACGGAATCCCAATCGAGGCCACGAGCGACTTTTTCCTCACTCCCGGCACCGCGCAGCGAGCGTAAAAGGTGCTCGTAAGGTCTCCATATTATTGATTCACAGCAGGGAAGGGGGTAACTACACGAGCCAAGAGTCGTAATGTAACTGTGATGAAATAACTATTACATTATGTATTCGCAATTGCGAATATGAACAATCACCAGCCGTGTAATGGAATGGCGACAGTGAAAATTTGTTCCGGACCGGGATTCGAACCCTGATTCCCCGCTTAAAAAATAAAATAAAATAAAATAAAATAAAATATAAAAAAAAAAAATATGTGTGTGAAATCTTATGAGACTTAACTGCTAAGGTCATCAGTCCCTAAGCTTACACACTACTTAACCTAAATTATCCTAAGGACAAACACACACTCCTAGGCCCGAGGGAGGATTCGAACCTCCTCCAGGACCAGCCGTTCCCCGTTTACTCCCAGCGTTCGCCTTACCATTAGGCTATCCGAGCACGACTCACGGCCAAGTCCAAATTTCTGTATGTCGTCAAACATAACGGGGTAGCCGCGCGGTCTCAGACGCCTTGTCACGGTTCGCGCCGCTCCCCCCGTCAGAGCTTCGAGTCCTCCCTCTGGCATGGGTGTGTGAGTGTGTGTGTGTGTGTGTGTGTGTGTGTGTGTGTGTGTATTGTCTTTAGCATAAGTTAGTTTAAGTTATTTTAAGTTGAAACGTCCCCTTAGAAAAAATATACATGACTGTGCTTAAACTGACACACAGTACTTTTAGCGCAATGCAATCTGACTTTCAAAAATCCCTACAAAAGAATGGCCCTGACTAACAGTAGCCTATAACTTTCATGAATCAATTACAAAAATCTTCGTTACTCGAACTACTGCAATACAGTGAGAGCCACTACTCCCAGCTAAATAAAAGATTCTAACTACTGTCAGTTCATGACATGCAGTCTTACAAATTTACTGTCTCTGATGGGAACACGTCCAGATCATCCGCTCTCTAAACTCCGCCATCTCTCTCCTCACATCCACCGCTGCTGGCGGTTCACCTCCAACTGCGCAACGCTACGCGCTGTTAACATCCATCTGCCCAACAATACAATAGCAAACCAGCCACAGACTGCACACAGCACAGTGTGATTTTCATACAGAGCGCTACGTGGCGGTGGCGTTACCAAAATAAAAAACATAACAGCCTACTTACAAAGTAGTGTGTAAGCCTAGAGACCGATGACCTCACCAGTTGGGTCCCACAGGAACTTACCACAAATTTCAAATGTCTCAACTGCCTGTACTTGTACATCGCCGGCCGGTGTGGCCGAGCGGTTCTAGGTCTTCAGTCTGGCAGCACGCGACCGCTTCGGTCGCATGTTCGAGTCCTGCCTCGGGCATGGATGTGTGTGATGTCCTTAGGTTAGTTAGGTTTAAGTTGTTCTTAGTTATAGAGGACTGATGACCTTAGATGTTAAGTCCCATAGTGCTCAGAGCCATTTGAACCATTTGTACATCCATTATGTACAGGGTGCGGCACTTAAAACTGGCCCGTAAAGTTCACTGTCGTCTAAAAGAATATGGACCCGACAACGCGTGTGGCGGAAATGGCATACCAAAGACCAATTTTCTCGTCATGCAGGAGTCGCTGGTGGATAGCGTGCGGACTTTCTGTCGACCAGTGCCGGTTGTTTTGGAAGTTTGTGTGATCAGGTGATGCTGAGGGAATTATATAAGGAAATGAGACACTTGTAAATGAGTTTTGCCGTTTGGGATGAAAAATAACAGACGATGGCAGAAGTAGACAGGATATAAAATAAAGATTGCGAGTGTCAAAAAAAGCGTTTCTGAAGAAGAGAAATTTGCTAACATCAAGCCCGCCACAGTGGCCGAGCGGTTCTAGGCGCTTCAGTCTGGAACCCCGCGACCGCTACGGTTGCAGGTTCGAATCCTGCCTCTGGCATGGATGTGTGTGATGTCCTTAGGTTAGTTAGGTTTAAGTAGTTCTAAGTTCTAGGGGACTGATGACCTCAGATGTTAAGTTCCATAGTGGTCAGAGACACTTTTTTTTTGGTAACATGGAGTATAGATTTAAGTGTCAGGAAGGTGTTTCTAGTTTCTGAAAGTATTTCTCTGGCGTGTAGCCATGTATGGAAGAGAAACAGGGACGATAAAGAGTTTAGACGAGAAGAGAAGCGTTTGAAACGAGGTGCTACAGATGAATGTTGATCACGTAACTAATGAGGAGGCATTGAATAGAACTGTGGAGAAGAGAAATTTATGGTACAATCCGACGAAAAGAGCATTCGGGAGGACGACGGTTCAGTCCCGTCTCCGGCCATCCTGATTTAGGTTTTCCGTGATTTCCCTAAATCGCTTCAGGCAAATGCCGGGATGGTTCCTTTGAAAGGGTACGGCCGAATTCCTTCCCCATCCTTCCCTTACCCGAGCTTGCGCTCCGTCTCTAATGACCTCGTTGTCGACGGGACGTTAAACACTAATCTCCTCCTCCGACTAAAAGACGGGATCGGTTGGTAGGAGACATTCTGAGGCATCAAGGGATGACCAGTTTAGAAGTGGTGGGAAACGTGAGGGTGGGGGGAGGGGGTAAAAATCGTAGAGGGAGACCAAGAATGAATACAGTTAGCGATTCAGTGGCTACTCAGAGATGAAGAGGCTTGCACAGGATAGAGTTGCATGGAGAGCTGCATCAAACCAGTCTTTGGACTGAAGACCACAACAAACATGTATCCAGACAAGTGGAGCCACGACTCTTCACTCATGATGAGCCTTAGAGTGTCCAAGACACCACTGGAAACATTTCTCAACAGCCGTGAACAGAACTGAAATTTTTCTGTAGATCAGGCGCCTTCAGTTCTCCCATAACTCTTATATGGCTTGGTTTTAACTTCAGTCCACTTAAAACACGTCTACAGCTTCCCTCGCCTAGACTTGTTGACTCATTCTCCTGGTTGACTTACGAGGACTTCTTGTCGTTATCTCTTGCACCTGACTGCTTAATTCAGGTGTGCCGACAGGTGCTGGTCTGTTCCTGGGAGCATTTGAACCCATCCTGCACATTCCCATTTCTTAATCAATTCCTATAACCTGCTTTTAGCTGGCATAGAACGTCCTGGAAATTTCTCCTGAAACGAATCCAAACAGTCGCGCACGAACTAATGATTTCTTCTGATGAACCGACAGTGCTCGGAACTTTGTTGCTGTGTAAGGCAGCTGCAGCCACAGCCAGTGAAACCTGTCGAACCCAGTTGAGAAAAAGGTCTCGTTGTGTGAAGCCGGGTATGTGATAATCCCGTATTCGTTACCCGAACATATTACTTGAAAGTAGCTTGTTCGGTGTCGGCGGATACATACAGCGTTACAGTCCCTGTGTTAATCCGAAATGCGATTCAATGTTACTTCGGACAGCGTGCTGGTTTCCCTGTTATCGCGAGCAGTCGCCTTACCATGAGGCTACCCGAGCACGATTGACGGCGAGGCCCAAACATCCACATGTCGTCCGCTCGTACATCCATCATGTATATTCGTGCAAGGGCGAGACACTTTACCTGAAAGTCACTTGTCAAAGGGTCGGCCGATAAATAAGATATGCAATACAAATGCGCACGTGTTCAAGGAACACAGCATCGTAATTCAGAATACCAAAGGCACTGCTATATCGGAAATAAACGTTTGTTAGGAACAGCGACCAAGACGACAGCGGAACGACAGTGAAAAACTCGAATTAGCTCTCCTTTGTAAGTTAAAGGACGGTGCATTTAATTATAATAATATTTTATTATCATCCATTGTCAATCCTTTCCCATACAGGCTTAGTAATCCCACTGATGGTAGACAGAGTGATGAGGTTTCAGGCAACAACAGATATATATATCTTGTCGCTATTTTCAGCTCGGGCCCGCAGAAACAACGGGAAGGGGAAGAGGCAGGGAGGAACAGAGCACGTATCATTTAAGCGTAGTTTCAGTCTGTTACAAGCTGTGTTCTGTTCGTTTGCTGGAAGAACGTGTCACTGAAGTGTAGTTAGTGCATGTTGTCATTGTAGTTCCTGTGATGCTATGTGCCTCTCAAATGCGTAAACAGTGCTAACAATTTTTGCTACATTGGCTGACGGGCTATATTGAAACCGCAAACGAGGCCAATAACACCATATATTAGGACGACGTTCAGATTGTACTTTGACTGTGAAATAGGGGACAAGGTCAAGCCATGGGCTCCTCATGTATGTTGTATGTGTTGTGTCTCGATGATTCATTCATGGTTGAATCGTATGAGCCCTCCCATGGGATTTGCTGTACCCATGTTCTGGAGAGAACCATCAAACAATGTGAATGATCGTTGCTTTTGTATTATAACTCCGCTAACACATGGTATTTCCAAGAAGTCTTCTTGGACATATCTTGACATATCGTCGGACATGCCTGCAGTGCCTCACGAAAATAGACTGTCTTTTACTGTCCTATATGATTGTGATAGTGACAAAGGCGGAAGTGAAACTAATGCTACACCATCATCTTCAAAACACAGGTCTTTGAAAGATCCTGATTTTGTAGGTAACGACGAGTGTACAGAGATTCAGAAAATAACAGAGTGTGAAATCAGTGCCCTAATGAGGGATTTGGAATTGCCGAAAGGTAAAGTTGAATTGGTCGCACCAAAGACTACAACAGTGGAATTGTCTTGATAAGAGGGTGTGGTGTGCGTACTGTAAGACCTTCGGTACACACACCATCAGATTATTTGACTTGTCACTCTAACGAAGTAGGTGAGTGTCAGCAATATGTCTTGTGGTCTTATCGAGGCGTGTTTATCTTCTGCCGTTAGGTCAGACGATAGAAATGCCACTTGCACGCTAAGCGTAGCAGATTGACGGTGACCAACTTTAAAAAGAACTTGATTAATTTTCACACACATTTTTTAAAATAATTAACAGCATAGACATTACGTAACTTGATTGTGGATACTGTTTACAACTGAAAATCTGAAGTTCCTTTGGTCTTGGTACGTTAATCTTATTCTCACATGTCTCTGATACTTGACAAAGTGTCTATTCATTTATCTTAATGGCTATGTACAGAAATATGGTAATCTTATTAGGCGCAGACTGAAACTTGACTGCAGACTGGTACAGACTAATGTAGACAAATGCAGACTGGTACAGACTGGTGCAGACAATTCAGACTGACTAATCGGAGGTCTGCACACTCGTTATAATACCTCACGCGTTCAGGTATCACTGCTCGAGTGTGATCCCTGAGGAGAAAAGGTTCTACGTTAGCAGCAATCTCATTGGCTGCGTTACATATTAACACGCGGATCGGCGGAAGCAGATTTTGGTCCGTCTCTGTGGCAGCGCCATCTCGTAGTGCGGAGACGGACGAGCGCTGTACCTTCGCTGTTGTGCTTAGCGGGGCGCGCTCTAGTGGGAAAGTTGTGTACGCGCTGACTATGTGGAAGTATGTACACAACAGTGGGTAAATCTGACAACGTTTCATAAGCGCCAGACGCGATTCCTTCCATTTTTTGAAACTGAAAGGAACCTGGTATTCTATAGTGATTTACAGGGACTAATAGTCGCTATGGGCATTGACTGTAAAAGTGGTCAGTGGAGATTGTTCATCAGCTCCTCTTGTGGGCGCTACTCCGTAACGCCAATGTGTTACCATCGGTTCAGACTGGTTACGCAGCTCACATGAAAGAAACATATGATAGCATGAATCGATTGTTATTGCGATTGAACTACGACAACTTTAAATGGCAGTGAAACGCCCCTCGTATGCGCAGGACACGACAGGTAACTTAAATTGTGGAAAGGGGCCAAAGTAAGGGACTGTCGGTTACACTCGAACATAGAACTTAATTATTTATCAAACATTACAAGAGCCCAAGAAGTTTTTTTAAACACCGTGCTTTAATCTTTAGGACTTAATTACAGACTGAAAGCCACTTTAATTTAAAAACGGCTGTGCGCCAATAACTAAAATCGTAAGCATACTCAGAAACTTAAAAGGCAAGCCTTATCTTACAAGAGTTCTTTAGCTAGGTTGAAATGAACAAGTTAAATTCAAATCGGCTGTAAGGCCTAACACTTAAAACTCCAAAACATTAATTTTTTTAAAAATACCAAAGGCCTTACGTGCAACAGTTCTTTAATTTAGGTTGAAGGCCTTAAGAACAAACAACTGAAACTCAAACTGGCAGAAGGCCGAAGACTTAAAAATTCAAACATAATTAAAAATGCCAAAGGGCTCATGTGAACACTACCTTCAACAAGGCTGAAGGCCTTAACAGTAAAACAACTCTAATTTAAAACACAAAACCGGCTAGAAGCCAGACAAGTGCCTACAACGAGAACAAATTTAAAAAAAATGAGGCACTCCACACAAGGAAGACCAGATGTTCGAGGGTCGGCACGTAATTCAAAAAATAACGCCTGCTTAGGTGATACAGGCAGTCGGGCCAACCACTCACGATCTGACGACAGCCGAACCAACCGACAGTCAGCGGAACCACCGACAAGATAACTTCCACTTCACCCCACCAGAGTACAACAGGGAGTTCAACGGAAAAACGTAGAAGCTATTGGCGCCCACAACCAGTCATACACAGAGCTGTCAAACTACACACCGTGCTGGACAGCAACAACACGATGAGGAAACTACACTGCCTTAAATTTACGTCAACGCCCAGGGCAGGTAACCTGAACGTTAACGGCCCCAAATCAGAAGATTCCACTGGTGCACTTCAATCCAAGTAACCAAATACAATGAAACCTTGCCAGAGGGAGGCTAGAATTTTCGAACTTGGAAACCACGTTGTTGTTTGCGGGAATATACCCCCAACAGCTGACAACGTACTCCAAACTACACAATGTGTACAGCCTTTACTTGCCGGTAGGTTAAATCAAAACTCAACTTTCGTGTCCAGGGTCGGTGAGCCACGGACCTCGTAGCAATGGGAACAGCGCCACACACTCTGACACAGCGTATGAGACCGTCAGCGGGCACCGGCCACACTGAGAATTCCTCGCTGCTCCACGCCAACCGACCGACTACTCAGAGCCAGTACGCCGACAACATTTAAAATAACATCTCAGTCAAAATCACACAAATTACACATAGTTTCACGACCACTTGGACGGAGAACTAGACAATGCTAACGGCAGTGACTGTACAATATCAGGGACGAATCACGAGTCGGCACACACAGCCAACCCATAAGCGATCGCCGGCCAAATACACGTCGTCCGGCAAGACGACCGACCGACGACCAACCAAAGGCGTCCCCACTCCAGCCATGTGTGTCGGAAACTGTCGGGCGAGTCATGGCGGTTCGGACCTCGCTACTGCCGCGCCCCGACTGAACTTGGTATAATGTATTAATGTAAGGAGAATAGATGCTGAATGATGAATGCATGCAGTTTGCCGCTAACTTTGTGTAATGTTTTGTCTGTATAGACGTGTATCTGTTGCCTTTAAGATCCCTTCACTTTCACACATAAATCTATACAGTAAAGTAAGGGCCTCCCTTTTGTCTTTAGGCTGATCCGTGATAAGACAGGCGAAAAGTTAGACTAATGGAGGATTATTACTATTTTCTCTAATTTCATTCGCTCTCTCTCTCTCTCTCTCTCCTTTATCTATGTACAGTTTTAAATGTAATATTTCATTACGTGAAATCAGCCCAATAGAATCTCAGGTGGAGCCCTTCGTCTTAGTATTCAGCGGCTGGTTTGCTGTAAAAGATCTTTACATTTATTATTATTGTTAAGCGCTGCAATAGTTGGGAAAATCGATCGTTTGAACAATTCGTTCCTTTTACGACAGATTTCGAATTCCAGATGTGTACGAAGCCTTTATGGACGATTTAACAAAGACTCGGTGATTGCAGGCTCTCTTCGACACAGCTGAAACTTCCCCCCTAATTACAGGGCCAACGCGATCATCAATGATTCAGACAAAGAACTCATTCGTTCATTCACTCCAGAATAAAAGAGGTCACAAACCTTATTTATGAAGGAAATTGTATATTCATTCCATCTCCATTACATGTCCAGATCTTTGTTGGTTCCAAGTCTTAATTATTTTCCGTTACAGTTTCTTTATCTTCAAACAACCCGCTAGTGGCACAAATGTTTATAGCTCGCTTTAGCGAGAAGAAAAGCAAATATTTATCTCTCGGAAAACACCTTAATCCTTTAACAGATACTTCGAAAATGTCCTAGTTACCCGTCTAACAACCTAGGAGAATACCTACATGTATCTCTGTTATTCCAAAGAATAAACGTACTAGAAAATACTTTGGCGTCGATGAGCTGTCGGCGCATATATTACTAGAAAATCAGATCAGATACTTTTCAAAAGTGAATGAATGTGGATGGTTTGATTGGCAATGATTAACTGGTGCGTGGTAGAGGGTATTTTCTGTGGGGACATTACATTGGGCCGCGTGTCAACTCAAACTCTACCATATCCGATCTAACTGCTGGCACGTTCCAACTGACTGGTCGACACACGACGACCGGGAAGTAATAGCGAGTCCAGCAAAGAAAATAAGGCATGGCTTATATTGATAAGCGCTGCTGCTGCCGCTCACGGGCAGGCAAAGCAGCAACTCAGTGACACAAGTAATTCAACCTAACATAACGAGGTGGCAGTACGGCAAAAAACAGGATGTTAAATAAGAGATGGCACGAACACGAGTCACGCGCGGCTCAGCAGACCTCCGTGAACAGAAGGTCACAGGCATGTTACTTGAGCTACAACACGGCTAGACCAAATTCTGTTGTTTACTGTGCCTCTGGAATAGCCGCTCCAAAACACTTCATTATAAAAAGAAATATTCGCCTAAGCGTTAATTACTTCAGCCTCGATCTCACAATGTTATGCACGAAGAACTTAATTCTCCCTCCTCTTCCTATGGAACTGGGCTCAATGAAAAAACTTCTTAAGGCCATGGAGAAACCTGGGAAAAAATTTCTCTATTTGTGCCAGTGCCTCGTGTTAGTGAGGTGAAAATACAAGACAGGATTTTAGTGGGTCCCCAGGTACGCTAACTGTGCAAAGATGGACATTTCTACACTATCCAGACAGGTGACGAAGTTAGCTTGGGATACCTTTGATCAAGTGCAAACAAACTTTCTAGGAAACAGAAGGGCAGGAAATTATAAGGATTTTGTATCAAATATTCTCCACTGCTGCAATAGACTATTGTCCTTACGTTACATTTCCTAGATTCCCACTTGCGCATCTTTCCTGCAACTGTGGAGTTTCAATCGACGAGCACGAAGAGCGCTTCCGCCAGCAAATTTCAGACGTGGAAATGAGATACCAGTGAAACTGGAGAGCATCAGTGTTCACCGATTACTGCTGGACACTAACCAGCAGAAAACTACAAAAGCCAGCCGAAGAGGTTGCACCTTCAGTGACTTTCCTCCGAGGGATAACACTAATGCAAATCTGTGCAAAAGCTTATATAGGCAGTAACTTAAAACTATAATAACGTCAAAACGAGAGCTACTCTTACATTTTCATTAAAATTTTTACTATCAACACACCCTAAAACATTAAGACAGTCTTCATGGCAGTTACAGAAAGAAATACAATTGAAATCTTATGGGACTTAACTGCTAAGGTCATCAGTCCGTACGCTTACACACTACCTAACCTAAATTATCCTAAGGACAAACACACACACCCATGCCCGAGGGAGGACTCGAACCTCCGCCGGGACCAATACAGAAAGAAAGAAAAATTTTGTTGGCTAGTGTTACTCTAACTGGCACGATTAACTGAAATTTCAGACTAAGTATTCTTTCGTTTCCTACTATAATCCTCTTGGAAACCTGCATCGAGCGTAAAATATGCCCATGAAAATGGTCATTTTTATTTACAGCAGTAACTGAATTAGGTTTTGGTCTCGCTTTTCAACTATGAAGGATTGCTTTCCCTTGTCGCAGCAAGGAATGCAAAACTAAGGCAGATTTTTCTGCTAGTAAATTTCTATAGCAGACATGGATGCGCCACATAGTGCTGTCGATAAGAAGTGAGCACTCGCTTCTATATGAATGTCTGTTTGCCTTCAGCTGTGCTTGTATAATCTTTCATTTTTCTAAATACTTATAGCTTTGCCTTCTCGTAAATTTTCCTTGCTTTATGTATCTTTCGTCCGTGGGGAGCCGACCACGTAGTTGAACATTAGAGTTTGTTGGGCTACCGTCATCGTTAACTGTCCGGTCTCATGTTTGTTTTAAAGAATATTAACTGTTCATGATTGTGTGATGAGATATTGTTGCAACTTGGCCACGATACCTAGAAATTGCGTCTCCACAAACCACGCGGGTGTACTGCGAAACGTGCACTGTTTCACGAGTTATTGCGATCAGTTATCAGGCAACAGCAGTTGTATGAATGATTCACACCAATGATTATAGGTATAGATTATAATGGCGTATATATCGATGCTTTTCTTTAATGTTTTAGGAATTAATGTTATCAGGAATTGTGTGCATGCCTCACATCCATGTCTTAGGAATCAATGATTTTATCCACAATTTTCTCTTGTATTCCGAGATTACGTTTTTGCACCAAAACCACTCACCTCATAGCTCTCCTGTTAGCACATCCAACGCGTTTCCTTACGCACAGGTTCAGTGATTATTTTCCCCTTTTAATGCTTTAGATTAGGTCTTATTTTCAGGTGGGTTGCTGGGAACTGATCTTCTGTACAGTGTTCATGCATGTTCTATTTTATTTTAAATGGTTGATTCTCGTGGACAGTGCACGGGAAATACTACTATTTACATCGCATTCCCTATGAGCGATATCAAGACGTACGTATTTTTATGAGTTTTTGGTCTGTGATCAAATTAATTTATTTTCCGCCTCGGCCAAACCTTTGATTAATTGTATGGTTCGAGTCGGTGGCGACACTAATCTTCTCACGTAAATTTCACAATCAATAAGCATTTCCATTCCCACTCTTAACGTAATAACCCGTAGAAACAGGTTAGTTATGATTTCTCACTAAAATTTCTCGCATGTAATGTGTCACTGTTCCGGCATGGCCATCTTCCGCATTCGCAATACCTGTCAAGTATCATTTGTTACAACTTTCTTTCCGAATTAAGCCTGTGGAAGCCTGAGAATAGTTTTCACTGTACGCATTGCGCTTTTCCTTACAAAGCTTCTTCAGTGACCATTTCGAAAATATGCTGCAACTTACGCATTTTGCTGTTTACAAATGAAAAACATACTCTATATATTTAGCATACGATTTACTAAAGATGTTTTTTCCTCTTGTTCACATTTTCTAAAGTACAGTGCATCTTTTCTCGTTGTTAGTGGATTTGGAGTTGAAATAAACCTGCTTACGCATTCATTTGATGCATTCCTTTTTTATTTGTGGCGGGTACATAAGCGACGTTATACAAAGAACTCAGAAGCAGTCCAAAGAAGAGCTACTTTTCAGGAGCGAAAAATTGCGGAATATGAATGTACAGCGACGTTTTTTTCGAATATAAGCCTCAGGTGACAAGGAGAGACAGAGCACTGCACTTCAGAACACGTAATCAAGAGGTAAACGACTGTAAGTAAAGCATGACTATAAAAAATTATCTTTTTATCTCTCCATTCAAATATGTAAAACTTACAGCTTCCTTACAGAATGACTACTGAAGATACTTTGTGACGAGGAGTGAAATGCGTCTGCTGGAAAAGGTTCTTAATTCATAATAGCAGTAATTAGGGACTAATATTTTTATCTATTGTTTCTGGAATCAGCACTGAAGAAATTTTGCAAATAAAAGCAGAACACGACCGGCAAAAAACTAAGCTTGAAAAAAAGATAAATAAAAATTGAAATACATGACAATTTCTGACCGACACTTCGATTCGTGCAACTGACATTTGAAAGAACAATAAACTATGTAGGATTTAAAAGTGCCTTATCTTGGTTTTGTTCTTAATTTGTTGTTGTTGTTGTTGTGGTCTTCAGTCCTGAGACTGGTTTGATGCAGAGCAAAATACACTACTGGTCATTAAAATTTATGCACAACGGAGATGACGTGCTACAGACGCAAAATTTAACCGATAGGAAGAAGATGCTGTGATATGCAAATGATTAGCTTTTCAGAGCATTCACACAAGGTTGGCGCCGGTGGAGACACCTAAAACGTGCTGACATGAGGAAAGTTTCCAACCGATTTCTCACACACAGCCGGCCGCGGTGGTCTAGCGGTTCTAGGCGTGCAGTCCGGAACCGCGCGGCTGCTACGGTCGCAGGTTCGAATCCTGCCTCGGGCATGGCTGTGTGTGATGTCCTTAGGTTAGTTAGGTTTAAGTAGTTCTAAGTTCTAGAGGACTGATGACCACAGATGTTAAGTCCCATAGTGCTCAGAGCCATTTGAACCATTTTTTTCTCGCACACAAACAGCAGTTGACCGGCGTTGCCAGGTGAAACGTTGTTGTGATGCCTCGTGTAAGGAGGAGAAATGCGTACCATCTCGTATCTGACATTGATAAAGGTCAGATTGTAACCTATGTCGATTGCGGTTTATCGAATCGCGACATTGCTGCTCCCGTTGGTCGAGATCCAATGACTGTTAGCAGAATATGGAATCGATGGGTTCAGGAGGGTAGTACGGAACGCCGTGCTGGATCCCAACGGCCTCGTATCACTAGCAGTCGAGATGACAGGCATCTTATCTGGATGGCTGTAATGGATCGTGCAGCCACGTCTCGATGCGTGCGTCAACAGATGGGGACGTTTGTAAGATAAACACCATCTGCACGAACAGTTCGACGACGTTTGCAGCAGTATGGACTATCAGCTCGGAGACCATGGCGGTTACCCTTGACGCTGCATCACAGACAGGAGCGCCTGCGATAGTGTACTCAACGACGAACCTGGTTGCACGAATGGCAAAACGTCATTTCTTCGGATGAATCCACGTTCTGTTTACAGCATCATGATGGTCGCATCCGTGTTTGGCGACATCGCGGTGAACGCACATTGGAAGCATGTATTCGTCATCTCCATACTGGCGTATCACCCGGCGTGATGGTATGGTGTGCCATTGGTTACACGTGTTGATCCCCTCTTGTTCGCCTTGACGGCACTTTAAATAGTGGACGTTACATTTCAGATGTGTTATGACCCGTGGCTCCACCCTTCATTCGATCCCTGCGAAACCGTACATTTCAGTAGGATAATGCACGACCGCATGTTGCAGGTCCTGTACGGTCCTTTATGGATACAGAAAATGTTCGACTGCTGCCCTGGCCAGCACATTCTCCAGATCTCCCACCAATTGAAAACGTCTGGTCAGTGGTGGCCGAGCAACTGGCTCGTCACAATACGCCAGTCACTACTCCTGATGAACTGTGGTATCGTGTTGAAGCTGCATGGGCAGCTAGCTGTACCTGTACACGCCATACAAGCTCTGCTTGACTCAATGCCCAGGCGTATGAAGGCCGTTATTACGGCCAGAGGTGGTTGTTCTGAGTACGGATTTCTCAGGATCTATGCACCCAAACTGTGTGAAAATGTAATCACATGTCAGTTCTAGTATAATATATTTGTCCAATGAATACCCGTTCATCATATGAATTTCTTCTTGGTGCAGCAATTTTAATAGCCAGTTGTGTATCAATAACTTGTCAGCAGCCGAAAAATGTTTAAAGTACCGTTTCTAGCGTAGAATTTGACTG
Source organism: Schistocerca cancellata (assembly GCF_023864275.1). NCBI lineage: Eukaryota > Metazoa > Arthropoda > Insecta > Orthoptera > Acrididae > Schistocerca > Schistocerca cancellata. The sequence goes on from NC_064632.1 coordinate 567,975,981, forward strand.
GCGTCGATTCGGACTGTTTGTTGTGCAGCGTGATCTCCGTTTAAGAAATAATTTATTAAACATTGGGTCTTCTTGACAAAAGGACAATGACATTTAGACAAGACTTAATTTGCAGTCCAATATAGGTCCTGAAAGCAGGACTCAAACAAGAGTAACCTTCGACACATTGGAACAGGAGTCAACGAAACAGAATAAACACCAGCTTTGCCCCCCGCACGTAGAATCCGACAACTTCAAAAATAATTGCAATATATGGCACTTGGCCAAAGATAGGAAGAGACAATAAATATAACGTCTGCTATTAACTACAAGGTAGTAGCAGTGGTAACACCGGTTCCACTCAGATCAGTAGAGTTAAGCCGTGTCGGGCTGGGCTAGCACTTGGATGGGTGACCATCCAGTCTGCCCAGCGCTGTTGGCAACCGGTATGCACTCAGCCCTTGTGAGGCATACTGAGTAATTATTGAGAAGTAGCGGATACGGTCTCTGAAAGTGATATACGGCCTGGAGAGTTGTGTGCCGACCACACGCTCCTCCATATCCGCATCCAGTGACGGCTTTGAGCTGAGGAAGACACGGCGGCCGGTCAGTACCGTTGGGCCTTAATGGCCTGTTCGGGAGGAGTTTAGCTTACTAACTACAAGACAGTACGACGACTCTCAGACTTCAGATCACTCAAGTAACACGCAGCCAAACATTTTTCTACAGTTACTCCCATCATTAAGTAGTCACTACGAAAACTACTATTTACTATCTACCTTATAGCTCAATACAATCTTCTGTACAATAAAATATATGAAACGTCCCCTTTGAAAAATTTTACATGACTGTGCTTAAACTGACACATAATATTTTTAGCGCAACGCAATCTGACTTTCAGAAATCCCTACAAAAGAATGGCCCTGACTAACATTAAACCTATGAGTTTCACAAATCGCTTACCTCACAAAAAATCTTGGTTACTCGAACTACTGCAATACAGCGAGCGCCACTACTGCCAGCTAAATAAAAGATTCAAACTACGGAAGGCACTAACTACTGATAGGCATAGTTAGCAAATGAAAGATTTTAATAGAGAACAAACAATGTATTTACCTTAATAGTCATCAAAAGTCATAATATATACAGCAGTTCATGCCATTCGTTTTTACAAATTTCAAAACTCCGCCATTTCTCTCCGCACATCCACCACTGCTGGCGGCTCACCTCCAACTGCGCAACGCTACGCGCTGTTCACGTCCAGCTGCCCCAACGCTACAATGGCAGACAACAATGCAAACTAGCCACAGACAGCACACAGCACAGCCGGTGATTTTCATACAGAGAGCGCTACGTGGCGGTGGAGTTATCAATATAAGAACCTAAACAGCCTACATATAAGAACCTAAACAGCCTACTTACAAATATATAAATGAAACATTTTCACACAGCAATGTGACAAGGCTACTTTATTTGTAGAAATGGTATAAACCAAATCAATCACACTCAGAATGCAATAAAAGCAAGATCGCATTCTTTACAATAAAAGATGCGTTTAATCACGCTCAGCGTGTGTAATTAACAAAATGAAAATTTCTCGCACTTGCACAGTTCTGCCAGTAAAGGCATCACCAGTGAATTGTTGGGATCAAGACGCGGTCTAGTAAACAGTTTTCATCTGATAGGAAGGTTTATAACTTGAAAGATGTAGAAAGAAATTCCTTCCTTGCTGTACCACGAATGTATGTCATATAACATCGTCACATCAGTTACCTACCATTATATGTAGGCATTCATTGTCTCACCACATGCGATGTCTCTGTTTATAGATTGGTTCAAATGGCTCTGAGCACTATGGGACTTAACTTGTGAGGTCATCAGTCCCCTAGAACTCAGAAATACCTAAACCTAACTAACCTAAGGACATCATACACATCTATGCCCTAGGCAGGATTCGAACCTGCGACCGTAGCGGTCACGCGGTTCCAGACTGAAGGGCCTAGAACCGCTTGGCCACACAGGCGGCTAGTTAAGTAACATTTATGCTGCTGTATAGGTAGGTAGGTAGATGAATAGATAGATAGATAGATAGACAGATAGATACACTCCTGGAAATGGAAAAAAAAACACATTGACACCGGTGTGTCAGACCCACCATACTTGCTCCGGACACTGCGAGAGGGCTGTACAAGCAATGATCACACGCACGGCACAGCGGACACACCAGGAACCGCGGTGTTGGCCGTCGAATGGCGCTAGCTGCGCAGCATTTGTGCACCGCCGCCGTCAGTGTCAGCCAGTTTGCCGTGGCATACGGAGCTCCATCGCAGTCTTTAACACTGGTAGCATGCCGCGACAGCGTGGACGTGAACCGTATGTGCAGTTGACGGACTTTGAGCGAGGGCGTATAGTGGGCATGCGGGAGGCCGGGTGGACGTACCGCCGAATTGCTCAACACGTGGGGCATGAGGTCTCCACAGTACATCGATGTTGTCGCCAGTGGTCGGCGGAAGGTGCACGTGCCCGTCGACCTGGGACCGGACCGCAGCGACGCACGGATGCACGCCAAGACCGTAGGATCCTACGCAGTGCCTTAGGGGACCGCACCGCCACTTCCCAGCAAATTAGGGACACTGTTGCTCCTGCGGTATCGGCGAGGACCATTCGCAACCGTCTCCATGAAGCTGGGCTACGGTCCCGCACACCGTTAGGCCGTCTTCCGCTCACGCCCCAACATCGTGCAGCCCGCCTCCAGTGGTGTCGCGACAGGCGTGAATGGAGGGACGAATGGAGACGTGTCGTCTTCAGCGATGAGAGTCGCTTCTATCTTGGTGCCAATGATGGTCGTATGCATGTTTGCCGCCGTGCAGGTGAGCGCCACAATCAGGACTGCATACGACCGAGGCACACAGGGCCAACACCCGGCATCATGGTGTGGGGAGCGATCTCCTACACTGGCCGTACACCACTGGTGATCGTCGAGGGGACACTGAATAGTGCACGGTACATCCAAACCGTCATCGAACCCATCGTTCTACCATTCCTAGACCGGCAAGGGAACTTGCTGTTCCAACAGGACAATGCACGTCCGCATGTATCCCGTGCCACCCAACGTGCTCTAGAAGGTGTAAGTCAACTACCCTGGCCAGCAAGATCTCCGGATCTGTCCCCCATTGAGCATGTTTGGGACTGGATGAAGCGTCGTCTCACGCGGTCTGCACGTCCAGCACGAACGCTGGTCCAACTGAGGCGCCAGGTGGAAATGGCATGGCAAGCCGTTCAACAGGACTACATCCAGCATCTCTACGATCGTCTCCATGGGAGAATAGCAGCCTGCATTGCTGCGAAAGGTGGATATACACAGTACTAGTGCCGACATTGTGCATGCTCTGTTGCCTGTGTCTATGTGCCTGTGGTTCTGTCAGTGTGATCATGTGATGTATCTGACCCCAGGAATGTGTCAATAAAGTTTCCCCTTCCTGGGACAATGAATTCACGGTGTTCTTATTTCAATTTCCAGGAGTGTAGATAGATAGAGATACAGATAGATAGATAGATAGAGATACTGATTGTGGTACAGAACACACAAATATTATAGGCATGCCTCAGGAACTCAAAAGGGAATCTCTGGAGGGAAGGCGATAGTTTTTTCGAAGAACACTACAGAGAAAAGTTACAGAACCGACACTTGAAGCTGAACCCAGAACGATTCTGCTGCCTCCAACATATACTGCGCTTAAGGACCACGAATATATGAGAAATTAACGCTCATAAGGAAGCATACAGTCTGTCGTTTTTCCTTCTTTCTATTTCCGCCCTACGGTGGCTTTGGGAGTATCGATGCAGATGTGGATATGGATTCACAGGTTGATACACTTTTCTTTCCGAAGATTCCTGCTGCATAGGTTCACAAAAATACTAAACATTTCTTGAAAGAATATTTGCATATAAGAAGATATATTACGATGTTTATTTCACACAGATAATTTTTCAGCATATTTACATTAACGACGCTACGGTACTGAAGAGGTGAAGGTGTCAGAATTATAGACAGTCGCATTACATAAAAAGATTCCGTGATGATGCTACAAACTATCAAGGGCGATATAGAAGCGTAAATATAAGAATTTGAAGTAAACAACCCTAGTCCTGAAACGACAGTTATAAGCAAAGATCTTTCTTTTGTGTCTGACGGTGGAATACGTGTGTTAGTACTGTGGTTGATAAGGTGGCAGTATGGACCAAAACAGGACAAACATTTTTTTTTTTACTTGAGCTCAAAAATGCATACCTTCAGAGCTATGAGAAATTGTTCAGTAGAAGAGATGTGTAACATCATCATACTAATCATATACGGAGTGGACTTTAGGTGTGTGACTACGGCTTTATAACAAGAACAGGTGGATAATGAGACACTCGAAGAGAAGCAGTATGAAACAAGTGAGGTAGAAAATTCTTGAGGCCGTACTTCCAATATTGCAGCGACTTTGAAAGTGACCATCCTGGACGTGTCATGTACTTTTCAGGTAGAAGGGGGTTCCGTGACAAACACGTTGAGAACTATAGGAGGAAAAATAATGGTATTTTCGTCTGAACATATATTTATTGAATCTCGAGGTTCAGAAGAAGATATATTCTGGTGATGACACAAAAAGTTTACCGTATGTGCTCGTCGTGTTGTCCTGCATATACCTATACCTAACGCACTTTAAACAACACAAATACCAGAGTGCTCGCACAAGCACGAAAATTCGTTCCCTACTGTGTGCAAGGTTTCTGTTTTTCAAAGCTTGCTAAATAGGTGTTGCTTGTCTCTACAAGCATGGAAATGTGGAGTGCTCTCCAGTGGACCTATACGACGTATCCATTTACAGTATAACTGGATAGCCTGTTACGCCCAGAGAGGTTGGATATCATCGTGCTAAAAGCAGGAAATTTATTTAGACAACAGCACATCTTAGTGTAAAGACTGTTGCTAACGACTTACTGTTAGTGTCCCCTGAAAGAAGAAGGGCACAACAATACGAAAAACACACTGTCAATACGAAACCATCACCGTCGATGTAGTGCCTAGTTTGCGCACGGAATAAGTTTATCATTATCTGCACAGACGGCGCATCAGGATTTGGGACAGGGATAATGCGCGAGGGACGGAGGAGGGGGGCGGGCGTAATCTCTGGTGCCACATTGTGAACGGCCGCCGTGAGTCAATAACGTCTCGCTCTAGTACCGAAAAGAATTAGTCGCATTAACAAAACATCAACCAAAACAAATCAATTCCGTCCCTGTCCTGCCAGAAGGAAATCTCATAAATCAAAAAAGATGCAAAAATGTAACTTAGGGGACAAGTAAGGTACTGACAGTATAAAATTACGTGTCAGGCTCGTGACAACCAGCTCGCCAATATTGTCTAAAAATAAAAGGTTTTTCTCCTTCTCCTGCAACTTTCAGAAGTAGTGGAGCCCTGGGTAGAAGTTGTAACTATGATTTCTCCTTCCTTCTTTATTCTCTTTATCGTGAAACTGGAATACTTATCGGTTGCTGCGACCCTGTCAAGCACAGTCTTGCTTCCTCGATTTTATCTTTCGACACAGAAAATAAGGATATTGTATATAATCACACATACCTAATTATGGAGAACTTTCCCGAACTTTCCCAGAGCGCCGCACTCGGCACTCTCCCTGAACGGTGCCAGAACCATCGATAACGGCTCTGAACGTGTGCCTGATTTCGATCGTTCAGCTCTCGGTTTGTCTGCGACACAACAAGTTCCATGGAACTTAGAAGACTCTCAAGCGTACTGCTGATAATCGGTGTTCTCTCTGGGTTGTTGCTCCGTGAAATCCTGTGTGATAACACAGGTGCTCCTCTCTCCTGATACTAGGTCGACCTCAATGAATATGGCTTGCGTTAACGTCATCACCTTTCATGTCACGTGTAAGGAATGGCCATCAGTCCTAATTCGAGAATGAAACAAGCTATGTTCAAGTGAAAGGGACCATTGATTTTATCCTATAATTCTTCATCTGTTTGATATGTGAAAAGATTCCCTTTCAGCTTGAAAATGTGTAGTTTCATCCAAGTCTGTCACAGAGTGATGTACTTTTCGCAAGTGAGAGACTGTTTGTTTACTCTTAGGACAATGTATCTTTGACTTGTTATATTGTATGTTCTGTGACTATGTAATAAAGTGTTGTTAGACTGCTAATTGCTGCTCTACTGTGATTCACGACATAAGAATTTGGTGCCTAAACCCGGGAGATGATTGTGATGCACTCACACCATCCCATTTTCTGACGGGAGAAAAACTTACGACTATTCCGACGGGACCAGAGCCTTCAGCGAGCACGAATTTAACAAAGGAATTCCGACTGAGGCAGCAACTCTGTGACAGTTTTTTGGAACCGTTGGGTTAAAGAATACCTATTGGAGCTCCGGAACTACCATGAAGTTAAACGCCCATCGGGCCGAGTCATCCCCTTTCGCCCTGGCGACATCGTGCTGATCCAAGAGGACCTTCGTCCGTGACATATGTGGAAGAAGGCCAGGATAGAAAAGGTACTTCCAGGAAGAGACGGCAGGGTAAGGACGATAATACTCCGGACACCAGAAGGTCACATCATTAGTCGTCCTGTGCAGCTGGCCATACCTTTGGAGGTCGACCAGGGTGGGGAGGATGTCACAGAGTGATGTACTTCTCGCAAGTGAGAGACTGTTTGTTTACTCTTAGGACAATGTATCTTTGACTTGTTATATTGTATGTTCTGTGACTATGTAATAAAGTGTTGTTAGACTGCTAATCGCTGCTCTACTGTGATTCACGACAAAGTCTGAGGATTCCTGAATGGCAACAATTAACGTAACCTCCCATTCTCCAATCTCATACTACCTGAGGATTCTTGAATGGCAACAACTAACGTAACCTCCCATTCTCCAATCTCATACTACGTGACATTAAATTTCTGCATGTCTAGTTGTTAGAAGGGTGCTGTCACACTTATAGACCAACCGGTTTACGTCACTTGATTCTAATTTGTAATTCGTCAATGGTGTAGAAAATGTTGGCCACCAATGTATCACTTACACTTCTCTTAAATTTGTGTCACGCCGAAGGACAAATTTGTTTTAACGGTAGCTAGAGGGTCGAGCTTGGTGGTGTGTGGTGTGGCGCAGTAAGGGAGCGCGTCTCACGTGCAAGAGACTGCAGTATCATGGTGAACGAACAGTATCTTTTAGTGCTCAGCGATGCTCACCGTGGTGGAAGCGGTGGATGAGCCGACGGCGTTTCAAGGGGGTCCAAATTCGCACGGTGGCCGACGTGTCCGCAACTGTATGGTGTGCCTGTAGGTGATAAGAGAACACTCATATCCAAACCTCCAGATGTTAGACACTCAGATCGGTGCCAAACGTTGTATGTCGGTAGCGTATCAACCAAAACTCCGATTTAATTCGAGCTTTGTGCTCTCGTCCAATAGAAGGTGCATAAATAGTAATTAAAAGTAAAACCAGAACTATGGAGACTAAGAAAAGGTATCTATGAGCGACTTATTGCAAGATCAGGAGTAGGTGAGTTGGCAGAGTGTTAGGGAACCGTAACAAACGTGCCTCATTCAAACCCCACTGATGACAATTCTTTAACTGTTAGCGGGTGAAACTATAATATGAGAGAACATTTTACTGACACGTAAAATGACTTTTCGGAGTTTGTATTAATATTCTTTTAGCAGTCTGCTTTTGCCTACTTAGTTGAAAGTATCAAACCTATAGAGTACATTTGTATAGATAGGTGTGGTGCGCTATCAGACATGTGCATCAGAACACCACACCTATCTATACAAAGCAAAAGCAGACATCCAACAGAACATTGCTACAAACTCCGGAAAGTCCTTTTTCTCCCCACTAACTGTTTCACACGTAAATAGTTACAAAAATTGTCATCAGTTGGGACGTTTGCTACGATACCATAACGCTCTACCAACTCACCTCTAGCAGATCTTGAAACTAAATTTTATGTTGTCCTCATCATTTCCGCATCATCCTCTTCGTTCGTGACAGTGGCTAGATTGGAATGTGAAAAACAAATTGGACTGTGGAAAAAGTCGGACTTTGTGCGGGCGCTGATGACAGCGCAGTTGGGCGCCCCACAAACCAATCGTCAACAAACATCATTGAAATAAGATAAAAAGATAGCTTTTCCTATGCTCCGTCGATCTTATATTACTTTTTAATTCAAAATTGTTAAGGCTTTCGTGGCCACTTGTTGACAAACTGCCTATTGGCTTCTGTCTCGGGTTCTTCGGCCGACGTTCATCTAATGATTTTTCTGACGTTTCGCCAGCACGAGTGGCTGGCATTGTCAAAGCTTCACCCTCCATTGCCGGTGGTGAACTGGAGGCGAGCTCGCGGCCGCAGACTACATGTACCTGGCGCGCCAACGTCCGACGGCTTCTCCGCGGTCATTTCCGGTGCGGTTCTCCTGTTGCTACCTGCGACGGTCGTTCGCTGCAGTACGGGAAGCCAGGATCCGTTTACCTTAAGGCGTTCCTCTTTCTTGTTGAAACTGTTCGCGTGTTTTTGGATTTCTACAGCTTCTCTGAACAAGCGCGTGTGATAGTGCTTCTCTACAGCCAGAACTTCCGTGTCGGCGAATTTTATTACGTGGTCGGTCCCATTCAGTGCGTGCTCTGCCACGGCCGATTTCTCCACCTGCCCCAACCTGCAATGTCGCTTATGCTCTTTGATCATGGTGTTAATGGATCGTCCAGTCCTTCCGACATAAACTCTTCCGCATGTGCAAGGTATACGGTATATTCCCGACATTGCAAGTGGGTCTCTTTTCTCCTTCGCCGATCTAAGACACTCTTTGATCTTCCTTGTCGGTTTGAAAATCGTCTTTACGCCGTGTTTGCGCAATATACGGCCGATTCTGTCCGTCACTCTGGAATTGTATGGCAGAAAGGCCGTACCCGACATTTCTTCTTCTGGTTCCTTACTTCGCCGAGTGTTTGGCTCTGTTACACTTCTAATGTAATTTGTGGAGTTACATTGCTCCTCAGAACAGTTTCCAGGTGTTGCATTTCTCGTTTGAGGTGTTGAGGGTCACATATTCGTCCTGCTCTCGTTACGACCGTACTAATCATGCCTATTTTCTGGCTCGGGTGGTGGTTTGACAGTTTGTGCAGGTATCGGTCCGTGTGTGTCGGTTTTCGATACACGCTATGTCCCAGGTTTTCGCCGTCCCTTGTGACCAGCACATCGAGAAATGGCAGTTTCTTGTCCTTTTCTACTTCCATGGTAAATGTTATGTTGGCATGGAGGCTGTTCAAGTGTCTCAGGAATTCACCGAGCTGTTCTTCACCATGGCTCCACACCACGAAAGTATCATCGACGTACCTGTACCACACCTTAGGTTTGCAAGTCGCCGAGTCCAGTGCCTGTGCTTCGAATTGTTCCATGAAGAAGTTGGCCACCACTGGACTGAGAGGACTACCCATGGCGGCGCCTTCCAGCTGTTCGTAGAAATCGCCATTCCACGTGAAATAGCTCATTTACTCATGTTCTACTGAACGACAGCACACGGCACGAATAAATCGGTGTTTTGGTTGATACTCCATCGACACACAATGTTTGGTACCGATGTGAGTGTCTGACATCTGGAGGTTTCGTTATCAGCTGATGCCCCGCCCAGATCATGACGCCTTCTCCAAATTGCTGTACAAACGACGTTGCTATCGGTCACTGTAAGGCTTGCCTGCTGAGGACACAAACACGATAGAGGCATGACCCACGACAGATTCACTTTTGCCAGTACCTGTCTGTCATGTTGTAACCCTACCACATCTTGGGCTTAGTCGATTTAGATCATGCTAATTTGTACGCAGTAGACCGGAATAGGGCACCAACCAACCTACTTCAAGCGAAACGATATAGGAAACTGTGTACTAAATCACTAAAATGATAATTTATTGCCTCATCTTACCGAAAGCGGGGAGAACGACGTTAATATTCAGATTTAAGAGAAATATTTATTCAGCTACAAAAAATATGATAAGTGTTCCTGAAAGTGGACAACAAGTGTATGAACCACCGAGCGATTATAATCATAATTTGATTTGCACAAAAATTAGTTATACACACACACACACACACACACACACACACACACACACACACACACACATGCACGCAATCACAAAAGTGACGTCAGTAAGTATATTGTGCAAACAAAATAGTACTTAGGGGATCGTAAAATTTGTTTACTACGGCCCTCACAATCATAACTTTTCCATCACGCAATACAGTATTAAGCAGAATTTCATATAAATCAATAACTACTCTGTGCAACATTTTCATAATGATTCTGTGACATCTAAGTATATATAACTCTTTGTCTCACAAATTTATTCAAATAAGTTTTCTTCATTATGAAATACAACTGTCGTTATGCATTAACTCATACGATATTAGGTTCTGTAAAGCAACGCAACGCTATTGATACCTTGGGCACGACAACGAACACACAGATTGCATATACATTTCTGACATCGTCAGTGATGTGTTGGCAGAAGAGCCAACACCGTGTTGCTAGAGGAGGCCGAAATGCACGCGTTAAAGCTCACGCAGGCTGGCGTGAGGTCTGGAACTGTTAAGGGAATTATAGTAGCAAATAAAGTACGTAGGTGATGTAATACTTAACTTTAATCCATAATTGGAGAACATCGCTCTTGATGATACATTAACTATAATCTCAATATAAACTGGTAATGGCGCCTTGCTACGTCGTAGCAAATGACGTAGCTGAAGGCTATGCTAACTATCGTCTCGGCAAATGAGAGCGTATTTGTCAGTGTAGCATCGCTAGCAAAGTCTGCTGTACAAATGGGGCGAGTGCTAGGACGTCTCTTTAGACCTGCCGTGTGGCGGCGCTCGGTCTGCAATCACTGACAGTGGCGACACGCGGGTCCGACGTATACTAGCGGACCGCGGCCGATTTAAAGGCTACCACCTAGCAAGTGTGGTGTCTGGCGGTGACACCACAGTCAGCATGGGGGCGATGTGTAGTATTACGAACACTGAATAAATTCTCAGCTGGCAAGATCACTAAAATAAATTGTTCATGTAGATGACTGGTTCTGGTAGTTCATGCTACCAACATGGACATACCACGTATAGCACCACTTACTGTATTGCTGGAGGACATAATGTAATGATGTAAACATAGATTCGAAGATGGCAACAGAGAATCGCTGCAATCGGTCATCTATATGACTAAATGATTTAAGCGATATTGGCAGCTGAGAATTTATTCAGTGTTCACATGTACTTGCAGTAATCACAAAATTAATTCTAATTATAACAAGCAAAAGGAATTTACTTATGTTTGGTAGATTATACTTTTTTTCAACACTATTTGCAAACTTTAACACCAAAGATTCTGTTAGTTTAAAATTTAAATTTACTGTCGGGAGACATAAATGAACACCTTCTGTTATTGTTCTATGTTTTAGATTATTACTCAGATCCTTTTATATTATTATTGATTTAACTATATTATTATGATTACAATGTTGCTGGAAAGGTGGTCCATCTACGCAACTAATTAGAAACTGTTTTTATACAACATGTGTTTACTTTTTTTTATTCACGAACAATTTTCATTTGTTTGACTTATATTCTGTAATGTAATACAACGTTTCTGCATCTGTTCAAGGTTGTTTGAGATCTTGTTATGACACATGTGGCGCACTGAAAGACACAGTGACTGTTGGGAACACCATGAACGCTATACGCACACAATTAACACACGTAAAAGTAACAGAAAAAAGAAAACACGGTGACAGTGGAGAGTTCTTGCAGACGCAGAATATCATACAGTCTGATGCGCACATGACTGCAGGATAACCTCAATTATAAATGTTTATATAACTTATATATAGATAATGATATCTATACAATATTCGATACCAACAGTTAATACGAACACTGATCTCAATAATATATGAAAGGAAAGTTAAGACTTTTTCGGTAGTAAGGACTGTGTTGTAGTGTCGCAGTGCTTTCCAGACTTCACAGAAACACTTACTACACTAGCTCTTATGTGAGAGAGTCTGTATTGGATAAATGGCGTACCTACGGCTTAGGACATTGTATCATCGATCGATACACATTCACAGCATGCGCAACCTAGTATGTTTCAAAACGCCCTTATAAAACCGTAGTTTTTCCGCGGTATACTTCGGGTTCTGTTAGTGATAGAATGGTGGGGTTAAGCATTTTGGATAATTCTTGGGCTGTGGACCATTTGGACAGCCAACGCATATATCGTCTTAGTGTCACCATCCTAAAGTGCATGGTCAACTTCTTCCCCATTAGGCAAACGGAGAAAATCGGTTATTTCTTTTTGCGTTTCATGTGTTCTAGGGTGAACCTTAAGGGATTACGGAGGCATATTTTGTTCATGGACAGTTCATTATAAGAACCCACAAAAAGTTTTTTTATCGTTATTTCGTACCAAAACCGAGCAGCGGATTCCAAGATGGCTATGTTCAGTAAATGGTTGACATTTGTCTATTCCTAGGATCCTAATATCGAACTCGACTGAAGACTTCCCTGATATGTTTCTCCCTTTCTGAGAGTTTTTTTTTTTTCATCAGTCTTCTGACTTGTTTGACGCGGCCCGTCACAAGTTGCTGTCCTGTGGCAACCTCTTCATCTCAGAGTAGCACTTGCAACCTACGTCCTCAGTTATTTGCTTTTCTGAATGTATTCCAATCTCTGCCTTCCTCTACAGATCTTTCCCTCCACAGCTCCCTCTAGTACCACGGAAGTCATTCCTTGATTTCTTAACAGATGTCCTATCATCCTGTCGCTTCTCCTTGTCAGCGTTTCCCACACATTCTTTTCCTCTCCGTTTCTGCACAGAACCTCCTCATTCCTTACCTTTCAGTTCACCTAATTTTCAACATTCGCCTGTAGCGCCAAATTTAAAATGCTTCGAGTCTCTTCTGCTCCGCTTCTCCCACAGCCCACGTTTCACTGAATGTGGTAGAGAAGCTAGAAAATACGAAAAGAGAAATGCAAAGACTCGGTCTAGGTATACTGGTGGTCAGTGAAGTGAAATGGAAAGAAGACAACGAATTCTGGTCAGATTAATATAAGGTAATATCAACAGCAGCAGGAGAAGAATTCGCTATGAACAGAAAGGTAGGACAAAGCGTGCGTTACTGTGAACACTTCAGTGATAGTGTTGTTCTTAACAGAATCGACAGCAAACCAACACCGACAACGATAGTTCAGTTACACAGGCCGACGTCGCAAGGTTAAGATAAGGAGATAAAGTATATGAGGATACTGAAAGGGTAATACAGTACATAAGGGGGGTTGAAAATCCTATATTGATGGGGGATTAGAATGCAGTTGTAAGGGGAAGAGTTGAAGAAATTGTTACAGAAGAATATGGGCTTCGCACAAGGAAATAGACAATGCGTTGACAATGGTATAGTATTTCATGTCTCTAGAAATCAAACGTATTTGTAAGAAATGCCGATAGCTGGAACCAAAGCGAATTAATTGACTGTACGTCGCGAATGGCCAACGGCAAGCCACAGCCTTCGACAATGTCTCGCGGTAGGAAGAGGCACTATCTTGCACTTGGGCTTCGCACAAGGAAATAGACAATGGGTTGACAATGGTATAGTATTTCATGTCTCTAGAAATCGAACGTATTTCTAAGAAATGCCGAAAGCTGGAACCAAAGCGAATTAATTGACTGTACGTTGCGAATGGCGAACGGCAAGCCACAGCCTTCGACAATGTCTCGCGGTAGGAAGAGGCACTATCTTGCACTTATGCTGTGGCAGCGCCGTCAGTCGTTAACTTTTTGATTGACTCTTATACTTCTTATCTCGCATACACGGTTTAGTAGCTTATTGTCCGTTTGAAATAGTTTGAAACAAAAATAAACCTTAAGCTTATATTTGGACTACAAGTATTTATTAAAATCTATCGTGTATGTTTATCGGCCAGAAACGTGACTTCTAAATACCACTGCATAGGACAATCGGCCAAGGTATCAACATTGACCCAGATGAAACTAACACGCAAGAAAATCTTTGAAGAAGGTAAGTTCATAAAAAACCGTACGTATTCAAAAAAAAAAGTATATTACCACCTCTGTACATTAATTAGGTCCTAATAAAATAATTTGCAGAACCTTACCATAAAATGGACAACATTTCAGGCATCTATGTGAAAACTTTCCTCATCAGACAAAAAGACCATAAAGAAAACATATTTACTTGACGTGCCATTCGAAAGATGATGTTCGATTCCTACATTGAATCAAAAATAGCTGTGTTTGATAGCGAGGCTTGGGTATCATTCAAGGATGTTGTTACGAACGTGGAGAACAACAAGGACACAAAATATTTTTATGTTGTAGCCAACATGCTGTTCAAGAAGGTAAGCTGTTTCGCGAGACTCAAGATTGATTTCTTTAATCGTCGCCTTGTCTGACAAGACGAGCGCTGTCAGTGAGCAACCAGGTTTCCTCTTCTCTCAGTACTTCAGAACGATGCTAAGAACGATACATAGCCGCTGTAATAGAACTACAATGCGACAACACATTTAGGCAACTCACGCAGATCTACATCTACATCTACAGGGTGTTTCAAAAATGACCGGTATATTTGAAACGGCAATACAAACTAAACGAGCAGCGATAGAAATACACCGTTTGTTGCAATATGCTTGGGAGAACAGTACATTTTCAGGCAGACAAACTTTCGAAATTACAGTAGTTACAATTGTCAACAACAGATGGCGCTGCGGTCTGGGAAAGAATGAAATTACCCGAAACCTTTGACAACGTGTCTGGCGGAATGGCTTCACATGCAGATGAGATGTACTGCTTCAGCTGTTCAATTGTTTCTGGATTCTGGCGGTACACCTGGTCTTTCAAGTGTCCCCACAGAAAGAAGTCACAGGGGTTCATGTCTGGCGAATAGGGAGGCCAATCCACGCCTCCCTGTATGTTTCGGATAGCCCAAAGCAATCACACGATCATCGAAATAATCATTCAGGAAATTAAAGACGTCGGCCGTGCGATGTGGCCGGGCACCATCTTGCATTAACCACGAGGTGTTCGCATTGTCGTCTAAGGCAGTTTGTACCGCCACAAATTCACGAAGAATGTCCAGATAGCGTGATGCAGTAATCGTTTCGGATCTGAAAAATGGGCCAATGATTCCTTTGGAAGAAATGGCGGCCCAGACCAGTACTTTTTGAGGATGCAGGGACGATGGGACTGCTACATGGGGCTTTTCGGTTCCCCATATGCGCCAGTTCTGTTTATTGACGAAGCCATCCAAGTAAAAATAAGCTTCGTCAGTAAACCAAATGCTGCCCACATGCATATCGCCGTCATCAATCCTGTGCACTATTTCGTTAGCGAATGCCTCTCGTGCAGCAATGGTAGCTGCGCTGAGGGGTTGCAGCGTTTGAATTTTGTATGGATAGAGGTGTAAACTCTGGCGCATGAGACGATACGTGGACGTTGGCGTCATTTGGACCGCAGCTGCAACACGGCGAACGGAAACCCGAGGCCGCTGTCGGATCACCTGCTGCACTAGCTGCGTGTTGCCCTCTGTGGTTGCCGTACGCGGTCGCCCTACCTTTCCAGCACGTTCATCCGTCGCGTTCCCAGTCCGTTGAAATTTTTCAAACAGATCCTTTATTGTATCGCTTTTCGGTCCTTTGGTTACATTAAACCTCCGTTGAAAATTCCAACACCAGAAAAATCCTTTGTTCTAAGGAATAAACCATGTTGTCCACAGCACACTTGCACGTTGTGAACAGCACACGCTTACAGCAGAAAGACGACGTACAGAATGGCGCACCCACAGACTGCGTTATCATCTGTATCGTTCACATCACTTGCAGCGCCATCTGTTGTTGAAAATTGTAACTACTGTAATTTCGAAAGTTTGTCTGCCTGAAAACGTACTGTTGTCCCAAGCATATTGCAACAAACGGTGTATTTCTATCGCTGCTCGTTTAGTTTTTATTGCCGTTTCAAATATACCGGTCATTTTTGAAACATCCTGTACATGCACACTCCGTAAGCCACCGCACGGTACGTGGCGGAGAGTAGATTACTACTGATTCCTTTTCCCGTTCCACTCTAAAATTGAGCGAGGCAGAAACGACCCTTATACACTTCTGTATGATTCCCTAATTTCTCATACGATATCTTCGTGCTCCTTAAGCGAAGTAGATGTTGACAGCACTAGAATTCTTCTGCAGTCAAAATGCGGATTCTCTGAATTTTATCGGTAATGTTCCTAGAAATAAGCGCTACCTTTCCTCCAAGGACTTCCACTTGAGTTCCCGAAGTGATCTCCGTAACACTTGTGTGTTGTTCGAACCTACCGGCAACAAATCTAGCGATCCACCATTGAATTGCCTCGATGTCTCCCGTTAATCCGGCTTGGTATGGATCCCAAACACTCCAGCAATACTCAAAAGCGTCCTATAAGCTATCTTCTTTATAGATTAATCACACTTTCCCAAAATTCTCCCAATAATCCGAAGTTGACCATTCACCTTCCTTGCCACAGTCCTCGCATGCCCGATACATTTCGTATCGCTTTGCAACGTTACGCCCAGAAACGGCGTGACTGTTTCAAACAGGACACTACTAATGCCATATACAAATATTACTGGTTCGTTTTTCTACTTATCCGCATTAACTTAAATTTTTCTGTATCCAGGCTTGCTGCAGCTGCCATTCGTTACAGCAGCTACAAAGAAAACTGTGTGGATTTCTAAAGGACCAAACTGCTGCCGTCATCGGTCCCTAGAGTTACACACTACTTACACTAACTTAGGCTAAGAACAACACACACACCCATGCCCGAGGGAGGACTCGAACCTCGGACGGGAGTTGCCGCGCAGTCAGTGACATGGCGCCTCTAACCGCGCGGTCACTCCGCGCGGCTACCAGCTAGAAATTTTGTCTAAATCATCTTTTACCTTCCTACAGTCACTCAACTTCGACACCTTCTCGTGCACTGCAGCATCTTCAGCAGAAACAATCGCAGCTTGCTGCCCACCCTGGCAGCCATATCATTTACGGTTGCAGAAAATAATAGCACTCCTGTCACTTCCCTGGAGCATTCCTGATGATACCCTTGTCTCTGATGAACATTCTTCGTCGAAGTCAATGTACTTAAGAAGCCTTCGAGGCACTCACATCTCCGGGAATAGATTCTATCAGCTTATATCTTCGTTAACAGTCTGCAGTGGGGCTTTCCGGCCTGGTACCGTTCATCCACAGTTCGCAACGTATCATGAGAGAAAAGAGCAAGCTAAGTTACTCACCAGCGATGCTTTCTAAAACCATACTTCTCGGTCTCAAGAAAATTTCGAATTGAGAATATGTTCAAGAATTCTGTAGGAAACCGATGTTAAAGACATAGGTCTGTTACTTTCCGGGTCAGTTTTTTTTTGCCTCTTTTCGACAGATGATTCGTCTGCACTATTTTCAAGTCGCTTGACACTTTGCTGCGCTGGACGAGAGGTTCGCGGTGAATGGAAGCTAAGTAAGCCGTCAGTGGCGTAGAGTGCTCCTTGTCAAACCGAATTGGGATTCCATCCGGAACCAGGGACTTACTTGTTTCCGATTCTCACCTGTTCCTCCACGCCAGGGTTGCTTATTATTATATAGTCCGTACGGGAGACAGTTCGATGGTCAAACGACGGTATGATTGTACGACCGTTCTGCGAGAAATATTTCTTAAATGTGAAATTCAAAACGTCGACTTTCGTCTTGAAATCCTTAACTGCCACCAGACTGGTAAACTAGAGACTGGATGGAAGCCTTTGACCTGCTTATTTATTTTACAAAGGACCAGACAGATGTACAAGCAGCAACTCATACGAGGACAAGCTGTATTAGCTGATTGAATTGAGAAAGCGAAATGCAATTACTTTTACGTAGTAATGAGGTGTTTGCAATAAAAAAAAAAGAAAGAAAAAGAAAAAACAGTAATGAGATGAATACTTTTCGTTCGACTTTCTTGTTAGACGAAAGTCTATTCGTCTCACACAATCAGCTGACTTCGGCTTTTACGGCAGCTAATTAATATGTACAGACTAATCCTGACAGTATAAGTGAAGACAGTGCTAACAATCGTATTTGTATGTGAGTGTTTTGTCTCCTCGTACTTCTCCTAAAACTTTTTCAGCAATGTACTGTGCATTCGCGTAACCAGCCACTTACAAACAGGAGAAGAAGTAAAAGATGATGATGAAGAAGAAGAAGAAAATTAAGAAAACTATGTTGGTGAGAGAAAGATTTTCACTCTTTCTGTTCTCAGGATTTTCAGTTAAGAGAGAGCCTGCTTTGTTTTGTAATGAGTTTTTATACCTAACTAAGGAAGAAGTTAAATTTTAGGACGTTTGGAAGATGTGCATATTAAATTTTGTAGGTAATTTTCTTGTTTTTGGATGTCAAAGGACCCGCATGCAGTATTTGTATCTCTTATTTAAGCGCGGACCACCTCGACAGAGAAGCTGTTCTCCCTGGGGATCAGTTAGATCATCTTTGCTCTGACAGCCCCTGGTAGCTGAGTGGTGAAGTTTACTGTACATCACGAAAATCGCAGATGCAGAGTTTGTAGAAGAGTAGTGAGAGATGTTAGAAGATTAATATTAGTCCTTGTCTTCCACTCCTGCCACGTCTTACGTATGGCACAGTTAATTATCTGCGTGCAAATTGTATTCCGTTAGTTATGTAGATCGTGCCAGCAAGCCAAGCTATAGAATTAATAATAATTACAACTTTTTTTATTGTATACAAACTGAGGTAATCTCCTTGCATGGTACCATCATTATGTAACTATCAACTATTGTTTAGCTTTACTTCATACAATATCTTCTTCACTATAGGTTCATAAGGTGGAATGTTTAGCTGTCGACAAAAAGCTCACACACGAAAGACAATATCCCAACACATGTTATGCATACACCAAGTTATTCTATGCACATGAAGAAGAGCTGAAATGCTCACTATAGGAGTAATAATAAAAAAAAAAAAAGTGGTCAGCGTGACAGAAGGTCATACCTAACGGCTCGGGTTCGATTCCCGGCTGGGTCGGAGTTTTTCTCTGTTCAGGGACTGGGTGTTGTTTTGTCCTTATCATCATCATTTCATCCACATTGACACGCAAGCCGCCAAAGTCGCGTCAACTAGAAAGACTCGCACCAGGTGAACGGTCTGCCCGATGGGAGGCCCTAGCCACACGGCATTTACATTTATCTTTGCTCTGAGAAGATGCGTGGGTGTTAAGCGTGGAGAAGAGATGAGGAGTTGTAGTGGAGTGCCTGTGGCAGTGAGCTTGTACGGTAAAGAAGCAGAACAATGCGCTGTCGGGAAGTACTGTATTGGTCTCTTGGAAGATATTATTATTATTATTATTATTATTATTACAAAAGAAGTATTTTCATTATGCAGTGAATGAGATGAATTTACTAAGGTAGACACTATTTTGGGAAGATTAGGATTTTAGACAACGAATGAACAAATTTTATTTTATTGCAACAGATTTTAGTAAAATCTTGTTGGTTCAACACATACGTCCAAATCAGGAAATTCTCCCTATTTTTGTATAGTTTTGTCCCCGTCAATATTAATGGTTTTGAAGAGAAAAAATAATATAATTATTATTATGAAGACTTCTGTGTTAGAATATATTTTTATATTGAGCTTTATTTCTTTATTTCTCCAGTGTTGATTTTCCATAACTGTAATTTCTAATGAAATATGTTTTTATTGGTTACTAAGCCTTCAATGGTAAAATTTTGTAAATGAAATAGTGTCAAGATAGTTTTTTGAGGTGAATTTCTTTTTAAAACAGTTCCTTGAGAAGACGTATTGCCTAGAGAGTAACTGAGATTATCCTACGTCGTTGTTCTGCTCCCGTTACCTAATGAAAAATCTTTTTTTATGAGAGACAAATTTTACGCAAACCGAACTTGCACTGCATGTTTTTAACAGATGCATTGCACTACAGCCCCGGCAGGGGTGGCCGAAGGTTCTAGGCGGTTCAGTCTTGAACCGCGCGATCGCTACGGTCGCAGGTTCGAATCCTGCCTCGGGTTACTTAGGTTTAAGTAGTTCTAAGTTCTAGGGGAATGATGACATGGCCGGCCGGAGTGGCCGAGCGGTTAAAGGCGCTACAGTCTGGAACCGCACGACCGTTACGGGCGCAGGTTCGAATCCTGCCTCGGGCATGGATGTGTGTGATGTCCTTAGGTTAGTTAGGTTTAAGTTGTTCTAAGTTCTAGGGGACTTATGACCACAGTAGTTGAGTCCCATAGTGCTCCGAGCCATTTGAGCCATTTTTGGAATGATGACATCAGAAGTGAAGTCCCATAGTGCTCAGAGCCATTTGAACCATTTTCTTGCATTACAGCGATTCTCTTCTGAAGTAAGTAGCAGCTGAGAAATTGAGACGCGTGCACACGCGTGCAGACCTTGCTTTTCTTTTCTTTTTTTCCCTTGTCAGACGTTTTCGGTTCAGACAGGGTATATTTCATTTACAAGCTCGTAGTCTGATTTGCTTCTCGTACTAGCAGACAGATTTAGTTGGAATTATTAGGTATGCAGCAGGTTACATTCATGAGGAGGCTATAGATTCAGAAAGAGACAATCCAACAGTATAGCAAACATGTGCACATTCACATAATCTTAATCCTCTTTTTGTCCGCGGCTCGTGGTCTTGCGGTAGCGTTCTCGCTTCCCGCGCACGGGGTGCCGGGTTCGATTCCCGGCGGGGTCAGGGATTTTCTCTGCCTCGAGATGACTTTCATCATCATTTCATCCTCATTCACTCGCAAGTCGCCGTGGTGGCGTTAAAGAACTTGTGGAGTGGCGGCCGAACCGACCCGCGAGGGGCCATAGGCTGATTATTATTATTAATTCTCTCTTTTATTTTTTAAGATAATTTTCACGGTTTGCAGGATAAGAAAGTTCCGAAACGTCAGGATGAATACATTAAGTGTAAGGGCGGTAAGAATAAAAGATAGCTGACAAAGGATTATTGAGACAACTTTACGTCGTCCTTAGCTAACGTGTAACGAAAGCCAAACTATAAAGTATATTTACGACTTGTACCACACAGGAATGGTCAAACATTAACGCCTAGGAAGGAAATTTCCCTCTAGATGCGCTACAGTACTGTCCCATGCGGCACTGGAACTGCTGACAGCGCGAGGGAGTTGGGAGATGGTGAAAGACAGGGTAGCGTTAATCGGGTGGCGGTGGAGTGCGTATTATTATTCGCCACCGGGGCCCTTAATTAAGAGTTAATGACGTCATCGGGAGGGGACACCTGCGCAGTGGCGGGAACCGGGCGGCGGACGAGTCATTTGTGCGCCGATATGTCCCGCCCCGCCCCCCCGGTAACCACCCCTCCCGCCCGCAAATAACGGAGCGCTTAGCGGGCTCCCGGCAGCAGCAGCCGAAGCCGGCGGACCGGCAGCCGCCAGCGACCGCGAACCGGGGGCTGCGCCGCCTTGCACGTCACAACTCGTGGGTAAATCTAATCAGTCGCTGCAAAACGGTCCGCTCCCCGGGCGCCGGGCGCAGCCAGACGCGGGGGCCGCCGACGCACTCACCACTACCCCCACCCCGTTCCCACCCCTCCCCTCCCCATTCGATCCCCTCCCCTCGCCCACCGCACCCACCAATCCGGCCCACCGCCTACTCACCGCTGCTGCTGCCGTTGCCGCTGCTCCTCCGTACGTACGTCGCCCGGCGAAATGCGAATTCGATAGAAACCATTTACAGTTAATCACATTCTGTAATGCGGCGCCAGAGCAGGAGGAGCCGCAACCAGACGCCCAGGCAGTCAGTCCCTGTTGATATGATGATGGAACTCGATCGAGGAGCGTCGCCGGGCGCCAGTACGGATTGCCGGGTTTGCCTCTGTCCGCAGCGGTGCGCGACCGCCGCCGAGTTGCGTATGTGTCAGCGGCGTTCTGCGCCGACGGTTCGCTACCCGACGCTGCTGATCGCTGATGGAGTTCAGACCTACTTTGCTGCAGAAGAGGCGAATCACGTAGCTGCGCCAGCTGGTACTTCGGGAAAAAGCACTCCGACTACATTCTGGCAACACATAGTACCCTAAAAATTTCCTCCAAGACGTAGGCCCTACAGTTCAAAGGAGAAGTTTGTCCATTTTTCATCTTCTCGCACCCTAAAGTACGACTGTATTGATGCACATGTTATACAAATAACGTTGGTCGCCTGTACGAGCGGGCAGTCACAAACCGCTTGTTATCCCTCCGATTCTGCATGTCTACAAGCGGGCGCAAGGGCAGCAGTGTAGCCTACCTGCAGGCTCTAGGAATGTCATCACAGCGTCTACAGAAAACCCACCCACACAGACCTGTACCAGCACGCCACCAGCCATCACCATCCAGCACAGAAGCGCACAGTATTACGAACATTGGTGCACCGTGCAAGAGTAATATCAGACGACGATAACCTGCCCCGTGAACTGAGCCACCTACGCAACGTTTTCACGAATAACGGCTACAGCGCCCATCAAGTGAAAGAAGTGATTTCTGGGAAATATCAGAATAAGACGACCGACGAAGAGCAGGAAAAGAAACTTGAATCCCTGCTGTTGTGTCGGCAGATTAGCCAACACAACGTACTCTAATTTATAGAGGAGGCCGAAATGCACGCGTCAACTCACGCAGATGGGCGGTAGGTCTGAAACAGGATACGTAATGAATGCTATAAATAAAAGTACGTAGCTGCTAGAATACCTAACTTTAATCCATCATTTGTATACAGCATTCTTGATGATACAAGTGAGACTCTCTCTAGAAATGGTTAATGGCGCCTTGCTAGGTCGTAGCCATGGACTTAGCTGAAGGCTATTCTAACTATCTCTCGGCAAATGAGAGAAAGGCTTCGTCAGTGTAGTCGCTAGCAAAGTCGTCCGTACAACTGGGGCGAGTGCTCGTGCGTCTCTCTAGACCTGCCGTGTGGTGGCGCTCGGTCTGCAATTACTGACAGTGGCGGCACGCGGGTCCGACAGGTACTAATGAACCGCGGCCGATTTAAAGCTACGTCCTAGCAAGTGTGGTGTCTGGCGGTGACACCACACCTGCCATTCTGTGGCTCTGTGTCGGGCAAGATAAGCCGTCCGTTGAAAAGGCACAAGATCAAATCAATCTTCAGGCCTCCAACGAAAATCCGTCTATTACTGAGAACTCTTAAAGACTCAGTAGGTCTCAGAACACCTGGAGTCTACGAAATACCTTGTGAGTGTGGCCAGAAGTACTTCGGACAAACAGTGCGCACTGTGGAACACCGCAGGAAGAGAGGTATTATCGCCTACGCTACCCAGAGAAATCTGCGTTAGCTGAGCATGCGTTAGAAAACGGTCACCACATAAAATTTGACGATACCTCTGTCGTGGCTCGCACTAACGTCTTCTGGGACAGTTTAATAAGGGAAGCTACTGAAATAAAAGTTGCCTCAACCACCCTGAATAGAGACGGTGGCTTGCGGCTCAGCGCTGCGTGGGATCCAGCGATCGCGCGGTTGAAGAGGGCATGGCGAACGACAACTCAAAACATGCCCATATATGGCAATGTCACGGGCCCCAGTAACGTCACAGCCGGCAGATAGCGTATATACGGGCGCACCAACAGCCCACTGGCCACGTGACAGTGGCCAAGGAGTGCTTGGACAAGGCTCGTGTAGTTTTAAGCAATTGAAGCGGTTGGAAACCCGAGAATATTTTATTCATCACAGCCTGTCTCTGCACATAACCACTCCTGGAAATTGAAATAAGAACACCGTGAATTCATTGTCCCAGGAAGGGGAAACTTTATTGACACATTCCTGGGGTCAGATACATCACATGATCACACTGACAGAACCACAGGCACATAGACACAGGCAACAGAGCATGTACAACGTCGGCACTAGTACAGTGTATATCCACCTTTCGCAGCAATGCAGGCTGCTATTCTCCCATGGAGACGATCGTAGAGATGCTGGATGTAGTCCTGTGGAACGGCTTGCCATCCCATTTCCACCTGGCGCCTCAGTTGGACCAGCGTTCGTGCTGGACGTGCAGACCGCGTGAGACGACGCTTCATCCAGTCCCAAACATGCTCAATGGGGGACAGATCCGGAGATCTTGCTGGCCAGGGTAGTTGACTTACACCTTCTAGAGCACGTTGGGTGGCACGGGATACATGCGGACGTGCATTGTCCTGTTGGAACAGCAAGTTCCCTTGTCGGTCTAGGAATGGTAGAACGATGGGTTCGATGACGGTTTGGATGTACCGTGCACTATTCAGTGTCCCCTCGACGATCACCAGTGGCGTACGGCCAGTGTAGGAGATCGCTCCCCACACCATGATGCCGGGTGTTGGCCCTGTGTGCCTCGGTCGTATGCAGTCCTGATTGTGGCGCTCACCTGCACGGCGCCAAACACGCATACGACCATCATTGGCACCAAGGCAGAAGCGACTCTCATCGCTGAAGACGACACGTCTCCATTCGTCCCTCCATTCACGCCTGTCGCGACACCACTGGAGGCGGGCTGCACGATGTTGGGGCGTGAGCGGAAGACGGCCTAACGGTGTGCGGGACCGTAGCCCAGCTTCATGGAGACGGTTGCGAATGGTCCTCGCCGATACCCCAGGAGCAACAGTGTCCCTAATTTGCTGGGAAGTGGCGGTGCGGTCCCCTACGGCACTGCGTAGGATCCTACGGTCTTGGCGTGCATCCGTGCGTCGCTGCGGTCCGGTCCCAGGTCGACGGGCACCTGCACCTTCCACCGACCACTGGCGACAACATCGATGTACTGTGGAGACCTCACGCCCCACGTGTTGAGCAATTCGGCGGTACGTCCACCCGGCCTCCCGCATGCCCACTATACGCCCTCGCTCAAAGTCCGTCAACTGCACATACGGTTCACGTCCACGCTGTCGCGGCATGCTACCAGTGTTAAAGACTGCGATGGAGCTCCGTATGCCACGGCAAACTGGCTGACACTGACGGCGGCGGTGCACAAATGCTGCGCAGCTAGCGCCATTCGACGGCCAACACCGCGGTTCCTGGTGTGTTCGCTGTGCCGTGCGTGTGATCATTGCTTGTACAGCCCTCTCGCAGTGTCCGGAGCAAGTATGGTGGGTCTGACACACCGGTGTCAATGTGTTCTTTTTTCCATTTCCAGGAGTGTACATTTTTAATGTGCTCGACAACGGAGAATGTATGGCACAAAGAATGTCGCCAAACTGGGGGGGGGGGGGGGGGCGGGGGGGTTGTCAGAGGCTAAATGTCATTTCATTCTTACATATGTCAGCGTCACACCCCTCCATGATCACGCCATAGAAGAGAGAGAAACAGGAGGGCTGGAAAACCAGTAAGCATTCATTTCATGTTCACACTTCGTCGAATAGTTCTGAACGTTCCCTAGTGGTTGCAACCTCTACACCAGAGCAAAAACTGTAGTTTTACTGCACTCCACAGAAGTGTAATCGTGTTCAGTGGGGTTGCTGACTCACAATGTCCTTAGACAGGGATTTCATTGTGAAGGGGTGAGGGCCATCCTGTTGCTCATGACACTGCAAATGTATGGGAATCAACGATGCAAGGAACAGGGTGGTTTCATTGACGCCCTTTGTGTCACCCTCTTGAGGTGTGTTCGTCTCGATTATGAGAAGTGGTACTCCTAAAATATTTCCCTTAGCAATCCGTAAGAAAACCATCTGATTTCACCGCTGTGTGTCGCGGATCTGATTTCGATCGAAGAGCCATCGGAGAGGAGATGAAACGTTGGTAAAAGAGGGTGCGACATCGCGTGACGTCCACGGTGGTGTAGGGGCAGCACTGTGGAGAAATGTGGTGCCAATGCGACATTATCAACCCCCCTTAAACCTCATCTGAACTGAGCTCCGGCCGTTTCTTCACACGTGCTATTTGAAGGGACACTGAACCCGAAGATGGCGCCGCAGGGCATTTTGATTCTGCAATATTACAGAGGAAGGATGTAGCCACGTTTGAGTCAAATTTCAAACTTCTACGTCGCAGTGGGAGACAATTACGGCGTTTGGAAGAAGTTATCCTTTAATTGAGCTCCGCAATGTATTTTGTGATTGGTGCTGAAGAGCGGTATAAGTGTAATTACCTGTTATACCAACGTTTCATTATTTCGACGTGAGTTATCTAGGGCAATATAACCACGGATATAATTGAGCCGAGTATAATGTAGGGTCCTGGCACGGATTTCTCCTTTGTGGGAGGACTGGTACCGGGTGAACTCAGCTTCGTGAAGCCAAATGAAGAGCCATTCGACGGAGTAGTATCGGTTCCACGGTCTGGAAAGTCTACAAAAAGGACGTAGAGAGATGCGATCAGCACATGCCCCCGCATACAGCATCCGCATGAAGCTGCAAGACAGAACCGGTATATATACTGAATTACATGTTCAAAATTCGCATATATTTTCCCCATCTCTTCGTCTTGTCCTTGGGGTCGGCATGTATTAAACCCGAACAATCGTGGTCGGCCTTTCTTCGCTGTCGAATCTGATGAAAACAATCCTATCACTGAACTGTTCAAAGAAGCTGGCTCCCTAACCTACTTTCCTGTTCATAACGAATCCTTCTCCCGTTTCACCATATTCTGCTGCTGTTGACTTATCTGACCAGAAATCTGTACCTTCTTTCCATTTAACTCCACTGACACTCACTGTATCTAGATTGACTCTTTACATTTCCCTGTATAGACTTTCTAGCTTCCCTACTACATTTAAACTTCATATATTCCATGACCCGACTCGTAGAATCTTATCTCTTCGTTAGTTGTTCTTTTTTTCACGATCACCTCAGGTATGGCTGTACCATCATAGAGATCCGAATGAGTATTTAATGTACAATCTTTCGCCAATCGAGGGTTCATCATAATAGCATTTCAATTGCATGCCCCATGGCCTGTGCATACACACTATTCTTATTTAATGCAGTGGTTTCCATTGCTTTCTGCACCCTCATGCAGTTAATCATTCTTCCGAATTTTAGGGACACTTTCCCGCCCCAAGGGCAAGGAAGGGCTCTGAACCTCTGTCCACTCCTCCGGCCTCTTTGGCATGGCCGTTTTCAGTACGAGGCTGACTTCCTGCGTTGGAACTCTACCGCCGCCATTGTTGGTGATTTTTATTCGAACTTTAAGCAGTGGTCGGGGTCCAACCTGGGATCTAGAACATTTTAATTCCTAACGAATGACATTACTTGAAGACTACAAGTTCAGATTATATGCCAGTTTAATTCTTGACACCGCGTAACAATTTAGGAACAGATCGCCTACACACTGCTCACCAGGGAGTTCGTAGGCATCAACACACATTACGAGATACAAAGATCAAGTGGAATGATTTATATATGGGAAAAAGGTGCCGACTTCAGTGGGTCATGAAATGCATACAAAGCCATACCAATGCATCCTACTTGGCGACTGCACGTTCGTGAAAGGAAGATTAATATTTAGTTCCCCAACGATGACATGGTCGTTAGAGTTCATCGCTAATCTGAGTTCACTACTCCTCATTTCTGTCGTCGTCCATTGTCTCAGTCCATAGTGTTTACTCATTAGAACGTTCATTCATTTCCATAAGCACTTCAGCTCTTCTTCACCTTTCCTGAAATACCAGTGTCATCTCCTAACCTGATCACTGATATCTTTCAACCTGGTTTTTAACTCGACTCCGGTAGCTCTTTTTTATTTCCCTTATTGCTTCTTTTATACACAGATTTAACAGTAGTGGCGAAGACTGCGTCCCCGTCTTACACTCCTTTTAATCCCCGTACTCCGTTATCGGTCGCCCATTCGAAAAATACGGGAGCCTCTTCGTGGGTTCAAGATCATTCTCGTGTATCTCATTCGCGCGGGCTACCTGTACCTTGAAATTCCAGCTCATTTTCGCCACCCTGTACCTGAGAGCTTTGCGGAAAACTGACGCAAGGGAGTGTCGTGACCTCCCAGCTCATCGCATGTCAGTCCTGTCGGGCAGATCTTGAACATAATCGAGCGAAATGTGCGTCTCCTGGACCCTGCAACTACCTATCTACAACTCTGTCTACATCCTACTGTGATGAGCATGACAGAGGGTACTTGTCACTGTACCAGTTATTAGGACTTCCTTGCATTCACGAATGGAGGGAGGAAGAATGATTGCTTACATCAATCCATGCTGTAAGTAGTCCAATATTTTTTTCGCGATCCTTACGGGAACGTTATTTAGGGGTTGTAGCCGGATTCATCAACTCAAAGTGCTTTTTGAAACTTAATGAGTATGCTTTTACGGAATGGCTTGCCAGTTCAGTCCATTCAGCATCTCCATGCACTTTCTCACACATGAACCAAAGCTTTGACCGTTCGTACTGTTCTGGTTTGTTCACGGTCAGTACTCCCCGTCAGCAC
The DNA here is from genome assembly GCF_023864275.1 of Schistocerca cancellata. Taxonomy (NCBI): domain Eukaryota; kingdom Metazoa; phylum Arthropoda; class Insecta; order Orthoptera; family Acrididae; genus Schistocerca; species Schistocerca cancellata. The sequence goes on from NC_064632.1 coordinate 568,004,473, forward strand.
GTTTTGGTACGGATCCCACAAACTTCAACACGTTGTAGTAGTGTGGAAGTGTTTTGTTAGCAATGTCTATTATAGGCTAATTACAGTTCCAAGTATTATGAAAACGAACCGAATACGGCGGAACCTATGTGATCGTTCCGTTTCTTATCTCTACAAACAGTCGAACCCAAATATTTGTATGAGTGGACTGATACGTGTTCTGACTAAATGATATTTTCGACGTCGAATACAACTTTTTTTTTTTTGATGAAGCACGCAAGTTTACATTTCTGAACATCTAAAGGTGGTTGCCAGTTGCCAATCTTTGGAAGGCCTTGGAATCTTATCAAGATCGAACTGAAAGTTGATATACCTTTTTCAGAAAATTTGTGGAAATTTGTGGTAAGTTCCTATTGGACCAAACTGCTGAGGTCATCGGTCGCTAAGGATAACACACATTCGCTAAGGATAACACACACACACACCCATGCCCGAGGGAGGACTCCAACCTCCCACTGGGGGAGCCGCGCGAACTGTGGCAGGGCGCTTCAGACCGAGATCTTTTCAGACTCTACTTCGCTATAGATCATCCGCTAAAAGGCTAAAACCACTATTAATGTTGTCTTCATGTCATTAACATACAAAAAAGAACAGCAAGTATCCCAACAGACTTCCCTGGTGAACACCTGTCGATGAGTCTCTGCCCTGGGTAATATGCTGTGTCCCCTCTATCAAGAAATCGTCAGTCCAGTCACAAATTTCCCTTGATACACTGGACTATCATAAATTTGGCAACAAGCGTATGCACAGTGCTGAGTGAAATGTTTTTCAGAAATAAAGAAATACTGCATGGATTCGGGTTTTGAACCAAGGCTTTCTGAATTCCTTTGAGTTGAGTGTTTGTCACATGATCGGTGTTTCGGAATCCATGCTGGTTGGCATGGACGGATTAATGTTGACAGTGGGTTAAGGCTTTCAGAATTCCTTTGAGTTGAGTGTTTGTCACATGATCGGTGTTTCGGAATCCATGCTGGTTGGCATGGACGGATTAATGTTGACAGCGGGTTAAGGCTTTCAGAATTCCTTTGAGTTGAATGTTTCTCACATGATCGGTGTTTCGGAATCCATGCTGGTTGGCATGGACGGATTAATGTTGACAGTGGGTTAAGGCTTTCAGAATTCCTTTGAGTTGAGTGTTTGTCACATGATTGGTGTTTCGGAATCCATGCTGGTTGGCATGGACGGATTAATGTTGACAGCGGGTTAAGGCTTTCAGAATTCCTTTGAGTTGAGTGTTTGTCACATGATTGGTGTTTCGGAATCCATGCTGGTTGGCATGGACAGATTAATGTTGACAACGGGTTAAGGCTTTCAGAATTCTTTTGAGTTGAGTGTTTGTCACATGATCGGTGTTTCGGAATCCATGCTGGTTGGCATGGACGGATTAATGTTGACAGCGAGTTAAGGCTTTCAGAATTCCTTTGAGTGGAGTGTTTGTCACATGATCGGTGTTTCGGAATCCATGCTGGTTGACATGGACATATTAATGTTGACAGCGGGTTAAGGCTTTCAGAATTCCTTTGAGTTGAGTGTTTGTCACATGATCGGTGTTTCGGAATCCATGTTGGTTGACATGGACGGATTAATGTTGACAGCGGGTTAAGGCTTTCAGAATTCCTTTGAGTTGTGTGTTTGTCACATGATCGGTGTTTCGGAATCAATGCTGGTTGGCATGGACGGAGTAATGTTGACAGCGGGTTGATCGGCTCCGTGTCAAGACTCGTCAGCGTGGTCACCAACCTTAAAGCGAGTGCTATTCGCTGCCGAGCATGTGCCTGTAATTAAGAGCAGAAGAAGTGTGAAGAAGAATTATACGGTCGCTTTAACAAGTGCGCGTGTGTGACCCCCTTTCCTCAGCACGACGCCACTGACACACATCCTCGCGACACGGGCCTAATTAGCTGCAAGTAGGGAGCGCCTGCGCACGGCAGCGGCTTCCCGCAGCGCTGCGAGGAGGCGCGCCGGCGTCCCACTTGGCGGATCCCTCCTTTTATTACGGATTCGTTCTCCTCTATTTTGCGGGGGGAATTCATGAGGTGAGGAGAGCGCCGGCCACAAAGCGTCCCCGTGAAAAGGGGTGTCAGCAACTGCGCTGCAGAAAGCTTTTTGAAAGCACGCAACAGAAACCGGCCCCTCAGAAAGCTCGCGCAAAGTAGCGCGGCGAGATGGGCGGATGAGGTGGACGATTTTTATACCATCCTCGCGGAAAAAAGGGCTATTTGTGTAGTTTTAATGAGGCTCCAGGCAGCGGAAACACAGCGCGGCGCCGCGCCGGGCACGGCGAGGCACTCAGCTCCCGCCCGCTCTCCGCTAACTTTCCTCCACGGCTCCATCCGGCCGCCCCTCGTCGCTGAGGTAGGCGCCGCCGAGCGCGGAGACCGTGCAATACAGCCACCTGTCGGCAGAGGTGAACGTGGGCGATCTGGTGTTAAAAAGAGGCCGCGCAAACACTCGATGGACCGCGCTGCAGTTATACAGGGTGTTTCAAAAATGACCGGGATATTTCAAACGGCAATAAAAACTAAACGAGCAGCGATGGAAATACACCGTTTGTTGCAATATGCTTGGGACAACAGTACATTTTCAGGCGGACAAACTTTCGAAATTACAGTCGTTACAATTTTCAACAACAGATGGCGCTGCAAGTGATGTGAACGATATAGAAGACAACGCAGTCTGTGGGTGCGCCATTCTGTACGTCGTCTTTCTGCTGTAAGCGTGTGCTGTTCACAACGTGCACGTGTGCTGTAGACAACATGGTTTATTCCTTAGAACAGAGGATTTTTCTGGTGTTGGAATTCCACCGCCTAGAACACAGTGTTGTTGCAACAAGACGAAGTTTTCAACGGAGATTTGCTGTAACCAAAGGACCGAAAAGCGATACAATAAAGGATCTGTTTGAAAAATTTCAACGTACTGGGAACGTGACGGATGAACGTGCTGGAAAGGTAGGGCGACCGCGTACGGCAACCACAGAGGGCAACGCGCAGCTAGTGCAGCAGGTGATCCGACAGCGGCCTCGGGTTTCCGTTCGCCGTGTTGCAGCTGCGGTCCAAATGACGCCAACGTCCACGTATCGTCTCATGCGCCAGAGTTTACACCTCTATCCGTACAAAATTCAAAAGCGGCAAACCCTCAGCGCCACTACCATTGCTGCATGAGAGACATTCGCTAACGAAATAGTGCACAGGATTGATGACGGCGATATGCATGTGGGCAGCATTTGGTTTACTGACGAAGCCTATTTTTACCTGGACGGCTTCGTCAATAAACAGAACTGGCGCAAATGGGGAACCGAAAAGCCCCATGTTGCAGTCCCATCGTCCCTGCATTCTCAAAAAGTGATGGTCTGGGCCGCCATTTCTTCCAAAGGAATCATTGGCCCATTTTTCAGATCCGAAACGATTACTGCACACGCTATCTGGACATTCTTCGTGAATTTGTGGCGGTACAAACTGCCTTAGACGACACTGCGAACACCTCGTGGTTTATGCAAGATGGTGCCCGGCCACATCGCACGGCCGACGTCTTTAATTTCCTGAATGAATATTTCGATGATCGTGTGATTGCTTTGGGCTATCCGAATCATACAGGAGGCGGCGTGGATTGGCCTCCCTATTCGCCAGACATGAACCCCTGTGACTTCTTTCTGTGGGGACACTTGAAAGACCAGGTGTATCGCCAGAATCCAGAAACAATTGAACAGCTGAAGCAGTACATCTCATCTGCATGTGAAGCCATTCCGCCAGACACGTTGTCAAAGGTTTCGGGTAATTTCATTCAGAGACTACGCCATATTATTGCTACGCATGGTGGATATGTGGAAAATATCGTACTATAGAGTTTCCCAGACCGCAGCGCCATCTGTTGTTGAAAATTGTAACTACTGTAATTTCGAAAGTTTGTCTGTCTGAAAATGTACTGTTGTCCCAAGCATATTGCAACAAACGGTGTATTTCTATCGCTGCTCGTTTAGTTTTTATTGCCGTTTCAAATATACCGGTCATTTTTCAAACACCCTGTAAAAACTTTTCCTTACTGCCAACACAGAAGCAACAAAAGCACCCTACACAGCGACTACATCCATTGTCTGCAAATACGCCATGATGGCGCGTCAATTCGGTAAGAAGTGTGCTACACACTTCAATAACCAAATGATTACTAACTGACCGCAACTTCACGAAGAATACAGTAGTAACGCCATCTTCATTACGTATGTAAGTAAATATGAGGTGGGCTAAAGAATGTCTTGGAACAGTAGTGTGTAAAAGTAGGATGAAGCAAACAGCTTGGTGGAATGATACAGTCAACGCAGCCTGTAAAAGGAAAAAGAAGGCGTATCAAAAATGGCTACATACCAGAACCCAGGTAGACAGAAAAAGTTATGTTGAAGAAAGAAACAAAGACAAACAGATAATTGCAGCATCCAAGAAGAAATCGTGGGAAGACCTTGGAAACAGGTTGGAGACTATGGGTCAAGCTGCTGGAAAACCATTCTGGAGTGTAATTAGCAGTCTTCCAAAGGGAGGTAAGACGGAAATGACAAGTATTTTGGACAGGTCAGGAAAACTGCTGGTGAATCCTGTGGATGCCTTGGGCAGATGGAGGGAATATTTTGAAGAGTTGCTCAATGTAGGTGAAAATGCGATCAGTAATGTTTCAGATTTCGAGGTAGAATGGGATTGGAATGATGACGGAAATAGAATCACATTTGAGGAAGTGGAAAAAATGGTCAATAGATTGCAGTGCAATAAAGCGGCTGGGGTGGATGAAATTAAGTCGGAACTCATCAAATACAGCGGAATGTCAGGTCTTAAATGGCTGCACAGGATAATTGAAATGGCCTGGGAGTTGGGACAGGTTCCATCAGACTGGACAAAAGCAGTAATTACACCAATCTTTAAACATGGAAACAGAAAAGATTGTAACAACTACAGAGGTATCTCTTTAACCAGCGTTGTGGGTAAAATCTTCGCAGGTATTGTTGAAAGGAAAGTGCGAGTATTAGTTGAGGACCAATTGGATGAAAATCAGTGTGGGTTTAGGCCTCTTAGAGGTTGTCAGGACCAGATCTTTAGCTTACGGCAAATAATGGAGATGTGTTATGAGTGGAACAGGAAATTGTATCTATGCTTTATAGATCTAGAAAAGGCATATGACCGGGTTCCTAGGAGGAAGTTATTGTCTGTTCTACAAGATTATGGAATAGCAGGCAAACTTTTGCAAGAAATTAAAGGTCTTTACATGGATAGTCAGGCAGCAGTTAGACTTGACGGAAATTGAGTTCATGGTTCAGAGTAGTTTTAGGGGTAAGACAAGGCTGCAACCTGTCTCCACTGTTGTTCAGATTATTTATGGATCATTTGTTGAACACAATAGACTGGCTGGGTGAGATTAAGATATGTGAACACAAAATAAGCAGTCTTGCATATGCGGATGACTTAGTTGTGATGGCAGATTCGATTGAAAGTTTGCAAAGTAATATTTCAGAGCTAGATCACAAATATAAGGACTATGGTATGAAGAATAGCATCTCCAAAACGAAAGTAATGTCAGTGGGAAAGAAATATAAACGGATTGAGTGCCAAATAGGAGGAACAAAGTTGGAACAGGTGGACGGTTTCAAGTACTTAGGATGCATATTCTCACAGGATGGCAACATAGTGAAAGAACTGGAAGCGAGGTGTAGCAAAGCTAATGCAGTGAGCGCTCAGCTACGATCTACTCTCTTCTGCAAGAAGGAAGTCAGTACCAAGACTAAGTTATCTGTGCACCGTTCAATCTTTCGACCAACTTTGTTGTATGGGAGCGAAAGCTGGGTGGATTCAGGTTATCTTATCAACAAGGTTGAGGTTACGGATATGAAAGTAGCTAGGATGATTGCAGGTACCAGTAGATGGGAACAATGGCAGGAGGGTGTCCACAATGGGGAAATCAAAGAAAAACTGGGAATGAACTCTATAGATGTAGCAGTCAGGGCGATCAGGCTTAGATGGTGGGGTCATGTTACACGCATGGGAGAAGCAAGGTTACCCGAGAGACTCATGGATTCAGCAGTAGAGGGTAGGAGGAGTCGGGGCAGACCGAGGAGACGGTACCTGGACTCGGTTAAGAATGATTTTGAAGTAATAGGTTTAACATCAGAAGAGGCACCAATGTTAGCACTGAATAGGGCATTATGGAGGAACTGTATAAGGAGGGCTATGCTCCAGACTGAACGCTGAAAGGCATAAGCAAAATGATGATGATGATGATGATGATGAGTAAATATGAGGGTTGCCCAGAAAGTAATGCACCTGTGGTGCGCGTACTGTAAGACCTTCAGTACAGACACCATCAGATTATTTGACTTGTCGCTCTAACGAAGTAGGCGAGTGTCAGCAATATGTCTCGTGGTCTTATCGTGGCGTGTTTATCATCTGCCGTTAGGTCAGACGATAGAAATGTCACTTGCACGCTTAGAGTAGCATATTGACGGTGACCAACTTTAAACAGAACTTGATTAATTTTCACACACATTTATTAAAATAATAACAAGCATAAAAATTACTTAACTTGGTTCTGGATGCTATTTACAATTGACAATCTGAATTTGCTTTGATATTGGTACGTTAATCTTATTCTCACATATATCTCTGATACTTGACAAAAGTGTCTATACATTTATCTTCATGGCTATGTACAGGAATATGGTAATCTCATTAGGCGCAGACTGAAACTTGACTATAGACTGGTAGAGACAAATGTAGACAAATGCAGACTGGTACAGACTAATCAGAGGTCGTTACACTCGTTATAATACCTCGCGCGTTCATGTATCACTGCGCGAGTCTGATCCGTGAGGAGAAGAGGTTCTACGTTAGCAGCAATTTCATTGGCTGCGTTACATATTAATGCGCGGATCGGCGGAAGCAGAATTTGGTCCGTCTCTATGACAGCGCCATCTAGTTGTGCAGAGATGGACAAGCGCTGCGCCTGCACTGTTGTGCTTAGCGGGGCGCGCTCTAGTGGGGAAGTTCTGTACGCGCTGACTACGTGGAACTATGTACACAACAGCACCGCATTTTTTCTTCAACAATTGTTTCTTAAACATAACGAGAATTACACACGAAAAAGAATATTATCTACACACCCTATTTTTCCACGTAATCTGCATCCTGTTCTATGGCCTTCCTCCAGCGCGAAGCAAGGGCGTGTATGTCCTGTAGGTACCAATCTTTGACCTGAAACTTCCTGGCAGATTAAAACTGTGCCCCGGCCCGTGGCTCGAACTCGGGACCTTTGCCTATCGCGGGCAAGTGCTCAACAGTCTGAGCTACCCAAGTACGACTCACGACCCATCCCCACAGCTTCAATTCTGCCAGTACCCCGTCTCCTATCTTGCCCGCGAAAGGCAAAGATCCCGAGTTCGAGTTTCGGTCCAGCACACAGTTTTAATCTGCCAGAAAGTTTCATAAATTATCTGGGAGTACAGATTAGGAGTGATTTAAAATGGAATGATCATATAAAGTTGATCGTCGGTAAAGCAGATGCCACACTGTGATTCATTGGAAGAATCCTAAGGAAATGCAATCCGAAAACAAAGGAAGTAGGTTACAGTACGCTTGTTCGTCCACTACTTGATTACTGCTCAGCAGTGTCGGATCCGTACCAGATAGGATTGATACAAGAAATAGAGAAGATCCTACGGAGAGCAGCGCGCTTCGTTACAGGATCATTTAGTAATCGCGAAAGCGTTACCGAGATGATAGATAAACTCCAGTGGAAGACTCTGCAGGAGAGACGCTCAGTAGCTCCGTACAGGCTTTTGTTGAAGTTTCGAGAACATACCTTCACCGAGGAGTCAAGCGGTATATACTCCCTCCTACGTACATCTCGCGAAGAGACCATGAGGATAAAATCTGAGAGATTACAGCCCATACAGAGACATACCGACAATCCTTCTTTCCACGAACAATACGAAACTGGAATAGAAGGGAGAACCGATAGAGGTACTAAAGGTACCCTCCGCCACACACCATCAGGTGGCTTGCGGAGTATGGATGTAGATGTAGATGTAGATGTAGATATCAGCGCACACTCCGCTTGCAGAGTGAAAATCTCATTCTGACTCCTTGTCCTGGTCGCGGAGCCAGTGTCTCAGTCAGCAGAATGTCTTCCGCGAATGGCATCCTTTAATAGCTCAAAGAAGTGGGAGTCCGAGGGTGTGTCAGGTGTGACAGCCGGGGATTGTCTCCCCGACCGCTGCAAATCGTGGAGCTCCGCCGAACCGCCTTCTGATGACCTCACCCTGCGATTAACTGTACTTCTGTCGACAGTAGATGTTACATAGGCTTAGCACAAGCGTTTGTGAATAGTCGCCAGAGTTTCTTTCTCTGCAGTGAGAAATTCGTTGCTTGTAACGTACCTCACCTACAGACGCCATTTTGAAACTGTCTTGCAGTTACGCTATCTGTTGGAAGTGACGAAACTTGGCGCGCTCACTCAGGAGACTTCAAATAATACATACGTGATGGTTCGCATTCGAAGCATGGTTTACAGCTGAGAAAAAAAATAAATCCGTGCGTTACTTTCTGGGCAGTCCCCGTACACAGGTCTGAAGAACATAAAGAAGATAGTAACTCTCGCACCTTCGTGCCAAGTATCAGAGAACTTTGAAACTCGGAGCATACAAGGAAATAAATGCTGCAGTGTGCACTGAGGAGACGAAAGTCATGAGGTAGTGACACTCGCACACTTTGTTCATGTTGAAACTTTCATGAAGAATCTGCCTAACACTTTCCTTATCAACTCCTGTTAACTCAGACACTGCTCTGATTGTTAAACGGCGATCTTGTCGAACAAGTTTACCGATTTTTTCAATGTTTGCATCAGTTTTTGCTGACAATGGTCTGCCAGTACGAGTGTCAACACTGGTGTCTTCGCGGCCATCTTTAAATCGTTTAAACCACTCAAAAGCTTGTGTTCCCGATAAACAATCATTGCCGTACACTTGTTGTAACATTACAAACGTTTCACTTGCAGATTTTCCTAGTTTGAAACAAAATTTGATGTTAACACGCTGTTCTTTCTGTACACTCAACATTTTCCGACGCACAGACAAAACGTCAACTACTTAAAACAGACGCCACGGGCAGACTGAGTGCAGGAGGCAGATGAAACTCGAGCAGTAGGCGGAACGAGAGTCACGTGACAGGCCACGCGACTTGCAGCCTTATTGCATTCATTTTATTGTTTCACCAGTACAAGTCCGGTTTTTTTCTAGCCACACCTCGTAGATATACATGGTGAGTCACCTAACATTACCGCTGGATATATTTCGTAATCCACATCAAATACTTACGAATCGATTCCACAGACCGAACGTGAGATGAGGGGCTAGTGTAATTGGTTAACATAAACCATAAAAAAAATGCACGGAAATATGTTTTTCAACACAAACCTACGTTTTTTTAAATGGAAGCCCGTTAGTTTTGTTAGCACATCTGAACATATAAACAAATACGTAATCCGTGCCGTTTGTTTCACTGTTAAATGTTAATTACATCCGGAGATATTGTAACCTAAAGTTGACGCTTGAGTACCACTCCTCCGCTGTTCGATCGCGTGTATCGGAGAGCACCGAATTACGTAGGGATCCAAAGGGAACGGTGTTGGACCTTAGGTACAGAAGAGACTGGAACAGCACATTACGTACACATGCTAACACCTTTTTATTGGTCTTTTTCACTGACGCACATGTACATTACCATGAGGGGTGAGGCACACGTACGCACGTGGTTTCCTTTTTCAATTACGGAGTGGAACGGAGTGTGTCCCGACATGTCAGGCCAACAGATGTTCAATGTGGTGGCCATCATTTGCTGCACACAATTGCAATCTCTGGCGTAATGAATGTCGTACACGCCGCAGTACATCTGGTGTAATGTCGCCGCAGGCTGCCACAATACGTTGTTTCACATCCTCTAGGGGTTGCAGGCACATCACGGTACACATTCTCCTTTATCGTACCCCACAGAAAGAAGTCCAGAGGTGTAAGATCAGGAGAACGGGCTGGCCAATTTATGCGTCCTCCACGTCCTATGAAACGCCCGTCGAACGTGTACCTCACCCCTCATGGTAATGTACATGTGCGACAGTGAAAAAGACCAAACGGCACTGATTACGTATTTGTTTAAATGTTCAGATGTGCTAACAAATCTGACGGGGTTCCATTTAAAAAAACGTAGGTTTGTGTTAAAAAACAAACTTCCGTGCATTTTTTATGGTTTTTATTAACCAATTACACTAGCCCCTCTCCTCACGTTCGGTCTGTGGAATCGATTCGTCAGTATTTGATGTGGTTTACGACATATATCCAGCGGTAATGTTAGGTGACTCACCCTGTATATACTGCTCACGGTAGTATCACGTACACAAGGTACAAATGGGCAGTGCATAGGCCGAGCTAATATTTGTGCTCGGATGATTCATGTGAAAAGGTTCCGCTCGTGTTTGAGGCCGCAAACCGAGAAGTAACAGAATTTGAACGCAGAAATATTGTTGGAGCTAGATGCATTGCACATTCCATTTCGGAAGTAGTTATGGAATTTAATATTCCGAGGTCCACAGCGTCAACAGTGTGTCGAGAACACCACTTTTCGGGCTTTACCTCTCACCGAGGACAACGCAATAGCTGACGGCCTTCACTTAACGACAGAAAGCAGAGGCGTTTGCGTAGAGTTGTCAGAGCTAACATACAGGGAACCAACTCTGCTTCAAATAACCGCAGAAATCATTGCAGGAGACACGTCGAACGTGTCCCTTATGCCAGTAGGGCGAAATTCAGCGTTAATGGGCTATGACAGCAGACGACCGATGCGAGTGTCTTTTCTAACAGCTTGACATTGCCTTCAACGCCTCTCCAGGGCTCGTGACCATATCGGTTGGAACCTAGACGACTGGGGAACCGTGGCCTGATCAGAAGAGCCCCGAATTCAGTTGACAAAAGCTGATGGTAGGATTCGAGTGTCGCGCAGACACCAGGAAGCCATCGAGGGCTCTGAGCACTATGGTACTTAACATCTATGGTCATCAGTCCCATAGAACTTAGAACTACTTAAACCTAACTAACCTAAGGACATCACACAACACCCAGTCATCACGAGGCAGAGAAAATCCCTGACCCCGCCGGGAATCGAACGCGGGAACCTGGGCGCGGGAAGCGAGAACGCTACCGCACGACCAAGGAAGCCTTCGAGCCAAGTTGGCAACAAGACACTGTGCTCGCTGGTGGGGGCTCAAGAGTGGTGTGTGGTGTATTTGTACTGGAATGAACAGAATCGTCTGTTCCAACTGAACCTATAATAGACTGTAAATAGTTACGTTGAGGACTATTTTCAGAATTTCATGCACTTCATGTCCCAAACAAGGTGGAATTTCTTATGGATGACAATGCAGAATGTCACCGGGTCACAATTGTTCTTTACTGGTTTGAAGATCATTCTGGAGCACTCGAGCAAAAGGTTCGTCCACCCATATTGGGCGACATAAATGCCATCGAACTTATACGGTACATAATCCGGCACCAGCAACACTTTCGAAGTTGTTGTTGTTGTTGTGGTCTTCAGTCCTGAGACTGGTGTGATGCAGATCCCCATGGTACTCTATCCTGTGCAAGCTTCTTCATCTCCCAGCACTTACTGCAACTTACATCCTTCTGAATCAGCTTAGTGTATTCATCCCTTGGTCTACCCTCTACAATTTGTACTCTCTCCGCTGCCCTCCAATGATAAATTTGTGATCCCTTGATGCGTCAGAACATGTCCTACCAACCGGTCCCTTCTTCTTGTCAAGTTGTGCCACAAACTCATCTTCTCTCCAATTCTATTCAATAGCTCCTCATTAGTTCTATCCATCTAATCTTCAGCATTCTTCTGTAGCACCACATTTCGAAAGCTTCTATTCTCTTCTTGTCCAAACTATTTACCGTCCATGTTTCACTTCCATACATGGCTACACTCCATACAAATTCTTTCAGAAACGACTTCCTGATACTTAAATCTATACTCGATGTTAACAAATTTCTCTTCTTCAGAAACGCTTTCCTTGCCATTGCCAGTCTACATTTTATATCCGCTCTACTTCGACCATCATCAGTTATTTTGCTTCCCAAATAGCAAAACTCCTTTACTACTTTAAGTGTCTCATTTCCAAATCTAATTCCCTCGGCATCACCCGATTTAATTCGACTACACTCCATTATCCTAGTTTTGCTTTTGTTGATGTTCATCTTATATCCTCCTTTCAAGACACTGTTCATTGCGTTCTACTGCTCTTCCACGTCCTTCGCTGTCTCTGACAGAATTACAATGTCATTGGTGAACCTCACAGTTTTTATTTCTTCTCCATGGATTTTAATACCTACTCTGAATTTTTCTTTTGTTTCCTTTCGTGCTTGCTCAATATACAGATTGAATAACATCGGGGAGAGGCTGTAACCCTGTCTAACTCCCTTCCCTACCACTGCTTGCCTTTCATGTCCCTCGACTCTTATAACTGCCATCTAGTTTCTGTTCAAATTGTAAATAGCCTTTCGCTCTCTGTGTTTTACCCCTGCCACCTTTAAAATTTGAAAGAGAGTATTCCAGTCAACATTGTCAAAATCTTTCTCTAAGTCTACAAATGCTAGAAACGTAGGTTTGTCTTTCCTTAATCTTTCTTCTAAGATAACTCGTAAGGTCAGTACGGTCTCACGTGTTCCAACATTTCTACGGAATCCAAACTGTTCTTTCCCGAGGTCGGCTTCTACCAGTCTTTTCCATTCGAAGTTATGAGAGTTAAATGAGTTACTATAGAGGCAACGTGGCTCAATATTCCTGCGCGGAGCTTCCAACTACCTTTTGAGAGCTTGCCAAATCGAGATGCTGCGTTATGCCAGACAGAAGGAAGTTTGACATCATACTGGGAGGTAGCACTTGACATTTGCCACCTCACTGTTGTAGAGAAGGTAACTGACAGAAATACCCAATGACACGCACAGAAATGACTCTTCTATTCAAAGACAAAAATTACACTGAATTCACCGCGATCTACTGTGGTCGACTGGACATTGAAAAAATTGGGATGTATTTCATAATTAGCTATGTTATCAATGCGAATGGCATTGCATGGTCTGAAATTTTCTCCAATGCTGGCCACAAGGTTGGTAAGGAGTTGCGGTAGGACGTTCCATTCATACACTGTTCCATCTACGCCTGCAGTTGACTTAGCTATTGCAGCAGGATCTCACCACATTTATAATCTGCATGTGGCAGCTGAGGTGGTACCTACCACTCCTCTCTGTATAACTTCATCTCAGTCAGATGAGAGCCTCTCATCCAAAGGAAATTGGCTGTGGTGATGATCTGCTCCAGAGTTGATCTTGAAGCAAGTACCTGAATATCACTTCGGACAAGGAAAACTTGGATCCGCGTATCTTTCGACTTCGGTTAACTTTGGTTGATCGAATACTAATTTTCGCGAGTGCTGACCAGGATGATGTTGCCTTACAAAACGCTGCTATCCCTCCCTTACTCGTATTTCAGGTGGTTAACCAGTTATAAACTTGTTAATTAGTCTTCGTACTCCAGCGTGTGTCCGACTTCCTCCCTCTGTCTATCTTCTATCGTGCGTTGGCCTACACAGTAGGACCTCTGTAAGGACAGTCGCAGTCCTTACTCCACTTCTAAATTATTTATTTGAGCCAGTAGCAGGCACTTCTACATTCTTTTAAACATTAAATTTTGCAGTACCTGCAAAGAAGTCCCGAACTTTCTCTTCCTATTCCGTTTTCTAAGAAATATCCTAACAGCTCTTGCTGTTCGGCGAAGTCTGAGTGCCCATTGTATCCGCTCTGCAGTAGCAATGGTTCCGGGACCCTGGACGCTCAGCGGCACTCATCCGATGCGCACAGCGCCTCGAAAGCAATCTCTGTTGCCCTGCACATCCTGGAGATTTGTACTTCAGACGCACGGTGCAGAGAGACTCTTTTTTCTGACTCTCGTTCCACGAATCACAGCTCCGACCGACGTTATTTTTTTGTCTCACGTTTCCCATTCACATGGGGAGCTAACGGCAATTCTGCGAATAGCTCTAGGGGCCTGTTTCCTGTTATTCAATGGCTATACAGCGTGCTCCTCGTCCTGAAAAAATCCGATCTGCTTTGACATTGGCTTCTCACTTTGCTACGCAAGAAGTTTAACACAGGAAAACGTAATCTAACAAGGAATAATGTATTGGCACTCACCAGTACCAATTTACACACAATCATCCGGTGGAGATTAATTTATTCCGATTTACTTTCACCCTTTCTTACGTTTTACATAAGTTACAAGACAGTTTGGTAGAAACGGTAGAGTAACATATGTCACACATAAGAAGGTAGGAACGAAAACAACGTATACATCTATATCGATACTTACAAGGGAACCTCCCCATCGCACCCCCCTCAGATTTAGTTATAAGTTGGCACAGTGGATAGGCCTTGAAAAACTGAACACAGATCAATCGAGGAAACAGGAAGAAGTTGTGTGGAACTATGAAAAAAATTAGTAAAATATACAAACTGAGTAGTCCATGCTATGATAGGCAATATCAAGGACAACGGTAGTCAAGGAGCGCCGTGGTCCCGTGGTTAGCGAGAGCAGCTACGGAACGAAAGGTCCTAGGTTCAAGTATTCCCTCGAGTGAAAAGTTTAATTTTTTTACTTTCAATTTACGTGAAAAACTCTTATATTTTCATCACTTTTTTGGTAGTGATTATCACATCCAAAAGAAAACCTAAATCGGGCAAGGTAGAAGAATCTTTTTACCCATTCGCTAAGTGTACAAGTTAGGTGGGTCGACAACATAATCCTGTCATGTGACGCACATGCCGTCACCAGTGTCGTATAGAATATATCAGATGTGTTTTCCTGTGGAGGAATCGGTTGACCTATGACCTTGCCATCAAATGTTTTCGGTTCCCATTGGAGAGGCACGTCCTTTCGTCTACTAATCGCACGGTTTTGCGGTGCGGTCACAAAACACAGACACTAAACTTATTACAGTGAACAGAGACGTCAATGAACGAACGGACAGATCATAACTTTGCGAAAATAAAATTTTGAGTTGAGGAAAGACTTGAACCAAGGACCTCTCGTTCGGCAGCTACCCACGCTAACCACGGGACCACGGCGCTCCTGATCTCATATGCTCTTTGATGTTGCATATCTTACACATGGACTACTCAGTTTGTATATTTTTCAAATTTTTTTCACAGTTCCACACAACTTCTTCCTGCTTTCTCGATTGATCTGTGTTCAGTTTTTCAAGGCCTACCCACTGTGCCAACTTATAAGTAAATCTGAGGGGGGTGCGATGGGGAGGTTCCCATGTTAGCAAATGATACTTAAGTGCCTGTCAGAGCGTTCATCGAGACACCTTCACAATATTTCTCTTTTATTCCAATCTTGAACAGCGCGGACAAAGCAGACACCTATATATTTCCGTGTGAGCTCTGATTTCATTATGACGATCATTTCAGCATTTGTAGGTTGGCGTCAACAAAATGTTTTGGCATGCGGTGGAGATAGTTGGTAATTGAAATTTCGCGAGAAGATTCCACAGCAACCCCAAATATGGTATGATGTCCGTGGCACTCTCTCCCCTCTTTCGCGATAATACAAAACGTGCTGCTCGTCTTTGAACTTTCTCGATGTACTCCGTTAATCCAATATGGCAAGGACCCTAGACCGCGCAGCAGTACCCCAGAAGAAAACGGACTGGAGTACTGTAGGCAGTCTCTTTAAGCGGAAGTGTTACATTTAACTATACTGGGTGAGTCACCTAACATTACCGCTGGATATATTTCGTAAACCACATCAAATACTGACGAATCGATTCCACAGACCGAACGTGAGGAGAGAGGGTAGTGTAATTGGTTAATACAAACAAAAAGAAATGCACGGAAGTATGTTTTTTAACACAAACCTATGTTTTTTTTAAATGGAACCCCGTTAGTTTTGCCGGCCGGTGTGGCCGTGCGGTTCTAAGCACTTCAGTTTGGAACCGCGTGACCACTACGGTCGCAGGTTCGAATCCTGCCTTGGGCATGGATATGTATCATGTCCTTAGGTTAGTTAGGTTTAAGTAGTTCTAAGTTCTAGGGGACTGATGACGTTAGAAGTTAAGTCCCATAGTGCTCAGAGCCATTTGAACCCGTTAGTTTTGTTAGCACATCTGAACATATAAAAACATACGTAATCAGTGCCGTTTGTTGCATTGTAAAATGTTAATTACATCCGGAGATATTGTAACCTAAAATTGACGCTTGAGTACCACTCCTCCGCTGTTCGATCGTGTGTATCGGAGAGCACCAAATTACGTAGGGATCGAAAGGGAACGGTGATGGACCTTAGGTACAGAAGGGACTGGAAGGGCCCATTACGTCCACATGCTAACACCCTTTTATTGGTCTTTTTCACTGACGCACATGTAATTACCATGAGGGGTGAGGTTCACGTACACACGAGGTTTCCGTTTTCAACTACGGAGTGGAATAGAGTGTGTCCCGACATGTCATGCCAATAGATGTTCAATGTGGTGGCCATCATTTGCTGCACACAATTGCAATCTCTGGCGTAATGAATGTCGTACACGCCGCAGTACATCTGGAGTAATGTCGCCGCAGGCTGCCACAATACGTTGTTTCGTATCCTCTGGGGTTGTAGGCACATCATGGTACACATTCTCCTTTAATGTACCCCACAGAAATAAGTCCAGAGGTGTAAGATCAGGAGAACGGGCTGGCCAATTTATACGTCCTTTACGTCTTATGAAACGCCCGTCGAACATCCTGTCAAGGGTCAGCCTAGTGTTAATTGCGGAATGTGCAGGTGCTCCATCATGCTGATACCACATACGTCGACGCGTTTCCAATGGGACATTTTCGAGCAACGTTGGCAGATCATTCTGTAGAAACGCGATGTATGTTGCAGCTGTTTGGGCCCATGCAATGAAGTGAGGACCAATGAGGTGGTCGCCAATGATTCCGCACCATACATTTACAGTCCACGGTCGCTGTCGCTCTACCTGTCTGAGCCAGCGAGGATTCTCCACGGACCAGTAATGTATGTTCCGTAGATTCACTAACCCGTGGTTTGTGAAACCCGCTTCATCGGTAAACAGGTATAAATGCAACGCATTCTCTGTTAAATCCCATTGACAGAATGGCACTCGATGATTAAAGTCATCACCATGTAATTGCTGGTGTAGCGACACATGAAACGGGTGAAAGCGGTGACGATGCAGTATGCGCATAACACTACTTTGACTCAGTCCACCGGCTCTCGCAATGTTCCGTGTACTCATTTGTGGATTCATGGCAACAGCAGCTAACACACCAACTGCACCCGCTTCTCCTGTGACGGACCTGTTACGGACCCGTTTGCGTGCTACGACCATACCCGTTGCATACAGTTGGCGGTAGATGTTTTGCAATGTGCGGCACGTTGGATGCTCTCTGTCCGGGTACCGTTCTGCATACACCCTGCAGGCTTCAGCTGCACTTCGTCGACACTCGCCATAGATGAGTATCATCTCCGCAAGCGCTACATGCGGACACTGCGACAGCTAGACCAAACCAAAACAGTGCACTACAGCCACACTAGTAAACACGGTCGTCATCGTCAACATGTCCCTGCAGATGCTGCTCGCCGACCGTGGCCCGTGTTCGTTACAACACGCAACTGAACGTCAGAGGTTTCAAGCGTCAACTTTAGCTTACAATATCTCCGGATGTAACTAACATTTTACAGTGCAACAAACGGCACTAATTAGGTATTTGTTTATATGTTCAGATGTGCTAACAAAACTAACGTGGTTCCATGTAAAAAAAACCTAGGCTTGTGTTATAAACATACTTCCGTGCATTTTTGTATGATTTGTATTAAACAATTACACTAGCCCCTCTCCTCACGTTCGGTCTGTGGAATCGGTTCGTCAGTATTTGATGTGGTTTAAGAAATATATACAGCGGTAACGTTAGGTGACTCACCCTGTATGTGACGGTAGTATCTGTTCCCGAAAGAACAGTTACCGTTGATGACCATGCACCTTTGCTATAAATGAAATGATAATTGAATGGACACCCTAGCTGCAAACAGACGTTGATATACTTCATTGGGGACATGTTGAAAATGTGTATCCCGACCGGGACTCGAGCCCGGCATCTCCTGCTTACGTGGCAGATGCTCTATCCATTTTTTTTAAATCTCGTTTTGTTCCCTTTTGTTCGTTGCATCTGCCCGGGGCGGATGTCGTAAGACAGCCGTTTAAGTTCGTTGTTGATCGATTAGCTCAGTTTTTTTTTTTTATTACAGAGGGCTGCTAACCCTCTGACCGAACACGCTGAGCTACCGTGCCGGCGATCCATCTGAGCCACCGGAGGCACAGAGGATAGTGCGCCTGAGATGGATAGACAGTGTGCCATGTAAGCAGGAGATCCCGGCTTCGAGTCCCGGTCAGGGTACACATTTTCAACATGTCTCCAGTGAAGTATATCAACGCCTGTTTGCATCTGGGGTGTCCATTTAATTATCATTTCAGTGTTACATTTTCTAAATGTAGTGTCAATAAAACGCAGTCTTTCGTTTGCCTTCCCCACCAAATTTTCTATGTGTTATTTGCAAGTTAAGTCGTTCGTAATTGTAATTACTAGGTATTTAGTTGAATTTAAGGCCTTTATAATTGACTGATTTATGGTGTAACGTAGCTTAACGGATTCGTTTTAGCGCTCATGTGGATGACCTCACACTTTTCGTTATTTTGGGTCGACTGCTAATTTTGGCACCAAACAGATATCTTTTCTCAATCGTTTTGTAGTTTGTTTTGAACTTACGACGGCTTTACCAGACGATAAACGACAGCATCATCTGCAAACAATCTAAGACGGTTGCGCACATTGTCTCCTTACTAGTTTATGTAGATGAGGAAAAGCAGAGGGCCTATAACACTACTTTGGGGAACGCCAGAAATCTCTTCTACTTTACTCGACGACTTTCCGTCTATTACTACGAACTTTGACCTTACTGACAGGAAATCACAGATCCAATCACAGAACTGAGAGGATATTCTATAAGCACGCAATTTCACTACAAGCAGTTTGTGTGGTACAGTGGCAAAATCGTTCTGAAAATCTAGAAATACGGCATCAATTTGAAATCCTTGTCAGTAGCTCTCAACACCTAGTGTGTGTAAAGAGCTAGTTGTGTTTCACAAGAACGATGTTTTTTTTTATAAAAAATCGGTGTCAATAGACCGTTCTCTTCGAGGTAATTCGTGATGTTCCAAAACGCTGCTGCAGATCGACGCTAATGATATGGGCTTGTAATTGAGTGGCTAACTCTAACTAGCCTTCTTGAATATTGGTGTAACCTGTGCATCTTCCCAGTCTTTGGATACGGGTCGTTCGCCGAAATTGTCTACATTAGACAGTGGCAGGATCGTGGCCTATCGTTTCGCGACATTGCTGTCGCCTCGGTGGGTATCGCATTACTGTCATGCGAATACGATACCGATGGCCTTATGAGGGCTATAGTTACTGCCATGCAAGATTTATCTGGCCCTGTGAGAAGAGCATACATGTCGTCTGCTCGGCCGTATAGTCTCATCACATATCATTAACCAGAAATAGTGACAGGTTTGGCGAAAATCCACAGGGCATTCCGATTACGACTGTTCCCTTCGTTCAGATATATAATATAAAAATAAATACATAAAAATATAAAAAATAAATATAAATAAATATAAATAAATATAAAGAATACGTGCAAGGGGGTGGGTTAGGAAACTAAATGAATCTTTACGGACTGAGAGGGAATGTGACGTTATTTCAGTGATTACGAAGTCGGCTAAAATTCACGAGGAACGTGGCAGTATGAGGCCGCTTATGTATATGATGTTGCAACAACTCTGCAGTGGAAGTATGCTGTGGTTCGGTTGCGAAGAGTATCATAAAGTCGTTGCATCGTCTCCAGAGTCAAGCTGGCACACAACTGATGTAACGGGTCGTTGATGTCCTGGATACTGCCTCTCGAATGTAATCGACTTCCCGAGCGGGTCCCACACATGTTGTACAGAGGTTAGAACCGAGGATCACTGCTGGGTGCGGGAGTATCTCAGTATATCACAGACACTTCAAAAGAGACAAGTGGACGGCCGGCCGCGGTGGTCTAGCGGTTCTGGCGCTGCAGTCCGGAACCGCGGGACTGCTACGGTCGCAGGTTCGAATCCTGCCTCGGGCATGGGTGTGTGTGATGTCCTTAGGTTAGTTAGGTTTAAGTAGCTCTAAGTTGTAGGGGACTTATGACTTAAGATGTTGAGTCCCATAGTGCTCAGAGCCATTTTTTGAAGACAGGTGGACGACCATTGTCCTGTTGAAAAATGGCATCACGATACTTTCGCATGAGGTGTCACACATCTACATCTACATGGTTACTCTGCAATTCACACTTAAGTGCCTGGCAGAGGGTTCATCGAACCATTTTCATACTACTTCTGTACCATTCCACTCTCGAATGGCGCGTGGGAAAAAGGAACGCCTAAATCTTTCCGTTAGAGCTCTGATTTCTCTTATTTTATAATGATGACCATTTCTCCCTACGTAGGTGGGTGTCAACAAAATATTTTCGCATTCGGAAGAGAAAGTTGGTGATTGAAATTTCAGATGTCGCCGCAAAGAAAACTGCCTTTGTTTCAGCGACTGCCACCCCAACTCGCGTATCATATCAGAGACACTCGCACTCCTATTGCGCGATAACACGAAACGAGCTGCCCTTCTTGTTCTTTTTCGATGTCCTCCGTCACTCCTACCTGGTACGGATCCCACACCACCTAGCAACATTCCAGCAGAGGACGGACAAGAGTAATGTAGTCTGTCTCTTTAATGGGTTTGTCGCATCTTCTAAATGTTCTGCCAACAAAGGGCAGTCTTTGTTTCGCCTTCCCCACAATATTATCTATGTGGTCTTTCCAATTTATGTTGCTCGTAATTGTAATTCCTACGTATTTAGTCAAATTGACAGGCCTTAGATATGTGCAATTTACCATATACCAAAAATTTATCGGCTTTCTTTCAGTACCCATGTGGATGACTTCGCACTTTTCTTTGTTTAGTACCAATTGCCACTTTTCGCACCAAACAGAAATTTCCTCTAGATCATTTTGTAATTGGAATTGATCGTCTGGTGATTTTACTGGGCGATACATTAGAGCATCATCTGCATACAGTCTAAGGGGTCTGTTCAGACTATGACCTAGATCATTTATGTAAATCAAGAACAGCAGAGGGCCTCTGACACTACCTTGCGGAACGCCAGATATCACTTCTATTCTACTCGATGATTTACCGTCTATCACTACGAATTGTGACCTCTCTGAGAGGAAATCACGAATCCAGTCACACAACTGAGATACTCCATATTCACGCAATTTGATTAATAGTAGCTTGTGAGGAACGGTATCAAAAGCTTTCTGTAAATCTACGAGTATGGAATCAATCTGAGATCCCTTGTCGACAGCAATCATTACTTCATGGAAATGTGTTGCTGTGTTGCACAAGAACGGTATTTCCTGAATCCGTGTTGGTTATGTATCAATACGTCATTTTCTTCAAGGTGATTAATAATGTTCGAGTGCAGTATATGTTCCAAAATCCTACTGCAAATTGAGGTCAGTGAAATGCGTCTGTAATTCAATGGGTTACTACTATTTCCCTTGTTGAATATTGGTGTGACCTGTGCTACTTTCCAGTCTTTAGGCACAGACCTTTCGTCAAGTGAGCGGTTGTATATGATTGCTAAGAAAAGCGCTATTGTGTCTGCATACTCTGAAAGGAACGTGATTGGTATACCATATGGACCGGAAGACTTGCCTTTGTTAAGTGATATGAGTTGTTTCGCAACACCTAAGATATCTACTTTTATGTCACTCACGCTAACAGCTGTTCTGATTTCGAATTCTGGAATATTAACGTCATCTTATGTCGTGACAGAATTACGGAAAACTATATTTAGTAACTTCGCTTTAGTGGCACCATCATCGGTAAGATTTCCATCGCTATCGCGCAATGACTGTATTTACTGTTTCTTGCCACTGGTGTACTTTACATACGACCAGAATCTCTTTGGGTTTCCTACCATATTTCGGGACAATGTCTCACTGTGGAAACTATTAAAAGCATCTCGCATTGACGCCCGCACTAATTTTCGAGCTTCCGTGAAACAACCAGTCTTGCGGATTTTGCGTTCTTCTGAATTTGGCATGCTTTTTCCGTTGCTTCTGCAACAGAGTTCTGACCTGTTTTGTGTACCACGGTGGATCAGTCCCGTCTCTTATTAACTTATGCGGTATGAATCTGTCTATTGCTGTCGATACTGTGTCTTTGAATTTGAGCTGTATCTGGTCTACAGTTACATAATTAGCTTGGAAGGAGTGGAGACGCTCTCTTAGGAAGGCATCAAGCGAATTTTTATCTGCTGTTTTAAAAAGAAATGTTTTGCGTTTATTTTTAGTCGTTTTGGTTTACGTGGGTTTGAGCCTAGATACAATGACTTTGTGATCACTAATCCCTGTATCCGTCATGACGCTCTCTATTGGATCAGGGTTATTTGTGGCTAAGAGATCAAGTGTGTTATCGCAACCATTTACAATTCGTGTGAGCTCATGAACTAATTGTTCAAAGTAATTCTCAGAGAAAGCATTTAGTAAAATTTCGGAAGATGTTTTCTGTCTACCACCGGCTTTGAACATGTATTTTCGTCAACATATCGAGTCCCCACCAATTACAACTGTATGAGTGGGCCACTTTTTTGTATTGAGATTCAAGTTTTCTTTGAACCGTTCAGCTATTATATCATCTGAGTCGGGGGGTCGGTAGAAGGAGCCAATTATTATTATGGTACGGCTGTTGAGTATAAACTGTACCCATAGTAATTCGCAGAAACTATCTGTTTCAACTCACTACAAAATAAACTACTACAGACAGACCCAAACACACCACCACCTACTTTATTCAATCTATCCATTCTGAACACGGTTTGCGCCTCTGTAAAAATTTCGGCAGAATTTATCTCCGACTTTAGCCAGTTTTCTGTTCCTATAACGATTTCAGCTTCGGTGCTTTCTATCAGCCCTTGAAGCTCTGATACTTTTCCAACACAGCTACGACAATTTACAACTGTTACGACTGTTGCATGGTCGATTTTTGTTTCTTTGCCCTCCGCCCTTTGAGACTGGAGCCCTTTTCGATCTTTCCCGAGACTGTCTAACCTAAAAAACCGCAAAGTCCACCCCAGACAGCCCCTGCTAACCGTGTAGCCGCCTCCTGTGTGTAGTGGACACTGACCTATTTAGCGGAACCCGAAACCCCACCACCCTATGTCACAAGTCGAGGAATCTGCAGCCTCCACGGTTGCAGAACCGTCTGAGCCTCTGATTCAGATCCTTCACTCGGCTCTGTACCAAAGTTCCGCATTCGGTCCTGTCGACGATGCTGCAAGACTGGCAGTCTTCGCCAAATCAGATAGTCGCCGGAAACCAGAGAGAATCTCTTCCGATCCATAGTGACACACGTCATTAGTGCCGACATGAGCCACCACCTGCAGTTGGCTTCACCCTGTAGCCTGTACACAGGAGGAGCAGGAAGCCCATGAAGTGCCGTTGTGCCATCTCAGTTCCCTCAACCACTACCAGCTGCGACTTGAAGTCGCACTCGATGGCACCCCACACCTTGACGCCACCTTGCTTCTCTACCAGATTGGAACAATGGAACGTTTCCCAAGGTATCTCCCATACTCGCTAAAGACAGTCGTCTGGGCAGTGCAGAACCGCGATTCTTCGCTGAACACAATGCGGCGTCATGTATCAGCAGTCCACGCTTCCAGGTTATGGAACCACGGCAAACGTAGGTTTTTGCGTTGTGGTGTTAACGGAAGTCTACGCATGGCCAGTAACTCCCTACTCCGGCCTACTGCTAGCCTAATACCGATGGTACAGAATGGCAAAGAATGTGGCACGGAATTCATCACTCCTTGGTTAGACATGCAGACATGAATTGGTCTCGATGTGCTTGGTGCTCAATATGGATTTCCTCTCTTGTGATGGTCAGACGCCGATCGGAAACAAGATGAAGAATGCGCCTGTCCTCAGTGCCCATACAGCCCAACATTGGCTCACTGTCTACATCTACATCTACATCCATACTCCGCAAGCCACCTGACGGTGTGTGGCAGAGGGTACCCTGAGTACCTCTATCGGTTCTCCCTTCTATTCCAGTCTCGTATTGTCCGTGGAAAGAAGGATTGCCGGTATGCTTCTGTGTGGGCTCTAATCTCTCTGATTTTATCCTCATGGCTTCTTCGCGAGATACACGTAGGAGGGAGCAATATACTGCTTGACTCTTCGGTGAAGGTATGTTCTCGAAACTTTAACAAAAGCCCGTACCGAGCTACTGAGCGTCTCTCCTGCAGAGTCTTCCACTGGAGTTTATCTATCATGTCCGTAACGCTTTCACGATTACTAAAAGATCCTGTAACGAAGCGCGCTGCTCTCCGTTGGATCTTCTCTATTTCTTCTATCAACGCTATCTGGTACGGATCCCACACTGCTGAGCAGTATTCAAGCAGTAGGCGAACAAGCGTACTCTAACCAACTTCCTTTGTTTTCGGATTGCATTTCCTTAGGATTCTTTCAATGAATCTCAGTGTGGCATCTGCTTTACCGAAGATCAACATTATATGATCATTCCATTTTAAATCACTGCTAATGCGTACTCCCAGATAATTTATGGAATTAACTGCTTCCAGTTGCTGACCTGCTATATTGTAGCTAAATGATAAGGGACCTTTCAGAATGAGATTTTCACTCTGCAGCGGAGTGTGCGCTGTGGCTAAGCCATGTCTCCGATTAGTTCGGCGCTAGCGGCCGTGCGAAGCGGAGGTCCGATACTTCCGCCTGTGCGGCGTGTGCGAGTGTTTGTTTACTTGTGGACTTAGTCTGCGCACGGGCTAGTAACAACGATCATGGCGAACAAGTACAGGAAAACTACATTACGATTCAGTTTCTGCAAAGACTACGAACGACCAAAGGCTTTAGCAGTGGAACGATTCATTCGAGAGGACGTCAAGATACTGCCAAACGATATTGTCGGAATTCATCTTTCCATCGTTAGTCCCACGGTGTATGTTAAGACGGTAAATGACGCGGCGTGTGAGAGAATTCTACAGGCGACTAAAGCAGGTCTCCGATTTTGCCATAGTGACGGGAATGTCGGCACGGTAACTATAGAACATGCTGGTCTGGGTGTACGGACAATACGTGTTTTTGAGCTGCCTTTTGAGCTCCCGGCTGACGAAGTTATCGAGGCTTTTAAGCCATACGGCACGGTACATGGTCACACAGCAGAACGCCGGACACAATTCGCCACGTACCCAGTTCTTAACGGAGTGCGACAGATCACTATTGATCTTCAGAAGCATGTACCGTCCTATCTGACAATTGGTGGTTGTCGGGCGGTGGTGATTTACGATGGTCAACCAAGTACATGTTCTGGCTGTGGCCAGGAGGGACACCTCAGGTCGAACTGTATGCAATGGCGGATTACGCAACTGCCTTCAGATGTGCGGGAGCCGTCGCCGGCGATGACAGTACTACCGATCACCTATGCCAAAGCCCTCACTGCGTCCGCTGATGACCGAAAAGACACAGCCCTGGTGGAAGATCAAGATGGCACTCTCCGAAACCTTGTAGCAGACGTCGGGATCACAGAGGATGCTGCTCCATCGAGCATACAATCTACGGCGACATCAGATGAGACCGAACTCCCACCAAGCACACCTATAGTACACGAAGCAGTTCCAGCCACTACTGATGCTGTTCCGTCTGGAACGCACTCTATGACGACTACATCAGTTTCGACCGAACTCCCGCCAAGTACAACGATGGGACTCGAAACACTTCCAGTTCCTACGGATGCTTTTCTCTCGGGCAGCCGTGATTCCCTACAATCTGAGGACACGGAAGGAAGATCACGCAAACAACGTTCCCCGAAAAGGAGGAAACGGCGTCGTCGCACGACATCTCCTAGGGATGCCTCCCCTTGCCCCGACGACGATGTGCCTGTGGACCAAGACGACACAACAGCCTCTACGAAACAGGATGAGGCAATGGAAACTGTTCGATCAGACCCGCAGCGGTCTGTCACATTGACGGTACCGGGACGTGGTGATGCTGAAGAGGAATCACAACCAGTTGGCTCTCCAGACACAGATGCTGTGGCAATGGACACGAATATATCACTGCCTGCAAAGATGTGGTATGACGATATTGAGGAGGCGCCGGACGTCATACAGAGGCAGCCGGCACTCACGAAGACGGCCTAATAATTGCTGAAGGTGAAGGAAGAGGGGCGAGAGAACGTCTTATAACACAGCCCCCAGCGCCGATGCAGGGAGATGGTGTTGCGCATCGACAGAGTGGGATTCAACGCCATGCGAACCGTATTGCGACATTAAATATAAATGACGTGCGTTCATCGGCCAAAATACACCTACTGAAGGAAACGATTTGGGCATCTGATGTGGATATTGCTTTGCTACAGGAAGTCCACATAGCTGCACTCCCATACATCGCAGGCTACCAATCCTATTCGTCACATGGAGATCACAATGGGAGTGTGGTGGCAGTTTACGTGCGAGATGGCTTCCCAGTGGAAAACGTGTGTTACCTTCCTTCGGCCAGGGGAATGGCTTTCACGACGTTTGGGACACGCATCATCAATATTTATGCACCGTCGGGAAACAATCGGCGGCGGGAAAGGGCGCGATTTTATGCAGAAGACATTGCCCCACTTTTCCATGGACGTTATATATGTGTAATAATTGGTGGAGATTTCAACTGTGTTCTCAGCCAGAAAGACCAATGGCCACAAGCAAACATCAGCCAAGAGTTGCGAATCGTTGTCAACGACATTGTACTTAGTGACACGTGGGAATTATGACATGGAGATGCACCGGGATACACCTATGTGACAAGTCATTCGGCGAGCAGGTTAGATCGCATTTATATCTCACGCGCTCATGCAAATGATGTCCAGGACGCGGAACGTTGGCCATTGGCATTTTCCGATCACAGCGCTTACATCTGTACGGTGCTTCTTCCCCGTAGAGAGGTGTGGAACAGTAAGGCCCCGTGGAAATTAAACATTCAACATCTACATGATCCTGAATGCCGTCACCGGATCCTTGAGACATGGACGATGTGCGAGCGAAGGGTTGGAAGGTATGCGACGAAGCTTGATTGGTGGCTGACTTGTGCTAAACCGGCGCTTCGCCGTACGTTCATCTCATATAGCAGGGAGATGGCAGAATGGCGCCGCCGTACGATCGACTTTTATTTTGCAGCGCTGCGCGACCTGGACGATGGTCCGCCGGCACAGGACGTCTGGATCGCACGCAAAAGGATAAAAGCTAAACTAGTGGCTTTAGCTCGGAAACATCTTCAGGGAACCATGGTGCGCGCCAGATGTCACGATACGATAATGCACGAGATTCCTTCCATGCACCACGTCGTGAATGAACGAAAGCACCGAGGACGCGTTTTGGTACGGGAATTAATTACCCGCGAAGACCGAAGAGTGACGCGTCAAGCGGACATTGTCTCTGCATTCGTCGACCATTACCAACACATCTATCGGGAAGAAGCAGCCCCTGTCGATGACCTCGAACGTATAGCCACGTACGTCTCTCGTAGACTGACGGTGGAAGCCGCGGGAACCTTACTGGAAGCCATTAGCTGTGAGGAAGTACACGATGCGATCGCAAAGGGTGCGTTGAATCGGTCCCCAGGCATTGATGGACTTCCTGCTGAATTTTATCGAGAATTTCGCAACGAAATGGCACCGCGATGGACGGAAATGTACAACGAGATGTTAAATTCCGATGCACCTATTCCACCGGCTTTTATGGAAGGCCTCTTGGTGCCAGTACATAAACCGAAGCCAGGAATTACGGTCACACATTATCGCCCCATCACCCTGCTTAATGCCGACTATAAGATCTTTGCACGGTTGCTAGCGTCCCGATGTCGTATGTTAATTCGTAGCGTTCTCTCTCCAGAACAGACGACACCGGGTGGATCGGTGAATGTGCAAACAGCTACTGGCGAATGCCGTGATGTGATAGCGCTGGCGGAGGAGTGCCGGCTTAAAGCGGCGATGGTGGCGGTTGATTTTGACAGTGCTTTTGATAAGGTGCGCCACAACTATCTGTACGCTGTACTGGAACAAATGGGATTTCCAGACCGTTTTACTGGTCTCATTAGAAGGATTTATGGGGGCGCACAGTCCTTGGTACAGGTTAATGGGCGTATAGCAGGGCCCATTCAAATTCGACGATCCATTCGCCAGGGCTGCCCTCTTTCGATGCTGCTGTTCGCGATAGCGTTGGAACCCTTAATTGGGAGGCTAACAAATTCTCTTTCTGGGATGGAACTGCGGGGCTACACCTTCAAATGTCGTGCCTATGCGGACGACCTCCTGCTGCTCGTTGGTTCTGAAGAAGAGGTGAAGACGGTCCTTGAACTGTGTTTGGACCACAGTGTGACGGCGGGTAGTGCAGTGAACATGAACAAATCGGCAGCAATGCCGGTTGGAAGGGGCCTTACGCCGGAAGAAATCAGTCCGTTTCCTTATGTGCAACGATTCCGCTATCTCGGCATAGACTTTACCTCATCTGTAAAACATACTGCGGCAGTTAACTACCGACGTATTTTACAGACAACACGTACCATGGTCCGACAACATCTCCTACGGCGCCTCGATCCTTTGCAGCGAGTCGAATATCTGAACACTTATGTGGTTTCTCGAATGGTGCATATTTCGCAGATCCTGCCCCTACCACTCACGCTCGGACGTCGACTTCAGTAAGCACTAGGCTATTTTGTGATGATTGGATCGCCCCTCAAGGTGCGATACACAACGCTCACGCTCCCTCCGGACAAGGGGGGACTCGGACTTACGAATGTTCACTGTCGAGCGACGGCGCTCCTTCTAGCCACGATGTACAAGCATTGGCGTAACGGGCGTGATTCCCTTACATCCCGCCTACTGGATGTAGGCGTCCCTCACACCTCCGGTGGCGGTGGGCAACATTACGCCACATTTTTCGCATGTATCAACATTTATCGTGGAACTTAGTTGTATCAGAGACGAGCTTCCGCGCACGAGACCACCATGCGCGAAGGATTTTTATGTTTGGCTGCGACGACGGATACGTCGTAATGTCATTGAACTCAAACACCCCAAGTTGCATTGGCCGAAGATTTGGAGACATGTGTACCAAAAATTCCTTCCTACCTTCGTTCGGGCACTGTGGTTCTCTGTCACCTGTGGCAAGTTCAACACCAACCAACGACTCTATGCAATTGGACTAGTGGACACTCCACTATGCCCGAAATGTCGCCAAGTGGATGACGACCATCACCGCTTAACTTGTATCGCGGTGGAGGACGTATGGCTCCTAGGAAGACAGATGGTGGCTTGCTACCTCCGTGTGACCCCGCAACATATTACACCTGCTTCCTTCTTACATTCGGAGAGTGACTACTTTCCGGCGACTAAATCACACTCGATCATCTGGGTCAAAGGTTGGACGATCGCGTTCCTCTATGGGGATGCTGCCAAGTCGCGACTCGTCTCTTGGTATTTCTTGCAGCAAGCCCACAATGAGGTTCATAGATGGTCACACTATCGGAAAACCTTTGCCAGCTATCTTCAGGCAGTCTTCCTCGACCCCCCACGCAGTTGGGATGTGCCGGGTGCAGTCGGTGTGCACATTTGACAGCTGATAATGAACCTTACGCTTCTCTCACCGCTCCATATACACTCCTGGAAATTGAAATAAGAACACCGTGAATTCATTGTCCCAGGAAGAGGAAACTTTGTTGACACATTCCTGGGGTCAGATACATCACATGATCACACTGACAGAACCACAGGCACATAGACACAGGCAACAGAGCATGCACAATGTCGGCACTAGTACAGTGTATATCCACCTTTCGCAGCAATGCAGGCTGCTATTCTCCCATGGAGACGATCGCAGAGATGCTGGATGTAGTCCTGTGGAACGGCTTGCCATGCCATTTCCACCTGGCGCCTCAGTTGGACCAGCGTTCGTGCTGGACGTGCAGACCGCGTGAGACGACGCTTCATCCAGTCCCAAACATGCTCAATGGGGGACAGATCCGGAGATCTTGCTGGCCAGGGTAGTTGACTTACACCTTCTAGAGCACGTTGGGTGGCGCGGGATACATGCGCACGTGCATTGTCCTGTTGGAACAGCAAGTTCCCTTGCCGGTCTAGGAATGGTAGAACGATGGGTTCGATGACGGTTTGGATGTACCGTGCACTATTCAGTGTCCCCTCGACGATCACCAGTGGTGTACGGACAGTGTAGGAGATCGCTCCCCACACCATGATGCCGGGTGTTGGCCCTGTGTGCCTCGGTCGTATGCAGTCCTTACTGTGGCGCTCACCTGCACGGCGCCAAACACGCATACGACCATCATTGGCACCAAGGCAGAAGCGACTCTCATCGCTGAAGACGACACGTCTCCATTCGTCCCTCCATTCACGCCTGTCGCGACACCACTGGAGGCGGGCTGCACGATGTTGGGGCGTGAGCGGAAGACGGCCTAACGGTGTGCGGGACCGTAGCCCAGCTTCATGGAGACGGTTGCGAATGGTCCTCGCCGATACCCCAGGAGCAACAGTGTCCCTAATTTGCTGGGAAGTGGCGGTGCGGTCCCCTACGGCACTGCGTAGGATCCTACGGTCTTGGCGTGCATCCGTGCATCGCTGCGGTCCGGTCCCAGGTCGACGGGCACGTGCACCTTCCGCCGACCACTGGCGACAACATCGATGTACTGTGGAGACCTCACGCCCCACGTGTTGAGCAATTCGGCGGTACGTCCACCCGGCCTCCCGCATGCCCACTATACGCCCTCGCTCAAAGTCCGTCAACTGCACATACGGTTCACGTCCACGCTGTCGCGGCATGCTACCAGTGTTAAAGACTGCGATGGAGCTCCGTACGCCACGGCAAACTGGCTGACACTGACGGCGGCGGTGCACAAATGCTGCGCAGCTAGCGCCATTCGACGGCCAACACCGCGGTTCCTGGTGTGTCCGCTGTGCCGTGTGTGTGATCATTGCTTGTACAGCCCTCTCGCAGTGTCCGGAGCAAGTATGGTAGGTCTGACACACCGGTGTCAATGAGTTCTTTTTTCCATTTCCAGGAGTATATAATGCACATACTATACCATGAAATGATCTACATGTTCCTTTTAACAGAGTGATCTTTATGGAAAATAAAAAAAATAATTAAAATTTTTTTAAAAAAGATGATAGAGCACTTGCCCGCGAAGGCAAAGGTCCCGAGTTCGAGTCTCGGTCGGGCACATAGTTTTAATCTGCCAGGAAGTTTGATAAGGGACCTTTCTTTCTATGTATTCGCAGCACATTATACAAGTCTATATAGAGATTCAGTTGCCATTCCCTGCACCCTGCGTCAATTCGCGGCAGATCCTCCTGCATTTCAGTACAATTTTCCACTGTTACAACCTCTCGATATACCACAGCACCATCCGCATAAAGTCTCAGTGAACTTCCGATGTCATCCACAAGGTCATATATATATATTATGAATAGCAACAGTCCTACGACACTCCCCTGTTGCGCACGTGTAATCACTCTAACTTCGGAAGACTTCTCTCCAGTGAGAATGACATGCTGTGCTCTGTTATCTACGAAGTCTTCAATCCAATCACACAATTGGTCTGATAGTCCATATGCTCTTACTTTGTTCATTAAACGACTGTGGGGAACTGTATCGAACGCCTTGCGGAAGTCAAGAAACACGGCATCTACCTGGGAACCTCTGAGTCTCGTGGACGAATAGCGCGAGCTGGGTTTCACACGGTCGTCTTTTTTGAAACCCATGCTGATTCCTACAGAGTAGATTTCTAGTCTCCAGAGAAGTCATTATACTCGAACATAATACGTGTTCCAAAATTTTACAACTGATTGACGTTAGACATATAGGTCTATAGTTCTGCACATCTGTTCGACGTCCCTTCTTGAAAACGGGGAAGGCCATGTGCTCTTTTCCAATCCTTTGGAACGCTACGCTCTTCTAGAGACCTACGGTACACCGCTGCAAGAAGGGGTCAAGTTCCTTCGCGTACTCTGTGTAAAATCGAACTGGTATCTCATGAGGTCCAGCGGCCTTTCCTATTTTGAGCGATTTTAATTGTTTCTCTATCCCTCTGTCGTCTATT
Source organism: Schistocerca cancellata (assembly GCF_023864275.1). Classification (NCBI taxonomy): domain Eukaryota; kingdom Metazoa; phylum Arthropoda; class Insecta; order Orthoptera; family Acrididae; genus Schistocerca; species Schistocerca cancellata. Next base: position 568,036,906 of record NC_064632.1, read on the forward strand.
TCGATATCTATGTTTTTGTCATCTGTGCGCCAATCTAGAGAAGGAACTACAGTGCAGTCTTCCTCTGTGAAACAGCTTTGGAAAAAGACATTTAGTATTTCGGTCTTTAGTCTGGCATCCTCTGTTTCAGTACGATTTTAGTCACAGAGTGTGTGGACGTTTTGTTTTGATGCACCTACCGCTTTGACATAAGACCAAAATTTCTTAGGATTTTCTGCCAAGTCAGTACATAGAACTTTACCATCGAATTCATTGAACGCCTCTCGCATAGCCCTCTCTGAATACTGCATGATTCGACCATCTGGCCAAATGTAGATCAGCAACAATGCCACTTTACTGTGGAAGCGCTGATAATGCTGTCTCATTTGTGTACGCGGCATCACCGCTTCCTTCACAGTGATTACTCAACATCTGGCACTGTTCATCCCCCCCTTACGTACACTACCAATCCTCATAAAAACACAAAACATGAACAACACCTGTGCACCCTGATTGATGTTCCACCAGTCAAGTTGAATTGCAAAAGTAACTATTCAATACTCGCCTATAATATGTAAATGTACGAAATTACACTGACAATCAACAATGTTATTTTGATGCTTCACTTTATTGTCAAGCAGTGTACTTTAAGGCATACTTTACGTAACTGTCTCATTTTCGAACTGAAGCTGTTGCAATTATATGCAGCAGAAGAAATTATCTTTACTGTTGCTTTCTTCTGTAAGGTCGTATTACGTTGTGTGATAGTGTATCCTGTTTGAGTTTCGACAAAGTTCAGTGTCCAGAGCTAAATTGCCTAGTAGAGTGATGCCATTGGGCATAGTTCTTGTTTATTGTTGCTAATATTTTGCTGATGACATTGTAAATCTGCCAGAGAAGGTAAATGACTCTGAAGATCAGTTGAATGGTTTGGATAGTGCCTTGAAAAAAAAAACACTGTAACATGAACATTAAAAAAAGTAAAACAAGGGTATGGAATGTAGTGGAATAAAATGAGACGCTGCTGAAGGCATTCTATTACGAAGTGATACGCTAAAAGTGATGGATGACCTTGGATATTCGGGCATCAAAATAACACGATGCAGAAGTAGATGCATTTGAAATGACGTAAAAAACTGACTGGCTCTACGAAGAAAGGTATTTCTGAAAAGATAGAAAGTCTTGTTTTTTGGAGGTATTTGTCTGGAGTGTAGCCTTGTATGGTAGTGAAACAGGGATGATAAGCAGCTCAAACAAGAAGAGAATAGAATGTTTAGAAATGTGCCACTATACAAGAATGTTGAAGATTGGATAGGTACAGCGAATATCTAATGAGGAGATACTAAATCGAAATTGGGATCGGCGGAAGTTATGTCGCAACTAGACTAAACGAAGGTATAGCTGAGACGGCAACTCGTAAAACAACAAGAAATAGTGAGATTGGTGTTGGAGGGAAGTGTGAGGGAGTAACAACTGCAGCGGCAGACGTAGGCCATGAATACAGTGAGCAGGTTTAAATGAATGTGCTCAGCAGTAATTATTCAGAGCTGAAGAGGCTGACACAGAAGAAACTTTCATGGACAGCTGTATCAATACAGTCTTCGAACTGAAGACCACGACAGCGACAACAATTTTTTTTTCCAATCGTTCTCCCATATAACTCTGACGTTGTTGCAGATGAATCAATCTCAATCACATGACAGATACCGCATTTGGGAGTGGCTACAAGATGTATTCAGTTCAGTTCAAAATCAGTTATTATTGTGCTGTTCACAGGGCGATACCGCGAATACATGACATTGGTTACAGAGTCTCGATTGTATAAGTTCTCTCATGCTGCTTGTTGGTCTCAGTTTCTATATTTCCCTTCGATATTATTCCCTTGTATCTTTTCCATTAATTTTCCAGTTACATCTCTCACCTTTGGTTTCTTTCCGTTCTTGGGATTTGTACAAGTTCGTAACTGTGTATGTGTAGCTCTGTACGACAAAAAATATTTGTCCTTTGGGTGTGGCCCGCATCTCATGGTGGATACAGGCAGACGGGAACTGTTCATTAGACCGGCTGTGAGGCTGCTGACACGTCGTTCCCATATCTTACAGGTGCTACTAATATGTAAAGGGCAGTCAAATGAAAACGAGACAGATGGGAAAAATAATTTTTAAACTGTTTATTACGAGGGTTGTTCGGAAAGTATGGAACGACTGGTCGCAAAATGGAAACCACAGCGAAAATCAAAGCTGTTTTCTTTGCACATTTAGCTACACCTTCCAGGCACGTCTCTACATAGTCGCCATTCCGAGTTAGTGATTTCTCTGAGCGTTACACCATATTTCCAACACCATCGTCATGGAAGGTTTTAATTCTCTACACTGGTCTATAGGGCGTAGCCTGTGCCTAAGTGTTGTCTTTGTATCCACCATCTCACGTAAAGAGAGATGATACTCAGGACGAGCCAGTTAGGGCTGTGTTGTGGGTGATCGAACACTTCCCATTGAAAAGGCGGCAGGAGGGTCTTCACTGCCCCTGCAGAGAAGGAAGTGCGTGGCACTTGTGTTAGGTGGGCTGTGTTCATTAAGGCGAAGCCTCTCGGATGGCCCTCCTACTTGGCGGGAGACATTGTCATTCTAGGCACCTTTACTCGCTCACAGTGAGCTCACAACCTAAAAGGGGGTCTTGATGCGATCGACGGGCATACTCAAGGCACTGCCCAAAACGACTGTGAAAGCCTCGTCGGATTTTCACAGTAGTTTCCATTTCGCGACCGATCTTTCCTCACCTTCCGAATAGCTCTCGTATTTCAAAACTAATTGCCATAACCATTAACACATTTATCCCACTGTGGGACAAGATGGTTAATGCCTTCATGGATAAATGTCTTCGGTTACCTATGGAGCCATATTTGTACACAGGTGTTCATCTATTCATCTGAAACTAGTTGAGAACCACGAATGTCCTTCTTCAGCGCTCCAAAATGTGGAATCGCTTCTGGGCCTACCAACATATTGCCAAGGTTGCTTCGATGTACGCTGCAGAAGTTCCGCTGCAAAACTGTTACACATCATATATGCAGTCCCGATCTCCCACCATATTATTTCTGTATTTTTGGAGCCCTCAGGAGAAACATTCGGTGCTTCCTTCTTGCTTCGGATGAGGAGGTGCACACCTGGGTACAAACTTGGTTTTGCAGACAACCGCATGAAGCATTGTCTCACAGTGGGATACATTTATTAACACTTATGGTGAATACTTCTGCATAATAATCTGTCTATTTACTTCTTTCCATCTACATCATTATCATTTTACTGCTCCTTAAATACACTGACGATAAAAATAGCACTGCACCAGGAAGAAGTTGTGCGGCATGAACGAAAATAGATAGGCGTGTTTGTACATCTGACAGGTGGGTTTATTAATACTTCGTGCTAGTCGCATGGCAAGGAAAGCGTTTCTGAAGAAGAGAAATTTGTTAACATCGAGTATAGATTTAAGTGTCAGGAAGTCAATTCTGAAAGTATTTGTATGGAGTGTAGCCATGTATGGAAGTGAGACATGGACGGTAAATAGTTTGGACAAGAAGAGAATAGAAGCTTTCGAAATGTGGTGCTACAGAAGAATGCTGAAGATTAGATGGGTAGATCACATAACTAATGAGGAAGTATTGAATAGGATTGGAGAGAAGAGACGTTTGTGGCACAACTTGACCAGAAGAAGGGATCGGTTGGTAGGACATGCTCTGAGGCATCAAGGGATCACCAATTTAGTATTGGAGGGCAGCGTGGAGGGTAAAAATCGTAGGGGGAGACCAAGAGATGAATACACTAAGCAGGTTCAGAAGGATGTAGGTTGCAGTACGTACTGGGAGATGAAGAAGCTGGCACAGGATAGAGTAGCATGGAAAGCTGCATCAAACCAGTCTCAGGACTGAAGACCACAACAACAACAACTAGTCGCATAAAAGGGGTGCTAGTAGTCTTTCAGTCAACAAAGACGCCATTATCAACTCACTCACTCACTGAATTTGGACGAGGTCGTGTAACGGGACCACGAGAAGCTGGATGTTCCTACTGCGATATTGCAAAATGACTCGGCAGGGATGCCGTCACCGTACATGATTTCTGGAAGCCGTGGTCGTGGGACTGTACGGTCGCTAGGAGACTGGTTTCCAAAAGGTCACGTTGCACTGGCGAGCGGCAAGACAATCGTGTTCGTCGTATAGCTCTGGCACATCGTATTTCATCTGCAGCAGCAACGTGAGCAGACGTTGTCACCACTTTAAGGACAGATCGACGCCAGATATCCTGTAGCCTGAATTGCACTGACCCCAAAACCACCGCCGTTTGCGACTTCAGTGGTGTTAAGCGGGAGCTCATTGGCGGGCAGGCTGATGAAAGTTAGTTCTGGTAGCGACATCCGTGTGTTAATTAAGAGGAGGCCGGTTGTGGGACTGCAACTAACCTGCCTGCCTGCTAGACACACTGCAGTTATGGTCTGTAATGTGATTTCGTGTGACAGCGGGAGCACACTCATGGTTGTACCGCACGTCCTGACCGCAAATTTGTCCGTCAGTGTGGTCTGTAAGGTGCAAAATTTGTGGTTTACTTATTCTAGGACTGAAGACAACTGTGTAAATTCAAATGACATGTTTAATGTCGCAATATTAGAACAAAAAGTACACGCTTTTACACAGTTTTCAGTGTGACAACAGAAAAACAGTTGTCAGGATAACACACCTCGTCTACATCAAAAAGTGAAATAGTCCTACACACAACAATATTAGGTATTAACTCTCAGAGGGTTAAATTTTCCCAAACACGACAATATTAAAGTTTAACTGCAAGTTTCTTTACAAATTTGTTCTTACACATACGTTACGATGTCGGTCAGTACCACGAAAACCGACCGATTCCAGTTCAAAGATCGGTACTGTTTTTACGATGAAAATCAAGTCTATGGTCGATGGTTTGTGATATGATAAATTGAGCAAAAGATTACCCAAGGTCGGCCCGCATCTCGTGGTCGTGCGGTAGCGTTCTCGCTTCCCACGCCCGGGTTCCCGGGTTCGATTCCCGGCGGGGTCAGGGATTTTCTCTGCCTCGTGATGGCTGGGTGTTGTGTGCTGTCCTTAGGTTAGTTAGGTTTAAGTGGTTCTAAGTTCTAGGGGACTTATGACCACAGCAGTTGAGTTGCATAGTGCTCAGAGCCATTTGAACCATTTTTTTACCCAAGGTCGCTCGAGTTTACAGAGGCTGCAAGCTGGTGAACCAACAGTTGTACGCCTCTACATGCGGTATTTACCTTAAGTTGCGATGAGCTGCAGTCCGCTAGGCCGCTCTCCTATTACGCTGAAATTCCTATGAATCTAATTAAACCTTTGCTGAATTTCCCAGAGGAAATTTTCCCTATGTTTCTCGTTATGCGAGAAACCTTGTGCTCATCCCTAGTCTTATAAAGTGGCGATATACACGCGCATGGCTGGAGTAGCATGCATATTATAATGGATTCTCAGTTCTCACAGGAACAATTAACTAATTGGCTGGTTCGTTTCCCCACATATGGAGCTAAACGATGCTACAGCTAATTTCTAGCTGTATTTCAGCCGCTGTGAACACAGTGTTCACCCAAAGTTCTTCTCTGTGTCGTACAGAGCTTTATGCGCTCCGTTCTGCACTTGACGCGTTTCTGGATGAGGTATAGAATATATTCCTTCCCCCTACTTATACCTCCCAAGGAGATCACGAATGTAAAATTAGAGAGATTCGAGCGCGCACGGAGGCTTTCCGGCAGTCGTTCTTCCCACGAACGATACGCGACTGGAACAGGAAAGGGAGGTAATGACAGTGGCACGTAAAATGCCCTCCGCCACACACCATTGGGTGGCTTGCGGAGTATAAATGTAGATGTAGATGTAGACGCCAGTTCACAGAAGAGTCCCCGAAAATTTCTGTCATGTCTTCCTCATAGCTGAACTGTCTCCCTACCTGCGTTCTTTCGTTCTTCACGTCACGGATTTTTTTGACCAATAGGACTGTTCCTCTTATTTTGTGACAACTCTCTCTACCAGTCACAGGGTCCGTACCGTTAAATTGCGCCAAAACGTTGGCTGTTTTCCCCTTCCTAGCGCGTTTCCGCCAATCGGAAGTTTTGTGCCTGTTCCAGACGCCTAAATGTGTGCATTGGCTCTCTCACATGTGTAGCACTCGCTAGACACACGATGGAAAATGCGTCACTGACTTTGTTCATATCTCTTTAGAATTCCAAACCAAAGTTTTTAGGAGATTTCTTTCCTGTCCTCCCTCAGCTGGGCCATTATACTCGCTCTCTCTGTCTGAGTCACGTGGTCAGTTGGTGACTTCCCCTCTGGGACTCCCCTTTAAGTGATTTCCGTGGTACCCCCTGTAGTGCAGCCTTGCCTCTGCCCGCTCCTCTGAAATTTCAAACTAAAACGCCTCTCGATGCTTGTTTCACCTTCTGCTGAAACATGTATTATAGGAACGGTGTGTTAATTACAGTCGGTTAAAGGTCATCCCTTTTTGCATTACATACTGCTAGGCAAATTTGCTCATTACCACTAAATTAAGTTAGGTGCCACAATCACCTTCCTGTTGTGATGTAAAAAGCTCTCATATAAGTTGCGAATCAGACCTTCATTTATTCTGCCACCTTACATATCCTCCTCCTTCCGCATTCAATTTTCTGCTGGGTTAATCAATGGTTGAGAAATTGATTGAAGTCAGTGCAAAATTCTTTGCAACTGCTGACTATAGCAGTTGACATATTTACTGACCAATTTCCTATTTTAATATTTTGTATAACTTAAAAAGTGGTTCAGTTCAGTCTCATTCAAACTTCTAGTTCACATTGTACTTTAACTGTAATTTTAAACTCAAGCAATTTGATTAGATATATAAAATTGTATCATACCTATAGCTTTTCTACTTTGAGACTGATCTGTTTCTTACTTACTTGATTTATTTTCAGTGGTGATGGATATGTACTGAAGTTGACGAAACCTTCATTTAATATTATCATCCCCTTTTAAAATAAATGTTACTGTTCTCTAGCTTTCGTATTAATCCTGCTAGAAGACATTTTCACTTGTTACAATTAAGCTTTATGATCTATATCTCAACCATATCTATGATTTTACAGGCATAACTTTACAAAATTTTTCGTATTTGACTTTCACAAAAATATTAACTTTCTAATCGTATTAATTACTTTACAAAATTTTTATTGATATCATGGAATCATTCATAATTATCTATCCTATACTTTTAATGAACACATTACACTAGAATCTTAAGCCTCCAAAAACCTTAATATCAGCTTTTCTGAACCTAAACATGTTGAGAAAAATATGAAAGATAAGAAAATATAATTTACATGTAAAGAAAAAATTTTAAAAAAACATCGATAATAAAGCTCTTTTGCTAATACCTAAATCTTCAAATTCAAATATTTTTAAACACCAAAAGTTCCCTTTTTTCGTATAGTAGTCTGTCAGATAGTTCTTTCTCCTACATCTTTAACATGGGTTATTAAAAATTGTAATTTTTTTTGAGTGTTTCGACGTGTCTCCTTCGAACATGGAATGACGCTCGGTCATGTGACTCCCTGTGTCTCTGTTGAGCATGGAACGGCGTTCGGTATGCGTCTCGCCGCGTTTCCGTTCAGTATGGAATGACGGTCGGCAGAGAGAACGGTTGCTGAAGGTCTGAGCGTGTCGGGAGTGCGTGGTTGCCTTTGTTTCATATTGCATATGCCTATGGTGACGTTGTCTTGGAGATCCCTTTATGGCAGCATAAACCTTTCTGCATCTTTCGTAGAATCTTTATTTCGGTTCATCGTTGGTCACTTCGTCTCTAGGTTTCCATACGATTTGTTATCTCCCATTTCTCGGTATGACATCTGAAAGTGTTGCTATTTGGCATAAAGAATGTCGGATTTTTGTATCGCTAGAAGAGTTAAACTGGATTCTCGTTGGTAGTTAAATGCAATTATGGTCTTGTATGGGAAGGGATTTGAAAAGGTTTCTTGATCTCTTCTGGTCCAGGCTCTTCTTTCTTCCAAATCTTCTGCATTGCGTCTTCTGTTCTTGGTGCATCTTGCTGTCGTCTTACTTCTGTCTTCACTCTTCTCTGCACCGGGAATTAGGATTGAAGACCTGTTTAACCTCGTCCTCGTTTAATCCGTTCTTATAGCGTCTTCTTTGTAATTGTTGTGTAATCTTCAGTGTAATTGGTTGTTCATCTAGACAAGTTGAACAGACTTCCATCGTTTTCTTGTTCCGTCCCATGAGTGTTATGGGGTTGTTTCGCAGTTGTCGAGTTTCCTATGGTCTGATAACAGGTTCCACTATACTGCGCATTGAGTTACAGAAATGTGTTTTTTTCTTCTTCTTGTGGTGAGTCTAAACCTCTGCTCATCCTCGCCGTAATACACTCCTGGAAATTGAAATAAGAACACCGTGAATTCATTGTCCCAGGAAGGGGAAACTTTATTGACACACTCCTAGGGTCAGATACATCACATGATCACACTGACAGAACCACAAGCACATAGACACAGGCAACAGAGCATGCACAATGTCGGCACTAGTACAGTGTATATCCACCTTTCGCAGCAATGCAGGCTGCTATTGTCCCATGGAGACGATCGTAGAGATGCTGGATGTTGTCCTGTGGAACGGCTTGCGATGCCATTTCCACCTGGCGCCTCAGTTGGACCAGCGTTCGTGCTGGACGTGCAGACCGCGTGAGACGACGCTTCATCCAGTCCCAAACATGCTCAATGGGGGACAGATCCGGAGATCTTGCTGGCCAGGGTAGTTGACTTACACCTTCTAGAGCACGTTGGGTGGCACGGGATACATGCGGACGTGCATTGTTCTGTTGGAACAGCAAGTTCCCTTGCCGGTCTAGGAATGGTAGAACGATGGGTTCGATGACGGTTTGGATGTACCGTGCACTATTCAGTGTCCCCTCGACGATCACCAGTGGTGTACAGCCAGTGTAGGAGATCGCTCCCCACACCATGATGCCGGGTGTTGGCCCTGTGTGCCTCGGTCGTATGCAGTCCTGATTGTGGCGCTCACCTGCACGGCGCCAAACACGCATACGACCATCATTGGCACCAAGGCAGAAGCGACTCTCATCGCTGAAGACGACACGTCTCCATTCGTCCCTCCATTCACGCCTGTCGCGACACCACTGGAGGCGGGCTGCACGATGTTGGGGCGTGAGCGGAAGACGGCCTAACGGTGTGCGGGACCGTAGCCCAGCTTTATGGAGACTGTTGCGAATGGTCCTCGCCGATACCCCAGGAGCAACAGTGTCCCTAATTTGCTGGGAAGTGGCGGTGCGGTCCCCTACGGCACTGCGTAGGATCCTACGGTCTTGGCGTGCATCCGTACGTCGCTGCGGTCCGGTCCCAGGTCGACGGGCACGTGCACCTTCCGCCGACCACTGGCGACAACATCGATGTACTGTGGAGACCTCACGCCCCACGTGTTGAGCAATTCGGCGGTACGTCCACCCGGCCTCCCGCATGCCCACTATACGCCCTCGCTCAAAGTCCGTCAACTGCACATACGGTTCACGTCCACGCTGTCGCGGCATGCTACCAGTGTTAAAGACTGCGATGGAGCTCCGTATGCCACGGCAAACTGGCTGACACTGACGGCGGCGGTGCACAAATGCTGCGCAGCTAGCGCCATTCGACGGCCAACACCGCGGTTCCTGGTGTGTCCGCTGTACCGTGCGTGTGATCATTGCTTGTACAGCCCTCTCGCAGTGTCCGGAGCAAGTATGGTGGGTCTGACACACCGGTGTCAATGTGTTCTTTTTTCCATTTCCAGGAGTGTATGTTCGTCTCCAGTCCGGTTCGGTGGACATCCATTATCTCTTCATATACTGCCTTGAATAGTTCGCGATAAAAGTGCCACGTATCGAACACTTTCGCAAAAGCATTGTAATAACGCTTGTGTGTGGCTTTTATATGAATAAAGCTCACGTCATGGTACATGTTGATTGTATCCAGAATGCGTTGTGGCTCTCCAAACAATTCCACAGAAGAGTTATCCTATAGGAACGTTGCTCCTACCAAGGCCTTTTCCTTCGTTACATCGTAAGCTGACATACCAGGCACCCATATTCAGTGTGCCTTCCTTTCACGCCTAACCGCTCTCCTCAGGCTCCCCGTCGATGTGGCCGCAATGATGCTGCACCGTCTCTTGTCCCTGATGTGATAATCTTACTTTCCTTACATCCTTACCTATTTTCTGTTTCCTCAGTTATTTATCTTATATTATTCTAGCCCTTACTCCCTTAAATTACGCTAGCAACTTTACAAATATTAAACACTTTTATGACTTTACATCTAAGGCAATGTTCCTCTCATAAATTACCCTAAAACTTTACAAACATTAAACTTCTTTTATAACTTCTCAAAAAGTATCATTTACATCGCAAATAAAATGTTTTCTCATCACTATCTTCCTCATTTTTGCCCATTTACTTAATTCTTCCTTAAGATAAAAGTCATGGTTTCCTCACGTTCATAAAGGCGGATAGTAAGAGTGAGATTGATGGTGATAACGGTTAGTAAGTTAGTGAATGCCCATTACCTCTTTTTTCCAAACTAGAAACATATTCTGTTAATTTGGTAACTTCGCACCTTGACTCCGACTCCAGCGTCTTTTTCTCTGCAATCTCTTCTTTTGTCCTAAGCTGTAACAGAACTTCTAAATACACGTTATCCCTGCTATTCTTCTTTTCCCTTTCTAAAATCTTCTCTATTGATCTATTGCATTCCTTTTAAATTTTAAAATTTCTTTTCTCAGTTGTACTTGTCCCTTTCTCCTGTTTTCTCGATAGTAAACTTTAATATTCCTTTCTTGCCGCATCATTCTCTTCCTTCTTGAACTCTTTTTTCTGGGTTAGTCTTTCTTCCCACTGTTTACCTCCTTCCACGAAATAACATGTTGTCTTGCTTAACTGCGTACTTCGATTCTCTTTCCTAATTATTCCCTCGTAATGACTTCTAATATTTATTTCCCTCATATCTCTCGTTCAATATTAGATTGTAGTACTTTCCACAAATCACTCCCATTCCGCCAAAAAAATTTCTCCTCAATTAATTTTTCACTATCCTTGACGGAACAAATTAAAATGCCTATCTCCTTTCCACCTAATAATTTGTTTCCTTTCTACTTCTTCACTTCCTTTCATCTACAACAATCAACTTCCACTTCCTTCACACTACGTCTTTAAGAGAGAATCTACTACTACTTCGTCAAACTATACACATGCTTATATCTATTTATTTCCTTACTTTCAACTGTTTCCCCAGTAAATATTTCGTTTGAATAAGAGTTAATTTCGTTGTTATTTTCCTGTCATTTCTTCATCATTCTCCATTTACTTTCCGAACAACATTTATTTATTTAACTGAGATAGGTACGCCGGCCGCGGTGGTCTAGCGGTTCTAGGCGCTCAGTCCGGAACCGCGCGATTGCTACGGTCGCAGGTTCGAATAATGCCTCGGGCATGTATGTGTGTGATGTCCTTAGGTTAGTTAGGTTTAAGTAGTTCTAAGTTCTAGGGGACTGATGACCAAAGCAGTTGAGTCCCATAGTGCTCAGAGCCATTTGAACCATTTGAGATTGGTACAAGTTGAAAATTTTACCTGTGAGCCTTTTCCTGTCTTTCATACTCTTTGATTTCTGGACATATAATACAAATAAATTCCATTGTGGAGTTACTCTTTTTTTTTTTTGCTTAACCTTTATGAAGTGTCGGCAGAATTGCCAACACTGTTTTTAGAGGAGGCCGAGATGCACGCTATAAGCTCACGCAGGATGGCGTGAGGTCTGAAAGAGGATACGTAATGAATGCTATAAAGAAAAGTACGTAGCTTCTGGAATACTTAACTTTAATCCACATTTGTAGAACATTGCTCTTGATGATACAGAAGTATTATAGCAATTGAATATGGCGCCTTGCTAGGTCGTAGCAGCTGTAGCTGAAGGCTATGCTAACTATCGTCTCGGCAAATGAGAGCGTAATTCTCACTGAACCATGGCTAGCAACGTCGGCTGTACAACTGGGGCGAGTGCTAGTACGTCTCTCCAGACCTGCCGTGTGGTGGCGCTCGGTCTGCAATTACTGACAGTGGCGACACGCGGGTCTGTCGTATACTAGCGGACCGCGGCCGATTTAAAAGCTACCACCTAGCAAGTGTGGTGTCTGCCGGTGACACCACACTTCATATATTCTTAACTGAAGAAAAAAGGTTCAAATGGCTCTGAGCACTATGCGACTTAACTTCTGAGGTCATCAGTCGCCCAGAACTTAGAAATAATTAAACCTAACTAACCTAAGGACATCACGCACATCCATGCCGGTGGCAGGATTCGAACCTGCGACCGTAGCGGTCGCTGGGTTCCAGACTGAAGCGACTAGAACCGCACGGCCACTCCTACCGGCTATACTCTTAACTGATTCACATGTTGCAAACTTAATGATTTTCCTGTTTTCCGATTCATCAATTCGACTACATTATTAAGGACTACTTTACTTAGTTCCACGGGGCTTTGTATGTAGCAAAAGAATTTGTTTTCATCGCTGTAACCTTCCTATCGCTTGGTGCTAATTTTACATAATGTCGATGTTTTACTTTAGGTATTGGAACGACTTCACTTCTAACCTGGGTATTACAGTTTGTCTTCCTACCGTTCATATCGTCACTTCTGTCTGTTACCTGGGTTTCGTGGCCTCAACTCTTCTACCGGTTCATTCCGCGTGTTTTGTCCCGCTGAAGCTTGAATTTTCCAAAATTTCTGCGTTCTGTCAATTCCATTACCACCCGAATAACGTGGATTTTGCTACTGGAAACCTCTAACAAATCTTCCGCCTTCGTTCGCACGGGGATTGTATCCGGGATCATAGTTGCCACGTAGTTTCTAGGACCAAATCCGCCATTGTAATTCCGCAGCCCACCAAAACCATAATTGTTATTTGCACTCTGTGCGTATCCAAAACGATATTTATTACGGTTATCCCATGGGCGGTTACCACTCTTTCCAAAACCATTATCTTTTTCTACGTCATTATTGCCATTGTAATTATTATTATTAAAACCTGATCCGTTGTTGTTATGTCTCCTATTACTGTTTTCTCTTATTGTACGTTGTTTCTTTGCGTCATATTCACTGAATATGAATTCATGTTCTCTTAACATTCCTTTAAATGCTTGTATATTATGTCCTGCCCTACCAGCCAATGACTGCTGATAACGTAACGGTAACTTCATTGTTCACATCCATATCAGTTCCCCCATCACTTTATGGATTACTAAATGCTGATTCTTTTTTGTCATTTCCTCGAAAAATCTAACAGGTTTCTTTTTTCCTGAATTTTAGAACAACTGTTTCTGTAATAACTCATACTTTATTCTCTTTTGTGTTTCTGTGGAACAGTATCGCTCCAAGAATGCGGATCTGAATTGCTCATAGAATTGACAGTTTACAGCTACTCTTTGCATGGATTCCGCTATTGCACCGTCCATATGCGCACAAACGAAGTCAAGTTTATGGCTAAGTGTCCAATGCTCTGGTAAACCGATCTGAAATTGATTTATAAACGTGTGTGGATGTAAGCCGTTCCCGCTTTCTTTGTAATGTTGGAATTTTCTAACTGTCCAAAAGTGATCGTTGTCAAATTTTTCTCTTTCACCATACGGCGTTTGTGTTTTCACAACATTACTCGTTGCCTCCGACTGTGTCATGTTCTCTTGCACTCGTTGTACTACATTTTGGTCTTGATACGACGTATGTATGTTTGTATGTTCCATCTAGCATCGTATCTACGCAGTGGTGTGCAGTTATCTACATCGTACCGTCCCTCGTGTATCAGACTGTAGATTAGTTTACATTTTCCATTAATGGATCAGTATTTTGCTTTTCTATTATTTTCTTAATGTTTTGGTGTCTATAACCCGTTGTACTGTAACTTGGAAATCACGGAATTGGTACATGTGTCGCTGCAACTTGCTCTGTTACCGAGCGAGGTGGCGCAGTGGTTAGACACTGGACTCGCATTCGGGAGGACGACGGTTCAATCCCGCGTCCGGCCATCCTGATATAGGTTTTCCGTGATATCCCTAAATCGCTCCAGGCAAATGCCGGGATGGTTCCTTTGAAAGGGCACGGCCAACTTCCTTCCCCATCCTTCCCTAATCCGATGAGACCGATGACCTCGCTGTCTGGCTTCCTTCCCCAAACAACCCCCCCCCCCCCCCTTGCTCTGTTCTCGCGTCACTCGCGTACGTTCGGGAGGGTCGACTGCCGCTCTATTGAAACGTGCGCGTTTACCGTTTCTCGCTCCCTTGTCTGCTGTGACCGCACATCACCTGCTTCGCTCAGATGTGTTAACAGTTCTTTTCCTCTTTGCTTTCGTTTCGCTTCCGTAATTATGGACGCGACCTCTTGTGGATATACGACTGGAAATTCATGAGTTCTTGTGTTTCCGCTACTGCTACGGAAGATTGCACAACTGACTTGTTTATTTCTGGATTTCTGTCCACCACTATGTCGGAAGGTACTACCGATTCCGCCACCTCGATACTGTTTTCTGTACGATTGTCGGTACACGGTTTCAATTCTGTACGAATGTTTTCATACGGTTTCTGATTTTCCGAGACTATGTTATCAATGCGTGTGTCGAATCGTTTTTGTGCGGCTCACCTGACACGTTTTCTGACATTGATCTCTTCCACGACTTGTTGTGCCTTACCAGACGTCCTACGTGCTAACTTATCCACTCTTTGTTTAACGTTAGACACTACATTCTGCACCTGGTCAACGTCAGAACGCATCTTTTTCTGGTAACTCATTAACGACTGTACACTCCTGGAAATTGAAATAAGAACACCGTGAAATCATTGTCCCAGGAAGGGGAAACTTTATTGACACATTCCTGGGGTCAGATACATCACATGATCACACTGACAGAACCACAGGCACATAGACACAGGCAACAGAGCATGCACAATGTCGGCACTAGTACAGTGTACATCCACCTTTCGCAGCAATGCCGGCTGCTATTCTCCCATGGAGACGATCGTAGAGATGATGGATGTAGTCCTGTGGAACGGCTTGCCATGCCATTTCCAACTGGCGCCTCAGTTGGACCAGCGTTCGTGCTGGACGTGCAGACCGCGTGAGACGACGCTTCATCCAGTCCCAAACATGCTCAATGGGGGACAGATCCGGAGATCTTGCTGGCCAGGGTAGTTGACTTACACCTTCTAGAGCACGTTGGGTGGCACGGGATACATGCGGACGTGCATTGTCCTGTTGGAACAGCAAGTTCCCTTGCCGGTCTAGGAATGGTAGAACGATGGGTTTGATGACGGTTTGGATGTACCGTGCACTATTCAGTGTCCCCTCGACGATCACCAGTGGTGTACGGCCAGTGTAGGAGATCGCTCCCCACACCATGATGCCGGGTGTTGGCCCTGTGTGCCTCGGTCGTATGCAGTCCTGATTGTGGCGCTCACCTGCACGGCGCCAAACACGCATACGACCATCATTGGCACCAAGGCAGAAGCGACTCTCATTGCTCAAGACGACATGTCTCCATTCGTCCCTCCATTCATGCCTGTCGCGACACCACTGGAGGCGGGCTGCACGATGTTGGGGCGTGAGCGGAAGACGGCCTAACGGTGTGCGGGACCGTAGCCCAGCTTCATGGAGACGGTTGCGAATGGTCCTCGCCGATACCCCAGGAGCAACAGTGTCCCTAATTTGCTGGGAAGTGGCGGTGCGGTCCCCTACGGCACTGCGTAGGATCCTACGGTCTTGGCGTGCATCCGTGCGTCGCTGCGGTCCGGTCCCAGGTCGACGGGCACGTGCACCTTCCGCCGACCACTGGCGACAACATCGATGTACTGTGGAGACCTCACGCCCCACGTGTTGAGCAATTCGGCGGTACGTCCACCCGGCCTCCCGCATGCCCACTATACGCCCTCGCTCAAAGTCCGTCAACTGCACATACGGTTCACGTCCACGCTGTCGCGGCATGCTACCAGTGTTAAAGACTGCGATGGAGCTCCGTAAGCCACGGCAAACTGGCTGACACTGACGGTGGCGGTGCACAAATGCTGCGTAGCTAGCGCCATTCGACGGCCAACACCGCGGTTCCTGGTGTGTCCGCTGTGCCGTGCGTGTGATCATTGCTTGTACAGCCCTCTCGCAGTGTCCGGAGCAAGTATGGTGGGTCTGACACACCGGTGTCAATGTGTTCTTTTTTCCATTTCCAGGAGTGTATAAGCTCGCGTGAGTGTCCCGCCTCTCGCCGAATTCCAGTAAACTGTTCATTAACCGCCGTTCGTAATTTTTGCTGATCTTCGCGGACTTTTTCGAACCCAGCATGGGTTTCAAATTGGAGACTATTTAAGGCAGCATTCGTGGCCGATAACCCGGCATCTGTTGCTGTTTTTGAATCTGCCGTTTCTGTTTTTAAGCTGCTAATCCTGCATGTGTCTGCTTTACGACCGTAGTGAGTTGCTTCAGTATTGCAAACACAGTCCGACTCTTCACCATCGTCACCTGTCATCATTTGATGAAAATTTTGCCGTTCGCACCTTTTACGTAGCATTCACCGCGTTCTGTGCATAGTGCAGACGCACTCACACACATTCTTTCTGTTGGAAACTGTCCCGTTTGGTTCAAAATTACTATATTCGGTTCAACGTAACGACGTTTCTCGTCCTCTGATTATATATCTGACCCACTAGATCCGTTATTAGTTCGTTTTTGTGCATTCTCCGACTGTGATAACACTGGTGAAACTGCTAGCATTCCCTCTGCACTATCACTACGTTCCGTTCCGTGACTCGCACTCGATACTTTTTGTTCTACGTCTATCTCCATCTTGTCAAGACGTTCAGTTTGATCTTTCTGCAACACTCTCCGTTCTTCTGCAATAACCTGAGTCTCACTAACCTGAGTCTTTTTCGAATTGCGCGAGCTTGCGCTCTCGTCAACATCAAGTTATATGATCTTACACGTTTCCAAAATATCATAGGAAGTTTCTTAGATTATGAACACAACATTAGCAACACTGTTTACTGTTTGTGGATTTTCAAACACAACCCAACAACGCCGTGAATAACTTCGCCCGCGCCAGCAACGTCATGCACAAGCTCCTTCTACACAATGACGAATGTTCTTCTACTTGCTAATATAACTTTTCTACATATTGGATCACACCTTTACTGTATTCTGTCCACTATACATTTACGTACATTGGGCAACCTTGTCACAAACTAATACGAAAAAAAATTTTCTTTTCCAAATTCAATTATTTTTATTTTTAACTAATTTGACTAATTGCCATCAAGGCAGACCTATTGCCATCCTCACAGTGTCGCCATTCTTAAGGTGCAATATTTGTGGTTTACTTATTCTAGGATTGGAGACAAATGTGTAAATTAAAATGACATGTTTAATATCGCAATACTTGAAAGAAATACACACTTTTACACAGTTTTCAATGTGACAACAGAAAAACAGTTTTCAGGATAACACTCCTCCTCCACATCAAAAAGTGAAATAGTCCTAAACACAACAATATTAAATATTAACTCTCAGAAGGTTAAATTTTCCCAAGCACAACAATATTAAAGTTTAACTACAAGTTTCCTTACAAAATTGTTCCAACATTTACGTTATGATGTTGGTCAGTACTACGAAAATGGACCGATTCCAGTTCAAATTTCGGTACTATTTTTAGGATGACAATCAAGTCTACGGTGGATGGTTATTGATGTGACAAATTGAGCAAAAGATTACCCAGGGTCGCTCGAGTTTGCAATGGACGCAAGCTGGTGAACCAACAGTTTTTCACCTCTGCATGCGGCATTTACCTTAAGCTGCGATGAGCTGTCGTCTGTTAGACCGCTTTGTTCCGCTAAAAGAGAACCTTTGCTGTATTTCCCATCGGGAAATTTTCCTATGTTTCTAGTCACGTGAAAAAACAAGTATTCATCCCTAGTCTTATAATGTGGCGATATACACGCGCATGGCTGGAGCAGCATGCATGTTGTAATGGCTTCTCAGTTCTCGCAAGAACAATTAACTAATTGGCTGGTTCGTTTCTGCTACAGTAAACTTCCAACATAGGTTTAGGTAGCACCTATGCATCTTGCGACTACGCCTCACACTCAGCGCTACCGTCCTTGCAGATTTGCGCATGTGATTGTTCAGATGTAAGTCGGAACTAATTAGAGGTCGGAGAAAGATCTGTCTACCACCAGCAACCCATGTAGAAACAGGCAAAGCTGAGTTACAGCGACAGAACTGTGTTTTGACCATTCGGCGGAAAAGAAGCCTGCTCCTGCAACACGAGGTAGTGTAAAACCCTGTAGGAGCAGTCCGAATGGAGAGGTCTCTTGGAGTGTAGGAATGTAGATGACTTAACCGTATTGTCCTCTAGACGACCGAAGAGCGAACTAATATTTAGTATATGTTGGATATCATAAGTGATTGCGTGGTAATTTGAGAAGATTGAATATGTAGGTGTGTTTGCGCTGGACCGCTATTCCCTCCTATGTAAATTGTTTGGTTGACTGCTTCTGCATATTTCGCGCCTTTATTTAGTTGAGAGAAGATAGATTGTTGTGTGTGCATCTAGCATGTGGAAGACACATTTGCCGGTTCTCTAGACATGAAAAACACCTTAGTTGACCTTGTAAATTATAGGGATGATTTGGAATCTGCTACACCACCGACATTGGTATTCACGAGTGGAAATATCGTTTTCTCAATTTATTTCGAGTTTCCGTGTAAGTGTCTTCACAGACGTGGCAGGTTTCTAGTTACTCAGCGGTTTACAGCATGTCCCACCTAGCTAAAGTTTCAAGTTTGTAGAGAAATATTTTTAAGTCTATATCTTCGGAACTATGTCGCACGAGCAATCGCAATCATACTGTTGTGTGCCTGATATTGAGAAGTACCTCGAAAATGGTACAATATTATGGCAAACCATGCAAGAATACATATGGTCTGTAGATGGGTATTGAAAAACAGGCAAGCAAGCAGGTCCGGACGAGAAACAGTAACACATTTGTTCAAAGTGGGGAAACGAGGTCAAATTTGTAGAACAGTTCTGAGAGTGACCTCGATCCAACGAGGACGCTCTGGTCATGCGTTCGGGGTGGATGCCCGCCCGACGTCGCAGTAAATATCTAGTGCCGTGAGTATATGTACGACGCTGTTGTCTTCGCGGTACGAATGATGTGAAGGGTTGACTTTGTATGGCACAGGATACTTATTGCATGTTTACTAGATCTATACGGTACGCGGTGATGTATTGATAGGATGGAGATCGGTTTCACATTTTGTCTAACTCCTGCCCTCAGTGGGAGAGCAGTGTAATTGAGGAGGAGTCTTTCTGTATTTGACGATGTGTAGGCCAGTTTGTAAGGTTTAATTGCCGGTGCAATATGGCGATCAGTGTAAAATAACTGCTGAAAGTCTCGTCTGTAGAATGAAATAAAAAGGACAGATGGTGCTTCCCCACCGGCAGCATCCGTAATTTGGTGGGTATATTAGAATTCGATAACAACCAAGCATACTCCCCATTCATTCACGAGACATCCTTTGTGCTGGGATATACGAGTGTCTACATAGAGATGAGAACGTTTTTGTATGTTGAAAGCAGGAAGAGTAGGGCATGATGGATGGATACCACGTCAGGACCATCAGGAGGAATGCATTCGGCGTTATTCCACGCTATTTTCGTAAACAGTTTCTGTTACGCCAAGAATTTCCATTCGGACAAATTGAGACATCGCAAAAGCTCCTAGAAAAGCGACGGTTAACTATTTCTGGGACACTATACAATTTCCGAGAGGTCGACTTGGCTCTTATTTTACATAACCATGTGACGTCAGTATAACAATGTGAAACTTTTAGATGGTGACTCGCCATGTAGACGTTTCATGGCAGGGTGTCAGTCACACTGGGGCAGGTAAGCATGGCTGGACGCAGCTCGTATGTCCCATTAGGATAGCTAGGGAGAAAGCAGCCTCTACTATTCTGGAACAGATTTCTATAGTGCGATCTGTGATGTCAGTAGCCACAGGTATAGCGTCAGCAACGGTAAACACACGTGCTGCCTAGAGGCCTTTCGCATATGCGATCATTGTGATCGCACCTTGGAGTTCTGTGGCGAGGTGGACAGGGGTGTGTGCTGTACTTCACGTGATCAGCGAGGACGTGACGGCAGTGGAGGAGATGCTGCAGAATCAGGTCACTGCGAGCAGCCTGGTTGCTGCAGTCCTAACCGGCTACCCTGAGGGAGTGTGGCCCATGAATTTCAGAGCAATGCTGTGGCAACCGCGACTGCGGTAGGGTTGGGGCCGGGAGCAGAAGTGGTGGTGGTAGTGGGGCAGTGGCTTCATTGTGCGTTGAGAGGTGGGGTTTGTTTTTTACTAGCAATCTTTTGTTTAAACTGTATTCCATTGATTTCATGGACAAATAGGATGCTATGAGTTAAAAAAACTACCCCATACATGTGAAAAATATCGATTTAATTAATTTGCATAAATTTTTTATATAAATGTGGTATTAGTGGTACAATAGATAAGGGGTGAGTGTGCGTGAGTGGGTGACTTGGAGCAGAACAGCCGGTTAAGTGCAGAACCGTAGGTAAATTTCCATAATTTTTATGTAACTGCAGTACAGTAGTTTAAGGGGGTAACTGACAAAGAAGAATGCTCAATAAATGTCCTTCAAAAGCATGTGAAATTCGAAAAGTGTCCAGAAAGTGGTGGGAGGACATAACTAATTACGTAATTTGATATCAAATGCGGTAGATTAGTTTAATGAAATGGGGGTGGCATGGAAAACCACTTAACAGAACATTAGGTCAAGTACTGACATAAGCCAAAATATTAGGTCGAGACACCAAGAGTACAGTGCTGAATGTTAGGTTGTGCAACATGTATGCCCCATGTAACTGCTACTTGCAAGACGTAGATGTTTTCCAAACAGCAGAGAATGATGAGCAAGAGAAATTCAAGCCCCTCAAACCGATTTTTTTATTTATAAACAATATACCCTTGAATATCCTGTTATGCGACCCTTCCTCTCCACCACCAGAGACCCCCATCTTGGATTACCTCTCAGAAGGTGTGACAGCGCCCTCTGGTGGCGGTATTGTGTACTAGGTTATCTGGACTCCAGAGCCCATGGCGACCACACTGTTACCCACCATTTTCCCCGTCATTTTCCCCGCCATCTTGGATTACGTCACAGAATGGACAACAGGCCCCTCTGGTGGCAGTACTGTGTACTAATTCAGTTGGACTCTGGACCTTATGGTCAACACACTGGATGGAGGTACTGCCTCTGACTGTTTAAATAAATAGTGCACACAAAATGAAAACTTACGTCCAGGACAAGTCAAGTCCTCTTCCCATCATTTCCTAGGAAGAAGTGGCGGTTGGATGACTTAGGTTAGTGGAGGTAGTCTAAGTGACCTGTCTTCCCTTCATTTTCTTAGGTTAGTAGAGGCTGCATTGTCCTGATAGAATTTGAACTTCTTGCCAGTGGCATGGCACTTTCCCATTATCTTTGATAACGGTACTTGCGTCATCAGCTGTCGTCACAGCCACCATCTTGGATGACGTCATCAGGAAGGAAATTTTGGGGCAACCTGTTGGGTATTTTCGCATTGTGGTGGGGGTGACGTCATTGCCGCCATCTTGGATGACGTCTTCATGTTGGAATTTTCGGGGCACCCTGTGGGGTACAATCACCCATGCGCTATAGTTTGGTGTAGCGATCTTTCACTTTGAATATGTGTCCTTCGTTAATGAAGTGGGCTAATACTTCTCTTATACTGTACTGTTTTTTCTTGTGGCACTTTCTGTGCAATACAGCTTGCATTAGATAGGATGTAATTATCTGTTAAGGTCGTTCCGAATTTCGTCCACGTTTCTTGTGCTGCGGTTTCAGATACAAGCGCGTATGCTTGTGAGGAGGCATTGTACAACTGCCAGCAATTGAGTGTTGTGTGCTATGCGCTAAGTCATTGCCTAGGCATTTCGTGTTCGGATAGTTACTACACATTTCTTCGTAATATGTATTCCAGTGCTATTACGCATTATGCGAGATTTTTGTCTGTTGATCTTTAACCCGATTGTGGGCTGGTATTTATTTATTATTGCAAGGGCTTCGCTAAATCCTTTTCATATGTGCCTAAGACGTACGACGTCTTCCTAATATGCATTGCATCTGATCTTCTTGTTCATTACTGTGCAATCCCGGTAACTGATTGTTCATGGAGGCGAGCAGTGGTTCCAATTTAATAGGAATAGAGTTATTGACAAAAGAGATCCTTTTATTATCTCGTTCTTGATCTCTATTTCTATGCTTAGCTGTCCATTGTTCAGTTTTTTGGACACACTACTTCGTAAGAGGGTGTGGAGAAGTTGGATATTAACAATGGGCAACTTAATTTCTTGGGTGCGTCATTAATTAAACCAGCCATAAAGAGTATTGAAAAGCAAAGTATATGGCCTGGTATCTCCATAAGGAATCTATTAACAAAAACAGGAGCTACGTATGATTAAATGTCTGGCGTACTCGTCAAATAAAATATGCGAGCCAGTTTATTTATGTGATAAGCAAATTTATCTGTAGTCGACTCATAAGGGAAAAGGGAGGTGGAATAATGATGACGACAAAGAAGAAAGAATACCAGGATGTGAGGAACACTTGCTGTCCACGGGGAAAATGTTTCTTCTTATAGAACTCACAGGTTGTTTGCTAATGATGGTTTTGTATATAGTGCAGTGCTGTCTCACGATAGACCCTTAGTAACTTTTTCCAATTGATGTGACTGAATGCTCTCCAGAGAAAGAAACCTGACGACAGTATCCGATCATTACACCAACTGTGGACGATGGGGTATAATGACATCACTGGAACATAAGGGTACCATTAAGAAACCATAAGACACGTGAATAACACGGAAATCAGTATCAAAGAAAGTGAACTGAAATTTGTTGAGACCTCTTTGATAAAATGCGAGGCACCTACACAGCAAAACGCGAAGAAGACGACATTGAGAAAGATTATACAGAACGTTACACGAAACCGGAAAGCGCAGAATCACTACAAGATTGAAGCAGAGAATGCATGGCGCATGCCGAGGCATACGGGCCATCATTATCTCTTCTCTCCTTATGAGACTGGTCCAGCAATTCATTACACTCAGTCCTTGGAAACCAACGGTGCCAAATTGTTGTTTTGTAGCGTATCCCACGTTTAAGGAATGTTCTTTGAAAACTGTTTAATTGGACAGGTCTTTTATATCAAACAGTAAGCCGTTGGTTTGCTTGATTCGTCGGGTACAATAGAATATGAGAGATCTTAGGAAGAAAACAAGTTCAGTGTCTCTCCTTTTGATTATAGCGGTCTTTAATTTCAGCCGAAATTAAGGACAGGTAGGGGAGCGTGAGTCATAAAGAGAAAGCGCTGCTTCCGTGAAAGAGATCTGAGGCCTCAGTAACACAAGGAATTAAGGAAAGGAAAGAAAAACATAACCTTCTCAAAAGAAAAACTGATGGCGACAGCCGGAGTCTCCGGAATTCTCAGCTAGGTGCTTTATTTTTCTGTTTTAGTACTGTCACATCATGACCAAAATTTATTTACTAAGTTGCTTGTGTTTGTGTACTGTCAAATTGTGTGTGACAGTTGCATCACATACCGGCAGTTAAAATTTTTTTCTTGTTGTAGACCGTATTGAAACTGAGCTGAGAGAAATCCAGCGTAATGACTGCTGATGTTACTAAATTTGTTCAGTGAGTGCGTGAAACTCTCTTTCACACCGTCGTCTATCTACTTAAGTTTTTGGTGGACTGTATGCAGCACAATCTTTTTTGGACAAATATTTAGGTAGATTAGGACGATTTAGCATCTTTTTTGAGAACCAAAGCATTGGCTACTGGACACACGGCACTCCTTCGAGCAGTAGCTAACGAGACTTTGTGACTTGATGTTTCAGTTGTTATTGTACTGCTCTTCAGTCCAATGACTGGTTTGATATAGCTCTCCACGCTTGTATACCAAGTGCAGGTCTCTTGAGCTCTGTATAACTAATTCGCCCTGTATCTATTTGAGTATGCTGGCTCCATCCGAGTATTGGTCTCCCTAAAAAATGAGGCCCTTCCCTACATGGCATCCTCCATTACATCCTACACTTCCACGCTTCCCACCATTATCAGTTAACAATCATTTGATTTTGTTCTATCTACTATTTCATTATTTTAGACCATTTGTGCCATAAATTTCATCTCTCCGCAATTCAGCTCATTACCACGTCATCTGCCTTATTAACGTTAAGTACTGTTCTATAGCGCCGCGTTTCAAAAGCTTGTATTCGCGTCTCTACCGTCTGTCGTCCAAGTATCGCTTCCGTAAACACCAAAATTTACATTAATTTGTAAGCACCTCACTTTATTAGAGACGCTGTTCTTGTTATTGGCTGTTCTCTGTACCTCCTCTTTTTCTGTCACCGTCTGTTATTTTAGTGTGAAAGGATTTTTGCTGCCTCATTTCCCGATGCACTCTAAGAGAAAAACGATAAGCACCACGAAGGTCTTATACGAATGGGCCGGAAATCAGTACATTTAACGTAAATATACAGACAAAGAAATGATTACAATTTCAGAAACACTGAATGATTTATTCAAGAGAAAGAGCTTATAAGCTGCCAACAGTTAAATATGTTCAGTAATCTCGCAATAAAAATATGACTAATCTCTGAATAAAAATGTGACTCATATATAACATTTCAAAAGAAATCTCGTAATGTAACCTTTCAATAATTAACTGACTGTGAATTTAAACTGGTAAATTAGGACGTCAGCAGTGCTCCGTCATAGCCCTGAAAAGTCATTCTGAAGAAAGTTAAAATTCTTACCTCAATGTTGTCGCCGGCTAACGCGTATATACCTGCTCCTATAAGAAATATTTCTGGCACAGCCCAGTGCAGTGCTGGCCGCTAGATTTTGTTATGTATGAAAAACATCTGATTTTATTTACGATAATTGGCATAACTGTGGATAGGAGAAATTAGTAAAAACTTTTAATTCAAATGAATGACTGTCAAAAGTTATCTTTATAAGAAAGATTATTATTAAAAGATTTTTGGAAACATTTACATGTGACATTGATATAACACTAGTACAAAAATCATTTGTAGCAATTAAGATATGCACGTGGCAATAAATAATAAAATGTTTTGCTTCTGCCTTATACTACATCGCTCAGGCTCCGCCATCGTTCTCCACGACCGGCCTACCCAACCATCCAATTGCGAGTTACTACTACCGCAACTGCCAAGACTGTTCTCTGATCTGCGATTCTGTTGTAGCTTACATATCGCAGGCAGCGTGTGGGCAGTCCATATAAGTTACATCTGCTAGAGTGCTCTAGCTATAAATTCCTTAGTCATGGACCTCTTACAAGCTTCACAAAGTTAATAAATCTAACACGTTGGTCCACCTCCGGAAGTTATTTGCCTTGGCATTGATAGACTTTTGGATGTCCTCCTGAGGGATATCGTGCCAAATTTTGTCCATTGGCACATTAATACATTTAAATCCTGACCTGGTTGGAGAGCCCTTTCTATAGCGCGCCAAGATCCGGTTACCATGCTGGCCAAGGTAGGGTTTGGCAAGCATCGAGACATGCAATGTGACCTCTCGCCGCGTGCAGGATAGTTCGCTATATAGGCCAACAAAACGGGGCGTAGAATATCGTCGACTAACCGCTGTGCTGTAAGGGTGTATCGGATGAGAACCAAAGGGATCCTGGTAGTAAAAGAAAGGCACTCCAAACCATCAGTC
Organism: Schistocerca cancellata; assembly: GCF_023864275.1. Lineage (NCBI taxonomy): Eukaryota > Metazoa > Arthropoda > Insecta > Orthoptera > Acrididae > Schistocerca > Schistocerca cancellata. Next base: position 568,062,811 of record NC_064632.1, read on the forward strand.
AAGGCCGTCGCGCCCCATGACGTGCAACAATTGTGTTGGTGCTTTCCCATTGTCTGAGGCGTCACCAGACACGTATTCGGCCTGGAATCTCATTGACTGAAGTAGACTTCATTGATGACTCCCGCTTCGAACTGAGACCCGACGACCAGTGAAGACATGTCTCATTGATGACTCCCATTTCGAACTGCGACCCGACGACCAGCGAAGACATGCCACATTGATGACTCCCACTTCGAACTGTGTCGCAAAGACCAGCAAAGATATGCCTCATTGATGACTCCCAATTCGAACTGAGACCCAACGACCAGTGAAGACATCCCTCATTGATGACTCACACTTTGAACTGAGACCTGAAGACCAGTGAAGACATGTCTCATTGATGACTCCCACTTCGAACTGAGACCCGACAACCAGTGAAGGCATGCCTCATTGATGACTCCCACTTCGAACTGAGACCCGACGACCAGTGAAGACATGCCCTATTGATGACTCCCGCTTTGAACTGAGAACCGACGACCAGTGAAGCCAGGTCTCACTGATGACTCCCACTTCAAACTGAGACCTGACGACCAGTGAAGACATGCCTCATTGATGACTCGCACTTCGAACTGAGACCCGATGACCAGTGAAGACATGTCTGATTGATGACTCCCACTTTGAACTGAGAACCGACGACCAGCAAAGACATGTCTAGTGACGCCACATAGAGTGGAAGGATACTCACCTGACCGTGACTCTCCAAACAGCATGACAACCATGAATGATGATCTGGGGTGCCATTTCCTTTCACAACAGGACCCCTTTGGTTGTCATCCGTGGGACCCTTACATCACAGGTGAACGTCGACGATATTCTATGCCCCGTTTAGTTGCCCTTCATTATTAGCCGTCGTCGGCATAGTTTTCAACAACGTAATGTCCGCCAGCACGCGATGAGAGTTTCTACTGCTTGTCTTCGCTCTTACCAACCCTACCTCGCTCAGCAAGGTCGCCAAATCCCTCGCCAGCTGAGAAGGTTTGCAGCATTGGGAGCAGAGCCGTTCAATCATCTCGGGAGTCTGACGACCTAACACGCCGGTTGACGTAATTTGCCATGTTATCCCTCAGGAGAACATCCCACAACTCTGTCAAAAAACGCCAAGCCGGATAGGCTGTTTCTATAAGAGTCAGAGGAGGACCAACATGCTACTGATTTGTTCAATTTGTGAAGCTCTTTCTCGTGAATAACCATTCAGTTTTTCTGAAATATTAATCATTTGTTTACCTGTACATGTACATCACATCTGCCGGTTTCGGTCCCATTTGGATAATTCGTGGAGCGTCCCTTTTACCAATGTTTAATTCTCTCAGTACCACATCGTTAAATTCGGCTTTAAAAAATGGTTCAAATGGCTCTGAGCACTATGGGACTTAACATCTATGGTCATCAGTCCCCTAAACTTAGAACTACTTTAACCTAACTAACCTAAGGACCGCACACAACACCCAGCCATCACGAGGCAGAGAAAATCCCTGACCTCGCCGGGAATCGAACCCGGGAAGCGAGATCAAATTCGGCTTTACTGTCAACGGTTTCAGCGAATTACCTTACAATATGTAAAAAAACTTAATGTAAAGTTTCCTATCAACATTTCCGATTTGAGATCCACAGTTAGCTAAAGGCCTCATATAAACATATATTTCGGCTGAAGTGGCCGAGCGGTTCTCGGCGCTACAGTGTGGAGCCGCACGACCGCTATTGTCGCTGGTTCGAATCCTGCCTTGGGGATGGATGTGTGTGACGTCCTTAGGTTAGTTAGGTTTAAGTAGTTCTAAGTTCTAGTGGACTGATGACCTCAGAAGTTAAATCCCATAGTGCTCAGAGCCAATTGAACCATAAACATCTATACATCAATAAAATACTGACATTCGTGTGCAATCTATGTATTAATTATGTTCTACGGGTCTTCTTTTGGGCAACGGCCTTGCCGCAGTGGATACATCGGTTCCCGTCAGTTCACCGAAGTTAAGCGCTGTCGAGCGTGGCCAGCACGTGGATGAGTGACCATCCGGGTCGCCATTTTTCGGGGTACACTCAGCCTCGTGATGCCAATTGAGGATCTACTCGACCGAATAGTAGCGGCTCCAGTCATATAAAACCATCATAACGATTGGGAGAGCGGTGTGCTGACCACACGCCCCTCATATCCGCATCCTCAGCTGAGGATGACACGGCGGTCGGATGGTCCCGATGGGCCACTTATGGCCTGAAGGCGGAGTGCCTTTTTATGGGTCTTCTTTTACTACTACTGTGTTTTAATTGATTCAGAGGCGGGAGCTTGATGAATTTTTATATATTTCTATACTATTTGAACGTATCTTTGTTTTGTTGCAGAAAACTTTATTTTAATGAAACCTAGGTTTCGGTTGTAAGTCCGTTTTCTGGAAAATAGACTTACAATTGGAAACCCAGGTAGTACGAAAAGAAAGTCTTGTTTCACAAGACAAAAATGTTTGTATAGGTCGCTCTGTGTGTTACTAGTCTATGCCCACTTAAAATGTGAAAAACGTTTTGGATTATCATACTGTCTGAAAATTATTTATTGTTTTATACAATACAGGTTACTTCATTTATACTTCCATTTGTCCGTTGTGAAATCGACTTTCTACTTACATTGTTCTCGCTTTTTGTTTTAAGGTTAATCGGTTGTGTCACCTGCAGATATCTCTTACATTAACCTATCGCCATTCTGGTATAATATCTGAAGCCTGGCGTTGAAGTAAAGATTTTCTTTTTCTTTCGCACCAAGATTTCTCATTATCGCTTTGCAGTGTTATGTCCTGTCATTTAATACTTTCAACTAGTCAGTGGAAAGGCCATGCACCGCATCATCAGTTTATAAGAACATTGATGCACAGACAAGAACGGTATGCATCTAATATCTCTCTTTTTTTCGTGTCTTACTGTTCCTTTTGAAATTCCTTGAATGTTTGTGATACATATCATGCAGATGTCCACCTCTACAGATGTAATGCTGACGACAGTGGGCAACTGCCTAAGTGGTCACAGAATTTTCGAACTTTAGCATAATTTATTCCTCAGACTGCACTATTACAAATAATCTAAATACTTCACATAAAAACACCTGATCAACGAAGATACGTCCGGAACACGTAGTTTGATGAGTAAATGACAGCAGTGGAAAATCTCGAACACTTATTACCGCTGCACTGTTTCTGATTTTCTGCCCTGCAGCACAGTCTACAATTAAAATCCTTTCCCTGATTAGTTCGACTGTAGAAGAAATTATGTCCTAATCATAACTATATCTGGTCTTTGTTTTCCAGACAGGGAAGGTAACGAATGTCAAGAAGGTAACGAATGTCATCACGGCTAACAGGTCAGTTGTCATAACGTTTAAATAAAGTTCCTTTCACAAGCGAGCTGCTTCTACCTTGGGCCATGCGTTTGTAAGACTCGTTCACAGCGATAAAATGAATCCTCAGTGCTGTAACAGCAAGAACGATTTATTTACTAGATTACATTACACCGTTCGCCAACGATTGATGCTAGGAACTATCTGCCGCACTTGCCTGTGCTCAAACACTATGCCTTTGTTTAGCCTAGAGAGGCATTTCTACTTATTCTCTCTGCTTACTGTTATTACTGACTAAAATGTCTCGTAAAAGTACATTGATCAATGAGGGAGCTGCGACAACGGTAACCTTACCACATCGAAGAATTGAACCACTTACATCTGCGACATGCACCATTCCCCTAACGATCTATGCTTCTCACAATTAGTATATCTTTAAGCCACTAAAATTTTTATGTTGTATTTGACTTCACTTTTCCAACATTGTGGTTGGTCTAGAGGAAACACAAAGAATGTGCGTAGGTACAAGTGAGAGCAGGCCAACATGTCAAGAAATATTTTTGATAACCTACTTTAAACGTGGAAGAATGCTACGCGAGAAATAAAGATAAGAAACTGTCCGTGGCGTTTGATAAAAGACGAAAAGAATAGGAAAACCTTGATTAACAAACTTTGATTTTAATCAAATGTTCAAATGTGCGTGAAATCTTATGGGACTTAACTGCTAAGGTCATCAGTCCCTAAGCTTACACACTACTTAACCTAAATTATCCTAAGGACATACACAAACACCCGTGTTCAAGGGAGGACGCGAACCTCCGCCGGGACTAGCCGCTGATTTTAATCTATAGATATCAGTATAATAGAAGCTGCTATTACAATTAAGTCTACGGTGAAAAATAATATATCTAAATAATAAAATAATTGTTTTCTGTTAGTATAATGTCTGAAAAACGCACTGAGATGAGCGTACAGGACACTGTTAAAGCATTTAGGTTAATGAGTGCTATAGTAGTGTAAAGAGAAAGCAAATATTCTATTCGTGTTTCAGTATCGGATCGTAGGGATCGCAAAACATGTTAGGATTAAAACAGGTTCTAATTCAATGAGAATTCGCATTTTAAGGGAATTTCTTCAGTTTATTAAGAATTTTATTCGGACTGTGTTTCCTGTTTCTGTAAAACTTCACTCTCAGACTTTCGTTGATGAAGTCCATCCCATGGTTCAAGAATTAGTTCCTGAATCGTGGTGCTGTGTTCCAAGATAATAGACGCCCGTTCACACACCTCACATCATCCAGAAATGGATTTGTGAGCATGAGGCTGAAATGTCGCATCTCCTCTGGGCAGTACAGTCACCAGATCGCAACACTACTCATCCTTCGTTGTCTACATTGAACAGAGGGGTGCGTGATCAGTACCCACCTCATCATTCTTACCTGAACAGGTCACTATATTGAAGGAAGAATGCTATAAGGTTTACTTGATAAACCTTGAAAGTTCATTTTAAGTAATGAATATAAGATTGAATGGTATGTTTTACATAATAGGAGCCGTGCAGAAGTAATAATGAATCGTAATAGAAAATCGAACTGTCGTAATGAGAAGGCAGGCATTTAATACTGGTAAAGTGAATAATCTGACTGCAAGAATTGTGATCAGTAAACAATCCCGCAAAAAAAAAATGGCTCTGAGCACTGTGGGACTTAACATATACGGTCATCAGTCCCCTAGAACATAGAACTACTTAAACCTACCTAACCTAAGGACATCACACAACACCCAGTCATCACGAGGCAGAGAAAATCCCTTACGCCGCCGGGAATCGAACCCGGGAACCCGGGCGCGGGAAGCGAGAACGCTACCCCACGACCACGAGCTGCGCACAAAACAATTCCTCAACAATGAACTTTGACATAAAACCTACGACAATTAGTTTTGCAAAATTGATCACAGATCCCAGGACTAAAACTGATACATAATACACAAAAATCTGTCTCTGAATGAAATAATTTGGCATTAATTGACTAAAAAAAACCACCAAATTATTTAGTCCTTATCTCTTTTCTGCGGAAACCTGGATAATGCGTTGAAGTACTGCTCTTTCTTGGGCGACGTTAAGCTGCGGCTGCAAATTACTATACTTACACAGAAACACTCGTGACTTGATGCTGATGATGATGTTGCTGATGTTTGGTTTGTGGGGAGCTCAACTGCGCGGTCATCAGCGCCCGTACCAAGTCCCAACTTTTTCGCAGTGCAATTTCTTACACACTCCAGTCTAGCCACTGTCATGAATGATGATGGTGAAATGATGAGGACAACACGAATACCCAGTCTGTGGGCAGAGAAAATCCCCAACCCGGCTGGGAATCGAACCCGGGACCCCTTGATCCAGAGGTCTCGGGTACGATTCCCGGCCGGTTTGGGGATTTTCTCTGCCCACGGACTGGGTTTTCGTGTTGACCTCATCATTTCATCATCACGCAATGAGGTACAATAAGTTCTCTGTTAGTTGCAAATCGAAGAATTTTCGGAACACACTTGGTTTCATTTCTACTTTTGAAAAAAACCATGATCAATTAAAAATTGTAACAGAAATGTAGCTGAAAAATGGCGCTGCAATAATGGAAGTATGACTTCAAAAAAATAACTTTATAATTCCTCTTCATGTAAATAAGAGATTCGATTACAGTTCCTCCTTCTCAGATCAGTTGCCATAACATAATTATCTTAATTAAACACGTCGATATACTGAGACTTTACATTTGAAACATAACATGACAACCGCTTTCTCACTTTAACACAGCTAACCACTACCTGCTACTGCGCCTACACGAACACCAAATATGATAACCTAACGCTGCTACACAACTTACAACGTTGCTGCTCGCTCACATGTAACAGCTCGAGAGCAAAGATATGACATTACTGTACAATTGATTAATATTCAAACGTAACCTATCAACATACGCCTGGAATCGGTTTTGAATGCCAACGGTTTTCCTAAATAGTATTAGGCGTGCTAATGTGTTCTGTTTATGGTGTTTCGGTATCTTTGTCCATATATTGTATATCCTGAGATAAGCAAAAAGTTTAGTATTAACTTGTATCCTCCTACATTTCTTGCGGTTAAAGACTGCTACTGATAAACAGGGTCACACGTCTTAGAAAATTCTGCTCCGTATGAAGCTTTCTTCTATAACTACGGTATAAGGACGCACATGAATTTAAGAGGTGAAATTTCACTCGTAGAAAAGTAAATATATATGAAAAAAAGACCTGGAAGAGCAGTTGAATGGCATGGGAAATGTCTTGAAAGGAGGATTTAAGATGAACATCAACAAAAGCAAAACGAGGATAATGGAATGTAGTCGAATTAAGTCGGGAGATGCTGAGGGAATTAGATTAGGAAATGAGACACTTAAAGTAGTAAAGGAGTTTTGCTATTTGGGGAGCAAAATAACTGATGATGGTCGAAGTAGAGAGGATATAAAATGTAGACTGGCAATGGCAAGGAAAGCGTTTCTGAAGAAGGGAAATTTGTTAACATCGAGTATAGATTTAAGTGTCAGGAAGTCATTTCTGAAAGTATTTGTATGGAGTGTAGCCATGTATGGAAGTGAAACATGGTCGGTAAATAGTTTGGACAAGAAGAGAATAGAAGCTTTCGAAATGTGGTGCTACAGAAGAATGCTGAAGATTAGATGGGTAGATCACATAACTAATGAGGAAGTATTGAATAGGATTGGGGAGAAGAGAAGTTTGTGGCACAACTTGACCAGAAGAAGGGATCGGTTGGTAGGACATGTTCTGAGGCATCAAGGGATCACTAGTTTCGTATTGGAGGGCAGCGTGGAGGGTAAAAATCGTAGGGGGAGACCAAGAGATGAATACACTAAGCAGATTCAGAAGCATGTAGGTTGCAGTAGGTATTGGGAGATAAAGAAGCTTGCACAGGATAGAGTAGCATGGAGAGCTGCATCAAACCAGTCTCAGGACTGAAGACCACAACAACAACAACATATGAAAAAATGGGATCTACTAGCCTCTCTATGCTTTTACATTGGGGTTTCTCCCAGAGGCCGTAGGGATTACGAATTTTCTGCTATTTTCTATACCCACTGTTTTTAGCAGCACGGCGAGGAGTGGGACGGGGAGTCTAGGTATCTCTGCGGTCCTACAGCTCAATTTTAGCGGAATCTGAAAAACGGCTTTACGCGCTCGCGGCTGTTTATATTCCATCCTCCCTTTTGCCTCCCGTTCCCCGAGAGGCGGCGGCCTGCGTTCGCCCGCTGGGTCGCGGGACCAGTAATTTAATTTCCGCGGATGCCCCAACCGACAATTTTTGTTCAGCGCTGAGCTGCGCCCTGCCGTTTTTCTCGCAGCATCTGTTTCGGAAACGCAACTCGGCCAAATGAGCTCCGGGGCTTAAGAAGTTGTCGTTAAGCGGATTTGACAGCGCGCGGGGCACGCGGCTAGGGGGAGCGTTAATTGGGCCGTTATGGGATACCGGTGAGCGCCCCGCCCCGCGCTCCGTGCCGTGCAGTTCCGTTGTCGCTAATTAACGGCCAACAGTCGCGCCGGAAATTTCCCGTGCTCCGCTTCCGCGAGACACCGGCGGCAACTTGCAGCCAACTGACGGACTGTTTTCGTCGCCGCGGAGAGCCATCGCAACCGAACTCCAAGTATTCCGCACAGGAAGCATAACTCTCGGAGGAGTTACTGGAGCCGGCTGTGATTCATTCGAGTTACGGAAAACGAGTTAAGGGGCTCCGGAAAGGCTCAAAATCATGAAAAGTTCAATTTTTACTTTTTTGCGTTTTCTGAATCTGCAGACTATTACCTTTTAATAGATATATAATTTATTTAATTCCGAAGACTACAACTATTTTTTTTTTTTTTTTTTGAAATGTGTTCTACATGGGCGTGACCCACTGTGGCGCTGTTAAACTGCTGTCAAATGGTGTTATTATTAACGTCCGTGTTCATCAGGTACATTTTAGTGATGTGAGATAAAGTATGTGTTGTGGCTGAACCTATTTTCAGAGACTTAGCAGCACCTGAACTGTTGAAAAAGTGTATTCACGGAAAAACTCAAAACCCCAATGGAAGTTTAAATAGTGTTATATGGTCGAGAATCCCCAAGACTGTATTTGTTGGAATAGAAACACTTCACTTTGGTGTGTATGATACTGTTGCGACTTTCAATGATGGCAACATTGTAAGGTGCAAGGTATTTAGAAATATGGGAATGAAGATAGGTTCTAACATGGTACGAGCGATGCTTGCTTTAGACAAGGAACGCCTTCGGGCTGCAGACAGGGCTCTAAAGAGTCTAGAAATACAAGCAAGAGTAAACAGGAGGAGGAACAAGAGGAAGCTGGAGGAGGAGTTTGCAGAGAATGAAGATAATCCATCCTATGGACCTGGAATGCACTAAAAAGTTAATCCAATCTTTGTCGCTCGATTCCCAAAACTTTTATTTTCTCATACTAATTACATGTTTTCTAAGGATCTTCCAAACATATTTGTTTCAAACTTTCAGTAAATGTTACACAGTACCTTCTGCATAATTTAACACAGCCTTTTTCCAAAAAACTGTATATTTTTGAATATATAAATAAAAAATTGCAAAAAAATGTTGTGAATTTTCATTACAATTAAAAAAAACATCTTTAATAACTAAACTAAAATTTTGTAAAATCCCTGTGTTAAGTTGTAGCCCATATTCCAATAAATAATCCGTAAAAAGTTCAACTTCCTACCTCAAATACTTTGTGAGGAAAGATGTAATTTATAAGCGTTATTTTAACATTGCAGGTATAGGGCGTTCCGCAGCCCCTTAAGGACACTTTTAAAATTCAAACACTTGTTTAGCACTACCCTCTTTTTGTAATCTGCTAACCAGGTAACATTCCTCCGATTGATCGATGGAAGAAGGAAGCACAAAAATTCACACAGGCAATGTCAGATATGAGGCCCAGGGAATCCAAGGCGAAATATCTCCGGGGGAAAAAAAAGTCGAAAAGGAAACGGTCGTCTGAAAGAGTCATGTAGCAAATAGGAAAGTGAAAATAGCTACCGACGAAATTAAAAATACAGATCACAAGTACAAGAGGAATTCTACTGTTAAACACAGAGGAGAGTGCGGAAAAGTGTGAAGAGTACATTAAAGGCCCCTTCTAGGGAGAGCAACTGTCTTATGTCGTGACAGAAGACAAAGTGCGAGTCGACATGGAAGACATACGGGATCCAGTAATGGAGTCAGAGTTTAACAGAGCTGTGGAAGGCTGAGGTCTGGAACCGCGCGACTGCTACGGTCGCTAGTTCGAATCCTGCCTCGGGCATGGATCTGTGTGATGTCCTTGCGTTAGTTAAGTTTACGTAGTTCTATGTTCTAGCGGACTGATGACCTCAGATGTTAAGTCCCATAGTGGTCAGAGCCATTTGAACCATTTTTTTGAAGGCTGAGGTCTAATGAGGGGGTCGCTCCTAAGAGACGTCATGCTCATTTTCTCTCGTGTTTAGGCAGACATTTCCAATTTCGTTTATGCATTGTGTAGCTGGAGTCAGCCGAAACAATTACTACTCGTCAATTCTTCCATGCGACCCCCAGTATCAACAGAAAGCGTCGATTTGTTTTCCTTTATACACTACTGGCTCTTAAAATTTCTACACCAAGAAGAAATGCAGATGATAAGCGGGTATTCATTGGACAAATATATTATAGTAGTACTGACATGTGATTACATATTGACGCAATTTGGATGCATAGATCCTAAGAAATCAGTACCCTGAACAACCACCTCGGCCGAAATAACGGCTTTGATACGCCTGGGCATAGAGTCAAACAGAGCTTGGATGCCGTGCTTCAACACGATACCACAGTTCATCAAGAGTAGTGACTGGCGTCTTGTGACGAGTCAGTTGCTCGGCCACCATTGACCAGACGTTTTCACTTGGTGAGAGATCAGGAGAATGTGGTGGCCAGGGCAGCAGTCGAACATTTTCTGTATCCACAAAGGACCGTACAGGACCTGCAACATGGGGTCGTGCATTATCCTGCTGAAATGTACGGTTTCGCAGGGATCGAATGAAGGGTAGAGCCACGGGTCGTAACACATCTGAAATGTAACGTCCACCGTTCAAAGTTCCGTCAATGCGAACAAGAGGTGACCGAGACGTGTAACCAATGGCACCCCATACCATCACGCCGGGTGCTACGCCAGTATGGCGATGACGTATACACGCTTCCAATGTACGTTTACCGCGATGTCGCCAAACACGTATGCGACCATTGTGATTCTGTTAACTGAACCTGGATTCATCCGAAAAAATGAAGTTTTGCCTTCGTGCTCCCAGGTTCGTCGTCGAGTACACCATCGCAGGCGCTCCCGTCTGTGATGCAGCGTCAAGAGTAACCGCAGCCACGGTCTCCGAGCTGATATTGCATGCTGCTGCAAACGTCTTCAATCTGTTCGTGCAGATGGTTGTTGTCTTGCAAACGTCCCCATCCGTTGACTCAGGGATCGAGACGTGGCTGCACGATCCTTTACAGCCATGCGGATAAGATGCCTGTCACCTCGAGTGCTAGTGATACGAGACCGTTGGGATCCAGCGCGGCGTTCCGTATTACCCTCCTGAACCCTCCGATTCCATATTGCGCTAACAGTCATTGGATCTCACGAGCAGAAATGTCGCGATAAGATAGACCGCAATATTAAAGTCGTAAACGTGATGGTACGCATTTCTCCTCCTTACACGAGGCAACACAACAACGTTTCACCAGGTAAATCCGGTCAACTCGCTGTCTGGTCTCCTCCCCCAAACAACCCAACCAAACCCATATTCTGCTAAGTCATTAAATCTCGACCAACGCGAGCAGCAATGTCGCGATACGGTAAACCGTAATCGCGATAGGCAACAATCCGTCCTTTGTCAAAGTCGAAAACGTGATGGTACGCATTTCTCCTGCTTACACGAGGCATCAAATTAGTTCAAATGGATCTGAGCACTATGCGACTTAACTTCTGAGGTCATCAGAACTAACTAATTAAACCTGACTAACCTAAGGACATCACACACACCCATGCCCGAGGCAGGATTCGAACCTGTGACCGTAGGGGTCGCTCGGTTCCAAACTGTAGCGCCCAGACCCGCCGGCTACTCCGGCCGGCCACGAGGCATCACAACAACGTTCCAGCAAGCAACGCCGGTCAACTGCTGTTTGTTTATGAGAAATCTGTTGGAAACTTTCCTCATATCAGCACGCTGTAGATGTCGCCACCGGTGCCAACCTTGTGTGAATGCTCTGAAAGGCTAATCATTTGCATATTAACGCATCCTGTCGGTTGAATCTTGCGTCTGTAGCACGTTATCTTCGTGGTGTAGCAATTTTAATAGCCAGTAGTGTAATTTCTCAGGATGTGTACACCCAAATTGCATGAAAATGTAATCATATGTCATTTCTAATATAATATATTTGTCCAACGAATACCCGTTTATTTCTGCATTTCTTCTTGGTGTAGCAATTTTAATGGCCAGTAGTGTATAAAGTTAAAAGCACAAGATAGGCAGTTCTGGTGTTGCGCTTGGTAATGGAAAGAAGAAATCAGTCCTCGTTCGTATGGCTTCCCGGCATGGAATAGATGTTCGACATTTTAGAAAGGGATAAGACGTTCGCAGTTCTTAGGTATTTAGGTTTAAGCTATGTGGAAAATTGAAATGAGCGTTTGGCGTCATTGGCGGGGGGGGGGGGGGGGCCTTACGAGGCAGGTCCGGCCGCCTTGGTGCAGGCCTCATTACATTCGACGCCACACTGGGCGACCTGCGCGCCGGATGGGGACACCCAGTCCCTGAGCGGAAAAAAATTCCCGACCCAGCCGGGAAGCGAACCAAGGCCCTCTATTTTTTCTTTAAAATCTCATTTTGTTTGCTTTTGTTCGTTGCATCTGCTCGGGGATGACGTCGTAAGACATCCGTTTAAGTTCACTGTTGATCGATTTACTTAGTTTTTTTTTTTATTACAGAGGGCAGCTAACCCTCTGAGCGAACACTCTGAGGCTGTGAACTTTATCTTGCCCGCATATCGTGGTCGTGCGGTAGCGTTCTCGCTTCCCACGCCCGGGTTCCCGGGTTCGATTCCCGGCGGGGTCAGGGATTTTCTCTGCCTCGTGATGGCGGGGTGTTGTGTGCTGTCCTTAGGTTAGTTACGTTTAAGTAGTTCTGAGTTCTAGGGGACTGATGACCATAGATGTTAAGTCCCATAGTGCTCAGAGCCATTTGAACCATTTTTTTTTAACTTTATCTTCGATAATGATAGAAGCTGAAGAAATGAATTAAAATTTGTGCCTCGTTAGGGAGTTTAAGCCCTGTCTCCTGCTCACTAGGGAGATGTTCTAACCATTACATCACTGTGGAATTTTGGTTATTATAGCTGCACGAACTACCCTAGTCCAATGCCCCCCTCTCACAAACTTCAGTTCACCCCTTCAGCCCATTTTCCCCTCCTTAAATCGTCACTAATGCCAAGGCTCGCCGGTATTGAAATAGCCCCCCAGCTTTGTACGTAATGCGGAAATCCTGCCAGTACCTCAGGCATAGGTGATCTATTGATCTGATGGAATATACAATATCTACAGGACTCAAAAGGAGAAAGTAAGCATGGATGTCCAAGACAGAACAGAGAGCAAACTGAGTGAAGACAGAGATGTAGGCTGTCGACTCTACTGTTCGACAGAGAGAAGCAAGAGAAAGATTCAGGAACGAGATTAAAATTTAGAGGGAAATGATGTTAGCGAAAATATTCACTGATGATAATGTGTGGAACGGAATACTTAACATCAGTTTTGTTTAACCTTTAAATCTAAAGGTGGTGGAAGGGCTGAACCAATAAAATGAACATTTCAATTCCAGGGAGTTTATTAATTAACCGAAACGATCTCATTTCATATTTGACAAGCGCCACTCGGGCAAGATTATTTGAGAGACACTCATTACTTAAATCATGAGCAAGTTAATAAATAACTTTAACAAACAACTCTAGTTAAGAAACATTATTTAAGACCCTTTCAATGAAAACCTTATATTATACGTAAAATATTTGACACCCAGTCACAACTTTAGCACGAGTACTTAAAACATATTCATAACTTGGTCAATCTTACAGAGTGACAAGTGCACAGACGTGCCCAGTGGGTACCTATTCTCCAGAAAGTGCGTAAACCTATAACGCAACAGAGATCAGAGTTACTGATAACACCAACAGAAGAAACGCATGTGGGCATCATCTACTTAAATCTCTACACAATGTTCTGCACTGCTACAGTGACAATTGGCTCTCAGTCACCCCGTGAGGCAGCTGTACCTTTCTTCAGGGAAAGGCAGCTTCCTCCACCACGAGCACTACACGTCTTTCATTACGCATGCAGTTTCTCTGTAAACTGAAAAACGAGCTCGGATTGTGGTGGAGGGAGTCAGCTTTCCCAGAACAACATTGGAGCTGGGTACTAGAAGATTAAAACTCAGTTTCTCCTCTATTACTGTAGAACAGTTTGCCGAGATATACGTAGAATCCGTCCATATGCATCAAAATTGTTACTAACTCGTGCCTTGTGCAGTTTTCGTAGCTAGAGGAATATAAACACTCCTGGACGGGTCTGTGGACTGCGAGTTTCATAAGGGAGCAGCGAAAGAGTAGACATAAGTTTGTGAAAAACTCTGTAGTTGTTTCCTGTGACGTAGTGGGGTGGAGGGGGTGGGGAATCGTCCGCTCGTACTTCAAACTTACGAAACAGGGGAAACCATGACCAAAACCCGGCGACCTCCCTTTTCTCACGCTATTACCTGTTACCCTTCCCCCCTCTACTCCGTACCCACATCCTGTTACACCCATCATATAACAATTTGTTCCTTAATACGGCTCTACTGCACTCAGAGGGCGTACATACAGGGTTATTACAAATGATTGAAGCGATTTCACAGCTCTACAATAACTTTATTATTTGAGATATTTTCACAATGCTTTGCACACACATACAAAAACTCAAAAAGTTTTTTTAGGCATTCACAAATGTTCGATATGTGCTCCTTTAGTGATTCGGCAGACATCAAGCCGATAATCAAGTTCCTCCCACACTCGGCGCAGCATGTCCCCATCAATGAGTTCGAAAGCATTGTTGATGCGAGCTCGCAGTTCTGGCACGTTTCTTGGTAGAGGAGGTTTAAACACTGCATCTTTCACATGACGCCACAGAAAGAAATCGCATGGGGTTAAGTCGGAAGAGCGTGGAGGCCATGACATGAATTGCTGATCATGATCTCCACCACGACCGATCCATCGGTTTTCCAATCTTCTGTTTAAGAAATGCGGAACATCATGATGGAAGTGCGGTGGAGCACCATCCTGTTGAAAGATGAAGTCGGCGCTGTCGGTCTCCAGTTGTGGCATGAGCCAATTTTCCAGCATGTCCAGATACACGTGTCCTGTAACGTTTCTTTCGCAGAAGAAAAAGGGGCCGTGAGATTGCACAAGACACGTTAACTTTTGGTGAATTGCGAATTTGCTGCACGAATGCGTGAGGATTCTCTACCGCCCAGATTCGCACATTGTGTCTGTTCACTTCACCATTAAGAAAAAATGTTGCTTCATCACTGAAAACAAGTTTCGCACTGAACGCATCCTCTTCCATGAGCTGTTGCAACCGCGCCGAAAATCCAAAGCGTTTGACTTTGTCATCGGGTGTCAGGGCTTGTAGCAATTGCAAACGGTAAGGCTTCTGCTTTAGCCTTTTCCGTAAGATTTTCCAAACCGTCGGCTGTGGTACGTTCAGCTCCCTGCTTGCTTTATTCGTCGACTTCCGCGGGCTACGCGTGAAACTTGCCAGCACGCGTTCAACCGTTTCTTCGCTCACTGCAGGCCGACCCGTTGATTTCCCCTTACAGAGGCATCCCGAAGCTTTAAACTGCGCATACCATCGCCGAATGGAGTTAGCAGTTGGTGGATCTTTGTTGAACTTCGTCCTGAAGTGTCGTTGCACTGTTATGACTGACTGATGTGAGTGCATTTCAAGCACGACATACGCTTTCTCGGCTCCTGTCGCCATTTTGTCTCACTGCGCTCTCGAGTGCTCTGGCGGCAGAAACCTGAAGTGCGGCTTCAGCCGAACAAAACTTTATGAGTTTTTCTACGTATCTGTAGTGTGTCGTGACCATATGTCATATGAGCTACAGTGAATTTATGAAATCGCTTCTATCATTTGTAATAGCCCTGTAAAATTAATATATGTTCTTAATCCACTTCGCTTAAAACTCAACATTAATTTTATACTATTACAACACTATTTTTAATCCTTGACACAGTCACTTTTTCAAGACTCAATGCTTGAAGATTTGGTCACCAAATGACGTCCATTGTGTCTGAAGGCGGTCACTATAGGCCGAAAGCTATTATGATTGCCACATAAAAAATAATTTTATCAAAAACAAAAAATTTCTCATACTGTTTTTAATAGTTCACGAGCCTTCCATGCCTTGCAGCAGTCCTATAGAGAAAATGAATACGACACTTTTCGTAGGTCAAGTGATGCAGTTCACTTTGTACTAGGAAAGATTTTCGGTAGAGTTCCCAGTTGTGAAGTTATTCAAGGAAACCATAAAAAAGTACCCATTAAAGGCCCAGGCCTCCACACTCACACCTGTCAGGAATTTTAGTATGTTGTTCACAGCACTCCTTCCTACCAACGTACAAAAATTTGCGACTACAAAATTTGTTTTCCCCCATTCGAACGTTTTTGACCTCTGTTGGCTGAACTACTGATTTTCTGTTTTGAAATCCCTAGACATTCTCCTAAATTTTCTGTTACCTGGCTAAGACTCGCAATTGGCTTC
The DNA here is from genome assembly GCF_023864275.1 of Schistocerca cancellata. Classification (NCBI taxonomy): domain Eukaryota; kingdom Metazoa; phylum Arthropoda; class Insecta; order Orthoptera; family Acrididae; genus Schistocerca; species Schistocerca cancellata. The sequence goes on from NC_064632.1 coordinate 568,079,056, forward strand.
ACAAAACTTTTCATCTGGTATTCTGCAACCAATTATATCTGTTGCTGGTGCCGTACACCCCTCTCAAGAGTGCTACTTAGCGGAAGAATTCTTTTTTTCTCGTGCTGTTATTCAACCCAGTTACTTGTTAATTTCTTAGCATTTTTCTGCTACACCTACACCTCTCCCTTTCTGTATGAGACTCTTCCTTCTATAAACCTGGCAGCAAACGAAATCTGTTTCTTAACCGAACTGGAATTTTCTAAGAAAATTTGGGCTCTCTCTTTTTCACCTTCAGCTGTCGTCAATCTCGCTTCTTCCAGCTCTTCCTGAAGGGCACAAATCTTCTGTTACTGCTCCTCCATTTTCCGGTCTTAATGGCCTTACCCACAATTCTGTGGAAGAACCCCTCTGATCATACTTCTCTTCCCTACTACAATCTCCCCAGTGAAACCATAACCTACAATTTGCACAAAATACGTCAATTGTACCTAAGCTGCGGCAACATCCACACTTCTCACACATGGCTGGTTGATTTTAGCACTATATAGATGAAACAAATAAAAAGGAAATTTATATTACAGTTTTGGTGAGATTCTAGAGCATCAGTGTAGTGCTAAAATTACGCTTTTAGGCACAATAACAAGATACATTTTTACACCGTTTTACTTTATTTCAGAAGACACCACCAATTGCAATAACGTAATTAAACGTATATCACATTTATAATACCAGGAAAACGTTAAAAGTAGCTTCTATTCCCGTATTTAAATAATAATTAACGAGGGCTGATTTACAAACGATCTCATTCGTGCAGTCCATTGTGTGGTTTAATGAACAGCCCATTCATTTTGTTTCACATCAAGTGATCCATTGAGATTTTTACGATGAATAATAGCAGTATAGTGTGATTCTTGCAACAACACATTAGGATCGTTTCCCTAATCATGCCTAAGTTGTAATTGAAGTGCTTCGAGCCAACTTACACACTCATAAGGAAATCTGCTCAGTTCATTTTAATGTCATCACATACTGTAAGTGAATTTAATGATTTCCAGGACCGTTAAAATATTTACTGACTCATAATAAAAACAAAAAGTAATGTGCAGTCCTGTTGGTATTACCTTGAGTGTCCAGATATTACTCGTGAAACTGCGTTTTAGACGTTGTATTTACAAATATGGACATTATGGCGAATGGCGTAATTGTGGCATAAATCGACACTATTACAGTTAAGGTAGCTCCGTAAGTCAAATCAATGAAGACATAAGAATAAAATAATTTAATCGTTAAATGCTAGCCAAGGGCGCAATGAAAGTTATCAAGCCCTCAGCATTGGTCATTTGCTCCAAAATTTAAATATGGAATACAGCCGCAGAATTTGTGTAAACTGGGATTCTATGTTGCCTGCGGCCTCTATTTTAAAATTACTAGGAAATATGTCCGGAAGAAAAGGAATGCTACATTAATACGGCAGCTTCTACAGTATATTAAACATTTTTTTCCGATTAATCAACAGGTACTCATTTGCTACAGTTAAAAGCCAAGCCACAGTCGATAGCAGAGTGATGCATGGGAGGTCACACGTTAATGTGTTATTCATCAAATCGCATGCAACAGCTAGAACATTTACAACAGTTTGTAAGTTCCCTTAACATAATGCCTCATATCAGTAATTTTCTCGTTATTCTTGCGTCACCAAACTCGGTACTGCTTCCGAAAGTGGATTTTGAGAGGACCGTCGAATGAGGTGAGAGAATTTTTCCAGTCACAAGTTCGAGCCACGCTACCTGTTGCTCGTATTTCTTCCAGTTCCTCGTGTTGACGCTCCAATTTCCTTTAAGAAGCTATTTTTACCAACTACAAAGGGGACACGCACGTCGAAGTGCGTTCTGGGGCGACTTTTTTTCATAAGGTAAGAGAGGCACAGAATCCTTTCTTCCGCCTCCATATTCTCCTCGGTTTCCCATCTTCTTTGATCAGCCTGAGGCGAAGCCAAAGCTCATTTCACTCCATTCGCCCAAAGTCTTTATACGGAGCCGGAACTCTTTGATGTAACGATGATGAAAAATTATAAAAAGCTCCCTCTTCATTTATTCCGGGAGACTTTTCCGCCTACAGCAAACTTTCGTTCACTGCGAGAGAAAACTTTATTACTTCCTCGACGTTCGAACAAAATAGGTCGTGCTAAACTACACATTAGATTTTTGTTATGTTAATGTAAGTAAGGAAAAATTGCGTGTTGTATAAAAGTGACAAAGTTCATAATGCATGTCATATCTTTCCAGTAACAATTTCAATTAGAAGCATCAAAGATAATTGGAAGTATTGCGATAAGTAGCTGGTTTCTTCTTGAAAGAAATCAATCTCAGTAAGCCTTCAAATGCTATTTTCGGGCCGACGACGATAGAGACTACAGCACACACAGTTACTCATGTGTGTTTAAATATACATATTCTCTCACATACCCACACGATGCTAAGCTCAGAACGAACTTCGACTTGTTTGTTCGCTTTCTCGTCGGTGAAAATCACCTGTAAGGTGCGGAGACTACTGCACACATACATATATATATATACAACTATAAATACACTCCTGGAAATTGAAATAAGAACACCGTGAATTCATTGTCCCAGGAAAGGGAAACTTTATTGACACATTCCTGGGGTCAGATACATCACATGATCACACTGACAGAAACACAGACACATAGACACAGGCAACAGAGCATGCACAATGTCGGCACTAGTACAGTGTATATCCACCTTTCGCAGCAATGCAGGCTGCTATTCTCCCATGGAGACGATCGTAGAGATGCTGGATGTAGTCCTGTGGAACGGCTTGCCATGCCATTTCCACCTGGCGCCTCAGTTGGACCAGCGTTCGTGCTGGACGTGCAGACCGCGTGAGACGACGCTTCATCCAGTCCCAAACATGCTCAATGGGGGACAGATCCGGAGATCTTGCTGGCCAGGGTAGTTGACTTACACCTTCTAGAGCACGTTGGGTGGCACGGGATACATGCGGACGTGCATGGTCCTGTTGGAACAGCAAGTTCCCTTGCCGGTCTAGGAATGGTAGAACGATGGGTTCGATGACGGTTTGGATGTACCGTGCACTATTCAGTGTCCCATCGACGATCACCAGTGGTGTACGGCCAGTGTAGGAGATCGCTCCCCACACCATGATGCCGGGTGTTGGCCCTGTGTGCCTCGGTCGTATGCAGTCCTGATTGTGGCGCTCACCTGCACGGCGCCAAACACGCATACGACCATCATTGGCACCAAGGCAGAAGCGACTCTCATCGCTGAAGACGACACGTCTCCATTCGTCCCTCCATTCACGCCTGTCGCGACACCACTGGAGGCGGGCTGCACGATGTTGGGGCGTGAGCGGAAGACGGCCTAACGGTGTGCGGGACCGTAGCCCAGCTTCATGGAGACGGTTGCGAATGGTCCTCGCCGATACCCCAAGAACAACAGTGTCCCTAATTTGATGGGAAGTGGCGGTGCGGTCCCCTACGGCACTGCGTAGGATCCTACGGTCTTGGCGTGCATCCGTGCGTCGCTGCGGTCCGGTCCCAGGTCGACGGGCACGTGCACCTTCCGCCGACCACTGGCGACAACATCGATGTACTGTGGAGACCTCACGCCCCACGTGTTGAGCAATTCGGCGGTACGTCCACCCGGCCTCCCGCATGCCCACTATACGCCCTCGCTCAAAGTCCGTCAACTGCACATACGGTTCACGTCCACGCTGTCGCGGCATGCTACCGGTGTTAAAGACTGCGATGGAGCTCCGTATGCCACGGAAAACTGGCTGACATTGACGGCGGCGGTGCACAAATGCTGCGCAGCTAGCGCCATTCGACGGCCAACACCGCGGTTCCTGGTGTGTCCGCTGTGCCGTGCGTGTGATCATTGCTTGTACAGCCCTCTCGCAGTGTCCGGATCAAGTATGGTGGGTCTGACACACCGGTGTCAATGTGTTCTTTTTTCCATTTCCAGGAGTGTATATTGAAAATGATGTCAGTTATTAATGTTGATTACGTAATATGAGAACCATGGCATTTCAATACGAAACACCGTTAAGATATTATACAAATTATTACGCTTTTCTTTCAGTAGTTTCAAGAATGCAGATAATACATAGCAGAGACGCACTAACACTGAGAATCACTTTATTCTTCGAAAAATATAACCGAAGGAAACACGATGCACCTACATACAAGTTCACTTAATCTTCGGCAAAATATTGAGTTCAGGATGTGTAAAACAAGTGCAAATTTGAATTTTTGTTAATTCACAGCAAAGAAAATGGTTTTGAATTCATCCCTTGTAGCGCCCGTTTTCACCAAACGACAATTTTGCGTAACCTGTTTTAGATTCCGTCTGCCAAATTTTACTTGCCAATGTTCGCTTAAAATTAATTTATTCCATTCTCAACGGAATTTTTGTTAATGTTTTGCCGTCTGTAATCCTCTTCTTTACTGCTTGATTCGTTTTAAACTTATAGAACTAGCGGCTTTAACTGCTTTGGTATTCGCTGTATATCCAGCTGCAGACTCACCGTCGAAGCTACCGTGCTATTAATTCATAATGCGCATGTCAAGTGCCAGCTATGGAGAACAGTCTGGTTGTTAAACTATCTTTCTTTGACCTATGTGTAACTGGCTGTCCACTCAGCGGGGACTGAGAACTAAAAGCAGGAAGGAAGTAATTATCCAACCATTACTAAGGGTCCCTATAGAGTTTGGAACTCAAGTCATATACACAATAAATTAAAACAGCTACTCAAATTGTATTACATACAAAGTAAGGAATTGAATTCCAAGATAAGTTACTCTGAAATTTGACGTTTTGTTCGTGGTTCTCTCCAGTAGGCTCTTCCCTTTTTTCCACCGTTCAGAATTTAAAAAAAATGGTTCGAATGGCTCTGAGCACTATGGGACTTAACAGCTATGGTCATCAGTCCCCGAGGACTTAGAACTACTTAAACCTAACTAACCTAAGGACATCACACAACACCCAGTAATCACGAGGCAGAGAAAATCCCAGACCCCGCCGGGAATCGAAACCGGGAACCCGGGGACGGGAAGCGAGAACGCTATCGCAAGACCACGAGCTGCGGAACGTTCAGAATTAAGGGCAGGTTTACTATATTTTGATACAAAAAATCGACTTCTTTAAAATTGCATTTTAGGATTCATAAAACTGTTTAGAATCCACCCCTGAAACGGTTTTTCCGAATACGGAACGGAAATGTTTGTTATTAGCGGTTGGACCATAAATTGCACCTACCTGAAGTCGGCCTTTTTCACGCACCATTTTTTTCTTCCGGAGGACGAGTCATCGTACCGGTGCTTGGGAGGAAACACACAACATTCAAATGAAAGCTTGAACGCTTGTGATTGGAAGTTATCCCCCAAGCATTTACATTCTGGTGCGAAGACTGTGGAGATTGCATCCTGGCAGTGAGCATCTTCAACGAAGGGTATTCAGCAGTTCTGAAGACCCATGACAAAGATGGACGTCACCCTGGGACTCTATTCGACGCACTTCGCCAAGCATTCGGACGACCACCGGATTCAAGCGGCCGAAATCCGCTTGTCACCGGCCATACGAGCGACTCTGGAGCAGTGCAGAATGGCACAGATCGAGCAGAACGCCCTCTGTGAGGAAGAGGAAGGACTAGTTTGTGGACCCGAAATAGCAGATTGAACGTGTTGCATAATATTGCATTTATATGTAGTTAAAACTTCAAACGCGTTTTTCTCGAAATGAAGTTTTCTTATCGCTCGGTATGATAACTTCAAATCTACTGAACCGATTGGCATGGTTCTCTGTTTCCGACGAAGCTAACTAAATAGTCCAGTTGTTGTACCACTTTTATTCCGATCCATCAACCGTAAATACACTCCTGGAAATTGAAATAAGAACACCGTGAATTCATTGTCCCAGGAAGGGGAAACTTTATTGTCACATTCCTGGGGTCAGATACATCACATGATCACACTGACAGAACCACAGGCACATAGACACAGGCAACAGAGCATGCCCAATGTCGGCACTAGTACAGTGTATATCCACCTTTCGCAGCAATGCAGGCTGCTATTCTCCCATGGAGACGATCGTAGAGATGCTGGATGCAGTCCTGTGGAACGGCTTGCCATGCCATTTCCACCTGGCGCCTCAGTTGGACCAACGTTCGTGCTGGACGTGCAGACCGCGTGAGACGACGCTTCATCCAGTCCCAAACATGCTCAATGGGGGACAGATCCGGAGATCTTGCTGGCCAGGGTAGTTGACTTACACCTTCTAGAGCACGTTGGGTGGCACGGGATACATGCGGACGTGCATTGTCCTGTTGGAACAGCAAGTTCCCTTGCCGGTCTAGGAATGGTAGAACGATGGGTTCGATGACGGTTTGGATGTACCGTGCACTATTCAGTGTCCCCTCGACGATCACCAGTGGTGTACGGCCAGTGTAGGAGATCGCTCCCCACACCATGATGCCGGGTGTTGGCCCTGTGTGCCTCGGTCGTATGCAGTCCTGATTGTGGCGCTCACCTGCACGGCGCCAAACACGCATACGACCATCATTGGCACCAAGGCAGAAGCGACTCTCATCGCTGAAGACGACACGTCTCCATTCGTCCCTCCATTCACGCCTGTCGCGACACCACTGGAGGCGGGCTGCACGATGTTGGGGCGTGAGCGGAAGACGGCCTAACGGTGTGCGGGACCGTAGCCCAGCTTCATGGAGACGGTTGCGAATGGTCCTCGCCGATACCCCAGGAGCAACAGTGTCCCTAATTTGCTGGGAAGTGGCGGTGCGGTCCCCTACGGCACTGCGTAGGATCCTACGGTCTTGGCGTGCATCCGTGCGTCGCTGCGGTCCGGTCCCAGGTCGACGGGCACGTGCACCTTCCGCCGACCACTGGCGACAACATCGATGTACTGTGGAGACCTCACGCCCCACGTGTTGAGCAATTCGGCGGTACGTCCACCCGGCCTCCCGCATGCCCACTATACGCCCTCGCTCAAAGTCCGTCAACTGCCATACGGTTCACGTCCACGCTGTCGCGGCATGCTACCGGTGTTAAAGACTGCGATGGAGCTCCGTATGCCACGGCAAACTGGCTGACACTGACGGCGGCGGTGCAGAAATGCTGCGCAGCTAGCGCCATTCGACGGCCAATACCGCGGTTCCTGGTGTGTCCGCTGTGCCGTGCGTGTGATCATTGCTTGTACAGCCCCTCGCAGTGTCCGGAGTAAGTATGGTGGGTCTGACACACCGGTGTCAATGTGTTCTTTTTTCCATTTCCAGGAGTGTATTTTTACTTCGCCGACGAAGTCGGGAAATCGACGAAAAAATCCCTACTTTTTATCAAATGTCCGTCATTTTGTTTCCTATGGTCCAAATAACATAAACGAGGTACACCTCCTAAAGAATCTTATATACTTCGCTAACGTCAACTCAGTTTTGATTTCAGACGAGTCGACTGACCTGTGACATACCACCCGTGGAGGTCTACATCGAAATCTTGTTTCGTTCCGACGGGACTTCCGCCTTTGCTGTTCGACATTTCTGGTCGAAAAACTTCCAGCTTGTAGAGGAGATATGAATAAACAATTTGACCAAATTTGACATTGATATCTATACCACATACCGAGAAAAAAATTATCAAAAAACCTGCTTTTTCCCGGCCTAAGATAGTAAACGTCACCTTAAACCTGCTTTGTCTTCCACCATCGATACCGTTGGCCGGGTTTGATCTGTAACCCCAGGCAAGGGTACTCACGGGATACTACCATCCAGAGAAAGAGTGAGCCAGGCTTTTTAACGAGGTTGTTACTCCTCGCACTCCTCCTTCAACGTCACTTGTTAGTTGGGGCCTCGGGCTTGAGACCGGTATTAGCGGGGTCTAAACTGGCAAACCTAATCCGTGAAACACTTACGGATACAGTCCGTTAACTAAAATTTATGGGCGAAATTTCACAGCTTATCAAAATAAAAACAGGTGTACGACAAGTGGCGGCCTATCACCAATTCTTTTTATAGTGTGTTAGAGAAAACAGTGAGAGTTAGGATCGAAAAACATATTTCACTCGATATGTCGCCTATGAGGTTAGGAAGAGCAAGCAAAAAAGTCCAAATCAACCGTTTTACATTTGCAGATGATTTTGCTATACTTTCCGAAAATGTGGCATCTGCTATAACACAAATAAAATGCCACCATAGATATAGAAATCGCTCTATGTTTTTAGATTGTATAAATATGATCATTTTTCTGTGTTTTTTAATTTTGATATGTACAGATTTTAACCTTGACATCCTACAGATTTTAATTAATCTACTGAATACAGTATGTGCATATGTCGTATAACAATTGTACCAGACACCACCAGTCGGTAATAGTGTTACAATTAATATAAATGACGTGCATTCTGCCAGTCAATTTTATGTGACGCAGCATGTGAAAGTTGCTGTATTTTGACGGTTTACTCATGTAACCGAAATATCAGATACGTTCTAGTACATTTGATGTTGGTTAGACAGGATGAAAAAGGTTTCCATTCGTGAAATAGTAAAACAGTATCATTGTCGTTACAGATCTGAAGATGGTTCTAGAGGAACCGAAACCGCTCATATGAATAAACATTTTGCAATCAAGAATGATTATAAGTAACATTGTAAAATCTCATAATTGGCTTAAGAATTTTTGCACAAAAAATGAAATTTGTAACAAACGTTAAGGATGCTCCCAAAGTCTTGAAAGCAGATGTTGGCCAAATAGATAGGGTAAAAAATTAAGATATCTAGGGAAGATAATCGAAGAAAATAAATTGGAAAAATCTGCAATAGAGGAAAAGTTGCATAAGAGGGGGAGAGCATATGGAATCATCAAAGACATCCACAGTAAAAAGGGCATATTCATAAATGCAACAAAAAGGCATAACAACAAAGTAGTGAAGCCAGAATGCCTACATGAAAACAAATGCCATAATTTAGATAAATTAGAAGAGCTGAAAAGGCGAATTATAAGGGAAATATTAGGATCACTAGAGACAGCATTACGTTGTAAATTACGAAGTAATGCTGAAATACACAGCAATATAGAAAATATTTCAAATGTAATGAGAAAAAGAAGACTAATGTTTTGTGGACATTTATTCCGGATGGAATACAGTAGATTAACTAATAAGATTTTCAAATATTTGTGGGTAAGAAGTCCAGAACAATCTGGGTCAACGAAGTAAATAAGATTAGAAAAATAAAGAATATAAAAAAGAGATATAACCAACAGAGAAGCCTTTCGGGAAAAAGTATTGAAAAGGGAAGGATTCCAAGGCAGGATAGCTATCAAGACTGGTTCAAAATGGTCTGAAGACAGAAAGAAGAAACATAGCGAATAGATGGAAGCGTACTGGTGAAACGTCCCCTTTGAACAATTATACAATACTGTGCTTAACCTGACACACAATATTTTTTAGCGCAACGCAATCTGGCTTTCAAAAATCCCTACAAAAGAATGGCCCTGACTAACATTAACTTATACATTTCACAAATCACTTACCTCACAAAAATCTTCGTTACTGGAACTACTGCAATACGGCGAGCGCCACTATTGCCAGCTAAATAAAAGATTCAAACTACTGAAGGCACTAACTACTGATAGGCATAGTTAGCAAATGAAAGATTTTTGTAGAGAACAAACAATGTATTTACCTTAATAGTGTAAAACAATGTATTTACCTTAATAGTGTAGAAAAAGCATAATATACATAGCAGTTCATAATATCCATTCTGTACTCAAAAATCCGCCATCTCATTTCCCACATCCACCACTGCTGGCGGCTCACCTCCAACTGCGCAACGCTACGCGCTATTCACATCCAGCTGCCGCTGCCCAACACTACAATGGCAGACAACAATGCAAACTAGCCACAGACTGCACACAGCACAGCCAGTGATTTTCGTACAGAGCGCTACGTAACGTTGCCAATAATAAAACATAAACAGCCTACTTACATAGCCCCTATACTCCAATAATGATTTGATAAAATTTTTCATAATTACACTAACAAAGATATCCAATTTACACACTTATTGATACAAAGTTGGTCAAAAGCTAAAATTTTCTCACAGTCCATAAAGACAGTCCTGATCATTCATCAAAATAGTAATTACAGTTTTTTTCACGAAGTCTAATTAGTAAAAGAAATTGCACACAGAAGTAGTGGATATCCATGCAGTCTTTAAGATGTAGTGTTGTCCTTCCAACGGAAAGACAGTGCTGATTCCTGACCTGCAGACAGGTAATGGGACACAACAGAGCAAACCCACAGCAGAGTCATTCGACGTTTTGAAGAAGATTGGTAGGTAGGTCATCACAGAGCAGACCCACTGTCGTGCTGGTAGAGATTACGGTATTGGTGGGCCACCAGAGGTGCAGACCCACTGCAGTCCTTGTAGAGATAATGGTACTGGTGAGTCAGCAAAGGTGTAGACCCACTGTAGTCCTTGTAGAAATAATGGTATTGGTTAGTCATCAAAGGTGTAGACCCACTGTAGTCCTTGTAGAGATAATAGTACTGGTGAGTCAGCAAAGGTGTAGACCCACTGTAGTCCTTGTAGAAAGAATGGTATTGGTTAGTCATCAAAGGTGTAGACCCACTGTAGTCCTTGTAGAGATGGCCAGCAGCCATCTGTTGTGACTGTGCAGGTGCACAATCACCATTGAAGAGTCTTGCGGATAATATAGCAAGTCCATAACCACCACTTGTGCACTCACAAAGTTTGTGGAATTGTCCTTAGAACCAGCAATGCTGTTATCCAGTCCCTTGCTGAATTATTAACACATGTGCAAACACTAACAGTCCCTACATCTCACATATTGTCCATATAGTATGACCAACAGAAACGTGTGCAGTGAAATGTAACTTACAAGTTACTTAATTTGATGAACTGGTGTCAATTACAATTTTATAACATACGAGTACAATAACAAAGGTACAAAATACATCATTAAAAACATAACAATACAGATAAAATTTGTAGTATAACACGCTTTACAAAAGAATAGAAATAAACAAATACATCAGTGTTACAAGAATTATGACATAAGTACATACATAAAAGATCAGAATAACTTGCGAAACATCAACTTCACACATGAGCATTAAAACAAAACAGAATAAATAATGTCTAAGCATCTTTACAAAGTAAATAACAGAGTATTAGAAAAATTCTACAACATAGCTCTCATCAGCTAAACACATCAAGACAGGAAAAACACAAATACACAAGGGTACACAAACATATAGAGGGATGACACAAAAGGAAAGGACAGGGTTTGTTTTACTGCAGTATTTTGCATGGAGATCTCCCTTCGTTCATCATTATTCCCAAAAAGTCCTATCTAAGCCTGCTTTCTGTATTCTGTTCACATCCTCTGTCAAAAATAGTTTTTCTCCACTGTACAGTATCCTTTTTTTTTTTTTGCCAGACCATTTTCTGATAGCTTCTCAATGCATTTCTTATAAATTCATCATAGTTAGTTTCTTATATAGTCTACTCCTCTTAAGCTAACTTAAATCTACTGAGCTCAGATGCTAAACTAAGGGACGAGGCAATGCAGCAGCACATAACAGATTAACACAAACATCAATGACAAAAATTTTAAATAGGCAAAGCAATTGCAGTACTACAACTAATATAAGGCACTGTGCAGCAAACAAGAAAAAAAAATTAGTAGTAAACTAGCTTAGAAGAGTAACACAAAGTCAAATTCAGTAACACTATGCCTGGCAAACAGCAGCAGCAAATATAAAAAATATAAAGAATATAAAACTTATATCTATACATGACAAAGCTCAAGCAGAAAAAATATTACAGTAAAATGGCCATGTTTAATACCTATGTCACATCTTAACACTAAAGTGATGCATCACGAGAACTTACACTAGCAGATAAGTTACCAAATCGTAAAGAAATTATTTATGCAATTCCTGTGAAGGGAAATGTCTATATATGTGCCCTCGTTTTCTTGGAAGTAAAATCATAAATTTCTTATTGACTGGATCTGTAGGCATAAAATAACTATATTAGTACATATATTAAATTTTATTTTAACCAATGCTGCAGTGCAGCTAGAAACTAGATATAAAGAAAATGAGCAAATATGTACAAAGGACGGCATGAAACATCATTCATTAGTCATATGGCATTTCATAACGCAGTAAAAATTCCCTCAATTCTAGAGAAAGACGCTTGTCATAATCAGGTGTGCAGATGTAAGAGTGTCGTGTTTGCGGTGCTTTCTACAAAGGTATGTCAAAAGCGAGGATAATGGCCTCCCTTTTTTTTTCTTTTCTACCTGAGCGTCTGAAAAGGCACACCCTAATGGCTTGTTCTCCAGGTGTCTGACACAGCTGTGTGCCCACGACACACGTGCAGGTGGTCACTTAACTTTCTTACGGAAATATTTACGACAGCAGTTTCCGCTACAGTGACAGTCTCATATAAAAATTTCACAGGTCGAGAATTTACGTTGCAAATGTGTAGAAACAAAATCCTATGAATATAACAGTGTCCAAAAAAATTTTCGCTGGCATTGTGATACATTCACGCATTTACACACATTTCATAACTCTTAAAGTACGATTCTTGGTTTCCAACATCCTTTTTCACAAGTCAAGAGTCCCTAACTTCTATACATTATTCATATACATATATACACGTAATCACGTTCCTCACATATGGTAGCATCATCTTATTGACATAAACATACCTCAACATCATAATACACATCGTCGTCGTAAAAATAACATCATAACACCTCAGTCTAATCTCAAAAAAGTCGTAGTTTCCTCCAATAATTTCAAAACCTAAAAAGAATTCTCTGTCTCACTCAGTTAAATGATCAGATAGCTATGTAATTTATGTGTTAGAGGAATATGGTACCGATGTGTAAAGTTGTATAAGCAAATACCATATTAGCTAGGGCTCCTTGTGCTTGCCAAACACATGGTACACAAAGTAAGCGTGTACCCCCCTGAGGTTTATTGTAATTATACCCTCAGGTGTTACAGATTACAGCAATGGAATGAAATGTATCACGGAAAACTTTCTTTGTAATTCAAAAATCTTTAAAAAATAAATGTTTAAGTACAAAATTAATCACTCAAATACATGTCCTGTAGCACTAAATGTGCGTCTTGCTGTAAGATAATCTCTGTGGGAGTGTCGTAGTTATCGTCCTCCAAAAGCTAAGTTCTGCAGAAGTCAATGTACTTACCTCATGATAAACAAAAGTGAAATGCTTTGCGTATAGATTTCTTAGTTATTACGCTTATTGTTGTGATGAAGAAATTACTGTGCTGTAACGTATTGTTGTGCTACAGAAAAGGCTGTCTCATTGTAGCTATACCACAAAAGTTACTATTAAACATGTTTTACTTTCCATAAGAATTCAGAAAAACTGTGCAGATATAAAACAGATACACCCCAAAAGCAACATTGTAAATTGTCACTCATTAGTAACATCGTGATATAATCATGTAGCTGTCACATAAACTAACCACTGTGTCATCTGGTATCTCTCAGACAGTACTTTAATTCAGAATGTATTTTCAAGTAAACCAAAATGTTGCATTAAAATCTCATTAGCAGTACTGGTAAATATTCTAAGTATGTGAGCCTTATAGTCGTTACGTAATCATGCAGCTAACAAGCAAGAATGTACACACACACAATAACACTGTGTCGTCTGTTCGCAATAACAATGCATTCGTAATTTCTGTTTGAATAAGTTATCTTGGTTCTTGACTGGACAGTTAACTTTAAACATTGTTTCATGGTAACAGTTTCTAAAGCATACTAGTAACGTGAAGTGAAACGTTTCATGGCAAAAACAAAGTTAAAAAGCAGATTATCCTTCGATAAACGGTTTTACATGTGAAATGTGGTGTAAACCTTTACTCTTCCTAGTACGCAGAGTTTCAACTTCAACGCAATTATCATGCGGTATTCGTCCATAAAGAATACTGGAATTTTGCTCATGGTTAGCGTCAATGTTATTTTTCCCTGAGCCAGCGGGCGCAAGTGGCTGCCTGCGGTGCAAGTCATTGTCTGTTTCTTTGTTGGCGCTCGTCGTTATTGGGATTAGGAGACCTAACTTCTACAAATTCACCGTGACGAGAATTCCGCCAGTTCTGATGCAATTCAGGTCTGTCGTTACGATCATATCGTCTGTCGTCATGTCGGTAGATTCCATAGTTTCTTTTTTTGCCGGTCACGTGTTGGGGAATTTCTCCCTGAATCGTAACTGCGCGCTGGACCGTTGCGTCTGAAGTTATTCTGTCTCCCGTGATAATAATAGTTCTGGTTGCCAAATTGTCTGTTTCTATGATTGTCTTTGTCATATTCATTACTACGGAAATGCGATCTTTCTCTGTAACTATTACTCTGCCAGTGGTTGTCATACGGGTGGTGTCTGTTTTGGTCACGATTTACGTTGTAAGAATGGGCTTGTCGTGTCCAGTTATTGCTTCTGTCGTCACGGAATTGTGACGGATGTGACCTGTAGTGATTGTTTTCCTGTTTTCGCATCCTGCGAATGTCTGTGTCAATTTCTAATTCTTGTAAGAGTCCCTGAAAAGCTTCAATGTCGTCTTTGTAACGTCCTGCTAAAATAATATGTCGTAAATGTTCAGGTAGTTTGATTAAGCAAATGCGGATGAGTTCTGAGGGGCTTTATGGGTTTGACAGGTACTGATTCTTATGCAACATGTCTTCAAAATATTTCATAAGACTGGAAAATTCTGATTGTTCGAAATGTTTCATCATTATGATGCTATGTTTTACTCGGTCTTGTGTAGCTTGAGACCAATACACTGAGAGGAAGGCACGATAAAATTCTCCTTCACTGTGACAATCGTGAATGACCGATCGCATTCTTACAGCTGGTTCATTCTCTAAGTAGCCACACATAAATTCTAACCTGTGCTCCAATGACCAGTTGGGAGGAAAACAACGAGAGAATTGATGGAGCCACGCTTGTGGATGAATGTCGTTAGCAGAATTCTTAAACGTTTTGATTTTACGTGTAGTAATGAACAGCTTATAGTCAAAATCAATGTGTCGGCGAGCAGCATATCGGTCATTGTTACGTCGTGTCGGCGGTTCCATCTCAAAATTCGGTGTACCTTGCCAATTTCTTTCATAATTACCGAAATGCCCTGTGTTATTATTTTGTAGCTTTTCTGTATTTCTAAGCTCCTCTTCCCATGTTGGAGCGCGAGTGTCCTCTGAAATATGTAATTCTTGTATTACCTGCGTCAACTGATCTTGTACTTCGCGGATTTCTCTTTTGTACTGTGTATTGATTTGATTTTGATTTTGTTTGAATTTTCTTATTTGTTCATACTCTTCTGTGTCAGTGAAGGCTACGGGTCTTGTGTCATTCAGATCATCATCTACCTTTGTAGATAAGTTAGTGACCTGATCCGAAAGTTCGGCTACTTTCTCCGATAGTGTACTTATTTCCTCCATGTGTCTTTCTGAACCAATTTTCAGGGTATCTACTGTGTCCTTTAAATTTTCCTGAGTTTTTGCAAGTTGCGTAACCGAATCGGTAGATGCAACTGAGTCAATTTTAGCTTGAAAGGTCTCATAATTTTCATGAACAATAGTTTGCAGTTCTTTTATGGCTGCTTCGTGATTCTGTAATGCATTTTCATGACGCGAAAAAATAGGTTGGAAATGCTCACAAATTTGTGTTTTTACGTCATTACAGACCTTTTGACATTTCGATTCGATGTTATGTAACTCAGTAGTTAAATCTTCACGTGTTTGTTCAAGAGTGGTGTCTAACTTTTGAAGATTTTGTTCCATTGTGTCTAACTTTTTAAGATTTTGTTCCACTGTGTCTAACTGTTGCTGTGTTTGTCTCTGGTATTGTTCCATTGTGTCTAACTTTTGAAGCTTTTGCTGTGTTTGTCTCTGATTTTGTTCCATTTGTTGCATTAATTGTAATAACAATGCATTAGTGTCTGGAATCTGTTCCTCTACGCTTTTCGGCAGTGCATTTGCACCGGCAACATTCACATTTTGACAAGCAGAAAATGTGTCTTGACTCATTTGAGAAAACGGTGAGGACCCAAAACCTAAGTCTACAGTATTTGCAATATTGTGTTCTGTCATTTCGGATACCTGAGGGGACCTGTTGCCGACCGATCGATCGATAATGCTTCCCTGTTCACTAATTGTTTCACTGTCTACACCATTGTTTGCAGCCCACTCCATTTCCCTATGTACAATTACCAAATTACTACTTTCAACATTAGTTAATTCATTACTCGGTGGCGCTAACACACTGCTTTCGTCTTCACTGTCATTTCTCAGTTTACTTTGGAGCCTAGTATTACGTTTTTCACACGCCATTATTGTCACAATATTTCACACGACAACACAAAAAAAACACAATTTGAAGAGCAAAAGTAAGAGAACACATTAACATAGAACTGAAAATAATATCTAGTTAATTGCAAGCGCAGCTGCGAAATACTTGGTGCAAATCTACATGCATGCCACAACTGTTTTACTGTGCAACAATGAGAAACCACAACTACCAAGGAAATTCTCTCTATAATTACGCGCTACCAATAAACAAAAGCTACACTAAATACACAAACTACAAGAAAAAATCAGAAGATTCCAGTGAGGTATCCTAGGCTAAGGGTCGACGTATGAAACGTCCCCTTAGAAAAATTGTACAGGACTGAGCTTAACCTGACACGCAATATTTTTTAGCGCAACGCAATCTGACTTTCAAAAATCCCTACAAAAGAATGACCCTGACTAACATTAACCTATACATTTCACAAATCACTTACCTCACAAAAATCTTCGTTACTGGAACTACTGCAATACAGCGAGCGCCACTACTGCCAGCTAAATAAAAGATTCAAACTACTGAAGGCACTAACTACTGATAGGCATAGTTAGCAAATGAAAGATTTTTGTAGAGAACAAACAATGTATTTACCTTAATAGTGTAAAACAATGTATTTACCTTAATAGTGTAGAAAAAGCATAATATACATAGCAGTTCATAATATCCATTCTGTACTCAAAAATCCGCCATCTCATTTCCCACATCCACCACTGCTGGCGGCTCACCTCCAACTGCGCAACGCTACGCGCTGTTCGCATCCAGCTGCCGCTGCCCAAGATTACAATGGCAGACAACAATGCAAACTAGCCACAGACTGCACAAAGCACAGCCAGTGATTTTCGTATAGAGCGCTACGTAACGTTGCCAATAAGAAAACATAAACAGCCTACTTACACTGGAAGAAAAGAAAAGAACAACGAATGAATAACTGAAACTAGAACGTGGTCCTCAGCTGGCCTATACGCAGGAAAGTATTACATCTCCTTCAGCTTATTGCTACTTCATAAATAGACTTGTACGTTAATATTGCGCACTGGTACAAATGAAAACCACTCTCAGAGCATACGAACACTTAATTACACTTCGAAATATTACATAGCTCTGGCTAAGGAAACAATAACACTCGTCACTGCTGTTAGCAGTTCGCACACAGAAAACAGTATACCCGTACTTCTTCCAAGTCTATCCTTTCAGATCAACTACGAACGTGTATAACAGCAAAAAGTGAGTCTTCCTCAGCTGGCACATCGTAACATGTAACAGCCATTCAGAGCAAGTAATTTATTCTTCTTGCATTAATAGTGAATTACCAATCATTTTCACACTAAATTTTACCAGACACACGGCAAAATTGACTAACATAAAACTTTTTTGTTAGAAGTTTTTCTCCGTAAGCCCACGTCTCTGAACTAAATTGCTACTGCTTTGTGATTAGATGATCGGCAGGACTGGAGTCTTTCGCTGGCCATCAGGTGACATTCTCTCTGTACGCTTCAAATATTCGATAGCGCCATCCTTCTGATTGCCTGTGACCTCTGGAGATAGCTGTCTGGTTGCCGACCTCGTAAGTCCGCTGGTCTAATCCACAGAATTCTCTCTGATATGAAACTCCTGGAGAGTTAGAGCACGGGACATTGGTATTGTTGCATCTGTATGATGTGAGTAGCCTACAGAGCCTCAGAGAGTAGTGATATCCGAGTATAGAAACGTTTGCTTTAATGTTGACGAAATATTGGAACACTTAACATACCAAACCGTAAGTATCATATTTTTAAAGTTAAACAAAAAATTGTGATATCAGTGGATATACATTCCTTCGGTCATAAAGACATTGTGTATGCATTATAAGTCACAAAAGAAACTAAAGTTAGGCATAAAAATTCCTGATATTTTAATAAGATAAATTTCTCTCTATAGTTATGACCAGAAATACGGCTATCTATGCAGAGTACAAAACATAAAACTATCAAACTTAAATGCAATATGTGTTTACTACCTTTTAATTTAGAAGACAAACAATATTGTTCCGAGACCATGTTTCAGAATAATAAAAAATGAACGGAAAACGCCTGTTGTAATTTGTTGGGTAGTTCAGCACTTTCTAAGCCTAACAGGTACATGTAACCCTAAACCTGAAAAATCTTTCAGAATGAAATATCTACTATAATCGGTTTGGAGTCCATTACCATGTAACTATAGTTATGGTCACTTGAAATATCCTGTCATGAGGTAGTGCAGAAAAAAATGTTTACTGAAATCACTGCAAGAGAAACATAAGAAACAGAAAGAGAAAGCTCAAATGCAACATCAGTTAAAAATGATGTAATGGTCTGTCATGCTTGGTAGGTGTATTTGAATTAAATACCAGAAAACCTTTTTTCTTAACAGCAAAATTATATACCTGTGTTCATATCTTAAGTGAGTGACCACAGACATAAAAGACAGCAGACTTCTACAGTAATGTAGAAAAGGAAAAGTAACGTTATTAAGAGAGTAAGAAGTGGGTCCCAGTGGCTAAATGCATTAGTGTGAAGGCTCCGGTGTGTTTGAGGAAAAGCAACAACAGATTCTGACAAGATCCCAGGTGTGATTACCAGGTCATACTGACAGTAGCGATCAAGGAACATGAGGTAAGCAGAGGAGGTGCGTATGGTTTTACTTTTAGGTATCGTAGAAGTAAATATCCTCGGAGTAGTCAAGCAACTCAAATCACTTAATAAAAGCAAGTCTTCAGGTCCAGACAGTATACCAATTAGGCTCCTTTCGGAGTATGCTGATGCATTAGCTCCGTACTTAACAATCATACACAATCGTTCGCTCGACGAAAGCTCCGTACCCAAAGACTGGAAAGTTGCACAGGTCACACCAATATTCAAGAAAGGTAGTAGGAGTAATCCACTAAATTACAGGCCCATATCGTTAACGTCGGTATGCAGTAAGATTTTAGAACATATACTGTGTTCGAACATTATGAATTACCTCGAAGGAAACGGTCTATTGACACACAGTCAACATGGATTTAGAAAACATCGTTCCTGCGAAACACAACTAGCTCTTAATTCACATGAACTGCTGAGTGCTATTGACAAGGGATTTCAAATCGATTCTGTATTCCTGGACTTCCGGAAGGCTTTTGACACTGTACCACACAAGCGGCTCGTAGTAAAATTGCGTGCTTATGGATTATCGTCTCAGTTATGTAACAGGATTTGCGATTTCCTGTCAGAGAGGTCACAGTTCGTAGTAATTGACGGAAAGTCATCGAGTTAAACAGAAGTGATTTTAGGCGTTCCCCAAGGTAGTGTTATAGGCCCTTTGCTGATCCTTATTTATACAAACGATTTGGGAGACAATATGAGCAGCCGTCTTCGATTGTTTGCAGATGACGCTGACGTTTATCGACTAATAAATTCATCAGACGATCAACACAATTTAGAAAAAATATCTGAATGGTGCGAAAAGTGGCAGTTCACCCTCAATAACGAAAAGTGTGATGTCATCCACATGAGTACTAAAAGGAATTCGTTAAACTTTGGTTACACGATAAATCAGTCTAATCTAAAGGCTGTAAACTCCACTAAATACCTAGATATTACAATTAAGAATAACTTAAACTGGAAAGAACACAGAAAATGTTGTGGGGAAGGCTAACAAAAGGCTGCGTTTTATTGGCAGAACACTTATAAAATGTAACAGATCTACTAAAGAGGCTGCCTACACTATGCTTGTCCGTCATCTTTTAGAATACTGCTGCGTGGTGTGGGATCCTTACCAGGAAGGACTCACGGAGTACATCAAAGAAAGGCAGCACGTTTTGTATTATGGCGAATTATTGGAGAGAGTGTCACAGAAATGATACGGGATTTGGGCTGGAAATCGTTAAAAGTAAGGCGTGTTTCGTTGCGACGGAATCTTCTCACGAAATTCCAATCGCCAACTTTCTCCTCCGAATGCGAAAATATTTTGTTGACACCAACCTACATAGGGCGGAACGATCACCACGATAAAATAAGGGAAATCAGAACTCGTACGGAAAGACATAGGTGTTCATTCTTTCCGCGCGCAACACGAGATTGGAATAATGAAAAATTGTGATTTGCAGAGTATCCATGTAGATGTAGATGTAGATAGAATAGGGAATTCGCCGCTGCGAGTACTTCATGTAAAAAATTATGACAAATATGGAAAGGAAAAGAGTGACCCAGCTATTGTCGCCGAAAGCCGTTGCAAAAAGAAGAGAACCAATAAAGAGGAAAGTCTGGATTAATTTCGTGACAGAGGACGCTTGTTCCTTCACGACTGGGCGGTAAGCTCAGTTTAACATCACACAAGTTACAACACTTAGGGTAAAATTTTGATCGAATAGTCTTCCAAAGGAGCACAGAATAGAGCGTGATGCCACAGTGAAGATACTGACGAAGTAGTGACGCCTCAAGTCAGACTACTTAGTGACTCGAAAAATAAAACAGCAGGAGTTTAAGATCTACTGTTAAGCTAAGGAATGACAACAGTGCTGCGAAAGCAAAAAGGAGTATTTTATACATACACGAGAGAGTATGCAATATTAATATACTGGGTGTTTCAAAATGAATATACGAGTTTTAAGGCTTTGTAGCACATATTACATTCACCTTACAATTATAAATAATACACCTAATGAAAGAGAAAGGCAAACAGTTTTTCTTACAATTATTGAGTGTGAATGCTGATGACACATCGAGTCGATAGGCGAGTTGCTCCGAAACTTTGATCAAACATCAGGAGTAACTGTTGCAATGACATTATTTCTAAAGTCGGTTAGATCAGCTGGTATCTGAGGCACATACGCGTAATGACGTCAGATCGCGTGTGAACTTGGGGGTCATGCATAAAATGCTCTGTCATCTGGCCAATTGCGGCCAATCCAGCGACCGGGTACAAAGTCGTTTAACCAGTCACATGCCAGTGAGGCGGGGTACCGTTTTGCTATCAAATAAAGTTGTGTTGTTCCACTTCTTCCACTTGAGACACAGGCCATGGTTATATTACATCAAGATAAAAATGTCTCCACACAGACTCCACTGAAGCTGCTAATTCACGACTAGACTTCCGAAATGATTTCTTGGGGCTACTTGTGAAAGTCTCTCACTCATTCAACACGTTCTTCAGTCACTCTTGGTTGTTTCATACTTTTCCCTTTGCTCACAGGTATACAAATAAAACTGCTTGAGCTGCTCTCTCACTTTTTGTATTATTTAATATTGTAAATTGAACGTAATAAATGCTACAAAGCCTTAAAATGCGTATATTCATTTTGAAACACCCTGTATTAATAATAATTAATAATATTCAAGTTTAGTATGACATCATGATAATATTTATACTTACCAGTATCAAATACCGCTGGCGAGACGAACTGCAGTGGATAGGAAGATGAATTAGATACGTTTAGGTTAGATGACCCTCCGTCTACGTGCTCTGTGTCAAGGGAGAGGGGGGAGAGGAGGGGGGTCATGAAATTGGTCCTACTATCAACCACTAGACACACCCTAGATATAATCTAAAAAGTTAAAGGGAACCTCTATTCACTCTATTCATTAGTATGTATGTTCCCTAGTCATACTGCATGGGTGTGTGTGTTGTCCATAGCGTAAGTTAGTTTAAGTTAGATAAAGTAGCGTGTAGGCTTATGGACAGATGCCCTCAGCAGTTTGGTCCCATAAGACCTTACCACAAATTTTTTTCCCAGTCATAGTATTATTGCTAGAGGAGTCCTTAGTCATCCAACTATCGGTTGAGATAGTTAACGTTATGCAAGCGGTTTGCGTGTCAAGACATTCTGCAAAACGTCACTAAATGTTATGTCCGAAGAATGAGAACGAACATTCGGATGAGCTCTCACGACGTCTAATGACATTAAACAGATATCACCTCCTTGAGCATATCCACATTGTAATAGTTATCAAGATATCTGAGGGAATAGTAGCAGGAATGATCAACAACGTACAAAGTATTATAAAGTATAACTGAAACAACTGGAAACACGTGCATGTTTTCTGAAGTACACAAAGAGACTGTCCTGTCTTATCAAAGTGAGTAAATGTAACAATAAGCTGACAACCTTATAGAGGAACTGTACCTCCAGTTTAGAACAACAGTTGGCTAAACATAAAAAAAGTGTGTGAAATCTTATGGGACTTAACTGCTAAGGTCATCAGTCCCTAAGCTTACACACTACATAACCAAAATTATCCTATGGACAAACACACACGCCCATGCCCGAGAGTGGACTCGAAGCTCCGCCGGGACCAGCCGCACAGTCCATGACTGCAGCGCCTAGACTGCTTTTTTTTTAAATCTCATTTTGTTCGCTTTTGTTCGTTGCATCTGCTAGGGGCGGACGTCGTAAGACATCAGTTTTAAGTTCGTTGTTGATCGATTAGCCCAGTTTTTTTTTTATTACAGAGGGCTGCTAACCCTCTGACCGAACACGCTGACCTACCGTGCCGGCTACCGCTCGGCTAATCCCGCGCGGTGCCTAAACATCGTACAGATACATACAGAGTAGAATGGTTCATTATGTAAGACCAATTCTAAAGAAACAACGATTACAGTGAAATAGGTGTGAAGCAAAGCACAGTGCTTTACATAGAAAGATACAAGGCAAAACATGCCTGACAGTCAGAAAGTCAAAGCGTTAAACAGTTAATTATTACCGTAGTGGAACCTTTTCGAAAGACCTCTCACGAAACACACACAAAAAAAAACCTCTTCGCAGTGAAAGTTTGTCATTGGTACCAAAACTAGTATCCAGACTCCCTGGATGTGACAGAAATTGCAAAGATGAGTGAGTGGGGTGATAGTGTATTATACTGGGTGAATTCGAAATCAACCAACAAAATTTCGAATGTTATTCAGCTGTGTTTTCTGAGTATTTTAATGCAAAGGACTCTTGGTCTCGGATTGCTCGTTAACACGTTTGTTCCATTTCGTAGTCAAATTTTCGTTTCTAGAAAAGCGCAAATACCGGCGATATGCACTGTGTGTCCTATTTGACAAGAAACTTGTTATCACCAGCGGTACCTGTTGACGGTAACTATAACACACTCTTCACTCTTCGCATTTAGTACTGATAAGCTCTTTATTGAGTTTCTTTTCCCGACAGTGTATATTGTAAATTGAAGGGGATCACTGATGTCATCTGCAGAGGGACATTGCGCCCAGTCAGCGGCGACGAGTGAAAACGTGTACCATACCGGGACTCGAACCGGGATCTCCTGCTTACTCGGCAGGTGCGTTAACCACTGCGCCATCCGCGACGCAGCGTTATCGCTACTGTGCGGACTATCTCGGCACGCCTCACGGCCGATGCACTTTCCCACCGAGCGCCACCTGTCGACAGTCCCTGTCCATGGACTCCATGTCCGCTACTCTTGAAACGTCCCCTTTGAAAAATTATATAGGACTGTGCTTAAACTGACACACAATATTTTTAGCGCAACGCAATCTGACTTTCAAAAATCCCTACAAAAGAATGGCCCTGAGTTATTATTTTGTGGCTGTTCCGTATTTCTATGTCCCTCTTCCCGTATTGGAGTGCGAGTGGCCTCTGAAATACGTAATTCTTGTATTACCTGTGTCAGCTGATCTTGTACTTCCCGGATATCTCTTTGGTGTTGCGTATTAATTTGATTCTGATTTTGTTTGAATTTCCTAATTTGTTCGCACTCTTCTGTGTCATTAAAGACTACTGGTTTTGTGTCATTCAGATTATCATCTACCTTCGTAGATAAGTTAGTGAACTGATCTGAAAGTTCGGCTACTTTCTCCGATAGTGTACTTATTTCCTCAGTGGGTTTTTCTGAACCAAGTTTCAGAGTGTCCATTTGTGTTGAAGTCGTATCTACTGTGTCCTCTACGTTTTCTTGAGTTTTTGCAAGTTGCGTAACCGAATCGGCAGATGCAACTGAGTCAATTTTAGCTTGCAAGGTGTCGTGATTTTCATGAACAATAGTTTGGAGTTCTTTTATGGCTGCTTCGTGATTCTGTAATGCATTTTCATGACGCGAAAAAATAGGTTGGAAATGCTCACAAATTTGTGTTTTTACGTCATTACAGACTTTTTCACATTTCGATTCTATTTTATGTAACTCAGTAGTTAAATCTTCACGTGTTTGTTCAAGCGTGGTGTGAAGATTTTGTTCCATTGCGTCTAACTGTTGCTGTGTTTGTCTCTGGTGTTCTTCCATTGTGTCTAACTTTTGAAGCTTTTGCTGTGTTTGTCTCTGATTTTGTTCCATTGTGTCTAACTTTTGAAGCTTTTGCTGTGTTTGTCTCTGGTGTTGTTCCATTGTGTCTAACTTTTGAAGCTTTTGCTGTGTTTGTCTCCGATTTTGTTCCATTTGTTGCATTAGCTGTAATAACACTGCATTAGTGTCTGGAATCTGTTCCTCTACGCTTTTAGGCAGTGCATTTGCACCGGCAACATTCACATTTTGACAAGCAGAAAATGTGTCTTGACTTATTTGAGAAAACGGTGAGGACGCAAAACCTGAATTCACAGTATTTGCAAAATTGTGTCCTGTCATTTCGGATTCCTGAGGCGAGCTGTTGCCAAGCGATCGATCGATAATGCTTCCCTGTTCACTAATTGTTTCACTGCCTACGCCACTGTTTCCCGCCTGCTGCATTTCCCTATGCACAATTACCAAATTACTATGTAGAACATTAGTTAATTCATTACACGGTGGCGCTAACACACTGCTTTCGTCTTCACTGTCATTTCTCAGTTTACTTTGGAGCCTAGTATTACGTTTTTCACACGCCATTATTGTCACAATATTTCACACGACGACATAGAAAAGCACAATTTGAAGAGCAAAATAAGAAAACACATTAACATAGCACTGATAATAATATCTCGTTAATTGCAAGCGCAGCTGCGAAATACTTGGTGCAGATATACTTGCATGCCACAACTATTTTACTGTACAACAATGAAAAACTACAACTACAAAGGAAATTCTCTCTATAATTACGCGCTAGCAATAAACAATCTACACTAATTACACAAACTACAAGAAAAAAATCAGAAAGTGTGTGCATATGATATCTTTGTTATTGTAATTATGAAAAATTTTTTCAAATCATTATTGGCCACTGCCCAAAACAATTTGTAAAATTTTTTGTGGGGGCATGAGGGCTATGTAAGTAGGCTATGTAAGTAGGCTGTTTAGGTTCTTATATTGGTAACACCGCCGCCACGTAGCGCTCTCTGTATGAAAATCACTGGCTGTGCTGTGTGCAGTCTGTGGCTAGTTAGCATTGTTGTCTGCCATTGTAGTGTTGGGCAGCTGGATGTGAACAGCGCGTAGCGTTGCGCAGTTGGAGGTGAGCCGCCAGCAGTGGTGGATGTGAGGAGAGAGATGGCGAAGTTTTGAAATTTGCAATACTGGATATCATGAACTGCTATATATATTATGACTTTTGAACACTATTGAGGTAAATACATTGTTTGTTCTCTATTAAAATCTTTCATTTGCTAACTATACCTATGAGTAGTTAGTGCCTTCCGTAGTTTGAATCTTTTATTTAGCTGGCAGTAGTGCCGCTCGCTGTATTGCTGTAGCTTGAGTAACGAAGATTTTTGTGAGGTAAGTGATTTGTGAAAGGTGTAGGTTAATGTTAGTCAGGGCCTTTCTTTTGTAGGGATTTTTGAAAGTGAGACTGCGTTGCGCTAAAAATATTGTGCGTCAGTTTAAGCACAGTCCTATATAATTTTTCAAAGGGGACGTTTCACTCTGAGATCCCCACAGGAGATCGGACGTATTAGTGCATCCGCACTGAAGAAAGAAAGAGCAGACACCACCATACATGTTAAGTGCTAATTCTACGCTACACCTATGGGACAGTTTACTAATGGAGCATTCGCCGATATGCCCCTCATGTTTTGTGTTCCTTAAATGTAATGAAAAAGATCCACAATGACGCTATGCTCAGCTTTTCCCGCTGCGACGCCATCTACGTGACAGAGTTGTTCGTTTCGTATGAGGGCATTGCATTACTCTCCGTTGTCTGTTATACACTGTGTGGTCAAAAGTATCCGGACACCAGGCAGGAAATGACTTACAAGTTCGTGGCGCCCTCCATCGGTAATGTTAGAATTCAGTATGGTGTTGTCCCACCCTTAGCCTTGATGACAGCTTCCACTCTCGCAGGCATACGTTCCATCAGGCGGTGGAATGTTTCTTGGGGAATGGCAGGCCATTCTTCACGGAGTGCTGCACTGAGGAGAGGTATCGACGTCAGTCGGTGAGACCTGTCACAAAGTCGGCATTACAAAACATCCAAAAGGTATTGTAAGTACCTTTCGTATGTACGGCTGCCGTTTAATAGAATCCACAATGTTATCTCTGGCCTTCCAAAACCACTCACGAAATTTTCCTATTCTTTCATTCGCATGCACGTAAATTAATTTCCCCACAGTGAAAATGAATAGGACCTTTTCGTAGGAAATTTAATGTAGATAATTTTTTTATTGGGATATGTTTTCGTTGGAGGCTACGATTTTCGAGTTATTCAAGAAAAGACAAGCAAAATTGTACTTCAAACGCATCTCCATCCTCTACACTCATTCCTCACTGGTCAGGATTTCTAATATGTTGTTCGGCTTCCCTCCTATCACTATATAAAAATTTCGCACACACGAACTATTCGCAATGTTGGACTTTTTTGGCCTCTATTGATTGGGCTATTACGCCATCAGTATAGTCAGCTATTTGTTAACATTAATAATTTAAACGTAACCATGTGGGTAATGGAAGAAAAACGACTTTCGTAAATGTTACGCTAAAACTAATTACGTCAACAGTTCGATCCACGCTTACCCCTTGCAAGCACAGAAGTATCGTAGTCAGAAAGCCTTACGATTACAACGATGTAATTGTTTACTTTATGGCCCTAAAATTCACAAACCTGATACGTAAAATTTACATAAACGGCAATTTTACAATTTTTAAGTGCTGGAAGAACCCGCTGACGTGATAAGGTCATTCAGTGAAGGCCAGAGAAGGTCGAATATGGGAAATAATTCGGGGAATCTCAAGTATTTGTACAGTGGCGGTGGGGAGTGCCAGAACAACACACTAGAAATCATGTCCGTTGGGGGGTGAGTGCGAGAGAGGGATGCATTTTAAGTTCAATAACTTGAAAACTGCGGACTCTAGTGAAAACGTATCCCGGTAGAAAATTTAACTGTCCTGTTCATTTTTCTGTAAGGTTAATAGTCTTCGCGTAGCGAGCGGGAGAATATGAATAGAACGAGATGATAAAAGTCATGGGCTACCTCCTAATATCGTGTCGTACATTTCGCCCAGCGTAGAGCGAAAGCTCGACGTGGCATAGTCTCAACAACTCCCCCGAGGAAGCAGTGAGCCGAGCTGCCCGTAGAGCCGTAAATTAGTGCGAAAATGTTGCGAGTGCACGATTTCGGCACGAAATGACCTCACAATTATGTTCCTCAAATGTTCAATTGGATTCCAGTTGGGCGATATGGATGGCCAAGTCATTCGCTCGAACAGCCCAGAATGTTCTTCAAAGCAATCACGAACAACTGTGGCCCGCTGAATCGGCGCATGTCCATACATAAGAATTGCACCGGTGTTTCAGAACATGAAGCCCATGAATGTCAGCAAATGGTCTCCTGGACGAACATAACCAGTCACTGATCAGTTCCGTCGGACCAAAGGCCCAGACCACTCCATTTAAACACCGCCCACACCACTGCGGAGCCACCACCTACAGGGTGTTTCAAAAATGACCGGTATATTTGAAACGGCAATAAAAACTAAACGAGTGGCGATAGAAATACACCGTTTGTTGCAATATGCTTGGGACAACAGTACATTTTCAGGCGGACAAACTTTCGAAACTACAGTAGTTACATTTTTCAACAACAGATGGCGCTGCGGTCTGGGAAACTCTATAGTATGATATTTACCACTTATCCACCATGCGTAGC
Organism: Schistocerca cancellata; assembly: GCF_023864275.1. Taxonomy (NCBI): domain Eukaryota; kingdom Metazoa; phylum Arthropoda; class Insecta; order Orthoptera; family Acrididae; genus Schistocerca; species Schistocerca cancellata. Next base: position 568,107,495 of record NC_064632.1, read on the forward strand.
AATAATATGGCGTAGTCTCTGAATGAAATTACCCGAAACCTTTGACAACGTGTCTGGCGGAATGGCTTCACATGCAGATGAGATGTACTGTTTCAGCTGTTCAATTGTTTCTGGATTCTGGCAGTATACCTGCTCTTTCAAGTGTCCCCACAGAAAGAAGTCACAGGGGTTCATGTCTGGCGAATAGGGAGGCCAATCCACGCCGCCTCCTGTATGTTTCGGATACCCCAAAGCAATCACACGATCATCGAAATATTCATTCAGGAAATTAAAGACGTCGGCCGTGCGATGTGGCCGGGCACCATCTTGCATAAACCACGAGGTGTTCGCAGTGTCGTCTAAGGCAGTTTGTACCGCCACAAATTCACGAAGAATGTCCAGATAGCGTGATGCAGTAATCGTTTCGGATCTGAAAATTGGGCCAATGATTCCTTTGAAAGAAATGGCGGCCCAGACCAGTACTTTTTGAGGATGCAGGGACGATGGGACTGCAACATGGGGCTTTTCGGTTCCCCATATGCGCCAGTTCTGTTTATTGACGAAGCCGTCCAGGTAAAAATAAGCTTCGTCATTAAACCAAATGCTGCCCACATGCATATCGCCGTCATCAATCCTGTGCACTATATCGTTAGCGAATGTCTGTCGTGCAGCAATGGTAGCGGCGCTGAGGGGTTGCCACGTTTGAATTTTGTACGGATAGAGGGGTAAACTCTGGCGCATGAGACGATACGTGGACGTTGGCGTCATTTGGACCGCAGCTGCAACACGGCGAACGGAAACCCGAGGCAGCTGTCGGATCACCTGCTGCACTAGCTGCGCGTTGCCCTCTGTGGTTGCCGTACGCGGTCGCCCTACCTTTCCAGCACGTTCGTCCGTCACGTTCCCAGTCCGTTGAAATTTTTCAAACAGATCCTTTATTGTATCGCTTTTCGGTCCTTTGGTTACATCAAACCTCCGTTGAAAACTTCGGCTTGTTGCAACCACACTGTGTTCTAGGCGGTGGAATTCCAACACCAGAAAAATCCTCTGTTCTAAGGAATAAACCATGTTGTCTACAGCACACTTGCACGTTGTGAACAGCACACGCTTACAGCAGAAAGACGACGTACAGAATGGCGCACCCACAGACGGCGTTGTCTTCTATATCTTTCACGTCACTTGCAGCGCCATCTGTTGTTGAAAATTGTAACTACTGTAATTTCGAAAGTTTGTCCGCCTGAAAATGTACTGTTGTCCCAAGAATATTGCAACAAACGGTGTATTTCTATCGCTGCTCGTTTAGTTTTTATTGCCGTTTCAAATATACCGGTCATTTTTGAAACACCCTGTACTTGCACAGAGCGTTATTCATAAACTGAGTCCGCGGCTTCGTGGCGTGTTCGCCACGCTCGAACGCTACCATCATTTATTCACAGCTAAAATCGAGACTCATCTGACCAGGTCACGGTTTACCAGTCGTCTAGAGTCCAACCGATATGGTCACGAGCCCAGAAGAGGCGCTGCAGCAAAGGCACTCGCGTCGACCGTCTACTACCATAGTCCGTTAACTCTAAATTTCACCGCACTGTCTTAATGGATATGTTCATCGTACGTTCCATATTGATTTCTGCGGTTACTTCGCACAGACGTGTTTCTCTGTTATCGCTGACAGCTCCGTTCAAACAATGGTGTTCTCTGTCATTAAGTGAAGGCCATCGGCCACTGCGTTGTCCGCGGTGAGAGGTAATGCCTGAACTTTGGTGTTTTCGACACACTCTTGACACTGAGGATCTCGGAATATTGAATTCCCTGACGATGTCGAAAATGGAACGTCCCGTGCATAAATCACCTAAACAACATTCCGCGTCGAAAGTCTGTCAATTCCAGTAATTCAGCCATACTCAAGTCCGAAACCTTTTCACGTTAATCACCTGAGAGCTCCGCCGGCATCTGTATACAGGGTGGTCCATTGATCGTGACCGGGCCAAATATCTCAGGAAATAAGCGTGAAACGAAAAAATTACAAAGAACGAAACTCGTCTAGTTTGAAGGGGGAAACCAGATAGCGCTATGGTTGGCCCGCTAGATGGCGCTGCCATACGTCAAACGGATCTCAACTGCGTTTTTTTTTTTAAATAGGAACCCCCATTTTTAATTACGTATTCGTGTAGTACGTAAAGAAATATGAAGGTTTTAGTTGGATTACTTTTTTCGCTTTCTGATAGATGGCGCTGTAATAGTCACAAACGTATAAGTACGTGGTATCACGTAATATTCCACCAATGCGGACGGTATTTGCTTCGTGATACATTAGCCGTGTTAAAATGAACCGTTTACGAATTGCTGAAAAGGTCGACACCGTGTTGATGTATGGCTATTGTGATGAAAACGCCCAACGGGTGTGTGCTGTCTATGCTGCTCGGTATCCTGGACCACATCATCCAAGTGTCCGGAGTGTTCGCCAGATAGTTACGTTATTTAAGAAAACAGGAAGGACGGTCGAAGTGGCCGAGCGGTTCTAGCCGCTTTAGTGTGGAACCACGCCACCTCTACGGTCGCAGGTTCGAATCCTGCCTCGGGCATGGATGTGTGTGATGTCCTTAGGTTAGTTAGGTTTAAGTAGTTCAAAGTTCTAGGGCACTGATGACCTCAGATGTTAAGTGCCATAGTGCTCACACCCATTTCAACCATTTTGATTTGAAACAGGAAGTGTTCAGCCACACATGAAACGTGAAGCACGACCTGCAACAAATGATGATGCCCAAGTAGGTGTTTTAGTTGCTGTCGCGGCTAATCCGCACATCAGTAGCAGACACATTGCGCGAGAATCGGGAATCTGAAAATCGTCGGTGTTGAGAGTGGTACATCAACATCGATTGCAGACGTACCATATTTCTATGCAACAGGAACTGCATGGCGACGACTCTGAACGTCGTGTACAGTCACTGGGCACAAGAGAAATTATGAGACGATGACAGATTTTTTGCACGAGTTCTATTTAGCGACGAAGCGTCATTCACCAACAGCGGTAACGTAAACTGGCATAATATGCACTATTGGGCAACGGAAAATCCACGATGGCTGCGACAAGTGGAACATCAGCGACCTTGGCGGGTTAATGTATGTATCACGGGAGGAAGGATAATTGGCCCCCATTTTATCGATGGCAATCTAAATGGTGCTATGTATGCTGACTTCCTGCGTAATGTTTTACCGATGTTACTGCAAGATGTTTTACCGCATGACAGAATGGCTATGTAGTTCCAACATGATGGATGTCCGGCACATAGCTCACGTGCGGTTGAAGCGGTGTTGAGTAGCATATTTCATGACAGGTGGATTGGTCGTCCAAGCACCATAGTCGGCCAGCACGTACACCGTATCTGACGTCCCCGGATTTCTTTCTGTGGGGAAAGTTGAAGGCTGTTTGCTATCGTGATCCACCGACAACGCCTGACAACATGCGTCAGCGCATTGTCAATGCATGTGCGAACATTACGGAAGGCGAACTACTCGCTGTTGAGAGGAATGTCGTTATTGGTATTGCAAATGCATTGAGGTTGACGGACATAATTTTGAGCGTTTATTGCATTAATGTGGTATTTAGAGGTAATCACGCTGTAACAGCATGCGTTCTCCGAAATGATAAGTTCACAAAGGTACGAGCATCACATTGGAAGAATCTAAATATAATGTTCAAAAGTACCTACGTTCTGTATTTTAATTTAAAAAAACTACCTGTTAGCAACTGTTCGTATAAAATTGTGAGCCATACGTTTTTGGCTATTACAGCGCCATCTATCACATAGCGAAAAAAGTGGTCCAACTAAAACATTCATATTTTTTTATGCACTACACGAACATGTAATAAAAATGCGGTTTCCTATTTTTAAAAACTCAGTTGATATCCGTTTGCCCTATGGCAGTGCCATCTAGCGGGCCGACCATAGCGCCATCTGGTTTCCCCCTTCAAGTTAGACAAGTTTCCTTCTTTGTAGTTTTTTCGTTTGACGCTTATTTCGTGAGATATTTGGCCCGGTCACAATCAATGTACCACACTGTATAAGCAGATGTCCCATGACTTTCGTCCCCTCAGTGTGTCTCGAACGTAGTTTTTGAAAGCCAGGAATAACTCCTGGCATTGTATAAAAGAGAACGGTAGTGGCAGCTGGATCACCATGTATGTTGTAGATTTCATCGAGTTAACGTTTCCTGGGCGTGACACGTAATGCAAAAGCTACTTTCGCCATGAGTTTTGCTCACCAATTTATTATTGGTTCAAATGGCTCTGAGCACTATGGGACTCAACATCTTAGGTCATAAGTCCCCTAGAACTTAGAACTACTTAAACCTAACTAACCTAAGGACATCACACACACCCATGCCCGAGGCAGGATTCGAACCTGCGACCGTAGCAGTCCTGCGGTTCCGGACTGCAGCGCCAGAACCGCTAGACCACCGCGGCCGGCAATTTATTATTCTGTCCAGTCCTTGCAGAGGACTCGGTGCCTACACCACAGCGGTGGGATATTAATTAAGTACCAGATGAGGATGTGTAAAATCTCTGCACTCAGGAAGACAGCAGGTAACCCAGTGCGGCTGATAAGCCCGTAGCCTGGGTGGCAGTGGGCGAGACAACGCCCGGAGTCGCCGAGGGCCGGGGGCTGACGCTCCGGAAGGCCGGCCCGGCGCGGCGCGGCGCCGCAGCGGACTCCGCCCGCCTGCCGCACTGCATAAAACACGCTCGCAACAAACGCCGCGGCAGCCGGACGCCTGGGAGGGCCGCGCCGCGCCGCGCTGTGCCGCCCGCTGCATAAAACACGCTCCGCGTCGCCGTCACACCGGCTTATCACCGCCCGACGTAATTAATGACGCCGCCCGTCCGCCGGCCTGCCTTCCCGCGAGGCGAATAAAGTCGGCCTCCTTGGAGAATTATTGCTCTGATAAATTAACGTCGGCCCGCAGCGCGCGCCGCAGAATAGGACGCCTTCGCGCCGCCGCCGCCGCCGCCGCTGCAAGAAGCGCCGCCCCCACTCGGCGCCGCCAACTGCCGCCGCCCGGCAATGTTTTACGCGGCCACAAATGTCCTCGGCGCCGCTGATGGATCCGCCAGGGTGGCGGCGGCCACGCCTTGACATCGCCGTCGCCGTCGACGTATCAACACTTCCCCGCTTTACGATTCTAACCTTAGATGGCGACCGTAAAAGGAGCGTCCCTTCTTTCTGTCCTGTAGCGGCCGGCACATTTCGTTTTGCAGATAAAAAGGTGGCTCATGCAGATGTCATCGGCGTCCGTGTACATAACGGAGGACAAGGATTAGTGATTTGGACGTAGTTGTCTCGAATACGGTCTGTCGAAGAGGGTTTCATCGCTGACATTTGACCAGGTAGGTGAAGAGCGATGTTAATTTCTTAAACTTCTTCATGAACGGACCACAGTACCCAGAAGAACCACCTCTGGCCGTAATAACGGCCTTGATACGAATGGGCATTGAGTCAAGCAGAGCTTGGATGGAGTGTACAGGTACAGCTTTAACACGATACCACAGTTCATCAAGAGTAGTGACTGGCGTATTGTGACGAGCCAGTTGCTCGGCCACCACTGACCAGACGTTTCCAACTGGTGAGAGATCTGGAGAACGGTCTGGCCAGGGCAGCAGTCGAAAATTTTCTGTATCCAGAAAGGCTCGTACAGGACCCGCAACATGCGTTCGTGCATTATCCTGCTAAATGTAGGGTTTCGCAGGAATCGAATGAAGCGTGGAGCCACGGATCGTAACACATCTGAAATGTAACGTCCACTGTTCAAAGTGCCGTCAATGCGAGTAAGAGGTGACCGAGACTTGTAACCAGTGGCAACCCATACTATCACGCCGGGTGATACGCCACTATGGCGATGACGAATACACGCTTCCAATGGGTGTTCACCGCGATGTCACCAAACACGGATCCGATCATCATGATGATGTAAACAGAACCTGGAATCATCCGAAAAAATGACTTTTTTCCATTCGTGCACCCAGGTTAGTCGTTGAGTACACCATCGCAGGCGCTCCTGTCTGATGCAGCGTCAAGGGTAGCTGCAACCATGGTTTCCATGCTGATAGGCCATGCTGCTGCAAACGTCGTCGAACTGTTCGTGCAGATGGTTGTTGTCTTGCAAACGTCCCCAGCTGTTGACTCAGGGATCGAGATGTGGCTGCACGATCCGTTACAGCCATGCGGATAAGATGTCTGTCATCTCGACTGCTAGTGATACGAGGCCATGAGATCCAGCACGACGTTCCGTATTACCCTCCTGAACCCACCGATTCCATATTCTGCCAACAGTCATTGGATCTCGATCAACGCGAGCAGCAATGTCGCGATACGATAAACCGCAATCGCGATAGGCTACAATCCGACCATTATCAAAGTCGGAAACGTGATGGTACCCATTTCTCCTCCTTACACGAGGCATCACATCAACGTTTCACGAAGCAACGCCGGTCAACAGCTGTTAGTGTATGAGAAATCGGTTGGAAACTTTCCTCATGTCAGCACGTTGTAGGTGTCGCCACCGGCGCTAACCGCGTGTGAATGCTCTGAAAAGCTAATCATTTGCATACCACAGCATCTTCTTCCTGTCTGTTAAATTTCGCATCTGTAGCACCTCATCTTCATGGTGTAGCAATTTTAATGGCCAGTAGTGTACATGCACATCTCGAGGATTTAGTGATAAGTCTCGTGTCGGGGTTCGAAAGTCTACTGCATTGAATACGGGCCACACCTCGCATTCTTCTACCTTTACCCTGGCTTTCACCATACAATGATGTGAATTTACGCCAGCAACGATACGTGCTGCGGATTTCACTTTAAATTATACATATCCTTTCGTCATTAAGCTCTGTTAGGTTGGGGACCGTAGTGGTGGCAGATTGATTGAATGTCACCAGGCAGTTCACCATTCCTCTTTAGTACCTGCCACCCAGTCGTGTCATACATCTCTTTATTCAATACGCATCATACGTACACGGTCGTGGTACAATACAAACTACATTTCTATTATTCATTTCACTCCATCGTTAGCTGACTGATACAGTAGCCGCTTTTCATGATTATATTGGAAATAAAAGACTCACGAGTTTCAAGGCTGTTTTTATATAAGAATAACGTGTTTTGCCGTGGTTAAGCATCATCAGATATGTAAAACAGTAAAGTGAAGTTCACTGCGCTTGCTGCGAAAGCTCTACATCAGCCACATCCACGCGAAACCATATGGATGAAAATCTGATCGTCAGAAGAACTAAAAGGAACTATGGAAACCTCTGAACTGTTATAGCAGCAAGTGGAGCGCAGCGTAGAGACACGCGTACATGATGTTGGCCTTGATGCCAAACAGCTGGTTGGTCTAAGTTTTTACTTCTGTAGTCACATATAGCACTGAAAATAACTCCAAAATTCTATCATTGTACGACACGTAGTTCAGGATATATGACGTCATAAACAATGAGATTCTTGAAATACTGCCGCATCATGTACGACGTTTAAATTAATTAATTGTTATTTATGAACTGTATTCGCGATAAATTTACCAAACGGTTTCCACACATGACGCTGTAGGTACGAAAAATAATATAATCGTACGACATATAGTGCAGGAGATATGATGTCATAAACATTAACCAAGATGGCAGACGTCGTATGATCAGGGCGTGGAAGCACAGCTACAATTAAATACCGAGGAAACGCCGTGTTACTTTACTAGTTTCGAACAAAAAAAGAAGGTTAATTTCGATTACACCCTTTGATACTCTTAATTTTACAGCAACATCCCTTTTGTAAATACGTAACTGACTTTTTTTACTAACACTGTGGAACAGACGCCTGTAGGAAAACAGTCGGGACATATTTGTTCATGCAATAAAGGGCAGAAGGTGATTAATTTCTCCTTCCGACTATTCAGTGACTTTTCACAAGCTGCGGCGTAGTTGTGGGTTAAAATAGTGATCCAGGAAATGTAGAATGAATTTATTTCCGTCAAAGTTGGCAAAACGTTTGGTCTTTACAATATCGGTTTCGGTCAGCAACGACCATCTTCTTAATTGTTTTACAAGTCCTCATGTAACAATGTCATAGTTCCATCGTCTCGAAATCAACTTCGTATCGTCTCACATATTTTAAATATGGTACAAATTCAGTCAGAGTGCCGGTGGAGTCATGGTGCCAATAGCGTTACTGTGAAGATGGTCACTGCTGACAGAAACCGGCAGTCTAAGGACCAAACGTTTCTACATCATTGACAGATATAAAAGAAAATTACTAGGTTAGTGGTATACAACCACATGATCCGTCAGCGAGAGCTTGCACGTGCTTTTCATGAGCTCTTACGTTTACTTTATGAATAGCAACTGAGCTTAACCGCAAGTCTCACCTGAATGCACCTCCACGTGTGTTCATTTCAGCTTCGTTCAGGAATGCAAGACGGTCAAATGCAATCTATTACAAATATGTTTTAATTGAGCTGCCTTCAAAGCACAAAATACTTCCAGATATTACTTACAGGAGCCACAATATTAGCCGATTTATACATGATTCTTAGATAACCGAGGTAAGTGCAAGTCGCAGAGCCCTTTAGGACACGTTCTGAATCGAAGATTGTTTCGACGCTTGGCTATGAAATCGTTTACTTTCCATTCGCTAGGTATTAGAACATACAGTGTGCAGTTCCTTCACATTGCATGTATGTATCCTATAAGGGATACTTACCCTGATAGGTTGTGTTAGGACAGTGTTAGGACGAGTGTTTTGCAAGTCAGTTCTGTCGAGGCTGCATTGTACTGTATTTCCTTAAGATTCTGCCACTGAGCCGGCCGCGGTGGTCTCGCGGTTCTAGGCGCTCAGTCCGGAACCACGCGACTGCTACGGTCGCAGGTTCGAATCCTGCCTCGGGCATGGATGTGTGTGATGTCCTTAGGTTAGTTAGATTTAAGTAGTTCTAAGTTCTAGGGGACTGATGACCTCAGATGTTAAGTCCCATAGTGCTCAGAGCCATTTGAATCTGCCACTGAGTGTCAATCCGGCATCTACATTCCCTACTAATGTTTCTGTTATGTGTCGACAGAAGTGCCGACACAGTGTTATTTTGAAGGGGCCGAATAGGCACGCTATAAGCTCACCCAGAATATCGTGAAGTCTGAAACAGGATGCTCAATGAATGCTAATAAGAAAAGTACGTTGCTTTGGGAATACTTAACTTTAATCCATCCTTTTGGTATACATCGTTTATGGTGAATACAAGTAAGACTCTCTCCAGATATGATTAACTGCGCCTTGCTAGGTCGTAGCTATATCTTAGCTGAAGGCTATTCTAACTGTCTCTCGGCAAATGAGAGGAAGGCTTCGTACGTCTAGTCGCTAGCAATGTCGTCCGTACAACTGGGGCGAGTGCTAGTCCGCCTCTCTAGACCTGCCATGTGGTGGCGCTAGGTCTGCAAGTACTGACGGTGGCGACACGCGGGTCCAACATGTACTAATGGACCGCGGCCGATTTAAGCTACCACCTAGCAAGTGTGGTGTCTGGCGGTGACACCACAGTTTCATGTGAACGTTTCAATTTAAATCGCTCCGGATGGTTACTCCTACGTACCGTATAGTTGTTACTGTTTCCGGTGATATGTGACAAATATTGTAACCAAATAGTGGCCCATTTCTTCGCCTATTTTCACGTACTGCGTTACATTTATTTACGTTCATTGTCATGACTCTCTGCAACAGTCGTCGGCCCTCTGCTGGTCTTCCTTTATTTCGCTAGAGCCGCTACAGGCAAAAACATCGTTCGCGAATACCCGCACGAAGCCTCCAGCGTTATGCGCAAGATTATAGATATCAGCTGTAAACAGGTGACGCCCTGTAACAATTACTTAGGGTACCTCAAAAACTACCTTTACAATCATTGATTTTGTTCCACTGAAGACGACGTATTGTGTTCTGTCTCCACTGAACTCTACCACCCAGTCATAAAACAGGACGAATACTCGGTAATCTTGTATTTTGTTGACTAAAAGGATGTGCGGTAACGTATCGAATGCCTTTTAGAAGTCAAGGAACTAGGCATCAACCAAGCGCCTTTGTCTACGGTGCCCTGTATATCACGGCCGAAAAGAGCAGCCTCATTCGAAAAGTCTCTGTTTGCAGGTTTTTCTTGTAGGGGTATTTTAGTTCTCGTACCTGAGCATAAAACATATTCTACTATATTTTGATCATTTTGACGTTAGCGATAATTATGGGTGTCTCTCCGACAACCTTTCTCGGGGACGGAAATGAACTGCGCTTCTTTTTTTTCGCAATGGTTTTCTTTTGAAGCTCTAGTGACCTGCCACAAACTACTGCTAGAAGACGAGCAAGTTCTTTCGCATAATCTCTGTACAACTTGCACGTGTTTCCTCTGGTTCAGTTGTGAACTTAAGTTAATTTTCTGTTCCGCGATCCTTTACGCCAGTATATGGCATTTAGAGAGAGAGGCCGAATTACTCTGTCCCCTGGTGAAGCAATTTCGGAAAGCGGAATTCAGTATATTCCGCGAGCCTATACGCCAGTATATGCCATTTCGGGAGAGAGACCGAATTACTCTATCCCCGGTGAAGCCATTTCGGAAAGCGGAATTTAGTATTTCGGTCTCCTGTGAGTCATCTTTTGTATCGGTGTCAGTATAGTCACTGAGCAACTGAAAACAAGAAGTCGATCTGCTTACGAACTTCGTGTAAGACCAAAGCCTCAGGATTTTTACTTAGATTATTGGCTAAAATTTACTTTTAGATTCAATACATGCTTCTCGTTTCAGTCTCCTGACTCTCATTTTGGCTACTTTCTAACATAACTGTTACACCACGGTGGCTCTCTCAAGTCTCTCACGACCTTGCTCAGCACGTATTCCTCTAAGGCATATCGCTTGTGCTCGGCATGTTCCTCCTTAGTCTTGAATATACAAGGTGTTACAAAAAAGGTACGGCCAAACTTTCGGGAAACATTCCTCACACACAAATAAGGAAAAGATGTTATGTGGACATGTGTCCGGAAACGCTTAATTTCCATGTTAGAGCTGATTTTAGTTTCGTCAGTATGTACTGTAATTCCTCGAGTCACCGCCAGTTGGCCCAACTGAAGGAAGGTAATGTTGACTTCGGTGCTTGTGTTGACACGCGATTCATTGTTCTACAGTACTAGCATCAAGCACATCAGTACGTAGCATCAACAGGTTAGTGTTCATCACGAACGTGGTTTTGCAGTCAGTGCAATGTTTACAATTGCGGAGTTGGAAAATGCCCATTTGATGTAAGGATTAGCACGGGGAAATAGCCGTGGCGCGGTACGTTTGTATCGAGACAGATTTCCAGAAAGAAGGTGTCCCGACAGGAAGACGTTCGAAGCAATTGATCGGCGTCTTAGGGAGCACGGAATATTCCAGCCTATCACTCGCGACTGGGGAAGACCTAGGACGACGAGGACACCTGCAATGGACGAGGCAATTCTTCGTGCATTTGACGATAACCCTAATGTCAGTGTCAGAGAAGTTGCTGCTGTACGTGGTAACGTTGGCCACGTCACTGTATGGAGAGTGCTACGGGAGAACCAGTTGTTTCCGTACCATGTAAAGCGTGTGCAGGCACTATCAGCAGCTGATTGGCCTGCACGGGTACACTTCTGCGAATGGATCATCCAACAATATGTCAATCCTCATTTCAGTGCAAATGTTCTCTTTACGGATGAGGCTTCATCCCAACGTGATCAAATTGTACATTTTCACAATCAACATTTATGGGCTGACGAGAATCCGCACACAATTGTGCAATCACGTCATCAACACAGATTTTCTGTGAACGTTTGGGCAGGCATTGTTGGTGATGTCTTGATTGGGCCCCACGTTCTTCCACCTACGCTCAATGGACCACGTTATCATGATTTCATACGGGATACTCTACCTGTGCTGCTAAAACATGTGCCTTTACAAGTACGACACAACATGTGGTTCATACACGATGGAGCTCCTGCACATTTCAGTCGAAGTGTTCGTACGCTTCTCAACAACAGATTAGGAGACCGATGGATTGGTAGAGGCGGACCAATTCCATGGCCTCCACGCTCTCCTGACCTCAACCCTCTTGACTTTCATTTATGGGGGCATTTGAAAGGTCTACGCAACCCCGGTACCAAATGTAGAGACTCTTCGTGCTCGTATTGTTGACCACTGTGATACAATACTCCATTCCCCAGAGCTGCATCAGCGCATCAGGGATTCCATGCGACGGAGGGTGGATGCATGTATCCTCGCTAACGGAGGACATTTTGAACATTTCCTGTAACAAAGTGTTTGAAGTCACGCTGGTACGTTCTGTTGCTGTGTGTTTCCATTCCATGATTAATGTGATTTGAAGAGAAGTAATAAAATGAGCTCTAACATTGAAAGTAAGTGTTTCCGGGCACATGTCCGCATAACATATTTTCTTTCTTTGTGTGAGGAATGTTTTCTGAAAGTTTGGCCGTACCTTTTTGTAACACCCTGTAGATACGCTGCAATAAGCACCCTGTCTCCCTGTCAACTTAATGCAAGCATTCGGCTAACCACTTAGAATATCCTATCGTGCCTGTGGGAGAAGCTGAGAGTCATTAAGGTTTTACACCCCCACCCACCCATACGCCACCTCCCCCCCCATCCCCACCCCCTTTTATTGTTCGTGAAGCACACTTGATGCCAAATAAAGCCATGGTAATCGAACAAATCTGCTATTCTCACATACCGCACGGTATCCCGAGATTTCGGAACTAAGAGGAAGGAACATGAGTCACACAGATAACGCGGCTGTGGAGGCTTTCTCAGGTAACTTGCCGACAACTAGCAATAAGTAAGGGGTCTAGGTTCGAATGTCAGTGTGCAAATTATTTTCATTAACACATGTTTCATATCATGGCAATTCACTCATATCATATTCACTTATTCATTGCATTTCATTGTGTGCAATACAACCGGTATCAATAGGTTTCGACAGGGAACAGCGGCTATCGATCTCATCTCCTGCTATACGGAGCCGACTTGATAGAGCGTCGTGTGCCTTGCCCAAGTCATAGTTGTTACTCCGAAAAAAAAAAAAAACAGAAAGAACACTTCCACATACACTTGGATTTCAATGTTTTATACTGGAAATTTTGTACACAATCAAAATAGTTCCTGACCGAGGTTCTGGCGAAGGCACGCGCAGGTTCCCCTTGGTTGTAAGGAAAACGACCCTTGACAAAATATGGTTGACTTTTCCAAGAACCTACGAGCTCGCCAGGTTTTCCACTGGGAAGACCTTGACTGCGCAATGGGTCAGAACCCCAACAGACCAGTTATAGTTACAGAATGAAAAAGATTAAAATATTAAAAATAAAAGTCATTAGATTTCGCGAGAGTTTTACTGGGTCCAGTTCTATCAGTTTCTTTTTTCCCCCTAGTGGCAGAATGTGGCCCTGCAAGGAAATTGCCTGGTGTACAGCCAGATGACGATCGGCTCAAACCGGAAACGCCGGTCAGTGGGTGAGTGCCCCAGTTCGTGATTAAAACTCGCTTAATTACGACAGAAGGTAAACAGTGGTCTCTGCGGGCTATGTTTACGCACGAACACTGTGGGGTAGGCGCCAGTGGATGTTTGGGATGGAATTTATAGTTGGATAATTCTTTTAATTTTGGAAAATGCTGTATTCCCTAGCCTGGACATAACTTCTCCGGTAAACGAGATCGCTGACAATTTGTATTACACATCCGTAATTAGTGCGGTGTGCAACGAACTGCTGTTATTATTTGAATATCTAATTTAAAGAACCTGCAGCGAAGAGGTACACTACAAATACAACCGATGGGTTATTATTTACTGTGCTGTTAATTGTGTCTAATATTAACGCTCGTGAACAAGATGAAACATAGAAAGCAGTTCTCTAAGTGTTTCATAAAACAATTAAAGTATACTTCAGGTACAGTATTACACAAACTGAATTATAGGCTGCTGGGTATTAAAAATCCACCAGAAACGATAGCAAATAACGAAATTTAGTTTGTTACACATATAAAGTATGTACGGAATAATGTATGTTTCAATTTGCAGGTAAATCGAGGGATTACAACGTGAGAAATTTACTACACAATATTCTCATTTCTGTTAGCAGCAATTGCTCTTCTACCGACTGGACATCTAGCCAGCAGAGCACGGATTGCAAATATGAGTTTGCCATTCTAGGCTGTCATAGTTCACCATAGTGACTGTCGAGTCGTGGCTTGCAAATCCCCCGTAACACACGACCAGATGTCACCAATGCGTGAGAGACGTGGCCAGGGTGTCAGTCAAACACCCTCGGTATGTCAGCACAAGTTGATCAACGTCAGGTCTTGGGTTGCGTCCTTGAAAGGTAATGTGACGACGATCTCGAAGTTAGGTCGCTGTACCATCCTGAACGTGTCGTAAACATGAACCCTACATCCAAACTGTGATCGTGTTCCGCACCCAGTGTCTTTACACACCACCTTGCTCGGCCTCCGTGGCGATGACCAGTGCAATATGTCAAAGATTGTCCTGTTGAGAGCCTCCACACACGGATACACTGATGAACCAAAACATTATGACCACCTGTTTGATAGCTTGTTCGTCCGTCTTTGGAACGACATACGTCACTCATTCTGCGTATCAGAGAACCGACACTATATTGGCGGGTTTGTGGAGGTATGTGGCATTAAATGTCTGCCCGCAGATAGCGTAATTCTCGTAAATTATGGCCGCTGATTTTCGTAAGCGATGATGGCGCCGGCCAGCGACAAAGATGTGTTCCACAGGATTTACATCAGGCGAATTTGGTCTTCGAGACATTAACGAGAGTATACTATAAAGCTCCTCAAACAATTGTATTGGTTAAAGATGACATCGCTGTCAGAGGACACATCAAGCACAATGGGATTCAGATGATTCTTAACTGTCAGCGTGTCTTCGATTACTTCCACAGGTCCCGTACAACCGCTGGAGAATGTCTCTCGCACCTTAAGGGGCTCCAGAACGCCCTATACTTGCAATGTTAAAATAACGCTTATAAATTACATCTTTCCTCACAAAGTATTTGAGGTAGAAAGTTGAACTTTTTACAGATTATTTATTGGAATATGGGCTACAACTTAACACAGGGATTTTACAAAGGTTTAGTTCAGTTATTAAAGATGATTTTTTTCAATTGTAATAAAAATTCACAACATTTTTTGCAATTTTTTATTTATATATTCAAAAATATACAGTTTTTTGGAAAAAGGCTGTGTTAAATAATGCGGAAGGTACTGTGTAACATTTACTGAAAGTTTGAAACAAATATGTTTGGATGATCCTTAGAAAACATGGAATTAGTATGAGAAAATAAAAGTTTTGGGAATCGAGCGACAAAGATTGGATTAACTTTTTAGTGCATTCCAGGTCCATAGGATGGATTATCTTCATCCTTTGCAAACTCGTCCTCCAGCTTCCTCTTGTTCCTCCTCCTGTTTACCCTTGCTTGTATTTCTAGACTCTTTACAGCCCTGTCTGCAGCCCGAAGGCGTTCCTTGTCTAAAGCAAGCATCGCTCGTACCATGTTAGAACCTATCTTCATTCCCATATTTCTAAATACCTTGCACCTTACAATGTTGCCATCATTGAAAGTCGTAACAGCTATTACTCTTACTCATTATTATACTTCAACAAAACAGAGACTCAAGAAACAGAATTAATTACGAATATTTTCGAGATAACGACAGAGTAAATAAACATGAAACAATCGACAATGACACCAGCGATATATATTGAACCATCACAAGTTAGCCACAACACATACTTTATCTCACATCACTAAAATGTACCTGATGGACACGGACGTTAATAATAACACCATTTGACAGCAGTTTAACAGCGCCACAGTGGGTCACGCCCATGTAGAACACATTTCAAAAAACAATTTAAAAATAGTTGTAGTCTTCGGAATTGAATAAATTATATATCTAGTAAAAGGTAATAGTCTGCAGATTCAGAAAACGCAAAAAAGTAAAAATTTAACTTTTCATGATTTTGAGCCTTTCCGGAGCCCCTTAATACTGCTGTTACCAGCCTGCGTCCGTGCCGCGCTGCACGTTTCGCGCGGTTGTTCACCTCAATGGCGGGGTTTGTGGAGACGACCATTGACCTAGTGTAGAAAAAAACGTGATTCACCCGAAGAGCCGACACGTTCCCATTGATCGGTGTTCGAATCCCGATGGTCCCGTGCCAACTGAAATCGTAATTGACCACGTCATTAGATTTATATGCGAAGACACAGGGGTGCTCTACTGCGGAACTTCATGTTCAGTAATGAGCGGTGAACGGTGGGCCCCGAAACACTTCTGACTGCACAGGCTTTGCGCTCTTTTGGCAGAGATGTCACAGATAGCCATCTACACTACATACATCAAAAAAAATTTACGAATCACCTCGGTTCTGAGAGTTCCGGAACCTACAGAAAATTAGAATAGAGATCATCATAAACATCATTTCCGCCCGTTTTATTGCTCATGAGAACCACATATTGCATGTTGTACCACCACACAGCGAGACCTCCAGAGGTACTGGTCCAGACTGCTGTACACATCGGTAGCCGCAATACCCAGTAGCACGTCCTCTTGCATGCCTCCATTCGTCGTGGCATACTATCCACAAGTTCATCAAGGCACTATTGGTCCAGAATGTACTACTCCTCAATGATGATTCGGCGTAGATCTCTCAGAATGGTTGGTCACGTCATCCATAAACAGCCCTTTACAATCTATCCCAGGTGTGATTGATAGGGTTCATGTCTGGAGGACATGCTGACTACCGTAGTAGATGTGCACGATGGGGGCACGAAATGTCGTTCCTGAAGACGAATAACTCGCCAATATGCTGCTAATATGGTTGCATTATCGGTCGGAGATGACATTCACCTATCGTACAGCCGTTGCGGCGCCTTCCATGACCACCAGTGGCGTACGTCGGCCACACATAATGCCACCACAAGACAACAGGGAACCTCCACCTAGCTGCACATGCTGGAAAGTGTGTCTGAGGCGTTCAGCCTGACAGGGTTGCCTCCAAACACGTCTCCGACGATTGTCTGGTTGAAGGCAAATGTGACACTCATTTCTGAAGAGAATGTGATACTAATCCAGAGCGGTCCATTCGGCATATTGTTGGGCCCATCTGTACCGTGCTGCATGTTGTCGTGGTTGCAATGATGGACCTCGCCGTGGATTTCGGGAGTGAAGTAGCGCATCATGTATCCTATTGCGCACGTCCTGTGACTGGACGAAAGGAATTATTCAGTATGGTGGCGTTGCTGTCTCCGACCCATAATCCATAGGTAGAGGTCGTTTACTGCAGTAGTAGCCCTTGGGCGGCATGAGCGAGGCACGTCATCGACAGTTCCTGTCTCTCTGTATCTCCACCATGTCCGAACAACATCGCTTTGGTCCACTCTGAGACGTCTGGACACTTCCCTTGTTGAGAGCCCTTCCTGGCACAAAGTAACAATGCAGACGCGATCTGACGCGGTACTAAGTGTCTAGGCATGCTTGAACTACAGACAACAGAAGCCGTGTACCTCCTTCCTGGTGGAATGACTGGAACTGATCGGCTTTCGGACCCCCTCCGTCTAATAGGCGCTGCTTATGCATGGCTGTTTACGTCTTAGGCCGGGTTTATGACGTCTCTGAACAATCATAAGGACTGTGTCTGTGATTAAATGTCCACAGCCAACGTATATCTTCAGGAGTTCTGGGAACTTGGGTGATGCAAAAGCTTTTTGTGGTGTGTGTACTTTACAGAGCAGACAAGCCTCCAAACATTACATTCTGTGAAGAGTCTTGGACGTCCAATCATTTAGCGCCTGTTCGTAGTTTCACTGTCCTTCTACCAATTTCCCTAGCTGTCACGACAGTAGCATGTAAACATTCGGACAGCTTCGCCGTTTTCGAGATACTCGTTCAAAAGCTCTCCCTTATAATAATCTGCTCTTTGCCGCTTATCTCAATCGAGTTCCCCATTTGCAGCGCATATTTTCACTAGGGTGATCCACCGTGCGAGTCTGCTCCGCTTTCTTACCGCGTCACGTGCCCGAAACATCACTGGGCTGCATCCAACGTCACCGAGCAAGGTGGCGCAATGGTTAGCTCACTGGACTCGCATTAGGGAGAACGACGGTTACAACCCGCATCCGGTCACCTGGATTTACATTTCCGTGATTTCTCTAAACTGCTTCAGGAAATGAAGGCTTTCACGACCGGTTGACATGGCTGTTGATATACTTTCCGGGATGTGAGGTCGTGGTCCAAGAACTTTTTTGCTCCTTACGTTTCGTCCAGGGCTGCGCTGGACTTCCTCAGAGGCGCTGCTCCGCTGAGTCTTGCTGTCTTGCTGTCAGCGGAGCAGCGCCTCTGAGGAAGTCCAGCGCAGTCCTGGACGAAACGTAAGGAGCAAAAAAGTTCTTGGACCACGACCTCACATCCCGGAAAGTACATCAACAGCCATGCCTCAGGAAAATTCCCTGATGGTTACTCTGAAAGGGTACGGTCGACTTCCTACCTCATAGAATCCGTTGGGACCGACGACCTCGCTGTTTGGTCCCCTCCCCAAATCAACCAGCCAACCAACAAATCAGCCATCCAACATCGTGGCGGGCAGCGATCATAATGTTTTGGGTTATCAGTGTAAGTGCATCATGGTTCTGTACGCAGACTCAGGACTCGTCCGAAAATATGACGCGGTGCCTCTCCTATGTCTGTAGCTGTCGTTGGGCTCGTCATTGTTGGGGCGCCTCTCTCTGCTGCCGCGTCAAGGGAAACCGCAACAATGGTCGCAGTGCTGAGCACTCGTAGCGACCCCTACGTCGTCGCAGTGTGCATGTAGATACTTGTCTTGCCGAAAGCAAGAACAGTTGACTCACTCTGCATGACGTGACAGAATGCTCCGCCCTGGCCGAGCGAGCAAAATGATTGTCTTCTCAGGTGGTAGTCGTGTGGGGCCTATGACAACCCCCATGCCGTTGAGTGTGGGGCTTCTGAACTAATCTCTTCCATAGATGCATGACAGTGCTAGTACTCCCCTTCAGTCTGGAACCGCGCGACCGCTACGGTCGCAGGTTCGAATCCTGCCTCGGGCATGGATGTGTGTGATGTCCTTAGCTTAGTTAGGTTTAATTACTTCTAGGGGACTGATGACCTCAGATGTTGAGTCCCATAGTGCTCAGAAACATTTGAACCGTTAGTACTCCTCACTAAAACAATAAACCACAGATTTAGCACTCCACCATCCTCCCCCTGGCGTTTTCTGACATAACCTGGTGAATGTATCTCTTTATTGCGCCAAGCATAATATCATGATCTCTCAAACAACATTCAAATCCAATTTCTACAAGAGAGACCCGATTCCTCGTCTTTACTTTTACGCAAAATGGAGTTCTACGTATTTCGCGCATTTACGCTGAAGACTTATTCATATCCATGCCGAAGCATATACTTACAGTTCACGCCAGGTTCATATTTGATCCATCAGTTCTTGATGGTCTTGCAATTTTAGTGCCCAGTAGTGTAATAGGAGCAAAATGAAATCACGAAGCCCGTCCAAAGTAATACTGAATGTTATATCACTTCGGAAGATTCTTACGTTCAGTAATCTGTTTTAGTCTCAGAGTCCGGTGTCACATGCCCGGGCCGTGTCCACCCCGAGACACTTCCGAGTAACACGTCACGCAGAGGACGAAATATGACATTAAAATAAATGTGGCGGTCCAGACATGACCGGGGCGTGCGCAAGCACAACAGTGTCCCGAGAGGGTGCCGAGCGAAATTTTTTCTGTTTGATTTGTCACGTGACGGACGAGAGGATGGCAGAGCTGTTTTGTACGCTGTGCAACTTTACAAGACTTTTTTTTGTACTAAAATGGATGTGGAAAGACTAACAGAAGAAGTTAGTAACTATACCGTCTTTTAAGATCAGACAAATGAAAAATACAGGAATTCCGAGTACATAGAGAGTAGAAATTCAAGTACATGTTTGCTAAATTATGTATGTATATTTTAATTAGCAAAAGAATGAAACACTTATGCCAACTTCTTTTTTGTTTACCCTCTGTTTACTCTTTTCTGAACCTACTTAGAAAGAAACATGGCATTCTTTGTGTTAAATTAATATCAAATTCAACTATCAATGTAATGAGGAAATTATGCTCGAAACTCTCCCTGTACTGGTCTTGTTTTACAATCAGTGTGGATGCACATATTTCTTCGTTCTTTACCTTGCTCCTTTTCTTCTTCCTCTAAAGCAAGTGCTGGACGTCCTAATTCACTATTACGAGAATTATCGAACTTATTTAGAACCTTTACAAACAGAGACACATACCACCACTTCCGAATCACTACAAGGAACAACAGGAACGCGGGTGAACCTCGGTTATGCGTGGTTCCTACAGGAATGGGTCGGAGCAAGGGCATCACTCTTCAGACCTCACCATACTCTTAGGGCAGACCCGCGCAAAGTGACCTGTCTAGGGTATTCCTACTTTCTAAGCTGAGCAGCAATAGACAGAAAAGCATAGAACTGAGTGATTACAATTATGTTTATTAAACAATTCAGTTTCCAGAAAGTATCAAAATGATATCTTTGGGCGACATGAGCTTAGTTTAAACTTAAGACAAGAAACAAAAATATGTTTTGACAAAGATGTAAATATATTTTATTGTAAAATATGATTCTAATTAAATTATATACACTTTTCTTAAATAAAAGTCAAACTGTGTTCCTCAACTCGTGTTCAGACTTCGTGGACCCAAAGAGAGCATTTTTGGCGCTAGATTCACTGCTCTTCTGTACTTGAATTTGAAACAGTTTTCTTCGCATTACAGACCCTCTCAATAGTCATCGTTGTCGTCTTCTCATTCTTTACTTGATGCCAGTCGCTCATTATTAGAAGGACTTGCTCTAAACATCGCTGCGGAGCCTTTCTTTTGGCCACAGCTTTTTCATTTTCCTCCTATGCACGATGGTCACATGCGACCGTCGAGATGGCCACTTTGCCACAATGGAGCCATTGTAAGGAGCTGTAAACCCTCTAATAATATGGACGAAATGCCAGTAACTAAACAAGGATTATAGAGTCAAGATATGACACTTTAAACACAATTACATTTAAAAAATATGTCCCATTCCCTCTCCACAACAGGTAGACTACCCAAACAGACCACTTCCCTTACATCAGGCTAACTAAAACGCACAAAAGTTATTGCAGTTCTGAGGTGTGGCACAGCAAACAAGTTAGACTTTATTGAATAACTGAGCCCTCCAGGTAGAATATGTTGAAGCATTTCCCGCGCCGTGGCAGCACCCCATAGGGGCCCACTACTCCACTAACCTCATTTCTCGCCATGGTCACGTTGTCCGACTCTTTCCTATCGTACTCATATTCATGCATGTAAAACCAAACAAATGTATGTCCTGAATCTGGTGACTTATGGGGATGTCGGTCGGTAACAGAGCTGACACCCGCCAATACTTAGACAGGTCATCCTTCTATTCTTTTTCAATTCACAGATCACCGTGCATGACAATTTAAACCCTCGGTAGATGTGGTTAAGTCACCAGGAGTAGTAGGGAGACGGTGGTAGTGGCGCAGCTTAAGTAAATTGATCAATTAAATAACCCCATCTCCATCGCACCGCACCCCCACTGCCATCTCCAGATGACGTCATGTGTTTTCCTCTGCTGGCACGTGTGTCCCTTCCCCCTACTCTACCAAACCCTCCCTCTCCCCCACCTAACCTTTTGGTGGGAATTTCCTATTTTGGAGGGAATTTCATTGTCCCATGGCTGTACCGACATCCCACAACACCCTCTCCCCCCCCCCCCGCCCCAAACGAGAATTGGCAGGAAATTCAAACCTGGGATGCAATTTAATTTTTTTTTCTCTGCTCAAGTGACCAGAATTGGTGGGAAAGGTTCAGTCTATGCTGAGCTGTCGTTGTGGGGAAGCGTCACATTGTGTTTGATCAGTAAGATGAACATGAATTAGAGAGTGGCATTCAATAGCTGTATTACGTGTATGCATTCGAAGGACGATTGTAGCCACAGTTCACTAGACACAGGATGGAATAATATGATAAGAGAAGAGTGTAGGTGAAACAAAAAGGAAGGAACCTGTTCAGAAGATTTTGACACTGCAGAGGGATGAATCTAAGACGCATGTCGCAACTAATACTTGCTCATGCGCATGATCAAACTGCTAAGATATTCCATATCCAGCATTCATCTTTCACCAAGAGGCAAGTAGTTGACACTAATTCGCTTTCGTGAAACCATATTTGTATAGATGGTATACACCACTAAAGAGCTTCAACAGGTCATCCCCATCCAGTTCCCCTCCAGCAACCCATCGTCGCTGCTGTGCAGAATGTTTCGTCTTGAAGAGCTGTTGGTGTCTGACTGGGAGGAGTTTAACAGCAATTATGCCTAGACGCATACAGTCGAGGGCTGCAACCATGGACTCCTACATGCTTAATGGAAAGGAGGAATATTGGATGAATGCTTGAAGAAGAAGAGGAATACTGTGCAGTAGATAATGGCTATGTTGCAGAATGGTATCAAGATGCATTCTGAATGTCATGCAGACTGATGAAGCTGTTATAACTTTTTGAAATAAGCAGTTGGAAACAGGAACGCAAAATCCGATCACATCAGGGTTATAAGGCGGACCCAGCGGCTCTGCAGTTTCAGCTGCAGTAAGCACGAAGTGCCAGATGATATCGTCTAGTGCTGCCCAGCCAAAGCAGCAGCAGAATAGGAAGAAGCCGCGAAAGAGTAAGTGCACTGGCTTAATGTCTGCGTTTACTGTCGTGTGAGGAAGATGAAGTCTTTGCACTGCTATTACCACTTGTAACGGTTTTTCTTCTTAGCTCATTAGTGGATGCAATGTTCTCCAGCCTGTCAGGGTATGGGATCCCGTCGCGCACTGGGTCAGCTCGTTGGAGCAGGACAATGAGCTGTTATTGTCGGTTAAGACATCCAGCCAGCACTGGGAGTCCTAATCAGCATGACGCAGGTTGGTACTGGACCTCATGATATGCGCCATAGCAGAACATTCTAGTGATACTGCATGAACAAAGATGGTCTCGCGGTAGCGTTCTAGCTTCCCAAGCACGGGGTCCCGGGTTCGATTCCCGGCGGGGTCAGGGATTTTCACCTGCCCCGAGATGACTGGGTGTTTGTGTTGTCCTCCTCATTTCATCATCATCCAGGAAAGTGGCGAAATTGGACTGAGCAAAGGTTGAGAAATTGTACGGGCGCTGATAACCACGCAGTTGAGCGCCCCACAAACCAAACATCATCATCATCATCATGAACAAAGTGAAGATGTAGCGGATGAGAAGATATCAGTTAAGCCCCATGCACCAAAACTGTTCAATTTAGCGTATAGTTTAACCGCTAGTGGTTGGTTAGAAGCGTTTAGATATTGGTACAGAAGCTCCTGCAGAAAAAGACTGGAGTGTCGTGATTGAGATCAAGAATGCAGCTAAAAGCGTTAAAGTGCAGTTTACTGTGACGTCGAAAAGCCTACATCAAGCAGCACATGACTGCCAGGTATCACCCAAGACGTCCTCCTTTTGACGTTTACTGTGCTGCTCTAACTCTACAGGGTGTGGTAGATAAGTAATGAGACTGGCCGCCGCGCGGCGCCCCAGTCGCTCGCAGGGCGGTCTCCACCTGTACGTCACGTGGTGGGGGATCTGAGCTAACAATAGAACCGGTTCGCAGTCGCGTCGGAGCTCTGGTGCAGTGAGGGTCGAGCTTCGCGTATTACGTTGTTTGTGTGCCCGTGACACTTGTGAAAACGCTGAAGATGGATCGCTCGATAGAACAGCGGTATGCAATCAAATTTTGCTTTCGCTTGGGCAAAACTTAACGTTTTGTACAATTTGGATCAATAAATTTGTTTTTCTAGACTGAGTCTCATTACTTATCTACCACACCCTGTATCCATCACAACAGTGAACAATGAATCTGCACTCCGTGTGAAATAGCGTGACACATCCGTTTATCTACAGCACTCCACCGTTAAAAACTTGTTCAATCTACAGATGGTGCTACCCATTGCGTTGGAAGGACTGGGCAGATGGCCTCCTTGTGTTAAAGCTCTGTATAGGGACATTGGAGAGTATCTTCATACGAACAGTGTACATGTAGACGACTTCCAACAGTGGGTCAGTACGACGCCAACCAGAACTTATCTACTGCCAATAAGTCTGAGGGAGATACTTGCTGAATTCTGTGCTTACAAGAAGGCTTTATTTTCTGTATTCTGTACTGGCGTTAAGATAAAGAAAGAACCTGTTGATGTAGTATGTGTTTTTATTTCTTACCTCTCATTATACTGAAGTATTGAAACTATTGCTACAGTACAGGGTGATTCAAAAAGAATACCACAACTTTAGGAATTTAAAACTCTGCAACGACAAAAGGCAGAGCTAAGCACTATCTGTCGGCGAATTAAGGGAGCTATAAAGTTTCATTTAGTTGTACATTTGTTCGCTTGAGGCGCTGTTGACTAGGCGTCAGCGTCAGTTGATGCTAAGATGGCGAAGATGTATCAACTTTCCACACTAACGGGAAAGTCAACCGTCACAATGTCTGTATATGGGGCACTGAGAATCCGCGGGAAACAACTCAGTATGAACGTGACTCGCCTAAGGTGAACGTTATCTGTGCCATTTCAGCCAATAAACTTTTTGGTCCCTTTTTCTTCGAAGGTGCTACTGTAACTGGACTGCAGTATCTGGAGATGTTAGAGAATTGGCTGTTTCCTCAGCTCGAACAAGAAGCACAACAATTCATATTTCAGCAGGATGGAGCGCCACCACATTGTCACTTATCTGTCCGTAACTACCTGAACGTCAACTACCCGAGGCGGTGGATCGGCCGCCAGGCAGCCCGTGACAGAGCACTTCATCACTGGCCTCCAAGAAGCCCTGATCTTACCGCCTGCGATTTTTTCTTATGGGGGTACGTTAAGGATATGGTGTTTCGGCCACCTCTCCCAGCCACCATTGATGATCTGAAACGAGAAATAACAGCAGCTATCCAAACTGTTACGCCTGATATGCTACAGAGAGTGTGGAACGAGTTGGAGTATCGGGTTGATATTGCTCGAGTGTCTGGAGGGGGCCATATTGAACATCTCAGAACTTGTTTTTGAGTGAAAAAAACCTTTTTAAATACTCTTTGTAATCATGTATAACAGAAGGTTATATTATGTTTCTTTCATTAAATACACATTTTTAAAGTTGTGGTATTCTTTTTGAATCACCCTGTATTTTCACTGCAAGCATACAACAGCAAAAAATTATGTCATTTAACTAAATTTTCTGTAAAAGCCCATTGTACGGCAGTACCTGACGTAGTACGTATTGTGGAAGGGTGGGTGAAGCATCAAGACTTTGTTGTAAGTGACTGGAGCTGTGACGGTGTGCAAGGAGATCCGAAGAAGAATGGTGTACTCTCTCCTGACGAAATACATGCAATAATTTTAGGTAAATCCAAGTGTGGCAAGACAAATGTTCTCATGTCGCTGCTAACACCCAGATGGAGTCCGCTTTGAGCATGCATGTGTATTCTCGAAAACACTGTTTCAGCCCAAGTACCAAATATTAGACTAGATATTGCTGGGCGTAGATGCTGTGAAATACACAACATTCAGTGAGAGCAGTGATATCCATCTACTGGAAAAATTAAAACCAAACGCAGTGCTCATACTTGA
Organism: Schistocerca cancellata; assembly: GCF_023864275.1. Classification (NCBI taxonomy): domain Eukaryota; kingdom Metazoa; phylum Arthropoda; class Insecta; order Orthoptera; family Acrididae; genus Schistocerca; species Schistocerca cancellata. The sequence goes on from NC_064632.1 coordinate 568,133,303, forward strand.
GGATGTTGCTGTCAAATCCAGGATCAAATTCGACGATATTTCTGTTTTTGTCACCATATGGCTGTTGTGTTTTACCTTAGTCAGACATGTTCCACAATCCCAGAACAGCTGGTGAAGGATAATGCAAACCTAATTGTAGGATTCAAGCAGGACGATCTGAGTTTAAAACACAGTTACTAGGCTTATGTAGGAATTGATTTGTCGTTCAATGATTTCGTAAAGATTGCTGGAATCTCTCACAGTATGGTTTTCTCGTTATTGATAAAAATGAAACTAAATGGTGCTATGTTCTGACGGACGCAACACCATGGATGAATTCCTATGCATGCTGTGAGCTCGGTGGGATGGGACGGGTGTGCGTGGACTAAACATTCGAACATGGACACGAAAACTTAAACTCTGGAGCATAAAGTTGGAGGCGCATGCAAAGGAACCTGAGATGTATTATCCTATCCTTCTGAAACTGAGCAATACACTGAATGATCGGGTTAAGCCAGTCGAAAAGATTGTAAACGACTTAGCTAAAGGGGAAATAGCTGTTATTGAGAAGGGAACATTGTATGAACTGTTTGACGCAATTGAAAAGAAAGTAGTTGACTAAACTGAAGGGAAAACAGCTGCTACCGAGAAGGAGAAGCAGCGTAAGAAGACGAAGAGTGGATGTATAAAACCTCGCGCTGCTCGGGTCTGATTAGTATACAACGAGATGTCGACTAAGCGTAAAGCCATCGAGGTACGGAAGACAATGAGAGAAATACATCTAACAAATAATTGAAGACGCAGGATGTAACTGCTACGGTGACACACTAAGACGAAGAGGTTGGGACAGGAGAGGAATTTGTGGAGGGCCGCATAATCCAGTCAGAAGTGAGCAATGCTGCGGCTGTTTGTAGGTTTCCGCCGTCTGTTGGAGCCCAGACGGTATCGTTTGGTTGGCATGGTTGCGGTTGTTTGTCTTCTTCTCGTGTTGAATGGTGCCACTCGGTTTCTCAAGCGTTGCCTGTCCACTCGTGGCAGCAGCGGTGGTTATCGATATGTAGTAACTGGATCTTTGGGGCGACGTCGTTGTTTTCCGGGTCGTGTGAGTGGCCCAGGTCAGTTGGGGACTCAGGAGGAGCCAGGTCCACCCAGAGCCTGAACACGCCGAGACCGCTGGCGGTTCACATGGACTGCCAGATGGATGGGCTGTGGTCACGAGGGTGCACGACTTCGTCGTAAACCGGATCCAGCAAGCTTTGAGATGAGTGCATTTAAATCCAAGTAGAGAAACCTCCACCATTGTGATATCTCGCGATTCTCCAGCGACTTGGGTTCTTGCTGCTGCTCGTTGTGTCGCCGAGGCGAAGAGCAGCGAGTGGGGTGCTTGGGGATGGAGGATCTGATTAGCTTTCCTCGACTTCTTATTACTATTTATTGCGTTCAACTTTTTACAGTTTGTTAAGTGCAACCAGCGGTAATATCCCTTGCCTGGTGCCCGCAAACACCCCATCCTGGGGGATGGATGGTGATTCTTCTACTCTGGTGGTAGTGATTCCTTTCTTGTTCCGGGCGCTCTAAGCACAGTATTCTGGGGACGTAGTGCAAACCGCCGGTTCCGCCTTTGGCGTATTGTTCCAGCGTTGCATTTGGTTCATCGGACGTCAGGTATCCATAGCAAGATTATCATTAGTCATTCGTTAGACTGCCACTAATCTGATTATCTTGTCAAGTGAATGCAACTCTTGGCTGCCTGTCTCATCGCTCACGAAAGTGCCATTCCTGGCGTCTGCTGTGTTTGTGGCGACTTGCCTTTAATATTTCAATACCTGTAATTTGTAAGTTGCAGCGAATTTTAAACAGTTCTTAATTTATTGCCATTCCTGGCGTGTAAGGGCTTCTGCCCAGATCACAGTGGCTTGCTTTTAAACATTATTGTTCTATTTGTATTTAATGTTATATGCTAAAGTGTAACTCATTGAAAACACTATTATTTATACTGTTTTTTATTCCTTCATTAATAACGTGTGCTATTTTCTGTCTATTGTTCAGTCTGCAATTACTGGTTTAAAATAAATTGTGCGTAACTGTAAAAGACAACCAATAGTAACTCATTACGGCCCCGTCCACAATCGTAATCGAATCCTGCCTTCCCTGGACTACCACCAGGTTTCAAGAAGAGTGACGAAAAAAAAAAAATTCCATAACTCCGATTGGGGCTCACACACTGAATTGCTAGAATGTATCAAAATCTCTACGACTATATTTCCTCACACTAGTCCCGACTTACAAAAAGATGTGAGTCGAGGAGCTCAGTTCACATATCTATAGAGAAAAGATTTAATGAAACCCTTTTTATTTATCTACTTACTAAAACACGACTACAACTTACATCTTATTTCTATTGATCCACTGTGGACACGGGACAGCTGCCTGTCAAACATTTACCAAGGAAAATCGCCAAACGGCAGTATGTTTTGGGAAGTTATTTTATTTAGACAACCGGTTTCGGCATCTCAGTAAGCGACGTTCAGCCTCCTATGTGCTGCGTGTATAGACTGTCAGATATGCCGATACTTGCATACTGGCGCCTTCAATATGTGGATTCCTTGAATTCGTTTTTGGACTGTTTACTTCGAAGACTTGACAGTTAAGTTTCCGACTTTTCGCTTTACTTGTATTATGAAACCTCGCTTCTTGGAGAATTTTAAGAATTTAAGTCAACGGGTATTACCCTACAGGTTTTGATGAGTGAGATGTCGAGTGTCGAAATGTCAAATGGTTCAAATGGCGCTGAGCACTATGGGACTTAACATTTTAGGTCATCAGTCCCCTAGAACTTAGAGCTACTTAAACCTAACTATCCTAAGGACATCACACACATCCATGCCCGAGGCAGGATTCGAACCTGCGACCGTAGCAGTCCCGCGGTTCCGAACTGCAGCGCTTAGAACCGCACGGCCACCGCGGCCGGCATGTCGAAATGTGTGACACATATTGCGGAATATTTTGACTGAAATGACTTAGAAGCTTAAAATTTAGGCATCAGGAAGAGACCTTAGACCTTAACATGTGACGTAAATCTGAACTTGATACGTGTACCCGTCCCTGAGCAAAAGGGCTCTTAACAGTTGGACAGCAGACATATGACCAACATAGCGAGTCTACAGGGATTCCGTTTGGAAAGTTTGAGGCACAGAGCCCTAAAAAAGGCGTAACACTAACAGCTTCAAGTGAAGAATCTAGGAATATACTAAAAGCTCCTAATATATCACTCCCGTCGGATCACGGTGAAAACCTGGACTAATTAAAACACACACAATCAGTCACTCTTCCCCCAGTTCAGAATTGACCAGGTAGAAGCCCTAAAACCGACGTGAAGTACTTTCTGCCGAGCACTTCACACTAGTTTGCAGAGTATTGGTGTCTACATAGACGTTGATGTACACTCACGCTCATAAATTAAGGATAATGATGATACACGGTGAAACAACGCTCTGGTGGGCGGTTTGCGGGTTTAAATCACCTCAGGGTATGACTAAGCGGTGAATTTGACCTGCGGTCGTCGCACGGTGGCGCTGGCAGCAGTCCACATACGAAGAGGAGAGGTGTGTTGGTGCATGTCAGAGAACAGTGCAGCGAGTAAGTGTGCAGATGTTTTCAGAAGTGCTAATGGTGACTGTGTGTTGAAAATGGCTCACAGAACACATACTGATGACGTTATGAGGGGTAGAATACTAGGGCGACTGGAGGCTGGTCAAACACAGCAGGTCGTAGCACGGGCCCTCTGTGTGCCACAAAGTGCGATCTCAAGATTATGGCCACGATTCCATCAGACAGGAAACGTGTCCAGGCGCTACAGTACGGGACGTCCACAGCGTAAAACACCAAAAGAAGACCGATATCTCACCGTCAGTGCCCACTGACGGCCACGGAGTACTCCAGGTAGCCTTGCTCTAGACCCTACCAGCAGCCACTGGAACAGTTGTTTCCAGACACACAGTCTACAGACGACTTAACAGACACGGGTTCTTCGCCCGGAGACCTGCAAGGTGCATTCCACTGACCCCTGGTCACAGGAGAGCCGATAAAGCTTGGTGTCAAGAACACAGAACATGGTCATTGGAACAGTGGTTCCACATTATGTTCAAGGACGAGTCCAGTTACTCTCACCGGGTTTCATCTGACGTGAACCACGAATCAAATACCAACCCCTTAATGTCCTTGAAAGGGACCTGCATGGAGGTCGTGGTTTGATGGTGTGTGGTGGGATTATGATTGGTGCACGTATACCCCTGCACGTCTTTGAGAGACAAACTGTAACTGGTCAGGTGTATCGGGACATCATTTTGCACTTGTATATCCGCCTTTTCAGGTGTACAGTGGGTCCCAACTTCCTCCTGATGGATGATAACGAACGGCCCCACCGAGCTGCCATCGTGGAGGAGTACCTTGAAACAGAAAATGTCAGGCGAATGGAGTGGCGTGCCTGTTCTCCAGACCTAAACCCCATCGAGCACGTCTGGGACGCTCTTGGTTGACGTACCGCTGCACGTCATCAAACCCCTAGGACACTTCAGGAGCTGCGACAGGCACTGGTGCAAGAATGGGTGGCTATACCCCAGCAGCTGCTCGACCACCTGATCCAGAGTATGCCAACCCGTTGTGCGGCCTGTGTACGTGTGCATGTTGATCATATCCCATATTTATGTCGGGGTACATGCTCAGGAAACAGTGGCGTGTGTTTCGGACCGGTTTTCTCAACTTATCACCAATACGGTGGACTTACAGATCTGTGTCGTGTGTGTTCCCTATGCGCCTATGCTATTAGCGCCAGTTTTGTGTAGCGCCAGGTTGTGTGGCAGCACATTCTGCAATTATCCTTAATTTATGAGCATGAGTGTAGATGTAAGTGCAGCCCAAAACAATACGACTTTGCAAGCGTTCTGCAGCTATTGGCGTACAAAATACTCTCAGCACCTATTCTACCACCCGTCCTCCAGCATTCTAATTTGTAAGTAGGCTGTTTATGTTTTCTTATTGGTAACGCCACATAGCGCTCTGTATGAAAATCACTGGCTGTGCTGTGTGCAGTCTGTGCCTAGTTTGCATTGTTGTCTGCCATTGTAGTATTGGGCAACGGCAGCTGGATGTGAACAGCGCGTAGCGTTGCGCAGTTGGAGGTGAGCCGCCAGCAGTGGCGGATGTGGGGAGAGAGATGGCGGAGTTTTGAAATTTGTCATGAACTGCTATATATATTATGACTATTAAGGTAAATACATTGTTTGTTCTCTATTAAAATCTTTCATTTGCTAACTATGACTATCAGTAGTTAGTGCCTTCTGTAGTTTGAATCTTTTATTTAGCTGGCAGTAGTGGCGCTCGCTGTATTGCAGTAACTTGAATAACGAAGATTTTTGTGAGGTAAGTGATTTGTGAAAGGTACAGGTTAATGTTAGTCAGGGCCATTCCTTTGTAGGGATTTCTGAAAGTCAGACTGCGTTGCGCTAAAAAAATATTGAGTGTCAGTTTAAGTACAGTCCTGTATAATTTCTCAAAGGGTCGCCATATGAAACGTCCCCTTAGAAAAATTATACAAGACTGTGCTTAAGCTGACACACAATATTTTTTTAGCGCAACGCAGTCTGACTTTCAGAAATCCCTACAAAGGAATGGCCCTGACTAACATTAACCTGTACCTTTCACAAATCACTTACCTCACAAAAATCTTCGTTATTCAAGTTACTGCAGTACAGCGAGCGCCACTACTGCCAGCTAAATAAAAGATTCAAACTACAGAAGGCACTAACTACTGATAGTCATAGTTAGCAAATGAATGACTTTAATAGAGAACAAACAATGTATTTACCTTAATATTCATAATTGACATCCAGTCTTACAAATTTCAAATCTCCGCCATTTCTCTCCCCACATCCACCACTGCTGACGGCTCACCTCCAACTGCGCAACGCTACGCGATGTTCACATCCAGCTGCCGCTGCCCAAGACTACGATGGCAGACAACAATGCAAACTAGCCACAGACTGCACACAGCACAGCCAGTGATTTTCATACAGAGCGCTATGTGACGTTACCAATAAGAAAACATAAACAGCCTACTTACAAATTCTCTGTCCCATTCCCCTTCCCCAATGCGAACTCTTGTCAGGTGGCAAGTCGCAGTGTTTGAAGTCGCTCCGCCCCCCCCCCCCCTGCTTCTTTCGTCGCAGCTGCCGGTGCAGCCGGCGGAGCCGCAGCAGAAGGCACTCGGTGAGCCTCGGATGCCGGCGCTATTTTCGGGTCCCTAATGCACGGCTCGCGATGCAAATGGCGTGGGCGGGTGCAGCCGCCCCGGGCGGGCCGCGGTGGCCGGTAAGACGGGGCACTCGGCATATAAACGAGCCATTTGTCGGGTATCAGCGGGGGCAGGCGGCCAGCTACTTGCCCCCCCTCGAAGCAAGACCCAGGTTAGGTGGAGGGGCAAGGGGAAGAGCACGGAGATTCAGTGAGAGGGCTGCCTACCGAAGCTACCTCCAGTCAGTACCTCCCTTACCAGGGGGCGCTCGATATCGTAATTAACGCGCCGCTTGCGGTAGCCCTATCAACGTGTTTCCACTGCCGCTTCCCACTCTGCATTTAAAGGTATTTGTCTTTACCTTCGGTAAAACATTTCTTGACATTCGACGAAGTTTCTTTTTTTATACATGGTTTTTAGCTCTCGTTATTTTTAAATTCTTTTAAGCAAATTATATACAGGCCAATACAGATGATACACCTAGGAGGCAGGCGACCTTGGTTACATTATGATGTAGTACTGTGTTGGAGCTGAAGATGTCGCTTCAAAAAAAGTCGTACAGTCGGTGAAAAATGATTTTATTAAGGGGCTCCGGAAAGGCTCAAAATCATGAAAAGTTCAATTTTTACTTTTTTGCGTTTTCTGAATCTGCAGACTATTACCTTTTAATAGATATATAATTTATTCAATTCCGAAGACTACAATTATTTTTAAATTTTTTTTTAAATGTGTTCTACATGGGCGTGACCCACTGCGGCGCTGTTAAACTGCTGTCAAATGGTGTTATTATTAACGTCCGTGTTCATCAGGTACATTTTAGTGATGTGAGATAAAGTATGTGCTGTGGCTAACCTATTTTCAGAGACTTAGCAGCACCTGAACTGTTGAAAAAGTGTATTCACGGAAAAACTCAAAACCCCAATGAAAGTGTAAATAGTGTTATATAGTCGAGAATCCCCAAGACTGTATTTGTTGGAATAGAAACACTTCACTTTGGTGTGTATGATGCTGTTGCGACTTTCAATGATGGCAACATTGTAAGGTGCAAGGTATTTAGAAATATGGGAATGAAGATAGGTTCTAACATGGTACGAGCGATGATTGCTTTAGACAAGGAACGCCTTCGGGCTGCAGACAGGGCTGTAAAGAGTCTAGAAATACAAGCAAGAGTAAACAGGAGGAGGAACAAGAGGAAGCTGGAGGAGGAGTTAGCAGAGGATGAAGATAATCCATCCTATGGACCTGGAATGCACTAAAAAGTTAAACCAATCTTTGTCGCTTGATTCCCAAAACTTTTATTTTCTCTTACTAATTAAATGTTTTCTAAGGATCTTCCAAACATATTTGTTTCAAACTTTCAGTAAATGTTACACAGTACCTTCTGCATAATATAACACAGCCTTTTTCCAAAAAACTATATTTTTGAATATATAAAAAAAATGCAAAAAAAATGTTGTGAATTTTCATTACAATTGAAAAAAAATCATCTTTAATAACTGAACTAAAATTTTGTAAAATCCCTGTGTTAAGTTGTAGCCCATATTCCAATAAATAATCTGTAAAAAGTTCAACTTCCTACCTCAAATACTTTGTGAGGAAAGATGTAATTTATAAGCGTTATTTTAACATTGCAAGTATAGGGCGTTCCGGAGCCCCTTAATTAAATTGATAACTTGACGCGTTTCTGAATTATTTACATCCAAGCGCACACGTGGTCAGGGGATACGAGAGTTACTAGATGTAATGTAACATAAACAAACAAACAGTGACCTTGTGTGCATTTGGATATCTGATGATAAAAAAATCAGAAACGCATCAAATGAGCATGTCATTTTCAGTTGTCTGTATGACTTGAATGGTGCCGCCTTTTCAGCACCAATACAGTATTACATCACAATTATTTGTCAGCCATCTGCGTCTCGAGAATATACTCTTACTCTCCAGGCCCCACAGACCGCAGTCGGTTTTTGGCCCCGTCGAGTAGCCTCTTCCACATTATTCTGTCTTCGCCATCTTCTTTCTTTGCTCCCAGTACCTGGAGAAACTTGGCAACCTGGTCTCTGCATCTCATATTCTACCAGTCTAAAGGTCTTCGTCCTCCTCGATTATTCTCTGAGACGGCTCTCAGTAAAGATACCTCCTGCTCCCTTGTATAGACGTGGCCAGCCTATTTAGTCTTCTCGTCTTGGCTTCCGCGACTACATCTGGTTCATTATATAGCTCCCTGCGCTCTCTGTTCTTTTTTCTGCTTCGCCCCTCATAGACTGGTCAAAAAATATTTCACAGGATTTTATTTCCAAAAACTTTTATCTTTCTCTCCGTTTATTTATCTATTCTCCATATTTCTGCCCCACGTAGTAATACAGATCTGATTATGATTTTATATATTCTAGAGAGTACACTGATTTTTGGGATGCTGGCCATTGCTCTAGTAACACCATGAAGGCGGCGCGTAACGAACATAAATTTGACACGAAGCGTGCTGCATATTTTGATATGCAAGAGAGAGCTAAAACTTCCAACAAAAGTGCAGAACCTGCTTGGACCCCATCGACTATATGTTGACTTCAGTATCATAAGCGCTACCCAAGCGTCTGGACGAACGGCGTGGATCGCATTTAGCCGTAAAAAAAGACAGAATAAAAGCATAAACCTGTAACAATTATGTTCGACACATCACATCTTGAAATTAAATGTTATCTCTAAGAGGCAAATGACAACTGCACTACCAACATGTCTTGCAGTGACGCAAACACGAGAAACCACAACGGCTGAGACATGGCAAACTGGTCACGGCAGCAATACTCTATCTATTTAAGAACAACTGGTTAGCGTACTTCACATACAATCAACGTTCCGTCACAACTCTTTATTGACGCTTCGAATAGGTGAGCAGTAATTCGTCTCCCTCTTCATTTCCTGTGCTTAGCCTATTCGTGAAATTTCCTGAGATTAACTACACGGTGTATACTTTCCATTCCAACCCAATTCATGTGGAGAGTCCTCTTGACCCTAGAAGTCCCGCATTTATTCATTTCTGATACAGACATTAGTGTTAAGTAGGACCGTTTGATGAACAACCAATCTACAATCTCTCATTCTGTCAATTGCCAATCTCACGACGTCTCGATGCCTTTGCTTTAGATCAGAAGATGGTGGAAGGGCACTTCCTCTCTGAGTCTTCCCTACTACTCCATACTAAACCTAGATAAGCTATCTGTACCTCCACTCGAGGCATAACTATTCAACAAATGCTGTGTCATCTAAGAGTCATGAACTCTGTCTCCTACTACTTTTAAAGACATTCTGCCATTCTCTGGTTCCCCCTTCACGTGAGACATTGTATCACGAATGTCTGCTCCCGTCTCTCTACAATTTCCTCTACACCTGCCAGTCTAGGGCGATCAATGTTTCTTTGATCACTGTACCGGTTTCACGGCGGTTCAGAATCTCCCCATCCAGTACAGCTTCTTGGCCCATTACTCCGTCTACAATACTACGGCTGCGGACCTCCTTGTATCTCATTTGCGTGACGGGTATCGCTGTATTCATTGTTATCAGGTGGCACCGGTGGGTAAAGTAGAATGTCACGTTCGTAAGACAAGTTCTTTAGCAGAAACTGGAAACTACGAACGTCATTAACACTGCGGCCTGCAGTTATAATCACCTTGTGTGGAGGCGATGTGGCAGTTTTGTGAAAGAGATCCGAATTAACTAAGGTGGGTCAAGATATTAGCTGCACTGTGCCATGTCTTTTAGATAAAGGATAGGATTCTGATGTTGGGGATCACTGTAGCCTTCCGTCATCGAAATGCTCAGTCCGGCCTGATCCTGCGTACTGCTCGACCAATATTTGGCCAGGAAGGCAGCACAAAGTTCTGCATATGTGTTGGAGTCCTGCATTCGTGTTGCAGTGTCTGTGTGTAAATGTGCAGATACCAAATTTATCTCTTAACGATGGACTCGAAGACAGGCGAAACGTATTCTCAAACTACTCAGTGAACGTAAGAGGACGCAAATGGCTCATTTGATCGAGAAAGGGATTGTATTTAAGAACGGTGACGGAGTTCCTCCGACTTTCGTCAACTCCGAATTCACTAATAGGATCATTCGAAGCCACCCTATTAACCGATATTGGATACCGAAACCTCGTCATCTTCTCTTTTAATTCCCAGAGTTAATATAATTCGTAGCACCTTCTTTTCTTGACTTCTGAATCATTTAACGGTCATTTCCTCGCAATTCCCGTGATTATTTACCAAGTAAAGTCACCCTGTACAATTCGCCTAATCTTATGCGATGTGTTTCGCTGATCTAGATTTCGTTTTCTTTAAATTGCAGCGAAGACCATATTTCCTCTGTCTTTTTTATTCGGACCGGTCGTGTCCTGTCTGCACTAGCGTCTTCACACGCTCATAATTGCTCTGCTACGGCTGTGAGTACTTCTGACTGACTGGACACCGTTACCACGGCCCTACCTTGTTGATTAAAGTTCTGCTCATGTTGAGCCACTTTCTGAAATACTTCAACCTCTCCTTCTGTTCTTTATTAGCCTTGGCCATGACTTCCTGCACAAGAGCTGGATCAATTATCACGGTTTGAGACTGCGATACATTCTTAGATTTTAGAACTACAAGTTGACGTCAGAAGGACCCGAGCAGTTTCACATTATTTGTAGTAGTCTCCTCGCGCCACTTATTAATATTATCTAAACTCGATTTAAAAGTGGTAAGGTCTTACTGGCACCTCAGTTTCCTGCTATGAAATAATCTAGCCTTCGATTAATATTCTAAGATTAATATTCTTTTTACTGTTTGCACTTCATTGACCTAGATCTTTTATTTCCTTTATTCTACCTTCTAACCTTTTTATTTCCTTCTGAATTTTTCATTTCCATAGCATAGGTTGTAAGCTACTAAAGTTAAATATTGGTGGGAGATATTCTAATGTGTCCAAGAGTGCCTCATACTCTGCTACTTCGGAGAAGTTCTCATACAACGGGTGGTCTCCGGCCTGTGTGCCTCATCCTTCACGCTTCACAGTACGTCGACGCTTTGTTCCGTAGGCGCCTCCTTGCAACACGGTGACTTTACTTGGTAAATAATCACGGGAATTGAGGGACAATGACCGTTAAATCATTCAGAAGTCACGAAAAGAAGATGCTACGAATTATATTAACACTGGGAATTAGAAGAGAAGTTGACGAGGATTCGGTATCCAATGTCAGTTAATAGGGTGGCTTCGAACGATCCTATTAGTGAATTCGGAGATGACGAAAGTCGGAAGCACTCCATCACCGTTCTTAAATGCAATCCTTTTCTCGATCAAATGAGCCATCTGCATCATCTTACGTTCACTGAGTAGTTTCACTATAAGCTTACCCCGTCGTCGTGTCCATCGTTAAGAGACGAATTTGGTATGTGCACATTTACACACAGACACTGCAGCGCGAATGCAAGACTCCAACACGTTTGCAGAACTTCGTGCTGCCTTCCTGACCGAATATTGGTCGAGCGGTGCACAGAATCAGGTCAGACTGAGAATTTCGACGGCGGAAGCCTACAGTGATCGCCAACATCAGAATCCTATCCTTTATCAAAAAGACATGGCACAGTGTAACTAATATCTTGACCCACCTTCGTTAATTCGGATATCTTTCACAAAACTGCCACATCGTCTGCACACAGGGATATTTTGACTGCAGGCCGCAATGTTAATGACGTTCGCGGTTTCCAGTTTCTGCTAAAGAACTTGTCTTACGAACGTGACATTCTACTTTACCCACCGGTGCCACCTGATAACAATGAATACAGCGATACCCGTCACGCAAATGAGATACAAGGAGGTCCGCAGCCATAGTATTGTAGACGGAGTAATGGGACAAGAAGCTGTACTGGATGGAGGATTCTGACCCCCGCGAAACCGACACAATGATCACAGAAACATTGCCGCCCCAGACCGGCAAGATTAGATGAAATTGTAGAAAGACAGGAGCAGACATTCGTGAAGGGGGAACCACATAATGGCATAATGTCTTTAGAAATGGTAGGAGACAGAGTTCGTGATTCTTAGATGACACAGCATTTGTTCAATAGTTATGCCGTGACTGGAGGTATAGATAGCTTATCTAGGTTCAGTATGGAGTAGTAGGGCAGACTCAGAGAGGAAGGACTCGGAGGACTATGTGCGTCAGAGACATCGCCTTGCATTCCGTGAACTTTCCCCGGTTACAGCTTCCTACAAAATCGCCTCTTAGGCTGAACCCGAACAAGGAGTGCCTCTAGCTCACAGTGCCTTTGACTCACTCATTGTGAAATTAACCTGCATACACTATAGAACCGTAATTGCCTCACACAAGTACAGTCTTTATCAGGCAACATTTATCCGAAATTATCATACGAAACGACAAAACACAGTATGAGAAAAAGTAGTAAACTAAATAAAACAACTATAAGCAACGCCGTGTGCTTAACAACACAGGTATGCCAGAACTGCTTTGTGCTGCTAAGGAAAAAATATTAGTTACATGCATATTTTTCTATCTGACTATCCCGTGGTAGAGTCGCCATAATTTATATGAGGTGCTGACTATGTTTTATGTGTTCTAGTATGGAGTGATATGACAATGAACTAGTGACTGATTTGCGAACCTGGTTAAAAATGGGCAAAAATGGACTTGACTCTATTCACTACTAATCTATATTGTTTTCTTATAACGTAAATGTTGCTGGTGTCATGGTCAATAAGCAAAATGGCCACATCGTGGTTAGTTAAAGCTTGACGAACATCTGCTCTGAAAGGATGTAAAACAATTTCTTTAACCTGATGGAACGGAACCAATCAGAACAATATGGTGTTATAGGAACGAAACCAAGTTGTGCAGCGTCTCATATAGTTCTTATCTATTGCTTCACGCTCCCGAAAATGACGTAGGAAGCAGTAAGAAACATTGGGATTTATTACAGTTATTTGTACATGAATAAAGTTAAATGGCATAACACATAATGTTCTTAGATGGTACTGTACCTTACGAATGCAAAACTGACAATGTGATAAGCTTGGTTGGCGGTTGGGGAGGGAGGGGGGAGATGCCTCTACGGGAACACGGATAATGATTTTATAAGCTTGTGCGAACATGATGCAACAAAGATAAGCATTTCTGAGGTCAAAGAACAAGAAAGAAAGTTGTTATTACTCATTCAGAGAAATTCGCGGTGCTGATAAACTTAGCCGGTTTGCATGAGACAAGACCAGCGTGAGAGAAAAAATTGATGCTAATTACAGTCATCGAAACAGGAGAGAAAACTTACTGCCCACCCTATTTTAAACAGAGTGGTGTAACGAATTTCACTTATGACATACGTGACGAAGACTTCAGCAATTCTGAAAGAGTCTGATACAAGGAACTGTGACTACCTACAAGCTTTGAACGTAACATAACTGGTGGTATGCCAGCAAGCAGATACATTACGTCTCGCCAATACTGCCTCGTGGCGCAGTAGCACAGCGTCTCCCCATCGGGTGACGGCACTGCCAACGCGTCCAGCCTGTAGCGCGTCCAGTCTTCACCTGCTGAATAACTTCTCGAGACCTGCGACAGGACGCATCTTTGGGGCAACTTTCCGCCAATCATAGGTCTAGCTTCCAGGTGCAACACGACAACCCAGTTGGCTCACACCCAAAATGCTCCCTGTGAATGCCTTGTCCTCCCGTCGTAACGGACAGACCCTCTCGAAGGGTATCGAAATTTCTACCACAAACTTCCAGCAACCAATGGAGCGCACTCCCACGAATTCGGCGGGTAAGATCGCTCCACTTACGTGACCCAAAGAAAATGGTTCAAATGGCTCTGAGCACTAGGGGACTTAACACCTGAGGTCATCAGTCCCCTAAAACTTAGAACTACTTAAACCTAACTAACCTAAGGACATCACACACATCCATGCCCGAGGCAGGGTTCGAACCTGAGACCGTAGCGGTGGCGCGGTTCCACACTGTAGCGCCTAGACCGCTCGGCCACTCCGGCCGGCCCTCTTAATTTGTAGCAGTGCGACCTCGACTGCAGTTCACATGCACGTCATTCTTTCCTGACATCAGCCCACCCACCCCAACTCCCCGCTCTACAGCAACTCGCATGAAGCAACCCATGCCCCAAACCTGGATTACCAAGGCTGTTACACCGCCTCTGCGCCTGTGACGATATGGTACTATGTATGAACTGTTGCATAAGTTAGAATTGTTTAAAATTCCTGTTCAGGTGTGTGTAGGTATTGATCCTCGTAGACGTTGTTAGATAATAATATTAATAATCATAGTAATAATAATGTGCTATCAGAAGAAGAAGAAAATACAGTAATGGACTCAAACATCCCAGAGCAAATAAACAAAGAACAACACATATCAATTAAACAATCAGAGGAAAACGTAATCCTAAGACAGCCACCAGAACAAGCACAAATAGAGCATGAAGTGACACACATGTTAGATATAGAAGATAAATTTCAGTTGACATATATAGAATACAAAGACACAAATACAGACATTAGACCATACTTGCATAGACCACCAAATAACCCACAAGTCGAAACAACAATAACAACTATAAACACAACCATACACAACAAAATAAATGAAAATACAACTATGGAAGAGTTATAACTACTGGTTTATGTAGGAGCACTCACTACACTAAATACACACACTAGGCAGAGTTCAGAACCAACCAACACACAGAAGAAACCCACAAAACCAGAATGGCAACACAGGCTACAGATCAGAATAGAAATACTGAGAAAAGACATCGGACAGCTAACACAATTTATAAGAAATGAAATATCAGACAAAAAACGAAAAAGGTTAGGTAAAATCTCACAACAAGAAGCGATAGAGTAATTAGATGAAAAGAAGTAGAAATTACAAGCATTGGCCAAACGACTACAAGATACAACGACGACAAGATACAAAAAAAGTAAAAATAGAAGGAAACAAAACCAAACATTCAATACAAACCAAAGGAAATTTTACCAGACAATAGATAACACACACATTAAAATAGAAAATCCACCAAACATAACAGACATGGAACACTTCTGGAGCAACATATGGTCAAACCCAGTACAACATAACAGACACGCACGGTGGATACAAGCAGAAACAGACTCATACAAGATGGTACCACACATGCCCGAAGTGATAATTTTGCAACATGAAGTCACCCGAGCAATTAATTCTACGCACAATTGGAACGCCCTTGGAAATGATAAAATAGCAAATTTCACCTCAACACATTCACGTCTGACTAAATTATTTAACAGTTACATTGCAGACACATACACAGTCCCTGATACGCTTACACAAGGAATAACTTATCTGAAACCTAAAGATCAAGCAGACCCAGCAAACCCAGCAAAATGTCGCCCCATGACATGTCTACCAACAATATACAAAATATTAACTTCGCTTACACAGAAATTAATGACACATACAACACAGAACAAAATTATAAATGAAGAACAAAAAGGCTGCTGCAAAGGAGCTCGAGGATGTCAAGAGCAACTGATAATAGATACAGAGGTGACATATCAAGCTAAAACTAAGCAAAGGTCGCTGCACTACGCATACATTGATTACCAAAAAGCTTTTGATAGTGTACCCCACTCATGGTTACTACAGATATTGGAAATATACAAAGTAGATCCTAAATTAATACAGTTCCTAAACATAGTAATGAAAAATTGGAAAACCACACTTAGTATCCAAACAAATTCAAATAGTATCACATCACAGCCAATACAGATTAAGCGTGAAATATACCAAGGAGACTCATTAAGTCCTTTCTGGTTCTGCCTTGCTCTGAACCCACTATCCAACATGCTAAATAATACAAATTATGGATACAATATTACTGGAACATACCCACACAAAATCACACATTTGCAATACATCGATGATCTAAAACTACTGGCAGCAACAAATCAACAACTCAACCAATTACTAAAGAAAACAGAAGTATTCAGCAATGATATAAATAAGGCTTTTGGAACAGACAAATGTAAGAAAAATAGCATAGTCAAGGGAAAACACACTAAACAGGAAGATTACATATTGGATAACCACAGCAACTGCATAGAAGCGATGGAAAAAAAGATGCCTATAAATATCTAGGTTACAGACAAAAAATAGGAATAGATAATACAAATATTAAAGAAGAACTAAAAGAAAAATATAGACAAAGACTAACAAAAATACTGAAAACAGAATTGACAGCAAGAAACAAGACGAAAGCTATAAATACTTATGCTATACCAATATTGAGCTACTCATTTGGAGTAGCGAAATGGAGTAACACAGACCTAGAAGCGCTCAATACACTTACACTATCACAATGCCACAAATATAGAATACATCGCATATATTCAGCAACAGAAAGATTCACATTAAGCAGAAAGGAAAGAGGAAGGAGATTTATCTACATAAAAAACCTACATTATGGACAGGTAGAAAATTTAAGGAAACTCTTTATAGAACGAGCAGAAACTAGCAAAATACACAAAGCAATCACTCATATAAATACATCAGCTACACCACTGCAATTTCATGACCACTTCTACAACCCTTTAGATCACATAACATCAACAGATACGAAGAAAGCAAATTCGAAAAAGAAAACACTCCATGGCAAGCACCTGTATCATCTAACACAGCAACACATCGATCAAGACGCATCCAACACATAGCTAAGAAAAGGCAATATATACAGTGTGACAGAAGGATTCATGATTGCAATACAGGATCAAACAATAAACACCAGATATTACAGGAAGCATATTATTGAAGATCCCAATACCACAACAGATAAATGCAGACTTTGCAAACAACAAATAGAAACAGTAGATCACATCACAAGCGGATGTACAATACTAGCAAATACAGAATACCCCAGAAGACATGACAATGTAGCAAAAATAATACATCAACAACTTGCCATACTACATAAACTAATAAAACAACACGTTCCCACATACAAGTATGCACCACAAAATGTACTGGAGAATGATGAATACAAATTATACTGGAACATAACCATTATAACAGACAAAACAACACCACGTAACAAACCTGACATCATACTCACCAATAAAAATAAGAAATTAACAGAACTAATCGAAATATCCATATCCAATACAACAAATATACAGAAGAAAACAGGAGAAAAAATTTAAAAATACATCCAACTGGCTGAGGAAGTCAAAGACATGTGGCATCAGGATAAAGTTGACATTATACCAATTATACTATCTACCACAGGAGTCATACCACACAATACCCACCAGTACATCAGCGCAATACAGCTAAATCCAAACATATATATACAACTACAGAAATCTGTAATTATTGATACATGTTCAATTACCCGAAAGTTCCTAAATGCAATGTAACATATACCGTACAGTTAAAAGGAAGTCACGCTTGATCAAGGTCCGCGTCACTTTCCATTTTCAACCAGACATAATGTCTGAGACAGGAAAGAGTAATAATAATAATAATAATAATAATAATAATAATAATAATAATCGTAGTGAAGGTTGTGAAAATTATAATAATAATAATAACAGTAATAATAATAATAATCGTAGTGAAGGTAGTGAAAATTATATTTACCGTTATCGGTAAACAGTTCACCAAGTTGTAAGAGAAATGTCAGAGGCTGAGAATGTCAAGACATATATCAACAGTCCGTGCAGTATTATCGCTGATGCTGATGAATCGGGAAGAAAGCAAATAAGCTTACCTAATAATGCGCGTTTTCCTTGCAGGCGAGGTGAAGTCAAGGCTGCAGCAGGCACCTGGACACATACTGATTGAACACCAGTGTGTAGGGGTGCCAGGGTGACGACATATGAAATGGGGGTTTCTATGCACTGATACCATTTTAAAACCGTCGATTTAATGACGTGATAATATTCACGGGTAAATGGCGTCGAATGGGCGACATGTCCATTTATATTTCGGAATTCTTACACGGAAACGTTTATTCTCCCTCGATGTTACTGTATGAAAACACAGTCTCTAGGGCACTTAAAATATTTGACAACAGAGAGTGCAGACATCCACAGGAGCAGACTTTTAAGACTTTAATGAATGCCAGCTATGCAATACAGAATGAGCTGGAGTGACACAAAGGTGGCAGTCACACGTTCTCCGATTCTATGAAACGCTCTTCGCCCATTGGAAGAGACCATAGTTCAACCCTATGAAGCATGCAGTGCATCGATGGAGCTTGGATGCGTATGATTCAACACTACCAGATGTGTACACTGAACTACGATCGTATTTATGTTTGTTTCATTGTTTATATACCAAGCGATATGTACGAAATTATGAAAAGCGCTGCATTCAAATGTAAAATGGCTCTGAACACTATGGGACTTAACGTCTGAGGTCATCAGTCCCCAAGAACGTAGGACTGCTTAAACCTAACTAACCTAAGGACATCACACACATCCATGCCCGAGGCAGGATTCGAACCTGCGACTGTAGTGGTCGCGCGGTTCCAGACTGAAGCATTCCAATGTAAACGAGCAGTTACCATTATGCTCGATTGGACGAAACAAGCTCACGACAAGGGTCTTGTTAGCGGCCGGCCCTGCATTGGTGAAGCTGGAAACTAGAAGAAAGCAAATGGATCAATACTTCCCGATATTCCATGTGCTTTCGTTGTTGGGGGCCTTGGGTTATCGGGAAAATAATGTAGTTCTAACACTATCAAATTCTTGTCGGGTTTCCAGCCGGATCAATCTGTCATCCGAGCACAATATTTCAGCTGTCCACCTGGCAGCCATCATCAGGTGAGAAAAGCTACGCTGTTCTCGCCGAAAACTGATTCCTCTCGCAATTGACTGCACATTTATATGCATCAGAAGTACAAAAGTGCATGCGCTAGATGCAGTGCGTACTGTCTCAATCATTCCTGCTGTCCCCTAGCGCAAACAGAGTTGCAGCGCCTCCGGCGGTGAATGCTGCTGAAAACGGTATATCGTTACAAATGATTATTCATAGCCGGCCGATTTACAGGGTGTTTCAAAAATGACCGGTATATTTGAAACGGCAATAAAAACTAAACGAGCAGCGATAGAAATACACCGTTTGTTGCAATATGCTTGGGACAACAGTACATTTTCAGGCGGACAAACTTTCGAAATTACAATAGTTACAATTTTCAACAACAGATGGCGCTGCAAGTGATGCGAACGATATAGAAGACAACGCAGTCTGTGGGTGCGCCATTCTGTACGTCGTCTTTCTGCTGTAAGCGTGTGCTGTTCACAACGTGCAAGTGTGCTGTAGACAACATGGTTTATTCCTTAGAACAGAGGATTTTTCTGGTGTTGGAATTCCACCGCCTAGAACACAGTGTTGTTGCAACAAGACGAAGTTTTCAACGGAGGTTTAATGTAACCAAAGGACCGAAAAGCGATACAATAAAGGATCTGTTTGAAAAACTTCAACGGACGAACGTGATGGATGAACGTGCTGGAAAGGTAGGGCGACCGCGTACGGCAACCACAGAGGGCAACGCGCAGCTAGTGCAGCAGGTGATCCGACAGCGGCCTCGGGTTCCCGTTCGCCGTGTTGCAGCTGCGGTCCAAATGACGCCAACGTCCACGTATCGTCTCATGCGCCAGAGTTTACACCTCTATCCATACAAAATTCCAACGCGGCAAACCCTCAGCGCCGCTACCATTGCTGCACGACAGACATTCGCTAACGATGTAGTGCACAGGATTGATGACGGCGATATGCATGTGGGCAGCATTTGGTTTACTGACGAAGCTTATTTTTACCTGGACGGCTTCGTCAATAAGCAGAAATGGCGCATATGGGGAACCGAAAAGCCCCATGTTGCAGTCCCATCGTCCTTGTATCCTCAAAAGGTACTGGTCTGGGCCGCCATTTCTTCCAAAGGAATCATTGGCCCATTTTTCAGATCCGAAACGATTACTGCATCACGCTATCTGGACATTCTTCGTGAATTTGTGGCGGTACAAACTGCCTTAGACGACACTGCGAACACCTCGTAGTTTATGCAAGATGGTGCCCGGCCACATCACACGGCCGACGTCTTTAATTTCCTGAATGAATATTTCGATGATCGTGTGATTGCTTTGGGCTATCCGAAACATACAGGAGGCGGCGTGGATTGGCCTCCCTGTTCGCCAGACATGAACCCCTGTGACTTCTTTCTGTGGGGACAATTGAAACACCAGGTGTACCGCCAGAATCCAGAAACAATTGAACAGCTGAAGCAGTACATCTCATCTGCATGTGAAGCCATTCCGCCAGACACGTTGTCACAGGTTTCGGGTAATTTCATTCAGAGACTACGCCATATTATTGCTACGCATGGTGGATATGTGGAAAATATCGTACTATAGAGTTTCCCAGACCGCAGCGCCATCTGTTGTTGAAAATTGTAACTATTGTAATTTCGAAAGTTTGTCTGCCTGAAAATGTACTGTTGTCCCAAGCATATAGCAACAAACGGTGTATTTCTATCGCTGCTCGTTTAGTTTTTATTGCCGTTTCAAATATACCGGTCATTTTTGAAACACCCTGTAGATTTCGTTGTTTCTTCATGTCTGATAAAACAGGACTCCACGTTTTACTTAGCGTATATCCATGATCACGATTAATGATATTATCTGCTAGTCGCCTTATCAGAACGTATTCAAACTTTTCTAGCTGAATATTTTGCCCTCCGTTTCTTTCCCCAAATAGCAGAATACACAAAATCCTGAGAAGGTGGTGGTGGTGTGTTGGGGCTTATGGGCGCTCAACATCGAGGTCATCAGCTGCCCTGACACACATTAAAAGGAACGAATGTGGACAGACCTAATAAAACTGAAGCACACACTCAAAGAAAGCAGGAAAAGAAGGAAAATGCGACACAAGAAAGTAAAACCAAAGGAAAGGGAAAACATAGCAACAAGAATGCCACAGGAATTTGACATTGGCTGGCCACTTACATAAAATATGGGCGAGCTTGTCACACAGTGAGCAAATTAAAATCCTCTCCCTAAAATGTTTGTAAAAACATTTGACATGGCACAGAACTTTAAAACTTTAACCACATTCGTCCGAGTGCTGCCCAAAAGAGATGGCAGGTCCGCTGGCAAGTCAGCCGCGGCCCGCTGGTCAGAAAATAAAACGCAATTCAATAAAACGTGGCGCACAGTGACCTGGACGACAGAAGCACCACACATTGGAGGGTCCTCTCTCCATGCGTCGTTGGGCTGTGGCCTATGCGAAGCCGAGTGAGGAGAACCTCGTCCCGTCGATGGGGCTGAAAGGAAGTACACCACACACGCGTTGTGGGCTTGACTATACGGAGCTTATTGTCAGTCACTTTCTGAGATGGAAAAATGTTACGGAAAAACGCCTGTGACATTACACTGCATATTTCTACTTCCAAAAGACTGTCGCTTCGGTTCCATACCCAGGACCTACATCTTCATCTACATCTACATCCATACTCCGCAAGCCACCTGACGGTGTGTGGCGGAGGGTACCTTCAGTACCTCTATCGGTTCTCCCTTCTATTCCAGTCACGTATTGTTCGTGGAAAGAAGGATTGTCGGTATGCCCCTGTATGGGCTCTTATCTCTCTGATTTTATCCTCATGGTCTCTTCGCGAGATATACGTAGGAGGGAGCAATATACTGCTTGACTCTTCAGTGAAGGTATGTTCTCGAAACTTTGACAAAAGCCCGTACCGAGCTACTGAGCGTCTTTCCTGCAGAGTCTTCCATTGGAGTTTATGTATCATCTCCGTAACGCTTTCGCGATTACTAAATGATCCTGTAACGAAGCGCGCTGCTCTCCGTTTGATCTTCTCTATGTCTTGTATCAACCCTATCTGGTACGGATCCCACACTACTGAGCAGTATTCAAGCAGTGGGCGAACAAGCGTACTGTAACCTACTTCCTTTGTTTTCGGATTGCATTTCCTTAGGATTCTTCCAATGAATCTCAGTCTGGCATCTGCTTTACCGACGATCAACATTATATGATCATTCAATTTTAAATCACTCCTAATGCGTACTCCCAGATAATTTATGGTATTAACTGCTTCCAGTTGCTGACCTGCTATTTTGTAGCTAAATGATAAAGGATCTATCTTTCTGTGTATTCGCAGCACAATACACTTGTCTACATTGAGATTCAATTGCCATTCCCTGCACCATGCGTCAATTCGCTGCAGATCCTCCTGCATTTCACAACAATTTTCCATTGTTACAACCTCTCGATACACCACAGCATCATCTGCAAAAAGCCTCAGTGAACTTCCGATGTCATCCACCAGGTCATTTATGTATATTGTGAAGAGCAACGGTCCTACGACACTCCCCTGCGGCACACCTGAAATCACTCTTACTTCGGAAGACTTCTCTCCATTGAGAATAACATGCTGCGTCCTGTTATCTAGGAACTCCTCAATCGAATCACACAATTGGTCTGATAGTCCATATGCTCTTACTTTGTTCATTAAACGACTGTGGGGAACCATCACCAACATTTTCACCAATCGACCAATCGTGCATATTTGCACGTAGCGAATAGCCTCGCATCAGGGGTGCTCTGAAAGTTGCACAACAGGCTAGGCCATCGGTTATTGCAACCTGTGTTCCTTTCGCAAAGTGTAAGATGGTGATGTCGTGAGAGCACTGTTCAAAACACAAAAAAGAGCCAGCCCGCAGTTGATAGAGTCACTTCCTCAACCTCAGTTTGGCCACAGGGCAGGGCTCGGTTGTAAAATGCACAATAGCGCCACACCGCCTGTGACCGCCCCATAGTCGACTTTCATGGAGGTAAAAGTGTGAGCCGCGCGCTTAGAGGCGCCATATCGCGAATTGCGCGTCCGCTCGCGCTGGAGGTTCGAGTCCTCCCACGGGCATAGGTGTGGGTGTTGACTTTAGCGTAAGTTAGTTTAAGTAGTGGGTAAGTGTAGGGACCGATAACCCCAGCAGTTTGGTCCCTTAGGAACTCACACACATTTTGTAAACATCTGAGGCGCCCACCTCGGCTGATGGCAGAGGGTCACTTTTGTTTTTCGCTGCGTTCTCCATCCCGCCTATACCAAATTCAGTGTGCTACACGTCCCCTTGCAAACACAGGGAGCACATTATCTCTGTGATCTGATTTACTTTAATAAAAACATTGCTATCATACGCTGCATCACTACCACCCTCTAATTACTAAATCATCCTCATTTCAAGAAAGCGATGACTTGCCATATTTTAAATTTAAAAAAGTGAGGTGTTATAATGGTACCAGGTAGACAACATTTGTGATAGTAAGAATACAGAGCGAAGAATCGCAGCGCGATTCCTCAAATGCTAGCAATACAAAAACCGTGTCTCACAAAATTTCGTCCTTCGCATGTTTCGGGCAGTAAATGGACATTAAAGATTAGCATTCTGGCAACGCTGTAATCACATGTACTGTAACTTCATGGGGTAACAGTAATGCCATGCAGTTGATGCGATGGATAGTGTCTTGGGTTAGCATGCAGGAGGTCGAGGTTCGGTTTGTGTCGTGGATTTTTTATTATTTTGTAAAAGTAATCTCCGTGGTA
This sequence comes from Schistocerca cancellata, assembly GCF_023864275.1. Classification (NCBI taxonomy): domain Eukaryota; kingdom Metazoa; phylum Arthropoda; class Insecta; order Orthoptera; family Acrididae; genus Schistocerca; species Schistocerca cancellata. Next base: position 568,157,209 of record NC_064632.1, read on the forward strand.
CGGTATCTGGCGTCTTAATCGTCATACAGCGATTACAGTAGGTCTTTCACAAAATATATGCAGTTACTTATTACTAACACAGCTTTTAAACAGGCCTTTAGCTGTACGTAGACGCGAATTGTTTCACTCGATTGCATTTACTACATTCCAAAACTGTTTTCTGTGTACGCTCTCCCAATGGTCCCATCGAAATTATTGGCAAAGCACGTTGCTCGCCTTAGTGATGTAATAACCTAACAGAATGTAATGGACCTGTACATGGCAAGAATAAAAGTTCGTTTCAGTCGATGGGACCGATGAGGGAGGGTACACACGAAACAAGATTGGGATCTAGTAAATGCAGCCGTGTGAAACTATTTGCGTCCACGACATGCGAAAGGTTTCTTTAAAAGATGATCAATGAAAGCGGTTGTAATACGATACTGAAAATGTTTTGTAGAAGATCCACTGAATCGCTGTATGTCGGTTAAGACGCCAAATGCCGTACCATACAGACTACTTTTAGCTCATAAAAACAAATAATCCATGACCTAGATTCGAACCCTCGACCTCTCCATGGTAACTTAAAACTCTATCCGCTGCACCCACTGACAGAAATGTTACAATTTTCTGACCCAGGAAGTTACAATAAACATGAGTGTTGCAAGATTGCCAATCTTTATGTCCACCCAGTGCCCAAAATATGGGCAGGACAAAATTTTGTGACAGATATTATTGTATTGCCAGTATGTGAAGAATCGCGCTGCGAAGTACGAGTGCGCAAATTTTTCTTCGCCCTGTATAAGAGCAAATTCGTCAAATAGTGTCTTCCACTCCCTGACAGGTGCTGCGTGAAAGCCCTACGGTACATGTCTATTACAGTAATCCTAATTTAATCACAATCGAGTAACTAATTTCGCAACAAGGTCCAGTTAAGAGTGCAGTTCCAACAGTAGAAAAGAAAACCAAGATTTACCAAATATGTAATATGTCACGCGATGACTCTACGTTGCGTGTAGACATTGTTTCCGCAGTAATAAGTCATTTGCTAACGTAACAGTTAGAATATTGACTGTAAAATATTTTCACTCTTTGCTAAGCGAATCAGAGAATGTGGAATTCGTGAATTTGTTGCAGCAGATGAATCCATCTTCAAAATAAAAGTTTTTCGATCTCCGCTGCACATCATCAAAAGTCTTTAGAAAAAGATTGGAAAGAGCCTGGTTGGTAGTAGCTATGTGTGCTCGTGTGGTGTCCGAAACCCAAAAAAACTGACTCTAGCAGACACACCAACACATAGTGTTGACATATTGAGAGTTGTTGTTGCTGGGGCGGAGGTCCGGTCCGACGCAGCTCTCCACTCTAGTCTATCCTGCTCTAGACTCTTCATTTCTGCATAACTTCTGTAGCCTACACCTATTTGAATTTGGTTAGTGCATTCAAGTCTTGGTCTCCCTCTGTAACTTTTACCACCCACAGTTCCACTGCTACCCTAACTGATGCCTGACAGTATGTACTATCAGCCAATTGCTTCTTTTAGTCAAGTATTGTCACAAAGTTCTTTTTCCGTAGTACGATTCAGTAGCTCCTCATTAGTTATTCGATTTACGTATCTAATATCTAACATTCTTTTGTACTACTACGTTTCAGAAGCCAATATCGTCTTCTCATCTGAGCATCTTATCACCGACGTTTCACTTCTGTAGAAGCCCGCACTCCATAAAAAAGGACTTCAGAAAAGACTGAAAACCAATAAATTTGTACTCGATGTTAGGAAATTTCTCTTTGGCAGAAACACGTTTCTTGCTATTTCCGGTCTTCATTTTGTATGCATCCTACTTCGGTCATCATCAGTTATGTTGATATAGCAAGAGGGTTCATCAAAAATGATTCAAATGGCTCTAAGCACTATGGGACTTAACTTCTGAGGTCATCAGTCCCTTAGAACGTAGAACTACTTAAACCTGACTAACCTAAGGACATCACACACATCCATGCCCGACGCAGGATTCGAACCTGCGACCGTGGCTGTCACGCGGTTCGGGACAGAGGGTTCATCGAAAGATTTTCAAACGACTTCCTTACCATTCCTCTCTCGAATGGAGCTTTGGAAAGAGGGACACTTAAATCTTTCCGTTCCAGCTCTGATATCTCTTATTTTATTATTATGATCATGTATCCCTGCATAGGTGGGTGTCAACAAAATATTTTCGCATTCGGAAGAGGAAGTTGGTGATTGAAATTTCGTAAATAGATCTCGCCGCAAAGAAAACCGCCCCCAACTCGCGTATCATATCAGTGACACTCTCACCCCTACTGCGCGACAACACGAAACGATCTGCCCTTCTTTGCACTTTTTCGGTGTCCTCCGTCAATCCTACCCGGTAAGGATCCCACACCGTGCAGCAGTATTCCAGCAGAGGACGGACAAGTGTAATGTAGGCTGTCACTTTAGTGGGTTTGTCGAATCTTCTGCCAACAAAGCGCAGTCTTTGTTTCGTCTTCCCCACAATATTATCTATGTGGTCTTTCCATTTTAAGTTGCTCGTAATTGTAATTCCTACGTATTTAGTCGAATTGACAGCCCTTAGATATGTGCGATTTATCGTATACCCAAAATTTATCGGATTTCTTTTAGTGCCCATGTGTACGATCTCGCACTTTTCTTTGTTTAGTGTCAATTGCCACTTTTCACACCATACAGAAATTCTCTCTAGATCATTTTGTAATTGGAATTGATCGTCTGATGATTTTACTAGACGGTAAATTAAAGCGTCATCTGCAAACAATCTCGGTGGGCTGCTCAGATTATCACGTAGATCATTTATGTTAATCAGGAACAGCAGAGGGTCTATGACACTACGTTGCGGAACGCCAGATATCACTTCTACTCGATGATTTACCGTCTATCAGTACGAACATTGACCTCTCTGAGAGGAAATCAGGAATCCAGTCACACAACTAAGACGATACTCCATAAGCACGCAATTTGATTAATAGTCGCTTGTGAGGAATGGCGTCAAAAGTCTTCAGGAAATCTAGGTATATTGAATAGATCTGAGATTCCTTGTCGACAGCACTCATTACTTGATGGGATAAAGAGCTAGCTGCGTTCCACAAAACGATATTTTCTGAATCCGTGTTGGTTATGTATCAAATGGCTCTGAGCACTATGGGACTTAACATCTGAACTCATCAGTCCCCTAGAACTTAGAACTACTTAAACCTAACTAACCTGAGGACATCACACACATCCATGCCCGAGGTAGGATTCGAACCTGCGACCGCAGCAGTCGCGCGGTTCGAGACTGAAGCGCCTAGAACCGCTCGGCCACACTGGCCGGCGGTTATTTATCAATAAGACAATTTCTTCAACGTGATTCATAAAGTTCGAGTACAGTACATGCTCCATAATCCTACAGCAAATTGAGGTCAGTGATATGGATCTGTAATTCAATGGGTTACTCCTATTTCCTTTCTTGAATATTGGTGTGACCTGTGCTACTTTCCAGTCAATTACTTTTATTGTCTCCTTTTCTAATCTGGATCTATCAGGAACACTTGATTTAATTTGAACACCATCCATCAGCCTTGTTTTACTTTTTTTGTTATGTTGTAATCTCTATTGGAGATACTATCCATTCTGTTCCACTGCTCTTTCAAGTCCTTTGCTGTCTCTGACAAAATTACAGTGGCATCGGCAAACGTCAAAGCTTCAATTTCTTCTGTCTGCTCTGCAATTCGATTTTCCAAATTTCTCCTCCACCTTTTTTACAGATTGCCCAGTAACTGAAAGAATCAGACGATTCAGCACAGCCTATATATTGGGATTGACGCTATAAGTTATCATTGCATGTTCATGTGAAACAACATTCAAGAAAATTATTAAAGGATTATTTCATAAATTAGTTGAACATTGTTTCATTCGAATCTGCTGACATAATGAGTACTGTCAGTCCAAGTAAACAGACTGTTGCAAAGGGTGAACGTAAGCGGATCACGTCTGAAGCTAAAGGAGTTGCAGAGAATCTTCTAGCTTCCGTTGCGTGTAAATAACTTGCACTGGGTCTCAGAATCAAACTCTAAAAAACAATATTCAAATGTGTGTGAAGTCTTATTGGACTTAACTGATAAGGTCATCATTCCCTAAGCTTACACACTACATAACCTAAATTATCCTGAGGACAGAAACACACCCCTGCCGAAGGAGGACTCGGACCTCCGCCGGGACCAGCCGCACAGTACATGACTGCAGCGCCCGAGACCGCTCGGCTAATCCCGCGCTGCGACAAACTCTATATTCTGTTCTAAACCTGCCCTTGCTGTCGCTGCTATTGCTACTTCACAGCTATTGTTATCGACAAATAAAATACGTGGAGCCGGCCGCGGTGGTCTAGTGGTCTAGCGGTTCTGGCACTGCAGTCCGGAACCGCGGGACTGCTACGGTCGCAGGTTCGAATCCTGCCTCGGGCATGGGTGTGTGTGATGTCCTTAGGTTAGTTAGGTTTAAGTAGTTCTAAGTTCTAGGGGACTTATGACCTAAGATGTTGAGTCCCATAGTGCTCAGAGCCATTTGAACCAAATACGTGGAAGTTGCTGCAGAGAGTGGAAACGAGAGAAGGAGAGGAACAGAGAGAGAAAGAGAAACAGAGAGAGAGAGGGGGGGGCGGGGGGGGTTAAGAAATGGCTTGTTTTACGTCGGCCCCACCGCGTGGGCAGACATTTGCTTGTTTTAAGTGGAAACACGTCGAGGCAACTGCGCTCGGATCCAGCACGGCAGGAAGTTTGGGTATCTGGAGGCGCGCAGCAGCGCGACACGGCGTTCAGAGAACTGGCAGTGTCCTGGCCGGCGGCTGGCGCAGTTATTGTGTGCGCAGAGGGCTTAGGGGGCGAACTTTTGTGAATGGCCACTCGGCTCGTCTGCAGCCAACTTGACGCAATTAGCCGCCGGCTCTCGGCCGAGTTCCCGGTCTCTGGCGGATAGTCGACGGCAAATCTGTTGTTACACGCACCCCGCACTTGACGGAGGCATTTCTCGTAGCGGTATTTGTCCCGCCTCCGCTCTGCCCTGCGTTGGTAGTCACTGGCTACCAGTGCGTTGTTCTTGGAAAAGTTGTGTTCGCGTTTTATTAACATAATCTCAATACGAACAGATTTTGTGTTTCTGATATTTTCGTGCATGATTAACATGAGAAGGTAAAGGTCCTAGAGATGTACTGTAAAAGGAAATGGCTGCAAATTATGTCTAAAAATACAACAAACTACACTGCGTGGAATGTCTGCATATTGAAGCCCACAGGTGCACTGGCGTCTATCAAAAAATACACTGAAAAAAAGAAATATCTGACAAGCATATGATTACAATTTCAAAACACTGGATGACTTATTCAAGACAAAGTGCTGTGTGTGTGTGTGTGTGTGTGTGTGTGTGTGTTTGAAGTTTACGGGCGCTAAACAGCGTGGTCATCAGCGCCCAAACGCATAAAAACAGGAACACATGCAGTGAAGGGACTAAGACAAACAGCGAACAAGGAGAACGGCTAAAACACACAGACTTGACGCAGTTCCAAATCGTCACACACGGAGGCAAAACGAGAGGAGAAGGGACACACTAAAAAGGAAAGGAAACACAAGGAAAAGAGAACAGAAACCGAAGGGAAACAAGGAGGTAATCGTGACTGGCTGACCTATTACCTAAAACCTGGGTGAGCCAGTCACCCAGCAGCACATTAAAACCCTCTCCCTAAAATCAGAGGCCACAAATTGGACAGGACACAAAACCGTAAGACCTTAACTACAGTCGTTGCGTCATCTTGTAAAATAGAGGGCAAATCCGGTGGCAAGGAAACCACCGCCTTCTGGTCATAGAATAAAAGGCAGTCAAGTAAAATGTGGCGGACAGTAATCTGGACGCCACAAGAACTGCAGATTGGGGGGTCCTCCCGCCGGAGTAAGAAACCATGCGTTAAGGGACTGTGCCCGATGCGGAGGCGAGTGAGGAGAACCTCATCCCGCCTGCATGACTGGTAGGACGTACGCCATGGCCGCGTGGTAGCCTTGACCAGACGCAGCTTATTGTCACCGACTGCCAGCCACTCCTCTTCCCACTGACGCATAACACGAATACGCAGGAGGGAGGTAACAGCATGGGGGGGGACGGCACATTCATCAACGTGAGGGAGGGAACATGCATCTTTGGCAGCCACATCCGCCAGTTCGTTTCCCCTAATTGAGCACTCTGTAGAGTGTTGGTCCACGTCTGGGCCATATGCAAGCAGTTACTCACCTTGACATTGATTGACAGAGTTGTATAATGTCCTCCTGAGCGGTATCGTCCCAAATTTTGTCCAACTGACGCGTCAGATTGTCAAAATACCAAGCTGATTGGGGACCCTTCCCATTCTGTTCCAAATGTTCTCGCTTCTCCACTGGTCATCGGGGCTCATTTCGATGCGAGACTGAAGACAGTTCCACTGCAGTCAATGAGTTCCAGGCCGAAGGTGTGTCTGGAGACGCCCCGTTCGGCAATGGAATACCAACCTGGCTGTGATCCATCATACCCCATGATAAGCGTCGCAAATTTTGTCCAACTGACGCGTCAGATCGTCAAAATACCAAGCTGATTGGGGACCCTTCCCATTCTGTTCCAAATGTTCTCGCTTCTTCACTGGTCATCGGGGCTCATTTCGATGCGAGACTGAAGACAGTTCTACTGCAGTCAATGAGTTCCAGGCGGAAGGTGTGTCTGGAGACGCCCCGTTCGGCACTGGAATACCAACCTGGCTGTGATCCATCATACCCCATGATAAGCGGGAGTGGTGGTCTTGCGTGTTTTCATAGCTGGTCGCCACTAGCAGCACTCTTAGGGCACAGTGGTGCGTCGACGATATTCTTCGCCTCAGTTTGTTGTCATTCATGGCGAGCCATACTGGGCTTACATTTCAGCAAGATGGGGAGGAAGTCGGCTGTGCCCTTTCAAAGGAACCATCCCGGCGTTTGCCAAAGCGGTTTATAGGAAAATTTTTGGAAATTTGTGGTAAGTTCCTATGGGACCAAACTGCTGAGGTCATCGATCCCTAGGCTTACACACTACTTAATCTAACTTAAACTAACTTACGATAAGGACAACACACACACACACACACATTCCCGAGGAAGGACTCGAACTTCCGACGGAAGGAGTCGCGCGAACCGTGGCAAGGCGTCTGAGACCGCACAGCTACCCCGCGCGGCAGTGATTTCTCGAAAACACGGGAAAGCTTAATGAGGACATGGGTCTGAGACGTCGTCCTGTCGAAAGGGAGTCGCGTGTGCTAACCACTGCACCACCTCGTGCCTGCCACACCACACCTTCGCCAGCAAGGTCACCTGATCTCTCCCCAATTAAGAACGTTTAGAGCATCACAGGCGGAACCGTCCAGCCTCCTCAGGATTTTAACTATCTAATGCGCCAGTTGGGTATAATTTGGCATGATACCCCTCAGGAGGACATCCACCAACACTATCAAACATTCATCGGGCATGGATGTGTGTGATGTCCTTTGGTTAGTTAGGTTTAAGTAGTTCTAAGTTCTAGGGGACTGATGACCACAGATGTTAAGTCCCATAGTGCTCAGAGCCATTTGAACCATGTCAAACATTACCAAGCTGAATAACTATACCCAAAAGCTCATTAATATTTATATCTACGTGATTTCTCCTCAATTCACAGTTAAGTGCCTCGTTGTGTATCCGTCAAACCACCTTCAGGCTATTTCTCTACCGTTACAGTCTCGAACAGCGTGCAGCAAGAACGAATACTTAAATCTTTCTTTTCGCGTTCTGATATACACTCCTGGAAATTGAAATAAGAACACCGTGAATTCATTGTCCCAGGAAGGGGAAACTTTATTGACACATTCCTGGGGTCAGATACATCACATGATCACACTGACAGAACCACAGGCACATAGACACAGGCAACAGAGCATGCACAATGTCGGCACTAGTACAGTGTATATCCACTTTTCGCAGCAATGCAGGCTGCTATTCTCCCATGGAGACGATCGTAGAGATGCTGGATGTAGTCCTGTGGAACGGCTTGCCATGCCATTTCCACCTGGCGCCTCAGTTGGACCAGCGTTCGTGCTGGACGTGCAGTCCCAAACATGCTCAATGGGGGACAGATCCGGAGATCTTGCTGGCCAGGGTAGTTGACTTACACCTTCTAGAGCACGTTGGGTGGCGTGAGCGGAAGACGGCCTAACGGTGTGCGGGACCGTAGCCCAGCTTCATGGAGACGGTTGCGAATGGTCCTCGCCGATACCCCAGGAGCAACAGTGTCCCTAATTTGCTGGGAAGTGGCGGTGCGGTCCCCTACGGCACTGCGTAGGATCCTACGGTCTTGGCGTGCATCCGTGCGTCGCTGCGGTCCGGTCCCAGGTCGACGGGCACGTGCACCTTCCGCCGACCACTGGCGACAACATCGATGTACTGTGGAGACCTCACGCCCCACGTGTTGAGCAATTCGGCGGTACGTCCACCCGGCCTCCCGCATGCCCACTATACGCCCTCGCTCAAAGTCCGTCAACTGCACATACGGTTCACGTCCACGCTGTCGCGGCATGCTACCAGTGTTAAAGACTGCGTTGGAGCTCCGTATGCCACGGCAAACTGGCTGACACTGACGGCGGCGGTGCACAAATGCTGCGCAGCTAGCGCCATTCGACGGCCAACACCGCGGTTCCTGGTGTGTCCGCTGTGCCGTGCGTGTGATCATTGCTTGTACAGCCCTCTCGCAGTGTCCGGAGCAAGTATGGTGGGTCTGACACACCGGTGTCAATGTGTTCTTTTTTCCATTTCCAGGAGTGTATCTTATTTTTTTATGATGATTATTCCTCCCTATGTAGATTGGCACGAACAAACTATTTTCATTCCCTGAGGGGAAAGTCCGTGATTGCAATTTCACGAGAAGATCCTGCCGTAACCAAAAGTGCCTTTTTTAAAATGATTGCCGCCAAAATTCGCCTATCATATCCACTCCATTCTCTGTGCTATTTGGCGATAATACAGAGGTGGATCAACGTTCTGTTGAACTGTTCAATTTCGGAAGGTCTTTTTCTTGAAGAAATCATCCAGTTCTTCAGAAACTGAACTCATTTGTTTGTTGTATACCAAATCTACCGATTCCCGTCTCATTCGGATGTGTCTTTGAGAGTAGCGCTCGCATAATAGATGCAGTGTCCTATCCTTCAGTGTGTAACACCCCATTTTTAAACTAAGCTGTTGATGGTTTGCGAACTTGAAGGTGTGGAACGGAGTCAGCGACAGATTATATATAGCACTATGCCTGTTTTATTTATTTATTTATTTATTGCACTGTGGGACCATATTAAGGAGAAGTCTCCATGGTTATGGAACGAGTCAATACATGAAATTATAACACGATAGTAGAAACAGATAAAATGAAATACAACAAACGTATTCGGGCGACAATTCGTAAGTTTAAATAAAGAAAATCAACAATGTAACACTGGAATTTGCTTAATTTTTCAGCTCTTCCAGGAGCTCCTCGACAGAATAGAAGGAGTGAGCCATGAGGAAACTCTTCAGTTTAGACTTTAAAGCGTTTGGGCTACTGCTAAGATTTTTGAGTTCTTATGGTAGCTTATTGAAAATGGATGCAGCAGAATAGTGCACTCCTTTCTGCACAAAAGTCAAGGAAGTGCATTCCACATGCAGATTTGATTTCTGCCTAGTATTAACTGAGTGAAAGCTGCAAACTCTTCGGAATAAGCTAATATTGCTAACAACAAACGACATTAAAGAAAATATATACTGTGAGGGCAATGTCAGAATTCCCAGACTATTGAATAGGGGTCGACAAGAGTTTCTGGAAAATGGTTAAGATGGCTCTGAGCACTATGGGACTTAACATCTATGGTCATCAGTCACCTAGAACTTAGAACTACTTAAACCTAACTAACCTAAGGACATCACACAACACCCAGTCATCACGAGGCAGAGAAAATCCCTGACCCCGAGAGGTTCTCGAACTTACACCACATATAGATCGAACAGTATGTTTTTGAGCCAAAAATACCCTTTTTGAATCAGAAGAATTAGCCCAAAAAATAATATATGACATAAGCGTATGGAAATATGCGAAGTAGACTACTTTTCGTGTTGATCTGTCACTTATTTCAGATGCTGTTCTAATGGTAAATAAAGCAGCATTTAGTTTCTGAACAAGATCCTGAACATGGGCTTTCCACAACAGCTTACTATCTATCCGAACGCCTAGGAACATGAACTGTTCTGTCTCGCTTATAATATACCCATTCTGTCTGATCAGAATATCAGTTCTTGTTGAATTGTGAGTTAGAAACTGTAAAAACTGAGTCTTACTGTGATTTAGCACCAAATTATTTTGCACAAGCCACGAACTTGTTTCTTGAACTACATTATTTGATAATGTTTCAATATTACACACAAGATCCTTCACTACCAAGCTGGCGTCATCAGCAAACAGACATATTTTTGAATGACCTGTAATACTAGAAGGCATATCATTTATATAAATAAGAAACAGCAGCGACCCCAACACCGACCCTTGGGGAACGTCCCAATTAACAGTGCCCCATTGGGGCTGAACATCACTACCACTCTCAATATTACGGAGAATTACCTTCTGCTTTCTGTTCTCAAAGTAATAGGCGAACCAATTGTATGCTACTCCCTTTACTCCATAATGCTCCAACTTCTGCAGTAATATTTGGTGGTCAACACAGTCAAAAGCCTTCGTTAAATCAAAGAAAACACCTAGCGTTCGCTACCTTTTATTTAATCCGTCCAAAACCTCACAGAGAAAAGACAATATGGCATTTTCAGTTGTTAAACCATTTCTAAAACCAAACTGTACATTTGACAGCAAATTGTGTGAATTTAAATGCTCCAGTAACTTTGTGTATACAACCTTCTCGATAACTTTAGCAAACACCGATAGCATAGAAATAGGTCTACAATTATCAACATTATCCCTGTCTCTCTTTTTATAAAGTGGCTTCACTACCGGGTACTTTCATCGGTCAGGAAACCGACCACTCCTAAACCGAAAGTTACATATATGGCTAAGTACTGGGCTAACATACATAGAACAATACTTCAGTATTCTGCTAGATACCCCGTCATATCCATGAGAGTTCTTGGTCTTTAGTGATTTAATTATTAACTCAATCTCCCTCTTGTCAGTAACATGAAGGAGCATTTCAGGTAACAGTCGCGAAACACTTTTTTCTACGAGCGCTATATGATTCCCTGTTGGGACTAGGTTTCTATTTAGTTCACCTGCTATATTCAGAAAGTGATTATTAAATACTGTACATATATGCGACTTATCAGTAACATGGACATTCCCACTATGCACTGATTCCATATCATCGACCTGTCTCTGCAGACCAGCCACTTTCTTTACCACTCACCATATGGTTTTAATTTTATCCTGAGACTTAGCTATTCTATCTGCATACCACATACATTTTGCTTTCCTAATAACTTTTTAAGCACCTTACAATACTGTTTGTAATGGGCTGCTGCATTTAGATTTTGACTGTTTCTAACGTTTTGATGTAATTGCCACTTTGTTCTACAGGATGTTCTTATCCCTCTGGTCTGCCACCCACGCTGCCTGTTTGTGCTAGTACCCTGTTTTGAACGTTCTAACGGAAAGCAACTTTCAAAGAGCACGAGAAAAGTATCAGCAGTACAAACATCTTGCTACTCTTGTTCCTTGATAAGGTTTACAAAGGTCTCTATAGCAACTGGATCAGCTTTCCTAAAAAGTTGATAACTATATTTAACATGTGATGCAGCACAAAAATCTTTTAGAGTTAAAACTTGTGCATCATGATCTGAAAGGCCATTGACTTTTTTGTAACAGAATGCCCTTCTAGTAATGAGGAATGAACAAATATGTTGTCTATTGTTGTTCTACTGTTCTCTTGCATTCTCGTTGGCACGAATACAGTTTGTATAAGATTATATGAATTAAGGAGGTCTACCAGCATCCTTTTACTTGCACAATCACTTACACAATTAATATTGAAGTCACCACATATAAATAACTTTTTGTGTTTCCTATAAAGTGAACCAAGAACCTCCTCTAGCTTTAGCAAAAATGTTGTGAAAACGGAGTCTGGATATCTATAAATAACATCAGTTAGAAGCTTACTCCACTAAATTTAACCACACCTGCACAACATTCAAACACCTTTTCAGTGCAGTACTTTGAAACATCAATTGACTCAAATGGGATACCGTTTACCACATACATGGCTACTCCCCCACACCGCAAAGAGCTCGTAGAAAAGCTGCCAGCCAACCCGTATCCTGGTAAAGGAAGCCTGTGAATTATATTATATACCAATAATTTCAGAGTCAACATCTATAAGCAATTCACTAACTTTATCTCTAATACCTTGTATATTTTGATGAAATATACTAATTCCCTCATTACTCGGATACCTGAGCTTTGTCGAAAGTGGTTTCTTTGTTAGAGAGACTTCCCTTAAGCAGCAATACCTATTAGCTGACTTCAGTCTAAAAAAGGTGGAGCTCTAACATCCACTAGTACAGGAACTTTCCCATGAGTGATCCCACCACCCCCACCTATGCTGTCACCTATAAGCTTTGCCAACCTCCCCTTTCCATACCTGATGAGGTGCTGGCCATGTCTAGTGAAACCCGTCCTGCTGATAGACTCCACCGACACCACTGAAATGTGACTCAAGCCTTCTGTCATCAACGCACACACAAGTCTCATGTTATTACGCTTGACGGCTGTATTAAGATGAGGCCGATCGTGACGCTGAAACAGTTCCACGAAATGCACATTCGTGTTGCCAGTCTGAGTGGCTATCTTACCCAGGTCACTATCTGTGTCATACTCCCCTCCCTATCAATACTATTACCAGCCCCACCCACAGTCACTATCTGACCCTCTCTAGTAAAATCCGTACATAACCCGCCTATGTTAACAGTCACCTGAGCCAACCCTGCATTAGGCTTCACAATGCTGGTGTCCTGGTACTCACTCCCCAACACTTCCTGCAACTGCTGGCCTACACCTTAGCCATGAGAACTACATAACAGCAGAACCTTCATCTTTCTCTTAAACGTTGCAACTGTCCTAGCCAATGTAACTGCTGAGGTCTGCTGCATACTTCCTACATCTACAGCTACTAGAGGTACCTCTCCACTAGACTCTGACAGTTGGTCATATCTATTGCAAACACCTATAGTAAAACTATCTGTAAACCTCCTACTCCTAGCAGATCTGTTGCCAACAGCCAGCTCCCATTCCCCAACCCCCTTCACCCTCCTCATCCTATCTACCTCCTCCTGTGCGTGTTTCAATTGCACCTGAAGGGCACAGATCTTACGCTCTTGCTCCTCTATCAACTTACTCTTGCTACATAACCTGCAGTTCCAGGAGAAGATCTCACCAGAATGCGCACTGGCTTCCCCACTGCATTGCCCCCAGTTAAAATACTTCGAACAAATCTCACACCGCAAACCACTACTAACGAACCTACGGCAAAGCCCAAACTTCTCACTCATGGTAAAATTTTACATTTATTGGAACAAGAAAACTACTTTATCTAAGTTCCGCTAGTACAATAAGAAGATGTTAAAAAACTGACTACAATAATCACAAACTTACTCTACAAGGGAAGTAACTACTATTATTAACAGTATTAATCAACAGCAAATGAGAATATAACAAAAGACTAACACAGGAAGAAATTCAAACTCTAATGACACAGTAACGAAACTGAAAACAGTTCCCAAAAATTTCTTCTGAAATTATTTCACTAGAAAATACCAAGAACATCGGTTGTTTGTGTATTAATTTAGTTACAACCGTAAATTCACGCAGAGCAATTCAAATATCAAATATAAGAAATGGAGAGTACCTTTTATGGGCCAGCCGTAACTGTACAAGTCCGTTTGGGAAATGAAGAAAACCGCAGGACAGTTCCTTAATCCACAATCTTTTCTTGAATATGTGGTGTCTTAAGCCCAGCGCGCACCACCAGGGAGCACCACAGGCGTCGGTAGGTCGACAACCCACTTGAGGGGCCTCGTATAGCTCAGGGATGGCCGCAACAAGAAGTCGCAGCGGTGGCGCCTCCGCCACGGCAGACCGGGCTGTTCCAAGTCAACTCGACTGCCTAGAAGACCGCCTTCTGCTTGTGCAGTTCGCACCGCATCAGCTGCTTCTAGCGAGTCCTATCCAACCCATCTTCAGTGGACATTCTAGTGGAACGAGAACTGCTTACCATGCAGCTTTAACTTCTGGAAGAATCTGCAGCTCGAGCACATTTTTACAGAGTTGTATATTCGTCAAAAAATGCGTGTGTTCTTGTCAGTAATTTTCAGTGTTTCAATATTAATCTCGTTCTCTTCTTATAGTGTTTCCATTGGTGCATTATTATAAGTAGTTGAGGATGGCGCCGAGTAAAACCACCCTCTGTGGTGATATCGAAAGTACAACACAACAAGGTACACGACCAGAATGAGATCTTCCTCCGCAGCGGAGTGTGTACTGATATGAAACTTCCTGTCAGATTAAAACTGTGCGGCGCACCAAGACTCGAAATCGGAATCCTTGCCTTTCGCGGGCAAGTGCTCTGCCAACTGAGTTACCCAAGCACGATTTATGACCCTCCCTCACAGCCTCATTTCTGCCAGAACCTAGTCTCCTACTCTCCAAACTTCACAGAATCTCTTCTGCAAACCTTGCTGAACTAGCATTTCTTTCTTCCAGGAGTTCTAGTTCAGCAAGGTTCGCAGAAGAGATTCTGTGAAGTCTGGAAAGTAGGAGACTAGGTTCTGGCAGAATAAAGGCTGTGAGAGCGGGTCATAAGTCGTGCTTGGGGAACTCAGTTGGCAGAGCACTTGCCTGCGAAAGGCAAGGATCCCGAGTTCGAGTCCTGGTGCGCCACACAGTCAGAAGATTTCAGAGTACACGACCGATTTCGGAACAGTTACAGTTCCATCACCTGATGTAAACTGCAATAGTAACCTCAAGTCATGAATTTCAGATAAAGAACTACGAGATTAAGCTTTCAAAATTAAAACAAATTAAAGGGGAGAGAAAAGTACTTCACTAACAAATAAAGTCGTTTAATAATCTGATATCATCCTCACCCCAGTGTTATCAAGAAACCAAAGAATCCATGTCAGAAGAATAAGAGGGATCTAAAACAACCCGAAGAAAGCTGACATCACCACAGGACACCAAACGTTACCGAAATAATGAAACATGTAAAACGCAGTAAAATGGGGGAGGAAGGGCGGGTGAAATCCCATACGACATGGAATTATTTACAAAAACCGTTCCCCCGCGCTGCGCGACCGGTAACACAAACAAGAAAAGCGTGTAATACTAAATATCAGCCGCACACGACCCACGTACAGGCGCGGTACGAAACAGACATGAAATATAAGATTAGTGAATTGTTTACAGTGGAAAAGGGGAAGTAACAGCAAAAAGGAGACGGAACCAAGACAACATTGAGAGAGAAGAGGACCTGTACGTTTAAACAAACGATGAAAAATACGTTACATGGACACCTTGATCTACCTGGATAATGTCATAATTAACTAAAACATTTTTGTGATACGGATCTGTTCGATCATTAATTGTAGAGAGACGTTGGGAATGAATACTTCTTAAGATTTCAACGTTTTCCAGAACATTCTGTATCCGACATTTCTCCGCATTGTGTAAGATAATTAAGTTATCGCTAACGTGCTGCAGTTGATTCTTGTTGTCAGTCAAATGGATTACCAGAGCTGGCCAGTATTTGGCCAGGTCTTTATTTTCTTTAAATCTCGAATAAAAATTCCTGCGTCTCTGGCCAGTGTATCTGCTCTTACACAACTAGTTTTCATAGCATTCACTGCGATACACCCGGCGATGGGAGAAATGATCCTTACAGAGTACTTCACGGTTCATTAATCTACTGCGCAGATTTTTTGTTATGAATAATGCCGGAGCTATGTTGACTGACATCAGTTTCTCATACGTATCCATGTGAAACGTCCCCTTAGAACAATTATATAAGACTGTGCTTAAACTGACACACAATATTTTTTAGCGCAACGCAATCTGACTTTCAAAAATCCCTACAAAAGAATGGCCCTGACTAACATTAACCTATACGTTTCACAAATCACTTACCTCACAGAAATCGTCGTTACTCAAGCTACAGAAATACAGCGAGCGCCACTACTGCCAGCTAAATAACAGATACAAACTACGGAAGGCACTAACTACTAGAAGGCATAGTTAGCAAATGAAAGATTTTAATAGAGAACAAACAATGTATTTACCTTAATAGTGTTGAAAAATCATAATATACATAGCAGTTCATGACATCCAGTATTGGAAATTTCAAAACTCCGCCATTTCTCTCCCCACATCCACCACTGCTGGCGGCTCACCTCCAACTGCGCAACGCTACGCACTGTTCACATCCAGCTGCAGCTGCCCAACACTACAATGGCAGACAACAATGCAAACTGGCCACAGACTGCACACAGCACAGCCAGTGATTTTCATACAGAGCGTTACGTGGCGTTACCAGTAAGAAAACCTAAACAGCCTACTTACATAGCCCCCATGCTCCCCACAAAAAATTTTACATATTGTTTTGGGCACTGGCCAATACAGATTTGAAAAAATTTTTCATAATTACAATAACAAAGATATCAAATGCATGCACTTATTTATACAATGTTGGTCAAAAGCTAAAATTTTCTCACAGTCCATAAAGACAGTCCACATTCTTCATCACAGTAAAATTTCAGTGTTTTTTTTTTTTTTTCAAAGTCTGAGCAGTAAAAGACAATGCACACGGAAGTAGTGGATTTCCATGCAGTCTTGAAGAAGTAGTGTTGTCCTTCCAACTGAAAGACAGTGCTGACTCTTGACATGCTGACAGGTAATGGGCCACAACAGAGCAAACCCACAGCAGAGTCATTCGACGTTTTGAAGAAGATTGGTAGGTATGTCATCACAGAGCAGACCCACTGTAGTCCTGGTAGAGATTATGGTATTGGTGGGCCACCAGAGATGCAGACCCATTGTAGTCCTTGTAGAAATAACTGTATTGGTGGGCCACCAGAGGTGCAGACCCACTGTAGTCCTTGTAGAAATAATGGTATTGGTGGGTCATCAGAGATGCAGACCCACTGTAGTCCTTGTAGAAATTGTGGACAGGCCCACTGTAGTCCTGGTAGAGATTGTGGTATTGGTGGGTCTTCAGAGATGCAGACCCACTGTAGTCCTTGTAGAGATGGCCAGCAGCCATCTGTTGTGACTGTGTGGATGCACAATCACCATTGAAGAGTCTTTCAGTTAATATAGCAAGTCCATAATCAGCACTTGTGCACTCACAAAGTTTTTGGAATTGTCCTTAGAACCAGCAATGCTGTTATCCAGTCCCTTGCTGAATTATTAACACACGTGCAAACACTAACAGTCCCAACTTCTCACATATTGTCCATATACTACGACCAACAGAAAAGTATGCAGTGAAATGTAACTAACAAGTTAATAATATGATGAACTGGTATCAATTACAATTTTATAACATAAGAATACAATTACAAAGGTACAAAATACATCATTAAAGAACATAACAATACAGATAACATTTGTAGTACAGGCTTTACAAAAGAATCGAACTAACATATACATCAGTGTTTCAGGAATTATGACATAAGTAAATATATAAAAGATCAGAATAACTTTTGAAACATCAACTTTACACATGAGCATTAAAACATAACAGAATAAATAATGTCTAAGCATCTTTACAAAGAAAATAACATATTATCAGAAAAATTCTACAACATAGTTCTCATCAGCTAAACACATAAAGACAGGAAAAAGACAAATAAATAAGGGTACATAAACACATAGTGCGATAACACAAAAGGAAAGGACAGGGTTTGTTTTCAGTGTAACATTTGGTACTGCAGTCCAACCCAAAACTTCATTCCATAGATCGTTCCTCTTATTTCGACATTTGCTCCAGACAAAAAATTCTATCCAAGCATGCTTTCTGTATTCTGTTCACACATTTCTTACCTCATTATTTATTTACCATTATCTTACCTCAACATTTATTTCCAAGAAAATCCTACCTAAACCTGTTGTCCCTAAACCCTACTTTTTTTGTTCGTATCCTCTTTCAAAATTCTTTTTTTGGCCACACCATTTTCTTATAGTTCTTAATGCATTTCTTCCAATTCATCATAGTTAGTTCCTTATATAGTCTACCCCCTCTTAAGCTAACTTAAATCTGCTGAGCAGCAATACAGCAGCACAAAATAATTAACATGAACATTAATGACAAAAAATTCAAATTGGCAAAGTAAGCAACAATATTACAACTAACATGCAATGAGCAGCAAACAAGAAAAATAAATCAGTAATAAATTGGCTTAGCAGAGTAACACAAAGTCAAATTCAGTAACACTATGTCTGGCAAACAGCAGTAACTTATACTTAAACATGACATAGCTCAAGCAGAAAAAATATTACAGTAAAAACAACAATGCAGATAAGGGAAATGTATATTCACATCTTAATGTCTATGTAATTAAAGTGGTGCACCACAACTTATTCTATGAAAAATATTACCAAGTAGTTGAAAAGAAAATTATGTATGCAAGTCCTGTGAAGGGAAATGTCTTTTTGTGCTCCTTCGTTTTTTTTTTAAAGTTATTGTTTACTGTATCTGTAGGCATAAAATATGTATATTAGTACATTCATAAAATTTTATTTTAAACAATGCTGCAGTGCAGCTAGAAACTAGATATTAAAGAAAATGAGCAAATAAATACATAAAGCAAGCCATATGGCATTTCTCTCAACTAGAAAGACAGTAGTCATAATCAGGTGTATAGACATAAAAATATTTCTCGTCATTTCATTAGGCATTGCAGTAAATATCATAAATTAAGAGCTCCACAGTGTTATCATGTTTTCAAGTTTGAGGGTGTCGTATTTACGATGCTTTCTACAAAGGAATGTCAACAGCGAGGATATTGGCCTCCCTTGTTTTTCTACCTGTGCCTCTGGAAAGGCACACCTTAATGGCTTTTTCTCCAGGCGTCTGACACAGCTGGGTGCCCACGATGCATTACGTGCAGGTGGTCACTTAACTTTCTTATGGAAATATTTATGACAGCAGTTTCCGCTACAGTGACAGTCTCATATAAAAATATTTCACAGGTCAAGAATTTGCGTTACAAATGTGTAGAAACAAAATCCTATGAATATAAAATTGTCCAAAAAAGTTTTGCCGGCATTGTGATACATTCACACATTTACACACATTTCATAACTCTTAAAGTACGATTCTTGTTTTCCAACAACCTTTTTCACAAACCAGAGTCCCTAACCACTACCTATTATTCCTTACCTTATTACACATATACATATTCATCGACACTTCTTCAATATTTCATCATAATAAATATGTAGCATAATCAAATTCCTCATATAACATCGGCTTATTGATCATAAACATACCTCAACAGCATAATACACATCGTCGTCGTAATAATATCATAACATCTCAGTCAATTCTCAAAATCGTCATAGGTTCCTCCAATAATTAAAAAAAATTCTCTGCTCATGTCAAAAGTGTCATCTGCCTCAAACGTACTTTAAAAATCGTGATCCCATACCAAATACATCATTCAAAGCTCTCATAATATCACAATGGGTCCGAAAAAATATGAACAGTTCACAAAGTACAGACAAAATACAATTTCGTAAGTTTGAAGTAATCCAACTCTGTAATTGCGTAAACATGTGTCACTGACGTAGTAAAAAAGTTTGTATCTCTCAGTTAAATGATCAGATAGCTGTGTAATTATGTGTTAGAGAAATATGGTACCGATGCGTAAAGTTGTATAAGCAAATACCATATTAGCTAGGGCTCCTTGTGCTTGCCAAACACATGGTACACAAAGTAAGCGTGTACGACCCTGAGGATTAATGTAATTATACCCTCAGGTGTTACAGATTACAGCAATGGAATGAAATGTATCACGGAAAACTTTCTTTCTAATTCAAAAATCTTTAAAATTAAATGTTTTAAGTACAAAATTAATCACTGAAATGCATGTCCTGTAGCGCTAAATGTGCATCTTGTTGTAAGATAATCTCTGTGGAAGTGTTGTAGTTATTGTCCTCCGAAAGCTAAGTTCTGCAGAAGTCAATGTACTTACCTCATGATAAACAAAAGTGAAATGCTTTGCGTATAGATATCTTAGTTATTACGCTTATTGTTGTGATGAAGAAATTACTGTGCTGTAACGTATTGTTGTGCTACGGAAAAGGCTGTCTCATTGTAGCTATACCACAAAAGTTACTACTAAAACATGTTTTACTTTCCATAATAATACAGAAAAACTGTTTAGATATGAAACAGAAACACTGCAAAAGCAACATTGTAAATTGTCACTCATTAGTAGCGTCGTGATAAAATCATGTAGCTCTCACATAAACTAACCACTGTCTCATCTGGTATCTCACAGAAAGTACCTTAAATCCAGAATGTATTTTCAAGTAAACCAAAATGTTGCATTAGAATCTCATTATCAGTACCAGTATATGTTCTAAGTATGTGATCCTTATAGTCATTACGTAATCGTGCAACTAACAAGCAAGAATGTACACACACAATAACACTGTGTCGCCTGTTCGCAATAACAATGCATTCATAATTTCTGTTTAATTAAGTTCTCTTGGTTCTTGATTCGATATTTAACTTCAAACATTGTTGCATGGTAACAGTTTCTATGTCTGACAATGCATACTAGAAATGTGAAGTGAAAAATTTTATGGCAAAGACTAAGGTATAAAGCAGATTAACTTTCAATAAACGGTTTTACATGTGAAATGTGGTGTAAACCTTTACACTTCCTAGTACGCAGAGCTTCAACTTCAACACAATTATCATGTTGTATACGTCGGTAAGGAATGCCAAAATTTTTTCCCAAGGTTAGCGTCTATGTTATTTTTCTCTGAGCCAGCGGGCGCACGTCGCTGCCTGCGGTGCGAGTCATTGTTTGTTACCTTGTTGTCGTGCGTCGTTACTGAGATTAGGAGACCTAACTTCTACAAATTCGCTTTGACGAGAGGGCCCTGCCCTGTTTAAATCCCGCCAGTTCTGATGAAATTCAGGTCTGTCGTTATGTCGGTAGTTGACATAGTTTCTTGTTTGTCGGTCATGTGGTGGAGAATTTCTCCCGGAATCGTAACTGTGCGCTGAACTGTTGCGTCTGAAGTTATTCTGTCTCCCTTGATAATAATTGTTTTTGTTCCCATATTGTCTGTTTCTATGGTAATCTCTGTCATATTCATTACTACAGAAACGCGATCTTTCTCTGTAACTATTACTCTGCCAGTGGTTGTCATACGGGTGGTGTCTGTTTTGGTCACCATTTATGTTGTGAGAATAGCCTTGTCGCGTCCAGTTATTATTTCTTTCATCGCGGAATTGTGATGGATGTGACCTGTAATTGTTGTGTTCCTGTTTTCACGTTCCGCGATTGTCATTGTCAATTTCTATTTCTTGTAGGAGTCCCTGAAAAGCTTCAATGTTGTGTTTGCAACGTCTTGCCAAAATAATATGTCGTAAATGTTCAGGCAATTCGATTAAGCAAATGCGGATGAGCTCTGAGGGGCTGTATGGGTTTGACAGGTACTGATTCTTGTGCAACATGTCTTCAAAATATTTCAGAAGACTGGAAAATTCAGATTCTTCGAAATGTTTCATCATTATGATGCTATGTTTTACTCGGTCTTGCGTAGCTTGAAACCAATATGCTGAGAGGAAGGCATGATAAAAATATCCTTCACTGTGACAATCGTGAATGACCGATCGCATTCTTACAGCTGGTTCATTCTCCAAGTAGCCACACATAAATTCTAACCTGTGCTCCAATGACCAGTTGGGAGGAAAACAATAAGAGAATTGATGGAGCCATGCTTGTGGATGAATGTCGTTGTCAGAATTCTTAATTGTTTTGAATTTACGTGTAGTAATGAACAGCTTATAATCAAAATCATCATGTCGGCGAGTCGCATGTCGGTCATTGTTATGTTGTTTCGGCGGTTCCATCTCAAAATTCGGTGTACCTTGCCAATTTCTTTCATAATTTCCGAAGTGCCCTGTGTTATTATTTTGTGGCTGTTCCGTATTTCTATGTCCCTCTTCCCGTATTGGAGCGCGAGTGTCCTCTGAAATACGTAATTCTTGTATTACCTGTGTCAGCTGATCTTATACTTCCTGGATTTCTCTTTGGTGTTGCGTATTAATTTGATTCAGATTTTGTTTCAGTTTCCTAATTTGTTCGCACTCTTCTGTGTCATTAAAGACTATCGGTTTTGTGTCATTCAGATTATCATCTACCTTCGTAGATAAATTATTTAGCTTATCCGAAAGTTCAACTACTTTCTCTGATAATGAACTAATTTCCTCCATTTGTCTTTCTGAACCAATTTTCAGAGTATCTACTGTGTCCTTTAAGTTTTCTTGAGTTTTTGCAAGTTGCGTAACCGAATCGGTAGATGCAACTGAGTCAATTTTAGCCCACAAGGCCTCATGATTTTCATGAACAATGGTTTGTAGTTCTTTTATGGCTGCTTCGTGATTCTGTAATACATTTTCATGCCGCGAAAAAATAGATTGAAAATGTTCACAAATTTGTGTTTTTACGTCATTACAGACTTTTTGACATTTCGATTCAATGTTATGTAACTCAGTAGTTAAATCTTCACGTGTTTGTTCCAGTGTGGTGTCAAATTTTTGAAGCTCTTGCTGTGTTTGTCTCTGATTTTGATCCATTGTGTCTAACTGTTGCTGTGTTTGTCTCTGATTTTGTTCCATTGTGTCTAACTTTTGAAGATTTCGTTCCCTTGTGTCTAACTTTTGAAGATTTTGTCCCATTTGTTTCTGACTTTGTTCCATTTCTTGCATTAATTGCAACAATAATGTATTAGTGTCTGGAATCTGTTTCTCTATGCTTTTTGGCAGTGCATTTTCACCGGCAACATTCACATTTTGTCAAGCAGAAAATGTGGCTTGACTCATTTGAGAAAACGGTGAGGACCCAAAATTTAAGTCTACAGTATTTGCAATATTGTCTTCTGTCATTTCGGATTCCTGAGGCGAGCTGTTGCCGACCGATCGATCGATAATGCTTCCCTGTTCACTAGCTGTTTCACTGTCTACACCATTATTTGCCGCCCGCTCCATTTCCCTATGCACAATTACCAAATTACTACTTGGAGTGTCTGTTAATTCACTACACAGTGGTGCTGATAAGCTACGCTCGTCGTCACTATTATTTCTCAGTTTACTTTGGAGCCTAGTGTTACGTTTTTCACACGCCATTATTGTCACAATATTTCACACGATAACACAGAAAAGCACAAGTTGAAGAGCAAAAATAAGAGAACACATTAACATAGCACTGAAAATAATATCTAGTTAATTGCAGCTGCGAAATACTTGGTGCAAATCTACATGCGTGCCACACCTCTTTTACTGTACAACAATGAAAGACTGCAACTACAATGGAAATTCTCTCTATAATTACGCGCTAGCAATAATTACACAAACTACAAGCAAAAATCAGAAGATTCCAGTGAGGTATCCTCGGCTAAGGGTTGACATATGAAACGTCCCCTTAGAACAATTATATAAGACTGTGCTTAAACTGACACACAATATTTTTTAGCGTAACGCAATCTGACTTTCAAAAATCCCTACAAAAGAATGGCCCTGACTAACATTAACCTATACGTTTCACAAATCACTTACCTCACAAAAATCGTCGTTACTCAAGCTACAGCAATACAGCGAGCGCCACTACTGCCAGCTAAATAACAGATTCAAACTACGGAAGGCACTAACTACTAGTAGGCATAGTTAGCAAATGAAAGATTTTAATAGAGAACAAACAATGTATTTACCTTAATAGTGTTGAAAAATCATAATATACATAGCAGTTCATGACATCCAGTATTGGAAAATTCAAAACTCCGCCATTTCTCTCCCCACATCCACCACTGCTAGCGGCTCACCTCCAACTGCGCAACGCTACGCGCTGTTCACATCCAGCTGCAGCTGCCCAACACTACAATGGCAGACAACAATGCAAACTACCCACAGACTGCACACAGCACAGCCAGTGATTTTCATACAGAGCGCTACGTGGCGTTACCAATAAGAAAACCTAAACAGCCTACTTACACATGATATTGAATCTTATAAAATTTGTTCTTTTTCTTTACAGCCTTTAGAGTGATTCCTTCCATGATCACCACCCTTTCCGCTTCTTTAGTATTTTCTTATTCAGTTTCGCAGTCGTAGACACTGGATACCCATTACTCGTGGCAAAATACTTGGTTATACCGAACTCCCCTTCAAATGCCTCTGATGTGAGGGGAACATTGTTTGATGTGTTTAGGAGAGAGCTTCTATTTAAATCGGTGGTTCGATGCTGCATTCAGTAGTAGACACCTTTTTTGCAGATGTCAAACTGTACCTTGCCGTCATTTGCCGTCACCTAAGAGAATCTCTAAGCCCAAGTACGGCAAGGTCCAGTTGATCTGATGCTGAACGGAGAAAGAAATGTTTCCGTGGAATGTATTAATTTTATTACGTAAATTGTGACATTCTTCCTCGCTGCCTCCATCAACAACAAAGAGTCGTCATCACAATGTTTCCAACATACCGTGTTAGCAGCCTCTTCCAGAAACCTGTTAAAAAATAAATCATAAAAATATTGGCTTAAGTGTAAGGTAGGGGGCAGGGGAGGGAGAAGAACCCAGGGCGAGAACTTGTTACTGCCTGTACACTTGATCACCAAATTTACAATAATTATAACGCAAGTTCGAATTTAAAATATTAACAACCTTCCCGATTTCGTCTGATGGCCTGCCGCTAAACCTGCTAAGCTTTTCAAGAAAGATGCCACATATTTCTTCTATTTCTTCTGTTGGTATATTAGTAGCCATGTGGTACGCAGTGCGATGCTGGTATTTTTACGAACTGCATTTAGATCCCACGAACCATGAATCATCAACCATGAACCGTGGGCGTTGACGCAGGTGCAGAGGCTTGCGTGCCTCAGCGATACAGATAGCCGTACCGTAGGCGCAACCACAACAGAGGGGTATCTGTTGAGAGGCCTGACAGACGTATAGTTCCTGAAGAGGGGCAGCAGCCTTTACAGTAGTAGCAGGGGCAACAGTCTGGATGATTTACTGATCTGGCCTTGCAACATTAACAACAACAAAAAATTGACTGTTAGCACTATGAGACTTAATATCTGAGCTCATCATTCCCATAGAACTTAGAACTAGTTAAACCTAACTAACCTAAGGACATCACACACATCCATGCCCGAGTCAGGATTCGAACCTGCGACGGTAGCAGCCGCGCGGTTGCGGACTGAAGCGCCTAGAACCGCTCGGCCACCACTGACGGCATTAACCAAAACGGCCTCGCTGTGCTGCTGCTGTGAATGGCTGAAAGAAACGAGAAACTACAGCTTTAATTTTTTTCCGAGGGCGTCCAGCTCTACTGTATGGTCAAATGATGATAACATGCTCTTGGGTAAAGCATCCCACATGTAAAATACTCCCCCTTTTGGATCTCCGGGACGGGGTGCATAGAAGACTGTCGTTATCAGGAGAAATCAAACTGGGGTTCTACGGATCGATGAGTGGAACAGTCAGGTTCGTTAATCGGGCAGGTGGGTTAGAACATTTAAAAGGAGAAATGGATAGGCCAAAGTTTGATATTGTGAGATTTAGTTAAGTTCGGTTGCATCAAGAGCAGGACTTCTGGTCAGGTGAATACAGGGTTGTAAATACAAAATCAAATAGTGTTAATGTAGGAGTAGGATTAATAATGAATAAAAGAATGGGAACTCGGATGTGCTAGTATGAACAGCATAGTGAACGAATTACTGTAGCAAAGATAGACACGAAGCCCTCACCCACCACAGTAGCACAAGTTTATGTGCCAACTACCTCTGCATTTGATGAAGAGATTGAAGAGTTGTTTGACGAGATAAAACACATTATTCAGAGACTTAAGGGAGACGAAAATTTAATAGTCATTAGGGACTGAAATTTGACAGTACGAAAAGGAATGGAGGGAAAAGTAGTAACTGAATACGGACTCGGGGAAAGGAATGGAAGAGAAAGCCCCTAGCAGAATTTTGCACAGAGCACTATATAATCATAGCTTACAATTAGTTTAGGAAGGTTGCATACACGAAAAAACCCGGAGTCATCGGAAGGTTTCATATTGATTATATAATGGTAAGACAGAAATGTTAGAACCAGATCTTAAACTGTACGACATTTCCGGGGACACGTGTACTCTGACCACAATTTATTGGTTATGAACTGTAGACTCAAACTGAAGAAACGACAAGAAGGTAGAAATTTTAGGAGATGGGACCTCGATGAACTGTAAGAACCAGATGTTGTAGAGAGTTTCAGAGGAAAAATTCACTCAGTGAGCAGGCCAGACCTCAAAATTTTTTCAAGAGGACATGTTTTTCGTAAAGAAGATGAACGGGTAGCTTTGAAAGGTGAAGCAGTGAATGCAGAAGAGGATCAAGTAGATAAAAAGACAAGGGCTAGTTGAAAGCCTTGGTTAACACAAGATATATTGAATTTAACTGATGAAAACAGAAAATATAAAAATGCAGTAAATAAAGCAGACGAAAGGGAATACAAACGGCTAAAAAATGAGATTGGCAGGAAACGCAAAATTGTTAAGCAGGAGAGGCTAGAGGACAAAAGTAACGATTAAAAGCATGTATCATTGGGGACAGATAGATATCACCAACTGGAAAGTTAAAGAGACCTTTGAGAAATGAGAAGGAGCTGTATAAATATCTATAGCGGAGATGGAAAGCAAGTCCTAAGCAAAGGAGGGAAAACTGGAAGGTGGAAGGAGTATTTTAGAGGGTCTGTACAAGGGAGATGTAGTTGAGGGCAATATCAGAGAAATCGAAGAGGATGTAGATGAAGATAAAGTGGGAGATACAATACTGGATGAAGAAAATGACAAATCACTGAAAACCCAAAGTCCAAACAATAGCCAGCGTGTTGACAACATTCCGTTGGACGTACTGATACCCTTGGGAGAACCAGCCGTGACAAATGTCTTCCATCTGTCGAGCAAGCTGTATGAGCAGACGAAATGTCCTCAGACTTCAAGACGAGTAATCCAGGTCTAAAGAAACCAAGCGCTGAAAGGTGTGAAAATTACCGAACTATCAGTTTAATAAATCACGGTTGCAAGACACTAACCCGGACTCTTTACAAAAGAATGGAAAAACTGGTAGAAGCCGGCCTGGGGGAAGACCATTTTGGATTCCACAGAAATGTAGGAACACTCGAGGCAATACTGACCGTACGGCTTCTCGTAGAAGAGAGGTTAAGGAAAGGCAAATCTACATTTATAGCCTTTGCAGACTTAGAGATAACTTTTTGACTATGTTGCTGGAATAGTCTGTTTGAAATTCTGAAGATGGCAGGAGTAAAATACAAGGAGCGAAAGGCTATTTACAATTTGTACAGAAACCAGATTGCAATTGTAAGAGTCGAGGGGCATGAAAGGGAAGCAGTTGTTCAGAAGAGAGTTATACAGGGTTGGAGGTTATCCTGGCGCTATTCAGTCTGTACGTAGAGCAAGTAATGAAGGAAACAAAAGAATAATTTGGAATGGGAACTAAAGCCCAGAGAAAGATATAAAAGCTTTGAGATTTACCGAATACATTGTAATTCTGTTAGACGCAGCAAAGGACTTGGAAGAGCGGTTTTACAGAGTATTGTAAGGTGGATGTAAGAGGATCATCAACAAAGACGAAAAATGGATAACGACATGTAGTCAAATGAAATCAGGTGATGTCGAGGAAATTAGATTAGGAAATGAGACATTTAAAGTAGCAGAAGAGTTTTGCTGTTTGGGTAGCAAAAGAACTGATGATGGTCGAAGTAGACAGGGTATAAAATGTAGACTGGCAATGAAAGTGAAGCGTTTCTGAAGAAGAGAAATTTGTTTATATCGAGTAAATATTTAAGTGTCAGGAAGTCTTTCCTGAAAGTATTTGTCTTGAGTGTAGCCATGCATGAAAGTGAAATATGGCCGATAAACAGTTTGGAGAATAAAAAAATAGAAAATTTTGAATTCAGTTGCTACAGAAAAATGCTGCAGAGTAGATGGGTAGATCACGTAATTAATGAGGAGGTACTGAACAGAATTGGGGAGAAAAGAAATTTATCGCACAACCTGACCAGAAGAATGGATCGGTTAGTAGGACACATTATGAGACATCAAGGCATCAGCAATTTAGTACTGGAGGGAAGCGTGGGGGTCAAGATTGTAGAGGGAAACCGACAGATGAGTACAGGAGCCAGATTCAGAAGGATGTATGTTGCAGTAGTTACTAAGTCATGAAGAGGCTTGCACGTGATAGAGTAGCATGGAGAGCTGCATCTAACCAGTCTTTGAGCGGAAGACCACAACAAAAAAGCATTTAGATCTTCCCTGTTTTTTATCATAGATTTCCTTTAAGAAAACTTGCCATAAATTTGTCAAGTTTGAAACCTGCAAGCCCCCCCCCCCCCCCAACCCACGCGGATTGACAGTCGCTCACTCCGAATGGTCAGGTTTATGTAAATCGTCGCCTGGAGTCTGGGAGTTTTAGGGTTCATCATTATAATTTGTTCATTTCTTCCGCTTCTCATCCAGGAAACTCCTAGTTTCTTTTAGTACCTTCCTGATTTCATCGGTTTACTTTTTTCTGACCTATACCCTTAACAATGCAATTAACAGTAATAAACTGCTCGTCTCCTGCGGGGACATGAATAGAGCCATTTTACTTTCGTCAGCGCAGACGACTATGGCATCGTTATCTATAAGTCTTATATTAAGTTACTTCAGTGTCTGTCAGTCCCCATGGAGAGTTCTAAACCTCCAGTTATCTTTTAAAACACTGTTTGTTTGCAGACACACCTCATTTTTAACGGGAACTGGAGTGTTAGCTCCCTCTAAAGCCACTACTGTATGAGCTATTTTCACAGATTCTTGTTCCTCAGAGATATATTCTCTATGATTATATGACAAACCCATATTTGATAAGCAACTCTCATCATCCAGAATGAGATTTTCACTCTGCAGCGGAGTGTGCGCTGATATGAAACTTCCTGGCAGATTAAAACTGTGTGCCCGACCGAGACTCGAACTCGGGACCTTTGCCTGTCGCGGGCAAGTGCTCTACCATCTGCGCTACCGAAGCACGACTCACGTCCGGTACTCACAGCTTTACTTCTGCCAGTATCTGCAATCCTCATATGTGAAGGATTTTAGGATCTGTTGAATGGAATGAATGTCTAATAAGTGCAGCATGTGAACTGTGAGTAAGCTGGAGCAAGACGAACTTTTTGAGAAGGAGCAGAAATGAAAATAGAGGGAAACCTAAAATCAAAATTTTGGGACACGAAATAGAAGTCAAGATATTCTGGTACCTTGGAAGCAAAATAATCTATGACAGACGAAGCAGGGAAGACATAAGATGCAGACTAGCACAAGTGAATAGACCATTCTGGGTCGAGAGAAGTGTACTGATGACCTTGTTTTGGCCTCAATTTGGAGAACAAATTTATGAGAATAGTCGTGCTTCGGTAGCTCAGATGGTAGAGTACTTACGCGCGAAAGGCAAAGGTCCCGAGTTCGAGTCTCGGTCGGGCACACAGTTTTAATCTGCCAGGAAGTTTCATATCAGCGCACACTCCGCTGCAGAGTGAAAATCTCATTCTGGAAACATTCCCCAGGCTGTGGCTAAGCCATGTCTCTACAATATCCTTTCTTTCAGGAGTGCTAGTTCTGCATGGTTCGCAGAAGAGCTTCTGTAAAATTTGGAAGGTAGGAGACAGGATACTGGCAGAAGTAAAGCTGTGAGTACCGAACGTGAGTCGTGCTTCGGTAGCTCAGATGGTAGAGCACTTGCCCGCGAAAGGCAAAGGTCCCGAGTTCGAGTATCGGTCGGGCACACAGTTTTAATCTGCCAGGACGTTTCAACTCTCATCATCATTAGAAGCAATATTTAAGAGATGACGCAATTCCTTTTGGCCTAGACCTATTACTTAGTTTGTCAGTTGCCAAGAATTAATGATCCCTTTATAGTTGTTGACGGCTTCCAGAATGTGACAGTAAATTTTATCAAATTAGTGACCACTTATGGCCTTGGCTTAATTCGGATGTGACAAGTAGAAAACAGGATTCAAAATAAAAGACTGTGGATAAAGCAACTGGCCTACGTTTTCTTCACTTTTCAAAATGGACTGATACAGCTGTGGCCGCACCATAAGAAGAACTCGTCGAGCATTCACACCTAGCGAGGTTAACGGGCAATTTTACAGACTATATAATTGTAGCGTAAAGTTAGCGAACACTTGTGCCCATATAAGATTCAACAAAAACTGTCTTCCCCATGAAGTAATCACTAATGATATGAACAATGTGTTCTTTAAAACCAATCGTCACACCCTTAAGTACGTTAGGTACGCTGAGATTGCGTGTGTTAACAGTGAAATTAGCGCCCTTTATAAGAAGAAAGAAGTTTTTATAAGGCTTTGTATCTGTCACATCTGAATTTAGCCAATATTATCTTCGTCCTTTCTTTTTTCTTTTGAGTCTCAGTATTCTTACCGGTTTGACGCGGCCCGCCACGAATTCCTCTCCTGTGCCAACCTCTTCATCTCAGGGTATCACTTTCAAAACTACAACCTCAATGTTTTGCTTGATGTATTCCAGTGTCTGTATTCCTCTACAGTTTCTACTGCCTGCAGCTCCCTCTAATACCATTGAAATTGTTCGCTGATATCTTAATAGATGTCCTACCAATCGTTCCCTTCCTCTTGTCATTGTTTTCCAAATATTCCTTTCCTCACCAATTCTTCAGGGAACCTCCTCCTTCCTTACCTTTGTCTGTCCACATAAATGCCAATATTCTTCTGAAGCATCACATCTCAGATACTTTGATTTTCGTCTGTTCCTTTCCTCCCACAGTCCTTGTTTCAATACAATGCTGTACTCCAAAAATACATTCTCATAAATTTGTTTTCCAAATTGAGGCCAAAACAAGGTCAACAGTACACTTCTCTCGACCCAGAATGGTCTATTCACTTGTGCTAGTCTGCATCTTATGTCTTCCCTGCTTCGTCCGTCATAGATTATTTTGCTTCCAAGGTATCAGAATTTCTTGACTTCTATTTCGTGTCCCAAAATTTTGATTTTAGGTTTCCCTCTATTTTCATTTCTGCTCCTTCTCAGAAAGTTCGTCTTGCTCCAGCTTACTCACAGTTCACATGCTGCACTTATTAGACATTTATTCCATTCAACAGATCCTAAAATCCTTCACATATGAGGATTGCAAAGTCTTCAGCAAATGAACCTTTCTTTTATTTTCATTATTGCTTCTTCGAGATACAGATGGAACAGTAGGGATGAAAGATGGCATATTTATCTGGCATCCTTCTTAATCCGAGCGTTTCGTTCTTGGCCTTCCAATCTTATTGATCCCTCTTGGTTCTTTTACATACAGTATATCACCCGTCATTCCCTGTAGATTTATCCATTTTTCTCAGAATTTAAAACATCTTCTATCATTTCATCGTGTCGAAAGCTTTTTCTAGATCGACAAATCCAGTAATCGAATCATGATTTTTCTTCAGTTTTGCTTCGTTATCGAGCACAAAGGAAGAACTGCCTGTGGTGTCATTGATCGTCCGCCAACAATTCTCAGTTTTCCTTCCGTTTCTTCTTGTTATTATTCTTGATAGCAGTTTGGATGCATTAGCTGTTAGGGTGACTGTGCGATAGTTTCGGCATCTACCTGCCCTTGCTATCTACGGAACAGTTTGGATGATATTTTTCTGAAAGTATGGTGGTACGTCGCCAGTCTCTTAGTTTCTATAGACTAGCTTGAATAGCCGTTATTTGCCATTTCCCTCATTGAGACTACCGAAATTCGGGTGGGGTATTATCTTTCCCTTCTTCTTCATTTGATCTCATTTCTTTGAGAGCTCTTTTAAATTCTGACTCTGGTACTGGATCCAATGTATCTTCCTTATGGACTCCAGTTTACTCTCCTAACAAGTCATCAGACAAGTTCCCTCCCTCATAGAGGCCTTCAATACACTATTTTCATCTATACGCTCTTTACTTTGCATTTAACAACGGAACTTCCAGTGCGCGCTTAATGTTACAATACTTACTCTTAATTTCACCAATAGTTCTTTTGACTTTCCTACGTACTGAGTCAGTCATTCTAAAAGATCTTTTTTAGATTTCTTTCCATTTTTCTTGCAGCCATTTCGCCTTGGCTGCCCTGCACATCCTATTTGTCTCATTATTAAGTGATTTATATTTCTGTATTCCTGCCATTCTTTGAACTTTTTTGTACTTCCTCCTTTCGTCGATCAACTGAAGTACTTCTTGCATTACCGAAGGTTTCTTCCCAGTTATCTTCCTTGTATCTGTGCTAATTCTTCAACATCTGTGATTGAGTTTGTTGGAGATGTCCACTCCTGTTCAAATGAACTGCCCACCCTGGTGTTCATATTATCGCATCCACATCCTTACAGAACTTTAAATGCGTCCTATAATTTCTCACTACTTCATTGTGTTACTTCCTTCCTCTCCCATTCTTCGATATGATTCTCTTCTTCATTCTATTCTTCCTCATTACTAAATTGTTACCTGAGTCTATAACTACCCCACGGCACTCCTTACAATCCCACATCTGATTTCGGAATCTCTCTCTGTTCATGATGTAATACAGCTGGAATCTTACACTTTCTCCTGATATTTTTCAGGTACACCTCCTCCTCTTGTGATTCTTCAACAGAGTATTCGCTATTACCATCTGAAATTTACTGCAGATCTGATTTAGTCTCTCTCCTTTCTCATTCCAGTTCCAAGCCCAAATTTTCATGTAACCCATTCTTCTACTCCTTCTCGTATAACCGCGTTATAGTGACCCGTGATTACCAGATTTTCATTTCACTTTACGTACTGAATTACCCTTCACTATCCTCATACACTTCTTTATCAGCATCTTCATCTTCAGCTTACGACCTACCTGAACTATCGTTGCCGGCATGTTTTTGATGTCGAATCTGATAAGTACAACCGTATCATTGAGCAATTTACAACAGCTCTCTTTCAACACTACCTTCCTATTTGCAACGAATTCTGCTCCCGTTGTACAACTTTTTGTTGGTATTAATGTAGCCCTACGTTTTTCTGACCAGAAATTCTTATCTTCGTTCCATTTCTCAACTCATCAGAAATCCTTTCTCACTTCAGTTCACATTACTGATCCCCACAGCGTCCATTTGGAGCCTTTGTACTTCTCTTTTGAAATTTTCTAGCTTTTACACTACGTTAAAGACTCACAGAATGATCTCCCTTCGTTGGTTATATCACTGTTTTTTCCATGGTTACCTCCCTCTTAGCAGTCCCTCCCGGAAACCCTAATGGGGGAGTAATCCGGAATCTTTTGCTAGTGGAGAGATCATAAGAACTCTTCTTCTATTATGGGCCACGTGTTTGGTGGATACACGTTATACGTCTTTATGCAGTGGTTTACAGTGCCTTCTGCATCATCATGTCGTTGAGCGTTGCTGGTTCTTCCACCTTTTAGTAACAGTTTTCCGCCCTAAGGTCAAAAGAACGGCATGAAACACTGTCCGTTCCTCCGACCTCTTTAACAAGGCAGAACGAGGGTGATTTTTACGCCGTGAATCTGTGGCCGCCATTGCTATTGATTTTGATTCAAAATTTAAGCATTGAGTAGGTTCGAACTCTGAATCGAGGATGTTTTGACCACTGTTTCTTTTTACCCGTGTCTGTCATGGTGTATTTGCCATGTGTTACGTTTTTGGTTTTCCCTGTTTTTTTTGTTCAAATAACTGTGAGCACTATGCGACTTAACTTCTGAGGTCATCAGTCGCCTAGAACTTAGAACTAATTAAACCTAACATCACACACATCCATGCCCGAGGCAAGATTCGAACCTGCGACCGTAGCGGTCGCTCGGTTCCATACTGTAGCGCAGGGGCGGGCAAACGCTGCACGCGGCTCATGAGCGCACAGCGCTGCACGTGTGCTGCTCGCGTGCAATCGTCGACTGGGGCAGTGGCGACAGCTGGCAGGTTGCGGCAGTGTAGTGCCAGGCTAAGCTGCGTACGTTGGTGGGAAGCGACCACTGCGTAGTGAACGTTGTATTTCAAGAACCGGAAAGTGCAGGGTGAATCAAGGAAACGGAGAAGTGAAGATTTGCTATCTTTTAAAAAGGAATGGGAGAATCATTTTTTCATTGTGCAAAAACTTTAAAATTCGAAATTTTTAATATGTGGCAGTATTCTCACTGGTCAGCGGAAGTTTAGTATTGAAGGCCATTATAATAAATTTCACAAGGACGAGTACAATTCATTGTCGGATTCTGAGCGGAGTCCGCAGCTCGTGGTCGTGCGGTAGCGTTCTCGCTTCCCGCGCCCGGGTTCCCGGGTTCGGTTCGCGGCGGGGTCAGGGATTTTCTCTGCCTCGTGATGACTAGGTGTTGTGTGATGTCCTTAGGTTAGTTAGGTTTAAGTAGTTCTAAGTTCTAGGGGACTGAAGACCGTAGATGTTAAGTCCCATAGTGCTCAGATACATTTGAACCATTTCTGAGCGGATGGGGAAATTGACTGAGCTTAAGAAGAGCGATCTGACGATACTAGATGATCTGTCGTACTTGCTGTTGTCACGAGAGATCTGCGACTTTCTTTCATCATGTCTCTCATTTAACTGATTTAAAATTTTATGGAGCACTGTTTTAAATTTTTCAGGGCGACAACAATAATAGCCCAGCGGTACGCGCAAGTTATAAGATTGCGCTTAATATAGCGAGAGCAGGAAAACCATTTGCTGAATTAATAAGTCTCGGTTAAGAGCAAACATCAGTGGTGAAAATTTACGTAACTGTTTGCGTTTGTTTGTGCGTAGAAAGTTTGTTCCAGATATTGAACTCCACCTGTGATAATCAAATAAAACGTATTGTACGTAATAGGTACTCTTTCAAACCATGATTTCTTTCAAGCACTCCTACTAACCTGATTCCTTCATTCAATAAAGCAAGGTAGGAAACAAAACGCATTACAGAGGAAGGAGCGGACAGAAGGTATGGCGGGGAGGGGAGATAAAGCGGGTGGCCAGCTTGCCCCTGTGTGCACGCGGAACACCTCTTAACTGCACGCGTGCAAGTGCACCGCACACGTGCAGGATTCCTGCCCGCCCCTGCTGTAGCGCCTAGAACCGCACGGCTACTCCGACCGACTTTCCCTGCTTTTGTCCAACCCCTGTACGTACGATACTGCTAAAGACAAAACTGAGCGTCTTCAACAATAGTGCCGAGTCGTGGCATAGAAAATATGCCAAGCGGTCGTTCTTGCCTGGCTGAGAGCCAAGGCCTGTCTTCAAGACCTCATCGGCTTATCCGGCCAAACTAAAATGCACCTAATATCGCTTCGCTACATATAGGCTAAGCCGGATAACTACTTCTCCAAAGCCCCGTCTCAACAGGCTCATCGTGTTTTAGTACCGCTTGGGAACAACATACGGCCGGGGGCGGGCGAGCGGAACGGGCGCGCCCGCCGTTGTTTCTGGCTGACGTGACGCCGACAGCGCGCCACCCGGGGCTCAGCGGCTAAACGCAGCGCAGCGCAGCGCAGCGGCCGCTGGTTGCCGCCGCTGGCTCAGCGCATTGTGCCGGGGTCATTGTCTGGCGGCGGCCGCCGCCGTATATCAGCGCATTCTTCCGATAGAGGGAGCAGCCGGCGCGGCGCAGCGACGCTCCATCGGCGCCTCCTCACGCTCCAGTACGTGGCCATCCATCAGCGCCGCCGCCGAATCTGCAAGCGGTGGCGGCGGCGGCGGCGGCGGCGGCGGCGGCGGCGGGGGCGGCAGCGAGCCCGCCCCCACCCTGCGAGGACGGCAGCTCCCCGCCATGCTGGCCGCCGCTCTGGCGTCGCGTCTCGAGCGATTCGGTCGCACATTGCATCATCTGGTACTGACGTTCCATAAATACACACAGGGGGTACACTCTGAAACTGGACGTGCAAGGTGATTCAACATTGCGGAGTTGTCCATAAATGGGTGAGACCGGAGCTGGTTGGCATAAATTGCAGTTTTTTTATTTTTCCAGTTTCTGGGGCAATACTTGGAGAGTTTCTGGTGAATAGGGCGGTTAGCTTAACGTTCTGACTACAAAACCATGTATGAACCATTAATGAAATACATTACTGGCCATTAAAATTCCTACACCAAGAAAAAATGCAGACGATAAAGGGTATTCATTGGACAAATATACAGGGTGATTCAAAAAGAATACCTCAACTTTAGGAATTTAAAACTCTGCAACGACAAAAGGCAGAGCTAAGCACTATCTGTCGGCGAATTAAGGGAGCTATAAAGTTTCATTTAGTTGTACATTTGTTCGCTTGAGGCGCTGTTGACTAGGCGTCAGCGTCAGTTGATGCTAAGATGGCGACCGCTCAACAGAAAGCTTTTTGTGTTATTGAGTACGGCAGAAGTGATCGACGACAGTTGTTCAGCGTGCATTTCGAACGAAGTATGGTGTTAAACCTCCTGATAGGTGGTGTATTAAACGTTGGTATAAACAGTTTACAGAGAATGGATGTTTGTGCAAAGAGAAAAGTTCTGGACGGCCGAGAACGAGTTATGAAAATGTAGCACGCATCCAGCAAGCATGTGTTCGCAGCCCAGGAAAATCGACTCGCAGACCTAGCAGAGAGCTGAAAATTCCACAATCAACTGTATGGAGAGTCCTACGAAAAAGGTTAGTTATGAAACCTTATCGTCTGAAATTGGTTCAAGCACTGTCTGCAGCTGATAAGATTAAAATAATCGATTTCTGTGATTTTATCCTTGCTCAAATGGAAACAGATGAATCTTTCGTTTCAAAGATTGTGTTTAGTGATGAAGCAACTTTCCACACTAACGGGAAAGTCAACCGTCACAATGTCTGTATATGGGGCACTGAGAATTCGCGGGAAACAACTCAGTATGAACGTGACTCGCCTAAGGTGAACATTTTCTGTGCCATTTCAGCCAATAACGTTTTTGGTCCCTTTTTCTTCGAAGGTGCTACTGTAACTGGACTACAGTATCTGGAGATGTTAGAGAATTGGCTGTTCCCTCAGCTCGAACAAGAAGCACAACAATTCATATTTCAGCAGGATGGAGCGCCACCACATTGGCACTTATCTGTCCGTAACTACCTGAACGTCAACTACCCGAGGCGATGGATCGGCCGCCAGGCAGCCCGTGACAGAGCACTTCATGACTGGCCTCCAAGAAGCCCTGATCTTACCCCCTGCGATTTTTTCTTATGAGGGTATGTTAAGGATATGGTGTTTCGGCCACCTCTCCCAGCCACCACTGATGATTTGAAATGAGAAATAACAGCAGCTATCCAAACTGTTACGCCTGATATGCTACAGAGAGTGTGGAACGAGTTGGAGTATCGGGTTGATATTGCTCGAGTGTCTGGAGGGGGCCATATTGAACATCTCTGAACTTGTTTTTGAGTGAAAAAAACCTTTTTAAATACTCTTTGTAATGATGTATAACAGAAGGTTATATTATGTTTCTTTCATTAAATACACATTTTTAAAGTTGTGGTATTCTTTTTGAATCACCCTGTATTATACTAGAACTGACACGTGATTACATTTTCACGCAATTTCGGTGCATAGACCCTGAGAAATCAGTACCCAGAACAACCACCTCTGCCCGTAATAACGCCTTGATATGCCTCGGCTTTGAGTCAAACAGCTTGGATGGCGTGTACAGGTACAGCTGTCCGTGCAGCCTCAACACGATACCACAGTTCATCAAGAGTAGTGACTGGCGTATTGTGACGAGCCAGTTGCTCGGCCACTACTGACCAGACGTTTTCAGTTGGTGAGATATCTGTAGAATATGTTGGCCAGGGCAGCAGTCGAACATCTTCTGTAGACAGAAAGGCCCATACAGGATCTGCAACATGCGGTCGTGCATTATCCTACTGAAATGTACGGTTTCGCAGGGATCGAATGAAGGGTAGAGCCACGGGTCGTAACACATCTGAAATGTAACGTCCACTGTTCAAAGTGCCGTCAATGCGAACAAGAGGTTACCGAGACGTGTAATCAGTGGCACCCCATACCATCACGCCGGGTGATACGCCAGTATGGCGATGACCAATACACGCTTCCAATGTGCGTTCAGCGCGATGTCGCCAAACACGGATGCGACCATCGTGATCCTGTAAATAGAACCAGATTCATCCAAAAAAATGATATTTTGCCATTCGTGCACCCAGGTTCTTCGTTGAGTACACCATCGCAGGCGCTCCTGTCTGTGATGCAGCGTCAACGGTAAGGCCGGTATTACACTATCATATTTCTTTGCAAATATATTTGACAAAGATCTTTGACGTAGCGCTAGAAGGGGTATTACACTGTCATCAAATTTTTCGTCAAAGTTCAAGATGGCTGACAACAACTTGTTATTAACCGCAGCAGTTGCACGTACCGCAGTTGCATTGTGTGCACATATGGAAATGAAAAGGAAAAAAAGGAACCATACATACGA
The DNA here is from genome assembly GCF_023864275.1 of Schistocerca cancellata. Classification (NCBI taxonomy): domain Eukaryota; kingdom Metazoa; phylum Arthropoda; class Insecta; order Orthoptera; family Acrididae; genus Schistocerca; species Schistocerca cancellata. The sequence goes on from NC_064632.1 coordinate 568,195,992, forward strand.
GGTTGACAGTCTTAAATGCCTGGGATTACAACTTGATAATAAATTCAGTAGGGAGGAGCACACCACAGAACTGCAGAAATGCCTTAACATATCTGTATTTGCAATTCGAGTGTTAGCAGACACAGGCAACATAAAAACGAAAAAGCTTGCATACTTTGCCTACTTTCGTTCCATAATGTCATATGGGATAATACTTTGGGGTAAATCTTCAAGTCAATGGAACGAAAAACTAACCAAATCTGGGTGAAGCCGTGGGTTTTACGACGACACGATAAAAGCATTCAACAAAACTTGTTACGTGAGCTTACAGTGGAAGACGTCAAGTCGTACATCAATTACTTAAGAATGTATGAGCATACATTTCTGCATGTGCTCGGTGAAGTGTATCCTCATACCAGAAAGCACATTATTTCTTAAGAACTGCTACATCTTCAGAAGACTAGGCTTACTGTAACATTCTGATTCCTTGCTACAGGAGAGGGTTATGTTAGGTTAGGTTAGGTTAGACCAGGTAAAGTCCGGTTCCAATCTTCTTAATCTATATTTGTATTGAGGGTGCCTCACATTGTAAAGCGCCTAATCAGCCTCATACATCTCTATTAATTTTGTAGTTGTCGGCACACACCAATTGTATTTACCGGCAATGTTTATAAAAACACTACAGACGACAGAACGCTGCAGCGATGCTAGCGCTCCATGTGGTAACATGTCACATTGCAGTGAAAAGAAGACAAGCGATTTCTTCGATCAAATCTACAGCGGAGCCCTAGATTTGATCAAATATTGGACGACATTTGACAAAGTCCCTATTACACCATCAAATATCTTTGACAAAGATATTGGACAAAGATATTGGACAAAGAAATCTGATAGTGTAATACCGGCCTAACCGCAGCCATAGTCTCCGAGCTGATAGTCCATGCTGCTGCAAACGTCGTCGAACTGTTCGTGCTGATGGTTGTTGTCTTGCAAACGTCCCCATCTGTTGAGTCAGGGATCGAGACGTGGCTGCACGATCCGTTAGAGAAATGCGGATAAGATGCCTGTCATCTCGACTGATAGTGATACGAGGCCATGAGATCCAGCAAGGCGTTCCGAATTGCCCTCCTGAATCCACTGATTCCATATTCTGCTAACAGTCATTGGATCTCGACCAACGCTGGTAGCAATGTCGCGATACGACAAACCGCAATCGCGATAGGCTACAATCCGACCTTTATCAAAGTCGGAAACGTGATGGTACGCATTTCTCCTCCTTACACGAGGCATCACAACAACGTTTCACCAGGCAACGCGGGTCAACTGCTGTTTGTGTATGAGAAATCGGTTGGAAACTTTCCTCATGTCAGCACGTTGTAGGTGTCACCACCGGCGCCAACCTTGTGTGAATGTTCTGAAAAGCTAATCATTTGCGTATCACAGCATCTTCTTCCTGTCGGTTAAATTTCGCGTCTGTAGCACGTCATCTTCGTTTATGTAGCAATTTTAATGGTCAGTAGTGTACGTCTTTAGCTAACGCAAAATATCCTTTTCCTAAAAGCTTCCAACTATACCAGTTTGCAATATATGCAGAGTACTTAGCGTAATGTTAGGGCTGAGATGGCATAACTAAATATCAGTAGTGATACTTTGGCAGAACGCGGCAATTTTCTTTTCAAAGAATAAATTCTGTAAAAAAGAAAATAATTCCACACGAAAAAATAATATTTTAATAAAAGGGAAATCCTGCTGGGAATCACATTCAGACAAAAACAAAAAGAAGAAAAAGAAAGGTAACGATGCACCACAAAGGAATTATCGGAGTGGTACTGAAATCTGTGGATGTGAGATACATGTTCAGACCAGCAACTGATCACAATTTCACAAAAACTGATCTATTTATTCGAGAGAAAGAGATTCACAAACTGAGCAAGTCAACAAAGAGTTCGTGCACCTCTGGCTCTTACGGACACAGTTATTCGGCTCGGCATTGATTGACAGAGTTAGTGGATGTCCTCCTGAGGGTATGGTAGCAAACTCTGTCCAATTGGCATGTTAGACAGTCAAAATCCCGAGCTGGTTCGATCGCTCTGAGTCGTCGTGTGGCTCTTAACATTTTGGTTGGTTGGTTGTTTTGGGGAAGGAGACCCGACAGCATGGTCATCGGTCTCATCGGATTATGAAAGGATGGGGAAGGAAGTCGGCCGTGCCCTTTCAGAGGAACCATCCCAGCATTTGCCTGGAGTGGTTTAGGGAAATCACGGAAAACCTAAATCAGGGTGGCCGGACGCGGGATTTAACCGTCGTCCTCCCGAATGCGAGTCCAGTGTCTACCCACTGCGCCACCTCGCTCGGTTCTTAACATTTTCCTTTAAGAGATTGGTTTTACTGAAGTGAAAATCTCTTGATTCTATTGGCCTTATCTTTTACATTTGGACGTACAAAGCGTTACCGACACATTTCATATGGAGGTAGCTTTACAAACTGATCGCTAATGCAAATTTTATTTCTTGTTCTCCTGAGGAAGACGGTTTTAAATCCGCTGAGACCATGGTGAAGGTTAATTAAAAAACCATCGTTTATTGCAACTGCTTGGCTGTGTACGAGGCGTGTTTTTTAAGTAAGTACCGTTTTGAAATTAACAAGAGATGTGCTAAGATATCTCAATAATTCTATTTTTACATGAAGGCCTGTATCTCAATCTACGCACTGACGCCATTACAGTCTGATTCTTCCTTGTTTACGTTGTGTACTGAGTGTCTAAAATGCCTCCGATAACCAGGAGTCCCGCCGACTGTGAAGTACGGGCTGTTATAAGATTTCTTAGTGCTAAAGGCCTAAAAGCGATCGGTATTCATCGTGAGATCCGTGCAGTTTACGGAGAAAACATTATGAGTGATGGGATGGTATGGAAGTGGGTGAGAGCATTTAAAGATGGCCGCACAAATGTGCATGATGAACAACGGAGATGGCGTCTTTCGGTCGTTAAAGAAAGTTTGGTGCAGGAAGTGGACAATAAAGTGAGAGAAAACAGATGCTTTACGATTTCCCCCTTGCGGGATTACTTTCCTAATGTTTCTCGTAGTGTTTTGTATGGCATAGTGACCGAGCACTTGAATTACCGAAAATTGTGCGCACGTTGGGTACCTAAAATGTTGACGGATGTGCACAAAACTAAACGTTTAGACAGTGCACTGACTTTCCTTGACCGGTACCACAACGACGGTGATGATTTCTTAAGCCAAATTGTTACGGGCGATGAAACATGGGTGGCCTACGTGACACACTAGAATCAAAGCAACAGTCCATGGAAGTAGAGCAAGGGCATCGTTTTGCTGCAAGACAATGCCCGTCCGCATGTGGCTAACCAGACCAAAGATCTCATCACATCTCAACTCTAGATCATCCTCCGTACAGCCTCGATCCTGCGCCCAGTGACTACCGTCTCTTCCTGCACTTGGAGAAACACCTGGGCGGTCAGCGTCTTCAAGACGATGACGAAGTCAAAACAGTGGTGATGCAGTGGTTAACAAGTCAGGCGGCAGACTTCTATGAGGAGGGTGTTCAAACACTGGTACAACGTTATGACAAGTGCCTCAATATTGACGGAAATTATCTAGAAAAGTAGACTAAGGTACAGACTTTCAGGTAAAAATAAAATTATTGAGATATCTTAACACGTCTTTTTTTAAATTTCAAAACGGTACTTACTTACAAAACACGCCTCGTATTACAGCTGCTGGACAAGACAAACGGTAGGAACTCTCGCCGTGTGCAGGCGGGCATTATCTTGCTGAAATGTAAGCCCAGGACGCCTTGCGACGAAGGGCAACAAAGCAAAGCGTAGAATTTCGTCTGCGTACCGTTGTGCTTTAAGGGGGCCACGGATAACCACCAAAGGGGTCTTGTTATGGAAATAAATTATACCCCAGACCATCACTTTGCGTTGTCTGGCCATATGCTGGGCACAGTTAAATCTGAATCCCACTACTGCCCGGAGCGTATATACAGGGTGTTTCAAAAATGACCGGTATATTTGAAACGGCAATAAAAACTAAACGAGCAGCGATAGAAATACACCGTTTGTTGCGATATGCTTGGGACAACAGTACATTTTCCGGCAGACAAACTTTCGAAATTACAGTAGTTACAATTTTCAACAACAGATGGCGCTGCGGTCTGGGAAACTCTATAGTACGATATTTTCCACATATCCACCACGCGTAGCAATAATATGGCGTAGTCTCTGAATGAAATTACCCGAAACATTTGACAACGTGTCTGGCGGAATGGCTTCACATGCAGATGAGATGTACTGCTTCAGCTGTTCAATTGTTTCTGGATTCTGGCGGTACACCTGGTCTTTCAAGTGTCCCCACAGAAAGAAGTCACAGGGGTTCATGTCTGGCGAATAGGGAGGCCAATCCACGCCGCCTCCTGTATGTTTCGGATAGCCCAAAGCAATCACACGATCATCGAAATATTCATTCAGGAAATTAAAGACGTCGGCCGTGCGATGTGGCCGGGCACCATCTTGCATAAACCAGGAGGTGTTCTCAGTGTCGTCTAAGGCAGTTTGTACCACCACAAATTCACGAAGAATGTCCAGATAGCGTGATGCAGTAATCGTTTCGGATCTGAAAAATGGGCCAATGATTCCTTTGGAAGAAATGGCGGCCCAGACCAGTACTTTTTGAGGATGCAGGGACGATGGGACTGCAACATGGGGCTTTTCGGTTCCCCATATGCGCCAGTTCTGTTTATTGACGAAGCCGTCCAGGTAAAAATAAGCTTCGTCAGTAAACCAAATGCTGCCCACATGCATATCGCCGTCATCAATCCTGTGCACTAAATCGTTAGCGAATGTCTCTCGTGCAGCAATGGTAGCGGCGCTGAGGGGTTGCGGCGTTTGAATTTTGTATGGATAGAGGTGTAAACTCTGGCGCATGAGACGATACGTGGACGTTGGCGTCATTTGGACCGCAGCTGCAACACGGCAAACGGAAACCCGAGGCCGCTGTTGGATCACCTGCTGCACTAGCTGCGCGTAGCCCTCTGTGTTTGCCGTACGCGGTCGCCCTACCATTCCAGCACGTTCATCCGTCACGTTCCCAGTCCGTTGAAATTTTTGAAACAGATCCTTTATTGTATCGCTTTTCGGTCCTTTGGTTACATTAAACCTCCGTTGAAAACTTCGTCTTGTTGCAACAACACTGTGGTCTAGGAGGTGGAATTCCAACACCAGAAAAATCCTCTGTTCTAAGGAATAAACCATGTTGTCTACAGCACACTTCCACGTTGTGAACAGCACACGCTTACAGCAGAAAGACGACGTACAGAATGGCGCACCCACAGACTGCGTTGTCTTCTATATCTTTCACATCACTTGCAGCGCCATCTGTTGTTGAAAATTGTAACTACTGTAATTTCGAAAGTTTGTCCGCCTGAAAATGTACTGTTGTCCCAAGCATATTGCAACAAACGGTGTATTTCTATCGCTGCTCGTTTAGTTTTTATTGCCGTTTCAAATATACCGGTCTTTTTTGAAACACCCTGTAGACACTTCTTTGCTGGACATAGGGACTAGATTCGAAGTAATACGCATCACTGGAGGCAATTATGCTCCGGTAAATGATATTCACGTTCGAAAACGTGTCTGGAGACGTTTCGTCCAGCGGTGGGCTGCTAACCCGACTGACTTGCTCAGTTTGTGAAGCTGATTCTCTTGAATAAATCTACCAGTTTTTCTAAAACAGTAAACATTTATTTGTCTGTACATGTAAGTAAATCACACCTACCAATTTCCGTTCCATTCTGATAATTCATTCGTCGTGAGCCGTTTATCTTTGTCTTTGTTCAGTATTTATTTAAGCAATTCATTTATTGTGTCTTAGATAACTTATAAAAGACGTGCTTGTCCCTAATCCCTTGTTTAAAAAATGTCAGTCTCACTTCATTCTTATCGACAGGCCACTCGCCTAAACTTACAAGACACAATTACTATTCCATAAATTGTTCTTGTTAATTACGAAACTACAAATCCTATCTATTCCTCAAACTGAAGACAGATCGTCTTGTCAAAGCTATTCCCCAGAATAAATAGCGATTACTTATCTTGCAGCTGATGTGCGTATCACCAGATTTGATCACCAACATCTCGTTGCGAATATTACTTCTGCGTATTTTTGCTGCTGCTACCAGGTGTAGCTATACGGTGGCTCCTCAAAGCGGCCACTACTGCTCTCTCCGAATCCTCTCTCAGAATCTCTGATTTGTATACCGTTCTAAGTCGAGGCCGACCTATAATAGCCGTTCGGGATATTTCCATCAGCTGGCTCCTTCGACACGTAAACACGTTAATGTTCGATTTCTCTTATAGGTTTCCACTCGCTGTTACCACTTACGTATACTGGACAGCTTCCTTTAGCGTCAGGGCTTGTGCCTCTTGGTGCAGTCTCAAATAGATTCATCACGTGTTTAATCCGTGATCCGACTTGCTACTTGATGTTCCCACTTTACGTAACACATGGTAAACTTCTGTTGACGTCCAAGTGCGGTTCAAATAGTCTCTTATTGCGCGTGTATTGCTCTTACGCATCTTATCTCACTTCCCTTCACAAATCTCCTCCACTATTGTCTCCCAATTCTTAAACATTGATACTTCTAATTTCATGAAGTTACAATTTTTCTCTTTTCATTTCATCTGACAAGTACTGCTTATAAGTTTTTTTTTTCCTTGTGCCTGGACAACTTTCCGCAAAATTACATTAATGTGCACTACTCAAAGTGCCTTTAATACATTTAATCATTTATCTATTTGCAATAAAATTTGCAATATAATTACAAATGTGTTACATTTATACACTTGAAATCGTCATAGTAGACAATTTTACATTTAGTTTAACATAAGGGTTTCACATTTCCCTTTTACATAGTTCTTATTTTATACCTGAAAGAAAATATCTTATCGTCTATTGGTAATTATTACTCGGTCATCTGTGTTTCTGGGATTGCTTTCATATATTACCACATCTTCTTCTCTTTCGGCTGATCTTAAAGGAATTCTATTTACTTCAGGAGTTTAAGCGACTGTCGTCTTGATACAAATAGATCGACAGCAATTTCCATCATTTGGATCATCAAAAATCTTTCTGTATAAATACTTGTAACATTTACATTTTGCACAGCAGATAAATGTTGCAACACCTATGATTAAACATTTGCTTAAATACAGGGTGGCGCATGAAATGGGTTACCAATTGTTCCTTTCACAATTTACGACGCACGTTAGATATCCCGCTGGGATCTCTACAGCAGTCCCAGCAGAGCTTGTAAAAACAAATGAGACGTGTAATTCACGATACTGCCGCTAGGAGACTAGTAAGCAGCAATGGCTGACAATGGAAGATTGACAACGCAGCAACGATCGGTAATTGTGGTACTTTTTCGTGAAACGAAAAGCCTTGTTGTGACTGAGAGGTGTTTTCGACAACAGTTTAACACACGATGGGTCCCTTCCAAGAAGACCATCCACAGGTTGTATGATAAATTTGTACAGGAAGGAACAGTATTGGAAGCGAAGCGACCTCGGCCTAAGCCTGTTTGTTCGCCGGAGAATATTGAAGCGGTACGAGTTACTGTACAGAGAAGTCCCGGGAAAACGTGTAGAAAGGCAGCAGTGCAACTGGGAATATCCAGACGCTCCGTTCAACGTATTCTTAAAAGTGACCTCCGTATGTACCCACACAAGATGACCTGTGCACAGAAGTTCACTGAAGAACACAAGCAGCAGAGACTACTGTTTGCTCAGTGGGCGGAGGATAGGAAAGAAACTCTCCCCCACGTTTGGTTTTCAGACGAGGCGCATTTTCATTTACATGGTGTGGTTAACAATCAAAATGTACGCTTTTGGGCCACTGAAAACCCACAAGTGCTTCATGAACGACAACATTTTGCTTCAAGGATTACAGCGTGGGCATCCATTTCCTGTTACGGACCCTTTTTCTTTGAAGAAACTGTGAACAGTGAGCGTTATTTGAGCATGTTTCGCAATAGCTTCATTCCACAACTTCTTGCTACTGCTTTGCCCTTCAACATGCAGTGGATCATGAAAGATGAGGCATGCCACATACTGCAAACACTGTGTTGGAGTTTTTACTGGAGCATTTCGACATGCGGATCATTTCACTCAGGTTTCCTGGTCGTTTCAATGACGGACAAAATTGGCCCCCCAATAGTCCAGACCTCAATCCATGTGACTTTTTTTCTTTGCAGATACCTAAAGCAAAAAATTTTCCCGAAACGTCCACGGGATTTAATGTAGCTCCGAAGACTTATTCTTCAAGCTTGCAGTGAAATCACGGAAGACATGTGCCGTAGGGTAATCACTAACTTCAGTGTTCGTTTGAAGGAAGTTAGGAAACGAAATGGTGGACATATTGAGCATGTGCTGAGTTAGAACAAATCTCCACGGACGGCTCTTGATTGTAGTATATGTTCCTTTCAGATTGTATTGACAATAAAGTTAATATTCAAAAACAAAACAGTAACACATTTCGTGGGCCCCCCTGTAAGTAACAATGGAATAATTGTGTACTTTCTTTTCTCGCTCTAGTTACAGTTGTTTTTTGTCTATGAATTTATCAATATCCTCCAATTTCTTGCCTGCTATTCTTAAATCGTCTGAATTGGAAGTGATGTGTTTTCGTGGTAAGTTGAATTGTATTTTTGATTCATTAATTTTCTATAATATAAATCTATGTTGTTCCATGAAGGGGATCGGAAGCTTGATTTCTCTTAAGTCATTTTGCATTTCTCTCAGATTCGTGACAATGTGTCCTCCATTAACACTATGAGGTGCAAGAATACCCTTTTGCGCATATTCCCTACTTATTTCAGTACACACCATGTGTAATTGTAAGAGTTGTTCATTGAGTGTCATGAATGCAGCCATTTTCTTGAGGCCATAATCTGTGGTCCTCAGAGAATATTTAATAAAATTTTCTAATTTATTAATTCCGTTTTTGAGTAACTGCTCATTGGTCGCGATTGTATCTACTGTTTTATTCAAGCCTGACAATGTGGCTCTGACTACCGCTACTTGCTCTTTAGATAATTTTAAGAATTGTTCAGACCTCGATTCCATATTAACGATGTGCGTTTTATGATATTCGGCATTTGCCTCGTCTAAGGTTCCAAATAAAATTTTACTTATTTCCCCTACAAAACGTATAACTCCTCTCTTTTGCCTTCTCACTGGTCTGATTAATTGATTTATCGGGGACTTGGTTTCTTACAATTGATCTGTATGGTGCGTAAACCCGTTAGTCAACATATTACACTCTACTTGACTAATGTTTAACTGTTCCAGTCTCTCTTTGCACTGCTGTATCATTTCTAATCCTACTCTTTTTACAGCGTGAAATTTGTCATCTAACATTTACAAATTCAGACATGTTACCAATTTCCATGTTTTACTCGTAATTTCAACGTCGCCTTTGTGATGGTAATATACTCCTGGTGATGCTCTTATCTGATTAATCTTCACAAGTCCATCCGTATTTCCCTGCCCGTGGTAACTGAAAATCAACCATCCATTGACGATGACTAGAATCCACGTCATTAAGATTGATGCCATCCTGATGGGTCTGTAATAGAAATCTTGATGTTACCCGTCTAGCTTCTTTAGTAATATGGTTTTAATCTATTTACATGCAAATTCCTGTTGCTTTTTCGTCTTTGCGATTACATCGGGCAGTTCCACTTTCATTATCTCATATGGGCCTATGAACTTGGAATCTGACTTTTTTGATCTTCCACGTCGTATGGTTTCGTCACGCAATAGTACTCTGTCGCCTGTTTGAGAAGCTCTCCGATGCTCTGTTTTGTCATAATGCAGCTTTCTGAATTCTTTGGCCTCTATTCTCTCGCTACTAGATGCGCTTATTGCATCCTAGCTTTGAATTTGTATACATAGTCGTCGTAATCATATCCTATTGTGGCTGTTTCCTTTTGCAAAATTCCTGGTTGGTTCACTGTTCTTCCGAACATTACTTCTAATGGGGTATACCCTGTACTGCTATGTGGTGTCGTGTTACATACAAAACATCTATACGGTATCTACATGTCCCAATCACTATGATCTTCTTTGATGAAGTCCCTTAAATACTCTACTAGAGTCTTGTGCGTTCATTACAATGCCCCATTTGTCTTCGGATGAAATGCGATTGTTTGTATCTTCTTTATCCTCATTAATTTACATATTCTCTTGAACACTAGACTTAGAAAATTCGATCCTTGATCTGTGAATAATACTGTAGGAATAGCAAACTTCAAAAAAATTATTCCATGAATTTCTCGGCTATTGTGTCCGCATCTTCTCTCTCTGTTGGGATTGCTTCTGTAAACTTGCTTAAATGTCCTGAAACGTCAAAATATATGTATTCTCTTCCTTGGTTATGTCTAACCAATTACATCCATATAATATTTATCAAACACTGTTTCTGCCGTGTCCGTAATAACTAATGGCATTTTTTTTTTTTGCCTGTGTAAATTTATTCCGTCGGCATTTATCACATGTTCTAATATACTCTTCAACATCTTTTTTCATTCCTTTCCATGAACTGTATCTTTTAAACGATCCAGTGCCCTATGTATTCCTTGGTGTACACATAATTGATTGTCATGTACCTCTTTCATAATGACGGCCTTTTGTTCCTCGCTTAGCTCTGTGGCGTCTTCATTTAATTCGTCATCAATTATTCTTCTAACTAGCTCTTGGTGCATCTTCATCGCTGTGCCTCATTCTGCTTAAGGCATCTGCATTGGCATTTAATCTTCCTGCCTTATATACAATCTCGTATGTATATTCTTCTAATTTTAATCTCCATTTTAATAACCTGGATGATGGATCTTTCACACTAAAAGTCCACGTTAAGGACTTATGATCTGTTATTCTTTTCTATACACACATGGTGGAAATTGTTTCGTAGCCCATACTAATGCTAAGCATTCCAGCTAAGTGGCTGAATAATTTCTTTCTGCTTTATTTAATGTTCTGGAGGCGTACGGGATTGGTGGGTCGCTTGCAATTTTCCCTTGTGACAGTACTGCACCAGGTGCTATTCCCACTTGCGTCTGTCGTAATAATAAAATGCTTCTCGAAATCAGAATACTGCAGATTGGGAGGATTGATTAATCTTTATTTTAATTCTTCAAATGCTTCTAGCTGTGCCATTCCCCATTCATACTGTTCGTCATCCTTTAGTAATTTATGTAAAAGTACTGCAATTTCACTGAAATCCTTTAGAAATTTGCGATAGTATCCTACGAGATCTAGATATTCTTTTAATTCCTTCTTTGTCTTTGGTACTGTGAATTTCTTTACCTTTTCTACATTCAGCTCATCTGGCTATACTCGTTTATCCGTTATCTTATGCCCCAAAAATATGACTTCTGTTCGTAGAAATTCACATTTGGCTGGCTGTAACTTCAGCCTGTGTTTTCTCCATCTATCAGAAATCTCTCTTAATTTTTATGTTCTTTAAGCGAACTTCCATAGCGTATTACATAGTCTAAATACACTAAACCCTTGGTTCCTTGTAATCCTGATGACACTACGTTCATTAATCTCTGAATCGTAGTAGGCACTCCTTTTAAACCCATAGGCATTCTCTTACACTCATAATGTTGATAATTAGCGCTAAACGCCGTTTTCTCAATGTCTTTGGATTTCATTAATATTTGGTGATATCTGCTGACTAAATGAAATGTCGAAAATTACTTTGCTTTTCCTAGCTGGTCTAATATTTCCGAGATATTCGGGATCGGGAAGGCTTCCCCTACTGAAATCTCATTTACTTTACGATAATCTGTCACCAATCTATATGTGAACTGTCCACTTGCATCTGTTTTATTAGAGATTAATAGAATCGGCGCATTCCATGGACTTTCGCTTTCTACAATATATCGTCTGCTAACATTTTTTCTACTTGCTCTCGTAATCCTCATATCTGGGATTCTGGTATCCTGTATGGTCTGACATTAATTACTTTTCCTGGATGCTCTGCCCATATCTAAGTCCATGGTTTACCATCTCTGTAAATGATAATTTATCCCCTTTTAAATGGAAAACATCACAGTGCTCAGTTTTTTCACTTCATATTTCTCTTCCTCATTTAAATGATCCACTCGTAATGTGTCTCTAACCTGTGTAGTACAATTCTTGTAATCCATTACCTGTTCTGGCGTTTCTTTTACCTTTCTGGCTGTTGCTTCCACATATAATGTTTCTGTGCTTAAGCATACTAAACTCACATCACATTTCACTTCACTGATATTTAACATATTAATAATACATATCCCTTTAATGTTTTTCACTATTGCTTCTGCATTGTACACACCCTTAAGTACTTCTTGTCTCCGTACTATTACGTCTCCCCCCTCGGAAATTTTCTTGTGTTCAACTAATCTAATCTAATTATCATTACTCTTTCTTCCCTAGGTCCGATTATTTCCGTTAGTTTGTGTTGCGGGCGCTCGAGATCTTGTGTCCTTCTATGCTGTGACCTTAACGTGCCCTACTATTTACCTCTTACCTGTCCGTCCACAGCTAATGCTCCCTTGAACTTCGTCCGCCGCTCGTGGTCTCGCGGTAGCGTTCTCGCTTCCCGAGCAAGGGGTTCCGGGTTCGATTCCCGGCGGGGTCATGGATTTTCACCTGCCTCGAGATGACTGGGTGTTTGTGTTGTCCTCACCATTTCATCATCATCCAGGAAAAGTGGCGAAATTGGACTGAGCAAAGATTGGGTAATTGTACGGGCGCTGATAACCACGCAGTTGAGGGCCCCACAAACCAAACATCATCATCATCATCCCTTGAACTTACGTAATTCTGTTGTCAGCTCCATATCAGCCTGGTAACGTGCCATTTTCCCCGTCAGTGATCGCTCTCCTTCTTATTCTGTTCCTAACGGAATGTCATGCCCATTCACTCCTGTGGTAATCGATAATAGCTGTCTACCATTGTAGAAAATCTCTTTCTAATAGTCCCTCATATGGAACATCCATTCCCTTGCGTAACACATGGAATGTCTGCTTACTCAACACTTTTCGTTTAGTCTTAAATTCAATTCCGCTATGCCCATTGTGTTCATCATACCTTTCGTAGCCCCTTTCAATATTTTTATTTCTCTATATTCACAGGTATTTCCGCGGCTATTGCTTCTTCAGATGTTCAAATGTGTGTCAAATCTTATGGACCTTAACTGCTAAGTTCATCGGTCCTTAAGCTTACACAATACTGAAACTAAATTATGCTAAGGACAAACACACACACCCATGCCCGAGGGAGGACTCGAACCTCCGCCGGGACCACCCGCACAGTCCATGACTGCAGCGCCCCTGACCGCTCGGCTAATCCCGCGCGGCTATTGCTTTTTCCTTGAGAAGACTTAAATGGGCACCTGTTTCGATTAAAAGCTTTAACCTCATACCGCAGTATATGGTAATTGTTTCATTTTCTGCCTACTAGCCGCACTTTAGGCCATTTAACAGTGGTTACGCGCGACTGCCTTTCGTACCACCTGCTTCGTTTCCTGGCCATTCTCATGGTTGTCTTCTGCGGTTTTCTCCACCTTTAAACATTTTATGCCCGTATTTATTACGGTGAGTTCGACTGTCTTTCACCCTGTGTCCTCTCCTTTTACATTTTCAACATATAATTACCTTCTCACATGATGCATGCGTATGCCCTGGTTTGTCACAGTGATAACAATAATTTTGAAATTTACGCGTTTCTTCCGCTTTGTTGGGTGGTGGTACCCATGTGATTTGTGTATTACTAAGACAATGTTTGGATATATGTCCTGTTTTTCCTCACTGGTGACATTTCATTAGTCTTAGCAGTTTCTTTCTGCTATCATGCCAACTCATTCCCTTCGACACCTTATTCTTTTCCTTCATTGACATAATAGCACTTTCTTCTTATTGAGCTATTTCTACTTCTTCCCCTAACATTACATTTTCTCCTCTACTGCCTACAATACCTCGAATTCTCTCGTTTTCTAACCCTTGTATAACACTTCCACGCCCTAGTGCATATACTAATTCTACAGCCCCTATTTGCTGGTCTCTATCCATTACCCTAGTTACAGCAACCCTGAAAGATTTTGAAAAAAAAATGTTCAAATGGTCATCAGTCCCTAAGCACACACACTACCTAACCTAAATTATCCTAAGGACAAACACACACACCCATGCCCGAGGTAGGACTCGATCCTCCGCCGGGACCAGCCGCTCAGTCCATGATTGCAGTGGCTCAGACCGCTCGGCTAATCCCGCTCGGCAAAGATTTTGACAGTTCGTCTATCCTATTACCCCATGTGGCAACTGATTCCCCTGCGTACTGAGTTGCTTTAAAGATATTACATGCATAAAAATCAATAGTTATTTTATCTCAATAATTTTCTTCTAACAGACTTCTTACTTCCACCCAATTTTTTGTGTTCTCCCATACTATTAACTTTGATTTCGCATCCTCAGTGATTTTAGATTTTACATATTGAAATAGTAATTTTGCAGCCTGCCGAAGTGGCCGTGCGGTTCTAGGCGCTGCAGTCTGGAACCGCGAGACCGCCACGGTCGCAGGTTCGAATCCTGCCTCGGGCACGGATGTGTGTGATGTCCTTAGGTTAGTTAGGTTTAACTAGTTCTAAGTTCTAGGGGATAATGACCTCAGCAGTTGAGTCCCATAGTGCTCAGAGCCATTTGAACCATTGCACCAGTAATTTTGCACCCTAGATTTTAACTACTTCGAAAGCAGCATTTGTTTTTGTATGAACTCTTGCAGTTCTCTCTCATTCCCATCGAACGTTTTCGGAAACAATACTATTATCGCTACTGGAGTACATCATCCTGTTACAAGTTCAAAGGACCGTATCATTAATTCGACATGTTGGCTTGCCTGTTTTGTTTGCTGGATCTTCTTGTTCTTCTGTTGTACTGCTGCATTCGGGCATCGCTGCTCGTGTCGTCTGCTGGGCTCTCCGGAATCTTGGGCTCTGCTGTTTGTAAATGGCTTCTACTTCTTGCGATGAGATTCTGGGACACTACTGCAGTTGCGTATTTTCCTGCTTCTTATGTTCAACTATCCACTTAATTCTTCATTTATCAATTCTTACCCACCAACCAATTAATCAACTATTAATTATCTGCCAAACCACCTCGCACCCGGCACCATATCTTATATGTCGAATCCCGGAACAGTGTTGCAATGGGCCCGCATCTCGTGGTCGTGCGGTAGCGTTCTCGCTTCCCACGCCCGGGTTCCCGGGTTCGATTCCCGGCGGGGTCTGGGATTTTCTCTGCCTCGTGATGGCTGGGTGTTGTGTGCTGTCCTTAGGTTAGTTAGGTTTAAGTAGTTCTAAGTTCTAGGGGACTGATGACCATAGATGTTAAGTCCCATAGTGCTCAGAGCCATTGAACCATTTTTAGTGTTGTAGTGCAATAGGAACTTTGACGATAATCCGATGGTTGTTGGGGTGTCCACCTTTGTTGTCGGAGATGAGAGGGAGAAAGCTCGCCGAGGTAGAACTGGGTGGTTATTGGTTGCAATGGTAATCTTTCAGGCATAGTGCAGGATGAGTACGCTGAAGAGTTCTGTATTTCTTTAAGTAATTCATTTATTGTCTCTTAGATAACTTGTAAAAGAGGCTCCACTTCCTAACCCCTTCTTTAACAAATGTCAGACTCAATTTATTCTTATCGATAGGCCACTCGCCTAAACTTACAAGAGACAATTACTATTCGATAAATTGTTCTTATTAATTACGAAACTACAAATGCTATCTGTTCCTTGAGATGAAGACAGATCGTCTATGTTCAAAGCTATTCCCCAGAACAGATAATGATTACTTATCTTGCAGTTGATGTGCGTGTCACCAGATCTGATCACCGACTTCTCACTGAGAGTATTACTTCTGCATACTTCTGCTGCTGCAGCCTGGCGTAGCTACACGGTGGTTCGTCAAAGGGGCCACTCGCTAGACGATCATACTACTGCTCTCTCCGAATCCTCTCTCAGAATTTCCTGCTTATATACCGTTCTAAGTCGCCTCTGACCTTCTACACTCCTGGAAATTGAAATAAGAACACCGTGAATTTATTGTCCCAGGAAGGGGAAACTTTATTGACACATTCCTGGGGTCAGATACATCACATGATCACACTGACAGAACCACAGGCACATAGACACAGACAACAGAGCATGCACAATGTCGGCACTAGTACAGTGTATATCCACCTTTCGCAGCAATGCAGGCTGCTATTCTCCCATGGAGACGATCGTAGAGATGCTGGATGTAGTCCTGTGGAATGGCTTGCCATGCCATTTCCACCTGGCGCCTCAGTTGGACCAGCGTTCGTGCTGGACGTGCAGACCGCGTGAGACGACACTTCATCCAGTCCCAAACATGCTCAATGGGGGACAGATCCGGAGATCTTGCTGGCCAGGGTAGTTGACTTACACCTTCTAGAGCACGTTGGGTGGCACGGGATACATGCGGACGTGCATTGTCCTGTTGAAACAGCAAGTTCCCTTGCCGGTCTAGGAATGGTAGAACGATGGGTTCGATGACGGTTTGGATGTACCGTGCACTATTCAGTGTCCCCTCGACGATCACCAGTGGTGTACGGCCAGTGTAGGAGATCGCTCCCCACACCATGATGCCGGGTGTTGGCCTTGTGTGCCTCGGTCGTATGCAGTCCTGATTGTGGCGCTCACCTGCGCGGCGCCAAACACGCATACGACCATCATTGGCACCAAGGCAGAAGCGACTCTCATCGCTGAAGACGACACGTCTCCATTCGTCCCTCCATTCACGCCTGTCGCGACACCACTGGAGGCGGGCTGCACGATGTTGGGGCGTGAGCGGAAGACGGCTTAACGGTGTGCGGGACCGTAGCCCAGCTTCATGGAGACGGTTGCGAATGGTCCTCGCCGATAC
The DNA here is from genome assembly GCF_023864275.1 of Schistocerca cancellata. Lineage (NCBI taxonomy): Eukaryota > Metazoa > Arthropoda > Insecta > Orthoptera > Acrididae > Schistocerca > Schistocerca cancellata. The sequence continues at coordinate 568,212,974 of NC_064632.1, forward strand.
CCCAGGAGCAACAGTGTCCCTAATTTGCTGGGAAGTGGCGGTGCGGTCCCCTACGGCACTGCGTAGGATCCTACGGTCTTGGCGTGCGTCCGTGCGTCACTGCGGTCCGGTCCCAGGGCACGTGTACCTTCCGCCGACCACTGGCGACAACATCGATGTACTGTGGACACCTCACGCCCCACGTGTTGAGCAATTCGGCGGTACGTCCACCCGGCCTCCCGCATGCCCACTATACGCCCTCGCTCAAAGTCCGTCAACTGCACATACGGTTCACGTCCACGCTGTCGCGGCATGCTACCAGTGTTAATGACTGCGATGGAGCTCCGTATGCCTCGGCAAACTGGCTGACACTGACGGCGGCGGTGCACAAATGCTGCGCAGCTAGCGCCATTCGACGGCCAACACCGCGGTTCCTGGTGTGTCCGCTGTGCCGTGCGTGTGATCATTGCTTGTACAGCCCTCTCGCAGTGTCCGGAGCAAGTATGGTGGGTCTGACACACCGGTGTCAATGTGTTCTTTTTTCCATTTCCAGGAGTGTATAATAGCCGTTCGGAATATTTCCATCAGTTAGCTAGTTCAACACGTAAACACGTTAATGTTCTAATTCTCTTATAGGTTTCCACTCAACGTTAACACTTACGTATACCGGAAACCTTTCTTTAGCGTCAGGACTTGTGCCTCTTAGCGCAGTCTCAAATAGATCCTTCACGTGGTTAATCCGTGATCCGACTGGCTACTTAACGTCCCTACTTTACGTAACATATGGCAAACTTCTGTTGACTTCCAACTGCGCTTCAAATAGTATCTTAATGCGCGTGTATTGATCTTACGCATCTTATTCTTATCTGTCTTTTTTTCTCAAATATCCTTCACTATGGTTTTCCAATTCTTAAACTCTGATACTTCTAATTTCAAGAAGTTACCATTGTTCTGCTTTCATTTGATCTGACAAGTACTGTTTAAACGTTTTTGTTTCTTGAGACTAGACAGTTTCAATTTCATCAAAATTTTATTATACTCTTATCAAATTGAATGATGCTCTTCTGACCGTCTTGAGTTTTTCTCCTTGTTGACTATGATGGACATTCGAATCTCGTTGTCATCGGTTTCGACAGTTTTCCCAGGTTACTATGGTACCTTACCAAAACTCATTTTAATCGTATTCAGGGTGATGAGGAAGCCCTTCGTTTTGTGGGCGATTCGTTGTTTTTCTTGCTTGATGTGAGCTATTGGCATTTTGTTGAGATTTACCATGGTTAGTGGGAACTGTTGAATGAGAAACCACACCATCGTCTAAGCAGGATGCTCCGGTGAAGCTCGTCGTCACGGGGTGATTCTTCAGTGTCTGAACCATCATTAGTGGAAGTCAAGCTGTCGTCACTTTAGGGGTAATCCGTGGATGAAAATTCAAACGAATGTTTTCTGTCAATTTTTCTACAACAACTTCTCGGCCTAAGCCAAATCATGCGTTTTGGGCACTACATGGGTTTTTCCGTCTTACTGACTGCGGCGATTCTGTCGTTTATGGCGCTATCTGTCAGAATAACAGTTAACCTTTTTGTTTTGGTCGCGGTTTGATTGCTGTCGTAGCCCGGCTTTGGGGGAATGGTGTATTTCTCCTGAGATGGTATTTATTCACTGTTTTGCCGAAATTGATTCTTTTTTTGATGAACATTAGTGGAAGAGGAAGTAGGGGAGGTGAAATTCTGCAGGAAGAATTTGAGGAAACTACTAAAGATCTACAGGAGAACAAAACGACGGGTACTGATCACATTCCTGCACAACTAATCGGGAATGTGGGTGACAACATGAAAACCATGCTGATGATACTGATTAGGTCCATTTGTAACAGAGGATAGATAAGGACCAACTTCTAGAAGTGCATCGTCGTTCCTGTACCGAAGAAGGCGGCAGATACAAATTATGAACAGTACCAAACGTTAAGCCTAATACCGCACGCTTCAAAAGTTCTCATGAACATAATTGTGAGGAAAATTTAAGAGAACGTGGAGCATAACCTGAGTGAAAATCATTTTCGATTGAGAAGGGTATTAGGAACAAGGGAAGCGGTACTGGCACTGAGGTTTCCTATCGAAAGGCAAATCAGGAAAAATAAACTAAGTTATAGCAGCTTCGTACACCTGCAAAAGGAATCTGAAAATGTTGTATGGCAATATATGCGAAGAGAACTGAAGAAAGCAGATCTAAAATACAAAGACCTATGAGCAAATGGCTCAAATGGATCTGAGCACTATGGGACTCAGCTGCTGTGGTCATAAGTCCCCTAGAACTTAGAACTACTTAAACCTAACTAACCTAAGGATATCACACACATCCATGCCCGAGGCAGGATTCGAACCTGCGACCGTAGCGGTTGTGCGGTTCCAGACTGCAGCGCCTTTAACTGCTCGGCCACTCCGGCTGGCACCTATGAGCAATACACAGTTTGTACAAGAACTAAGTGGCTGTGAATCAGAATTTTCAACAAGAACAAGAAGCAAAGGTTATAAAAGGTTACGACAAGGATGTACTCCTTCTCTTCATTTGTTAAATGCTTGGATGCAGGAAACTATAAAGCAAATCCTCGAAATTGATGAGGTGGGAATTCAAGTTAATGGGCGGAAGATAGACATGTAATGCAGATGACATTGCTACGGTCATGAAGACGAAAGGAGATCTAAAGAAAGTCCTCAGCAGAATGGAAAGGACTTGCTGTAATGAGTATGATATGGGAATAAACAAGCAAAAACTAATGGCGTGTAGTGCTGAAGAAGAGCAAGAACCTTTAAAAATAAGGCTTGGTACAGGGTACCTAGAAATGACACAGGAATGTAGTCTACCTATTTGGGAAGCTGGATCCCAAGGAATGGTAGAAACCGGAAAGACATTACAAGCAGCATAAAGCTGGCCAAAACTAATTTTCATTGGAGGAAGAATTTACTCAGCAGCTAGAACATCACAGTCTGGTAACAAAGAAATTTATCTTGAAATCAGCTGTTTTATAGAGTGTCCCAATACAGATGTAAAACTTGGACAGTACAAAAGTAAAGGAGAAGATGTCCAGAAGCAGTAAAAGTTTGGTGCTACAGAAGGATGAAGAAGATTAGGTAAAGAGAGACAGTTACCAACAAAGAGGAAGAGGTGTTGTTTCGAAGTGTACTGGAAACCAGATCTCCGTGAAGACATATCCAAAGAACAAGAGACAAAGTCATTGAACGGATGTTGAGACACAATGATATCGTCGGAACTAGAGCAGATGAAGAGATAGGGAAAGAATCGCCAGGGGCGACCAATGATGTCGTACATGCGGCAGATTAAGAATGATGTGGGATTCACTAGATTCGCGGAAGTGACAAGGAAGGCAGACAGAAGAGGGGAATGGTGTGCTGCTATAAACTAATATCAGGGTTGAATACTAGCTGCTTTGTTTTGTTATATATACGTATTAAATGTGGGAGAACGTCAAGCCATCGAACAGACTTATGAACGTCAGAACTTGGAACATTAGATCCTTTAAAGTTCTGTTGGGTCATTCTACAGCAAACGCCTCCTAGTTATAATAAATAGAATAATGACATTCAGTGTCTTAATTTAAGCTCTAACAGTAGAACTACAAAACTCTTTACCCAAGTTTGTTTGTCGCAGCAGTGCAGGAACTCTCCTACCGCTTTTGTATATTTCTTCAAATGCTCTTGTTCCCTGAGTCCTAGTTGTTGTTTCTTAAACCTGGATGATGCCTAAAGGACGAGGGGGCGATTTAGGGTCCTAAATGAATTTATATCACAGCATACACTCTTAGGAACTTGCTGACAGAGTGAAACTGTCTACCTTGGTAGCATAGCATCACGAAGTTTCTAGTCTGGATCATAAACCTGTAATTCTTTTGAGTGAGCGTAGCTTAGTAATACGTTCTTGTAACATCGTAAGACACAGTGACGAATCTTATACTTATATCAAGGCTTACTGTTAACGAACATTTACCTTTTTGTAGAGTAACGACGTAAGGAATTTACTTACCTGTTTGTAGACTAAGGACATTATGCATTTGTTTGCGTCAGTGGAAGGATTGTTTGCATCCTCTACGTAATGTTGTTGTAAACGGTGGAATAGTTTCAATCAACAAAGTCCCGATTATTTTGTTTCCTCCTTATGTTCTCGTTTTCATATGTTGTCGTTACTGTTCCAACCCATTCGTAGTCAAGTGGGATGGCTGTGTCTGAGGTGTATGAGTCGAATCACGTTACGTTGCCTCGTTGGTGTAGTGCATATATTTCTCTGACTATATGCTTGGCAATAATTGCGAGAGAGACTGGGGTGACCTATTCTTCTGTTAGCACAACTCCAACAGCACATTGACGTGTTCAAAACTGAGTCACTGCTAACGTTGATGTCTTTGCTGTCAAATTCGTCTGACGTAAATGGTGCTGGGTTTTTCTGTAAACAAGTAATGTCATACACGTTAGGAAGCCTGGAAGAACCCATTGCAGCACAACTGATTCGACGACAGTTCTAAACATCCGTGTATAATATAATGTAAGTTTGAACAGCAGTCTGACTGATCGTAAATGTAGCTCCTACAGATAATCATTTTTATGAATACACTTCATATTGGGAACTGGAAAGTATAACAAGCAAACTTGGCTTTGGTGATTAGACATCACTTAAAAGCATATGCGACGTGGATCAGTGCAGTAGTTATACAGAAAAATATGATCTTACTAGGCCGTATATGGTATGGTAGATGTCTGACGAGTGTTACAGATATTGGCGATAACGGTGACAGTTGATTTGTATTTCCGATATCTGTTGTTGTGCTGCAGTGCATACACTGGCTGCATCTACTCAGTCAGTAATTCAGGTGTCTGCAGAGTTGCATTATATTCTTATCACATGGTTCAAGTACTGTAGTTCATTGTTGTGCAGCCTGGTTTTTGTCATTGGAATACTGTGGGCTAAGCAAATCGGTCAAAAATATCGACGTTTAGTGGCTTATACACAATTTCATGGCATCATTAAACTATAGTAATTCTGTCAATAAGACGAAGTGCCCGTCTTCATGGTATACAGAATGCCTAGGCTTACAGTGATAAAATTAAGCCAAAGGTTAGGAACATTTTCTCGTGTGTTATTATGACTATTCTATTAATTCTTTTCACAGAACGCGGATATAGACTGTTTTTCTACTGAATTAATCATTTTGGAAAAAAAAGTTTAGTTTTTGAGCTATTTTATTTTTTCTAAATATTAAATAATGTTATACATTTTAAAAAGTATTCTATAGCACAAATCCTTTAATACTAAATAATTTCACAAATCTTATGATTAAGATATATTAGACTGCCTTAAGGAACAACTCATGAAAATTTAACCTTTCTACTATAAATGGACTGTAGGAAAATGCCACTTACATACAAAAATAAATAAATAAATAAATTAAAGTTACAGGAAATGAAGTTCAAAGTTTATTCAGTGCATGTCTGCTCCTTAGGTAATATCATCAAAATTGTCCAACAGCTTCCTCCTGATGGCTAGCGATCTTCGAATAGATTTTTACGGCATTAACTGAAGACCTGAGCCATTCCTTACTAAACGATACATAGCTGGTGTAGTTTGTAATACCACAATGAGCCCAATCTTCTGCAAAACTGTTCACTTTCTTATATAGCCCAGATTTAACGATGAAACGGCAACATAAACGCCGAGGTGAAAAGTGTTTCTATCCACAAACACAATTCTAGGTGGTTCGTTCCGTATTACATGGTTCATATCCTCATTTGGATTTTGAGTTCGACAGTGGAGACATTTCTTTTGTGGACTAATATATGTGATGTCATGGAATACTGGTTTTATTTCGTCCATAATGGCAGGTGGCACATGATGAGAGTGACTGTATTATTGTTTATTTACCTTGCCTGCATTGTACTTGCACCAACTATAGTCTCCTTTTGGTCATATCCCACTTTGGCAATTCTCATTGCTTCAAGCGCTTCTCATTAAATCTGCATCCGTTGCAATCTGTCTAATTGTCAGACCATAGAACTTCCGAATATTTTATGTAGCGGCATCTGACAGTCTGTTTACCTGTCTAAGTTTTTGCATCCTTTAATATCTTGCCTTTCAAGCTAGCCTTGTGTTGTCCAAGTCTTGATCCCATCCATTCACGGACATTATTAATTACACTTGCATGACCTCTTACTCTTTTTTTATCCTGTCCGAGAGGGATAGCCGACTGTGTGCAGGTTGTCACACAGGATTCAAGACATATCGCTTATTAATGTCCGGAGACTTTTCAACATTTATAGTTAATACAATTTGCATGTCTCTAAAATGGAAGCAGGTCATCGAATTTTTACACTGCTGTGCAGCGAGAAGAAGAGCTAAGCAGGTGCTAAGAGAGACCCACTGAGAATTATGTTATCGTATCTGATATGTGGGCAAGCTGCTGCTGCTACTGACACATCAAGCATTGTGCATGGAACAACCTTACCACTGTTTTTTGCAGAATACAGCATAATATTATTAATTTATACTGTCACAATATCTTGTTGTTGTTGTGGTCTTCAGTCTTGAGACTGGTTTGATGCAGCTCTCCATGCTAGTCTATCCTGCGCAAGCTTCTTCATCTCCCAGTATTTACTGCAACATACATCCTTCTGAATCTGCTTAGTGTATTCATCTCTTGTTCTCCCTCTACAATTTTTACCCTCCACGTTGCCCTCCAATGCTAAATTTGTGATCCATTGATACCTCAGAATATGTCTTACCAACCGGTCCCTTCTTCTTGTCAGGTTGTGCCAAAAACTCCTCTTCTCCCCAATTCTATTCAATACCTCCTCATTAGTTATGTGATCTACCGATCTAATCTTCAGCATTCTTCTGTAACACCACATTTCGAAAGATTCTATTCTCTTCTTGTCCTAACTATTTATCGTCCATGTTTCACTTCCATAGATGGCTACACTCCATACAAATAGTTTCAGAAACGACTTCCTGACATTTAAATTTATACTCGATGTTAACAAATATCTCTTCTTCAGAAACGCTTTCCTTGCCATTGCCAGTCTACATTTTATATCCTCTCTACTTCGACCATCATCAGTTATTTTGCTCCCCAAATAGCAAAACTCCTTTACTACTTTCAGTGCCTCATTTGCTAATCTGATTACCTCAGCATCACCCGACTTAATTCGACTACATTTCATTGTACTCATTTTGCTTCTGTTGATTTCCATCTTATATCCTCCTTTCAAGACACATTTATCTTACATCATTAAATATTATGGTAAGCTAACTCTTTTGGAGATGGTTCTCTCACTTCAGCGAATGATGAAATTCACAAGACAGGAATAATAATAAAATTAATTGATCAGACACTGTATATATGTATGGTGATTGATCAATGATCAGATTGCGATGGAAGATGGACAGCTTACAGAAAAAATGACCAATACTCTGCTGCTAAATGTGTTAATTGCGTTACGAAATATGAAGGAAGCTATTAGTTATGTGTTAGTGATGCATCAGCAGTTGCAGGTGAGATAGTGACCTGTCACACAGACACACACATAAGCATGCAAAAACACACACACACACACACACACACACACACACACACACAAACACACCTCTCCTATAGGGCTAAAATTTTTGCAGAATTTACTGTGATGTCATTGAATTATGCGTGCTTGGTAATGTTGAAGCATCCTATGTTAATCCTTACCACCATTTGGAGAATACTGCATGATGTGACTATAGTGGCCAACTGTCTTACGCTGTAAATGATTATAGGATAACTCTCTTCTTGCTACAGGTAATGAAGAAACTCGCCTAACTGGATAAACGTCATTTATTTTACTCCATTTTTACAAACTGCAATTAACCCATCTTCATATATCAATGGGACCAACGAACTTGCCGCAGTGATGACACCGGTTCCCGTCAGATCAACGAAGTGAAGCGCTGTCGGGCTGGGCTAGCACTAGGATGGGTGACCATCCGGTCTGCGAGCGCTGTTGGCTAGCTTGTTTCACTCAGCCCTTGTGAGGCAAACTGAGGAGCTACTTGACTGAGAAGTAGCGTATCCGGTCTCGGAAGCTGATATACGGCCGGAAGAGCGGTGCGCTGACCACACGCCCATCCATATCCGCATCCAGTGACGCCTGCGAGCTGAGGACGACACGGCGACCGGTCGGTATAAACGAATATATTAATAACAGTGTTATTATTAATGACCGATGGAGAAATACTTACTGAGAGACTTCTTTGGCTTCTCATACTGGCTGAGAGAAGCGGTTGCTTCCTTCTCGTAGCACTTCATTGTGATCCTCTTACTACACAGCACAGTCCTCGAATGATCCATATTGCCCTGCGGGAACATAGTCGGGGAGGTGGTGGATGAGAGACAACGGAAAGAAGGGAGACGGAGGGGTGACCTGGAAGGTAGCTCGTGCACATGTATCAGCTGTAATCTGACAACAGCGGTTATATGTCCAGAACCAGCAATGCCATCCTACTCACAAAAATAGCACGCTCCATTTCAGGACTGTACGTGGTTAACATTTATATAGTGTACATCGTGTGCATCAAAATGAGTAGATAAAAATGAGACGATTAAAACCATTCGATAACAAGAGGAACGTAAGTGTTGCTATAAACATAGGCAGACGAACAAGCCGCTACTGAGGTAATTTAGAATTTGTGGCTACAAGCGAGTGTATAGCAAATCATAATATGTAACGGAACGAAGTATTGTTGCACATCTTGTTAAGGTAGGCCATGGATATACACTCCTGGAAATGGAAAAAAGAACACATTGACACCGGTGTGTCAGACCCACCATACTTGCTCCGGACACTGCGAGAGGGCTGTACAAGCAATGATCACACGCACGGCACAGCGGACACACCAGGAACCGCGGTGTTGGCCGTCGAATGGCGCTAGCTGCGCAGCATTTGTGCACCGCCGTCGTCAGTGTCAGCCAGTTTGCCGTGGCATACGGAGCTCCATCGCAATCTTTAACACTGGTAGCATGCCGCGACAGCGTGGACGTGAACCGTATGTGCAGTTGACGGACTTTCAGCGAGGGCGTATAGTGGGCATACGGGAGGCCGGGTGGACGTACCACCGAATTGCTCAACACGTGTGGCGTGAGATCTCCACAGTACATCGATGTTGTCGCCAGTGGTCGGCGGAAGGTGCACGTGCCCGTCGACCTGGGACCGGACCGCAGCGACGCACGGATGCACGCCAAGACCGTAGGATCCTACGCAGTGCCGTAGGGGACCGCACCGCCACTTCCCAGCAAATTAGGGACACTGTTGCTCCTGGGGTATCGGCGAGGACCATTCGCAACCGTCTCCATGAAGCTGGGCTACGGTCCCGCACACCGTTAGGCCGTCTTCCGCTCACGCCCCAACATCGTGCAGCCCGCCTCTAGTGGTGTCGCGACAGGCGTGAATGGAGGGACGAATGGAGACGTGTCGTCTTCAGCGATGAGAGTCGCTTCTGCCTTGGTGCCAATGATGGTCGTATGCGTTTTTGGCGCCGTGCAGGTGAGAGCCACAATCAGGACTGCATACGAACGAGGCACACAGGGCCAACACCCGGCATCATGGTGTGGGGAGCGATCTCCTACACTGGCCGTACACCACTGGTGATCGTCGAGGGGACACTGAATAGTGCAAGGTACATCCAAACCGTCATCGAACCCATCGTTCTACCATTCCTAGACCGGCAAGGGAACTTGCTGTTCCAACAGGACAATGCACGTCCGCATGTATCCCGTGCCACCCAACGTGCTCTAGAGGGTGTAAGTCAACTACCCTGGCCAGCAAGATCTCCGGATCTGTCCCCCATTGAGCATGTTTGGGACTGTATGAAGCGTCGTCTCACGCGGTCTGCACGTCCAGCACGAACGCTGGTCCAACTGAGGCGCCAGGTGGAAATGGCATGGCAAGCCGTTCCACAGGACTACATCCAGCATCTCTACGATCGTCTCCATGGGAGAATAGCAGCCTGCATTGCTGCAAAAGGTGGATATACACTGTACTAGTGCCGACATTGTGCATGCTCTGTTGCCTGTGTCTATGTGCCTGTGGTTCTGTCAGTGTGATCATGTGATGTATCTGACCCTAGGGATGTGTCAATAAAGTTTCCCCTTCCTGGGACAATGAATTCACGGTGTTCTTATTTCAATTTCCAGGAGTGTAATTTGATCCTTGATAGGTGGTAACTTAACTGAAAAGTTTCATTTCAAATCTGATTGTGCTAACAATTATGATACTTTATTTTGTAGTTAGCGCCGGCCGCTCTGACCGAGCGGTCCTAGGCGCCTCAGTCTGGAACTGCGTGACCGCTACGGTCACAGGTTCAAACCCTGCCTCGGGTATGGATGTGTGTGATGTCCTTAGGTTAGCTAGGTTTAAGTGGTTCTAAGTCATAAGAGACTGATGACCTCAGAAGTTAAGTCCCATAGTGCTCAGAGACATTTGAACCATTTTGAAGTTAACGACAACTCGTAACCACACTTTCGTTGTATCGCAAGCGACCCGTTAATGTACCCATGTTGACTGACATGGTCTTGCATGTATTAACCTACACTTTCTCTCCTCTCGTTACTCGCAATTTATTATTATAACCTCTTCATTTGTAAGCTGCACCTTAGACCTCGAGAAACTTTGAGGGGCCGTAGAAAGAGTAGTGATGAATTAATTGAGGGTAGACTCAAACCGTTAGCGACGACGCTCTACACTGTGGAGTTGGTACATCTTAACTCCAGCCCTTAGGCCGTCCATTTGGGCGCACAGTTTCCGCACTTGGGAAAAATCACTGTACCATGGGATCAAACTGATCAGCCAAAATGGTCACATACTCCTTAGCAGTAATGCGACTTTGCAGAGCAACCATGGAGCCTATGGAATACCGCGTTATGGCAGCCCAGACCAAAGGCCGAAGTCCCACCAGGGATGTAAATTTGGCCACTAGTTGGAAACAGAGCAAAGCAAGACTCATTCGAAAAAATTACTTTTTTCCAATACTAAATAACTGCGTTTCACGGCTTCAGCGTCTCGTTCTTCTCTTATGGGCATTTGAATTACTGGTGAGTGGTTTTAGAATTCCAGCTTTCCCTGCCAAGGCCACGCTAATGGAGCTCCCTTCGTATTATTTTGGTGCGGACGTGGTTAGCGAGTGCGACATTCAATTCTGTAGTGCCTTTTGCTGTTGTCACCCCCTTCTTTTGGTCACACTCCTGTTCAATGTCCGTCCATCACTATCACTCAACACACTTCCGTGCGCGTTGTGACGCAGCTGATGATACTTGTATGCGGTATGGTGTGTCTTGAAACACCAAACGCTTGATTACAGAAACATCCACCATACGAGAACCAACAATTTTCCCGCGGTCGAAATGACTTAGTTCCGATAAACTGCACCAAAACTACATAGAACACACGACTTAGATTGGTTGGTAGGTTGATTCGGAAGAGGCGACCAAACAGCGAGGTCATCGGTCCCATTGGATTAGGACGGTAGGGGGAAAGAAGTCAGCCACGCCCTTTCAAAGTAACCATTCCGCCCGTTTGCCTGAAGCGATTTTAGTGAATTCACGGGAAACCTAAATGCGAGTCCAGTGTGGTAACCACTGCGCCACCTCGCTCGGTCCACGACTTAGACTTGATACGTATTGAGGATACTGCACAGGTGCCGTTCGTAGTAAAATACGAAAGCGCAGCTCAGGGGCTTGTATACACTCATCCTCATAAATTAAGGATAGTTGCAGAATGTGGTGCCACACAACATGGCACTACGCAAAACTGGCGCCAATAGCATAGGCACATAGGGAACACACACGACACATCTGTAAGTCCACGATATTGGTGATAAGTTGAGATAACCGTCCCGAATCACATGTGCTACATATCGCCACTGCTTCCTGCGCATGTACCCCGACATCAGTATGGGATAAGATCACCATGCACACGTACACAGGCAGCAAAATGGGTTGGCATACTCTGGATCAGGTGGTCGAGCAGCTGCTGAGGTGTAGCCTCTCATTCTTGCACCAGTGCCCTTCGGAGCTCCTGAAGTGTCCTAGGGGTTTGAAGACGTGCAGCGATAAGTCGATCGAGAGCATCCCAGACGTGCTCGATGGGGTTTAGGTCTGTACAATAGTCAGGCCACTCCATTTGCCTGACATCTTCTGTTTTAAGGTACTCCTCCACGATGGCAGCTCGGTGGAACCGTGCGTAATCATCCATCAGCAGGAAGGTGAGATTCACTGCACCCCTGAAAAGGCGGATATACTGGTGCAAAATGACGTCCCGATGCACCTAACCTGTTACAGTTCCTCTGTCAAAGATATGCAGGGGTAGTACGTGCACCAATCGTAATCCCACCCCACCCCACCCCATCAAACCACGACTACCAAGGACCACGACTTTCAAGGACCTTAAGGGGTTGGTATCTGGTTCCTGGTTCACGCCAGATGAAAACCCGGCGAGAATCACCGTTCAGACTATACCTGGACTCGTCCATGAACGTAACCTGGGACCACTGTCGCAAAGACCATGTACTGTGTTCTTGACACCAGGCTTTACGGGCTCTCCTGTGACCAGCGGTCAGTGGAATGCACCATGCAGGTCTCTAGGCGAATAAACCGTGTCTGTTCAGCCGTCTGTAGACTGTGTGTCTGGAAGCAAGTGTTCCAGTGGCTGTGGTAAGGTCCCGAGCAAGGCTACCTGCAGTACTCCGTGGTCGTCTGCGGGCACTGATGGTGAGATATCGGTCTTCTTGTGGTGTTGTACAATGTGGACGTCCCGTACTATAGCGCCTAGACTCGTTTCCTGTCTGATGGAATCGTTGCCATAATCCTGAGATCGCACTTTGTGGCACACACAGGGCCCGTGCTACGACCTACTATGTTTGATGAGCCTCCAGTCGCCCTAGTATTCTACCCCTCATAGCGTCATCAGTATGTGTTCTTTTGGCCATTTTCAACACACAGTCACCATTAACACGTCTGAAAACGTCTGCACACTTACTCGCTGCAGCGTACTCTGACATGCACCAACACACCTCTGCATATGTGGACTGCTGCCAGCGCTACCGAGCGACGACCACAGGTCTGCTGCACCGAGTGGTCTTAATTCAATTGGCTCTGAGCACTATGGGACTTAACTACTGTGGTCATCATTCCCCTAGAACTTAGAACTACTTAAACCTAACTAACCTAAGGGCATCACACACATCCATGCCCGAGGCAGGATTCGAACCTGCGACCGTAGCAGTCCCGCGGTACCGGACTGAGCGCCTTAACCGCAAGACCACCGCGGCCGGCGAGTGGTCTTACCCCGAGGTGATTTAAACATGAAAACCGACCACCAGAGCGTTGTTTCACCAGGTATCAGCATTATCCTTAATTTATGAGCCTGAGTGTAGTACCCGCATTAATATTCAACTATGCATTGCTGGCTGTGTTTCCATACTTTTTATAGATACAATACGTCATCGAAAGTGTACGGACACTTATTTGTGGACATTAATATGGGGTGTCATGGACCAGGCTGGAGACACTTTCAATGTGTCTGAAGGGCTGTAGAGGAATGGCAGCCCATTCTTCAAATGGTTCAAATGGCTCTGATCACTATGGCACTTAACATCTATGGTCATCAGTTCCCTAGAACTGAGAACTACTTAAACTTAACTAACCTAAGGGCATCACACAACACCCAGTCATCACGAGGAACCCATTCTTCCTCCAGAGCTGAAACCAGAGAAGGTACTGACGTTGGCTCCTTGGATGTGGGACGAAGTCGACGTTCCAACCCTTTCCAAAGCTAATCCATTGGGCTCACGTTAGGACTTTGCGCAGATCGTTCCATTTTAGGAAAGTTATTCTCACGAAATCAAACTTGTCGCAGATGCTACGTTATCACGGAGGGCATTGCCACCACCCGAGCTGTATGCCTGCTGTACGTTGACAAAATACTGTAAAATTTGTTCATATGGTTCCACCTTTGAAGTTTTATTGAGCTGAATAAGGGAACCACATGCTAAATGGGGGGAACAACACAGCCATACCGTAAGACCATCGCCTGCGCACTCCAGTGTCGAGACTACACATGATGGCAGGTGGCACTCGGCAGGTACTTGCCAACCCTTAACCCTTCCACTGGTCTGCCGCAGGGTTTAGTGTATCGTATCCACTCGTCCACTGTACAGTGACGTCACTCTTTACATGCTTAGCGCTGACTTCAGAAATGCGCGCGTTATGAGGAGATGCTCGGCTATTGTACCATAGTATTTTTAATTCCTATGAACAGCAGTGGCGCTAGATGGACTGATGGTAGCAGTCTGTAACTCACGAATGATGGCTTCTGCTGTTCTCATCACATTTACAGGGCTATTACAAATGATTGAAGCGGTTTCATAAATTCACTGTAGCTCCATTCATTGACATATGGTCACGACACACTACAGATACGTAGAAAAACTCATAAAGTTTTGTTCGGCTGAAGCCGCACTTCAGGTTTCTGCCGTCAGAGCGCTCGAGAGCGCAGTAAGACAAAATGGCGACAGGAGCCGAGAAAGCGTATGTCGTGCTTGAAATGCACTCACATCAGTCGGTCATAACAGTGCAACGACACTTCAGGACGAAGTTCAACAAAGATCCACCAACTGCTAACTCCATTCGGCGATGGTATGCGCAGTTTAAAGCTTCTGGATGCCTCTGTAAGGGGAAATCAACGGGTCGGTCTGCAGTGAGCGAAGAAATGGTTGAACGCGTGCGGGCAAGTTTCACGCGTAGCCCGCGGAAAATTGGCTCATGCCACAACTGGAGACCGACAGCGCCGACTTCATCTTTCAACAGGATGTTGCCCCACCGCACTTCCATCATGATGTTCGGCATTTCTTAAACAGGAGATTGGAAAACCGATGGATCGATCGTGGTGGAGATCATGATCAGCAATTCATGTCATGGTCTCCACGCTCTCCCGACTTAACCCCATGCGATTTCTTTCTGTGGGGTTATGTGAAAGATTCAGTGTTTAAACCTCCTCTACCAAGAAACGTGCCAGAACTGCGAGCTCGCTCAACGATGCTTTCGAACTCATTGATGGGGACATGCTGCGCCGAGTGTGGGAGGAACTTGATTATCGGCTTGATGTCTGCCGAATCATTAAAGGGGCACATATCGAACATGTGTGAATGCCTAAAAAAACTTTTTGAGTTTTTGTATGTGTGCGCAAAGCATTGTGAAAATATCTCAAATAATAAAGTTATTGTAGAGCTGTGACGACCAGGTACTTTTGACCATGTAGTGTATTCACAATTTCGTAGTAGAAGTGTTTTGACGGAATCATCCGTAACAAATATTATCACGTATTTCTCATTTGGCTATCACTCCCAACGCATGCATATACCCTAGAAGACAATCTGAGACCACACATTAAAGAATGATGCGCAGCGAGAAGCAATGTAGCGTTTTGCACTGACAATGATTGTCGGAGAGGACATGATGACAATTCTTATTTTTGACGATTTCATTAAATTATTGCACAACCCATCTAGAAGATATATGCCAAAGCAAAAGAAAAATTCGTCTGACAACTCTTGAGAAACACATTCGTTGTATTCAGAGTGAAGCAGCAAATAAAGGCTACCGAAATTACAGGGTTTTAACATAAGATTCATACGCTTTCTCAGTTCTACATCTGCTACATGAGTAAGATAGAAACTCATGGGTAAAATGTTCCTAACGCGTAGAGCTTCAAAGTTTTTGTCTATAAACCATACAATTCGCCATCACATCTACATCTACATCCATACTCCGCAAGCCACCTGACGGTGTGTGGCGGAGGGATCACGCTATTCACCTGGTGAATAGCGTGATCGTCCTCCTTTGGAACGCAATAAGCAGCGATTCTGCGTATTCGACAACTCCTTTATAGGTTTCCATCGCACAATTTACAGGTCGGTGGTTTTATGGACGCGGAGCTGTCGCCTTATAGCGTCGTTGGTGTGTTCCAGCCGGTTGAGTTCAGACGAATTCGGCGACCAACACTTTAACGTGAGTTCATTATCGTGGTCTTGAAACCACTGTAGTAGGACTCTGGCGCTGTGACATGGACAGGTATTCTGATGGAATCACAGTAAGGGAATGCAGGAAGCATGATGAGCTGCAGCTGCTTCCCAGTAACTGGTTGCTCGTAGACGTCTGTTGCCATGGCGCCTTCGACTGCTACCACAGGTCCAAATGGTTCACATGGCTCTGAGCACTATGGGACTTAACTTCTAAGGTCATCAGTCCCCTAGAACTTAGAACTTACCACGATCGTTAGGAGTATCACTTTTAACACGACAGCAGAAAGAAAATATTTCGGCATTTAGATATCTGCTACAGCTTTTGGAAGTTCAGCAATCAGACTATTCCTTCATAAACAAAAGATTTTTCACATCATAACCAAGGCCAACAAGCATACAGTAATTATGATCAGCCAAGCTATTTTAAAAACAAAGGTATTAGACGCTCCAGGTATGAGAACCACTAGAATTTTAATAACAGACAAAATTTTAATCAGCAGCATCCTCAAAATTATCAGCAACAGCAAACACATTTTGGCAACAATAGAGGCTTTTTCCCACAACAGCAACAAAACCAGCCGGTTAGCATACCTAATCAACAATGTAAGGTGCAAGGTCAACCAAGCTTCAATGTTTCCCCGCCTACACGTATAGCTTCGGCTCCACCAAATAGTAACACACCAACAAGGAAATCACTACGTACAGAAACACATCATTTCAATTCCTATCGCAATGCGCCATATGGCAATGGTTATTATGACAGACGTAAAAGTAATGAATGAACAAAACAGTCGGTAACATCCCGAACCTAATACGTCAGGACGAAATAACACAACAGTACAAATAGTCAAAATGCCACAGCATCCGCCTGCAAATAATAGCACGTCAGAAGGAATTTGACTAGATACAGTACAGGTTGCATCTTCCAGCAACGTAAGCAGTACTTTTGACACACAGAATCTTGTTCACGAAAATGTTATTACTTTTGACGACATCTGAGACACACTTTTACAAGAAAAACCAGTTATACAAAAAACCATTTCCCACCCTGTTATTGATGTAAAGACTGGATCATCCACATGTTCAGCAGTAATCGATTCTGGATCACCTATGTCAGTTATAAATGAAGAAACTTTCAAGGAATGTAACAAAGAGAATACTTATCCTACGTTACCATTAGGCAAAACTAAAATAAAAGGAGCAGTATCTGGTAAAGGAGTAGATGTAAAATTACAAACGCACTTATAATTTTGTTTTGCAGGTCATACGTCCCACTCAAATTTTTGGATTGTTCCCTTATTGACAACAGACGTTATTTTAGGTACGAGTTCTTTGGTACAACACGACGCCATTATTGACTTCCAAAATTCCTATTTAATGTTAAACGATGAAAATTTACAACTGGCATTAGAATTTTAGCACGCTTTATCTACAGAAGAACAAGCAATTAATCGAACAGATGTCATTTCGACATCGCGTAACGTAGACTGTCATTCCACATTGTTCACAGATACGTACGTACACAACTACAATACACCAGACGAAGCCGAATATGACGTTATGTAAATGATTTCTGAGAAAGTAAAACAGAGCAACGCAAAGACAGATGATGAACGTACTCAACTAAGCAAAATTCTTTTACAGCAAGCTCCAGTTTTTGACAACTTCCCTGGTACTATGTCTGGTTTCATTGAAACGTCCCCTTTAAACAATTATACAAGACTGTGCTTAAACTGACACACAATATTTTTAGCGCAACGCAATCTGACTATCAAAGATCCCTGCAGAAGAATGGCCCTGAGTAACATTAAACTATACCTTTCAGAAATCACTTACCTCACAAAAATCTTCATTACTCGAACTACTGCAATACAGCGAGCGCCACTACTGCCAGCTAAATAAAAGATTCAAACTACGGAAGGCACTAACTACTGATAGGGATAGTTAGCAAATGAAAGATATTAATAGAGAACAAACAATGTATTTACCTTAATAGTCATAATATATATAGCAGTTCATGACAAATTACCAAACCCCGCCATCTCTCTCCCCACATCCACCACTGCTGGCGGCTCACCTCCAACTGCGCAACGCTACGCGCTGTTCACATCCAGCTGCCGCTGCCCAACACTACAATGGCAGACAACAATGCAAACTAGCCACAGACTGCACACAGTACAGCCAGTGATTTTCATACAGAGCGCTACGTAACGTCGCCAATAAGAAAACATAAACAGCCTACTTACATAAAGAAAACATAAACAGTCTACTTACATCATGTATGAATTTCAAGTTAAACAGCACTACACGTTTAAAGCCAAACATTATCCCATTCCATATATTCATAGAGAACAAGTTAAGAAAGAATTACAAGCCATGCTAGACCAAGGAATTATTGAACCGGAAGTTAGTCCCTACATAAACCCGCTCCATATTGTTAAGAAAAAAGATGGTTCACTTCGCCTCGTACTTGATTCACGTCATGTCAACGACATTATTATTAATGAAACAGATCGCCCACAGACACTAGAAGAACTATTACAGATATTTCATGGTACTGCAAATTTATGCCACATTAGATTTGAAATCGGGATTTTGGCAAATTCACCTCCATCCGAACTGCAGAAAGTACACAGCTTTTTTCTGTTTAGGTGATTGTTATCAAGTTTGCAAATTACTGTTCAGTATAACAATTTCTTCACCAGCATTTATTCGCAGTTTAAATACTATACTTCCGACACAACTTAAAGACAGAATCACTACATATGTAGACGTCATCTTTATTGCAGAAGCTAACTGGTCTGAACACAGATTCTTGAACAACTGTTGCAAACATTTCGTGCACAAGGACTCACAGCTAATCTTAGCAATTCACACTTTGGCAAAACTTCTATAAAATTTCTTGGACATGTAATTTCAGCAGAAGGCATTGCGCCTGACCCGGAAAACTTCAGGCTTTACGTGACATTACCGTTCCTACGACGAAGAGACAACTACGCAGCTTTTTGGGATTAATTAACATTTTCCGTTAATTTATTCGTTACTCTGCTTTAGACACCCCTAGATTATGACAATTGACGGGTAAAAACGCTATTTGATTCTGGGATAGCCAAGCACAGTCTGAATTTGTTAATCTGGAACAAGCTTTGTTGAACGCACCACTTTTATCACACCCAGATCCTACCACAAATTTTTCCATTGCCACCGACAGTTCTAAAAGCGATTTAAGCGAACACATTTTTCAGGAAATCGAAGAAGACGGTACTACAGTAATTAAAAACATCGCTTTTGCAAGTCGCATTTCTCACGCAATTATTCTGATACAGAACTTGAAGCATTCTGTGTTGTATGGGCATTTACCAGATTTAGGCATTTTCTTTAAGGAAGACATACTACCGCTTACACAGATCATACAGTTATACAGTTTTTACTTTCAGCTAAATTTACACATGGCAGATTAAGCAGATGGAAACTTTATTTACAGGAATTTAATTTTACAGTAGTCCACATTCCCGGTACACAAAATATTGCAGCAGTCGCACTATCCTGTTCTCTCAGTAACAATCAGCGCAAGACATCGCAACCAACTTCTGCCAAGCTAATTGTAGCGTCATGTATATTCAACGAGTTGCATTTGAAAACTTCATTTCGTCGTCATTACGAGACATAGCACAAGAACAGAGCAAAGATAACGTATGGAAAGAAATTAAACACCTTTGGCAAGATTGGAATAACGTTACCATTAGAAACCATTACACAGTACGCAATAACATTCTGTTTCGCCGCTCTCACCCTGACAGCAACAACTGGATATTATGTATTCCTGACGAGCTTGTTAACAAATTAATTTGGTATATACATTTAAGTCACGCACATTATGGAGCCAGAAAATGTTTTCTTATATTGAGCCAGAACTGTTATTTTGCCAACATGGAGAAATGTATTCGACGAGTTTTAGCCTCATGTAAAATATGCCAGAAAGCTAAATCAGACACGACTTCACATATTCCCCCGTTACATTCCATTGTACCCGTTAAACTGAGACACATGGCCGCTGTAGACATTTTTGGCCCGATTCCCAGAACTAATAGAGGTTTTTGTTGCAGCTTTGTCGCTGTTGAACGCACTTTGTAATCTGTTACCTTCACTCCGTTACACAAAGCTACTACTAAATTTATTTCGAATGCGTTTGGAAAACATTTACATTTCATGTAGGGCATGTATTGAAAGTAATTTCCGACAATGGACCACAGTTTCGATCTGTAATATGGACACGTATGTTACGAGCTAGAAACATTTCTCCGATCTATATATTCAAGTATCACGCTTCTTCGAACCCTTGTGAACGACTGATGAAAGAAATTGGTAAACTATGTAGAATATACTGCGATAAAACACATATTGATTGGGACACACACATACTCTCATTCCAGGATGTAATTAACTTCATACCAAATGAATGTACTATGCTATCTCCGACTATTATACTGAAAAATGTTGAACCACCCAACAAAATTAAAGAATTAGCATCTTTTCCTTCATCTCGTCGACTACGCCACCATGAAATAATTGACATTGGACTCAGAAACATCTAACGTGCCGCAGAGCGCCGGAGAAGACAGCAAAACAGGTTTGTACGCACCGTGACTTTCACACTGGACAGAAGATATTAGTACGCACACATTATTTATCCAACAAAGGAAAGAGTAGATGAAGTAAATTTTAGCTTCTATACGCAGGTCCATATAGAATTCGCAGCATTACTCACCCCAATGTAGTACATGTCGAAACTCTGAGAACCAGAAAGACCAAGGGCAATCACCATATTTCCTGTATTAAACCTTTTATTGCATGAGCATACTTTACGATTTATCACACTGTAATGCCATTTGGAGATATGTATATGATCACTTACTGATGATCGTATTTTTCTTGACAAGTGGCCGGCAACGTAAGGTTAGCAGGTCACTTTTCTTGTAGTTATATATCAGACCGTACACATTTTCAATTTTTTTGTTTATATATGTTGATTTTCCTATCGGAAGTAGAAAATTTGCCTGTATGCACTATGAAATCTTTAAGATGTAACAAACAAGTTGCCTTTGACATTTTTGCCTTATGATATCTCAATATCTTCACAATTCTACATTTGTGCTACTACATTATGGTATTGTGTGTACATTTATGCACTTGAAAACTGTCTATGTTTTTGACATAATAAGTTTTATGTCATGCTATGTTGCATGATTAGTTATATCACTAGAAACAAGTTTTCATTTAATGAGTATATGATTTAAATGCAAGATTTTAATCCATTTTCATCGTTTTCAGAAAGTAATACCTTGTAAAAGAAATAAATTAAACAAACCACAGTGGTTTACTATGAAATGGAACTTTCACTTTCGGAATGAACGAAAGAAAATGCAATATCTTCTCATGAAGAGTAAATGGATCAGAATTAACATGCATTAACAAGAATATACTATATACACTGTATGAAAGCAGTCTTGACTAATTATTTTCCTTTCAGAATACGAGGCGATTATTGCAGGCTGTCAGACAGAACTCCACATGTTAATTTTAGTGATGAAATATGCCGGAAGAAAGAAACTCTACAATATATGAAGTAATGAATAATAATGAATAGTTATATAAGGAGAGTGGTAATATGAATATGAATAATGAAGTGTCTATTTTTTGCATATGATAATAAATGATGATGAATAGTTATATGAGGAATGTGGTAAGATGAATAATGAAGTTTTTCTTTGCAGATGATGATAATGATGAAGTTATGGTAATATGTATAATGAAGTCTTTCTTTGCAGATGATGATAATGATGAAGTTTACACATTTTCTGTTAGCTGAGAAATGCTATGTAGTTATTTAAGTAATTGTTACAGTTTCTTTTGACAGTATGTCTTATGTAGCATAGTATAATGAGTGAATGTTTTGGGAAAGACAGCTAGATTATATACATATTAAGTACACGTTTTATTTTTTCTTTTGGCTCAATAATTCATTTTGTATTTTTTCCAGGAGAAGCTTCTTCATGATATTAATGCACTATAAGCACTTAGTTATGAAACCTGTTCTAATACTTGCTTTTTTACCCAGTTGTGTCTATCATTTATGAATGTGATCACATATACTCTACTTGTTTCATAACCTTGCTACAGCTGACTCATGACGAGTGACATTAATGATCCTTATTTCCAGCAATAAGTCAAAAGCAAATATTTTCATGCCCCAGCAATTATGGATCCCAATGCAATGCATTGCTAGCACAAAAAAAATATTATTACCTGTCCCAAATATTACCAGTATACAAATAAATAATGCTACCAGTTTAATATATATTTCTTGTCCTAAATATAATGCAAAATTTTGTGATGTATTAATTCCATTATGTCTACGTCTATGTATTATTTTAAATATGTCTTATGACACATGCATGATATCATATATAGTCACTGGCAGCTTGATGCTACACCCAATAACCCATGTTTTGAATGATGACTTCTAAGTAATACTAAATTATATTTTATAATACTACATAAATGCTATATGAATAATTATTGTAAAGAGATGACATAAGCGGAAATGCTGTGCCCATAATTACTATAATGAGATGACTTATGCATAAATGCTATACCAATAATTACTGTAATAAGATTACTTATGAATAATATTCTGTAGTACTCCACACATACTACATAAATGTTTAGTAACTAGCCAATGAGTGCCAATAATTATTCAAATCGGTTGATATACTAATGTAATTCTGAATGATGACTAGCATAAGACTTAATGTCCTTCACCTTCTGACCTAATTACCAGCAATTACTGCAATATCCATATGTCCTGTCCATCCACATGATCATGGAGCACCATATTTGGTTTTTGCACTAATTCTACGTTGATGTAAGAGTATGGGTTCTACAAGATTGTGGTGTTGACATATCAAGCGGTCCACTCCCTTGAATGACAGAGATGCATTATAGACCTACTGTTTGGTGTACCTAATGTACTGCCAAAATGATAACTTAAAATATTAATATAATATTTCTGTGTTGGCTACACTGATAAATACTTCAGGGAAGAGAACTTCAGATTGTCTCACTTTGTGTTGTGCTTCTGTAGAAAGATATGGACTTTCAGTGCAGCTACAAACAACCCACTGTGTTACAACCATGATGCTGTCCTTCCCATTCATTTCCTAGTTCTTGTAAAATGTTAGAAACTTTTCCAGTGCTTATGCACTTTATTTCAACTGTTAATGTGATCAGTTCATGTAAAGATGCTAAAGACTTCTACAGTGCGTGTGCACTTTATTTCACTCCTTGATATGTTTAATTCATGTAAAAATGCTAAAGACTTTTACAGTGCATGTGCACATTATTTCATTCCTTGATATGTTTCATTCATATAAAAATGCTAAAGACTTTTACAGTGTGTATGCACTTTATTTCACTCATTGAAATGTTTAATTCATTTAAAAATGCTAAAGACTTTTACAGTGTGTGTGCACTTTATTTCATTTCTAAATGTAATCAGTTCTTGTAAAAATATACTAAAGACTTTTATAGTGTGTGCACACTTAATTTCATCTGATAATGTGATCTGGTCTTGTAAAGATACTGAAGACTTCTACAGTGTGTGTGCACTTTGTGTCACTCATTGATATATTAAATTCATGTAAAAATAGTGTGTGTGCACTTTATTTCATTTCTTAATGTATTCAGTTCTTATAAAAAATGCTAAGGACTTATACAGTGCATGAGCACATTATTTCATCTCTTAATGTGATCAGTTCATGCAAAAATGTTAAAGACTTATACAGTGTGTGTGCACTTTATATCCTTTGTTAATATATTTTGTACTCATTGTGTATGCAGTTCGTCATTTCTTAATTTGTTATGTACTCAATGCCTGTGCACCCTATTTCTTTTCTTAATATGTTCTATACTTATATTATTTATCAGTAATGTTATGTATATGAATATACTCATTGCATATACACTTTGTCATTTCTTAGTATGTTCTGTACTCAGTGCATGTACACTCTATTTCATTTCTTAATATGTTCTATACTTATATTATTTATCAATAATGTTATATACATGTATATACTGTGTGACAGTAGGCTCAGGAAAACTAAACAGATTATAGAAAAATATGTTGCTCATGGCAAGTCCAATTGACTCACCATCACTGCCAAATTTTTGCTGCCCCCCACCCCCCCAGTGGAGGGTTATGTAAGAGGCAATTGACTAAGGAATTTATTGCTAGTGCACTCGAGCAGATGTAATTTCGATGGATTGCTCACGCGCTGCCTGTGATATGTAAGCTATAAGAGAATCTCAGACCAAAGAGCAGTGTTGGCTGCAGGAGGAAATGTGTCTGTAGCAGTAGGAGTAAGTAGTAGCTGGCAGTCTGGTGTATGGAGTTGGCTGGGCCGGTCGTGGTGGAGTGATGGTGGAGCGTGACCATTGTAGTATAAGGTAAAAGCAGCCTCGCGCATATGTATTATTGTTATATCAAGTCCCATGTAAATGTTTTTAAAAAAATCACTTAATAATAATCTTTCTTAAAAAGGTTAACTTTTGAGAATCAAACAACGCAATTTAAAAAATTTACTAATTTCTCCAATCCATGGTAATCGCGATTATTGTAAAGAAAAATCAGTTGTTTCTTTTTATACATGACAAACCTATCGGGCAGCATCGCACTGGGCTGTGCCAGAAAAATTTCTTATAGGAGCAGATGTATACGAATTATCAGGCGACTTCGTTGAGGTATGAATTTTCAATTTATTCAGAATGATCTTTCAGGGCCACGACGCAGCACTGCTGACGTCCAAATGCACCAGTTTAGATTCGCAGTCAGTTAATTATTGAAAGGTTATAAGTAAGCCACAATTTTATTGAGAGATTAGTCACATTTTATTACTCCAACGTTACGGAAGATGTAAGTAGGCTGTTTATGTTTTCTTTATGTAAGTAGGCTGTTTATGTTTTCTTTATGTAAGTACGCTGTTTATGTTTTCTTTATGTAAGTAGGCTGTTTATGTTTTCTTATTGGCAACGTTACATAGCGCTCTATATGAAAATCACTGGCTGTGCTGTGTGCAGTCTGTGGCTAGTTTGCATTGTTGTCTGCCATTGTAGTGTTGGGCAGCGGCAGCTGGATGTGAACAGCGCGTAGCGTTGCGCAGTTGTAGGTGAGCCGCCAGCAGTGGTGGATGTGGGGAGAGAGATGGCGGAGTTTTGAAACTTGTTATACTGGATATTATGAACTGCTATATATATTATGACTATTAGAGTGAATACATTGTTTGTTCTCTATTAAAATCTTTCATTTGCTAACTATGCCTATCAGTAGTTAGTGACTTCCATAGTTTGAATCTTTTATTTAGCTGGCAGTAGTGGCGCTCGCTGTATTGCAGAAGTTCGAGTAACGAAGATTTTTGGTGAGGTAAGTGATTTGCGAAAGGTACAGGTTAATGTTAGTTAGGGCTATTCCTTTGTAGGGATTTCTGAAAGTCAGATTGCGTTGCGCTAAAAAAAATATTGTGTGTCAGTTTAAGCACAGTCTTGTATAAATTGTTCTAAAGGGACGTTTCATAAAGTAAACTGTTGGTAGGTTACACTAAATGTGAATATATATATATATATATATATATATATATATATATATATATATATATATATATATATTGTGGGGAGGTTACACACCTTTCGTAGCTGTGTTATCGCCATTTGGATTCGTCGCACATTTAGTATTTAACGAGCAAGCAAGCTAGTCAGCTGGTCCAGGCAGACCCTACCGGTAACGACAAGAACTACAAACCTACACATGACGCCTAGGCAAACTTTTAATTTCGATGCGTAAGTGAAGGTTCACCACAAGTTCCAAACGTGATTCATGTAGAAGTACTGTCTTGTGAAATCTGATAATTTCGAAACATTGTGTACAGTATTGGGGAAGAAAACCCTGCAACTCCCTCAGGGACTGAATTCAACGGAACCAGAGTATATAATCTGTGCATACTGCATAGCATTAGTGATTCATTTGTGATGGTCGTTGGCGACCAGACAGCGGTGAGGATTCTTGTCTTTGCAACCTGTGTTTTGACTCTGCAGGCAGTAACTGAGCTGGGTTTGGACGTGAACATTGTTTGTATAACTCATTCTAGGGTATGACTATTAGCCCACCGACGAGTACGTACTGATGATGAACAGCTTTGGCCATCTGAACAGGCAAGTAGTGTGGACTTGCGGGAAGCTGGATGGTAATATTTATGGATTACTGCACATGTGGGTCTAGAGTGTGTGGCCAATGGGAAATCACTTCATACGAAAGCAGGGATACCTCAGTTCAGTTTGTCATTAACACCGTCATGACCATTGCAACAGAGGCTAGACTTTTTATGTGCACGCTTTGAAGGAGACACTGCAGTCAGAATGACGGAGGTCGCACGGCAAGCATTGTGGGTCTGCGGGAAGCTGTATATCGGTGGATTCTTGCATTTGTTGGACACATTCTCTCAATAGTATGCCGCAGCTTTCGACAGTGGTTTGCGGAGCATTCCCATACCTGTACCACAGGTTCCGGATGTCCGTGTTGTACAGTTGCACGCCAAGATCGATGTCTTGTGCGAGGATCAGTGGCCAATCGAATATCATCCAGGAATGAAGTCTGCACACATGTTTTACGTGGTCTGTCATCACGTACCGTTGGGAACCGACTGCCTGCAGCAGGATTGAGGTCACTCCTGCATTAAGTGAGGGAGGCTGTTCAAATTGGGTCTGAGCACTATGGGACTTAACTTCTGAGGTCATCAGTCCCTTAGAACTTAGAACTACTTAAACCTAACTAACCTAAGGGCATCACACACATCCATTCCCGAGGCAAGATTCGAACCTGCGACCGTAACGGTCGCCCGATTCCAGACTGTAGCACCTAGAACCGCTCGGTCACCCCGGCCGGCAAAGTGAGGTTGTCACTGACAGCACGAGACTACCGATTGTGGCTACTCTCATGTTGTGAAAGGGTTGATTGGACTGTAGAATGGTGCTCTGTCATCCTCAGCACTGATGGTAGGTACTGTGTACGTGAGCGACGGATGTACGAGTGTTCTATGTAGGCCTGGTGAACGGCCTATTCCAAAGTGCATTTTCCAACGACACGCAGGGCCCACCCCAAAGCTTCACGGTCTGGTGTGCCATCAGTTACAGCTCCTGGTCGAATCTGGTATGTGTGCAGAGTAAAATAACCAGTTCCTGATACACTACACAGGTTGTTATATCCGTGCTGCTGCCATTGACGAACTACCTGTCGCCTCATTTGCAACTAAAATGTTCATGTGTTCAAGGGTGTGGTTTTTTTGTCTGGCAGTATATATATGTATAATGTGTAAACATATACAGATTTTAGCGGACGTATGGCAAAAATCTTCTGATATAATCAAGTAAATTTAAAGTTCATAGCTGCCGAAGTAAGAAACCAACATAGATGTTTAAAGGAACCTTCTATTTATTTCTGTGGTATTGGAAAGAGGCTTCGAAGAGGACTTCTGCGGCGTGACATGTCTGAACTTCATCAGACAGTAACGAGGTAACAACGCCCCGAACCCGCTGTCCCGCAGACTTTTGCCATACTTCAGGGAGAAGCCATTGCCCCAACACGTCGAATTACGCCATCCCAGTAACAGGTTACTGAGCAAAATTTATGGCCTGTCAGCTTTGTTATGCGCCTTCTCACAAAAAGCAAATAACCTCGTCGAGTCTCTTTGATGTTACAATCTTTCCCGGGGAGTTTGTAGGTTACATACCCGAACATGGTTTCTATTCACCTCTCCACTAGTATGAAACATCGTTAATAAATAAACAGCTGAAGAAATGATTCATGCTTCATCTACAAAATTCTATAAGCTTTCTTATGTCACTTTTAACAAGAGCCTGCGTAAGTTATAAGCTGCAAAGGCTGTCGCGCAAACGGCATTTCAGAACTCGCCTTAGTGTTGAATGAGACATTCCTGTTCCTCTTCTATCTTTATTGCTAGATTTGCTTTGGAGGGCACACAAAGCTTCACTTAACTTGCCCCACGTCCTCTACTGACAAACGCGATCGGCCCGTCCACCATCCTTCGCACAGACATGTTCTTTGTTGCCCTGTACCTTTTGCAGCTGGTGGGGATCAATACCTAATCGGAGACGAAAAGGGCTCTGCACTGAAACTGGCGACTCTCTTCTTCCGAACTCAAGTACAGATCTGACGCTACACGGCAGCACAAGAACTGACAGCAACTGGCAGTCGGAAGCCACATGTTTCACTGTAGAGATCGCTTTCGGAACTACGGGCGCCCAGACAGTAGTAATTGAATCTTCAACGTCCATTTCCATGCAAAATGTATAGATTATTCACATACAGGTTATGCTTCATGAAATAAAACTTATTTAATTGGCGTCGATCTTTCTGAATAACCTTGAATATACACACATTTCTACGGTTAGAAAGACAAAACGAATTCAGAGAAAGAACTCCAAATTAATATATGAAAGGTTGTAGATTTGAGAAATTAGACTTGTGTCGCGCCGTACATTGTGAATGTTCGGCTTGATACCTATGGTTGTTGCTTTACGGCAAGTAATTTGCAATCTGACATCTACGAGTAACAACAAATATCGAGTTCCCATGTTTTGGGACACCTGGCTACTTAAAAATTTTCTTTTGACCGAGTAGCGCATGTTTATTTTTCTATTTAACAGGTCTACAACTTTGCTTCCGCCAATTCTTCTCGAAGTTCGAGACTTTATTGTGAAAAACTTACAAAAAATTTACTATTCAGTGTATTGGCCATCGTTGGCCACTGCTTTCTCCTAGCTTTAGGGCAGCGTACGAATCCCGCAGAGTATAAGCTGGGCATCTTTTGAGGGGAGCCATGAATCGATCCATTTTGCACTTGTTCATATGACCGCAAGTACTAGTCAGCTAGGTCGTGTGCTATACTTCGAGGAAGGTGGCTGTCAGAGGGAGGAATATCTGGAGAATACAGTGGGTGGGTTAGAACATCCCATTTCAACGTTTCCATGTATGTTTTGACGGGATTTTCGACATGGGGTTGTGCACTGTCATGCTGCAAAATAATTTTTTAATGTACACTCCTGGAAATTGAAATAAGAACACCGTGAATTCATTGTCCCAGGAAGGGGAAACTTTATTGACACATTCCTGGGGTCAGATACATCACATGATCACACTGACAGAACCACAGGCACATAGACACAGGCAACAGAGCATGCACAATGTCGGCACTAGTACAGTGTATATCCACCTTTCGCAGCAATGCAGGCTGCTATTCTCCCATGGAGACGATCGTAGAGATGCTGGATGTAGTCCTGTGGAACGGCTTGCCATGCCATTTCCACCTGGCGCCTCAGTTGGACCAGCGTTCGTGCTGGACGTGCATACCGCGTGAGACGACGCTTCATCCAGTCCCAAACATGCTCAATGGGGGACAGATCCGGAGATCTTGCTGGCCAGGGTAGTTGACTTACACCTTCTAGAGGACGTTGGGTGGCACGGGATACATGCGGACGTGCATTGTCCTGTTGGAACAGCAAGTTCCCTTGCCGGTCTAGGAATGGTAGAACGATGGGTTCGATGACGGTTTGGATGTACCGTGCACTATTCAGTGTCCCCTCGACGATCACTAGTGGTGTACGGCCAGTGTAGGAGATCGCTCCCCACACCATGATGCCGGGTGTTGGTCCTGTGTGCCTCGGTCGTATGCAGTCCTGATTGTGGCGCTCACCTGCACGGCGCCAAACACGCATACGACCATCATTGGCACCAAGGCAGAAGCGACTCTCATCGCTGAAGACGACACGTCTCCATTCGTCCCTTCATTCACGCCTGTCGCGACACCACTGGAGGCGGGCTGCACGATGTTGGGGCGTGAGCGGAAGACGGCCTAACGGTGTGCGGGACCGTAGCCCAGCTTCATGGAGACGGTTGCGAATGGTCCTCGCCAATACCCCAGGAGCAACAGTGTCCCTAATTTGCTGGGAAGTGACGGTGCGGTCCCCTACGGCACTGCGTAGGATCCTACGGTCTTGGCGTGCATCCGTGCGTCGCTGCGGTCCGGTCCCAGGTCGACGGGCACGTGCACCTTCCGCCGACCGCTGGCGACAACATCGATGTACTGTGGAGACCTCACGCCCCACGTGTTGAGCAATTCGGCGGTACGTCCACCCGGCCTCCCGCATGCCCACTATACGCCCTCGCTCAAAATCCGTCAACTGCACATACGGTTCACGTCCACGCTGTCGCGGCATGCTACCAGTGTTAAAGACTGCGATGGAGCTCCGTATGCCACGGCAAACTGGCTGACACTGACGGCAGCGGTGCACAAATGCTGCGCACCTAGCGCCATTCGACGGCCAACACCGCGGTTCCTGGTGTGTCCGCTGTGCCGTGCGTGTGATCATTGCTTGTACAGCCCTCTCGCAGTGTCCGGAGCAAGTATGGTGGGCCTGACACACCGGTGTCAGTGTGTTCTTTTTTCCATTTCCAGGAGTGTATATAGGTGTAGTGTGGCCGTTTGTCCTTAAGCGCTCGGCTCAAACACATCAACTGCTTTCGATAACGATCTCCTGGGTTTGTTCCCGTCGGTTGCAGTAGCATCGAAAGCTTTCTCTCTTTCACAACCATGCCGGTCTTCAATGTCAAAATCACCATTCTTGAAGCATGGAAACCATTTTCTGCGGAATTCTATCACTAACAGGAGTCTTATTATAGGTCTTACCCAGATATTTATGAGCCTCAGCCACAGATTTCTTTATATCAAAGCAGAAAATTAAAACCTCCCGCAGACGACGAGAACTTGGCTCATAAGTTGACGTATTCAGCCGAGATTAACTTTATGATGTAATCAAAAACTGAGTGATATTTTGATGGCGTTATGTTCTCAAATGCTTAAGCTTACTATATGACACTGACGGCGAATGACTTGCATCACTACTTTAAACTACTGCCGTCTATTGCAAAATGGTAGAAGCAAAGTTGTAGACCTAATTTTTGTCTAAGTGAATCTGTCAGAGAAGGTTAGCGTATAATAGTGGAAAACGACACGCGTGCTACAGTTGTTACTCCAAATCATCTGTTGCCGTCTACCGCAAATCAGCATCCATACCATGTACTCGTATGAGTTTCTTACGCAAGCTGTCTTACTTTCGTCGTCTGCGCAATTCCGCCAGGCTTTTCTAGATTTAGCTCCTTTCCATCTTTTTGGTGGTCTCCATTGCAACTGTTTCTGAGACATTCTATTATATGTTCCATTTTTGTATGCTGATACAATTTCAGTTCCTTTCTTTCCATCCACAACGCTAATGTTGTACGTATTTCCATCATTTGCTTAATTTATTCTTTCTTCGTCATGTTCACTACGTGGTTTTGCAACACCTTCTCCAATAAATCATTTTCTTTGAACCAAGGCTGTCTTTCGTGTTATGTGCCAGTGTCCACGTTTTTAATCCATGTCGTACACTGCTTTCCACATCTCCCTTGTACTACAGGTGTTTTGCAACTTTGGAGATACTGTCTTTCCATAATATACGATGTCGCTGGTTAATTAATACATGAATGTTCTTCATATTTTCTGACGATCTTGAACGTCTTTTCCACCTGTAGTCAGTGCAAAGAGAAGCGCTTCATCCAGATAGTTAACAAACATTTTCTTGCTTTAAGTCATACTGATCAGGTACTTTCAGAAAACTTTGCGTTTTCTTTATTTATCTCCGTACCTCACACTTTCTGTTCTACAACTAATTTTCGAAACATGTAACAATCTTCATCCTCCACTGTAGTCGATTGGTCATCCATGAACAGCAGACTTACAAACTTTCCCATCTTCTTCTCGGAAATCTGTACTTTTTCATTTCTTTCTCATTTTTTTTAAAGCCTTCGCGATTTATATTTTGAGAAAACGTAGCACAAATGCAACAGCCTTCTCTTAGCCCGTTATTAACTTACTAGGCAGCCTGTAGCTTCTATTACACAGCTTTCATTGTCACGGTGCTTTGTTTTACATTTTGAAAGAAATTCACAGAACTTTTTTAAAATTTCAACTCGTTAAATCATCACGATTTCCACAAAATGGTGGACACTGTGCTTCACTGAAAACGCCTACGTCGACTATTCGTAGTCCCAGAAACAAATCAAACTGGTTTTAAAACAGTTCTTCAAGTAGAAAAAAAAACTGTAAAAATGTCTTGGAGAAGACTAATTGATATGAGAAATTAATATAATTACATTTTATCTCGCAATTAATGAATTTAACGTACTAAGAACGACATTATAATTTCTGTTGATCATTGACATGTAAGATCGAGACTGAAATAAATAAAAGACAGACAGAAAGGTAGAATGTCATCAAAAATGAAAACTCACTCCAGGTACATTCATAACAAGTCAATATGTGCAGACTGAAGTGTGTGGTAGCAAAGCCTATCTACAAAAATGGAGTTAGTAACTTACGACTAATTGCAGATTCACTGCTGGCCATCCAAAATGCAACACCAAGAAGGGCCGGACATCACAGCCAAATGGATTTGGGAGACAACACGTTCCACAAAGATCACATGATTGAATATACAGCCCTATGTGGGATGAGGAAGATAATGAAATCAGTACTGCTAGCTACACGCATCGGTATTGAATCAAAGAGGATACCGATGTGTTGCTGAAGTGTAGCAGTCCATTCCTCTTCCATACATTGCCAAAGCTGATCTGGTGTAGCGGCGGGTGGTGTATCCCTGGCCAGCCGTCCTGCAGTCATCGACCAGACGTTTTCGATAGGTGAGAGATAGGGAGAACAGGGAGGCCAACGCAGCAGCGCAATCCGATGGGCTGGGAAGTAGTCTTTAACATTGCCTGCCAAGTGTGGTCGCGAATTGTCCTGTTGCAATGTGGCCTTCGGCAATCTCCGGAGGCCCCAACACTTCACAGATGTAACGCTGGCTGTTTAGTTATGCCTATTTTCACGTGTAGTGGTGTAACCAGGAGGGTGCAATCGGTCCCGCATCACAGTTGTTTGGTTCCGTCCAAAACTATCACCGATATCCAAGAAGGAAAATCTGAAATCCATATATGCATCTATTCTTCCTCGGTTGAACTCTGAAACGTGCTCGAAAGACGCTCGTTGTCTTCTACGAGACATACTGGAGCTGCTTACGCATAACAGCCACACGAGAGAACAATTCCAGTACGTCCACACAGCCGTCTGTTCCCCCTGTATATAGCTTGCAGGTTGCGCTACTGGCGTACGTGATGGGCGCCTGCTCTGAAATGCTAATCAGGCGCATCTCTCGTCGCCGCAAATGCATGCTGCGAATTTCAGCTGATTTTGATGCTTCCTTCACGGAGTTGCATTTTGGGTGGCCAGCAGTATATTTCTGCCTCTTCCTCAAGTCATGGAAATTATATGAAATAGTAGCCTAAAACAGAATATTGAATCAATTTCTGAGAAAAACATTTTAACATCTTAGTTTGGTTACCGTTAAGGCTTCTCTGTGGAGTACACGATTTAAAGGGTTGTTATAGTTACACTTTCGTAGTTTGAGCCAGTTTAGACGGGAAACTAGTTACCGTATGGATACCTAACATTGTAGGAAAGATGTTTGGACTGTGCACCGCAGAATGTGCGCTATTAGTGGTGTTAGTAACATGACCTGCCGTTGGGCATCGGCACTGGTACGGCGACGCAGGGTTGAAACACAAGCATCAGTGTGCATTACAGTTGCAAACAGTCAAGATGGGTCTGCACAAGACGACCAGAGTGTTAGCCGTACAGTTGTTTTATCAGCACAATACCAACGATGCTGCTCAGGTGTGGGCCTCTTCCTGTACCAGGATTGAAGAACATGATTCAGAAGTTCCAGTAATCTGTCGATCTGGGAACAGTTCCTGGGAGAGGCCGATGCCAGTTGCACTAAAAATTGTTGAAGTTACTGTTTCCAGGGTTGAGCATACGACACACAGTGTGCGATATTCAAGACACTAGCTGTGTCACGACAGTTGAACATTCCATGGTCTGTCGTTCGAAAAGTGTTCGGAACAATTGTGAGATGGCATCCCTAAAGCGGTTCCAGGCTGTCGTGTATGCAGGAGGTCGGCACATTGAGCAACGTTTACAGCATGGAACGTAAACATGGTACTCAATTAACGAATGTTAACCTCGCACATGGAAATTATTATGTGTTTATTTCAACTGTACATTCATTATTTCTCTTCCGCATGTCCTTAAAAATGTTTCCACAAAGTTTCGTTGTCCTTCTGTTACTCGTTTTTCATGGGAACCCTATCGAGTAAGGAAAGTTTAATTATTTGGTTTTTAGACCTCTACGTGCATGATATATTACCTTGACAATAGAAAACGGAGGGTCCTATTAGCAGGTTAACGGCAGAAATAAAAGTTAATTCAGAGAGGGGAAACTTACGAAAAGGGGCCCAGCAAGGTTCGTGCGTAATCTGCTCCTGTTCTTTACCCATGTACTTGATTTATCTGCTAGAATAATAACGGACCAAACACAACGGAGGGGGGATAATGAAACAGTTTATAGCTTAAACCTAATCGTCACGAAATCTCATATTACGCATTTTTAAACATATAAAAATGATTTACATCTACATTCACATCTACATCGATTGCCTGCAGGCAACTCTAAAGTGCATGGTGGAGAGTACTTCCTATATGTCATACATTAGAGTTTCTTCCCATGCCTTCCGTGTGCAGAGCACGAGATGAATAATGTTGATGAGATGCCAGAAGTAGATATCACTGACCGTAATTTGATGAAGCTCTATGGGTGAAGCTGTTCGAATTCCGGCCAGGTGATAAAATGACTTGATGCGAGCAGGTGGATATGTTAACCAAGAGGCTCAGTTCTACCAGCTCTACACATTCAAATCTCTGTCATTGTTTTGAGCTGCAGAGGGTACTGGCAGAACATTTTCACTCACACTAAACATCAAAAAATGTTTATTTTACAGTAGTGAGCAAAAAGAATATTGTGTAAAGTTGACGTCAGAACGTCTTCCAGAAGCCTTGTCAGTGATCTTCCGTTTCTTATATAAAATTATATCTATTCCTTAATGCTACTACTTGTTAATAACTTAGACTAATTTAGGATAAATTCTAAACGACAGTAGTACAATAACAGAAGTAAAAATAATTTACTTATAGACTATGTATCCCCATTTATGGCTCAGAGTGAAATTTTATGCAATGATAGAAAAGTCCACAGCGGACTGCTGATAGACACCGGGCAGGAATTTGAAAATAAGAAGATATTCTAAAACAAACTAGCAAAATTCCCCATTAATCACTGTTTCTTCAGCTTATCAGAATAAGTCAACTCAAACATGTAAATTCCACGTAACTCTAATGTTTACATCAATCAGATATTGATTTAGTCAGTACATAAGCACTTCGTGTTCTATAAAAAGTAAATCGTCTCTTCGGAATATTAAAGAAGAAAATCGCAGACGAATATTAATCTTGAGGTAATTTACATCAATATAGGTGCGAATAGATTAGTAGTATCTGTAAAGTTTTGGCATCTTCACAGAAGAAGCTTTTAGTGGCTCCATGTGCCTGTTAATGTACAGTTAAACTTGTTCCACATGCATGAAGGTTCCCCTTCATGAGAAGACATAAGGAACATCATGTAAGCCGGCCGTTGTGGCCGAGTGGTTCTAGGAACTTCAGTCCTGAACCGTGAAGCAAACAAAGCCGGCTGGTGTGGCCGTGCGGTTCTAAGCGCGTCAGTTTGGAACCGCGTGACCGCTACGGTCGCAGGTTCGAATCCTGCCACGGACATGGATGTGTGTGATGCCCTTAGGTTAGTTAGGTTTAAGTAGTTCTAAGGTTAGGGAACTGATGACATCAGATGTTAGGTCCCATAGTGCTTAGAGCCATTTGAACATCATCTAAGAAAGAAGGAAAAAGTGTGAAAATATCAGTTTTCACTTATGGTACTGAGATGTGAACCTGTAGCCCAAAAATCATTCAGATTGGAATGTTTCTGAAAGACCAGTAGGGAGGCGTATCTTTTCATTTACGGTGGATAGACAAAAAAGCAGGCTGTGGTTGAAGAATTACTTTTTACTGCAACAGAAATGAAATTGATTGGATTGGTACTAATGGTAAACGGACTGGGGATGGTTTCTACTGCAGGATAAAATATAAGAGAAATACTGAAACAACTACCCAATAAAATACAGGTAAACAGCTTCGGGAAACGAGATATTATTATAACTGTACAAAACTATCGACGCTGGATCTTAATCAATCTTAGCTATATTGTTAATTGTACAATACTGGAACTTGAGAGTGTCATTTGCAATTATCTCATTAAATGAAGAAAAACTCTTGTCAGAGAATGAGACACTGCATCCAGTAAATCAAATGAAGATATGGAGCAAAGCTGAGATTAAATTGCATCCAGTAGGCCAAATGAAGAGATGGAGCAAAGCTGAGAATAAATGTTGGAAAGTAATGGTCAAATATATTTGAGAACAAACGTACTAAATATGAGGAGCGTTGATCCAGTTGTAGGCAATCATTAAAGTACTGTTGTAGATTGAGCAGCATTTTCTCGACACCTTAATGTACGACGCTGCAAATCCACTTTCACATAAGAAGTATAAAATGTACTTTTGTAGAGGGTTGGTTAACTTCAGAGTTACCCAAGCACTACTTACGGACCACACTCACAGCTACACTGCCATCCGTATTTCATCTTTTACGTGCCAAATTTCAAACAATTCTTGCGGAATTAGAGTTCCTGGAAGAAAGGATATTTCAAATTCATTCTGGAAACAAACCCCAGGCAGTGGATAAGCCACGTCTATGTAATAACTCTTCTTCCAACAGTGCTAGTCCCTCAAAGTATGCGGGAAAACTTCCGTGAAGTTAGGAATATAGGAGGTGAGGTATAGGCGGAAGTGCATCAGTTAAGGGCAGTCGGATTTATGAATCGCGTTTGGATAGTTCAGTTGGTAGCGGATTTGCACGCGAAAGGCGGAGGTCGCAAGTTGGTATCCCACACAATTTCAGTCTCCCCAAAAGGTTCAATTAAGTAGATACTCAGCTGCAAAATGAAGATTCATATTCCA
Source organism: Schistocerca cancellata (assembly GCF_023864275.1). Taxonomy (NCBI): domain Eukaryota; kingdom Metazoa; phylum Arthropoda; class Insecta; order Orthoptera; family Acrididae; genus Schistocerca; species Schistocerca cancellata. Next base: position 568,250,241 of record NC_064632.1, read on the forward strand.
ACTAACCAAAACGTCTGGCTAATTTTTGCTGGCTTTTGGTAATTCCTCTGACAATACGTTGGCAGATGGAGTATGATAGGAGACCCTAAGTGCAATGATTCTTTCAGCAGCGATGGTTAAATGGTCGTAAGAGTCAGATAAGAAGCTGCATTGAGATAAGGATTAGTGCTTGAGCTGTGATCAAAATAGGAGCTAGACAGGCCCTGTTGGCTATGGCCCACAGACTGTCATTGCATTCAAAAGCAATGTAATGCATTCTAGGCAGTGGTTCAAGGGCCGTAAATGAGACACAGCAGTGAAGTTTATCTCAGGAAGCTTCGTTCTGGAGGCTCTCTAGAAACACCCCTCCGGTAGCGTTCTGCAGTGTTTGCTAAACACCTGTACATCCGATAGGCCAGCCCGGGTTATTCGTCTAGCCAAGAAAATTATTTGCTAAAAGACTTTCTTGTTCGGTAACTACCTGCTTATAAGCGTAGGTCTTGTCCGAAAGCATTGCAGCGTTATCGTTTACAGTTGGTTTCCATGATATCTGCAATCCTGCATTTCATAGATGTGTCATTTCATTAATTTACGCACTTTATTTTTTTTATTTACTTCTCAACAGGTGTTATACATCTTTCCCATATGTTCATATAAAAACACAAGTGTTATTATTATTAGTAGGAATGACACAGTAATTTTACATTGTCATATGAATGTTTAAATATGCCTAAAAGTAGATAGTATAAAAGGAAACATAATTTAAAAATCAGACTGTCAATAATTTTTCAACTGGATGTCTAGGTCTCTTAACAAGTCCACATATCTTGCTGCCACCAAATGCACTTCATTAACTCAACCAGGAATTTTTCGTGGTAGTCACTTTTCACTGAGGTACTAGGTAGTTTGACAAGCAACCCCACAGTCGCACGTCGGGACATCGATGAACCTCCAGTCCTCCCATGCCTTAAACAGAATTGCATCAGAGCTGTTCATAGATTCCAGACACGACCAAAACCATTTCCACGTTTTGTAGCATCAATAATACGGCGATAGTTCCCTGGAGGAAATTTCTACCCTTTCTCCATTCTCGACGCACGTCATTTATAACAGGAACATTTTGTGTTCTCCAGGGTGGTTTTCTGGATTTAGGTCCGCTGGCAGGTATATTCTGTAGCCGGTTATACCGAAGTGATTTCTGAGGAGAAGTCAATTACGGCTGCTGTTTCTCGTCTGTATGAAGGTGATACAGTATTACATAATGCAGCAGCCGCGGAGGTGATGCTGTTTTAGTAGTGCCACTAAACATTCTCATTGCGTGATTTAGCTAAACATGATCTTTACGCGCAGGTACACTGTTTCTCCATACTGGAGCACAGTAATCAGCTGCAGGGTAAACCAATGCCACTGTAGCAGTACCAAGAGAAGCCGCGTCGGCAACCGACGCTGACCCAGCCGGCCTTCTAATATCGCCTCTGATGTTCACCTTTACTGTATTTTCTAAGTGGTTCTTAAGAGTGCGGGCGCAGTTCAAAATGACCCTAAAACATTTTTGGTACGGTTTATGTTCCAGAAGAACATTCTCAAATGCGACATTTAATTTGTTATCCGTCTCACGTTTGTTAAAGATGGTAATCATTTAGCTCTGTTTATATGGGTTTGGCTTCAGTCTCCAGTTCTTGAAATAATCACTCATCATGTGTGAAACGTCCCCTCAGAAAAATTGTACAGGACTGTCTTTAAACTGACACACAATATTTTTTAGCGCAACGCAATCTGACTTTCAGAAATCCCTACAAAGGAATGGCCCTGACTAACAAAGTTATTCTGATCTTTTATTTATGTACTCATGTTATAATTCCTGTAACACTGATGTATATGTTATTTCGATTCTTTTGTAAAGCTCGTATTACTACATATGTTATCTGTGTTGTTATGTTCTTTAATGATGTATTTTGTACCTTTGTAATCGTATTCTTATGTTATAAAATTGTAATTGACACCAGTTCATCATATTATTAACTTGTAAGTTACATTTCACTGCACACGTTTCTGTTGGTCATAGTATATGGACAATATGTGAGAAGTAGGGACTGTTAGTGTTTGCACGTGTGTTAATAATTCAGCAAGGGACTGGATAACAGCATTGCTGGTTCTAAGAACAATTCCAAAAAGTTCGTGGGTGTACAAGTGGTGGTTTATGGACTTGCTATCTTCTCTGCAAGACTCTTCAATGGTGATTGTGCACCTGCACAGTCACAACAGATGGCTGCTGGCCATCTCTACAAGGACTACAGTGGGTCTGCTCTGTGATGACCTAGCTACCAATATTCTTCAAAACTTCGAATGACTCTACTGTGGGTTTGCTCTGTTGTAACCCATTACCTATCAGCATGTCAAGAGTCAGCACTGTCTTTCCGTTGGAAGGACAACACTACGTCTTCAAGACTGCATGGAAATCCACTACTTCCGTGTGCATTGTCTTTTACTGCTCAGACTTTGAGAAAAGAAACGGCAGTTTTACTATGATGAATGATCAGGACTATCTTTATGGACTGTGAGAAAATTTTAGCTTTTGACCAACATTGTATCAATAAGTGTGTGCATTTGATTTCTTTGTTATTGTAATTACGATTATGAAAAATTTTAACAAATATGTATTGCCCAGTGCCCAAAACAATTTGTAAAATTTTTTGTGGGGAGCATGGGGGCTATGTAAGTAGGCTGTTTAGGTTCTTATATTGGTAACGCCGCCGCCACGTAGCGCTCTCTGTATGAAAATCACTGGCTGTGATGTGTGCAGTCTGTGGCTAGTTTGCATTGTTGTCTGCCATTGTAGTGGGCAGCTGGATGTGAACAGCGCGTAGCGTTGCGCAGTTGGAGGCGGGCCGCCAGCAGTGGTGGATGTGGGGAAGTGAGATGGCGGATTTTTGAGAATGGATAATCTGGAAGTGTGTCCATCCGAAAGAGTACATTTCTACGAATGGATGTCATGAACTGCTATATATATTATGACTATTAAGGTAAATACATTGTTTGTTCTCTATTAAAATCTTTCATTTGCTAACTATGCCTATCAGTAGTTAGTGCCTTCCGTAGTTTGAATCTTTTATTTAGCTGGCAGTAGTGGCGTTCGCTGTATTGCAGTAGTTCGAGTAACGAAGATTTTTGTGAGGTAAGTGATTTGTGAAAGGTAAAGGTTAATGTTAGTCAGGGCCATTGTTTTGTAGGAATTATTGAAAGTCAGATTGTGTTGCGCTAAAAATATTGTGTGTCAGTTTAAGCACAGTCATATATAATTGTTCTAAGGGGACGTTTCATGTGTAAATATGTAGTTAAATCTCTTTCGCACGCTCCCATATAAGTGAAAGACTTCAATATGGTATGTCATACAACAATTAGAAGTAAATATAAAATAATGCAAAGCAGTAGTAACTGAAGTAGAAAAGAGCTTAATTCGTATTAGTTCATGAAAGATACAACAACATAGGCAGATCACAGTAATCACAATAAGGTAAAGTGGGAACTTCGGTACTAGCAGGAGTAGACATGTGGGAATACGTAGGAGACGAACTGAAAGAGGCACGAGTTGAAAACGCAGTTAAGGACGTGATGGGGAGAAAAAGTTTTGGGACTGCGTAAGAAATGTAAGGAGAAAGACCAATGGTAATTTTTAGCGAAAGTTTATGACGATGCCAAGGTTAATTGTTTCAGTGTTTTCTTAAATTCAACAGGGCACTGAATTTTCGGCAGAGTGCAGGGTAACTTGTTCCAGAACCGGACAGCTGTAACATAGAAGGATGTTTTGAAAGTTTTTTGTTTCATGGATAGAGAAAGCTAGGATACGAGATACATGACTCACTTGCTGTAGCTATCTGCTACAAGTTTTTATCTGAGACATTTGTGTCCGTTTAGGGAAGCAATACAGTACTTCAAAGCCCTCACGTGGCGACTTCCTCATGTGCCCGTTTGCCACTGTAGGTCCACGCGGCGACGTTTCCTCCCTGGTCGACACAAAACTTGACAATTTTCTAAGCTTACGTCCATAGCATATTATTTTGAACGAAGAAGAAGTCAAAGGAAAATAATTAAATCCAGCGCAGTACACATTTAAAAATTGAATGGACAGATGAAGTATGAGTCGAAAACATATGATAAAGAATGCAAGGAACTTTGAACAGTTCTTTATTGGCCGAGACAGTCTCGATATTGATGAGAAAGATAACAGATCTTAAACATGATACATTATCGCGTTTATAGTACTTCAGACGATATTTAGTTGCAGACATTTGTCATGTAAACTTCGTGACTGTGTCGAAGAGTATATTAACTTTCAAAGAATCACAGTAGAGTGCTTCTTCTCGATATATCGTCGATTGACCAAAACAACGGAAGTCTATAAAAAGTCTTACAAGCGGCAGTTTGGACTAGAAAGGGATTTATTGGGTCAGTCATTGTTAGTGTAACTGTCACTGCAATGAACACGGTTGTAGAGAGGGAAGCAGTGGGGAGGGGGAGGGTGGAGGAGGGGCGGAATATTAAGTGTAAGAAAAACTGAAATACTGAATCAAGATTTTCGTGAATATTGAATACTCTAGTTAAGACAAGGTATGATGACGGCATGAGGGAAAAAAGTTTGAGGACCGAACTATACACAGCCCGTTTTCTCTGTAATTAATGTCATGTACGTACTGCAGGGACTCATGCAAGCTGAGCGTGAATAGAAAATGTCAGTAACTAGAACCTGCCACAAATATACACACACTCGAGATTATTCAGAACAAATGAAATAGAAATTTAAGCAGTGACAATTCGGCTCTCAACAACGCTGTAATTTTAGAATGGATACAAAGAAACTTAGCTCCTTAATTTGCAACTGCGAAATTGCTTTATTATTCGCATAACCAAAAAATGTTCAAATGGCTGTGAAATCTTATGGGACTTAACTGCTAAGGTCATCAGTCCCTAAGCTTACACACTACTTAACCTAAATTATCCTAATGACAAACACATATACCCATGCCCGAGGGAGGAATCGAACCTCCGCCGGGACCAGCCGAACAGTCCATGACTGCAGCGCCTCAGACCGCCCGGCTAATCCCGCGTGGTGCGCATAACCAGGAAGCACTATAGGAGAGCTAAATACATATCAACGTAAGTAATGAAAATACTTCTATTCTGCAACAGGTAACAGTTCCTCCGGGTAAAGATAAGCACTTACATCTATCGACTTTTTACACCAGAGATATTAAAAATGCAACAAATAAGTCTGAGAAATGTACGGAACACTAAAATGCTAACAAGGCCAAAATGAAATTCGTTACATACACAGCAGAAGATATAGACAGCATTAATTCATAATTTCTGAAAGAACTCGGGTAACTGGCAGCAAAATGGCTATTCAAGTGGGTATGTAGGAAACAGAAGAGTAGAGACACTCAGCAAGGTATTCGGAAAAACATCATCCATACAATTCTGAAGATATCAGGAACAGGTAAGTAAGAGTACCATAACAGAATGTACCTCACAGCTCAGACATTGACGTTGCTCTTAAAAGTAATATAGAGAAGAATGACAGAGAAAATGAAATATTTTGTAAATGAAGATCACTTTGTCTTTGGGAAAGGTAACAGAACGGGAAAGATAGTAGTGGCGTTTCAATTGATAGTGAGAGCTAGAAGTAAGGAAAATTAGGACACGTTAGTAGAACTTGTCGCGTTAGAATTACGTTTCGGCGAAGAGAAATTGTGTAAGGTGATCGAAATCCTGAGAAAAAGAGTTCAGAGTCGTAGGGAAGTCCCACTAAAATAGAGTATTTGCAAGAACCGGGAGGGATCAATAATAATCGAAGAGCAAGAACGAAGTGCGTGGGTCAGAACGGTTTATGACAGGGATGCAGTCTGTCTACCCAGCTGTTCTACCTATAGGGCGAAGAATCGATGAGGAAAGTAGAGGAATGTTTCAAGATTGGGTTTAAAATTCAGGGTGAAAGTATATCAATGATAATGTTCGCTGATGACTTGTATTCTTAATGAAAGCGAAGAAGAATAACAGGACTTGTTGAACAGCCAAATGAACATAGAATATGTTTTGAGAGTGAGTCGAAGAAAGGTGAAAGTAATGAGGAGTACCAGGAACAAATGATTGTTGGGCACATAGTAGTAATCTGGAAGCAAAATAGCACATATCGGACTTAACAAGGAGGACAGAAAAATGAGACCAGCAAAGGCAAAGAGAGCATTTCCGGACAAAAGAAGTCAACTAGTACGAAATATAATCCTCAATTTTTGGAAGAGATATCTAAGAACGTACGTTTTAAACACTGAACTGTATGCTAGTGAGTCATGGACACTGAGAAAACCGGGACACAAGAAAATCGAAAGGTTTGGGATGTGGTGCTACACTAAAATATTGAAACTTAAATGGACTGATAAGATATGGAATGAGGATGTTCACCGGCCGCTGTGGCCGAGCGGTTGTAGGTGCTTCAGTCTGGAACCGCGCTGCTGCTGCGGTCGCAGTATTGAAACCTGCCTCGGACATGGATGTGTGTGATGTACTTAGGTTACTTAGGTTTAAGTTCAAATGGTTCATATGGCTCTGAGCACTATGGGACTTAACTGCTGAGGTCATCAGTCCCGTAGAACGTAGAACTACTTCAACCTAACTAATCTAGGGACATCACACACACCCATGCCCGAGGCAGGATTCGAACCTGCGACCGTAGCGATCGCGCGGTTCCAGACTGTAGTGCCTCGAACCACTCGGCCACCCCGGCCGGCTAGGTTTAAGTAGTTCTAATTCTTGTGGAGTGATGACCTCAGGTGTTAAGTCCCATAGTGTTTAGAGCCATTTGAGCCATTTTTGAATGAGGATGTTCGCCTCAAAATCGGCGAAGGAAGGATCATGTGGAAAATGCTTACAATAAGACGTGTAAAGTAACAGGTCGCATTTAAGATGTCAGGGAAAAACTTTTATGGTAGTAGAGGGAACTGCAGGGGGTGCAAGCTGCAGAGGAAGATCGGAGTACATCTGACAAATAACTAAGGACGTAGTTTCAAGTTCTACCTCTCAGATGAAGGAGGAGTGGAATTCTTAGCAGCCCGCATGAAGACAGTCGGACCGCTGATAAAAAACAATGTAAAAGAAACACATAATCACTAACACATAATGAAGCAGCAAACGACGGAAAACATTGTAGGACTAACTGAAGGCCTAATCATAGTTACAGTTCACTAAGTAACTATAAATTCGGCACCTAAAAGAGGTAGTGCGACAGTTGAAAAATTAAAACTGGCGTTGTCAAAAAACACTAAATATGTCGAAGCCATCGGATGGGTTGTACGTGCATCTGTATGACATCTGTTCATCTGCAGAAACGAAGCAACAAATCTTCAGCTGTTGAAAGTAATAATGAAGATAATTCTAAAATCCTATAGGTTACAAGTATTAGTATTACTGAAACGTACAGCACTCTCAATAAAGCGCGAAAGAGGAGGGAGAGAGAGAGAGAGAGAGAAAGAAAGAGAGAGAGAGAGTGAGTCAGAGAGAGTTAGGGGAGTAGAGAGAGATGTACGAAGAGCGAGAGAGAGAGAGAGAGAGAGAGAGAGAGAGAGAGTGAGAGAGGAAGAGAGAGGGAGAGAGAGAGCGAGAGAGGAAGAGAGAGAGAGAGAGAGCGAGCGAAAGAGAGAGAGAGAATCTACTGTGTGACCCACATCCTCTGGCACAGCGTTGGACGGCTGCCGCGGCAACATGCACGCTCAGATTCGCCGCTGGTTTCCACTCGTGCGCGGAGAATTACCCCAGATAAATCTCTAATATTCGCGGCGGGGCTCCTCCGCCGGCTCGTACGGCGCTCAACCGCCGGACTTTCTCAGCCGGAATCTTCGTTCGCAGTTTTATGGGCGCCCGGAGCGGGGAGGAAAATAGATAAATAAGGCAATAATTCGACAATATCTGTTGCGAGCGAGTGATTCCGCGGGCGGAACGGCGCAGAGAGGCGACAGAGGAGTGCGGTAATCGGGGGCCGCTTTACTGCCTCCCAGCCCCGCCCCCACCGCCGCCCCCAGCGCCCGCCACCACAGAGCCGGCGGTGCCTACACCACAGCACCGGCGTGGGCGGCGCTGTCAACGAAGCGGCGAAGGATGCCGGCAGTAAACAGGGCGGCTGCTGGCGGCTGGGGGCGCTGAGAAGCCATCAGCGGCCCTGCGAGGCTTCGCCCCCACCCGTGCCGTCACCCACCGACCCGTCGGCGGACGCTCCAACAAATACCTGCGCACCTTCCTTCGAATCGCCGCTTCTCAGACTGGTTTAATTCATTTCAAGTGCAGTGGTTATATTATCAATTATTTGCATGTTCAATTTATGGCATCCTGCACTATTTATATGTAGAAGAACGAAGCCCCAATTGTACAGGGTGGCGCACGAAATGTGTTACTATTTTGTATTTGAGTATAAACTTTGTCAGTACAATCCGAAAGGAACATATACTACAATGAAGAGCCGTCCGTGGAGATTTGTTCTAACTCAGCACATCCTCAATATGTCCACCATTTCGTTTCCTAACTTCCTTCAAACGAACACTGAAGTTAGTGATTACCCTACGGCACATGTCTTTCGTGATTTCACTGCAAGCTTGAAGAATAAGTCTTCTGAGCTCCATTAAATCACGTGGACGTTTCAGGAAAATTTTTTCCTTTAGGTACCCCCAAAGAAAAAAGTCAAATGGATTGAGGTCTAAACTATTGGAGGGCCAATTTTGTCTGTCATTGAAGCGACCTGAAAACCTGAGTGAACTGGTCCGCATGTCGAAATGCTCGTACAAAAACTCCAACACAGTGTTTGCAGTATGTGGCCTTGCTACATCTTGCATGAACCACTGCGTTTTGAAGGGCAAGGCAGTAGCAAGAAGCTGTGGATTGAAGCTATTGCGAAGCATGCTCAAATAACGCTCGCTGTTCACAGTTTTTTCAAAGAAAAAGGGTCCAATATGTACGTGACCGGAAATTGCTGCCCACGCTGTAATCCACGGAGCATAATATTGCCGTTCATGAAGCACTTGTGGGTTTTCAGTGGCCCAAAAGCATACATTTTGTTTGTTAACCACAACGTCTAAATGAAAATGCGCCTCGTCTGAAAACCAAACGTTGGTGAGAGTTTCTTTCCTATCCTCCACCCACTGAGCGAACAGTAGTCTCTACTGCTTGTGTTCTTCAGTGAGCTTCTGTGCACAGGTCATCTTGTATGGGTACATACGGAGGTCACTTTTAAGATTGCGTTGATCGGAGCGTCTGGATATTCCCAGTTGCACTGCTGCCTTTCTACACGATTTCCCGGAACTTCTCCGTACAGCAACTCGTACCGCTTCAATATTCTCCGGCGAACGAACAGGCTTAGGCCGAGGTCGCTTCGCTTCCAATACTGTTCCTTCCTGTACTAATTTATCGTACAACCTGTGGATTGTCTTCTTGCAAGGGACCCATCGTGTGTTAAACTGTTGTCGAAAACGCCTCTGAGGCACAACAAGGCTTTTCGTTTCATGAAGAAGTGACACAATTGCCGATCGTTGCTGTCGTAAGTCTTCCATTCTCAGCAATTGCTGCTTACTAGTCTCCTACCGTCAGTTCCTGAATTACACGTCGTTTCGTAACTCATTTGTTTTTCTAAGCTCTGCTGGTACTGCGTAAAGATCCCAACTGGATATCTATTGTGTGTCGTAAATTGTGCAAGAAACAATTGGTAACACATTTCGTGCGCCACCCTGTAGTTAGGAAGTTCGCTTCGATTTTTTTTCTTTTACACTCTTATTAAGATTAACTCAATTTACCATATTTTCTTCAAATCGCTTTCATCAGAAACGACTCGGTTTTATCCTCGATCATTTTCATTGAAACTACTGAACCGAATTCAGTCTCCTTCAACAAAGCAAGTGACTCATTTCTTACGCTCCCAGTGTAGTGATAAGCAGAAGCGTGCAGGAGTGGCAGTCTAGTCAGGATCCATTGTTAGTACGGGCAGCAATTGTACCATCTTCCTGCCGTAGAGCAGCACTAGCAAGGTGAAATGACCCACTGTCGGGTTCAAACACTCTTTGACGAAGACCAACTGCGGACATTGTAAGACGAACATTAAATGGTGCAAAGTAAACTACTGCAAATGTGTTCAGTTACAGGATGACTGATACCTGCAAATAAGTTTCATACTGTAGTCCATGCTTCAGAAGAAAAACAAACAAATGTCGAATGCAAACACAATGGTTGTATTCTCTGTTTATTCTACTTCCAGCGCGACAAAATGTACATGTCAAGCAAGCGAAAAGTGGACAGAGAGCAATGTCACTGTATTTCCCTGAGAAAAGAATGAGCACTGTCTCTGTATTTCTTTGGTGGTCACATCATCTTGCGTTTATAGGTTAATAGCGAGTTCTGTAGCATGTCATTTATTTTTGGAATTTTTTTTCATATCTAATCACCATTTAGTGGAACCCAGCATAGTTGCAATAAGTATGTAAGCGAACGACTGATGTGGATAGATTAGACAGTGTCCAGCAAGAAAATTAGGATTGTGTCAGTATATTCGCATTGTGAAGGGACAGATCAAGTTAAGATGGATAGTTTTTACGAGGCACTCAGTGATGTAGTTGTTAGAGTAAAGGACAAGGACAGTGTTCTGCTCATGGGTGATTTTAACGCCAGGATTGGAAATCGAACCGAAGGGTATGAAAAGGTTATGGGTAAATTTGGAGAGGATATGGAGGCCAACCGGAACGGGAAACAACTCTTGGATTTCTGTGCCAGTATGGGCTTAGTAATCACAAACTCCTTTTTTAAACATAAGAACATTCACCGGTATACTTGGGAAGGCAGAGGAACCAGATCTGTCATTGACTATATAATAACAGATCAGGAATTCAGGAAGGCTGTGAGGGACACACGTGTATTCAGGGGATTCTTTGATGACACTGATCATTATTTAATCTGCAGTGAAATTGGGATTGTGAGGCCGAAAGTGCAGGAGGTCAGGTCCATATTCTAGCGTTAAAAGGTTTTTTGTTTGGCTTTTCACATTTAACCAAATATAACATTGATGTTGATAATTCATGGCAATGTTTGCCGACAAGATAAAGAATGCAACCTTTTAACACTAGATTGCGTACTCACGGCAGTTCTCCTTGGCCGTTTCTTGGTACGACTTGGAAAAAGAGATAAATTAATGAATGATCGATGATGCGTCGGTTCTCGATTGTGTTTAGGAGACGTACGGATTGATTGCGTGAAAATAGTTTCTCAAATGACCTCTTAACCCGGATTGCTTTCACGCAATCAGACTCTTCAATGAAATTACCTAAGGGACCTATTTGAATAATAAAAAAAAAATTGGAAATGAATGCAAAACAGTGAAATTTTGTAAAAAAGGTTGTCAGATCGGAAATTGAACACGTTAATGGTCTCCCAAATACAATCGACACACCGCGATAAAGAGCGAACCTGTAACAAAGTTCATTTAAACATAAACATTATTTGTGGTTAATTTAAAGAAAAGAATAAGCATAGATTTTCTGTACAGTGGAGGAAAAGTATATTCTCAAAGAAGAAAGGCGTTAAACTATAAACATTACCAAATTTACAATGAATACAAAACTTATATTTTTATGTTTTTCTCATACATGGAGCAGTCCAACAATCGCTGCTTTTGTATGTGTGATATTTTGTAAAAATTAAATGTCCTGGCGTGCGCGTAAGTATTTTTTATCGTCACTAGGTTTACAAAAGCGTTTTCTTTCTTGATGATAACGTGGTTTTTCACACTAAACTTGTAGCGGTGCTACACAACACGTCTTAACAAGTCGGCAACCAAACATCAATGGTAATGAAGTACATGTTAACATATCGGCGACCAGAAGTACAACTAACTATAAAGACTCTAGAATTTTCCTAACAAATGATAAATTGTTCTTTCTTCTGTTTCGCAGCTTCTTGCTATCAAGCGCTGCGGCAATGATTTTAAATATCTGCGCCCAGCGAGTCATAGTATTTAAAAGTACCTTTTAAACGCTGGCCGCGCATCTTGGTGTAGGCGAACGTTATAAACAGATTTCGTTTTTTTTTACTCTCGTGTTGTCATGCTTAGTATCACTGCAAACTACAGCTTGGTGGCTGTCCTTTTCTCATATGCAAAATGTCTGAAATCCAATTAAATCACATTGCTTCCCGCGTGAGGAGCGATGACTCCGTCAGGATCATCGAGACTCACGCGTAGTCGTGATATTATTGCTTTCGTGAAACAAGTTAGTATTACTTGCAAAAATTCTTTACAATAGATTTTACACATTACATCAAGCAAAGTGGTTAACATACAGAGTATCAGGTAAGTATATTCGTACAACTGAAATTGATAGTAATTTGTCCATAGGGTAACTACATGACAATTGAACTGTGCCCTTTCTAATGTATTGTACAAGGATAACAAATGTTCATTTCTCGGTAAAAGATAATGAAATTAAGATAAAGAGACACATACATAGATACATTATACATGGCATAATAAGTATAAAAAAACAAAGAAATAAATTACTTGACTTCGCAGGAAGTCTGGGTGCTGTGTGCACTCGTGGAAAAAAATGTTACAAAAAATTGACATTTTTGTTTTACAGTGACATACTACAGGAATATTTTTGTCGTTGTTTCGTCTAAGATTTCTTGCAGTAAATACGTAGCACTTTACTTATTTCTGTCTTTTATGACCTGCAAAAAAAATGTTTCACTACATTTGGGTAGGTATGAGTTGCACTAGGAGTGGTAGAACTTCGGGTATAAATGATAGCACTGCACTTGAGTGGGGAAATTGATTACACTTTCACAGTGGAGGAAAAGTGGGGCATCACTTTCACTATGGAAGTTGGAGTAGTTGTCGGGGTGTGATGTTGCGTTGGAAATACGTCGTGGGTCAGGAACTGGAAGACTGGTTCTGCAACATGTTGAGCCGTATGGTGGCGGTCTCTATTTCACTTGACACATGTCCGTGCTTCCATTTATGTTTTCGTACATGAAAAATACAGAAAACAATTTGTATTAGAATGTGCTTACTTACTAATAACTTAGTCTAAAAGAAAATTGGATTAGGTAAGGATAACAATTGTTTATGTACATAAGGTCTCATTCTCTTAGGAATGCTTAGTTCTCATATTTATCTATTTTTCTGGTTTTGTTTGGTTCGACACGTTTTCGTCATTACTCGGCCTGGTCAGTAAATTCGGTAGCTATTGTCAAAATCGAGCTTAAGACTCTTCCGATTAGTGTCTTTATAATTTGACAAGGTACATGAGTGCTTAATTCATTGCTTTATCATATTTTATTTTGAATGCATTTCAAACACATTTGGCATCCGCGCTCGTTGTGCAAAGAAAAATTGATTGTTGAGCGCTCAGGGTACACAGTGTTACGTCCGTTGGTCACAATCACGTGATAATAACTTGACAGTTCCTCAAAGCTAGCAGCAGTATTCTGCGAGAAGCAGAGCGTTTGGTGTCTACTAGCCGTGGTGTGAGTTTTTACACAGTTTTTCATCGACTCTGGATTACGGAAGCAGCCAGATGCGGCGACTCCCGCAGCTATTTCGAAGAATGTGTCCGTGGAAAGGCGTACAGTACCGTTTGTGGTAAGTACAACACTTATTCACTTTCACTCTTCGGCTTTCTACATCGTGGTTTCGTGGTACAAGTACTTATAACATTACTTCACACGCGGTATTTCACACGTGCCCTTGGAGTTATCACCTTTTCAGTTCACACTTTATTATTAATTCGTGTTCACATTTATTTGGTCGTCATGTTAAGGTTCACACGCACCAATTTTATGCGTGTCCATTAATTACTTGTCTATAGTCGGTTCACACGCAGCAGCACATACGTGTCCATTTATTACTGACTGCATTATTACTACAAAGTACAGTTAACATTTAGAATACATATCATGTCTAAAATTATTTACAAAGAAATATTTAGTCTCTGTGACTACAAGGCCTGACGAAAAGCGTGTCTCTTGTTCGTAGTTTGTGCTTCCAAGGCACTTTAGATTTACACTTTGTTCGAAATCTTGTTATTCTTTTCTTTTTACAATAGTTACTCTTTTCGCAAGTTCAGCTCTTTTATTTTCTCTCTATTACGTCGTTAGTTTGAAGACATAGTCAATGTGGCTTCGTTTACGTGATGAACAGTTCGTGTTCAAACTACCATTAGGGTAATTGGGAAGCTTGGTGTTCCCTGTCGTGCAATTGCACATAACAAATCTTAATTGAACTCGCAATTTGCGAAGAATAAGCATAGCCCGTCGACAACCAATGTGTCACGACTATCCATTCGTATAGCCTGTATGTATCAATCATGCAACCAGCTCATAAAATTCACTTCTCTACTGGATAAGGTAGGATGGTAAGGATACTGGTTAGAGGAAAACACAAAAGACTTTTATGGAGTGAAGAGATTTGAAGGCACAGTGTTAATGACGTATGATATGATGAGCTTAACATAAATTATTATCACCTTAGTTTTTCATGACAAATAGTATAATTAAATCGATACAGTAGTTTCAGTGTCGTCTGATCCAGCTCTCTAAACAATTTTCTATGCATATCTAAAATTACTTAAACCATGCATTAGCAGTGAACTGTGTCTGTTAACTATCTTCTGTTCCATGTATCGTAAAATTGTTTTCAAAACAAAATCGTCGTATCTCGAGGACCTGAAATAGATATTTCTAGTACTAAACTAATTTATTTATAAATGATCTTTGTATTTCAGCTGCACTGTGCCGTAAAATTGTTATGAGCGTATACGGTTTTCTCCGTATTATAATAAAATAATTGAGTTGCGCACTTCTTTCCTGCTACCTGGATCGTTATTGACTTACCTGATTCTTATATGCTAAGCTGCTGCTTTTTGCCTGCTGCGTTTCATAGGTGGTCTCATAAAATTTGTTGTCACACACTCCTTATGCATAACATAACATTTACCTCATTAGAGTAAGCGACCTTGATAATTTTTATTTATTTATTTATTTATTTATTTATTTATTTTTTACCTACGAGCAATCATTCTGGTCTGAATGATCATTTTAATTTATTTCATTCAAGAGGAGAGAGCTTTGCTATACTTAAAACTAGTGGTAGCAGGTGGCACTTAGCACGTCCCTACTATAATATATGTCAGCTCTTTCGGCTGTGGTCGTTCATGGCTCAATTAACTTAAAACTAACTTACATCTAAGGCAAATCTTGCTCTCCTACAATAAATGTGTTTTACTTAAGGTGCTCATATAAATTACTTATCTTGTTGTGGCAGGTCGACAGGGTGTTAGTCCTGTGCACTACTCTTACATACGTTGGTACTTCACACATAGTATGACAACTTATAGTGTGTGTGTATATTTTCTTTTAGCAGCTTAACTTAACAGATATTTTCAATGGTTGACTCGGTATTTCTTCAAGTCTGCGTGATGAAACAATCCTTTTATTCGTCCAGATACAGGGTCAGCTAATAGATAGCAACCAATGTGCGGCTTTCTTAAGATAATATATGGTCCTTCATACAAGTGCTGCCACTTGCGATTCTTATGATGAATCAAAGATGGTTTGAAGTGGGTCTTTAATAGCACTCGTTCATTTATACGATACGATAAGACTTTGCTAATGTGTTTGTCATGCACCTTTTTTCTTAGGTTGGCATGAGTGGTTAAAGATATGAGAGCTTATTGGTTCCGCAGCTTCCCCGTGGAGGCCTAAAGAAGCTGCTAATGATTTTCCGACTGGGGTGGAGCTGAAATGTCAGTTATTTTTACTTGACTACTATTTTGCGACATACCAGGTCGAAAATTTGCGTTCGTATCCCATACGACTTGTGCATCTGTTGATTGCGTGTTATTTGACATCGCGTTTGGTGCTTGGTTCGCCTGTGTGTAAAAAATAGTCGGATTTCCTTGGCTATTATAACCGGCGGTGTCAGGAAAAGCATCCGACGAATTGTCCTGACTATTGTTCCTGAACTGTTGGTTGGGTTGGTGAGAAAATGTCGCATTTTTCGGCTGTGAAAAATTTATTTGCTGAGAGGGAGTGAAGTGACTCGGCTGACTGTACTGTTGTGGATTGTTATAATTGTTCCATTTCTTTCCCTTGTGACGATTTCCATTATTAGTCTTGTTGTTCTGGTACTGGTAATTACCGTTATGATTTATCGGTGAATTACCGTATTGTTGCTGTGTGTTTTGATAAATCGGATTGTATCTATTCTGGTGTGGATGTTTGTTATATTGTTTTCCATTACGGCGGTTGAAACTGTTACGATTGCCGTAAGGCTGAGCGTTTGGTTGTCCCGTGTTATGTTGGTACGACATTCCATTGACGCAATTTGTTATGTGCTGCTGCGGAGCGGGCGATCCATTATTATAATTATTCCACGCGCTCGCACGCACATCCTCATAGATCATATCCAAATTGTCAAGAACAGAAAGAAAGGCTTCTAGGTCTTCTTCACTCACATTAACTAGTTTTTCTCTTATTGACACAGGAAGTTTTGACTTCAAGATCATGATTACATCTTTGGTTGAAATGGGCTAGTCCCAATACTGAATTTTACGTAGATATTTTTCAAAATAACGTCTCAAACCTCCTCCTTTGGTGTTGAAAGGTTCGGCGTTGTAAACCTCTTTTCGGAGTCTTTGTTGTATACCTGAACTCCAGAATTTATTCAAAAAATGCTTTTCAAAATCTGCATAGGTGTGACATTTGTCTATTATTTCTGTACCCCAAACTGATCCTTCGCCGTGTACATAGCCTAAGATGAACTGTATCCGCTGCCTGTCGTTCCATGATTCCGGAAAAGCACCTGTGAACGATTTTAGAAATACCATGGGATGTATATTTCGTTTTTCAGGTATAAAAGGCTGAAAAACTCTGTATTTTAGCACACTCTCGTCTCGCATTAATTCAACGAGTGTTAGTTGATCGGCATGACTACGTGACGTAGAAGTTTCGTCACGCGTATTATTTACTGTTGGTGAGAATTGTACCTGACACGCGGGATATTGACGACTATCGTGTTCTGGCGGTAGCGAATACTCACTTTGATTGTCACCTTGCAATTCCGTAACTTGTCGTTTTAGTTGATCTATATCATTGCTTAGCTGACGTTTCCATTCCGGAAGATCGTGGCTAAATGCTCGTCTGATTTCACCTAATTCACTGGTTAAAGTGTCACCAGAAGTACCGGGAGCGGTTAAGATTTCTGCTGTAGCAGATTTAACCGTACCCTTTAGTTCAGCGTGTACCTTGCTGACAATGTACTGTTCTTTGGATTGCATCCACTCTTCAAATTCCCTATTAAGTGTATTGCTTATACCGGTGTTGACATCTGCGATCTTTTTGTCAATATTGACATCGGATATTTGCTGAGCAAGGTCTTCGACTCGCTCGCCAACGTGGTTGACACTTTCTGTCAATTGGCTTACTCTCTTTGAAACATCACTGTAATGTTTCAAAGAGTCACTCGCAGATGATTTACACACATCTATTTGGGCCTGCATATCTATGAACTTGCTACCAATATTGGTCTCGGCGGATTCCACCATCGAAAGAACACTATCGATTTTTGCGTGAACGCTTGCGTTTAGCTCGCTTGCGTAAGCAGTGGTAATGGCTTTAATTTTTTCCTCCATGGTGTCATTCGAATTTTTGATTTGTGCTTGGATGTCCTCTATCCTTGATTCTAAACTGCTGAACCTGCTGTCACTTTGATTTGCTAACTGACTGATTTGCGTTCCAAGATTGTCACTTTGGTTTGTTAACTGACTGATTTGCGTTCCAAGATTGTCACTTTGGTTTGTTAACTGACTGATTTGCGTTCCAAGATTACCCATGTTTGCTTCAAAACCGGTTTTCATATCAGCAAACAATTTTAGTATATCGGACAGCGAGCATTCACGTGACTGCGACGCGGTCTGTGGCGCCGACAGCTCACGTGTCGCTTCGTCCTGTGTTGTTCCCTCACTACGAGATTCAGGTTTGTTTACACCCGCGCGCGGTCTAAGTTGCCTTGGTTGCTCATCAGCCATCGTAAATTTAAAGTAGTTACACTGCACGAGCTAGAAAAGATATTTTTTTTTTTAAATTATGATTTTCACTTGTCAGGTGCGCCAAGGATTTCGCGTCCTGATTTCTCAGATATTGCTTGCGCGTTATAAACAATTGAAACTCTGACACACGAAAATGCCAATATGGCAACGAGAGAGATAAAATAAATGAAAAACACTTATAGAGCACTGAAACTGGCGGCCATTGTGATTTACTAAAATGCACAACAATGGAATTCTTGCTAACTATTTCTAACTATTGTAAGCGAAATGATGTGATAGAGGCGGATCTAATAGCAAAAGGAAACAGAAATTTAGAAATTAAATTGCTTGAGGAAAAGGAAAAAAGCGTAGAGAGTGAATGTCACGAGCCGACTGAATGCTCGGTACGCAAAGCTTCAAACGTAATGAAACATCGTACTCACATTAGTTGTCTTGCACGCTGCTATTTATTGCTGTTGTGGATTCTTGCTGCGATTTTCTGCGTATGCGTCCTTTTTTTATCACTGGTTTTGGCTTCCAATTTTCTCCAGATGGTAGCATGAAAATAAAAAGAACAAATTAGTTTTTTTAGTTAGGTCCCTGTTCGGGCGCCACATCTAGCGTTAAAAGGTTTTTTTTGTTTGGCTTTTCACATTTAACCAAATATAACATTTATGTTGATAATTCATGGCAATGTTTGCCGACAAGATAAAGAATGCAACCTTTTAACACTAGATTGCGTACTCACGGCAGTTCTCCTTGGCCGTTTCTTGGTACGACTTGGAAAAAGAGATAAATTAATGAATGATCGATGATGCGTCGGTTCTCGATTGTGTTTAGGAGACGTACGGATTGATTGCGTGAAAATAGTTTCTCAAATGACCTCTTAACCCGGATTGCTTTCACGCAATCAGACTCTTCAATGAAATTACCTAAGGGACCTATTTGAATAATAAAAAAAAAATGGAAATGAATGAAAAACAGTGAAATTTTGTAAAAAACGTTGTCAGATCGTAAATTGAACACGTTAATGGTCTCCCAAATACAATCGACACACCGCGATAAAGAGCGAACCTGTAACAAAGTTCATTTAAACATAAACATCATTTGTGGTTAATTTAAAGAAAAGAATAAGCATAGATTTTCTGTACAATGGAGGAAAAGTATATTCTCAAAGAAGAAAGGCGTTAAACTATAAGCATTACCAAATTTACAATGAATACAAAACTTACATTTTTATGTTTTTCTCATACATGGAGCAGTCCAACAATCGCTGCTTTTGTATGTGTGATATTTTGTAAAAATTAAATGTCCTGGCGTGCGCGTAAGTATTTTTTTTATCGTCACTAGGTTTACAAAAGCGTTTTCTTTCTTGATGATAACGTGGTTTTTCACACTAAACTTGTAGCGGTGCTACACAACACGTCTTAATAAGTCGGCAACCAAACATCAATGGTAATGAAGTACATGTTAACATATCGGCGACCAGAAGTACAACTAACTATAAAGACTCTAGAATTTTCCTAACAAATGATAAATTGTTCTTTCTTCTGTTTCGCAGCTTCTTGCTATCAAGCGCTGCGGCAATGATTTTAAATATCTGCGCCCAGCGAGTCATAGTGTTTAAAAGTACCTTTTAAACGCTGGCTGCGCGTCTTGGTGTAGGCGCACATTATAAACAGATTTTGTTTCTTTACTCTCGCATTGTCATGCTTAGTATCATTACAAACTGCAGCTCGATGGCTATCCTTTTCTCATATGCAAAATGTCTGAAATCCAATAATATCACAATATGTAGGAGGATAAGAGTGGAGAAACTTAGGATAAGGAAATCAGGCACAAGTACATAACAGCGATCTCAGAAAGGTACCAGTTAGTTGAATGTAGTCAATTACAGTCATTGGAAAAGGAATGGACGAGGTACAGGGACACAGTACTAGAAGTGGCTAAAGAATGTCTTGGAACAGTAGTGTGTAAAAGTAGGATGAAGCAAACAGCTTGGTGGAATGATACAGTCAAGGCAGCCTGTAAAAGGAAAAAGAAGGCGTATCAAAAATGGCTACATACCAGAACCCAGGTAGACAGAGAAAGTTATGTTGAAGAAAGAAATAAAGCCAAACATATAATTGCAGCATCCAAGAATAAATCGTGGGAAGACTTTGGAAACAGGTTGGAGACTATGGGTCAAGCAGCTGGAAAACCATTCTGGAGTGTAATGAGCAGTCTTCGAAAGGGAGGTAAGAAGGAAATGACAAGTATTTTGGACAGGTCAGGAAAACTGCTAGTGAATCCTGAGGATGCCTTGGGCAGATGGAGGGAATATTTTGAAGAGTTGCTCAATGTAGGTGAAAATGCGATCAGTAATGTTTCAGATTTCGAGGTAGAATGGGATATAAATGATGATGGAAATAGGATCACATTTGAGGAAGTGGAAATATTGGTCAATAGATTGCAGTGCAATAAAGCGGCTGGGATGGATGACATTAAGTCGGAACTCATCAAATACAGTGGAATGTCAGGTCTTAAATGGCTACACAGGATAATTGAAATGGCCTGGGAATTGGGACAGGTTCCATCAGACTGGACAAAAGCAGTAATCACACCAATCTTTAAACATGGAAACAGAAAAGATTGTAACAATTACAGAAGTATCTCTTTAATCAGCGTTGTGGGTAAAATCTTCTCAGGTATTGTTGAAAGGAAAGTTCGAGTATTAGTTGAGGACCAATTGGATGAAAATCAGTGTGGGTTTAGGCCTCTTAGAGGATGTCAGGACCAGATCTTTAGCTTACGGCAAATAATGGAGAAGTGTTATGAGTGGAACAGGGTATTGTCTCTATGCTTTATAGATGTAGAAAAGGCATATGACCGGGTTCCTAGGAGGAAGTTATTGTCTGTTCTACAAGATTATGGAATAGGAGGCAAACTTTTGCAAGCAATTAAAGGTCTTTACATGGATAGTCAGGCAGCAGTTAGAGTTGACGGTAAATTGAGTTCATGGTTCAGAGTAGTTTCAGGGGTAAGACAAGGCTGCAACCTGTCTCCACTGTTGTTCATATTATTTATGTACCATATGTTGAAAACAATAGACTGGCTGGGTGAGATTAAGAAATGTGAGCACAAAATAAGCAGTCTTGCATATGCGGATGACTTAGTTGTGATGGCAGATTCGATTGAAAGTTTGCAAAGTAATATTTCAGAGCTATATCAGAAATGTAAGGACTACCTGTATGGTATGAAGATTAGCATCTCCAAAACGAAAGTAATGTCAGTGGGAAAGAAATTTAAACGGATTGAGTGCCAAATAGGAGGAACAAAGTTAGAACAGGTGGACGGTTTCAAGTACTTACGATGCATATTCTCACAGGATGGCAACATAGTGAAAGAACTGCAAGCGAGGTGCAGCAAAGCTAATGCAGTGAGCGCTCAGCTACGATCTACTCTCCTCTGCAAGAAGGAAGTCAGTACCAAGACTAAGTTATCTGTGCACCGTTCAATCTTTCGACCAACTTTGTTGTATGGGAGCGAAAGCTGGGTGGATTCAGGTTACCTTATCAACAAGGTTGAGGTTACGGATATGAAAGTAGCTAGGATGATTGCAGGTACTAGTAGATGGGAACAATGGCAGGAGGGTGTCCACAATGAGAAAATCAAAGAAAAACTGGGAATGAACTCTATAGACGTAGCAGTCAGGGCGAACAGGCTTAGATGGTGGGGTCATGTTACACGCATGGGAGAAGCAAGGTTACCCAAGAGACTCATGGATTCAGCAGTAGAGGGTAGGAGGAGTCGGGGCAACCGAGGAAAAGGTACCTGGATTCGGTTAAGAATGATTTTGAAGTAATAGGTTTAACATCAGAAGAGGCACCAATGTTAGCACTGAATAGGGGATCATGGAGGAACTGTATAAGGGGGGCTATGCTCCAGACTGAACGCTGAAAGGCATAAATAGTCTTCAATAATGATGATGATGATCATCATCATCATCATAATCATTTAGAGAAGCGGTAGGCCCCCTTTTTTACTTAGAGTCCCGCTTTGTATCTTCCTTAGAAGTAAAATTTTCTAACTGCACAGTGGTTCCACGTTAATGGTGGTTTACCAATTACAAAAGTTACTTTAAAAATTTACAAAGCGGACTTACAACTCATGGTAATAATTAGCTACGAAATAAGACATGTCAATAATTTTTTAAAGCCTCTATCGTGCACTGCCAACCATGAAAACTGGAACATCCAGCCTACAAACTCTGTAACAACAAGTCAGTATCTATGTGATCAGAAGTATCCGGACACCTGGCTGAATATGACTCACAAGTTCGGGGCGCCCTCCATCGGTAATACTGTAATTCAGTATAGTGTTGGCCAACCCTTAACCTCAATGAAAGCTTCCACTTTCACAGGCATACGCTCATTCAGGTGCTGCAAGGTTCCTTGGAGAATGGCAGCCCATTCTTCATGGACTGCTGCACTGAGGAGAGGTATGGATGTCAGTCACTGAAGCCTGACGCGATGGTGGGTTCAAAATGGTTGAAATGGCTCTGAACAGTATGGGACTTAACAGCTGAGGTCATCAGTCCCCTAGAACTTAGAACTACTTAAACCTAACTAACCTAAGGACATCACACACATCCATGGTGATTTCCCTAAATCACTCCAGGCAAATGCCGGGATGGTTCCTCTGAAAGGGCACGGCCGACTTCCTTCCCAATCCTTCCCTAATCCGATGAGACCGATGACCGCGCTGTCTGGTCTCCTTCCCCAAACCAACCAACCAACCAACCAACACATCCATGCCCGAGGCAGTATTCGAACCTGCGACCGTAGCGGCCACGCGGTTCCAGACTGAAGCATCAAGAACCGGCCGGATAGGATGTTGGGGCTCCAAAACGTCCCAAAGATGTTCTGTAGGATTCAGGTCAGAACTCTGTTGAGGCCAGTCCATTATAGGGATGTTATTGTCGTGTAACTACACCGCCATGGGCCGTGAACATGTGCTCCATCGTGTTGAAAGATACGGTCACCATCCCCAAATTTCTCTTAAATAGTCGGAAGCAATAAAGTGTTTAAAACATCAATGTAGGCCTGTGCCTTGATAGTGCCGCGCAAACCAAAAAGGGGTGCAAGCCCCCCTCCATGAAAAATACGAACACCACTGTGTCGGAAATTTACTGTTGGCACTACACTCACTGGCAGAAGACGTTCACCGGGCATTCGCCATAGCCACATCCTGCCATCGGATCGCCACATTGTGTATCGTGATTCGTCTCTCCACACAACGTTTTTCCACTGTTCAATCGTCCAATGTTTATGTTCCTTACACCAAGTAAGGCGTGGTTTGGCATTTACCGGCATGGTGTGTGGCTTATGAGCAGCGGCTCCACCATGAAGACCAAGTTTTGTCACCTCTCACCTAACTGTCTCAGTACTTCCAGTGGATCCTGATGCAGTTTGGAATTCCTGCGTGATGGTCTGGATAGATGTCTGCCTATTACACATTACTACCCTTTTCAACTGTCGACGGTCTCTGTCAGGCAACAGACGATGTCGGCCTGTGCGCTTTTTTGCTGCGCGTGTCCCTTCACGTTTTCACTTCACTACCACATCGGAAACAGTGGACCTAGGGATGTTTAGGAATGTGGAAATCTCGCTTACAGCCGTATGACACAAGTGACACCCAGTCACCTGACCACGTTCGAAGTCCATGAGTTCCACGGAGGGCCTCATTCTCCTCTCTCACCATGTCAAATGACTACTGAAGTCGCTGATATGGAGTACCTGGCAGTAGGTGGCAGCACAATGCACCTAATATGAAAAAAAACGTGTGTTTGCGGGGGTTTCCGGACACTTTTGATCACATGTGTATTCTTTGAATAGATATTGAATCATCATCATCTTTATCATCATCATCATCTAAGACCGATTATGCCTTTCAGCGTTCAGTCTGGAGCATAGCCCCCCTTATACAGTTCCTCCATGATCCCCTATTCAGTGCTAACATTGGTGCCTCTTCTGATGTTAAACCTATTACTTCAAAATCATTCTTAACCGAATCCTGGTACCTTCTCCTCGGTCTGCCCCGACTCCTCCTACCCTCTACTGCTGAATCCATGAGTCTCTTGGGTAACCTTGCTTCTCTCATGCGTGTAACATGACCCCACCATCTAAGCCTGTTCGCCCTGACTGCTACATATATAGAGTTCATTCCCAGTTTTTCTTTGATTTCCTCATTGTGGACACCCTCCTGCCATTGTTCCCATCTACTAGTACCTGCAATCATCCTAGCTACTTTCATATCCGTAACCTCAACCTTGTTGATAAGGTAACCTGAATCCACCCAGCTTTCGCTCCCATACAACAAAGTTGGTCGAAAGATTGAACGGTGCACAGATAACTTAGTCTTGGTACTGACTTCCTTCTTGCAGAAGAGAGTAGATCGTAGCTGAGCGCTCACTGCATTAGCTTTACTACACCTCGCTTCCAGTTCTTTCACTATGTTGCCATCCTGTGAGAATATACATCCTAAGTACTTGAAACCGTCCACCTGTTCTAACTTTGTTCCTCCTATTTGGCACTCAATCCGTTAATCCGTTTATATTGAATATAAAAATAAATTTAAAGGAGTCTTCGAAGACGTTTTATCGATATAAATATTTTTATAAAAAAAACAGTATTAATTGGCGACCAATCAGTCACTACATTGGTACATAACAGTCATGCCCAATGACTGCTACTGTCACTCTGGGAAGCTAGAACGTGATCACTCCGCCCAGGGACTCCTTCGCCTACCCAAACCGCCAGCAGCCCAGCAGAAAGCCAGCCGGACACCATGCGGCGAGTGTCCGAGAAGAGGGCACTGCAGCCATTCTGCAAAGGACAGGAGGGGTAGCCGCCGGAAGACCTCGCCTCGCTTAAGGAGGGACACATAGCTATGAGCCTGGCTGACATTGAGGAGCATGCCGAGTACTGACGGATCCTCGCAGCCATTCAGATGGAACGTCAAGAATGTACGTGCGAACACATGTGAGTTCTTCTGGCCTGGCAGCGTCATTCTGCTTGCCTTAGAAAGCAGGGATGTGCCGACAATTGCAGCACTCCACAGGCAGAAGGAAGAGCGTACAAAATGCGCGGGGAATTCGGTCAGGGAGGCGTGTGAAAGAAGTGAACGTTCTTAAGAAGGTGTTTTTCTCGACAGTAGAGATGTTTCTTATAAATTACGGACGCTAGCAGAGAAGCTTAGAAGAAAGAAGCTGATAACCGCTGTCACAGTTGTATGAATACAAGTTATGGTATTTTAATGAACAACAACTGATTGTATGACCACGAAATTTATATTGAAAACAAGAAGAACATTTCGAAAGAACTGCTGACATATTTCGGTTCCTACATTAACATGTTCTGCAATATTAGTAAAAACTATTTCTCTTTGTTCCAGCTAAAGGTAATATGTATAAAAATCTGATATATGTTA
Organism: Schistocerca cancellata; assembly: GCF_023864275.1. Taxonomy (NCBI): domain Eukaryota; kingdom Metazoa; phylum Arthropoda; class Insecta; order Orthoptera; family Acrididae; genus Schistocerca; species Schistocerca cancellata. The sequence continues at coordinate 568,275,791 of NC_064632.1, forward strand.
ACATTAGAGGGCTTTGACATTTAGACATACACTCCTGGAAATGGAAAAAAGAACACATTGACACCGGTGTGTCAGACCCACCGTACTTGCTCCGGACACTGCGAGAGGGCTGTACAAGCAATGATCACACGCACGGCACAGCGGACACACCAGGAACCGCGGTGTTGGCCGTCGAATGGCGCTAGCTGCGCAGCATTTGTGCACCGCCGCCGTCAGTGTCAGCCAGTTTGCCGTGGCATACGGAGCTCCATCGCAGTCTTTAACACTGGTAGCATGCCGCGACAGCGTGGACGTGAACCGTATGTGCAGTTGACGGACTTTGAGCGAGGGCGTATAGTGGGCATGCGGGAGGCCGGGTGGACGTACCGCCGAATTGCTCAACACATGGGGCGTGAGGTCTCCACAGTACATCGATGTTGTCGCCAGTGGTCGGCGGAAGGTGCACGTGCCCGTCGACCTGGGACCGGACCGCAGCGACGCACGGATGCACGCCAAGACCGTAGGATCCTACGCAGTGCCGTAGGGGACCGCACCGCCACTTCCCAGCAAATTAGGGACACTGTTGCTCCTGGGGTATCGGCGAGGACCATTCGCAACCGTCTCCATGAAGCTGGCCTACGGTCCCGCACACCGTTAGGCCGTCTTCCGCTCACGCCCCAACATCGTGCAGCCCGCCTCCAGTGGTGTCGCGACAGGCGTGAATGGAGGGACGAATGGAGACGTGTCGTCTTCAGCGATGAGAGTCGCTTCTGCCTTGGCGCCGTGCAGGTGAGCGCCACAGTCAGGACTGCATACGACCAAGGCACACAGGGCCAACACCCGGCATCATGGTATGGGGAGCGATCTCCTACACTGGCCGTACACCACTGGTGATCGTCGAGGGGACACTGAATAGTGCACGGTACATCCAAACCGTCATCGAACCCATCGTTCTACCATTCCTAGACCGGCAAGGGAACTTGCTGTTCCAACAGGACAATGCACGTCCGCATGTATCCCGTGCCACCCAACGTGCTCTAGAAGGTGTAAGTCAACTACCCTGGCCAGCAAGATCTCCGGATCTGTCCCCCATTGAGCATGTTTGGGACTGGATGAAGCGTCGTCTCACGCGGTCTGCACGTCCAGCACGAACGCTGGTCCAACTGAGGCGCCAGGTGGAAATGGCATGGCAAGCCGTTCCACAGGACTACATCCAGCATCTCTACGATCGTCTCCATGGGAGAATAGCAGCCTGCATTGCTGCGAAAGGTGGATATACACTGTACTAGTGCCGACATTGTGCATGCTCTGTTGCCTGTGTCTATGTGCCTGTGGTTCTGTCAGTGTGATCATGTGATGTATCTGACCCCAGGAATGTGTCAATAAAGTTTCCCCTTCCTGGGACAATGAATTCACGGTGTTCTTATTTCAATTTCCAGGAGTGTATATACTGAAGAGCCGACGAACAACCTGCCTGATACCGTGTAGAACCCTCGCGAGCATGCAGAAGTGCTAATACACGACGTGGCATGGACTCGACTGATGTCTGAAGTAGTGCTGGAGGAAACTGACACCACCAATCCTGCAGGGCTGTCCAGAAACCCGTAAGCGTGCGAAGGGGTGGAGATCTCTTTCGTACACCACGTTATAAGGCATCCCAGATATGCTAAATAATGTTGATGTGTGAGGAGTTACACGGCCAGCGGAAGTGTTTAAACTCAGACTAGCGTTTCTGGAGCTACTGTGTAGCAATTCGGGACATGTGGGTTGTCGCATTTTCGTGCTGAAATTGCCCAAGTCCGTAGGAATGCACAATAGACACGAATGGATGCAGGTGAGCAGACACGAAACTCACGCACGTGTCTCCTATCAGAGTCGATCTAGACGTACCAGGGGTCCCAAATCACTCAAACTGCACGCGCCCCACACCATTACAGAGCCTCCATCAGCTTGAACAGTCCCCTGCTGACATGCATTGTCCATGGATTCATGTAGATCTCTCCATACACGTACACATTCGTCCTCTCGATGCAATTTGAAACCAGACTCGTCTAGTCAGGCAACACCTTTCCAGACATCAGTAGTCCAATGTCGATGCTGACGGACGCTGTCGAAGCGTAAAGCTTTGTGTCGTGCAGTCAGCAAGGGTACACGAGTGCGCTTTCGGCTTCGAAAGTCCTTATCAATAATTTTTCGTTGAATGGCTTGCACACTGAGTCTTGTTGATGGCCCAGCACTGAAATCTGCAGCAACACGCGGAAGGATTACACTTCTGTCACGCTGAACGATTCACTTTAGTCGTCGTTGGTCCCATTCTTGCAGAATCTTTTTCCGGCCACAGCGGTATCGAAATTTGGTGTATTACCGAATTCCTGATATTCACGGTACACTCATGAAATGGTCGTAGGGAAAATCCCCACTTCATCACTATCTCGGAGATGCTGTGTCCCTTGGGTCGTGCGCCGACTATAAGAACATGTTCAAACTCACTTAAATCTTGATGACCTGCCATTGTAGCAGCAGTAACGGATCTAACAACTGCGCCACACACTTGTTGTCTTGTATAGGAGTTGTCGATTGCAGCGCCACAAAAAACAAAAACAAAAAAAACAAGACAGTGGTTCAAATAGCTCTGAGCAATATGGGACTTACCTTCTGAGGTCATCAGTCCCCTTGAACTTAGATCTGCTTAAACCTAACTAACCTAAGGACATCACACACATCCATGCCCGAGGCAGGATTCGAACTTCCGACCGTAGCGGTCGCAGCGCCACATTCTGCCTGTTTACATATCTCTTTATTTGAATATGCATGCCTATACCAGTTTCTTGGCGCTTCAGTGTAGTACATGATTTATTCTCTTTAGGGTTATTGATGTTGTCCCCAGAGTAGTTAGGATGTAAAGAGAGGGATAGAAGAGGGGTGTTATGGGAGAGGGTGAGTTTGAAGGGTAACTAGGGTTAGTTAGTACATTGACCATTTTGTAGTAGTATGTATTATGAATTCTGAAGAAAAAATGTATTTCTCCTTCCAGTTTGGTCACTGAGTAAGCAGCAGATGCTGTATTTATGTCGATAAGGATTTCTATTTCTTCAAAACGGTCAAGTTTCACGCATTTTGGAAAAATTGAGTATTTGGAAATTTCGTTCTATGTTGGTTACAGAATGATTGCGCTGTGGAAGGTGTATGGCAAAGCAGGATTTGTTAAGGTTATAAACTTGCAGATCATCCATGTGTTCTTTAAATCTTGCGAAGCTTCTACCAGCTGCAAATTAGTTTGGATACACCTCACTGTTGATATTGTTGTGTAGTTGTTTTGGTATTGTGCATGGTTTTATTTAAGATTTCATTGTTCGTGAAGAATCTTATTTCTATGTTGTATTTCTTGAAGAGTGTGGTAATTTGATGAGAAATCTTCCCTAGGAAAAGGAAGGCTTACGAGTGTGGTTTTCTTGTTTGTGGGTGGTTGTTCAGCAATTGGCTGATTTAATTTTGTTGTATGGATTGCCTTAACTATTAGACGTAGATTGCCAACATTGCTGGAGGCAACTGATTTAATATCTTCCGTTTCATTTTGTTTTTTCCCTTGTGTCTATTGCGATTCTAGGCATGTGATTAACCATTGTTCTGAAGAACGCTTTTGTGCAGGGCTGGTCTCCAAGAGGAACCATGTATGATAAAATTGGTGGTTGTAGGCTTATAACACAATTATTCAGTCAGTCATCTAACTTATAAGCATCTTTTTGTCTTTAAAATTTTTTGATGTCGTAATATAACTGTGATAAGCAAAGACTATTTGGAAAGTGCGATATATGTAATGTTAGAGTGTTTTAATGTCTGTAACTTATGTAAAGAAATATGCGAAATTTGTAATTTACTGAATAATATTTTGTCATGGATTAATGACAATGAAATGTTAATGTATGTAATTTTATATATTTGTGCTTGTTGTCACTTGTATAAAATGGTACACGCTAGAGACAATGTGTGGATATGTGGTATGTATGAGATTGAGTGCTTTTGTATAGTACAGATGTTACTGTGGAAGCTTAAAATGTGGCTTGGGTTTTTGGCGCACTACCTGCAGAGCGAGTGGGAACATGAGGACACAGTCTGTAGGCAGCAGTGAAAGAGACAACACTCGGAGGGAGCAAGTGATACCTTGCCAGGAAATTGATGCACACTAGCATCACATGGTGACTGTTAAGTTATTACGGCTTTGATTCATATTGTTTGGCTATGTTATGGACATTAGCTTTTCTGATGTTTGGCTATTCCGAGTAAACCTATTGTAAAAATATTTGAAGAGCTTTATTCAGTATCTACAAGCACTAATTTTTGTCTTGAACAATTGTTTGAAAATACTGTTGAGAAGTAACTTTTAAAGTGAAGGCAAAAGTACTGTATTATTTATGTAGTAAAAGGGCTGAAGTGAAATTTTGTTTATATACTGAAGTAGATGTTTTGAGACAAATTTAACATTTTAATATTCTTACTCTCTTTCTGGCTATAAGTAAAGTGAAAGTGAGTAAATAAATTTTGAGTAAAGTGGAAATATAACTCTTTCAGTTATAAATGAAATTCATAAAAGTAGAAACAGCTATAAAAATAACATTGATTACGTGGCTCAGCAGTACTGATGTAGGGTTGCATAAAAATACAATGTGAAGAGACCACATCTTACCTTTGGCTTTTGACAGATCACTTGTTAAGAGAAAGGTATAAACAAAGTATCCTAATAAATTGAAATGTGTGTATTATTCTATTAGATTATTTAAATATGTAATTTGTTAGTTACACAAAATTGCGAACATTGAAGTCTCCCCTGAAGAAAACTGTTTTAGCAACATAGTAATGATTAAAAATTCGTGGCCTTTCTACATGAAAACTATAACTGTTTCTGGGTGCGGAAGATAAAAGTCCCCTGTGTCTTTTTCAGAAACATATCCAGGAAAAATTATATTTATTTGTGAAGTTATCTTAGGGAATAGAAGGGAAGTAGACCAACTTTACTTCTTCTGCTTCTCTGAAACCTAACTGTTTCTTTGCCTAAACAGGCTAGCCACCATACCACCATAAATCCATTAGAAAAACCACTTAATGAACTAGGTACAGAAAGGCCCCAGTCTGAGTATTATTGCATTTTTACTTCATTTCTTTGTAACAGCTAGAAAACTCTTAGGACAAGGACTAATAATCTGACTTCCATATCCATTAGTCATACATTATGGTCAAATCCTGTAAAGAGGGTGCCATTGTACGACAGCTGTATGCCTTATGCACAGTACCCCATATAACAGTGCTATACGTGGCTTTTCTTGTAGCAGGACTATTCGTGCTGTTGAAATATAGTATTACAGGCTTCCTGAAAATTTGAAAATTATGCTTTTCATTCCTATTTGAGATGGTTCTAGAGTGAACTGTTTTGTGGTGTAATTTATTAAGTTTTTTGGCTACATTTTCTATTTCTTTTTTTGTTTCGTTGAACAGAATAAGAATAGTGTTTATAATAAAGAACTTATCTTTCAGTTGAGTTTGGCATCTAAAAATGTTATCAAGTATGTTGATATACACGGTGGAGAAAAATTGTCACGAAATTTTAAACCTGGATACCTGATGCTACTAGGGACCAAAATTAATAATGTTGTGTAGGTCAACAACGCACTATTCTAGAACTACGGAAACTTGGCACCACGCCCTCCGATTGGCCGTCGGATTGCCCTGTTCCGTCCGTCGGTTGAGGGGCAGCGCTATGGTTGTCGGTTCACGCATACAAACGTCCCTCACCCCATCACTGCCCCAACGTGATGCGCACACATGTCGAATAGGTCTTGCTATTTGTCTCCACCTAACGTCAGATACATTCACCCGTAAGCTCCACTTCGGAGTACACACACGTCAGCTGCGATTTAGTCATACAGTAAGCATGGCGGCACAGTATTCGTTTGAAGAACAACGAGATATGGTTTTTGTTTATGGACAAGCAGACGGTAATGCGCATGAAGCTTGACGGTTGTACCAGGAACGGTATCCAGCAAGACGCCACCTGCACCCGCAAACGTTTACAGCAATTCACCGGAGACTTGGCGAAACAGGCTCGTTTGGCGATGCTGGAAGACCTCGAACACAACAGGATGCTGCATTTGAAGAGACTCTTCACGAGCGCTTCAAGGAAACATCTACGACAAGTACTCGAGTGGTTGGACACGACATGGGGTCACTCATTGGTTAATATGGGAGGTTTTGAGGGATGACGGCCACAATCCATTTTGTTTCCACCCTTTCCAAGACCTAAATCCTGTGGCGGACTTTGAACACAGGCCAGGGTTTTGTCGGCGGCTTCTGCGACGTTCCGCACGAGATCCCGACTTCCCCGCCATTGTGTTGTTTACCGACGATTGCACCTCCATCGGGATGGCCTTCACAACACTCTGAACGGTCATTACTGGGCAAGGGAAAATCCTCACGTCACGTACGTCCACAGACAACCAGGAGCGATTTTCGCTCATCATTTGGGCAGGCATAGTGGGTGAGCTACTACAAACAGCGTACTGAACGCATTATTGTGGCCAAGATAGATACGAAGCCCACACCTACTGCTGTAGTACAAGTTTATATGCCAACTAGCTCTGCAGATGACGAAGAAATAGAAGAAATGTATGATGAAATAAAAGAAATTATTCAGATAGTGAAGGGAGACGAAAATTTAATAGTCATGGGTAACTGGAATTCGAGTGTAGGAAAAGGGAGAGAAGGAAACGTAGTAGGTGAATATGGATTGGAATTAAGAAATGAAGAGGAAGCCGCCTGATAGAATTTTGCACAGAGCACAACTTAATCATAGCTAACACTTGGTTTAAGAATCATGATACAAGGTTGTATACATGGAAGAACCCTGGAGATACTAAAAGGTATCAGATGGATCATATAATGGTAAGACAAAGATTTAGGAACCAGGTTTTAAATTGTAACGCATTTCCAGGGGCAGATGTGAACTCTGACCACAATCTATTGGTTATAACGTGTAGATTAAAACTGAAGAAACTGCAAAAAGGTGGGAATATAAGGAGATGGGACCTGGATAAACTGAAAGAACCAGAGGTTGTACAGAGTTTCAGGGAGCGCATAATGGAACAATTGACAGGAATGGGGGAAAGAAATACAGTAGAAGAAGAATGGGTAGCTTTGAGGGATGAAGTAGTGAAAGCAGCAGAGGATCAAGTAGGTAAAAAGACGAGGGCTAGTAGAAATCCTTGGGTAACAGAAGAAATATTGAATTTAATTGATGAAAGGAGAAAATATAAAAATGCAGTATATGAAGCAGGCAATAAGGAATACAAACGTCGACAGGACCTTTGGAGATAAGAGAACCACTTGTATGAACAACAAGAGCTCAGATGGAAACCCAGTTCTAAGCAAAAAAGGGAAAGGAGGAAGGTGGAAGGAGTATATAGAGGGTCTATACAAGGGCGATGCACTTGTGGACAATATTATGGAAATGGAAGAGGATGTAGATGAAGATGACATGGGAGATACGATACTGCGTGAAAGAGTTTGACAGAGCACTGAAAGACCTGAGTCGAAACAAGGACCCCGGAGTAGACAGCATTCCATTCGAACTACTGACGGCCTTGGGAGAGCCAGTCCAGGAAGCAGGTGTTGACAGATGTGAAAATTACCGAACAATCAGTTTAATAAGCCACAGCTGCAAAGTACTAACACGAATTCTTTACAGACGAATGGAAAAACTAGTAGAAGCCGACCTCGGGGAAGATCAGTTTGGATTCCGTAGAAATACTGGAACACGTGAGGCAATACTGACCTTACGACTTATCTTAGAAGAAAGATTAAGGAAAGGCAAACCTACGTTTCTAGCATTTGTAGACTTAGAGAAAGCTTTTGACAGTGTTGACTGGAATACTCTCTTTCAAATTCTAAAGGTGGCAGGGGTAAAATACAGGGAGCGAAAGGCTATTTACAATTTGTACAGAAACCAGATGGCAGTTATAAGAGTCGAGGGACATGAAAGGGAAGCAGTGGTTGGGAAGGGAGTAAGACGGGGTTGTAGCCTCTCCCCGATGTTATTCAATCTCTATATTGAGCAAGCAGTAAAGGAAACAAAAGAAAAATTTGGTGTAGGTATTAAAATCCATGGAGAAGAAATAAAAACTTTGAAGTTCGCCGATGACATTGTAATTGGCTCAAATGGCTCTGAGCACTATGGGACTTAACTACTTAAACTACTTAAACCTAACTAACCTAAGGACAGCACACAACACCCAGCCATCACGAGGCAGAGAAAATCCCTGACCCCACCGGGAATCGAACCCGGGAACCCGGGCGTAGGAAGCGAAAACGCTACCGCACGACCACGAGATGCGGGCGACATTGTAATTCTGTCAGAGACAGCAATGGACTTGGAAGAGCAGTTGAACGGAATGGATGTTGTCTTGAAGGGAGGATATAAGATGAACATCAACAAAAGCAAAACGAGGATAATGGAATGTAGTCGAATTAAGTCGGGTGATGCTGAGGGTATTAGATTAGGAAATGAGACACTTAAAGTAGTAAAGGAGTTTTGCTATTTGGGGAGCAAAATAACTGATGATGGTCGAAGTAGAGATGATATAAAATGTAGACTGGCAATGGCAAGGAAAGCGTTTCTGAAGAAGAGAAATTTGTTAACATCGAGTATAGATTTAAGTATCAGGAAGTCATTTCAGAAAGTATTTGTATGGAGTGTAGCCATGGATGGAAGTGAAACATGGACGGTAAATAGTTTGGACAAGAAGAGAATAGAAGATTTTGAAATGTGGTGCTACAGAATAATGCTGAAGATTAGATGGGTAGATCACATAACTAATGAGGAAGTATTGAATAGGATTGGGGAGAAGAGAAGTTTGTGGCACAACTTGACGAGAAGAAGAGATCGGTTGGTAGGACATGTTCTGAGGCATCAAGGGATCACCAATTTAGTATTGGAGGGCCGCGTGGAGGGTAAAAATCATAGGGGGAGACCAAGAGATGAATGATGAATACACTAAGCAGATTCAGAAGGATATAGGTTGCAGTAGGTACTGGGAGATGAAGAAGCTTGCACAGGATAGTGTAGCATGGAGAGCTGCATCAATCCAGTCTCAGGACTGAAGACCACAACAACAACAGTGGGTGACCACCTGACTGTGACAGTCCGTCTACCTCCTCGACTTACCAGGGCAAATTACCTTCACTCTTTGGAAGAAACTCTTCCCGGCCTGCTGGAAGGTGTTCCCCTGGACATAAGGTGATGGAGTGCCTGCACATGACAGTCGTGCTGTGCGCGGATATTTAGATGAACTCTTCGACTGCCGGGTAACTGGCAGAGGTGCCCTCATGACATGGCCACCGCGATCACTAGACGGCACGCCACCGGACTTTTTCCTGTGGGGATTGTTGATGGTTCTAGTTCACCCATCCAGACGCGAACCATCTAGAAGCGAAGAGGAATTAATGGACCGCATTCAACATGTCGCCAGTCACATCAGGGCAATCCCAGGAATCTTTGAAAGAGTTCGGCAAAACATCGTTCGACGTTACGAAGCTTGAGTCTCGTCAGAGGATCGCCACTTCGAGTACCTGCCACAAGTACACAGCGTCCTGGCTACAAAAAAAGGCCCTTTTCGGGGTAAAAAACTTTCTATACGCGAACTAACAGTCGTTGACGGGTTTGTTCCCGGTATATCTTTATCGTGAAAATACAACGGATGTGTCGGACCCTGGTGGATTCACCCCCAGGCTGATGCGCTACCACCGAACGTGCGGGCTGCCTTTGATTCATCGCGATCTCCGGCAGGCAAGTTATTCGCGGTCATTCATTGTCCAGAGCATCCAGCAACAAGGCAATCCCGTGGCAAATCGGAGAGCGTGACGCCAAGTTCCCGTAGTTTAAAAATGGTGCGTTGTCGACCTACTCAACATTTGTAATTTTGGTTCCTTATCTTACGTTATGTTAACCGGGGACCTAGAAACAACGAAGAGGCTCCGTCCCCGCCGCAGCAGCAGTTGTCCGCAACCCCACGACGACTACCTTAGTCCACTTCACCCCTCCGCCACCCCACACCGAACCCAGGGTTATTGTGCGGTTCGGCCCCCTGGTGGATCCCCCAGGGAACGTCTCACACCAGACGAGTGTAACCCCTATGTTTGCGTGGTAGAGTAATGGTGGTGTACGTGTACGTGGAGAACTTGATCGCGCAGCTATCGCCGACATAGTGTAGCAGAGGCGGAATAAGGTGAACCAGCCCGCATTTGCTGAGGCAGATGGAAAACCACCTAAAAACCATCCACAGACTGGCCGGCTCACCGGACCTCGACACAAATCCACCGGGCGGATTCGTGTCGGGGACCGGCTCTCCTTCCAGCCCGGAAAATTTTGGTTCTACTGGCATCAGCTATCCAGGATTAAAATTTCGTGGCACAATTTTTCTCCACCCCGTATATGTCTGCTACACTACTGCCAATTATCAATCCCTCCTCCTGAATGTAAAACTTGTTGTCGAACAGAAAGTTATTGTGTGATAATATAAGCTCCAAGATCTCTATGAGTTCGTAGTTGTCAGCTCTACCCATTGTTCTATGTTTGAGTAAGTTATTTCTTATTATACTGATTGTTTCCTTGAGATCTACGTTGCAAGCCTATGATGCAAGTCTAGTTGTGTCTGGGATGGGGATATCTTTTATGTTCATGAAGCCAAACGGCATGATACTTGACCTACTTGAAGAAATAGAAATATTAACCAACATGAACACAGCATCTGACAACTCACTCAGTGACCAAACTGAACTGAGAAATAAATGTTTCCTTCAGAATTTCTATTACTTATTAGTTCAAAGCTGTCAATCAGTCAACCAACCCTACCCCCTCGGAACCGCTCGCCTTTAACACTCCCCCCCCCCCCTCTTTATCCCTCTCCTTAGATCCTAATTATTCTGGTGACAATATAAATAACCTACCACAGAATAAATCCTGTACTATATGTCTAAATGTCAAAGTCCTCTACTGTTAACATAATTCAGACCTTTATACAAGTTATTACCTTTAGCTGAAATAAACATAATTAGCACTTACTAATAATAATGTTAATGTAAAAACATAAGTAAGTCAGCAGCTCATTTGAAATTTTGTTCTTTGCAGTACCAAAGTTCTTAGTCATATAAACAGCAGCTGTTCATTACAAATACTATTACTTTTATATCAATTGCCTCCAGTTGAATTTAACAGAATCTGTCTTTTAACATTCAGATCACGTGAATGTAAGAAATAAATCAACAGTTCATTTGATCTTGTTTTTCAATATAAAATTCATAGTCATAGGAAGAGCTTTATTTCATTACAAGTAGTATAATTTTACACATATTATCTCTAGCTGAAATAGAATCTACCTTAACTAACGTCATAGACCATGTTATTGTAAGAACAGAAATAAGACTTCAGTTTGTTTGTAGTGTTGTTCTTTTTTTAAATTTAAATATGAAGTTCATGGTCATACAGACAGCTGCAGTTCATTTCGGATGCTATGACTCTGCATTATTTTAATCCTGGGAATTGATGTTAATGCCAATCTTGATTACAGTATTTGATGAGTTGATTGCGTTATATGTTATCATAAAAATAGAAATAAGACACCAAGTCACTTGAAGTTTGTTCTTGCAGTAATTTATTTCTTTATTTTATTTTGTGCTTTCATGTTAACTCCAGTTTTGATTAAAGTGTTTGTCCATGTATCGACATTAATAAATGCCAACAAAAACACATAATATCCCTGAGCAAAGTAGGCCTGTCATATCTTTGTGTCAAGATCTTTGTAAGAAGTAACAATTGTATAGCACATACTGGATGCTGGCAAAGTGTCGTTATCCCAGTGTATGTGCATATATATTGATTGAAAGTGAATAATGTGGCACCAACTGACCATCACAATGGGAGCAGACAGAGGAATACTAAGAACAAAAGTAGTAAGTACAAAACTAAATTTTGGATCCAAATCGACAGATAAACAATGATTATGGTGATTCATTAAAGTATGCTCAAAGCCAATACCGAGCATTATGGGTGAAATAGCTATATAATTTCTGGGAAACTTCAGAGTATGAGCCTGAAAAGATTCGAAAACCAGTTCATGGACTGAATAAATAATTATTTTAAAAAAGTGTTGGTTGCAGTTTTATGTATGTATAATGCCCCTTTAATCTTCCAGGTAAAATATTGATTTTCCTCTAACATTGTCTTTACTTGGGCGAGCTCTTTAGGCAAACTGTCTGCATCCAAGATTGTGTGAGCTCTGGAAACAAGTCTTTAAGCACACTCATAGCTTGCAACAGGTAACAATAACTCGATGTCCGTAAATATTAGTCAGCATCTGTGGGTGTATGACAAAGTTTATCCTCCATCATGAAACCATCAAGAGGTTAAGACCAGATAGTCGTATAACACCATGTCTGTATGGCCCTTCTCAAATTCGTAAATGAGGTCAATTTTTACAAGCAATAGGTGCAACATTGGTTCCTTCACATACAGAGTAGCCAAACATCATGCCTCCTCATTGCGGCCAATGATGGGCATGTGTTCGTGCACGAAACTTGGCCGATTTTATCAACAGACCGGGGGCTTTCTGTATGACTATTTCAGGCCATTTAGGCAGCTTTGGTGTAGAGTGTCACTTTTTACAAAGGTCGCTCTCGCAGATACTTTGGCACGAATTGGTAATATGCTTCAGGTGGAAATCACTGCTTTGTTTCAGCACACTCTGTTCTCTACATATTTTATGTCCAACAAAGGAAATTTTGAGCAGACTGATGGCGTCAAAATAGGTAGACATCTGTCTGCCCTGGTGACCAATCATTTTACGAGCACATTGATGGGAGAGCAACTGAATCAGTAGCACTTAAACCAACAGTAATTTGGATGTATGTGGTTGATACTTTTACAGTGTAGTCTCATGGAGAAAATAATTTGTAGGAGTTTTTCCACAATCCTAACTCTGTTCATAAGAAAATGCAGTTCATTATAGTGGCTTCCTCCCCTTCTTGGTTGTTTTGGTGAGACAGAAGCATAACTGCTCTCTCTAGAGTTCAGTTTATCGTAAGCCACAACATATTGGCTTGCATTTACAGTCATTGTGTTGCCATCACCCGTCACAAACTGACTATCACTGTGGCAGAATGACACTTCGCACTGGTTAACGTAAGACACGTTGTGGATACTTTTTTGAAAATTTACCTGTGCAACTGTGCACTAGCCACCCACATTTCTGTTATCTGATTTCCTAATAGCTGAGTGGCCTCCTGTGTGGATATAATTGTGTGCTGGACTCAGGCACTGTGGATTCTTCACCCACAGCACTTAGCAAATATACAACGCAAAAGTACAAAAAAATACATCGTGGGAGACAGTGCCGGATTAGCCATACGTGGAGAGATAGCAAATGCTGTGTACCCTGTGCATTAGAGGGCAGTGCGCCTGAATGAAAATAAAACTCTCTCAAGTTAGATATGAGTAGCAGTCTACTCGTGGGCAAATGGAAACACGGTGGTGTCCAAGTCAACAATGAGTTTTAACAACTTTAACTCATTTCTAAAACTCAGTGCGGGCTTTTTTCGTATTCGCTACCAAATTAAAAAGAAATGTACAGGTTATGTGAAACATGTATAACGTTATAGGCATCAATTATTTGTGTCTGATCTGACAATAGAAATAATCGGTATAATTCATTGTTTTCTAAATACGGTAAAGACTTATTTGCCACTGAGACAAATGGCTCTGAGCACTATGGGACTGAACATCTGAGGTCATCAGTCCCCTAGAACTTAGAACTGCTTAAACCTAACTAACCTAAAGACATCACACACGTCCATGCCCGAGGCAGGTTTCGAACCTGCGACCGTAGCGGTCGCTCGGTTAAACAGTGAAGCGCGTAGAAGAGCTCGGCCACTCGGGCCGGCAATGCCCGCTATTAAGTTAACCGTTATAGAATACAGTGGTGTAGCACTTGGTGCACAGATTTTACACTGTGCAGACATCCACCCTGCTGGACCCCCATTTTTCAAAATGTGTCGAAAACTGTTTCTCGTGATACATAAAGCCATTCATAATAATGCGAATTTGCCCAGCTGCTTCATAACATAATGGCTACATCTCTAGACACATAAGCTGAAGGTCTCAGGTTCAGTACTTACAGAAAGGTAATTTTCTAAACTCTGTTTCAATATGAGTGTGGTGTTTGTTTCCACTTGTTTAATTTGCTTTCAAACACGTTTCTTTCTTTTTAATTTCATCTCCGACCCTTGAGCGCCTCTTCAGTGTTTGTGAACTGGTCAGTCGGGAGTTAACAGAAACGGGAAGGTCCGGGCCCACAAATCAGCTGCTTATTATTTCATTCCAATAAAAATTTATTGATAAGTTTAACTTTAGCTTGAAATCAAAGAAATAAATACTGTAACTGAAATCTTAAGACCACATTTTAAAAGAAATATAACATGCTTTTAATAGCAATAAAAACAAGAAAATTGAGGTGAAATTTGCAATTTAAATCTTAAGACCATAGTTTGGAGAAATATAGCATGATTTTAATAATAATAATAATAAAAGAGCCTGCTACATAAAGGTTCAGTTGAAATTTGCAATTTAAATCTTTAGGCCACACTTTGGAGAAATATGACTACAAGGTTACTATTTTCAGAGTACGGTAGTGAAACGAAGCCACACATAATACTCATCTTGTGTAAGGTGTCGGGGCTGCATGGATTCAAGATGTGCCTTGTTGTTGTTGTTGTGGTCTTCAGTCCTGAGACTGGTTTGATGCAGCTCTCCATTCTATTCTATCCTGTGCAAGCTTCTTCATCTCCCACTACGTACTGCAGCCTACATCCTTCTGAATCTGCTTAGTGTATTCATCTCTTGGTCTCCCCCTACGATTTTTACCCTCCACGCTGCCCTCCAATACTAAACTGGTGATCCCTTGATGCCTCAGAACATGTCCTACCAACCGATCCCTTCTTCTGGTCAAGTTGTGCCACAAACTTCTCTTCTCCCCAGTCCTATTCAATACTTCCTCATTAGCTATGTGATCTACCCATCTAATCTTCAGCATCCTTCTGTAGCACCACATTTCGAAAGCTTCTATTCTCTTCTTGTCCAAACTATTTACCGTCCATGTTTCACTTCCATACATGGCTACACTCCATACAAATACTTTCAGAAATGACTTCCTGACACTTTAATCTATACTCGATGTTAACAAGTTTCTCTTCTTCAGAAACGCTTTCCTTGCCATTGCCAGTATACATTTTATATCCTCTCTACTTCGACCATCATCAGTTATTTTGCTCCCCAAATAGCAAAACTCCTTTACTACTTTAAATGTCTCGTTTCCTGATAAAATTCCCTCAGCATCACACGAATTAATTCGACTACATTCCATTATCCTCGATTTGCTTTTGTTGATGTTCATCTTATATCCTCCCTTCAAGACACCATCCATTCCGTTCAACTGCTCTCCGAAGTCCTTTGCTGCCTCTGACAGAATTACAATGTCATCGGCGAACCTCAAAGTTTTTATTTCTTCTCCATGGATTTTAATACCTACTCCGAATTTTTCTTTTGTTTCCTTTACTGCTTGCTCAATATACAGATTGAATAACAGCGGGGAGAGGCTACAACCCTGTCTTACTCCCTTCCCAACCACTGCTTCCCTTTCATCCCCCTCGACTCTTGTAACTGCCATCTGGTTTCTGTACAAATTGTAAATAGCCTTTCGCTCCCTGTATTTTACTCCTGCCACCTTTAGAATTTGAAAGAGAGTATTCCAATCAACATTGTCGAAAGCTTTCTCTAAGTCTACAAATGCTAGAAACGTAGGTTTGCCTTTCCTTAATCTTTCTTCTAAGATAAGTCGTAAGGTCAGTATTTCCTCACGTGTTCCAGTATTTCTACGGAATCCAAACTGATCTTCCCCGAGGTCGGCTTCGACTAGTTTTTCCATTCGTCTGCAAAGGTGTCTTGAGACGGTAATTTTTAAACAAACAGTCGGATAGCGTGTCCGGCAGATCGGTCCAGGGTGAAGCAGACGAACCATGCTGCGAGCAACGTGAAGCGGCAGGCCATACAAGACGATGAATTGCGGCTTCACCGACCGACGAACGGACGGCCACAAAGTTGCCCCTTTCTACAGCCAGTGTCCTGTGTCGGACGGGTGCGGCTTTCGCAGACCAACTTGGCTCAAACAGCCCAACTAAGCTCTCACATAGGAAACCGATGTCACAAAACAACTTGACTCTCACATTGCATCTCCGCTTTGTGAGACCAGCTGTCTTCCCACCCAGAGACCCACCATATACTGGGTGTTTCAAAAATGACCGGTATATTTGAAACGGCAATAAAAACTAAACGAGCAGCGATAGAAACACACCGTTTGTTGCAATATGCTTGGGACAACAGTACATTTTCAGGCGGACAATCATTCGAAATTACAGTAGTTACAGTTTTCTACAACAGATGGCGCTGCAAATGATGTCAAAGATATAGAAGACAACGCAGTCTGTGGGTGCGCCATTCTGTACGTCGTCTTTCTGCTGTAAGTGTGTGCTGTTCACAACGTGCAAGTGTGCTGTGGACAACATGGTTTATTCCTTAGAACAGAGGATTTTTCTGGTGTTGGAATTCCACCACCTAGAACACAGTGTTGTTGCAACGAGACGAAGTTTTCAACGGAGGTTTAATGTAACCAAAGGACCGAAAAGCGATACAATAAAGGATCTGTTTGAAAAATTTCAACGGACTGGGAACGTGACGGATGAACGTGCTGAAAAAGGTAGGGCGACCGCGTACGGCAACCACAGAGGGCAACGCGCAGCTAGTGCAGCAGGTGATCCAACAGCGGCCTCGGGTTTCCGTTCGCCGTGTTGCAGCTGCGGTCCAAATGACGCCAACGTCCACGTATCGTCTCATGCGCCAGAGTTTACACCTCTATCCATACAAAATTCAAACGCGGCAACCCCTCAGCGCCGCTACCATTGCTGCACGAGAGACATTCGCTAACGATATGGTGCACAGGATTGATGATGGCGATATGCATGTGGGCAGCATTTGGTTTACTGACGAAGCTTATTTTTACCTGGATGGCTTCGTCAATAAACACAAACTGGCGCTTATGGGGAACCGAAAAGCGCCATGTTGCAGTCCCATCGTCCCTGCATCCTCAAGAAGTACTGGTCTGGGCCGCCATTTCTTCCAAAGGAATCATTGGCCCTTTTTTCAGATCCGAAACGATTACTGCATCACGCTATCTGGACATTCTTCGTGAATTTGTGGTGGTAAAAACTGCCTTAGACGACACTGCGAACACCTCGTGGTTTATGCAAGATGGTGCCCGGCCACATCGCACGGCCGACGTCTTTAATTTCCTGAATGAATATTTCGATGATCGTGTGATTGCTTTGGGCTATCCGAAACATACAGGAGGCGGCGTGGATTGGCCTCCCTATTCGCCAGACATGAACCCCTGTGACTTCTTTCTGTGGGGACACTTGAAAGACCAGGTGTACCGCCAGAATCCAGAAACAATTGAACAGCTGAAGCAGTACATCTCATCTGCATGTGAAGCCATTCCGCCAGACACGTTGTCAAAGGTTTCGGGTAATTTCATTCAGAGACTACGCCATATTATTGCTACGCATGGTGGATATGTGGAAAATATCGCACTATAGAGTTTCCCAGACCGCAGCGCCATCTGTTGTTGAAAATTGTAACTACTGTAATTTCGAAAGTTTGTCTGCCTGAAAATGTACTGTTGTCCCAAGCATATTGCAACAAACGGTGTATTTCTATCGCTGCCCGTTTAGTTTTTATTGCCGTTTCAAATATACCGGTCATTTTTGAAACACCCTGTACATACAGGGTAATTACAAATGATTGAAGCGATTTCACACCTCTACAATAACTTTATTATTTGAGATATTTTCACAATGCTTTGCACACACATACAAAAACTCAAAAAGTTTTTTTTGGCATTCACAAAGGTTCGATATGTGCCCCTTTAGTGATTCGGCAGACATCAAGCCGATAATCAAGTTCCTCCCACACTCGGCGCAGCATGTCCCCATCAATGAGTTCGAAAGCATCGTAGATGCGAGCTCGCAGTTCTGGCACGTTTCTTGGTAGAGGTGGTTTAAACACTGAATCTTTCACATAACCCCCACAGAAAGCAATTGCATGGGGTTAAGTCGGGAGAGCGTGGAGGCCATGACATGAATTGCTGATCGTGATCTCCACCACGACCGACCCATCGGTTTTCCAATCTCCTGTTTAAGAAATGCCGATCATCGTGATGGAAGTGTGGTGGAGCACCATCCTGTTGAAAGTGAAGTCGGCGCTGTCGGTCTCCAGTTGTGGCATGAGCCAATTTTCGAGCATGTCCAGATACACGTGTCCTGTAACGTTCTTTTCGCAGAAGAAAAAGGGGCCGTAAAATTTAAACCGTTAGATTGCACAAAACACGTTAACTTTTGGTGAACTGCGAATTTGCTGCACGAATGCGTGAAGATTCTCTACCGCCCAGATTCGCACATTGTGTCTGTTCACTTCACCATTAAGAAAAAATTTTGCTTCATCACTGAAAACAACTTTCGCACTGAACGCATCCTCTTCCATGAGCTGTTGCAACCGCGCCGAAAATTCAAAGCGTTTGACTTTGTCATCGGGTGTCAGGGCTTGTAGCAATTGTAAACGGTATGGCTTCTGCTTTAGCCTTTTCCGTAAGATTTTCCAAACCGTCGGCTGTGGTACGTTTAGCTCCCTGCTTGATTTATTCGTCGACTTCCGCGGGCTACGCGTGAAACTTGCCCGCATGCGTTCAATCGTTTCTTCGCTCACTGCAGGCCGACCCGTTGATTTCCCCTTACAGAGGCATCCAGAAGCTTTAAACTGCGCATACCATCGCCGAATGGAGTTAACAGTTGGTGGATCTTTGTTGAACTTCGTCCTGAAGTGTCGTTGCACTCTTATGACTGACTGATGTGAGTGCATTTCAAGCACGACATACGCTTTCTCGGCTCCTGTCGCCATTTTATCTCACTGCGCTCTCGATCGCTCTGGCGGCAGAAACCTGAAGTGCGGCTTCAGCCGAACAAAACTTTATGAGTTTTTCTACGTATCTGTAGTGTGTCGTGACCATATGTCAATGAATGGAGCTACAGTGAATTTATGAAACCGCTTCAATCATTTGTAATAGCCCTGTACATACATACATTAATCCTTGTTCCATAGATCATGAATACGACATTTCGTAATGATGTGGAACGTTTCACTTTAACATAAGCTTTCCTTACATGAAATAATTAATTAATTTTTATTTACAGATATTACTTCATATCTGAGACTTCATCTATTCCACACAGCCAAAACTTCCTCCTAGGCCGACTTCGGCCAAAGATGCTTACTGAACAAATAGTAAATCGATAGCAAACTTGAGCCACTGGCGCCAGACACAACCCAAGCTCACTTTTTACTACCTTTATGGTTTTGCACACGTTTAATGAAGTAAATTTGTCTAAAAAATGAGATTTGAATAAGTTAGCAGTAAAATTTTCTCATGGTGCGGAAAGAGTCCATCTTTTAAATGTTTATATGACGATAACCAACCAAGAATATGTAAATATTGTTTAGGTACGAGAGTAAAGTGCTACTTCATTTTATATCCTAGACTTTCAGCCAAGTAAGGGCCTCTTCTTGCCATTTGCTACGGGCCTCGCACTTGCTTAATCCGGCACTAATGCTTAGCGCTGTCAGACGGGAACACTTTCAGCTAGAAACATGTATTTAGTTACTAAAATGTAGACTTTCACGGCCGGAAATGTCATGTCCATTATAATTATCCGGGCTGTTATGCCGTGCTCGGTTGGGAATTGACACAGAATTCATCAACCGACCACGGCATAACAGCCCGGATAATTATAATGGCCATGATGTATTCAGTTGTATATTTATTTGTACTGGTTAGATGCTCATTTTAGTCCTAATGTACAGCTTCTAACCATGTACGGTATAAAAAGTCCGTCACTAGAAGGTGTGCAAACTGGCCAACCAGTGCCACGGTAGGCTCGTGCTTTTATTGCGTCGTCGGTACTGCAATGTCCGGCTCGGATCACAATACGTAAAGCGGCCGACTGGTGAAAGTGCCACGACAGTGTTTTCGCTGCCTTCCGCATCTGAGGGTTCTCGCACCTGCTATGGAGGAGCTGCTGTTATCATACTAGCGCCAAAAAAATAATGGCTACGTCGCAACTTGTTGTTTTCTGTATCCTCATACTACTTTATAAAAACCTTATTCACATGTAAACTAAATAAAACCGAGAAGATACTGCAACCTTGTTATGCTCCTTGCTTAGCAAAAGTGCCGTTCTTATTTATTTAGTACCTTGTTTTTTCACAAATTTAGTTTCATTACATCAGCTTTTTGTATCCCGTTTCAAATTCCTTTTAACATTGACCAGTGTTTTGTCCTGTTTATTGTGCCAAACAACTTGAAATAGTCGCTAAAAACTATGTGCTTTTCATATGAAATTGTCTGCCAGTATTTATCAAGATCTTCAAATTTGACGTTCTATCCTTTGTTGTTCGTCCAAATTATAAACCACTCTAATCTTCAGTTACAATACTGTTTCAGCTACTGATCGTAATCTGAGAGTTACAATTTTTAAAATACTTTACAACCGGCTGTTAAAACACTTATTCCTCTATAATTATTACAGTCGTTTCGATTACCATTCTTAAAAACTGAACACACGACAGCTGCTGACCAGATTACCACTATTGTCGCTTTCTCCCATCATAAATTTACGAACTGTAAAAAACTTAGCTTAAAGAGAATTCCGCCGTAACTTAAGGAACCGCTGCTCTTCCCATCTACACCACTGCCATCCCCTTATTCATTATTTTTATCTCTTCTAATTCCACTAATGTCAGTAGATCTCCACCTTTCCCACGTTCATATATCCCTGTTCGTTCCATTAAGATTTGTTCTTGTCACAGACTTTTGTGACGTTCTTCCCGTTGTTTTTCGTTTCTTGTGTTGAAGCTGAATGGATCATTTTCTTGCCTGTTTAGACGTTCGTCTGCCTTGTAGGCAACTACTTAGTCTACGAACGTCATTTTCAGTATTACTTGTATTTATGTGTATTCTCGTTTAGCAGTTGTTCATTTTCGATTATATTTATTTTCTCTGTGTAGTGTAATTAAGTCAGTGTCATTGACGAGCAGTGTGTTAAGGAATGAGAGCAGCAGCGTGTAATGTTGACAGATACTAGGAACATATGACATCCAATTACAGAGACAAAATAATACCGGTAGCGTTAGTGCTTGACAGCACCTGAAAATAATACAATGATAATACAAAATTTAAAGCAACGATTCGATGTTTCTTCGACAGGAACCGTCTACATTTATTCTGTGGTAGAAGTAAAGGTTTCTAAGACAGGTATTTACATAGGATACTGTAATGAACCATCTTTCTTGATAATTATACGTTAGGTCTGTCTATGCACAACTGAATAACATCGATTTTACTATCGCATACGCCTTTCGGCTCTTTCTTGAAAGAAATCAGTGGCTTGACATACGTACATATTTAGGCGTATGCTACGTTTTTCTAACATACTACACGCTTTACGTTCAGGATAGAGAAATTTCTGACACATTAGTAATAATAATGATATTAATAGTTCACATTTTAATTCACATGGTTTCCTGCTGCCCTTACACATGTGTGCTCGGTTGCTCGTTTTAGAATTATTTTTTTGCTCCCAGCATTCAGAATTATTGGTTGCACAGCACTGAAAAACTGAAGACTCGTTTTCTTTGTGTTTTGTTCTGAATGTTATACCACTGCATATAACTACCAACTGTCGAATGTCTCTTTGTGGTGTATGTGACTTGCCTGTGTGTGTGTGCGTGTATGACTGAATTGTTTTACTTATATGTTCCTGCAAATTTTTCTCGTTTATCAGTACTTTCTTTATTTCTTTTCCTTTTCTTTATAATTTCATTTTTTATCATATTTATAAGAATTTAGCAGAAGGTTTGTGTTTTTATGTTTTTGATGAGCTATCAACTGTTCGTTTCCTGCAATAGTTCTCTAGATGTGGTAATTTTCTTGCATTGTGATAAGGTATTTACTGTCGTTACTCGTCCTGATAATTATCATGTCTTGTTCTATTATTACCGGATCATGTTTGTGACACTGTAAGAGTTCTGCAAATGTGGAACGTTTCGTTCTTCCTACATCTGATGACTGAAATCGGAGTAAAAAGTATAAAATAATTTCTTATAGCCTGATATTCCAAGCCCCACACAGGCAGCTCCGAAAATTTGTGATTATGAATTTATAATAGCTATGAAAATAACTGTTAGAGTTTTAACGAAAAACGTGGAGATTGCACAGCAGAAAATATCTAGGAGGTTAACTATTCATGCATCAATTTTGTACTGCATGTGCCTCATGGTTTCTTTTATAAACCTTAAAAGTATTTTGATAGCTACGAAAAACCAAGATTGAAAACTCATCAGAACTGTCTGTATGGGATTAGAAATCCTTATGAGACCACAAGAACTCATTTAAATCTTTTTAATCAGATTTAAGAACGTATCATATTAACAATTTATTTACATTTAAATAGTAAGTTTCTGCTTTTTAATATTATTTGTGTAGCGATTCACAAAGGACTTTAAACATTTTGATCTAATTACAAGAGAGACGTTTGTTAAATTCTGGGTTTATCTCAGCTTCTTTACACCTGATCATGTTTGAAATAGAGTAGCGTTATACTTCCTTACTTATAGTATAATAATCTGTTTAGTTGTTATTTCCTAAATCATAAAATAAAAAAGTATGAATATTAACTTTGTACAGTTTTTCGTAAGAGTTTTGTTGCAGTATTAAAACAAATAAATGCCAGATCCTTGTTAGTTACCAATTTCAAATATATTAGTCATTTACCTTAAGAGAGGTTTTAGTTGTCGCACTTGTCCACATTCCTCTCTGCACCTTCAGTGCATGGTGTCTTGCCAGTGAGTTAGAGCAGCCGAGCTCCACTATTTGTAATCCATCCATTGAGCTAACACGACTAAATGGGACCAATTCCTGTCCTTTATCAAATAGTGCAAATCCAAGATCTATAGCAGCATGATACATTCCTGGTATAGCACAATATTAGTGGGAGCTGAGTTCACACGATTGTTACATAGTTTCGGACTGTCAGAAACTATGTTGCTCTAGGCTTCATTAAATGAACTCCACCTCTACCAAATGTTTTTTGATGTCATTGCAAATATATTACAGAGAATAATTTTAAAATTTATTATAATTTCAATGCAAAACGATAGCAATTTGATAGTTTAAATGTGAATTGAAGGTGAAGGCGGAAGACAGGAAAGGAAAAGGAAGGTATTACCGATGTCAGCAGCATCGGGACATTACGCAGAATCAGCAGTGAATACTGAAAAATGTGTATCGAACCAGGATTCGAACTCAGGATCTCCTGCTTACTAAGCAGGTACCACTGTACCATCCGGAACACAGTGTTTTTGCAACTACGCAACTATTTCGGCGCGCCTCACGGCTGGCGCACAAACGTACCGAGCTCCACCTATCCCCAGTCCCTACCCTTTTCTTCCACTCTCGCTACTCTGAGATTCCTGCAGGGGGTGGACATTTTGTGCATACACACTGAAGGAGGTGCATCCATTGCCCATCTAAGTGATTGTATTATATGATTGAGTGGTGCCTGTTCCTTTGCACATATGAATCACTGAAAGAACAGACACCATGCAGTCATATAATTCTATCGCTATTAGATTAAAATAATACAAACTGTCCCCTTATCATTCATTTGGCATTAATCCTCGCATTACCAAGGGGGGTGGGGTATTTTGTAACCTCCTACTGAAAATATCGTAATCTAGTCTGGTATTTTATACCTTAAAATTTTGAAAAAAAGTGTTCATTGGGTGTAATAATTTCTTATATCAGACTGCTTAACTGTTTTAAATTTTACATGAAACTTTACTCAAATATTTAAGTCATTATAGTGAATGTGTCTTTCAACAAGTTTCATATTCGTATTTTCATGTTCAGGACCCTTCTTACACATCTCTACAACTTTGAAACGTATTTTGTGAATGATAATAACCACAGTTAACGAAATATGTAGTTTCTTTGGTGGTCATAAAGTACCCCTCCACTCAGTATAAACATTACAGAAAATGCATTGGTTTTGCTAAGATTGTGCTAAAAGATTTTTCAGGTTCTGTACCCTACTTATATATCAGTGCCTATTCAAAAAGGTATGTTGTTAATGAAAGTTAAACACATTTAACGAAATTAGCTTTTTTAGGTTTTATTGATTTGCACAGGATAGAGTAGCATGGAGCGCTGCATCAAACCAGTCTCAGGACTGAAGACCACAACAACAACAACAGGTTTTATTGAGTGGTGAGCACTAAGTAGCCTCCTCCCTTGATATTACTCGTTTTGGAAAATGGGTTGTTATTGTTAGGGTCAAAGTCCTTGTTTTAACAACAGTACAACAACTACAGCAACAGTACAAGTGGAGGATTCATGCCGACGAATATTTGTAGCTCGATTTTACCAACATACACCGACGTCGTGCAAAGCATTTGGACAACGTCGGGCTTGGGGTGCCGCCATTTAAAATATTTGTACGCGTTGCTTCGCTTCTCTCCGACGGCCAATTCACAGTCCGCACTCATTCCCTCTCCCTGCCTCCGCGAACAATTGAAATTGTCCACCTCTTTTCGGAGCAATTTTTTGCTCCCTTTTTACATTTGTGTTTCCCCCTCCTTATTTTTTGCACCACTGCATTAGGCCCAATCAGAGGCGCAGTATTAAAAAAAAAAAGAGAGAGAGAGAAATTATCGACCCGTGGCCCGCTCTTTATTAGTTTTTCGCGTCATTACTCTGGAATATGAAATGTCTGGCGAAGCAAAACAAACATTTGTGTGCCCGCGCGACCGTAGCTGCACGTCCGAATGCGCCACAAGGGCGGGAATACGTGCGACCGTGCGGGTTGCATACACTCTGGCGAACGCTAAATAATGCGTGCAACCCCCCTGCTCCGGCAATTCTCGCGTGAAGCGGGCGGAGCGCTGCAAACCGCCCCGGTGACGCCCCGGCGCGGTCCCGCTCCCTAACAAAGAGGGGTAGGCACTCCTGTAAATGGAAAATAGAGCGCCGGTTGCGAGAGAGCGCTGAGGGACGGCCGGGGGACAGATGTTCCCGCGATTAGCCCGTCTTTCGGAGGGTCGGTCCCCCCGTCGAGGCGTAAAACTACCCATGCGCGGCTCGAGGGCGCTAAGAGAAACACAGAAGGCTGTCGTAACGCAATTTACAAGTCGTCCGACACCCCTCGGCGGCGAGGGTGCGTTTTCCTCTGGATATGGGGTGGAAACGAGGCACAGTTCGAGGAAGCGAGACCCCTGCGCCACCCCTCACCCTCTAGTGACTGTCACGACTCCGACAGAAGGGCGCTCACAATTTCCTGCTTATTATGGTAACGAGAGGCACACAGCCCCTAGGTCAGCAATTCATGCACCGCAAAGCAAATTCGATTTACGTTCTGTATGAAGATTCAGAAGTACGATTTATTACAAATGCTAATAAAATCGGCACACGTCACGCACACAAAATAATTTAAATCCTATTCTCTATATCTGGCAGCTTCCAAGATGACCGTAAATTGTCAAAAATCATAAACGATAACATGATTGCATAATTTTTAGGTTTACGTACCTGAGTCGGTTTGTTGTCCCTCTGTCTGTCCATCTGTTCAAAACCCTCAAAACTCTCGGGAACGGAGAGATGTATCATGTTGAAATCTGTGTCACATACTCGTATTAAAGTCTACAGGCCCTTGGCGATGTAAAAGAGCGAAGCTTCTAAGTCAGTGCACTCAAACGATACGGCCACTCACTCGTACGTTATTTACACTGCTGGCCACCGTAAATGCAACACCAAGAAAGACAAGAGGTAGCACAACAAAATTTATTTTGTAGATAACATGTTGACCAAGTATCAAATGATTACGTTTACAGACGTCTGTGACATGTGGTTCCTGCCAGAATCAGTAACCAGAGTAGCCGCCATTGTTGGAGATCACCGCTGCCACACGTCTCGGCATTGAGTCAAAGAGACGTTGGATGTGTTCCTGGGGTACAGCAGTCCAAGCAGCTTCCACACGTTGCCAAAGATCATCTGGTGTGGCAGCTGGGGATGTAATCTGGGTCACTCGTTGAGCAACCATGGACCACATGTTTTCTATGGGCGAAAGATCCGGAGAGCGAGCCCGCCAGGGTAGCAATTCAATCTGGTTATTGACGAAGAACCTTTGGACAATGCCTGCCACGTGTGGTCGCGCATTATCCTGTTGAAATATGGCTGTGGCCGAGCCCTGAAGGTAAGGAAGGGCAACTGGCTCTAGCACCTCGGATATGTAGCGCCGGCTATTTAAAGTACCGGCAATGCGTACTAGAGGCGTGCGAGAGTAATATCCAATACCGCCCCATACCATAATACCCGGTGCAAGACCAGTGTGGCGGTGCATAATGCAGCTGTCCAGCATCCTCTCTCCACGGTGTCTCCACACTCGAATCCGACCATCGTGGTGCTGCAGACAGAAGCGTGCCTCGTCAGTAAAGACAACGTCATTCCATTCTGCCATACACATCCGTCTGTCATGACACCATTGGCGACGGAGACGTCTGTGGTTCTGCGTCAATGGTAGACTTAGCAATGGACGTCTTGCGGACAGACCACTCTGCTGTAAACGGCGTCGAATGGTACGCGCAGACACTGGATGATGCGTTACAGACGCAATGTGCTGTGCTGTGGTTCGGGGTGTCACTGAGCGATCCGTCACTGCCAAGCGCACAATTTGCCTATCAGCACGTGCAGTGGTGCACCGAGGTGAATGCGATCGACCACGTCGGTCCGTCGTACCCTCCTGCATCCAACGGTCACATATCCGCATTACAGTTGTTTGGTTTCGTCCAACACGACTAGCGATTTCTCTGTATGATAATCCACAATCTCGGTAAGCCACTATCCTTCCTCTGTCGAACTCGGATACTTGATCAAAAGATGTTCGCTGTTGTCTACGAGGCATAACTGATCGTCTTGTGAAACAACCACAAGGTAAACACACGTGCCGAACGTACACTCGTCGAAATCGCCAAGCCTTAAATGGCGCTATGAGGTGGCGCCACAGGCGCGCGTGATGTGCGTCTGCGCTGAAATTCTAATCAGTTGCATATCTCATCGCTGCAAACTCATGGTGTAAATTTCACTTGATTCGGATGCTTCCTTCAGGGTGTTGCATTTACGATGGCCAGCAGTGTATTTTGACAATCGGAAACTCACTCATTAAAAGTTATGGGTTACTTCCCGTTGACCAACAATCACGAAATTTGCCGCTAAGCAAGGACTCACATTACAACCACACACATCACACATATCACATCACACTTCATCTTGGACAGTTTCGACTCTCTTTCGAACATAGGCCTCTCTATCGTCTTCTGCCTTGCCACCATATCTCCGTCTTCACCTTGGTCCAGTCTTCTCCTTTCTTTTGGACGCATTCCTCTACTCCTTTCAGCCATCTGTCTCTCGGTCTTCCTCTTTGTCTCTTCCAGTTTCATCACGTGTATCCTCCTTAGGTATCTTCTTCTCCTCCATTCTCTTAACATGTCCATACCATCTCCTCCGTGTTTTCTCTACCTCCTCCCGTAATGGTTCCACCTTCAATACCTCTCTCATTTCTTAACCTGTCTGTCTTTGTCACTCCACTACTGTTCCTCAAGAATTTCACCTCACTAGCTTGTACTTTGCTTTTCTCTCTTACTTTCATAATCCAGGTTTCGGACGCGTATGTCAGGATCGGGACATAGTATGACCCGTATATAACCATTTTACTGGCTTGGGGTACATTCTTACTCCATATTAGGCTTCTGACCGTCTTCGCAAATGCTTCTGCTTTTCTTCCACGCTCGTTTATTTCTCTGTCGTTTTTCCATCTTCCTGTATCAAGCTTCCTAGGTACTTGAAACTCTCCACTCTCCTCAATCGTTCCCCACCAATTGTTATTCCAGTTCTTCCTCTCTTCTACTTTCTTGTTGTGATAATCATGTCACTCTTAACGTATACTAAATTTCATATCATATTCTTGTACTGTTCGTTCCCATACGTCAAACTGCTCCTGTAATTGCTCCTCCTTATTCCCCCAAATCATCAGATCATCTGCAAACACCAAATCTTTCATCTTTCCTTCACCAATTACTTGTGCTACTGTACTCATTATATCATCCATTACAACAGTGAAGAGTTATGGTGAAAGTGTCCTCTCCTGCCTCAAGCCATTCTTCTGTTCAATCCAAGCTGATCTCCCTCCTCCCACTTTCACACAGCTCAAACTTCCATGGTACCTTCCCCTTATCCTCCAAATAATCTGTTTTGCTACTCCTCTGTTCTCCAGGGCTTTCCACACTTTACTTCTACGTACACTATCAAACACTTTTCCAGTATCCAGGAAAGTCATTAGTAGATATATTCCATATTTATGGTGTTGTTCCTGCAGTTTTCTTACAGCAAAAATTAGATCGACCAAGGAACTTCCCGTTCTGAAGCCATGTTGCTCTTCTCTCATCCCTCCTTCTAATTTTGACCGAATTCGTGCTTCCAAAATATTCTCAAAAATCTTTGCACAATGACTCATCAGTGTTATCCTCTGATAGCTCTTGCACTCTTTTCTATTGCCCTTCTTAATGATCGGGACTATTATTCCCTTCTTACAGTCTTCTGGGATCATCTTTTCTCCATACAATGTTCATTACCTATGCGATACAGCCATTGTATTCCCACTTCTCCTGCTGCTCTCGCCATCTCTACACTTATCTCATCCAGACCTGGTGACTTCCTTCCCTTCATCTTGCCCAGTGCCTTTTCCGCTTCTCCCCACGTAAGGTTTTTATCTATTTGCTGTTCCTCCTCTTTTGTCTCCTCAGCTTGTTCCTCCTCATCCAAGTCTCCATTCGGGTTCAGGAGTTCTTCAAAATACTCCTTCGACATAATCTTGAGTTCTTCCTTGTTCTTTACATGTTGGCCACTTTTGTTCACCATTAGAGCATAATCTGGCGTACCATTCTTCCCCCGACTTTTAATCATCCCATACAATACCTTTTTTGAACCTCCACTATCCTCCTCCCTCGTTCTGGACCACTGTTCCATCCACTTTTCTCCCTCCGCCACCACTATTTCTGCTTCTCTCTTTGCCCCACTCTTTTTGCTTCTCTCTTTCTTGCCTGTTACTCTTCTCTTGTGTCTACTGTTATCTTCTTGAACTATACCCTAAAGGCTCTATTCTTCTCGTATCTTATGTCCTTTGTTTTATCATTCCACCAGGGTGTTTCCTTCCATCTCTTTTTGTCGCTTGTCCTTCCACATATTGCGTCTGCCAAACTTAACTAACGTTCCCTTGATTCTACGCCACTCCTCTTCTACCGTTTGCGGTTCATCCTTTGGGATGCTTTCCTTTACTACTGGTAGGTACTGTAGTCTGCTTTCTTCCTCCTTCAACTTCGATACCCTTATACGTCTTTCCTGGTTTTCTGTCCCTTTATTATCCTTACTCCCTCTCAGGTTCACAACCAGAAAACGTTGGTCGCTATTCAATGCCTCTGATGGTCTTACCTTAATGTCAATGATGTTCTTATTCATCTCACTATCGTACAGGAAGCAGTCAACTATCAACTTTGTCTTTAAAACTTGACTGTAGCAGGTAATCTTGTGGCTCTGTATTTTCCTGAACCAAGAGATCCCAACCAGCAAGCCATTCCTTTGACAGAACTCCAATAGCCTTTCACCTTCCTCATTTCGGCAGCTCCAACCCTCTGGTCCAAGCACACTTTCCCAGCCTTGTCTTTCTCTTCAAAGGTGTGCGTTTAGATCGCCCATTACTATCACAGTCTTCCTTCCCATCTGCTTCTGCATTTCCAAAAAATGGTTCAAATGGCTCTGAGCACTATGGGACTTTGAGGTCATCAGTCCCCTAGAACTTGGAACTACTTAAACCTAACTAACTTAAGGACATCACACAACACCCAGGCATCACGAGGCAGAGAAAATCCCTGACCCTGCCGGGAATCGAACCCGGGAACCAGGGCGCGGGAAGCGAGAACGCTACCGCACGACCACGAGCTGCGGCTTCTGCATTTCCTCTTCAAACTCTCGCTTCTCCTCAGAAATGCAACCCACCTGCAGTGCATGCACTTGCATTACCTCTATCGTCGTCCCCTTGAGTGTTATTTTGGTTTCGTCATCCTATCACTTTTTCTCTTCCTGTTTTAATCCATCTCTTACTACTATTCCGACTCCATTTCTCCTTCCCTCCACATTTCCACTCCAGTACAGTCGGTAGCCTTTCCTCATTTCACTTCTTTCTTCTCTTTTCCATCTCGTTTCAGCTAATCCCGATAGATCTAACGTCCTTCTTTCCATCATGTCTACCCTTTCCTCCATCTTTCCAGTCAATGCTTGTATATTTAATGTTCCAAATCTTAGTACTTGTTTATAGCTAGTTCGTTGTCGATTAAATCGGATCTTTCCAGGCCCGTTCTGTTTTTGAAAGTAGAAATCATAATCCACTACTGGCTTGCTGGGCCTGTCGTAGCTTCACCAGAGCCCCGTCAGCCGTCACTTTTCACGGTTCATGTAGGACTTTCACAGCTACCGTAGCGGTTCCGTGCCACACATTGTCCTCACTGTGCCTCGCTCCTACACCTAATCTCCTACTTCGTGCCATTGCCCATCTCCCACGACTTGGACGAGGGATTGGACTTCTGGGAGACTCTTACATTACAACCAAAAGAAAAAAATCGAAAAATTGTGGATCTGTTATTATATCACTGAAAAAACTTTTTGTCATTTATTATCAGACTGTTATTCTGTTCGCCCGTCTTTGAAGACCACTTTTTCTCAGGAAGAGATAGACGTATAAAGTTGAAGTTATGTCACATACTAAGGTCTACGGTCCCTTGGGAGTATAATAAAACTTAGCTTCGAAGTCAACGCAGTCAAAAGATACGGCCACTTATGCCATAAATTTCGATACTTCCAAACTGTCTCATCAAAACCTACAGGGCACTTAAATTGACTTAGAATCACGAAATTTGGTAAGAAGGAAGGTTTCACAAGTAAAGGAAAAAAATAAGAAGATATCTGATTTCTAATTACATCACATGGTTCAAAAAATGGCTCTGAGCACTGTGGGACTTAACTGCTTAGGTCATGAGCCCCCCAGAACAACTTAGAACTACTTAAACCTAACTAACCTAAGGACGTCACACACATCCATTCGCGAGGCAGGATTCGAACCTGCGACCGTAGCGGGCGCGCGGTTCCCGACTGTAACGCCTACATCACATGAAAAATATTTCTTTTGACTTTTATTGTCCGATTTCAAAGAGGAAAATAAAACATCCTCGAAAGTCTTGAAATTCCTGGGACTGATATCTTACCAGTATCAGTGTCAATAACAGGTAAAAATCACAAAGATAGGTGAACTGTCTACATAAAATTAAGTTTACTGAAAGTTCCGTTTAGTCTTTACCAAAAACCTTTATTTTTTCAATATCACGATTGCAATTTCAACATTTTGTCAACATCAGGCGGCGTGGAAGCAATCAGTCCATTTAGAAGTCATTTAAAAGCATAAGCTATAAAGCAACCTCACGCTTGAGCACATCAAAATTATTTAAGCTATAGGACATCATCATTTATTTGTACATTCATGATTAACATCAAATTGGTTGCGGATCAAATGAAGTAGCAGCAGCCTTGTTAGACACTCAACTAAGCATAGATACTGAGAATACCCTAAAAGCATAAGATTATTTTGCGATGACCGTACGGGGCAAAAGAGAAATCACATTGTAGTTCATTCAGCCTGCAGGTTGCTTTTAAAAAGTCCTGAAGCTTATTGAAACACATGTATTTAATGTTTCCAGTGCGTGGTCATTCATACTCGGCTGTGGAGCGCGGTACATTGGATAAGTCTTCAGAAACGGGCTGAAGTATTAACTGCTGAGCAGTATCATAATACTTATCTGGATGTTGGAAGGCTAGGAATAGTCTGTAATATTTTGAACTTTAAGGGTTTTTGTCTCTGTCTGAAGAGGCTAGTGGAGAAAAGAGACATGAAGCGAATACTACTGAAAAAGAAACAGAACGTATATTACTTTTAAAATGTAGACTGCGCACGGCTTGGATGATGCGTCGAAGAGTTTTATGACCTTCCTAGAAAGAGGTGTAGCAACACATCATATTCCTGAGCCAAAAGATATCTGTTTGATATATTCTATAAAATCAGAAATAAAGGAGGACGTAATCGACCCTATGAAACAGTGCTTTTGTGACAGTTGGAGGAAAAGCTGCAATATTATGTTTTCAAGAGGTCTAAAAGCAGTTTTTATGAAAAAAACATGTATTATAAAAATAACTCTTTTATTCCAGAGTGAGATTTGCACTCTGCAGCGGAGTGTGCGCTGATATGAAACTTCCTGGCAGATTAAAACTGTGTGCCCGACCGAGACTCGAACTCGGGACCTTTTATTTACAATTCAGTTTGTACTCTTCAAAATTTTTTAAAAATATAGTGCTAATTATTATTTTGAATGTGCAATCGCGAAAGAAATGGAAATTTCTCATATTAAAAATATATTACCAATAAACCAAAATCACTAATTTTGATTGTATTGTTTACACTGAGGTTGAACACAAATTCTCATGCGTTCGGTCTATCAGTAATTATTGCTCAAAATAAAATTTAAAGAATAGACGCTTTAGTTTTTGTATATGAATTTGGTTTAAACACGAAATGACCCTGTTGTGGTGAATAAGTCCACGGAATTTAAAAATTTCAGTGGTAGGTGTGCCTTTACGTAAAGAGTGAGATTTTCCCTACTTTCCTTATTTTCTTATATTCAGGGCCTTTAAGAACTTATGATTTTCAAATCATCGTCAGTTATTATTAAATTTTACTCGATATTAGTTTCACGTCTCTCCTGTAAAATTTTTATTTCTGGACTTTACGTGTTTTGGAAAGTTACTCTTCCATTTACTTCCAATTTGCGATGGCGACCCTTTTTTCTGAAAGATTTTTATTGTTTCAATGTGCTGCTTTCTCTATTACTCTATTACTTGCCGAAGATCCTTTTCTCCATTTCTTCTTAGTGACAAACGACGATATATACACTCCTGGAAATGGAAAAAAGAACACATTGACACCGGTGTGTCAGACCCACCATACAAGCTCCGGACACTGCGAGAGGGCTGTACAAGCAATGATCACACGCACGGCACAGCGGACACACCAGGAACCGCGGTGTTGGCCGTCGAATGGCGCTAGCTGCGCAGCATTTGTGCACCGCCGCCGTCAGTGTCAGCCAGTTTGCCGTGGCATACGGAGCTCCATCGCAGTCTTTAACACTGGTAGCATGCCGCGACAGCATCGACGTGAACCGTATGTGCAGTTGACGGACTTTGAGCGAGGGCGTATAGTGGGCATGCGGGAGGCCGGGTGGACGTACCGCCGGATTGCTCAACACGTGGGGCGTGAGGTCTCCACAGTACATCGATGTTGTCGCCAGTGGTCGGCGGAAGGTCCACGTGCCCGTCGGCCTGGGACCGGACCGCAGCGACGCACGGATGCACGCCAAGACCGTAGGATCCTACGCAGTGCCGTAGGGGACCGCACCGCCACTTCCCAGCAAATTAGGGACACTGTTGCTCCTGGGGTATCGGCGAGGACCATTCGCTACCGTCTCCATGAAGCTGGGCTACGGTCCCGCACACCGTTAGGCCGTCTTCCGCTCACGCCCCAACATCGTGCAGCCCGCCTCCAGTGGTGTCGCGACAGGCGTGAATGGAGGGACGAATGGAGACGTGTCGTCTTCAGCGATGAGAGTCGCTTCTGCCTTGGTGCCAATCATGGTCGTATGCGTGTTTGGCGCCGTGCAGGTGAGCGCCACAATCAGGACTGCATACGACCGAGGCACACAGGGCCAACACCCGGCATCATGGTGTGGGGAGCTATCTCCTACACTGGCCGTACACCACTGGTGATCGTCGAGGGGACACTGAATAGTGCACGGTACATCCAAACCGTCATCGAACCCATCGTTCTACCATTCCTAGACCGGCAAGGGAACTTGCTGTTCCAACAGGACAATGCACGTCCGCATGTATCCCGTGCCACCCAACGTGCTCTAGAAGGTGTAAGTCAACTACCCTGGCCAGCAAGATCTCCGGATCTGTCCCCCATTGAGCATGTTTGGGACTGGATGAAGCGTCGTCTCACGCGGTCTGCACGTCCAGCACGAACGCTGGTCCAGCTGAGGCGCCAGGTGGAAATGGCATGGCAAGCCGTTCCACAGGACTACATCCAGCATCTGTACGATCGTCTCCATGGGAGAATAGCAGCCTGCATTGCTGCGAAAGGTGGATATACACTGTACTAGTGCCGACATTGTGCATGCTCTGTTGCCTGTGTCTATGTGCCTGTGGTTCTGTCAGTGTGATCATGTGATGTATCTGACCTCAGGAATGTGTCAATAAAGTTTCCCCTTCCTGGAACAATGAATTCACGGTGTTCTTATTTCAATTTCCAGGAGTGTATATATAGTCGGCTTTCCTCAATTCTTTTTAAATGGCACGCTGTTTTCCAACATATATACGAAAGATTAAAACTGTTTGTCGGAGTGGGAATCAACCCATGGACCATGGAACTCTCTCTGCCTTGGAAGAGACAAGTGCTCTACCGACTCACCTGTCGAGACAGGCTTAACGAGACGCCCTCGCAGCTATTCTCCCGGCAGCTCCTCCCTCCTATCCTCTAAACTTCAAACAAGTTGTCCACCATACTCTACGGGACTAGCACTCCTAATAAAATACGTCTGTGACGGTGGGACCCAGTTCGGGCGTGGTTAGCGCATTCGCTGATGCGACGCCGTGTCGTGGCGAACTAAGCTGCAAGACAGTTTACTGTGGAGTGTCGTTTGTGAGGCAGGGAAGTGTCAACTGCTCTGTGAATAACATGTCTTCCTCCAGAAGAGAAACCCTGAAATTTATTCTCTGTAAGCCCATTTTTATGCAGGATGTTTACGGAACCACGGTTGTTCAGTACGAAATGTCGAATCAAAACACTCCCAGCAGTCTAAATTTCCAGTTTTATTTCACTTTTCCTACCAGTTTCTGCGTTACTTCGCGCCATATTCATTCCCTCTTGGAAACGTGTAGGATGAGTCCCACCTCTTGTAGAATCGGAGTAGCGGCCAGGATATAGTCACTGATATCCGTGGACTTCATTTTAAAAGCGCCAGCCCTGTATTCTGATCCCTATTTCGATTGTACAAGTGATGCGATTCCTCCTGCACGTCGACCATGGGACCTGAAGATGACACACTGTAACACAGAAACTGGTAGCAAAATTAAAACTAAAATAGGAAATTTAGACTGCTGAAGGTGTTTTGATTTGACATTTATCTTGAAATTTAGTTTTGTGCTAAATACCGAAAGGTCTACTCATCTCGATAGTGGGAAATGTATGACAAATGACGTGAAGGTGCTATATGAGGAAGTGTTAGGCACTGAGATTAACAATGCTGTCCATAAAGTATGCTCAAAATGCAGAAATAACGACATTTGTGAGCGAATAGTCAGGAACACAAATGGTGGAGTTAAATTTAAGGATAATGATGATTTTATCAGCACAGTATCAGTAACATGCTCTGACGTTAAGTTGCATGGTGAGGGTCTGTAATTTACCGTTAGAAGCGCCACTCTAAAAGATATAGAAGTGCTTATTTCCTACGCGAAGGTTTAAGCTATCAAAGACGAAGCGTGATCGGAAAACTTCCGTCATGGCAAGCTCAATGGCAATCGAAGAGCTGAAGTAGAATTATTGATGCACGTATCCTCTTACACAGCTGTATGCTGTCGTAGAGTGTATGTATCATATGAAAATGAACGGCGAATGTGCTTCATATGCAATTCAGCTGCACACCTTAGGGTCAATTGTGACCACAGACGCCTTGTACAGTTACGTATTGAAAAAATTCAACCACGGTCAAAACACACTATGGGTACAACAGTGTCAGCAAGAGCAGAAAAGTGAATGAAAAATTACAGAACCCATCTCTGACAAGCAGGAGAACCAAATGTAGTGCAACAAACTGGTAATAAAGGTAAATCAATTGACAAGGAACCTGTAAGTATCAGTCATAAATTTCACGAGGGGACCAGAATGCGCTTATGGAACTAGAAGAGGATGTGGAGATACAAGCAGGCATTGGTGGAAGAGAAGAACAATTCAAAAACAGTGAAAACAGCCATTCTGAATACACAGCAAAGAAATACGACCACGAATCCATGACCGACGAAAACACCATGCTGTAAAAATTCATGGAAAATGGTTGAGAGACATCACCTCTCCTACACGGTCACAGTGTTTAAAACATGTTCATAGCGAAAATACAAACTAACAACAGTACCCTCTACAAAATAGATTAGAAAAGCATCGAATCAGTTGAGAAGAGAAACCAAGTTCCAGTCTTGAATGTCAATAAACATAAAAGGCAAAACGAGGACAATGAAATCGCGACTATTTTTATAATGCATCTCTAAGAATTCATGAACTACAAGGAAAGGCTGGCGGCATACCGTTGCTTCTGTGGCAGATGACACACAGGACCCATTGAATAAAACCTGACTTCGATTGTGTAATGGGAAGCAAAAATGCTCTGGTGCAGAGTTGTGCAGTAGACGTAGAAATCCGTGTAGGAGAAAGAAGCGCTAAACATAAAGAAACAACACGCTAACGTTTCGAGGGCCACCTAAAGAAAGGAAGAAGTGAAGTTCTAATATCCAAAACTCGGCACAACCAATAAATAGCATACGCACGCAGTCACATAAAACAACTGTAGATCAATATCAGTACTGTTTCTAAAATTCTATGTAAACCTTGCTGCTGTTGTTGTGCCCTTCAGTCCCAAGACTGGTCTAATATAGGTCTTCATGCTACTCTATCCTGAGCAAGTTACTTCATCTCTGAGTAACTACTGCATCCTACATCCTTCTGAATCTGCTTACTGCATTCATCTCTTGGACTCCCACAATGGTTTTAACCCCCCCCCCTCCCCACACACACACACTTTGCTTCAGTATTAAATTGGTCATCCGCTGATGTCTCATAATACGTCCTACCCACCGATCCCTTCTCCTAGTCAGTTTCTGCCACAAGTTTCTTTTTTCCGCAATTCTATTCAGTAACTCCTCATTATTTACGTGATCTATCCATCAAAACTTCAGCATCCTTCCGTACGATCAGATTTCAAAATCTTCTATTCTTTTCTTGTCTAAACTGTATATTGCCCATGTTTCAATTGCATACGTGACGACAATCCAGACAAATACTTTAAGAAAAGAATTCCTCACACTTACATCTGTATTCGATGTCACCAAACTTTTCTTGTTTAGAAGCGCTTTTCTGGCCATTGCCACACTACACCTTATATCCTCTCTCTTTCGGCCATCATCAGTTATTATCCTATCAAAACAACAAAACTCACCTACTACTTTAAGTTCCTCGTTTCTTAATTCTTTCAGCATCACCTGACTTAATTTAAGTAATGTCATTACAGATTTCCTATTCTTATTGATGTTTCTCTTATATCCTTGTTTCAAGACACTGTCCATTCCGTTCAACCCCTATTCCAAGTCCTTTGCTGACTTTGAGACAATAATGTCATCGGCAAACCTCAAAACGTATATACCTTCACCCTGCACTTTAATTCCTACTCTAAATTTTTCTTAGGTTTCTCTGGTACCGCGCGCCGTGGAATTTGAATCCACGCCAAACGACATCAACGTCGAGGACCCCTAGAGGTCTCTGCACCATCGCGCTGTAAGCTGAGGCGGCGCGCGGCGCCTGGCCCGCTGTTAGTGTGAGGGCGCCACAGTGGAACACGTGGTTCTAGCGGCCAATAGCAGCGCCCACGTTAGCGTACTTAAGCGCCTGCCTCTCGCTCTGCCAGCTCCGCCACGTGCATCCTCTACGACCTCATCCCCTTCCCCCATCTTCTCCTTTTCCTTGAGCACATTCGCACACTATATATTGTCTGCCGCCTTGATCCCCCTCACCCCCTGGTGTGTCCCTTCCTCTCCGCCCCCACCCCGTTGCCGCACCTTTACCACTGTGTCCCACCCTCTCTCCATCTCCACACCCAGCGCCTCCTTTCCCAACACAATTTCCATCATGTATCCCTCCCGGATGATGAGCTTCGCCCTGACATCTACCCTTGCTACCAACCCCATCTTCAAGCCTCCTCCTCAGGGCTCCCTCTCCTTCCCCTTCCTTCCCGTGAGCGACTTCCCCCTCCTCTCTTGTGCTCCTTTTCAGTGTCTCTGCGCTCCCTCCTGCCTTCTCTTCCCTCTTCATCTCCTGCCTCACCAGTCTCCTGCCTCTTCGTGTACCTGCTGACGCCCCTACTCTCTTCATCCCATCGCCTCCCCTGCTGCCCCTTGCTCTCCCCTACTTTTCCATCGTCTCCGCCCTCTCTTTCGGCATGTCCCACCTGGCGGTTTTATACTTCACCGAGAGTTCTGCAAGTGGGTTTTAAGTGTGTTGTTCTGGAGTGTTTTTACTACTGTGGCCGACTTTTAACCTGTGTATGTGCATTCAGTGTCTTCTTTGTGTTTTAAGAATCGCCATCTGTTTTTTTAACTTTATGGTGACTTTTTTAGTTGTCCCCCCATGAACGCCTCACTGTTAGTGTATTTTTACCTCCATTATCTCCCCTTACTCTGTTGTATGTTCCCCTTTTTTATCGCCTTAAATATGCTGCATTTTATTCTTGCTTTAGTTGTCATGTCACTCGGCTGAAGAGCTTCGGATTGTACCGCTGATGGCCCTCCCCTGCCCGTATGGGGCAGGTGAATGAAATCACAATAAATAATAAAAAAAGCTCAACCAGCCAGTCCAATCTCGCGTGTCTGTTGACACATCGCCTCACGTTAGACAGCTTACTTACTTGTTCTGTGTACGAGTGGACGTGTTTGTTAGGTTTCCTTGTGACTCCGTTATTCGATCTTGTTGTCCGTTCTGTCCTTCGTTGGTCGTGTCTGTCCTATCCTGTTGTGTTGTTGTTCGCGGTACTCTCCGTGGGTCCCGCCGTGTTTTCTGTCACTTCAAACCCATGTCCATCCTGGTCGCAGTTACAGCAGTTTCCTTTACTGCTTGCTCAGTATACAGACTGAGTAACATTGGCGATAGGCTACAAGCCTCTCGCATTTCCTTCTCAACCACTGCTTCCCTTTCATGTCCCTCAACTCTGGCAACGGCCATCTGGTTCCTGTACAAGTTGTAAGTAGCCCTTCGCTGCCTGTGTTTTAACCCTGGTACATTGAGAATTTCAAAGTTCCAGTCAACATTGCCAAAACTTCTCTGAGTCTACAGATGCTATGAACGTACGTTTGCTTTTCCTGAATCTATCTTCTAAGAGAAATTCTAAGACCAGTATTACCTCGCGTGTTCCCACATTTCTCCGGATTCCGAACTGACCTTTCCCAAGCTCAGCTTCTGTCAGTTTGTCCGTTCTTCTGTATACAGCTCATGTCAGTATCTTGCAATCGTGACATAGTAAACTAACAGTCTGGTAATTTTCACACTTGTCAGAATTTGATTTCTTTGGAATTGGAATTATTATATTGTTCTTGAAGTCTGAGGGGATTTCACCTGTCTTCTACATCTTGCACGCCAGGTGGAAGAGTATTGTCATGGCTGGCTTTCCCAAAGCTGTCAGTAGTTCTGACAGACTGTCGTCTACTCCCACTCATTGTTTCTGCTTGTGTCTTTCAGTGTTTTGTCAAATTCTACTTGTAGTATCGTATCTCCCATCTCATATTCATCTACGTCCTCTTCCATTTCTCTGATATTGCCCTCAAGTATATATCCCTTGCATAGACCCTCCAAATACATTTTTCACCTTTAAGCTTTCCCTCCTTTGCCTAGGGTTGGTATTCCATCTCTACTCTTGATATTTATACAGACACTTCTCTTTTGTCCAAAGGTCTCTTTAATTTTTGTGTGGTAGCATCTATATTTCACCTAGTGATATATGCTTCTAATCCTTACGTTTGTCCTCTAGCAATTCCTGCTTACCCTTTTTGCACTTTCTGTGAATCTCATTTTTTAGACGTTTGTATTCCCTTTCGATTGATTCATTTAGTGCATTTATATAGTTTCTTCTTTCAACAGTTGAATTCAATATCTTTTGAGTTATTAAAGAGTTTCTTCTACGTCCTGTCTTTTTACATATTTGATCCTCCCCTGCTCCACTATCCCATTTTACCCATTCGTCTTCTATTGCCTAATGCATCCTCTGAAACTCTCATGAACCTCTGGTTCTTTCAACTTATCCATAACCCGTCTCTGTAATTTCCTTTCTTATTTGCAATTTCTTCAGTTTTAATCCACAGTTCATAACCACTAAATTGTGGTCAGGGTCCATATCTTCCACTTTAACTGTCTTACAATTTAAAATCTGTCTTACCATTACATAATCAGCCTCATAGCTCCTGGTGTGGAGACAGGTCTCTTCAACGTGTACAATAACCTTCTGTCAAGATTCTTAAAGCAAGTATTTGCTCCATACTAAACTGTCCCAAGCGGCTTCCTCTTTCAGTCCTTTCCCCCAGTCCACATTAATCTGCTATTTTTTGTTCTCTTCCTTTTCCTACTAATACTATCGAATTCTAGTCTCCCATCATTCTTATATTTTTGTCGATTCTTATATTTTTGTCGTCTTTAATCATCATAATAATTTCTTTCATCTCGACATATATGTCATCTATCTCTTTATCATATGCGGAGGTAACTGGCGTATAAACTTGTACCACTGTGGTGGATGGGGTCTTCGTGTCTCTCTTGGCTACGATAATGCGTTCACTGTGTTGTTCATGTTAACTTGGCCTGATGTCCTATTTTCTATTTTATGATTAAACCTACTCCTGTATTACCCCTATTTGATTTTGTATTTGTAACCCTGTATTCACCTAACCAGAAGTCCTGCTCCTCTTGCCAGCAAACTTCGTTAATTTTCACTAGATCTGATTTTAACCGATCCACTTCACTTTTACATTTTCTAATCTCCCGTCCTGATTATGGGCATTCAGTTAATTACGCCTGATCTGATGTCCCGATTTCATTTGGTGATAGCTGATGGGAGGGTTGGAGTGTCGCGCAGACCCCACGAAGCCATGGGCCCAAGTCGTCAACAAGGCACTATGCAAGATTATAGTAGCTCCATAACAGTGTGGGTGGTGTTTACTTGGAATGGGATGGGTCCTCTGGTCCAACTGACCGAGTCATTGACTGGAAAAGGTAATATTCGTTTGCTAGGAAACCCTTCGTTCTCAACGACTGAATTTTTATGGGTGGTGGTGTCCTCTGTTCCCGAACCACAATTGTTAGCGAATGATTTGAAGAACATTCTGAACAATTCGAGCGAATGATTTCGTCACCCAGATCGCTCCACGAGAATCCTATCTACACGGTGTTTCAAAAATGACCGGTATATTTGAAACGGTAATAAAAACTAAACGAACAGCGATAGAAATACACCGTTTGTTGCAATTTGCTTGGGACAACGGTACATTTTCAGGCAGACAAACTTTCGAAATTACAGTAGTTACAACTGTCAACAACAGATGGCGCTGCGGTCTGGGAAACTCTATAGTACGATATTTTCCACATATCCACCATACGTAGCAATAATATGGCGTACTCTCTGAATGAAATTACCCGAAACCTTTGACAACGTGTCTGGCGGAATGGCTTCACATGCAGATGAGATGTACTGCTTCAGCTGTTCAATTGTTTCTGGGTTCTGGCGGTACACCTGGTCTTTCAAGTGTCCCCACAGAAAGAAGTCACAGGAGTTCATGTCTGGCGAATAGGGAGGCCAATCCACGCCGCCTCCTGTATGTTTTGGATAGCCCAAAGCAATCACACGATCATCGAAATATTCATTCAGGAAATTAAAGACGTCGGCCGTGCGATGTGGCCGGGCACCATCTTGCATGAACCACGAGGTGTTCGCAGTGTCGTCTAACGCAGTTTGTACCGCCACAAATTCACGAAGAATGTCCAGATAGTGTGATGCAGTAATCGTTTCGGATCTGAAAAATGGGCCAATGATTCCTTTGGAAGAAATGGCGGCCCAGACCAGTACTTTTTGAGGATGCAGGGACGATGGGACTGCAACATGGGGCTTTTCGGTTCCCCATATGCGCCAGTTCTGTTTATTGACAAAGCCGTCCAGGTAAAAATAAGCTTCGTCAGTAAACCAAATGCTGCCCACATGCATATCGCCGTCATCAATCCTGTGCACTATATCGTTAGCGAATGTCTCTCGTGCAGCAATAGTAGCGGCGCTGAGGGGTTGCCGTGTTTGAATTTTGTACGGATAGAGGTGTAAACTCTGGCGCATGAGACGATACGTGGACATTGGCGTCATTTGGACCGCAGCTGCAACACGGCAAACGGAAACCCGAGGCCGCTGTCGGATTACCTGCTGCACTAGCTGCGCGTTGCCCTCTGCGGTTGCCGTATGCGGTCGCCCTACCTTTTCAGTACGTTCATCCGTCACGATCCCAGTCCATTGAAATTTTTCAAACAGATCCTTTATTGTATCGCTTTTCGGTCCTTTGGTTACATTAAACCTCCGTTGAAAACTTCGTCTTGTTGCAACAACACTGTGTTCAAGGCGGTGGAATTCCAACACCAGAAAAATCCTCTGTTCTAAGGAATAAACAATGTTGTCTACAGCACACTTGCACGTTGTGAACAGCACACGCTTACAGGAGAAAGACGACGTACAGAATGGCGCACCCACAGACCGCGTTGTCTTCTATATCGTTCACATCACTTGCAGCGCCATCTGTTGTTGAAAATTGTAACTATTGTAATTTCGGAAGTTCGTCCGCCTGAAAATGTACTGTTGTCCCAAGCATATTGCAACAAACGGTGTATTTCTATCGCTGCTCGTTTAGTTTTTATTACCGTTTCAAATATACCGGTCATTTTTGAAACACCCTGTAATATTTATGGGACATAATCGAGAGGTAAGTTAGTGCACATAATCCTGCGCCGGCAACACTTTCGCAATCATGGACAGCTACAGGTGTAGCGTGGCTTACTGTTTCTGCAGGGGACTTGTTGAGTCCATGCCACGTCGAGTTGCTGCACTACGTCGGGAAGAGGAAACTCCTGCACGATATTGAGAGGTATCCAATGCATTTTGTCATCGCAGTGTAGTGGTGTTATGGAAATACTGTCACAGTGATATAATTACGTCATTCATTATTATAATTTCATATTTATGTTTTCCCTTGTTATTCTAATCTAAGTTTTACATATACTTCCCAATCCAGTCAAGGATTTATATTATTCCCACAATTACTATTCCCTTCCAATTATCATAGTATTCTTCGTTTAGATTTAAAACGGTTGGCCCTTTCTATCATCAGAGTCTAGTACATGGCATTCACGAGCTTATTTTATATTATCGAGCTTATCTTAAATGGAGGGTCATCGTCAGATGTAGAAGTAACTTCATGTGTACCACAGGGAAGTGTGTTGGTACCCTTGCTGTTCATGTTGTATATTAACGACGTTGCAGACGATATTAATGAGGCTTCTTGCAGATGATGCAGTTATCAATAATGAACTGCTATAATGAAGTATTGTCTGAAAGAAACTGCCTAGGTGCAGGTACAATTGGTGTTTTGCCAGATACTGTACACCAATGTACAGTTTCGGAATATTGTAAGGGCAATACTTCAGTTTCTAAATATGTGAGAGTACATTTATTAGATATGTTCTCGATGATAAGCTGTAAAGTAGACAATTTTTTAAATAATTCAGGTTTCGGAAAACTGGTAGAACGGACGATACGTGAATGCCGAGAAGCAAAGGACGTAAACACCACTACACAGTGGGAAAGCTATATGTAAACACGTA
This sequence comes from Schistocerca cancellata, assembly GCF_023864275.1. NCBI lineage: Eukaryota > Metazoa > Arthropoda > Insecta > Orthoptera > Acrididae > Schistocerca > Schistocerca cancellata. The sequence continues at coordinate 568,319,948 of NC_064632.1, forward strand.
CATAAACTACCCCTGGAGATTACTTAAACAAAAGTTGATGGGAAGTGTTTGGTAAAACGAAGAATTTCATTCAGTTTTGCATAGATAAGGCTATTCAGTTATTTTACGGTCGTCTCTCGTTGCCTCCTCCCCTTCTCTCCCCCCCCCCCCCCTATACCAAATGTAGATGAGTGGCGGGTCATTGATTTCAACCAAATTTTTATCCATTTTTGGCGCCGAAGCGTGTTTAAGTTTGCAGGAGACGGTACCTGGTTAAAGCTTCACCTTGGCTACACAGTCTCAATTTTTTATGCAAATTAAAGTGTTTTAGTGCTGCCAGGTCATTATTCGATTTGCAACTTGTGGCAAATGCAGTTCCACTTACTGATCGGTTGTACACGTTCTTGTTGTTACGACCGATTGTGATTGACACCTGTAACTTGCTTGCAAATACAGTTCTCGATTCGTTTGAAATTTCAGATATAAATAACTTTTGAACATAAAGTAGTTTTATCTGTCTCGACATATTCACTGTCCCTGCACATGTCTAAACTCTCTTAGTAATTTTCTTTTACAATATTGATTTCGTATACTTTTTATGATAATTCTTGTCACTGAGGTTTCCAAAGAAGACGTTATCCAAAGAGCATGTAGCTTCAAACTACTTTTTGAAACTAAGAAGTGAATAAAGAATAGTTTGCGATCGAGGTGATGTTTCAACAAGGTACTTCCTGTTTTCAAGTGAACTCTTTTTTCCTCCAATGCTGTATTTCATTTGCTACACTTAACAATTGGAGAAGCTAGACGCCTTTGCACCGAACCGCAGTCAGGAGATTATAATACCGAATAGAATATATTAAAATCTCGGGAACACAGGAAAGTGCATATGAAGACCAATCATACATATACAGTAAATAGTGAAGATTATGATCTTATTTCGGACAGACAAAGATTAACAAATAACTAGTTATCGGGGCAAACAGTCTGCTGTTGTTCACGCAAGAGCTACCAATTGCGAAGTAAGAAAATCGTTCGATGCAAATGCCGGGATGGTACTTTTGAAAGTGCACGGTAGATTTTCTTCCCCATCCTTGACACAATCCGCGCTTGTGTTCCGTCTCTAACGACCTCGATGTCGACGGGACGTTAAACACATCTTCCTTCTTTCCAACTGGCACACAGGAATTTGCAGACACCTGAAACTGAGTGAAATATGATTTACTATAAGTGAAGACCCATTCGAATGCATCAGATCACGCACTTCCAAGAAGCTCTTTGCTGTTCACTAAACATAGCAGGAAATTCTATCAGCTTCCACCCGAGGGAACTCAGTGAGAAATGTCCATCACTTGTTTGATGCAGCAATACATTGTTTTCAGTGCCACAAACTAAATGGAAGCACTGCTGGCACGTCAACGCTGAATTTATAAACTGAAAATAACACGATTTAAATTTAATATGAAAATCACGTTCAAATGCAGAACAGTATTCTGGCTAAATTTACAATGATTTCGTTAGAATATTCCACTCGCGGCTCAATTTGAATTGGACAGTTCCAGTAATTTCTATAGCAATCCTGTCAGTAACGGCAAAACATATAATTTAACGTACTAAACAACTTTTGTTTCTTTTTTTTTTTTCAGGAAACTTGTTTGTGGGAGTCGTTTGGCTGCTTTCGCTTAAGACAGGACTTGCATTTTATTCAAATAAAGCGAACAACAGAGAGCAATAAAGTACCAATGGAGTCGTCTGTATGGTCCGCAGCTCGTGGTCGTGCGGTAGCGTTCTCGCTTCCCACGCCCGGGTTCCCGGGCTCGATTCCAGGCGGGGTCAGGGATTTTCTCTGCCTCGTGATGACTGGGTGTTGTGTGCTGTCCTTAGGTTAGTTAGGTTTAAGTAGTTCTAAGTTCAATGGGACTGATGACCATGGCTCAGAGCCATTCGAACCATTTTTCCTCTGTATGTTGTAGTTCGCGCCTAGTGCGTGACGGAATCGACCCCCTGTCCCCCGCCCCTCTACTTGCTTGTACGGACACACTCAAACCGCCGATGCATTGTACAGGGAATTTAAAAATTTCGAAATAATCAGTTGCTAAGTGAGTGGCGGCCGTTTAAGTACCCTTTACTCACTAAATACACGACTTCTGTAATAGAATGGTCACAATTCGGTGTAGATCTATTCCGAACTGTTTATGGTTAAAGATTAGTAGAGTCTGTTCTTTATACTCATAAAACGCTCCTAACCGTAAACTAATGGGTTGAGAGTCCTGTGTGTATTTCGATATGGCTTCTGTTTGTACATACCAATGATATTTCACACTCAGTAATCCATGTTCTTCTCTGTTTGCGACTGAATACCGCTGTTACTTTAGACCTTGGTATCTACTTGTTATGTGTGGTAGGTATATGGTTACGGCATTGTTTAAAATATTGTGTACCAATTCGTCGTCATGAAGGCAAAAACTAGAAATATTTAAACTTTAAACCTAAAAAAAATAACCTTTATCACACAATAAATACCAAGTGACTCTTTACCCACCAAATCGTAATAAATGTGTCAATGCACTGTAACGGAACAGTGTGTTCAGTTACTGCATACAACAAACAGTTTTTATGATTTTACGTACCTTGATTTTCCGAACCATTATCCTGATACAGAGATGATTCTTTCCTCTAGCCACCCAGGATTTGTGTGATTCTTAGCTCAACAGTAATAATAACTGATTATTGTATTATTTAAATCATCCACAGATTTTTTTATTATGGTTCCATATTTGTAAGACTTGTTGTTTGTCCGAATCGCGTAGACAACACTGCACACAGCTTATACGCTTCGTATGGGTACCTCATTTCAGAATGTATCCCGTAATGCCCCATGCCTTTAGACAGAAATGAAACAGGATCCGTGGCGTGGTAGTTTCTGTAGTTATTTTTTTACGCTGGTTTCCAGAAACTTCAGGATACTCCAGATCACAGACACATGGCGGCTTAATAATGCACTGCTCTTGCTAACCTCCCATATAATATCAAAAACTGGGGACATCATTAACAGACTATACTTGGGGATGTATTTGTCTGCTATATAGCGAGGGCTCACTTACGACGCTTCCACAAAGAGTGCGATAATTAGTGTTGCTTTCATCTACGCTACCCGTACACACAGAAAGTTCGCCTGTATTCAGCTTTAGGAAGGCATTTGTGTCCTTATTACCAGGACAAACTTACACTTTCATATTGGGATCGGACTGTCAGTTTGTAAACATTCAAGGATGTCACTTGATCTTCACATCCTGTTTTTATATTTAATACTCTTCACATTTTTTCGTAAAAGCTAAGGCATTTGACGCTCAGGCCAGCTACATCTACATCTACATCTACATTGATATTCCGCAAGACACCGTAAGGTACGTGATGGAGGGTACCCTGTACCCCCACATGTCATTTCCTTTCCTGTTCCACTCACAAATAGAGCGAGGAAAGAAGAACTGTCTGTACTCCTCCGTATGAGCCCTACTTTTTCGTATCTTATCTTTGAGGTCCTTACGCGCGATGAATGTTGGCGGAAATAGAATCGTTCAGCAGTCAGCTTCAAATGCCGGTTCTATAAATTTTCTCAATAGTGTTTCCCGAAAAGAACGCCGTCTTCCATCCAGGGATTCCCATTTCAGTTCCCAAAGCATCTCCGTAACACTTAAGTTTCGTTAGAAACTACCGGTAGCAAACCTAGCAGCCCTCCTCTTAATTGCTTCGATGTCTTCCTTCAGTCCGCCTGGTAAGGATCCCAAACACTCGATCGGTACTCAAGAATAGGTAGCACCCGCGTTCGATATGCGGTCTCCTTAGTAGGTGAACCACTCTTTCCTAAAATTCTCCCACTGAACCAAAGTCGACCATTTGCCTTCCCTGCCACAGTTTTCACATTCTCGTTCCATCTCACATCGCCTTGCAACGTTACGCCCAGATATTTAAACGACTTGACTGTATCGAGCTGGACATTAGTACTACTGTATCCAAACATTACAGTTTTGTTCTTCCTACTCATCCTCATTAACTTACATTTTCCAGATTTAGGGCTGGATGACATTCATTCTACCAACCGGAAATTTTGTCTAAGTCGTCTTGCATCTTCCTACAGTCTCTCAACTTCGACACCTGTAACTTGGCATAATCAGCAAACAACCGCAGAAGCCACACTGACAGCCAAATCATTTGTGTAAATACAGAGAAACGGCGGTCCTATTACACTACACTGGGGTACTCATGTCTCTCATCAACACTAGCCGTCGGGGACAACATACTGGGTTCTATTATTTAAGGACTCTTCAAGCCACTCACATATCTGTGAACTTATTCCATATGCTCGTACCTTCGTTAATAACCTGCGAAGTGGCACCGTTTCAGATGCTTTCCGGTAATCTAGAAACATGGAATCTGCCTGTTGCCCTTCATCCACAGTTCTCAGTATACCATGTGAGAGAAGGGCAAGCAGAGTTTCGCACGAGCGGTGCTTTCTAAAATCATGCAGATTCGTGGACATAAGATGCTTCGCCTCAAGAAAGTTTACTGTGTTCGAACTGGGAATGTGTTCAAGGATTCTGTAGCAAACAGAATTTATGGATATTGGTCTGTAATTTTGAGGGTCCGTTGTTTTACCTTTCTTGTACACTGGTATCACGTGCGCTTTTTCCCAGTCGCTTGGAACTTTGTGTTGGGCGAGAGATTCACGATAAATGCAAGCTAGGTAAGGGACCAACGTCGTAGAATACTCTTTGTAAAATCGAACTGCGATTCCATCCGGACCTAGTGATCTATTTGTTTTCAAACATTTAAGTTGCTTCTCTATGCTAGGTATGCTAATTTCTATGTCTTCCATACGGGAGTCTGTCCGATGATCAAATGACGATACGTTTATACGGCTCTCCTGCGTGAACTGTTTCTTGAACGTGAAATTTAAAACTTAGGCTTTCGTTTCGCTATCTTCAACTGCAATAAACAGACAGGTCAGCAAGGGAGCTAGTGGAAACCTCAGATACGCATAGCAATTTCATGTACGACCAGAATTTTCTCGGGTTCTCTGCCAGATCTTTTGCTAAGGTGTGACGGTGATACTTGTTGTATGCTTCGCGCATAGATCTTTTCATAGACGCACGAATCTCTATTAATCTTCGCCTGTAGTCATTCGCGAGTTCCATTTCGAACCTAGAGTGCAACAGCCGTTGCCTCGTCAGCAACTTATTTCGTTATTAAACCATCCTTTCTCCACTACCAGGCACTTAACTCTCCGCAGCACGATTTACAATCTGCTTAAACTTTGCCCATAATTCCTCTAAATCTGTCTTACTGGTATTAAGTGATAACGACTCACTGTCTCAGTAAGATGTTAATAATTGCTTATCTACCCTATCCAGCAGAAACACTCTCCTAGACTTCTTGACTGATTTTTTAACTTTCGTAATCATAGTTACTATAATGTCATGACGATCGCTAAGCCCCGTTTATATACTGGCATCGTCGATAAGTTCTTTCGTATTTGTAGCTACAAGATCTAAGATATTTCCAGTGCGTGTGGGCTGCCGAACTAACTGCTCAAGACAATTTTCAGAAAACGTGTTCAAAACTACAGGGCTATTACAAATGATTGAAGCGATTTCATAAATTCACTGTAGCTCCATTCATTGACATATGGTCACGACACACTACAGATACGTAGAAAAACTCATCAAGTTTTGTTCGGCTGAAGCCGCACTTCAGGTTTCTGCCGCCAGAGCGCTCGAGAGCGCAGTGACACAAAATGGCGACAGGAGCCGAGAAAGCGTATGTCGTGCTTGAAATGCACTCACATCAGTCTGTCATAACAGTGCAACGACACTTCAGGACGAAGTTCAACAAAGATCCACCAACTGCTAACTCCATTCAGCGACGGTATGCGCAGTTTAAGGCTTCTGGATGCCTCTGTAAGGGGAAATCAACGGGTCGGCTTGCAGTGAGCGAAGAAACGGTTGAACACGTTCGGGCAAGTTTCACGCGTAGTCCGCGGAAGTCGACGAATAAAGCAAGCAGGGAGCTAAACGTACCACAGACGACGGTTTGGAAAATCTTACGGAAAAGGCTAAAGCAGAAGCCTTACCGTTTACAATTGCTACAAGCCCTGACACCTGACGACAAAGTCAAACGCTTTGAATTTTCGGCGCGGTAGCAACAGCTCATGGAAGAGGATGCGTTCAGTGCGAAACTTGTTTTCAGTGATGAATCAACATTTTTTCTTAATGGTGAAGTGAACAGACACAATGTGCGAATCTGGACGGTAGAGAATCCTCACGCATTCGTGCAGCAAATTCGCAGTTCACCAAAAGTTAACGTGTTTTGTGCAATCTCACGGTTTAAAGTTTACGTCCCCTTTTTCTTCTGCGAAAAAAACGTTACAGGACACGTGTATCTGGACACGCTGGAAAAATGGCTCATGGCATTACTGGAGACCGACAGCGCCGACTTGATCTTTCAACAGGATGGTGCTCCACCGCACTTCCTTCATGATGTTCGTCATTTATTAAACAGGAGATTGGAAAACCGATGAATCGGTCGTGGTGGAGATCATGATCAGCAATTCATGTCATGGCCTCCACGCTCTCCCGACTGAACCCCATGCGATTTCTTTCTGTGGGGTTACGCGAAAGATTCAGTGTTTAAACCTCCTCTACCAAGAAACGTGCCAGAACTGCGAGCTCGCATCAACGATGCTTTCGAACTCATGGGGACATGCTGCGCCGAGTGTGGGAGGAACTTGATAATCGGCTTGATGTCTGCCGAATCTCTAAAGGGGCACATATCGAACATTTGTGAACGCCTAAAAAAACTTTTTGAGTTTATGTATGTGTGTGCAAAGCATTATGAAAATATCTCAAATAATAAAGCTATTGTAGAGCTTTGAAATCGCTTCAATCATTTGTAATAACCCCGTATTTATATATTCTGTACCACCCGCATTGAATCCATGGACATCCCATTCTATACTCGGCAGGTTAAGGTCGGCTACAACATGTATTGCATGATCTTAGTATTTACGCGCTATTGACAGTACATTTTCTTTGAATGACTCTGTAACTGCCATTGTGGGATCGGGTGGCCGGTGAATACATCTAACAATTAACTTAGTTTCACCTACACCTGTTATACGCGAGCACGTGACTTCACTATCACACTCAACATCGACCTCAACAGAGACAATATGTTTGTTAACTGAAACGAAAAATTCCCGTCTGTCTTTCCGATATGCGTTCCACGCCTCGCTAAATATCTCAGAGCTTTCCATTTCGGGTTTCAGCCAGTTCTCAGTCCCTAGAATAATTTGAGCGCAAGAATTTCCCTGGAGGGCATGAAATTCGGGAGCTTATTATGAGTACTTTTAGAGTTTATTGATAAAATTTTGGCAACTGAACTGTGATTATTCTAGACGCCGTTTGACTTCCCCTGCTGTGAATCGACTGGCGAGTGTTCATCAGACACCTCAAACTGCCGCCTAGTCTAAAAAACTCTCATATGCATTCCACAAGTACTCTGCTACCCGAGTGGCTTCTTCCTTTGGTAGCGCACCGTGACCTATCAAGGACCCAACAGTTCATCCATTTTTCCCTATCGAAAATGTGCACCGATCGGTTTGATAGTCTATGAAATTAGTGTAAGTATGATTACAGAAGGTTACTCAGCGAGAGCAATAGCTATTACTTTACAAACTACAACTGCTTCCAGAATGAGATTTTCACTCTGCAGCGAATTGTGCGCTGATATGAAACTTCCCAGCAGATTAAAACTGTGTGTCGGACCGAGACTCGAACTCGGGACCTTTCCCTTTCGCGGGCAAGTGCTCTACGAACTGAGCTACACAAGCACGTATCACTCCCCGTCCTCACAGCTTTACTTCTGCCACTACCTCGTCAGGGGAGCTTCTGTTATGTTTGGAAGGTAGGAGACGAGGTACTGGCAGAAGTATAGCTGTGAGTACGAGGCTTGAGTCGTGCTTGGGTAGCTCAGTTGGTAGAGCACTTGCTCGCGAAAGGCAAAGTTCCCGAGTTCGAGTCTCGTTCCGGCACACAGTTTTAATCTCCCAGGAAGTTACAACTGCTTTCTTGGAGCATACAAAAGTAGTGTGACATCGTATCTTGTGGGCTGTTACGCCTGCCAAATTGGTGTCAGGCAGAAAGATTCGATCGCTCAGTAGGTGTTGAGGATTATATTCGTATCTGGTTTAAACGCCGTGACATTCACTGTGTCAGTGTCTGAGGGAGGGAACTTTCACATCAGCACAAGACTGCAACGCTTCATTAGAAGAGGGCCACAAAACTTTAAACAATAACGTCTGAATGTATACAAAGATCCGACTATTTTAGGTAAAATAAACTGTAGTGAGTGGCTTACAATGCAGAACTGAATGAAATTCGGCATTTTACGAGTACGTGAGTGAAGTGAAGATAAATTGAAATTAAAAACGTTCAACTCTTCTAACGTAGCCTATTAGTAGTGTTCGTATATAGCACCTTATAGAAAGCCTTTTCACTTAAGAGGTCTTTCGAAGATTCACTTTGAGACGCAGTTACCTTATTTGGTTAAATATTGCACACAAAATCAAGAAATGTTTTCTGTGATGAAGGCCGTTCAGAATGTATGTCAAATAAGTTGCACGTGTAAACAGTGTTTCCATGGACATACGCTTTTGTTAGCTCATCTGTGCATAAGCATTAATGATAAGAGGATTTAAAAATGGCTTCTTGAGACAAGGAATTCGTGATAGAGATGATCTGAAACTGTTATTTCAAAGTGGTTCCAGAAGCGTATGAAAATGATCAAAAACGTCCTACTGTGACCCACGTATTCTTATTGAACCATAGGTTTACTAAAAGGCATAAAAGGAAACCATATTCATAATGATTTCCGTAATGATATTGAACGACTGGGGAAATAATATGGTAAGCGACTGATATGCTCCGATGACACAATGAGAAGTGCATGTATTCTAAGAAAGAGGCGAATCAAAGAGTTGCTCTATTGACAAGATACATGTTCCGTAAATGACGCTGAAAAATAACGTATGGATGTAACCACAGTATGTCCATCGCAGTATCACAAGTGTGTTGAAACACGTATGTATTCATGTATTTAGTACCAGCGATGGCGAAGCATGAGAGAATCTCTGACCAGAGAGTTATTTATCGTTGCTAGTCTGCGCTTGACCGCGCGAGAGTTCAGTTCAGTTGCGAAGCAGTAGTGGTACGTAGCGAGTCGCGAGAGTATGTACTACAGTTGCGAGTTAGCTGTTGTGTGTGAGGAGTCGGCGGGCGTCGACATCGGCCTCTGGTCAAAATTCAGGACGAGGTATATTGTTAAATAAGGTAATGAAACAGCATTGCGCTCAGCTAATAATGTATTGTAATTGTAATTAATTTGTTCAAGAATCGCCCCAATAATAATTTTGTTTTCAAACCAAGCATTTTAACAAAACAAACATTTTATTGAAAGAAAATTTCCTTTGCTTTTCCTCCAAGAATCAATTTATCACGCTGGTTATTGCACAGGGCCTAAGGTTAGCGCAGCTGGCCTTATAAAATTTATCAGGTTTAGCATAACGTTAATTTTGTGGGGACTTAACATTTTTGCACATTTTTATTGTCATTGACTTTTATTACTGTGGGAAGCTAACATATGGGATTATTTCCATTTTTTATTCACTTCATATCATTTTAAAAATAATTACAGGGAGGTTACACTTGGCTCTATGTCCATTGACATTTAAAATAATTTTCATTTGAAAGTTTCCGGGGAGGTTACACTTGACGACATCCGGTCCAGGATCGTATTTCGTTGGGAATCTTCTGAGAAATAGACAGATATTTGCTTTTATTTACTTAAATATAATTAGGATTCGGCGCAACGCTTTTACTAATTTTGTGATTTTCTTCCTCAGATCATCGGCAATTCGTTGCTCTGTTGTATTTGTGTTTGTTGCTTTTTGCATTGTGCTTATTTCATTTGTGAATAATTGTGATTAGTGTGAAAATGCCGCGAAAGACTATTAATAGTGTATCGCGAGGTATAATGAATCAAATTACTGACTTCAGCAACTTCACCGATAGTGCTTGTGACACGCAGTGTAATGATGACAATCCTGCGTTCACTGACAATCAGTGCGTTCCAACCACTAATGATGATTTTTGTCTTAATGATGAACAAACGAATTCAGTTGTCTCCTCTGTAAATTTGACGACAATTGATGACGCGGGGCGCTCTATTGTAATGACCCCTGCCCAGCTTGACACAACCGGTTTGGAAAATTCGCGTAACGTACAGACAAATTTTTCTACTGAAAATGGACAGTGTACTGAAAGTACGACGGATTCATTTAATTCCGAGGTAGTAACTAACAATGCGCATCCGATTAGCAGGCGGGATCAAATTATGGCATTTTTGCTACAAATGAATAAACAACTTAATGAAAAACTTGATGAACAGAACAAACAACTTGAAGAACAGTACAAACAATTTAGGGAACAGAACAAACAATTTTCCGAAAGTCTTAAACAGCCGAACGAAAAACACGATAACCTTAATGAACAGAACAAACAAGTTAGTGAACAGATTACAGGTGTTACCGTGCAGTGCCAGGACATTAAAATTACGTGAGGATACTAAGGCTTTTGCTAATAACAGTAATGAAGAAGTTGGCACTGTTGCACAAGAATTAAGTAGTACACGTGTAGGCACAAAAGAATCAAATAAAGACGAAATTAATGCAGTCACTGAACAATGTTCAGCAAACACAACACAGATACACGAAATCAATGCAGTCTCTGAACAATGCCCTAAAAACGTAGTACAGATTCGCGACGAGTTTAATCTAAAGTCACTAGAGGTTTCACACATTCTGAGTACGGAAGTCGATAATAAAAGTGAACGACAGAACAACCAAATTGACGAGAGTATTAAAGTAACAGAAATGAAAACTATTTCAGTCACCAATACGTCACAGAATCCGCCACGTTGCGAGCATTTGTCGCACTCTCACAGCCAGTGTAATTTAAGCAATTTACAAAGACTACGCGACTTAAAATCCGAAAAGCTGCGCGACTTAATATCTGAAAAGTTACGCAAATTGAAATCCGAAATGACACAGACAAACAGATTCTCACACAAACCTGAACGTGTTCTCAAATTCAGTGACGAGAACGTTGATCATAAGCAATTTGCATTTGTAAAAAAATTTAAGGAATTTAATAATGACAGAGCACAGATACACGTTTTGCACTGTATAAGACAATTTATTTCTGTACTTTCACCGCTATTACCTGTAATGCAAAAACTAGCTTTGAACTGGATACGACAATTTGTTTTTGTATTTTCAATAGCACTGCCTATAATGCAGAAAGTGAATTAGCATGGATACAGCAATATGTTTTGGAAATTTTTTCAGCATTGCCTGTAAGGCAAAAGCTAAAATTTATTTGCAGCGCGTAATTGACCTCAGGGGATTCATTACGCTTTACTGAATATGTGCCGTAGCGAGCATAGGGCCCCGAGCTGTAGTAGTGCTGTTTCATCTTTAGTTTTCTGCACTGCTGCCTTCTCTTCTACTATCCTTTACATCTATCAAAACAGCTCTTTAACTATTGCTCTATCTAGGATTAAGAAACGCAGTAATAAAAAACCCGATGTGACAAATTTTTACCGAAAGTGACACTTCTCTTTAGACACTCGCGTAATGACAACTATAGCCGTAATTATAATATCAGATAAAATCGTAATCATCAGTATGTGTAAAATTATCAGCAGTAGCAAACGCACTTTGGCAACAATACAGGTTTTCTCCGCAACATCATGAAAGTCAGCCGCTTAGCATACCTAACCAACAATGCAGTCTACAAGGTCAACCAAGCTTTAATGTTTCGCCGCGTGCACGTATAGTCTCAGTCGCAACAAATAGTAACGCACAGTAAGGAAATAACTACGTACAGAAGACACACTATTTCAATTCCTATCGTAATGTACCGTATACAAATGACTATCATGACAGACGTAAAATTAATGAGCACAATTTTCAGCGTACATTTAATAACAGTCGATCTTTTCAGCAGCAAGAATTTCAACAACAACATATTATCATGAATGAACCTGACAATAGGTGTCATCTATAGCGTAATACGTCAGGAAGAAATAACAGAACAGTTCAAATAGTGGATATGCCACAGCTTCCTCCCGAAAATAATAACAAGGCAGATAGAATTTGATTAAATACTGTACAGGTTGCATATTCCAGTAACGCAAGCAGTACCTTTGACACGCAGAATCATGTTCACGAAAATGTTATTTGAAACATGCTTTGTCGAATGCTCCACTTTTATCGCACCCAGATCTTACCAGAAATTTTTCCATTGCCACCGACAGTTCCAACACAGCTTTAGGCGTACATATTTTTCAGGAAATTGAAGAAGATGGCTCTACAGTAATTAAAATCATCGCATTTGCAAGCCACATTTTGTCACCTGCTGAACGAAATTACTCCGTTACAGAACTGGAAACATTATGTGTTGTATGGGCTTTCACGAGATTTAGGCATTTTCTTTATGGAAGACACACCACCGTTTACACAGATCACAGAGCTATACAATTTTTACTTTCAGCTAAATTCACTCACGACAGACTAAGCAGATGGAAGCTTTATTTACAGGAATTTAATTTCACAATTGTTCACATTCCCGGCACACAAAATGTTATAGCAGATGCACTATCTCGTTCTCTCAGTAACAATCAGCAAGAAGTCGCAACCAACTTCTGCAAAGCAAATTTCAGCGTCATGTACATCCAGCAAGTTGCATTTGAAAATTTTATTTCATCGTCATTACAGGACATAGCACAAGAGCAAAGTAAAGACAATGTGTGGAAAGAAATTGAACACCTTTGGCAAGATAAGAATAATGTTACGATTAGACACCATTACACTGTACGCAATGACATTCTGTTTCGCCGCTCTCATCCTGACAGCAACAATTGGTTATTATGCATTCCTGACGAACTGGTTAACAAATTAATCTGGTATACTGATTTAAGCTACGCACATTACGGAGCAAGAAAATGTTTTCTTATACTGAGACAGAACTGTTATTTTAACAACATGGAGAAACGTTTACGACGAGTTTTAGCGTCATGTAAAATTTGCCAGAAAGCTAAGTCAGACACCACTTCACATATTCCTCCATTGTATCCCATTGTACCTGTTAAATTAAGACATATGGCCGCTGTAGATATTTGTGCTCCAATTCCGAGAACTAATAGAGGTTTTTGCTATATTTTTGTCGCTGTTGAACTCACTTCAAAATTTGTTACTTTCACTCCGTTACGTAAAGCTACTGCCAAAACTGTTTCGAAAGCATTTGTAAAGCATTTTCTATTTCATGTAGGGCATGTGATGAAAGTAATTTCTGACAATGGATCACAATTTCGTTCTGGTAAATGGACACGCATGTTACGAGCTAGAAACATTTCTCCGATCTATATGTCCAAGTACCATGCTTCATCGAACCCTTGTGAACGATTAATGAAAGAAATTGGTAAACTGTGTAGGATATACTGCCACAAAAGACATATTGACTGGGACACACACATATTCTCATTCCAAGATGTAATTAATTCCATTCCAAATGTATCCACTATGCTATCTCCGTCTGTTATACTGAAAAACGTTGAACCACCAAACAAAATTAAAGAATTAGTAACATTTCCTACATCTCGTCGACTACGACACCGTGAAATAGTTGACATTGCACTGAACAACATCAAACGTGCCGCAGAGCGCCGGAGAAGACAGCAAAAACAGGTTTGTACACCTCGAGACTTTCACGTTGGACAGAAGATATTAGTACGTACACACTATTTATTCAGCAGAATAAAAGGTAAGTGCAGTAAATTTTAACTTCTATACGCAGGTCCATATCGGATTTGCAGCATTCCTCACCCGAATGTTGTACACGTCGAAACTTTGAGAACGAAAAAAAGTAAAGGCAATGACCACGTCTCCAACATCAAACCCTTTATTGAATGAACATACTTTATGATTTATCGCACAGTAATGCCATTTCCTAATTTTTTTATGACCACTTATGCAATTATACTCAAATGACTACTTACTGATGATTAATGTATTTTTTCTTGGCAAGTGCCCGGCAAGGTAAGGTTAGCAGGTCGCTTTTCTTGTCGTTACACATCAGACCGTGCACATTTTCCATTTTTTGTGTGTATGATTGTTTTCCTGTTTTGTTTGTATGAACTATGAATTAGTTGAGATATAACACACACCAGTTGACTTTGACATTTTTGCCCTATGATATCTCAACATCGTGACTGTTTTACATTTTTCTTTTTTTTTTTTTTTGCTGCTGCATTGTGATATTCTGTGTACATTTTTGCCTCTGAACACTATCTATGTTTTTCACATGTTACGTTTTCTGTCATGTTATGCTGTATGCTGAATTATGTCACCATAAACCAGTCATTATTTAATGGGTATATGATTTAAATGCAAGACATTAATCTTTGTTCATCATTTTCAGAAAGAAATAACGTGTAAAGGAAATAAATTAAACAGAAATGGGAATTTCACCTACGGAATAGACGAAAGAAGATACAAAAACCTTATGAGGAAGAGTAAATGGATCATAATTAACAAGCATTAACAAGAATATACTATACACATCGTGGAATAGCAGTCTTAACTAATTTTCTCTTTCAGAATACGAGGCGATTGATGCAGGCTGTCAGACAGAACTTCACATCTTAGTTTTAGTGATGAAATATGATAGAAATAAGGAATAATTGTATAATGAATAATGAGGTGATTTTCTTTGCAGATGATAATGAGTGATGATGAATAATGATGAAGAATATGATAATATGGATAATGAAGTTTTTTTTACAGTTGATGATAATGATGGAGTTATGGATAATGAAGTGATGGATAATGAAGTTTTTTTTCTTTACAGATGAGGATATTGTTGAAGTTATGTATTTATGCTATGTAGTTATTTAAGTATTTGTTGCAGTTTGCTTTGACAGCAGGTGTTATATTGCATGGTAGGATGATGGAAGGTTTTGGAAAGGACAGCTATGGAACACATTTTTATACCCAATTCACTACATGTTAATTCGAAGTTCACTACTTTTCAGCATAGTATGCGTTTTTTCTTTCAGCTCAATAATCCATTTTTTATTTTTTCCAGGAGAAGCTTTTCATGATACTTACTAAACCTGTTACTTATTATACCTGTTCTAGTACTTGCATTTTATTTTTTTACCCATTTGTGTGTGTCATTCATGAATGTGATCACATATACTCTATTTGTTTCACAACCTTGCTACAGCTGACTCATGACGAATGACGTTACACATTTTTCATTTACAGGAACAACCTAGAAGCAAATTTTTTTATCTCTTCTTGCTTTCCCTGATAATTACCCAAAGCAAAGCAAGGCATTGCTAGCACAAAAAAAAATGTATGACCAGTCCCAAATAATGATACCAGTTTAAGAGAGTTCTGAGTAATGCTGATCAGCTGTGAATAATATGTCACCTGAAAAATGAACACTACTGATTATTACTATAATGAAATGACAAATGATTAATTAATAATGCTTTGTAACTGGGAAAGGAATGCGATTATTTAATAATGCTTTGTAACTAGGAAAAGAATGCTACTAATTATGCTTTGTAACTAGAAACTGAATGCTATTCATTATGCTTTGTAACTGGGAAAAGAACACGATTATTTAATAATGCTTTGTAACTAGGAAAAGAAGGCCTTATTGAAATGACAAATGGAAAATGAACACTACTAATTAATAATGCTTTGTAACTGAGAAATGATGACTGTATTGGGATGTCCAATGATTGAGTGTCAACATTATTATTGACTACCTCCTGTTTTAAGTAATGACTCCTGATGATTTGTAATTAGAGAATCGGTGCAAATATTCTATGTAAAACAATTAATGAACATTTTTCTGTAATACTACATACTTGGTACAGAAATGTTCAATAACTGGGCTATAAATGCCGCAAACTACTAATATAATCCTCAATGAAGACTAGTATGTGACTTAATGTCCTTCACCTACTGACCTAACTACCCTGAATTATTGCAATATCCATTTGTCCTGTCCATCCTCATGATCATGGAGCACTATATTTGGTTTTTGCACTAATTCTACGTTGGTGTGCCTTGTAAAAGCGTGGTGTTGACACGACATGCTGTCCACCACCGTGAGCGATGGAGACGTTATTATGGTCCCACTGCTTGGTGTACCTGATGTACTGCCAAAAGGATAACATGGAATATTACTACGACATTTCGGTGTCTTGTATACGCTGATAAATACTTCTGGGAAAAGAACTTCAGATTGTCTCATTTGGTGGTGTACTTCTGTGGAATGATATGGACTTTCAGTGCAGCTGCGTGTAACCTAAGTGCTACAACCATGACGCAATCCCTCCTATTCCTTGCCTAATTCCTGTAAAATGAAAACGTCATATACAGTGCGTGTGCACTTTCTTTCATTTGTTAATAAGATCAGTTATCCTGAAATTACTAAAGACTTCTATAGCGCATGTGCACTTTATTACACTCCTTGATTTGTTTGTTTGTTGTAGAAAAATGCTAGAGAGTATTACAGTGCGTGTGCACTTTTGTCATTTGTCAATATGATTTGTACTCATTACGTTTATTTGTCGTAAAAATATTAGAGAGTTTTTCAGTGTGTGTGCACTTTATACCATTTGTACTAATTACGTATATATTTTGTGGTTTTCTGATATGTTCTGTACTACAGTGCGTGCGCACTTTTGCCATTTATTAATACATTTTGTGATTTTCTGATATATTCTCAACTACAGTGCATGTGCACTTATGTCACTTGTCAACATGATTGTTTACCATTGCGTTTATTTGTTGTGAAAATTTTGAAGAATTTTTCAGTGCATGTGCACTTGTGTCATGAGTTAATATGTTTTCTACTGAACTTCAGTGCCTGTGCACTTTTCTCATTTTTCAATATGATTTGTACTCATTCTATATACATTTTGTGATTTCCTAGTATGTTCAATACTTCAGTGCGTATGCACTTCTGTCATTTGTTACTCATTGTATATATATTTCGTCATTGCTGATATATTCTGTACTACTGTGCCTGTGCACCTTTGCCATTTGTAAATATGTTTTGTACTCATTGTACACATTTTGTCATTGTCTAATATGTTTTGTACTTGGTGCATGTGCACGACATTTAATTCATGTTCTACATCTGTATATATGTTGTAATTGTAAAGTCAATTAGTTAAGAAAAAATTTGTTGCTCATGGCAAGTCCAATGACTCACCATCGCTGCCAAATTTTTGCCCCCCCAGTGGAGGGTTATGAAACACGTATGTATTCATGTATTTAGTACCAGCGATGGCGAGGCATGAGAGAATCTCTGACCAGAGAGTTATTTATCGTTGCTAGTCTGCGCTTGACCGC
This sequence comes from Schistocerca cancellata, assembly GCF_023864275.1. Taxonomy (NCBI): domain Eukaryota; kingdom Metazoa; phylum Arthropoda; class Insecta; order Orthoptera; family Acrididae; genus Schistocerca; species Schistocerca cancellata. The sequence continues at coordinate 568,337,475 of NC_064632.1, forward strand.
GCGAGAATTCAGTTCAGTTGCGAAGCAGTAGTGGTACGTAGCGAGTCGTGAGAGTATGTAGTACAGTTGCGAGTTAGCTGTTGTGTGTGAGGAGTCGGCGGGCGTCGACATCGGCCTCTGGTCAAGATTCAGGACGAGGTATATTGTTAAATAAGGTAATGAAACAGCATTGCGCTCAGCTAATAATGTATTGTAATTGTAATTAATTTGTTCAAGAGACGCCTCAATAATAATTCTGTTTTCAAAGCAATCATTATTAAAAGGAAAGAAATTATTACAATTGAATCTTCATTTCTCAATTTTTGTGTCGAGTTTACATTGGGCCATTATTTTTCAATATTTTTGTAGCGAGGGTACAGTCCCTTTCATTTCAATTTAACGATGTTTTGTGGGAGCTCAACAACATTAGGGTCATTATTATTCAGTAATCTTGTGGGGAAATAACTTCTGGCACGTTTTCATTATCATAGACTTGTCCTTTATTTCTGCTGGGAGGTTGCGTTGAGCACGATGACCATTAACATTTAACAAATGTTCTTAAAAATTTTGTGGGGAGGTTACAGTGTGTACCTTACAAGCCGTTAGCAGGCGGAAAGCATGAGCAGCCATGCTGCCCTGTCAACTCAAGACGTCGGTGGCAGGCAATATGATTGGCTATCTGAATTTAGCATTCAGAGCAGTGGGTGCACAAAAGCTTTGCTGTACGTGTAGGTAGGGGTTCAGCTGGGAGGGGAATTTTTGTTGCTACTTCGTTAAAGGATTGAATGGTGTTTCAGAAACACATACTTACCAGAGGGAATGATACTAACCTCAGTATTGCAAAGAGTGAAAGAAACATACAATTGACTGCGTAACGCAGCTTTGTTACAACCCTTGACCTGGGTTTCGATACTTACAAACTTTTCTTCTTTAGAAGGAAAATTACATTTGACTTTCTCTACTAGACGGAGAAAGCGAAGGGCAAGATGTGTGCAGTGGATTGTACTAGGATTGAATTCTGTCAATGTTGCTCCCACGTTTAATATTGCCTATTGGCAGTGCACTCTGTAACCAACAGCAAAAATTTTCTCAATCTCCTATTGGCCAAAGGGTCCGTACAGCATCCCTGACAGTGCGGGTTAGACTATTGCGATTCGTCTTTCCAGTTCTTTGCATAGGAGTACGGAGGGGTTTTTGGGGTTTTCCCTCCATGAAACTAGCTATATATCCGTCACAACTGTAAGTGGTCTCTTCCACTGAAAGTCAAATATAGCGGTCACCAATTTCTGTTTAAAGATCGTCAATAGCTTTTTCGTACACCTGTTACAAATAATTTTAGCACACTGTCGGCACAACTTGTCTACTACGGTCGCTGATATATTCCCCGGGAAGCCCTCAAAGGTAAGGATCTTTGGCAAATTTCACGGTACATTAGCCTACACCGAAGCGCCACACGAGCCTAGTTTAGAGCTGTCCACTGCACTACTTGTCGTAACGGAAATTATTGGTTGAAACTGTTGTTTGTTCCTCTTGCCAGTGGTGCTCCTAATGTCAGCTGTGTAATCTTCGTGCTGAAGGAAATGTCGTTTCTTATCGCGGCTTACCTCAAATTAAAACAAATAAGTACAAATAAGGTGGAAGTAATTAAATAATAAGAATGTTATCCTGTGAAATATCATCGCCCATGCGTGTAAGTAAACTGATTTTAATTAAACTTCGATTTGAGAATCCTAGGGAAGAAGACAAGCTAGCAGACTGTAAGCTAAATTGGCTGATATAAATAATCTTTTGGTCGGCACTTCTGAAATTGGAGCCCTCTTCAGACCACTGCGGCAGAAGGTCAGTCTTTGATGATTCCGGGTTCCCGCGTTCGATTCCCGGCGGGGTCAGGGATTTTCTCTGCCTCGTGACGACTGGGTGTTGTTTGATGTCCTTAGGTTAGTTTGATTTAAGTAGTTCTAAGTTCTAGAGGACTGATGACCATAGATGTTGTCCCATAGTGCTCAGAGCCATTTGAACCATTTTTTCTATGATGATTTCCTTTTAGGCTTTACAAACCACACTTAAAGCGTACTAACCAATGCGAATCAACACACCACTTCATAATTACAAAATAAACGGACTGAAGTGTCACCGATTTCTTTCTTTAATATTCCTGACTACAGTGTACCGCTGGGTACGTCCCAATGACGCGGCGTATGGACGCCGCGTGGAAAGTGACAATAGGTGACAATGCTTCATAGACAGCGTTTCTTATACCTTTTAACTACGAAAATTGGTAGACGAGTCACCGATGCAGGAGCTTGCTGAAACATTATGAAATCATAAGAACAAGTGACACTGTGCAACACAAAAGCTTGCTTCCAGTACTGTGATCGTTCTTCTTCTGCTTCTTCTTCCTGTGCTAAAGTCAATTTCCTTCAGTACCCGTGAGGTTGTCACTCCAACTTTCCGTCGGATGGGCAATATTTCTTTTACCAACTGATAATTTGTTTCTTGCGATTTTTCACATTCTTCGTTCATCCATCGTTCATTCCATTCGTGTTTTCTCTTATGTAACCACTTATTAATGGAGCCCCTTTACAATCTTTTTCTAATGCCCTTATTTCTCTCTCTTTCTCTCATTATCTTCCGGTAACCCTTCGCAAAAATTTTATTTCTGTGGTTTCCAAAAGTCTTTTTGTTTTCGATGTTTCCAGTCGTGTCTCAGCTGTGTATGTGATGAGAGGTCTCACCACTTTTTTCATTTCATTTATGTTTTTTTTCGAATATTATCATTTAAACACGCTGACACATTGTTTGCTGTGTATAAATTTATTCATTTCTTTTTTCTTGAAAAGTGCAAATTTACGTTATTGATATTCCTTAGTATTAACTTAGAAAAGCTGTTTAAGTATCCTCTTTGGGCCCTACATTTTCTGTGAAAGTCTTGTTAAGCTCCTGTGGGTTTATGTACGATTTAGCCCCCTTCGGGTTCTGTAAGGTTAAATCCTTCCAATCGGGGCCCTGTTTATCATAGACGGAACGTCACAGTCGAGGAATAAAGAATAAGATCCGCCGTTTTCGGCCACTACTCCTGCACTACTCACAGTAGTCGCTACATGACCGGCCCTTGTGGCCGAGCGGTTGTAGGCGCTTCAGTCTGGAACTGCGCGAGTGCTACGGTCTCAGATTCGAATCCTGCCTCGGTCAGGGATGTGTGTGATGTCTTTAGGTTAGTTAGGTTTAAGTAGTTCTAAGTTCTAGGGGACTGATGATCTTAGATGTTAAGTCCCATAGTGCTGAGAGCCATTTTCGCGACATGTCCGGACGTTGTACGACTGTTACGTCATAGCTCTGTCGTGCATGTACCTATTTCCGTCAAAATAGTTTTTTTTTTCGTCTTTAAGTATCCCATACACCGAGCACATTGGCTATCAATAGCATGATAGGTGCCCCCTCCCTCAAACACATACAGGGTGTCTCACAATTCACGTTACAAACTTCTAGATGTAGAGGGAACTTAGTAGACCATGTCTTACGCAGGTACCTATGCCCAGAGACAACATATGACGACGCAATAAGGCATCGAAGTTAATAGGCGCCGGCGCCTGTAAATGTACGTGTATACATGGTGATTCCGTGATGATGTTCCAAACTTTCAAGGACGATTGAGAAGGATAAACATATCAATTTGTGGTAAGAGTCCCTGTAGCAGAAACGAACAAGTAGAAAATTATAAGCGAAAACAGTTCTGATACCTCTGACAGAGGAATATACGGACTGGTACAGTTGGTGCTAAGATTCTACGGTAGGCAACATTAAGACGTGGTAGTGTGGACCAAAACAAGAAAAGATGTCCAGTAAACGTGGAATATAAAAGGCACGCCTTAAGAGATATGAGCACTTGTTCAGTAAAGTTGATGTGTTTGAGACTAGCGAAGATAGAAAAGTGCTCATAGCTCCTCATGTATGCATTTTAGAGAGCCCATGTTTGCTGTACATTTTTTCTCTGAAAGTTACATGTTCTACATTATTAGCAACAACAGTACCGGTACCCATATTCAACTGTCACAGGCATCAGAACGATTTTCGCTTGTAACTTTGTAACATCACAATAGGCGTCGTGATATGATTAAAAATTAGTGCCAAAACAAATCTTCATACTATCTGATATACGAAATTGAAAATTAAATCGATCTTTTATGCAACTAATTGATCTCAGCCCCAGCAACCGCATGCCTGTAGAAAAAAAAAATGGGTCGACGTATTCCTTTTTTCATTCTTATGTGCACGTTCTGTGTATTTATTTCAGTTTCTCACCCTTCCTGAAAGTGAGTGGTCAATTCTGATATGAATGTAGTAGCAGACGAACCAGAGAAGTGGTGGGTTCATAATCTTCTTCCAACCTAATCGGTGTCGGTGGAAGGCAGAGAGCAGGAAGAAGAGGGTTTGGCCAAAGATGTGTAAAGCAAAACGTTTTTCCTACCACAGTTTGGTCATGGGCCTCCCCCACCACCTCGAGCGTTTCGGAGAAGGCTCCGTGCGACGGTTACAGAGTGAGTTGTTATGAAGACAGGTAGGAGCGACAAGACGTTCCCTCACAACGGCTGTGTCGAACAAGGGACGAAAAGTATTTGAATATGTTATTAATTTGTTAAACTCAACAATTTCCTCTCGTGACTATTTTTGCAATGACCATTAGGTACTGGTTATAATTTTTGGTTCAGTTAATCAGTTGCAGAATAATGTGATTTCCGCTAGGCGCGACCACGTGGTCTATAAATTGAAATCACAACCCAAACCTTAAAAGTTACAACCTGCCTTCTTATTTTTATTTGTGGTGAACATTTTAAATTATAAAAAAAAGCTGTATCGAGTGTGAATTTGGCAAGATGAGTCGATTTGTTTCCAAGCGCTTTACGCTAAAGATATGCAGCCACCAATTCCTGCCACGAGGTGCATACAATTCTTCTGATTAAAAATGCTGTCGATATTTTGCTTGCCGTGTGGATTTAGTGCATGTGCATGTCTGTGTTCCAAAATTGAGCAGTTACCACGTGCTCCGCAGATCTCCCCACCCTACAGAACTCTGGAGATTAAGGTCAACGTGGCTTGTAATTCTCGAGTGAGAAAGACATAGGACCATTTATATAAATGTATCACGAATGTTTTGTCCATCTGTTAAATACAAATAGATTACTGTTAACATACGAAAGATTAGTCAAAATAAAGATTTTGTCATTTTAAGCTAAATTCCGTTATCGTTAATTTAGTTCTCGACACGTCGGAAAAGATTGTCGTATTAGTAGCATTTGATGGATACGTTGCCCAATTCTAAAGTTCTTTGCACAAGATTAGTTCACAGCACGCAGTTTTCTCTGACTGCCCCAAAGAATATCATTGCGTTATCCGTTGCTACCTTAATAAATACAGTCAGCAAAGAGATTGTCCTGACAATTTAGATGTGCCCAAACCTTCATCTAATAACGGGCATAAAAAACAGAGAAGATTGTGTTACCAAAGAAAATTAAGAATGTGCACAAGACATTCTACCACAGTAGGCTGAAACAAAAAGAAATAATAAAAAAAGAAGTTCCTGCTATTGAAAGTAAGCAACCTCTCATCATAGCCTGCCACGAACAATGCGTAGTAAGAAACCAAATTTGAGTTACAAGTTTCGACCCGTTCGTTTCTGGTACAGGGTTCCTTACCTCAAAGCGATATGTTTATCCTTCTCCATCATCCCTGAAAGTCTGCATCATCATGACGTAGTCAGCCTGTACACTCGTACATTTACAGGCTCCGGCGTCTATAGCTTTGGCGTTTCGTAGCGTCGTTGGATGGCGGTCCGGGACATGGGTGTCTGTGTGGAACTTGATTTACTAAATCCCCCATACGACTAGAAGTGCGTCACATGATTTGTGAAACACCCTGTATAAATATATATAAAGTCCGAGGACGAAAGTTCCATTCCTTCAGTGCAGGTGCATACCAAGCCTGATCTCTTGAGGGAATCCGAAGTGGCGAGTGAGGGGTCACGGGTAGGTGACGCAATGCTAGTAGTGTGTAACACGCTCGGAAACTGGTTAGGACGGGAAATATTCTCGGACGGCCAAAGTGGGTAAGGCGACTGCTGTCATTAGGAGGCAGGTCCAGTTTCAACTCCCGGTCCGGCACAAATTTTCGCCTGGTAACACTGTTTTATTTCAGAGCCCAAACGTCATTGATAACCTATGAATCGCCTTCCGAAAGTTGGCAACCGGCACAGGCACCAGCCCTTCGGTTCCAACACATTTCCGATAAACTGGACAACACAACCACTCAACTCCTGTTCACCAAAGGTTAGCATTAGCCTGTCGTACTGCACAGTGCGAAATCTTATTCGTAATCGATGTAACAGATATAAACATCGACATAAGTACCAAGACATCTTTGAATCAATACCTGAAGGCTTAGTAACGTCTGACGAGTTCCGAAACCAACTCTGAACCCAAGCTGCGAGTATCCAGTCCTCTCCTCCCACTTGCGGTGTACTGTTAAATGCAGGATATTAAGTAATAACTTGAGAGCATGACTCATTAAACTGAACGTCAGCAGAAATTGCGGCACTTTGCGTTGGAATTTTTGTGAAGTGGCAGAATCGTTGACTTGAGCCAGTAGCAGCATATGATTCCGTGTCGATAGCTACTGTTGAAAAAACTGGCTACCAGTGAGAGCGACCATTCGTCCCTGAACAGCTTTAGTAGAGACGTTTACTTAATGAAGAGGTAAATATAATTTCCGAATACACACGTATGTTTAGATGTCTTAAAGCAGTTGAAACACGTATATTGTGTGGCGGCGATGTTGAGGCATTGCACAATCTCTGACCAGAGAGCATGTAGTCAGCTCAGTAGTTAGTAGCGAGCCGCGAGAGTAGTTAGTTGTTGCGAGATGGAGTTGCATGTAGGCAGTCGGTGCTAGTAATACGCGAGAGACAGTCGGTGTTGTGTGTGAGGAGTCGGCGGGCGTCGACATGGTTCTATGGTCGGGATTCAGGACGAGGTATATTGTTAAATAAGGTAATGAAGCAGCTTTGCGCTCAGCTAATAATGTATTGTAATGGATCTTAAGTGTAATTAATTTGTTCAAGAATCGCCCCAATAATAATTTTGTTTTAAAGCAACCATTTTTAACAAACAATGCTTTTTGAAATAATATTTCCCTTGCATTTCCTTAAAGAAAAGTTTCCCTTCAATTCAAAAAATATATATATATTTGCGATGCATTTCCTCCAAGCTATGGCGAAAAATAAGAGTAGATGCAGTTTTATTGAGGTAAGAATTTGAGTTTAATCGGGGCCTAAAGATCGACGTTTCGGTCTATTTGCGTTTTCATTGTCACTGAGATTTCATTTTTTTATTGAATTCATATAATTTAAAAATAATTACGGGGAGGTTACACTTGGCTCAAGTCGATTAACATTTAAAATATTTTCCTTAGCATTTTTGCTGGGAGGTTACACAGTTGTCAGTTTATACAGTGGTGGAAACCAGTATATAGGCGGGGCTACTATGAAAGTAGTAGCACAACGTCTGTAGCATTACTTGTCGACACATAAGAGACATAAACAATCATGACGAAATTACATAGTTTTTGTTAATAACACGAGTATCAAAATAAGGCATTTGCATAGCCTGTATCGAAATTGGTATAAAGGCACTCACTGTCCTGTTGTGTTATTGGATTGTTAGTAATTTGTGTAACCTGCGTCCTTCCTAATTACCTCAAAAATTCTCTTCGGCATTGATTTTGGGAGGGTTTATAGTTCTTGCAGTGAAATTGTCGCCCACGCTTCACTTTTTAGCTCACATACAGCCTCAAACTGCCTTCCCTTGTGATAAACAGGGCTTGGAAGTATTCCCCAAAGGTTTTTCACGGGCTTCGTATACGGGCTAGGTGCAGGCCAGGGCAAGACATTGATGTCTTCATCTTCACACCCCTTTTGGTTGTAGCAGAAACGTGGCAGATGCATTAGCCCGCAGAAATATTTGACTTTCGTTCCCTAAATCCTTATAATTCTAATCTATTTTGTCACTAGCATCTCAGTCTACATGTTAGAGCTCACAGTGGTGTTCAGCCAAGCAAGGTATGATTTACCTTCCGGGTAGAAGGCTGCCCAAATAGTAACATTTCCACCAATAAAGTTTCTGCACACACTTACCAGATGTTCTGTTCTCTGATCATGCCAATAATAGTGAAACCCATATGGCCCGTCTAAATTAAACGCCTGAAGATCACTTTAGCTCATTCTGAAGTTCGTGACATATGTTTTCCAGCAAGCTCCAATAATGCCTATTCATGTTTGGTTGTTTGGACAGGTTTCCGCATCCGTTTCTTGAATGCAAAATTTGTCGTATGCGTCTAGCAGCTACCAAAAGGAGCAAATCAGAAAAAAATTGAAAAGAGTAAAGGTTTTTGGCCCTTTTTTTGCTCCGTTACCGTTTCGGTGCCTCAAATAATTTCTCATTTAGGTCATATTTTACGTTCTGTCAATGTTGTTGTTGTTGTGGTCTTCAGTCCTGAGACTGGTTTGATGCAGCTCTCCATGCTACTCTATCCTGTGCTAGCTTCTTCATCTCCCAGTACCTACTGCAACCTACATCCTTCTGAATCTGCTTAGTGTATTCATCTCTTGGTCTCCCCCTACGATTTTTACCCTCCACGCTGCCCTCCAATACTAAATTGGTGATCCCTTGATGCCTCAGAACATGTCCTACCAACCGATCCCTTCTTCTGGTCAAGTTGTGCCACAAACTTCTCTTCTCCCCAATTCTATTCAATACTTCCTCATTAGTTATGTGATCTACCCATCTAATCTTCAGCATTCTTCTGTAGCACCACATTTCGAAAGCTTCTATTCTCTTCTTGTCCAAACTATTTACCGTCCATGTTTCACTTCCATACATGGCTACACTCCATACAAATACTTTCAGAAAAGACTTCCTGACACTTAAATCTATACTCGATGTTAACAAATTTCTCTTCTTCAGAAACGCTTTCCTTGACATTGCCAGTCTACATTTTATATCCTCTCTACTTCGACCATCATCAGTTACTTTGCTCCCCAAATAGCAAAACTCCTTTACTACTTTAAGTGTCTCATTTCCTAATGTAATACCCTCAACCTCACCCGACTTAATTCGACTAGATTCCATTATCCTCGTTTTGCTTTTGTTGATGTTCATCTTATATCCTCCCTTCAAGACACCATCCATTCCGTTCAATTGCTCTTCCAAGTCCTTTGCTGTCTCTGTCTGTCAATATGGTGCGCCAAACCTAATGAAATGATTAATCACTGTACTAAATGGTTCCACTTCTTGGAGATTTGACGATTAAAGAACCCTATTTCCTTACATGCATTGATTTTTGGCTTCTTCATCTCATGATAACTGTTTCCCGCGTACCATCGTCACAATCGTGCTTTAAGTACTACACAACACGCACTAACCGTGTCTGTTTGCCATGGTCCACTAATGGTGTCTCTTTCCTATCTGCAGTAAAGGCACGTACGCACAAAAATGGCTCTGAGCACTATGTGTTCTGTCCATATAGATCGGTACGGCAGGCCCCGCTGTCTCTTCCATCTGCGGCCATCAGTCCCCTAGAACTTAGAACCACTTAAACGTAACTAACATAAGGACATCACACACATCCATGCCCGAGACAGAATTCGAACCTGCGACCGTAGCGGTCGCGCGGTTCCAGATTGAAGCGCCTAGAGCCGCTCGTCCACTGCGGCCGGAGCACGTACGCACACACTGACATCACACGGACCTGACTGCCTACCAACTGAACTATTTTTTTTTTTTCTTTATTGTGATTTTGATCACCTTACACAAGGCGGGCTGTCAGCAGCTGAGTACGCTGCTCTTCAGCCTAGAGGTAACAATAAGTAATACATAGAGGGGGCACAGAGAATACAAACAAAACGGCGGGCAAAACAATGTAGACACTAAAAAACAAAAAAAAAAATACCCGGAGCCGTTCACGCTGGACGAGAAAACATCACTGACACTAGTTGACACGGTGCACAAAACATGGATGACGGAGACGGTACACGTGAACAGTGGCGGCGTGACGGCGAATATACACTAAACACAAACGAAGGCACACACACGAGACACTGATGGCAATGACCTCCGGCGCGCGAATGTTCACTGTGCGTGTGCGAGTCCGGGGACCTGCCAAGAGGAGGAGGCGGAAATGGAGTGGGAGAGCGAGAGGGGAGAGCAGAGATGCCACGGGCAGGGGAGATAGGGGGAGGGAGGAAGGGGGAGGGGAAGCCTGGGGGAAGAGGGGTGGAGGGAGGGGATGGGGGAAAAGGAAAGAGAAGGGAAGATAAGGGAGGGAGGGTGCCTAAAGGAAAGGGCACCAGAAGTGGTGGGTGGGGCAGGGTCAAAGTTGATAGGAGGGGTAGATGGAGGGGAGGAGGGCATCATCAGGGAGAGGGAGTTGGCGGAAGCCACCTTGGGAGAGCATAAGGAGGGTGGAGAGATGGAGACCGGGTGGGACATGGGAAGACAGGCGCGGCAGCGGGCGGGGGTGGGAGAGGATCGGGGAGACGAGCGGGTGAGGAGGATCAAGTTTGCGGGAGGTGTACAGGATCCGTATCCTGTCAAGGAAAAGGAGAAGGTGGGGGAAGGGGATGAGATCATAGAGGATCCGCGTGGGGGAGGGGAGACGGATGCGATAGGCGAGGCGGTGAGCATGGCGTTCAAGGATTTGGAGGGATTAGTAAAAAGTATGGGGGCAGAGATCCAAGCCGGATGGGCATAACAAAGGATAGGGCGGATGAGGGATTTATAGGTGTGGAGGATGGTGGAGGGGTCCTGAGCCCACGTACGGCCGGAGGGGAGCTTGAGGAGACTGAGTCGGGAGCATGCCTTGGCTTGGATTGTCCGGAGATGGGGAGTCCAGGAGTGGTACCACCTGAACCGTTGATGTCTTGTTATATACTGTACTACTGACGTCAGAAGAGATTCCATTTGACTGCATTTGTCAGGTCTCACACTATTGCATGTACACTATTCACAACTATTCCGGCAATGTTAATTCTCTTACAAATATCCCTGTCTTTGTACTGATCTCCACTGCAGTAGGTGCGTGTACACTGCTTTCAGTTTATGCCACTCTTGAAATGTCGCATTTAACATTGCAGATACAAGTTCCGAGGCATTTTTAACACAGTGTGTGGAGAGCAAATTGAGGTGAACGCCGTGGTACGGCAGGCCCCGCCGTCTCTTGCAGCCGTTGGCCCCGTGCGTCGCGCGTCATTGCCTTCACCGAACGCGGTGTCCGTCGCTACATCACGCAGTGAAGCCTGACGGCGCCTTTCCTCACACACCATTCCCTGGCTCAGGCAGCGATGCGAAATACGGCTTGACGTACGGACCGGAAACTGTTTGCCCGCCCCGCACTGGAAATATGTTCGCAAACTACGGCCCTGTTAGGTCACAGAACAGCCACGCGCGCGACAAACAATTTCTGCAAAAGCTCCCGGAAAACCATAATCGTTAAACTGCTCCGGGGAGCGCCCACGGGCGCGCGAACACTGCAGTAATGAAGCTATGGAGCATTTAATTACACGGACGCTCCGTATTTGGCCCGTAAAACAATGAACCACTTACGTTCAGGGGAGCGCAAAGTGCCGCGGCGAATAGCTTTAAGGATGAGCCGAATCCACTTTTGAGCAATTAGATCAAGTTGTCGTAGCTTCGCGTCCGTGCTGTTTATTTACAGCGCGGCTCTTTTTAACCAAGGCCTCCTCTTCGCCGTTTAATTTCCCGCTTCCATTTCTAGTTCGCACTTCGCTGTAATGCGTCGGCCCTCTCTCCACATTTGCACACGCTGTTGAATTTAGTGTAGTAGTTAGAGAACAGGAAACTCATTAACTCCAATGAAAGTCATTCGAATTGAACACCGTAAAAGAAGTCGAGACGTACTAACAGAGACTGTTTAATTCCCATTCTTTCGTAGAAAGGAAAACGCTGTTCTTCGTGCTTCGTAAAAAAAAGGATAAAGATGTTCGATTACAAACGAAGTTTCGGTTGCCTACACCATCATGGGATCCCGTCTGAGGCAACTTACTTCAGTGTCTCAAAGTTACTGTGAGTTGAAACAAAATAATTTGTTCGAAACGAAATGACATTCTCAATACAAAATGGCGTGAATTCATAAAACGCGGAGAAGACAGAATCCAGCACCTTGGATATGTGTACAACCGTACGGATTTGACACTCTTAGACTGTCGAAGTGCTTTTGATTCACTGTTACGCAATGTCTTACCGATAAAAAGCCTTTCATATGTGATAGCAAGCCAGGTTTGAGAGCCCTTCGAAAATTTCTTGAAAAATGATGAGGTGGGTCTTTACTGGCGCACAAGTAAAGCTCATGGTGTGCCACATGGAAGTACCATACAGTTTTTTCATGGTGAGCAAATCCGCCATAGTTGTAAAATTCTTTACTGGAAGAAGTCTTGCACTACGGAAGTCGGTATACACTACGAAGGTTTCGGGATGTTAGCCCCATCATAAGGTGCACCTCAAATCTGAAGTAAAGGAACAGCCGTAACCTGCTCCATTAAGCACTTAAGAAAATTTTTCAAAAATTGGAGACTGATATTTAGAAACTGAAAAACAGATAAGATTATTCAACAATAGCCTACTTAGGAGTCGTAGGACGTCATGCGCGTGATGTAACAACTAATATGCAAACATGTACCGTAGGTGTATCGTCAAATAAACATACCAAATTTTGGCTGCAAAGAACTCCAGCTTTCAATCACGTCATGCATATATTCCTCTTGTCTCAAAATTGCCACCGGGAATGCATGCAGTCTGTAACAAGAAAGCCAATGTAGCGTCTTAGGTGGAAGTGAAGTGATCCATGTAATATGGCTAAACCCACGGTAAACTAAATATGCACTGCGGAAACAGCAAGTCAGTTTACAACCTGACATGACGAACCACACGAAAACGCCTACGTTCAAGGCCAGCACTTAGCAAACGCTGAGCCAACGCTGGGGACGTACACGTGGTAAACACCTTGAAGGGGGTTCATAACTCGGCGTGGAGAGGAAAATTGGAAATTTGTGGTAAGGCCTATGGGCCCAAACTGCTGATATCATCGTTCCATAGGCTTACGCTCTACTTAATCTAACTTAAACTTACTGTAAGAACAACACACACACCCATGCCCGAGGGAGGACTCGAACCTCAGACGGGGGGAACTGTGCGAACCATGACAAGGCTAACAGCACGGCGACCCTGCGTGGCGTAGAGGAACTAAGGCACAAACACGTACGAATGCTGAAAACAAGCAGAAGCAGCACAGTAAACAACCGAAAGAAATGTCTGCCGTTACTATAGACATTCGCTTTAACAAACAGATAAGAAAAAGCAATATGACTACAACGCAATTAGCGCAACTACGCAACACACACATGGCATGGAATACTAACGTTAATTGCATGAAGCAATGTTGGACCATTACGGCATACTGGAAGTATCTCACAAATGGTTCACGTCTTACTTTAATAAGAGACAGCAAAAGGTCATTGACCACAGTTTTGAGAATGGCTACATTGTGGGGTCTGACTTGGGCACTGTTAAATGTTGACTGCCCAGGTAAAAGGGCCACTCCTGTTCCTTATTTATATAAATTATGAGTCCTCTAATATTACAGGTGATTCTAAAATACTGGTGACACTAGTCTCCAAGTAAAGGGTGTTGTGTGCGACGTTGGCACTCTTCCAAATTGTGCAGTGCTAGACTTAAGTTCACGGCTTGTAAAAAATAACCGAATAACAGTAAGATTCAGTTTTTACAGTTTCTAACACATAATTCAGCAAGGCCCGACGTTTTAATTTCACAGGATGGACATATGATTAGCGAAACTGAACAGTTCAGATTTATAGGTGTTCGGAGAGGTGGTAAACTGTTGTTGGAAGCCCACATTCAGGCTCTTGTTCAAAGACTTAGTGCAGCCAGTTTTACTATTCGAGCGGTATATGAAGTAAGTTCGACACGAAAAGTAGTCTACTTTGCTTAATTTCATTCGCTTATGAGGTGTGGTGCTATATTTTTGGGTACCCCTTGCCATTCTCTGCTGCATCCATTTTCAATAAGCTACTACAGGTATTCAAAAGTTTTAGCAGTAACCTACGTGTTTTCAAATCGAAACTGAAGAGTTTGCTCAACGGGCATTCCTACTCTGTCGAGGAGTTCCCTGACAAATTAAGGTGGTTCCCGTTATATTGTTGGTTGCGTTTTCATAAATTTATGGCTTCTCTTTTTTTGTTCATAAACATTTTATTTTATCTGTTATTAGTTTTATGTTGTAGTTTCATGTATTGACACATTCCATGAACTTGGGGTTCTCTGCTCAATTTGATCCTACAGAACAAGAGGTGTATATATATAGATATGTATAAAAAATACAGTAAAGGTACAGTTACCAAACTCTGCATACAACAGCAGAAAATTTATTTTTTTAACAACCTGTTATATGTTATGTTTGGCTTTTCTGTTGCCAGTTGTAGATATCAGCAATATTATGTTTCATATATTTCTTTGATTATTAACTATATTGCTTCTGTATGTTTTCGGCTTTCGTAAATGGTTGCACCATAGTACCCTATGGTGGCTGCCTTGCTATAGACTGCATGCATTCTCGACAGCAATTTTGGAACATGAGGAATATATCCAGGCTGCGATCGGATGTTGGATTTCTCTGTAGCCATGGTTTGGAATGTTATTTGACGTTCCACCTAAGGTAATTGTTTGCCTATTGGTTGTCAGGGCATGCACATGACGTCTTCCTACTGCTCTGCTAAGCAGGATATTGTTGAATCATCTTACCTGTTTTTCAGTTTATGAATGGCAATCCCTAGTTTCTGAACAAATTTCTTAATTGCTTAATAGAACAGACTACAGCCGTTGTTTACGCCAGATTTCAGACGCACCTGAAGGGGCTAAAACCCCAAAACCGTGGTGGTGAATAGCGAATTACTTCGTCGAAGACTTCAGCCAGTAAAGAACTTTACAAGTGTGGTGGATTTGTTTACTATGAACATGTTGCAGAACAGTTGTGGATGTTCCACAAAAAAAGAAGTCATATAGCCACTGCTATTTACTTACAAACAGATAAATTACCGGATAGTATTTGCTGCAATCTCGAAACTTACTTCCCATTAAAATTTCAGTAACATATGGTGAAGTATTGACGAAGAAACATGATTGTGATAAGTCTGGCAGTTAGGTAGGAAAATTTGAAGGTATCCTCCTCAGAAACCAAAACTTAGTAGGTTTCGACTCCGTGATTAATGAGCCATAATAGAGTCTGTTGTATCATATAACCTGAGACTGTTAAAGTGTAGAAGCACGGAATGGCACTATAACTGTAGTTAATAGAAGTGACACCTCCGATTTATGCGTTGGGAAAGGAAAAACTGTATCTCCAGTTTGCTGCAGAAAACAGCCAGAGTTGCAAGATTTTGGCAGTTTTCTATATTAAACTGACTAACGCAAGCTGCTGTCCCTTTATTAACCCAGAATCCTGGAAATCCATGAAAAACTCTAGTTTGTCTATAAAGAAGATTGCTCACAAAATAGTCTCACTGTCCAACGCTACCGCAGTAGGTTAAGCTAACAGTGGTGACTGAGCTTATTGAATAGATGGTGGTTCGAACTGCCACATGTTTATGTCTGTCGAAAGAAAGTGTAACACGTGGATAAGGTTTGAACGAATCAATCGGTGCTTAATGAAAATGGGTTTCATACTTTCCATGTACGGAGGAGAACTACAAATATTATAAAGGAAAACTTTTTTGAGCACCAATATACACAAACATTGTTGGATTTTCCCATTAGAGTGGTTCGTCTCATACTGTAATATTAAGGACACACATATTAATGAAGATTTTAGTTCGGTTTTCGAATTCTGCAACTCACATCCTTTACCAAGTTCTCCACTTCCGACACCTTTGCCGGCCGAAGTGGCCGTGCGGTTCTAGGCGCTGCAGTCTGGAACCACGAGACCGCTATGGTCGCAGGTTCGAATCCTGCCTCGGGCATGGATGTGTGTGATGTCTTTAGGTTCGTTAGGTTTAACTAGTTCTAAGTTCTAGGGTACTGATGACCTCAGAAGTTGAGTCCCATAGTGCTCAGAGCCATTTGAACCATTTGAACCCAGACCTTTTATTCTTGGAGCACCTATAGATGTGGACTGATGACCTCAGAAGTTGAGTCCCATAGTGCTCAGAGCCATTTGAACCATTTGAACCCACACCTTTTCTTCTTGGAGCACCTATAGATGTGATTCACTAATCGCAAAACCCATTCATGCTATTAGTATTTCAACAAACTCACAGGCAGCAACGGTAAAATCCATCATGGGGTATACCACTCTTCCCAACCCTTGAGCTGTTTATTGGGTTGTTCACTTTACTATAGATATAATTCTTGCCTCTGTTGTACATTTGCACTTCTAACTTTCTATTGTATCTTCGTACAGTGTAATTTAACAGCGAGCGCTATCACGTCACGCCAGCCTGTCACACCTGCCCGATTAAAGGGTGGAGTGTGCACCGTTTCAGCTTCATCTTATGTTTCTCGTTTACTGGCTCCTTCAAGTACTTTGATGGAAACATAGCAATGTTTTCTTAGTGTTGTATGTCAATCCAGTGGTATACATCTGTAAGTTCAGTCTCAATTTTTAAGAGAAAAAATTAGCCTGAATCTCAAATATATTCTTGAATCCGAAAATTTATTTATGGCTCCCTTATTTTCTCATAAAAAAATTGTCTCAGAACCTAATAAAAATATAGAGTTCCACTGTCTGAATGAAAAATGTGTTGATCTAAAATGTTCTACTTTCTTTGAGTTTATTTGTATCTGAATAGATGGTATTCTTCCCGTTATTGTACATTTTAGAAGGAACGGAATGTAAACAACATGTAAGTGTAATGGGGATGACACAGATTCAGATTAAAAGGGAATATTTTTTGTTTAACATGAAGTATGCTCCAACATTAATCTAAATGGAGCTTACATCAGCGCCACCTGTTTGATGGTTTTTGTAACTAAGCCTATGTGCAGTTAATTCACATTAAAATTCACAGATTCCACCAAACAATCACTGGTTCACACCACTATTCATAGTTTGCTCCATGAAGCTCAGACTCCCTCCAATGCGCCAAGTTAAAAGTGTATGACATTTGTTTTTGTTAGAAAGTTTTTTATTTTTAGAGATAATTAAATTCTGATTTCAGTTTTGGATAAGACCCTTGCTCCTTTAAAACCGCTACCTGCAGTACATGGAAGTAAGTTGGGTTGTATAACCTTCAGGGACAAGGAGAAAAATCTATTTCGTTAAATTCTCAGCCACATATTAACTGATTTTAAAAATTCAAAATTCTGGTATAATCTACATAAAGAGAGCTATTCAGAAAAATAATCATTGATAAAAAAATTTATCATTGAATAAATAAGACAGTAAATTCTTCAGTTTAAAAATTCTCTGTGAATATTCTGTGTTGTGCATGATAAGTTAAATTTTTCTTAATTTACATTATAACATATGCTTTGTCACAATTAGTTCGAAAGACATCAACTACAAAATAAGACACATCAAACTCTGCTCAATTATAGAATATCATTGTGTCTAACTGAAAACATTTCTTGTTACTTAACCCAGCTACTTCTACAGTTTGTAATTAATGAAAGTGTAGCAGAATTTTTTGATATTTCAGAATATTTTCTGGTGTCTCTAGCCCGTAATTTGGGTCATATTTAGTAATAGGTAGACGAATTTCCACAGATTCTACAACAAATCTATATTCTTGTGGGAGAGTATCTTTTATTTCAATCCTCACATCATTGTAATCATGCCATTTAAGAAGAGCATCTCCACCACAGGAAATCCAAGTAAAAATTACAGAAAGACCACATTCCCACACAGTTTCTTTATACCATTTAAAAAATCCACCAAGCTTGTCATAGGTTGCGTTCCAAAAATGAACAGCATAAAGGCAAAAGTCATGACGCTTTCTGGAGGACTTGACCAACATTTTGCAGGACAATGCTCAAGCACTTACAGTGCAAGCTGTTCGAGATTTGTTTGACTGAAGGGGCTGATAAGTGCTATATCATCTAATGCACTGCCCTGACTTAAGCCCTAGTGAGTACAACTCGATTTATAAACTGGAGGAAACACTTCAGGGCATACACTTCAGAATTGATACAAGTTCGTCGGGTAATAGACTGCGCAACTCGAACTGTCAACAAAATTAGCACTGCTTAGAGTATCCTACGACTTCCACATCGCTGGCAATGGGCTATACACAATGCTGGTGAATACTTTAAAGCTCAGTAAAACTTTGAAACACGTGTTTATTTTGTACGAGCTGTACTTAAATAGTTAGCACTATTAAATTTCCAAACCTCATATGATGGGTGATCTGATTGTGTCAGCTGTAACAGTCCTAAAACTCATGTAGAGTTGAGCATGATTAGGATGAAGCCATCTGTCTCTTATATTTATACTAATTCCACTGTCCTTATTAGAAACATTTAGATTATATTTACTTCCCTCGTTCACATGGAATACGCATAACTGATAGCTCACCAATTTTCTCATTTAATAAGGTTAAAATTTTATTTTGCCATTTCTAAAATAACTGTTCCACTAGCATCTTAGAAGTCAATAAAATTACATTTTTCATCAGTCACAGTTATTTCTAAATCGCGTATAATTTCAAAAATCGGAATCGTTATGAGAAAATGTGACTCATGAATTATTGGTCCACTAAATTCAGCATTGCGCTTGAATGAAGCAATAATATTAGTTTCTTGCTGAAAATGATCAGTATGCTTAACACACATCTCATCAGCTAAATTAATATTTATATTGATTAACTCAAATAGAATAATTTTTGTGCCATCAATAATAATAGCTTTTCTTATTAGCTTCAATAATTTGGTTAGCAAATCCTAGCACACTTTCAATAATATCCTATATATCCATACATAAGTTGACATCACTCTTAATAATAACACAATTTAAAATTTCACCTGCTTTAATGTGTATATTAAGCTTTTTTCCAAAGTTTCCAGCTGCATTTATCACCAGTAATTTGTGTTGTTTCTCCATCAAAACAATGTTTATTATTTTTGATGTAATATTTGCAGGTAGAAACCAACCAGTGCAACATTGCTATAACTTTCTATTATATGTACAGACAATCTTTTTTGCGAACAGATGACCTACCACTCAACTGAAATAGATGACTCATATTAAGAAAAATATTATTAATTGAATGAAAACTGTTTTGGAGCCAAAACTAAGAATTCCGGAGAAGGAATTGTGCAATAAACGTGGTAAGTCTTTACCAGATTCTGTTCGATATACACTAATAGGACCGGTTGGATGTGGTAAAACGATGTTAATAACTGATGATTATATTCTAGCAGCAGGATGGTTTGAACGAGAGTAAGATCAGTCATTTGTATGTTTACTCAGAAAGTTTAGACGATCCAAAATATCAAAAATTTATAGAAATGTATAAGAATATAGAAGCCCAAACTAATGAGAATAACACGACTTTAATTCAGAGTAATGACGAGATTATAGCGCCATATGAAGGTCAAGGTAACTCACTTTTAGTGTTCTATGATTTAATTCTCGAAAATCAGGATGTAGTTAGAGAATATTTTACTAGAGACAGACAAAAAGGAATTAATTGTTTTTATTGATCTCAAACATACTCTAACATGCCTTAACAATTACTCAAAGGTAGTCTAATTTTTTAAATACTCTTAGATACGATGAAACAAATTTAAATCATATCTAACTAGAATCTGTTGGTGGTGGTTTCAATTTTGATGATATTAAAGAATTTTGAAATAAGAGTTAGAATGATCAGTTTGGATTTCTATATGATAGGAACGACTAGGAAAGCTGATGAAGGAGTAAACAGAGAAAAATCAAATCTTTCAGAACAATATACACATCATATATAAGTGTAACAAATTGTTGCTCTTGATTGTCTAGCAACATAAATGTAGACATTAAACATAAAAATAAATGTAAATGTTCGAAAAATAGTCTTTAAATTTTCTTTACCTTTCTGCCTACAAGGATGCTCTGCGAATAACAATCAAGTGTTTGGCATAGGGTTCGTATAACCATCTTCACAATAATCCAATCTCAAACAACACACAGAAAAACGAACAACAATTTCTTTCGGTGTTATTATGATAATCTTTTCTCCCTATGCAGGCAGATATCAGCAAAATATTTTCTCATTTGAAGGAGAGAGTTCGTGATTGTAATTTAGTGAGAATTTCCTCTGCAATGAAAAAAGAAATGAATTAATGATGTCCAAGCCAAATACTGTATCACATCAGTGACACTCTCCCCCCAAAAAAATGGTTCAAATGGCTCTGAGCACTATGGGACTCAACTGCTGAGGTCATTAGTCCCCTAGAACTTAGAACTAGTTAAACCTAACTAACCTAAGAACATCACAAACATCCATGCCCGAGGCAGGATTCGAACGTGCGACCGTAGCGGTCCTGCGGTTCCAGACTGCAGCGCCTTTAACCGCACGGCCACTTCGGCCGGCACTCTCCCCCCTATTTCTCGATAATGCAATATATACTGCTCTTCTTTCAACTTACTCGATGTACTCCACTAATGCTATCTGGTAAGTATCCCACACTACACAGTAGTACTGGAAAAGAAGACAGAGAATCACAGTGTAGACAGTCGCCTTATTAGATCTGTTGTATCCCCAAAGTGTTATGTTAATAATACAAATTCTTAGGTTCGTCTTCCCCACAAAATTCTGTATGTGCCATTTCCAGTTTAAGTTGTTCATAACTGTAATTCCTATATTAAAAAAAAAAAGTGTGACAAACAAATGCTGAAATTTAATTTTCTTACTGGTGATGCAATATTGAAATTATTATTATGTGGATCCAATGGAAATGCTAATTTGTGGCCTACTGATTTTAAAATGGAGGTAATAGATATAATGTCCATGGACAGCAAATTTTATATTGCACTGAACGAAATAATCATGACTTGAAATGAAAATGAAAGTTAGAATGCTTACATCCCTAACTCAATTTGTTGAAACCGTACCTGTTTCAGTTGAATTGCTCATGTTTGCTGATATGGTTTTAGAATGACATGATGATGTTTGACTGGAACAATAATTTTTTTAACTTTATACATTTTTAATATGTTTAAGTGGATAATCATATCTGGTGCTTGAAGTATAAATTTACAGAAATATATAACCCTCATAGAAAGAGAACTAAAATCAACAGACAGAGATTTGAAGGACTTTGTACAGTGTGTAAAAGTAAAAGGGGTAAAATTGTTAAAATTTTAGATGATGGTATAAACGAATAGTTTACATTTTCAAATAGTCATTAATAATTATTAATTATTTATATAAAGAAATGAGAAAAAATTTGAAAAGAAGAAGTGCTATTTGTCCCGGTATAGATGATTTATAGCGCGCTGTAAGGTTCTCTTATGTTCCTGCCATTGTTAATAATTCATCTTTACTGCACTGGGAAAAGATGAATGAATGCACTGCTGGAGTAGCCAACGAGATCCCTGACTCTATGTTTCGTTTTATCTGTGGTTGACCTGCTAGCAATCAGTTGTGGAGTTTTGGAACATCCTTATTTGAGGCAGAATAATGTGCAGTTGAGTTTCTCAGAAAATGAGATCCATTATTGTGAATCTTGGAGAAGTGACCTGAAATAATTTGTTTTGCAGAAGGAGATTCATTTAACAGTTTCTTGGTATTTATGTTGACAAAGATGAGTTTAGAGGAATTTTAAAGGTATGTTTGTAGTTCCTTTGTAGTGATAGAATTCTGTAATGATCAGAGTCTTTTTATGTTGTACAGTCTTATTCCAGTAATCAGAGTTTGATTTCATGAAAACGATTTGCCTTAATGTAAAACCTACCTCTAGGAACCATAGAAAAGTTTAGGATTTTATCGTATGTGCATTGCATCTCATGCCACACGGAGGAACAGACCGTTTCTGACAAAAAATTTAGAGCAATTTTTTAATCTTTAGCTGTTGCATCTGCTGACTTGCATTTGCTTTAGAGGTCGTCCGTACTCCAGAGACTAAAACTCACTTTTCTTTCAGGGAAGACCTCACCTTGCACACTTGTACAAACACTTTGTAGCCAAGATTGTCAGTTGTCATGCCAGTAAGTACATTAAGTCTCATTGGTACTTCAACCAGTGATTTTCTAAAGGGCAGAACAGTGAAATTTTGATTATATTCTTGGTCTAACATTGCATTTTATATTACGCATCGTCCACAAAGTGCTTCCATGCTGAGTTTTCATTGACCACAGAATTCCTTTTCTTTGGCATTCAGTTAGATTCATTTTCTTTATTTCAGATTTTGCATTTCATAAAGTTCAAAATTTGATTATTGACACTGTTCAAGTGCACAAGACAGGGCCAACCAACAATTAGTTTTGCTCTGCAACTGAATACGTTATCTAAAGGACATGTTACATGAGGGGAAAGTGTTTGAAATCAATATACTCAGTTTCCTCATATACAGGCAATATCTTATAGACAGCTAAAATCTTCCGGCCCTTTTCGCCTAAGATATATAGTCCCAGATTTTTCTGTGATTATGTAGATAGACTACAACAAAGGTTCTCGAAAGCAAATCAACACTACGTGTATACATACTAAAATTTAAATTTTCTATTTCAGTTATTGTAATTTCATTGTATTTTCCATGTGTGATTTTGTTGAAAATTTTTTCCTTCTCCTTTTGCAAAAATAAAAGTGTGAAGATCTTTGTAGCGAGACAGACAATAATACAAACCGTACGAAATATACAGTGTTACCTGTAATTTACGCTGATATTTCTGTTAGAATTTGCTACTTTCGGTTATTTAACTGCAAATAGAAATTTTG
Organism: Schistocerca cancellata; assembly: GCF_023864275.1. Lineage (NCBI taxonomy): Eukaryota > Metazoa > Arthropoda > Insecta > Orthoptera > Acrididae > Schistocerca > Schistocerca cancellata. Next base: position 568,360,447 of record NC_064632.1, read on the forward strand.
TTTGGTTATTAAGTTTTGACCTTTCAACAGTATGGCTTGCAACGCAGTATTTCATTGTACTACGAGATCGCGAACCACATCACAAGGTAATGACTCAGTTACTAATGAAAGAGAAGAACCACAACAGTCGTCACATGTAAATAATTAATTTGAGAAGACAGAGAATGCAAATATCTGTCCAACACAGGTAAGTTCTTTAACAGAAAATGCAACAGAACAGATTTTCAACAGAGAACAAAAAATTTCAGAAGACGAGATGGGAGGCGACAAGTCGCCTCAGCTATGTGAAATTTCGCAACAGCCACTTACTGAGACAGTTGATTCTGGTTTTGCTTCCTTTTCTTTTAATCAAACAGTACACAAGCCAACATCAGTTACTGATTATACACACTCAGCCGTCGCAAATCCAGTAAGCAAGGAAACGGATATCAATAATTCAACATTGTTAAGGTTGCTACTAAGGCTCAATAAAGCACGTGAACAATTTCAGAAAAAAAGACAAAACGTAGAGCAATTCGAGAAAATAGTTAAAACAGTTGAAAAAACCGCAGAACAAAATGGAAAATCACGAAAAGAAATAAAGATATCAGAAGTGTGAAAAATGAGCTCACATCACACATTCAGACATTTGAGGAAAAACAGCAAATTCTTCCAGTAGAAATTCCAAAAAGATTAATAATCACTTACAACCAATTATGACGATGTTAGAGGCCAGGACATGCAGCCTTCAAATTGAACAAAATAATTTAAGAACTAAACAACAGAACGACGAAGTGGAGCTACTTGGAAATATAAATACGACTGTACGGAGCGCAGTAATCTTGCAACTCACTGAACGTCACGACGACCTTATATCATTATTAAAGAATTGGATAACAAGTAAATGCATGAAGATTGGGCTCTGATGAACAAAAAGAACAGCTTTGTATGTTAGCAAAGAATACAAAATCAGTCAACACGAGTTTAGACACTGAAACGAATCCGCGCAGAAACAAAGTAGAACAACTGTCTAAAGAGGACAATGTAATATCCTGTACCATTACAGTACACGGCTGACAAGTCGAACAACTTGCTATCCAGAATTGTAAAGTACAAGAACCAACAGGTATCATTTCGAGTAACATAAGCAGACGCTAAGTTAGAATGATGCAAGTAGAATGTAATAACATATTTACCATTATTACCTGTTACCATGTACAATTCATGCCCCCTTCCACGAGGGCCGGTTACGGGTCTCTTTTACAATGGCTGACAGCAATAACTCTTAAAGACCAACTCAAAACAAGAAATTTTTCTGTTGTGAACATGGACGGCGACCGACATTTAGGGTTTCTTTTCTTTAAAAAGAGGGACCTTAAAACTAATGGAGGATTGAATTCCCAATAAAAAAAAGTTGATTAAGAAATATTCCTTAGGGGCAGTGGGTACAAATTTTGTCATTTACTTTACGAAATCAACAACCACACGTGTCACTAAAAAAAAGTTGATTAAGAAATATTCCTTAGGGGCAGTGGGTACAAATTTTGTCATTTACTTTACGAAATCAACAACCACACGTGTCACTTGAGTCGTTCATAACTGGAAGTCTGTGTAATGTTCGTAACGTCTGTTCTATACAGTTTGAGAAGCCTTCGGCGTCGGTGAAACGGCCGGTAGTCCACTGCATGCGTGGGTAGTAGTGGTCGCAGTGGCAGCGATCAGCTGAACAGAAATGCGCGGGCACTGTCATGCGGACCCGCAGTCGCGATAGCTAAACAGCCGGCTGGCCAAATGAGAGCGTGTCAAGCACCAGCGACTGCAACGCTCGCAGGCGGCAATCGCGTCAATGGAGGCTCAAGTGGCTCACAGAAAACAGGGGGTACATTAACAATAAGTGTTAGATACGAAGACAGAGTGAGCTCGTAAAAGGCGTAACTGCCAATTAAACAAACCAGATATCAAACATTTTCATTATAAATACACTCCTGGAAATTGAAATAAGAACACCGTGAATTCATTGTCCCAGGAAGGGGAAACTTTATTGACACATTCCTGGGGTCAGATACATCACATTATCACACTGACAGAACCACAGGCACATAGACACAGGCAACAGAGCATGCACAATGTCGGCACTAGTACAGTGTATATCCACCTTTCGCAGCAATGCAGGCTGCTATTCTCCCATGGAGACGATCGTAGAGATGCTGGATGTAGTCCTGTGGAACGGCTTGCCATGCCATTTCCACCTGGCGCCTCAGTTGGACCAGCGTTCGTGCTGGACGTGCAGACCCCGTGAGACGACGCTTCATCCAGTCCCAAACATGCTCAATGGGGGACAGATCCGGAGATCTTGCTGGCCAGGGTAGTTGACTTACACCTTCTAGAGCACGTTGGGTGGCACGGGATACATGCGGACGTGCATTGTCCTGTTGGAACAGCAAGTTCCCTTGCCGGTCTAGGAATGGTAGAACGATGGGTTCGATGACGGTTTGGATGTACCGTGCACTATTCAGTGTCCCCTCGACGATCTCCAGTGGTGTACGGCCAGTGTAGGAGATCGCTCCCCATACCATGATGCCGGGTGTTGGCCCTGTGTGCCTCGGTCGTATGCAGTCCTGATTGTGGCGCTCACCTGCACGGCGCCAAACACGCATACGACCATCATTGGCACCAAGGCAGAAGCGACTCTCATCGCTGAAGACGACACGTCTCCATTCGTCCCTCCATTCACGCCTGTCGCGACACCACTGGAGGCGGGCTGCACGATGTTGGGGCGTGAGCGGAAGACGGCCTAACGGTGTGCGGGACCGTAGCCCAGCTTCATGGAGACGGTTGCGAATGGAGCAACAGTGTCCCTAATTTGCTGGGAAGTGGCGGTGCGGTCCCCTACGGCACTGCGTAGGATCCTGCGGTCTTGGCGTGCATCCGTGCGTCGCTGCGGTCCGGTCCCAGGTCGACGGGCACGTGCACCTTCCGCCGACCACTGGCGACAACATCGATGTACTGTGGAGACCTCACGCTCCACGTGTTGAGCAATTTGGCGGTACGTCCACCCGGCCTCCCACATGCGCACTATACGCCCTCGCTCAAAGTCCGTCAACTGCACATACGGTTCACGTCCACGCTGTCGCGGCATGCTACCCGTGTTAAAGACTGCGATGGAGCTCCGTATGCCACGGCAAACTGGCTGACACTGACGGCGGCGGTGCACAAATGCTGCGCAGCTAGCGCCATTCGACGGCCAACACCGCGGTTCCTGGTGTGTCCGCTGTGCCGTGCGTGTGATCATTGCTTGTACAGCCCTCTCGCAGTGTCCGGAGCAAGTATGGTGGGTCTGACACACCGGTGTCAATGTGTTCTTTTTTCCATTTCCAGGAGTGTAGTTAGTTTGTTTTTACACCTGATACCTGAAAAATACTTTCCCATTAAATTGTTTTTAATAAATATACATGAAACTAGAGTAGACAGCTATGCAAACTCCATAGCTTAAACTACTGGGAGAGCCATGCCTCTAAAGTAGTGTAAGTCAGCTGACGTTACCCACGTGCAATCACTGCAAGGTGTCAGGTGACACTGGTGACACTGTTCAGCGCGAAGTGACGAAGGAACATAGTTTCGCGACAACCGACAGGCATCGAAGTTGCATTTCTATTCCTTAAGGTTAGGCATGCATTACGAAGTGCGAAACACATTTGGTATCTCTGTAGACTTTTACCCTGTGGCAGGTTAGTGATATACTTGGGTAATTAATTAGGGCGCTATTGACAACTTACGGCAAGATGTGAGTACAGCGAAGGAACTTGCCCCCCCTACTTACAGTGGTGTACCGTAGGTCTCTAGAAGAGCGTAGCGTTCCAAAAGATTGGAAAATGGCACAAGTCATCCCCGTTTTCTAGAAGGGACATCGAACAGATGTGCAGAACTATAGATCTATATCTCTAACGGCGATCTGTTGTAGAATTTTGGATCAGGTATTACGTTCGAGTACAATGACTTTTCAGGAGACGAGAAATTGTAGGAATCAGCATGTGTTTCGAGAAGACGATCGTGTAAAACCCAGCTCGCGCTTTTCGTCCACGAGACTCAAAGGGCCTTATACACGGGTACCCAGGAAGATGCCGTGTTTCTTGACTTCCTCAAGGCGTTTGATACAGTCCCCCACACATGGACTATTAGACCAATTGTGTGATTGGATTGAAGAGTTCTTAGATAACAGAACGCAGGGTGTCATTCTCAATAGAGAGAAGTCTTCCGAAGTAAGAGTGATTTCAGGTGTGCCACAGGGGAGTGTCATAGGAGCGTTGTTATTCACAATATATATAAATCACCTTGTGGATAACATCGAAAGTTCACTGAAGCTTTTTGCGGATGATGCTGTACTATATCGAGATATTGTAACAATGGAGAATTTTACTGAAATGCAGGAGGATCTGCAACGTATTAACAGATGGTGCAGGGAATGGCAACTGAATCTCATTGTAGAATAAACAAAAAGAAAGATCCTTTATCATTTAGCTACAATATAGCAGGTCAGCAACTGGAAGCAGTTAATTCCATAAACTATCTGGGAGTAAGCATTAGGAGTGATTTAAAATGGAATGACCATATCAAATTAATCGTCGGTGAAGCAGATGCCAGACTGGGATTCATTGGAAAAATCCTAAGGAAATGAAATCCGAAAACAAAGGAAGTAGGTTACAGTACACTTGTTCGCCCACTGCTTGAATACTGCTCACCAGTGTGGGATCCGTACCAGATAGGTTTGATAGAAGAAATAGAGAAGATCCAACGAAGAGTAGCGCCCTTCGTTACAGGACCGTTTAGTAATCGCGAAAGCGTTACAGAGATGATAGAAAAACTCCAGTGGAAGACTCTGCAAGAGAGACGCTCAGTAGCTCGGTACAAGCTTTTGTTGAAGTTTCGAGAACATACCCACCGAGGAGTCAAGAAGTATATTGCTCCCTCCTACGTATATCTGACCGTGAGGATAAAATCAGAGAGACTAGAGCCCACACAGAGGCATACCGGCAATCTTTCTTTCCACGATCTCTACGAGACTGGAATAGAAGGGAGAACCGAGAGAGGTACTCAAAGCACCCTCCACCACACACCGTTAGTCGGAGTACGGATGTAGATGTAGATGTAGATATAGATCACTGCACAAGAGAGGAGCGATATCTCGGTATGATGTGGCTGGTAGAGTACGTGATATTATTGTTGGAGGGCTTTGTCCCGACTACTCCGGTTAGCTCCTCTTCGAACAGAGAAAACAAATACAAAACAGAGCTGACGACAAGGCAACAGGGTAAGTCATGAAAGCGGGAGGGTCAAAAAAATTAGCTGCATCAGCATGCGGTCGTGGGCGTCCACTGGCAACTCCAGCAGAAGGGGCACGCATGCACCGCGCCCCATCAGTAGCAAAGATAACGGCGTTCTCAGAAAAGATCCAAGCTTAATCGGTCTACCGTGTAAACCAAAAGGTGGCTAGTCTCGCGTCAATCGATAGATTTTTCGTTTGGGCATTCCCGTTTGCCCCAGGGTGTAGCGGAGTGACCACTAAGCGAGTTTTTCTCAAGCCGGTGTGCCTTAGTTTGGCATTCGCGATAAAGCTTGTAGCGTCACCCTTAGTGACAATAATTCTGAATGTATGCTAGTGTGGGAAACTACTACCAGTTCTCATAACCATTAACCATCTCCCGTTTTATTGGGGATTGCTATTGTACCTAAATTATTGAAGTGACATGCGTCATGGCGTACATAGGGTACTTAGCACGTAAAATGCGCAGCGTGCACGTTTCTCGGCGAGGATAGCTAATTATTTACAATATTTATATAAGGAGGTGTGTCTTCGTATTTGCAGAGCTTCTCTCATATTTCCAACTGATCAAAGTTGCAATAATATGAACTATCACTATCCACTATCTACCAATAGTGTCCTCTAACTACAGTGAACATTTTTACACGTGGCATAATAAAATAGAAATAAGAATTGTTAACATCGAGTATAGATTTAAGTGTCAGGAAGTTGTTTCTGAAAGTATTTGTATGGAGTGTAGCCATGTATGGAAGTGAAACATGGACGATAACTAGTTTGGACAAGAAGAGAATAGAAGCTTTCGAAATGTGGTGCTACAGAAGAATGCTGAAGATAAGGTGGGTAGATCACGTAACTAATGAGGAGGTATTGAATAGGATTGGGGAGAAGAGAAGTTTGTGGCACAACTTGACTAGACGAAGGGATCGGTTGGTAGGACATGTTTTGAGGCATCAAGGGATCACAAATTTAGCACTGGAGGGCAGTGTGGAGGGTAAAAATCGTAGAGGGAGACCAAGAGATGAATACACTAAGCAGATTCAGAAGGATGTAGGTTGCAGTAGATACTGGGAGATGAAGAAGCTTGCACAGGATAGAGTAGCATGGAGAGCTGCATCAAACCAGTCTCAGGACTGAAGACCACAACAACAACAACAAGAATACTCTTCAAAGTGGGAGGCAAGCTCAGTGAGAGGGGTAGACCGTGAGATAAAATACAGTATAAAATACAAAGACACGCAGGGGGAGTTCCACAATCTTACTCTAAACATAATGAAAATTTTCACACACAATTTTTTAATAGCTAGAGCAGGGGCTGTTGTGACAACTTTTCCCTCTTTATCCTCATTTGTCGGTATATTTCACATGAAGAAATTGAACAATAAGCAACTAACGGTTCTCCCTTCACTTTACACGATGCGTCGTGCATTCCAGTATTACTTTTATTTGTTACTAAGACATGATGTTAATAATTCTTGGCTCTCTCAAATGCTTTGATACGGGTATGATATATTCATTGGTGATCTTGCGCTGTTGTATGTTTTGTTACTTTGTACCTCTACTCTTTTTTACGGTAAGTCATCATTGTTGGCGTTTTGATTTATACTACCTTCTGCAACATCCTATGAAAGTTTATCGAAGATTATTGTAGACTGCGGCAGATGATTTTCCAGCGAATTACCTTGAACTCGTAGAGATGCCGGTTGACATGCTAAATCATAGAAAGTAGCTTGATGTGCTTTTTTCTCTTTTATTATTACTTTTCCATACTAATCCACGTACTTTACAATAAACGGACCAATCTCATTCATCTCCAAATGGTTATGTACAGGGTGTTTCAAAAATGACCGGTATATTTGAAACGGCAATAAAAACTAAACGAGCAGCGATAGAAATACACCGTTTGTTGCAATATGCTTGGGACAACATTACATTTTCAGGCAGACAAACTTTCTAAATTACAGTAGTTACAATTTTCAACAACAGATGGCGCTGCGGTCTGGGAAACTCTATAGTACGATATTTTCCACATATCCACCATGCGTAGCAATAATATGGCGTAGTCTCTGAACGAAATTACCCGAAACCTTTGACAACGTGTCTGGCGGAATGGCTTCACATGCAGATTAGATGTACTGCTTCAGCTGTTCAATTGTTTCTCGATTCTGGCGGTACACCTGGTCTTTCAAGTGTCCCCACAGAAAGAAGTCACAGGGGTTCATGTCTGGCGAATAGGGAGGCCAATCCACGCCGCCTCCTGTACGTTTCGGATAGCCCAAAGCAATCACACGATCATCGAAATATTCATTGAGGAAATTAAAGACGTCGGCCGTGCGATGTGGCCGGGCACCATCTTGCATAAACCACGAGGTGTTCGCAGTGTCGTCTAAGGCAGTTTGTACCGCCACAAATTCACGAAGAATGTCCAGATAGCGTGATGCAGTAATCGTTTCGGATCTGAACAATGGGCCAATGATTCCTTTGGAAGAAATGGCGGCCCAGACCAGTACTTTTTGAGGATGCAGGGACGATGGGACTGCAACATGGAGCTTTTCGGTTCCCCATATGCGCCAGTTCTGTTTATTGACGAAGCCGTCCAGGTAAAAATAAGCTTCGTCAGTAAACCAAATGCTGCCCACATGCACATCGCCATCATCAACCCTGTGCACTATATCGTTAGCGAATGTCTCTCGTGCAGCAATGGTAGCGGCGCTGAGGGGTTGCCGCATTTGAATTTTGTATGGACAGAGGTGTAAACTCTGGCGCATGAGACGATACGTGGACGTTGGCGTCATTTGGGCTGCAGCTGCAACACGGCGAACGGAAACCCGAGGCCGCTGTTGGATCACCTGCTGCACTAGCTGTGCGTTGCCCTCTGTGGTTGCCGTACGCGGTCGCCCTACCTTTCCAGCACGTTCATCCGTCACGTTCCCAGTCCGTTGAAATTTTTCAAACAGCTCCTTTATTGTATCGCTTTTCGGTCCTTTGGTTACATTAAATCTCCGTTGAAAACTTCGTCTTGTTGCAACAACACTGTGTTCTAGGCGGTGGAATTCCAACACCAGAAAAATCCTCTGTTCTAAGGAATAAACCATGTTGTCTACAGCACACTTGCACGTTGTGAACAGCACACGCTTACAGCAGAAAGACGATGTACAGAATGGCGCACCCACAGACTGCGTTGTTTTCTATATCTTTCACATCACTTGCAGCGCCATCTGTCGTTGAAAATTGTAACTACTGTAATTTCCAAAGTTTGTCCGCCTGAAAATGTACTGTTGTCCCAAGCATATTGCAACAAACGGTGTATTTCTATCGCTGCTCGTTTAGTTTTTATTGCCGTTTCAAATATACCGGTCATTTTTGAAACACCCTGTATGTTGTCCTTTATCATTTGAGCATATGCGATTACAGACTCAGTAGTTCAAATCTAAAAGTTGTGTCTTTCGGACGCAAGCTTGAAATATAACAGAGGGCATTTCGAGTAGGAAGAGCTTGGGGCTGAACGGTCGTGAAACTCCGTCTTGCGTTACAGTGTCTTAAGAGGTTGTATCTTCAAAATCGACATTTTGCAGACGCTGGCTGCGCATCAGCGTCCGGCACGTCGGCATTCTGCGATCGGGACGGAGGAATTGGCGACGTTGATGGTACAGTGTCGATGGTCGAAGACGGCAGCGTCGGGGGCGGCTGGGTGGGGCGGCCACCAGGTTGCAGCTCCCAGCGGCAGCGCACGATGCGGTGCGGCTCATGGCGACTACTCCACTAGCGGCGGCTCAGTCCAGTGTGGGAGGCGGTATAGCGGCACGGAGTCAGATAGTCCGCTCGCATGCTAGACTGAGACGTCACGGCCTAACATGCTGTTGGGTGCTCCCAAAGTCGCGTCTACTGCAAACAGCTAAGCGTCCCGCGGAAGCAAACCTCTAGTCGTCACTCTGGTTTCTAGCACATAAAATCCGGCTGGCCGATGTGGCCGAACGGTTCTAGACGCTACAATCTGGAACCGCGCGACCGCTACGGTCGCAGGTTCGAATCCTGCCTCGGGCATCGATGTGTGTGATGTCCTTAGCTTAGTTAGGTTTAAGTAGTTCTAAGTTCTAGGGGACTGATGACCATAGCAGTTAAGTCCCATAGTGCTCAGAGCCATTTGAACCATTTGAACATAAAATCGGCAGCAAAATATCACCTGGTCAGGATGGAACATCGGGAGCTGAGATCGGCATCCGGGGGGTTTTCACGTAAAATGACAATGCTAGGAGTCAGAGGAACATGGGGGTTGATTCCAAAGAACTACCACTAAGGGATGCAATATTTTCGGAAAGTCACTACAGCCGTGCAGTGAACCGCACATGACCTGGAAAGAGCGTTTCACCCTCAATAGGAAGGACTGGTGGACACGTCCAGGGGGTAAGGAAGATGGCAGCCAAGAGAGCCACCCGCTTTTGAGGCCGCTACCTCGTCTACCCTGTTGCGTTCCTCACGTGACGTCACCTGGTCCCCCCATTGGCGGGTTTGTGGCAGGAAGTTGGCGTCTCTCACTCAGCAATACCATTCTGGTGTCCGCAGCTAAACTGAGCGTGGGAGCCGGCCCAAGTACTGTCGAGTACTTTACGTAACTGCTTGCAGCATTGCCTAAGGCTAAGTTAGAATGCCGGAACTGGAATATAAGAAAACATTTTACCCGTTATTACCCGTTACTATATACAGTACCTTTTTCTTTCGGAACGAACTATACATCTTTTTGTCTTCAGGACAGATTATATATTAAAACGAATTTCGCTACTATGCATATATTCCAGATTTATGAGACACAATTGCACATAGTCTGCATCATAGAAAAATATGTTTTTATGATGACTCGAGGCAAAGAAAGAACGTAAAAAATGATTGAGAACACCATTAATGAAAATATAGATGTGTTTTGTGATAAACTGTGAATTTTACTGATTTTTTCCTGTTTACATTTCAGCACTTATTGATCAGTTTTCATGCTATGGCTTACGTCAGTATTGTGGAATGTTTATAGTACTGCTGCATAATATTAGTGTTACTTAACTTAGCTCTTACTACTTGTGAAATCATTCATTGCACAATCATTTGTTCACTAACAAACTTTTGACACTGCGATCTTATTGGAATTTTCTGATGACACTGCTACTTGGCTTTAGTTGCTGCATTGATTTCGTACTGAAACTTTTGTGTATTGTTTGTTTTAGGCTAAGAATGTGACCTTCATTTTGTTTACTGATTTACTGCAATAAGGTTTTGCTGCATTTGCATAGGATAAGAGGCCCTGCTGCAATGCCTTTTTAATGAAATAGTTGTCATGTTTATACGTGCACAATAATGAATTTGGCTGCATTGCTTTTCTGTTGAAGCATTTTTGTGAATGTATGTATATTGCGGTGCCTGTAGTCTTATAAGAGCTCATTTAGGATAAGCATTTACTATTCCAGATTGTAAATGAGGTACATGTCATGATGTAATTATCAGAAATGGGTGTGGAAAGAAAGTAAGTTGAAACTGTAACACATACGACTAGAGATAAGAAAGAAATGGGACTTTGTAAGTAGGCTGTTTATGTTTTCTTATTGGCAACGTTACTTAGCGCTCTGTATGAAAACTATGTAAGTAGGCTGTTTATGTTTTCTTATTGGCAACGTTACGTAGCGCTCTATATGAAAATCACTGGCTGTGCTGTGTGCAGTCTGTGGCTAGTTTGCATTGTTGTCTGCCATTGTAGTGTTGGGCAGCGGCAGCGGGATGTGAACAGCGCGTAGTGTTGCGCAGTTGGAGGTGAGCCGCCAGCAGTGATGGATGTGGGGAGAGAGATGGCGGAGTTTTGAAATCGAACTGCTATATATATTATGATTATTAGGTAAATACAGTGTTTGTTCTTTATTAAAATCTTTCATTTGCTAACTATCCCTAGCAGTAGTTAGTGACTTCCGTAGTTTGAATCTTTTATTTATCTGGCAGTAGTGGCGCTCGCTGTATTGCAGTAGTTCGAGTAACGAGATTTTTGGTGAGGTAAGTGATTTGTGAAACGTATAGGTTAATATTAGTCAGGGTCATTCCTTTGTAGGGATTTTTGATAGTGAGATTGCGTTGTGCTAAAAGTATTGTGTGTCAGTTTGAAATAAATACAGAAAGCATGCTTGGATAGCATTTTTTTTTGGTGGAAGCAAAGGTTGAAATAAGACGAAAGATCTATGGAATGAAGTTTTGGGATGGACTGCAGTACCAAATGTTACACTGAAAACGAACCCTGTCCTTTCCTTTTGTGTTATCCCACTATGTGCTTGTGTACCCTTGTGTAGTTGTTTTCTTCCTGTCTCTGTGTAGTTTCATAGAATTTTTTCTTCTTCTAATACTAAGCTATATTCACTATGATGAGGAATACTGTTATCCTCAAATATAATTGGCATTAATAATATGTTATTTACCTTGTAAAGATGCTTAGACATTATTTATTCTGTTTTGTTTTAATGCTCATGTTTAAAGTTGATGTTTCAAAACTTATTCTGATCGTTTATGTATCTACTTATCTCATAATTCCTGTAATATTGATGTATATGTTTATTTCTATTCTGTTGTAAAGCCTGTACTACAAATGTTATCTGTATTGTTATGTTCTTTAATGATGTATTTTGTACCTTTGTAATTGTATTCTCATGTTATAATATTGTAATTGACACCAGTTCATCAATTTAAGTAACTCTTAAGTTACATTTCACTGCACACGTTTCTGTTGGTCACAGTAATGCACAATATGTGAGAAGTTGGGACTGTTGTGTTTGCATGTGTGTTAATAATTCAGCAAGGGACTGGATAACAGCATTGCTGGTTCTAAGGACAATTCCAAAAAATTTGTGAGTGCACAAGTGGTGATTATGGACTTGCTATATTAACTGCAAGACTCTTCAATGGTGATTGTGCACCCGAACAGTCACAACAGATGGCTGCTGGCCATCTCTACAAGGACTGCAGTGGGTCTGCATCTTTGATGACTCACCAATACCATTATTTCTACAAGGACTACAGTGGGTCTACACCTTTGCTGACTCACCAATACCATTATTTCTACAAGGACTGCAGTGGGTCTGCACCTCTGGTGGCCCACCAATACCACAATCTCTACCAGGACTACAGTGGGTCTACTCTGTGATGACCTACCTACCAATATTCATCAACTTTTACTGACTCTGCTGTGGGTTTGCTCTGTTGTGGCCCATTACGTGTCAGCATGTCAAGAGTCAGCACTGTCTTTCTGTTGGAAGGACAACACTACTTCTTCAAGACTGCATGGACATCCACTACTTCTGTGTGCATTGTGTTTTACTGCTCAGACTTTGATGAAAGAAACGGCAGTTTTACTGTGATGAATGATCAGGACTGTCTTTATGGACTGTGAGAAAATTTTAGCTGTTGACCACCATTGTATTAATAAGTGTGTGCATTTAATATCTTTGTTATTGTAATTATGAAAAATTTTATCAAATCATTATTGGCCACTGGCCAATACAATTTGTAAAATTTTTTTTTGGGAGCATGGGGGCTATGTAAGTAGGCTGTTTATGTTTTCTTATTGGCAACGTTACGTAGCGCTCTGTATGAAAACTATGTAAGTAGGCTGTTTATGTTTTCTTATTGGCAACGTTACGTAGTGCTCTATATGAAAATCACTGGCTGTGCTGTGTGCAGTCTGTGGCTAGTTTGCATTGTTGTCTGCCATTGTAGTGTTGGGCAGCGGCAACTGGATGTGAACAGCGCGTAGCTTTGCGCAGTTGGAGGTGAGCCGCCAGCAGTGGTGGATGTGGGGAGAGAGATGGCGGAGTTTTGAAATTGAACTGCTATATATTTTATGATTATTGAGGTAAATACAGTGTTTGTTCTCTATTAAAATCTTTCATTTGTTAACTATCCCTATCAGTAGTAAGTGACTTCTGTAGTTTGAATCTTTTATTTAGCTGGCAGTAGTGGCGCTCGCTGTATTGCAGTAGTTCGAGTAACGAAGATTTTTGGTGAGGTAAGTGATTTGTGAAACGTGTAGGTTAATGTTAGTCAGGGCCATTCCTTTGTAGGAATTTTTGATAGTCAGATTGCGTTGCGCTAAAATTATTGTGTGTCAGTTTAAGCACAGTCGTGTATAAATGTTCTTAGGGTACGTTTCAACTTTAATAAGGAAATATAAGTATAGGCTCGTTGAATAATGATTATATTATCTGGGCATGTGATAACGAAATGCAGGCAAACTCATATGATGTTTCTGGTAGGTCAAGTGAGATAAAGGACAACAAATATTATGCATACAGTACTGAAATTAGTAAGCTGATCAGTACATAGAGTGGTACATGGCACTAGGATAAAAAATTATACAGATTGAGTCAGACTGGGTAAGATGTTGACTTTGAAGTTCACCTAATTCACTTTACCTTTTCTTTATATGAAGCATGGTATATTTGTTTGTTTAAAATAGTTCCTCCTCTTGTTAAATTTACTTTGTTTCTGGCACAAATTATTGTACAATTCTTTCTGTTTATAGGTGTTTTCTGATCGAACTATTCTAATCAACAAAATACATGTTTTATACATAAACTTCATCTTACATTTTCATACAGTGTTCTTGTATTATTTCAAATATTCGGTAGGAATAAGATCATTTCTTAGAAAGACAATACTGCATGTGCAGTTCACATAGCCTATTTGTAATGTAAATCACAAATTTATAAATTTTAGTGTGGAGCAATCAGTTGCCATATTTGGATTTTATTATCATATCCAGATTTCAGCTAGTAGCTAGCCATTCACAATGCACTATTTTCAGTGGATGGAAGTCCCTGTTGTCTGGGTGTGTCACAGGTCTTCGAATTAATCACAAAGTCAGTGATACTGCCAGGGATTTAACAAAGTTTTGTACACACTTGAAGGAAATATTAGTGCTGAGTTTATGTGTGAGACTTCAACTGGACATGAGACTTACCACTGGAGAACTGCTTCCCTGAGTTTAATCATATTTATGAGACTTCAAGTGGCCATGTAAGTTCTCAGTGTAAAACTACTTCCCTGAGTCAGCTCATATCTGATTCTACATTTACTCTCAATCTTCAGAATGAAGTCAATGATGGACATCGTTACTACCACTATGGCTGCAAAGTTCTTCATACTCGTCAGCATTACTCACCTGTGGTTTCAACACTACAGGGTAAAAGGCCTCATTGGTGACTGTGCTTCAATAAATGTGTCAATACTGTGCAAGTTTAATATCTTTTCTTAGCCACAATATTAATGCCAATAGAATTTAACATCAATTTGTTGGTGCTAAGTCATGCAAATTTTTACCTTCAGTTTTATTCACATACTAGCCTCAAGATTAATGATGTAAGACATTAAAGCAAATCTTAGATGGTTTTGTGTGACACATTTACATACTATCTACAGAACTCAGCAAATAGTGTATGAGCTTCCTCACTGTGGAAAGACAATCTTCATACACTCCTGGAAATGGAAAATAGAACACATTGACACCGGTGTGTCAGACCCACCATACTTGCTCCGGACACTGCGAGAGGGCTGTACAAGCAATGATCACACGCACGGCACAGCGGACACACCAGGAACCGCGGTGTTGGCCGTCGAATGGCGCTAGCTGCGCAGCATTTGTGCACCGCCGCCGTCAGTGTCAGCCAGTTTGCCGTGGCATACGGAGCTCCATCGCAGTCTTTAACACTGGTAGCATGCCGCGACAGCGTGGACGTGAACCGTATGTGCAGTTGACGGACTTTGAGCGAGGGCGTATAGTGGGCATGCAGGAGGCCGGCTGGACGTACCGCCGAATTGCTCAACACGTGGGGCGTGAGGTCTCCACAGTACATCGATGTTGTCGCCAGTGGTCGGCGGAAGGTGCACGTGCCCGTCGACCTGGGACCGGACCGCAGCGACGCACGGATGCACGCCAAGACCGTAATATCCTACGCAGTGCCGTAGGGTACCGCACCGCCACTTCCCAGCAAATTAGGGACACTGTTGCTCCTGGGGTATCGGCGAGGACCATTCGCAACCGTCTCCATGAAGCTGGGCTACGGTCCCGCACACCGTTAGGCCGTCTTCCGCTCACGCCCCAACATCGTGCAGCCCGCCTCCAGTGGTGTCGTGACAGGCGTGAATGGTGGGACGAATGGAGACGTGTCGTCTTCAGCGATGAGAGTCGCTTCTGCCTTGGTGCCAATGATGGTCGTATGCGTGTTTGGCGCCGTGCAGGTGAGCGCCACAATCAGGACTGCATACGACCGAGGCACACAGGGCCAACACCCGGCATCATGGTGTGGGGAGCGATCTCCTACACTGGCCGTACACCACTGGTGATCGTCGAGGGGACACTGAATAGTGCACGGTACATCCAAACCGTCATCGAACCCATCGTTCTACCATTCCTAGACCGGCAAGGGAACTTGCTGTTCCAACAGGACAATGCACGTCCGCATGTATCCCGTGCCACCCAACATGCTCTACAAGGTGTAAGTCAACTACCCTGGCCAGCAAGATCTCCGGATCTGTCCCCCATTGAGCATGTTTGGGACTGGATGAAGCGTCGTCTCACGCGGTCTGCACGTCCAGCACGAACGCTGGTCCAACTGAGGCGCCAGGTGGAAATGGCATGGCAAGCCGTTCCACAGGACTACATCCAGCATCTCTACGATCGTCTCCATGGGAGAATAGCAGCCTGCATTGCTGCGAAAGGTGGATATACACTGTACTAGTGCCGACATTGTGCATGCTCTGTTGCCTGTGTCTATGTGCCTGTGGTTCTGTCAGTGTGATCATGTGATGTATCTGACCCCAGGAATGTGTCAATAAAGTTTCCCCTTCCTGGGACAATGAATTCACGGTGTTCTTATTTCAATTACAAGGAGTGTATATAAAACACCAATAAAAACATTCTTTTGTATGTTTTGTAATCTGAATCTTAATATTTGTAATATTATTTACAATTCCAATTTAATTTGCTCACTTACTTGTAATCTTTAAAAAATATTCATTCTCATTGCCTAACCAAGAATAAGACAAACCGTATGAAACTTATTTCTGGTTGCAGGGGATAATTTAAAGTTCTCATATGTTTTCTGCTACTGTAAATAATTCACCTTTACTGTAGTGGGACAAAGATGAGTGAGCATCCTGCAGGAGTAGTGAATAAGATCTTTGACTCTGTGTTTCTTTTTATCTGTGGTTGACATGATAGTCACTCAGCTATGCAGCACTGGAAAAATCTTATTTGAATCTTAGTAGCGTGCAGTTGAGTTTTTAAGAGAATAAGATCTGTTTGGGCATGTGAAGAGGATGGTAGAGTGAAGAATACCAAGAAAAATGATGGTATTCAAGAATGAGGGCTAGAGGCGAAGAGGAAGAACGAGAACAACATCGATTGACACGATAAACGGGAGCTGAAGGAGGAGAAACCTGCTATGGAACCAAATTGTGGAATAGGAATGGTAGAAAGACCGAGTAAAGTGGCGAAGCATCATTGATACTTCAACCTGACAAGATGGTGGATAGAGGGGAAACGAAGATGGTGATGATGAACATCTGTCATTGTGAATCTGGTAGAAGATACCTGAAATATTTTGTTTTGGCGATGGAAATTCTTTTAATAGTTTCTTTTTATTCTTAACAGAAAAATTTTTGAGGAATTTTAAAGGTATAATTGAAGTTTCTTTACAAAGAAAAATTTTGTATTGTTATTCTTCCAATGTTGTCAGTCTTTCTGTCAATAATCAGAATTTGATTTTTCAAAAATTATTTACTTTAAAGTAAAAACTACCTCCATGAGTTACAGCAAAGTTGCGAAATTTAATCATGTGTGTCTTGTTCCTCACACCACTCACAGCAGCAGATTGTTTCTGGAGAAAGAAATAGAGTAGATTTTTGTTGTCTTTAGCTGCGCATTTGCTCATATGTATTTGCTTTTGAGAACATAAGTACTACAGACACATAAACAACACGCTGAGCAATACGCAAGTCACTTTTATTTCAAGGTATATCTCAACTTTCACTGCTGTACAGGAAGTGTACAGTCATGATTGATAGGTGTTGTGCTTATAAATACATTAATTCGCAGTGAACACTGTTGGTAATTTCAAACAGTTATTTTCTTATGAGTATGACACTAATTTTTTCTAGATGTTGATAGTCCAACATTGCATTTCGTATTATGCATTGTCCATTACATGCTTTGATACTGAATTTTACTGTTTATGTAAGATTCAAGTTTTATTTTGCTGCACTTTGCCCACACACAAGACTGGGATAAGCAACAGTCAGATTTGCTCAGCCACTGAATACATTATCTAAAGGACACATTGCATGAGCAGAAACTTTTTGTAATCAGTTTTCTCATAAACAGATATTTTATGGAAAACTTACAATCTGATCTAGCAGAAATCGTTTCAGGCAACTTAAAAGGAATATAAAAAATAAATAAAGGATATAAGGACTTTTTACCTGTAATTGATGTTTTTTTAAATATCCTTGGGCTATTCCAGATTAGGACAAATTGGGTAAAAATGTAGCTGATGCTTCTGAAAAAAACACGTAGAGAGAGTGCTCCAAGAAAAAGTACAGAGAGATGATGGTAAAGAGTTCTACAATAACGGATTTCAAGAACTTATGAAAATATGTAATAGTAACCATTACTCAATCTTTAATGGATTAACTGCATCAGATTCAATAGAACACTACAGAAAAATATGGAAGGTATTTGATCATCAAGGAAATTAAAAGTGGGTTGACTTAGTTGTGAATCTGCAACAATAATGCAAAATGTTCAACAATATTAATGAAGTCAGTTGGAGTTAACGGCAAAAATTAAAAGCTAACTGCAGTAGTATTTAATAATCAATCAAAATTTAACCCTGCATTGGTCGCAACCTAAAAAGTGGTCACTTGGATTACATATGTATGCCATTTTCTCAACTAAAAAAAAAGGCCATTGAAA
This sequence comes from Schistocerca cancellata, assembly GCF_023864275.1. Taxonomy (NCBI): domain Eukaryota; kingdom Metazoa; phylum Arthropoda; class Insecta; order Orthoptera; family Acrididae; genus Schistocerca; species Schistocerca cancellata. Next base: position 568,378,734 of record NC_064632.1, read on the forward strand.
TTTCAGATATTTTTATTCTGTACTTTATGCGTTGCCCGTAATAATGTTTATTAAAACTATTAACAAAAAGTATACATATGACCTCATATTTGAAAAAAAGAACTTCTCACAGCAAGTCACAATTTTAAGGGACATAGCATCATTGGCTTTGATTTACTTACAAAAAACACATATTTGTGTAAAAACAAATTTAATCATGATTATCTGAACAAGAAAAACAGACAATCTTGAAATGATTGCGGCAAACAAATCTTTTACACGCGTTACCCACTCTTCTTGTAACTCTACTTCTCAATCTTCCACGGTCGTAGCAGCAACCCACAGAACTAATCTGTCATTCCCGAAGTTGCTGGCTGACTTTCCACATGAGAAATGCCAAGAAAGTCATCTATTTTGAAGGACAGACTTCTTTTTTTGTCTAATCTCTGCTGAGCCAGAGGTTTAATCCTAGACAAAGACTCAACAAGAAAATCTAGACGTCGAATAACAGTGTAGTTTAGGTTTTCTGTATAAGTGGAAAGTGCATTGAGGGCACTAAAGTTCAGCAAATCATAAAATACAGTAAGCGGCCATCTTCGTGAATTTCTGGATACATCATAAAGCATACACATCTTATCATCTAGATCCACACCGTTCTTTGTAGGGTAGTAGTGCGTTATGATTTCTGGTTTCTGTTTAGATACTGTATCGGCGTCAATTTTTGCAACATTGTGTATTGGTGACATCAAAATTACTATTTTGTCAGGTTTTGGCAAGTAAGAAACCAATGTGCAAGGGGAGTGGAAGCCAAATTTCGATGAATTTATTGGATTTATTTTCCCCACACGAAATTCCCTGGGCACTTCTCTTTTGTCCTTCCATACCATGGCAATCATGATTGTTCTATTTTCAAACAGCTGCTTGGCAACATGGAGCGAAGAGAACCAATTGTCCATTGTCATATTGATGTTTCTGCTGAACACATGATGTATGACTCTTAGTATTTTTGTATGACTCTTAGTAATTTTAGTTGATACAACAACATAAAGCTGCATTTGTTTTATTTGTTCCATATCCACTTCCTGTAGTATATTTAAGTTTTGCATTTCTTCCCTTTTTCTCGTTACATGCACAGAGCAATCTTTACCAATGTGAAATCTTCAGTTTGTTCTTGTAAGTTTCAATTGCTTTTTATAGTTTGTGTTGAACACATTATCGAATATATTGTAAAGCATCCTTAGTTAGCTATTTAGTATATTTCTCAGCAAGAGTCACATTTGATTTGATTATCAATTTATATAGTCCTCATTTATTGATAAAATGGCTGTTTTTTCACTAGATGTTAGACCCAACGAATTACCGGGTATCAATATATTTTCATGTTGCCCTTTATCATGACTATTCAAGTGTTTCTGAACTGCTTCATAAGTATACTTATACTCCAATATCTCTGCATCATCCTCAACTTTAAACCAATAATATTCTATAAATTGTTATGAACTTTTCTTTATTGTTATAAACGATCCTGTTGTTTGTATGAAACTTATTCATTAATTGTGCTTCTGACAAATTGGATGTGCTTGGAATTGCTGGAATGTAATAGAAAATACTTTAGGAAAATATATTTATAAATAATTTTTATGCATATAAATGTGTTCACGACAAAAGAGGAAATTAACACTCTCATATTCTCTACCTGTATGTTATCCTGGTGATAAAGACAGCTTCATTCATAGACCAATTAACTGATGAGAATGTGAATTATTTATTCAATGTGAACAGAGAAAAAATATACATTGTTTATGAATACTTTAAAAGACAAACTACCATTACTTAAAAATTACTTGTGAGTTTAGATTAGCTTCTATTATAATATTCTTCCACTCATTCCATATATTTTCCTCTCCACAAATTATATCCTTTAGATTCATGAACTTGTTCCAATGTTTTCCTAACTACAGTAACTTTAACAGGATATTCTTCATATTTTTCAGAAATAACAAGAGATAGTTCCTTTCTAGACAGATCACCTAATGCAAATTTATTAACTACCTTTTGTTTGCTTTAGTTGTGGATTATTGAGTTATGATAACAGGCTTAATATATTCTGCCAATGTTAGAATTTCGTCTTATAATTTATTTACATTTAATCATTATTAATACATTTTTTATGTAGTAATGAATTATCTTCTTCATCAACAAATCTAGCTATCTAATATTTTTCTCATCAAATTTCATGTAATATTGTTCTTTACCTTCTTCAATCCTGAAGCACTTACAAGCAGATTTAAACTTTTCTCCAGTCAACTACTAGTTAACGCACTCTGGGAGATGCACATAAAAAATTTTTCATCTGGATGCTCATTTTTGTTGTATGTAGAAGGAAGTGCTTTTTTGTAGCATTTCAGAGCTATGACGTAGATTATATCATCCAATTCTGTTTTAGAAGTGTGGTAGTTTACATGTCTTAGTTTTTTACTCTTCACTTTCTCTTCTTCTTGTTGTATAACAAGTTCTGGTGGATGTTCTTCTGTTTTTAATTTCTTTTTTAGTTGATGAGAATTATTTTTTCTGTACTTCTTTTATACTTTGGATAATCAAACAATATATCTTCAAGTGCTACTAAATAAGCTTTATTTTCATCAGCTACTTTAGTTCTGGTATTAGATACTAAAAATCACTTTTTTTATTTAAGGTGTTTTGTGCTATTTGCTTTATTTCATTCTGTATGTAATAATGCTTTATCGATAATGAATCATCGTATTTTAATCCTTGTATTCTAGGTTGTAATATTTTGAAGATTCTCGTAAACATTCTATTATTTTCCATGGTTCTCCAGCCCCTGGGATGCTGGAGGCTGCTTTAGGGTAATGCATAAAGCCCTAAACATTCTTACTAATTAAAACGTTTTTCTTTTTAAATAATCAAATCTAAATATCTTTAAATTAAGTACCTAAATTTAGCTTATTTTTATTATGTATAATTAATTCAAATATAGTCATCATAGGTAATTCTGAACTACAAGCAACCATAGTAGTAGCTTTAGTATATGTGCTTGGGAGTGCTGCCATTTAATTTATTTACTAAGAAAAATATTTTTAAATATAGTTTTAAATCTGTTTCACTAAAACATTGGAGTTGTAAGTCATCAAATCATCGGAGCTACATAAAGATTAGGTTAGTTAATAAATATTGTAATTTTTTATTTTCCTTTTAACCCAATCTCCCAAATATTCTAATGTTTTAAGTTTTCAGGGCTCTCGAAGATGAACACTGAAACACAGAATTTCATTCATGATCAACACATTAATTAAAATGCAGGGTCGAAATTGCTGTATCCTGGAATTTCATATATCATTACTCATTAATACATGAAATCCAACAGTTGTTTCTTGTGAGCTTTGTAAATGTGTTTTTGTAGGGTAGTAAATGTAAACCATCTGGGAAATCTTAATAATTACAGACAATAACTATTGTGAAAAGATGGATTTTTATTTTCTTATTAAAAAATAAACCTTATAAATGGTGAACATAAAGATCCTAAAGTTAGCAAATTAAATGCTATAGCTCAAGAACTAGGGAATAGGGGATATTCTAAAATGAGAAACCAATGACTTAATGAACTCATCAACAACAATATCATCATCTTTAACAACAAAAAAGACCAAAAATATAAAATTTATTGGAAAAGTGCTAGGAATTAAAGGATATTCTAACTAAAAAGGAGGAACTACATTAATTTATTTCTGGCTGTCGATTATTGTTTTCAAGAATTACATAAATTGTATTCAGCAACAGAAGTTCATAAAGTAAAGTTTCTGCTTTTTATTAAAAATAATGAGCTCCATAATAAAGGAAATTGGAAGTTTATATCATAATGTTGTAAATTGTCTGAAGACTTTATGAGGATAATTTCAATTGGAATTAGATTTGGATGTATTGTGAATAATAAAACGAAATTTATCTGGATACTTTATTAGCGAACTTCAAGATAAATTTTAATTGTTGTGAACAATAAAACGAAATTTATCTGGATACTTTATTAGCGAACTTCAAGATAAATTTTAATTGTGATCCTTTAATAACTACACTAAATTTATCTGAAGATTTTGTAAGGGAATTTCAAGATTGAATAAATTGGAATGCAGTGTTATATCGAAACTCAACTTAAAATTTCAGAAGAGAATTTCAAGATAGACTAGACACTGCTGATTCCACTTAATGTCCCATTGCAGCTGACAGCAGTGATCCCCCTTCAATGTAGTGTTTCACAGCTGCTGGATATGCGTGGTGTCTGTTCCTTCAGAGGAACAGACCCTGAGCATTCATATAAAATCAATACCGTTGAGGTAAATAAAAAGGCTCTGAGACCACATGACGATAAGAAATGTATTTTGGAAAATATAATACATACACAATGGATGTTAATCATTACTAACATAAGCAGAATATCCTTCATCTTTTTTAAAAGTTAAGTATTTATAAAGTGTTTTCTGTGTAAATGAATGCAATAATCAACAAGATCAACACTGGTAGCAGTTCCAATTAGTTCAAAAAAATTAGAGCACTACAGGTAAACGTGTTGTATAACAATACTGGTCGTGAATATGTGAGTAGTAGACTTTGGGAGAAAATTTGTGTAGAGCTTCATAAAGAGTTTATGATTATTTTGCCCAATAGAGACTTGAAATTAATAACTGAAAAGGTATGAATTTTTTGAAGAAAGTCACATTAAATTGAGATACAAAACAACTAACAAACTAAAAAATACAAATAATAAAGACTTTCATAATATAGAATACATGCTTAATTTTTTATTTTTCTTGTTCATGTTTATATTCTTTAAATGGCTTCAATTTTTTATTTATCTTGTTAATGTTTATATTCTTTAAGTGGACAACAGCAAAAATAAGAAATGTTGAAGAATATCATTTAGGTTAAAAATGCTTCGCTATATTTTCAGCAACTTTTTTTTAACAATTAAAGTTTTACAAATAAACTCAAATTTCATTCATGATAAACCCACTTGTTTCCTCAAATAATGGAACCCTCTAGTCCTTTTATTAGCGTCTGAGATGATTTTTTTATAAGGAAATGAGTGAGCCAGGAATAAATTTTGGGACTGCAATACATATTTGTAGGTCCTGTCTACATTTTTTGAGAGAAACAAGTTGAGCTTGGAGATACAAGTATGACCTACTTAAGCTGATTTCCTTGTGTGTCTTCTGTCTGCGTTCCATGCATGTGTTCGATAGCTCCACCTTTCTGATCTTTGGTAGAGACACCCTTGTTGTATTGTTTTTCAGGACACTTCTGTCCAAGTGCCATAGCCTGAAGGATCTGCCATCTGGCCGACAGATGGCAGCTAGGGATAATATGCTTGCAGTTGTCTGCTTTGTTCAGAGCACTAGAAGCGGAACACAGATTAAAATTTAATCCAGAGAGATGCATTTTTAAACACAGCGCTTTCAACTATCCAGTCTACTGCAGGAAAGTGACTTGTGTGCTTCCATCGCTGGTCGTTGCAGGTCTGTCATTGGCTAGCTATATTAACTTGCCATGTCTCACTACCCCATTCACTAGCGATGGGGCAGGTTATTCTCTTACTATCCTTTAAACGATCAGTCCACTTACCTGGATAGGTTTCACGTTGTCTGCCCCTCCACTCTGGTATGGTAGGTACTGATTTGGCCGACAAAAATTCGACTAAACACCTACCACTCAAAGGCCACATAACTCCAGTCCATGGGCAATAGCGGAAAGTTAGGCTATCGAGCGTTCAGGTTTTCCTGACATTTTTAAAAACGTCTGAAATCTCCCTTAAGTTGATTTATTGTCTTTAAGACACGGAAAACAGCTATCAAGTCAGTATTTAATACCACAACATCAAATATGCGATGTTAGTGACTGTGTCTCTTTAGAGTACACACCCGAATGCAGCGAGGAGATATTTAGTTTCACCAGATATTTTGAGCGTTCTAAACAGTCACTGCGAGTTAATACGTTCTATCGTTCAGTTGGCTTTTTGTAAAGAAGTGCTCGCCTTAATGTATTGTAACCTGCATGAAACACGCCACCCAGAGTTTTTGTACGACATGAAGTGTTCACACGAGAATACCTCCTAAAATGAAGCACTCATGGACGTCAAACTATCACAAAATACTGAATACTGAAATCACATTTCGTCAACGACACGAGAATCAATCGAACGCACGATTTCTTCATTTGGGTACAAATTTGATCAGCGCAGTTTAACGTAGGTGTTTACTTGGAGACGGCTCCCGAAGGCCTATGTGGACTAATAGATATGAGGCAACAAAGGCCTACTCAAACGCGCGGGAAATGCTGAATACCGATTGGCTAGTATGTTAAGCAGCGAATCCGGTCACCTCGATCGCTTCTATATTCTCGGTGTTTCTAATATCAGCCAATCAGATTACCTCAGGTGATTTAGACTAGAAATCTCTTACTTCCAATACTAAATGAAATTTAGTGAAAACAAAATACATTTCCTTTCCAAAAATATAAATTACTAATATATCTAGTACTCAACGCCCCTTCTGACTATCCATCTCACTCAGACATACATCGCAAATTTCCCCATTGCACAACAACTTTCTCACTCTTACGTTTACATCATTTTAATAAAATATCACATTCTCACTTTAGGTATGTCCTCCATTCACTCTCTCCTTCCTCCAAAACACTCACACAACCAGAACACGATGAAACAATAATTTCGAAATTACTTTTAATTACGTCAGAAATCTGTAGGGATGAAACTAAAGAAAATTCCCGAAAATTAGAGTATGTAAACGTATCGTCTTGACTGTAATTTCAGCTGATACTATACATGACTACATTACAGTCTCTAACTTAATTTCATAATACCAGAGCGGTTATTATGTGTTTTAGGTAAAAATTTATATCTCCAAAAGTAATGAAGATATTTATTTGTAATTTTAACAGTTTGGTTGTGTTATCCGCCGAATTTGGTAGACTAAGTATGCAAAAGATAGGTTAATATTTAACAGTACCTCTTCAGATTCATCAGTATATGTAAAGAACAGCATGTGGCATTAGGCAAGTACACGGCTCCCTCAGTCCAGTAGGTAGCATAAGGTGTGCCAGCGTGAGAAACAAAATCTGCTCTCCTCCAGTCCCCACGGCAAGCTACGCTATCATTGTAAGGTGACAACACGTAATAACTTGTATTGTTGCTGCAGTGCTCTCTGGCTCTCGTTGTACTTTCCACTGTAATTGTTACAGTTCCCCTGCCAGAATGTTAAGTAAATAAACCAATAGACTACCGTTAAATTGTGACTGGTTTTGCAGGGATTACAAAAGAAATGGTTCAAATGGCTCTGAGCACTATGGGACGTAACATCTGAGGTCATCAGTCCTCTAGAACTTAGAACTACCTAAACCTAACTAACCTAAGGACATCACGCACAACCATGCCCGAGGCAGGATCGACCCTGCGACCGTAGCAGCCGCGCAGTTCCGGACTGAAGCGCCTAGAACCGTTTGACCACCGCGGCCGGCGCGGGGATTACAAGCACAAGTTCTTATAACTTGGGTTCCATGATTTTTTATGGTCATTGGGTTTAAGAAGTGTTTCTATACACACGTATCTGTACCCATATGTAGCGAACGGGATATGTGCTATTTTAATTGTGATTCTGGCGCTGCAATTAACGATCAATTACGTACCTGTTCTACGGAGTTTCATCGGCAATTATTGACTACAGATTTTTAAGCTGGATGTATATACTGTTAGTAGCTCTTTGATAGAAATTTATAGAAATTTATATGTTTATTATAATTTATTATAATTTATATATTTATTATAGTTTTTGAAAAATGTTTCTGAAATAGTATCTTCCATCTATGGTCAAGCTCTATTAATCATTCCCTATGTGTCAGCCTCGAATTGTTTGTTATAATATTTTCATTGCTTTCGTTTTACCCGTTTCCAAATTTTGAGCATTTCAAAAATTTTAGTTGATATGTGTCGTAATACCCCTGACTTACACTGGAAGTGGAACGGAGCGATAGCCGTTTATGTCGTATTAAGTCGAGGTCCCATTACGCATATAAATACATACAAGTTATGTTCATTTGGGACCAGAGACCAAAGAAGAGAATGTAATTTAGAAGAATGATGTTTAATAAAATGTGTAACAACACACGGAATTATTTTACAGTTCAATATTATGCATTGGAACAATTTTAACCAAAATTATTGTGATGTAGAAGGATTCATGAAATCTAACAAGCTGCCTACCAACCAATTTTTTTTTCTTCTTCGTTCTTCAAGTAATATATCTGTTAACGCGAGGTAGTTTTAGTAGAGCTGTTGGCAAGTTTCTGCATTGTTGTTGTGGTCTTCAGTCTTGAGACTGGTTTGATGCAGCTCTGAATGCTATTCTATCCTGTGCAAGCTACTTGATCTCCCAGTACCTACTGCAACCTACATCCTTCTCAATCTGCTTAGTGTATTCACCTCTTGGTCTCCCTCTACGATATTTACCCTCCACGCTGTCCTCCAATATTAAATTGGTGATCCCTTGATGCCTACCAACCGATCCCTTCTTCTAGTCAAGTTGTGCCACAAACTCCTCTCCTACTCTATTCAGTACCTCCTCATTAGTTGTGTGATCTACCCATCTAATCTTCAGCATTCTTCTGTAGCACCACATTTCGAAAGCTTCTATTCTCTTCTTGTCTAAACTATTTATCGTCCACGTTTCACTTCCATACATGGCTACACTCCATACAAATAGTTTCAGAAACGACTTCCTGGCACTTAACTCTAGACTCGATATTAACAAATTTTTCTTCTTCAGAAACGCTTTCCTTGCCATTGCCAGTCTACATATTATATCCTCTCTACTTCGACCATCATCAGTTATTTTGCTCCCCAAATACCAAAACTCCTTTACTACTTTAAGTGTCTCATTTCCTAATCTAATTCCCTCGGCATCACCCGACTTAATTAGACTACATTCCATTATCCTAGTTTTGCTTTTGTTGATGTTCATCTTATACCCTCCTTTCAAGACACTGTCCATTCCGTTGAACTGCACTTCCAAGTCTCTGTCTCTGACAGAATTACAATGTCATCGGCGAACCTTCAAGTTTTTATTTCTTCTCCATGGATTTTAATACCTACTCAGAATTTTTCTTTTGTTTCCTTTACTGCTTGCTCAATATACAGATTGAACAACATCGGGGAGAGGCTACAACCCTGTCTCACTCCCTTTCCAACCATTGCTTGCCTTTCATGCCCCTCGACTCTTATAACTGCCATCTGGTTTCTGTACAAATTGTAAATAGCCTTTCGCGCCCTGTATTTTACCCCTGCCACCTTCAGAATTTGAAAGAGAGTATTCCAGGTTCTGCATAATGGTGTCATATTGAAAGACTCACGTGAAAGCGGTGTTGAGAACAATTTATCCACCAGGGTTAAGAAAAAGCTTGCTAAATAGCATTTTCTGTTTCGTTATAGGGCTTCGATGAGACATTCGGTTATCATACAAATTAAAACCGCTATATATGTGCTCAGAAGCCAATGAAGCAGAATTTGTCAATAATGTTCTGGAGGGAAAGCCAGTTGTTGATCGCTTACTTATATTGTTTACTGGTAAACCTGGTACCTTTGTTGATGTCGGCAGAGAGGCTGCAGGTATAGAGAACATTTGCTTCAGTGATGAAAAACATGTTACCAGGGATCAAGTTCACCAGCCTGCTTTCAAAACGCATTTTGTTCACAAACAAGAGATAAGCGCGAATCGACGCAACAGAAATTGTTATCGTTGTAACACGATCGGGCATTTTGTTTTTCATTACCGAATCCGACCTGAGAGACTTCAAAACAGTTGACGCCACGGGAACAGTGGCTGGTGAGAGGACTGCCGCTGAAAGGACGTAAGAAACTGAGAACTTTTTCCAATCAATCTCTTGGTGTGAGTGGCATCCCATGGGCGCGTTACTGCACTCAGGGTGCAGTGATATGTGTAAACTATCTCTGTTACAACGGGTTTGCCAACTCTGTCCGAAAGAACACCACGAGTATATAATTTAATTTTAGTGTAAAATGTAAAATAGTTAGTGGTAATCAATTTACTAAATAATTAAATGGGAAAGGATCCGACCCCTATTGTTCTGTAATCCACCTTCCCATAGATGACGACTTCGAATGTTAAAGAAATATCTCCGGAAAGTCATTCTAAACTGTTTCTGAGTTTGAAAGTTCATATTGTTCCCAAGTAATTTAACTGTTTAAACTAAACTTGAATAACGACATAGAATGAAGGTTTCCTTCTTTTTTTTTTATTTGCAGGGACTCAGGACACGTCGACAACTAACATGCTGGCAGGTCTGATAACTCAAGTCTCATTAAACTAACACAGATTAAAAAAGGCGAAGGACATCCATGTATCCGGAGAAATGACTAACGTTTAATATACCTGAAGGCACGTTCTCTATTCACGTTTGATATCAGTCTCGTAATAGTACATTAGCTAAGCTCCTATCTTAAAAATATATAACAATCCCGCCAACTTTCTGACGGAACTGTAGAGGCTATCATTTACTCTGCGTATGCACACACATGTCAATCACTAGCGAACGTTGTGAACCGGTGGAAGCCATTTTTAGACCGAAGTTGACAATAATAACGTAACGGTCAATCACTCCAGGCGGGAACTGATAAAGGGGAACGATTTGGATCGCCGTCGATCTGGGAAGGACGGCTGTGCAGCTGATCTGCCTAGACATAGTTGGGTCCTACGTGAAGAGCTGCTACGTGTCCTCAGTTTACGCCACTGGCTTGGTTTATTGATCCATGTGGCCGTTATTCAATTGGACTGTGTTGGGAAGCGAAGAAAGAGTTTCGTAAAAGTAGTTTTTACTATACAGTGAGTTTCGCACACTTCTTTGTTGTTTAGCTGAAAAAATAGTGTTTCTCCTAACTTTTCTACTTTCGCTCTACACCGCCAGTTTACTGCGAATAGTATGTTCTCTTTTTGAATTTATACAGGGTGTTTCAAAAATGACCGGTATATTTGAAACGGCAATAAAAACTAAACGAGCAGCGATAGAAATACACCGTTTGTTGCAATATGCTTGGGACAACAGTACATTTTCGGCGGACAAACTTTCGAAATTACAGTAGTTACAATTTTCAACAACAGATGGCGCTGCAAGTGATGTGAACGATATAGAAGACAACGCAGTCTGTGGGTGCGCCATTCTGTACGTCGTCTTTCTGCTGTAAGCGTGTACTGTTCACAACGTGCAAGTGTGCTGTAGACAACATGGTTTATTCCTTAGAACAGAGGATTTTTCTGGTGTTGGAATTCCACCGCCTAGAACACAGTGTTGTTGCAACAAGACGAAGTTTTCAACGGAGGTTTAATGTAACCAAAGGACAGAAAAGCGATACAATAAAGGATCTGTTTGAAAAATTTCAACGGACTGGGAACGTGACGGATGTACGTGCTGGAAAGGTAGGACGACCGCGTACGGCAACCACAGAGGGCAACGCGCAGCTAGTGCAGCAGGTGATCCAACAGCAGCCTCGGATTTCCGTTCGCCGTGTTGCAGCTGCGGTCCAAATGACGCCAACGTCCACGGCAACCACAGAGGGCAACGCGCAGCTAGTGCAGCAGGTGATCCAACAGCAGCCTCGGATTTCCGTTCGCCGTGTTGCAGCTGCGGTCCAAATGACGCCAACGTCCACGTATCGTCTCGTGTGCCGGAGTTTACACCTCTATCCATACAAAATTCAAACACGGCAACCCCTCAACGCTGCTACCATTGCTGCACGAGAGACATTCGCTAACGATATAGTGCACAGGATTGATGACGGCGATATGCATGTGGGCAGCATTTGGTTTACTGACGAAGCTTATTTTTACCTGGACGGCTTCGTCAATAAACAGATTTGGCGCATATGGGGAACCGAAAAGCCCCATGTTGCAGTCCCATCGTCCCTGCATCCTCAAAAAGTACTGGTCTGTTCCGCCATTTGTTCCAAAGGAATCATTGGCCCATTTTTCAAATCCGAAACGATTACTGCATCACGCTATCTGGACATTCTTCGTGAATTTGTGGCGGTACAAACTGCCTTAGACGACACTGCGAACACCTCGTGGTTTATGCAAGATGGTACCCGGCAACATCGCACGGCCGACGTCTTTAATTTCCTGAATGAATATTTCGATGATCGTGTGATTGCTTTGGGCTATCCGAAACATACAGGAGGCGGCGTGGATTGGCCTCCCTATTCGCCAGACATGAACCCCTGTGACTTCTTTCTGTGTTGACACTTGAAAGACCAGTTGTACCGCCAGAATCCAGAAACAATTGAACAGCTGAAGCAGTATATCTCATCTGCATGTGAAGCCATTCCGCCAGACACGTTGTCAAAGGTTTCGGGTAATTTCATTCAGAGACTACGCCATATTATTGCTACGCATGGTGGATATGTGGAAAATATCGTACTATAGAGTTTCCCAGACCGCAGCGCCATCTGTTGTTGAAAATTGTAACTACAGTAATTTCGAAAGTTTGTCTGCCTGAAAATGTACTGTTGTCCCAAGCGTATTGAAACAAACGGTGTATTTCTATCGCTGCTCATTTAGTTTTTATTGCCGTTTCAAATATACCGTTCATTTTGAAACACCCTGTACGAGGGTAAGTCAATTATTATCCGCGAAGTAGTTACAAAATTTTATTGCAATCGAATAGGAGCTTACAAGAATATGATTTTTCAACATAGTCTCCGTGCGTTTCAACGCAATTGATCCATCGTTGTACAAGCTTCCTGATGCCCTCATAAAATAAGGTTCTCGGTTGCTCTGCGAACCAGAAATGCACCGCTTCTTTCACTACTTCGTCCGAGGCAAATCGACGCCCCCTTAATGCCTGCTTCTGTGGACCACGCAAGTGCTAGTCAGAAGGGACAAGATCGGGACTGTATGTGGGATGATCCAGTACTTCAAATTCGAGTTTCTGGAGCGTTTCATCAGTGTGGGCAGCAGTATGCGGACGAGCATTGTCGTGCAACAACACAACACATGTTCATAGCAAACCTCGGCGCTTGCTTCGAACTGCAGACTTTAACCTGGCAGTAAGCATCTCACTGTAAGGTACACTGTTTATTGTTGTTCCCCTTTCCCCATAATGTTCCATTACTGGACCATGTGAGTCCCAAAAAACCGTAAGGATCAGTTTTCCTGCGGACGGTTGGGTCTCGAACTTTTCCTTATACGGCGAATTTCCATTCCATATTCTGCCGTTTACTCTGCGGCTCGTAATTATGGATCCATGTTTCGTCACCAGTAATGATCCTAACTAAGAAGAACTAAGAAGTACTTAGTTATTATAGCGATCCAAATGTTTTTTGCAGATGGCCAATCGCGTTTGTTTATGCAACTGTGCGACTTGTTTTGGGACCCATCTTGAACAAACTTTAAGAAATCGAAGTCTGTTGTGGACGATTTTGTAAGCAGAACCGTGATTAATTTGCAGACGATGTGCCACTTCTTCAATAGTTAATCGACTGTCTATGAGAATCATCTCACGTGAACGCTCAATGGTTTCTTCATTTGTGGCGGTAAACGGTATTCCAGCTCCTTCATCTTGCGTAACACTTGTGCAACCATTTCGGACTTTTTCAGTCCATTCGTAGACACTCCGTTGTGGCAAAACATTGTTCCAGTACTGTACCGAAAGTTTGCGATGAATTTCGGCCCCTGATACGCCTTCTGGCCACAAAAAAACGGAACACTGAACGTTGCACTTCTTTGGTGCAAATAGACAGCGCAGCAGCCATGATTAACGAGCACGGCAGTGATAACGGACTAACCTAGTAGCTTGAAAATTGCCAAGATATAACAACAAATAAACAATGCATGCGTCATCAGCGTAAAACGACAGTACTGCTAAAATAAACAAAAATACAACTAAATTGCGGATTATAATTGAGTTACCCTCGTATTTCTGGGATATTAAGCCACAAGTTGAAAGAATAACACATGTGTTATCCGAACAATACGTGTCATGAAATCTCATCGTTATTTTACTCCTTAATCTGTACCCAACATTCCCTCCTGATAAAGACTAATTGACTGAGCTGCAAAGAAGTTTTCTTACCATTCCTGTTTGTCAGGACACTCCCAAAATCTCAATATTTTAAAAGCAAGTTTATCGTGTGATTGTCGACCATATATCAGTATTATAAGTAATAAGCACGCCAAGAATTCAAAATGGTTCAAATGGCTCTGAGCACTATGGGACTCAACATCTTAGGTCATAAGTCCCCTAGAACTTAGAACTACTTAAACCTAACTAACCTAAGGACATCACACACACTCATGCCCGAGGCAGGATTCGAACCTGCGACCGTAGCAGTCCCGCGGTTCCGAACTGCAGGGCCAGAACCGCTAGACCACCGCGGCCGGCACGCCAAGAATTCTTACAAATCATTGAAACGAACGGAAGTTGGCAATTTTTAGTAATTTCTTTTTTATTTAGTAGTCTTTTCCTTCCTGAGGTGAATGAGTACAACAGTGAGCCACGTAGAACAATTTTCGGTTAAAGTTCCACTTCCTGTCTATCCAGTAATTTTTCATTCTTTCGCTCTGCTGTTGCTTTTGTTCCTCGGTGGATATTTTTCCAAATTTTTTATCTTATTCTTGAAAGCTGGTGAAGTTTTCATTTCCGTTCTGAATTTTCCTGTTTCTAATGTCGTCCTCAGTCACACCCACCTCAGCAAAATCTCCTGAGGATCTTTGATGCATTGTTTTTGTTCTTTTTGTCATTGAATTAATGTGAGATTCTTAATTCTTCTGTTACTCTCCAGTCTTTTCGCATGCCAGAGAAATGGTTCACCAGCCTGTGTTAATTTTTTTGCACTTACTGTGATCATTAGTATCTATGATATCTCTGTGGTGTTGTAGCGTTATAATAATGTTTTATTGCTCATTTCAAGACATTAATATTTTAATAAGAGAATGTTGTTAATGATATTTGGGTACCCGAAGATGTCTGTCTAGAGGAATTCGTGGCAGTAACTTTAAGACCATACAGGTCACATTTATCTTGTTGCGTATACCAATGATTCATCCATTTTTATTCGATTAATAATTATATCAGCAATTTAAAATTTTACGATTATAGAATTTGACAGATTTTAATTCCAAAAGCAATGTGCCACAACATTTGCTTTCATGTGACTAGTAACTGCTGGTTACGTCAAAGTGAATCTAATCCCGATTAATTTGTTCAGAGACAAATTGTCCGCTTTACTGCTGGCGGCCATATTCTTTCATTACTCTATTATCATTCAAACATATTCCCAGACAACTGTACTAAATTAAGCTTCACAACTACGATTGCCTTAAATACGTTTCGCTAAGATTATTTAATTAATTCCCACGCTCGCCTGTGTAGTTTTCTGTACTTCGGAAATGATGTCTTAGCGAGTTATTAGGTACACGTAATCACTGTAGAATTAGTTAACCTGGACGGAGATGGAAGTCTACACACCGTACAGATTTTAGACGGCTGTAGCCGACTCTTTTTCCTTCGCTCACACTTCGACGCAGAGCTCAACAACTGATGTGGGCACGTGAATATCGTTGCTGGTCGGTGGAACAGTGGCAGAGTGTAGTACGGTATGATAAATGTCGATTCCAGGTGCAATATCGAGCTGACGGTGTCATTAAAGTGTCACATTTGCCCTGTGAAGCTATATATTCTACGTGTCAACAAAGCTGTGTCAAAACGGAGGTGACTGAGTTGTCGTCTGGGCTGTGTTCACATGGTTGCACTTGGACTCCTTTGTCCATCTGCAGAGAACCTTGACACTTGCATGTACGACTCTTCTTGCCGACTATTCGCGTCCATTTCTCATCTTACAGTAACCTGATGGAGATGCTATGTTTCAGCAGGGCAAAGCAACATGTCACCGCTCTTTGGCTGCAAGTAGGAGATTTTATGAACAGTCCAGTTAATTTACGAATTTCGGTTGTTCCCCCAGATCATTGATATTAATTTCAATTGAGCGTTAATGAGTTACTGGCAGCTGCATAGCAAATGTCGTATACCAAATGCTCATTCCCCAACAGGCTGGATGCAGACACACAAAATCTTTCACCAGTCACATCCAATACCTTACGTAACATGTAGAGGAAAGGTGTGAGTTCTACATACGTATAAACCATCAGCCATAGAACGTTTATGTAAGAAGCCTAAATCGTATTAATGACCATCAGTTCAAAAAATTACTGAATCTCTATTATAAAACAGGTTGGTTTATGTAGCGCTGCAGAAAGTGAAAAGTCGATGGCGTCAAGAAAAGAACGACCTCACCCAAGGCAGTGACCTGCTGCCCCTCCCTTTTTATTCAATCTATGTATTGATTATCAACCAACAATTTCTTGTCTGCTGATAATCTGGCCATTGCCGCACAAGGAAATAAATCTGAGGAAGGGAAACTAGAAAACTCGGTACAATCGTGTCTAGTTATTACCAAAAAATTGCCCCCCCCCCCTCCAAGAAAAAACACAGGCTAGGCTCTCAACTTTTGCTCAAAACAGGCAAACAGAAGGCAGAAACCTTGGAGCGGCAGAAAGCTGGAACGCACAGACAATCAACGAACCTGGTTGTCGATTCAGTCGGATCACTGACGTACAAATATCACTGCGAGAAAACCCGCCAAAGAGTTTACCACCAGGAACTACATCTTCAGGAAAGTAGTGAGTGGTAAATGGGGAGCCATACCAGCTGTATTAGAAATAACTTACCAAGCACTTGGATTTTCCAAGGCGGAATACGCATAACAAGTACTGTCGTGATATGCGCATACAAAAGGTCAAATTGACACATGTAGGCTAATAACAGGATGTATGAAACTCACACCACTTGGGAAGCTATATTAAGTGCCCGGTTCTTTAGCCCCTGAATCCTGAAGAACTGCGAATGAGCACACAGAGTAATTTAAAAAGACATTCAATGAGCGCTATCTCGTACGCAGTGCTTCATGCGGACATGGCAGACGTAAGTCCTGCAAGTGCAGAGCTAGACGAATTCCTGAAAACAACCCTGCCGTATAAATGATGCCAAGTGGCAATATATCAAGCTGGAAAAGTTGGAGATTACTGAATTGCATCAGAGTGTAGTGTTAGTCACGATAAATCGAATTAAATAGGGCCTTAAAGACTAAACCGATAAATGCGACAGTGGTGGAGCGTAGGATATGCAACATCTTCTACAATGTTCCAAATATTCACGAGATGTACGACTGACGACCTAATGTTTGACATGAAAAAAGTACCGGTCTGAAAAACTTAAGACGTTTTTCGGACACGAAAATATGTGTACATTCCCACTTAGGGGAACTGCAGTCTACTGTGTCTGAAAATACTGTACTAATCACTCAGAATCAGTCACTGCCGATGGGCTATGCGAAAGACTTAAAAGGTTGCCTCCTCGCCACACAGACCAGGGTTCGCTTCTTAGCCTCGTCAGGGCCTTTGACGAGCCTCCAGATTTCGCGATCCCAAAACGTCTCCACAAAATTATTTAACAATGACTCGTTTCAGTCAATCACACTCATGATCAGAATGTAGGTATTTTTACTGATCATTTCCTCTTGCCACTAATAACTAATCTGTAAAGTACTGCATCCTGCCACGACACACTGTAGTTTCTTTCCAAAGCACAGAGCGAAGCACCTAACATCATAGGATGATCACAAGCGGTTAAACTAGATAAAGCCTCGTGGGTGTTCACCAAAGATAGAGAAGAGGACGAGCACACTGCAGCATTCTGGTAGACGATATCGTTTCACTATTGGTGGTTTGCGTGAGAAATGTTGTGATGTGTGTTACATGACAAATAAATAACGAGATGAAGTTTAGTGTTACAAAAGTGATATGTAAAATTGATACTTTTACCCTTTTTGTAATATGGTAATGAGAGCAACGAATGTCTATGTTTAGTTCGTTAATTTCGAAAACGTTGGAAATGATTTCTTGCTGTGAATGTCTCTGTAACGGCTCGACGAACGACACAGCCAACTGAAGTCCATCAGGCGCAAATCAGAAATGGACCATGCAGTAGCTGTTGGGTCAACGTGCAGTGTGAGTCTGGAGTTGCTAGAGCATCGAGTCAAGTCAATGGCGATATACCCAGGGCGGCCAAAACATTATGACCACTACCGACAGTGACGTTGGATGCCACCTGGTAACATTGCGGGCACGTTACACGGTAGCAAAAGTATGAAAGCGTGGCCGACACGATCGAGGAATCGTCTCAGCGAACATATGGGCTGCAAAAAGGGAAATCCATTGTAATAAGCGACTTTGACAAAGGGCATATAATTATTATGCAGAGCCTGTGAACGAGTATTGTCGAAAACGGCGAAGCTGGTCGAATGTTGACGTTCTCCTGTCGTGAGCATTTACGGAAAGATACAGGACAGTGAAATTACTGCTATACACTTAACAGTTGGACGTCCACGACTCTTCACAAAACGTGGGGTTCGGAGACTTGTCTGCTCTGTGAAGTATGGCGGACGGTGATCCGTGTCATCTCGGCCGAAAGAGCACAATGCTAATGTATGCACAACTGTTTCAGAACACACCGTTTTTCGTACATTATTGAACATGGAGCTCCGCAGCTGACCGTCCCTACGTGTCCATATGTTGACCCTATGACATCGTCAATTACGACGGCAGTGGGCACGAGACATCGGCTCTTCGGATGAATCACATTTTTGTTACACTAGGTCGGTGGCCGTCATCACAAACTCCATCGTCGAATTAAACAGCGGCTCGAAACGTGTAGCTGACAAATCGTTCAAATGATTCTGTGCACTATGGGACTTAACATCTGAGGTCATCAATCCTCTAGAACTTCAACCTAACTACCTAAGTACATCACACACATCCATGCCCGAGGCAGGATTCGAACCTGCGACCGTAGCGGTCGCGCGGTACCAGACTGAAGCGCCTAGAACCGCTCGGCCACAACGGCCGGCTCGAAACGTGTAGCGCGCCACCGGATGCAGGCCGGTGGGAGCTGTGTTATGCTATAGGCGACATTCTGCTACACTTCCGAGGGACCTGTGCTAGTAAACAGAGACACCCGGACAGCTGCGAACCACCTGCACACCTGCAAGGTTGATGTCTTCCCCGACGGCGATGTGATCTTTCACTAGTCAGTGTCTCGGAGCCAGAACCGTGCTACAGTGGTTTGAGGAGCATTACAGTGAACTCACGTTGATATCTCGGCGACCAGTGGAGCCCATCTGAGTCGCTATCGAGTGCCAACACCTTGTACGCAAATCAGCGGTCCGTAATTGACGAGAATTACAGGGTGTTTCAAAAAGACCGGTATATTTGAAACGGCAATAAAAACTAAACGAGCAGCGATAGAAATACACCGTTTGTTGCAATATGCTTGGGACAACAGTACATTTTCAGGCAGACAAACTTTCGAAATTACAGTAGTTACAATTTTCAACAACAGATGGCGCTGCGGTCTGGGAAACTCTATAGTACGATATTTTCCACATATCCACCATGCGTAGCAATAATATGGCGCAGTCTCTGAATGAAATTACCCGAAACCTTTGACAACGTGTCTGGCGGAATGGCTTCACATACAGATGAGATGTACTGCTTCAGCTGTTCAATTGTTTCTGGATTCTGGCGGTACACCTGATCTTTCAAGTGTTCCCACAGAAAGAAGTCACAGGGGTTCATGTCTGGCGAATAGGGAGGCCAATCCACGCCGCCTCCTGTATGTTTCGGATAGCCCAAAGCAATCACACGATCATCGAAATATTCATTCAGGAAATTAAAGACGTCGGCCGTGCGATGTGGCCGGGCACCATCTTGCATAAACCACGAGGTGTTCGCAGTGTCGTCTAAGGCAGTTTGTACCGTCACAAATTCACGAAGAATGTCCGGATAGCGTGATGCAGTAATCGTTTCGGATCTGAAAAATGGGCCAATGATTCCTTTGGAAGAAATGGTGGCCCAGACCAGTACTTTTTGAGGATGCAGGGATGATGGGACTGCAACATGGGGCTTTTCGGTTCCCCATATGCGCCAGTTCTGTTTATTGACGAAGCCGTCCAGGTAAAAATAAGCTTCGTCAGTAAACCAAATGCTGCCCACATGCATATCGCCGTCATCAAACCTGTGCACTATATCGTTAGCGAATGCCTCTCGTGCAGCAATGGTAGTGGCGCTGAGGGGTTGCCGCGTTTGAATTTTGTATGGATAGAGTTGTAAAGTCTGGCGCATGAGACGATACGTGGACGTTGGCGTCATTTGGACCGCAGCTGCAACACGGCGAACGGAAACCCGAGGCCGCTGTCGGATCACCTGCTGCACTAGCTGCGAGTTGCCCTCTGTGGTTGCCGTACGCGGTCGCCCTACCTTTCCAGCACGTTCATCCGTCACGTTCCCAGTCCGTTGAAATTTTTCAAACAGATCCTTTATTGTATCGCTTTTCGGTCCTTTGGTTACATTAAACCTCCGTTGAAAACTTCGTCTTGTTGCAACAACACTGTGTTCTAGGCGGTGGAATTCCAACACCAGAAAAATCCTCTGTTCTAAGGAATAAACCATGTTGTCTACAGCACACTTGCACCTTGTGAACAGCACACGCTTACAGCAGAAAGACGACGTACAGAATGGCGCACCCACAGACTGCGTTGTCTTCTATATCTTTCACATCACTTGCAGCGCCATCTGTTGTTGAAAATTGTAACTACTGTAATTTCGAAAGTTTCTCCGCCTGAAAATGTACTGTTGTCCCAAGCATATTGCAACAAACGGTGTAGTTCTATCGCTGCTCGTTTAGTTTTTATTGCCGTTTCAAATATACTGGTCATTTTTGAAACACCCTGTACATGACGTGTGCGTAGACATCTAATGCCACAGACTTCCACAGACCTAACAAGAAACTGCCGGACCTCTGATACGCAGAATCAGTCATGTGTTTTGTTCCACCGATGGATGGACAAGCTATTAAGAAGGTTGTTACAATTACTTTGGTTCATCAGTGTAATTCCTCAGTGTTCCTTAATTCTTAAAAACTAAATGGTGTTGTTCTGGCGTAACCACAAGTGTCGGAACGGAGACGAAGAACGCAAAAACAGAGAAGGCGGTGAAACCACGTCTGCCAATGGTGCGCTGAATATTAGTGAAAGGTATTCGTGGAGCATAGGACGGCCTAGCAGAGAGTGCTACAACAACAGCTAATTGTGACCCTTATCAGTTGCTTGTCTGGACTTTGTGTATAGCGACGAACGTAACTGTCTGCATGTCGCCAATCGCTTGCGACTACTACTTGTAAATCTCTAAGTTAGGTTTTGTCAATGTGCTTTATAGAATTAAAACTACTAACGTTATTTACTTGAATTGTTTTATAGCATTCCCAAAAGGTAGCACACCTTATATACCCTATGCGAGACCCAAAAGGTATTATCTGGTCTATAACTCAGGTCAGTTACAGCACTGGCTTTGAAATGCATATTAGTTGCGGTCTTCTCTTTCTTAGTTACTTTCTTACCACTGTGACACTGTAATTGGGCTGCAATATTATACCTATCTATATACCTGCTGTTAAAATTTCTCTTATTACAAATGACTAAATAAAAAATAAATATTTCAAACCTCAGATTTCAAGAGAAAATTGAATGCCTTCGATATTGTAAGAAAAAGTGACTTATTTCATTCAAATGGAAAGACGTTCGCAGAGATGGTACGAAAGTGGGTCGTCAGACAACAAGATAGCAAAAAAAAAAATCTGATTTGACAGTTACATCACAAACACCGCTGCCGTATTTTTATTCCATTCTCTTAATTCTATACGGGATAAATAATTTGTTGAAACTGAAACCTATAATATCCTAAACTGAACGAAAAGGCACTAAGGGATAATCCACGCACATCTGGTGACCACTTGTGTCGCATTGCAGTGACTCCATTACATTTCAGCAAACAGACTCATTGTCGTCTTCATGTGATTCTTGTGAAGTGGTGCTTCACTCAGTTAGGCGTCTTGTACAGAGTGTTCCGAAAGTATTCCCGTTGTGCCTACCTCACAGCACAGGAAAGCTTATTTTTTCTCTGCTCAGTGCACATATTAATGAAATTAATAAAAGTGTCCAAAGAAATGATGTCCAAATAAATGATGTCTAATTCAATGAATGTTAGGAAAGTAAGTTCAATGATTTTTTTTTTCTGACAACACGAAAGGTTGCAGTGTTACGTTAGCGAAGGAGAAGTTGTTGGGGGGTCATGGACGTTCCTCGCCAATTGCCTGGTTGCGGTTCGCCAGAGCGGGTTACTCAAAGCGTGTGCCTGTGATCGAGTAGTGCATCGGTAGATCAAAAATGCCACGACCCAGTGAATAGCGACATAGCATTAAATGAAAAAAAAGCGAAGTGCAGGGTGGCACATGCCGGCCGCGGTGGCCGAGCGGTTCTAGGCGCTTTAGGGTGGAACCGCACGACCGCTACGGTCGCAGGCTCGAATCCTGCCTCGGGCATCGATGTGTGTGATGTCATTAGGTTAGTTAGGTTTAAGTAGTTCTAAATTCTAGGGGACTGATGACCTCAGATGTTAAGCTCCATAGTGCCCAGAGCCATTTGAACCACTTTTTGGTGGCACATGTAGGTTTTCCCAAAGCCAAAAGTGGCAAGGATGGACAGATTCTGGGTGAACAAGATGCTCATCGTCGTTTCGATTGCAAAGACTTTGTCCACTCGCAGTTTTTACCACAGGGACCAACTATCAGCAGCCAATTTTGCATGAAAGTCCTTGGAAGCCTCCGAAACCCGGTATCTCGCGTCAGGAAGGTTGCCAGTGGAATCTGGCGACTCCATCACCACAATCTATCTTCGCATACCGCCGTCGTTGTTAGCGAGTTTCTGGCCATACACGGTGTGGCAACACTGCCTCAGCCACCATACGGACCCGCTCTGGCACCAGCGGACTTCACTATGAGACGGCAGATGCCTTGAAAATTTCCAAGACGAGGTGACTGAAGGACGGTCTCGTCAAAATTTTGCAGGAGGCACATCAGAAGAGCTCACTGTGTGCTCAGAACTGAAAAGTTCGATGTGACGCGATCGACATGCGCACCAGATCCACTGCCCAATACGCCTGTGCAAACTTCATCTGATTTCAATGTCCTTTCCACGACCTTATCGGATCTTGGTCTCCGAATAGTCCTCGTACAATGTAAAATCGTGTTTTGAGAATAACGTGAAGATATAAATATGCACGTTTAAAGCAGGCAGCAGTTTTCATAAGAATACTCAAATGAACGAAGACACTGGTTATCAAGGACAAATTGCACGTTCAACTTACAGGTGCACTTTTATAACGAGCAGACTATTCGTAAAAAAGCAGAAGACCTTCGATATAGGTTGCGATTAATAAATAAAAGAACACAGCTGAAACAACGTGAATCGTTAGTGTGTGTATCAGAACATAGTGAACAACAAAAGAGAACGTAACTCTTGTACTTGAAGCTTTTTAAACTTTCATAGCCATTGTTGTACAAATGGAGACTTACTGCATCTAAATGACATTGATACTGTACCTCTTTGTTTACACTCTTTTACTCTCTCCTCAGTTACATTAAAATATTACTGCCTATAACCTGGTTCACATTTTACTTTCATGTGCCACGACTTGATTGCTTGGGACATGATGAATCATTATTAAATATCAGCATAACACAGCCATATGCTTTAGGAGCAGTTAAAGCAAATGATCTCAGATTAGTGTTATACCTTGCACCAAGTTTTCGTACGTGTGTATAAACAATGCGTGCTGCTTCTTCGAGCCAACAACAAATATCTGAAAATAACGATTTTTTTTACATTTCAGTACTATTTACGTTGACGACCTTATCTTTGAGAAGAACATCAATAATTTTCCTGTCCGTCTGTATTCTTTTGTCATTTCGCCCATACTCCCACTGTAACACTCTCATTGTTTCCTTTGCACTCGTTTACTCGTTTTTTTCCCCTCAACTTTTCAAACGTTCAGATATGTGTGAATTCCTAAGTGACCAAATTGCTGAGGCCGTCGGTCCCTAGACTTACAAATTACTTAAACTAACTGACGCTAAGGGCAACACACACACCCATGCCCGAAGGAAGACTCGAACCTCCGGCAGCAGAGGGCGCGCAATTCGTGAATGGCGCCGCTAACCGCTCGGCCACTACGCGGGGCAACATTTCAAAAAAATTTCCTTTTGCGTGGTCACAGACCTGCTTTCTCATGATCACCACAAGTTGATGGTGAACTGTTACAAGAAAATTGTGACGTTTTGTCATCAGCACCTGTACGAACAGGAGGCTTACGTGAGGTGCCCCCTTCCTGGAAATACGGTGGATACAAATGCAATATGTAGAAGAGCCAAGAGGGAATAATAAGAATGGAATCCGTCCCATCCTCTGTTATGCCAGTCCTGCCTGGATATCTGCCCCCCCCCAAATTCTATAAGTCCCTCCAAATCCTTGAGCATCATGCACTCTGCCTCGCCTTCCGTATACGCCTCCCGTCCCCCACGCGGATCCTCTATGATCTCATTCCTTTCCCCTATCTGCTCCTATTCCTCGAACATATCCGCATCCTCTACACCTCCCGCCGTCTTGAACCCCCTCACCCCCTGGTTGCTCCTCTCCACTCCCATCCCCGCCCCCTGCCACGTCTTCACCGTTGTGTCCGCCCTACCCTCCGTCTCTACACCCAACATCTCCTTTTCCAATGTGGCTTCCATCAGCTCCCCCTCCCAGATGATGCCCTCTCTCCCTCCATTTATCCTTTCTATCAACTCTGATCCTCAACCCCCCCTCCCTTCCTCCGTCCTTTCTCTGGGCTCCCTCTTCCTCCCCCCTACCATCCTGTGTTTTCTCCCCGCCTATCATCTCCTTTCTCTCCCCCTCCCCCCGAGTCCTTTTGTACTTCCCTCCTCTGCCTTCCCCAATCCCTGGCCCGTCTGCTCAGCACCCCCACCCCTCTTATGGATCCCACTCTTCCGTTGCCTCATTTCCCCCCTCGCCATTCACTTTTCCTCTCCTTCCCCTCCCTTTTTCCCGTCATCTGACCAGTTTCCCCCACCTGCTCTCGGGTGTGGTATGTCGTATTTGTGCCAACTTTTAGCGCAGTGTTTAAGTGAGTGTTCGGTGTTGTGCGTCCTTCCACAGTGTTGCGAACAGAAATCATGCTCTCGCTGGGTGTGCTTTTTATATCTCTTGCGAACAGAACCCAGACTGTCGCCGTGTTTTTTTTTTAATTGTCTGTCTTTTGTTTTTCTGCTTCCTGTGTGTTTTATTAGCTACATCGACCCTGTGTTTTATGTTTTACGCTCCAGAATTTTCTGCCATTTTTACCTTTAAGTCACCGATTTTATCGCCAACTGTTATTATTTTTTATTATCTTCATCTTTTTAAAAAATTCTGTAGGCTGAAGAGCGGCGTAATAAGCTGCTGCCAGCCCACCCCCTTTAGGGGGAATCGAAACCCAATAAAGAAAAAAAAAAGGAATAAGAATGGACGACCAAGAACGAAGCTCTCGGATTAATTTGGGTGTAAGACAGGGATGTAGTCTTCCGGCCCCACTGTTCACTCTGTACATCGAAGGAGCAATGATGAAAATAAAAGAATGTCTGGAATTAAAATTCAAGATGAAAGGATATCAATGACGCGATTCGCAGAAGACCTTACTATCCTGGCTGAAAGCGAAGATAAATTACATGATATGCTGAATGGAATGAACAAACTAATGAGTGCAGATATGTATTGAGAGTAGATTGAGGAAAGACGAAAATAATTAGAAGTAGCTGAAATGGGAATAGAGGGAAACTTAATTTCCGGACTCATGATCAGTAAGTAGATTAAGTTAAGATATTCTGGTACCTACGCAGCAAAATAATCAATGACGGATGGTGCAAGGAGGACATAAAAAGCCGACCAAAAGTCGCAAAAAGGGCATTGCTGGAGAAGTCTGCTAGTATTAAACATAAGGTCAGAGGAAGAAATTTCTGAGAATTTAGAGTATTGTGAAGTAGTGAAACATCGACTGTGGGAAACGAAGCAATTGGGATGTGGTGCTACAGGCGAATGTAGAAAATGAGGTGGACTGATAAGGAAAGGATTGAGGAAATTTTGCGCGCAATCAGAAATTAAAGGAATATGTGGAAAATATTGACAAGGAGAAGAGAAAAGATGGCATGAAATCTGCTGAGACATCAGGGAATGTCTTCCATTGTACTGGGGAACTACAGAGGCCAAAAACTATAGAGGAAGACAGAAATTGGAATACATCCAGCAAATAATTGAAGACCTAGGTTACAAGTTCTACTCTAGGATAAAGGAGTTGGCACAGGAAGAAATTCGTGGCGGCCTGCATGACCCAAAAAAAGAAAGGAAGAAAACGAAGGGAATGGAGAGGGAACAGCTCCTTCTCGAAGCCTCATCCTGTCACCAGTTAAATCTAAATCTTCTTCGAGCAACTTCTGGGATCAAACAAAAAAGTGGCTCTGAGCACCATGGGACTTAACATCTATGGTCATCAGTCCCCTAGAACTTAGAACTACTTAAACCTAACTAACCTAAGGACAGCACACAACACCTAGCCATCACGAGGCAGAGAAAATCCCTGACCCCGCCGGGAATCGAACCCGGGAACCCGGGCGTGGGAAGCGAGAACGCTACCGCACGACCACGAGATGCGGGCTCTGGGATCAAACACCTGGTACATTTGCAGGTGACTGGCTCCTTGCTATCAGCTTTTACAAAGGCATCCTTTAGATCTTTCCTTTTTGTAAATTTGAAATATCATAATAATTACAAGATAAGAAACGGTAATACACAAAAACAGTATTAGGTGACGAGGTCGCAGCTTAAAAACAAAAGTCCCTCTTAGATCTACGTCTGTTAATACCAGATTTGAAACTTCCTGACAGATTAAAACTGTGTGCTGGACCGAGACTCGAACTCGGGACCTTTGCCTTTTGCGGGCAAGTGCTCCAACATATCAGCGCACTCTCCACTGCAGAGTGAAAATCTCATTCTGAATACCAGATTTGTTAGAACTCTTAAAATCTACGTACATCATTTAAACATTGGTGGTGCTTCAGGTAAGACAAACTATAATTACTAGGTTTAGTACACAGTACAAAAGCAAATATACGTAAAATGTTTCTACTTACGCCTGCATTGACAGCTCATGTTCCTTTCCTCGCACAAGACCGTGCTGAAAAGTAGTGCCTCACAATTTTTTATGTGAATACTTTGAAAGCTCCATAAATAAAGCAATCCTTATTAACATTCTACATCTTTATTATTCAAGTCTAGGTATTTGCAGCCTTCTGCCGCTAGCTCTGAACTGTAGCGTGTAATAAGGCGGTGTGTAACGCAGCTACGTTTGTCCGTGAGGAACAGCGCGCTGCAGTCGGGTTTCGAATCCGAAGAACTCGTCCACGTGTGGGGCCACCCTCCCCTTCAGCCTCAGAGTGTCATACCCTACACGAGCGCCGCGACATCTGCAGACAATCCGACGCCTTGGGCTGTGTGTCATCGATCGTCTTCCATACAGTCCGATTTGGCTCCATCCGATTTTCATCTGTTTCCAAAGCTTAGACAACACTTTCGAGGACTTCACTTAGACAGTTTTAAAGCAGTTGAAGCAGAGGTGAGGATTGTAGCTCCGTCAGCAAAGATAAACATTCTGCAGTGCAGTATCGACAAACTGATTTCTCTTTAGGAGAAACTAATTCATCGTCAGGGGGATATTGAAAAATAAATGTGTAAACATGAAGTTTAAGGAGCTCCGGAACGCCCTATACTTGCAATGTTAAAATAACGCTTATAAATTACATCTTTCCTCACAAAGTATTTGAGGTAGGAAGTTGAACTTTTTACAGATTATTTATTGGAATATGGGCTACAACTTATCACAGGGATTTTACAAAATTTTAGTTCAGTTATTAAACATGATTTTTTTTCAATTGTAATGAAAATTCACAACTTTTTTTGCAATTTTTTATTTATATATTCAAAAATATACAGTTTTTTGGAAAAAGGCTGTGTTAAATTATGCAGAAGATACGGTGTAACATTTACTGAAAGTTTGAAACAAATATGTTTGGGAGATCCTTAGAAAACATGTAATTAGTATGAGAAAATAAAAGTTTTGGGAATCGAGCGACAAAGATTGGATTAACTTTTTAGTGCATTCCAGGTCCATAGGATGGATTGTCTTCATCCTCTGCAAACTCCTCCTCCAGCTTCCTCTTGTTCCTCCTCCTGTTTAATCTTGCTTGTATTTCTAGACTCTTTACAGCCCTGTCTGCAGCCCGAAGGCGTTCCTTGTCTAAAGCAAGCATCGCTCGTACCATGTTAGAACCTATCTTCATTCCCATATTTCTAAATACCTTGCACCTTACAATGTTGCCATCATTGAAAGTCGCAACAGCATCATACACACCAAAGTGAAGTGTTTCTATTCCAACAAATACAGTCTTGGGGATTCTCGACCATATAACTCTGTTTACACTTTCATTGGGGTTTTGAGTTTTTCCGGGAATACACTTTTTCAACAGTTCAGGTGCTGCTAAGTCTCTGAAAATAGGTTAGCCACAACACATACTTTGTCTCACATCACTAAAATGTACCTGATGAACACGGACGTTAATAATAACACCATTTGACAGCAGTTTAACAGCGCCACAGTGGGTCACGCCCATGTAGAACACATTTCAAAACAAATTTAAAAATAGTTGTAGTCTTCGGAATTGAATAAATTATATATCTATTAAAAGGTAATAGTCTGCAGATTCAGAAAACGCAAAAAAGTAGAAATTGAACTTTTCATGATTCTGAGCCTTTCCGGAGCCCCTTAAATACGTAGAACGTTAATAAAATTTCTTTTATTTAAAAATCTTAAAGAGTTTTCACATAATAATTCGAGGCATTACTTTTCAGCACGCCACCACGTCTAAAGCTCCTCCCGAACAGACCATGAAGGTCCAACGGTACCGACCGGCCGCCGTGTCATCCTCAGCGCATAGGCGTCATTATAATCGTATAATGATGGCGAGAGCGAAGTATTGGACTCAGGGACGCCAGTGATACAGCAACCAGTATTGCCAGTCTAGTAACGTATCTCTGCGGACACACTAGAGGCCCGCGACCCACTTCGGCCACGTGCAGCTTCAGTGACTGGTTACTGAAGCGGAGCTGCACAGAGGACTCGGTCCATGGCCAGCACAGCAGCAACATTCCTCGCCGAGCAACGTAATGACTCGCCTGCTTTTATTTACGATCTGGATCAAGCGTTCCCAAGATACCAAGCGTTGTACATCAGGTGTCACCTCTACTGCGTCTCCATTGAAATTCTCAATGTCATTACCTCCAAGCCCGCTGTTAAAACTGCTGATCCTTCACAGGTCTGGCGACCACGGCAGGAGATGAAACGAGACGACGGAGAATCGTGAACCATTACAATGGAAATAAAATTTCACTGGCGACAGTGCTGTTTTTTTTTTTTTTTTTTTTTTTTTAGGTATCATCAGTTATCTGGCTGGTTTTATGCGCCAACCAAGACTTCCCTTCTGTGCTAACCTCTCCATTTCAGAGTAGCACTTGTACCCAACGTTCTTAATTATTTATTGGATGTATTCCAGTCTGACTTTACCTCTCCAGTCTTTATACTCTACAGCTGCCTGTTTACCACTGTAAAATTTTTTCTCCCATCTTCGTGATTATGTAGCTCTCAATGCGTTCGAGCAATCAATCATTCATGATAGGAAACACAGTCATAGCTCAGTCACTCCAAAATGATTCTGAAATTTTACTTCTTAGAATGAAATCAGGCGATGATTCTTCTTCTCTGCAGGCTCGTGCTTTGCGGCAGTCTGCTAATCTGTACAAATAAAATGCCTCGTAATTTTGGGAGCGTTGTATAATCAGTCGGGAAACCTCAGATAAGCGGATATTTGGCTTTGATGAAGTTTAACCTTCCGAAGAAGTAATGGAGCTCTTGGATTATTAAACCACGAATGTTATACCTTATTCTTAACACATGTAATATCACAGTGTTCCTTCCTCTTATCAGTGTTATCCTATTACTTCTATCCTCACCGGTTCCGGGGAAAAGATAATTTCTTGTCAGTCCACATACTTCTGGGCACCTTTTTATAGCACCACATATCAAACGTTTCGATTCTTTTGATCTTAGCGTCCGTGAATGCCTATGATTCCCTTCCATTCCATACAGTGCTGCACACGTACATTCTCAGTAATTTATTCTTTAAAAGTAATACTTTTCCTTCAACATCCCGTCGTCAACGTGGGCATCAGAGACAGAGCTGAAGATCGGACACTGAAAGGACGAGGAACGTGTTACGCTGTGCCCTTTCAATGGAGTCATTCCGGCATGTGTTTAGGAGAATTAGAGAAATCACGGAAAACCTAAATCGTGTTGGTCGGACGGGGACCTCAACCGCTGCTGAGTACAGAGTGCTAACTACAGTGTCACATGTATCGGTAATTTCTTTCTCAAATTTGACTCTATCAGACTTCTCTGTCTGGAATGCCTACTCTGTCTCTTATACTTCGCTTTTAATGTCCTCCTTCCTTCGGTCATCGCATGTTATTTTGCTTACAATGTAGCAGAATTCTTTGATTTTTCGGGATCCTCAGTTTTAATTTTACCATTAATTTCACCTCTGCTATTCCTCATCACTTCCATCTTTCTTCAGTTTACTCTCAAACCGTATACCGTGCGCGGTTGACAGTTCATTTGGTTCACTGTGGCCTGAAATTCTTCATCGTTTGCACTGAGAACAGCAATTAATCGCTCATATACATCTGCATCTACATACATACTTCGCAATCCACCATACGGTGCGTGACGGAGGGTACCTCGTACCACAACTAGCATCTTCTCTCCCTGTTCCACTCCCAAACAGAACGAGGGAAAAATGACTGCCTATATGCCTCTGTACGAGCCCTAATCTCTCTTATCTTATCTTTGGGGTCTTTCCGCGAAATGTGCGTTGGCGGCAGTAAAATTGTACTGCAGTCAGCCCCAAATGCTGGTTCTCTAAATTTCCTCAGTAGCGATTCACGAAAAGAACGCCTCCTTTCCCCTAGAGACTCCCACCCGAGCTCCTGAAGCATTTCCGTAACACTCGCGTGATGATCAAACCTGCCAGTAACAAATCTAGCAGCCCGCCTCTGAATTGCTTCTATGTCCTCCCTCAATCCGACTTGATAGGGATCCCAAACGTACGAGCAGTACTCAAGAATAGGTCGTATTAGTGTTTTATAAGCGGTCTCCTTTACAGATGAACCACATCTTCCCAAAATTCTACCAATGAACCGAAGACGACTATCCGCCTTCCCCACAACTGCCAGTACATGCTTGTCCCACTTCATATCGCTCTGCAATGTTACGCTCAAATATTTAATCGACGTGAGTGTTTCAAGCGCTACACTACTAATAGAGTGTTCAAACATTACAGGATTCTTTTTCCTACTCATCTGCATTAATTTACATTTCTCTGTATTTAGAGTTAGCTGCCATTCTTTACACCAATCACAAATCCTGTCCAAGTCATCTTGTATCCTCCTACAGTCAATCAACGATGACACCTTCCCGTACACCACAG
Source organism: Schistocerca cancellata (assembly GCF_023864275.1). Lineage (NCBI taxonomy): Eukaryota > Metazoa > Arthropoda > Insecta > Orthoptera > Acrididae > Schistocerca > Schistocerca cancellata. Next base: position 568,410,438 of record NC_064632.1, read on the forward strand.
CATCATCAGCAAACTGCCGCACATTGCTATCCATCCTATCCAAAAGATCATTTATGTAGATAGAAAACAGCAGCGGACCTACCACACTTCCCTGGGGCACTCCAGATGATACCCGCACCTCGGATGTCCATCAAGGACAACGTACTGGGTTCTATTACTTAAGAAGTCTTCGAGCCACTCAAGTACTTGGGAAGTTGAAGTTCTTTCATCTTGAGTTTGAATCCCAATCCTGAAACTATAGTTTATTTCTGCCGCTGCTTCTTCGCTGTCTCTACGCCGGAACTTGCGGTTTTCGGCCTTCGGATAATTGAACATTCCGACACATCGCTGGCCGGTATAAGGTTACGACACGCGCGTGCCTCACCAGAAACAATACGGGCAGCCCGGACGGCAAGTGGGCCGTGTTTGCACGGGCTCGATGGGCGCCCCTTGCCTCGGCGTGTCGCACAAAGCACTCACGTTGCCCGGACAAAGTAATCGGCCGTAAAGTCCCGCCCCCCGGCCTCCGCCGCGGCGCCGCCCCCGCCGCCTGCTCCTCGGTCCCCACTTGCCCCCGACTTTCGCCTTCCGCTCCTGTTTTTACGTCCGCAACTTTGTTCGAGTTCGAGGCGCGGTTGGCTGCGGGAACGCGCTCCTGATGGCGAACCCGCTGGCTCGGCGGCGCCCGCCCCTTCGCTTCCGCGTCTGGTGCTGGCTGCAGGGAATTAAAGTCACCACAGCTCAACAGCGTCGTATAAACATCGCCAGTGGCGACTCTGGCGTGCTCCCTCAGCCCCTTTATACCTTGCCGGTTCACTGTGAAACGTCCGGGGGCTATGTAAGTAGGCTGTTTATATTTTCTTATTGGCAACGTTACGTAGCGCTCTGTATGAAAATCACTGGCTGTGCTGTGTGCAGCCTGTGGCCAGTTGCATTGTTGACAGCCATTGTAGTGTTGGGCAGCTGGATGTTAACAGCGCGTAGCGTTGCGCAGTTTGAGGCGAGCCGCCAGCAGTGGTGGATGTGGGGAGAGAGGTGGCGGAGTTTTGTAATTCGTCATGAACTGCTATATATATTATGACTATTAAGGTAAATACATTGTTTGTTCTCTATTAAAATTTTTCATTTGCTAACTATCCCTATCAGTAGTTAGTGTCTTCTGTAGTTTGAATCGTTAATTTAGCTGGCAGTCGTGGCGCTCGCTGTATTGCAGTAGTTCGAGTAACGAAGATTTTTGTGAGGTAAGTGATTTGTGAAAGGTATAGCTTAATGTTAGTCAGGGCCATTCTTTTGTAGGGATTTCTGAAAGTCAGATTGCGTTGCGCTAAAAATATTGTGTGTCAGTTTAAGCACAGTCTTGTATAATTGTTATAAGTGGACGTTTCAACTGTCGTAGATGAAAATAACTCTAAGGATTATTTACGAGTGTTGTTCAATAAGTAACGCCCCCACTTTTTTTAAAAAAAGCCCTTAATACACACAGACAATCGTCTTTGTTAGTGCTTCGCATATGATGTTTGTTCTGTGCGCCGGTCAAGTTTCGAACCGTTCTGGCAGATTGCAGGTCGTAGTACAGCGTCAAAATGGCGTCTATATAGACTCACGCTACAAGCAACGTGCTCTTATCGAATTCTTGTGTGCAGAAAATGAAACCGTGATGCACATCCATAAACGTTAATGTGCAGTGTATGGCGATGCTGCAATTGCCAGGAGTACAGTAGGGCGATGGATAGAGAAAGTTACAGCCTCAGGAGAAGCAGAAACAGCTGTCCATGATCAGCCACGCTTGGGACGTCCTGTCACAGCCTCTACTGTAGACCTGAATCGTGCGGATGCCACTACTCGTTCAGACCGGCGCACCTCAGCTCGACTATTGCTTCTACACTTGTCGGTCAGCATTGGAAGTGCGTCTGTAGTAATCAAGACTCTCGGATTTTCAAAGAGGTGCTCACGATGGGTTCCACGAAAGTTCACAGCGGACAACAGTATTCAAAGAAAGGCCATCTCATCTGAATTGCAGGAGCGTTTCGAGACCGACGGAGAGGCCTTTCTGTCACGGATCGTTACGGTGGACGAAAGCTGGGTGCACCGCTTTGCGCCGGAAACAAAAAGGCAGTCCGTGGAGTGGAATCATCCTCATTCACCACTAAATAAGACATTTGAGACAACCCCCTCTGCCGGAAAAGTAATGGTGACAGTCCTCTGTGATTGTGATGGCGTTATTCTCGTGGATGTGATGCCTTGAGGGTCAACCAACAGTGTAGAGGCATAAGTGAACACTGTGAATAAACTCAAGATCCGTTTCCGACGTGTTCGATCGGACAAGAGTCCAGCGGAAATCTTGCTTCGTCACGATAATGCACGCCCACACACAAGTCTGAGAACCCAGGAACACATCGTCAAACTATGTTGGCCATCACTGCCTCATCCACCCTACTGTCCAGACCTTGCACCCTCTCACTTCCATCTCTTTAGGCCGCTTAAAGATTCTCTACTGGCAACACACTTTGAAGATGAGGAGAGTGTCAGTCATGCAGTGAAAACATGGCTACGCCTAGAGGACAAGAGCTCTTACCAGCTGGTAATAAATACTCTTCCACTGGCGTACGACCGTATAACTTGATGGAGACTACGTGGAAAAATAGGACATGGACAAGACATGTTGTATATTGCCACCAAATTGTGACTCTTAACAATAAACACTTTTTGAAAAAAAAAATGTGGCATTATTAATTTAACGGCCCTTTTAGCGCAACTTTCCGACCAGACAAGTTTTTACTTCAATAGGCACTATTTCTATTTTCACCGATATTTTATTGGAATGAAGTGATTTTATTTCGGGATCGCACCAAAAAAGTTCCTCCCTTAGCAGTAAAATCATCTGAAATGTTCTGCAACGTCATATTCTACTTCTAACTTCTCTAGTGTCCGACGTTGCGATTCCTTTGCGAGGAGCTTCATCAGGACTCCGCTAAGGCCCTTTGGTGGCCGACCACGGTCGCCAGTGACTCCTGAAGAAGATGGCACCAGAGGTATTTTAAGGAATCTGTTTTCCTGCTCCAGCATCAGAAAGGCAGATTTTGCAAAATCAAAGGACTTCTACACCTAAACAACCACATGAAAACACGCATGCTGATAATATTAATTAATACCTCTCGATGATTTTGCAAGTTGAAATACTTGTAAAGAGCTTTAACTAATACTTTAATCTGTGAACGGTAATCAGTATTGGCATTGTACAGTTAATATTATTATTTTTTGATCACTACCAGTTTAAAACTCAAGCTTTTGTAGAAGCTATTTGCATATTCTTCTAGAAGTATGTTGAGCTACTGGATTATACTATTTTGAAATGTGAAACCAATTTAACAATATCGAAAATAACCTCATACTGTGCCTTTGAAGACGACTGCAGGAATACCCTAAACCAAACCACAGAAGCTTTATACATTTATATGGGAAAGATGTTCATTTATAGGCACCATATTGCAAGTGAGAACTCGTGTAACAGCAGTGCAAGGAGTAAGTTCCAACACCAAGAACGAGCTTGCTCTGGTTAATCAGGGCTTATCCATTTTCCTAAATAAAAAGGCTTTGCAATGTATCGTTTTGTGTGTACAGTAGCTCTGACTTATTACTCCCTTCAGTATTTTGACTGTATTTTTCTTCTCTTGAACCAAGAGGATGGAAAATTGTTGGGAATATTTTGAGGATCATTCAAGTTTGAAGGTTGAAGGTGCAGAAATGCTGGAACAACATAAATGTCAGACTAATTAGTTTAGCGACGACAGTGAAAGAGACAGTCGCCCCAATGAAAACACTGAAAAACCGCAGGCCACAGGGAGACATGGAATAAGAGCTTGAAAGGCGTCCACTATCCATCAAGGAAGCTGCCGCAAACTGTTGACTGTGGAACAGTAGTAATCGGAGCAGAATTATTACTGAATTACCTCCGAGAAGCAAGCAGATCTGACAGTACCAATAAATGAGGGCAAATGTGTTCATACGCTTAGAGGCATCACATCATAGGCATGAACTCAACTCTTTAAATAAAGAGGCTTTCGAAATTTTAAAACACACCATTCTGTCCATGTCCCTAGAACCAGAGAGAATGACAGTCTAATGGGTTTTAGTGAAGCCACGAGAAGCTAACCAGTGGTGACCAGCCTGCTACCTGCTTTCTAATTTAAACACCGAGAGGCAGTCAGCCTGATGCATACCTCAACCATTGTCTGTTTTTACTGCCTACTGATTTATCATGGATGAGACCACAGGTGAGTAGCCAACCTACTACACTACTCCATCATCACTGATCTGCTAGCTGCCATCTTCTCACCCACCAGACAACGCTCACCCACGCAGCCACCTGGCCAACTCATAGGCATCTGCTGCAGTCTTGGTCGATCCGTGATGGTTGACCAGCGCCTAGTCTTCACGACAACTGACATCGTGGGCCTCCGTCGGCAGTATGCACTCCTTTTGCGTGACAGTCTTCGAGAGCACCCGGTGGGAGCTGTACTAGGTCACTATTGCAACCAGTGCTCTCCTCACCTCGCCACCACTGCCAGCCCAGCACGCACGTGGCACTGACCTCAGGCGGCGAAGTCACAGCTCGCTGACATGGTGTTGCCACTCCTTCTCGAAATTCCCGCTTATGTCCGGCTGCCGACTGCAGTTACACCCTTGTACACTCTCCAAGCTAAAAAGTAGTTATATGCTGAAGCCTCAAAGAAACTGGTACAGGCATCCGTCATCATATACAGAGATATGTAAACAGACAGAATACGGGGCTATGGTTAGCAACGCCTATATAAAACAACAAGTGTCTGGCGCAGTTGTTGGATGGGTTACTGCTGCCACAAAGGCAGGTCATGGAGATTTTAAGCGACTTTGAACGCTGTGTTATAGTCGGCGCACGAGCGATGGGACACAGAATTTCCGAGGAAGCCATGAAGTGGAATTTTCCCGCACGACCATTTCACGAGTGTACCATGAATATCAGCAATCCGCTAAAACGTCAGATCTCCGACATCGCTGTGGCCGGAAAAAGATCCTACAATAACGGGACCAACGACGACTGAAGAGATCTGTTCAAAGTGACAGAAGTGTAACCCATTCACAAATTGCTGCAGATTTCGATGCTGGGCCATCAAAAAGTTTCAGCTTGCGAACCATTCAACGAAGCATCATCGATATGGGCTTTCGGGGCCGAAGGGCCACTAGTGTATCCTGGATGACTGCACGACATAAAGCTTTACGCCTCTCCTGGTCCCGTCAACACCGACACTGGACTGTTGATGACTGGAAACATGGTGTCTGGTGGGACGAGTCTCATTTCAAATTATATCGAGCGGATGGACGTGTATTGGTATGGAGCCAACCTTATGAGTCCATGGACCCTGCATGACAGCAGGTGACTGTTCAAGCAGGTGGAGGCTCTGTAATGGTGTGGGGCGTCTGCAGTTGGAGTGATATAGGTCCCCCAGTACGTCTAGATACGGTTTTGACAGGAGACAGGTATGTAACCATCCTGTCTGATCACCTGCATCCATTCATGTCCATTGTGCATTCCCACGAACTTGGGCAAATCCAACAGGACAATGCGACAGCCCACACGTCCAGAATTGAAACAGAGTGGCTCCCTGAAGACTCTTCTGAGTTTAAACACTTCCGCTGGCCACCAAACTCTCCATACATGAACATTGTAGAACATATCTGAGATGCCTTGGAACACAGTGTTCAGAAGAGATCTCCACCATCTCGTACTCTTAAGGATGTATTCCTGGTGTCAGTTCATTCTGGCACTACTTCAAACACTGGTCGAGACCATGCGACATCGTGCAGCGGCACGTCTGCTTGCTCGCGCAGCCCTACACGATATTTGGCAGTTGTATCAGTTTCTTTGGCTCTTCACTCAGATACTACTACATCACTGATGTCTCCGAGTGTGCTGTGGACCACTCACAATGAAACTACACTCGGCGTCCTAATAACACTGCGACCCTCAGCACGTGGGTTGCGTAAGTACTGCTTAGTCTGTAGCGCCATCTCCCCATATTGTAACTGCATACCTAACTTCATATGTGAGTATTTACCTCTGTGTAACTATGGATGGCATGTCTCGATACTTCGAGGATTTGGGACTTCGGGAGCCAATAATTTGCTCGTCGCAAAAAAAATTTCAAGCTGCGTTGATGCGGTCGCAACAAGAAATCACACTGAGCTCGTTTTACGAGTTGTATGGACCCCTGCTGTTAGCGTTACAATGGACGAAGCATATCTTCGGTTTCAACATGACGTTCCGTATACGTAAGTGAGGTACCTGCTTGTTTTAGCGTAACATTTTACAGCTGCAAAACCATCGCGTCTCGCAGATTGTATTGTATTTGAGTCACGTTTGTACAGAGCAAATTCTCGTACTGGAAATTTGATCAAATTGTAATGAAAATCAGCATTGCTATGTGACCAGTTTGGAACCATGTCGCCAAGCCGATGGTAATTAACACATCAGTGGACACCTGTGGCAGTCAATATCTCTCTCCCTTCTCTCCCTCCCCACCCCCTCCTCTCTCTCTCACTCTCTCCCTCTCTCATCTAAAAGCTGGAAGAACAGTTTCAGTGGATTTGTGTTTGGTGTTGTTAAATAACTAAACTACAGAACTGATGATTATTGTACGGTACTTGAAAGAAATTGTAATTCCCCAATTGCAGTTGTCTATTCTGAAAAACTATTTTGGATCAATGCAATATCTTTGAACCACAATCTGTGTACGTCATTTAAATGCAGTAAATTTAAAGCCACATTGTTACATATGTTCTCACCATTCTTGATTTTCTCCGAGACACTGGTCCCTTTCAACTGTTTTACTTCAATAAAAAATGCACTGCCTTTACTTGGTTACGCAATCTTCTGCTGTTTTTTGTTCACAGTAATCAGGTAAGTGTAATGATGCAGTTTTCCATGCACGCATTTCGAAGCAACGACATGGTCAGATCAGTCATTTGAAAACAAAGTTTACCAAAGCATTTTAGGATTTGAAAGTTCTTGTCCTGAGTGCTTAATTTCATAAAGTTTATGAGACACACTACTGAGTATTAATGCAACAGCATTCCTGTTCCAAACGCATTAATCTACTTTTCTCCGAAATTTTCGAATGAAATTCCCATTTACACCTTAAAAGGCACTAATCTTGCCATTGGAATTTTCGAGTCGGATTTTGTTAGCATGGTATCATGCCCGAAAGTTGCCTGAAAATCAGGGCCCAGTCTATTCCACAATTTTAGTTAAACACTTACTGTGATTTTCAACACAGTGGTAGGATCTCAAGTTGTTCCACTTACAGATGGAGGACGTCCACTTGCGGAAGAAATACGCATCTCGTGAGGGAAGGATGTCTGCTTGCGGAACAAATTAATAAATTCCTGTCCAATGTTTGGAATGAAGAATAGACGCCAGCTGCGTGGAAAGAAGCGAGCATAGTACCGATACTAGAAAGGTCGATAAACAAGATTATAGAGGCATTTCATAAATCAGCGCAGCCTACAACCTATTCTCTAAGATTCTCCGCTGGTTTTGATCGCATCTAAAAGACGTGGTGGATAAGAAACGAGAGTGATTTATAACGAATCGATCGACCATTGATTCGACATATATACTACAATAAGTCTTATTAAAGTATCGGGAACAGAATAAAACTGTGGTAATGTCGTTTGTTGATCTTAAGAAAGCCTATATAGCACAAACCGATAAAAGTTAAGAAAGAAAATGGATGAGATTTGAACACCTAAGAAGATTAAAAATCGTGTAAAAGTTACACAGGGAAGTGCGGAAGTGAGAGTGGAAATGGAAGGAGTGGCTCCACGGCCTTCGACTTAGAAATGAGAGCCTGGAAAAGAGATGGAATGTCACCATCTTTGTTCACGTAATAAATTAGAGAGTACTGAATGCAGGAAGCAAAGCAGGAACGAGAATCAAAACAAATGTACTGGTCACTACAGATGATGTACAATTAATCGCTCAAAATCTAGATGATCCTAGAATGATGGAAAAGAAGCCACTTAAAAAAGCAAAGGATGGTGTATTAGAGGCAAATGACGGGAAAACAACATTCACGAGAGAGGAAAGAAATTACAAGACATAAATTTTGGAAACCATGGGTCTGAAGCAGTAGAAGTGATTAAATATCAGGGGGTAGAAGTAATCAACAGAAATTCTAGTATCCTATTGTTGGTGTTGCATTCTAAAAGAAGAGACATGTGCGCAGGTAGCCGAGAACGATAGACTTTATTACTAACATGGAGAATACACAAATGAAACAGCTTCAGGACAAATGCAACTGAAAGATCGAACTGATCTGACGAAAGCTTTTCACTAATAGAATAAAAGAAGTTGCATGCAGTGTTCACCGTATATTAAGCAAAGAAGGACTGCCATAGAAAAGGTCTGTATACGCTGCACTAACGATACCTTAGCTTCCAATTGGAGTGCGCTGTGCCACGCTGAATAAATTCGCTGAACGTCCTAATTCTGGTGTTAAAGTCGAGACGTCAAGGTCGGCCACTTCGTATAAGGCCACCTGGTTGAAACCTTAGACCATAGTTACTAGTAGACTGGCCTTTCTGCGCAGAAGCCATAGCGCTGGTGTGGCTCCAACATAAACCACGGGACTGTTGGCAAATCAGCGGTCTGCCATCCTATGTTTGTTTACCCACATTTCTCAGACTGCCAAACGCTTCCAACAAAAATTATTTTTTTATTTGCGAAAAATTATGCCAGAACTACATTTGACCTGGATTTGTTCACAGTACCATTTATAAAATCTAACAAGTACATCATACGCCACTCTGGTGGGCAGTGGTACGAAATTACTATAAACTATCAATTAAAGCAAAATGTCGTTAAAATTCTTTTAAACAGTAAAAATGGGCTCGTGTCAAAACTTTAAACATTGGATTCGCCGCGTTTTGACCTCTAGTCACTTATAAAAGAAAATGGGATATGGGAATTACGTCAACTATAGGTGCCAAAATTGTCGATTTTGGGAGCAGGTCCATTTTAGAGTATCAGTTGTAGGTGCACTTGAAAGGTTCAGTTCCCACTATTTTCACAAAACTTTAAACTATCAGTTTAAAAAAATGACATTTTAGATGAAAGGTGAGACTTCGAGGTTTTTCCGTTTCAGGACCTGTATCCAAAGTTGCCTTCAGTTTTTTTCATCCTTAGGGAACCTATGAGTAGGAACGAGAAACAGTTATAGTTACTTCTGTAACTGAATTATCACAGATACTTTCCAAAATGTAATATGAGTCTGACTTTACAGGCATCACTTTCAACACTTTAATTTACGTGATACTCTATTTCAAGTGTAAAAGACATATAAAAGTCACTTCATCAGATTTCAATAAACGCATCTGCACTATCATAGAAACACTTACACGTGAAATGTAATACCATTTCCCCCGACAAAACGCTGAGTACAGCCCTAAGCGCAACACGAAAAAACCATGTTTTGCCAACGTTCACGTGACTTCAGCCCAGAGATGTTGGTGCCACTAAAATGAAGTCAGAACCAGTTTATTATATTTATGGTAGAAGGTTGAAACATACTGGGAAGTTGTGCTAATATCACGTGACCTGCAGAGGCGAGCTACTACCAGCAGCAGCAGCGCCCTATCCGGCAGATGTGACGCCCCCAGGTACTGTTGCGGCTGTCGTATGCAGGTCTAGCTGTGGAGCCTTGACAGCCCGCATCACTCTACTGTATGGCTGTATCGCAAGGCGCCAGCCGTACGCCACAGCAATTGCGAGAAACTAGAAACAGAAGTGAGGAGCAAAATGGTATCCAAAGACCATCATATTTACTGAATAAATTATTGCCCCACAAAAGTTTTTCAAGGCAAAAATTAAGAATGCTTAAAATTATAATGAGACCTCTAATATAGAGTATTAGTAAGTAGACTAAGAGAAAAATAAAGGTTTTTGTAAGTAAAATGCTGTGAAAGGTGAAGCAATTTATGAGGGAGGAGAATGCTGAAGAAGAATTAATAGGGATTTCAGGGAGATATACAATGACGCAGGTGTTGTTGCAGGAGCCAAGACAAGGAGACTGCAATGGGCTGCCCATATCTATTGCAGACTGGAGGGATCAAGAGAGACGAAATCCAAATGTTTCAGGCAGAATGAAAATAAACTGAAGAGACCAGGATTCCAAATATCTTCAGATTCATGGAGCAATGGAAGAAGATGAAACGATAGACAAATTTCCAGCAGTGTATGGGGACAGGAGAATAAGTAAGTACATAAGTTCTACTGTTATGTTCTTGAATGGGCCACAAATGAGTATGTAAGATTAGTCTATGTTTTGTACGTACTACTTTTCTGTTCCGATGCATGAGATAGTAGTATTCGTCCATTACTAGAGGTTACTCCTGGCAGTCCAGATCCAAAGGGATTTTAATTCCATTGTGAAACGCAATTTATGTGTAAGTTGTTGGATGTCTTTTTTCCCCTTAAGGGGCTCCGGAAAGGCTCAAAATCATGAAAAGTTCAATTTTTACTTTTTTGCGTTTTCTGAATCTGCAGACTATTACCTTTTAATAGATATATAATTTATTCAATTCCGAAGACTACAATTATTTTTAAATTTTTTTTGAAATGTGTACTACATGGGCGTGACCCACTGTGGCGCTGTTAAACTGCTGTCAAATGGTGTTATTATTAACGTCCGTGATCATCAGATACATTTTAGTGATGTGAGATAAAGTATGTGTTGTGGCTAACCTGTGATGGTTCAATATATATCGCTTGTGTGATTGTCGATTGTTTCATGTTTATTTACTCTGTCGTTATCTCGAAAATATTCGTAATTAATTCTGTTTCTTGAGTCTCTGTTTTGTTGAAGTATAATAATGAGTGAAAGTAAAGTTATTAGAAATCCTCTGAAGGCTTTTAAGAAAAGGAGAAATATTGGAAAGCCAAAGGTATGTGTTATTACTGTAAATAATAACATTCTAACATGGTACGAGCAATGGTTGCTTTAGACAAGGAACGCCTTCGGGCTGCAGACAGGGCTGTAAAGAGTCTAGAAATACAAGCAAGAGTAAACAGGAGGAGGAACAAGAGGAAGCTGGAGGAGGAGTTTGCAGAGGATGAAGATAATCCATCCTATGGACCTGGAATGCACTAAAAAGTTAATCCAATCTTTGTCGCTCGATTCCCAAAACTTTTATTTTCTCATACTAATTACATGTTTTCTAAGGATCTTCCAAACATATTTGTTTCAAACTTTCAGTAATTGTTACACAGTACCTTCTGCATAATGTAACACAGCCTTTTTCAAAAAACTGTATATTTTTGTATATATAAATAAAAAATTGCAAAAAAATGTTGTGAATTTTCGTTACAATTGAAAAAAAATCTTCTTTAATAACTGAACTAAAATTTTGTAAAATCCCTGTGTTAAGTTGTAGCCCATATTCCAATAAATAATCTGTAAAAAGTTCAACTTCCTACCTCAAATACTTTGTGAGGAAAGATGTAATTTATAAGCGTTATTTTAACATTGCAAGTATAGGGCGTTCCGGAGCCCCTTAAGAACTCCACGCTCATTAAAAAGTGCCGGCACTTGCAGCTACATACTTGTACGTAGCTACTGCATCAAACGGACAAATTTCTCTGATGTGAGCTGTGATCCACTGAGGAAGTGTTGCACTGAAATAGCCCTCATCTGGCTCTAACCGATGGCTAGCGCGTACCGGTCCCCTATTTGTAGATGACACATACAAGATTGTAGCTGCATTGTTGTGCACAAGAGGTTGTGCAAAAGTACTGAATATGTGAAATTGTAGCTCTAAGACTTTTTCTGAGACGTATAACCCACGCTGACAAACCTTGGCAGCTAGCCAATCGCGTCCCACACAAGGCAAGAAAGTAAATAATAACGTTTCCAGTCACGACTTCATTCTGTATACGCAAACACAATTTCAATCACAGTAATCACGATCACATTGGTTAGTTAATTGAAGGATCTATAAAATCAGGATTCGCCAGCCATCGCAAACTACCGATCACCTGCCTAAATAGCGGACCACCGATTCCTGGAGGAGAGGGGAGGGGTGGTAGGGGGCGCAGATTAATTTACAGTCACAAGATGGCGAAAATCAGTAGAAGTTTGTGGCCGTTGCACAAACAATAGATTCTCCCCCGTCCGTCGACCTGGTTATTATTTCTTCTCCCTGAACTCTAATTTCTACTCCAAATTTTTCTTTGGTCGCTCAGTGAACAGATTGAATGACACCGGGGATAGTCTACAACCCTGTCTCACTCACTCGTCAACCAGCGCTTCCCTTACGTGCCCCTCGAATCTTATAACTGCCATCTGGTTTATATACGAGTTGTAAATAGCCTCTTGCTCCCTGGATTTTATCCCTTCCACATTTAGAATTTGAAATAGAGTATTCCACTCAACATTGTCAAAAGGTTTCCCTAAGTCTACAAATTCTATAAACGTAGGTTTGCCTTTCCTTAATCTTTCTTCTAAGATAAGTCCTAGGGTCGGTATTGCCTCGCGTGTTCCTACATTTTTCAGGAATCCGAACTGATCCACCCCGAGGTCCGCTTCTACCAGTTTTTCCATTCTTCTGTAAAGAATTTGTGTTCGTATTTTGCAGCTCTGACTTATTACACTGATAGTTCGGTAATTTTCACACTGTGAACAATGGCTTTCTTTGAAATGGGTATTGTTATATTCTTCTTGAAGTCTGAGGGTATTCCGCCTGTCTCATATATCTTGCTCACCAGATGGAAGAGTTTTGTCTTGACTGTCTCTCCCAAGGACATCAGCAGCTCTAGCGGAATGTTGTGCACTCCGGGTGTCTTGTGTCGACTTAAGTCTTTCAGTGCTTTGTCAAATTCTTCAAGCAGTTTCATATCTCCCCTCTCATCTTCCTCTACGTCCTCTTCCATTTCCATAAAATTGCGCTCAAGTACATCTCCCTTGCATTGACTTTCTATATACTCTTTCCACCTTTCTAATTTCCTTTCCTTGCTTAGGGCTGGTTTTCCATCTGAGCTCTTGACATTCATACAGGTGGTTCTCTTCTCTCCAAAGGTCTCTGTCTAACTGTAACCTCCTCCTCACTTATCGACCTTAACGACGGTGAAAAATTAAACCGCGTGTACCTAATAGAAATTTGGAAAAAGCAATCGTCACCGAAGTTAATCTGTCGGTAAAGAGGGACGAAAGCGTTACATCTAAATGAAAGGAAAAATGCAAATGAAACTGGTGGAAATTAATTTTGAAAAGGGGTAAAGTTAATAAAGAAAGTAAATGTGCGGCCGTTACGCTAACAATTAACTAGCGGTAATTAGATATTTGAGATTTGGGGGAAATTACGGTCGCTAGTCCTATGGACAATTACTATAGTAACTGAAAAAGAAAGGTTATTACACATATAATTAGCACTAGAAGCGTGGCAACTGAAGGTTCACACGTGTAGTGTGAAAACTGAAAATTTGTCAGAAGTAATAAATTTCGCTTCACTCTGACTTAATTAAGCAAAAGAATTAATAAAACCGGAAAATTGAAAGTTAATTTAGTGACTGAAATTAATAGTGAGCTTTGTATCTGAAGCACATAGAAATTCAGTAAAATACGGTTAGTCTTTGGCTACGTCAACAATCATTTCAAAAGTTACTTGAAGCTATGCAATTTAGAAATAAGAGATTTAACTTTGAACTTGAATTAAATGATTCTGAACAATTAACAATAGTAAAATTTAGTACGTACCAAGCTGAGCTGCAGTCACAGGTTAGCTAAAATACGGTAGCAAAACTCGCACTCTTAATCTACATCTACATCTACATTTATACTCCGCAAGCCACCCAACGGTGTGTGGCGGAGGGCACTTTACGTGCCACTGTCATTACCTCCCTTTCCTGTTCCAGTCGCGTATGGTTCGCGGGAAGAATGACTGTCTGAAACCATCCGTGCTCGCTCTAATGTCTCTAATTTTACATTAATGATCTCCTCGGGAGGTATAAGTAGGGGGAAGCAATATATTCGATACCTCATCCAGAAACGCATCCTCTCGAAACCTGGCGAGCAAGCTACACCGCGATGCAGAGCGCCTCTCTTGCAGAGTCTGCCACTTGAATTTGTTAAACATCTCCGTAACGCTATTACGCTTACCAAATAACCCTGCGACGAAACGCGCCGCTCTTCTTTGGATCTTCTCTATCTCCTCCGTCAACCCGATCTGGTATGGATCCCACACTGATAAGCAATACTCAAGTATAGGTCGAACGAGTGTTTTGTAAGCCACCTCCTTTGTTGATGGACTACATTTTCTAAGGACTCTCCCAATGAATCTCAACCTGGTACCCGCCTTACCAACAATTAATTTTATATGATCATTTCACTTCAAATCGGATACTCCCAGATATTTTACAGAAGTAACTGCTACCAGTGTTTGTTCCGCTATCATATAATCATACAATAAAGGATCCTTCTTTCTATGTATTCGCAATACATTACATTTGTCTATGTTAAGGGTCAGTTGCCACTCCCTGCACCAAGTGCCTATCCGCTGCAGATCTTCCTGCATTTCGCTGCAATTTTCTAATGCTGCAACTTCTCAGTATACTACAGCATCATCCGCGAAAAGCCGCATGGAACTTCCGACACTATCTACTAGGTCATTTATATATATTGTGAAAAGCAATGGTCCCATAATACTCCCCTGTGGCACGCCAGAGGTTACTTTAACGTCTGTAAACGTCTCTCCATTGATAACAACAAGCTGTGTTCTGTTTGCTAAAAACTCTTCAATCCAACCACACAGCTGGTCTGATATTCCGTAGGCTCTTACTTTGTTTATCAGGCGACAGTGCGGAACTGTATCGAACGCCTTCCGGAAGTCAAGAAAAATAGCATCTACCTGGGAGCCTGTATCTAATAGTTTCTGGGTCTCATGAACAAATAAAGAGAGTTGGGTCTCACACGATCGCTGTTTCCGGAATCCATGTTGATTCCTATATAGTAGATTCTGGGTTTCCAAAAACGACATGATACTCGAGCAAAAAACATGTTCTAAAATTCTACAACAGATCGACGTCAGAGATATAGGTCTATAGTTTTGCGCATTTGCTCGACGACCCTTCTTGAAGACTGGGACTACCTGTGCTCTTTTCCAATCATTTGGAACCTTCCGTTCCTCTAGAGACTTGCTGTACACGGCTGTTAGAAGGGGGGCAGGTTCTTTCGCGTACTCCGTGTAGAATCGAATTGGTATCGCGTCAGGTCCAGTGGACTTTCCTCTGTTGAGTGATTCCAGTTGCTTTCCTATTCCTTGGACTCTTATTTCGATGTCAGTCATTTTTTCGTTTGTGCGAGGATTTAGAGAAGGAACAGCAGTGCGGTCTTCCTCTGTGAAACAGCTTTGGAAAAAGGTGTTTAGTATTTCAGCTTTACGCGTGTCATCCTCTGTTTCAATGCCTTCACATCCCGGAGTGTCTGGATATGCTGTTTCGAGCCACTTACTGATTTAACGTAAGACCAGAACTTCCTAGGATTTTCTGTCAAGTCGGTACATAGAATTTTACTTTCGAAATCACTGAACGCTTCACGCATAGCCCTCCTTACGCTAACTTTGACATCATTTAGCTTCTGTTTGTCTGAGAGGTTTTGGCTGAGTTTAAACTTGGAGTGAAGCTCACTTTGCTTTCGCAGTAGTTTCCTAACTTTGTTGTTGTACCACGGTGGGTTTTTTAATTTGTGCTTGTGTAATCTAAATATTGTAGCCAGCTATGAATACCTTAACTGAACTTTGAAATTAAAGCAATGAAGTGGAATGATATTACTTTGATGCTGGCGTTTGAATTTCAACGACACTAGGGTTCATTCCGGAAAAGGAAGGGACCTTGCTTGGTAATGCAACTGGGACAATGAGCAACAAATGTTCATGCTAAGTTGCTGTAATTTTAGTTACGAAAATGGAACACAACACACTTGCTCCACCGCCCTACCTAAGCCAGACTCCCCTCTGCCCGCGCTCCACGCGACAGAGTTAACACTACCAAAGATCCTAAACACTTTGATTATCCACACGACCTAACGATGTATTCGTTCGAAAGCATAGTTTTCCCTAGGCCAGAACCAGCGTATAAATACAAATAATATTCACAAAACATAAATGCACATATATACAAATAGTAAAACAATTACAGTATACAAAGACACAGAAATGTTATATCTTCAGGTAACAAAATAAGGAAAAAAATTTGCAGTGCAATAGATGGAAATAGGAGCATATGCATTTCCGGCGTTACATAACCCCTAGTGATATATGCTTCTATAGCGTTGCATTTGTCTTCTAGCCATTCCTGCTTAGCCATTTTGCACTTCTAGTCCATCTTATTTTTTAGACGTTTATATCCCCTTTTTCCCGCTCCATATATTGTATTTTTGTATTTTACCCTTTCGTCCATTAAATTCAATATCTCTTATGCTACCCAAGGATTTCAACTAGCTGTCGTCTTTTTACTTAATTGGTCCTCTGCTGCTTTCACTATTTCACCTCTCAAAGCTACCCCTTCTTCTTTTACTGTATTCCTTTCCCCTGTTCTTGTCAAATATTGCATAATGCTCCGTCTGAAACCCTCTTTAAGCTTATCCAAGTCCCACATCCTTAAATTCCTACCGCTCTTTAAGAATTTTGTCAGGCCTCTCAACAGATACTCTTCTGCTATGGTTGCACCTATGGTATGGCAATCCGTATCGCTGAGGCATGTAAACCTCCTCAATAGCAAGGTCCATGGGTCATGGGGGCAGGGAATGGGGGAGGAAGATTTCACTATATTGATTATTGGAAGATTTTTATCGGGGACAGTAGCAAATAGGAAGTCTCCAATAAATCAGGCTTTCATTATGCCGATTTGTTGGAAACGTCCTGTCTGCTACTGTCGCGGCCACTATGTTCATTATTTATTCTGGTAATTGAAACACCTGTAGTAGGAAAAAGATCTGATATTCCCAGCCCGCATCTCGTGGTCGTGCGGTAGCGTTCTCGCTTCCCACGCCCGGGTTCCCGGGTTC
This sequence comes from Schistocerca cancellata, assembly GCF_023864275.1. Lineage (NCBI taxonomy): Eukaryota > Metazoa > Arthropoda > Insecta > Orthoptera > Acrididae > Schistocerca > Schistocerca cancellata. Next base: position 568,427,510 of record NC_064632.1, read on the forward strand.
GATTCCCGGCGGGGTCAGGGATTTTCTCTGCCTCGTGATGGCTGGGTGTTGTGTGCTGTCCTTAGGTTAATTAGGTTTAAGTAGTTCTAAGTTCTAGGGGACTGATGACCATAGATGTTAAGTCCCATAGTGCTCAGAGCCATTTCTGATATTCCCACGGTCAGCAGAAAGAAGGTAGACAGGCGAGAGTAATTTTATCTGCTCATATAGTTACACTGACAGGCACTGCATACTTGATAACGACATCCAGCACTACAGCGTCTACAACCTACTTTAATTTTATGTCAACGAGTTCCTGTTCTGTCCGGTTTATATCATTATTGGCAGATTGACTCTACGCTGAAACCTGCAAATGTGACTTCAGGCTGGGAGTTTGGTCGAGCACGAGAAACGACTGAAAAACGCGTACAGGGTGTCCCAGATATGTTGCGACACACTTCGACGGTTTGTGGAGGGTGGCTTGCCGAAGAAGTCGAAGATATCAACCTGTGTCCGACATCCAAAGACGCTACAGAGTGCCTAAGTTACAGTCGCCAGATCCTGCCACCAGCCCATCCCTTTGGCAGCAATCATAAATTTGTGCACGGGCTGACCATAGACGGAATGTCTCGGAGCATCGTTTGTATTTCATTGATGGCGCCTGACTGACTGTCGCGAGTGGAGAAGATGGAGCTAACTAATGCGTGGACCTGCCTTGTTACCTATGAGTGCAATGCTCTGTTGTCATAGTGGATGCTGCATGAGTTTCCATCTGCAAATTTTTTTTTCTGTCTTCCGAAAAATATTGGAGATTGTAGAGGATTCCAGGAGAAAAATAACCTGCAGATGGGAACCCGTGTCCGAAACTGTCACCCACTGAGGCAACAGAAGCCTTCCCCCGCAGCATCTGTCACCATCTTCTCCACTGTTTATCGCGCCAATAAGTCGCGATCACTGAATAAACAAACTACAACGTGAGACGTCCCACCTACGCTCTGTAAGCATGCAAACTCACTTTTGCTGCCGAACAGGTGGCCTGGTGCTACACGCCGGCGCCTAGAACTTCGACGCTCCGTAGCGTTGCTGGATGACGTTTCCAGAAGCGGGTTTTATCATCGATTTACTCCTCGAGACACCCTGTACGACCCCTCGATGTGTGTGACAAAATTTCCTTTGGCATCCTGTATATCGCATCCCATGGGTTGAACAGAGAATGACAATACTAGGGAGCGTTTTTTGACTTCTTACTGGCTAAAGTTCGAGAATAGCGACTCCAGGGCATCCTGACACATGAGATGACTAGGCAGATTGGGGGTGGGCGCGCGGGGATCAAAACATATGTAGCGTGCAGTGCATGCTACAAACAGTACTTTTGGTTTGGTTCAGTTGTGTGAGATTACTATTTAAGGCGATTTTGAGTACGACGCAATCCACAAGGACACTTCTCGTGTAAAAAAGTTGTTGGAACCCCAGAAACATATTTGAATAATCACTGGCACTAGCCAAGTAGCCTATCAAACCTGTAATAGGCCCAAGGTGAGTGCTATCAACTAAAGCAATGCGATACCTTGTCTACAAGGGAAACAGCTACTGAAGAAGAGAAAGGATTGGCAAGGACATTGACGGCTACATCGTCAGGCGGGGTAACTGTGCGGGGGTAGTTGCCTTGTCACGGTTCCCGCGGCTCCCCACGTTGGAGGTTCGAATCCTCCCTCGGGCATGTGTGTGTGTGTGTGTCTTGTCCTTAGCATAAGTTAGCTTAGGTTCGGTTAAGTAATGTGTATGCCTAGGGACCGATGACCTCAGCAGTTTGGTCCCATAGTACTTACCACAAATTTTTTCACGACTATCGCATGTGTACATGGTGGTGTCCTGTATACAATGACTGTGCTGTGTCCACCTGACGATGCGGTACACAGAAAGGGGCCAGACTGCCTTACCTGGGCGCAGCATAGTTAAAAAGCCATACTCTAGAGAAGGTGCACACAATAATTACGTTGCTACACAACCGCCTTACGCACACAAACAGCCCAAGTGGACGCCTATTGGCCAAATGTGAATACGTTCTAAGACGAAAAAGACACACCACAAATGAAATATCTCAATGGGGCAGAAATCTGTGGATATGACGTAAATTACAGAAAACAGACATAACAATTCCAGAAAAATTGGAGGAACTATTCAGTAGAAAGAGTTTCACAAATTGAGCAAGACAATAACTTGTTGCCGACCGCTGTGGCCGAGCGGTTCTAGGCGATTCAGTCCGGAACCGTGCTGCTGCTACGGTCGCAGCTTCGAATCCTGCCTTGGGCATGGATGTGTGTGATGCCCTTAGGTTAGTTAGGTTTAAGCAGTTGTAAGTCGAGTGGACTGATGACCTCATACGTTAAGTCCCATAGTGCTTAGAGCCATTTGAACCATTTTTGAATAACTTGTTGGTCCTCCTCTGACCCCTATGCAAACAGTTAGTCGGAGTAGCGTTGACAGAGTTTCTGGATGTCGACCTGAAAGGTACCATGCCAAATTGTGTACAATTCGCGAGTTAGATCGTCAAAAGCCCCAGCTGGTTGGAGGGCCCTACCCAATAATCCTCCAGTCGTTCTCAGTTGCTTACAGATTCAGTGACCTTGCTGGCCAAGGCAGAGTTTGACAAGCACGAAGACAAAGAGTAGAAACTCTCACAGGCAGCTGACGTGCGTTGTCTAATGGTTCAAATGGCTCTGAGCACTATGGGACTCAATATCTTAGGTCATAAGTCCCCTAGAACTTAGAACTAATTAAACCTAACTAACCTAAGGACATCACGCACACCCATGCCCGGGGCAGGATTCGAACCTGCGACCGTAGCAGTCGCGCGGTTCCGGACTGCAGCGCCAGAACCGCACGGCCACCGCGGCCGGCGTGCGTTGACTTGCTGAAATGTTAGCCCAGGGTGCTTTGCATTGAAAGGCAACAAAACGGGTTGTAGTACATCGTCGACATATCGCTCCGTGCAAGGTTGCCAGGTGACACCCCAAGGGGTCCTGGTATGATGAGACGTAGCACACCAGACCATCAGTCCTCGCTGTCGGGCAGTATGGCGGGCTACAGTCAGATTTGTATCCCGCCGCTGTCTGGGGCTTCTCCAGACATGTGTTCGGGCTGGAATCTTATTGACTCGAACTGTTTTCAGTGACAAACCCTGCCTCAAGATGAGCCCAGACCACCTACGAAGACCCGATTGGACATACGCTGGACAACAGTGGAACACCAACCTGACTGTCTCCCGCCATGCAGCCTGTCATCCTGGAGTGATGGTCTGGGGTGCCATTTCTTTTCATGGGAGGAACCCCGTTGGTTGTCATCAGCGGTACCCTTACAGTACAGCGGTATGTCGACGATATTCTACGCCCTGTTTTGTTGCCCTTCATGGCACACCAACCTGGGGGTACATTTCAACAAGATAATGTCCGTCCTCAGACGCGGATAGTTTCTACTACTGGCATTCGTGCTTGCCAAATCTTATCATGGCCAGCAGGGTCGTCTGATGCCTCCCCATTTGAGAATGTTTGGGATATTCTGGGCAGGGCCCTCAGAGCACCTCGGGATATTGACGATGTAATCCACCAGTTAGGCAAAGTCTACCACGATACCTCCCAGGAGTATATCCAATAGCTCTGTCAATCGATGCCATGCTGAATAGCTCCTTGCCTAAGGACCAGAGATTAACCAACGCGTTATTGAGTTGCTCACTTTGTGAAGCTCTTTCTCTTGACTAAATCATCTAGTAGTAATCATTCGTTTGTCTGTCTTTTTAGATCACATCCCCCGCTTTCCATCCCATTCGGATAATTCCTTCGTTGTGTGTCGTTTTTAGTGTGTAGAAACGGACACACAGCTCCATTCGAGACAGTAAGGAAGAGTGTTTCACCTAGGAAGTTGTGTATCCAGGAACATACGACGTTTCTTGTCCAGCACTTCAGGCTAATGGCCGAATTTAGAATCGCATGAAGGAACGCGCATCAGAGACCGCCGTAAGCATTGTCCACCATTTTCTGCAGTTTTTGTCGTTGTTCGACTTGAGTTTTGTGTAGCGTAGCGTTTGTAAGTATTTACAGTTCTAGACGTTTAAGAACTGTATAAAACTTGTTAAAGCTATCTGTATTATACTGTTTATTTTCCTGGTACAGAACTGTACGCAGAGCAAAATTCTATATATTTTTGGTATTGTTCATGTAACACATGGACAAGTAAGAGTTACTTCTTCGGTCGTACACCAGCTTCTACCTTGAAACCTTCAGAAGAACGTATTTTACCAGGGAATGTGTGATATTTGCAGATGGACTGAGTTTCTTCAATGTGTCAAAAATTTTGCCTGTCTTGAAAACTGAAATTTTGTTAGTTTCCAGCACCTTCTATTACATAACGAATTTGGCTTATAAACGGTTTTTTAAAATATATCTGCTTTATTTGGTTTCACTTTTTGGTTATTAGTGTAGGGAAGAGTAGTAATGTAAGAGATATGGTACTGAGCAAATTTTCTCGACTGCAACAAGTTTAGATTTCAACTGAATATTTATGTAGATACATAACCATATTGAACTTTGAAATGGAGTTTCAAATTTGGAAAAATCTTATTTTTCTGGAGTAATTTTTGTAATTTCGGAAAAAGGCTGCAGCACATAAAAGTGAATGCCACCATTCAAATATGAAATAAGAAAATGTATTTCACTTCTGTCGGAGGCGAAAGTCTGAGAAGTGTACGAAGGAAAAGCCTCTACTCTACTCCAGTACTGTGTCAGGACAGTGCCTCAGCCAATGACTCAGGACTCATCCTCAGTCTCGCCAAGAAAAGCGAATATATATATATATATATATATATATATATATATATATATATATATATATATATATATATATATATATATATATGTTCAAATGCGTGTGAATTCTTGCCGGACTTAACTGCTAAGGTCATCAGTTCCTAAGCATACACACTACTTAATCTAAATTATCCTAAGGACAAACATACACACCCATGTCCGAAGGAGGACTCGAACCTCCGCCGGGAGCAGCCGCACAGTCCATGACTGCAGCGCCGTAGACCGCTCGGCGAATCCCACGCGCCAAGGAAAGCAAGTCCCGTCTCATCGTTGGCTGGATCTATCACTATACCAGTCAGTACAGACACATCAGCACATGTGGATGCCGAACTATATTCCCGTGCACAAGCTTCGTACTGTAGTGAAGTATTGTAAACCGTTCGTCAATAAATCGATGTAAGTTGTTGCAACGCTCTGTTACCATATATTTCTGCTGTTGGTGTTGATTAACCATGTGTGACTCCATGAAGACTCCGAGCAGTTGCTGCGTGAAAGTGTCAACTGCTTGGTGGTAGGGGATTCTTTTCCCGTCACGCTTATGAACTGGATGCCAAGAGCACTCCGTGAGTACGGCAGTCCGGCTGTTGCAACAAGCCTACATTAGTACGTTTTCAACAGTAATTTGTTTTATTTTATATGTCACGTTGCTTATGACCAATCTGAGGAGCAATGGTCAAGGAACGAGTTGTTACATGAGATTACAAAAGAAGAGTAGCAATAAATAAAATGAAACGCATAGAATTCCCATGGAGATGAGTAGCCGTAAGTTTAAATAAACGTAATCAACATCTTAACATAGGTATTAGGTTTTCTTTCTTTTTTCTTAATTTTTCTAGAAATTTCTCGCCAGATTAGGACTCAGCGATGAGGAAACTCTTCAGTTAGGACTTGAAAGTGTCTAGATTACTGCTAAGATTTTTGAGTTATTGTGGCAGCGTATTGAGAATGGATGCAGCAGAATACTGCACTCTCTTTTCTGCACAAGAGTCGGGGAAATGTGTCCGAAATACACATTGGATTCCTGCCTAATATAGCTGAGCGAAACTGCTATCTCCTGGCAGTAAGCTGATATTATTAACAAAAAAACGACAGTAAAGAATATATGTACTGAGAGGCCGAAGTCAGAATTCTCAGACTAATGAACTGGGGTTCAAATGGTTCCAATGGCTCTGAGCACTATGGGACTCAACATCTTAGGTCATTAGTCCCCTAGAACTTAGAACTACTTAAACCTAACTACCCTAAGAACATCACACACACCCATGCCCGAGGCAGGATTCGAACCTGCGACCGTAGCAGTCCCGCGGTTCCGGACTGCAGCGCCAGAACCGCTAGACCACCGCGGCCGGCGAACAGGGGTCTAAAGGAGGTTCGCGAACTTACACTACCTGTCTCTGAGCAAAAAATAGTCTTTCCGAATCAGAAGAGTTCCCACAAAAAATAATACCGTGTCGTAAGGAAAAGAAAATAAGCATAATAGAGTACTTTTCGTGTTAAACTGTCACATGTTTCTGATACTGTTCTGATGGTATACAAAGCAGTAAAGGAACATTTAGTTTTTGAACATAATCCTGAACATAGTATTTCTGCGACGGATTGCTATCTATATGAACAGGAATGAGTTTGAACTGCACAGTCTCAGTAATTATTTCCCCATTCTGTGTAGTGAAAAAGTCATATTTTGTTGAATTGTGTGTTCAAAACTGTAACGGGTTAACGGGTTTGCGACAACACTGGCATCCGGCCACCCCTTGCTCTACGATGGCAAATTCATTTGGAACCATGCCAGTACGGGACAAAAGCACAAGAAAGCGAAAAAAATGTATTATTGTAATATTGTCAGTTGATGTTAGAGAAATTTTGTAAACAGTTACGGAAAGATGAGAGTGTTGTAGTTGTGGATGTTGAGAGGCGGGTTTGGACTTGACTAGCAATGCACACTACGGTGGAGAGATAATATAAACATTCAGCACCGAAGAAGTTTCAAAGATTCTATTGACTTACATCTGAAACCGTGTCCAGCACGCCTATATATGCAAGTAGCAGTGAAGGCCTTAGAGATTCCTGCTGGCCTTGTGGTAGGTGACTGCGAGTCTGCAGCAGCCGCTGCCTCATCTGCCAGAACAGGGCGGCTCCTTCGTGGCCGCCTGGGGACGCAGTCCGAAAATTAAGGCAGCGTGGTATCTCGTTATCTGCGGCCATTGTCGCTGCCTGTGTTTGTGGCGACCGACCAGCGAAGTTGTGCCGCGGGGCACCCAGGGGTCGTTTCTCCAGCGACCTACGCCTTCCTACGGCTACTCCCCCCCCCCCCCCCCCCCCTCTAAGATTCGCACTGGGCGACGAGCCCCCATGGACGAAGCGTTGCTGAGGGCAGCCTGCAGCATTTCGCACCAGCCCGGAGCCTGTGAGACGGGGCACTTGCGCTGTCTCTGTCACACCAACAATACTCAACAATGCTCGAAAGAAAACATATGGCATAGGGTGCACCTAGGATCGGATATACACTCCTGGAAATTGAAATAAGAACACCGTGAATTCATTGTCCCAGGAAGGGGAAACTTTATTGACACATTCCTGGGGTCAGATACATCACATGATCACACTGACAGAACCACAGGCACATAGACACAGGCAACAGAGCATGCACAATGTCGGCACTAGTACAGTGTATATCCACCTTTCGCAGCAATGCAGGCTGCTATTCTCCCATGGAGACCATCGTAGAGATGCTGGATGTAGTCCTGTGGAACGGCTTGCCATGCCATTTCCACCTGGCGCCTCAGTTGGACCAGCGTTCGTGCTGGACGTGCAAACCGCGTGAGACGACGCTTCATCCAGTCCCAAACATGCTCAATGGGGGACAGATCCGGAGATCTTGCTGGCCAGGGTAGTTGACTTACACCTTCTAGAGCACGTTGGGTGGCACGGAATACATGCGGACGTGCATTGTCCTGTTGGAACAGCAAGTTCCCTTGCCGGTCTAGGAATGGTAGAACGATGGGTTCGATGACGGTTTGGATGTACCGTGCACTATTCAGTGTCCCCTCGACGATCACCAGTGGTGTACGGCCAGTGTAGGAGATCGCTCCCCACACCATGATGCCGGGTGTTGGCCCTGTGTGCCTCGGTCGTATGCAGTCCTGATTGTGGCGCTCACCTGCACGGCGCCAAACACGCATACAACCATCATTGGCACCAAGGCAGAAGCGACTCTCATCGCTGAAGACGACACGTGTCCATTCGTCCCTCCATTCACGCCTGTCGCGACACCACTGGAGGCGGGCTGCACGATGTTGGGGCGTGAGCGGAAGACGGCCTAACGGTGTGCGGGACCGTAGCCCAGCTTCATGGAGACGGTTGCGAATGGTCCTCGCCGATACCCCAGGAGCAACAGTGTCCCTAATTTGCTGGGAAGTGGCGGTGCGGTCCCCTACGGCACTGCGTAGGATCCTACGGTCTTGGCGTGCATCCGTGCGTCGCTGCGGTCCGGTCCCAGGTCGACGGGCACGTGCACCTTCCGCCGACCACTGGCGACAACATCGATGTACTGTGGAGACCTCACGCCCCACGTGTTGAGCAATTCGGCGGTACGTCCACCCGGCCTCCCGCATGCCCACTATACGCCCTCGCTCAAAGTCCGTCAACTGCACATACGGTTCACATCCACACTGTCGCGGCATGCTACCAGTGTTAAAGACTGCGATGGAGCTCCGTATGCCACGGCAAACTGGCTGACACTGACGGCGGCGGTGCACAAATGCTGCGCAGCTAGCGCCATTCGACGGCCAACACCGCGGTTCCTGGTGTGTCCGCTGTGCCGTGCGTGTGATCATTGCTTGTACAGCCCTCTCGCAGTGTCCGGAGCAAGTATGGTGGGTCTGACACACCGGTGTCAATGTGTTCTTTTTTTCATTTCCAGGAGTGTAGACACAGATCACTGTTCAGTAGTGATGAAGAATAGGTGAGATCAACGCACGAAGATGTGTGCTACGGGAGATCTAAGGAATGTTCAGATACGTTTGGAGTTCTCTGAGGCTATAGTTACTTCAACGAGGAATAGGTCTATAAGGAGTTCAGTTGAGGAGGAATGGACATCTCTAAAAAGGGCAATCACAGAAGTTGGAGAGAAAAACATAGGCACGAAGAAGGCAACTAAGAAGAAGCTATGGCTAAACAGAAGAAATACTTCAGTAGAACAACGAAAGGGGAAATTCAGGAATCCATAAATACAAGTCACTTGGGAATGAAATAAACAGGAAGTGCGAAATGGCTGCAGGAAGAAGGCGAAGATGTTGGAAAAGAAATGATTATCGAAAGTACTGACTCAGCACCAGGAAAAGTTAGAAGAAGCTTCGGTGAAACTATAGAGAACAGGATTAGTATTAAGAATGCAATGTGATTCCACCGTTAAATGCAGAGGAGAGACGATATAGGTGATTAGAGTACATTAAAGGTCTCAATGACATGGATGACTTGTCTGATGATGTGATATCAGAAGAAACAGGAGTCTATACAGAGAAGGGAGAGGATTCAGCATTAGAATCAGAAATTAAAAAAGCTTCGCAAGACTTACCAATAAGGCAGATGAGATAGATAACATTCAATAAGAATTTCTTAAATCATTCGGAAAAAGTGCCAACAAAACAATTGTTCACTCTGGTGTGTAGAATATATGAGTCTGGCGATATACCATCAGACTTTCGGAAAAACATCATCCACGCTGTTCCGAAGACTGCAAGAGCTTCATAGTGCGATAATTATCGTACAATTGGCTTAACAGCTCATGCAACCAGCTTGCTGACAAGAATACTATACAGAAGAATGGAAAATAAAATTGAAGCACTGTTAAATGAAGATCGGTTTGTCGTTGTCTTGTGACAGCGAGAGCGAGAGCACCAGCAGCAGCACAGTACTGTTTGTATAAAGCGTTTATTTTGCATTTTGTTTACGACCTTCCACTAAGGAAGGGATTCTATTTGTGTTTATCTGCTCTGCATAGTAACTAACAGTTCTTGATAAAACTTTACGTAGTTTTCGTGTTAGATTTCTTAGTGTTTTCTTGATCGTTTAGAACAGAAAGCGCCCTAAAACCGTCTTTGTTTGTTTCGCGGCCGTTAGCCACTAGTCACTTGAATCAGCAGTTGTCTTGTGACAGCGAGAGCGAGAGCACCAGCAGCAGCACAGTACTGTTAGTATAAAGCGTTTTTGTACTTATTTGCTGCGCTTAGCTTTTAAATAGTTTTTCTGGGAAAACCTAGCGTAGTTTTCGCGTCTCGTATTTCAGTGAGTGTTTCTTGATTATCAGAGTAGCTCATCAGAAGATTATCTTGGGAATTTGTCACCGTATAGGGTAGGGTAAACATAGTCATGTGTAGGGACTGTGGTTGTTGTGAGCGGACGCAAGGAGAATTGGCCACTCTTCGGGGGCAGGTGGAGGCTTTGTCTGTTAGGCTCATCGAGCTCGAGGCGCAGGCGTCGGCTCGTAGTGGCATTGGGGCAACTGTGGTGAGACCTATGCCTACTTCGGTGGCCTTGGAATCACATGGAACCCCTGATGTCGCTGCGTCTTCCGGCAGTGAGCATCTTACCGGTCAGCCATCACTCCAGGGTGAATGGCGGACAGTGGTGGGCTCTCGCGTGCCTGGCCGAAAGGCGAAGGTGGGATCTGGCCGCGTGGCAGCTGCCTTACCCCTTTCCAACAGGTATGGGGTGCTTCCTAGTGGTGATGACATCGTTTCCGAGCCACCACAGGATGCCTCGCCTGTTGGGCCAGTGGCCGATTCTCCGGCAAGGTCCCGACAGTCACAGAGGGCGGGCCTATTAGTTATAGGGAGCTCCAACGTTAGGCGGGTTATGGAGCCCCTCAGGAAAATAGCGGGTAGGTCGGGGAAGAATGCCAGTGTGCACTCGGTGTGCTTGCCGGGGGGTCTCGTCCGTAATGTGGAGGAGGCCCTTCCGGCAGCTATTGAACGCACTGGGTGTGACCGGCTGCAGATAGTAGCACATGTCGGAACGAATGACGCCTGCCGCTTGGGTTCTGAGGCCATCCTTGGTTCCTTCCGGCGGCTGGCTGATTTGGTGAAGACAACCAGCATCGCACGCGGGGTGCAAGCTGAGCTTAATATCTGCAGCATAGTGCCCAGAGTCGATCGCGGTCCTCTGGTTTGGAGCCGTGTGGAGGGTCTAAACCAGAGGCTCAGACGACTCTGCGACTATAATGGTTGCAAATTCATCGACCTCCGTTATTGGGTGGAGAACTGTAGGGCCCCCCTAGACAGGTCAGGCGTGCACTACACACCGGAAGCAGCTACTAGGGTAGCAGAGTACGTGTGGCGTGCACACGGGGGTTTTTTAGGTTAGAGGGACCCCCCCTTGGGCGAAACGATAAAATACCTGACGGCTTACCAGAGAGGACTTTATCATCGTTGATAAAGAACGTCCGTCCTCAGAGACCAAAAACAGGAAAAGTTAACGTAATATTGGTAAACTGCAGGAGTATCCAGGGCAAGGTTCCTGAATTAGTATCTCTTATTGAAGGAAATAGTGCGCATATAGTATTAGGAACGGAAAGTTGGTTAAAACCGGAAGTGAACAGTAACGAAATCCTAGACACAGAATGGAATATATACCGCAAGGATAGGATAAACGCCAATGGTGGAGGAGTATTTATAGCAGTAAAGAATTCAATAATATCCAGTGAAGTTATTAGCGAATGCGAATGTGAAATAATCTGGGTTAAGCTAAGTATCAAAGGTGGGTCAGATATGATAGTCGGATGCTTCCACCTGCATCAGCAACCGTAGTAGTTGAGCGCCTCAGAGAGAACCTGCAGAACGTCGTGAAGAAGTTTCGTGATCATACTATTGTAATAGGGGGAGACTTCAATCTACCAGGTATAGAATGGGATAGTCACACAATCAGAACTGGAGCCAGGGACAGAGACTCTTGTGACATTATCCTGACTGCCTTGTCCGAGAATTACTTCGAGCAGATAGTTAGAGAACCAACTCGTGAAGCTAACGTTTTAGACCTCATAGCAACAAATAGACCGGAACTTTTCGACTCCGTGAATGTAGAAGAGGGTATCAGTGATCATAAGTCAGTGGTTGCATCAATGACTACAAGTGTAATAAGAAATGCCAAGAAAGGAAGGAAAATATATTTGCTTAACAAGAGTGATAGGGCACAAATCGCAGAATATCTGAGTGACCACCATCAAACGTTCATTTCTGAGGAAGAGGATGTGGAACAAAAATGGAAAAAATTCAGAAACATCGTCCAGTACGCCTTAGATAAGTTCGTACCGACTAAGGTCCAAAGCGAGGGGAAAGATCCACCGTGGTATAACAATCATGTACGAAAGGTACTACGGAAACAAAGAAAGCTTCATCATAGGTTTAAGAGTAGTCGAATCATAGCTGATAAGGAAAAGCTGAACGAAGCGAAAAAGAGCGTAAAGAGAGCAATGAGAGAAGCATTCAACGAATTCGAACATAAAACATTGGCAAACAATCTAAACAAGAACCCTAAAAAGTTTTGGTCATATGTAAAATCGGTAAGCGGATCTAAATCCCCTATTCAGTCACTCGTTGACCACGATGGCACCGAAACAGAGGACGACCGAAGAAAGGCAGAAATACTGAATTCAGTGTTCCGAAACTGTTTCACTGCGGAAAATCGTAACACGGTCCCTGACTTCAGCCGTCGCACGGACGCCAAAATGGAAAATATTGAAATAAACGATATCGGAATTGAAAAACAACTGCTATCACTTAGTAGCGGAAAAGCATCCGGACCAGACGAGATACCCTTAAGATTCTACAGTGATTATGCTAAAGAACTTGCCCCCTTTCTATCAGCAATTTATCGTAGATCGCTGGAAGAACGTAAAGTACCTAGCGACTGGAAGAAAGCGCAGGTCGTTCCCATTTTCAAGAAGGGTCATAAATCAGATGCGAATAATTATAGGCCTATTTCGCTTACGTCAATCTGTTGTAGAATAATGGAACATGTTTTGTGTTCTCGTATTATGACGTTCTTAGATAATACAAATCTCCTTCATCATAACCAACATGGATTCCGCAAACAGAGATCATGTGAAACTCAGCTCGCCCTATTTGCCCAAGAAATTCACAGTGCCGTAGACACTGGCGAGCCGTATTCCTGGACTTCAGGAAGGCATTTGATACGGTTCCGCACTTACGTTTAATGAAAAAAATACGAGCTTACGGAATATCGGACCAGGTTTGTGATTGGATTCAGGATTTCCTAGAAGAAAGAACTCAACATGTCATTCTTAACAGTTCAAAATCTGCAGATGTAGAGGTAATTTCGGGAGTACCGCAAGGAAGCATGATAGGACCTTTATTGTTTACAATATACATAAATGACTTAGTTGACAACATCGGTAGCTCCGTGAGGCTATTTGCAGATGACACGGTTGTCTACAAGAAAGTAGCAACATCAGAAGACTCGTACGTACTCCAGGAAGACCTGCAGAGGATTAATGCATGGTGCGACAGCTGGCAGCTTTCCCTAAACGTAGATAAATGTAATATAATGCGCATACATAGGGGCAGAAATCCATTCCAGTACGATTATGCCATAGGTGGTAAATCATTGGAAGCGGTAACGACCGCAAAATACTTAGGAGTTACTATCCGGAGCGATCTGAAGTGGAATGATCACATAAAACAAATAGTGGGAAAAGCAGGCGCCAGGTTGAGATTCATAGGAAGAATTCTAAGAAAATGTGACTCATCGACGAAAGAAGTAGCTTACAAAACGCTTGTTCGTCCGATTCTTGAGTATTGCTCATCAGTATGGGACCCTTACCAGGTTGGATTAATAGAAGAGATAGAAATGATCCAGCGAAAAGCAGCGCGATTCGTCATGGGGACATTTAGTCAGCGCGAGAGCGTTACGGAGATGCTGAACAAGCTCCAGTGGCGGACACTTCAAGAAAGGCGTTACGCAATACGGAGAGGTTTATTATCGAAATTACGAGAGAGCACATTCCGGGAAGAGATGGGCAACATATTGCTACCGCCCACATATATCTCGCGTAATGATCACAACGAAAAGATCCGAGAAATTAGAGCAAATACGGAGACTTACAAGCAGTCGTTCTTCCCACGCACAATTCGTGAATGGAACAGGGAAGGGGGGATCAGATAGTGGTACAATAAGTACCCTCCGCCACACACCGTAAGGTGGCTCGCGGAGTATAGATGTAGATGTAGATGTAGAAGGGTAAAGGCACAGAGAGACAATTCTGACGTTACCATTGATAGTGGGACCAAGACTGAAGAAAAATCAAGACACGTTCATAGGATTTGTCCACCTGGAAAAAAAGTTTTACAGTGTAAAATTGCGCGAGATGTTCGGAATTCTCAGAAAATAGGCATAAGCTATAGGAAAAAACTGATAATATATGATATGTGCAAGACCCAAAAGGGAATAATAAGAGTGGGAGGGGAAGAACGAAATCTTCAGGTTAAAATGGGTGTAAGATAGCGATGTAATTTTCCTCACTTTATCCTCAATCTGTACATCGAAGAAGCAATGGCGGAAATGAAAGGAAAGTTCAAGAATGGAATAAAAATTGAAGATGAAAGCATATCAAAGACAGGATTCTCTGATGACATTGCTATCCTGGGTGGAAGTCAAGAACTGCTGAATGGAATGAACAGTGTTAGTACAAAATAAGGACTGAGAGTAAATCAAAGAAAGACAAGAGTAATAAAAAGTAGAAGAAACCAGAACAGCGAGAAACTCAACATCAGGATTGGCGATTACGATGGAGATGAAGTAAAGGAGTTCCGCCACCTGGGCAGCAAAATAACCCATGACTGACGCAGCGTGGCGGACATTCAAAAGCACACTACCCCTGGCAAAAAGAGCGAAGTGGCGCACTGGTTAGCACACTGGACTCACATTTGGGAGGACGATGGTTCAATCCAGCGTCCGGCCATCCTGTTTAGGTTTTCCATGAGTTCCCTAAATAGCTTCAGAGAAATGCAGGGATGGTTCTTTTGAAAGGATACGGCCGACTTCCTTCCGCATACTTCACTAATCAGATGGGACCGAAGACCTCGTTGTTTGATCCCCTCCCCGAAATCAGCTCAGCCACCCAGCATTCCTGGCCAAGAGAAATTTGTAGTATCAAACATAGGCCTTAATTTGAGGAATATTTTTTTGAGAATGTACGTTTGGAGTGCAGCATTCTATGGCAGTGCAACATGTAACCGTGGAACAACCAGAAAAGAAGACAATCGAGGCATTTGAGACGTTGCGTTACAGAAGACCGTTGAAAGTGGACTGATAAGGTAAGGAATAAGGTTCCCCGGAGAATCAGCGAGGAAAGGACTATATGGAAAACACCAACAAGAAGGGACGTTGTTGTGAATTGGCAGGAGCCAATTCACAGAGTTTGGAGGAAGCCGAAAGGCACGCGATTAAGCTCACGCAGGCTGGCGTGAGGTCTGGAACAGGTCAGAGAAATAAGACTAGCAAAACAAGAGTAACTGGTAGAATACTTAACTTTAATCCACAATTGTAGAACATAGCTCTTGTTACTGTACAGGCTTCACGATATTAATTATCAAATGCTATGGCGCCTTGCTTGGTCGTAGCAAATGACGTAGCTGAAGGCTATGCTAACTATCGTCTCGGCAAATGAGAGCGTATTTGTCAATGTAGCATCGCTAGCAAAGTCGGCTGTCCAACTGGGGCGAGTGCTAGGACGTGTCTCTAGACCTGCCGTGTGGCGGCGCTCGGTCTGCACTCACTGACAGTCGCGACACGCGGGTCTATCGTATACTATCGGACCGCGGCCGATTTAAAGGCTACCACCTAGCAAGTGTGGTGTCTGGCGGTGACACCACAGACATGTTGGTAGCATATCCGTTAAGGCCTAATGGAATAACTTCTGTGGTACTGGAGGGAGCTGTAGAGGGTAAAAACTGTAGAGGAAAACAAAGATTGCAATAGACCCAGCAAATAATTGACGACACAGGTTGCAAGTGCTACTCTAAGATGAAGAGGTCGACAGAGGAGATGAATTCGTGGCGGGCCGCTACAACTGATGACCCCAAAAAAAAAAAAATATTTTGCAAAAGTTGGTACATGGAAACAGTGTTACTTCCGAGAACGTTCTGCATACGATGCACCGTCGGAACGAGACATGTCCTCGGTGATTAAGAGCGATCGCGGCTGCGAAAGGAAAGGCGCCAAAGTGTCACAACCTGCAACGGCGCACAAATTTGCAATCTCCGAGCGTCGAAGACTGGAAGAACATTGAACTCATAAGGAGATAATTACAGTTTATTATGAAACTTGCCTCGACAGCAGTGCGTGTCAAAGCTTCCCGCACAGCGGTATGCGTCAGCCCCGGATTGCATTCGCAAGGCGAATTAACGACATGGGGAGGTTTGTCAACCAACCCTGATGTGGCTTTTAGACGCTTTCTCAGATCACACTGGGTAAATACCGTGCCCGTATCTAAGTACCGCCTCGATTACACGGCTGGCAAACATTTCGAGAACTTCTTACTTTCACTTGAATAACATTACACGCATGCAGTACACACTCTGTCGCTGGGGGTTAACCGGTGGGTGACAGCAAGTGCATCCGGACACACCCTACACTAACCATTTCATTAGTAACCTTGCTGACATTCCGACGATGCGAGACAAGGGAACAATGAAAGGAAAAAAAAATAAAAGTGTTATTAGTTGAGAAACCAGACGTTTCCCGTTTATTTATTTATTCCAATCAGCTTCATCTCCGCCTCTTCCTCTGTCGATCTTCTCCTCCCCTCTGCCCATCTCTTTCTTCCCCTTCTCTGTCCATCGAAACCTCCCACACTGCGCGTCCATCTCTCCCCCTTCCCCTACCCTACCCATCTTCTTCTATTCTTTCCCCCTCCTCATCTTCTTTTCTCTGTCCATTTCCCCCTCTCCCTCTGCTTCCTCATCTCTTCCTCCCACATCACTCTGCCTCTTCATCTCTTCCTCCCACATCACTCTGCCTCTTCATCTCTTCCTCCCACATCACTCTGCCTGTCTCTTCTTCTCCCTCTGTCCATCTCTGTTCATATCCACCTCTCCACTCCCACCGTCCATTTCCCCCTCCTCTCTCTCTACATCTCCTATCTGTACCTGTCCTCCTTCACCCCTCGCTGTCTGTACACCTCGTCCTCTCCTCTATATCCTCGTTATCACACTCATCACCAATATGAGGAACGTGTCTCCTACAACATTTCTGCCCGAGTTGTAATTACTATATATACCAAATTTGACTGAAATCGTTCCAGGGTTCTTGTATGAGCATTTTATCCGTGGCTTTGCTCGCATATGCACATGTCAGATATACTTCACTCATGATCAACATATTTAAGGCGCATCTGCACACACCTTTAAGCTGTATGTCCACTGAATTCTGCGCTGAATTTCCTTTTGACACCACTTAATGTTTTTGACGTCGTCTCTCCTGAACTATATGCTGTACAATGATACAGTTGTACATGTGTCTATTGTCTGTGAAACGTGATGTGAATAGAGTTAATAGTAAAGAAGTAATAAAATAAAACCTCCTTCTGATGCGGCAGTTCCGGACGCATCTCAGTGTTTACGTCATATCTCCTGAACTCCTTGTTTCAAAATAATATATTTTTCCAGCTAGATTCAGCGCCACGTGTTGCAAATACTGATAGTGACAAAGAAGTAATACGTTAAAACGTCACGCGTGGTGTGGAACTTTTTTCTAGCATCTCAGTATTTGACGTCATATCTCCTGAAGTACCTGTCGTATAATGGTATACTTTTCTAGGTACATTCAGACGCAAGTGTGGACACTGTCTGCGAAAACTGTTGTGAATAGAGCATCAAAGTAATAAATTTAAATGTCTTGCATGATGCAATAGTTCTTCACGCATTCAGTATTTATGACGTCGTATCTCCTGAATTAAATGTAGTACAAGGACGAAATATTTCTGGTACATTCAGCCTTATATGTGAATACTGTCTTCAAAACGTGTCGCGGGTACAGTTAGTAATAAAGAAGTAATAAATAAAAACGTCGTGCTTCATGTGGCAGTTTTACTGCACGAACAGTGCAAATGTAGTAAGCGACAAACTTTTCTCCTCTTATTATTTTGTGGGGATAATTAGACGGAAAAATGTTCATGAAGGTTTGAAATTATGTGTAAAGTCCGTTGCAAGTCTCTAAATACTCTCGTTCTCAAGTACTAGATGACTAAATTGTGGGTCGTGGACTACACTGCCTTTTGACCGCCTTTCCCACTACTTTCGTGAGTTCTGGTTACTTCCACAGTGGTTCTATCCAAACAGTAAATGATACGTGTATCAAATTTGGTTGAAATCGATCCAGTGGTTTAGGAGGAGATGTGGAACATACACTACTGGCCATTAAAATTGCTACACCAAGAAGAAATGCAGATAATAAACGGGTATTCATTGGACAAATATATTGTACTAGAACTAACATGTGATTACATTTTCACGCAATTTGGGTGCACAGATCCTGAGAAATCAGTACCCAGAACAACCACCTCTGGCCGTTATAACGGACCTGATACGCCTGGGCATTGTGTAAAACGGAGCGTGGTTGGCGTGTACAGGTACAGCTGCCCATGCAGCTTCAACACGATACCACAGTTCATCAAGAGTAGTGACTGGCGTATTGTGACGAGCCAGTTACTCGGCCACCATTGACCAGACGTTTTCAATTGGTGAGAGATCTGGAGAATGTGCTGGCCACGGCAGCAGTCGAACATTTTCTGTATCCAGAAAGGCCCGTACAGGACCTGCAACATGCGGTCGTGCATTATCCTGCTGAAATGTAGAGTTTCGCAGGTATCGAATGAAGGGTAGAGCCACGGGTCGTAACACATCTGAAATTTAACGTCCACTGTTCAAAGTGCCGTCAATGCGAACAAGAGGTGACGGAGACGTGTAACCAATGGCACCCCATATCATCACGCCGGGTGATACGCCAGTATGGCGATGACGAATACACGTTTCCAATGTGCGTTCACCGCGATGTCGCCAAACACGGATGCGACCATCATGATGCTGTAAACAGAACCTGGATTCATCCGAAAAAATGACGTTTTGCCATTCGTGTACCCAGGTTCGTCGTTGAGTACACCATCGCAGGCGCTCGTGTCTATTGATGCAGCGTCAAGGGTAACCGCAGCCATGGTCTCGGAGCTGATAGTCCATGCTGCTGCAAACGTCGGGGAACTGTTCGTGCAGATGCTTGTTGTCTTGCAAATATCCCCATCTGTTGACTCAGGGATCGAGACGTGGCTGCACGGTCCGTTACAGCCATGCGGTTAAGATGCCTGTCATTTCGACTGCTGGTGATACGAGGGCGTTGGGATCCAGCATTGCGTTCCGTATTACCCTCAACTGCTGCCCTGGCCAGCACATTCTCCAGATCTCTCACCAATTGAGAACGTCTGGTCAATGGTGGCCGAGCAACTGGCTCGTCACAATACGCCAGTCACTATTGTTGAAGAACTGTGGTATTGGAAACGTGATGGTACGCATTTCTCCTCCTTACACGAGGCATCACAACAGCGTTTCACCAGTTAACGCCGGTCAACTGCTGTTTGTGTATGAAAAATCGGTAGGAAACTTTCCTCATGCCAGCACGTTGTAGGTGACGCCACCGGCGCCAACCTTGTGTGAATGCTCTTTTGTATATCACAGCATCTTCTTCCTGTCGGTTAAATTTCGCGTCTGTAGCACGTCATCTTCGTGGTGTAGCAAATTTTAATGGCCAGTTGTGTACGTACATACGTGCATAAATTTTTATAATTTTTGTGGATATGGATTCTAATAACGTACACTCACGTTAGAGAAGTTTTGTAAATAGGTATAGGAAAGACGGAAATGTTTTAGTTATGGATGCTGAAAGATAGTTTTGGCGTTGACTAGTATTGTGCACTGTGGTGAAGAAAAAATATAAACATTCAGTGTGAAAATGAAGAAGTTCTATTATCATAGTTGGATAACTTGATTAAAGTACGGTAGCATTTGCAGCACACAGTTACAGATAAGGAAGTTCGACGCAACAGAGGCGGCACAGAATCGAGTAAGTAAGATGTTGTCGTAATTAAAACTTTGAATTATAACTACCACGTCACCTTAGTAATGAAACGGCTTTTACACTACGCTCTCATCACACAAAATTGTACTATAAACGATAAAATTTTTCTGAATGGTCAAAATAACTCGGAACAGACTAAGGGAAGACGATGTCAGAAGCAGGTTACCACAGGAAAGGAGCCCGTTTCTCGTGAAAAGTATGAACCATAGGCTGAATGTCACACATCACACTCATCACTGTTCGTTAGTGAATCATGCAAAAAGGAGCAAAAACTGTTGGAGGCTACATGTCCATCAAAGATTAGAGGACGTTGCGTTCAGATTGTGCTCTGAGATGATAAGGAAGGCATAGGAGTGTAAGCAGTGGAGAGCGACATGGAACCAGTCGGCAGACCGATGAACCCCCCTTCATCCCCTCCGCCCGCCCTCCCTTTACCAAAGAAGTCAAAACTTGTCCATGTTTCTGGTAATGGCTGGAACCAATTGGATAAAGGACTGTACCACATCGTTTTGCAACTCCATTAAAGAATAAATAACGTCTCTAAAAACCTGTTAAGAAACATAATGGTTATTGAAGTGAAGGAGTCAAAGTACTTGGTCTAGAAGCAGGAGACTATGTACTCAGTATGAAACCATTGACCTGTAACGTAAGTACACGCTGTACAAATTGTGTACGGCATCTGCATAAACACAAGCCCACACTGCCAGTTCATTACTGGTGATAGACTTTCAATAAATTTGGTGATAGGTTTTCAATAAGTAATGCTGTGCAATAGCAACATTTTTTATCTGAAAATATGTGTTTTGAAAACTTACAGTTTGGTGACAATATCAATCAAAATTTCTTTAACATGTCCCATTTTTCTACATAGCCTCCTATCACGTTCCATGGCTTACGCCAGCGTAGTGTAAAATTCACACTCTCTATTGGTAAAAAGTCTTGTTTTATGCTCATAGCCATGTTTTCACTGCATGAATTACGCTCTCGTCCTCATAAAGGAGTGTCCCACGAAAAATAACTTTTAGTGGCTAGGACGGATGGAATTCCGTGTGTGCTAGGTCTGAATTATAAGGTGTAACAGGCAACCACTGTCCTCAGCTCGAGGCCGTGCGGTAGCGTTCTCGCTTCCCACGCCCGGGTTCCCGGGTTCGATTCCCGGCGGGGTCAGTGATTTTCTCTGCCTCGTGATGACTGGGTGTTGTGTGATGTCCTTAGGTTAGTTAGGTTTAAGTAGTTCTAAGTTCTAGGGGACTGATGACCATAGCTGTTGAGTCCCATAGTGCTCAGAGCCATTTGAACCATTTGAGGCAACGACTTCCCAACAAATTTGGCGATGCGGTCCGGTTTCCGACACTTGTGTATATTGTATGTATAGTGCATTCTCGTTTTGGTGGGAAACTTGTTTTGGATTCTAGTTAGACCGAGTGGGTGGGAAACGTTCCTTGAGTTTTGCTCTGAGACTTTAGACGTGCTTTAGAATTAACTATTGACCTTTCTGGCAACATATGAATTACAAGGGCGCAGTGACTGTCCCGAAAGACTATTATGATTATGTCAGCAGTGGTTCCAGCCTTGAGTTTCTCCTTTTCTGGTGATTGCATGTGGAGCCACTTCGGTGACTGCGTTGTAGTTTCCGGCTCAAAATGAGTAAAGATTGTAAGTAGGCTGTTTATATTTTCTTATTGGCAAAGTTACGTAGCGCTCTATATGAAAATCACTGGCTGTGCTGTGTGCAGTCTGTGGCTAGTTTGCATTGTTGTCTGCCATTGTAGAGGGGCAGCTGGATGTGAACAGCGCGTAGTGTTGTGCAGTTGGAGGTGAGCCGCCAGCAGTGGTGGATGTGGGGAGAGAGATGGCGGAGTTTTGAAAAATGTCATGAACTGCTGTATATATTATGAATATTGAGGTAAATACAGTGTTTGTTCTCTATTAATATCTTTCATTTGCTAACTATCCCTATCAG
The DNA here is from genome assembly GCF_023864275.1 of Schistocerca cancellata. Lineage (NCBI taxonomy): Eukaryota > Metazoa > Arthropoda > Insecta > Orthoptera > Acrididae > Schistocerca > Schistocerca cancellata. The sequence continues at coordinate 568,449,452 of NC_064632.1, forward strand.
TAGTTAGTGCCTTCAGTAGTTTGAATCTTTTATTTAGCTGGCAGTAGTGGCGCTCGCTGTATTGCAGTAGTTCCAGTAACGAAGATTTTTGTGAGGTAAGTGATTTGTGAAAGGTATAGGTTAAAGTTAGTCAGGGCCATTGTTTTGTAGGGATTATTGAAAGTCAGATTGCGTTGCGCTAAAAACATTGTGTGTCAGGTTAAGCACAGTCGTGTATAAGTTATTCTAAGGGGACGTTTCATATGGCGACCCTGCCAGGATACCTCACTGGAATCTTCTGATTTTTTCTTGTAGGTTGTGTATTTAGTGTAGCTTTTGTTTATTGCTAGCGCGTAATTGTAGAGAGAATCTCCTTTGTAGTTGCAGTCTTTCATTGTTGTACTGTAAAACAGTTGTGGCATCCATGTAGATTTGCACCAAGTATTTCGCAGCTGCGCTTGTAATTAACTACATATTATTTTCAGTGCTATATTAATGTGTTCTCTTATTTTTGCTATTCAAATTGTGCTTTTCTGTGTTATCGTGTGAAATATTCTGACAATAATGGCGTGTGAAAAACGTAACACTAGGCTCCAACCTAAACTGAGAAATAATAGTGACGACGAGCGTAGCTTATCAGCGCCGCCGAGTAATGAATTTACTAATGTTCAAAGTAGTAATTTGGTAACTGTGCACAGGGAAATGGAGCGGGCGTCAAACAATGGCGTAGACAGTCAAACAGGTAATGAACAGGGAAGCATTATCGATCGATCGGTCGGCAACAGCTCGCCACAGGAATCCGAAATGATAGGATACAATTTTGCAAATACTGTAGATTCAGGTTTTGCGTCCTCACCGTTTTCTCAAATAAGTCAAGACACATTTTCAGCTTGTCAAAATGTGAATGTTGCCGGTGCAAATGCACTGCCGAAAAGAGTAGAGGAACAGATTCCAGACACTAATGCATTGTTATTACAACTAATGCAACAAATGGAACAAAATCAGAGACAAGCACAGCAACAGTTAGACACAATGGGACAAAATCTTCAAAAGTTAGACACAATGGAACAAAATCAGAGACAAACACAGCAAAAGCTGCAAAAGTTAGACACAATGGAACAAAATCAGAGACAAACACAGCAAAAGCTTCAAAAGTTAGACACAATGGAACAAAATCAGAGACAAACACAGCAAAAGCTTCAAAAGTTAGACACCACACTTGAACAAACACGTGAAGATTTAACTACTGAGTTACATAACATTGAATCGAAATGTCAAAAAGTCTGTAATGACGTAAAAACGCAAATTTGTGAACATTTTCAACCTATTTTTTCGCGGCATGAAAATGCATTACAGAATCACGAAGCAGCCATAAAAGAACTGCAAACTATTGTTCATGAAAATCATGAGACCTTGCAAGCTAAAATGGACTCAGTTGCATCTACCGATTCGGTTACGCAACTTGCAAAAACTCAGGAAAACTTAAAGGACACAGTAGAAAGACACATGGAGGAAATTAGTTCATTATCAGAGAAAGTAGCCGAACTTTCGGATCAGGTCACTAACTTATCTACAAAGGTAGATGATGATCTGAATGACACAAGACCCGTAGCCTTCACTGACACAGAAGAGTATGAACAAATAAGAAAATTCAAACAAAATCAGAATCAAATTAATACGCAATACAAAAGAGAAATGCGGGAAGTACAAGATCAGCTGACACAGGTAATACAAGAATTACGTATTTCAGAGGACACTCGCGCCCCAATAAGGGAAGAGGGACATAGAAATACGGAACAGCCACAAAATAATAACACAGGGCATTTCGGTAATTATGAAAGAAATTGGCAAGGTACACCGAATTTTGAGATGGAACCGCCGACACGACGTAACAATGACCGATATGCTACTCGCCGACACGATGATTTTGACTATAAGCTGTTCATTACTACACGTAAATTCAAAACGTTTAAGAATTCTGCCAACGACATTCATCCACAAGCGTGGCTCCATCAATTCTCTCATTGTTTCCCTCCCAACTGGCCATTGGAGCACAGGTTAGAATTTATGTGTGGCTACTTAGAGAATGAACCAGCTGTAAGAATGCGATCGGTCATTCACGATTGCCACAGTGAAGGAGAATTTTACCATGCCTTCCTCTCAGCATATTGGTCTCAAGCCACACAGGACCGAGTAAAACATAGCATCATGATGATGAAACACTTCGAACAATCAGAATTTTCCAGTCTTGTGAAATATTTTGAAGACATGTTGCACAAGAATCAATACCTGTCAAACCCATACAGCCCCTCAGAACTCATCCGCATTTGCTTAATCAAACTGCCTGAACATTTACGACATATTATTTTAGCAGGACGTTGCAAAGACGACATTGAAGCTTTTCAGGGTCTGTTACAAGAACTAGAAATTGACACTGACAATAGCGTAACGCAAAAACAGGAACACAACAATTACAGGTCACCTCTGTCACAATTCCGCGATGACAGAAACAATAACAGGACACGACAATTCTATTCTTACAACGCAAATCGTGATCAAAACAGACACCACCCATATGACAACCACTGGCAGAGTAATAGGTACAGAGAAGGATCGCATTTCCATAGTAATGAATATGACAGAGATAACCATAGAAACAGACAATATGGTAATCAGAACTATTATAATCAAGGGAGACAGAATAATTTCAGACGCAACAGTTCAGCGCGCAGTTACGATTCAGGGAGAAATTCTCCACCACATGAGCATCAAACAAGAAACTATGTAAACTACCGACAAGACGACAGACAATGTGATCGTAACGATAGACGTGAATTTCATCAGAACTGGCGAGCTTTAAACAGAGCTGGGCCCTCTCGGCAAGGCGAATTTGTGGAAGTTAGGCCTCCTAATCCCAATAACGGCGCGCGCCAACAAAGAGGTACAGACAATGACTCGCACCGCAGGCACCCGCGTGCGCCGGCTGGCTCAGAGAAAAATAACATAGATGCTAACCTTGAGAAAAATTCCAGTATTCTTTACCGACGTATACCACATGTTAATTGCGTTAAAGTTGAAACTCTGCGTACTAGGAAGAGCAAAGGGTTACACCACATTTCACATGTAAAACCATTTATTGACAGATAATCTGCTTTTTAATTTAGTCTTTGCAATTTTCACTTCACACCACTTGTACAATTTGTCACACTGAGAAACTGTTAACATGCAACTATGTTTTAAAGCTAACTAACCATCCAGTCAAGAACATAGGTAACTTAGACAAGTAATTGCGAATGCATTGTTATTGCGAACAGACGACACAGTGTTGTTATTTATACATTCCTCCTTGTTAGTTGCACGATTACGTAACGAATATACGGCTTACATACTTAGAACATATACCAGCACTGCTAATGATATTTTCATGCAACATTTTGGTTTGCTTGAGAGTGGATTCTGGATTTGAGGTGCTTTCTGTGAAATGCCAGATGACACAGTGGTTAGTTTATGTGACAGCTACACGATTTTATCACGACGCTGCTAATACGTGACAATTTACAATGTTGCTTTTGCGGTGTATCTGTTTTATATCTGCACAGTTTTTTCTGAATTCTTCTATAAAGTGAGACATGTTTTAGTGGTGACTTTTGTTCTATTGCTACAAGGAGACAGCCTTTTCCGTAGGACAACAATACGTTACAGCACAGTACTTTCCTCATCACGGCAATAAGCGTAATAACTAAGTTATCTATATGCAAAGCATTTCACTTTTGTGTATCATGAGGTAAGTACATTGACTTCTGCAGAACTTAGCTTTCGGAGGACAATAACTACGACACTTCCCAGAGATTATCTTACAGCAAGACGCACATTTAGCGCTACAGGACATGTATTTGAGTGATTAATTTTGTACTTAAAACATTTATTTTTAGAGATTTTTGAATTACAAAGAAAGTTTTTCGTGATACATTTCATTCCATTGCTGTAAGCTATAATACCTGAGGATACAATTACAATAAACCTCAGGGGGGTACACGCCTGCTTTGTGTACCATGTGTTTGGCAAGCACAAGGAGCCCTAGCTAATATGGTATTTGCTTATACAATTTAACACATCGGTACCATATTTCTCTAACACATAAATTACACAGCTATCTGATCATTTAACAGAGAAACAAACATCTTTTTTACTACGTCAGTGACACATGTTTACGCAATTACAGAGTTGGATTACTTCACACTTAAGAAATTGTATTTTGTCTGTACTTTTTGCACTGTTCATATTTTTTTGGAACCATTGTGATACTATGAGAGCTTTGAATGATGTATTTGTTATGAGATCATGATATTTAAGGTACGTTTGAGGCAGATGACACTTTTGACATGAGCAGAGAATTTTGTTAGGTTTTGAAATTATTGGAGGAAGCTACGACGATTTTGAGATTTGACTGAGGTGTTATGATGTTATTATTACGATGACGATGTGTATTATGCTGCTGAGGTATGTTTATGATTAATAGGCTGATGCTATATGAGTTATTTGATTATGCTATGTATCTGTCATGATGAAAAATGGAAGAAGTGTTGACGAATAAGGTAAGGAATAATGAATAGAAGTTAGGGACTCTTGACTTGTGAAAAAGGATGTTGGAAACCGAGAATCGTACTTTAAGAGTTATGAAATGTGTGTAAATGCGTGAATGTATCACAATGCCGGCGAAAATTTTTTGGACACTGTTATATTCATAAGATTTTGTTTCTACAGATTTGTAACGCAAATTCTTGACCTGTGAAGACTGTCACTGTAGCGGAAACTGCTGTCGTAAATATTTCCGTAAGAAAGTTAATTGACCACCTGCACGTGCGTCGTCGGGACACAGCTGTGTCAAACACCTGGAGAACAAGCCATTTGGGTGTGCCTTTCATCGCTAATGCGACACCCTCGTTACTTGAAAAAATATGATTTTTGTAATGCGTTGTGGGCACACAGCTGTGTCAAACACCTGGAGAACAAGCCATTAGGGTGTGCCTTTCATCGCTAATGCGACACCCTCGTTACTTAAAAACATATGATTACTCGCACTTTGTGCTAATTATTGAAATGCTTATGAATTGATGGGAAATATTCGTACATCTGCACACCTGATTATGACAAGTGTCTTTCTCCAAGAGTTGAGTGCTACTGACTTACGAAATGCCACATGACTATTGAATGATATTTTTATGCTTTGCTTTTCATAGTTGCTTATTTCATTTAATATCTGGTTTCCAGCTGTGTTGCAGCATTAGTTTTATAAAATAAACTTAGATGCATTTGCTAATGTGAACTCTTTCTGTCAACAGATCTATTAAATAATTATTTTATGATCCACATTCTTTAAAAAAGGAGCACTTGAAAAGGAAAGAACAATAAGAAGGAACTAGTAACAGTAACACATAATTTTCTTTTCAAGTACATGGTAATATTTCTTTTTACAATAAGTTGTTATGGTGCACCACTTTAATTACATAGACATTAAGATATGAATATGCATTTCCCTTGTCTGCATTGTTGTTCTTACTGTAATATTTTTTCTGCTTGAGCTATGTCATGTTTAGGTATAAGTTGCTGCTGTTTGCCAGGCATAGTGTTATTGAATTTGACTTTTGCTAATTTCTTAATGCTGCTTGCTTCGCAAATCTGCGTTTTTTTTTCATTTCTGTTTATATTAACTGTTTTATGTGATGCTGCATTGCCTCGTCCCTTGGTATATATATCTGAGCTCAGTAGATTTAAGTTAGCTTAAGAGGGGGTAGACTATATAAAAAAACTGACTATGGAGAATAGGTAAAGAATGCATTGCGAAGTTATATGAAAAAGATTTGGGCCCCAATGAGTATTGTACAATCAGAAATAATTAGTTTGAAAGAAATATGAATAGAATACAGGAAGGGGGTATAAATAGGACTTTTGGGAATAATGATGAACAAAGGGAGATCTCCATGCAAAATACTGCAGTAAAACAAACCCTGTCCTTTCCTTTTGTGTCATCCCTCTATATGTTTGTGTACCCTTGTGTATTTGAGTTTTTCCTGTCTTTATGTGTTGATGTGTTTATGTGCTGATGAGAGCTATGTTGTAGAATTTTTCTAATACTCTGTTATTTTCTTTGTAAAGATGCTTAGACATTATTCATTCTGTGTTGTTTTAATGCTCATGTGTGAAGTTGACGTTTCAAAAGTGATTCTGATCTTTTATTTTTGTACTCATGTCATCATTCCTGTAACACTGATGTATATGTTTATTTCTATTCTTTTGTAAAGCCTGTACTACAAATGTTATCTGTATTGTTATGTTTTTAATTATGTATTTTGTACCTTTGTCATTGTATTCTTATGTTATAAAATTGTAATTGACAGCAGTTCATCAAATTAAGTAACTTGTAAGTTCCATCTCACTGCACACATTTCTGTTGGTCATAGTATATGGACAATATGTGAGAAGTAGGGACTGATAGTGTTTGCACGTGTGTTAATAATTCAGCAAGGGACTGGATAACAGCATTGCTGGTTCTAAGGACAATTCCAAAAACTTTGTGAGTGCACAAGTGGTGGTTATGGACTTGTTATATTAACTGCAAGACTCTTCACTGGTGATTGTGCACCCGCACAGTCGCAACAGATGGCTGCTTGCCGTCTCTACAAGGACTACAGTGGGTCTGCATCTCTGCTGGCCCACCAATACCACAATCTCTACCAGGACTACAGTGGGCCTGTCCACACTTTCTACAAGGACTGCAGTGGGTCTTCACATCTGGTGGCCCACCAATACCACAATCTCTACCAGGACTACAGTAGGTCTACTCTGTGATGACCTATCTACCAATCTTCTTCAAAACGTCGAATGACTCTGCTGTGGGTTTGCTCTGTTGTGGCCCATTACCTGTCTGCATGTCAAGAGTCAGCACTGTCTTTCCGTTGGAAGGACCACACTACTTCTTCAAGACTGCATGGAAATCCACTACTTCTGAGTGCAATTTTTTTTACTAATGAGACAATCTGAAAAAAAAACTGTAATTACTATTGTGATGAACGATCAGGACTGTCTTTATGGACTGTGAGAAAATTTTAGCTTTTGACCAACATTGTTTCAATAAGTGTGTGCATTGGATATCTTTGTTAGTGTAATTATAAAAATTTTTCTCAAATCATTATTGGCCACTGGCCAAAAAAATTTGTAAAATTTTTGTGGGGAGCATGGGGGCTATGTAAGTAGGCTGTTTATATTTTCTTATTGGCAAAGTTACGTAGCGCTCTATATGAAAATCACTGGCTGTGCTGTGTGCAGTCTGTGGCTAGTTTGCATTGTTGTCTGCCATTGTAGAGGGGCAGCTGGATGTGAACAGCGCGTAGCGTTGTGCAGTTGGAGGTGAGCCGCCAGCAGTGGTGGATGTGGGGAGAGAGATGGCGGAGTTTTGAAAAATGTCATGAACTGCTGTATATATTATGAATATTGAGGTAAATACAGTGTTTGTTCTCTATTAATATCTTTCATTTGCTAACTATCCCTATCAGTGGTTAGTGCCTTCAGTAGTTTGAATCTTTTATTTAGCTGGCAGTAGTGGCGCTCGCTGTATTGTAGTAGTTCCAGTAACGAAGATTTTTGCGAGGTAAGTGATTTGTGAAAGGTATAGGTTAAAGTTAGTCAGGGCCATTGTTTTGTAGGGATTATTGAAAGTCAGATTGCATTGCGCTAAAAACATTGTGTGTCAGGTTAAGCACAGTCGTGTATAAGTTATTCTAAGGGGACGTTTCAAGATGCTTCATAGAAACTTATCTTCATTGGCCTTAACCTTCACTAACAATTCAAGTTAAATTGACTATGTTTGACTCTGGTGGTCTTCTGTCAGCATTCGTGGAAACCAACCTTGCTCGTCATTGCACACGCAGCTACGAAGTCCATCGATAGCTGTAGCGACATTGTGTGGTGATACGCTGATCTACAAGAATAACTGCATCATCGAGATTCACACTGTTGGGAGCAGTGGATCTGGTGGTATAACAATTCCCTCACGGGGTCAATCTTGGAGCTCAGTTCCCGCCCTTTCTGACGATTTTACTCTCATTACCCAGTGTTCTACAGTGCTCCTGTCAATTACACCACTTCTATACACAGCATAAACACGTTTATAGACGTTTGTCACGATTTCATTTACCATAACATACATTTCAATTACACCACGTTGTTTGCAACTAGTGTTTTGCGCAGACTTAATTTTGAAATTTCATTACGCCTCTGCCATCTCACGGAATTGTCTGAAAGGTTGTGCACGTGCAGAACCAATATTGGCATTTGAAGCAGCTGAAAGCGCTGTAAGGTGACTATATCCTCGGAGAACTCAGATGTGTCCTCACGGTCTTATTAATGAACAGATAATCAAAATTCTTTGTATGTAAGTGAATTTCTAATTTGTCCTTGATCTCAGTACCTTTTTGACGTAGCTGTTTTATTATAAGACTGCCGTAGACAAAATAAATGGTCGAGATGAGTTTTTATCCTGCTCTGTGGAGCACGTGAAAGGCGCACATCTTGTTTCTTTGTTACCGTCAGTAACTGCGGGCTGTTCATGTGATTACGACTTGCGACGTAGGTGGACGCAACCGAGGTAATGGACGTCAGCTAACTGTGGATCGGACGGTAGCAGTGAAGCGATCAGCGACGGATGACGACGATAAGACTAACATCATGAATAATGTATCGAGGGTACAAGAAACACGAATATTGCAAGTAAAATAATAATGAAACAATTATATTTGAGAAAATATCTCATACAACTACACAGGAGTATTAATACTTGAAGTTTCCAAGTTTAAATTAATTCCCTAAAACAAATTTATTGCATTATTAATTGAACGGCCTTCTCGATAATCATACTTTACTCAGTTTTATGTATTTATTGTAGAAATTTCCGCTTGATATGGCGGTGGCAGTCAGTATCAAATAAAAGCTTTATGTACTTCAAGTGCAGGAGTATATTTGATCATATTTGAATAATTTTTATTTTAATACAACGTAAATTTTTTAACCGCAGTTACACTTACTGCAGTTACTCTTTATTACTCCGTTCCAAACAGTTAATATCAACCCTGACAGGTGTGGGTCATAAGGACACGCCGAAATCATAATATCAATCCGTTGTAGTTGCCATACACTTATTCAGTCATAAAGCATTATCTAATCACAATCACAGTAATAAAGGCGATTGCCTTATAAAGCCAGATCACTTGGATAAATAACGAACAAATTTCTTTAACTAGAACAAGACCCATAAAAACTTGAAAATTGAATATAACTAGTTAAAGAAACTCAGATAAACTTCATTACTTAGATGGAACTAATATCCACATGATTCCTATTAGAACTCTGATTACTTTCAAACAGCTAAAGAATACATTAAGTGACAGAACACAGATCTTGTAAGATTTAGCTAGCCAACTTTCCTAAATAAAGCACTACTCCTAAAAGATATATTACAGTAAAATCACTTCCATGACTAAGAAGGTGCTTTAATTTGACCAATCAAATTTTCAACAATGTTGTTTAAAAAATGGTCTAAGTACTATGGGACTTAACATCTGAGGTCATCAGTCCCCTACACTTAGAACTATTTAAACCTTACTAATCGAAGGACATCACACACATCCATGCCCGAGGCAGCAGTCGAATCTGAGACCCTAGCAGCACTGCTGTTCCGGACTGGAGCGCCACAGCGGCCGGCAACAATGTTGTTAAAATCATTACTACTATAACATGACCATATTACAATAGCCCCTAAAAAGAGGCCGCTTCAACACTGCGAGTGAATTAGTGGTAGACGCGAGCACACCAAAGGATTTTAGTCAGTACAAGAGATCCACGACACAGCAAATGAAATAGAAATGTACTCAACTTTGCACTGCAATTGAACTTCAGACACCATAACTCTTCACGGGAAGGATGGAAACTGCTGTGGATTGGCAGGAGAGCCAACCCCGTGTTATTAGAGGAAGCCGAAAGGCACGCGTTTTAGCTCACGCAGGCTGGCGTGAGGTCTGGAACAGGACAAGGAAATTAGACTGTAGAAAAAACTGAGGTAGCTGGTGGAATACTTAACTTTAATCCGTAAATGGTGAACGTTGCTCTTGACGGTACATGTTTCACAGCATCAATAGTAACTGGTAATGGCGCCTTGCTAGGTCGTAGCAAATGACGTAGCTGAAGGCTATGCTAACTATCGTCTCGGCAAATGAGAGCGTATTTTGTCAGTGAACCATCGCTAGCAAAGTCGGTTGTACCACTGGGGCGAGTGCTAGGAAGTCTCTGTAGACCTGCCGTGTGGCGGCGCTCGGTCTGCGATCATAGTGGCGACACGCGGGTCCGACGTATACTAACGGAGCGCAGCCGATTTAAAGGCTACCACATAGCAAGTGTGGTGTCTGGCGGTGGCAGCACAGAAACACAAGACAGTAACAACATAACCCGATATGTAAGGGGGGGGGGGGGAGGGACTTAAATATCACTCTGTCAACGTGGTACTCTGCTCCCAGTTTGCTCGCATCGACCACTGCCAGTTATCTGAAACACAAAACACATCAGCGGCGGACAATATTCCAAAGCATGAGATACTCCATCTTGTCTAGAGAAAAGGTGATCAGCACTTTCAATGAAATCAGCCTCCATGAGTTACTTCGCCAGTAACTGCCCTTAAAATGTGATTAACCAATTCGCAAAAGGACCACTAAAATAATGCCCTAAAGTTAAAATGACAGGAATATCTCGGTACACATTTAAACTCCAAACTACAATACTGAACTACAAGGTAGAATGTAATAAATACCTCGGCATGGCTTCGAACGCCAGACACCGACTTCCACACTACCCGTTGCACTTCTAGCTACGTATTTAGCCATGGTTCATGTCTGTTTGTTAGACGAATCCATTCCTTAACTGCCGTCAAGTATCGAGTCACGGCACCGAGTTCCGTGATAAACAAATAGAACAATTCCAAATAGTTTAGTACATTGGCATGTTCAGTTAAGATTCACGCAACCCACCGAAGCAACTCGACGACTCCAATTCATTTGGCCTGTGTAGCTTGTAACAGACTCGAAGGAACTTGTCCTTCCTACTTCTAGGAAAACCAATTAACCATGGGCAATGGATCGGCATTGCACGACTCAACACGCCGTAGCGGCTGGCCACGCTCAATCGTCGTGGCTACTCGGCCTCCTCGTGTGCTGCCTACGTACACAGTCCGACGTCCCTCTCACACCCCCATCCCCACAGAAGAGCCCCAGCAGAAAGCACGCGGTGCCGCTAAATGCCCGCCGCCAAAGATATGAAGAAGAGCAATCAACATCGAAGTGGACTCAAAGATGAAAATGAGAATTGATGGCAACAGGCGCTATAAACGCACCAGATGAATGACATACTAATATTAACAGAAAGAAAACAGTAATACGCACATCCTGTTGATAAGAACCTCAGGGTTACTTTTGTAGATGTAGTGGAGCTTCTTGCAGTATCTACGGGGCTACGTTTCTCGACTTTACTGGTTAGTTGTGATGGTTAATCGTAGCGTTAGTACATTATTCTCTTACATCAAGAAATGATCTGTGAATAACGTAGTTTAATGAATTTTATTTTTTGTTTATAGTTCTTAATTACCTCGAAAGTAAAAGAGTAACAATTACAAGTCTTGTAGAAAGTGTCTTCCAGTGTCGGTCATTGTCTTTTCTGCCGTAACATCGCTTGTCAGTTATACATTGCAGTGATATTTATTGAATGATAACACATAATCATAGGAACTTACTCTTATTATTTAATCTCAGTTCACCATCATTTAGCGCATTGTTTCCCAGACGTCACAAATAAAACGCTAAGTACACTCCTGGAAATGGAAAAAAGAACACATTGACACCGGTGTGTCAGACCCACCATACTTGCTCCGGACACTGCGAGAGGGCTGTACAAGCAATGATCACACGCACGGCACAGCGGACACACCAGGAACCGCGGTTTTGGCCGTCGAATGGCGCTAGCTGCGCAGCATTTGTGCACCGCCGCCGTCAGTGTCAGCCGGTTTGCCGTGGCATACGGAGCTCCATCGCAGTCTTTAACACTGGTAGCATGCCGCGACAGCGTGGACGTGAACCGTATTTGCAGTTGACGGACTTTGAGCGAGGGCGTATATTGGACATGCGGGAGGCCGGGTGGACGTACCGCCGAATTGCTCAACACGTGGGGCGTGAGGTCTCCACAGTACATCGATGTTGTCGCCAGTGGTCGGCGGAAGGTGCACGTGCCCGTCGACCTGGGACCGGACCGCAGCGACGCACGGATGCACGCCAAGACCGTAGGATCCTACGCAGTGCCGTAGGGGACCGCACCGCCACTTCCCAGCAAATTAGGGACACTGTTGCTCCTGGGGTATCGGCGAGGACCATTCGCAACCGTCTCCATGAAGCTGGGCTACGGTCCCGCACACCGTTAGGCCGTCTTCCGCTCACGCCCCAACATCGTGCAGCCCGCCTCCAGTGGTGTCGCGACAAGCGTGAATGGAGGGACGAATGGAGACGTGTCGTCTTCAGCGATGAGAGTCGCTTCTGCCTTGGTGCCAATGATGGTCGTATGCGTGTTTGGCGCCGTGCAGGTGAGCGCCACAATCAGGACTGCATACGACCGAGGCACACAGGGCCAACACCCGGCATCATGGTGTGGGGAGCGATCTCCTACACTGGCCGTACACCACTGGTGATCGTCGAGTGGACACTGAATAGTGCACGGTACATCCAAACCGTCATCGAACCCATCGTTCTACCATTCCTAGACCGGCAAGGGAACTTGCTGTTCCAACAGGACAATGCACGTCCGCATGTATCCCGTGCCACCCAACGTGCTCTAGAAGGTGTAAGTCAACTAACCTGGCCAGCAAGATCTCCGGATCTGTCCCCCATTGAGCATGTTTGGGACTGGATGAAGCGTCGTCTCACGCGGTCTGCACGTCCAGCACGAACGCTGGTCCAACTGATGCGCCAGGTGGAAATGGCATGGCAAGCCGTTCCACAGGACTACATCCAGCATCTCTACGATCGTCTCCATGGGAGAATAGCAGCCTGCATTGCTGCGAAAGGTGGATATACACTGCACTAGTGCCGACATTGTGCATGCTCTGTTGCCTGTGTCTATGTGCCTGTGGTTCTGTCAGTGTGATCATGTGATGTATCTGACCCCAGGAATATGTCAATAAAGTTTCCCCTTCCTGGGACAATGAATTCACGGTGTTCTTATTTCATTTTCCAGGAGTGTATTTACCTAATCCACACATCGAACATGTGCCCAGCCTCTACATTTGTCACATAGCACCCATTTTTCTTCGAATAACTCCAAACACGTAATGCACTTTTCAGTGTATTTTACTGAACCATTATTTGCAGTAAATTTCAGTTTATTGCGCCGCCTTGTAGTTGGATTTCCATGGACATCCTTTGCGAGTGTATTTTATTTGGTAACACGTGATTTAATTTCAGCTTTCTTCAGCTCTCTTTCAGACTTTTTTTTAACGTGTTCTCTTCTTATTAAAAACGCTTCAGCTGCCACAATCGTAGTCATTTTGTTACACATAACTTTGCTCACAGCCATTTTCATTCAGTCTTAATTCCACTTTCCACTTACTTTTTTCTCATTTTCCACCATTTCAGTCTGAAAAGAAGTAAGAAGAATAAAATATGATTTAAACACTGAAATTACTTGTGGCCAGTACCGAAAGCCAATCGGGTGGCCAGTTGTGCTCGACACACGCGCAGTGGGGTCTAATCATACTGTACGTTCGTTTATAGAAATTATAAGTAAACGTAAGTTGCATGTGATTCCTTACATGAAACAGATAACCAAGATAGAGCAACGAAACGAATCACGTTCCGTAAAAACGAGCGCCATATGCCTCAAAATATCATCCTTGTGCTAAGAGCTACAGCAACACAATCAAGCATTGAGAGCAGGAAAAGCACAGAAGAGAGGAAGACATCAGTGCACATGGATACACAGGCTTTCTTCTGCTTACTGTATTCTTCCGCCGTTTCGAGGCAGAAAGGGATACCAGGATGGTGGCCGGTACAGTGAGCCGTCTGATACAACATGAGTCTCCCCGATTTACTACAGTGAGACAAACAAAACACTAGAAAACTAATATTTAATTTGACTTTTAATTTTACCTCATCACAAGGCATAGACTGATCTGTCGGTGAAATTCATGCTGTGTCCTGGTGAACTGCAGTAACTGCAGATTTTCCTTATGGTGAGGAGCAATGTCGGACTGTCTGGTGATCACAGCTAATAAGAGCTCCTAAAAGACATAAAGGACCATATGCGAAGTCTCAAATTGAAGTGTTTCCTTCAGAGCATGTATTTGTCTCCCCTCTCCACCGGTGTACTTCAACATTTTCTCTCGTGGCATAACCTTAGACCTATCTCACTCGTCTCTAATTTGTTTTAGCAGCTTTCGTTGCCCTTGAATAACATTTTCTTTTCCTCCACTAAAAGAAACGCAAAATTGGAAACTTTTCCTCTCCAAGCCCATGCCTGGATGCTGTTGTTAGTGTACTCTTCTTCTGAAGACAGGTTTACTGTATCTTTCCCCGCTAGACTACCCTGCACGACCATCTTTTCTCCGAACTAGCTTAGGGAACTAGGATTACGCACACTAAGAGTCTTCGAACTCCCGTTCGAAGTGCCACCAGACGTCGTTACCTCAGCTTTCCGCCCTTATGGGACGGTAATTAGCCACGTGGCCGAAAAATGGAACACCTTCGAGACGTACCAGGTCCTCAACGGCGTCCGACAAGTGAAAATTGAATTAAAGAAACATGTGCCCTCCTACCTAGTCATAGGTGGCTGTCGAGCAATAGTAATGTACGACGGACAACCTCGTACCTGTTCTGGTTGCGGCCAGCAGGGTCATGTGCGCTCGGCGTGTATTCAACGACGGGTTACACAATCTCCATTACATGACACGACACCACCTCCTACGCTCACGGCCGTCCCCCTTAATTACGCAGAGGTGACACGATCGACTGTCAGGACAGACGACAAACCCCTTGGAAGACATGTCGCTAGTCCTGGATTGACCAACACCATTACGGTGTCTGCAGAGATTGAAGAACGCCGCCCATCGACTCCACATGAAAATTCGGACGAGACAATGGAACTCGACGCTAGGGTTGTACCGACCTCTACCTTCCTACCTGAGGGGTATGCGATACGGGAACTACAAACTCTTTCGGACACAGAAACCCACGTCCGCAAACAATGGTCACCGAGAAAACATTAAAAGCGACGTCGCACCCCCTCAGGCGATTGCCTCCAGCGGACGTCTTCTCCAGTTGACGACCGGACGGCCGACGAAACGACGAGGAAAATGGATGACACGAGATCACCCTCACCTGCCACTTTGTCTGATTTCGACAAACCCGATTCCGCTCTCTCGGGCAAACGGATTACCAGCACAGCGCCCGCCGTTGATACACAACCGGAAACAACTGCGGTTTCACCCTTAGTCACTCAGACCACAAGTGTTCTACCGCAGCCACCGCTAACTTACGGACCTTGGGCGGAAGACATTGAAGACGATTCTACGGCTGCTGTGGTGGAGGAGAGGGGTCTCTCCTCCCACACCTCGGCCCCTCCCGAGTTGCAACAGATGACGGCGCGGACGTGGCCAGCAGATCACAGGCCCCACCTTTTACGGCGACACTGACGGCGGCCCCCACCGCAGGAGACGCACTACAGACCTATCGCTCAACGACCATCAACATTAACACCTTTCGGACACGTGCAAAGTTGTCACTGCTCCAAGACATGCTCAATGCAGGAGACGTTGACATTGACTTTCTCCAAGAAGTCTTCGTCGCCGATTTCCCAGGTATGTATGGTTATACGGCTCATGTGCCCCACGCCTCGCCAACTAACAGTGGAGTCGCAGTTGTCCTCAGAGAGGGCCTCGAGGCGGACGGAAGTCCGATATCTCCCGACGCTAGAGGAATGGCCGTAACGGTGCAAGGCGTCCGGTTTATCAATGTGTACGCCCCTTCCGGAACGAATCGCCGTCGTGACCGATCGCTCTTCTTCGCAGAAGGAATAGCACCGCTTTTTCATGGCAGGCACGATGACTTGATATTAGAGGGCGATTTCAATTGCACCCAGGCACCTAAAGATCAGCTGCCACGCCATTCACCGTGTCCCGAACTTGGGACAATCATCGGCGATCTCTAGCTGGTCCGCGTCCGCCGCCTCCCAACGTATTCTACGTCGATTAGTTGGTGGTTAACCTGCGCCAAGCCGGCCCTACGGAGAACCTTTGTTATGTATGGTCGTGAGACTGCTGCTTGGAGGCGGCAGACCCTCGATTTTTATTTCACCGTCCTGCACGAATGCGCCTCCTTGCCACCCACACAGGAACGACAGTTGACAGTTCAGCGTGCGAAAGCACAGATCGTAGCCCATATGCGCCGACACCTCGAAGGGACGATTGTCCGAGCGCGAACACAAGACAGAGTCGCAACGGAACGACCCACCATGTACCACGCCAACCGAGAACGTATATTACGAAGACGGGCGCTGATACATGCCATCACCACTGAGGACGGCCGTCATCACACCACACAACGCGATATTGCTGCAGCCTTCTTCCACCATTACGCACGACTTTATTCTGCTCAATGTTCCGACCCGACGACGGTGACAGCAGTCTCACAACTGGTTTACGGCATTGTCCCACAGGATTTACAAAGTGAGTTATTGAACGACATAACGGAAGACGAAGTTATAGACGCCATCGGTAAAGGAGCGGCGAATAAATCTCCTGGCCCCGACGGGCTCCCTGTGGAGTTTTATAGAACTTGCCAGTATTTACGGGCTCCCAAGTTAATAGACGACACATGTCGGGAGCTTAAGTCCCCCGCGGTGCCGCTCCCTGCGACCTTCGTAGAAGGAATAATTATACCGGTTCACAAACCTAAAGGTGGGGCTCGAATACAAGATTGCCGCCCGCTAGCACTCGTCTACTGCGACATGAAGATATTCACCAGACTATTAGCAAACCGTCTACGACCGACCCTACCTTACGTCATCTCACCAGACCAGACTTCCCTAGGGGGTATCAACTACATCCACACAGCACTGTGTCGATAACGTGACTTAATAGCC
This sequence comes from Schistocerca cancellata, assembly GCF_023864275.1. Taxonomy (NCBI): domain Eukaryota; kingdom Metazoa; phylum Arthropoda; class Insecta; order Orthoptera; family Acrididae; genus Schistocerca; species Schistocerca cancellata. The sequence goes on from NC_064632.1 coordinate 568,466,651, forward strand.
CTTGCCAGGGCACGCCGCATCCCGGAAGCGCTGGCATCACTATATTTTAGCCAAGCTTTTGATCGAGTGGATCACGCGTACCTAACGTCCGTTCTCCAGCACATGCAGTACCCACAGCAATTCACAGACGTCGTGATGCGCCTCCTCCGAGGGGCGACTTCCAAAGTGCTCGTTAACGGGCGTCTCTCGTAGTCCCTCCCGATTTTCCGCTCCGTGCGTCAAGGCTGCCCCTTGTCGACGTTACTATATGCTCTGGCACTGGAACCGCTCCTGTGGCCTCCGTCAACGCCTCACCGGTCTTACCCTACGTGACGTCACATTTTGCTGTTCAGCATATGCAGACGACCTGGTTCTCGTGTTCCGCAATCGCGACGATGTCATCGGAGCACTAGAATGGATTACCACTTACGGTGTGGCTTCCGGCAGTTGTCTCAACGTCGCCAAATCGGTCGCCGTGGCCATAGGAGACGGGTTGACCCCAGCGTGTGTCGAAACCCTACAGCTTCGTAGCACTATCAAATGTCTCGGAATAGAGTTTCACGACGACATACGGCGCTCTGCGGCTCTTAACTACCGCCGCTTATTACACCAGATTCGGGTCCATATCTTCAACCTTCGTCTGAGGACTCTCGACATTCTCCAAAGGACACACTTCGTCAATGTTTACCACGCATCGCTCCTTCCAGACTTAGCGCGTGTTCTTCCAATACCGTTCCTGATGGCTCGACGTCTATTAGCGGCATTCGGAGCCTACGTCAGTACAGGCATACTCTTCAAAGTCAGTTATGAGTCACTGACCCTTCCCCCAGAAAGGGGAAGTCTTGTTCTAGTCCATGTCCACGACAGAGCTGTGGCCCTGTATGTCAGCTCACACATCAAGCTGTGGCGCCACCACCCGGAAAGTTTGACAGGTTTGCTGTTGGAGTCCTTAGCTCCGCCCTCCATTGTGTCTCCACTGACGACGCAAGACATACTCCCACCCTTCTACTACTTCGGGAACTATTACATTGAACACAGCTATGTCCGTATCGCAGTACCACCGACGAAACAGGCGTCGGCGCGGGATATATATCATGTCCTACAGCAGAGGCGCCCACCAAACATCGTGGAGATCAAAAGCCCTCAGCTTAATTGGAAGGTGGTGTGGAAGACGATTCACGCGGTTACACTGGACACAGCCGTCCGATCCACATGGTACATCACAGTCAATGGTAAACAGATCACCCGATCACGCCTCCACAAGATAAACATGGCGGAATCGCCTCCCTGCGTAGACTGCGGGATGCCAGACACGGACGAACACCGTCTCAAATGTGGCGCGGCAGAAGACGTATGGCGCTTGGTGCGACAAATTTTGTCGTATTTTCTACGAGTGACTCCGGAACACAGTACACCTCGGTTTCTACTGTTTCCGGACCAACAGTATATCCCGCGCGCCAAGACCAGCGCTGTCACGTGGATCCGTGCGCATGCGGTACACCACTTATTTCACGATGGACGTAATGATGTATTCGACTTTTGGAACTACCTACAAGAACGTCATTGCAAGATCGTACGGAACCCAAAATACAGACAGTATTTTTCTAATTACTTAGGGAGTGCCCTACGCGACCCTCCACGCAGCTGGATCATCAACGGGTAGGAGAAGACACCCATCGAGTGAGCTGACAAGACTAAGTTCGATTCTCGGTGGAATAACATGACATACGTGAAGACGTACCTTGATGATGAAGCGTAAGGAGAGTAGTGACACACCCTTCTGCATCCTGTATGCAGCACTTTTTTTTCGTTTTCCCCATATACATTACCTCGGTGTAGGAACGTGCCGAGATATTGTTTTCTTTACTCAGAGCACGATGCAGTGCTAGAGACATTTATTTTTGTTGTGGTATAAAGTAAAACCACATTGAGAATGTATTAAAAACAGTAAATAAAAATAAATAAATAAATAATTCCGCAAAAGATTTCCCCTTCCCATCCCTGATTCCTTGAAAACAAAAAAAAAAGATGTTTAGGGCTCGGACTATTACGCCAGAGGTCTCGGTTTCGATTCCTCCTCTGGCAGTTTTTCTTCTGTTTCATTTTCTTTTGTTTTTCCACCAATTATTCAGAAAGTTTCCCAAACGTACATTATCTTTAACAAATTAGTTACATTACTGAATAAAAATTATTTTCTTTATGTCCAACAACACAATTCATGGCGGTGGGTTTTCCATTTTTCATTGTAAAGTATACGAGGAAAAAACATTGGGTTTTTAATCAGAATAACAAAGTCGATTGGGAAACATTCAATTTTTATACATATAATAATTATAAACAAGAACCGCAATTATCGTAAAAACAAACAAAGCAATAATTTTTGCGACATCTTGCACAACATATAAAAGCGGATTTTTTACAATCACAGGGCGTTTGCAATAAATCTGTACAAAAACATGCCCCATTAACATTTACGAAAATTTTTTGAGTTTCTGATAATTTTGAGGCAAACTAGGAATATTGAATCATGTCTCGGAATATTGGTGACGATAATTGATGGTGAATTATAGAATGAATTTTTATATAACCTTCCCGGGAATTAATTTCACGATTCTCCTGTAACAGTGCGCCGCAATTTTGCAAGCAACAGAAGAGAAAAAAAGTGCGGGAGGAGGAATCAAACCCGAGACCTCTCGCGTAAGGGTCCGAGCCCTAACCATGCAGGCCAAACGGTGACTCGGGAATGGACTAACATTTTGTACTCATACGGCACCTAAGAAACTTTGGATCCTTCATATGGCGATACTTTTCCATTGATCGCAAAACCCTTCTCTCAAAAAGCGGACGTCACCTAAGACATTGACCATGAAAACTCTTACCATAGCCGGAACTTTCACTTTGGGGCTGGGATACTCTCCGACTGCTGCTTGTATTACGTACCGACTGCTGCTTGTATTACATACGTTTTAACAGTTTTTAAATCGAAAAGTTATTCAGTATCTAAAAGTAATTCTTGTTTGAGTGATAGACCAAACGAGCAATCATAAAAGATTTAACAGCTTATTACGCCTGATGTTTGCACGAATTTTCATTTGACTATGGATTCAAATTCAATAAATTAAAAAGCTGTAACACAGCCACATACAATTTCACAGCACATTTTCCATGTATACTGTTTCTTCTCCTGCAAAACTTAACACAAAGACCTGCAATGGAAGATATTAGCATCCCACTCATTTGGATGAATGCTGGAACACTGTATCAGACTAGGGAATGGGAAATGGCTGCAGACAAAATGGATTTGAAACGTCATCGTCCAGATGTCAACCGGTAGTTTGCCAATTGTGTGTCTACTGTGTGCAGTGGTGGGTATGGGGTAATCATTGGTCTTCACTATTTTACATAATAAAATAAGCTCTTTGCAAGCATTTATAAACCAAGCGTTATTTTTCAAAATGGTTCAAATGGCTCTGAGCACTATGGGACTTAACATCTATGGTCATCAGTCCCCTAGAACTTAGAACTACTTAAACCTAACTAACCTAAGGACAGCACACAACACCCAGCCATCACGAGGCAGAGAAAATCCCTGACCCCGAGTTATTTTTCAGTAATGTAAACAGAATAAGACTTTGTAACAGACTGCTCTTGTTTTCGGGCGGCGCTTCAGTCTGGAACCGCGTGACCGCTACGGTCGCCGGTTCGAATCCTGCCTCGGGCATGGATGTGTGTGATGTCCTTAGGTTAGTTAGGTTTAAGTAGTTCTAAATTCTAGGGGACTGATGACCTTAGAAGTTAAGTCCGATAGTGCTCAGAGCCATTTGAACCACTTTTATTTTTTCGGGTGGATGGAGGCTGCAGTCTTAATTCAGCCATCTGGATTTTCGTTTTCTGTGGTTAATTAATTTCCATAACTGTCTCGTAACATGTCGTACACCTGATGAACACATTGCAAATTTGCCTGCTTTGTTTCGTGTGTTATCTGATGCACGACTAAAGTGTACACTGGACAAGTGTGACTTTTTTAAACATGAGTTGGAGTATCTTGGTCATGTCATCAACAATTAAGACGTACATCCTCTTCAGTCACATTTGTTAGCCATACGTGATCTGCCAGTTCCTCGTAATGTCACAGAATTGGAGGTTCAAGACTAGCAACTTGGTAGAAGCGTCAACTCCCGTTACTTTGCTTGTACACTCATTGTAACCCTGACTTAGGATTGTTTAGCCGCGCGGTTCAAATGGTTCAAATGGCTCTGAGCACTATGCGACTTAACTGCTGAGGTCATCAGTCGCCTAGAACTTAGAACTAATTAAACCTAACTAACCTAAGGATATCACACACATCCATGCCCGAGGCAGGATTCGAACCTGCGACCGTAGCGTAGCCGCGCGGTCTTGGGCGTCTTGCCACCGTACGCGCGGCTACCCCTGTCGGAGGTTCGAGTCCTCCCTCACGCATGGGTGTGTGTGTGTTTGTTGTCCATAGCGTAAATTAGTTTAAGTTAGATTAAGGGGCTCCGGAAAGGCTCAAAATCATGAAAAGTTCAATTTTTACTTTTTTGCGTTTTCTGAATCTGCAGACTATTACCTTTTAATAGATATATAATTTATTCAATTCCGAAGACTACAACTATTTTTAAATTTGTTTTGAAATGTGTTCTACATGGGCGTGACCCACTGTGGCGCTGTTAAACTGCTGTCAAATGGTGTTATTATTAACGTCCGTGTTCATCAGGTACATTTTAGTGATGTGAGATAAAGTATGTGTTGTGGCTAACCTATTTTCAGAGACTTAGCAGCACCTGAACTGTTGAAAAAGTGTATTCACGGAAAAACTCAAAACCCCAATGAAAGTGTAAATAGAGTTATATGGTCGAGAATCCCCAAGACTGTATTTGTTGGAATAGAAACACTTCTCTTTGGTGTGTATGATGCTGTTGCGACTTTCAATGGTGGCAACATTGTAAGGTGCAAGGTATGTAGAAATATGGGAATGAAGATAGGTTCTAACATGGTACGAGCGATGCTTGCTTTAGACAAGGAACGCCTCCGGGCTGCAGACAGGGCTGTAAAGAGTCTAGAAATACAAGCAAGGTTAAACAGGAGGAGGAACAAGAGGAAGCTGGAGGAGGAGTTTGCAGAGGATGAAGACAATCCATCCTATGGACCTGGAATGCACTAAAAAGTTAATCCAATCTTTGTCGCTCGATTCCCAAAACTTTTATTTTCTCATACTAATTACATGTTTTCTAAGGATCTTCCAAACATATTTGTTTCAAACTTTCAGTAAATATTACACAGTACCTTCTGCATAATTTAACACAGCCTTTTTACAAAAAACGGTATATTTTTGAATATATAAATAAAAAATTGCAAAAAAATGTTGTGAATTTTCATTACAATTGAAAAAAAATCATCTTTAATAACTGAACTAAAATTTTGTAAAATCCCTGTGTTAAATTGTAGCCCATATTCCAATAAATAATCTGTAAAAAGTTCAACTTCCTACCTCAAATACTTTGTGAGGAAAGATGTAATTTATAAGCGTTATTTTAACATTGCAAGTATAGGGCGTTCCGGAGCCCCTTAAGTAGTGTGTAAGCTTAGGGACCTGTGACCTAAGCAGTTTGGTCCTTACCACAATTTTTTGTTAGGACTGTTTGTAATGAAAAAACTTGGTTATTTCGTCTGTCACCCTTTGCTTAAACTCATCCATGTAATCGCAAAGTTAAGTATTTTCTCTTCTCATTTTGTAATAAAAGTCATTAATTCGATTTGTTTGAATTGTTTGTCTAGCTATCCGAGAAAGCAGGTTACCTCGGAACCACATTTTTGACGACTAGGCTGGTTTAACATTTCATTTTGTCCGTTCAGACACTGTTGGCTCATTAGCACGAGAAATCAATATTTTCGTGACAATATCATCATTTTCCTTAAATTTGTCCCTATACATACTTCATGTTTTCATTTAGTTTTTTTGACACATTTTGTCTCTCTAAAAGCCAGTGTCGACGTTCGTCACAGTAGAACTATGGCCCAAGATGAACCGCCGTTGGCGTGAGCAAAAATAACGTAGTGGCAGCTTATCAAAACATACACCGCCGACTAATTTTAATAAACGAGTTCCGACGAAGTGGAGCACTCACTGAAATGCCTGTTTCATTGTGTTATGAATCTCGTAGCTTTTAATTAGAAGCTATTGTGTGACAGACAAAATTGTGAAATAAAAACCACTCACTGCAAATTGCAAGAAAATTCTAGCAACCAAATTTTAAAACTTTTGCAGCGTGTTAGGAGCTCTTTCAATAGGTCTTGTTTGCTAAATTTGACTACAAGAATGGTGTAAAGAGACATTTATAAAGCCATGAACCCTGCATTTATTCAAGTGGTACATAAGAGCTCGACTCTCAACCATCATCTCCAGCCATAGTTGTACTGCAGAAGCCACCGTACGGCGCATGGCGGAGTTTACCGTGTACCACCACTGGTCGTATCCTCTTCTGTTCCACTGGCAGATAGTGCGAGGCAAAAACCACTATCTATATGCCGTCGTATGAGCCCTACTATCTTATCTTCGTGGACTTTCGCAAAATGTAGGGTAGTTCTGCAAGTAGGATCTGATGCCGGCTCTGTAAATTTTCTTAATAGTGTTCCTCGAAAAGAAAATCGCCTTCGTTCCAGGCATTACCATTTGAGTTCCCGAAGAATCTTCGTAACATTTGCGTGTTGTTCTAACCTACCGGTAACAAATCTAGCAACCCGCCTCTGAAACGCTTCGATGTCTTCCTCTAATCCACCTGGTGCGGATCCCAAAGACTCGAGCAGCACTCAAGAATAGTGAGCCGTGGTAAAAATGGCTGTTTTGAAGAGCACGCCGCAGCGCGTATTGTGAAACAGTCGCCTTCCGTTTCTGGCGGTGGCGCCGCTGTGGCAGTCGCAGCTTTGGTGTCTCCCTCTGGTGGGAAAGGGGAAAGGTTGCCTTTTCACGTGCATTTAAGGGGCGCTATGAGCTCGCCAGTACCATCCCTTCCTTCCGCCTCCTTGATTTCTATCTCACAATCTATGGCCGTCCTATCGCCCTCACTCCCACCCTTAAGTACCTTGGCGTCACCCTCGACCGTCGCCTCTCCTGGACTCCCCATCTCCGGGCAATCCAAGCCAAGGCACGCTCCTGCCTCAGTCTCCTCAAGCTCCTCTCCGGCCGTACGTGGGGTCTGGACCCCTCCACCATCCTCCACACCTATAAATCCCTCATCCGCACTATCCTTTGTTATGCCCATCCGGCTTGGATCTCCGCCCCCCCCCCCTACCCTTTACAAATCCCTCCAAATCCTTGAACGCCATGCTCTCCGCCTCGCCTATCGCATCCGTCTCCCCTCCCCCACGCGGATCCTCTATGATGTCATCCCCTTCCCCCACCTTCTCCTTTTCCTTGAAAGGATACGGATCCTGTACACCTCCCGTAAACTCGATCCTCCTCACCCGCTCGTCTCCCCGATCCTCTCACACCCCCGCCCACTGCCGTGCCTGTATTCCCACATCCCACCCGGTCTCCATCTCTCCACCCTCCTTACCCTCTCCCGAGGTGGCTTCCGCCAGCTCCCCCTCCCTGATGATGTCCTCCTCCCTTCCATTTACCCCTCCTATCAACTTTGATCCTCCCCCCCCACTCCCTGTTTCCTTTCCTTTAGGCACCCTCCCTCCCTTCTCTTTCCTTTTTCCCCCGTCCCCCATCATCCACCCCTCTTCCCCCGGGTTGCCCCTCCCCCTTCCTCCCTCCCCCACTCTCCCCTGCCCATGGCATCTCTGCTCTCCCCTCTCCCTCTCCCACTACCCTTCCTCCTCCTCTTCTCTTGGCAGGTCCCCGGACTCGCACACGCTCAGTGAACATTCGCGCACCGGAGGTCATCGCCATTAGTGTCTCGTGTGTGTGCCTTCGTTTGTGTTTAGTGTTTGTTCGCCGAAACGCCGCCACTGTTCACGTGTACCATCGCCATCATCCCTGTTTTGTGCGCCGTGTCCACTAGTGTCAGTGATGTTTTCTCGTCAGGCGTGAACGGCTCCGTGTTTTTTTTTTTTTTTTTTTTTTGTTTCTTGGTGTCTACATTGTTTTGCCCACCATTTTTGATTGTATTCTCTGTGTCCTCTCTTATTGTAGATCTCAAGGCTGAAGAGCGGCGTACTCAGCTGCTGACAGCCCGCCTTGTGTAAGGTGATAAAAATTACAATAAAGAAAAAAAAAAACTCGCCAGTCAGTCAGTCTGGGTCAGTCTCTCGTCAGCATTTGTTAGGTAGTTAGTGTCTGTCTGTCGTTCGGAGTACTAATATGTCTGTCGTTCGGATTAACCTATAAGGCAGGCAAAATGAGAGTCTTTCCACTCCGCCAGTAAGAGAACTCAGCGAGTGGTCGCCCGGTCGGGGCTTGGTTTCTGCATGTGAGTCTGCGCGTTAGGCCGCCAGTCTGCTCCAGTTTGCTCAGGCAATGGTCATTGGCGGTTGGATCGATTGGCTGGTCGGTCGCGCACTGAGACACAAGATGACTTTTCCGCCTTGAGCGTCGGCGCATGTGAGGTCGCCACGTGAGTCCAGTGGGCCGTGGCCTATAGCGAGGGGTAGTGGCTTCACGGTGGACGCGAGAGCAACAGGAGTCAACCCACGACATCGGTCTGGCCGGTGCGAGCTGCGACGCCGTGAGACGGGAGATCTGGCCGCCTTACCGCGTCCGTTGAAGCGGCTGGCAGCGGACGGTTCGGGAGAGCGATTTGGGGGTGCTGCGCCAGGTCTTCTCCAGAAATCGCAGTTCATTAGAAGTTAAGTGATTGGTGATATGTTGTTTGATTTACTCTTGTTAAATTCTACTTGTTTTCTTGGTGAGGTCACGGCCGTGTCAAAAGGTCACCAGCTGTTTTGCTTTGGGGTTGTCCCACCATTCTTCTCCGTTTGCCCACCCGCGGGAAGGTGGTTGTTTATAAATTGGGTGGTCCGTTTTTCCCTTGTGGTGTAGGGGCTGGTTAGAGCAAACTGCGGTTCGGGTTGTTCGGTAATCTCCCTATCAATCTACCGCACGTTAGTAGCTGCCTCTGTCATGTTTGTCGGATTTGGTGTGTTAACGGTTCAAATGGCTCTGAGCACTATGGGACTCAACATCTTAGGTCATAAGTCCCCTAGAACTTAGAACTACTTAAACCTAACTAACCTAAGGACATCACACACAGCCATGCCCGAGGCAGGATTCGAACCTGCGACCGTAGCTGTCCCGCGGTTCCGGACTGCAGCGCCAGAACCGCTAGACCATTGCGGCCGGCGGTGTGTTAACGAATTTATTGCTTGGAGTGTAACGGCCCAATACCAGAAATGTGTTTTGATCTTTGGAAACTTTGATATTATTACTTACGATTTTGGGAGGCGGTATCTGTGTACTGTAGAGCATCTTAAGTATTGTTTGGCCAACCTTGTAGAATTTTATATAAAATTGCATTTCATGGACTTTTATTTGAATGATCATTTTAGTATATAAAGTTGCCACCCTTACACCGTAAGACTTTTCTTAAAAGTTATAACCATTTGCACCTTCGGTGGCAAGGTTAATATTGTAATTTTTTGTGTTTTGTACCATTTCCACCCCTCCCACGGGGGTGCATAGTTTGTGTGCTTGTGTAAATTGTTAAAACTCTTAGTTTAAAGTTATCTGGTGTGTTGCAGATTTGCACCAGTATAGTCTTTCAGAGGCTGTTGTGAGCGGTCGTAACTACGGCCGTGTCAAAAGGGAGCGGCAAGGTTCTCTACCCGAAAGTTTATGCAGTCAAAACTTGTTTATTTCTGCCTCTGAATAAATTGCAACTTAGATATTTTGAATGTGCTTTCTGATTATAACTTTAAATCTGTTTCTTTAAAAAAAAAGCTTTTAGGCACTGTTAAAGTGAACAAAATTCCCATTTGTTAAAAGGAATTTGGTTATGATTTCATCAGTTACTCCCTGGCAACTACTTCCATGTTTACATAGTGTGATTAAATGTGTTAATGTTCTTGATGAATCGCTAGTAAATAAAATAAATTCTGCATAATATTCTTTGAAAATAAATCACGGTTCAAATAGGTCACACCGGCGTCCTCTATGATGTCTCCTTAAACCGCACTTTCCTAAAATTCTCCAATGAACCTAAGTTGATCATTCGCCTTTCCTACCACCATCCTCACGTGCTTGTCCCATTTCCTATCGCTTTGCAACGTTACGCCCAGATATTGAAACGACCTGAATGTTAATGTTGTATCCGAACGTTACGGTTTTCTTTCTCCTGTTCATCCGTATTGACTTGCACGTTTTTACATTTTGAGCTAGCTGCCGTTCATCACACCAACTACATATTTTGTGTAAGTGATCATCCTATAGTCTGTCACCTTCGACACCTTCCCGAACACAACAACATCAACAGAGGTAAAAAAAAGTGGATTTCTGCCCACCCTATCAGCCCAGATCATTTATGCATGTATAAATTAATAGGAGTTGAAACGTCCCCTTAGAACAATTATACACGACTGTGCTTAAACTGACACAATATTTTTAGCGCAACGCAATCTGACTTTCAAAAGTCCCTACAAAAGAATGGCCCTGACTAAAATTAACCTATACGTTTCACAAATCACTTACCTCACCAAAAATCTTCCTTACTCGAACTACTGAAATACAGCGAGCGCCACTACTGCCAGCTAAATAAAAGATTCAAACTACGGAAGGCACTAACTACTGATAGGGATAGTTAGCAAATGAAAGATTTTAATAGAGAACAAACAATGTATTTACCTTAATAGTCATAATATATCTAGCAGTTCATGATATCCAGTATAACAAATTTCAAAACTCCGCCATCTCTCTCCCCACATCCACCACTGCTGGCGGCTCACCTCCAACTGCGCAACGCTATGGGCTGTTCACATCCAGCTGCCACTGCCCAACACTACAATGGCAGACAACAATGCAAACTAGCCACAGACTGCACACAGCACAGACAGTGATTTTCATATAGAGCGCTACGTAACGTTGCCAATAAGAAAACATAAACAGCCTACTTACATAGCCCCCATGCTCCCTACAAAAAATTTTACAAATTGTTTTGGGCAGTGGCCAATAATGATTTGATAAAATTTTTCATAATTACACTGACAAAGATATCCAATGCACACACTTATTGATACAATGTTGGTCAAAAGCTAAAATTTTCTCACAGTCCATAAAGACTGTCCAGATTGTTCAACACAGTAAAATTTCAGTCTTTTTTTTTTTCAAAGTCTGAGCAGTAAAAGACAATGCACACGGAAGTAGTGGATTTCCATGCAGTATTGAAGAAGTAGTGTTGTCCTTCCAACTGAAAAACAGTGCTGACTCTTGACATGCTGACAGGAAATGGGCCACAACAGAGCAAACCCACAGCAGAGTCATTCGACGTTTTGAAGAATATTGGTAGGTAGGTCATCACAGAGCAGACCCACTGTAGTCCTGGTAGAGATTACGGTATTGGTGGGCCACCAGAGGTGCAGACCCACTGAAGTCCTTGTAGAAATAATGGTACTGGTGAGTCAGCAAAAGTGTAGACCCACTGTAGTCCTCGTAGAAATAATGGTATTTGTGGGTCATCAAAGATGCAGACCCACTGTAGTCCTTGTAGAGATGGCCAGCAGCCATCTTTTGTGACTGTGCAGGTGCACAATCACCATTGGAGAGTCTTGCGGATAATATAGCAAGTTCATAACCACCACTTGTGCACTCACAAACTTTTTTGAATTGTCCTTAGAACCAGCAATGCTGTTATCCAGTCCCTTGCTGAATTATTAACACACGTGCAAACACTAACAGTCCCAACTTCTCACATATTGTCCATATACTATGACCAACAGAAACGTGTGCAGTCAAATGGACCTTACAAGTTAATAATATGATGAACTGGTGTCAATTACCCTGTGGCCATCCTGAAACGTGGTGGAAATACAAAGACAGGCTTCCCTACGTCATCATCACACATAAGCAATGAGGCTGTACAGTACATAAAAGCATTAATAGCGCTTTTTGTTTGGTCAGTTTTATTCGAACGTGAGTGACGCTGCCTTTCCTCTGCAAATTCTTAATCTCAGGGAAGCATGTATTCCATATGTCCTCAACATGTATTCCATATGTCCTCAATTATCTATTGGATATATTCCAGTGTCTGTCTTCCCTACAATTTACGCGTCCCCCTACTACCATGGAAATCACCCCTTCATGTCTTGCTATACGTCATAGCTAGCACCTGCCTCTTCTAGTTAAAGAATTAATGACATTCTTTTTTGTCGCTGATTCCATGGAGAACTTATTAATCGTCTTATGGGTCCATCGTATTTTCAGCATCTTCTTGTAACACCGCAGCTCAAACGCATCGATTCTACTTGGTTCCGGTTTTCTAAGGCCATGCTTTCCCTTCATATGTGATTGTGCTGAACAAGTAAATTCTCAGAACTAAAGGGATGACTCTACATCATACTAGTAGTCATTTAGCGAGGAATGCATTCATAGCCAACGGTGGTCTGCCTTTATGTCCGCCTTTTTTCTGCAGTCTTGTGTTGTTTTGGTTCCAAAGAAGAAGAATTCCTTCGTTTCGTCTACTGCGTGATTCCCTACTTTTATAATGAGTTCGTCGCTAATCTCACTTCATTTGCCCCTTAATTGCTTTGTCTTTTCCTGCTTTACTCTCAGTGCGTATATTTAAATGTATTGCAAGTAAATCTTTGAAGATTATAGGAAATGACAGAAAAGAACGCGAAGTACCGCATTGGTGGTATTGATGGACTAAAGATGCTTCTTTATGATACACATAATATTTGCAACAAAATCTGCAGAAATACAGGGTGTTTCAAAAATGACCGGTATATTTGAAACGGCAATAAAAACTAAACGAGCAGCGATAGAAATTCACCGTTTGTTGCAATATGCTTGGGACAACAGTACATTTTCAGGCGGACAAACTTTCGAAATTACAATAGTTACAATTTTCAACAACAGATGGCGCTGCAAGTGATGTGAAAGATATAGAAGACAACGCAGTCTGTGGGTGCGCCATTCTGTACATCGTCTTTCTGCTGTAAGCGTGTGCTGTTCACAACGTGCAAGTGTGCTGTAGACAACATGGTTTATTCCTTAGAACAGAGGATTTTTCTGGTGTTGCAATTCAACCGCCTAGAACACAGTGTTGTTGCAACAAGACGAAGTTTTCAACGGAGGTTTAATGTAACCAAAGGACCGAAAAGCGATACAATAAAGGATCTGTTTGAAAAATTTCAACGGACTGGGAACGTGACGGATGAACGTGCTGGAAAGGTAGGGCGACCGCGTACGGCAACCACAGAGGGCAACGCGCAGCTAGTGCAGCAGGTGATCGAACAGCGGCCTCGGGTTTCCGTTCGCCGTGTTGCAGCTGCGGTCCAAATGACGCCGACGTCCACGTATCGTCTCATGCGCCAGAGTTTACACCTCTATCCATACAAAATTCAAACGTGGCAACCCCTCAGCACCGCTACCATTGCTGCACGAGAGACATTCGCTAACGATATAGTGCACAGGATTGATGACGGCGATATGCATGTGTGCAGCATTTCGTTTACTGACGAAGCTTATTTTTACCTGGACGGCTTCGTCAATAAGCAGAAATGGCGCATATGGGGAACCGAAAAGCCCCATGTTGCAGTCCCATCGTCCCTGTATCCTCAAAAGATACTGGTCTGGGCCGCCATTTCTTCCAAAGGAATCATTGGCCCATTTTTCAGATCACAAACGATTACTGCATCACGCTATCTGGACATTCTTCGTGAATTTGTGGCGGTACAAACTGCCTTAGACGACACTGCGAACACCTTGTGGTTTATGCAAGATGGTGCCCGGCCACATCGCACGGCCGACGTCTTTAATTTCCTGAATGAATATTTCGATGATCGTGTGATTGCTTTGGGCTATCCGAAACATACAGGAGGCGGCGTGGATTGGCCTCCCTATTCGCCAGACATGAACCCCTGTGACTTCTTTCTGTGGGGACAATTGAAAGACCAGGTGTACCGCCAGAATCCAGAAACAATTGAACAGCTGAAGCAGTACATCTCATCTGCATGTGAAGCCATTCCGCCAGACACGTTGTCAAAGATTTCGGGTAATTTCATTCAGAGACTACGCCATATTTTTGCTAAGCATGGTGGATATATGGAAAATATCGTACTGTAGAGTTTCCCAGACCGCAGCGCCATCTGTTGTTGAAAATTGTAACTACCGTAATTTCGAAAGTTTGTCTGCCTGAAAATGTACTGTTGTCCCAAGCATATTGCAACAAACGGTGTATTTCTATCGCTGCTCGTTTAGTTTTTATTGCCGTTTCAAATATACCGGTCATTTTTGAAACATCCTGTACCTTTTCAGTTAGTTTAGATAAGGTGGGTTTTTATTTCTAAGGGATTCAGTAAATAAGGCGGTGGAATGTTAAAATAATGCAATGATTAAAATGCAACTATTGTTCGGCAACTGTGGCGTTCAGTTCTGGTCTTGCCGCCCACATTTAGGTTTTACTGATTTCATTAAATCACTTCTGGCGAACATCGGAATTGTTTCCTTGAAAAGTCTATGACCTACATACAGGTGTAACTGCGATTCGTGCTAAGCTGCCCCGAGATTGCGTTACCCTGGATTAGTAAAGGGCCCAAGAAGAGATCCTGAGAACAGCGTGAGGACTATGTACAAAAGGGAAACTTACTTTACATACCACTGGATGCACGAGAAACATATTAAATTACATCAGTAATTACTTAATACGTGTTCAAGAATACGCAGCACATATCGTGGCACCACTGCAGGAAGAAAAATAAAGAAGACTAAATAAAAGTGTCTGATGACTGTCCGTATCAAGGCAATATAGGAACCTAGGTGAAACGATTGTCACAGAAAGACAGACGCTGAGATAAGGCCAAACAATGGACCTCAAATTCAGGCGAACTGTTCTCTCTAGTTGAAGAAGGAAAACCCAAGAGACACAATATTTTTAAAAAGTGACGTGAAGCGCTATAGTTGTAGAGAGATATAAACACAGGAAATGTTAGAGAGAATGTTGACCTACTTGGATTCTACCTCCTTCTTATACAATTGACCTGATCGTTATCAAGTTAACTGACGTAACACGCCAGGTGCCGACCGAAGTGGCCGTGCGGTTCTAGGCGCTGCAGTCTGGAACCGCGAGACCGCTACGGTCGCAGGTTCGAATCCTGCCCCGGGCATGGATGTGTGTGATGTCCTTAGGTTAGTTGGGTTTAACTAGTTCGAAGTTCTAGGGGACTAATGACCTGAGAAGTTGAGTCCCATAGTGCTCAGAGCCATTTGAACCATTTGAACACGCCAGGTCGTTCCTTTAAAGAAAATTCAAGGCAGTCCATATCAATTAATTTTAGAAAATGACTATCCAGAAAGTGGCCACAAAAGCCTGAAGAACTTTCTAACGGAGCCTTAGTTTTCTATATAGGGAACTCCATAACTCTGCGTCACAGAGTTTCCATCACCAAAAGAACAAAACGCCCCACCGGATACGTGTTCCTCTAGACTCGGCTTCTAGAGACTAGAGCTTACGCCGAAACTATCTGTCAAAGATGACCTTAAAACAGCGTATGTGTGTCTTTTCAAAGAAATTAGTATGTGAATGTTCTAACCACGTAAGCTCCGAGACACAGAGAGAACTACAGAGTTACAATTTATACGTAATGAAAGGTTGTGGGAACTGACGTAGCAAATGAAACAAACTAATTTCGTACTATTTTATCTCATCCTCAGACGACATCCTCCTTGAGTGAAATTAATCTTTCAGTTTTGTTTAAGTTGCACTGTTTAGAGCAACTCTTATCGGCCGACATTAAAAAGAAATAAAAACGACATATTCCAGTGTAAAGTAATGTGAGCGGTGTTAAGAAAGTGATATTCTTGGAAAAAAGACAAAGAGGATACAGAACATGCTATTATTATCGATACATTCCTATAGTAAACCTCGTTCCACGTGTACACCATTATCCCATTTAAAATATTCCTTATAGAATATATAGTTATTTGGCGGTTTTAATTTGAATGTGTAGACTAGGCAGCCGCACGCAGTTTTGTGCAAAGAAAGTTATGCCACATTGACAAGCCGAGAGTATGATTATCAGCCAGAGCCAGAGGAAATTATGTTACTTCTGGGACTTTTCGTGCATTTTGCAACAAACGTGCTTCCTTCATACGATACACTCTCACTGAAATGTTTATAGTTTGATCTTTTTATCCGTACATTAGTCTGTTTCATGTTCTTCTATCTTGTCTATGGGCAACAGAAACTCAGTAGCATCTCTTTCAATATATGTTCGTCTGAAGAGTAATACAAAACCTTTTATTCTATTCAGCGTTTTCTGTGTGTTGACATTCCGTACACATCAAAGTGGGGAACCCGAAACAGAAGAGAATCGAAGCGTTAGAGACGTGGTGCTACCGTAGAATGTTGAAAATCGTGTGGACAGATAACGAATGAGGAGGTTCTCCACAGAACATATTGAAATCGCTGTCAAGAAGAAGGGACAGGATGACAGGAACACCAGCGAATGACCTCCATGGAACTAGAGGGACCTGTGTAAAAACTGTAGGGAAAGACAGGGATGTGAAAATGGTACCTCCAGCGATAAATTTAGGACGTATTGTGCAAGTGCTGCTCTGAGACGAAAAGACTGGCAGAAGGAGAGGAATTCGTGGCGGCCGCCAGTCAGATGACTGATGACTCAAAACAAGATGTCTAAAAGTTACTTTGCATATACTTGTATGATTTTAGCAGTCATGAAAAATATGCAGGAAACAGAATGTAAGACTTCCGTTGGTTTTTCTACTGTTAGAACATTGACTGGTTTTCATGTTATATATGGTATGGTGTAAACGTTTCTAGAAATGACTTATCTGCGTCTTTGCGCAAAATGATCATAGGTTGAATAATAATAGTAACTATTGGTTGTATTCAAGTCGGGACTCCAGCCGGAACATATCGTCATCTGGACACAATATTTCGCCGTTCTTCCTGGCCGCCGTCTTCAGGTGAGTAGGTCGTCGCACTACCTCTTCAGAGCAGATGTCAATCACTTTATTTCCTTTCGTGTCATTTACATTCTCCATCAGGTGCGGGCTGGCAGCAGCATAACCACTGCTCTTCAGCCAAGTGACATAAATAGACAGGAAGACATTTAAAAACAATATAAAGGAGTTATCATGGCGGAATATAAAAACAAAAAAGGTGGAACAGAAGCGAATAAGACATACAAAGCGGTGACTGTAAATCTGAGCTAAAAATCTAAAAAAGTATGTTACACAAAAAAACCACACACTACATTAGAAGGTACCAGGCAAAGTACGGCTGTAGCAGAAAAGTTCGTAGAAAGAGTAAAACATCCACATGATGTATGGCGTAGCAAGGAACTGTCATGGACGGTAAACAGGTCTATACAATTAAAACCCACATCACTAAATGACACTGTATAACGGCACCAAAACACAACACTAATGTAGCACACTGATAACGAATAAAAATCTGGGTGGATCTACAAGGGGGGGGGGGGGGGGACAAGGCAAATGGGAAGAAGGGGAAAGGAGGCGAGGTGGAGGGGAGAGAAAGGGGGATGAGCTGGGGGCTGCGCTGAAAGAGGGCTCGGAAGGGAATGGGACGCGCTGAAGGAGGGGTCACAAGGGGAGGGACAGGAGAGGAAAACAGCTGCGGAGGAGGTGCAGCGACTTAGAGAGGGAAGATGGGAAATCCGCTTTGGAAGAAGGAGGGGAGAGGAAAAAGGGGGCCCTGGGGAGGGGGGGGGGACAAGGCCAGGTTACAGCTGGAAGGAAGGGTATATGTCACAGCGAAGTTCATCATCCGGGAGGGGGAGGTGTTGAAATTGCCCTGATGAAGGAGATGGTGTGGAGGTGGAGAGAAGGAGTGATACAGAGGTATGGCAACGGGGTGGAGAGGAAGGTGGAAACGAGGCGGTGGGGGGATCAAGCCTGCAGACAGTGTAAAAGATGCAGAGTTGTTGGAGGAAAAGGAGGAGGTGGGGGAAGGGGATGAGGTCTTACATGAGCTGTGTGGGGGAAGGAAGGCGGATACAGAAGGCAAGGAGGAGTGCATGGCATTTGAGGATTTGGAGGGCATTGTAAAAGTGGGTGGATGCGGAGATCCAGGCAATGCTGACATAACAGAGGACAGGACGAATGAGGGATTTCTAGGTGTGAGGGATGATCGAAGGATGCAATCTCTGTGTCTGGCCAGACAGGAGTTTCAAGAGGTGGAGGCGGAAATGGACTTTCTGCTGGATGATCAGGTGATGAGAGGTCCAGGTGAAGTGATGGTCGAGGGTGAGGCCAAGGTATCTCAGGGTGGGGGTGAGCCGGATGGAATGACCATAAAGGGTGAGGTAGAAATCATGGAGATGGAAGGACTGGGTGGTGTGGCCTATGATGATTGCCTGGGTTTTGGAGGGGTTGAGATGAAGGAACCACTGGTTACACCAAGTGGTGAACTGGTCAAGATGGGTTTGGAGGGAGTGCTGGGACCGTAGGAAGGCGGTGTCATGAGCATACTGGAGAACGTGGGCAGGTGGGGGTGGCTTGGGCATATCAGCTGTATACAAGGGATAGAGGAGAGGGGAGAGGACAGAACCCTGGGGGACGCCAGCAGTGGGTGCTGTTGGAGGGTGACAAAGGAAGGACAGTGCAAGAGGAAGGAAGCTATCAGACGGACAAGGTTGATAGGCAGGGCGTAGGTTTGGAGTTTAAAGAGGAGACTGGGATGCCATACGTGGTCATAGGCATTTTGTAGGTCGAGGGAAACAAAACTGGCAGAGCAATGGGAGTTATGCTGGAGGGAGAGATGGTGAACGAGGTTCAGGAGTTGGTCTTCAGCAGAGGGTCGTAAGGCCACACTGGGTAGGGGAAGGAGGTGGTGTTGATTAAGGTGCTGATGGATATGATGGGAGAGGATGGATTCTAAGACTTTACTGAAGATGGAGGTGAGCCAGGTGGGATGATAGGAAGAGGCGACTGAAGGGGGTTTGTTGGATTTGAGGAATAAGAGGATGCAGGAAGTCTTCCACATGTCAGGGTAGAAGCCTGTAGAGAGGATGACGTTATAGAGACTGGCTAGGACAAAGGAGAAGGGAGTTCTCTACGGTGGCGGTAGGTGACACAGTCTTGACAAGGGACCGTATTACGCTTGGACTTGAGGATAAGTTTAATGTCTTGTGCTGTGACTGGAGTGTTGATGTCAGAGGGGGGCAACTGCCACAAGTACTGGAGACTAGGAGCGAGTGGAGCGACCGAGGTATCGGCACATTCCATGATGGTGGGGAAAAGAGAATAATCAAAGTGGGGATCATCTGGGATGGAGAAGTCCTCGGAAAGGTGGGAAGCGAAGTGGTTGGCCTTACTCAGGTTGTCAGGAAGGGGGCGGTCGTTATGGAGAAGGGGGTGGTGGGGAGCAGAATGGGAACCAGTAAGGCGATGGAAGGCGCACCAGTACTTGGAGAAGTTGATAGGGAGAATGACGTTGAGCCATGTACAGGTCTGGCGCCAGTCCCGGTGTTTCATAGCTGTAATAAGGTTCTGTAGATGTCGCTGTATTTGCCTGTGGCATTGGAGTGTTTCCCTGTCATGAGTGCGCAGGAAGGGGCGATAGAGGCAGCGGGATTCACGGAGGGGGAGGACAGCCCGAGGAGGGAGAGTGGGATAGTTGGGGGTGGATGGTTTTAGTAGGCACATGGGCATCCACGGCGTCAGTAATTACCTTCTGAAGGAAGGACAAGGCATGGATGATGTCGTCAGGATGGTAATAGGTAAGAGAGTGGCTTTAGACCTGTGTGGCCATGTATTCCCGGTAGGCATCCCAGTTGGCACAGCGGTAGTCACGGACGACCTTGGGAGGGGGTAACCAATCACGCTGCAGCGGCTCCTTTATACACCGACCGTCGGTTCATCGTGAGTGCGCGAACATAACTGCCCTCTAGCGACAGGCACAACAGCGCACCGGTAGTGAAAGCTCGTGGAAACGATAAATCGATATCAAACACTATTGACAGTTTTGATGACCGAATCAAGGACCGTTGTTTCTTAGTGTCAAACCGAACAGGTTCCCAACTCTTACTTCAAGGATACCTGTTACCTGTATTTATAATATTGTCAGATAGCCGGACAACAGTAGCTTCTTTCACTCCACAGTCCCAATACCACGACACAGGGGCAACCACTTGTGTCCCGTAGTACAACGTTTCATATCCTTCAGTAAGACAATGTTCCATAACTACAGATTTTTCTGGCTGAAGTAAACGAGTGTGGCGACCTACGTATAGTTGGTCCAATAAAGGCTTTTCCGCAATGGCAGGGAATCCTGTAGACTTTTGGGCTTTTTCAACCCAAATCATCCTTCAATGAGCCCAGCAGGACTCTGGTCTTAGCTGGTGGGTGGAATACATTTTTAATATCAAATTTCGTTAAAATTTTTCATATTTTTGAAGATACGCTCCCCACAATAGGTAAGAATGCCACCGATTTCTTTGTAATGTTCTGTTGGTTCCCGCGAAGGTGGCATATAGTGAGCACGATGGATCTGATGTCAGTAGAACCATTCTGCTTGAACGCAGATTGATCCAGTTCTTGTGTCAAACTATCTGCATCTGAGATGGCGTAATCTCTATTTATCAATGCACGTAGGACCCCGTTGCGTTGGTACGATGGATGACAACTTGATGCATGAAGATATCAGTTCGTATGAGTGGACTTACGATAAACACTAAGTCGTAACGTCCCATCATCCCTCCCTGTAGACCAAGACGTCTAAAAACGGAGGTTTTATATCCTTTTCAACTTCCATCGTGAACTTGAGATGCAGACAATTAAAGTGATCTAGTAAACAATCCAGAGCATCCCTCCCATGTGGCGCTACCATAAAAGTGTCGTCGACATATCTCCAGAAACAAGTTGGTTTTTAAGAACGTCGTCTTCATTGCCATGTACTCAGAATGTTTCATAAACAAATCGGCGACTATGACGATAATAGACTGCCCATAGCCACTCCGTTAGTTTGTACAAAGTATTGGTCATTAGATTAAAATACGTCGCCGTTAACACATGGCGACAAAGCTTAGTTGCTTCTTCGGCCAATTTTTTCACCAATTAAAAGGATCTTCAAGAGCTACTCTGGTAGACAGACACAACATCAGAACTAAAGAGCAAATCCGTGGGACTGAGACACAAAGACTTGAGATTTAGGAATGTGGCGTTCGCATTTTCGGGCATGGGGACTGAGAAAGCAACTAAATTTTGTAGGGGACACAAGAAACTTATAAATATCGCAGATATTAATGGTTATCCCCTCGACAAGAAGCGTGCACTTTAGACTCCAGAGGGGTGGGCATATTTCTCCATCCTTCTCTTTCTCCGCTGACGGCCCTTAACTGTATTATCGTTCCTATTGTGACATGCGTCCGTGCAATGATTAAGAATTAATAGGTACACCTCATTCTCATATTTGATCTGCAATGAAGTACTTCTGAAGGCAGAAGCGCACAAGAAAGTAACGCTCCTAAAATTGTTTGTCTCCGCGGCAGCCGGCCAGGGTGGCCGAGCGGTTCTAGGCGCTTCAGTCTGGAACCGTGCGACCGCTACGGTCGCAGGTTCGAATCCTGCCTCGGGCGTGGATGTGTGTCATATCCTTAGGTTAGTAAGGTTTAATTAGTTTTAAGTTCTAGGCGACTGATGACCTCAGAAGTTAAGTCGCATAGTGCTCAGAGCCATTTGAACCATTTTTGAACAGAAGCACACAAGAGAGTAACGCTCATAAAATTGTTGTCTCCGCGTCAAACCAAAGAAACTTGTTGCAAGTGGCTTGGTCTAAATGAGACAGCGGCAACAATTGCATGGCGCAAATTAACTGTGTGACTCAGTTCCACTGACTACCCTGTACCCTTCAATTAACTACGCTGCAATAAAACGTCGGGGAACGCAACAACCTTGTATCGAAATACTCAAGAGCAATATCTCAGAGCGAGCGGCGAATGTTTGTCAGTTACAACTCGCACCCATCCTGCATTGTTTCCGTCTGCGCCAAGGAATACAGTCTAATGCCACGGAAGCGGCGCAACGCTGAGAACAAAGGAAAGACTGCCTGCAGAGGAGGAAGGGAGCAAGTCGTGCCTGTTAAGCCGTCGGCACACGGACCGTGCTGTCGAACGTTAACGCTGAGCATGCCAAGTTCAACGTGCTGCTGAACGCTCAGGAACGATGCGCCTTGTGCATACGGTACGTGGGCCCCAACGTGGTATACGCGATCGCAACGCACTCCAGCGGCAGTTGAGGGGTGTTTCTAGTTCATAAATCACACTGTTTACTCAACGGGCGTGCGTAAAATTCCCACGTTAGCTCTATTAAAACGCACATTTCCTCCGTCGTCCACGAAAAGGAAAGTACCACGTCCAATCTATAAGGACACAAGCATATAAAAGTTCCATTACAAACAGCGCGGTACAAATTTGGAATATTTCTCTGCATACGATAAACATTATTTCATCATTCCCAGATTTTAGTAAAACCCCAAGGTCAGGCTTACTTGATCACTGTTCCTACCCAGTAGCAAAATCTTTGCAACATGCGAATTACGAAGTGTAAAAGAAAAAGGAGCAAATAATTTTATACAAGTAGCGCAAGCTGTCCTGTAGATTAAGCCTATCGAACAAAGCCGCCCCTTAAAAAAAGGTGAACTTATATGTACATAACATCAAATATTATAGCATATACTTATATTAAACTAATAATAAAGTATCAGAACCTAATAAAAACGGGAATGTTGGAAAAAAATTTGAAAGTGTCAAGACGCGAACCACCGCCACAACAAAATGTTCTTTTAGAACAGAGTCGCTACCCATTAGGCTAGACCACTAACTTCCTTTGTATTCTTAATTATATTGTAATAGGGGTTGCTAAAACCGTTAATCGGAGATAATTATGTTACTATTTAAAATTTAATTGTAACAAATTGTACCAAGAACAATGCGTTTTTGGTGGATCTTCAGTGTGTCGCTGCCTTCAAATAGCCTACTCTCATAATACGCAGTTACAATAATTCTTTTGCCACGAATACGATGTTTCTCATAATGTTATTGGAACGAATCACACAACCAACATGGGGTTTTCCAGTGATTCTCAATTTGCTGGTGCTCAGAAACGGCATATATACATATAGGCATGAAATGAACGCCAATATGGCGCCTATCAAGTCTGTACTGAAGGGAGACGGCGTGCGTGTGACGTAGGTGGCGTTGTGCCATCTCATTGGTCAACGCTCAGACGCACGCTCAGAATATCTGACATGCCAGATATTGCTCTGCACGTTCGGAAAGACTCCCGAGCGTGCTATTCCACGCTATGACGTCAGAAACTCGGCACGCTCAACGCTCAACGTTGGGATGCACGGTCCGTGTGCCGGCGGCTTTAGAGGGCGCGAGCGCGTGGCGGAGCGTGAAAGAAACCGAAACGACGGAGCGCACTCTTCGCCCAGTAGGCCGGCCCGGCTGTCTGCGTTACGCAGTTCGGCCTGTCGGGGAGGTGTGGGTGGGGTGCAACCGCCCGGTGACCTTAATTAAGGCCCGGACCGGCGGCCTTGTTTTGCCGCTGTTTGGCGGGCCTTGTTTGTCGCCCGAGCCGCGAATATTAATCCCCAGGGTTGCGGCAGGGATTCGGCGCCTCTGCACGGCCCCCACGGGGGCGGAGGGGGCGGCAGTGCGCGCCGCCGGCCGCACTTCGTTAGCGCCGAACGGCGCGCGCTGTCTGTGAAGCGACTGCCCGCCGCCCGCCGAAAGGATACTTACTGGTGCCGGTGATGGGGCTTTGGGGCACATTCAGCGCAGGCGGCACGCGATAAGAACAACATCGACGAATTGAGCTCGCCTGGCGACTCTTCTCCGTGGAAAACGAGAGCGTGCAGGCACTCTGTAGGAATCAACAAGGATTCCGGAAACAGCGATCGTGTGAGACCCAGCTCGCTTTATTTGTTTATGAGACCCAGAATGTATTAGATACAGGCACCCAGGTAGATGCTATTTTTCTTGATTTCCGGAAGGCGTTCGATACTGATCCGCACTGTCGCCTGATAAACAAAGTAAGAGCCTACGGAATATCAGACCAGTAGTGTGGTTGGATTGAAGAGTTTTTAGCAAACAGAACACAGCATGTTGTTATCAATGGAGAGACGTCTACAGACGGTAAAGTAACCTCTGGCGTGCCACAGGGGAGTGTTATGGGACCATTGCTTTTCACAATATGCAGAGTGATTCAAAAAGAATACCACAACTTTAAAAATGTGTATTTAATGAAAGAAACATAATATAACCTTCTGTTATACATCATTACAAAGAGTATTTAGAAAGGTTTTTTTTTTTCACTCAAAAACAAGTTCAGAGATGTTCAATATGGCCCCCTCCAGACACTCGAGCAATATCAACCCGATACTCCAACTCGTTCCACACTCTCTGTAGCATATCAGCCGTAACAGTTTGGATAGCTGCTGTTATTTCTCGTTTCAAATCATCAATGGTGGCTGGGAGAGGTGGCCGAAACACCATATCCTTAACATACCCCCATAAGAAAAAATCGCAGGGGGTAAGATCAGGGCTTCTCGGAGGCCAGTGATGAAGTGCTCTGTCACGGGCTGCCTGGCGGCCGATCCATCGCCTCGGGTAGTTGACGTTCAGGTTTCATAACTAACCTTTTTCGTAGGACTCTCCATACAGTTGATTGTGGAATTTGCAGCTCTCTGCTAGCTCTGCGAGTCGATTTTCCTGGGCTGCGAACAAATGCTTGCTTGATGCCTGCTACATTTTCATCACTCGTTCTCGGCCGTCCTGAACTTTTCCCTTTTCACAAACACCCATTCTCTGTAAACTGTTTATACCAACGTCTGATACACCACCTATCAGGAGGTTTAACACCATACTTCGTTCGAAATGCACGCTGAACAACTGTCGTCGATTCACTTCTGCCGTACTCAATAACACAAAAAGATTTTTGTTGAGCGGTCGCCATCTTAGCATCAACTGACGCTGACGCCTAGTCAACAGCGCCTCAAGCGAACAAATGTACAACTAAATGGAACTTTATAGCTCCCTTCATTCGCCGACAGATAGTGCTTAGCTCTGCCTTTTGTCGTTGCAGAGTTTTAAATTCCTAAAGTTGTGGTACTCTTTTTGAATCACCCTGTATATATATAAATGACCTAGTAGATAGTGTCGGACGTTCCATGCGGCTTTTCGCGGATGATGCTGTAGTATACAGAGAAGTTGCAGCATTAGAAAATTGCAGCGAAATGCAGGAAGATCACCAGCGGATAGGCACTTGGTGCAGGGAGTAGCAACTGACCCTTAACATAGACAAATGTAATGTATTGCGAATACATAGAAAGAAGGATCCTTTATTGTATGATTATATGATAGCGGAACAAACACTGGTAGCAGTTACTTCCGTAAAGTATCTGGGAATATGCGTATGGAACGATTTGAAGTGGAATGATCATATAAAATTAATTGTTGGTAAGGCGGGTGCCAGGTTGAGATTCATTGGGAGAGTCCTTAGAAAATGTAGTCCATCAACAAAGGAGGTGGCTTACAAAAGTGCAGAAATGTCGTACTTCCCTCCGACAAAAAATGAGAAGCCGTTAATTATCGGTATGCATCCGATAACATGCGTACCTGATACTAATATGTTCCATAACACCGCACGTAAGAACGAGATTTTTCAGATTCTATTAGTTGGAAAAATGTAAGGTCAAATTTTTTGGATAGCCCTATGGCTAGAGACCATTTGTACACCGAATAGAACGTTCGTCTTGTGGTGTCACCGCCACACACCACACTTGCTAGGTGGTAGCCTTTAAATCGGCCGCGGTCCGTTAGTATACGTCGGACCCGCGTGTCTCCACTGTCAGTGATTGCAGACCGAGCGCCACCACACGGCAGGTCTAGAGCGTCTTCCTAGCACTCGCCCCAGTTGTACAGCCGACTTTGCTAGCGATGGTTCACTGACAAATTACGCTCTCATTTGCCGAGACGATAGTTAGTATAGCCTTCAGCTACGTCATTTGCTACGACCTAGCAAGGCGCCATTACCATTTGCTATTTATCTTGTGATGCATGTACCGTCAGACCGATGTTCAACAATTATGGAATAAAGTTAAGTATTCCAGCAACTACGTATTATTTTTGCTAGTATAATTACTTTACCTGTTCCAGACCTCACGCCAGCCTGCGTGAGTTTAAACGCGTGCCTTTCGGCTTCCTCATAGTGGCTTGGCTGTCTTGCCAAGTCACAACACGTCTAACAAGGGAACCTCCCCATCTCACCCCCCTCAGATTTAGTTATAAGTTGGCACAGTGGATAGGCCTTGAAAAACTGAACACAGATCAATCGAGTAAACAGGAAGATGTTGTGTGGAACTATGAAAAAAATAAGCAAAATATACAAACTGAGTAGTTCCTGCGCAAGATAGGCATCATCAAGGATTATTTGAGCGCAGGAGCGCCATGGTCCCGTGGTTAGCGTGAGTAGCCGCGGAAAGAGAGGTCGTTGGTTAAAGTCTTCCCTCAGGTGAAGAGTTGAATTTTTTTCTTTTCAGACACTTAATATCTGTCCGTCCGTCCGTCCGATGCGAGGTAACTGCGACGTTGTATGGGGACGCTACAACTAAACAAACATCGAAACACAGGACGTCAGTCGACTACAGCGCACGGAAGAGAGAGTATTCCTGCTAACGAGGCTCCCTGGCTGGCAGTTGAGTGTTCGCTACTTAGGACGAGAGTGCTTTAAGTACGTGAGATGTATTCCGTGGGCAATATGAATCCAGCAAATATAGCTCGCGACTTCAATAACAAGCTCAACGAATATTTTCCGAACTGTAAGGAATCGGAAAGTTCCTTAAGGGATCGAACGATTGTCTAACATTTGTATGATTATTTCCTACATTTGTTGATAAACAGTACGTGTGGTGATGACGATACCTTGCTAATTGCTGCGGGGCATTATGTACCAGACGATGAGATTGTTCACTATCCGTACAAAGAACACGAAGAGGAAATACTGCGACTTCAATCTGATGGTATTTCTTTGGGTTACATGAAGGAAATGCTCCAATACAGGTTACTGTCCAAACCAATTAAAAGAGGCAAATATAAAGCGATGGAGGAAAAAAGCACAATTAAATATTGCAAAGAAGTCGTGGAACGAGGTGGAACCCAAAGACAGAAGTGAACAGAGACGTCAATGAACGAACGGACAGATCATAAGTTTGCGAAAATAAGCTTTTCACTCGGGGGAAGACTTGAACCAAAGACCTCTCGTTCCGCAGCTGATCACGCTAACCACGAGGCCACGGCGCTCCTGAGTTTGCACTATCCTTGATGTTGCCTAACTTTCGCATGGACTACTCAGTTTGTATCTTTTGCTTATTTTTTTCATAGTTCCACACAATTTCTTCCTGTTTTCTCGATTGATCTGTGTTCAGTTTTTCAAGGCCTATCCACTGTGCCAACTTATAACTAAATCTGAGAGGGGTGCGATGGGGAGGTTCCCTTGTTAGTGTCACATCCGGTGGTAGAGGATCAAAATAGTGTAAATACTGTACACTTCCTCCTTCTTAGGCTAAAGGAGCAAATCGGTTGGTTCTTTTTTCGATTGATGTCCTTTACGGTGGGGTTGATGGGACGTATGGAGGCACAACCAGTTCACTAATGGTTCCTCGGAAAACTCCACCAAATAGCCTTCTTTTAACATACACTCCTGGAAATTGAAATAAGAACACCGTGAATTCATTGTCCCAGGAAGGGGAAACTTTATTGACACATTCCTGGGGTCAGATACATCACATGATCATACTGACAGAACCACAGGCACATAGACTCAGGCAACAGAGCATGCACAATGTCGGCACTAGTACAGTGTATATCCACCTTTCGCAGCAATGCAGGCTGCTATTCTCCCATGGAGACGATCGTAGAGATGCTGGATGTAGTCCTGTGGAACGGCTTGCCATGCCATTTCCACCTGGCGCCTCAGTTGGACCAGCGTTCGTGCTGGACGTGCAGACCGCGTGAGACGACGCTTCATCCAGTCCCAAACATGCTCAATGGGGGACAGATCCGGAGATCTTGCTGGCCAGGGTAGTTGACTTACAGCTTCTAGAGCACGTTGGGTGGCACGGGATACATGCGGACGTGCATTGTCCTGTTGGAACAGCAAGTTCCCTTGCCGGTCTAGGAATGGTAGAACGATGGGTTGGATGACGGTTTGGATGTACCGTGCACTATTCAGTGTCCCCTCGACGATCACCAGTGGTGTACGGCCAGTGTAGGAGATCGCTCCCCACACCATGATGCCGGGTGTTGGCCCTGTGTGCCTCGGTCGTATGCAGTCCTGATTGTGGCGCTCACCTGCACGGCGCCAAACACGCATACGACCATCATTGGCACCAAGGCAGAAGCGACTCTCATCGCTGAAGACGACACGTCTCCATTCGTCCCTCCATTCACGCCTGTCGCGACACCACTGGAGGCGGGCTGCACGATGTTGGGGCGTGAGCGGAAGACGGCCTAACGGTGTGCGGGACCGTAGCCCAGCTTCATGGAGACGGTTGCGAATGGTCCTCGCCGATACCCCAGGAGCAACAGTGTCCCTAATTTGCTGGGAAGTGGCGGTGCGGTCCCCTACGGCACTGCGTAGGATCCTACGGTCTTGGCGTGCATCCGTGGGTCGCTGCGGTCCGGTCCCAGGTCGACGGGCACGTGCACCTTCCGCCGACCACTGGCGACAACATCGATGTACTGTGGACACCTCACGCCCCACGTGTTGAGCAATTCGGCGGTACGTCCACCCGTCCTCCCGCATGCCCACTATACGCCCTCGCTCAACGTCCGTCAACTGCACATACGGTTCACGTCCACGCTGTCGCGGCATGCTACCAGTGTTAAAGACTGCGATGGAGCTCCGTATGCCACGGCAAACTGGCTGACACTGACGGCGGCGGTGCACAAATGCTACGCAGCTAGCGCCATTCGACGGCCAACACCGCGGTTCCTTGTGTGTCCGCTGTGCCGTGCGTGTGATCATTGCTTGTACAGCCCTCTCGCAGTGTCCGGAGCAAGTATGGTGGGTCTGACACACCGGTGTCAATGTGTTCTTTTCTCCATTTCCAGGAGTGTATTTCCGTCGTCATCAATCGACCAATAGCTAGCTGCGGATTCCGAGACGGCTGTGTACTGAAAAGTCTGCAGTTTTTACGATGTATTCTTAAGATACCTATCTCAAAAAACCTTCAAAATTTTCTTCAAATCTTTATCCGTTTCAGAAATACAGATGTTCAAAGTTACCCTAACTGTACACGTAAAATACGTACGTATAGTCCGGTGTGAGACGGAACGTAGTTTATAAAGTGAAGCGGCACGGAGAAATATGCTGTAATATGTCTCCGTTGTCGTTACTGAAGTAAACGTAACAAAATCCGGTGTGAAGTGTAAAATAAGTTTTGCGATATTCCAGTTTCACATAAATAAATTATCTAAATTTCAATGACCATTTCCTTTAAAACAGGGTGACAATTATTGAACTATGTGAAAAAAGAAACGTAAATTAGACACAAACTACGACGTGCACACACTTTATTAAACATGTAAGCGTCATTATACATGTATTCGCAATTTAGGTTATGACATGTTAGATATACCTGCCATCTTTGGCGATGAAGTGGTGTAGACGTATAGCGAAATTCTGCATGACGCGCTGAAGTGTCTGAACATCGATGCACTCGATAACCTCCAGAATGGCTTTTTCGGCTCAGTAGTGGTTTTGGGATTATTGCTGTACTCCTTGTCTTTAATATAGCCCCACAAAAAGGATACTATGTGTTCAGATTCGGAGAATATGGCGGCCAATCGAGAGCCATGACAGTGGACTCTGGTTAACCCCAGGGCCAGAATGCGGTCCCCAAAGTGATCCTCCAGGACATCAAACATTCTTCTGCTTCGATGGAGTCGAGCTCTGTATTGGATGAACCAAACCTTTTGGAGATCAGGGTCACTTTGGATAATGGGGATGAAATCATCTTCCAAAAGCTTCACGTGTCAGTCGGTAGTCACCGTACCATCTAGTGATATCCCACTGATTGTTCCGTGACTGGACATTGCACACCACACAGTCTCCCGTTGAGGGCGAAGAGACTTCTCATCGCGAAATGCGGATTCTCAGTCCCCCAAACGCTCCACTTTTGCTTAATGACGATCCTATCCACATGAAAATAGGCTTCGTCGCTAAACCAAACCATACAGCACATGTTAATTCCCATCACACTCCACGGTCAACAGTGCAGTTTGATCATCCTAACGCAAACCGTTCAGAAGTTATGACGAGTTTATTTCATACATTTCAATAATTGTCACCCTGTATGAATTACGTGCAGGGAAAAGGGGGAAACCAGTGAAACCATGCTCCTATCGGATTACAAGAAATGCGAATATGTTCCTGTTTATTTAAATTAAAAGACTCTTATTGAAGAATGGAGTACCAGCTGCCTCAGTCTACCTTCCTCACCAGCTCAAAAAACTTTCCCAAACATTTTGGTCTGCGAACATATATGCGCTTTTTAATGTTGAGAGAGAATAAGACAGTGGTAGTGGGAAGGAGACCGAAAAGTAATAAATACTGGAAGATAGTAAGACAGTGGGTATTATATGAGAATAACGAAGGACGAAATGGAAATGAGAGAGAGAGAGAGAAGGACACAGTGGCAGTGGAGCACAGTCGACACTGACAGAACAGTGCTAGGAAAAGAATGGAAGAGACAGTGGTAGGAGTGGTGGGAGGAATGAAGAGAAAGCGGAAGTGGGTGAGAGCCAATCATAATGAGAGACAGAGAATATGACAATAATACCGAAGGAGCCAGAGATAGTGACAGCGGGAAGAGATAGCAGCAGTAGCAAGGAGGGAATGACATATTAGCAGCAGTAGAGAAGAAGAAGGCTACAGTAACCGTCAGAGGAGACCGCAGTAGCAGCACAGAACGAAGGGGACTGTGGTTGTGACACAGGAAACAGACAGAGAGAGAGATAATGACTATCAATTGCGCTGAATGAGTGAGTTGAAAGAGCAACTAGGAGTTGATGGGTATGAGCGGCTTATGGTGAAAGACTAGTGTGTGTGAATGAGTTACAGAGGGAGGAGTTTGTGTGAATTTGAAGTGAGTTATATGTTAAAAAAGGGGGAGGTAATTGTTACCCCACTTTGTAGAGTCTTTTGAGCGCACAGGAAGATATGTACATTTTTGTGCTTCTACAGGGGTATTTTTCCACTGGTAACGTATACGCCAGTATTCATACAGGCAGAGTGTGCATAATTGTAGCTATATACCTGCATAATATATCGATTAGTCAATGGCTTGTGAGTGACATTAATTGTTTGTTTGTGTGTGTGTGTGTGTGTGTGTGTGTGTGTGCGCGCACCCGTGTGTCTGTAGACCCAGACCCTTACTATCTATTCGCAGTGACTGTGCCCATCGTGCACTGGGTGGGAAACGTAATTAAAGAATTAAATGTGGGCTACATATCGCTGCAAGATCCAGGTTAGTGGACATTTTATTTGTGTGTACCCTAACTGTAGCACAACAAGTGTCTGAGATGGGTGCACTTTTAAGATGGTTTCGGGGAGGAGGGAGGGCTAAGAAGAAACTTTAACTCTTTCGTAAATGTAACTTAAGAAATATTCAAGTTTACTAAATAACTGGTAAGAATGAGATTTTCACTCTGCAGCGGAGTGTGCGCTGATATGAAACTTCCTGGAGGATTAAAACTGTGTGCCCGACCGATACTCGAACTCGGGACCTTTGCCTATCGCGGGCAAGTGCTCTACCATATGAGCTACCGAAGCACGACTCACGCCCGGTACTCACAGCTTTACTTCTGCCAGTATCTCGTTTCCTACCTTCCAAACTTTACAGAAGCTCTCCTGCGAACCTTGCAGAACTAGCACTCCCGAAAGAAAGTATACAGCGGAGACATGGCTTAGCCACAGCCTGGGGGATGTTTCCAGAATGAGATGTTCACTCTGCAGCGGAGTGTGCTCAGATGGTAGAGCACTTGCCCGCGAAAGGCAAAGGTCCCGAGTTCGAGTCTTGGTCGGGCACACAGTTTTAATCTGGCAGGAAGTTTCAACTGGTAAGAATTTTCCAATGTGTAAATTGCATGAAAAACTAATTATTTTGTACTGATTGTCACATGTATTCAGTTGTTTGTTGTTGTTGTGGTCTTCAGTCCTGAGACTGGTTTGATGCAGCTCTCCATGCTACTCTATCCTGTGCAAGCTTCTTCATCTCCCAGTACCTACTGCAACCTACATCCTTCTGGATCTGCTTAGTGTATTCATCTCTTGGTCTCCCCCTACGATTTTTACCCTCCACACTGCCCTCCAATGCTAAATTTGTGATCCCTCGATGCCTCAAAACATGTCCTACCAACCGATCCCTTCTTCTAGTCTAGTTGTGCCACAAACTTCTCTTCTCCCCAATCCTACTCAATACCTGCTCATTAGTTACATGATCTACCCACCTTATCTTCAGCATTCTTCTGTAGCACCACATTTCGAAAGCTTCTATTCTCTTCTTGTCCAAACTAGTTATCGTCCATGTTTCACTTCCATACATGGCTACACTCCATACAAATACTTTCAGAAACGACTTCCTGACACTTAAATCTATACTCGATGTTAACAAATTCCTCTTCTTGAGAAACGCTTTCCTTGCCATTGCCAGTCTACATTTTATATCCTCTCTACTTCGACCATCATCGGTTATTTTACTCCCTAAATAGCAAAACTCCTTTACTACTTTAAGTTTCTCATTTCCTAATCTAATTCCCTCAGCATCACCCAACTTAATTTGACTACATTCCATTATCCTCGTTTTGCTTTTGTTGATGTTCATCTTATATCCTCCCTTCAAGACACCATCCATTCCGTTCAACTGCTCTTCCAAGTCCTTTGCTGTCTCTGACAGAATTACAATGTCATCGGCGAACCTCAAAGTTTTTACTTCTTCTCCATGGATTTTAATACCTACTCCAAATTTTTCTTTTGTTTCCTTTACTGCTTGCTCAATATACAGATTGAATAACATCGGGGAGAGGCTACAACCCTGTCTTACTCCCTTCCCAACCACTGCTTCCCTTTCATGCCCCTCGATTCTTATAACTGCCATCTGGTTTCTGTACAAACTGTAAATAGCCTTTCGCTCCCTGTATTTTACCCCTGCCACCTTCAGAATTTGAAAGAGAGTATTCCAGTTAACATTGTCAAAAGCTTTCTCTAAGTCTACAAATGCTAGAAACGTAGGTTTGCCTTTCCTTAATCTTTCTTCTAAGATAAGTCGTAAGGTCAGTATTGCCTCACGTGTTCCAACATTTCTACTGAATCCAAACTGATCTTCCCCGAGGTCGGCTTCTACCAGTTTTTCCATTCGTCTGTAAAGAATTCGCGTTAGTATTTTGCAGCTGTGACTTATTAAACTGATAGTTCGGTAATTTTCACATCTGTCAACACCTGCTTTCTTTGGGATTGGAATTATTATATTCTTCTTGAAGTCTGAGGGTATTTCGCCTGTCTCATACATCGTGCTCACCAGATGGTAGAGTTTTGTCATGACTGGCTCTCCCGAGGCCATCAGTAGTTTAAACGGAATGTTGTCTACTCCCGGGGCCTTGTTTCGACTCAGGCCTTTCAGTGCTCTGTCAAACTCTTCACGCAGTACCTTATCTCCCATTTCGTCTTCATCTACATCCTCTTCCATTTCCATAATATTGTCCTCAAGTACATCGCCCTTGTATAAACCCTCTATATACTCCTTCCACCTTTCTGCCTTCCCTTCTTTGCTTAGAACTGGGTTGCCGTCTGAGCTCTTGACATTCATACAAGTGGTTCTCTTCTCTCCAAAGGTCTCTTTAATTTTCCTGTAGGCATTATCTATCTTACCCCTAGTGAGACAAGCCTCTACATCCTTACATTTGTCCTCTAGCCATCCCTGCTTAGCCATTTTGCACTTCCTGTCGATATCATTTTTGAGACGTTTGTATTCCTTTTTGCCTGCTTCATTTACTGCAGTTTTATATTTTCTCCTTTCATCAATTAAATTCAATATTTTTTCTGTTACCCAAGGATTTGTATTAGCCCTCGTCTTTTTACCTACTTGATCCTCTGCTGCCTTCACTACTTCATCCCTCAGAGCTACCCATTCTTCTTCTACTGTATTTCTTTCCCCCATTCCTGTCAATTGTTCCCTTATGCTCTCCCTGAAACTCTCTACAACCTCTGGTTCTTTCAGTTTATCCAGGTCCCATCTCCTTAAATTCCCACCTTTTTGCAGTTTCTTCAGTTTCAATCTGCAGTTCATAACCAATAGATTGTGGTCAGAATCCACATCTGCCCCAGGAAATGTCTTACAATTTAAAACCTGGTTTCTAAATCTCTGTCTTACCATTATATAATCTATCTGATACCTTTTAGTATCTCCAGGGTTTCTAAATCTCTGTCTTACCATTATATAATCTATCTGATACCTTTTAGTATCTCCAGGATTCTTCCAGGTATACAACCTTTTTTTATGATTCTTGAACCAAGTGTTGGCTATGATTAAGTTATGCTCTGTGCAAAATTCTACAAGGCAGCTTCCTCTTTCATTTCTTCCCCCCCAATCCATATTCACCTACTATGTTTCCTTCTCTCCCTTTTCCTACTGACGAATTCCAGTCACCCATGACTATTAAATTTTCGTCTCCCTTCACTACCTGAATAATTTCTTTTATCTCGTCATACATTTCATCTATTTCTTCATCATCTGCAGAGGTAGTTGGCATATAAACTTGTACTACTGTAGTAGGCATGGGCTTTGTGTCTATCTTGGCCACAATAATGCGTTCACTATGCTGTTTGTAGTAGCTAACCCGCACTCCTATTTTTTTATTCATTATTAAACCTACTCCTGCATTACCCCTATTTGATTTTGTATTTATAACCCTGTAATCACCTGACCAAAAGTCTTGTTCCTCCTGCCACCGAACTTCACTAATTCCCACTATATCTAACTCTAACCTATCCATTTCCCTTTTTAAATTTTCTAACCTACCTGCCCGATTAAGGGATCTGACATTCCACGCTCCGATCCGTAGAACGCCAGTTTTCTTTCTCCTGATAACGACGTCCTCCTGAGTAGTCCCCGCCCGGAGATCCGAATGGGGGACTATTTTACCTCCGGAATATTTTACCCAAGAGGACGCCATCATCATTTAATTATACAGTGGAGCTGCATGTCCTCGGGAAAAATTACGGCTGTAGTTTCCCCTTGCTTTCAGCCGTTCACAGTACCAGCACAGCAAGGCCGATTTGGTTAATGTTACAAGGCCAGATCAGTCAATCATCCAGACTGTTGCCCCTGCAACTACTGAAAAGGCTGCTGCCCCTCTTCAGGAACCACATGTTTGTCTGGCCTCTCAACAGATACCCCTCCGTTGTGGTTGCACCTACGGTACGGCCATCTGTATCGCTGAGGCACGCAAGCCTCCCCACCAACGGCAAGGTACATGGTTCATGGGGGATTCAGATGAAATGAAATAAAATAAGGAACACACTCTGTGAGTCATCCTACAACTGTGATTGCAATTTAGTAGTAAACTAATGACCTGGCCTGGGATACGTCTATTAGTAAAAAAAGGGTATCATAATCCTTATATTAATCCCCGAGATTGACCTTCATCGACAGCGAAACGTGACAGGGATATTAATTGATAATATGTATTGAAGCTGTGTGTAACTATATAGATTCTCGTCATGCATCGCTGGCGTCTGGAGTTATAGTGGCTGTTAACTTCACTGCCTTTCCCGTCATACACCACCTCCTCTGTACTTGATCCACCTCAAAGCTCCCGTCAGGGCCACGAGATGTCACTGCAAAAGCCTATTACATATGGAACAAGTAACAGTTCAAAAGCTACAAACTGATGATTATTGTAATCCTACATAATACATGCAGACCTTCCACGTAAATCTGTATATCAATTACAGAAAACCGCGTGAAAATCCGTTAATGACTGACAGAAGCAGCGTATAATATTTCTACCTACCTGCGTCTGTATATCACTGTGATGTACATTTTCTGATTACAGAGTTTTGGATTACCAGATTGTGAAAGTTTTTGAATATGATTATATGTATATATTATTATTATTATTATTATTACTATTACTATTATTATTGATATTATTGTTATTATTATTTGCGTCGAGACCATGTAGGGTCACGCAAAGCATTCTGCCTCATTCCAGCATTCTCTCTGATCTTCCACGATTCTCTCATTTTTTCCTCCATTGAGTCTATTTCCATCTTCAGTCCACTTTGTCCCTGTTTTCTTTGGGACTTCATTCTCCGACCTCACATACCACTTGTGCACCCTGTCCCTGTATTCATTTCTGTCTTCATTTTCTATCGGATCGAATTTTGCTGCTTCTAGGTCGAGTTTGAGTTAGTGATCCATGGTATTGTTGATTTGACCCCTTCTTTGCATGTTAGAATTCTCTTGGTGACTCGTTTTGTTGATAGCCTGATGATGTGCCCATAAAACTTCTACCTTCTTTCTGACATCTGCTGCTATGTTTCACATCTTCTCTGTAGTTTTCCTACAGTGTAATCTGCAACTCTCTTCTGTCAGCTTTGGACCGAGAATTGTCCTCTTGATTTTCCTTTCTTCCTTCGGTATGCCAATCGGGCGGACGACGGTTCAATCCCGCGTCTGGCCATTCTGATTTAGGTTTTCCGTGATTTCCCTAAATCGCTCCAGGCAAATGCCGGGATGGTTCCTCTGAAAGGGCACGGCCGACTTCCTTCCCTAATCCGATGACACCGATGACCTCGCTGTTTGGTCTCTTCCCCCAAAACCAACCAACCAACCAACCTTCGGTATGCTTTCCACGTCACTATGTCAGGCTTGATTACTGTGTCTGACTTTTCTGTTAATGGATGCGCATTTTTGCTATATACATGCTGTGTCTTGCCGAAAGCTCTCTTCATTTTTTTGTAGTCGAGTCTTGTGTGTGATCTTTTCTCCTCCTGCAGGTTCAAGGATTGCCCCTAGATACTTGAAGTGTACGACTCTCTTTATTTTGCCATATTTTGTGTCTAATTTTGAATTTTGTTATGTTTCATTTTCAGCAGAAAAATTCAGACTTCTCGAAAGAGGTTTCCAGACCAAATTTTTCCGTGCATTCTTTTAGTATCTCTATTTCACTGCAGTTGCTTCTTTGTTTGATAGTATCATCTTCCTAGTCGTGTTGGTTTCCTGTGTCCTCGAGTTTTCAGTTTTTCTTCTCATTCACTCATTACTTTGTCCAGGATTAGGTTGAATAACAGTGGGGATAATCCATCGCTTTGGCGCACTCCAACTTTGATGATGAAGGAATCAGAGATTTCACCCAAGAATTTAACTTTCGATGTCGTGTCAGCTAATGTCTATCTGATTAATCGTAGTGTTTTTGATCGAGTCACTGTTCTTCTAAGACGTTGAACAAGGACTGTCGGTCAACAGAATCGTACGCTTTCTTGAAATATATGCAAGTGCAAATTACTGGCGCATTCCTGATGGCCGTGTATTTTAGAACTGTTTTCAGATAGAGGATTTTTTCTGCGCATGAACGACCGGGGCAAAAGTCTGCCTGGTATTCAGTAATTTTGTGTTCTAACTGTTCTTGTGTTCTCTGGAGTAAGCACGCTGAGAAAAATTTGTCGGTGAGTTGTAGCCGGGTGATTCTTCTGTAGTTGTTCGCAATCGTTCTATGTTTTTTCTTGCGCACATGATGGATAAGTGCGCATTTCCAGTCCTAAGTAAGTTTTCTGTTTGCCAGATGGTAGAGATTATTCGCATAATCCACTTTGGTCCAAGATTCTTTAGTAATTCTGCAATGATGTCGTCTTCACCTGATGTCCTGTTATTTTTTAGATTAAGTATGTGTTTGTTGATCTCTTCACCTGTTGGTGGGAGAGAGTCTGGTTGGGTGGAGGTACAGTTCTGTACGGGAAATCTTATTACTGGTTCAGGGTAGTTAAGGGGATCGGAGAAATAACGTGCCAGTTCTTGACAGTTCTCTTGGTTAGTCAGTGGTAGTTTTCCATCTGGTTTCCTGAAGCACGAATTTTGAGGTGTGTACCCGCAGAACATCCTTGAGAAGGTAGAATTCTCTCGTGTTGCGGTTGCAGAAGTTTACCTCTACACAATCCAGTTGCTCCTTCATGTACTTTTGCTTCGTTTGTCTAATGGGTTTTCCAGCCTGTTTTCTTGATTCTTGGGAACGGCATAAGCTTCCTGTATATTTTTTACTATTGTGGGCCTGTAAAGCTTCTTTACATACACTCCTGGAAATTGAAATAAGAACACCGTGAATTCATTGTCCCAGGAAGGGGAAACTTTATTGACACATTCCTGGGGTCAGATACATCACATGATCACACTGACAGAACCACAGGCACATAGACACAGACAACAGAGCATGCACAATGTCGGCACTAGTACAGTGTATATCCACCTTTCGCAGCAATGCAGGCTGCTATTCTCCCATGGAGACGATCGTAGAGATGCTGGATGTAGTCCTGTGGAACGGCTTGCCATGCCATTTCCACCTGGCGCCTCAGTTGGACCAGCGTTCGTGCTGGACGTGCAGACCGCGTGAGACGATGCTTCATCCAGTCCCAAACATGCTCAATGGGGGACAGATCCGGAGATCTTGCTGGCCAGGGTAGTTGACTTACACCTTCTAGAGCACGTTGGGTGGCACGGGGTACATGCGGACGTGCATTGTCCTGTTGGAACAGCAAGTTCCCTTGCCGGTCTAGGAATGGTAGAACGATGGGTTCGATGACGGTTTGGATGTACCGTGCACTATTCACTGCCCCTCGACGATCACCAGTGGTGTACGGCCAGTATAGGAGATCGCTCCCCACACCATGATGTTGGGTGTTGGCCCTGTGTGCCTCGGTCGTATGCAGTCCTGATTGTGGCGCTCACCTGCACGGCGCCAAACACGCATACGACCATCATTGGCACCAAGGCAGAAGCGACTCTCATCGCTGAAGACGACACGTCTCCATTCGTCCCTCCATTCACGCCTGTCGCGACACCACTGGAGGCGGGCTGCACGATGTTGGGGCGTGAGCGGAAGACGGCCTAACGGTGTGCGGGACCGTAGCCCAGCTTCATGGAGACGGTGGCAAATGGTCCTCGCCGATACCCCAGGAGCTACAGTGTCCCTAATTTGCTGGGAAGTGGCGGTGCGGTCCCCTACGGCACTGCGTAGGATCCTACGGTCTTGGCGTGCATCCGTGCGTCGCTGCGGTCCGGTCCCAGGTCGACGGGCACGTGCACCTTCCGCCGACCACTGGCGACAACATCGATGTACTGTGGAGACCTCACGCCCCACGTGTTGAGCAATTCGGCGGTACGTCCACCCGGCCTCCCGCATGCCCACTATACGCCCTCGCTCAAAGTCCGTCAACTGCACATACGGTTCACGTCCACGCTGTCGCGGCATGCTACCAGTGTTAAAGACTGCGATGGAGCTCCGTATGCCACGGCAAACTAGCTGACACTGACGGCGGCGGTGCACAAATGCTGCGCAGCTAGCGCCATTCGACGGCCAACACCGGGGTTCCTGGTGTGTCCGCTGTGCCGTGCGTGTGATCATTGCTTGTACAGCCCTCTCGCAGTGTCCGGAGCAAGTATGGTGGGTCTGACACACCGGTGTCAATGTGTTCTTTTTTCCATTTCCAGGAGTGTATTTCTAGTGCCTCTTCACACTCTGAGCTCCCCCAAGGGTGTTTAGCGTTCTTTCTCTGTGGTATTAGTTCTTTTGCTTTGTGTATGATTTTTCTATGAAAGACTTCCCATGTGTTTGCTGGTTGCTTTTCCCATTCCTGTATTACGTTGGATTCCATAATCTTTCTTGCGTCAAAGTTTTCCATGTGCGTTGCTTTCTGATAGATCTTCTTCGGCGTAAATTTTATGTTGATTCGTGTTACGTAGTGGTCTGAATCAATATTGACACCTCTACCTACGCCATGGATCTCCCTCTGGACTGGGTAGGAAATCGCTAGATGGTGTGTTGGGAATACTCACATCTATTGTATAGGTGACCTCCACGTTTTTTGTTCTCTTGCAGATTTACTGAGGGATGTTGACGTAATCTTTAGGTTACTTTGCTGGTTTAGTTCGATGTATGTGCGTTCTGAACCGGGGACATAGAAACGACGGAGAAACTTCGTCCCGCCGCAGCCCTCAGTGGTTCACAACCCCACAACAGGTCTCAGCAGTCCACCCGTACCACACCGAATCTTGGGTTATTGTGCGGTTCGGCCCCCAGTGACACCGCCCCCACCCCCCACCCCCACCCCTCACCCCCACCCCCGGGAACGTCTCATACCAGACGAGTGTAACCCCAGATGTTTGAGTGGTAGAATAATTATGGCGTACGCGTACGTGGAGAACAGTGTTTGCTCAGCAATCGCCGACGTAGTGAAACTGAAGCGGAACGGGCCGGATTCGCCGAGGCAGGTGGAAAACCGCCTTAAAAACAATCCACAGGCTGGCAGGCACGACGGACCTCGACACAAATCCGCTCGGGAAGCAGCGCGTTAGACTGCTCTGCTAGCCAAGTGCTCTATAGTTCGATGAGTCACATGCTATTTCTGTTTGCATATTTATGCACCGGCAACATTTCCACAGTTATTTGATGGTGTTTCCCTGCCAGTTTGTGCGTTGAAATCACTTAACTAAATTTTTATTTCTTCTTTGGGGATCTTGGCCATAACTGTTTCTAGTGTTGCCCAAATGTTCTCTGTTGATATGGTTTTATTTTGTCATCCCGTTTGTGGTGGCATGAACATTTATCATGGCGTATTTCTTGTTTACACACTGTAAGCACATTGTCATTAACATGTTGTTTATTGGATTGACTTCTGTAACTGAATCGATTATCTCCTCATGTACCACGATGGCCGTGCCAAGAAGGGGAGCACCGTTGGCTACTCGTTTGTCCGTCTTTCTCTTGAAGATACGGTAGTCTCCATAATCCATTGTGTCTTCGTCTGTCATGCGGGTTTCCTGCAGGGCAAGTATCATCATCTTCTGGTTGTTGAGGTCTAATGTTAGGTTGTGCAGTTTTCTTGGTTGGATCAGTATGTTTATGTTGAAGTACCCAAGAAATGTAAATGTTTACCCAATGCTTTGTGGGGAAGCTTACCAGAGAACTCCGACTTTCTCTGTGATCGTGGAAGTCCAGGTTCCTCAGAATCCGATTTCCTGGTTGCCCTCTGTTGACGGGTGGATTGGTTACCACCCGGCGTAATCTTGTTATTCCTCGCACGAGTCATGGTTGCTTGTAATATTGTTGATCCAGTGCTTCCATAGGAGGTTAGATCCAGGGATTGTTATTTCCTGGAGCATTCACTTGCAGCCGCACCCTCTTGGTGGGCAGACGCTGACCAGGAAGCCACCCACACTGGATGCCGTCGCGCCCGGATTTGCTGTGTTATTTTTGGTCCGCCACGGGTATTTTGTTTCCTCGGTACCCTACATATATGATGGGCGTTCCCCTATCTGCCACCTGGGTGACGTTCAGTATGGGAAAGCAACCCTCCCGGGGGTATACATATAAAACGATCATTGAATCACTACCCCAGGCGTCAATCGATAGACTGGACTCACCTTATCATCGGATTCTGCAGTAACAGGAACTCCATGCGGGAAAAATAGGAGAACTCTCAACATTCCCAAGACTAAATATAAGAATTTTATTGGCAGAATTAATGTAAACGCTCTTACCAAAACAGGCAAATGATATCATCAACATCCTGGAGGAATTTTACATAAAAATTACCGCACTCCAAGAGACTAGATTCACTGACGAAGGGCACTTCAGCACAGAGAAAGTCAGAATCTACATGAGCAAACGTGACGTAAAAGATAGAGACAAACTACCACTCCCGGGAACCGGATTCGCCGTTCACAACTCGCCGTTACCTTTCCCAGTGAACAAATATCATAATTGTCGGAAAAATCACTTAATGAAGCTTACTCACTAATCAATGTACAGGCCCTTACAAATCAACACAATTAAACTGACCCTGAAGCAGTGGATAATTTCCGGGAAACTCTGGAAGAAGAAACCAACAAAATACCAAGACACCATGTCAAAATCCTACTGGGCGACTTTAACGCACAACTAGGAAAAGAGAGAAAATTCGTAGATATAACAGGCACTTATGCCAAACAAAACACAAACTTCCCAACAACAACGGCGTGAAACCAATTAACTTCTGCAGGAATTTTGGACTTTAAGTTATGAGCACCTAATTTCAAAAACCTACACACAAGCTAACCACGTGAAGATCGCCCAATCATTTTCCAAGTGAAATACGAAAGAAATTCTAAACGCCAGACCCAGCAAAGACGCTTTTGAATCAGACCAACATCTCCTACCAATAAAGAAAAATTTTCAGCGCAATAGAAGGAAAAAATATCCACCCAAAAACATGAAGCCAGATCCGCAATACCTGAAAGTCAACAAAGCACAAATCACCAAACCAATTAATCAGGAAAAATCGACTGACTGGAAGAAACTAACATGGGAAATATAGGAAGCCATGAAACTAGTACAATCCCCTCGCACCACGAAATACGCTCGTGGTACATAGTCTGCGATCAGGCAATATACAACCGAATAACGGCCTGTAAAAAATTCCACAGCCACAAAACCGAGGAAAACTGGACCACTTTATTAGAAGTCGACAACAGACTGCAAAGGTGATTCGAAACGAAAAACGAGGATATGACAACAACAGAATCCACGATATCCAACAGGATTTCAACAAAAATAGTACAAGAAATTTCTTCAAGACGTTTAAACAAAACCTGCTGGAATATCACGCACCCAGCCTCTGCTTCAACAGACCCGACATCTCGCTGGAAACAAACTCAAAAAATAACTGCTAAATATTATCCCAGTATTTATGCTCCCTTCTTAACTGTGAACCACCACAAGAAAAACTTCACACCCCCGGTATTCACATACCCGGACTCAAAAGCCCCAGATCTCGCAGAAATTACGGCGATAATTAAGCAGCTCAAGAGCAACAAAGCACCTAGAAAATATGGGATTATCGCAGAACTCTGAAAACTGAACGATCCTACGGTGACAGAGAAACTTCGTTACTTAATCTCAAACATATGGGAGACGGAGGACATACCAGAAGACTAGAAATGCGCTCTGATTCACCCGTTAAATTAAAAGGGTGACAAGACCGACATCAACAGCTACAGAGGAATCTCTCTGCTCACAATGGCGTACAAAAAGCTCTCCACAGCACTTCGAAACAGAATAGATGATCGGACGAATCCTTTACGTGGTGAATACTAGGCCAGATTCAGAAAAGGGTGATCATGTGCCGAGCAAATCTGGATCTTAAAGACGACACTACAAATGAGAAATTGCAAGAATACAGTAATTACAGTCATCGATAACAGGGAATCTGATGACTCAATAGACCGCGAAACCCACTTTAACACCATGGAAGAATTAGGAATCGACTGAAAGACCCGGAAAATCATGGAACAGACACTTACAAGAACAACTTCCAAAGTGAAATTCATGGGTGAGGTATGGGAACCCATTGAAATAACAAGGGGTTTACGGCAGGGAGACGGACTATCCCCGATTCTTTTCAGTATTGTTCTAGAAAAGATCATCAGAGAATGGGAACCACATGTAAAAGGTGTCCAAATTGGTATCAGAAAAAAAAACGTACTAAAGTAAAATGCCTTGCCTTCGCGGACAGTATTGCGATTATCACAAACAACAGTACGGAAGAAATTCACGCAGTTGAAAAACTACATGAAATTGCACAGAAAATTGGATTGCAAACTTCGTATGAAAAAACCAGTAAATGGATAGACGACCAGAAAATAAGTCCCCGCTAATCACGAAACACGGTAACATCACACAAGTCAGCAACCTTAAATATCTTGGCGAAACTATACAGTCATCAGCACCAAACAGAATAGCCAATGAACAAAGGATCAGCAAGTTGCAAAAGGCATATAAATTAACATGGGCCTACTACAAAAACAAATGCATTTAGACAGACGCAAATTTGAGATATTACAAAACTGTGATTCTTCCAGAAGCGACATAAGCAGCTGAAACGATGTCATTCCAAAATTAAGGAAATAGGAAAACAGGAAAGAAAAATCC
Source organism: Schistocerca cancellata (assembly GCF_023864275.1). Classification (NCBI taxonomy): domain Eukaryota; kingdom Metazoa; phylum Arthropoda; class Insecta; order Orthoptera; family Acrididae; genus Schistocerca; species Schistocerca cancellata. The sequence continues at coordinate 568,511,036 of NC_064632.1, forward strand.
TTGGGAATATTTACTTGGCAATCAGCAAAAACGGCATTTGGATGAAGAGACCTCAGAACGAACTCTATGAAAATACGAACACAATAACCGAAGAAATCAGGAAATGCCAGAAAGAGTCCTACACACTCATCTACAGGATGGAGAACACCAGCAGAGCAAAGAAACCACTCGACATTCATAACAAAGATAATGCAGCACGGAGTGGCTGAAGGGGGACCAGAAGGACACGCAACAGATCAACATAGAAAATCTCGAAGCCCGCAAGGAGTGCCGGAGTAAAATCATAAATGTGAAGTTCGAGCAAACAACAACGCAACAACCTGGTAAGAAGTGGACAGACGAACGGAAAAGAGAACATTCTGAGAGGATGAAGACTTTGTCGAAGAGGAAGAGGGAAAACATCAAAAAATAAAATCGTTAATTCATGTTCAATCCTTGTCCTAAAGGGGAATAATCGATTAAATATACGAGGGTAAGTTAATTCTTATCCACAATTTAGTTATATTTTTGTTTATTTTGGTAGTACTATCGTTTTACGTTGACGACGCATGCTTCGTTCATTTGTTGTTATATCTTTGCAATTTTCAAGGTGCTAAGTTAGTTTCGCTATCGCTGCCGTGCTGTTAATCATGGCTGCTCCGCTGCCTATTTGCACCTAAGAAGAACACCGTTCAAAGATCCATTCTTTGTGGTCGGAAGGCGTTTCAGGGACCGAAATTCATCTAAGACTTTCGGTACAATACTGGGTGCTTTGCCACAGCGGAGTATCTACGAATGGATTGAAAAATTGCGAAATGGTCGCATACGACTTATGCACGATGTATAAGCCGGACGACCGTTTACCTCCACAAATGAAGAAACCATTGAGCGTTCACGTGAAATGATTCTCTTAGACAGACGATTAACCATTGACGAAGTGGCACATCATCTGCAAATCAGTCACGGTTCTCCCCACAACAGACTTGGGTTTCATAATGTTTGTGCAAGATGGGTCCAAAACAACTCACACAGTTGTATAAACAAACGCGCTTTGACATCTGCGAGAAACATTTGAATAGCTATGTTAACGAAGGGGGCAACTTCTTAGACAGAATCATTACTGGTGATGAAACAGGGATTCATCATTACGAACCGGAGAGTAAACGGCAGAGTATGGATGGAATGGAAACATACAAATTCGCCGTGTAAGAGAAAGTTAAAGACGCAACAGTTCGTTTCTTGGGACGCACAAGGTCCCGTACTGGAACATTATGGGAAAAGGGGCACAACAATAAACAGTGTACGCTACGGTGAGATGCCTACTGCCAGGCTAAAGCCTGCAATTCGAAGCAAACGCCCAGGATTGATGTCAAAAGGTGGTGTGTTGTTGTTGCACAATAATGCCCGTCCGCATACTAATGCCCAAATGCTGAAACACTCCAAAAACTCAACTCTGAATGACGTAGTGATTCACCAGGAAAGACACATGGTTCGGATACCAGGTTTTGTTACTGGGGAGGTTAGGGACACACAAATCGCCGCAGTGGCGTTCAGTTGAATGGCCTACACCAGGCCTTTGAACACAAGGATTTAGCATTGTCATTGGCATAATTTGCCCGTCGGATTGTAAATACATACAGGATCTCCCAAAAAGGTAACGACAAGCCTTAGGGACAGATTCCTCAAAAAAAAAAAAAAAAGAAACAAAAGCACCTAGCTGAACACGAGCACTAAAATGCATACCTATGAGCACTTGTTCATCTTCGATACTACGAAAAACATCTTTTTTCCATCGATCTCTCTGCTTTCAATATTTTGGGAATAGGTACTATGGTCCAAGACAAGAAAAAATGAATAGTAAAAATGGGCTCTAAAATGCAAACCATTAAGAGCTATGATTACTGTTCGGTAGGAGAGAGGCGTTTCTCACTGGGGAAGATGAACCAGTGCTCATATATCTTAGATTATGCATTTTAGACGTCATGTCCATTGGGCATTTTTTCTTGGTTTTGTGCTTACTATTTCCTCCAAAATTATGGGAAGCAAAATCCTAAAAAAATGTGTGTGAAAACTTATGGGACTTAACTGCTAAGGTCATCAGTCCCTAAGCTTACACACTACTTAACCTAAATTATCCTAAGGACAAACACACACACACCCATGCCCAGGGGGAGGACTCGAACCTCCTCCGGGACCAGCCACACAGTCCATGACTGAAGCACCCTAAGACTGCTCGGCTAATCCCGCGCGGCGGATAGTCCTAGCAGTAGAAGAGAACTGTTTCATAGTATCGAAGATAAACCAGTATTCATAGCTTTTAAGGTATGCATTTTAGAGTTCACGTGTAGTACATATTTTTTCGTTTTGGTGTAAGGAACCTGGCCGTAAAGCTTGTCAGTGGCTTTTTGGAACACCCTGCATATTAAATGTCTCTCCTCTTTACGACAACAAATTCTATTTGTGGACAAAGTAATTTTTTGATACATTTATTCCTACATTTCCATATCATTTGTTGTTATTTCATTTTATGTAATTCAAGGTCTACCCACATCCTGGCACACGTTGTCAGAATTTCACACATCCCTTGTGGAGAGAACGTTATGGATGTCTACCGTTACGCAGCTTCGTCGATTTTAAAGGCGCAGGAAAAATACGTAGTGGGATCCAAAAAGAGGAGAGAAGCATACTCAACTTCGACATGCGGCTGCCCTTCCCCCCATGTTTGCAGAAGTTACCGCGGATTTCTGCCGGTAATATGTCAAAGCAGTAGGCACTCCGTTCCGAGGAAAGGGTGGGGGAAAAATAAATAAATAAATAAATAAAACTCAAAAACGCAACTCTGCGCCCGCGCGTGGCCTCGCGTTTCGCTGGCAGCTGATATATTTTTCCGCAACTTTGCTGGTCGCATCCAGCGCGCTTTACCGAGGCGCCGCCTGCCGGCCGATACATCACGGCGTTTTTAATATTCAGTCCGCGGAAGGGAACACGGCGCCCGAGACGGGCACACGTCATTTGCAGATCATAAAGCTTGTCAGGCCCGTATTGATGTGTTGATACCCTTTATGTTCGCCCCCTCCACGTCCACCCTAAGCCCCCCACCCCCTGTCTTCCATTTCCCTTTTTTTCTATTTTATTCGACGAGAATTTATTTCACTACGACGAAGGCAAGTTCTTTCCTTTGTACGCCTTGCCTCTCTGGTGGTCAAGCACTGTTGGTGTTCCTGCCTCTGTCGTCTCTTTGACTCGCACGAAGTTCCAGTCTGCTCTTCCTGCGAAACCAGTCAATTGCAGGACCCCCTCCTTGCTCTTTCAATACGAGTACTTCGCAGCGGCAACTGCTGCAATTATATCTTACGATACTTTTTTTTATTTTTTATATTATTCACTACCATTCACAGAGACCTGCCACGAAGATGGTAAGATAGGGCGTGCTTTTACAATATCATCGTTTACATACACAAAACTTGGTGGGTTCTTCACATTTTAATTAAGTGTAACTATTTCGCTGCTGTAAATAATTGAAATACTTAAACATTACACTGTATGTAACAAAAGGAAAAACTAGAGGATAGGAAAGAATTTAGAGTTAATGGATGATAAGACAGAGTAGAGGGGAGAGTTTATAACGATATGTTTACGTAATGTGTATACATACAGTTATAAATGTCCCCGTTCGTAGTCGCTAATTATAACAATATGTTACTTTTGTGCTGTAACATATAGCTATAATCAGCGGTGGAAACATATTTGCGAACGCCGACTGTATGCGGCTGTTTCTTGTTGGATCGTCTGATCAGTCGGAAGTTGCATTGCAGAGGAGAGCAAATGCCTATTCAAAATATAATTATTTTGGATAGCTCAACATGAATTTCCTAAGGGACCGTAGTTTATCATGCATTTACCAGTAGAATATGGCGCGGAGAAAATATTTCGCCGCCTGCAACTTCTGTCCGAACTCGACGAAAGAATTCGTGACTGTGAACTCTCTATTTAGCAGAAACATACAGAAAATTAAATAATTTCATGATGAAGTGAGACATAGATTCTATAGCAAATGAATAGTCCATACACCAGTTCCATTTAACTCTGAATTTATGGCAATTAATAGACGAACTTACACTGCAATGAAGGATTTAACATGGATGCCGTTTTGACTGGCACTTCTCTTAATGAAAACAATTCCTTTGACGTTTTCACATACACGTCGCACAATAAATCTACTGCTAGACACTTTTAGTATTACACATTTACTTTACACTAGAACAATATTATTTTTAACAATAATAATACGGCGGCAAGACATGCACGTCCGACACAAGTTACAGGAGACAAGAGAAGAATGAGTAACTGTTCATCGAGAATATCTCGTACCTCAAAAAAAAAAAAAAAAAAAAAAAAAAAAATATGTAAAAGTGTTCTTCTTCTGTCCGTTTTTCGCGCCGCGGGTTTCAAAGTCAATAACTCACTGCATCTCTGACGGCGCTTCGACAATAAACAAGTTACGTCACAGGTCGTTCACCTTTTACATTCTCGCAACATTATTTGCTAACTGTAGCTGTTGCCGAGCGACTGCTCGATTAGTGAATGATTTAAAATGATAAGGCAATCACATAATGTTACAAGTTCGGACCGCCACCTTACGCGTCCGGAGGTGAGAACCTCGGTACCTTCGTCGAGCTGTTGACTCCCGGACGCCTTTAACTATGTTGAATTATTATGAACGCCATTTTTAATCCTAAACTGATTTAACAAGCGTTATGTATAGGAAATCTGGTAATGTTCTGGTAGTGTGGTTTTTTTTTACTATTGTAATTCTACATGTCTAACAAGTACAAGTTCGGAGTGACTCTTTGCGGTACAATCACTGGTCACTACCTAATTCTGCTATACACTTTTTTTTTATAGGGTACTAATAAGTTTATTTACTGGTCCTTTATGTTCTTATCTTACTTCATGATTGGGCTGTATTTACACTTTTGCTTATGTTGGCTTTGTGCAACGTGAGTATCGGCTCTTGCTTTCTTTTAGTCTATTGTCCTTGTTCGTCTACCCTGTGGAGTTAATCTTGGAGCTGCATGTTATGTTGTCTGCGTTTTCATTTCATTCCATATGTTTTCATGCAGCATGGTATTCTAGGTATCACATTTTTCGTCGCTCTTGCTGTGTGGAAACGAATTCAAATGGTTCAAACATCTCTGAGCAGTATGGGACTTACCATTTGAGGTCATCAGTCCCCTAGAACTTAGAACTACTTATACCTAACTAACCTAAGGGCATCACACACATACATACCCGAGGCAGGATTCGAACCTGCGACCAGAGCAGTCGCGCGGTTGCGGACTGAAGCACCTAGATCCGCTCGGCCACAGCGGCCGGCGGAAAAGAAATCGTACACAAATCCCTGTGTATGTCACTTCGTAATCAACAAGCTGACATTGATCTTATACAGAAAGTGTCATTCCAAAGAAGCCATTTATTCGCTTCGTGATGAACTTTCTGGAAAGGAACAGACACCCCACCCCCTCCACCCTACCAATTCCCAACCACTGTTAATCATATTGCAGTACCACGAGAAAGCAAGTCGAACACTTCGCACAATTACAGATCGCTGCAATATGAACAAGCTAACAGTCGGAAACAATAAAACTGCATACAGTGAATCACTTTAATATTCGGACACTATGATATGTTAACCTTGTAGCATCATTTCTTTATTCGAACCGAAACGAACACAACACGAATGTCTTGTAAATAATACCGTAAACTTTATTAAGATAACGTGCATTAGTTCTTTTATTATACTATTTAAATACAACTTTATTATCTGGGAACTTTTCAGAACTAATCATCTCAAAACCACATTTTGTGGGACATTAAATGTTTCAATATCTTTTCGGGTAGCCATTCTGTTTTATCACTTCTTTCAAACGCTGCGGCATACTGCAAATGATCTTTTTCAAGTAGCCCGCATGTAGACTGTATCATTTTTCTTTTCATCAGCGCTTCAGAGTTTCTATGGACGATACTAGTGTTTTTCTAATGCGTCGCTCCAGTTCTCTCCACACATTCTCAATGGGGTTGAGATCTGGTGGTTGAGGTGGTGGTTGTAAGACTTCGGGGCAACTGTACAGCAAATATTCCTGCACAATGCGAGCCTTATGTTTCGGGTCATAGTCCTGATAAAACTTGAACGTGTTTAATATCCCCATGGCTTCATCACTTTTCCGTAAATTGTTCCTTAATATGTTCAAATAGACTTATTTGTCAATAATACTGTCGATGAACACCAATTCGTCCGATCCAAATATCGATATACAGCCCCAGAAAAGAACGCTACCTCCTCCATGATTTAGAGTTGGTTTAATATTTGTGGCTGTAAATTCTTCGTTCTTCTTCCGCCACACCATGATTCGTCCATCCGACCCAAATACGTTAAAGTTACTTTCGTCGGAAAAAATGACGTCGTTACACCATATTTCATCCTTCGTAATAAACTCCCTGGCAAAGTGCAATCTCTTCTTTCGATTCTTCCATTGTAGCTCAAAAATGGTTCAAATGGCTCTGAGCACTATGGGACTCAACAGCTTAGGTCATGAGTCCTCTAGAACTTAGAACTACTTAAACCTAAGTAACCTAAGGACAGCACACTGTCACCCATGCCCGAGGCAGGATTCGAACCTGCGACCGTAGCAGCCCCGCGGTTCCGGACTGCAGCGCCAGAACCGCACGGCCACCGCGGCCGGCCTTCCATTGTAGCCACTCTCATTCAATGCTCTGCGGATCGTTTGAGGATGTACCTTTATGCCAGTCTCGTTTAGCAGCTCACGTGCTAATCTGGGTGAACTGAGTGTAGGATCCCTTTTTGTTTTCCGTATAAGCTCCCTCTTGTCACGTGCATCCAGCTTCGCTGGCTCGCCCTTTTGCGGTATAGGGTCGATACGGTACTCATTTTTGAATCTTCTGACGATATCTGCGACGGTACTCTTACTTACATTGTGCGTGGCACCAATTTGTCTAGATGAGTTACCTTTCGCGTTGTGAAAAATCACAAGCTCTCGTATCCTAAAACTAGTATTAGCTTTGCGTTGTATCGTACCGTCTGGACAGTCGATCGCGCTTGTAAACACGCCCTCTGACTCGAAGTATTTACCCCGGTGTGGACGGTGAAAACAAGTGCGGCACTGTCATCTGCCCGTATACTAAAGTAACGTGAACATCGAAGAGTGCTTTATTTCAGTCGCATCATTTTACGAGTGGTATACGTTGTGTAACCATCATTCACACTATTAATCACAAGACATCTATCTTCATATAATACCTGGATATATTATAGTTTTCTTTTATTCAGAATATAGTTATGATGCAGCAAAGTAAAATTCTCTTAGTGCCCGACTATTATGGTTATACACTGTAGGAGTAGGTTTAATAATGAATAAAAAATAGGAGTGCAGGTAAGCTACTACAAACAACATAGTGAACGCATTATGGTGGCCTAGATAGACACGAAGCCCACGCCTACTACATTAGTACAAGTTTATATGCCAACTAGCTCTGCAGATGACGAATAAATTGAAGAAATGTACCCGCACAGTCACAGTAGATGGCTGCTGGCCATCTCTACAAGGACTGCAGTGGGTCTGCATCTTTGATGACCCACCAGTACCATTATCTCTACAAGGACTGCAGTGGGTCTGAATCTTTGATGGCCCACCAATATCATTATTTCTACAAGGACTGCAGTGGGTCTGCACCTCTGGTGGCCCACCAATACCATAATCTCTACCAGGACTACAGTGGGTCTGCTCTGTGATGACCTACCTACCAATATTCTTCAAAACGTCGAATGACTCTGCTGTGGGTTTGCTCTGTTGTGGCCCATTACCTGTCTGCATGTCAAGAGTCAGCACTGTCTTTCCGTTGGGAGGACAACACTACTTCTTCAAGACTGCATGGAAATCCACTACTTCCGTGTGCATTTTCCTTTACTGCTCAGACTTTGAGGAAAAAAACACTGCAATTTTGCTGTGATGGATGATCAGGACTGTCTTTATGGACTGTGAGAAAATTTTAGCTTTTGACCAACATTGTCTCAATAAGTGTGTGCATTTTATTTCTTTGTTATTGTAATTATGAAACATTTTATCAAATCATTATTGGCCAGTGCCCAAAAAAATTTGTAAAATTTTTGTGGGGAGCATGGGGGCTAGGTAAGTAGGCTGTTTAGGTTTTCTTATTGGTAACGCCACGTAGCGCTCTGTATGAAAATCACTGGCTGTGCAGTGTGCAGTCTGAGGCTAGTTTGCATTGTTGTCTGCCATTGTAGTGTTGGGCAGCTGGATGTGAACAGCGCGTAGCGATGCGCAGTTGGAGGTGAGCCGCCAGCAGTGGTGGATGTGGGGAGAGAAATGGCGGAGATTTGAAATTTGTAAGGCTGGATGGCATGAACTGCTATATATATTATGACTATTAAGGTAAATACAGTGTTTGTTCTCTATTAAAATGTTTCAACTGCCAACTTTGCCTATCAGTAGTTAGTGCCTTCCGTAGTTTGAATCTTTTATTTAGCTGGCAGTAATGGCGCTCGCTGTATTGCAGTAGTTCGAGTAATGAAGATTTTTGGTGAGGTAAGTGATTTGTGAAAGGTATAGGTTAATGTTACTCAGGGCCATTCTTTTGTAGGGATTTCTGAAAGTCAGATTGCGTTGCGCTAAAAAATATTATGTGTCAGTTTAAGCACAGTCATGTATACAGTTTCAAAGGGGACGTTTCAGAATAAAAAAAATTATTCAGATAGTGAAGGGAGACGAAAATTTAATAGTCATAGGTGACTGGAATTCGGTAGTAGGAAAAGGGAGAGAAGGAAATGTAGTAGGTGAATATGGATTGGGGTTAATAAATAAAAGAGGAAGCCACCTGGTAGAATTTTGCACAGAGCCGGACTTAATCATAGCTAACACTCGGTTCAAGAATCATAAAAGAATGTTGTATAGATGGAAGAAGCCTGGAGATACTGACAGGTTTCAGATAGATTACATAATGGTAGGACGGAGACTTAGGAATCAGATTTTAAATTGTAAGGCATTTCTTGAAGCAGAAGAGGACTCTGACCACAATCTGTTGGTTATTAACTGTAGATTAAAACTGAAGAAACTGCAAAAAGGTTGGAATTTAAGGAGATGAAACCTGGATAACTTGAAAGAACCAAAGGATGTAGAGTGTTTCAGGGAGAGAATTAGGGAACGATTGACAAGAATGGGGCAAATCAATACAGTGGACGAAAAATGGGTAGCTTTGAGGGATGAAGTAGTGAAGGCAGCAGAGGATCAAGTAGGTAAAAAAGACGAGGGCTAGTAGAAATCCTTGGGTAACAGAAGAAATATTGAATTTAATTGATGAAAGGGGAAAATATAAAAATGCAGTAAATATAGCAAGCAAAGACGAATATAAACGTCTCAAAAATGAGATCGACAGGAAGAGCAAAATGGCTAAGCGGGTATGACTAGAGGACAAATATAAGATTGTAGAGGCTTATCTCACTAGGGGTAAGATAGATACTGCCTACAGGAAAATTAAAGAGACCTTTGGAGAAAAGAGAACCACTTGTATGAATATCATGAGCTCAGATGGAAACCCTGCTCTAAGCTGAGGATGTAGATGTAGATGGAATGGGATATATGATACTGCGTGAGGTGTTTGACAGAGCACTGTAATACCTGAGTCGAAACAAGGCTCCAGGAGTAGACAATATTCCATCAGAACTACTGACAGCCTTGGGAGATCCAGTCCTGTCTAAACTCTACCATCTAGTGAGCAAGATGTATGAGACAGGTGAAATACCCTCAGACTTCAAGAAGAATATAATAATTCCAATCTCAAAGAAAGCAGGTATTTACAGATGTGAAAATTACCGAACTATCAGTTTAATAAGTCACAGCTGCAAAATACTAACGCGAATTCTTTACAGACGAATGGAAAAAACTAGTAGAAGGCGACCTCGGGGAAGATCAGTTTGGATTCCGTAGAAATATTGGATCACCTGAGGGAATACTGACCCTAGAACTTATCTTAGAAGCTAGATTAAGGAAAGGCAAACCTACGTATCTAGCATTTGTAGACGTAGAGAAGGCTTTTGGCAACGTTGACTGGAGTACTCTCTTTCCAATTCTGAAGGTGGCAGCGGTAAAATACAGGCAGCGAAAGGCTATTTACAATTTGTACAGAAACCAGATGGCAGTTATAAGAATCGAGGGACATGAAAGGGAAGCAGTGGCTGGAAAGGGAGTGAGAAAGGCTTGTAGCCTCTCCCCGATGTTATTCAATCTCCACATTGAGCAAGCAGTGAAGGAAACAAAAGAAAAATTCGGAATAGGAATTAAAATCCATGGAGAAGAAATAAAAACTTTCAAGTTCGCTGATGACATTGTAATTCTGTCAGAGACAGCAAAGGCCTTGGAAGAGCTGTTGAACGGAATGGATAGTATCTTGAAAGAAGGATACAAGATGAACATCAACAAAAGCAAAACGATGATAATGGAATGTGATCGAATTAATTCGGGTGATACTGAGGGAATTAGGTTAGGAAATGAGACACTTAAAGTAGTAAAGGAGTTTTGCTATTTGGGGAGCAAAATAACTGATGATGGTCGAAGTAGAGAGGATATAAAATGTAGACTGGCAATGGCAAGGAAAGCGTTTCTGAAGAAGAGAAATTTGTTAACATCGAATATAGATTTAAGTGTCAGGAATTCGTTTCTGAAAGTATTTGTATGGAGTGTAGCCATGTATGGACGTGAAACACGAACGATAAATAGTCTGGACAAGAAGAGAATAGAAGCTTTCGAAATGTGGTGCTACAGAAGACTGCTGAAGATTAGATGGGTAGATCACATAACTAATGAGGAAGTATTGAATAGAATTGGGGAGAAGAGGAGTTTGTGGCACAACTTGAAAAGAAGAAGGGACCGGTTGGTGGGACATGTTCTGAGGCATCAAGGGATCAAAAATTTAGCATTGGAGGGCAGTGTGGAGGGTAAAAATCGTAGAGGGAGACCAAGAGATGAATACACTAAGCAGGTTCAGAAGAATGTAGGTTGCAGTAGGTACTGGGAGATGAAGTAGCTTGCACAGGATAGAGTAGCATGGAGAGCTGCATCAAACCAATATCAGGACTGAAAACCACAACAACAACACTGTACATTGTAATGAAGGGATCACTGAAAAGAAATCGCTGCATTAAACTCGGTAACACGAACATTAAATGCACAGTAGTAACAAGATATTGAGGTGAACATACAGCTTCAACGAACATAAACAAGTGGCAACAGACAACGGTGAAAAAATGTTACACAAACTAGGACGCATAAATTCAGCTAACTGCAAACTAACAGCACACTGGCGCGAGCTTACCAGTGTCGCTTTTCAAACGAGTATTGACCTTTGCTGTGAACGCATGGGCACACCTTCTAAAACTCGCTGTGAGCAAATAGATGCCAGGCGAGGGCAGGGAGATGTAGCGTTAAGACCATCTGGGGCATTTGGCACCTTATCAGCGGAAGCACTGTATGTGATGTATTCCGATACTCTGTATAGTGCAGCAGAGATCGTGTTGGATAGTGTACTCGGTGTGTTCCATGTGTCTTCATTACACACTGTGTTGTGTTATAGTTACCGTATTTATGTGTAGTAATGTTTGTCCTAGGTTGTTGAACGAACTACAGATCAGGAGGGTGTGTTCCAGTTTTCCAGTTTCCCAGTAGGTACAGTTTGAATAGTTGCTCGATCTCATGCGGTGTAAGTGCTTGGGATAAGGGCAGTGTCCGGTCAGAAAGTGTAACACGACGCAGCTCGGTTTAGCATAGCTCATGTTCAGCCGCTCCTGAATATGAAGGAATATATACAACCGGAAATTGAAATTAGAACACCGTGAATTCATTGTCCAAAGAAGGGGAAACTTTATTGACACAATCCTGGGGTCAGATACATCACATGATCACACTGACAGAACCACAGGCACATAGACACAGGCAACAGAGCATGCACAATGTCGGCACTAGTACAGTGCATATCCACCTTTCGCAGCAATGCAGGCTGCTATTCTCCCATGGAGACGATCGTAGAGATGCTGGATGTAGTCCTATGGAACGGCTTGCCATGCCATTTCCACCTGGCGCCTCAGTTGGACCAGCGTTCGTGCTGGACGTGCAGACCGCGTGAGACGACGTTTCATCCAGTCCCAAACATGTTCAATGGGGGACAGATCCGGAGATCTTGCAAGCCAGGGTAGTTGACTTACACCTACTAGAGCACGTTGGGTGGCACGGGATACGTGCGGACGTGCATTGTCCTGTTGGAACAGCAAGTTCCCTTGCCGGTCTAGGAATGGTAGAACGATGGGTTCGATGACGGTTTGGATGTACCGTGCACTATTCAGTGTCCCCTCGACGATCACCAGTGGTGTACGGCCAGTGTAGGAGATCGCTCCCCACACCATGATGCCGGGTGTTGGCCCTGTGTGCCTCGGTCGTATGCAGTCCTGATTGTGGCGCTCACCTGCACGGCGCCAAACACGCATACGACCATCATTGGCACCAAGGCCGAAGCGACTCTCATCGCTGAAGACGACACGTCTCCATTCGTCCCTCCATTCACGCCTGTCGCGACACCACTGGAGGCGGGCTGCACGATGTTGGGGCGTGAGCGGAAGACGGCCTAACAGTGTGCGGGACCGTAGCCCAGCTTCATGGAGACGGTTGCGAATGGTCCTCGCCGATACCCCAGGAGCAACACTGTCCCTAATTTGCTGGGAAGTGGCGGTGCGGTCCCCTACGGCACTGCATAGGATCCTACGGTCTTGGCGTGCATCCGTGCGTCCCTGCGGTTCGGTCCCAGGTCGACGGGCACGTACACCTTCCGCCGACCACTGGCGACAACATCGATGTACTGTGGTGACCTCACGCCCCACGTGTTGAGCAATTCGGCGGTACGTCCACCCGGCCTCCCGCATGCCCACTATACGCCCTCGCTCAAAGTCCGTCAACTGCACATACGGTTCACGTCCACGCTGTCGCGGCATGCTACCAGTGTTAAAGACTGCGATGGAGCTCCGTATGCCACGGCAAACTGGCTGACACTGACGGCGGCGGTGCACAAATGCTGGGCAGCTAGCGCCATTCGACGGCCAACACCGCGGTTCGAAGCGACTCTCATCGCTGAAGACGACACGTCTCCATTCGTCCCTCCATTCACGCCTGTCGCGACACCACTGGAGGCGGGCTGCACGATGTTGGGGCGTGAGCGGAAGACGGCCTAACAGTGTGCGGGACCGTAGCCCAGCTTCATGGAGACGGTTGCGAATGGTCCTCGCCGATACCCCAGGAGCAACAGTGTCCCTAATTTGCTGGGAAGTGGCGGTGCGGTCCCCTACGGCACTGCATAGGATCCTACGGTCTTGGCGTGCATCCGTGCGTCCCTGCGGTTCGGTCCCAGGTCGACGGGCACGTACACCTTCCGCCGACCACTGGCGACAACATCGATGTAGTGTGGTGACCTCACGCCCCACGTGTTGAGCAATTCGGCGGTACGTCCACCCGGCCTCCCGCATGCCCACTATACGCCCTCGCTCAAAGTCCGTCAACTGCACATACGGTTCACGTCCACGCTGTCGCGGCATGCTACCAGTGTTAAAGACTGCGATGGAGCTCCGTATGCCACGGCAAACTGGCTGACACTGACGGCGGCGGTGCACAAATGCTGGGCAGCTAGCGCCATTCGACGGCCAACACCGCGGTTCCTGGTGTGTCCGCTGTGCCGTGCGTATGATCATTGCTTGTACAGCCCTCTCGCAGTGTCCAGAGCAAGTATGGTGGGTCTGACACACCGGTGTCAATGTGTTCTTTTTTCCATTTCCAGTAGTGTGTGTATGTACAGGGTGTTTCAAAAATGACCGGTATATTTGAAACGGCAATAAAAACTAAACGAGCAGCGATAGAAATACACCGTTTGTTGCAATATGCTTGGGACAACAGTAAATTTTCAGGCAGACAAACTTTCGAAATTACAGTAGTTACAATTTTCAACCACAGATGGCGCTGCGGTCTGGGAAACTCTATAGTACGATATTTTCCACATATCCACCATGCGTAGCAATAATATGGCGTAGTCTCTGAATGAAATTACCCGAAACCTTTGACAACGTGTCTGGCGGAATGGCTTCACATGCAGATGAGATGTACTGCTTCAGCTGTTCAATTGTTTCTGGATTCTGGCGGTACACCTGGTCTTTCAAGTGTCCCCACAGAAAGAAGTCACAGGGGGTCATATCTGGCGAATAGGGAGGCCAATCCACGCCGCCTCCTGTATGTTTCGGATAGCCCAAAGCAATCACACGATCATCGAAATATTCATTCAGGAAATTAAAGACGTCGGCCGTGCGATGTTGCCGGGCACCATCTTGCATAAACCACGAGGTGTTCGCAGTGTCGTCTAAGGCAGTTTGTACCGCCACAAATTCACGAAGAATGTCCAGATAGCGTGATGCAGTAATCGTTTCGGATCTGAAAAATGGGCCAATGATTCCTTTGGAAGAAATGGCGGCCCAGACCAGTACTTTTTGAGGATGCAGGGACGATGTGACTGCAACATGGGGCTTTTCGGTTCCCCATATGCGCCAGTTCTGTTTATTGACGAAGCCGTCCAGGTAAAAATAAGCTTCGTCAGTAAACCAAATGCTGCCCACATGCATATCGCCGTCATCAATCCTGTGCACTATATCGTTAGCAAATGTCTCTCGTGCAGCAATGGTAGCAGCGCTGAGGGGTTGCCGCGTTTGAATTTTGTATGGATAGAGGTGTAAACTCTGGGGCATGAGACGATACGTGGACGTTGGCGTCATTTGGACCGCAGCTGCAACACGGCGAACGGAAACCCGAGGCCGCTGTCGGATCACCTGCTGCACTAGCTGCGCGTTGCCCTCTGTGGTTGCCGTACGCAGTCGCCCTACCTTTCCAGTACGTTCATCCGTCACGTTCCCAGTCCGTTGAAATTTTTCGAACAGATCCTTTATTGTATCGCTTTTCGGTCCTTTGGTTACATTAAACCTCTGTTGAAAACTTCGTCTTGTTGCAACAACACTGTGTTCTAGGCGGTGGAATTCCAACACCAGAAAAATCCTCTGTTCTAAGGAATAAACCATGTTGTCTACAGCACACTTGCACCTTGTGAACAGCACACGCTTACAGCAGAAAGACGACGTACAGAATGGCGCACCCACAGACTGCGTTGTCTTCTATATCTTTCACATCACTTGCAGCGCCATCTGTTGTTGAAAATTGTAACTACTGTAATTTCGAAAGTTTGCCCGCCTGAAAATGTACTGTTGTCCCAAGCATATTGCAACAAACGGTGTATTTCTATCGCTGCTCGTTTAGTTTTTATTGCCGTTTCAAATATACCGGTCATTTTTGAAACACCCTGTATATATATATACGGCACTTAGTATCACTAACCTCCCATTTTTGTTGCCAGTTCTCCACCCTTCAGAGCTTAAGTTGGCGCATGTCCTTAATTCGTACTTCAGTGATTTGTCGATCCTGTCAGATAGGTCCATTTCGAACCAACTTGATGCTGCTCGATATCTGATCGTAATATCGACTGGGTATTCTTCTAGAACCGCATACAGTGCTACCAATGTTATGGTACCGCAGATATTCTTAGCGATAAATTCCCTTGCCTTCGCGTGACAGCTGTTTTGTTCACCCCGGCCAGAGTGGTTAGTTAGGTTTAAGTAGTTCTAAGTTATAGGGGACTGATGACCTCAGACGTTGAGTCCCATTGAGCTCAGAGAAATTTCTTTGTTTCGTTCACAGTGAGTTTTAGAAGTGTGCCCATTCGCTCGCAGCAGAGTTCAATAGTGGTTAGAAGAGCGCACAGTGGTATCTTCTCACCAGTGTGGATGGTAGTCTCTAACTGTCTGAGCTTTTGTGTGCTAGTTTTTTTTTAACATTTTTAAGCTTTGTCTGTCGTCAATTGTATATGTTCGTTGAGGCTATGTCTTTCGTCAAGGTGCGTTTAGTGTTCATCTGTCCGAGTCTAATGCCAGGGTTTGTTTTCAGTGATCCCTTCATTAGAATGCGTGTAGTTTTAATATTTGCGGCTGTTACCTTGTTTGTGTTGCACCACTCTGTAATTGTATGAAGTGTTCCACTTGCCCACTTCCTTTCTCGTTGTACTGTAATATTGCTTAACAGTGATTGCGGTGCGGTGGCATTAGGGGACTTCTTTTGAGGGGGGGGGGGGGGGCGAAGGGATTGTGGGGTGATGATGATGATGATGATGATGTTTGGTATGTGGGGCGCTCAACTGCGTGGTTATCAGCGCCCATACAATTTCCCAACCTTGCTCAGTCCAATTTCGCCACTTTCCTGGATGATGATGAAATGATGAGGACAACACAAACACCCAGTCATCTCGAGGCAGGTGAAAATCCCTGACCCCGCCGGGAATCGAACCCGGGACCCCGTGCTCGGGAAGCGAGAACGCTACCGCGAGACCACGAGCGGCGGACGGATTGTGGGGACCGGGGGAGTTTCCTGCCAGCGATTGGCATATACAGTATAAGTTGAATGACAGCTTCTTGTTATTAAGTGACGTGCACAGGGATTTATATATGAAGTCGTGTCCGCACGGCACTAATGACGGAGAATGGGATACATGGAACAGCATTCTCCAGGGAAACAGATGGGACGAGGGGAAAACGCAGGATTAGATATAGAGATAACATCCGGGAGTCCACAGCTAGGATGAATATCAACACCAAGGGGACGCACAGTGCAGTCGACATAATTAAACGGAAGAGGTTCGTAGAGCAGGCCTGTGACCATTAAGGCCCTAGCCGCATTTAAGATCAATTAAAAGTTAATAGAAGTAGGGACGTGTTCCTGACACCAAAACATTATAAAAAAGTCCATACAGATATATCGGACAATCTTTCGTTAGAGAGTTACAAAAGAAATTCGCTGTAGTAACCACTGACTATGAGGAGCAACTAAGACGCGCATTTTCCTTGCCTTGTTCTTCACAGGTGGTTCTGGGATTTGTTTTTAGTTCACCTAATTGTCTTTGGGTATGTTTTGTGTACGTTAGAGTAATTTGTTTTCTTTTGATTGATTTTATTTTGTTATATTTCTAGAGTAAGCTCCATCGCATTACTAACCGAAGTATTCCGGGAGCGAACTGGAGGTTGTGCATTACATGTATGGATTTTTACCTTTAGCGATATTTAAAATCCTTGGTGTATTCAGTTCGTGTTCCTATTGTCGATCTTCCGACGGATTTTGTCTAAAATGGGGTTGACCAGATATGACACACCGAAGAAATTTTCTACAGATCGCGGTGAAACATGGAATGCATGTTCAGAGCATCTATCGAATCTGAAGGACGTCACTTCGAGAATTACTTGTAAGTATATATTGTTAAGCATACCACAGGTAGCATCAGCAGTAAACTCATGTGACTTCATAACGAAAGGCCCATGTTCAAATGGATATTTTGCAATGTTTTCGTGCCAATAACTTATATTTATAGACAACAATTTATAAGCACATTGTATTTGTAATCAAACTTGAGCTGATTTTAAAATTAGATATTACTATTATCATTACACACATCAAAAAAAAGTTTTGCATCACCTCGGTTCCGAGAGTTCCGGAACCTGTAGAAAAAATTAGAATAGAGATCAACATAAACATCGTTTCCGCTCTTTTTATTGCTCATGAAATCCACAGATTGCATGTTGTGCCACTATACAGCGAGGCCTTCAGAGGTGGTGATTCTAATTGCAGTGCACACCGGTACCTCTAACACCCAGAAGCACGTCCTCTTGGATTTATGTGTGCCTGTATTCGTCGTGGAATGGTATCTACAAGTTCATCAAGGCACTGTTGGTCCAGATTGTCCCACTCCTCAACGCCGATTCTGCGTAGATCCCTCAGAGTGGTTGCTGCTTCACGTCGTCCATAAACATCCCTTTTCAATCCACCCCAGGCATGTACAATTGTGTTCATGTCTGGAGAACACGCTGGTCACGCTAGTCGAGCTATGTCTTTATCCTGAAGGATGTCATTCACAAGATGTGCGCGATGGAGGCACGACTTGTCGTCCATGAAGACGAATGCCTCGCCAATATGCTGCCGACATCGTTGCACTATCGGTCGGAGGACGGCATTCACGTATCGTACAGCCGTTACGGCGTCTTCCTTGACCACCAGCGGCGTACGTCGGCCCCACATAATGCCACTCCAAAACAAAAGGGAACCTCCACTTTGCTGCACTCGCTCGACCGCGTGTCCAAGGCGTTCAGCCTCACCGGGTTGCCTCGAAACACGTCTCCGACGCTTATCTGTTTGAAGGCATATGCGACACTCATCGGTGAAGAGAACGTCATGCCAATCCTGAGCAGTCCATTCGGCATGATGTTCGGCCCATCTGTACCGCGCTGCATGGTGTGGTTGCAAAGATGGACCTTGCCATGGATGTCGGGAGTAAAGTTTCGCATCATGCAGTCTATTGCGCACAATTTGAGTCGTAACACGACGTCCTGTGGCTGCACGAAAAGCATTATTCAACATAGTGGAGTTGCTCTCAGCGTTCCTCCGAGCCGTAATCCGTAGGTAGCGGTCATCCACTGTAGTAGTAGCGTTTGGGCGGCCTGAGTGAGGCATGTCATTGACAGTTCCTCTCTCTCTGTACAATAGCCTACGGAATATCAGACCAGCTGTGTGGCTGGATTGAAGAGGTTTTAGCAAA
This sequence comes from Schistocerca cancellata, assembly GCF_023864275.1. Classification (NCBI taxonomy): domain Eukaryota; kingdom Metazoa; phylum Arthropoda; class Insecta; order Orthoptera; family Acrididae; genus Schistocerca; species Schistocerca cancellata. The sequence goes on from NC_064632.1 coordinate 568,529,816, forward strand.
CAGAACACAGCATGTTGTTATCAATGGAGAGACGTCTACAGACGTTAAAGTAACCTCTGGCGTGCCACAGGGGAGTTTTATGAGACCATTGCTTTTCACAATATATATAAATGACCTAGTAAATAGTGTCGGAAGTTCCATGCGGCTTTTCGCGGATGATGCTGTAGTATACAGAGAAGTTGCAGCATTAGAAAATTGTAGCGAAATGCAGGAAGATCTGCAGCGGATAGGCACTTGGTGCAGGGAGTGGCAACTGGCCCTTAACATAGACAAATGTAATGTATTGCGAATACATAGAAAGAAGGATCCTTTATTGTATGATTATATGAGAGCGGAACAAACATTGGTAGCAGTTACTTCTGTAAAATATCTGGGAGTATGCGTGCGGAACGATTTGAAGAAGAATGATCATATAAAATTAATTGTTGGTAAGGCGGGTACCAGGTTGAGATTCATTGGGAGAGTCCTTAGAAAATGTAGTCCATCAACAAAGGAGGTGGCTTACAAAACACTCGTTCGACCTATACTTGAGTATTGCTCATCAGTGTGGGATGCGTACCAGATCGGGTTGACGGAGGAGATAGAGAAGATCCAAAGAAGAGCGGCGCGTTTCGTCACAGGGTTATTTGGTAACCGTGATAGCGTTAGGGAGATGTTTAACAAAGTCAAGTGGAAGACTCTGCAAGAGAAGGCGCTCTGCATCGCGGTGTAGCTTGCTCGCCAGGTTTCGAGAGGGTGCGTTTCTGGATGAGGTATCGAATATATTGCTTCCCCCTACTTATATCTCCCGAGGAGATCACGAATGTAAAATTAAAGAGATTAGAGCGCGCACGGAGGCTTTCAGACAGTCGTTCTTCTCGCGAACCATACGCGACTGGAACAGGAAAGGGAGGTAATGACAGTGGCACGTAAAGTGCCCTCCGGCACACACCGTTGGGTGGCTTGCGGAGTATAAATGTATGATGTAGACGTAGATGGTTCTCCACCGTGTCCGAACAACATCGCTTTGGTTCACTCCGAGATGCCAGGACACTTCCATTGTTGACAGTCCCTCCTGGCACAAAGTAGCAATGCGAACGCGATAGAACCGCGGTATTGAACACAACAAGAGCCGTGTACCTCCTTCCTGGTGGAATGACTGTAACTGATCGGCTGCCGGACCCTTCCGTCTAATAGGCGCTGCGCATGCATGGTTTTTTATATCTTTGGGCGGGTTTAGTGACATCTCTAAAGAGTCAAAGGGACCGTGTTGTGATACAATATCCACAGTCAACGCCTATCTTCAAGAGTTCTGGGAACCGGGTTGAAGCAAAACTTTTTTTGATGTGTGTATCATAATGTCTTAAAAATATGTTTCTGATTGAAATGTACTTCTTGTATATTATTATTTTTGGATGTTATTTTCGATTAATATAATACTAAGTGTAAGTAGTGATTCTCAACTTATTAACTGCTTGTGGAATGTTAGCTATAGTGCTATGTGTAGCGATCTTTTTCGGCTATTCGTCCACAGTGTTTGACATGCTGCGACACGGTCGTGAATAAAACAGCGTCCCAAATATAACATAAATTTCCTTTACGTAACGTGATGATGATGATGATGATGTTTGGTTTGTGGGGCGCTCAACTGCGTGGTTATCAGCGCCCGTACAATTACCCAGTCTTTGCTCAGTCCAATTTCGCCACTTTCCTGGATGATGATGAAATGATGAGGACAACACAAACACCCAGTCATCTCGAGGCAGGTGAAAATCCCTGACCCCGCCGGGAATCGAACCCGGGACCCCGTGCTCGGGAAGCGAAAACGCTACCGCGAGACCACGAGCGGCGGACTTTACGTAACGTGTATCGTCACAAATTTTTGTCATCAGACTACCGGTTTCGGTCTATAATGACAATCTTCAGGTCTGTTTTATAAGAACATGTATATTATACTGGATCCATAGTGTTTAACATTTGAAAATGCCACTTTTACTTGAGTATATCAGGACACGTTTTTATAAAACAGATCTGAAGCTGGTCGTTATAGATGAAAACCGCTAGTCTCATGACAAAACTTTGAGGCCATAGACGTGAAGTAAAGGAAATTTATTCCACAATGCTTGGTCGGTACCAAAAAAAATACAACTTTCTGAAAGCGGGTAGCAGAATTTGAAACGTGAATCAGAGCTGCAGGCCGCGTTGTACCAGGCCTTGTGCTGACAAAGATACCGTTCCACGTTCATCGAAAAATGCTTGGAAAAAATAAACGTAGATGATGAATAATCAGGAGATTCCTTGCTCCAAATTTAATTCGTAGGAAACTTTAACAAATCTCGCAAGGGTGACTGTATCTATATTTTTCTAGTCGTTTTTGATCTAAGGCAATTACAATTGATTCATCACAAAATGACTGTCTTAGGGCAACGAAATTGCACCTCACCTACCCAATGGACGAAGAAGAATAGAGACAATATAACTACATTCTTTTAGCATGAAGCTAATATTACAATGATGATACAATGATTCTTTACGCGAATCGGCACGTAACATTTTAGTCGCTGCTTAAACATATTCTCCGACTCACACACGTATAAATAAGTTTAATAAGTATTTCAGGGCCGAACACGGGGAATTATTATCAAGGTATACTATACGGAAATGGAGTGGAGCTATCTTCCGTTAACTGAAAAAGACACAATATATTTTCGAGTCACAATATTATAGCGGTCTCAAAGGCAAATCAGACTGCTTAGACACCTGAGGACACAACTACGCACGTCATCATTTGTAGTTGAAGAAAGGTAGAGACAGTGGTCATTAGAGACGTATCACAAGCTCTGATTAGATACGAATAGGGAAGGAAATCGGCCGTGGTCTTTCGAAGGGTTCATTCCGGTAGCCGCCGTAAGCCATTTATGGAAATAAAGTTTCTTGTTTTGTTTCATCGTACTTACAAGTTACACAATTTATCTCACCTCCATTCCATGCAATACAATGAACGCCCGCCGTAGAATCAAGTCTGAAATAGCACAACAGTAAACACAATATGTCCGCAGCTCATGGTCTAGTGGCTAGCGTTGCTGTCTCTGGATCACGGAATCCCGCGTTCGATTCTCGCCCGGGGTCGGGATTTTCTGTGCCCGCGGACCGGGTATTTGTGTTATCCTCATAATTACATCATCATCATCACTCGTGACAGTGCTAGATTGGATTATGTAAAAAAATTGGACTGTGTAAAAATTGGGACTTTATAATGGCGCTGATGACTGCGCATTTGAACGCCCCACAAACCGAACGTAGTCATCATCTTGATCACAATTCCAATATGATAGCTCACGATCTAAGCTGTATCAAAAACCAGGAGTAATAAGGTGAATTAAATAGAACCAAGAGCATTAATCACAAGATTTGCTCGTTCCTTTAATGTCGTGTGAAGTTATTCTTTCATCGTTTTGCACCATCAGTCAATGATTATTACAATGGCGGGAGCTAAGTCAACTCATAAGACAGTAAATGCGAAGGGGAAGAACTAGAACTAAAGATGTTAACGAGTATCCATCAACTATCTAGTAACCTGCAGTCAGGCACAATTCTACTATCTGATCCTTTATAGGATGTAGGTCAATACCCGGCGAATATCGGATTTTTAATAAATGAAGAAGATTTCACAAAATTGACTTTATTAAATTTAAATACTCTAAACACAAATAAAATCATAGTATCTTGCAATCAAAACACCGTTTATTATTCATACTACAAATTAGGTTTATATTGAACTAAACGCAAACTATGATGAATCAATTCCGATTTTTCAGTATTATGAGGTAATAAGCAATTTCGTTTGTCTTCGTAACCCAGACCAGCTACAGAGAAAAGTCTTTCGTTACATATATTTCTGCAGGTGTGCGCTGTGTCACATTATAAAAGGGTCGCCGTTGCGATCTATTCTGCTGTCTTCACGCATGCGGTCTAGTTTGTTTCTTGACCGTCACACTGCTTTTATGATGTTCATTTTCCACCTCGTTAGAACAATCTGAGAGCGTTTCATTAGCATCCCCATCGCAGTTGTTACACACTCGTCTCTTCTTCATTTAGCAGACACTGGAGATGGGCTGCTACTGAGAAAAGTCTTTCGTTACATATATTTCTGCAGGTGTGCGCTGTGTCACATTATAAAAGGGTCGCCGTTGCGATCTATTCTGCTGTCTTCACGCATGCGGTCTAGTTTGTTTCTTGACCGTCACACTGCTTTTATGATGTTCATTTTCCACCTCGTTAGAACAATCTGAGAGCGTTTCATTAGCATCCCCATCGCAGTTGTTACACACTCGTCTCTTCTTCATTTAGCAGACACTGGAGATGGGCAGCTACTGATGAAAGATTCTTCTTAAGGTACAAGAAGAGTACCTTTCAACTTCAGTAACCATCAAAGAGTCTGTTTTGAATCTTTTGCTAGAACAGTTGCAGTCAAGTAATTTGGACCTTCATTTAAGGCGCTGAAACGATTTTATATTTCATTTTTTAAAGACACTTTCACGTGAGGCAACACAGGAGTTCTTCGTGCTGTCGCATCCCTGTCTGTATAGTTCCTCAATCCCACAACAGATAGCATTAATCCGCCTGTGCAGGAGAGGCCAGTACATATTTTTGCTATTTCTCCGAAGGGCTTAAAAAGCTTAACACACTGCTCCATCAGACACCACTGACATGAATTCAAATTGGGGTATCGGATGCTTGTTACAGAACATATAAGACACAGGACATTTTTGTTCCAACAGACGCTCTACCACACAAAAGTTTGCATTATGCCTAGTGCTCGTATCTTGTACCAATTGTTGCTCCGGTACATTTAGCTCATTTAGAATCTCTACATGCCGTTCTTGAGCTTATTTCAAATGACTGAAGTGTGCTGCGGGATGTCTACCACTAGTGATTATTTCTGCTACTTCGAGCTAGGTTTTCAGTGACTCAGTCACAACTCTCTGGAACTAATAGAAACGTCTAACAGAATCATATATAGCCACTCGATTATCTTTCACCCTGTTAGTGCCAGTGTCATGAATCTGCAAATGTATTTTTCTTTGCTCAATATCCCAAAGATATGCACGAATATTATTCGGTTTTGCTACACTTCCCCCGTGTGAGTACCTAGATAGGCTGCATAGCACTAACTCTACGTGCCAGCTGGAATTCAGGAGACTAACAGTGAGCTCTGAAACTCTCGAAGCTAGTATTCTCATAGAAACGGAACTATGAGTCAGAAGTTATAGATACCAGGAAACCACTTGAAATACTTATTTTCCTTTTATCACAAATGCTGTTATATATCTCAGGAGCTATGTTTTGGGAAATGTATGTACAGCTAACAGCATTCATCTCTCAGTCTCCCTCTGGGGTATTCTGCCTCCCCACCTCCCCCCACGCTTCCCACCAATACTAAATTGGTAATACCTTGAACTGGTGATGCCCTGATGTCTCAGAATGTGTCCAATCAACCGATCTCTTCTTCTAGTCAGGTTGCGCCACAAATATCAATTCTTGCCAATTCTATTCAGTACCTCCTCACATACTTTCATAAAGGAGTTCATACACTTCAATCTATATTAGTGTTAACCAGTTTGTCCTGGCATTGTCGATCTGCATTTTACATCCTCTCTACTTCAACTATCATCAGTTATTTTACTCAAAACTTATATACCACTTCAAGAGACTCGTTCACTAATATAATTATCTCAGTATCAGTTGATTTTATTCGACTGCGTGACATTATCCTTATTTTGCTTTTACTGATGTTCATCTTGTGTTTTCCTTTAAAGACACTGTCCTTTACGTTCAGCTGCTCTTTCAAGTCCTTTGCTTCCTCTGACAGAATTACAGTGTGACTGCAATCCCCAAATTTTCATGTCTTCTCCTTGAATTCTAATTTCTATTCAAAATTTTTCTTTGGTTTCCTTTACTGGTGGCTCAGTGAACAGATTGAATGACGTCGGAGGTAGGCTACAACCCAGTCTCACTTCCTTCTCAACCACTGGTTCCCCTCCATTCCCCTCGACGTTTATACAAGTACCTGCTGTCTGGTTTTTGTACATGTAGTAAATAACCTTTAGGTCCCTGTATTTTAGCCCTGCTATCTTCACTCTTTCGAAGAGTGTACTCCATTCGACATTATCAGGAGCTTACTGTTAGTCTACGGATGCTATAAAAGTGGATTTCCCTTTCCTTAACCTGTTTTCTAAGGTAAGTCGTAAGGTCAGTATAGCCTCGCGTGTTTCTCCATATCTCCGGAATCCAAACTGATCTTCCACGATGTTGGCTTCTAGCAGGTTTTTCATTCTTTTGTAAGGAACTGCTGTTAACATTTGGCTTCCTTTGATTTATTAAACTGATATTTCGATAATATTCACTCAAGTCATCACCTGCTTTCTTTGGAATACCTGCTTTCTTTGGAATACCTAGCGATATCGTATCTCCCATATCATCTTCATCCTCTTCCTCTTCCATTTCCATAATAATAGCAGAAGTTGAAAGTACCGCTTCAGTTGTAAATTACTTTATTTTCACACGACTGGTTTCGGACTGTTACAAGCCCATCCTCAGGTGTCGTAGCTGTGCTGTGGTCCCCGAGCGCCACGTGTGCCAGGCGTGGTATTTCTAACCGAGAAGTCAGTACAAATTTTCATCCACTTAGCCTCTAAAGTATTTTCATAATTAAGTACTTCCGTAAACACTTTCATCCGATTCACCCTCTTAGGGGTTGACTTTCTAGAAACTCTGAAACAAGTATTTTTTTAGAATGAGATTTTCACTCTGTAGCGGAGTGTGCGCTGATATGAAACTTCCTGGCAGATTAAAACTGTGTGCCCGACTGAGACTCGAACTCGGGATCTTTGCCTTTCGCGGGCAAGTGCTCTACCATCTGAGCTACCGAAGCACGACTCACGCCCGCTACTCACAGCTTTACTTCTGCCAGTACCTCGTCTCCTACCTTCCAGACGAGGTACTGTAAAGTTTGGAAGGTAGGAGACGAGGTACTGGCAGAAGTAAAGCTGTGAGTACCGGGCGTGAGTCGTGCTTCGGTAGCTCAGATGGTAGAGCACTTGCCCGCGAAAGGCAAAGGTCCCGAGTTCGAGTCTCAGTCGGGCACAGAGTTTTAATCTGACAGGAACTTTCAAGTATTTTTTTATTCCTAACTGAGAATTCATTCATGTAGCTTTAAAACTGCTTCATTAGTTCTTTAATAATGATTTATTTTCAAAAATGTTTCATCCTCTATTTTACCTACTTAGACGTTAAATTTCCAAAAATTCTGAAACGTATTTTTTTTATTTCTGACTGATAAACTAATTCCATTTCCCGTAGTTTTAGCTTCGGAACTGCCTTAATAGCGACATATGTTCCATAAACCTTTCTCCCTTATTTCACGCCCTCAGTAGTGGAATTTCGAACAATTCCTTCTTAAACGACAGCTACGGAATATGATCCACATTCACATATAAGATCCACATACTCTTCATGTGTCAAGTTCCTATCGTTAGGGGTCTGGGCTGGATAGTAATGAATCAGTTCATCAGTCTGTCCCTGTGCCCCTATAGGGGCAGATAATCGAAACACTCTGAACGATGTTTTCTTTCATTTCCAGCCGAGAAGCCAAAAGCTACTTTTCATTTGATTTAGATTTAAAAATGGTTTGAGAGTGAAATATTTTCATAAAACATCTCGCACCATGTTTCACCCCCTTAGGGGCTGAATTTCCAAAAATTGTGAAATGTGTATCTTTTCATTTTAAACACAAATACAAATATGCATAGATTTAGATTCAAACATGCTTGCTTAATATAAGATTTCCATAAAAAATTTCATCTCCTACCATATTTTACCATAGCGGGTTTATTTTCAAAGACAGTGAAACACTTTTTTTTATCTCCAGCATAGCAACCAGATTCCAACTTTCATAGATTTAGCTTTAAAAATGCTTTCATAATGAAATATGTCATAAAATATTTTAACCCAATACTGGTGACGTTAGTAATTCTTTAATAGCGATTTACTCACAAAAAAATTTCAGCCGCTATTTCCAAAAATGTTGAAAAACTTTTTTTATATTTCTGAAAGAGAAACCAAATACCAGTTTTCGTGGGTCTAGCTTCAATAGTGTCTCCATAACGACATATTTTCTCCCATTGGGTGAAATTTCGAAAAATACCTTCTTGAACGACGCCTAGGTATATGCTCAACACCCTCTAAAAACTTAAAGTTTCTATACTTAGTGTTCAGGGCACGGCGATAAACGTCAGTCAGGACACAGTCTTTCACATCTATACTTTGCCATACGAATGACAGCGCTGTTCAGATAAAATTTCAACTTCTCTGTGTCTACGATGTCCACAGTTATTGCAGTCCCGTGTAACATCCTGCTCTTTCCTGCTGTAATACAACCAAGTGTCGCTGAAGAATGTCTAAGGATAAAAGAAAAGCACACTTCAAAGTATAGCGGTTTATTATGTTGGCTATCAATATAATCCATTTAGTAGTGTCGTTTTAATGGCTCATAACAACACACACAATCTTTGTACCATCACAAACTCCACTTTCAGAAAGCAAAGTAATTTGTGTTGGGTGGTCCGAGTTCAGAGGTTTCAACAAGATACGAGTTGCCGATACAGCTGCTGGACCAGATGTTCATTAGCACACCAACAGCCGTGTGACGTTTCTTCTGCAGCCACCTGTTCCATAGCCGTCGCCAGCAGGGCTCCCTGCTAAACGGTACTCTCGTGAGGTAAGACACAATTTGGGTCACTTGGCATATTTTATAATAAAACAAAGCGAGCCGTGGTAAATTTGCTGTTTTGAAGAGCGCGCCGCAGCGCGCATTGTGAAGCAGTCGCCATCCGTTTCGGGCGGTGGCGCCGCTGTAGCAGTCGCAGCTTTGGTGTCTCCCTCTGGTGGGAAAGGGGAAAGGTTGCCTGCTCACGTGCATTTAAGGGGCGCTATGAGCTCGCTAGGCGGCGAGTCTGGTCAGTTAGTCAGTCGGGTCGGTGTGGGACAGTCAGTGTCTGTCTGTCGTCCGGAGTGCTAGTATGTGTTAGGCCGCCAGTCTGCTCGAGGTTGTTCAAGCAATTGTCATTGGCGGTTGGATCGATCAGTTGGTCAGTTGCGCACTGGGACACAAGATGACTTGTCCGTCTTGAGCGTCGGCGCATGTGAGGTCGCCACGTCAGTCCAGGGGGCCGCGCCGTATAGCGATGGGTAGTGGCTTCGCGGCCGACACGAGAGCAACAGGAGCCAACCCTCGGCATCGGTCTGGCCGATGCGGGCTGCGATGCCGTGAGACGGGAGATTTGCTCCCCTTCCTTCGTCCGTTGAAGCGGATGGCAGCGGACGGTTCGGGAGAGCGTTTTGGGGTGCTGCGCAAGGTCTTCGCCAACATCGCAGTTTATTAGAAGTTAATTGATTCGTGATAAATTGTTTCATTTACTTCTTAAATTCTACTTGTTTTCTTGGTCAGTCTCTCGTCCCCAGCTATCTCGTCTGTCTCTCGTCCGCATTTGTTAGGCTGTTAGTGTCTGTCTGTCTGTCTGTCGGTCTGCTGTACGCTAATAGCTGCCTCTGTCATGTTTGTCGGACTCGGTGATAACGAATTTATTGCCTGAAGTGTAATGGCCGAATTTGAGAAATATATTTTTATCTTGCCTATCATCTTGAGAGGCGATAGGTGTGTAATGTACAGCATGTTTGACCAACCTTGTATATTTTATGTAAGACTGCATTTCATGGGTTTTTATTTAAATGGTCATTTTAGTATGCATAGTTGCCACCCTTCTATCGTAAGAGTTTTTTTTTTTTAATCAAGTTGCACCTTTAGTGGAAAGTTAATCTTTTAATGTTAGTGTGTTGTATCGTTTCCATCCTTGCTACAGGGTGCATAGTTTGTGTGCTTGTGTGAGTTGTTAAAATTTTTAGTTTAAAGTAATCTGGTGTGTTGCAGCTTTGCACCAGTGTAGTCTTTCAGGGGTTGTTGCGAGCTGTCGTGACTACGGCCGTGTCAAAAGGGAATGGCAAGGTTCTCGGCCCGAAAGCTCATACAGTCAAAAATTTGTTCTTGCTGTCTTTGGATAAATTGTAACTGGATATTTAGAGGGTGTTTTCTGATTATAATTTTAAATCTGTTTCTAAAAAAAATAGACAAATGGCTTTTAGGAATAAAATTTCCACTTGTTGAAAGAAATTTGATTTGTTTTCATCAGTTACCCACAGGCAACTACTTCCACGTTTACATAGTGTGATTAAATGTGTTACTGTTCTTGACGAATCGCTAGTAGATAAAGTAAATACTTAAGAAAAATTTTGAAGTAAATTCACGGTTCACAAAGTCTCACACCCCTACAGTTGCGATGCTCCCTATTAAGACAGCAGTAGCGGTATGGATACCAAATAATGAAATTTTACTGATTCTGCATATATAGTATACCAGAAGGAATTCATGATTAAACTAGTAGGGTATTTGTTGGTATAAAGGGTTCGAAATTCAGTACCCTGAACATCCACTTCTGACGGCAGCAACGGCTTTAACAATGTGAACACTGAGTCTGACTGAGCTTCGATGACAGATACGCATATGCCATTCCATGTCGCTTCAACACTTTGCTATAGTTTCTTACGAATAGTCGTGGCTAGTAACAGATGGCGTACCAGTCTCCCGGTAACGCAACATCAGATGCTTTCGGTGGGGGGAAGATCTGGATAACATGCTGACCAGGTCAACAGTCAAACACCGTCTACATCGAGGTAGGTCAGAACACCTGTATGACGAAAGTAACCACATGAAGTGTTGTTGTATTTCAATATTAAGTGACAAATACAGCAATACATGGAAATTATAGCTAGGAGCTGTCCAGGGAAGACGGCGGAAGCGTTGGCGCAGTAGGTTATGCAAACCGCGGCAGACTGGCGACGGACGGTACTTAGATTGTACACATATGGAGACGGAATATGATCAGCCATCGCATGACCCAGGTCCTGTATTAGTGCATCACATTGATACAACGGCATCACGAGGTGCCCCAAATATGTTAATGTACAATCCCTTGCCGGCGATGTGCGCCAGGCGGAATGTTCCAGAAACTTGGGGAGCACTATAAACAGAGACCCACCCCCAACCAAAGGAGTGAACAGTAGTTAGTCGTGTGGGACGCTACACCTGTGCCGCTCGTCCCCAGGCAGAGAACTTATAACCGTGTCGGGAACGAGATAGTTCTGAGAAGATAGTCTCAAGATAGTCTCAAGACTGCGAGGTAGGAAACAGGTGACTGTTAGAGCTGAGAAAGCCGCATACAGCAGTGTTGTGGATTGGACAGATGAGTTAAGGTCAGTTGTTCAAATGGTTCAAATGGCTCTGAGCTCTATGGGACTTCACATCTGAGGTCATCAGTCCCCTACAACTTAGAACTACTTAAACCTAACTAACCTAAGGACATCACACACATCCATGCCCGAAGCAGGATTCGAACCTGCGACCGTAGCGGTCGCGCGGTTCCAGATTGAAGCGCCTAGAACCACTCGGCCACAAGGTCAGTTGTGCCAGAAGCGAACTGTCATTGAACTTCGCTATTTGGGGCTTCATTTAACCTGAGATTAATTGAGATTTGCACCGAGTTCTGTGTCTCTGAACACCGTCTTAGCTTGTACGTTCTTTACAGGGTGGAGGTCTATCAGTTCCCATGAGAAAGTCGCCCTTCTATGCCATCAACAGAGGTGGGACATTGTAACTAAAACGTGTCCATTTTACTCCATCAGGACACGACAGTGCGTTCTCACCTCAGCCTTCACACACAGATACGCCTATCGTGATGCTGAACGCAGTAGTACGACTCGTGAATAGACTATACCGTGCAACTCTTGAGTACATTGCGTCGTCGGACGCACTGTGGCAAGCGCGATTCTCTGTGTTATGCGTCAAGTGAAACTGAGACAACGGTTACCATGCTGAGAATTGGTGGTGGTCCAGATGTTGTCGCACTGTCCGTGCGGATAATTGTCTAGCTGCAAACAACTCCATTTCCTGATTCATAATATGTGACGAGGCTGCACGATTCTGCAAGGCCGAGCCAGTAACGTGGGAGTCCTTTCGGGTGTTCGTCCCGGTGGGCTGTTGAGACAGTGCATGGCATTCAGCGCCACTCCCCTAACCCATTGATGCCAGGAGAATCGTGAACTCCCGGTCAATTTGAGGAGCAGTGTCTTGGAACAATATTGCCGTGATCTGTGGTGTGTGCAGTGTGACGTAGGGATTAGTGTCCTTCACTAGCACGCTATGGGTTGCCAATCAGACCCAATTACAAGCACTTATTTAGTATTTAACATTTTCAGAAGGTTATGGAAAATAGAACGCAGGTGTATATACACTCCTGGAAATTGAAATAAGAACACCGTGAATTCATTGTCCCAGGAAGGGGAAACTTTATTGACACATTCCTGGGGTCAGATACATCACATGATCACACTGACAGAACCACAGGCACATAGACACAGGCAACAGAGCATGCACAATGTCGGCACTAGTACAGTGTATATCCACCTTTCGCAGCAATGCAGGCTGCTTTCTCCCATGGAGACGATCGTAGAGATGCTGGATGTAGTCCTGTGGAACGGCTTGCCATGCCATTTCCACCAGGCGCCTCAGTTGGAGCAGCGTTCGTGCTGGACGTGCAGACCGCGTGAGACGACGCTTCATCCAGTCCCAAACATGCTCAATGGGGGACAGATCCGGAGATCTTGCTGGCCATGGTAGTTGACTTACACCTTCTAGACCACGTTGCGTGGCACGGGATACATGCGGACGTGCATTGTCCTGTTGGAACAGCAAGTTCCCTTGCCGGTCTAGGAATGGTAGAACGATGGGTTCGATGACGGTTTGGATGTACCGTGCACTATTCAGTGTCCCCTCGACGATCACCAGTGGTGTACGGCCAGTGTAGGAGATCGGTCCCCACACCATGATGCCGGGTGTTGGCCCTGTGTGCCTCAATCGTATGCAGTCCTGATTGTGGCGCTCACCTGCACGGCGCCAAACACGCATACGACCATCATTGGCACCAAGGCAGAAGCGACTCTCATCGCTGAAGACGACACGTCTCCATTCGTCCCTCCATTCACGCCTGTCGCGACACCACTGGAGGCGGGCTGCACGATGTTGGGGCGTGAGCGGAAGACGGCCTAACGGTGTGCGGGACCGTAGCCCAGCATCATGGAGCCGGTTGCGAATGGTCCTCGCTGATACCCCAGGGGCAACAGTGTCCCTAATTTGCTGGGAAGTGGCGGTGCGGTGCCCTACGGCACTGCGTAGGATCCTACGGTCTTGGCGTGCATCCGTGCGTCGCTGCGGTCCGGTCCCATGTCGACGGGCACGTGCACCTTCCGCCGACCACTGGCGACAACATCGATGTACTGTGGAGACCTCACGCCCCACGTGTTGAGCAATTCGGCGGTACGTCCACCCGGCCTCCCGGATGCCCACTATACGCCCTCGCTCAAAGTCCGTCAACTGCACATACGGTTCACGTCCACGCTGTCGCGGCATGCTACCAGTGTTAAAGACTGCGATCGAGCTCCGTATGCGACGGCAAACTGGCTGACACTGACGGCGGCGGTGCACAAATGCTGCGCAGCTAGCGCCATTCGACGGCCAACACCGCGGTTCCTGGTGTGTCCGCTGTGCCGTGCGTGTGATCATTGCTTGTACAGCCCTCTCGCAGTGTCCGGAGCAAGTATGGTGGGTCTGACACACCGGTGTCAATGTGTTCTTTTTTCCATTTCCAGGAGTGTATGTGCCTGGGCGGAACAGGCCAGCATTGGTTCGGGAACAACGAAGAGAAGTTCAATAGCTGGGAGAAATTTGAGGTCGTACTGAAGAAAACGTTTGACGACCATCAGCAGCAAGTCCACTTACTGGAAGAACAACTGAAGCAGTGACACGGGAAACGTCGTAACTGCCAGTCTTTCCAATTTTGAGATAGCGTGTGGACATTCCAATGCCACAGAGAGGGTGATATGTCGAGATATAATCAAACTTAGCCAGAAAACATAACCGTTACACATGGTAAGTTATACAAGCAGATCTGTTGGCGCGGAGAAGCAATATCTTCTTTCACAGTATTTCGGCAAGACAACGTGCCTAGACGTGTTGGTAAAAAGTAGCAGTTTTCATTGTGGTATGGATCCGTGTTCATAAATCAGTATTCCGCCGAAATCTTTTCCATTTACAATGGTAAGTTGAAATGACTGACTCCTTACTCTTACTTTACTGTTTCGTGTGCGGTTGAGCAAACACGAAATTCTTACCTAGGCAACTTGTAAGTACCTTTATAAATGTGGTGTATTCATTGGAGAGGCTATAAGAAAACTAGATTCAGAATTGGGAAACAGACAACCAGTTTATTAGAAGCTTGCCCGATGGTTCACATTAATATCGTGAATTTTCAGAGAATCCGTGATGGATAAAACGATGATCCATCAATAAATAGAGGGCAAGTTTCTGTCACATGTTGCTTACCTGCTGACAGTATCCGTGTGCTAATTTGCAGCACATCATTTGGAAATTTCTTGAGGTTAACAGACAAACGTGTGTATACTGCTATAGGGAAGAAGAAAAACGGACATAAAATACCTTGACGGGGGAAAAAATTCAAATTCACACCGAAGTTGATAAATGTCATTTCCAACCGAGAAAAGTCGTTTTCCGCGGCATAAATCAACGAAATAATACCTCTCTCCAGATCTCAATAGTCATAGGATGTGTCAAGCAGTCAAAATCTTTCACCCTGACAGTTATAAATATCATCGATTCTACAGAACATTATTTAAGGAAAAGTCCAAGTTATCATTCTGTCCACCTCATGTTGACATATGCACAACATGTGACCGATTGACAAATCAGTTAAACTGCGCAATTGGCATCAACAAACAGCACATTAATGCTAACAAAGAACTGCATCTAGGAAACGCAGAAACAGGAACAATCACTCTCAACAATCATAACAGGATGTCACATATGTCATAAAGTACAACCTCTGCATTTAGCACTGACACGCAAAAGATAATTTTTACCACCAAATTAACTCATACAAGCACACTAACGGGAAACAATAGCGACACCCAGGAATAATGAATGTACAGTAATGAAACTTCGGGAATGCATTTATCTAGGTAACACATTTAAGTGATTAGCATTCCAAGATCACAGGTTAATGTATACGCGTAATATGCCATTGCAAATGTAAAACGTTGACACATTAATAACCGTTGTAGCTGCCAAAACGTTTAATGCAAGCAACTTGCATGCATTCTGTTGTACAGCTACCGAATTTGAGTATGTGGGATGGAATTCCACAGCTGCTGCATTTGGTCGGTCAATACAGGGACGGTTAATGATGTTCTCGGATGACTGGAGTTGCCGCCCGGTGAGCGCTCTGCTACCAGTTGAAATCCGGTTTCGCAGGACAGAGCGGATCAGGTTTTGGAGAGGGGCACACATCAGTTACTGTTAGTTACACAAGAACACAGAACTTTATTTCTCGAAAAAATAATGCACAGTTTTCACCTTAAAAGGACAAGGATCAATTCACGGCTGAGAGGCCAAGTGACTTCTCAACATAATGTTTAAATAACTCCCTTTAAATAACAAGGATTTAGAGAAACGGCTGAAGGCCTTACTTAAGTAAAATTAAAGTATCTTCTCGGCTAAAGACCCAAATAATACTTCAGATCAACAAAGGAATTCCTTAAAAGGCAAACATTCACCAATTTCGGCGATAAGCCATATTAAGGAAAATTTACATTAATTCCTCGACTGAAAGTCAAATAATATTTCAACATAATAAAAGGGAACCTTCAAAGACAAGCATTTACACAGTAACACAGAAAACAATCTTAAGAAAACTTGAAATGTCTTGGCTGCTGAAGGCCCAAAGAATTATTCAAATAATTAAAGACAAACCTTAAGATAAGCATTTACACAGCATGGCTGAGGGCCTTCTTAAGAATTCAAGATAATTAAAGAGTAATTTACACATTACTGCTGAAAGCCACAGATTTTCAAACAAACGTGGCTGAAGGCCGAAATACAGAGCAAAGAAGAATTTTAAATCAAACATGGTTGAAGGCCTAATATTAAAATATTTCACATAAGGTTCGGCTGAAGGCCATATACAGAACACAGAAAAGACAAAATTAATACAGAGCTGAAGGCCTGGCACAGTACTTGCGACAAAAGAAAATCACAATCACCAACAACAAAACAGTGGTGCTCATAAGTGTTCCAAAGGTCAGTCTGGGGAGGAAAATCTAACAACAGTTTAGGTGGGACGGGCACCCAAGCGTAATACTAAATAATCGGATGGCCATCCGACCCAGCGACAGCTGGAGGACTGACAAACAACATAATTAATTCCCTTCCTCCAACCAAAGGCACGACAACCGAAAATGTCTGCGCGGGCGAAGATCCCAGCAGTACTACATCTTCAAATACTGGCATCTATATACAGCCAAGGCACAATAACCACTGAAATATATGAAGAAACACAAAGGTTGTGGAACCACACTCCATGCCGGACAGCATCAACATGGCGAGGATACACACACGCATTGCTCTGTTTCAAATATACTGAACACAGAACAGACAAAATTATTGTACGGTTGAAGGCCTGGCACAGTACCTGCGACAAAGAAAATCACAATCACAACTAGCAGAACAGTGGTGCTCAGAAGTGTTCCAAGGGTCGGCCTGAGGAGGTAACTCTAACATAAAGTTAAGTGAGACATGCAACCAAAAGTAAGATTAATAAATCGGATGGCAACCCGATCCAGCGACGGCTGAAGGACGGACCAACCACCTAATCAATTTATTTCCACCCGACCAATGGCACGAAAACCGAAAATATCAGCGAGGACGAAGATACCAGCAGCACTACGTCTTCAAATATTGGCGTCTAAAAACTGACCACTAAAAAATATGAACAACAGCAAGGCCCACGAACTCCATGCCATGCCAGACAGCATCAACATGACAAGGAAACACACACTCGCTGCGCTGTCCCAACTGACTGACTGCCTACACCAGTAAGCAGACAGCATTCATAACTGCTCAGTGGAAATCACAGAAACTACACACAGTTCCACACAAACACTTCCACCCAGAACTTTGATAATCCTAAAACCAATCACTGTGGAACAACAAGGACGAATCACAAGTCGACTCACACAGAGTTTCCATAAGCAATCGGCGACCAAATACACGTCATCCGATGAGACGGCCGACCGAACGACCAACCAAGGTCTTCCCCGCTCAAGTTCGTGTATTGGCAATGGTCGGGTGAGTCTTGACTGTGCGGAGCTCACTGCAGCCCCAGCGTGACTCAACTCGATGTCCGTTCGGAACTCGGAGACCTGGCGACCCGGGCACACTGGCTCGGACCCAACCATGCAGAGAAAACCCTCGCCCATTGGCCGGCCGACTTCTCCGCACATGGAAGGAACTGGTCCATGGCCGGCAAGATGACCAACTGACGAGGATCAGAAATGGTCAAAAGACCAAATACACTCGATTCTTGAGACGACCAACCGAAGAACTAGCCAATGATCGTTCCCACTCCATACTCCTTCTGTGGGACAGAACATGTGTGTCGCCAGTGGTGAGCGAGTACTGGCTGTCCACACCTCACTGTTGCTCTATCCCGACTCAACTCCATGTCCTTTACTTTTTTTTTTCTTTTTTAGAAGTTGGGTGCCCAATGGGCAAGTGTTCCCTCTGCATGGTTGGGTCCGAGCCAGTGTCTCTGGGTCATCGTGTGTCTGAGTTGCGAACGGACATGGAGTTGAGTTTGGGATGGAATGCCAGTGAGGCATGGACAGCTAGTGTGTGCCAGCTGCTGGCCACACACATGAACAGTGTGACGGAAGGAGATTGGAGCAGGAACGACGGCCGGTTGGTCGTTTGGTTGGTCGTCTCATTGGACGATGTGTATTTGCTTTTTGACCATTCCTGGGCCTGGTCAGTTGGTGATCTTGACGGATGTGAGTCGGTTTCTTCCTTGTGCAGGGATGTCGTCGCTGATCGGCAAGAGTTACCTCTGCATGGGTGGGTCTGATCCAGTGTGCCTTGGTCGCCGTGTCTCCGAGTTCTGAATGGACATCTAGTTGAGTTGGGTAGGAGCTGCAGTGAGCTCCAGACAGCCAAGTCTCGCCTGACTGTTGCTGATACTCATATAACTTGAGTGGGGACGAACTCGGTTGGTCGTTTGGTCAGTCGTCTCATCAGACGACATGTATTTGGTTGCTGACCACTACCGGGCCCTCTGTGTGTCGACTTGTGATTCCTCCTAGTTGTTCCACAGTGACTGGTTTTAGCATTGTTTGAGTTGTTGTGGAAGTGTTTCATGGAACCATGTGTAGCCTGTGTGGATTTGACTAAGCAGCTATTTTAATGCTGTCTGCTTCCTGGATTGTGTCAGTCGGTTGGGACGGAGAAGGGAGGATGTGTCTGGAGTGCAAGGCCAGGCCAGGGCCCCTGGCAGCTTGCACACGCTGTTGGATCGTGAGGCGATAGCTGTGAGAGCGACAATTTCGTCGTCCGCTGAACCTGTGCGCGGAAGTTGAGTGATTACATAATCTGTTATGAAACCTCAACTATTGTGACATCTCTTCATTCATTAGCAGGTTGTTGCCCCCTTGGCTGTTCGGGGTAGCAGCATCGTATGATGTAATTGAGGTTGCAGCAATCTTTGTATGTTGTGATTAATTATTAAATTGACTGTTACTTATCAGTGAAGTGCACCAGCGGTATTTTCTGCCCTGTGGCCATTAACGGTCCAGTTATCTCCCTGGTCATTAGCGTAGTTTTCCAGCAGTGTACTTTCCTCGACGTGTTGATGCTGACCGGTGTGTAGTTCGATAGCTTTGGTGTTTTTCATTTTTTGTCTTTGAGTGGTTATTATGCCTTGCTTGTGTTTAGACGTCAGTTGTCAAGACGTAATGCTGCTGAGATCTTCGTCCTCGATGATATTTTCGGTTGTCGTGCCTTTAATCGGGTGGAAGGGAATTGATTAGTTTGTTGGTTGGTTCGTCAGCTTCCATAGGACGTGTTGCCACCCGATTATTTAGTGTTATGCTTGGCTGCCAGTCTCACCTAAACTGTTGTTAGCGTTTCCTCCCCAGGCCGACCCTTCTAACACTTCTGAGCACCACTGTGCTTTTGTTTCTGATTGTGATTTTCTTTTGGCCCAAGTTCTGTGCCAGGCCTTCAGCCATGTATTAATTTTGTCGGTTCTACGGTCAGTATATGGCCTACAGCTGAACATTATGTGAAGTATTTTAAGATTAGGCCTTCAGCTGTGTCTTATTTAATGTTCTTGTTTTTGCTCTGTATTTAGGCCTTCAGCCACGGTTGTTTTAAAATCTGTGGCTTCCAGCCCATAATGTGTAAATTCCTGTCTGTAAGGTTTCTCTTTAATTGTCCTGAAATCTTAAAATGACCTTCAGCCGTTCTGTGTAAATGTTTGTCTTAAGGTTTCCCCTTCAGCCATCAAGATATTTCAAGTTTTCTTAAGATAGTTTGTGTTGTACTGTGTAAATGCTTGTCTTTAAAGGTTCCATTTTATTATGTTGAAATATTGTTGGGCTTTCTGCCAAGGATATTAATTTAAATTTTCCTTAATATGGCTTTTAGCCGAAATTTGCAAATGCTTGCCTTTTAAGAATTTCCTTTAATGTCTGAAATATTATTTTAGACTTTAGCCAAGAAGATATTTTAAATTTATTTAAGTATGGCCTTCAGCAGTTTGGCTAAATTCTTCTGCCTTAAAAGGAATTATTTCAGGACATTTTAATTTTACTGCCAGCCGTTGTGGCCGAGCGGCTCTAGGCGCTTCAGTCCGGAGCCGCGCTGCTGCTACGGTCGCAGGTTCGAATCCTGCTTCGGACATGGATGTGTGTGATGTCTTTAGGTTAGTTAGGTTTAAGTATTTCTAAGTCTAGGGGACTGATGACCTTAGATGTTAAGTCTCATAGTGCTTACAGCCATTTGAACCATTTTTTAATTTTACTTAAGTAAAGCCTTCAGACATTTCTCTATATTGTTGTGTTGTGAAAGGAATTATTTAAAACTCATTATCGAGAAGTTACTTGGGCCCTCTGCCATGAATTAATCCTTTTTGATATAAAGAGAAAACTGTGCATTGGTTTATGAAGAACAAAGTTGTGCCTTCTTGTGTAACTAAAGTAACTGATTTTGGCCCATTTCCACAAACTAATCCGCTCTGTCCTGCAAAATCAGAGTTCAACTCAATATCGTTGGTTAGTCGTTCGGTCGTTCGTTTCATCGGGCGACGTGTATTTCGTCTTCTGATCACTTCTGGGCAATTTCAGTTAATCGTCTTGAGAGACTTTGGTCGGTTCCTTCCTTGTGCAGAGATGTTTCGTGGCCAATGGGTCCGTGTTCCTTCTCCCTGGTTGGGTCAGAACCAGTGTCTCTGGAACATCATCTGTCCAAAGGGAGTCGGGGATGGTATGCCAGTGAGGCGCGGATGGCCAGTATTCGCCGATCGCTGGCGACACACATGCACCGTCCAACGGAAGGAAACTTGAGCAGCGACGACCGTTGGTTGGTTGTTCGGTCTCATTGGGCGACGTGTATTTGGTCTTCCGATCGATTCTGGGCCCCTTCTATTGATCATCTTGCGGGACTTGGGTCGGTTCCTTCCTTGTGCAGAGACGTCGGATGGCCAATGGGCAAGTGTTCCCTCTGCATGGTTGGGTACGAGCCAGTGTGCCCGGGTCGCTGGGTGTCTGAGTGCCAAACAGACATCGAGTTGAGTCGCATTGGAGCTACAGTGAGCTCCAGACAGCCAAGACTCGCCCGACCATTTCCAACACACGAACTTGAGTGGGGAAGACCTGGTTTGGTCGTTCGGTCGGTCGTCTCATCGGATGACGTGTATTTGGTCGCCGACTGCTTATGGAGACACTGTGTGTGTCAACTTGTAATATCTCCTTGTTGTGGCACAGTGATTGGTTTTAGGATTGTCGGAGTTCTTGGTGAAAGTGAACTGTGTGAGGCTTCTGTGATTTCCACTGAGCAGATGCATGCTGTCTTGGTGTTGCTATGAATTTAGGCCTTCAGCCGCTTTTGTCTTAAACTCTGTGACTTTCATCTGTGATGTGTAAATTGGTGTTTAATTATCTTGAATTCTTAAGTAGGCCTCCAGCTGTACTGTGTAAATGCTAATCTTAAGGTTTCTCTTTAATGAATTATTTTGAATAATTGTTTGGGCCTTTAGCCGTCAAGATATTTCAAATTTCCTTAAGATGTTTTTCTGTTGTAGTGTAAATGATTGCCTTTAAAGGTTTCCTTTTAATATGCTGAACTATTATTGGGATTTCAGCTGAGGAATTAATGTAAATTTTCCTTAAATTGGCTTTTAGCCGAAATTGGTAAACGCTTGCAAGAATTTCCTTTGGTGATATCAAATATTATTTGGGCCTTTAGCCAAGAAGATATTTTAATTTTACTTAAAGTAAGGCCTTCAGCCGTTTGTCTAAATTCTTGTGACTTAAAATGAATTACTTAAGGATATTTTAATTTTACATAAGCAAGGCCTTCAGCTGTTTCTCTAAATCCTTGTGTTTTAAAAGGTATTATTTAAGCCTTATTATTGAGAAATTACTTGGGCCCTCAGCTGTGAATTGATCCTTCTCGTTTTAAAGAGAAAACTGTGCATTGTGTTTTAGAGGAATAAAGTTCTGTGGTCTTGTGTAACTTACAGTAACTGATGTTGGCCCCTTTCCACAACCTGATCCGCTCTCTCCAGCGACTGTTCAACTGGTAGCAGAGCGCGGTTACGTTTGTGATATTGCCGTTCCAGTTGCTGTTAGTCTGAATTTTATTTCTGTTAGTGTTGCTCCTTATTGTTTTGGTTGTTGATTAGTTCAGGTGTCTTGTTTAAATGGCCGTCAGGCAGTGCCCGGGGATCTCCCTGTTGGGTAACGACCACCTTGTTTATGAGTTGGCGATAAGGCCCCAGCCCATTGAGGGCAGTGTTCCGGATCTAGTGGCCCGCTTGTGTGTTACCTTTCTTCACCCAGTTCAAGTCATGCTGGAGGTTGTGGCTGAGATAGACGCAGCTTTTGAGTTTGGTTCAAGACTGTCTGGGGCCTTGAGGACACTGTTTGTGTTTGGAAGGCACTCAAATTAGTGGCAGCCAACAGACAGTGTGCGGGCACAGCTAATACATTAGTTCCAATACATCACCTTATTGTCTTAAATTCTGGTAGCTCCTTTCGTTCTCAACTGCGAATAGTCTTTTAAGTTGGTCATCTTGTGAGACTCATCTTGATACCTTCTTCATTGTAAGGATGTCAGCTTGCCTATAGGCATTAGTTTACTCTGTCTGGTTGGCTCCGAGTAGTACCTCGCCCGCTTTCGTTGTCGATCTAGCAATGCGTTTTGAATTGGTCATCTTGCGGCACTTTGGTCAGTCCCTTTACCGATGCTGAGATGTCGGGTGGCCAATGACCAGGTGTTAACTCTGCATGGATCGGTCCGTGCGAGTGTTTCACTTGGAGCTTTTCGTGGCCATTATATTTTGTTTCCTTAAGGGGCTTCTGTCCAATTTCAATTTCAAGTAAGACGCTCAGGTTGATGTTTGAGGGAGGGGGCGGGGGGCGGAGATTGAGCCGTGTGCGGCTCGCGCTCATGCTGTTTGTTGCTCGTCATCTTGTTTTTTTGGGTATGTCGCCTCGTTTTCTTTTAATTCGATTTAATGGCGACACTAGCTTGCTGGTTTGCTTGCCCGTGAGTGGCAGCAGCAGCACTTATCGATAAGTGCACTGTCTCACTATCTCTGGAGCGAACACTAGTGTTTCCGGGTCGTCATGTGTCTGGAGATCAGTCGGGGACAGAGCGCCAGTGAGGCACGGACAGCCAGTACTTGCCGACCGCTGTCCACTAGAGATGGACAAAACTGTTCTTTTCAGAGATCGGATCAGAACTGGTCACTCCCTGAAATGAATTAGCTCTTTTTCATGACTCACCACTCATTTAGAATAGAAAATAAATGGAAGGCACATTGCCCTTTAAACTTGGTTTATTCCAGTACTATACCTGTATTTTGATCTTATTTGATCCTATTTTGAAGTAACACAGATAATGAGTAAGAATTTTGTATTGTTTATTGAAATTTCCACGATATGACAAAGTTTTTAATTATTGATGTATTTTGCACTATCGTGGTTTTTTGGGAGATCGGAAAATGTTGTAACTTGAGATTTACATTAACAATATATTTGGCTATAATGTATTAAAATTTCATTAACCTCATACAAATACATCACATGCCATATATTTTTAAAGTGAACGTTTCCTTCCGAAGACGCCTAAAATCGCAAAATCCATACCAGAATAAGAAAAAAAATATAAAATTGACTGTAAGACGAAAGTGCTGCATATAGCCTTACGCAGAATAAAACAAGGAAAATATTGGTGTATCACATTTTGCGATACGTTTATCGGTTTGCTTGTAATTAAATCGTAAATTCGAGTGTCCATAATAAAAATCCTATAGTAAGAGGAGTCGTCAGGAACCTAATCTGATAAGTTTAAACAAATGAAAATAAAATAAAAATAAATGATGTATACATAACATAATAATTTAATATACATAGTGGTATTACTACGAAGAACAATATCCAGTAGAGACGAACTCTGATGCAGAAGCACTGAGTCGAGCAGGTCTAGCCGCGAGCTGTATTACTGCGTGAGCTAAGACAGCAGAGAACAGAGTGACACCTGAGTTGCTTTGCTCAACGCTCTGGCTAGAGTCGAGAACGGTGGGGTGAGCATTGAGCGGGCGAGTTCCGAGGGTGGGGGGAGCGGTGAACGGCCACCAGTCACCCGCTCTGAGACAAATCGTCTGTTCTCTTGCGAGCAGGTTGTAGCAAGTAGTTCCTATGTTATCCGCTAGGAGGCTCTCTGTCCTGTTGCTAGCATAGACTGCCCAGAGGGCAGGACGTGCGACTGAAACGATCGCCGACAGAGTGCGATGCTAAGTTAAGCTGCGCCAGACACTGCACGCAGCAGAGGACGCACAGAGACGGCACGGCATATGTGCCCAATGGGGCACTGCGCAATGCAGGCAGCCAAGGTAGAAGCAGGGCAGAGGCCGGCGCTGGCTGTATTGTGTGGCGTGCACTGTGCTCTGACCAGCAGAGGCCCCGCTGATATGCTCCGTCTCTCTCTCTCTCTCTCTCTCTCTCTCTCTCGCTGCCGTGGGAAACGTTTGGAGCTACCGTTCTTTTTTTCTGAATCACTGATTGTTCACTCCTTTGAAAGATTCAATTCTATGTATCAGTTCAGGAGCGGATCCCCCATCTCTACTGGCCACACACATGAACTGTCCGACAGAAGGAGATTGGAGTGGGAACGACCACTGGTTGGTCGTTCGGTTGGTCGTCTTATTAGGCGACGTGTATTTGGTCTTTTGACCGTTTCTGCTACTCGTCAGTTGGTCGTAAGTGCTCGATTGGAGACTGATCTGTTGATCGAACAGGCCAAGGCAACATGTTAAAACACTTTAGATCATTCTGGGTTACAACGTCGGTATGTGCGCGAACGTCACGGTGCTTGGGATACACATGGGGAGTGCTCCTGCTGCCATACGAAATTGCGTCACGGACCACACCTCCTGTAGCAGGCCCAACATGCCTAAGCCGCAGACAGGTTGGTTGCAGCCACTCACCTGGCCTCATTCTAACCAACACACGGCCACCACTGGCAACGAAGCGGGACTAGCTTTCATCAGAAACACGACAGACCCTCCAGTGATCTCTCACTTGAAACCACTGAAGTTAAAAACGGCGGTGGTTTGGGCTCAGTGATATGCACACTGTACGGGTCTGTCTCGGAGTTGTCCTTGAATAACCGGTTTGTAACAGTTCGTTGTGTCCCTGTGTTGCAAACTGCTGCTCAGATTGCTGCTGCACATACAGTACGGTGCGCCAGAGCCACACGCCGACCACGATGGTCTTCCTTCTCGGTAGTATCACACGGCTGTCCCAATCCGGGTCTTATTGCGACCAAACATTCTTGTGACCACCGCTGGCAGCAGTCATGTACAGCGGCTACATTACTGCCAAATCTTTCTGCAGCTTCATGGGAAGGAACATCTAGCTCTCGGAGCCAAGTTACAAGACCTCGTTCAGATACAGTGAGGAGTCGAGAACGGTGTCTTTGTCTCCTTAATAGCGTTTTTGACTGACAACAGCTGATGATGTTCAGCGTCAAAGCTAACTAACGACCACGATCGTTACGACGTGTATTTAAAGCAAACCTGATTTACATCGTAACAAACCATTCAGCAGCCAGGATCGCATGAAATATTTCTTTACTCAACACAACCGACTTCAACTGACATTAGCTGTTATCTCCAGGTCTTAAAACTCTTTTGGTGTAAAACTTGTTCATTTTACGCTTGCGTGAGATCAAGGGGCTCCGGAAAGGCTCAAAATCATGAAAAGTTCAATTTTTACTTTTTTGCGTTTTCTGAATCTGCAGACTATTACCTTTTAATAGATATATAATTTATTCAATTCCGAAGACTACAACTATTTTTAAATTTTTTTTGAAATGTGTTCTACATGGGCGTGACCCATTGTGGCGCTGTTAAACTGCTGTCAAATGGTGTTATTATTAACGTCCGTGTTCATCAGGTACATTTTAGTGATGTGAGATAAAGTATGTGTTGTGGCTAACCTGTGATGGTTCAATATATATCGCTGGTGTGATTGTCGATTGTTTCATGTTTATTTACTCTGTCGTTATCTCGAAAATATTCGTAATTAATTATGTTTCTTGAGTCTCTGTTTTGTTGAAGTATAATAATGAGTAAAAGTAAAGTTATTAGAAATCCTCTGAAGGCTTTTAAGAAAAGGAGAAATGTTGGAAAGCCAAAGGTATGTGTTATTACTGTAAATAATAACATTCTAACATGGTACGAGCGATTCTTGCTTTAGACAAGGAACGCCTTCGGGCTGCAGACAGGGCTGTAAAGAGTCTAGAAATACAAGCAAGAGTAAACAGGAGGAAGAACAAGAGGAAGCTGGAGGAGGAGTTTGCAGAGGATGAAGATAATCCATCCTATGGAATAGACTAAAAAGTTAATTCAATCTTTGTCGCTCGATTCCCAAAACTTTTATTTTCTCATACTAATTACATGTTTTCTAAGGATCTTCCAAACATATTTGTTTCAAACTTTCAGTAAATGTTACACAGTACCTTCTGCATAATTTAACACAGCCTTTTTCCAAAAAACTGTATATTTTTGAATATATAAATAAAAAATTGCAAAAAAATGTTGTGAATTTTCATTACAATTGAAAAAAAATCATGTTTAATAACTGAACTAAAATTTTGTAAAATCGCTGTGTTAAGTTGTAGCCCATATTCCAATAAATAATCTGTAAAAAGTTCAACTTCCTACCTCAAATACTTTGTGAGGAAAGATGTAACTTATAAGCGTTATTTTAACATTGCAAGTATAGGGCGTTCCGGAGCCCCTTGAGGGTAAATTGAACATGTTATACAACCAAAAGAGTTTTAAGACCTGAAGATGAGAAAATATTTGTGTTTAAACTCGTTGTCTTGAATAAGAAAATATTTTATCTGATTTTGGCTGCCTTTTTTTTTTTTTTTTTTTTTTTTTTTTTACAGTTAAAACAGATCACCCTTCAAGACTCTCAAAGTGAGAGAATTCAATATAATTAGCAACCTTATAGTGGTGATACAAGCGCCACTCATACGAGACTGGCGTATTGACATCATCTTTGAGATGAGGAAACAACTTCCGTTTTTGTCGCACAGCTCCTCCATCGTGCTTTCCGGCACCCAAAATTAACCAAGAAACGCCTCCGAGGGCAAAATTCTAAACAACTTTTTTAGGTATTGGAAATGACTGATGCTCCGCATGAGCTAAGATTTCACTCATCTGGGTTAATGAACATTACTTTCGGATAATCGTGTTTCGAATATCTGACTACACTGACTGAAGCAGAAAATTGGCAGACGCACTTACAGCAGACAATACTCACCACTGTGACATCGGAAGTGAATAGAAAAGCGAGCGATGCCAGTGAACTTGACACTCGTGTATTACTGAAAGCGAGCGGTTAATTTTTGTGTTCTTCTTGGGTGATTAGTCTTAAGACTGGTTTGATATGGCCCATCACGAATTCCTCTCCTGTGCCAACCACTTCATCTCATCGTAGCACTTTCGACCTGCATGCTCAATTACTTGCTGGATGTATTCAAGTTTGACTTCCTCTTCAGCTGTAAGTCTCTACAGCTCCCTCTACTACCATTGAATATAATTTCCTTATGCCTTAACAGCTACTGTTCCTTCTTGTCAGTGTTTTCCATATTTCTTTCCTCGCCGATTCTCCACACCACCTCCTAATTCCCTACCTTATCAATCCACCGAATTTTCAACCTTCTTCTGTAGCACTACATCTCAAATGCTTCGAATTTCTTTTTTCCGATTTTCTCACAGTCCATGTTTCTCTACCATACAATGCTGTACACGAAACGTACATTGTTAGAAATTTCATCCTCAAAACGAGGCCTATGTTTGACACTACTAGACTTCTCTTCGCCAGGAATTCCCTTTCTGGCAGTGCTTTATGCTTTTGGTGTCATCCTGCTCCGCTCGAAAAGCGTTATTTTGTTGTCTGGGTAACAGAATTCCATAACTTCGTCTACTTCGTAATCACCAATCCTAATGTTTAGTTTCAATTTGTTCTCATTTCTGCTACTTCTCATTTCTTTCATCTTTCTTCTATTTACTCTCTGTCTATATTCTATTCTCATTACACTGTTCATTCCATCCAAGTAATCGTAACAGAATTTCATACCTTCACCGGCTTTATTATCACCAGACCTAATGTTAAGTTTCTCTTTGTTCCCATTCCTGCTACTTCTCATTACTTTCGCCTTTCTCCCATTAACCTTTAGTCCATATTCTGTACTCGTTACGCTATTGATTCCATCAAGTTATCGCGTAATTCTTCTTCACTTTCACTAACGATAGCAATGTCATCAGCGAATCTTCTCATTGATACTCTTTCACCTTGCATTTTAATTCCACTCTTGAACCTTTCTTTTATTTCCGTCATTGCTTTTTCGATGTATAGCTCGAACAGTAATTTCGAAAGACTACATCCCTGCCTTGCACCCTTTTTAATCCCAAAGTTTCGTTCTTGGTCTTCCACTCCTATCTTCCACTCCTACTGTCCCGTATCGGTTTTTCTACACATTGTACATTACTCGTCTTTCCCTATTAATTACCCCTATTTCTCTCGGAATTTCGAACATCTTCCACCACTTGCCATCACCAAACTCTTCTTCCAGATCGAAAAATCCTATTAAAGTGCCTTTATTTTTCTTTAGTCTTGCTTCCATTGAACGTCGATTGTTCCAGCCAGTTTGGCGACGTGGAAGGAAGAGTGGCCCCCAGTACTATAGCCCAGTGGTTCCCAACAGGTGGTCCGCGGGCCACCAGGGGTCCGCGAGCTATGCCAGAGGGGTCCGCAACATGCTATTACAATAAAAAATATATATTAAATATATTTCGTATGACTTTTTGTTGTTTGCATCAGCAGAGCTTTAGCGAACGCTAACTTCTGACTCTTCATTTGGTTTTTTAGGCACATAATACTGTGATATGACAAGGTACCAACCATGAGGGGGTCCTCGAGAAAATTTTTTTGGGATCCCCTGCTGTAGCCAATTTTATCGGCCCACACATTCCGGCTGCACCGACGCTGGTGAGTCCCTGTCGCCATACCATGGAGGCCAACTGCCTGGTACTGATACAGTGGTCGCTTTTCCACAATGTTAATCACGTATTCCTCCAGGTCTGGTGTCCGAAAATTTAGAGTACGCCTTTAATGATTTTCTGCTTCCTTTAGCAACCCTGTCTCCGACAAATGGCGAAACACTGTTCCAAACATTGAATTCTGTGATAGTTGTCGGTGGGGATAGGTCTCTTGTACACCATTGCTGCCCGCCGCCCGTTGTCATTTGCCTTGCCGTAAGTAAACACCACGTCGGCAAGCTCTCGATTCGAATACTGAATCATCGTGTACAATGCTGTATCACATACTACTAGGTGAGTCTGCAAGAGAGGAGAATCGGACACAACGTTACCAATGACTATGACAGCAGAGGGCGATGAGGGATGACGTGTGAGGAACAGAGCCACGGTCTAGGAAGAATCAATGCATACTGTAATTGTGGCTGCATGGTTCAGTGCGTGTTAGCCCGCAGTCTCTGTACCAAAGTATGATTGAATAAATGGTCAGTTGCGTGGAAAACAAGCATTTCCGGAGATAAATTCATCAGACCTTTCTTGTTCCTTATCCTGTCATCTATCAGTCCATAGAGTTTGTACACGGTGGAAAAAAAAATCACCCTGAATATATGTCATCAGTTTAGTCCTCCTGCCAATACCACGCGTGCCTTGATCAGCACCAGCTATATCTTTGAACAAAATCAATAAATATGAAGGCACATATAGGGAATCTCAATACCTACCAGTGCGCATTATCATAATGGACGCAGGATATAGGGTTAAAGTCCATGCAGCATTGGATGGTCATCCTCGGCTCATTAGCTCGATTTATCGGGAATCTGTACAAACTTTAACACAATATGGGACCAATATCAGATTCTCTCCTTCAGGAAAGAGTCTAGTAGTAATAATAGATAAGAATCTAAAGTTGACCGAGCACGTAACTGCAATGTGCAAGACGCCATCAGTATCTTCCTTGCCCGACGAAAATACATAAAGCTCTTTCTTCTTGACCTGAAAAAGGATCTTGTACAAACACTTATACTTCCAGTTACGGATTACAGCGATGATATCTTGCAAGACATTTCTCAGAATTGCTGACGACGCCGGGAACTGGTTATGATTTATTGTGGTCTCCAGTCTTGAGACTGGTTTGATGCAGCTCTCCATGCTACTCTATCCTGTGCAAGCTTCTTCATCTCCCAGTACCTACTGCAACCTACATCCTTCTGAATCTGCTTAGTGTATTCATCCCTTGGTCTCCCTCTACGACTTTTACCCTCCACGCTGTCCTCCAATACTAAATTGGTGATCCCTTGGTGCCTCAGAACATGTCCTACCAACAGATCACTTCTTCTGGTCAAGTTGTGCCACAAACTTCTCTTCTCCCCGATCCTATTCAATACTTCCTCATTAGTTATGTGATCTACCCATCTAATCTTCAGCATTCTTCCGTAGCACAACATTTCGAAAGCTTCTATTCTCTTCTTGTCCAAACTATTTACCGTCCATGTTTCACTTCCATACATGGCTACACTCCATACAAATACTTTCAGAACAGACTTCCTGACACTTAAATCTATACTTGATGTTAACAAATTTCACTTCTTCAGAAACGCTTTCATTCCCATTGCCAGTCTACATTTTATATCCTCCGTACTTCGACCATCATCAGCTATTTTGCTCCCCAAATAGCAAAACTCCTTTACTACCTTAAGTGTCTCATTTCCTAATCTAATTCCCTCAGCATCACCCAACTTAATTCGACTACATTCCATTATCCTCGTTTTGCTTTTGTTGATGTTCATCTATATACTCCTCTCAAGACACTGTCCATTCCATTTAACTGCTCTTCCAAGTCCTTTGCTGTCTCTGACAGAATTACAATGTCATCGGCGAACCTGAAAGTTTTTATTTCTTCTCCATGGATTTTAACACCTACTCCGAATTTTTCTTTTGTTTCCTTTACTGCTTGCTCAACATACAGATTGAATAACATCGGGGAGAGGCTACAACCCTGTCTTACTCCCTTCCCAACCACTGCCTCCCTTTCATGTCCCTCGACTCTAATAACTGCAGCCGGCCGCGGTGGCCGTGCGGTTCTAGGCGCTCCAGTCCGGAGCCGCGCTGCTGCTACGGTCGCAGGTTCGAATCCTGCCTCGGGCATGGGTGTGTGTGATGTCCTTAGGTTAGTTAGTTTTAAGTAGTTCTAAGTTCTAGGGCACTAATGACCACAGCAGTTGAGTCCCATAGTGCTCAGAGCCATTTGAACCATTTTCTTATAACTGCCATCTGGTTTCTGTACAAACTGTAAATAGCCTTTCGCTCCCTGTATTTTACCTCTGCCACCTTTAGAATTTGAAAGAGAGTATTCCAGTCAACATTGTCAAAAGCTTTCTCTAAGTCTACAAATGCTAGAAACGTAGGTTTGCCTTTCATTAATCTTTCTTCTAAGATAAGTCGTAAGGTCAGTATTGCCTCACGTTTTCCAACATTTCTACGGAATCCAAACTGATCTTCCCCGAGGTCGGCTTCTACCAGTTTTTCCATTTGTCTGTAAATAATTCGCGTTAGTACTTTGCAGCTGTGACTTATTAAACTAATAGTTCGGTAATTTTCATATCTGTCAACACCTGCTTTCTTTGGGATTGGCATTATTATATTCTTCCTGATGTCTGAGGGTATTTCGCCGGTCTCGTACATCTTGCTCACCACATGGTAGAGTTTTGTCAGTACTGGCTCTCCCAAGGCCGTCAGTAGTTCTAATGGAATGTTGTCTACTCCCGGGCCTTGTTTCGACTCAGGTCTTTCAGTGCTCTGTCAAACTCTTGACGCAGTATCGTATCTCCCATTTCATCTTCATCTACATCCTCTTCCTTTTCCATAATATTGTCCTCAAGTACATCGCACTTCTATAGACCTTCTATATACTCCTTCCACCTTTCTGCTTTCCCTTCTTTGCTTAGAGCTGGGTGTCCATATGAGCTCTTGATTCTCATACAAGTGGTTCTCTTATCTCCAAAGGTCTCTTTAATTTTCTTGTAGGCAGTATCTATCTTACCCCTATAGGGATAAGCCTCTACATCCATACATTTGTTCTCTAGCCATCCCTGCTTAGCCATTTTGCACTTCCTGTCGATCTCATTTTTGAGACGTTTGTATTCCCTTTTGCATGCTTCATTTATTGCATTTTTATATTTTCTCCTTTCATCAATTAAATTCAATATTTCTTCTGTTACTCAAGGATTTCTACTAGCCCTCGTCTTTTTACCTAGTTGATCCTCTGCTGCCTTCACTACTTCATCCCTCAAAGCTACCCATTCTTCTTCTACTGTATTCCTGTCCCCATTTCCTGTCAATTGTTCCCCTATGCTCTCCCTGAAACTCTCTACAACCTCTGGTTCTTTCAGTTTATCCAGGTCCCATCTCCTTAAATTCCCACCTTTTTGCAGTTCCTTCAATTTTAATCTACAGCTCATAACCAATAGATTGTGGTCAGAGTCCACATCTGCCCCTGGAAATGTCTTACAATTTAAAACCTGGTTCCTAAATCTCTGTCTTACCATTATATAATCTAGCTGATACCTTTTAGTATCTCCAGGGTTCTTCCATGTATACAAGCTTCTTTCATGATTCTTCAACCAAGTGTTAGCTATGATTAAGTTGTGCTCTGTGCAAAATTCTACCAGGCGGCTTCCTCTTTCATTTCTTAGCCCCAATCCATATCCATCTACTACGTTTCCTTCTCTCCCTTTTCCTACATATGAATTCCAGTCACCCATGGCTATTAAATTTTCATCTCCCTTCACTATCTGAATATTTCTTTTATTTCTCCATACATTTCTTCAATTTCTTCGTCATCTGCAGAGCTAGTTGGCATATAAACTTGTACTACTGTAGTAGGTGTGGGCTTCGCATCTATCTTGGCCACAATAATGCGTTCACTATGCTGTTTGTAGTAGCTTACCCGCATTCCTATTTTCCTATTCATTATTAAACCTACTCCTGTATTACCCCTATTTGATTTTGTGTTTATAACCCTGTAGTCACCTGACCAGAAGTCTTGTTCCTCCTGCCACCGAACTTCACTAATTCCCACCATATCTAACTTTAACCTATCCATTTCCTTTTTTAAATTTTCTAACCTACCTGCCCGATTAAGGGATCTGACATTCCACGCTCCGATCCGTAGAACGCCAGTTTTCTTTCTCCTGATAACGACATCCTCTTGAGTAGTCCCCGCCCGGAGATCCGAATGGGGGACTATTTTACCTCCGGAATATTTTACCCAAGAGGACGCCATCATCATTTAATCATACAGTAAAGCTGCATGCCCTCGGGAAAAATTACGGCCGTAGTTTCCCCTTGCTTTCAGCCGTTCGCAGTACCAGCACAGCAAGGCCGTTTTGGTTATTTTTACAAGGCCAGATCAGTCAATCCTCCAGACTGTTGCCCTTGCAACTACTGAAAAGGCTGCTGCCCCTCTTCGGGAACCACACGTTTGTCTGGCCTCTCAACAGATACCCCTCCGTTGTGGTTCATTTACAGATATTTTTCTCTTACTACGAGTATACAACGACAGTGCAGATGGCGAGGTATAAGCAGATTTACCAAAGTCTTTATTCGCAAGTTCAGCTACGTGGTAGGTGCGATAGGCAATAATGTCTATCAGCAAAACCTTCAAGTCCACCAACACTAGGTACACCACTACCACCACGTACAACAGCTACTGTGAGGCAACCATTGCCGTGTGAAAATGTATCATTAAGGTCAATACTAAAATTAAGTCTACAACCACAGAGAGCACAAGGTCCATCTGTATCGCTGAGGCACGCAAGCCTCCCCACCAACGGCAAGGTCCATGGTTCATGGGGGGGTGGTTATGAATACCCAAGCGTTTTGCATCTGCGACGTCTGTGGCTCTATGATCACATTTCACCGCTACGTGCACTGCTATCCTGCCTGCGTGCAGACAAGAGCAGAGATTTCTATACCTGCTGTCTTATCAACAAACACTCTTCTTCATATGTCTCCTCGACCTCAACGCTCTTATCTGGAGGGCATGGCAGAAACGCCCATTCCACTCCGAGCAAAATCCTTTCTGTCCCACCCCATCATTCATCCACTTTCTCTAAGTCCTTCCCAGTAGCACGATCCCGACTCTGGAACAATCTCCCGAATTATATGAGAGAACTCAATAAGATTTCCGGCTTCAAAACGCAGTTAATGACATATCAACTAAAGCAACCACAAGAATAACCATTGTCCCAGTACAGACACGTTATGCGAGGGTTGGAACTTTAATAGTAGCAACTATTTATTTGCTGCTCGTACAAAATAGATACGTGGCTCCAAATTTTACTGACCTTCAAAGGAGTCACTGAAACGCCGCTAAATCACGCAGGGTCAAAAGGTAATTAGGATTGTGGAAAGGGAGAGGGATATGCGGTCAAATTCATTTCACAATTGTAATTTATTTCATTTATTTCACAAATAAACTTTTGAAAGAATTAAATTTACTTCGTGGCTGAAGGCCTCCAAACAGATGCTTTAGAATAAGTTCCATTTTGAAAAGACATGACACACATTTAAATTTACGAATAAGGTAAATCGTATACATATATGAGATCAGCATGCGATGTGACTCAAGGCTGCCGGATTAAATCTTCTAAATTCCAAATATACTATGATGATTAATGAAGGCAGAAGGCCACAATGTTTTAAGATGCTAACAGGGCTGATGGCCCACAATGTGCAGAGAAAGAGGTAAACAAACGCAATAAGATGGATGAAGGCTGCAGAGTTAACTTCCGCAAAGTAAGGAAATGTATATTGCAACAATCGGTAAAACAATACATAAAGTTTAAAAATTTCCTTTTGCAACACCAACGGCGGAAGGCCCACAAGAACTTGTAAAATCTTTCAGAGGAAATTACAATAACCTTTAGAGAGCAAAAAGCAATAATGTTTGGACTTGAAGGAAACTCTGAAAACATGTTTCCAGAGGTGAAGGCCCAAAACTAACCTTGCCAAATGAGAAATATAAAATACAGATAAATTACAACAACATTAACACTGCCAGAAAGATAAGAGAACGGCACTCAGGAGTTTCCAATGCATCGGTCTGCCCTCGTTCACTTATGCGAGACAGGTGGTGAGTCCAACTACACTTCATTCGTGCGAACGCAACCAAGGGACAGCCACGGACCGACCGACACAACTACTTGCTTGCCATCAATCAGTACATGAGAATTCAAACACAAAAGGCTAGGAACGTGTTAATCCACAATGAAGTATGTATTAGCTGTCAAAATTACACACCACGTTGGACAGCGACAATAGGTGAGGAGAGGACGCTGCCTGAGATTACGTTAGTGGCCAGGGCAGGTAACCGGAACCCTAACGGCCACAAGGCAAAACATTCCATTGGAGCACTCGAACTGTAGTCAAGCAATATAGTTAATTGCACCGCATGGCGGCTAAATGTCAGCAATAGAACACACTCGGTGTTGCTCACTGGGAAACCTCCCCAACAGCGAACCACCGCAACGAACCACCACAACATGAATGGTCGTGGCTTGGGTAGTTCAAACCATTACTCAACTTTGACGTCCTGGGTCGGTGAACCACGAAGCTCGTAGCGATCGTACAGCTCCACACATCTCCGACACTGTACAGGGACCACCAGCGGACCCTGTCGACTGCGCCGCGCGGAGATAACTTCCCTGGTTCGCAGCAACCGACCGACTCCGCTCAGAATGCCGGCAACATCTAAAATAGTCGTCCAACTACACACACAACCTGACAAACGCTTGTACGAAGACGTGTACGATACTCCACAGTAATTAAACACACACGAGGACAATCGGGGATCGATGCACACACACACACACACACACACACACACACAGAGCCGACTCATTAACGATCGGCGAGCCAAAACACGTCGTCCGGTAGGACGACGGACCGACCTTCGACCATAAATATAATAGACTGGCCCTGACGTCATTTTCTTGGTTCCAACATCTCTGGGCTAAAGTCACGTGAATGTTGGCAAAACATGGTTGTTTCGTGTTGCGCTTATGGCTGTACTCAGTGTTTTGTCGGGGGAAATGGCATTACATTTCACGTGTAAGTGTTCCTATGACAGTGCAGATGCGTTTATTGAAATCTGCTGACGTGACTTTTATATGTTTTTTACACTTGAAATAGAGTATCACGTAAATTAAAGTGTTGAAAGTGATGCCTGTAAAGTCAGACTCATATTACATTTTGGAAAGTATCTGTGATAATTCGGTTACAGAAGTAAGTATAACTGTTTCTCGTTCCTACTCATTGATTCCCTAAGGATGAAAACCGAAGGCAGCTTTGGGTACAGGCCCTGAAAAGGAAAAACTTTAAGCCATCTGCACATACGCGCCTTTTTGTATATACAAGTGAGATTATAATAAGGTAAGAGCACCTGTAGTCAGCACATGAAGAGAATTTTTTTCTACCTTCTAATACTATTAAATAAATGTAGGCTCCAAAATTATTTTCTGAAACTTCAAAGTCTCACCTTTCATCTAAAATATAATTTTTTTAACTGATAGTTTAAACTTCTGTAAAAATAGTAGGAACTGAACCTTTGAAGTGCACCTAAAATTCATACTCTAAAATGGACCTGCTCCTAAAGTCGACAATTTTGGCACCTATAGTTGACATAATTCCCATATCCCATTTTCTTTTATAAGTGACTAGACCTCAAAACGCTGCGAATCCAATGTTTAAAGTTTTGACACGAGCCCACTCTTACTGTTTAAAAGAATTTTAACGACATTTTACTTTAATTGATAGTTTATAGTAATTTCGTCCCGCTGCCCACCAGAGGGGCGTTCGATGTATTTGTTAGATTTTATAAATGGTGCTGTGAATAAATCCAGGTCAAATCTAGTTCTGACATAATTTTACGCAAATAAAAAAGTAATTTTTGTTGGAAGCGTTTGGCAGTCAATTGAGAAATGTGGGTAAAATACGATACAAACAAATGATGGCAGAACGCTGATTTGAAATCCCGCCACGTTTTGCCAACAGTCACGTGGTTTATGTTGGAGCCACATCAGCCCTATAGCTTCTGCACAGCGAGGCCAGTCTACTAGTATCTATGGTCGAAGGGACCGACCGACGCTCCACCAAGAGCGAGGCCCACCCCAAGTGATGCATGGCGGCAATGGTCGGACGAGCCATGTCGACGCAGACCTCACTGCTGCTGCACCCGGCTGCACTAGTGCCGCACTGCAGCTCCCCGACTGGCAGGTCCGGACTGCGCTCCAGACGCGTTCCAAGAGACTGGCAGACTCGAACTCGCGACCCGAACTCACGATCAGAACTCTCTGGATTACGACAGACAACGACCGGTAAGCATGGAGGTAAGAATGGAGGGAGACGCCGTGACGTCACAGCTGCGAAGCTATATGAAGCCGAGGGTAGCCATTTCAATCCGACCAAAACATTGCTGATGTAAGCTTGTGTGCATAGGCTTGTCGCTCGCTTTTGGAAGGATTTTGCGCTATTATGGTGACTTGTGTGGTGTTCGGATGTACGAATCGTTCTGATTGCGATGCGAAATCGAAGGGAATAACATTTCATGTGTAAGTTGTTTCGTTAAGTGTGATTTTACAACTTCATTGTGAATGAACGTGTGCTACATCGGTACTTGTACTATAGCGTGTTTTTCTCCTGTATGATTTTAGATTTCCTAAAAGTGAAAGTCGGAAAGCTCTGTGGGAGAATGCCGTGAGGAGGAAGAATTGGCGTGCGTCTAAATGGAGCACTGTATGTTCTCAGCATTTCCGAGAAGAGGACATAGACCGAACTTCCCTTTCAACAGTAAGGCTCCGAGAAAATGCTGTACCATCAGTTTTCCCTACACACCCAAAACATTTGCAAAAGGTATGTTAATTCAAAGAATTAAATTCTTAGTTTTCAAGTTCACGTTTCAGTATAATACGTACGTATCGTCGATAATCGAAGTGTTGAGTAACTCACATTGTCTTCATCATGTACCAAATTAAAAGCTAACACTACATTAACTGGCGTAAGGTATAGGCCGAAACAGGACACTGTGTAGATTTGCCATTCTATGTACCGTATTTCAGTAAATATTGGTGGTAATGAACAGTGTTTACCAGTAGTGTAACGTAACTGAAATGTTCCAGTACGCATTACAAACAAGATGTATTTATGGGACGTTGGAGGGAGGGTATAGCTAACTTAGTTTTCAGTTTTTATTATTTAGTTTGTAATACACGTTTATTACTGAATTAACAAAATTTTATCGTTTACATTGAAGACTAGCTATTCGTAATATTACATTAAAAACTATTTTTAATCAGAAGAAACGCGGAATTTCGCCTTTACGAGATATTATTTTAAACAAGAACTTCGAAACAACCAATATGATAACGTTACATGCGTATATGGTGCAATTACCGACTGTAATACACGCAGCGCTATAGCACACTGGAAATGTTTTGGTCAGAGTGTCATGGCAGCGAGCCACACCCCCATGGCTTCAAAACGTAGTACGGCTGGGATACGTAGCGCCATCTCCCCTTATTCTTACCTCCATGCCGGGAAGTAATAGCAGTCAAGCAAAGATACTACGAGAGGGGATATATCGATACGCGCTGCTAGCGCCCGTCACTGTCAGGCAAAGCAGCAACTCAGTAGCAATTTAAGTTAACGTGGTGAGGTGGAGGTACGTTAAAAACAGGGAGTAAAATACATGACGGCATGACCACGAGCCATGCTCGGCTCAGTCACCAGCATTGTGTGTAACCCGTTGCCAGTGATGTGTAAGTCGTAGCATAATCTTAGCAGTGTTAGTTATGTTGACAGTTTTTGCGGCGTGGTCTATTGCACAACAAATCTGTAGCAGTTCTTAAGCGAATGCCGCGAAGTGTTTCCTTCAGTTTAGAAATCGAGCAGTACTTAATAGGAATTAACGTCAGGGGAGTGCAGTAGGTGGTATAGCACGTGGCAGCCCCATCAGTCAAACAAATCAGTAACAGCTTGCACTGTACGTGCTTGAGCATTCTCCTGCAAAATGATGGTCAGGTCGTGCAGAAAGTGTCATCACTTCTGTCTCTTTGCTGTTCATGTTAGGAACCCTACCAACGACCAGCTTAGAGAGAGAAGTGATGACACTTTCTGCAGGACCTCACCATCATTTTGCAGAACAATGCTCAAGGACGTACAATGCAAGCTGTTACTGATTTGTTTGACTGATGGGGCTTCTAAGTGCTATACCACCAACTGCACTCCCCTGACTTAAGTCCAATTAAGTACTATTCGCTTTCTAAACTGAAGGAAACACTTCGCGGCGTTCGCTTGAGAGGTGCTACAGATTCGTTGGGCAATAGACCGCGCCGCTCGAACTGTCAACACAACTGGCACTGCTAAGAGTATTCTACACCTTCCACATCGCTGGCAACGGGTTATACACAATGCTGGTGACTACTTTGAAGGTCAGTAAAACTTTGAGACACGTATCTATTTTGTACGAGCTATGAATAAATAGTTGCCACTATTAAAGTTCCAACCCACGTATTTGTAAGTCCTTCTTTCCAACGAGATTTTAATCCTTTCCCAGGATTCTTAGCTGGTGCAGTCTGCTTAATTCTTCTTTCCCCAGTACTCCCTACATCAGAAAACATCTGTTTTGTATACCTATACGTTCCATCTATGCCTACCACTATGATTGTTGTGATTATTGTTATTATTATTTCCATTATTATTATTATTGTTATTATTCTCTCACAATTGACACTTAAATCGTTGTATTACTATTTTCCGCACCAAAAGTGTTGCTTCGTAGGTAACTACAATGTAAAAAAGGTTACTGTATGTATAAAACTCTGGTCCAAACTAAGAGAGGTCCTAATGGCCCTTATTAGATCACGTTAAGTAAATATTTTAAATATGGTTTTCAAAGACAATGAAAGTGACATCTTGCAACATGTAGCAGTGTTGCACAATTACCCACTTCATTTAATAATTCCTGTGATTTTTTTCTCATGTTGCGAAAAGTCTGGAGCATTATCCGGGTCAAGTCCGCAATGAAATATTTCGCATTTCGAATGAAATCGGTTAGATTTTTTCTCTCAGAGTTCACTGCCAGCAGACTGCCAGGGATTATACTTAAAGTATTAGCGACACGAATAATGGCCATTAATTCATATCAAATACGACTATGTCTCTTTATTCGAATTTGTTTAGCCAGCAGAAGCAAAACCATCGACGGCTCAGAGGGTAGCGCGTACACCCCCTGCCCCCTTCCCAATACCAATGTAATGCGACCAATTAATCCCACTGTTTAGCGGTTACTGGAGGATTTTCCCCGATGTAGGCCAGAATATTTATCCGTAAACGCTTGTGATTTTACAGAAAAAGAATTGTGGAGACCAATACGTGAAGTAAACCGTTTGTAGAGCAGCTTTTCTCGTAATTCTAAAAGCTAATAAAACGACATGGAAATATGACACGGTAATATGAATAATTCTTTTTTCCCGATTCGCACATTTAAACTGCGAATGTGGTACACAGCACTAAACATATGGGTGCTTGAGATGTGTCAAAAATGTGAAAAACGTCGGTCCACATTTGAGAATACCTTACAACGATTTATACTTAGAAACATCTGGGCAACCTCGGGTGGCTACCTCGTCAAGACTTTGACTTTCCACATTTCCTCCACTGCCCCACTTCCCAGTATAGGTAACTAAACACCTTCAAATTCTTCAGGGTCTATTCGTACGCCCTTACCCGAATTTTTAGTTTCTGGGCGGTATTATACCTCAGTAACGATAATCACACTACTATCTTTAACTCAGTAAAGTTGACATAAAAGCTTATAGTTAGCTGGTAAAAGTGCTACAGGCCAGACAACACATTGCTGGTCCACTGCTTCTACTACAACAAATCAGTTGTAATTTTTGCGTATAAACACTACGTTTATTCCATAAAAGAATCAATAGAATTTAAATTAACGTTTTAACAATCTATCTTCTAAGGACCGAGACATGAAACCGTGAAGTCTACCTTTCCCCTAAAATGCTGAGCGATCAAGACACTTCTTACGTTCCACTGTCAGCTCTTCAGATCTGCCAACACTCCTCTTCTGTTTTCAAAACTTCACAGATGATCCATAGCATACGTCAATAGAGAGATAAGGGTGGCACTGGTGCAATTTTGATATCAAATTAATATGAAAATTAATTAAAGTGACCAATTAATTACCCCCACCACCAGATGACTTCATGTATTTTTCTCCACATCTCCCCTCTACAGACCTGCATGTTAAGTTTCGGCCACCTATGCTTGGAGAAGTACATCAAGTCCAGCAAACTATCAAATGTAATAGAATCAAATTCTTGCATTCTAGTTTCGTAGGCAATCTGATCATCAGGGAACAGCCTGTTACATACCATCTACTCTTGTCTTGAAAAACGCTATCATATCTAGGTCCCACAATGATGTAAAATTCAAGTGCTGTCTACTTTATAATTAGAGGTTGTTGTTGTGGTCTTCAGTCCTGAGACTGGTTTGATGCAGCTCTCCATGCTACTCTATCCTGTGCAAGCTTCTTCATCTCCCAGTACCTACTGCTACTTATATCCTTCTGAATCTGCTTAGTGTATTCATCTCTTGGTCTCCCCCTACGATTTTTACGCTCCACGCTGCCCTCCAGTACTAAATTGGTGATCCCTTGATGCCTCAGAGCATGTCCTACCAACCGATCCCTTCTTCTGGTCAAGTTGTGCCACAAACTTCTCTTCTCCCCAAACCTATTCAGTACTTCCTCATTAGTTATGTGATTTACCCATCTAATCTTCAGCATTCTTCTGTAGCACCACATTTCAAAAGCTTCTATTCTCTTCCTGTCCAAACTATTTATCGTCCACGTCTCACTTCCATACATGGCTACACTCCATACAAATACTTTCAGAAATGACTTCCTGACACTTAAATCTGTACCCGATGTTAACAAATTTCTCTTCTTCAGAAACGATTTCCTTGCCATTGCCAGTCTATATTTTATATCCTCTCTACTTCGACCATCATCAGTTATTTTACTCCCCAAATAGCAAAACTCCTTTACTACTTTAAGTGTCTCATTTCCTAATCTAATACCCTCAACATCATCCGACTTAATTCGACTACATTCCATTATCCTCGTTTTTCTTTTGTTGATGTTCATCTTATATCCTCCCTTCAAGACACCATCCATCCCGTTCAACTGCTCTTCCAAGTCCTTTGCTGTCTCTGACAGAATTACAATGTCATCGGCGAACCTCAAAGCTTTTATTTCTTCTCCATGGATTTTAATACCTACTCCGAATTTTTCTTTTGTTTCATTTACTGCTTGCTCAATATACAGATTGACTAACATCGGGGAGAGGCTACAACACTGTCTCACACCCTTCCCAACCACTGCTTCCCTTTCATGTCCCTCGACTCTTATAACTGCCATCCGGTTTCTGTATAAATTGTAAATAGCCTTTCGCTCCCTGTATTTTACCCCTGCCACCTTTAGAATTTGAAAGAGAGTATTCCAATCAACATTGTCAAAAGCTTTGTCTAAGTCTACAAATGCTAGAAACGTAGGTTTGCCTTTCCTTAATCTTTCTTCTAAGATAAGTCGTAAGGTCAGTATTGCCTCACGTGTTCCAGTATTTCTACGGAATCCAAACTGATCTTCCCCGAGGTCGGCTTCTACTAGTTTTTCCATTCGTCTGTAAAGAATTCGTGTTAGTATTTTGCAGCTGTGGCTTATTAAACTGATTGTTCGGTAATTTTCACATCTGTCAACACCTGCTTTCTTTGGATTGGAATTATTATATTCTTCTTGGAATCTGAGGGTATTTCGACTGTTTCATACATCTTGCTCACCAGATGGTAGAGTTTTGTCAGGACTGGCTCTCCCAAGGCCGTCAGTAGTTCCAATGGAATGTTGTCTACTCCGGGGGCCTTGTTTAGACTCAGGTCTTTCAGTGAATTAGAGGTTATGAAATGTGAAATAACACATGACTTGGAGTAACACATATTTTTAAACATTTAGTCATGATGATAGTAACAAAATCAGTCACGATTCCACGACAGTAGATACATACGACTCTATCGGCTTTACGAGCAAAGCCGAAGTAGTTTCAGAGTATAACGCGTCTTCAAATTACGAATCATCATACACGATCACATTAAATTTATTTCAGACATATGAAATACCAGTACAGATCAGCATCTATACAATCATTTAGTGCATTCGAGAGCACTCCTCATTGTTATTTTGTAACATCAGGAATAGTTAAAAAAAACTACAAACTATATGCATCCAAACTTTAACCAATTATAACTCTCCCTATAATAGAACATCCAATTAGGTTTTACCACCTCCCTCCCTTCCAACGTGTCGAAAAACAAATACCACTCTTTGGTGAAATCGAACTAATTACATACATGCACTGAAGAGCCAAAGAAACTGGTACATCTGCTAATATCGTGTAGGTACCCCTACGAGAATGCACAAGTGCCACAACACAACATCGCATGGACCCGACTAATGTCTGAAGTAGTGCTGGAGTACGAGGGGATGAAGGCTTCTTCCGAACAGCACGTTGGAAGGCATCCAAGATAAGCTCAATATTGTTCATCTCTGGAGAGTTTGGTGACCAGCAGAAGTGTTTAAACCCAGAAGAGTGTTCCTGGAACCACTCTGTAGCAATTCACGTCGTTTCGCACTGTCCTGCTGGAATTGCCGAATTCTGACAGAATGCACAATGGACATTCATGGATGCAGGTGATCAGACAGGACGCTTATGTATGTGCCACCTGTCAGAGTCGCATCTAGACATATCAGGGGTTCCATATCTCTCCAATTGTACACACCCCAAATCATTACAGAGCCTCCACCAGGTTGATAGGTCCCCTTCTGACATGAGGGTGTCTCCATGCCTGTATACATACATCCACTGGATACAACTTGAAATGTGATTCATCTGGATACGCAACATGTTTCCAGTCATCAACAGTCCAATGTCAGTGTTGGTGGGCTCAGACAAAGTATAAGGTTTTGTGTTGTGCAGACATAAAGGAAACACGAGTGGACCCTCGGCTCCAAAAGTCAATATCAGTAATGTTTTGTTGAATGGTTTGCACTCTGACCCTTGTTGATGGCCCAGCATTGAAATTTGCGGCAATTTGTTGAGGAACTGCACTTCTACCATGTTGGATAATTTTTTTCAGTCATGTTTGGTACCATTCTTGCAGGATCTTTTTCCAGCCACAGTAATGTCCGAGATTTGAAGTTTTACCAGATACATGATGTCCACAGTACACTCATGAAATGGTCGTACTGGAAAATCACCACTTCATCCCAACCTCGGCCTTGCTGTGACCCACTGCTTGTACGCCGAACTATAACACCACGTTAAAACTTTTAAATATCAATTATTGTAGCAGCAGTAACCGATCTAGTAACTGTGATAGCAATACAAGTTTCTTTGGCGCTTCAGTATATGTATTGTTCCACTGGAGCAAGTGTCCAGTGATCAGAGTCGTATACACAGTCCTCTGTGATTGTTGCCTGTACTGGAGGAGGCCCATATCCCACAGACTGTCAATTACATGACAGGGTACCTCCATTGTTCCCTCATAAACACTTTAATACATTGTTTTTCAGCTACGACACATCCAAGTAGTG
Organism: Schistocerca cancellata; assembly: GCF_023864275.1. Classification (NCBI taxonomy): domain Eukaryota; kingdom Metazoa; phylum Arthropoda; class Insecta; order Orthoptera; family Acrididae; genus Schistocerca; species Schistocerca cancellata. The sequence continues at coordinate 568,574,423 of NC_064632.1, forward strand.
TATGACTGCAGCTTTGTACACTGCTATACATATTGTTTCTCTACGACGACTTTGATGCCTGTGTCAGATGCTAAACCATCATTAACATGTTCCTCTCACAGAAAGCTGGACATCGCATGGTAAAAACTATGCAACTCCCACAATACACAGTATAGTGGACATAAAACACATTGGCGGTCTTTTGCATTCACATAAATGTGAAAGACATCGCAACATGTGGAAATTGGAAGAGCTTGTAGCATTGTGGAGCGTTTCCAGTAAATTAAACTGCTCGCGCATCACACAAGAAGGTAGAACTAAAACACGGAAGTGATGTTGCTTGTTGATGGAAATGAGAGAAGGTTTAGGGCAATTTGGAGTGTTTCCAGACAACTGTGTGAAGTTGATGCCCCATACACTACTCTCATGTTGCACAGTGACAGGGTAACAGCTGTCTCAGTGTTCCAATTCAAAGAGTTTTCTTTCCCCATTTTGCAGTCACGTACATGATCACTGTTTCAATGTTGACCATTGCTCGAAGCTCCTGTTCAGAGGATAGTAGAGGTAAAAAGAGGCACAAATATGTTATTGGTGAAAAAATATGGAGAGCATTACAGCATATGGAAATAGGACACGTCTGCAGCATCGAGGAGTGCATCCAAATAATTGAAGATGATGACCTCTACATTTAATCCCATGCTCCACAATGGCAATTATTAGATGTCCAGTGATCCGAAGGCTCCCTCCATCTTAAACAAGTGGTGTCAGTCAATCATCATGCTGCATTCAACATCGTACCACTGGGTAGATGGGGTGGAAGCGACACAGTCGATACGATATATTGCGCTGTAATAAGCACCGCAAGTGATATGGTGATCAATTTTGGCAATTTTACCAGTTGTTTCGTAATTTCAATGCCACCCACTGACACGGCAGAATGCTTCTCAGTTTACGTATCACTGCTAAATCACCCCTCCACTACTTTGCAAGTACCATATACTAGACTGTGAATGTAGATAGATGACTGTGCAGTACTTCCATTTGGTAATATACACCAAAATACACCAGATAGTGTCCTATATCGATGCTGCTATATTATCTCCATATTTCTAGCACATTGATTATGGCGCAGAATTTACGATTACGTCCTGCCACCTTTCCCTGTGTGGATGGGGGTCAGCGAGTACTGTATTCTCGCATTCATAGGATATAATCGGGAAGTGACCGATCTCGCCACATTGTCCTTAACCAGTCCTCTCTGTAACACGGTCGCCAATTTACTCTGCAACTGGCCAGAAGTATAAGGTTACTATACCCACTACATTCCACGTATCGTAAAGGAACAGAGTGAGTTGTGTCCGCAATTGCCGTTCAGCAAAGACTGTTCTGCACCAATATTACCCACAGCATCCATCCAAGTGCTCAAGATCTCTCCATATGTCTGCATGCCGAAGAGGTTAGCACTTCTTATCGGTGTATAGTAGGCTTGAGAGTGTCTGCTGATACAACAGATGAAGGAACGCGTGGTTTACACGTGAGGGAACTCCAGGCACATGGATTTTGAAACATTTTACATAAATTTACTGTGCCATAAATTCTGTAGTATTAATCCAGTGTCTGGATTCACTACTAAGAAGGCACTGGTATGACAGAAATGATCGTAGAGCATAAACGCACTCAGCTATCATTACACAGTTCTGTACCTAAATTTGCTGTATTGTTATAGCCATTTGATTTCCAAAGTCTTAGTCGAATGGCATGCAATGCTCTTACTACACTAATGCAGGACGTAATATGTGCAACATCTGACAACCACCCCGAATGTTTTCTACCTCAATCACTACGGTGACAAACTTTAAAATGACAAAACTATATCCTTCTACACTATTCTGATGCCCCGGATGTGACCGAGTTGTTCCTCACTATGAATGCATCGTCGATGTATATCTACTGCATGGTCTGCTTGTAAACCAACTAAACCCCTTCCCCTACAACTGCGTTCCTGTCCCCCATGATTATTAGGTTTTCGTCTCTCTTTGCGTACTCCATTACCATTTCAATATCATCATATGCCTTCTCTATCGCTTCATCTTCAGCTAGTGACAGCTGGATGACTGCCTGAACAATCGTTGTCTGTGCTGGTTTCTGAACACAAAAAACCAATCACTGAACTGTTCACTGTAACACACTCTGTGCCATACTTTCCTATTCATAAGTATCCAACTCTCGTTAAACCATTTTCTGGCGCTGTTGCTATTAGCCTGTACTCACCTGACCAGAAACTCTCGTCTTCCTTCCGTTTCACTTCGCTGACCCCTACTATGTCTAGATCGAGCCCTTGCATTTCCCTTTCAAGATTTTGTAGTTTCCCTAGCAAGTTCAAACTTCTGACATTCCACATCCCGACTCGGAGAACGTTATCCTTTAGCTGGTTATTCTTGCTTTTTCTCATGGTGACGTACCCGTTGGCAGTCCCCTCCCAGAGATCAGAATGGAGGAATATTCCAGAATCTTTGGCCAACGGAGAGACCATCATGATACTTTATCCATTAGAGGCCACATTTCCTGTGGCTACAAGTCACATGTCTTTAATGCAGTGGTTTCCACGGCGTTGTGCATCCTCTCACTGCTGATCATAGTTGATTCTCTGATTCTTCCGCCTTTAGAGGAAGTGTCCCACCCAAGTGACAACAGAGTGCCCTAAAACTCTGTCCGCTCCTCCGCCATCTTTGACAAGACCGTTGGCAGAAAAAGGATGTCTACTTATGCCGGATGTCTTCTGCCGCCAATGCTGATAATTAATCAATATTTAGGTGGTGTAAGGTTTCGAACCCAGGACGGAGGACGTTTGATCACTAATCAAAGGCGCTACCCCTAAACCACGACGTAAAAAGAAAAGGAAAAAGAATACCACCACGAAATCTACAGCAGAGCAGCAAAAGAAATCAGCTCTGTACACATGTCAGCTCCCTGTAGCAGATTCCTACACAGCAGAGTGGAAGTCAACTGAACATGTAGAACTGTGCGAGACATTGAGTTTCCATGATGTGCATCACCACATGAGTCTGTAAACAAGCTCTATGATGTGTCATAGCAGTAAACGGAACTGTTTCAAGACTTGCAATTTCCAATCTACAGCACACACAGTCACATTTATGTACAAGGCGAGTCTTACTATAATTTTCACGATCATCCAAAACCGTCATACAAAATCAAACAACGCATGGGTATGCCAGCAATATGACAATACATAACGTGAAACTATCGAAGAAATATGAAAAATGACATAAAATCGCTAAAAATAGAGGAAAACTTGGTATAATTACGACAATCAGCCTTAATGGTGTGTACAAACGGGGGGAGGGGTTTATTAGTTATTGGGAGCTCCAACGTTACGCGGGTGATGGAGCCCCTTAGGGAAATAGCGGAAAGGTCGGCGAAGAAGGCCAGTGTTCACTCTGTCTGCTTGCCGGGGGGTCTCATGCGAGATGTGGAGGAGGCCCTGCCGGCGGCGGTAGAGAGCACTGGGTGCACCCGACTGCAAATTGTTGCTCATGTCGCCACCAATGACTCCTGCCATCTGGGTTCAGCGGTCATCCTCAGTTCGCACAGGCGGTTGGCGGAATTGGTGAAGGCGGAAAGCCTCGCTCGTGGGTTGGAATCTGAGCTATCTGTAGTATCGTTCCCAGAACCGATAGCGGTCCTCTGGTTTGGAGACGAGTGGAAGGCTTAAACCAGAGGCTCAGATGATTCTCCGGAGATTTGGGATGCAAATTTCTCGACATCCGCTAGCGGGTGGAGAAATGTTGGGTCCCCCTGAATAGGTCAGGCGTGCACTACACGCCGGAAGCGGCTACAAGGGTAGCGGAGTACGTGTGGAGTACACATGTGGGTTTTTTAGGTTAGACAATTCGATCCCTAGGCCCGACAAGACGCCTCCTGTTATGCGGCAAGATAGGAGCAGGCAAAATGCAGCAGGGAATAACAATATTAATGTGCTAATAGTAAACTGCAGGAGCGTCTATAGAAAGGTCCCAGAACTGCTCTCATCAAGAAACGGTCACAACGCCCATATAGTACTAGGGACAGAAAGTTGGCTGAAACCAGACGTAAACAGTAATGAAATCCTAAACTCAGATTGGAATGTATACCGCAGAGACAGGCTGGACAGTGAAGGGGGAGGCGTGTTTATAGCGATAAGAAGTGCAATAGTATCGAAGGAAATTGACGGAGATCCGAAATGTGAAATAATTTGGGTGAAGGTCACGGTTAAAGCAGGCTCAGACATGTTAATTGGATGTCTCTATAGGCCCCCTGGCTCAGTAGCTGTTGTGGCTGAGCACCTGAAGGATAATTTGGAAAATATTTCAAGTAGATTTCCCCACCATGTTATAGTTCTGGGTGGAGATTTTAATTTGCCGGATATAGACTGGGAGACAACGTTCATAACGGGTGGCAGGGACAAAGAATCCAGTGAAATTTTTATAGTGCTTTATCTGAAAACTACCTTGAGCTGTTAAACAGAGAACCGACTCGTGGAGATAATATATTAGACCTTCTTGACAAACAGACCCGAACTATTTGAAACAACGCAGAACAGGGAATCAGCGATCATAAAGCGGTTACTGCATCGATGATTTCAGCCGCAAATAGAAATATTAAAAAAGGTAAGAAGATTTTTCTGTTTAGAAAAAGTGACAAAAAGCAGATTACAGGGTACCTGACAGCACAACACGAAAGTTTTGTCTCAAGTACAGATAGTGTTGAGGATTAGTGGACAAAGTTCAAAACCATCGTAGAATATGCGTTAGATGAGTATGTGCCAAGCAAGATCGTAAGAGATGGAAAAGTGCCACCGTGGTATATCAGCTGAGTTACAAAATTGCTGCGTAAGCGAAGGGAACTTCACAGCAAGCCTTGCAGACAAACAAAAATTACGCGAAGTGAAATGTAGTGTGAAGAGGGCTAAGCGAGAGGCGTTCAATGAATTCGAAAGTAAAGTTCTATGTACTGACTTGGCATAAAAGCCTAAGAAATTTTGGTTTTATGTCAAAGCGGTAGGTGGATCAAAACAAAATGTCCAGACACTCTGTGACCAAAATGGTACTGAAACAGAGGATGACAGACTAAAGGCTGATATACTAAATGTCTTTTTCCAAAGATGTTTCACAGAGGAAGACTGCACTGTAGTTCCTCCTCTAGATTGTCGCCCAGATGAGAAAATGGTAGATACCGAAATAGACGACACAGGGATAGAGAAACAATTAAAATCGCTCAAAAGAGGAAAGGCCGCTGGACCTGATGAGATACCAGTTCGATTTTACACAGAGTACGCGAAGGAACTTGCCCCCCTTCTTGCAGCGGTGTTCCGTAGATCTCTAGAAGGGCGTAGCGTTCCAAAGGATTGGAAAAGGGCACAGGTCATCCCCGTTTTCAAGAAGGGACGTCGAACAGATGTGCAGGACTATAGACCTATATCTCTAACGTCGATCAGTTGTAGAATTTTGGAACACGTATTATGTTCGAGTATAATGACTTATCTGGAGACTAGAAATCTACTGTGTAGGAATCAGCATAGGTTTCGGAAAAGACGGTCGTGTGTAACCCAGCTCCCGCTGTTCGTCCACGAGACTCAGAGGGCCATAGACACGGGTTCACAGGTGGATTCCGTGTTTCTTGACTTCTGCAAGGCGTTCGATACAGTTTCCCACAGCCGTTAAATGAACAAAGTAAGAGCATATGGACTATCAGACCAATTGTGTGATTGGATTGAAGAATTCCTAGATAACAGAACGCAGCATGTCATTCTCAATGGAGAGAAGTAATAGTGATTTTAGGTGTGCCGCTGGGGAGTGTCATAGGACCGTTGCTATTCACAATATACATAAATGACCTTGTGGATGACATCGGAAGTTCACTGAGGCTTTTCACGGATGATGCTGTGGTGTATCGAGAGGTTGTAACAATGGAAAATTGTACTGAAATGCAGGAGGATCTGCAGCGAATTGACGCATGGTGCAGGGAATGGCATTTGAATCTCAATGTAGACAAGTGTAATGTGCTGCGAATACTGTTGTGTTGCTAGAGGAGGCTGAAATGCACGCTTTTAACTCACGCAGGCTGGCGTGAGGTCTGGAACATTACAATTTAATTAATATAGCAAATAAAGTACGTAGTTGATGTAATACTTAACTTTATTCCATAATTGGTGAACATCGGTCTGACGGTACAGGCTTTATAAGATAACCAGCAAAAGATAAATGGCGCCTTGCTAGGTCGTAGCAATTGACATAGCTGAAGGCTATGCTAACTATCGTCTCGGCAAATGAGAGCGTAGTTGTCAGTGTAGCATCGCTATCAAAGTCGTCTGTGCAACTGGGGCGAGTGCTAGGAAGTCTCTCTAGACCTGCCGTGTGGCGGCGCTCGGTCTGCAATCACTGACAGTGGCGACACGCGGGTCGACGTATACTAACGGACCGCGGCCGATTTAAAGGCTACCACCTAGCAAGTGTGGTGTCTGGCGGTGACACCACATTCCTCCCCCACAAATCGGCGAACGGTTGTGTTATAAGGCTTCTGCCCGCCGTGGGGAGGACCCCATGTTGACGTATGCGACGAGGTGGGGAGCCTAACAACAGGCGAGGCTGTGCCACCCGCACCCTGCCATTCGGTCCGAGGGGAGCTAGGAAACGCCTGAAAACCTAGTCCAGGGTGCACGCCAACATACGGTGTATGCGCCCGTAGATAGTCAGGAGAGGCCGAAGGGTCGACCTCCATCGAGTCGGAGCACCCGACGGGCGAAGACGACAGATGGTCCGGAGCGGGCAAGCGTTCCATGGCGGAGGACAACTGGTCACGGGAAGCGATCGGCGGCGCGTGACCCAGGGAGGCGCCCGGCGGTTGCACAGACGCGTCCACTGCGGGCGTCGCCGGCAGGAGAACAGGCGGCGGCGGCGGCGGCGCGTCGCCATGGGGCAAAATGGAAGGCAGCGTCGGTAACACCTGGGGATGAGGCGAGCCAGTAGATGGGTCCCCAGGGCGCTGACCGGACGGCACCGTCACTGAAAGCAGACGGGGAGCGGCAGACCCCGTGCGACGACAGAGGCGCATCTGATTGAGATGCCGACGCACCTCACCAGAGGCCCCTAAAACCAGATCCATAGCGCGGCCGAGGCAGCGAAGAATGCGCCCTGCGAGCCAACGCCGTGAACCTCGATATTTGCGATAGTATACAACGTCGCCTGGGGCAAAAGCAGGTGTCTGCATCTGCACAGGAACCTGATGCGGCGGATGCAGCGAAGACATCAAGGTTCGATGAGGACGACCATGGAGCAACTCACCCGGCGAGCGACCATCTCGGGGCTGAGAGCGATACGAGGACAAAAAGAGCAATAACTCGTCCTCCCGAGAATGAGACTTTATCAACTTCAACATCTGTGACTTGAAAGTCCGGACCAATCGTTCAGCGGCACCGTTTGACTGAGGCGAAAACGGCGCGGATGTCAGATGTTGAATACCATTGGCCTTGCAGAATGACTGAAATTCTGCGGACATGAATTGTGGGCCATTGTCGGAAACAATAGTCTGTGGAAGACCTTCAATGCAAAAGATAGCGGATAACGCTTGGATGGTGGCAGAAGACGTCGTGGAAGACATCCGGACAACAAAAGGAAAATTACTGAAGGAATAGACCACAACCAACCGTCGAGCATTCCAGAAGGGGCCAGCAAAATCGATGTGTAAGCGTAGCCAAGGGGAAGTGGCTTTTGGCCATGCAAAGAATTTCCGCGGTGGTGCGGTGTGGTGTTCGGCACACGCCATGCAAGATGAGCACATATTCGTAATCGCAGCATCGATTCCGAACCAAGTACAGTGCTGACGAGCAAGTTTTTTCGTTCTCACTATACCCCAATGTCCTCTGTGGAGAAGCTTTAAGACAGAGGACTGTAACGAACGTGGGACCACGACCCTGGACTGATCATTATCAGAACGCAACAGCGAAACACAACGTCGAACAAAAAGTCTCTCCTTGTGAGCAAAAAATCGACGAACCAACGGATCCTCGAACCGTGACTTTGACAAGGGCCACTGCATAGCAACAAACCCAAAACGGTAGCTAGGACAGGGTCAGCAGCTGTGGCTGTAGCTAGACGACGAAAATCAATCGGAAACGATTCGACCACGTCATCGGTTTCCGAATCAAGGAACATGCAAGCAAGTTCGGAAGAATCGAATGCTCTATCCTCAGCAACAGGCAAACGGGACAACGCATCGGCGTTTCCGTGCTTAGCAGTGGACCGATACAAGATATCGTAGCGGTACTGCGAGAGGAAAATAGACCAGCGAATGAATTTCTGCACTGTACGTGGAGGTACAGGCTTGGTCAGATGAAAAAGCGATGTCAAAGGTTTGTGGTCTGTGATGATGGTAAAGTGACGACCATACAAGAAATCACGAAACTTTGTAACGCCAAATACGAGAGCCAATGCTTCTTTCTCGATCTGTGAATAATTTCTTTGCGTAGACGAGAGCAATTTGGACGCAAAGGCAATAGGGCGATCGTGTGAACCCTTTTTGTGCGCAAGCACAGCACCGATCCCGAATTCCGATGCATCCACCATCAACAAAAGGGGCTTCCGGGGATCGAATGGCGTAAGACAAGTAGTGGAAAGCAACGCCGATTTCAACTGGCGAAAGGCGCGTTCGCATTCCGTCGTCCAGACGAACGGAACACCCTTACGGCGTAAGCGATGAAGCGGAGCTGAAATGGAAGAGGCGTGGCGCACATATTTATGGTAATAATTAATTTTTCCCAGAACACTCTGTAGCTGCTTCAAATTCTGCGGCGAAGGCAAGTCTTGTATGGCACGGAGGTGCTCTGGACTGGGATGTATGCCTTGGGAATTGAGTACATGTCCAAGATATGGCAATTCACGAGCAAAAAACACACATTTGTCCTTCCGCAAGCGAAGACCATTTTGTCGCAAGACCTGAAATAATGTTCGGAGATTGGCTAAATGTTCTTCTTCCGTCTATCCGGAGATCACAATACCGTCCAGATAGTTTGCTGCAGTAGGGACCGACGCAGAAACAGTTTGTAAATATTGCTGAAACAATGCAGGGGCGGATGCACACCCGAATGGCAGTCTTTTGAATCGGTACAAACCAAGATGCGCGTTAACTACCAGGACGCGCTGGGTTCTTCGTCCACCGGTATTTGCAAGTACGCATCTGCTAGGTCCAACTTCGAAAAATATTCACCCGGGCACAGTTTCTCAAAAAGATCTTCTGGGCGGGGTAAAGGAAAAGTAGCAGTCACAAGTTGTGGATTCACTGTTGCCTTGAAGTCCACACAAAGTCTCAATTTTCCGGAAGGTTTTTGCAAAATTACTAAGGGTGAAGCCCAGAGAGAAGCCTGCACACGCTCAATCACACCTTGTGATTCCAAATCGTTTAATGTTCTTGCGACCTCTTCACGCAATGCGTGGGGAACATTGCGCGCTCTGAAAAATTTCGGTTGCGCGTTTACATTCAGTTCCAAATGTGCTTTATAGTTCTTAGCGCAACCGAGGCCCGGTGCAAAAATGTCTGCAAATTCTTCACATAGACGAGAAACACTGGCTGAAGGCACAGTCTGGTTCACTGATAGGACCTGATTTACGATAGACAAGTTAAACAACTGAAATAAATCTAAACCAAACAAGTTCACTGCAGCAGAAGAACGAAGTACGTAAAATGACACAAGTTTTGTTTGTCCCTTGTATGTTCAAGAAGGCTGCACTGTCCTAACACAGGGATAGCATGTCCTGAATAACTAGTGAGCTTAACATTTGCGGCACGCAACGGAGGTTTTCCCAGTTGTTGGTACGTGTCGTGATTGATTAGTGAAACTGCAGCTCCGGTATCGAGCTGGAATGGGATCACGTTGCCATTAATGTCCAAGTCTACAAAAAGTTTATTGTCCTGCTGAGGACAAGAGCGACTGTCTCGTGCAACTTTAACTAACTCTGGTACAGAATCACGTGCGACTTGACGGGATTTCCGGCGATGTCGACGCACACTATTTGCGGGACGAACACAGTCACTGTTAGAGAGAGTGGCATGGGGCGGAGTGGAATTAACTACATGAATGTTCATGGGCGAAGGTTCACGAGCCCGAGTATTCTTGGTTCGATTCCGGCGCGAAGCAAAGGGCCTGGAATGGTTGTGAGTGTCCGATCAGAGATTTTTCTGGGAAACACTTTGAACATGACCTTTTTTATTACAGAAAAAGCAAATAGCCTGGCGTGACAGGCAATTCTCACGCGAATGTCTAGTTGCACACCGCGGGCATGACTTCACTGCATGTGCATGCTGGCGCCGGACACATGGATGAGAGCTAGGCGGCAGTTGCGCGGACGGGCGCGAGGGCTGTTTACTGTTCCGTGCAGCTCGCCTGGCTGGCCGGTTAACGTGACACATGGCTGGCGAAGTTTCAAATGATTCCTGAGCAAAGTCAAGAGTGTCCTGCCAATCCAATATGTCTATCACTTGTTGAAGCGAGGGATTGACTAGTTTCAAAATTTGTTCCCGTATACGAACGTCAGAAACGTTCTGGGCAATCGCATCACGCACCATAGTATCTGAATAAAGAAGTCCACATTCACACTCAAAAGCACAATCCCCAGTAAGGCCTTGCAAAGTTGCAACCCACTCCCTATTAGTCTGACCGGCTGTACGTTTTGTACGAAAGACTGTATACCGTTTGGCAACTACATTAACTGAGTCTTTGAAATATGCATCTAATGCAGACAAAATTTCTTCGTAGGACAGAGTTGCTATGTCGCGTCAGGGAAATAATTTCACTATCACACGTTACGTCTGCACCCCTACACAAGAAAGCAAAAAAGGCTGCCGCTCAATACCTTGAATTCTGTAGGCGGCGAGATGGAATCCAAATTGGCGTGAGCACTCCTTCCAGCTTTCCAGTGCCGCATCAAAAGGACGAAAAGGTGGTGCAACTGAGTGTTGTGGCTGCGGTAGCGGTGGAGCGGCGGCTGCCGCATCGTTTTGCATCGCACGTTGACCCAGGACGAGCTGTGCAAGGGCATCCAATAAGACCTGAGTCTGCTGATTCTGCAAGCGATAAAATTCGGACAGTACATCTGGAGATTGTGGCGAAGCCATGGCAAGTAACTGAGAGCAAACGCAAGACAAACACTAAGTACTCGTCGCCATGTGTTGTGTTGCTAGAGAAGGCCGAAATGCACGCTTTTAACTCACGCAGGCTGGCGTTTGGCCTGGAACATTACAATGTAATTAATATAGCAAATAAAGTACGTAGTTGATGTAATACTTAACTTTATTCCATAATTGGTGAACATCGGTCTGACAGTACAGGCTTCATAAGATAACCAGTAAAAGATAAATGGCGCCTTGCTAGGTCGTAGCAATTGACATAGCTGAAGGCTATGCTAACTATCGTCTCGGCAAATGAGAGCGTAGTTGTCAGTGTAGCATCGCTAGCAAAGTCGTCTGTACAACTGGAGCGAGTGCTAGGAAGTCTCTCTAGACCTGCCATGTAGCGGCGCTCGGTCTGCAATCACTGACAGTGGCGACACGCGGGTCCGACGCATACTAACGGACCGCGGCCGATTTAAAGGCTACCACCTAGCAAGTGTGGTGTCTGACGGTGACACCACAAATACATAGAAAGATAGATCCATTATCATTGAGCTACAAAATAGCAGGTCAGCAACTGGAAGCAGCTAATTGCATAAATTATCTGGGAGTACGCATTAGGTGTGATTTAAAATGGAATGATCATATAAAGTTGATCGTTGGTAAAGCAGATGCCAGACTGAGATTCATTGGAAGAATCCTAAGGAAATGCAATCCGAAAACAAAGGAAGTAGGTTACAGTAAGTTTGTTCGCCCACTGCTTGAATACTGCTCAGCAGTGTGGGATCCGTACCAGACAGAGCTGATAGAGACGATCCAACGGAGAGCAGAGCGCTTCGTTACAGGATCATTTAGTAATCGCGAAAACGTTACGGAGATGATAAACTCCAGTGGAAGACTCTGCAGGAGAGACGCTCATTAGCTCCGTACGGGCTTTTGTTAAAGTTTCGGGAACATACCTTCACCGAAGAGTCAAGCAGTATATTGCTCCCTCTCACGTATATCTCGCGAAGAGACCATGAGGATAAAATAAGAGAGATTAGAGCCCACACAGAAGCATACCGACAATCCTTCTTTCCAAGAACAATAGAAGACTGGAATAGAAGGGAGAACCGATAGAGGTACTCAGGGTACCCTCCACCACACACCGTCAGGTGGCTTGCGGAGTATGGATGTAGATGTAGATGTAGATGCAGATGTACTCCACAGACATGGTGTTAGGACGCACTCGCTGTGTTATCCTAAACGTGAGCAAAATTACCTAACTTCAGATCAGGACATCTGTGTGCAAGAGGAATGCGACCAAAGTACTGATTACGCTACCATAAAAAACGTCAATAAGACACACTTCCTTCGGCGTCTGATCGTAGTGTTTACTCCCTCATAAGCAGCTGCTGCTTCTTCGAGTCCATTTTCCTGCAGCAGGGTATAGGTAGTAGCTCAAAGTATAAACCAACGAAAATATTAACGTCGTTGTTCCCTCGCTCTAGTTCATAGTAAGTCACAGCTGCATCCATCAAAACCGCTGTACTAATAATAAGCACGATTGACGTGGGAAGTGCGATCAAGGGTACGTACATTTCCGACTTGGATAGAACATCCCTCAATTTTCTAAGACACGTAACAACAGTCTCCCGTCTTCGTTTAGTTGGTTCACAAGCAGCCCATACGGAGGATAGACGATGCATTCATAGTGAGGAGCAGCTCGGTCACTTCCTGGGGCAACAGAATAGTGGAGAATGATGTAGTTTTATCATTTTAAAGTTTGTCACCGTAGTGATTGAGGTAGAAAACATTCGGGGTGGTTGTCAGATGCTGAAAATATTACGTCCTGCATTAGTGTAGTAAGAGCATTGCATGCCATTCGACTAAGACTTTGGAAACCAAATGGCTATAACAATACAGCACATTTAGGTACAAAACTGTGTAATGATAGCTGAGTACGTTTATGCCCTACGATAATATCTGTCATACCAGTGCCTTCTTAGTAGTGAATCCAGACACTGGATTAATACTACAGAAATGATAGCACAGTAAATTTATGTAAAATGTTTCAAAATCCATGTGCCTGGTGCTCCCTCATGTGTAAACCACTCTTTTCTTCATCTGTTATATCACCAGACACGCTCATGCCTACTATACACCGATAAGGAGTGCTAACATCCTCGGCATGCAGACTTATGAAGATATCTTGAGCCCTAGGATGGATGCTGTGGGTAATATTGCTGAACACCAACTGCGGACACAACTCACTCTGTTACTTTACGAGATGCAGAATGTAGTGGTTACAGTACCCTTATACTTCTGGTCAGTTGCAGATTAAATTGGCGACCGTGTTACAGAGAGGGTTGGTTAAGGACAATATGGGGGGATCTGTCACTTTCTGACTTTATAATATGCATGCGAGAATACAGTACTCTGTGATTCCCATCCACACAGGAAATGGTAGCGAGACGTAATCGTAAATTCTGCACTATAATCGATGTGCTAGAAATGTAGAGATAATGTAGCGGCATAGATATAGAACACTATCTGCTATATTTTGGTGTATATTACCAAATGGGCGCACTGCACAGGCATCTATGTGCATTCACAGTATAGTATATGGTATTTGCAAAAGTAGTAGAGGGGTAATTTAGCAATGATACAGAAACTGGGAAGCATTCTGCTGTGTCATTAGGTGGCATTGAAATTACGAAACAACTGGTAAAATTGCCAAAACTTATCACAATATCACTTGCGGTGTTTATTACAGCGCATTATCCCGTATCGACTGTGTCGCTTTCATCCCATCTACCCAATGGTACGATGTTGAATGCAGCATGATGATTGACTGACACCACTTGTTTAAGATGGAGGGAGCCTTCGGATCACTGGACATCTAATAATTGCCATTGTGGAGCCTGGGATTAAATGTAGAGGTCATCATCTGCAGACAATTATTTGGATGCACTCCTCGATGCTGCAGACGTGTCCTATTTCCATATGCTGTGATGCTCTCCATATTTTTTCACCAATAACATATTTGTGTCCCTTTTCACCTCGACTATCCTCTGAACAGGAGCTCCGAGCAATGGTCAACATTGCAACAGTGATCATGTAAGTGACTGCAAATGAGGAAACAAAACTCTTTCAATTGGAACACTGACGCAGCTGTTACCCCGTCACTGTGGAACATGAGAGTAATGTATGGGTCATCAACTTCGCACAGCTGTCTGAAAACACTCCAAATTGCCCCAAACCTTCTCTCATTTCCATCCACAAGCAACATCACTTCTGTGTTTTAGTTCTACCTTCTTGTGTGTTGCGAGAGCAGTTTAGTTTACTGGAAACGCTCCACAGTGCTACAAGCTCTTCCAATTTCCACATGTTGCGATGTCTTTCTCATTTATGTGAATGCAAAAGACCGCCACTGTGTTTTACTTCAACTATACTGTGTGTTGTGGGAGTTGCATAGTTTTCACCATGCGATGTCCCTCTTTCTGTGACAGAAACAAGTTAATGTTTGTTTAGTATCTGACACAGACATCAAAGTCATGGTAGAACAACAAAACGGAAGGCCGATGTACAAAGCTGCAGTCATGCACTGATTGGAAGTGTTGTAGCTGAAAAACAATGTATTTAACTGTTTATGAAGGAACAATGGAGGTATCCTCTCATGTAATTGATAGTCTGTGGGATATGGGCCTCCTCCAGTACAGGCAACAATTACAGAGGACTGTGTAGACGACTCTGATCACTGGCCACTTGCTGCAGTGGAACAATACATATACTGAAGAACCAAAGAAACTGCTATAGGCATGCGTATACATATACAGAGATATGTAGACAGGGAGAATACGGCACTGCAGTGGGCAATGCCTACATAAAACAGCAAGTATCTGTTACAGTTGTTAGATCGGTTACTGCTGCGACAATGGTTGGTTATCAAGATTTAAATTCAAAATGGTTCAAATGGCTCTAAGCACTATGGGACTTAGCATCTGAGGGCATCAATCCCCTAGACTAACAACTACTTAAACCTAACTAACTTAGGGACATCACACACATCCAAGCCCGAAGCAGGATTCGAACCTGTGACCATAGCAGCAGTGCGGTTTCCGACTGAAGCGTCTAGAACAGCTCGGCTACAGCGGCCGGCATCAAGATTTAAGAGAGTTTTAACGTGGTGTTATAGTCGGCCCACAAGCAGTGGGTCACAGCAAGGTGGCGATGAAGTGGGGATTTTCCAGTACGACCAATTCACGGGTGTACTGTGAACATCTTGTATCTGGTAGAACATCAAATCTGAGACATCAGTGTTTCTGGAAAAAGAACCTGCAAGAATGGGACCAACCATGACTGAAGAAAATCGTCCAACATGATAGAAGGGCAACCCTTCAGCAAATTGCTGCAAATATCAATGCTGGGCCATCAACAAGTGTCAGCGTGCAAACCATTCAACAAACATCATTGGTATGGACTTTTGGAGCCGAAGTCCCACTCGTGTTCCCTGGATAACTGCACAACACAAAACTTGATACCTCGTCTGAGCTTATCAACACTGACATTGGACTGTTGATGACGGGAAACATGTTGCCTGGCCAGACGAGTCGCATTTCAAATTGTGTCGAGTAGATGTATGTGTGTGGGTATGGAGACACCCTCATGAATCTATGGACCCGGCATGTCAGCAGAGGACCTATCTAGCTGGTGGAGACTCTGTAATGATATGGGGCATATACAGTTGGAGCGATATGGAACCCATAATAAATCTAGATACGACTCTGACTGATGCCACACACATAAGCGCATCCATGCATGTCCGTTGTGCATTTGTCGGACTTGGGCAATTCGAGCAGGACAATGCGACACGTCCTGAATTGATAGAGAGTAGTTCCAAGAACACTCTTCTGAGTTTAACACTCCTGTTGGCCACCAAACTCTCCAGACATGAACGTTATTGAGCTTATCTGGGATGCCTTCCAACGAGCTGTTCGGAAGAAGCCTTGTTCCCCTCGTAGTCTTACAGATACATGGTGTCAGTTCCCACGAGCACTATTTCAGACATTAGTTGGGTCCATGACATGTTGTGTTGTGGCACTTGTGCATGCTCGTGGGGGTACCTACACGATATTAATCAGGTTTACCAGTTTCTTTGCCTTTTCAGAGCATATATGTAATATGCTCGATTTCAACAAGCAGATGCATTTGTTTTTCGATACATTGGAAGAGAGAGAGGCGGTAAAATCTTATAGGTTGTTCTATTAGAGGAAGAGTTGGTTAAAGTTTGGATGCAGATAGTTTGTAGTTTTTTTAACTATTCCTGATGCTACAAAATAACAATGAGGAGTGCTCTTGAATGTACTAAATGATTGTATAAATGCTGATCTGCACTGGTATTTCATATGTCTGAAATAAATTTAATGTGATCGTGTATGATGATTCGTAATTTGAAGACGCGTTATACTCTGAAACTACTTCGGCTTTGCTCCTAAAGCTGATAGAGTCGTATGTATCTACTGTCGTGGAATCATGACTGATTTATTTATATTGATGTAAATTTTACAGCTGTAAAAAGCGGTCTTGCTTAGGAAGAATGTAAGAAATAAGTGTTATGTAAAAGCCATTGAACTTTTGTTTGAAACGAAAGTGGCTCTCAGGGTTGGAAAAGATGGCAAGGGCGTATTGGCGCGCTACCTAGAGCAAGCAGGGGAAGCAAGTCACACAGTCTGTAGGCGGCACTGGTTGAGGCAACCCTTTGTGGAACAGGAGAAGCTTTGCCTGCAAATTTGGGCAAAAATGCAAACGGCTTAAGTCAGCTGAGAGTTGTTGGGCTACTGTATGTAACATTGAACGACAGCAAGTAGAGAAATTGAGTTCATACAGCAAGGTATTTGCAGGCCATACTGTGGGTAGTGTAGCAGTCATAACTCTTCGCCACACCCAAGCCCACAGCCACCAGATACGATTTTATTTTGGTATTCTACTTTTGTACAGCGTGAACCGTTTATATAAACTGTGTTTTAATAATCCGTTCCTGAACTTTAAAGAAACTGGTTCAGAGTGTAATCTCATCCTAATCATACACAAATATAGGGTACCTTCCCTGTGTTTGATTAATCCGAATATCATGTTTTACAGACTTATGAAGTGCCAAGTTAATGTAAAGAGGCACTATTTAAATTGTTTTTGTGCAAATAATGAGAAAATTTTCTTAACTATTGCAAAGCGTTATAGTAAAAATTTGCTTACTTAAAATTCGATCAGAGTGAAGCCAAGTTACTAGAATCTGTTAAATGACTATACAGAGTTGGCTCAAAGAATAATAGTTTTTGAAAGTAAATTCTAGTAAGGAAGAGGGTTTCTTGAAGCAAAATGTTGAGCATAAATTGTGTGTGCTTTAGGAACTAAGTATTTTAGTATTTAAGTTTCTCGATTATGGAAAGTGCTTCTTTTTAGGTTCCTTGAAGTTATCTACTCGGCTGTTTCTCTTTTAAACACGTCAGGTACAAGGGTGTATTCCAACATTGTTTAAATTGAAGAATATTTATTTGAAGAAGCAACTTAAACACTAGGATGAAAGTAGGCAAAATTCATACTACTGCTTTTCCAATACCTCACTGTTTCGTTGCCTGGATAGGCTGGCGACCGTTAGTACATATGTTAAACCACTAAATCAATGTGGAACTGAGTTGCCCTAGCTTCAATGTAATACTATTCATTTTTTTCTAACAACTGGGTAAGATTGTAGGGAAAGAACTGAATAGTCTGATTTACTTTTCTATTAGACACAACACACAGTCAGATCCTGTAAAAAGGGATCCTAGCATAGTGCACTTCATTTCGAAACTAAATTTAGTAAGAGGCTTATACGTGGCAACATAGAGACAGGTTTTTCTATTATTTGGGTAAAAGCTTAGTAAATTACAATAATAGTTATAGGGTTATAGCATGGGGAGAGAGATATGTTATTTGTATCCTGCAGTCATGCGTTAAATATATATTGATTTTGCTCTTGAAACGATGTTATTTGTATCCTGCAGTCATGCGTTAAATATATACTGATTTTGCTCTTGAAACAAAAAGGAAATGGACTGCGCCTATTTTCATAGAAATAGGACATTTATTATCATCATAACAGATTTCATTCGTTTTATTTTTAATAGACGCTCGCTTATAGGAGGTGCATTGACCGTAAATTGAAGTACTCTACATCGCAGAATGATGGGGTCTTGTGGGGGCGGTATGGGGGATAGTATGGCGCAGCTGCATTTTAGACAGACAAGTCGCACTAAGCATAACTGTAATTTATTTCACTTTCATTGTAGGCTGCAGTGGTTCATGGTGTGGGTTCCTGTAGTCATGTCCTAGTTCATGAACCATGGGCAACGTATGAGTGGCCAAGTAAGTGGTCCCGACAGTCGGGATACCAATTACTTTGGAATAAGGCTGGGCATCTCGGACATATTCTGAGTCGTGGTCACCTTTGTGCTCATACGGCAAAGACTACCAAATCCACCGGTTAGTCCCTCAGCCGTTAGGGGTAAAACCCAATGGGACTCGGGGCAAGTAAGGCTAGCAACCTGCTTCCCTGGTACTTTAAATATGATGCTGGCAACAATCGGAGCAAAATGCCTCGGACCTTTGGAGGTGACGGAGTCCCACCTCTAACTGACAAAACAGGGACTCCTAAGATACGACTTGGCAAACAAATGGTAATGAGATGGGGAGCTATTCATATCAATGGGGGCTACTCTGGGAAGAAGGTAGAGCTGGCAGAGGCTGCAAGTAAGATGGGGCTGGACGTTTTAGCTGTTAGTGACATTCGGGTAAGGGGTGAGAAAGAAGAGGAAGTGGGAGAATACAAGGTCTACCTGTCAGGAGTCAAAGCAGGAATAGCACAATGGGGTGTAGGGCTTTACATCAGGAAAGAAATGGAACCCAGCGTAGTTGCAATAAGGTATGTAAATGAAAGACTGATGTGGATAGATTTGACAGTGTCTAGCAAGAAAATTAGGATTGTGTCAGTATATTCGCATTGTGAAGGGACAGATCAAGATAAGATGGATAGTTTTTATGAGGCACTCAGTGATGTAGTTGTTAGAGTAAAGGACAAGGACAGTGTTCTGCTCATGGGTGATTTTAACGCCAGGATTGGAAATCGAACAGAAGGGTATGAAAAGGTTATGGGTAAATTTGGAGAGGATATGGAGGCCAACAGGAACGGAAACAACTCTTGGCTTTCTGTGCCAGTATGGGCTTAGTAATCACAAACTCCTTTTTTAAACATAAGAACATTCACCGGTATACTTGGGAAGGCAGGGGAACCAGATCTGTCATTGACTATATAATAACAGATCAGGAATTCAGGAAGGCTGTGAGGGACACACGTGTATTCAGGGGATTCTTTGATGACACTGATCATTATTTAGTCTGCAGTGAAATTGGGATTGTGAGGCCGAAAGTGCAGGAGGTCAGGTCCATAAGTAGGAGGATAAGAGTGGAGAAACTTCAGGATAAGGAAATCAGACACAAGTACATAACAGCGATCTCAGAAATGTACCAGTTAGTTGAATGTAGCCAATTACAGTCATTGGAAAAGCAATGGACAAAGTACAGGGACACAGTACTAGAAGTGGCTAAAGAATGTCTTGGAACAGTAGTGTGTAAAAGTAGGAAGAAGCAAACAGCTTGGTGGAATGATACAGTCAAGGAAGCCTGTAAAAGAAAAAAGAAGGCGTATCAAAAATGGCTACATACCAGAACCCAGGTAGACAGAGAAAGTTATGTTGCAGAAAGAAACAAAGCCAAACAGATAATTGCAGCATCCAAGATGAAATCGTGGGAAGACTTTGGAAACAGGTTGGAGACTATGGGTCAAGCTGCTGGAAAACCATTCTGGAGTGTAATTAACAGTCTTCGAAAGGGAGGTAAGAAGGAAATGACAAGTATTTTGGACAGGTCAGGAAAACTGCTGGTGAATTCTGTGGATGCCTTGGGAAGATGGAGGGAATATTTTGAAGAGTTGCTCAATGTATGTGAAAATGCGATCAGTAATGTTTCAGATTTCGAGGTAGAATGGGATAGGAATGATGATGGAAATAGGATCACATTTGAGGAAGTGGAAAAAATGGGCAATAGATTGCAGTGCAATAAAGCGGCTGGGGTGGATGAAATTAAGTCGGAACTCATCAAATACAGTGGAATGTCAGGTCTTAAATGGCTACACAGGATAATTGAAATGGCCTGGGAGTCGGGACAGGTTCCATCAGACTGGACAAAAGCAGTAATCACACCAATCTTTAAACATGGAAACAGAAAAGATTGTAACAACTACAGAGGTATCTCTTTAATCAGCGTTGTGGGTAAAATCTTCTCAGGTATTGTTGAAAGGAAAGTGTGAGTATTAGTTGAGGATCAATTGGATGAAAATCAGTGTGGGTTTAGGCCTCTTAGAGGTTGTCAGGACCAGATCTTTAGCTTACGGCAAATAATGGAGAAGTGTTATGAGTGGAACAGGGAATTGTATCTATGCTTTATAGATCTAGAAAAGGCATATGACCGGGTTCCTAGGAGGAAGTTATTGTCTGTTCTACAAGATTATGGAATAGGAGGCAAACTTTTGCAAGCAATTAAATGTCTTTACATGGATAGTCAGGCAGCAGTTAGAGTTGACGGTAAATTGAGTTCATGGTTCAGAGTAGTTTCAGGGGTAAGACAAGGCTGCAAGCTGTCTCCACTGTTGTTCATATTATTCATGGATCATATGTTGAAAACAATAGACTGGCTGGGTGAGATTAAGATATCTGAACACAAAATAAGCAGTCTTGCATATGCGGATGACTTAGTTGTGATGGCAGATTCGATTGAAAGTTTGCAAAGTAATATTTCAGAGCTAGATCAGAAATATAAGGACTATGGTGTGAAGATTGGCATCTCCAAAACGAAAGTAATGTCAGTGGGAAAGAAATATAAACGGATTGAGTGCCAAATAGGAGGAACAAAGTTAGAACAGGTGGACGGTTTCAAGTACTTAGGATGCATATTCTCACAGGATGGCAACATAGTGAAAGAACTGGAAGCGAGGTGTAGCAAAGCTAATGCAGTGAGCGCTCAGCTACGATCTACTCTCTTCTGCAGGAAGGAAGTCAGTACCAAGACTAAGTTATCTGTGCACCGTTCAATCTTTCGACCAACTTTGTTGTATGGGAGCGAAAGCTGGGTGGATTCAGGTTACCTTATCAACAAGGTTGAGGTTACGGATATGAAAGTAGGTAGGATGATTGCAGGTACTAGTAGATGGGAACAATGGCAGGAGGGTGTCCACAATGAGGAAATCAAAGAAAACCTGTGAATGAACTCTATAGCTGTAGCAGTCAGGCCGAACAGGCGTAGATGGTGGGGTCATGTTACACGCATGGGAGAAGCAAGGTTACCCAAGAGACTCGTAGATTCAGCAGTAGAGGGTAGGAGGAGTCGGGGCAGACCTAGGAGAAGGTACCTGGATTCGGTTAAGAATGATTTTGAAGTAATAGGTTTAACATCAGAAGAGGCATCAATGTTAGCACTGAATAGGGGATCATGGAGAAACTGTATAAGGGGTGCTATGCTCCAGACTGAGCGCTGAAAGGCATAATCAGTCTTAAATGATGATGATGATGATGATGATGATGATGTAGGCTGCTGGCCTGAGTATAACAACACCGTTAGCGCAGATCGGCCACATCCTCTGCTGGTCGAAGGTACTGTCCGCCCGCTGATCAGGTTCTGGCGGTGTGCAGAAGCGGTAGGAGCTGTCCGTCTGAAAAAAAAGTCGCCCTGTTACAAAAATCGTTTTCACCCCCTCCCACCCCCCCCACCCTCCCTGCAGAAGGCAGGTAACACTAGTAGCCTACATTGACTTGCTACTCAGTAGAAATTGCAATAATATCCAGTTGGATATCGACTGAACGGTCGAAAACAGCATCTTCGTACTCTCACAGTAGCCACCCTTAACGCTTATGGGACAACCATGCCAATTTTGCGGATGGTAGATTCTCCAGAACCATACTGAAACCTGCTGCGGTTTTCGTAGCCACTTGTTGAGGTACAGACTGTTGGATTTTAGGCTCTTGTCTGGGGATCCTTGGCCTACATTTGATTAATTTTTTTGTTTTTTATGCTTCTTTAGCATGAGTTGCTGACATTGTCAAAAGTTTACTCTCCGTTTCTGGTGGCAGGCTGGATTCGAGCCCTGGGCTGTAGATTATATGAGCGGCGTTCATTAAGAGATGCAATACTTTTTTTTCTGAAAGGAAGTTGGTTTTATTTAGGATTTCAATACACCATATGAAGGGCTTATTTCAATAGTTGTACAAGTCCATTTTTGTTCATTCTGAGATACAGAGTCCTAAAGTTAAATGAGCGCTGAAAAATCTGCGGTTGACAGACCAGAAATATTTAAGTATACTGAATATTTCTGGTATCTTAAATGTAGATTTTTCAGCGCTCATTTAACTTTAGGACTCTGTATCTCGGAATGAACAAAAGTGGACTTGTACCTCTATTGAAATAAGCCCTTCAGATGACTACCCACATTTTTTGGTTACAAAACAATATTTTTCAACATAGTCTTCGTGCAAGGCAACGGCCTTACCGCAGTGGATACACAGGTTCCCACCAGATCACCGAGGTTAACCGCTGCCGGGCGTGGCCGGCACTTGAATGGGTGAACATCTGGGGCGCCATGCGCTGTTTCCATTTTTCGGGGTGCACTCAGCCTCGTGATGCCAATTGAGGAGCTACTCGACCGAATAGTAGAGGCTCCGGTCAACGGAAACCATCATGACGACTGGGAGAGCAGTGTGCTGACCCCACGCCCCTCCGCATCCTCTGCTGAGGATAACACGGCGGTCGGTTGGTCCCGATGGGCCACTTGTGGTATGAAGACGGAGTGCTTCGTGCAATGCAAGGGCATTACGACACCTTACAGGGAGGGCCTGTATGCCTGCTTGGTACCACTCTACTGGTCGATGTCGGAGACAACGTATTACTGCATCAAAAGTTTCTGCACATCCAAGAACTGCTTCGCAGGGAGTGCATCCTCAATTGGGCCAAACAGACGAAAGTCGGAAACTTCGAAATCCGGACTGTAGGATGATGAGGAAGGACAGACCAGTGATCATTGGAGAGATCCTGTCGAGTGCTCAGTCTTGTATTGTAATGGAGGAGAAGAAATTCGTTTGTATTTTCGCAGCGACGAACGTGCTGACGTCGTTTCCTCTGTTACCTGAGGGTAGCACAATACTCTTCACAGTAGATCGTTGCACCATAACGGAAGACGTGAAACAGGATAACCCATTCAGACTCCCAGAAGACCATCGCCATCACAACACCAGATGAGGGTGCGGCTTTGAACTTCTTCTTCCGAGCAGAGGTGATATGCCGCCACCCGGTTTGTTTCCGGGTCAACGTGGTGAACCCATGTTTCATCACCTGTGACTGTTCGACAAGAAATTGTCACCATGAGTCTCGTAAAGTGCAAGAAATTCCGCGCAGTTGGTCTATTGTTGTTTTGTATGGTCTTCTTCCGGGGAACAAGAAACCCAGTGGTCACACATCTTTGAGTGCGCCAACCGGTGGACGATTCTGTTATCACTACCAACAGAGATGTCCAATTCATTTTGATCCGTAGATCACCACAAACGAGAGTGCCCGCACGCTGCGACTCTGCAGCCGTGTGCGACCGGTCGGCGGGCGGGAGGTCAGATAGGTTTGCGCAACCTTGTCGCGATGATGACGGGCTCCTGACCCAACGACTCACCGTGCTTTCGTTCACTGTCAGTCTGCTGGAACCTAGGAATATATGCGGTGCTCTGATTTCCCGCCAATAGAAACTCAATTAAAGTTTCCTTCTTGTAACGCACCTCCGTTACAGAACCCATTTCGAAGTACGTGTACAGCACCGCCACCGGTGAATCTATGGGGGCTAAAGCGAGAATATTCCACAGTGTCCCACTGTCGCGTCAAGACATAGGGGGGAGAGGGAGAAAAGGGGTTACTGGTCAGTCTGCACTCCCAAGCGGTACAGAGCAGAAGGCAGAAGGTGTAACGTCTAGTAGAAAAAAACATATTATGTAGTAACGAGATAATTATATGTATCATATTGTGTTATTGTATAAAATTATGTATTTTTTTATTATTTATTTTAGAGAATATCTGCGTCGGCGAGTAATGAAACCGCCACAGACGATAAATATCAAACAAAGATTAGAATATGTAACTAGTATATAATACATGACGAACATTAATTTCTCTGCCTTCTTCCTCTTGGAGTTAAGCGAGTAGGATATCCTGTGACGTTGTATTGTACGCTAGCGTAGCATTCTTTTGTC
Organism: Schistocerca cancellata; assembly: GCF_023864275.1. Taxonomy (NCBI): domain Eukaryota; kingdom Metazoa; phylum Arthropoda; class Insecta; order Orthoptera; family Acrididae; genus Schistocerca; species Schistocerca cancellata. The sequence goes on from NC_064632.1 coordinate 568,598,917, forward strand.
AAGACTGAAAGATGTACGCCATTACGTGCGCATTTTAAAGGTGTGTAACAGCTAAAGTATTTAAATGTTTGAATAGAGTTATTTAAATGAAAACTTGCATTATTAATTGTTATGGCTTGCTTGCATATTATCCCATCCTGTTGAGACATTTTTCAGTTATTTAAATATTATCTGTGGTTCCGAGCTGCGCGGCGAACGAAAGAGCCGCTGCCGCGGCGTATTCAAACTACCTCAAATAGAATCTATCATACCGCAAGGAAGCGGGAAAGTAATAGTGAAATAATATTATTTCTTTTAGCTTCCGGACTTGCAGTGCAGAGCAGCAGATTTTGTGATGTGTTGCAGGTTGACGCGGGCTGCTGATAATATATAACTAACAGTACAAAAAAGATAATGTACCTTCAAAATTTAATAGGAATCTTGCTGTGCCCGGTTCTGATCTGGCAAACTTTATATGGAAAACGTATTTTTTCAATAAGAGTCTCATGTTCTTGTGCTAGTCGTGGTATTGAATGGTGTTTTACCGAGAAACAAAATCCACTGCAAAATCTTGTTGTTGAACAATCATTCGAACTGGAACATCAGTGTTCATAACAAAGTAAATTTCATTTTCAATAACTATAAAATAGGGAATATATGTTGATTTTTAGAATGAGTTACAGTCGCGAAAAATGTTCCTTTAATAAAAGGCCAGATACAGAACAATAAGAACTCAATATATTCTGTTTTGTTAAAAAGGAATGATGATAAAGAAATTCATAACACAGCGTTACTAAAAGATATTTCGCGGCTCTTTTCATATATGCGTTGTCACGCAAATAATAATAATAGAAAAGAGTGATACAACGACGCGAAAAAGGACAATTCACAGTGAAGACATTTGACTGTTTTCTTCTATCTGAGCCAACACAGGTACAGGCATTTACTAGAAATGCAAGTGGTGAGACTTGATATGGAAGTCGTTGTGGAGACTATTGGACAAACAGGGTTTTGAAATAGTTGGTTATTCCAGACAGGGCTCAGTAATTGACTGGATGCTAGTTCTAGGGTTAGAAACAGCATGAATAGCACTGTTACAACAGAAGCCAGTGAAGAAGTCCCAGGAGTGATTGCTAACCACAGTAGCAAACATTAGCAGCATCTTAAGGCAACAACTTATTTGCAAAATAAAACATACTGAATGTGACACTGTTCACTGAGGCACTCCAAGTGAGAGACCAGACTAATGTGGAGCTGGACTGAGGCTGGAGTCGACGGACGCATATTCGGCGCCCAAATCGTCTGACTGAAAACTCTGCCAAAATGCGGAATCTAGGGGTTTTTAAAGAGTCGCGTGGGGGCACTGTTGTTCCCACTTAAAGCCACCCAGCCAATCCCGCAGGTCTCTTGCAGGCGCCTGCCAATCACGGTTTAGTTAGCTCCCCTCTACTGCTCCTAAGGCGGGGATGTTAATGCAGTTGCACCAACTAAGTCCGTATTTGTTATCAAGATTGTTCAGCCGACAGCTAAACGTAACTGCTCTGCCAAATAAGACTTACAACATTATTTTTATACGTCATTTAGCCCCGCCCCTCGGGCTCCCCGGAGTAGGGACTGCTGGGTCAACAGTTTCTGGCATTTTCGCTCTCTTTCTAACCCTTGTGAGACTACTGACTCTATTCTCAGGGTTGGTATGAAACTGCCTAAGTAAGCTAATACGTGCCTGTTGGTTACAAAGTTCTAAGGTGGAAAACTAAGACAGCGTCTAGACGACATATGAAGTTACATGTTAATTTCTTGAAGAGTAACTACCGTCCTGGGACCGCGTCTGAGGGCGTCTGCAATTGCGCAAGGCTCTCCCCTTACGGTTTACTTCAGGTTACAATATCTCCCCTAGTTTCGTCTGTCCTCAGCACCGTCCTGCTTTCCGCGACTTGGAGAGCCTGTCCTCATTTTTCACAGCATCAAGATAACACTACAGTAGCAATGAATTCCAAATTTTTTCAAGCGATACTTCCTATAATAGGAAAAGTGTTGCATTACTTATTGAAAGCCACTCGTGCGTAAGTGCCGCGAAAACTTCCGAGGGCCTTTCCATGGTGACTACCTGTTTGGTTCGCCCTCGATACCTGTAGCGGTCGGTCGCTGCTGCAGAGAAATCTTCTTCCTTGTCTTCTACATTTGTGCCGCATCAGTGCAGGTTCGGCATGGTTAAGTACGCATTTGTCATGGAAGTGTAACAGGTGGGGCGATGTCCTTTCTGTTACCACCCTGCGTCCCCCAGGATGAAATATGTCTGTTTCAAACGTCTGCGTGTAATTTAATTCATGTGAAAGTGAGCGAACTCCTTCGAGATGTTCGCGACACGTGTGACTGAAGTGGGGCTTGAGTACCAGCCAAGTACTCACCTAGTGGGATGTGGGAATCCACCTAAAAACCACATCTAGTCTGGCTGGCACACCCATCCTCATCGTCAATATGGAGGGTGGTTTCTATCCGGGATCTAGGCCGGCACAGCTCGCTGTCCCGTGCAAAGCTGTCTGGGCGTGTTGCAGCAGGGAAATCTAGCATCCGTTTTCTTTGAACATTTCTTCCTTCTTGTTAAAACAATACTATGTTTGGGAATTTCTGTGGATTCCCTGAACAAGAACACAGCAAGAATCTTTCTGTTACCTAATTTTACTACCGCGTACCACGTACATGAGCTATATAGGAATGACTAAATGTGCATCTGTATCAGAATCGTCAAACATTGACGCGTTGCAGGTTGGTTATTATTATTATTATGTAGTATTCTGCCTAGTGGCAGGGCTGCATCTTCGTAAGGAAAAATTCTGATGCCAATGTTCCCTGTCTTCAGTTTCTTCCTTCAGTGTGGTGCATCTCTTCCCATCTTTCATGTCATCCAAAAGCTGAATACTTCATCTTCCTCGTCCTGCCTCCGTGTCTAAATGTGTGTCCGATCCAGTTGGCCTTCCTCTGAAGAATTGAATTCAGAATGTCTCTCCTTCTCTTCTCAATACATATCCCGATCGGTCCACTTGATCTTCTCCATTCCCCTCCAGCACCACATTTCCAGACTTTCAAGATATTTTTTCCCTTTTTTCTGATATTCCACGCCTCTGCTCCATACAGCGCACTGCTTCAGATGTAGCACTTCACCAGTTTCTTTCTCATTTCCAAGACTAACTTGCTGGTAAGTAGATTTCTCATTTTACTGAATGCATTTTCGGCCATATCGATTCTGGCTCGAATCTCACTGGTGCACTGGGCATTCTTTGTCACCAAATTTCCCAAGTTATTGAACTGTTTCACATCCTCCAGTTCTCGATTGTCGATGGTTATCCTAAAAGGTTCCTTCATTTTTGAAGTCCACATCACTTTTGCTTTTTCCATGCTGATTTCCATGCCGTATTTCCTTCCAGTGTCCACCAACTGGTTCACCATCTGTTGTGGTTGTCTTTGATTTTTAGCAAGCACTACCAGGTCACCTGCGAACTTGAGGGTATTGGTGAGGCGTCCTCCCATCCTGAAGTTTCCGTATCCTTTCAAAGCTTCTCTCGCCAGCCATTCACCATACAGGTTGAAGACACTCGGCTATAGACAACACCATTGTCTGACGCCTCTTTCTATTTCTACACTGCTTGTTTCTCCATAGTTCAGCCAAAACTTTACTCTTTGTCCCAGATACAAGTAGAGAGTTAGTCTCCGGTCTCTCCAGTTTGTTCCTATCTCCTATAGGATGTTCATCAGTTTTATCCAGTTGCCTCTGTCAAAGGCCCTCTGCCAGTCCATAAACCAAACACAAACTTCTTCGTTAACAGCCAAAACTCCCTCCAACAATATCCTTACCATGCCGACGGCGTCACTGGTTCCTTATCCCATCCTAAATCTAAACTGTTCCTCTCGTATTACGTCGCCAATTTTGTGTTCCAGCCGTGTGTTGAGTATTCTTGCAACAATCTCCGCTACGTGTGAGATTAAACTGATTGTTATAAAATCACTACGTTTCATGGCTTGCTGTTTCTTCTCACGACCAACACCATTTGCGTAGACTTTGTTTATGAGATGCGTCAATGCCTTCAAATCCTCTTTTTCGATTTCTTTCAGCAAATCCACCGGTATGTCGTCATTCCCTTTGGCTTTAATCCTCTTAATGTCCTTCACTGCCGTCTCTACTTCAGTTGTCAGTATGCTAGTTCCCTTTTCGTTTTCATCAATCTCATCCTCTGTCCCTATTTGAATGCATTGTTGGTGATGTTCCTTATCGTATAGTCGCTTTACATGTTCTTCCCATATTTCCAGCACCTCCGTTCGTTCAGTAACGATTTTTCCTCTGCACTCATCTATCTCGAGAGTCCTTACTCCTTTGTTTTCTCTACCTCCCAGCTCATTTGTTATCTGGTACAGAAGGTCACGCTCGTTTGTTCAGGGAGGCAGTAGGAATTTAAACAGCATGTCAATTACCAAAACTTCCTGGCAGATTAAAAGTATGTACCAGAGCAAGACTCGAACTCATGACCTCTGACTTACTCGGGCAAATGCGGAAGTATGTCTTGGAGGCGATGGTCGAGCTTGGGTATCTCTCTGGTAGATCACTTACATGCGAAAAGTAAAGGTCATGACTTCAACTCTCGCTTCGGCACACAGTTTTAATCTTTTTGCGACGTTTCGTATCAGCTCACCCACCGCTGATGATTACTTGCAATTACTTATTTATGTGCAATTATAAATCAGAAAGCCAAATAAAACTTTTTGTTCATTATGCTCCAAAACAAGAACAACTTATAGTATTCGCCATAAAACAATGAGGCATCCATTTTATTTCACTTGCATTTTATTTAGAGCTTTAAAGGAATTTGTTTTTCATTTACTTCTCTGACACAGTTAATTTGTCCAGCGACAAAGATTTCATCACTACAGTTAATTTAATATTTTGCAGTATTGGTTCCTTTTTATTAAAACTATCTGAAAAAATCTATAAAGTTTAGTAAATATGGAAGTTTTCCGGAAAAGAGTGGCGAGGGTTGGAGGGACGCAGCTTCGATAGGTCTTGGAGAATCACCTTGGTACTGCTCTGGCCAAAATTTAAGTAATATCGGTATTTGTAAGGTGTGAGGGTATAGGTTGCAGGGGTAAAATACGGGGAGCGAAAGCTATTTACAACTTTTACAGAAACCAGATGGCACTTGCCGGAGTCGAGGGGCATGAAAGGGAAGCAGTGGTTGAGAGGGGAGTGAGACACGGTTGTAACCTATCCCCAGTGTTATTCAGTCTGTATATTGAGCAAACAGCGAAGGCGGCAAAAGAAAAATTTGGAGTAGGAATTATAATCCGTGGAGATATTCAGCGATCACAGTCCCTGCAGATCATGCACTGCTTCCAGAAACTGCCTCCATTCCTTTCTGTTTTGAGCCCGGTTTCTGCAGGTGTCTTCAATTCCCAGGGCTGATAGGTCCTTCGCCAGGTCGTCCATCCAGCGTTGCCTTGGTCGTCCAATGGGGCGTTTGGTTTTTGGTTTCCCCTTACTGCCATCTTCGCCTGTCTTCCATCTGGCATACGAGCTACATGGCCCACACTTTGTTTTCTTTTGCTCTTTCTCTTCTATAAGATAGTTGGTTGTCGCATCAGAGACAGCAAGGGACCTGGAAGAGCAGTTGAATGGAATGGACAGTTCTCGAAAGGAGGATATAAGATGAACATCAACAAAAGCAAAACGAGGATAATGGAAGGTACTGGAATTAAATCAGGCGAGGCTGAGGGAGTTAGATTAGGAAATAAGACACTTAAAGTAGTAGATGAGTTTTGGTATATATATATATATATATATATATATATATATATATATATATATATATATATATATATATATATAGGATATAAAATGTAGACTGGCTATACAAAGGAAAGCGTTACCGAAGAAGAGAAATTTGTTAACATCGAGTATAGATTTAAGTGTCCGAATGTCTTTTCTGAAAGTATTTGCATGGAATGTAGCCATGTACGGAAGTGAAAATGGTTTAAAAGGCTCTGAGCACTATGGGACTTAACTTCTGAGGTCATCAGTCCCCTAGAACTTGGAACTACTTAAACCTAACTAACCTAAGGACATCACACATATCCACGCCCGATGCAGGATTCGAACCTGCGACAGTAGCGGTCGCGCGGTTCCACACTGTAGCGTCTAGAACCGCTCGGCCAACTCGGCTGGTTTGTACGGAAGTGAAACATGGACGACAAATAGTTTGGACAAGAAGAGAACAGAAGCTTTCGAAATGTGGTGATACAGAAGAATGCTGAGGATTAGATGGATGCATCACGTAATTAATGAGGAGGTACTGAATAGACTTGGGGAGAAGGGGAACTTGTGGTGCCGCGCGGGATTAGCCTACAGTCTGGCTTTAGCTGTCGCCGCGGTCGCACGCTCCTCAAGTTTGCTCCATGAACGTTCTGTGTTTACGCCAGAGTTTTCGTGTTTCGTGATTGTTCATTGGAGTTTTGCACGTGAATTAAGTGTTATATATTGAACTATTGGTCTTCGTTCCTGTCGTCTTTCTATGTAGTGCCGTTGGGATTTCGGCATTGTCCGAAATTTCTTCGCTGCAGAACACCATGGCAACCCCCTTGAGAAAAAAACACCGTAATTTTCACTTTCGACAAGTACATCCGTCGAGTAGAGCCCTCTGCACTTGAAATACACGACTGAATTACCGAGATAATTGGCCTTCATTCTGAATCTGTTCATACCATGCAGCTACACTGTGATTAATACTACATTTCTGTAAAGTTTAACGATCCCATGAGAGTAGACCGCTTTCTGGAAAAATTTGGTTATGAAACGGGATTTATACACCGTGATGGTAAACTACTGTAACACTCAGGAATTCCGAGTCTGTAATTAGAAATGTTAGGGTTTTGAATATTCCTATAGAAGTAGACAGCTCGAAAATTAAAGATGTCCTTTCAAAGTATGGGGTTGTCAGGCAAATAGTCCTCGAAAGGTGGGCTTCGCATTTCAAGCTGCAGTGCTTTAACGTCATTCGCTCCGTGGAGATGGAAGTGAAAGCAAACATTCCCTTCCACATCTTTGTTGACGGGCACAAGGCGCATGTTATTTACTCAGGGAAAAACCCTACATGTCATGTATGTAATGAGTATCGTCACCTACGTCAGGACTGCCTTCGCCGTGTTTTTGTGCTAAAAAATAACCTTACGCAACGCCGGAAATTAACACTCAACGATTTGTTGACAGCCAGTAATACAACAGAGCAGGCGGCTGCCGCAGATCCTGTTACTACCCCTGAAAATGTTGCACTCAATGAATTTCCGTCTTTAAAACCTGCATAACTGCAGAAATTCCGTCCCGTGACAGCGAGATTCCCACTAAAAAGCGTCCTCTAGGGGACACTGAAAAAAATGTTGATGAGGACTCTTCCTGTGAAACACCCGTTGCCAGGAAGCCAAAGCCAAGTTCTGAAGATCTTTTGGAAGTGGGAAAAGAGGATGAAATGCAGGTCGATGTAGCTCCCACTTCCGCACAAGGAATTATGCCGCCACGAAAAGATAGTGACGCAGCTGGTAGTGACCTTTCACAGATATGTGACCCTGAGCCTGAGGTCACAGCGGCAATAACCGCATCAAGTGCGCAGCCCAGACAGTGCTAACAGTAGGAATAAGTACCAAGTAAACAACCTGCTGCCTCCGAAGCGCAACACCGCGCCGAAGGAGGAAATAAACAAGCATCACCGCCTCGCCAGCAAGACAACACAACAGACGACACGCCGGAGCCAAATACTGACGACTTGCAAGCCACCGCAGTTGCACCAGACGGCCACCGTCGGAGGCTGCGACCGAATCCAGGTCTTGCTGTCAGGCGTCATCAAGCGAAAACCACACCAGAGGAGAAAGACTTCAAGAAAAAGAATATTAAATATGAAGTCATCAGGGCCAACACTGACTAGGAGAAAGAGAAAGACCACAGTGACTTACAGCAATGCATTGTCAGCATTTCAGAATAATTTTCTTTTCAAGCACTTTGTTTAAAAGCAGTAAAAAGTTTTCTAGGAAGTTAGTATATGTAATGGGTACACAGCTTGTAAAGATCGCGACTCGTAGAGAAGCACGTTGTTGTTATAATCATACCGATCCTCATCCCAAATAGCTTCTCCTGGTATGTCTGTGATGCAAGCTTATAGCATTACTACTATTAACATTAATAAAATACAGACACCCTTGAAATTGGCAGCACCAAAAGAATTCTTGTACCAGTCTGGGACAGACATCGCGTTGCTACAAGAAGTTGCGATAACGGAATTTCGGATCCCAGGCTTTTTTGAAATTGTTAATGTTTCTACGGAAGCCAATATCGGTACAGCCATTCTTATAAGGGAAGGCATTCCGGTGACTGAAATCGAGCGACTAGAATCAGGAAGAGCCGTAGGCATAAAAATTTTCGACGTGACCGTGCTTAACCTTTACGCCCCATCAGGATATTCCCAAAAATTGGATCGTGTGAAGTTTTTTTCAAGATGAACTAATTTATTAATTGAGGAAAAATCCGTGTTCTCTTATACTAGGTGGAGATTTTAACTGTGTTTTAAGCCAGAAACATCAACAACCCCAATTTCAACTACTCGTCACAGTTAAAAATGTTAGTAAGTGATCTACAACTTAAGGATGTGTGGGAACTTCAGCACCCGACGCCAGTCGAGTTCACGTATATAACCAGTCACTCCCGCAGCACACTAGATAGAATTTACGTGTCACCAAATTTGCAAAAATTTTCTATTAAACGTTGAAACTGTTCCGGTGTATTTTAGCGATCACAGCACACTTTTAACTTGCTTTAATTTAAGTGTACAGCCAACCCGTCGATTCAGAGGCCAATAGAATTTGAATATCTCTGTCTTAACTGACGAAGATCTGGAACAGGAAATAAGAGTAGCGTGGACTATGTGCCTCCGCACAGCAGACAAGCACCCAACAGTCATTGACTGGTGGACTAGGAGGACTAAACATGGCTGCGGAAAGTTGTCATGCAGTATAATGTAGCGAGGCACAGGGAGTTGAGGAATACGATGGAGTTTTATTATTAAGTTTTAAGAGACTTATATCAACAGGCACATGATGACGTAATTCATCTGAATGATATCAAAAAAATAAAAGCCAAGTTATTAAGCATTAAACGGCAACAGATGGAGGGACTAAAAATTAAATCGAAAGCCACATCAGTAGTAGCAGATGAAACAGCTTCTCTGTATCACTTGGTGCGGCATGCTAAAAACAGACGTCAAACTTTCAATGATGAAGTCCAGACGCATACTAGTACAAGGCTCACATGCCAGAAAGAAATACTGGACGGAGTCCACAGGTACTACGACAGCTTATATGCACCTACCACAGTGGACGTTGCAGCTCTCAAGGAATTTCTCACAATTTTAGGTCCACAATTGTCGGGAACAGAAAACGCTGACATCCTGTCACCTATTGCTAAAGATGAAGTGCATGAGGCAGTGCGTAACTCACCTCTCAAAAATTCTCCGGGACTTGATGGCCTCCCTGTGGAGTTTTATGCCCGCTATTGGTCTATAATTGGGTACAAGATCACTTCCATGGCGAATGAGGTCCTGAATGGAAAAGCGGTCCCTGCAGAGTTTAAGGAAAGTTTTGTTTTCTGTATTCCTAAGAGTAAAAGCAAAACCAACTTAAACAATTTCCGGCGTCTTTCGCTACTATATTCTGATTACAAAATGATTTCGCATACTATCAACAAAAGACACTCTGCCTTTTCCAACAAAATATTGAGTCATCATCAATCTTGTTCTCCAACCAGAACGATATTCAAAGTCCATCTGCATACAGAGACGTCATTGGAATTACCTCAGTGACAAGTATAAAATGTGCTTTAATCTTCATAGATTTCAACAAAGCTTTTGACCGCGTTAGTCATAGATACCTCTTTGCGGCGCTGTCAAGAATGGCTTTCCACCCTCAGATCGTCAACATGCTACGAACTATTGCAACACGTATAATTGCTAAAATAGCAATCAATGGCCAAACATCTAAACCCATACAGATAAGGCGAGGGGTTCCACAGGGCAGTCCCTTATCTATGTTTTTGTTTTCCGTATTTTTAGAGCCCTTTTTCCGCACTGGCACGCAAGATTAACAGGCATAACATTGAGTGGTGAGAAAACTGTCATACGAGCTTATGCTGATGACTTGGGTATTGTAATAAGGAATAAGGAGGAGACAGTTACACTGGAGAAAGAAATCCAAAAGTATTGTCTAGCGTCGGGAGCGACAACAAATGAAAACAAAAGTAAGATATTGAATCTGCGGGGCCTAGATCACTTCCGACTGGCATGGGCAAAACAAGACAACAAACATAAAAAGTTTGGGAATAACCTTAATGGCATGTCCGATGAGGATGGCTGTTTTTATCTGGACGGAAACTAGGAGGAAAGTTCATGGTGCTGTAATGGAGAACATCCATCGGACCAGGTGCAAAAAGTCAGATTCATCAACTCCTTCATTTTGTCTAAAGCGTATTTCACTGCGCAGGTATTTCCAATCCCCAAAGTAGTAGCGAAAGGGATTTATGGCGAGGAGACATATTCAGGGTTGGTGCGACTACCGTTATACTGGATGTCAGAAACGGGGGCCTCGGTTTGGTGGATATTCGAAATAAAGCGTCTGCTCTGTTTCTCAAACGGACTTACTCAGAGAACTTCCACATTGTATAACCGCAAAGCTCTTTGAGGCTGTGACACCCCATAGCCTGCAAGCACCGATTGATGTGCGAAGTATTAATGCCCGTCTGCAGTATGTGAGGAACTTTTTCCTCGAAGCAAGTTATCTTAGTGACGAAATCAGAAGCAACACATGTATCACAGCGCGCGACATCATACTTGAAAGGAAGTTAAATGAGGGCAGAAACAAAATTGAAAAGAAATTACCTAATTGTGACTGGAAAGCTGTATGGCGGAACATCAACTATGCTGGGCTATCTACAGACGTTATTTCCGCATGGTACAAAACAGTTAACAATGTCATCAGCACCAACGAGAGACTATATGGAATTGGTTTAAAGCAGACACAACTTCGTGGAAAATGCAATCTGGTGGATACACTCATCCACAGAATCACCTGTGGCGGCATTGTGAATAACTGAAATTGGATCAGGCAACAAATCGCCTTTCTCACCAGATCCTCCACGGAATATATAACGCCATCGCTCCTCCTGAGACCAGACATGACATACTTTCCGAAATTAAAAACCAACGCCATTAGCTGGTTACTGGGAAAATATGTTCGTTATGTCATGAACAAACTTGGGTCGGACAACGAAATAGAATTCCGCGTTTACATGAAGTGTGAATACGCAAAAATCAGAACGTATCGCAACCACAAGAAGCACTACGGCAACATGCTGAAGATAATTTTTGGAAGAATGGGTGTCAGTTAAATATGTGGAACCACTACAACACCTTGAACGAGAACGAACAGAAGAAAAGTCACTTGTGTTCTTGTTATTATTTACTATTACCTTGCTTCGGAAACTTCTATATTACACGAAGAGTTTTTTGTTTTCAAAACATTTTGTTCAGAATTACTCGTGTTACACTTCCAAAGTATTTGTGTGATTGGAGAACAATTGTTAAGTTTTATCAGTGTTCAGTTTCTACTCAGAGAAGAGGTTTCTTTGTCTTTGTTGCATCGGAGAATGGGAGTTTTGAGTTAAGATTTCTACACACTTAGTGCTATGATGACCCAACAGAGGACATGAAAAAAGGGGTGAGAGGGGTTTGGGCTTCGACGCACTGGCAATGCCGTGAAGAGACCCCACTGCTAGTGCGGCGTGTACCACGCCCTTACCTCCCTTAAAAAAATTAGAAAAAATCTATTGTATAAGATTGTATGATAAAAAAGCGTTCTACGGCGCTGCAGTCCTAGACTGAGCGACTGGTCCCGGCGGAGGTTCGAGTCCTCCCTCGGGCATGGGTGTGTGTGTTTGTCCTTAGGATAATTTAGGTTAAGTAGTGTGTAAGCTTAGGGACTGATGACCTTAGCAGTTAAGTCCCATAAGATTTAACATACATTTGAACATTTTTTTTTTAATTTGTGGCTGAAATTGACAAGTAGAACGGATCAGTTGGTAAGACACATTCTGAGGCATCGACGGATCACCAGTTTAGTATTGGAGGGAAGCGTGGAGAGAAAAAATCTTAGAGGGAGACCAAGAGATGAATACAAAAATTGGATTCAGAAGTATCTAGGTTGGAGTAGTTACTCGGAGAGATAGAACCATGCAGAGGGTTGAGTAAGATGGAGAGCTGCATCAGAGCCGGCTCTGGACTGAAGACCAAAAAACAACAAACAACACTAGGGTTGGGATCCTTCGGAAAGTACAACTGCAGCAGAGGCAGTGGTACCCACAGATCTGTGATAACAGAGACACTTGTAGCAAGTATCGTCGCACTGTCGAGAGCTGAACCGTACAGCACACGGTAAAGATGGCTATTTTATGACATGATGATCTAATACACTGAGAAGAGTTTTATACAATCCGAAAACGGTCGCGACGGTGTACGCACGTATACATACTGCGTATTACTGTTTTATTCCGTTTCTCAAGTTTCCTCGAGGTAGCGGTATCGTAGAATGTTGAGCCTTCGAGGCAGCTGGACAGGAGCAATTCCTCGAAAAATCTTATCGGAGACGGTAGCTGGAAGCGGCTTCTGCAGCCGCGGAAATATGTTTTTTCCCTCTGTGATTGTAAACTTTCCTTCCGGTATCGACACAGCGGAGAGCCTTCGTGCGTCGAGATGGATTTAGCTCGACCGGTCGTCGCGAGTCCCAAAACGACGTCGGATAATAAGTTTTATTTAGTTCCGAGCCATATGCCGGGGGCCCGCAGCCCTTTGCTTCGTGCCCGCCTGTCCACCTCTCTCTCTCTCTCTCTCTCGCTCTCTCTCTCGCCTCTCGCTCTCTCTTTCTCTCCCTCCCCCTTTCAGCCGTCTACTCGCTGGCGGCCTTTTATATCGGACGTCATCCTTCTTCCGGCTCATGTAGCAGTGGTCTGCCCGCCGTCAACAAGGCGAGCCCGAGCCACCGTCACAGGGCGCAGTCTCCAGTCTCGCCACGGGACATGAGCGACAGTGCCCATGTTGCGAAAACGACACAAACGTATGTGCGCACAGGCCGCTGCTGGGGAACTTCCGGCCGGCGGTAAAAGGCCTGCCGACCCGTCCTCTCGCCACCCTTTTGTTTTATTTTAGTTTTGTCTCTCTCTCTCCCGTCCCTCTCTGGCTCCCTGGAGTCACTGCTTCTTTGGAAGCGAAGGACACGGAGAACTCGCGAGGACGGTGCCCGGTGCCAACATAAACATCCAGCGAAGCGGTGCGTAGCTGGCGGCGCCGTTTTTCTAATGCTCTGAAACTCGCGAGTGGCAAACTTGCGAAAGGAAACCACTGGGCTAATAAAACGCTGCACTTCATGTCTGGCTGCGGAAGCTGTTATCTCCTTACTACTCGAAACGTGCACTCTAAAGCACCATCTCGCTCTGACAAGGCCGGAAACTTAGTTTCTGTAGCGGATTGCAAAGTAAATAAACTGTGCCGGCCGCTGTGGCCGAGCGGTTCTAGGCGCTTCAGTCCTTAACCGCGTGACTGCTACGGTCGCAGGTAGCATGGATGAGTGTGATGTCCTTCGGTTAGTTAGGTTTAAGCAGTTCTAAGTTCTAGGGGACTGATGACTTCCGATGTTAAGTCCCTCAGTGATCAGAGCCATTTTTGAAATAAACTGTTGCAGGGACAAACTGCTCTTTGCAACAAAGAAACTGAATGGTGTCTTTTGAAGTTGCTGTAACTCTGTTCCTGTCAAAGTAGTGATCGGGCTTCAGTGAAGAAAAAAATGGAGAAATCAGCTGAGTTATAGACCCATATCGTTCACATCGATTTCTAGTATGATTCTGGAACATGTACGAGGGTTAGAACTTAAATAGTTGCAACTATTTATTCACAACCGATACAAACGTTACATGTTTCCACCTGTTACTGTCCTTCAAAGTAGTCACCAGCGTTGGGTAGAACCCGTTGCCAGCGATGTGGAAGGCGCAGTATAACATTAGCAGAGCCTGTTCTGTTGATGGTGCGAATGGAGCGGTCTACTGCCTGTCGAATCTCTGGAACAGGTCTGAAGCGAATGTCACAATGTGGTTCCTTCGTCTTCTGAATCAAATCAAAGTCACAAGGATCTAAGTCCGGGGAGTATGGTGGATGGTACAGTACTTCCCAGTCCCATCGACAGAACAGAGCAGCCACAGCTTGCGCTGTATGCGCCCGCGCATTGTTGTGCAAAATAATGGGTGGGTTGCGCAGGAAGCGTCGCCGCTTCTTTCGAAAAGCTGGCCGCAGGTGATGCTCCAAAAACGAACAGTAGTACTGTGTATTGACGATCTGCCGAGGAGGGACGCAATGCGTTAGGATAACACCATCAGAGTCGTACGTGAGGATCACCATAACTTTCACCAAACTGGGGCACTCACGCAATGTCGACTTACGCGGCGACCCATAATGACGTCATTCGTTGGATTGGCGTTTCAGTTTTGACTTCGTGGCACCCGCTTCAGAACTGTTTCAGAGATGCGAGAGGCGGTAGACCACACCATTCGCACCATCAACAGAACAGTCTCTGCTAACGATACACTACCCCTTCCATATCGCTGGCAACGAGTCCTACACAACGCTGTTGACTACTTGGAAGGACAGTAATAGGTGCAAACATGTAACTCTTTTGCATCCGTTGTGAATAAGTATTTGCCACTATTTAAGTACCAACCCTCGTATTATGTAACAACATCTAGAAACATCTCGAAGGAAACTATCTATTGGAACACAACCAAAGCGGATCCAAAAAATATCGTTTTGATATATAAGTAAAAGCAGCCAGCAGAAAACGCACTTCCCAGAGCACAATAAAGATGAATATGTTACTCTTTAAAACACTCTGACACAAAAGTGGTGGACCAGCTGCCACAACATATTTCGTCTTCATCACCAAAATTTTGGCACGGGTACGCATTCTAACACAAAACTTTCTAAATCCTTTTCTCCAATCTCTCTTTGTAATGAGACCTTCATACTCAGGCATCTCCCTCTCACTGCCATTGCTCAAATATCTCTCTCTCTCTCTCTCTCTCTCTCTCTCTCTCTCTCTCTCTCTCTCTCACTGACACATTTTCCTCCCGTTCGCACTTTCTCTTGTCTGTGTCTCCCACTGTCTATGTCTTCGTCTTGTCTCGCCCTTCCTTACCACTTTCTCCTTCTCTGCCGCTTTCACTGTCTCTCTGTCCCAATGCAATTGTTCCATTCTTATTCTCTCCCATTGCCACTGTCTGTTTCTCGCTTACTGTCTGCTGTCTTTCTCTCCAACCACCATTGTCCCCTAGCGGGATGGGGGAAAACTCACAATCACTACCTCCTCTCTCTTTGGCTCTCACTGCTATTGTCTCCATACATCTCCCTTTCTCTTTAACTGCCACTTTCTCTCTCTTACCATTCATACCTCCTGTCTCTTTTCCTCCCTCTGGAGATGAAAAGACAATATACGTTATCTGACGACAGAGCAAACTGAAGAATGATCCTACAATCTGAAAATATACCAACAGACAATAAAGGACTGTCATGGGTACTGGGACAGGTATGTTCTAGAAGGAATGAAGGAATTAACTTCGACAAGGTATACAATGACCTCGTAAGGGCACATGGAAGAGTATATTTTGGCCACATGCAGTCGAAAATTGTAAGCGAAAACCGTTCTGTTATCTCTGACAGTAGAACACATGTACCGCTCCTATTGTTGCTAAGATTAGGCAACTGTCAGAGGTGGTAGTATCGACCAAACCAGGAAAGAGATGCTCTTAGGGTACATATTTTAGAACCCATGTATATCATACCTTTTTTCTTGCCTTAGTCCATACTGTCACCTCCGATAGTTGCCTATCCTAAAATCTCAGTAACAACAGAACAATTTATTCCACCGTCAGAGGTACCATAACGACTTTCGACAAGGTCATTTCCAGCCAGTACACCTTAGCTCAAGTTCATACATTTATCCTTCCCCATCATCCATTAAAGTTCGTAATATCGTTACACTATCCTCCTATACATGAAAAATTGTCCTAAGTACCACGGATTTATTTGGAATGTAAAATCTTTGAAGTTTTCATCTAATTGGGCTTAAATTTCCCGTTGTGCATGTGGTATGTGTGGTACATTCAGCTTCCTCAACGGTATTTTTATCTTTGATGACCATCGTGGCAGTAACAGCATCATGGTGGCATATTTCTCTCTCACTGGTAACCCTTCCCAAAAGACTCGCCGTATATTCTAGTCAAGAAGGCTGAAATCGTTCTTTCGAGTGAGGACTGAATAGTTATTTGAAACTGCATTTAGTATTGTTTCGCCAGACTATTGGCCTTCCTGCGGATAACGTTAGCACGGTCTCAAAATTGATGGCAGGCAAACTCATACACAAAATTTTTTCTCTAGTCGGCTCTCTGTTTCTTGTAATTACGCTTCTCGTCAGATCAGTAACGTAAAGAGTCAAGAAAACGCATTACGTAAAACAGGTCAGTAGCATAAATAATCAATACAATGTATTACATGTATCAGTAACTTACAGGGTGAACACACCGTATTATGTCAAGTAATACATGATCTTACTCGGTAATACATTGAACTGATCTGATGATGGCACTTCGCTGAAACGCGTAATTGAAAAAATAAAATGCGGCCTAGAAAGAAAATGTTGTCTCTAAGAGCATCGTGGTCGCAGACCCCTATAGAAACTTCTTGTCTCCATTACTAAGTAGCCAAATTAAAATCATTAGCTACTACTATGACTTGTTTAGGGTCAGGCTATCGAGCTCACGCTGTATGTGAATGACTCTACCGGCATTTTGCCTGAATTCGATGGCCAAAAGACTACGTCCGATTATCAGTCTAAGTCAACACGCCCCAATTACTCTTTTCCATACCACTGCAAAGTTGAAATTTATTGTGCTGCATGTTACTACAAACATTTCATGATCCATGTGTTGATAACTTCCGAGGTCTCTGCTTTGGCTTTCAGCTAAATCTCAGTTCGTAATATGATGTGTGGGAGACGCCTGCATTCAAGAAAAGACGTGAGTTCTGCGGCTTTGCTGCAAATATTCTCAGTCAACAACTAATATCTTTTGGTTCACCATCCACGCTTTTGGTGTCCTGTCTTTGCTGGTAATTGGTTTATTGGCCCTTTCTGATCTGAGGGTTTTGACGTTTCGTTTTCACTTCCTTCCAGAAAAACTGACTTTAAACAAATGTTAAAAATACTGATCATTATTTTGTGTGCTGAAAACGGCAGAACGGTCATTTTATACGTTTTGTATCTTCAGCAAGGTACCAATGTCGACACGTGTTACAGTAAGGTACACATAAATATCCTACCTTTATTCCGAATCCACGGCAGACCTCATTCACCTTGTAGTTTCTGCAGTACACGCAGCAGCAGTAGCCCGCATCTGTGTATTTCACTGACATACACGATCAGTTTTCAATACACCTCTTCCAAATCGATGGGAATGTGAACATTCCCTTCGCTGTCGTCCAAAGAGAGCCGGAGAAATTTTCCCCAGAACCAAGCATAGTGTGGCAGTCCAAGAAGCTTTCAATACACGGCGAATATTTATCTGGAAAACCTTTCAATACACGGCGAATATTTATCTGGAGTTTCAGTGCTTTACACCCACCTGTACTTGCAATCTGTGATGGCATGGAAATTTGGCTAGCTTTAGTTGGACTAGTGTGGTTGGTTATGGTTATGTCTAGCACACAGTGGTAGAAACAGCGGCTTCCCAGCACACACCTGAAGTTACTTAGAGTAACCGAAGGAACCACCGTGTCAGAAGTTGAACGGAGAACAGTTGCATATCAGGTTATACAAAACTCTAGTAAGTACCTTAATGGCTCTGTGTAGCAAAGCATTTACACTCCACAAAGAGTAGAAAGGTAGTATCACGTCAGTTAAAATACTAGCAACATGTGTCTGCTGTAAAGGGGTTGTGTCTTAACGACATGGGAACATTCAAAACATTCGTAGCAGCTGTGACCCGAGTTTCAACCGAAAATTGATAGTTGCTCACGGTGTGGAATCACTCAAAAAATACATGAATGTGCATCTTAAAGTCTTCTACGTACGATGAGTATTTCATGAGATTTCCAGATGAATACAGGGAGCTGTCTGCTTCCTGCCAAAGTATTTCGGCTGGTTACTAGGCTACAACGTCTGGGGGAATTTTGCAACTGAAAACTCCACTGAAGGTTATTTTGGTTCTTAACCGAAATATGGTGGCGTGATAAAGACAACACCCGGTTGCCAATCCATAATGTCTTGGAAAACACTTGTTTCTTTCTCTCAATTTCTACCTTTACTAACATTTGCTGTCTACAGCCTGTCACACATTATTTTGTGGAATATTCCGTCGGTACACAGGTACATTGAAACGGAAGTACACAGTGTTGTGTTTCCAAAATAATACACTCCTGGAAATGGAAAAAGGAACACATTGACACCGGTGTGTCAGACCCACCATACTTGCTCCGGACACTGCGAGAGGGCTGTACAAGCAATGATCACACGCACGGCACAGCGGACACACCCGGAACCGCGGTGTTGGCCGTCGAATGGCGCTAGCTGCGCAGCATTTGTGCACCGCCGCCGTCAGTGTCAGCCAGTTTGCCGTGGCATACGGAGCTCCATCGCAGTCTTTAACACTGGTAGCATGCCGCGACAGCGTGGACGTGAACCGTATGTGCAGTTGACGGACTTTGAGCGAGGGCGCATAGTGGGCATGCGGGAGGCCGGGTGGACGTACCGCCGAATTGCTCAACACGTGGGGCGTGAGGTCTCCACAGTACATCGATGTTGTCGCCAGTGGTCGGCGGAAGGTGCACGTGCCCGTCGACCTGGGACCGGACCGCAGCGACGCACGGATGCACGCCAAGACCGTAGGATCCTACGCAGTGCCGTAGGGGACCGCACCGCCACTTCCCAGCAAATTAGGGACACTGTTGCTCCTGGGGTATCGGCGAGGACCATTCGCAACCGTCTCTATGAAGCTGAGCTACGGTCCCGCACACCGTTAGGCCGTCTTCCGCTCACGCCCCAACATCGTGCAGCCCGCCTCCAGTGGTGTAGCGACAGGCGTGAATGGAGGGACGAATGGAGACGTGTCGTCTTCAGCGATGAGAGTCGCTTCTGCCTTGGTGCCAATGATGGTCGTATGCGTGTTTGGCGCCGTGCAGGTGAGCGCCACAATCAGGACGGCATACGACCGAGGCACACAGGGCCAACACCCGGCATCATGGTGTGGGGAGCGATCTCCTACACTGGCCGTACACCACTGGTGATCGTCGAGGGGACACTGAATAGTGCACGGTACATCCAAACCGTCATCGAACCCATCGTTCTACCATTCCTAGACCGGCAAGGGAACTTGCTGTTCCAACAGGACAATGCACGTCCGCATGTATCCCGTGCCACCCAACGTGCTCTAGAAGGTGTAAGTCAACTACCCTGGCCAGCAAGATCTCCGGATCTGTCCCCCATTGAGCATGTTTGGGACTGGATGAAGCGTCGTCTCACGCGGTCTGCACGTCCAGCACGAACGCTGGTCCAACTGAGGCGCCAGGTGGAAATGGCATGGCAAGCCGCTCCACAGGACTACATGCAGCATCTCTACGATCGTCTCCATGGGAGAATAGCAGCCTGCATTGCTGCGAAAGGTGGATATACACTGTACTAGTGCCGACATTGTGCATGCTCTGTTGCCTGTGTCTATGTGCCTGTGGTTCTGTCAGTGTCATCATGTGATGTATCTGACACCAGGAATGTGTCAATAAAGTTTCCCCTTCCTGGGACAATGAATTCACGGTGTTCTTATTTCAATTTCCAGGAGTGTATTTATTTCATACTTCGTTGTGAAACGGCTTTCAGCTTTATAAGGCATCCGCAGATAACTTAAGAATAAACTGTTAATCCATACAACGTGAGTGAGAGTTTAAAGCTGTGTAAAAGGTTTGTTTTTCCAGGATATATGACCACTTATGACAATGCAGGGTGTTGAAAAATTATCAATTACTTCAGGGGATGATGGTGCGCATCAAAACAGGAAAAACTGTCGTTTAACCATGGGTCCTACAAAGCATACGTTCTGACATAAGACCACTTGTTTAGAGGTGGTGCTCAGCATGGTGTCCAATCATCTTGGTGCACGCGTCTGCTCTTCAGAACAAGAACTCAGGCACTTTTTGAAATCGCCCTGGTTGGTTCTGAATGTCCTGAGATGCACGGAGGACACGACTGTGTGGTGTCTGTACATCGTTTATTGGAGTGGCATAGACCAATCGCTTCATGTCTCTCCGTAACCAGAAGGCTAGTGGATTTAGGTCCGAGGAGCGAACAGGCCAAGCTATGGGACCTCCCCAGCCAAGCCACCGGTTTTCATATGTCCTAGTCAGGTTCCAACGCACAATGCAGTGTAACAGTCGTGGTACTAAATGTAACAGTTCTGCTACTAAATGTAACTGGGTTTTCTCTTTTGATGCTGTCAATTGTCAGGATGAGCATTCTAAAGCATTCCGTCAGGGTGAAAATATTAAATAAATTAACTTTTCACTCTTAACAACATGTTGGCCTGGTGGGTTCTTCCTTGGTTCGGGTATGAGGTAGAATGAAACAGCATTTTTACATAAGATAAGTTTTATTGGAAGTTTCGTACAACTGTATCTTACTGGGACGTTCTGGTTCGGAGAGCGGCAGCCGTGTCGTTTGCGTAGCCTTCTGCTGCGGCGGCGGCGGCGGCGGCGGCGGCGGCGGCGGCGTCTGATTACGCGTAGCGGTGTGTATCTCGTGTCGCCGTCTCGCCCAGCTGACCGGAGACGCGCAGCGCGAGGTGGCCCGTTTAATTATTGCGAGCGACGTCGTGCATCGGATGGTGATACCTTGAATGTGGCGTCCCAGTGTTTCTCTTCTCTAAGCGGCCGCGTGTGTTGTGCGTCGGCCAGCGGAGCGGCACGGCGGGGGAAGGCCAGTGTCCCGGACTCGAACCACGGACTCCCGCTTGCCAGTCTTCGGCTGTCAGGTCTTCATCCCAGCTCACAGGTGACTGCTGATGTGAGGCCGTCTCCTTCCCGTCCTCACGAGTCACCCGGGTGCTTAAAATCAGACTTCAAATACCTTTTAACTTCTGTCTTCTGGCGCTGAGGCTGCTGCTTGCTATTCCATTACAGCGGCGGACTTGGTGCGTCTGTGCATGATGTAGTCTCTTCTTGCATGACGGTCTTCAGCACCGAAACTGACTTAAAACAACTGCTACGCTTCTTCACTTCTTCGTCTTCTTCGTCGCTCGTCTCCGTCTTCGTCTCCGTCTCCGTCTTCGTCTTCCGTCTTCGTCTTCATCTGTCGGGCCCACCGCGTCTCGCGTATTTATTCACTTCAGTTCACTGGAGGTGAACGACTCCACGGCCATTGCCTCTTCTGTCACGTTGAAAAGATTCTCGAAGAATCTTCTTAGTGTCGGTCATTGGCTCTTGGGATGTAGGCGAGGGCCTTTGCTCACATGCGACAACTGAGAAACACGTGAGCCGGTCGGGCGATGCCCTGACGGCTGAATCGCCAGCGCCCGCTTATGTGGAACTTGCTGACTTCACGGTCATTGTCTCTTCTGTTCTGCTGTTCTGCCCGCTGAATGCCAGTATGTAACTCTCTAAACTAAACCAAGTTTTTCATTTATATTCTAATTTCTACTTCACTTTGATTTCACTAATTTATTTACTTAAGTACCACTCAACAGCAGAGAAAATGTGCTTGTGCGTCATCATGCATGAACAACTTCTGTAGTTTGCCCTGACATGGCACATTCTTCAGCAAGATAGGCAGTAAGTTCCACAGAAAGCGGTAATAACGAGCTCCGGCTAATCTCTGTGGTAGCGCGTACGGCCCTAATAATCTATCGTCACGAGCACCTACTCATACATCGAATGAGACTCGATCCTGATGCCTTGTTTCTTGAATCGCATGGGGATTTTCGTGGCCCACACATCCTGATTGTAGAAATTTACAATGCTATCTCGTGTAAACCCCGCCTCATCAATAAACAAAGTCTTGGAGACCAGTGGTGGATCTGCATCACATTGCCGTAAGAACCATTGGCAGAACTGCACTCCGGCACGATTGTCTTGTCCCCTAACGTCCTGGACGCACTGAACGTGGTACAGATACAATAACTGATCATGAAATATCTCCCAGACCAAAAGGATGGCTAACACCTTCATCTGCTGCTCTTCGTCGCGCAATGGTTCCAGGATTCTCGCCCGATGCACCAAGAGCGTGCTCCTCCGTTTCAGGCGTGCGAACTGAACGGGGCCTTCCACTGTATACTTTGTTAGATGCTACGGAACATATTCCCCAAGACGCTGGAACAGTCGGCTGAACAGCTTGAAAGCTTTTTACCATCAAATAACTCTAATTATTTTTATTTGTCCGTGAAAGACGTATGGAAATGTGTAAACCTGTATGTCTGACAATATTGCCGTTACCCATGCCTTTTCTTTAGGCAGGCAGTCTAGTGCAACATTTTTATCGTTTGATAAACTTCTATTATGAAAACCCTTATTCCTACATGTCAGTATTCAAACATTTTCTGGGACCTAATACTATCGGACATGTCAGTACCTGACAGAGAACAAAAACAGAAATTAATTATTCTTCCTATAACTCATGATAAAGCAATTCTCTAGTATCTGACTGTGATTTTATTAAAATGATCCTTAATGTGTCCTAACAATTATACTGCAATACTCCTGCACGCTAGAGACAACTTACCTCATCTTGCCGCTGCAACTGCATAAATATGTAGTATTCAGGAATCTCCTAAAGTCATTCAAAAGAAATACTGCGATGCATGTAGAGTGCAATGCATGCTCACAACTTCTGATACAACCACTCCTTTGTTTAATTTTTTCATAGAAATTAAATGATCAGGAGGTGTTTAGTAAACAAACCTTACGCAGTGTAAAAAATGAAAGGAATCAATTAAAACATTTAAACATTGAATGTACTATATTCTGAAAATTGGAGATTCACCCACTGACACACTTTACTCAGACCTTTCTTTTCCTTGGACAGATTTAGTAGTAATATATATATATATATATATATATATATATATATATATATATATATATATATATATATATATATATATATATATATGTTGTTGTTGTGGTCTTCAGTCCTGAGACTGGTTTGATGCAGCTCTCCATGCTACTCTATCCTGTGCAAGCTTCTTCATCTCCCAGTATCTACTGCAACCTACATCCTTCTGAATCTGCTTAGTGTGTTCATCTCTTGGTCTCCCTCTACGATTCCTACCCTCCACACTGCCCTCCAATGCTAAATATGTGATCCCTTGATGCCGCAAAACATGTCCTACCAACCGATCCCTTCTTCTAGTCAAGTTGTGCCACAAACTTCTCTTCTCCCCAATCCTATTCAATACCTCCTCATTAGTTACGTGATCTACCCACCTTATCTTCAGCATTCTTCTGTAGCACCACATTTCGAAAGCTTCTATTCTCTTCTTGTCCAAACTAGTTATCGTCCATGTTTCACTTCCATACATGGCTACACTCCATACAAATACTTTCAGAAACGACTTCCTGACACTTAAATCTATACTCGATGTTAACAAATTCCTCTTCTTGAGAAACGCTTTCCTTGCCATTGCCAGTCTACATTTTATATCCTCTCTACTTCGACCATCATCGGTTATTTTATTCCCTAAATAGGAAAACTCCTTTACTACTTTAAGTGTATCATTTCCTAATCTAATTCCCTCAGCATCACCCGACTTAATTTGACTACATTCCATTATCCTCGTTTTGCTTTTGTTGATGTTCATCTTATATCCTCCTTTCAAGACACCATCCATTCCGTTCAACTGCTCTTCCAAGTCCTTTGCTGTCTCTGACAGCATTACAATGTCATCGGCGAACCTCAAAGTTTTTACTTCTTCTCCATGGATTTTAATACCTACTCCGAATTTTTCTTTTGTTTCCTTTACTGCTTGCTCAATATACAGATTGAATAACATCGGGGATAGGCTACAACCCTGTCTTACTCCCTTCCCAACCACTGCTTCCCTTTCATGCCCCTCGACTCTTATAACTGCCATCTGGTTTCTGTACAAACTGTAAATAGCCTTTCGCTCCCTGTATTTTACCCCTGCCACCTTCAGAATTTGAAAGAGGGTATTCCAGTCAACATTGTCAAAAGCTTTCTTTAAGTCTACAAATGCTAGAAACGTAGGTTTGCCTTTTCTTAATCTTTCTTCTAAGATAAGTCGTAAGGTCAGTATTGCCTCACGTGTTCCAACATTTCTACGGAATCCAAACTAATCTTCCCCGAGGTCGGCTTCTACCAGTTTTTCCATTCGTCTGTAAAGAATTCGCGTTAGTATTTTGCAGCTGTGACTTATTAAACTGATTGTTCGGTAATTTTCACATCTGTCAACACCTACTTTCTTTGGGATTGGAATTATTATATTCTTCTTGAAGTCTGAGGGTATTTCGCCTGTCTCATACATCGTGCTCACCAGATGGTAGAGTTTTGTCATGACTGGCTCTCCCGAGGCCATCAGTAGTTCAAATGGAATGTTGTCTACTCCCGGGGCCTTGTTTCGACTCAGGTCTTTCAGTGCTCTGTCAAACTCTTCACGCAGTATCTTATCTCCCATTTCGTCTTCATCTACATCCTCTTCCATTTCCATAATATTGTCCTCTAGTACCTCGCCCTTGTATAAACCCTCTATATACTCCTTCCACCTTTCTGCCTTCCCTTCTTTGCTTAGAACTGGGTTGCCATCTGAGCTCTTGATATTCATACAAGTGGTTCTCTTCTCTCCAAAGGTCTCTTTAATTTTCCTGTAGGCAGTATCTATCTTATCCCTAGTGAGACAAGCCTCTACATCCTTACATTTGTCCTCTAGCCATCCCTGCTTAGCCATTTTGCACTTCCTGTCGATCTCATTTTTGAGACGTTTGTATTCCTATTTGCCTGCTTCATTTACTGCATTTTTATATTTTCTCCTTTCATCAATTAAATTAAATATTTCTTCTGTTACCCAAGGATTTCTATTAGCCCTCGTCTTTTTACCTACTTGATCCTCTGCTGCCTTCACTACTTCATCCCTCAGAGCTACCCATTCTTCTTCTACTGTATTTCTTTCCCCCATTCCTGTCAATTGTTCCCTAATGCTCTCCCTGAAACTCTCTACAACCTCTAGTACATTCAGTTTATCCAGGTCCCATCTCCTTAAATTCCCACCTTTTTGCAGTTTCTTTAGTTTCAATCTGCAGTTCATAACCAATAGATTGTGGTCAGAATCCACATCTGCCCCAGGAAATGTCTTACAATTTAAAACCTGGTTCCTAAATCTCTGTCTTACCATTATATAATCTATCTGATACCTTTTAGTATCTCCAGGCTTCTTCCAGGTATACAACCTTCTTTTATGATTCTTGAACCAAGTGTTGGTTATGATTAAGTTATGCTCTGTGCAAAATTCTACAAGGCGGCTTCCTCTTTCATTCCTTCCCCCCAATCCATATTCACCTACTATGTTTCCTTCTCTCCCTTTTCCTACTGACGAATTCCAGTCACCCATGACTATTAAATTTTCGTCTCCCTTCACTACCTGAATAATTTCTTTTATCTCATCATAAATTTCATCTATTTCTTCATCATCTGCAGAGGTAGTTGGCATATAAACTTTTACTACTGTAGTAGGCATGGGCTTCGTGTCTATCTTGGCCACAATAATGCGTTCACTATGCTGTTTGTAGTAGCTAACCCACACTCCTATTTTTTTATTCATTATTAAACCTACTCCTGCATTACCCCTATTTGATTTTGTATTTATAACCCTGTAATCACCTGACCAAAAGTCTTGTTCCTCCTGCCACCGAACTTCACTAATTCCCACTATATCTAACTTTAACCTATCCATTTCCCTTTTCAAATTTTCTAACCTACCTGCCCGATTAAGGGATCTGACATTCCACGCTCCGATCCGTAGAACGCCAGTTTTCTTTCTCCTGATAACGACGTCCTCCTGAGTAGTCCCCGCCCGGAGATCCGAATGGGGGACTATTTTACCTCCGGAATATTTTACCCAAGAGGACGCCATCATCATTTAATCACACAGTAGAGCTGCATGTCCTCGGGAAAAATTACGGCTGTAGTTTCCCCTTGCTTTCAGCCGTTCGCAGTACCAGCACAGCAAGGCCATTTTGGTTAATGTTACAAGGCCAGATCAGTCAATCATCCAGACTGTTGCCCCTGCAACTACTGAAAAGGCTGCTGCCCCTCTTCAGGAACCACATGTTTGTCTGGCCTCTCAACAGATACCCCTCCGTTGTGGTTGCACCTACGGTACGGCCATCTGTATCGCTGAGGCACGCAAGCCTCTCCACCAATGGCAAGGTCCATGGTTCATGGGGAGGATATATATATAAACGATCTTAATTCTTCTACAATGTCTTCAATCTGGCCGCAACAAAGGAATGAATTTCTGTGTATGCGTACACAAATCTCACAAAATCCCTCCAGTGAGCAAGCAAGCAACATCTAGGTGCAGCAAAAAAAAAGGCAAATTACCCAAAAATCCTCGATTAGTTCCGAAACCTCCTCTGGTGCTACTAGCTGGAAATCGTTCAATGTACATGTTACGGGCTCTCAGGTTAACTCTATCTGCTAAACTACAGCAGTAAACCGTGTCTGCCATTTTCCGTGTGGAACAAAAGGCCTCCATTTCTAAGTTGTGTCAGAGTATCTGCAAGAGAGGAAACGTGTTGCACAGTGCCACAAACATCACAATAACATGTGGTTTAAACGTCACATGTAAGTACGCACCCGGAGTTAGGAGACATGTACGCGAACGTAAACAGATCTAACAAGGCTACAGTACAATCAGTTGTGGTACAGCTCAGTGAAAACCACTGAGCCACTTAATTTTTACATCGATACTGCAAGGCGGTATCCGAGCACGCTGTTGACCCTGATACGAAACGGGGTACCAATGCAACAACATTGCTCATAATCGCAACCTGCCTAGCCGTATTCCATGCCAGGAGTTGTAGGTAACGTAAATTATCGGGTACTCGTATGTAGTGAGACAACTAATTCAGTGTCATGGATGGCATCACTAGAGCACCTCCTGTAAACAAGTTTTCATATCGCATATTGAGAGGCACCCACATGCCTTGCTCATACTGTGGCATCAAGCAGTCAGGCCTGCAAGATGAGTGGTCTGCCAAGCGAGTGCATTCATTCTTATTTATCAAGTAACATGAGCTCTAGTACTCTCAATTAAGTTACAAATTATTCTCCTTTTTGAATATTACGCAACGGAAAGGGATAACGCACATCTGACTTTTAGTAATTTACACAACTCTGAATATTCACTACGCACTGGCAATACCACATTTTCTTTCTTACCCAGTCTCCGATTACGTCCTTTCACTCCGGCACCTCTCTCCATCGGCTTACCTCTGCATTCACTTTACCGATTATTCATCCTGCTAAATATCAACTTAGAATTGCGACATTTCAGCTAAGAACAAAAAATACACAAATTATTCATCCTGCAAAGTAACTGTACACATTATTGGTACCGTTCTGATTAGTTATACTAGCACCAGGCTTCCACAACAACAAAAAATATTAATTTTGCCATATTGCAAATGTTATGGTTGTTGTTGTTGTTGTCTTCAGTCCTGAGACTGGTTTCATGCAGCTCTCCATGCTACTCTATCCTGTGCAAGCTTCTTCATCTCCCAGTACCTACTGCAACCTACATCCTTCTGAATCTGCTTAGTGTATTCATCTCTTGGTCTCCCCCTACGATTTTTACCCTCCACGCTGCCTTCCAATACTAAATTGGTGATCCCTTGATGCCTCAGAACATGTCCTACCAACCGATCCCTTCTTCTAGTCAAGTTGTGCCACAAACTTCTCTTCTCCCCAATCCTATTCAATACTTCCTCATTAGTTATGTGATCTACCCATCTAATCTTCAGCATTCTTCTGTAGCACCACATTTCAAAAGCTTCTATTCTCTTCTTGTCCAAACTATTTACCGTCCATGTTTCACTTCCATACATGGCTAAACTCCATACAAATACTTTCAGAAATGACTTCCTGACACTTAAATCTATACTCGATGTTAACAAATTTCTCTTCTTCAGAAACACTTTCCTTGCCATTGCCAGTCTACATTTTATATCCTCTCTACTTCGACCATCATCAGTTATTTTACTCCCCAAATAGAAAAACTCCTTTACTACTTTAAGTGTCTCATTTCCTAATCTAATACCCTCAGCTTCACCCGACTTAATTCGACTACATTCCATTATCCTCGTTTTGCTTTTGTTGATGTTCATCTTATATCCTCCCTTCAAGACACCATCCATTCCGTTCAACTGCTCTTCCAAGTCCTTTCCTGTCTTTGACAGCATTACAATGTCATCGGCGAACCTCAAAGTTTTTATTTCTTCTCCATGGATTTTAATACCTACTCCCAATTTTTCTTTTGTTTCCTTTACTGCTTGCTCAATATACAGATTGAATAACATTGGGGAGAGGTTGCAACCCTGTCTCACTCCCTTCCCAACCGCTGCTTCCCTCTCATGCCCCTCGACTCTTATAACTGCCATCTGGTTCCTGTACAAATTGTAAATAGCCTTTCGCTCCCTGTATTTTACCCCTGCCAGCTTTAGAATTTGAAAGAGAGTATTTCAGTCAACATTGTCAAAAGCTTTCTATAAGTCTACAAATGCTAGAAACGTAGGTTTGCCTTTCCTTAATCTTTCTTCTAAGATAAGTCGTAAGGTCAGTATTGCGTCACGTGTTCCAGTATTTCTACGGAATCCAAACTGATCTTCCCCGAGGTCGGCTTCTACTAGTTTTTCCATTCGTCTGTAAAGAATTCGTGTTAGTATTTTGCAGCTGTGGCTTATTAAACTGATTGTTCGGTAATTTTCACATCTGTCAACACCTGCTTTCTTTGGGATTAGAATGATTATATTCTTCTTGAAGTCTGAGGGTATTTCGCCTGTTTCATACATCTTGCTCACCAGATGGTAGAGCTTTGTCAGGACTGGCTCTCCCAAGGCCGTCAGTAGTTCTACTGGAATGTTGTCTACTCCGGGGGCCTTGTTTCGACTCAGGTCTTTCAGTGCTCTGTCAAACTCTTCACGCAGTATCGTATCTCCCATTTCATCTTCATCTACATCCTCTTCCATTTCCATAATATTGTCCTCAAGTACATCGCCCTTGTATAGACCCTCTATATACTCCTTCCACCTGCTTTCCCTTCTTTGCTTAGAACTGCGTTTCCATCTGAGCTCTTGATGTTCATACAAGTGGTTCTCTTATCTCCAAAGGTCTCTTTAATTTTCCTGTAGGCAGTATCTATCTTACCCCTAGTGAGATAAGCCTCTACATCCTTACATTTGTCCTCTAGCCATCCCTGCTTAGCCATTCTGCACTTCCTGTCGATCTCATTTTTGAGACGTTTGTATTCCTTTTTGCCTGCTTCATTTACTGCATTTTTATATTTTCTCCTTAATGTTATGGTAAGAATTAGATTTACACTTATATTACATCTTACGTCAGTATTCCACAACGTTCACCATCTGGATCTCACACTCCCTTTATGTCTTTTCACGTTGTGCAGTTGTCCTCCTCTCTTCATTCGCATTTCGTCTCTCTGTCCTGGTCTTCCTTCGCCATTGGCATCAATCTCGATTGCAGCATACACAGGCCTCTCTGTAACATACATCTAAGACATCTCCACATTATTAATTCTACTCACCTTTATTTACCACTGTTTCATCACGTCGAATCTCTGTTTATTAATCATACTGCTTCACGTCGCTTCTCTCCTTAAATATCACGTTTATCAACTACTATTTATCACGTCGCTTCTCTCACTATCTACCATCTTTATCCACTCATTACTCATCATGTCGTTTATGCTTGATACTTATTCATATGACAAAGAATACGTACATACACCACTCTGTCGACTCCTATTCATTACTCATTCGACCAGTCTATTCTATCATACTTCCTGACATCCCGCCTGAAAATTCTTATGTTAGATTTGACCCTGCACAACGTTACACACCACAAATAAATACACTGACTATCTACCATAACTTGCCTACTTTCGATCTATCCTTAACTTTTCCATAATTTGATGTTAGAAATGTGATGAAGCCCACGCGATCGTTTCCCCTTGATCGTATCAATAAGTACAGCATTTTCATGGACAATCCGCCTCACTCTGAATGGTCCACTATACACAGTAAAGAATTTGCTAGTTAGGAATCTGTGCTTACATGAAAATTAAATGTGTGCAGAGAATATACAACCTAGAGAAAGGGACAGCACAAGTGTTAGAAATTTTGCTCCTAGTGGCCTCTTTCCCTAACATCAGATTCCGAACAACCATACACAGCACTTCATTATAACTGTCACCACGACAATGACATAATATAGATCAGATGGTAACTAATCTAAAAACTTCGATCACATTGCTGATGTTACCTGTAACAGCAGTATAAATGTACACCGTGCCATACAGATCACAATGCTGACTTTTTACATTACGTGTTAAGTAAGTGCAATAGTCAAATCGCACTAATTAAACTAGACTCATTGGCTTTATTACATAACATTTTTAACAAGTTTTTGAGGAAACAGTCCTTTTAATTTAGTGGTCCAAATCAATATTTGCAAATTTTTGTAGGTCTTCATGCCTTTTTTCTCTGAGAGACCAGCCTAACAGATGCCATTACAGGTGTTTTATTCTATGACCAGAAGTATGGTATTTGCATTCCTACATATCAGTATAGTATGTCTGCTACTTAGACAATTTTCAGTGCCAGCGGTATGTGTTTTAAGGTAAGATGCTAAGGGCTGATATGTTGGATTAGTTTCTCCTATCCATCAATCCATTACGACAAGAATGAAATGCCAGGATTCCATGCTCTCCTGTCATTCTGATAGTTTCTGCCGCTGCTATCCTCGACTCTGTCTGACCTATGTGTCGTGTAACAAGTGCTGAAATGACGCGGAATCGTCTGAGCCTCTGACTACTATCGCTATATCTCTGCGCCAGTTCACTGGCAACTTCGTTATACAGATCCTAATGAGCTCCCCAGTTTCGTATGGCACATCCAAATACCTATTTCGTCTCAGCATTTCCTGATAGCACGACACTGGATCTCTTATACCACTTTCGTTACAATTTGGCATCATCAATATGCTTTGCTTAACCTGGTCCTGCTTACTTTTCGACCAGAATTCATTTAAAAACTTGTCACAAAATATCTCGTAGCTACCACAGTCTTTAATAACTTCCTGCACTTTCGCTCTAGCCTCGTCCCTCAAATGGTTACACACAAACTTCATTTTGAGGAGCGGTCCCCACGATGAAGGTAATGAATCTTGAAATTGAGACAGCCACAGGCATGGATGTTGGTAATTATCAGGATCCGGAAAACAAGTGTACATTTGTACCGGCGCGAAGTGCCTCCTACATTCTTCTTCCGCATTTATGTTTTCTGACCTTGGACTATACCCAGTTGGGTTTGCCACCTGCTTTATCCGTCACAACCGTTCTTCTAACTCTCGGAGTTCTTCTTCCTCTTTCTGCCTATTTTCTTTTTTTGAAATTATCTCACTCTCCCTCTGCAATCTACCTGGTGGTGTGTCACCTTCGCTACTGCATGCTAATTGCAACTGTGCTTGTTCTTCCCTTTGTTTCCTACTTATTTCTAATTGCGCCTCTTTAAGCTGTAATAGTGATTGTATCTCCTCCTGATCGGCATAAACTGCTCACTGCGTACTGTCAGAGCCTGTCTCGCCTCTTATACTGATCTTTTCTACATCTGCACTAATCGTACTCATCCTGACCACTAACTCCGCAACTTCATCCTTGTGTTCATTTAGCGCCACTTCCGGGTGGTTGACTTGAGCTTCCACGCTGTCTAATGCCCCTTGTTTATCTGCAAGTAAGGCCTCCACTACCTCTTTGATTCGCTCATCTGGCACACGTCCCTAGGTTCTGTAATGTCACTCTCTATCGCAATTATT
Organism: Schistocerca cancellata; assembly: GCF_023864275.1. NCBI lineage: Eukaryota > Metazoa > Arthropoda > Insecta > Orthoptera > Acrididae > Schistocerca > Schistocerca cancellata. Next base: position 568,631,164 of record NC_064632.1, read on the forward strand.
TGTACCTCCAAATTATTGGCTTTATCTTCCAAGGCGTCACCTACTTGCCTCAACGCACCCAGATTCTTCTCCCCCTCATCTAACTGATTATTAACTGCGGGCAGAAGCTCATCGATAACTGATTGTAGCTTCCTCATTGCCTCTTTATTTCCCTTATCCATTGCCTTCAATCTTTCCTTTGTCGCTTCCAATCTTTCCTTAGTCTCCCTATCTCTCTCCTTATTATCTTTATCCATCGCTTTCAACCTTTCCTTATTATCCCTATCCATCCTCTGTAAAAACTGTAGTATCACATTGTCATTTGCTACTTTCGATGCGCTCGCCTCGTTCGCCTGGGAAAACGTAGCTTTGCTAAGGGTAGTTACTCTTTCACTGCATACCTGACCTAGTCCCGGCTCGCCCGCATTGTCGGGAAAAGCCCCCGATTGTGGACAAAGCCAGACACCTAAAGGATCACCTAGCCACGGTCCGGTGACCAATTCAGCCAGTTCCGAGGGTTTGCTGTTCTCGCTCATTAACCCAAGTTCGACAGCAACTCCCTGCTACGTTCACCCCAGAATCAATCTTATCCATGGTGACTACACATTTCGATTGCGACCTAGTTACTACGGACATTACGCCAAAAAAGAAAAAAAATGATACAACAATCTTCCAGGCTTGGACGATGTAGCAATTAATTACATAAAAAAATAAGAGATCCTCACCAATCCAGAAAGAAACTGCAAACAAAATATTTTACTTCTTACTGACAAATCCCATCCAAAAAAAAATCTTAACCGCAAACCCTAACAGCACAATCCTGGCAGGGTCGAAATTATGAGAGGCACCCACATGCCTTGCTCATATTGTGGCATCAAGCAGTCAGGCCTGCAAGATGAGTGGTCTGCTAAGCGATTGGATTCCTTCTCATTTAGCAAGTAACATGAGCTCTAGTACTCTCAATTAAGTTACAAATTATTCTCCTGTTTGACTATTACGCAATGGAAATGGATAACGCACATCTAACTATTAGTAATTTACACAACTCTGAATATTCACTACGCACTGGCAATACCACATTTTCTTTCTTACCCAACGGCTTTGATCAACACGTGGCCATCGCACTGAATATGAATGGCACACACATTATAAATTCTGGATATCATGACAACATACTATTCGAAGGAAAAGGCCACCAATCTTTTTCTTTTCACTATCTTTTTTATTCCGATAAATTGTATAACCTAAACACACCATTTCATTTTCTACAACAATTGCACATGAGCCTCCGCCCAGTGAGCATGGCGTTACAGTGGTGATTATCATTGTCTCGTAATTATCTAATACTACAGTGCACTTTCTGGATAGGATGGTGGATCTTTTGCTATATATCTCACATTTCGACTTTCACACCCATCATCACGAAAATTTCCTCCAGACCGAGCGGTACAAAAAGTAACACGCATAACCCACTGCCTCTGAACCTATCTTACTACTCTCCCATGCAAACCACACATACTTAAATTGCATGAAATACACCACACTGGCAACATGGAATACAACACAAGGAATAGTCACAACTTTATAATTACATCACTTTCAGCTTTCCCACTTCAATTAGTATTCATCCCAGTTTCACATGACACTGCCCCACTTCGTAACTTTCCTTTCCTACTATGAACCCTGGAGGATATATGCACGTCTTCCTGTGCAATGCAACCCAAGTGACTCCTCTTGCTTCACTCTCAGAGTATTATACTTTGAATCAACCGTCACACGGAAACGTAACACGCAAAGTAATATTAAGGACATATTCATCACACACGCGAGTCCTCGACTGATACCATGGACGAGTACTTCTCCTTATCCTTTGTCTCATACACAGATTGAGACTCACACAGTACTCACCACATGGAAGTACTCGTCTCTAATTTCAAGTGCTGCACACACCATTTCTTAAATAATTCCAACTTATAGTACAGACGCCAGTAATTCAGCTTAACTCTAGCACTCGGAAGTATTTCAACTTATTTCTACACGTGGTTTCATTGTGACCGTTGGTCACTTCCGAAGATTACTACGATCCCCTTAATATTAACTGATCGCACCTCCATCAAGGTGGGGGAGCATCTTGCTACCGTATTGGTCAGCCACATTTCAGGCGCTCCAAGCTCAGGTAAATATCATCTCTTTGGTTCCACCAAAGGTGACCAAAGGACCGTCTCAAAGATGATCATGTATTGCACATTCACTATCTGCGGTTAGCAGACGACCATACATTCATTCATGTCACATATCTCACCTAATTGGATATGGGGATTTATTTTGTGGGAGTGCACATGTGATGTATTAAATAAATAAATTGTCCTTCCTTCCTACACTTGTATCCGACTTCGGTGTATTAAGTGAAATTGAGTTTTTATTACAAAAAATATATTGTTTTGACATGAATAACGAAGAATATTGTGCCCTTTCAATAATTCATAACGTACGCTTTGTAGGACCTATGGTTATGAGACATTGGTGTTGGTTTGATGCATACTATCACCTCCTGAATGATTAGATAGTTTTTTTTAACACCTTGCATAACTGTATGAAAAGCAAAAGGTTAAAAATGTTGCATGTAGAGGTAAAAGAATACGGAAATGAGGGCCGGCAAAGACTATGTTACATGCACATAATAACTGGGTAAAATGAGGAACAGGAAAGAAATGTGGGGCAGAATGAAGGAAGGAGTCAGTGGAACGTGATTGGGGAATAGTTATACTATTTACAACGACACACAACATGTCTTGCTGTGAGAAAGTGTTAGTGGTTGCTGCACATTAAAGCGCGAAATTTAACTCGTTGTGTGTTCAACCTACATATCGCTCGTTCACGCGCCAGTTAGCAATTTATTGGAGAAACACGGTGGACCCTTTACTGCAAACATTCGCTTGTTACACATCAAGAACGCCTGGAGATTTATAGCCTCTTTAACTTAGGTTGTTGGCACTGTGTCTAGCAGTTTCAGTACTTCACCGAAACTGCGAACCGTCGCGAGTAAACATAATTATGCTAAGTAATGAAACTTGTTCCTAATTTTCTCTACTGACCCCGTTGGAGGGAAAACATTACACCGGAAAGTACTTCGGTGTTTGACAAGCAGTTTTTCGTATAACTAAGAAAAGTAATGTCTGTAGCCAACATATTGATCATCTCATCCATTTCCATTACAGCGCTTTAATAATTTCAAAATTATTCTTGTTTGCGAATTACACGTGTATCTTGATGGCCTGCCCAGAACGGTACAAGAAGAAATTAAGACAAGGGTAAAAATTGTCTGGGAATACAATGAAGGAATAATCAAGGTGAAAATTTTATCTAATACTTCACATGTTATCAAATTAAAGGAAAACACGAATAAATTTGATGAAAACAGGGAGAGGAGGCAGAATTACAGTTCGTGAAAGAGGCGAAAGAAGGGCTATTAGATACTAGGGTGAGTCAAATGAAAACCTTAAACATTTTTTAAATATTATTTATTGTGAAGAGATGGTACAAATCTGTATCACGTTTCAACATAATCTCCCCCACGCTCAATGCAAGTCCTCCAGCGCTAATAATGTGCATAAATTCCTTTAGAAAAAAATTCTTTTGTTAGTCCGCGCAACCACTCATGCATCACGTGGCGTACCTCTTCATCAGAACGGAACTTCCTTCCTCCCACTGCGTCTTTCAGTTGTCCAAACATTTGGAAATCACTTGGGGCAAGGTCTGGTGAGTATGGTGGATGAGGAAGACACTCAAAATGCAGGTCTGTGATTGTTGCAACTGTTGTACGGGCAGTGTGTGGCCTTGCATTGTCATGTTGCAAAAAGGCACCTGCTGACAGCAATCCACGTCGCTTTGATTTAATTGCAGGCCGCAGATGGTTTTTGAGGAGATCTGTGTGTGATGCACTGGTGACAGTGGTCCTTCTAGGCTTGTAATGCTCCAAAATGACGCCTTTTTCGTCCCAAAGGACAGTCTTCGTAACCTTCCCTCTGATGGTTCTGTTCGAAACTGCTTTGAGTTTGGTGATGAGGAATGGCGCCATTCCTTGCGCGCTCTCTTCCTTTCCGGTTGATGGAAGTGAATCCAGGTTTTGTCCCCAGTAACGATTCTAGCAAGGAAGCCATCACCTTCTCGTTAAAAGCGCCGAAGCAGTTCTTCACAAGCATCAACACGTCGTTGTCTAATTTCAGGAGTCAGCTGCCGTGGCACCCATCTTGCAGACACTTTGTGAAACTGGAGCACATGCACAGTGGTGTGTGCTGACCCATGAATAATTTGTACACATGTTGCAATATCTACATCTACATCTACATCTACATTTATACTCCGCAAGCCACCCAATGGTGTGTGGCGGAGGGCACTTTACGTGCCACTGTCATTACCTCCCTTTCCTGTTCCAGTCGCGTATGGTTCGCGGGAAGAACGACTGTCTGAAAGCCTCTGTGCGCGCTCTAATCTCTCTAATTTTACATTTGTGATCTCCTCGGGAGGTATAAGTAGGGGGAAGCAATATATTCGATACCTCATCCAGAAACGCACCCTCTCGAAACCTGGCGAGCAAGCTACACCGCGAAGCAGAGCGCCTCTCTTGCAGAGTCCGCCACTTGAGTTTGTTAAACATCTCCGTAACGCTATCACGGTTACCAAATAACCCTGTGACGAAACGCGCCGCTCTTCTTTGAATCTTCTCTATCTCCTCCGTCAACCCGATCTGGTACGGATCCCACACTGATGAGCAATACTCAAGTATAGGTCGTACGAGTGTTTTGTAAGCCACCTCCTTTGTTGATGGACTACATTTTCTAAGGACTCTCCCAATGAGTCTCAACCTGGTACCCGCCTTACCAACAATTAATTTTATATGATCATTCCACTTCAAATCGTTCCGCACGCATACTCCCAGATATTTTACAGAAGTAACTGCTACCAGTGTTTGTTCCGCTATCATATAATCATACAATAAAGGATCCTTCTTTCTATGTATTCGCAATACATTACATTTGTCTATGTTAAGGGTCAGTTGCCACTCCCTGCACCAAGTGCCTATCCGCTGCAGATCTTCCTGCATTTCGCTACAATTTTCTAATGCTGCAACTTCTCTGTATACTACAGCATCATCCGCGAAAAGCCGCATGGAACTTCCGACACTATCTACTAGGTCATTTATATATATTGTGAAAAGCAATGGTCCCATAACACTCCCCTGTGGCACACCAGAGGTTACTTTAACATCTGTAGACGTCTCTCCGTTGATAACAACATGCTGCGTTCTGTTTGCTAAAAACTCTTCAATCCAGCCACACAGCTGGTCTGATATTCCGTAGGCTCTTACTTTGTTTATCAGGCGACAGTGCGGAACTGTATCGAACGCCTTCCGGAAGTCAAGAAAAATAGCATCTACCTGGGAGCCTGTATCTAATATTTTCTGGGTCTCATGAACAAATAAAGCGAGTTGGGTCTCACACGATCGCTGTTTCCGGAATCCATGTTGATTCCTACATAGTAGATTCTGAGTTTCCAAAAACGACATGATATTCGAGCAAAAAACATGTTCTAAAATTCTACAACAGATCGACGTCAGAGATATAGGTCTATAGTTTTGCGCATCTGCTCGACGACCCTTCTTGAAGACTGGGACTACCTGTGCTCTTTTCCAATCATTTGGAACCTTCCGTTCCTCTAGAGACTTGCGGTACACGGCTGTTAGAAGGGGGGCAAGTTCTTTCGCGTACTCTGTGTAGAATCGAATTGGTATCCCGTCAGGTCCAGTGGACTTTCCTCTGTTGAGTGATTCCAGTTGCTTTTCTATTCCTATTTCTATATCATTCAGTGTCACTCGGCGGTTTTCCTTCACTATGGCTTCAACTGCTGTAATGTTCTGTGGAGTCACAACTCGTTGTGCCTGAACTGAACGAGGAGCATCTTCCACTGAAGTCACACCATTTGCGAACTTCCTACTCCATTCGTAGACTTGCTTCTGCGACAGACATGAATCACCGCACTGAACCTTTATTCGTCGATGAATTTCAATAGGTTTCACACCTCCACTACGCAAAAACCGAATAACAGAACGCTGTTCTTTCCTGGTGCAAGTCGCAAGTGGGGCGGCCATCTTTATACTGATACTGCGACGGTAAGTGTGCATCTGCTACCACCTACAGGCCATTCTAGCACACTTACAAACTTACAGGATAACGGAGCGAAATTTCGATTAGTTGTTACAAATTTAAGGTATTCATTTGACTCACCCTCGTATTAACGTCACGTCGACAGCATAATCATTAGGGATTTCCCTTTTCGAAGGAACCATCCAGGAATTTGCCTCGAGTGATTTAGGGAAATGACGGAAAACGTAAGTCTAGATGGCCGACCTCTCTAAATTCATGCGAACGGCAGTGCCACCTCACTCTTTATAATTCGTGTAGCCTGGAACGCAGAAGCAGAAGAGAGCAAAATATTAGAATCACAAGACGAATATGGCCTCCATATAAGAAACGAATAAAAATGTTCACTTCGCCACATCTGTTCTCTCAGCTATAGCTAATATACTTTTCAGCGTCCTGAGAAGAACTTATCATTTAACTATGCCAGGCGATGGTGACCGCTATCGATACATTAAAAACAAATTTTTACAGGTATAAATGAACGCTACCCTCGAGCAGAAGTTAATATGTGTTTCTAACTGAAAGTTAGGCCATGGGCTAAAATATGGACCGATAACTGGTATGTTTCGTTGTGTACACAACGGAATAGACTTACGACGTTATCTCCCACGGTTTCTGCTTCCTGTTGCTATTCCAATGGTTATTCTCTGCAACACTATAGAGGGTGTTTCCGTTAGAGCGTGCAAAAATTTTACAGGACACAGAGGATACTCCACTGAACAATTTCATGTAAGAACCTGCGGTCGGAGAAGCCAGCTTAAGGAGATAACAGAAACAAAATCACAATACTGCGTACTTTTTTATTTACGTTAGCTACAATTAACTGCAAATAGCATCACTTACACAATGAACGCACCATTTCTACTGTATCACACAAAGTGTGCTGAAACTAACTGCTATCAACTTACGGTATCCGCATAAGATGTTATGTTGACTATGCTACAAATATAGCACCATTTTTATCCATCATCTATCAGAGATCATTGGAACAGCAGAAAGTTCCACGGGACTGGAAGAAGGCCCAGCTCATAGGTATCTATAAAAAGGGTAGAAAATCAGATGCACATAATTACCGGCCAATTTCACTGACAACGATTTATTGTAGAATCATGGAACATATTTTGTGTTCAGACATAATGACCTTTCTAGATTCTGAGAAGCCCATCTGCAGAAACCAGCACGGTTTTAGGAAACAGCGGTCATGCGAGACATAGGTGGCACTCTTTGTGCGTGATATACAACAGGATATAGGTTGATGCCATATTTCTCTACTTTCGAACGGCGTTCGACTCAGATCCGCACTATCGCTTGCTCCAAAAAGTATGCGCTTACGATCTACCCGATGACATATGCGGATGGTTAGAAAGCTTCTTCCTAACAGACAGGGAGCATTATGTCGTCCTGAATGGGGTGACTTCAACAGAAACAAGTTTAACTTCAGGTGTGCCCCAGGGCAGCGTAATAGGTGCGCTACTTTTTACGATTTACATAAACGATTTGGTTGATGGTATTGACAGCGGCATTAGACTGTTTAGCGATGATGCTGTAGTCTACAGGAAAGCAGTATGACACCAAAGTTGTGAACAAATCAACGAGGATTTGCAGAAAATTAATGCGTGGTGTAATGACTGGCTGTTATCTCTCAATATTAGTAACTGTAACTTACTGCGTATAACAAGGCGAAAATTTCCATTGATGTACGAGTACAAAATAAATACCCAGTCCTTCGAAGCAGTAACATCCGTCAAGTATCTGGGTGTGATTATTCGACATGATCTCAAATGGAATGAACAGATTACACAAGTAACGGGTAAGGCAAACTCTAGATTGCGGTTTATTGGTAGAATCCTGAAGCGATGCAGTCCTTCAACAAAGGAAATAGCTTGCAATACGTTAGTTCGTCCAGTTTTGGAGTATTGTTCGTCTGTATGGGACCCTTGCCAGTTGGTTCTGATTTAAGAGATTGAGAAGGTCCAAAGAAGAGCGGCAAGATTCGTGACTGGTACATTTAGCCATCGCGAGAGCATTACAAATCTCATAGAAAGTTTGAATTGGGACACACTTGCAGATAGACGGCGCGCTAAACGGAAGGGGCTGCTCACTAAATTCCAAAATCCTGTCTTCACCTATAATGTAGATCATATATTATTACCACCAACATTCAAGTCTCGCAATGATCACCATTCAACGATAAGGGATATTGGAGCTTGTACTGAGGCGTTCAGAAAGTCGTTTTTCCCTCGCGCGATCCGCGAGTGGAACACATGTGTGGAAATATGGCTTTGGGTCGAATTATGTCCTCTGCCACATACCGCTTGGTGGCTAGCGGGGTATATATGTAGACGATGTAAAATGCAAGCATGACATCGGCGAACTAGATTCTGATGCACCCTTACAAGTATCTCTGTTGTGTTTCGAATCACATCACAGGCAGCTACAGTTTTGGCATTAATTCAATTTCCGTACCCACTGGGATCTCACACATAAGTGACTTTAGATATGCCCATAGGAAACAATCAAGGGTATTTGGGTGAGGTGGCCCAGCAGGTCATGGAATGGGACCTCACCTTCCAGTCCAGCGACAAGGAAACACAGCATTGAGATGGTTGCGGATATCCACACTGGAGTGAGGCTGTGAAACGTCATGTTGTATCCACATTGTCTCACGAACAGCCGACTGTACGGTCTCCAATAACTCAGGTCGAACTCTCTGCTCGAACCTCAACCACAGGCGGCCATGCACACGTCCAGGTAGAGGCTCGTCCTCCTTGTTTCCTTGCAGGAAATAAAGAAGGTACATATAAGTAAACAGAACAGTACGTGTAAACTTGTACACATGTTAGTTGTAAATAAACTGGAAAACAGCAATGCTAGACAAAGCGGTAAACAATACTGGGCCGTGGGAAAATTGCTGTTTTGAAGAGAACGCCCTCCGTTTCTGGCGGTGGCGCCGCCGTGGCAATCGCAGCTTTGGTGTCTCCCTCTGGTGGGAGAGGGGAAGATTGCATGTTCACGTGCATTTAAGGGGCGCTGTGAGCTCTCCAGTTGGTCAGTCTGGGTGAGTCTGGAGTCAGTCTGGGTCAGTCACTCGTCACCAGTTGCTGGTCTGTCTCTCGTTCGCTTTTAGTGCCTGTCTGTCGTTCTGAGTGCTAGTATGTCTGTCGTTTGGATCAAAATTTAAAGCCGGCAAAAATGAGAGTGTTGCCACTCTGTCAGTAACACAACTCAGCTATCGGGCTGAGTTCCTGCATCTGACTCTGCGCGTTAGGCCGCCAGTCTGCTCGAGTTGCTCGGGCAACGGTCATTGGCGGTTGGATTGATCGGTTGGTCGGTCGCGCACTGAGACACAAAATGACTTGTCCGCCTTGAGCGTCGGCGCATGTTACGTCGCCACGTGAGTCCAGTGGGCCGCGCGGTATAGCGAGGGATAGTGGCCTCGCGGCTGACACGAGAGCAACGGGAGTCAACCCACGACATCGGTCTGGCCGGTGCGAGCCGCGACGCCGTGAGACGGGAGATCGGCGCGCCTTCCTGCGTCCGTTGAAGCGGCTGGCAGCGGACAGTTCGGGAGAGCGATTTGGGGGGTGCTGCGCCAGGTCTTCTCGAGATATTGCAGTTTGTCAGAAATGATTGGTGATATCTTGTTTGATTTACCACACCGTCTAAATGAAAATGCGCCTCGTCTGAAAACCAAACGTTGTTGAGAGTTTCTTCTCCATCCTCCGTCCACTGAGCAAACAGTAGTCTCTGCTGCTTGTGTTCTTCAGTGAGCATCTGTGCACAGGTCATCTTGTATGGGTACATTTGGAGGTCACTTTTGAGAATGCGTTGTACGGAGCGTCTGGATATTCCCAGTTGCACTGCTGCCTTTCTACACGATTTCCCGGGACTTCTCTATACAGCAACTCGTACTGCATCAAAATTCTCCGGCGAACAAACAGGCTTAGGCCGAGGTCACTTCGCTTCCAATACTGTTCCTTCCTGTACAAATTCATCGTACAACCTGTGGATGGTCTTCTTGCAAGGGACCCATAGTGTGTTAAACTGTTGTCGAAAACGCGTCTGAGTCACAACAAGGCTTTTCGTTTCATGAAAAAGTAACACAATTGCCGATCGTTGGTGCGTCGTCAGTCTTCTATTGTCAGCCATTGCAGCATACTAGTCTCCTAGCGGCAGTATCGTGAATTACACGTCATTTCGTAACTGATTTGTTTTTCCAAGCTCAAGTGGAACTGCTGTAGAGATCCCAGAGGTATATCTGCGTCGTAAATTGTGAAAGAAACAATTGGTAACACATTTCGTGCGCCACCTTGTATTTTCAGACGAGTTTAATAATTCTTGACTGCTAGTTTTACGACATGTCAGCTCTCTATGGTACGTTTGATATTTAAGACCTTTAGTGGGTACCCTTTCAGTTACATATTGATTTCCCATGAGCCCTGCACGGAGCCGAGAATACGTGAAGTGTGGTGGACAAGCCGACTAGTGTGTCGTCACAGGTTCGGTGCAGGGCCCGCATATCTCGTTGGCCACAAGTTGTTTCTTGTGACGTAGTGAAGTAGAGCGAGTGGCGACTCGCCTGCTCGCTATTCAGTTTGTATGCCTACGAGGGAAGTACATGAGCACAATCTGGACGTAGCTCGTGCAGGCTACGGTGGTCGATGGGCAGTGACCAGTTTTAGTCCAAAGACCTGGGCGAGTTCTTTCGTTTCTTCAGATGGGAATACCGACAAGCGTTTGCCACCTATCGGCCTGTCGGCGATAAAAAAAAATCGACGCGCATGCCCTACAGCCTTCTTCACACGATTTTAAAGAAACTATTTGTTAAAAAAAATTCATTTTTGCTTTACTTGTCGCTTTATTTGTTTGGTTCATTATGATGCACCCATCATTTCGTTAACGGTCATAGTTGTAGTGATATTTACGTGAAAGTAAGACACTGCGTGAAAATGGAAAAAGTTTGCAGTGAAAAATATGGGTCGCTATGATTTTGTGTCTGGTGCATACTAAACGATATGTTCCGGCATATGAAATTTAGCTAACATATTTAACTTTGCCTTAGACTTGGTAGCAGAAAATTGATGTGACAAAGCGCACTCATTTGCGATCGCACCGCCCCACCGACAAACCCAGAGTGAAATATCCACAACATTCCTCTTATTTCATAAACGGTTTCAGATATTGAAACGAGATTTCGGCAAATATAGCACACAAGGAGGAGAGTATTTTCGCCGAGTGGTTATTATGCAAAACTTCTTTACCTACCGTGTTATTCCACTACCTACAGACTTTTACGATTAAAGAATGTAATTTTTAAGGGCCGTCAGTGCATAGTGAAATGAGAAATGCTATGGGTTTTGGAACAACATGAGTAAAGTGTGTGTGTTGGGGCTTATCGGCGCTCAACATCGAGGTCATCAGCGCCCCATAAGTAAAGTCGTTACACGTTTATTTTGTACTGAGGAGACACTTCTCTCAAAAGATGCTAACCTTACTTTTCCTCAGTTCCTCACTAACTAAGCCACTGTTTCAGAATTCTCTCGCAAATGCGTCTGCGCAACATGTTCGTGAGGTCATAGTGCGTAAACTTCACTGTATTTTGGCAAAGAAAAGCAAATTTTAAAACGGCAACGAAGTGTAGTTTTACACAAAATTCCCGACTCATAACTTCAAGTTAGAAATGGCTAACAAACGAGGCGAAAATAAATCGCTGCATTTTCATCGGAATTCGTTTTAGATACTAACCAAGGAAAAGGTGCCAGATCTTCTTGAATTTTCGAATGGTCACTATACAAGTATGGGCGTGGCGGGACCCTGTTTAATACCGTATTTACCAGAAACGAGAGTGTAGGCTTCGGTTTAGAGCGGCACTTCCCCTCAAGCGATCGGCATTTCCCTCACAGCACTCTGAGGGATCCACACTTCTGCCGCTCTACTTGCTCCTCCCCAGGCGAGTGCCCATCTAGCGGCCATGGCATTTTGCGTGCACTATACCTACCTTCCCTGAAGCGTCTGTCCTCCATGCGCCAACCCCTTCCAGCAAGTCAAACCCACAGAACACAATTTACTCCTTAATACGGTTCTACTGCAGATAGATGTGGTACACGTACTTAACATTTGTTCTTAAACCACTTTACATATATTTTGGATGGGGTCCGTCTTTAGAATAACACAATTTTGTTTTCTGTCCCGAACATGTCTCACAGCAGTTGGAGCATTATCAGTGGGCATTTATTTTATGACTGTTAAACATAAAGACTCCTCTATACTGTTTGTATACATGTAAATGACAGTTTTTAAATCGTAATTACATATTTCCGTAGAAACTCGTAAAATTATGAATTCAAACCTTTTTACCACATAGTTTGGTTTTCCTGCTGTGTTATGTTTTTACAGTGAATGATTTCTTTCACAGTTTGTCATGCACAACGAAATACAACTTAGTGTACACAAAACTATTTAAGCAAAAATTACCATTTAGAGACCGTTAAGGCTATGCCTGAAATTAATTAATTGCATTTGTGTGTGTGTGTGTGTGTGTGTGTGTGTGTGTGTGTGTCTGTGTGTGTGTGTGTGCGCGCGTGTGTGTGTCTCTATTTACATTATGTTTCACTTACGTTTTCTGTTTCCCTCATCTTCTTCACTGTGTTATTGGGCTCTCACTGTGACTGTTTCACTGTTTACATGCTATAAAAACAATATGGTGACGAATGGAACAGTTCCGAAGGTGTAAAACCACGTTGGTTGATGGTGGGACAGTTGAAGGTGTTCGTGACGATTGTTCTGAATCTTTCAGAGGTGTCTGTGCATTTTGTATGTGTGTGTGTGGGGGGGGGGGGGGGGTGAAGGAGAGAGAGAGAGAGAGAGAGAGAGAGAGAGAGAGAGAGGAGAATTTTGAACAATTCTGCATAGAGCTCCTGCTTTTTTGTATGTAGGTATCTATAATTTCCCGCTTCAGCCACTCAACTTCGGGTTTGTGTTTGGCATGTAAGGCTGCGGGTGACATACTGTGGGGTTTAAAGTTAGATGTATGTAGTTAGGTACTACATCATGTGAAAGACGAATTCTGTTCAATTTTATACTTAAAATGGTTTGATGTAACTTTACTGTGGTGTTCCGAATTTGTTGTAGAGCTGAAGCACAAAATTAATAAGGTCATCCTAAAGACAAAAACAGAAACATTCTCACCAACTTACAAACACACAGATCACCCATATGAGCACATGTGAACAGGAAACACCCACAACAACAAACAAGTGGTTCACTCTCACCTACAACAAAGAAGCCTACAGAATAGGCAACATAATCAAAAAAGAAGGGCTAAAAATAGCCTACAGAATAGACAACTCAACAGGGACAAAACTAAGCACAACCAACACAAGGATAGAATAGTTGAAACTTTGATACCAGATACACAGAACAGAGAAGATCATTAAAAAGTAAGAGCTGTCATTCCACATTTGCTGAACACCTTATGGACTAGAAACATAAGCCAACAGACATCAATACTGACTTTAAAATTCGCAAATGCAGCAACAGTCCCCCACAAAAACTAATAATTGAAGAAAACTATCGAATACAAAAAGCTTTAGTTAATGGAAAACATGTAATAAATAAAGACACAGCTCTCTGCAATGGAACTCTGCCCTCAAAGAATTATTAGATAACACCAACCTATAGAGCCCCTCCCCACCCTCTATACACACACACACACACACGCACACACACAATGCACAGACACTTCTGAAAGATTCAGAACAACCGCCAGGAACACCTTCAACTGTTCCATCATCAGCCAACTTGTTCTTACACCTTCAACAGTTCCACTGTCCGCCATATTGTTTTTATAGCATGTAAACAGTGAAACAGTGACAGTGACAACCAAATAATGATGAAGAAGATGAGGGAAACAGAAAACGTAAGTCAAGCATAATTTAAATAGACACACACACACACACACACACACACACACAAAACCTTCCACATGGAATTAATTAATTTTAGGCATCACCTTAACAGTCTTTAAATGGTAATTTTTGCTTCAATAGTTTTGTGTACACTAAGTTGTATTTCGTTGCAGATGACAAACTGTGAAAGAAACTAGAAACACAACAAATCAGTAAAACCACACTATGTGGTGAAATGGTATGAATTCATAATTTTACGTGTTTCTTCAAAAATCTGCAATTATGATTTACAAACTAATATTTACATGTAAGCAAACAGTAAAAAAGATTCTTTAAGTTTAACAGCCATAAAATAAAACCCAACTGATGATGCTGCAGCTGCAGTGAAACATGTCTGGAACAAGAAGAAAAACTGTTTTGCTAAAGGCTGACCTCATCCAAAAACGTATGTATTGTTAAAGGAAACACGGACAAAAAAAAAAGAGCTTCAACCCCAAGATGATTAAACCACTATATTTGACAGTTAACATTAATTTCACACCCCAAGAACACTGTTTTTTAATAATCTGCGATTGGTCCGTCCCCTGTAAAACAGAAAGTACTAGCACAGCTAGAAAATGAGTAGATACTTTTTGGCAGAAAATTTAGCATACTTTAATTTTGTGCCAGGAAACAATTTCTCTACATGCCGCGGTTTTCGAGTTTTTCAAGGAAAAAAATTAAAAGTGACCTTTAAACGCACTCCATCCACCAGGCGCAGATCGCATGGGTCAGGATTTTTAGTATGTTCTTTATGCAGTCCCTCCGCTACACGTTTTTTTGCCCCAAGTTTCCGTCGTTAGCTGGACTGCGCTACAAAGTCAGTGTTAAAAAACGTACGACAGTTATTATTCCGGCATCACAAGTAGAAAACGAAACAGAGGAAATAATAGTGTTAGATGAAACACGTAACCTTCTATTAACGAAGCCACTTTTTAATATAACCTTCTCGCCGATCTGTACCTACTTTGAGTGTGTATATGGTCGGCATAACACTTTTGTTCTGGAAATGAGACACTTCGTTGTTGTTTTGGTTACAACGTTGTCAGCCCTGTGTTCTTTCTCCCCTCACCACTCTCCGTCTGTCTCTCTCTCTCTCTCTCTCTCTCTCTCTCTCTCTCTCTCTCCCTCCCACCTTCTGTCTCTCTATAAGCACTTTAGCCTTGAACGAAATGGAGAGGCGGCAGCCGAAGAAGAACATCTGAGCAATTCGATGCCCAGGAAAGACATTCACTGAAATTCCCTGATTTCCTCTTCAATGTGATTGTTCGACGACTTAGGCATTGCAGTGGAAGCGAGACACTTTTCTGCTTGTTTGCGAGATCAAACTCTTGCAACTTCATTCTAACGCCTACATTGAGACAACATAATCGTTTGAGAACACTGTTTCCCAACTACGCATTACATTAACTGAAACTACCACCTCAGAGCTCCAAATCACACTGGCCACGACCTCAGAAAGCTTCTCGCTTCAGTTCAGAGCTCTTAGGGTAGTTGATCGAAGGCAGTCCATTTCCTCAAATGTAGTTCTGCACGTGTTACTATTGCCATGTAACCCTCCAAGCCATTACGAGCAAGCAAGCACGAACAATGTGCTTGTGTCATTTAAGCTTTGAGAGCTGGATGAGGCAACGATCCTTGGTTGTAATATCTGTGAGACTACACTGACACTGCTCGCAGTTCAGCAAGTTACTTTTGTACATCGATCAGCTGGAAGAATGCTGTTCCCGCATTCTTAGTTTGTAAGCTTCCGAGAATGGCGTTAAATGATCGGGCACAGTGCGTTTGGAGGTGATTGAAAGAGTTTCTCGCTGCAGTTGAAATGCTTGTCATAAACGCTTTTTCCTTCTTTTCGTGTGTAGTGTCGGCCGCGGATCCAGCACCAAATGACTAGATTTTACTTTGACGACATTAGTTTGCCTCAAAGACTATTATCGTTGCAATTGAAGTAATATG
Source organism: Schistocerca cancellata (assembly GCF_023864275.1). Lineage (NCBI taxonomy): Eukaryota > Metazoa > Arthropoda > Insecta > Orthoptera > Acrididae > Schistocerca > Schistocerca cancellata. The sequence goes on from NC_064632.1 coordinate 568,647,245, forward strand.
TTATTTGTATTTTCCACTACCACGTAGTTTCGGCTGTATACTCGTTCTCAAATGTCTGCAACAGATGTGAAATAAAATAAAGTTGAAATACGAAGCATAAAGCAACCATTTATTGTTTAGTCAACAGAACAAAAAGAAGACTTATAGCATATAACCCGTTAAATGCACGTACTTGGATTACAGCAAGAATACTTGTCTACGTCACACAATTTTAGAACAAAAGCGTCGTTGGCCTGTTATACAACAAAATAAACACGCTTTGAGTAAAGTTAAGTATGATGATGATGATGAGTCCCATGCTCCTTTACAGAGCGTAGGGGAGCGACGCGGGAGACCCGCGCCGCCTTATTAGGCAAGGTGCCAGCGGAGGTGGTTTGCCATTGCCTTCCTCCGACCGTAATGGGGATGAAATGATGATGATGAAGACGACACAACAACACCCAGTCATCTCGAGGCAGGAAAACTCCCTGACCCCGCCGGGAATCGAACCCGGGACCCCGTGCTCGGGAAGCGAGAACGCTACCGCGAGACCACGAGCTGCGAGTGAGTGTAAAAAAGGTGTGATATTGTACAATAAACCAGTTATCATATATTTTCCTACATTACCGGACTTCAGAATCATAGGCATTGCAAGAGGTGTTGCGGGAACAACAATTACACAACGTAGTCATTTACAAGATTAAGAGAGTACTGAATTATGAGAGTGACACTTGGTGAGTGATTGGTCAGGGATCAACCTGAGTGGAAGCACGTGCTATCTGTATAATCTTTGTTAACCATGAAATTGTGCATTAGTACGATACATTAATGAGCCAAAACATTATGGCCACCGCCCACTATGATGGTGAATGGCTCCTGATGGTGCTGCGAGCGCTTGAAGCAGTAAAGACAGACTGTAAGCGGAAGAGAGGCGATTGAGCGGTCATTATAGCGACGATGCGGGTAGCAAATGTGGAAATCTACTGATATAATTGGTTTTGATAAAGTGCATGTTGCTGTGGCGCTGCGGTTGGAAACGAGAATCGGTGAAACAGCAAAGCTGGTCGTCTATTGGCTTGCTGCTGTCTTGAGTATTGTAATATTAGTAATTTTCGCCTCACAAACATTAATATACGCTCAATAGTAAACGACTGATGCCCTAAAGTTATCAAACAATTGTAAAGTAAAGGAAATTAACCATCGCATAACAGCGACAGAATCTATTATTCTTTATCTTTGGCATTCTTGCACGGTGCTAGTAAATCTCTATGAACACTTGGCAACAAAAAAAGTGGGTCACTGCCGAACACAACCAACATAACGTAGCTGTGTTGCAGGTCCTCTAAACACCAAAACCCCGTGGGGTACAGTCGTTTGACTACACACAATGGGTACCGCAAGAGACTACTAAGAGACCAAAGGTCTTTATGACAGTCAGTCTAAGTGTCAACTAATATCGTCATACAAAACATATTAGAAAACACGTTCTTAGTGATGAGACACCCCACAACACACATAAACTAACCTTAATTACAACAAGTGACATTCCTTGAGAAAACGGATTGTTTTACATATATCGTACAGTCGTACAGTAATCCTTTTTTTTTTTTTTTGGTCATCAGTCTACTGACTGGTTTGATGCGGCCCGCCACGAATTCCTTTCCTGTGCTAACCTCTTAATCTCAGAGTAGCACTTGCAACCTACGTCCTCAATTATTTGCTTGACGTATTCCAATCTCTGTCTTCCTCTACAGTTTTTGCCCTCTACAGCTCCCTCTAGTACCATGGAAGTCATTCCCTCATGTCTTAGCAGATGTCCTATCATCCTGTCCCTTCTCCTTATCAGTGTTTTCCACATACTCCTTTCCTCTCCGATTCTGCGTAGAACCTCCTCATTCCTTATCTTATCAGTCCACCTAATTTTCAACATTCGTCTATAGCACCACATCTCAAATGCTTCGATTCTCTTCTGTTCCGGTTTTCCCACAATCCATGTTTCACTACCATAAAATGCTGTACTCCAGACGTACATCCTTAGAAATTTCTTCCTCAAATTAAGGCCGGTATTTGATATTAGTAGACTTCTCTTGGCCAGAAATGCCTTTTTTGCCATAGCGAGTCTGCTTTTGATGTCCTCCTTGCTCCGTCCGTCATTGGTTATTTTACTGCCTAGTAATCCTTAGTCGAAATTAAATACTTGAGACAATATATGGAGTTACAAAGCTGTAAGGCAATTGGAAAAACGTTTTTCGCTATCTAAAATGTTTTCCATCCACGTGCAGAAGGTCGCTCAGCGGCGAGTGGCTCTGGAAACTGGATATTGGACGAACCAGTAGAAAAACGCGATTAACGGCAACAAGCACTCTAAGGAAATCTCATCATTAACAGCTAATCACCAGTAATATCATTGTTCTCGTAACACATCGACAGCTACGTGTACACAGATGTGAACTTTAAATGACATGACCAACGTCGTCGTTCTGGACCTGGATTCAAACCCAGCACCTATAGCCATTGCTAACTAAGCTAAGCTAAGCTTTGTTTGTGCCTTATTGAGACCCGATCACTAGGCATAAAGAGACGTGAAGTATAAACGTTTGCACCAGTATCAGTTATCAATTCAGATCCTGAAAATTAACGACGAATATGTTTGTACTGAACTGGGAATCCTGCCATAACAGTTACAGTCCTGGGATCTACCCCCAACGACGTTTAATATGGTGTCATTCACAAGCACCAAGGTATTCTCATGTTTAAAATTGAAATGCCATCATATAAAGCTTGTGACAGGGATGCGAACCCAGCACCTAAACGGATTGTTCACGAAGTACAGTCATGCTCAAAAGTATCCGAACGAACATGATTGCATTTCGTCTGATTCCCATGCAACCCACATAACGCAGCTGTCTAGCAGGTCCTCTAATCGCTCCTTGATACAGTCGTTTGACTATTGAAAATGGTTCCAACAAGTCTCCACTGGAAAACACTGCTCTGTATTGCAATAACTCAATATGTAAAGTAATACCACGATACTACAAATATCAGGGAACACCTCATCACAGATAAGACTGTCCTTAAGGCTTGTAAGCTCGCATTTATTGCAATAACTGACGTACCTGAAATGTTAGCACTCTCATTATTACATCAAATAGGTAATGCACATAGTAAATTCGCCGTATTTTTTTATTTTGTTTATTTATTGTTCCGTGGGACCAAATTAAGGAGAAGTCTCCATGGTCATGGAACGAGTCAGTACATGAAATTATAACACGATATTAGAAACAGATAAAATGAAATATTAAAACACATATTCAGGTGACAAGTCGTAAGTTTAAATAAAGAAAATCAACAATGTAACACTGGAATTTGCTTAATTTTTTAGCTCTTCCAGGAGCTCCTCGACAGAATACAAGGAGTGAGCCACGAGGACACTCTTCAGTTTATACTTAAAAGAATTTGGGCTATTGCTACGATTTTTGAGTTCTTGTGGTAGCTTATTGAAAATGGATGCAGCAGAATACTGCGCTCCTTTCTGCACAAGAGTCAAGGAAGTGCATTCCACATGCAGATTTGATTTTTGCCTAGTATTAACTGAGTGAAAGCTGCTAACTCTTTGGAATAGGCTAATATTGCTAACAACAAACGGCATTAATGAAAATATATACTGTGAGGGCAATGTCAGATATCCCAGACTATTGAATAGGGGTCGACAAGAGGTTCTCGAACTTACATCACATATAGCTCGAACACCCGTTTTTGAGCCAAAAATACCTTTTTGAATCAGAAGAATTACCCCAAAAAATAATACCATGCGACATAAGGTATGAAAATATGCGAGGTAGACTACTTTTCGTGTTGGAGTGTCACTTATTTCAGATACTGTTCTAATGGTAAATAAAGCAGCATTTAGTTTCTGAACAAGATCCTGGACATGGGCTTTCCACAACAGCTTACTATCTATCCGAACGCCTAGGAACTTGAACTGTTCCGTCTCGCTTATAATATGCCCATTATGTCTGATCAAAATATCGGTTCTTGTTGAATTGTGAGTTAGAAACTGTAAAACTGAGTCTTACTGTGATTTAGCATCAAATTATTTTCCACAAGCCACGAACATATATCATGAACTACATTATTTGATACTGTTTCAATATTACACACAAGATCCTTCACTATCAAACTGGTGTCATCAGCAAACAGAAATATTTTGAATCACCTGTAATACTAGAAGGCATATCATTTATATAAATAAGAAACAGCAGTGGCCCCAGCACCGACCCTTGGGGAACGCCCCACTTAACAGTGCCCCATTGGGACTGAACATCACTACCACTCTCAATATTGCGGAGAATTACCTTCTGCTTTCTGTTCTTAAAGTAAGAAGCGAACCAGTTGTAAGCTACTCTCCTTAATCCATAATGGTCCAACTTCTGCTGTAATATTTTGTGGTCAATACAGTCAAAAGCCTTCGTTAAATCAAAGAAAACACCTAGCGTTCGCAACCTTTTATTTAATCCGTCCAAAACCTCACAGAGAAAAGAGAATATAGCATTTTCAGTTGTTAAACCATTTCTAAAACCAAACTGAACATTTGACAGCAAGTTATGGCTAAAAATGGCTCTGAGCACTATGGGACTCAACTGCTGAGGTCATTAGTCCCCTAGAACTTAGAACTACTTAAACCTAACGAACCTAAGGACATCACAAACACCCATGCCCGAGGCAGGATTCGAACCTGCGACCGTAGCGGTCTTGTGGTTCCAGACTGCAGCGCCTTTAACCGCACGGCCACTTCGGCCAGCAGCAAATTATGTGAATCTAAATGCTCCAGTAACCTTGTATATACAACCTTCTCGATAATTTTAGCAAACACCGATGGCATAGAAATAGATCTAAAATTGTCATCATTGTCAATGTCTACCTTTTTATAAAGTGGCTTCACTACCAAGTACTTTAATTGGTCAGGAAAGCGACCACTCCTAAAGGGAAAGTTAGAGATATGGCTAAGTACTGGGCTAACATACCTAGAACAATACTTCAGTATTCTGCTAGATACCCCGTCATATCCATGAGAGTTCTTGGTCTTTAGTGAATCTCCCTCTTGTCAGTATCATGGAGGAGCATTTCATGTAACAGTCTCGGAACACTTTTTCCTAAGAGCGCTATATGAATTCCTGTTGGAACTAGGCTTCTATTTAGTTCACCTGTTATACTCAGAAAGTGATTATTAAATACTGTACATATATGCGACGTATCAGTAACATGGACATTCCCACTACGCACTGATTCTATATCCTCGACCTCTCTCTGCAGACCAGCCACTTCCTTTACGACTGACCGTACGGTTTTAATTTTATCCTGAGACTTAGGTATTCTATCTGCATACCACATACTTTTTGCGTTCCTAATAACATTTTTAAGCACCTTACAATACTGTTTGTAATGGGCTGCTGCATTTAGATTTTGACTGTTTCTAACGTTTTGACATAATTGCCACTTTGTTCTACAAGATATTCTTATGCCTCTAGTCAGCCACCCAGGCTGACTGTTTGTGCTAGTACCCTGTTTTGAACGTTCTAACTGAAAGCAACTTTCAAAGAGCACGATAAAAGTCTTGAGAAAAGCATTATATTTATCGTCTACTGTATCAGCGCTATAAACCTCTTGCCACTCTTGTTCCTTGATAAGGTTTACAAAGGTCTCTACAGCAACTGGATCAGCTTTCCTATACAGCTGATGACTATATTTAACACATGCTTCAGCACAAAAATCTTTTAGAGTTAAAATTTGTGCATCATGATCTGAAAGGCCATTCACCTTTTTGCTAGCAAAATGCCCTTCTAGTAATGAGAAATGAACAAAAATGTTGTCTATGGTTGTTCTACTGTTCCCTTGCACTCTCGTTGGAAAGAATACGGTTTGCATAAAATTATATGAATTAAGGAGGTCTACCAGCATCCTCTTCCTTGCACAATCACTTATACAATTAATATTGAAGTCACCACATACAACAAATTTTTTGTATTTCCTATAAAGTGAACCGAGAACGTCCTCTAGCTTTAGCAAAAATGTTGTGAAATCGGAATCTGGGGATCTATAAATAACAACAGTTAGATGTTTAGCTCCGTTAAATTTAACCACAGCTGCACAACATTCAAACACATTTTCATTGCAGTACTTTGAAACATCAATTGACTCAAATGGGATGCCGTTTTTCACATACATGGCTACTCCCCCACACCGCAAAGAGCTCCTCGAAAAGCTGCCAGCCAACATGTAAAGGAAGCCTCTGAATTATCTCCTTATTTAAAAAGTGTTCAGATATACCAATAATTTCAAAGTCAACGTCTATAAGCAGTTCACAAACTTTATCTCTAATACCTTGTATATTTTGATGAAATATACTAATTCCCTCATTACTCGGATACGACTTCCCTTAAGCAGGAATACCTATCAGCTGACTTCAATCTATAGAATGTGCAGCTCTAACACACACTACTGCAGTAATTTTCCCATGAGTGATCCCACCAACCCCACCTATGCTGTCACCTATAAGCTTTGCCAGCCTCCCCTTCTCATACCTCTTGAGGTGCAGGGCATGTCTAGTAAAACCCGTCCTGCTGATAGACTCCACCGACACCACTGAAATGTGACCCATGCTTTCTGTCATCAGCGCACCCCCAAGTCTCATGTTATTACGCCTGATGGCTGTGTTAAGATAAGGCCGATCGTGACGCTGAAACAGTTCCACGAAATGCACTTCGTGTTGGCAGTCCGAGTGGCTATCTTTTCCAGGTCACCATCTATGTCATACTCCCCATCCCTATCAATACTATTACCAGCCCACCCACAATCACTACCTAATCCTCTTTAGTAAAATCCCTACATAACCCCCCTATGTTAATAGTCACCTGAGGCAATCCTGCATTAGGCTTCACAATGCTGGTGACCTGGTACTCACTCCCCAGCACTTCCTGCAACTGCTGGCCTACAACTCTGCCATGAGAACTACCTAACAGCAGAACCTTCTTCTTCCTCTTCGACTTTGCAACTGTTCTAGCCACCGTAACTACTGAGGTCTGTTGCATACTTCCTACATCTACAGCTACTAAAGATTCCTCTCCACTAGACTCTGACAGTTGGTCATATCTATTGTAAACACCAATAGTAAAACTATCTGAAAATCTTCTTCTCCTAGAAGATCCCTTGCCAACAGCCAACTCCCATCCCCTAACCCCCCTCTCCTTCCTCATCCTATCTTGCTCCTCCTGTGCATTTTTCAACTGCACCTGAAGGGCACAGATCTTACGCTCCTGCTCCTCTTTCAGGTTACTCTTGCTACATAACCTGCAGTTCCAGGAGAGGATCTCACCAGAATGCCCACTGGCTTCCCCACTGCATTCCCCCAAGTGAAAATATCCGTACAAGTCTCACACCGCAATCCACTACTCACGAACCTACGGCAAAGCCCACACTTCTCACTCATGGCAGAATTTTCCTTTTTCTAAGTTCCGCTACTACAATAAGAAGATGTTAAAAACCTGACTACAATAATCACAAACTTACTCTACAAGGGAAGTAACTACTATTATTAACAGTATTAATAAACAACAAATGTGAATATAACAAAAAACTAATACAGGAAGAGAAGCAAACGTCTAATGACACAGTAACGAAGGTGAAAAAAGTTCCCAAAAGGTTCTTCTGAATTTATTTCACCAGAAAACACAAAAAACTCCGGTTGAAGACTACTAAAGTTCCTAAATAAACCACTATCCACATACAATTAATTAGTACTTTGCTTTCGATGCGCCGCTACAGCTGCAACTGGTCAGCGCGGATTGTAAACACAGGTAAGAGGTTACGCTGCTCGATGCGAAACACTCGCAAATATCAGGTCACAACACAAGGAAGGCAGAGGTGAATGAAGAAACCACTAATAAGTCACTTAAATAGTAAATATTATCACAAAAAACGTTAAAATATGTATCTGAAACCTAAAAATATATAAAAACTATGAGAGCGATCTCACACGCAGTCACTCGCTTATGACGTCACACCAAAGACTTTTTCTCACACCAAAGACTTTCATGATTTCCTCTTCAAAGTAACATACCATACTCGTTATTTAACACAAAATGTCATTAAAAAATTACGTTATTTACGAGCAGCTAGTTGAGAATATGTATGAATTTCATATGACACGACAACCGCCTCGTTCTGCATATGGATTCAAACCCAGGTCATGCAAACTAAGATTTCGTGACTGACGGAAATTAACAGTCATTCCTGACTAGGCATAAAGAGAGTGATATACCTCGATTTTAGAAAGTATCAGTGCACAAATATCAACTTTAAATTATATAACGTAAACATTTTTAACGATCGCGAATTCCTACCCAGCGTCTATTGTCCCTGTTAGCGAACTGCTTCTTCACAAGTAACTTACTTAAAATGCAGTGAGGTAAAGCTTTGTGTTGGACAGGGATTCGAACCCAGAACCTAATCGGATTGTTATCGAAGCACAATCAACTTTGACATATCGGATTTTCTCGGCAGTAGCTAGATGTATTAAATGAAATGAGACGAAAGATTAATTTTTCCTTCCCATGACTCCAACCTGGCACATATCGTTGTTATATTCTAGAGAGAAGGAATATTAAGTATGGGATTGTTACACCAGCAGCGACATGTGAGCACGTTAGAACTATAAATAATATGACGAAGAGTTCAGTGTTGACTAGGAATCGAACTTAAACATATCGCTGTTGAATACACACAAAGAGACGTCACTTACCGAATTTTTCTCCACCAGCAGCTCGGAATAACATCCTTGAACTTACAGTGATCTCACAAATACATAGTTCTGTGTCTCACTGAGAGTCAAAAACGTCAGATATCGTTAGTGCTGACAACGAATGAAAATGCATTAAAAATTAAAATTATTATCCACCAGCAAATTGGTGTTCTCATGCTAGAGCTTGATAATACACAGTGAAAAATTTAGTGCTGGCCGAGGATTCCAACCCATTCATGCGCAATAAGTGGAGACGTTGAGGAATCTGCAGTTTTGAACAAACAAAAAGTTGTAGTAGAGCTGTATTGTCACGAAGGGATCAAATTCCGCGTTAAGGGCGATCTGAGTTGCATTCCCAGTTCAGAACCAATATTATCGACATACAGAAGCTCAAATAAAAGACGGATTAAGTGTCCTGTGACCATACACAGGATTTGTTTCGTGATTAGAAATAAATAACTAGTATAAGAAAGGTTACTGGTGATAGTTTTTTCTACTTGTCGCCACTCCTTACTTTATTCTGGTTCCACCTAATGTCTGCTTGGTAGAAAGGAATATCATGTTTAATGTGATTTTCAAACCACAATGCCATTATACCTTCTTCACTTGGCGTAGCCGGAAGTGAATAGAATCTGCCTCTCCCTATCAAAAAACATTGGCATAAGTTGGAATCGAACCCAGACCATCACCATATGAAACTATCATCAGTCCAAAAGACCACCAAACCCTCTGCTCTACGACTCATTTCTCTATCATAACACCGTTGTGGCACACAAGATGAGAATACTGACACACAGGCTCCCTCTAGTGGTTTGCAGGATGTTCAGTTCATTCATTTACTTGGTTGACCAAATCGCCATGAACTAGCGGCCTTGGCTACCGAGTGCATACTTTCGACTCTATTTTGTAATCACCGACATAAAATAATGTAACTGCCACCTACATAGTGTAACCTCCCCCTCACCTATCGACCTTAATGGCAGTGAAAAATTAAACCGCGTGTACCTAATGGAAATTTGGGAAAAGCAATCGTCACCGAGGTTAATTTGTCGGTAAAGAGGGAGGAAAGGGTTACATCTAAATGAAAGGAAAAATGCTAATGAAACTGGTGGAAATTAATTTTGAATAAGGGGTAAAGTTAATAAAGAAAGTAAATGTGCGGCCGTTACGTTAACAATCAACTAGCGGTAATTAGATATTTGAGATTTGGGGGAAATGACAGTCGCCAGTCCTAAGGACAATTACTATAGTAACTGAAAAGAAAGATTATTACACATATAATTAGCACTAGAAGCGTGGCAACTGAAGGTTGACAAGTATAGTGTGAAATCTGAAAGTTTGCCAGAAGTAATAAATTTCGCTACACTCTGACTTAATTTAGCAAAAGAATTAATAAAACCGGAAAATCGAAAGTTAATTTAGTGACTGAAGTTAATAGTGAGCTTTCTTTCTGAAGCACATTGAAATTCAGTAAAATACGATTAGTCTTGGACTACCTCAACAATCATTTCAAAAGCTACTTGAATCTACGCAATTTAGAAATAAGAGATTTAACTTTGAACTTGAATTAAATGATTCTGAACAATTAACAATAGTAAAATTTAGTACGTACCAAGTTGAGCTGCAGTCACAGGTAAGCTAAAATACGGTAACAAAAATCGCACTCTTAATTTGTGCTTGTGTAATCTGAATATTGTAACCAGCTATGAATACTTTAACTGAACTTTGAAATTAAAGTAGTGAAGTGGAATGATGCTGGCGTTTGAATTTCAACGACACTCGGGTTCATTCCGGAAAAGGAAGGGACCCTGCTTGGTAATGCAATTGGGACAATGAGCAACAAACGTTCATGCTAAGTTGCTGTAAATTTGTGATGCAACAATTTTAAAAGTTTGAAAAGCTGAGGTCTGCCATACAGTTCTAAAACTTTACGTGCTTCCTGTCTTCCTTGTTGGTTGATTGAAGGTTCGAAGCCGTCGATCGAGGAGGTGGCGACAGTCACTCATTGTCGGCCGTCGCTGTTGCAGAAGCTGGATGTTGGCGCGCCTTCTTCTCGACACGGTCACCAGCCGAAACGGGCTCTTGATGTGCGCCAGCTAATGCTTCCCGTCCGCGACACCATGTCAGAAACTATCATCGCAAGTCGAGCGCAATTACATGCTGCCCAACCCCGAAAGCGCGGCAACTCGCGGGAGCTTCACACAATACACCTGCTCCACTCGCTGCTCCAGCCAGACTCCCCCTCTGCCCGCGCTCCACGCGACAGCGTTAACACTACCAACTGCATGTGCATTGTCAGACTGTTACAGATAACATCGGACAATGTGCATGTATCTTTGATCAATAATTTCTCTCTCATTTTTAGTATTGTTGTAACAACACTAAAAGTTACCTTACGAAAACTGCGCACTGTATTATAAGAAACGAAATAAATTTACCCACGATAACCATACGAGGAAAGTCTGTTTTAACAAAACTGAGTATCTGTACACAAGTGTGCCTCTATCAGCACGAATTAGTAAAATACTTCTGACTAGATTTCGATTGGGTCTGTGTTTAAATGGTATGCTGTGTCGTACTCAACAGGTATGCAAACATGGCATTTCATAAATAACGTTACGTATTCCTAGAAACCCAAAATTTGCTTGTCAGCAGCGGAAAGAGGCGTTACCTGTTGTGCAGCATTGTAAGTTTTTCACCATTGCACTGTGAGCTGAAAGTATTTTCTTACGATTTGCTTATAGATGTTTGATCCGATTGCTTGTAGCTCTTTCACAGAAGGGATAAAAACGTTACATTGAGCGAGGCTGGAACCGCGAACCATAACAGTCGCTCTTCCACAGGTCAGCACGTCAACACAGAACTTGTGGATAGATATGGTTTGCGCCTTCCACTTACGAGGCCAATAGCGGGTAGAACTCGTAAACCGCTAATTACAGGACGAGATTAGTTGCGATTGCCACGTTCGATGACTTTGCTGGGCTGAAAACCGTAAATTTACAATCTTCTGTTACACCTCAAGCGATAACAACTCAGATTATTCAATGGAAATGACACGAGAAAGCAAGTGAACTTTGAGGCTTAATTCCGTGCACACCAGGAAGTAACTCGTCGATCACAGAGTTGCCAAACATAGCTTGCGTTGTTGCCAAATCTCAGTTACATTACCAGGCCGAAGAAGATGAACCGATGTGATCCTACAGCGGGCTGGGAAGTGACCATAGCTGGCGCCTCAAAGACGCAGCTGCTACGGCATGGAATACGTAATGCGTCTGATTCGCATTTCTGTAACTAGGTTTAGGGAGCTTAGTTAATAATAATAATACTCAGAACTGACTGCTACTAAGCATCATAAATCAGTAACTCTCATAGTTGTTTTTATATTTCTTTCGTGACTGTACTCAAAACTAAGAAACTCATTCACGGACGTTTTGTGCCTCGCCGATAGTCGAGCACAACAAACAAATAAAAATAAAAAGAGAATGTGTGTGTGTGTGTGTGTGTGTGTGTGTGTGTGTGAGAGAGAGAGAGAGAGAGAGAGAGAGAGAGAGAGAGAGAGAGAGAGAATGAGAGAGACGGTAACGAATTGTTGTAAAGAAATTGAATACAGGTATGTAAAGAAATGTTTCATTAAAATAAATGACTCGTTCCACATCATTACAAAATGTCGTATTCATGATCTATGGAACAAGCATTAATCTAATCTAATCATATCATATTGCTGACTATCCATGAAGAGTCATGAAGTACCGAAATTTTCGCCTATATCAGTAACCAAATCTAAACTTGAAAATAATAGACGACAGTATTTGTAATAAACCGGAACTCCTATCAAGACCCTTTCATCCCTGTTAACTAACCATGAAAGATGTCTGAAATACCTGAAGTCAGAAGTAACGAAGTGTGTATGCATTTAAAAATGAAGCGCATGATGTGAAGTTCTGCGACGGAGATACGAACCCAAGACGTAATCGGATTGTTAACTAAGTAAAATCAAATGTTACGTATCGGTTTTTCTTGCCAGCTGCTAGGCGTCTGAATTTAAAATAAGGACACAAATTTTTGTGCCTGAGCGACAATCGAACCGCACTCCTGTCGTTCTTCTTATTTGTCCACGAATATTGCTTAAGTAGCAATTGCTTACTCACCAATAGTAAGATGAGTGCGTGTTTGTCCAGAAATTGTTGGCAACATGAATAGACATTAAAAATGCACGTTAATTTTCACTAGCAGGCCGGTGTGCACGTGATAGGGCTTGAAATGAAATTATGAATAATGTTTTATTGGATCAGGATTCGGACCCACATATTTACCTTTGGAGGAGACCTAGAGAAGACTGCAGTCTCGGGAAAAGGAATGAAATAATTCAATTATACTGTTCCGAGAGATTCAGATCTTCGAAAGAGGAGATACGAATTCGAATCACAGTCCAGTACCCAATATTTCAACGCCTTTAGTTCAATCAAGTACAAGTAAAATAAGAGCCCTGTTCCTTTAGACGGCTATCAATTCATCAAATAAAATAAAATTTTCTAATGGAAGTAAGTTTACTAGTGACAGTATTTCTGTTTACCCTGGTCTCCACCTATGTCATTTTCCAACGTAAACCGGCTCTGCCCAGTTTGGAATGAAGGAACGTGATGATTAATGCTAATTCTGGATTATAACAGCTTTCTCTTGAGGTTACCAGAGGTAAAGTAAATCTGTTTGTGTATCTTAAAAGTAAATGCCTGAACTCACGCATTGCACTTGTGTTAGTTCGTTCCTCCAGACCATTGTGGCCACATTTCCCAGCCCCAGGAGTGTGTTGTAATGGATAATGTGCTTAGCTTACAAAACTAGTCACGGTGGAAAAAAACGCGAGTCTATTAAATGGTTAAGTAGAAGCAAGCTTCTGACGTGGAGATTATGCTATTCTCTTGTCAGCAGGATGTAAAGATTCTTCTAGGCGTCATAGCCTCGATTTGAAGCCATTTTGAAATTTTCACTAATTCAGGAAATTTCTTAGTTCGAGAAAATCCACTGTGAGATGTGAAGTTACCGGATAATTCGATTATCACCGTCATTATTACTATCATTTTCTTCATACCGCTGCTGTAACACATGTGCTTGAACATCATTTAAGGCCTTTTGGTCATTATAGAAGTAGTTGCCCAATAACAAGTTCTTTCCCTGTCTACGGAATCCTTTTCATGTTAATATCAAACATCAACAATTACTCGTAGATCACATTAAAACTAAAGTAACTGATGAAGACTTTACTTGATACCGAAAACGCGCTGCCTTTCTTCATTTACTGGCGCCTAGAAATGGCTGTCGAATACTGCCAATTTAAAAGCCAAGGGATCTTACTGCCTTCCAATATACGTCGCTGTCGGTTCTTCCATATGATTTGGTCGACGTGACCTGTTTCAAGTTGTGTATGACACAGAATGTTTTAGAAAATTAATTGTTTTCCTTTGCAATAAACAGAAAGATCTTCATTCTAAGCTATCCAAGTCCAAAATTTTCGCAATATTACTTCAAATTTAATATTCGCTTCCATAATGTAAGGAAAGCATTTCACAGTTGCAAAACCCGCATCCGACTCACTGTCCTTACACTTAGTCGCTGCCCATAAATTCTAGCTCAGAGTGACGCCAGTTTAAGTAACCTAATGTAGCGAAGACTTTTTGCCAGTGCTCTTTCTCACCGGAAAATATGCAATTCACTCATTGGGCTCCATACGTAAACTGTAACAGTAATTTCTGTGTGTATGCAATGCATACGGCTTGATGAATTTAATGATGCTCTCTCTTCCACTTCTGTGTACAATATGCTTGACCTAAACGGGCCCTTTATCATTACAGGCCCTGGGCGGTGCAACATCATATTGACAACAGTAATGTGCTTATACTGACAACCTCATTGTTCGTTTTACCCGATTTTGTAATCATTTACTCGTAAGTAAAACAACATGACCTTCGAGTGGGACACATTTCGTCCCCCTTTTCCTTCTGTGAAATTTGTCAATAAGCTTTTTTGCCTTCGTACCAGCGAAATGCGGTAGAGTACGGCTGGTAAACGATTTACGAACCAGGATTTAGTGCCGTTAACACGATTTCTTTAAACATTGGCGTAGCTGAAGGAATGTAGTTTCTCCTTTAATCGTCTTATGCAGCAACGTTCACAGATATCCCAAATAGGAAAAGCTCTTTATCCAGGTACGAAGGTTGCAAAACAAACTTCCCACAGTTTGTGTCAGGTTGATCTTTTCGTCTGATTGCACTGCGTAAGTATCTTGTGTAAGAGGTATTAAAGTAGTGTTCCTGTAGCTGTGGGAATCATTGGTAGAAAACGAGTTTCACACCAATGGGTACAGTACTGATAAATATTCAAAATGATTATCAGCCTAAGTCTGCGTTAATCCACAAACTGAGGCGTATTTGTAATATTGAAGCTAGACGAGGTATCCTTGCCTTCCTTGAGTGGGCATTGGAAGGCGTTTACACACACGTATACGAGGGTAATCCCAAAGGTAAGGTCTCCTAAGGGACACGCAAGTGCCAACGCAGGTACAAACGAGAGATCCTTAATTTTAACGGCAAGCAGAAACCACAGTGTTGGCTGCATGGTGGCAAGGTGATGAAGAGCAAGACTATGGATATGAAGGTCTGAGGTTCGATCCCTTACCAGTCCTACGATTTTTATGTGCCGTTTTACACATATTACCCCTGGGGCAGTGTTTGTTGATATGAAAAATGCCGAGTTGCACTGTGGTCCGAAAGCCAAGTAAAACTGTAGGTTCCCCTATTAACTGGCTAGGTAAGTCAACTCAAAGGCCGGATGAAAGCAACAGCATACCACCTCCAACAAGGCCGTGCCTATTAAAGGACTGTGGTGTTCAAACCACTCTTGCGACTGATGACTGCTTTACTTTCTTTGGGTTCCAAAACTAAAGATCTTCGGGTTATTGACATTTTTGTGTTTTCATGCTGTAGCTTTGATACCGGTAAACGTAAGTAACCGGCCGAGCACTGTCACCGTTCGAGTTGTCAAGGTGGTAGACGACGATGCTGTCGATCCCAGTTACAATTTTGGTCATGGCTATGTTTCAGTCGAATACGTCTATGAGCCTTTCTGCGTATTTCAAGATATACTTTTATACACTTGGTACGCAATATCTGATAGAGCTGTATTTAGCAACATGAATCAGATATGTTTTCCGTGCAGTATATCGGACATCACGTCAGTGCAACGAGATTTCGTTTATGTGTTGCGCATGGTGCTAGAAATATTTGTGTTTTGCTTGCTTCTATGATAGGTTTCACCCCACTGAATGCGAGCAAGCTCACGAATGGACTGTCAATAACTGGAATTACGGAATAACACACTTGAAAGTTGTATTTTTGCATTATGTATGGCGTTGAAAATAACTGTAAACAGTTTATATGCCTACTTGCTTATTATCGCGCTTCTCGATGCTTTCCTCAAAAAATTAAAATAAAAATAAAATGAGAGAGAGACAGAGAGAGAGAACAAAAATGTATTTCAAATATCAGCTCAGTGACGCCATGTTCGTCTCGTGATGTAAAGCAAGGATAGTTGATAGGTAATATCTCGTTGTACTAGTGATATGTATAGCTACGGGGTCCTTTGTTTTCTCTCTACAAACAACTGGAACAGAATTCAGTAACAAAGTGGTAAGAACACCTACTCAGTGCGCCAATTAAACACGCAGCCATTCTTTGTTATTTTGTTAATCGTCTGTAATGCGGTAAACATCCTTGATTATTGATTTGTAATTACTACCATTGTTATTGTTATTCGTCACCCCTCAACAGCTTTCCTATCACTCATTGCCGCCGATGCAAGTAACGAATGGATCAGGATGAATGGAATGTGGGATGTTTCGTCACGGAGAACATACACATTTATCTCGGCGTCTTGTGTCAGGGTAATATGAAAATCTCAATAAGAAAAGACGACAATAACACCCAACTATTTTTGTCCACATAACACCCTGACGACAGTCAAATTGGCGTCTCACTGTATTTTGATTATAATTCGTTAGCCTTTTTGCGACCTCATTTTAATACCTCGTGGAGGCCGGCATAATATTTTGCTTTTTGAACACCGAACAATAACACACAAAGATAGTAGATGGAAGGATACAAAGAAAAAGTCAGACTCATGGGTGTGGATCCAGTTCATCATAAGAAGACTAAACCAGAGGGAAACATTACGAAAGCAATGAATACGCCGGTTAGTATACATTATTTGTGTAGATCTGAAGATGAAGAAGTGCAGATCTGCCCAGTGCCCGCATCTGCACTTTAGTTTCTGTCTTAATGGGCAGAATTTTTACTTTCTTCTCTTCTGAATCATCAAATGAATTGATTATTACATGGTACAGAATAATTAGGTAACTGCGTTTCTTACAGCTTCCATTCGCACCAATATTGTTCTACATTCTAGTGCAAATCATGAAATTCTGCTTGTATGATCACAAGACTGCAATAAATGCAATCGATTTCGAGGTGCAAAGTGTTTGTTATCTTAATTTTCGTGACAGGTTGGCAAAGTTGATTTCCAAAGACTTTTTATTGTACTGAAATAATCTTTTGCAACAAAGTAACAAGGTAAGTGTTTTATTCGTACATATTTTGTGGGAAACTATAATCGTGATGGAAGATTACACACCTGACTGTTTGACACAGCTCCGAAAATCACATGAAACGTGATATTCCTTCTATATCAAGTAGACGTTAGGTGTAACCACATTAAAGTAAGGAGTGGCAACATATAGAAACTCTATCACCATTAACCTTTCTTATACTAGTCATTTATTTCTAGTGACGAAACAAACCCTGTGTATGGTCACAGGACACTTAATCCATCTTTTATATGAGCTTCTGTATGTCGATTAAAATTGGTTCTGAACTGGGAATGCAACTCAGACCGCCCTTAACGCTGAATTTGATCCCTTCGTGACAATACAGCTCGACTACAACTAGTTGTTTGTTCAAAACTGCAGATTCCTCAACGTCTCCACATATTGCGCATGAATGGGTTGGAATCCTGGCCCAGCACTAAAGTTTTCTCTATGTATTATCAAGCTCTAGCATGAGAACATCTATTTGTTGGTGGATAATAATTTTTAATTTTTAATGCATTTTCATTCGTTGTCAACACTAACGATATCTGACGTTTTTGACTCCCAGTGAGACACAGAACTATTTGCGAGATCACTGTAAGTTCAAGGATGTTATTCCGAGCTGCTGGGTTAGAAAAATTCGGTAAGTGTCGTCTCTTTGTGTGTAGTCAACAACGATAAGTTTGGGGTTTGATTCTCAGTCAGCACTGAACTCTTCATATTATTTCTAGTTCAGACTTGCTCACGTGTCGCTGCTGGTGTAACAAACCCATACTTAACGTTCCTTTTCTCTAGAATGTAACAGCGATATGTGCCGGGTTGGAGTCCTGGGAAGTAAAAATTAGTCTTTCGTCTCGTCATTTCATTTAATACATCTAGCTACTGCCGATAAAATCCGATATGTCAACGTTGATTGTGCTTCGATAACAATCCAATTAGGTTCTGGGGTCGAATCCCTGTCCAACACAAAGATTTACCTCACTGCATTTCAAGTAAGTCATTTGTGAAGAAGCAATATTTAACATCTCTCGTAGTTCGTTAACAGGGACAATAGATGCTGGGTAGGAATTCGCGTCCGTTAAAAATGTTACGTTATGTAATTTAAAGTTGATATTTGCAAACTGATACCGTCCAAAAATGAGGTACATCACTCTCATTATGCCTAGTCAGGAATGACTGATAATTTCCGTCAGCCACGAAATCTTAGCCTGCATGTATGGTTCAAATGGCTCTGAGTGCTACGGGACTCAGCATCTGAGGTCATCTGTGCCCTAGAACCTAGAACTACTTAAACTTAACTAACCTAAGGACATCACACACATCCATGCCCGAGGCAGGATTCGAACCTGCGACCGTAGCAATCACGCGGTTCCGGACTGAAGTGCCTAGAACCACACGGCCACCGCCGCCTAGCCTGCATGACATAGGTTTGTATCCATATGCAGAACGAGGGGTTCGTCGTGTCATTTGAAGTTCATACATACACTGAACTAGCTGCTCGTGAATACCGTAAATTTTTAATGACATTTTGTGTTAAATAACAAGTATGGTATGTTACCTTGAAGAAGAAGTCATGAATACGACGAACTTACTACGTGCATTACCTATCTGACGTAATAATGAGAGTGCTAACATATCAGGTATGTTATTTATTGTAATAAATGTGAGCTTACAAGCCTTAAGGACAGTCTTATCTGTGATGAGGTGTTCCCTGATATTTGTAGTATCGTGGTATTACTTTACATCTTGAGCTTTTGCGATACAGAGCAGTGTTTTCTAGTGGGGATTTGTTGGAACCATTTTAAATAGTCAAACGACTGTACCAAGGAGCGATTAGAGGACCTGCTAGACAGCTGCGTTATGTAGGTTGCATGGGAATCAGGTGAAATGCAATTCAGGTCGTTCGGATACTTTTGAGCACGATTGTACATAAAATCAGAAGTTAAATATCAAATGTTTTCACCAATAGCGAAACGCTGGAACCTTAATTGACGATAGAATTGTTTTTGCCTGACTGGGATTTGAATCGAGCATCTAGCACCGTCGTTTTCTAGCCAGGAACAGACGATAAATAGCTATTGTAGCGAGATGGGCGTATGTTTAGCTAGATATCAGGCGACGAAAAGTTCTGTGCTGAATGGAATTCAAACCCCGCACACGTGGTCATGAAGAAACTTTAACTATCAAATTCTTTTCCAATAATAGCTAGGAATGGCATGTTTGTACTTTCAATGATGTAATGGAAAATACTCTGCTGGCTAGAAGTTGAACCCACAACATATCGTCGTTGCTGATCACAACGAACACAACGTGAAACCCAAATCCTTGTTCACCAGTAGGATGGAGAGGAATGTTTGAACTTGAAAAGATTTAAGGAAACCTTTGATCTTGTAATGTTGTGATAAAAAGCTCATCATGTGGCTGTGAGTTGAAACGAACACGTTACAGCTGACAACGCACGAAGAGACGTTGAAAATGCAACTATTTTTCACTAGTAGTTCGGAGTGCACATGCTAGGGCTTGAAATGAAATAATGAATATTTTGTGCTGATCAGGGTTCGAAACCGGATAGGTGCCTTTCGAGGACGCCTAGAAGAGTTTGCAATCTTCGGGAACACAGTGAAATCGAATTCTAATCCCAGTCCAACACCACAATTTTCAACGTCTCAGTTTCAAATAACGTAAGAGCCTTGCGACTTACATGGCCATTGGTTCATTAAATGAAATACGTTTTCTAGTTTACTACGGCTTGCTGGCGACAGAGTCTCTGCCTTACGGGGTTTCTCCAACTGTCACAGCTCAAAGGAATGCCACTCTGCCCCAGTCGGCAGCGAAGGGATGTTATCTTTACTGCGGATATTGAACTACTGAGCTTATTGGCGTTCTACACTTTGCGTTACTAGGGGCGAAGGAGAGCTACTTGCGTGTATTAAAAACCTACGCCTGACGTGATATGTGAACATACACGTTTTACACATCAATACAAGATTAATCCACCAGACCACAGAACCCGCTGCCAAGCACAGAATTATGAATTGCAGAGTATTCATTTAGATGTAGATGCAGATGTCAAGGGACGCGTAATAGAAAGGAGGGCGGGATCTGGGAATGGATAGAAGTGCACAAGTGCAACATATAAGCGTGAAATGCTTGCAAAGTATTGCTTACTTAGATGTGTGCCACAGTTCGTTTTATCTTAGGACCGAGAGATAAGGAATAACTGTTCTCACAAGGGAACCTCCCCATCGCACCCCCCTCAGATTTAGTTATAAGTTGGCACAGTGGATAGGCCGTGAAAAACTGAACACAGATCAATCAACAGGAAGAATTTGTGTGGAACCGTGAAAAAAATTAGTAAAATATACAAACTGAGTAGTAGACGTGCAAGATAGGCAACATCTAGGAGTATATGAGCTCAGGAGCGCCGTGATCCTGTGGTTAGCGTGAGTAGCTGCGGAACGAGAGGTCCTTGGTTCAAGTCTTCCCTCGACTGATAATTTTACCTTCTTTATTTTCGAAAAGTTATGATTTGTCCGTTCGTTCATTGACGTCTCTGTTCACTACAATAAGTTTAGTGTCTGTGTTTTGCGACCGCACCTCAAAACCGTGCGATTAGTAGACGAAAGGACGTGCCTCTCCAATGGGAACCAAAACATTTGATCGCAAGGTCATAGGTCAACCGATTCCTCCACGGGAAAACACGTCTGATATATTCTATACGACACTGGTGTTGTCGACACACCTAACTTGTACACTTAGCGAATGGGTAAAAAGATTATTCTACCTTGTCCGATTTAGGTTTTCTTGTGGATGTGATAATCTCTCCAGAAAAAGTGAT
Source organism: Schistocerca cancellata (assembly GCF_023864275.1). Classification (NCBI taxonomy): domain Eukaryota; kingdom Metazoa; phylum Arthropoda; class Insecta; order Orthoptera; family Acrididae; genus Schistocerca; species Schistocerca cancellata. The sequence goes on from NC_064632.1 coordinate 568,668,494, forward strand.
GAAAACATAAGAGTTTGTCACATAAACAGAATATGAAAAATTAAACTTTTCATTCGAGGGAAGACTTGAACCTAGGACCTCTCGTTCCGTAGCTGCTCTCGCTAACCACAAGACCACAGCCCTCCTTGACTCCCAGTGTCCTTGATGTTGCATATGTTGGCATGGACCAACTCAGTTTGTATATTTTACTAATTTTTTTCATAGTTCCACACAACTTCTTCCTGTTTTCTCGATTGATCTGTGTTCAGTTTTTCAAGGCCTATCCACTGTGCCAACTTATAACTAAATCTGAGGGGGGTGCGATGGGGAGGTTCCCTTGTCAGAACAAAGAATGGGTTGTAGGGAAGGGGAGATCAAAGAATACGGTTTCATAGGTGGTGAGAGGGATGATAGAGAGTAAAGACAGCAGCAATTAAAAGAGAAAATGTAGCGTCATTGGAAACCGCTGGATTTGTTTACAAAGCTTTGGGGGAGTGTAATAGAAGGGCACTTGCGGCGATAGTGTCAGAGAGAGAGAGAGAGAGAGTGTAAGAGAGAATAGAAGAGATACAGGAGGGTGTTTCAAAAATGACCAGTATATTTGAAATGGTAATAAAAACTAAACGAGCAGCGACAGAAATACACCGTTTGTTGCAATATGCTTGGGACAACAGTACATTTTCAGACAGACAAACTTTCGAAATTACAGTAGTTACAATTTTCAACAACAGATGGCGCTGCGGTCTGGGAAACTCTATAGTACGATATTTTCCACATATCCACCATGCGTAGCAATAATATGGCGTAGTGTCTGAATGAAATTACCCGAAACCTTTGACAACGTGTCTGGCTTCACATGCAGATGAGATGTACTGCTTCAGCTGTTCAATTGTTTCTGGATTCTGGCGGTACACCTGGTCTTTCAAGTGTCCCCACAGAAAGAAGTCACAGGGGTTCATGTCTGGCGAATAGGGAGGCCAATACACGCCGCCTCCTGTATGTTTCGGATAGCCCAAGGCAATCACACGATCATCGAAATATTCATTTAGGAAATTAAAGACGTCGGCCGTGCGATGTGGCCGGGCACCATCTTGCATAAACCACGAGGTGTTCGCAGTGTCGTCTAAGACAGTTTGTACCGCCACAAATTCACGAAGAATGTCCAGATAGCGTGATGCAGTAATCGTTTCGGATCTGAAAAATGGGCCAATGATTCCTTTGGAGGACATGGCGGCCCAGACCAGTACTTTTTGAGGATGCAGGGACGATGGGACTGCAACATGGGGCTTTTCGGTTCCCCATATGCGCCAGTTCTGTTTATTGACAAAGCCGTCCAGGTAAAAATAAGCTTCGTCAGTAAACCAAATGCTGCCCACATGCATATCGCCGTCATCAATCCTGTGCACTATATCGTTAGCGATTGTCTTCCGTGCAGCAATGGTAGCGGCGCTGAGGGGTTGCCGCGTTTGAATTTTGTATGGATAGAGGTGTAAACTCTGGCGCATGAGACGATACGTGGACGTTGGCGTCATTTGGACCGTAGCTGCAACACGGCGAACGGAAACCCGAGGCCGCTGTTGGATCACCTGCTGCACTAGCTGCGCGTTGCCCTCTGTGGTTGCCGTACGTGTTCGCCCTACCTTTCCAGCACGTTCATCCGTCACGTTCCCAGTCCGTTGAAATTTTTCAAACAGATCCTTTATTGTATCGCTTTTCGGTCCTTTGGTTACATTAAACCACCGTTGAACACAACACAACACTGAGTTCTAGGCGGTGGAATTCCAACACCAGAAAAATCCTCTGTTCTAAGGAATAAACCATGTTGTCCACAGCACACTTGCACGTTGTGAACAGCACACGCTTACAGCAGAAAGACGACGTACAGAATGGCGCACCCACAGACTGCGTTCCCTTCTATATCTTTCACATCACCTGCAGCGCCATTTGTTGTTGAAAATTGTAACTACTGTAATTTCGAAAGTTTGTCCGCCTGAAAAAGTACTGTTGTTCCAAGCATATTGCAACAAACGGTGTATTTCTATCGCTGCTCGTTTAGTTTTTCTTACCGTTTCAAATATACCGGTCATTTTTGAAACAGCCTGTATTAACAACGAGTAAACATAAATGTCGAAATGTGTGTGAAATCTTATGGAGCTTAACTGCTAAGGTCATCAGTCCCTACAAACTACTAAACCTGAATTATCCTAAGGACAAACATACACAACCATGCCCGAGGGAGGTCTCGAACCTCCGCCAGGACCAGCCTCACAGTCCATCACTGCAGCGCCTCAGATCGCTCGGCTGATCCCGCGCGGCGAGTAAACATAATATGAAATCGTTGGCGTATTGTGAGGAGGACGTAGGGTGTATTCGTGGTTGGAGGGGAAGAGAGAGACGTATTTGAAATAACAAAGTATGTAGACACGGTATAAATGAAATCAAAATAGAATAGTTAACAAACTGTATATCAAAAGAAACCCAATTGAATTAAAGGGGCAACTCAAAGGAAAGCTAACCCATATTGTATCTTTTCTGGTGCCACGCGATCTTCCACTAGCTCCCAATGAGGAAAAATGACGAAAAAGAAGACATAACAAAACATTTTAAGAATATTTTATCCAGAATCCTTCATTATTTTGTACTTCTATCACGTGCCTTGGCATAGAATATATAAGCCGTCGGACGTAACAGCCTGAAGAAGCAACTTCCTCCCAGGCTTCCAGGACGCAGTCCCAAAGAGCGTCCGCAGTAGTTGGTTGGTTTCGTCGTCAGTTCTCTGTTGATGTTCTGGCGACCTCAGCCCACATGTTTTCCATGGGGTTCATATCAGCCGCCCGTGGCGGCCAGTCCATGACGTTGACGCCAATCGTGAAGAGCCGCTGCTGAACAAATGCAGACTTGTGAATGGGTGAATGGTCCTCTTCCAATGTGACGTCCCCTTCTGCGTACAGTATTCGCACTGACGGAAGCATCACATTTTCCAATATGTGGGCATACTGCGCGCTGTCCAGAGTTCCTCCTATCCTGTGAAGAATTCCCGCCCCTCTCGCAGAAATCCAATCCCAGCAGGTAACAGATAGCCGGCCACTGCTTCTAGTCGTGGTTACATATTCTCGTCGATGTCGAGTCCCTTGCGGCCTGTAAACTATTCGTGGACCGTCGTTATTGGTGGAAAACACCTTCTGATCAGTGAAAATTACGTTGTCCCACGACGCCCTCAGATGGAGCTCCGCAAATGCTAGCCGGTATATAACGTTGTCTTCACTATGCTCTTGTTTCACGGCGGATCGTCGTGCATGCAGTCCAGATTCCCTCAGTCTTCGGCGAATCGTGTCACTGGAGCCGGGGAAGTTGGTCTCCCGCCGCAACTGGTTCGCGTTCAGAAAGGGATTTTCTCTGCTCCTAGACACTAGGTTCCTGTCTTCCTGCTGTGAGATCACTGTCTTCCTGCCTGAGCCAGGAGCCCTGTTGGTGGTGCCTCTTTCGAGACAGATCCTCCACCATGTCGTTGCAGTGGTATGTGGTAAACCATACCGTCTCCCAGCTTCTCTGATGGAACATCCTCCGTCCTCAATGAGAGCGACGACTACCTCTGCCGGCCGGAGTGGCCGAGCGGTTCTCTCTGGAACCGCGCGACCGCTAGGTCGCAGGTTCGAATCCTGCCTCGGGCATGGATGTGTGTGATGTCCTTAGGTTAGTTAGGGTTAAGTAGTTCTAAGTTCTAGGGGACTGATGACCTCAGATGTTAAGTCCCATAGTGCTCAGAGCCATTTGAACCATTTTTTGACTCTATCTCGAATAGACCTCTCCCAGTGAGCCATTACGGCAGACAGCCTGATGTGTATTTCTGCTTGCCGCTCTTATACTGATTCCAGGAGAGGAGGTAAACATATTTACGTCAAACGGAGCAGCAGAGGCAGAGGCATGCGGCGCAGCCGTGCTGGCTCGTCCTGGGCTGTTGGCCCACCAACGCCACCGCCAGCTCGCTCACTTGCGTCTCGCCTCGGCCAGCCTGGCTGGTCCGTAGCTCGCGAGCCGCGGCTAGTACAGACCCGGGCCGCAAGGCCACGATAACCCCTTGAAGGATCTAAAGTTACACCTAACCTACCCAAGTCTGTAGTACAAACTAACGCAGCTAACAGCTATTATGCTATAACATGTGCAAGCACACCTACAGTTGACGATTTATTCAAATATTTACGAATAATACCTTAAAAAATACATTCATTTTAAACATAGCTACCAAAAAATATTTCACCTAACTAGCAACAGCATAACACAGGAAAGTATACTTTCTTGTAAGCGCTGTGCATTAGATGTAGCCTTAAGAAAACCTATATTCAACCACGACAACTAAGCGGAATGTAAAAGTAAACAGGTTTGGCGGCAGCTTCTCCAAATAATAGTATATACTTAGTATATAATACAGGTTTTATGCACTTATAACATGTACTCAGTGTCTCTGAAACAATACGTGCTGCACGACGGAAATTACTTTCTGCTGAGGCACTTCATTTACATCTGAATGATACACGACTACTAGAGAATATTGCTCTTTACGGCACTCAATCCACTTGTAAATTAACATCATGATATCGCAGATATTAGGCAACACGTTGCTAAGGATGAGTAAGGCCTTAAGGTTTGGAACTAAACATGCTACTCCTAGCTACTACTGAATATGAAGTTGATTATTAACGTGTCTTCATAACCATGTGTGCGGCGTTCGACTCTCAGTAAGCATAGACGTTTTCGACATCTTATTTCTAGTTGTGTGCTCATCTCCCTGATCGTGGACCAACATTGGACATTTCTCGTCTGTTCCTGGTTAGACAACGACGTCGGTAAGCGCCGGGTTCGAAACCTGGTCAGGCAATACAACTTCAGTCGTTATTTAGGGTTCCAACCCCACTACTGGTGACAAACTGTGATATCTACATTCTGATTTTACGTACTTATTCAACAATCCGATTAGGTGCTGGGTTCGCATCCTTGTCCCCAGCATTACATGATAGCATTTCAATTTTAAACATGTGCATCCTTTATTCCTTGACAATGCAACAATATACAACGTCTTTCGAGGTTAATTACCAAGAAAGTAATTGTCATGTTAGGATTCCTGCTTTCGTACAAACATTATCGTCATTTACGTTCAAGTTGAGATTTGATAACTGATACTGATGCAAACGTCAATATTTGACGTCTCTTTCTGCCTAGTGATCGAGTCTCGATAAGGCACAAAGCTTTGCTTGGTTAACAATGGCTTTACGTTGTGGGTCAGCATCCGGATCCAGAACGAAGACGTTGGTCATGTCATTTGAAGTACAACTTCGTGTACAAGTAACCGTTGATGAGTAATGTGAACAATGATATTACTTGTGATTCGCTGTTACTCTTGGGATTTCCGTAGAGTGGCTGCCGCTGTTAATGATGTTTTCTTTTAAATGCTTAGTATTACATAAAGTTGATGCGAAACTACTCCTCGTTGAACGTTGAACGACGTTCAGCATGTGTTGGGTAAACCTTTTAGACAGCAAAGAACTTGTTTCCAATTGCCATACAACTTTGTAAATCCGTATACTGTCTCAAATATTTAGTTGTGCCCAAGGATTACTGAACTATTTATGTGACAAAACTAGTTGTCCCATAACATTTGAAATGTCACTTATTGTAATTAAGTTTAGTTTACAAACGTTAAGGACTGTCTGATCTCTTCTGTACTATCGTGGTGTTACTTTACATCTGGACGGACTGTTATAAAGGCTGGTGTTCTCTAGTAGTCTCTAGCAGTACACATTGTGTATCTTACAATGACTGTACTGTGGAGGGTAGCGACGATGTGCAACACAGATATGCTATGTTGGTTGCATACATTCAGGTGCAGCCTACACGTTGGAATTCAGGGGTGACCCACTTTTTTTGCTGTCGAGTGTATCTGTATCGATTAATGATATAAAAAATAATTCTATTGTTTGAAGACAAATGAGGCATTGGGCGCCTCACGTTTTACTGTTTGTATTCCATGAAAGGCTGACGTGGAGTTGCTGCATTCCACATCGGTATTTTATATCTTATGTGAAAAAATTGAGTGAATATGCTAATTGTTATTTTTCTAATCAGAGAATATGTAGTTTGTTGTAACTGATTACGAACGGACAGCATCAAGAGGACATTTTGACTGTTATGTATAAAGTATTTAACCACAATCGTCATCTACTGTAATTTAATACGCTACGGTCGCAGGTTCGAATCCTGCCTCGCTCATGGATGTGTGTGATGTCCTTAGGTTAGTTAGGTTTAAGTAGTTCAAAGTTCTAGGTGACTGATGACCTCAGAAGTTAAGTCCCGTAGTGCTCAGAGCCATTTGAACCACTTTTTTGTAATTCAATATGAAAAGGTACGTAGCATTAAAAAACGTGTGTTAAAGATAAGTGTGCTTAATTTAGTAAATTAACCTCTATGATTTCCATCTCCTCATTTACTTGAATGATAATTATTTTGTGTTATTTCATCACCAGAAATTACGATCGCGCTGATGGGCCGAACGCAGCATGAGGCAGAAGGAACATTATCGTTTTCCTATTATTTCTGAATCAAATTTTTAAATTGTGTAGTGTTGCATTTCTTTCAAAGTCCATAAATATTCTGGTCCCTTAGTGTTGTTCCAGGTATGACTACATCACGACTGTAAAAATGCACAGAAAGGATAATGTTTTTTATGAACGATCTCAAATAAATCAATCTGCTGCTTTTATTCAGGTATTTAATGCTCAATGTATGTTATTATAATAGTGTAATCAATCCCTGATTCTGTTGCCAAGTGGCCCACCAAAATATTCACTTCTTCGACATTTTTCAAAAAAATATAAAATAACAATTCTATTTCTTTTCGCTCCTTAAGTGCGACGCTACAGCATCTATGGAAAGTGGTTGAAGGATGGCGAAATAACGAGTAGACCGTATGGTATTGGACGACAGGGTTTCATTACAAAACGTAGAGGTCGGGGAGTCTCCCACTGTGTAATCCAGGACAGGCAGCGATCTGTGACAGATCTGACGACCGAGTACAGTGCTGGTACAGGCACAAATGTTTCGGAGCACACCTTTCAAAGGTCATTGGTGAACGTGGTGCTTCCCATCACACGAACCCTAGGTGTTCCTTTGTTGACCCAACGATATCGTCAGTAATGATTGCAGTGGACACAGCATCGGTGAGTTTTCACCGTGGATCGATAGGAGCGTGTCGCCTGTCGAGTGAATCGCATTTCGTGTTACGCCAGGTCGATGATTGGATCCTTACACGCCATCATCCAGGCGAATGGCTGCACGAAACATGCACCGCGCCACAGATGCAGGTCGGTGAGGGTAGTGTTGTGCTATGGGGTGCACTGAGCTGGTCTTCCGTGGGATCTGTGGTGGCACCTGACAGCGGTGAGCTGCGTGAACATCATTGCGTACCACTTGCATCGCTTCATGCTTGAAGTGACCCCCTACAGCGATGGTATCTTCCAGTAGGATAACTGACCGTGTTGCAAGGTCAGAATCGTGTTACAGTGGTTTGGGGGGTATTATAGAGAAGTCATACTGATGCCTCGGCCAGCCAACGTGACTGATGTGTATCCACTGGAAAACAAAAGGACGGTAGCCATCCCATAATATGCGGGAACTGCTTGACCAAATGGTACCACGTACTTCTGGAAACCTATCAAGGACTTCTAGAATCCATAAAAAGCAGAATTGCGGCTGCGTTGTGTTTCAGTGCGGATCATCCTGCTATTAAACAGTTGGTCATAATTTTTTGCCTCATTGGTTTATATGATTGGCATGAAGGGAAACAAGGAATAGTTCTTCGTAACTATTCGTTCGGAGGTCATAGAGAGGCCGTGTGTACATTTATCTTAACATAGAAATAACTGATAGTTACAGTACATTTTTGAGACAGTTATTTACACAGTATACTGCAATGAGAACCATGACAAGACGAAGCACAGTTGCCCATCTTTCTCCTTAGGAACTGCAGCGATCAGAAGCTTTCAGCTACAGTAACAAGTAGTATTAATTAAGTGTAGCAATGAAGTGCCCTAGCAGATTCAAACTTTGTGTCGGACCGGGATTCGAACGTGTTGCCATATTTTAGTTGCTTTCATTCGTTGCCCACAACAGAGATCACAGACGTTGCAAATTATTCATCTGATGAATTTACGATCGAGTATCCTAACGTTTAAACAAAATCGCTGCACTCGTATTATAACAAACATCAACTGATTCAGTCGTCATTTTATGATACGACTTTGGTGAGACAGCGTACTGAACAATAGAATGGACTGCCAATTTTTGCAGTTAATTACTAACAGAAAAATTTTTAAGATATTGGCTGTATGCAAAAGTGACAGTTCTCATGTTAGATTTATTACATTTTTATCGTATGCACATATGTATACCATGTTTTAACGCCTTTCTGCAAGTTGTATTTTTAATCATTTTGTTCACATGCTGCAACTGGTAATAACTGTATATTTGGCGCTTCGTAAACTCCCTTAAGGCTAATGGGATAGTATCCGTGAGTATGTACTAAGTAAAATAGTTTACCTTAATTATTTTGCCATGTACTAGTATATTTCTCAAACATTTTCGTTAATATGTGGGTGATGCGAGGAGGGTCGCTTCACCGAAATTGGTTGTCCGTAAATAAGTATACATACAACCGCTTTTGATGGTTTCGTCAAGTCATTCTTGAAAACGTTGACATCCTGCCATGGAAGCACTTATCTTATGCTATACATGCACTTGTATCTTAGACAGTGTGAAGAGAGGCAATTACGCGTCCACACATCCTCTCTCACACACCTTATCGATAAAAAATCGTGAGAAACAAATTAGGTGGTTTTCAAACGTTGTTGGCTTTCAAACCCTCTGAGCTAGGGGAGAGAGATAGCGAGCTTAACAGGTTTTTTGATGTGATAGAACCACGCTATGCTACGAATATCTTTAGGGAGTGCTTCCCGGGGAAGCGTTAAATGAAGTACATGGCATTATTTCATTCTTTTCCTGTATCTGGCTGCGTCAGCGTCCCCTGATGAATGTCAGGAATACTGTGTAAATGGAAGAGACAGAGAGAGAGAGAGAGAGAGAGAGAGAATCCACGCGCAGCACCACTGTGTGAGTTTAAGGTCCCTTCTATTCATATCTCATTCGGAATTTTTGATACATATCAAGCATTTCACGCCAGTCTTCTGACCTTCATAAATATTGCGCTTTATTTCTTCCTGATAAAAAGGCCTTAGTTTCAGGCTTATATGGGCGTGGAAATTAACTCAACTATTGTTTTTACAATATTATCGTTTGTGCTATTCTCATTTCATGCTATAAAAGAGGTATACTGTACACGTAATTTTTTACTTGTAGTGGCAGTGTGACACTCCCATGAATAGCCGGCAGTACCTATACAATTAATGTATATGATGTGTTATGTTAGTGGGCTTTTCTCCCATTTCGTAAGCTTCTATCGCCTCAAGCCGAAAGTAAGGTTAGTTTGCGTTTCAGAATTTCTTCTCGATTCATGCATATGAGGTAAAACCCATAAGACACAAGCAAGCGTGTTGCTCATGGAAATATTGTTTGGAGTCGACTATTAATTTGACAAATATACTCGTACAATTGCGTAGGCTTCCACGGCCAGAGTCCGTCGACCTAAAGGTTTTCTGAGTGTGCTACCGTGTCGTATTGCATCAAACTACTGCTGGAGACACCGAAAACTGTCTACTCATGTTCACTAGTCACTCATTACAAATTATGACACACAGTTTGGTTTTTATCTTTATCGATATATTTATACGACAATCGTGGTTTCTATTTCTAAGATCAATGAAGTACCTAGTACTTGCGTACTTCTAACAGACGTTGTCAACTTCTCCTCTCATGAAGCCGCATTACAGAGATAGAAAAAAATCACATATTAACAGCTACTATTGATATCTATTCCCTCAAAGTAATATGGCAACCAAAGAACACGAAAAGGCAAGATACAAATCAGACAAAGCACATCTCTTATTAAACTTAGCATGGAAATCAATATCATAACCACGCTGAAACAGTTACGTTTCAAAAGATAGGAGATTTCTTTCTTTTCTCCCATTACAGCGTATTTCACTGCCGGGAAACTAAGCATATCGTTCCTACCCATACTACTCAACGCCATCCCCTTCAAGCTGTTTATTGGGAACCTGTATGCTGACCGTCCCATTCGGTAAGTCTTCTATGTCTCCGCCGCTGGTGTCCACGAGATCTGAATCGTCTGCGAACCCTCTAGCACTCACCCTGACTCAAACGACTGGACGGCTTTTAACCTGGAAGACTCTCGGGCTGAGAGGCGACGATACAGGGTGCAACCCTGATTACACCAGCCAGGCGGCGCCACTGTGATCGTATTGATCATAAGTATTGATTACGTGCATTATCAGGCGGCGCGCGGCTGTTTATGAATAGGCAATTTCGTTGCGCGGGTAATTAATGCGGGACGTGGACCATTCAGGCCGGCCTGCGCCTGTGCTGGCATCAGGGGAGAAGGGGGCCAGGGGGCTTGGCGGTGGGGCGGGGGGGGTGGGAAGGCAGCGATTAAATTTAACGGCCGCTGTCTCTGCCCGCCCTGCCGAGGACACTGCGTGAGCCGCCAAAATCAGTTTCACGCTCTGCCTGACGTGCGCACGCCAGAGACCTTTTAACATTTTTTTTAAATGTTAAGGAAATTAAGTTGACTTCTCTTCATGTAAGAATAGATGATGAATGCAGCTAGTCGCTAACTTTGTGTAATGTCTTGTCTGTATAGACGTGTATCTGTTGCCTTTAAGATCCCTTCACCTTCACACATAAATCTATACAGTAAAGAAAGGGCCTCCCCTTTTATCGGCTGATCCGTGATAAGATAGGCGAAAAGTTAGACTAATGGAGGATTATTAGTATTTTCTCTATTTTCATTCGCTCTCTCTCTCTCTCTCTCCTTTATCTATGTACAGTTTTTGATATAATATTTCATTACGTGAAATCAGCCAAATAGAATCTCTGGTGGAGCCCTTCGTCTTAGTGTTCAGCGGCTGGCTTGCTGTAAGAGATCTTTACATTTATTATTACTGTTAAGCACTGCATTCAGTCGGGAGAATCAATCGTGTGGACAATTTGTTCCTTTTACGAAAGATTGCGAATTCCAGATGTGTACGAAGCCTTTTTGGACGATTTAACACAGACTCTGTGATTGCAGGCTCTCTTCGACACAGCTGAAACTTCCCCACTAATTACAGGGCCAACGTGATCATCAAATGATTCAGAAAAAAACTCATTCGTTCATTCCCTCCAGAACAAAAAAGTCACAAACCTTATTTATGAAGGAAATTGTGTATTCAATCCATCTCCATTACATGTCCAGATCTCTGGTTATAACACTACAACTGCGTTTACGTAGCTTACGTAATCAATTACCAAATTTGGTGTATTGCGTAGTATGCCCCAACAGAACAAATAGTCCTGTCACGGAAAAGCCACGTATAACACTCCCTTGTCTGCTACTACTGTACCATAACCTCAATGCCAGAAGCAGGTTGTAACATAAAACAATTTTGTAAAAGAAACTATGGCACAAAGCAACAGAGCAGTGTTACCCTCTGAGAGGAATTTTGTTAGTTTGACCGTGTTGTTCCTAACGGAGGTGGCTTATCGGAAATGAAAGTAAGAATTACGTAAATATTGGAATAGTGACAAACAATATTTTGCCTAGCTATACTATTCCTAGAATAAGGGAAACGGTCGCCAGCCTAATTAGGCAAGAAAAAGATTAACATTCTCGTTTATGAAAGTAGGTATAAGTAACTATAATGGACATCACAACAGACACAACCTAGACTTAGTAACACGCGAGTGCAATGAACTCTGACGCACATATGTTTTAAGATTGAAGCTAACAGTTAGAGCAGCAGGAACTATTTTCAAAATTATAACAGGTACAGAAAAACACTATCACTTTCAGGGTTTACACAAACTGAGTGGTCTTTATACTGTTAATATGCACACAAGAGAGACAAACACTTGGCATACATGAGAATGTAATGTTTCACAACTGCAGCTTTCTCACTTTTACTACAACGAAACACAATGTTGACAAAATTGCAAGAAACTGACTCACCTTTTAGAATTTACCACAGACAACAACGTGATCATTTACTTTATATGCCTCAGCCTAAAGTTTGAAGTTGGTAACAGCACTTTAGTAAGCAGTTTTACTAGGAAAATTATTTCAACATGCATTATTGATTTTAACTTTCTCTTTACTAAGTTCAAGAGGCATTAATTGGCAAAACTCTGGTCATAAATGTACTTTCAGTAAGGACACTCGGTAATCACTTTACTTCAAACGGAGAGGACCCTGAGAGGTATTATGATGAGGAGTAAAATCAAGGTAGGTACATAATTTCAGATATGAATTACGTTATATTTCAGCACACTAACAAATCCATTAGGCTGATCCTTCACTGTACATCAATATAGTATTACGTTACAGTGATTGCGCAATGTGGTGGCAACTGCATGTTGGTAGGTGGAATTGCAGGTAGAATTGCTGGACTCTGTCATTTCTTTGTGGCGATGATAAATACAAATTCCAGACTAGTTCCAGCTATTTATCCACCCATCCGAGGCATTGGAAAGAAGCAGGAAAAGCCTCTCTCTGAATCAGCACCATATGCACCTTTACAATGGCAGTGCACGGACTCTTAGATCATCTCCGACTGCTGGCTCATCTCCGACTGCTGGCTCATCTCCGACTGCTGGCTCATCTCCGACTGACTATCAGTTCCACCTTTTCCACCTATGCCAACCACGATTTGCGCGCGCTACACAGTTCCGTTCCCGAGGGGAACCACTACACCATTTACATACAAACTAACTAAGAACCCTAAGTGAGGATCAGCAATTTACATAACAGCAAACAAATACATTAAATAAGACAGAACAGTTTCACATATTGACACTGCTACAAAAAATTATTCAAGCAAAATTACAATTACATACAATAAGTTCTGTTCCCTCCAAATGGGACAAAGAACTTTAAATTACAGATACACTACTTTGCATAGAATCAAATCACGACATCAAAGGTTTGACAAAGAAAAGAGTACACAGTTTTATGTTATCGATTCAATCACACTTACAGAAGATCAACAATGTGACATTAAATAAAGCAAAAGCAAAATAAATCCATACAGCATAAGAGCTGTGGTGTTACACGGTGATTCCAAGACTTAATTATTTTCCGTTTACAGTCTCTTTCTCTTTAAACAAACCGCTAGTGGCACAAATGTTAATGGCTCGCTTTAGCGAGAAGAAAAGCAAAATATGTATCTCTCAGAAACACGTCAATCCCTCAACAGATACTACCGAAGCTGTCCTAGTTACCACTCTAACAACCATGGAGAATACATATATGCCTCTCTGTTATTTCAAAGAATAAGCGCACTAGAAAATACTTTGGCGTCGTCGAGCTGTCGCCGCATATGTTACGAGAAAATCAGATCAGATACTTTTCCAAAGTGAATGAATGTGGATGGTTTGATTGGCAATGATTAACTGTTGCGTGGTAGAGTGTATTTTCTGTGGGGACATTACAACCTCCAGGCAACGTGTCTGAACAGCGGTGACCGAAACGTTTCATTGCGAATGACAAGTACAATTATTGCTAACAAGTTAAAATTTAGTGCCGCACTGGCACTCTATCGTCGATCCTCAACATCAGCAAGTTATGTTGTAATGAAATGCCCTACCGAGAAACTTTTCTAAACAGAAATGAAGCTTAAGTTCTGTTTTCTTTTCTCAAAATGCCACAGAGACCCGTGAAATACCTTGCGTGAATTGTACTCGTCTCTCACAGCATACTAGAACAGAATTCCTTCAAAGACGCTCGTAGCGTTGCAAAGAGAAAGGAAGGAGCGGTGTCGGCCTCTGTCCGGTCGGCCACACTTTCCGATACGTGCTCAACCAGTTAGAAAAATGTCCGCGCAGGATAGGGTGGCGGATGTGCATTGAAAAATCTTCGTCCAAAGCTCTGGGCGAGTTCATTTGGTTATTCCGAAGGAGAGGCCGACAAGTGTTTGTCATCGTTTGGCCGGTCGGCGATGACAGGGTCGATACGCATGCCCTCCAATCTTTCTCAGACAGTTTTACACCAACTATTCGGTAAAAATATTCATTTTTGTTCTGCTTGCAGGTTTATATGTCAGGTTCATGAGTATGTGCCCATCATTTCATCAACTGTCATAGTTATGGTGATATTTATGTGGAAGTAAGGCACTGCGCGTAATTCAAAAATGTTTGCAATAAGAAATTGGGGTCGTCATGATTTTGCGTTTGGTGCATATTACACAATAATTTTCTGTATATGAAATACTGGATCTTTCATTAAAACGGGTGCTCTTCTCTACCTGTCGACAACCTCGAGAAAATTGATCTGATGGGGCAAATTCATTTGCGATCGCGCAGCGCTGGCGATAAACCCATAGTGAAATATCCACATCTTTCCTAATATTTCATGAACGGTTTGAGATACCAAAATGAGGTTTTGGCAAGTGATAGCATGCAAACAGAAGAGACTGTGTAAACTCCGCTGTGTTTTGGGAAAAGAAGCAAATTTAAACACAGCAACGAGAGATATGTGTAGGTTTTACTCAAAATTCTCCACTTATGTCTCTCCTATGAAAGTTACAACTGGTTAGGCAGCCAGGCGAAAATAAATCGCTGCATTTTCGGCGAAATTCATTTTAGATACTAACCAAAGCAGATATGACAGTGCATATTTTTGAATGGTCGCCATGCAAGTGTGGGCGTGCATGGGCCTCGCTTAATATTTTCTAAAAATGTGAGTATAGACTTCAGTTGTGGAGTGTAGGCTTCAGTTTGGAATGTCTCTTCCCCTACAGCACTCAGCATTTCCCCTACAGCGCCTGCCCACAGCCCCAACCACTACCGATCTCTCTAACCAAACCCTGCTGTCTGTGCTTGTACCAGCCACGGTATTCTACACGAACTATAAGCGTACACCACTGTGTTCCCTATAGCTGCCACAGTTGCACAAGAATGCTGCCACAAACGATTACGCCACTGCGAATGAGATGCAAGCATTCCCTCACTGGAGCTCCATCTGCAGGTGTACGTAAGTTCGAACATTCATGCACTGAGACCATTTTGTGTGTTTGCCAGTTGAATAACATTTATCGCCTTTCATTCTAATCTACTGAATAATTATTGTATGGAAGATTGACTGATTTGTAAATCTGTGCTATCTGTATAATTTCACCATTCAGATCTACTGTTAGCAACTGATGCTTCAACTACAGCAATGAAGTTATGTATCAGTTTTAATATTTTATATTAGACGTACAATAAATTAATGTCTAAATACTCTGTTCATTAACAGCATCTGTTCCTCGCTCATGTAACCACTACTGAACCACACGTTATGCAAGGAAGTTACAACAGAAAGTGGACGATTAGTTTTTAATCAGTAATCATCAAACGGCCGATTGTTTAAGGCAGCGAACTTCCATTTATAAAAAGTCATATTTTCTCCACTATCTGTCATACTTTGATATATGAGGGCTGTTCAGAAAGTAAGGTCCATTAGGTCGCGAAACGGAAATCACTACGCAAATCAAAAATGATTTATTTGCAACAGTTAGCTACATATTCCAGCTATTTCTCTATGTAGTTGCCACTCCAACTTAGACATTTGTTCATAGCGTTCATCCAACTTTACAATACCCCCGTCATAAAAAGCAGCCACCTGTGCTTTCCGTCAACTCTCTGTCCAGGTCTACATCTCATTGTCTATGACAAAATGTTGTCTTCATAAGCAGTGGTTCATGTGAACAGAGATGAAACTCAGCGGAGTCATTTACGGGGTGTACTGTAGGTGATCGAACAATACCCACCGAAAACGCTGCAGGAACACCTTCATTGCCCCTGCAGAGTGCGGCCGAGAATTGTCATGAACAATGAAATGTATGGCAATTACGTTATGAGGGGCTGCAGGAGGCATCAGGCGAAATCTCTCACCAGCTCCTCATACTTGGCGGGAGACACTGTTTTCTAAGCATTTTTACGAGCTCACTGTGTGCTCAGAACAAAATGCGATGGATGGGCATACTAGAGACGCTGTCCAACATTCACTATGTGATCAAAAGTATATAGACACCTGGCTGAAAATGATAACAAGTTCGTGTCGCCCTCCGTCGGTAATGCTGGAATTCAGTATGGTCCTGGCCCACCTTTAGAATTGACGAAAACTGCCACTCTCGAAGGCATACGTTCAATCAGGTGCTGGAAGGTTTCTTGGGGAATGGCAGCCTATTTTTCGCGGAGTGCTGCACTGGGGAGAGGTATTGACGTCGGTTGGTGAGGCATGGGACGAAGTCAGCATTCCAAAACATCCCAAAGGTGTTCTATAGGATTCAGGTCAGGACTTTGTGCAGGCCAGTCAATTATAGGGATGTTATTCGCGTGTAACCACTCCGCCACAGTCCGTGCGTTATGAACAGGTGCCCGATAGTGTTCAAAATAGAAATCGCCATCCCCCAATTGCTTTTCAACAGTGTCAGGCAAGAAGGTGCTTAAAACATCAGAGTACGCCTGTGCTGTGATATTTTCACGCAAAACAACAAGGGGTGTAAGCCCCCTCTATGAAAAACACGACGACACCATAACAGCACCGCCTCCGAATTTTACTGTTGGCACTACACACGCTGGCAGATGACGTTCACCGGGCATTCGCCATACCCACACCCTGCCATCGGATCGCCTCATTGTGTACCGTAATTCGTCATTCCACACAACGTTTTTCCATTGTTCAATCGTCCAATGTTTACGCTCCTTACACCAAGCGAGGCATCGTGTGGCACTTACCGGTCTGATATGTGGCTTATGTGCAGCCGCTCGACCATGAAATCCAAGTTTCTCACCTTCCGCCTAATTTTCATAATACATGCAGTGGATCCTGAAGCAGTTTCGAATTTCTGTGTGATGGTCTGGATAGATGTCTGCCTACTACACATTACGATCCTCTTCAACTTTCGGCAGTCTCTATCAGTCAAGAGACAAGGTCCGACAGTACGCTTTTGTGCTACACGTGCCCCTTCACGTTCCCACTTTACTATCACATCGGAAACTTTGGACCTAGAGATATTTGGGAGTGCGGAAATCTCGCGTACAGATGTAAAATACAACTGACACCAAATCACGTGACCACGTTTGAAGTCCGTGAGTTGCGCGGAGCGCCCCATTGTGCTTTCTGCTCTCTCACGATGTCTAATGACTACTGAGGTCACTGATATGGAGTACGTGGCAGTAGGTGGCAGCACAATGCACCTAATATGAAAAAAGGTATGTTTTGGAGGGGTGTCCGGGTAATTTTGTTCACATAGTGTTTCTGTGCAAAGTTCCATTGGATTTTAGCTGTGGTTCCCATTTCGCGGCCGGTCAGACCTTACTTTCCGAATAGCCCTAGTAATTTTACAGGTTCACTTACTGTTATGTGTGAATACTGCCTGCAAAATGCGTGGTGAATGGAGTTAGTGATAAAGAAATAATAAATTAAAACGTTTTGGCTGATTCTGAACTTACACTGCATTAACAGCGAAGATGTTGTAAGCTATGATCCTTTCTCGTTTAGCCGGCCGGAGTGGCCGTGCGGTTCTAGGCGCTACAGTCTGGAGCCGAGCGACAGCTACGGTCGCAGGTTCGAATCCTCCCACGGGCATGGATGTGTAGGTTTGGGTAGAAAGTAGTTTGTGTGTGTGAAATCTTATGGGACTTAACTGCTAAGGTCATCAGTCCCGAAGCTTACACACTACTTAACCTAAATTATCCTAAGGACAAACACACACACCCATGCCCAAGGGGGATTCGAACCTCGGCCGGGATCAGCCGCACAGTCCATGAATGCAGCGCAACAGACCGCTCGGCTAATCCCGCGCGGCTAGAAACTAGACGCAACACTGTAGTCACGTGAAGGATGCGCGTCCAATGGCGTGTGTGCTGTATGTAGCTGATAGCAGAGGGTCAGTGATGTAGTGTGGTGAGCGGCGACGGCTTTGTTTGATTCGGTTGCAGTGTGCACCGTCTCAAAGTTCGGGTGGGCAGTTAATGCAAGCTAACAATATTTTTAGGAAACTGAAAAACGTGCGTGTATTGAGACTGAAGTCGCCCGTGGTCTGCCTGGACAACATCTTTTTCAGGGATTGTGAGAGGCATGTGATAATGCAGTATTGTCATATCCTACTTCGGCAGGGTATGTTAAAGTTTTGCGGGACGGTAGAGTTGTCATTAACGGTCAAATGAATTAATGGAAACGCCCTGGTCTTCCTCGCCATAGAAAATGTTCTGTGAAGCAGCTAGCACCAAACTGATGGATATTGTGGCCTACGATATCCATGTGTTGATCATGGAACACGTTATACTGCAGGGGCAGGCAGTCCTGCATCCTGCTACATCTATTGCATGTGACAACACGTTCATTCCCCACTTATAAGATATCGACGGCTCCTTCTGGCACTGCATTCTAACATCTCCAAGACAACGCACGATTCCCTATGGTGAACACTGTTCAAGAGCTCTGCATATGTGGGGGTCGGAGATACTCGAACATCACCATATTCACCCGATATGAGTCCGTGTGGCTACATCCCACACGCCAAAATGAAGGAGCCTCCTTACGGTACGCACTACAAGACAGGACATCATCTATATAGAGGGCTTGTAATACAGTGAAAGTTTGTCAATAAAGGTTCATATGAATTATAACAGAGTTTTCACTACTTTTTATCCAACACATGTATGGATAGGGCAACTTTGGAAGTCCCTAAGTGCTATCATTCTGAGATACTGGAGGAATATAGCGTGGATAATTTGTGTGCTGGGAGTTATGCTGCCTCAAATCAAACACACAGTTTCTAACTTTAATACTTGTCTCATTGTGATAAACTTTAAGCGTAAGATTTTATATCTTAATGTGTGGAAATTGACACCATCTTAAATTATTAAATCCATTTGATATAGAAAATAGCGGAAATCAGATTTCTCTTTCCCCTGGAATGCGTTAGACAGGCAACTGCGATAATGAACCCCTGCAGCCGTTTCGTAATGCAATTGTCTCACTGGTGATAAGAACTGAGGACAATCTCAGATATAGAAAAGTTAGAGAAAGAGATCTTTAAGAGAATCATCCAAGCATACACGTTAAGCGGTATACAGAAATCGTGAAAAACCTTAGTCTGGATAGCCATACAGGTTCAGGTCTTCCACGTATTTCGTCGGCTACTTACGGCAAATTCCTTTAAAAACTACAAGGCCGATTCCCTTGTCAATACTTACTGCCAGATCCGAGCTTGTGTTTCGTCCCTGATGATCTTATCTTCAATTGCACGATAAGATCTAATCATTCTGCCTTCCCTACAGTCAGCAGGTAAATCCAGATGTAAGGTTGTTTTAATTGAAATCCAAGTGTCATAGTGTCGTATGGGACTTCCACGTGATACGCGACTTATTCTATGCAATTTCTCTTGACGCCGCGTTGAACAAAAAAATGGTTCAAATGGCTCAGAGCACTATGGGACTTAACATCTGAGGCCATTACTCCCCTAGAACTTAGAACTACTTAAACCTAACTAACCTAAGGACGTCACACACATCCATGGTCGAAGCAGTATACGAACCTGTGACCGTAGCGATCGCACGGTTCCAGACTGAAGCGCCTAGAACCATTCGGCCACTCCGGCCGGCCGCATTGAACAGACACATATCAAATTCTTTTGCAAAACATTACATTTCAGCTTATGGCAGTCGTGAAACAGCAATAGCAACGTCAGAAGCACCAACAATTGCAGATGTGTCACAACAAGAGTAACATCAAACATCAGCGACAGCAGCTACACGTACAATAGCAACAATATAACTCCACTGCAGTGAGTGTGCAACAAAAACAGGAGATTCACTACAGCATGAGCTACAATATTAACGACAGCAGCTGCGTTTACGATAGAAGCAACATCACTCTATTGAAGTAGATCTACAAAAAGAACACATGCACCATACAAGCACGATTTACAATACCAATAACAGCAACTATGTCAACAATAGCAACAACATCACTGCAGTGAAGTGACCAACGACAATAACAGCCATATCGTATAAGCATGAGTAACAATGTCCTTAACTGCAGCTACACATGCCGGCCGCTGTGGCCAAGCGTTTCCAGGCGCTTCAGTCCGGAACCGCGCTGCTGCTGCGCTCGCATGTTCGAATCCTGCGTCGGGCATGGATGTGTGTGAAGTCCTTAGGTTAGTTAGGCTTAACTAAGGCTAGGGGACTGATGACCTCAGATGTTAGGTCCCATAGTGCTTGGAGCCGTTTGAACCATTTATTGCAGCTACACAAACATCAGCAGTAACGTCACTTCTGTGAAGCACATTCATAATAACAACAAAGGGTTCATCTCACAAGCACTAACGACAATATTAGCAACAACGAGTAGATATAGGACACTAACAATTTCATTGCGGCCAAGTCGGTGGGTTAAAAGCTTTATGTTCTTAGTTTGAAATTTAGACTTATTTATTTTTTATTTTATTTTATTTTATTTTGAAAATACACACTTTGTAATTTATTAGGACAGCACTGTGGTGCTGAGTAAACATACCCAACCCAATGGCTGCTGCAGCTCCGATTTAACAGTTGTGGATACTGCATATTTGGGCACATATCTACAGACGAAACGAGATATTTTCGCATTAAAATTCAACAAGAAAAAGGAACGATGAACAAAATCGTTGCCAACAAATGCTGCAAATTCCTTCAAGGGGTATATCATCGTGACTCAACTGTTAACAAAGTGTATTCAGTGAAGAATATTCTAGTGAGTTCAAATTATTTTCATTAAAAATCATGTCTGATTTAGAGTCTTCAGACTGATCTGCATCTTTCATTGTCGAGTTTCTAACACCCTATGACACGTGACCCATATTTATGTGATCATTAGCCAGTGAAAACATAATGTAACTTATTGCATTTTCTAAGGTTAATATCGGTAGAAACACGTACCAGTTGTTGTGTGTAGAAACTTCATTTACGTTCCAGAGAAGGGTGTACATGTGCCACTAAATATCATCGTTTCTTGCCGTTCTCAGTCAAGTGGCATGATCCCCATGCAAGGTGGAAATTTTTCTATTTCTTTCCGCTGCTCTTACCCCTCTACTGAACTCACACAAAAAGAATATGTCGGGAATGTTACGGTTTTCACACGTGGTACTCCATTTTATAGCGTCCACAGCTCCACTCACTATCTCCAAATGAGAAGACCATAATATATAAACTCAAACAGCGACGTATGACTACAGATACATAATGCCATCGATAAACAAATCCACAGCAGCCTTAATATCAACACGCTAAACAAAACAGACTGCTTGTTTATGCACTAACCCAGTACAGTACTAGATTTGAAAAATCTACGGATACTCGTGTGTTGCAGTAGATAAAGATGTCCCCACGTCAATGGAAACATACTATCCGCTGGTTGTACTAGTATTTAAAAAACAGATTTCGATCTCTAAAACTTTTTATCAGATATGAGCGACGTTATGAGTATTTCAGACCTTCATTCGTATGCGCAATCTAAAGTGAGTGCATTACATATAATACATTTTCTCGAGATGAAGACAGAAATAGAACTCTACATCTCTGTCTACATATACATAGATACCCCGCTGTCCAACACACGGCGCTTGGTGGAGGGCACCCCGTACCACTATTCATCATTTCCTTTCCTGTTGCTGGCCGGAGTAACCGAAGGGTTCTAGGCGCCTCGATCTGGATCCACGCGACCGCTACGGTCGCAGGTTCCAATCCTGCCTCGGGCATGGATGTGTGTGATGTCTTTACCTTAGTTAAGTTTAAATAGTTCTAAGTTCTAGTGACCTCAGAAGTTAAGTAACACAGTGCTCGGAGCCACTTGACCCTTTCCTGTTCCACAGGGAAAGAAGACTGTCTGTATGCCTAAGCGTGAGCCCGATTTCTACACTCCTGGAAATTGAAAAGAGAACACCGTGAATTCATTGTCCCAGGAAGGGGAAACTTTATTGACACATTCCTGGGGTCAGATACATCACATGATCACACTGACAGAACCACAGGCACATAGACACAGGCAACAGAGCATGCACAATGTCGGCACTAGTACAGTGTATATCCACATTTCGCAGCAATGCAGGCTGCTATTCTCCCATGGAGACGATCGTAGAGATGCTGGATGTAGTCCTGAGGAACGGCTTGCCATGCTATTTCCACCTGGCGCCTCAGTTGGACCAGCGTTCGTGCTGGACGTGCAGACCGCCTGAGACGACGCTTCGTCCAGTCCCAAACATGCTCAATGGGGGACAGATCCGGAGATCTTGCTGGCCAGGGTAGTTGACTTACACCTTCTAGAGCACGTTGGGTGGCACGGGATACATGCGGACGTGCATTCTCCTGTTGGAACAGCAAGTTCCCTTGCCGGTCTAGGAATGGTAGAACGATGGGTTCGATGACGGTTTGGATGTACCGTGCACTATTCAGTGTCCCCTCGACGATCACCAGTGGTGTACGGCCAGTGTAGGAGATCGCTCCCCACACCATGATGCCGGGTGTTGGCCCTGTGTGCCTCGGTCGTATGCAGTCCTGATTGTGGTGCTTACCTGCACGGCGCCAAACACGCATACGACCATCATTAGCACCAAGGCAGAAGCGACTCTCATCGCTGAAGACGACACGTCTCCATTCGTCCATCCATTCACGCCTGTCGCGACACCACTGGAGCCGGGCTGCACGATGTTGTGGCGTGAGCGGAAGACGGCCTAACGGTGTGCGGGACCGTAGCCCAGCTTCATGGAGACGGTTGCGAATGGTCCTCGCCGATACCCCAGGAGCAGCAGTGTCCCTAATTTGCTGGGAATTGGCGGTGCGGTCCCCTACGGCACTGCGTAGGATCCTACGGTCTTGGCGTGCATCCGTGCGTCGCTGCGGTCCGGTCCCAGGTCGACGGGCACGTGCACCTTCCGCCGACCACTGGCGACAACATCGATGTACTGTGGAGACCTCACGCCCCACGTGTTGAGCAATTCGGCGGTACGTCCACCCGGCCTCCCGCATGCCCACTATAAGCCATCGCTCAAAGTCCGTCAACTGCACATACGGTTCACGTCCACGCTGTCGCGGCATGCTACCAGTGTTAAAGACTGCGATGGAGCTCCGTATGCCACGGCAAACTGGCTGACACTGACGGCGGCGGTGCACAAATGCTGCGCAGCTAGCGCCATTCGACGGCCAACACCGCGGTTCCTGGTGTGTCCGCTGTGCCGTGCGTGTGATCATTGCTTGTACAGCCCTCTCGCAGTGTCCGGAGCAAGTATGGTGGGTCTGACACACCGGTGTCAATGTGTTCTTTTTTCCATTTCCAGGAGTGTAGTTTCTTATAATCGTGGTCCTTACTCGTAGTCTATGTTGGAGGCATTGGAACTGCTCTGCAGTCAGTTTCAAACGCGGTTCTCTAAAGTTTGCCAATAGCGATCCTTAAAAATAACGTCGCCTTCCCTCCAGGGATTACCGTTTGCATTCCCGAAGAATGTCCGTAACACTTCTGTCTTGTTCAAACCTACTAGTAACAAATCTAGCGGCGCGCCTCTGAATTGCTTCAATGTTTTCCTTCAATCCTGCCTGGTACGGATCTCAAACACTCGAGCTGTACTCAAGAATTGGTCGCACCAGTGTCCTACATGCGGTCTACATTATGGACGAACCACACTTTCCGAAAATTCTACCAACAAACCGAAGTCGGCCACTCGCCTTTCCTACCACAATCCTCAAATGGTTGCTCCATTTCATATCACTCTGCAACGTTAAGCACAGATACTCATACGAAGTGACTGTATCAAGCAGGACTTAACTAATGCTGTATGCGAACATTAGGGGCTTGTCTTTCCTATTCATCCGCCTGTCCTGGCCTCAAAGTTCAAGAAAAATTCAAAATATTATCTACTTTTCTTATGAAGATATACACTCCTGGAAATGGAAAAAAGAACACATTGACACCGGTGTGTCAGACCCACCATACTTGCTCCGGACACTGCGAGAGGGCTGTACAGGCAATGATCACACGCACGGCACAGCGGACACACCAGGAACCGCGGTGTTGGCCGTCGAATGGCGCTAGCTGCGCAGCATTTGTGCACCGCCGCTGTCAGTGTCAGCCAGTTTGCCGTGGCATACGGAGCTCCATCGCAGTCTTTAACACTGGTAGCATGCCGCGGCAGCGTGGACGTGAACCGTATGTGCAGTTGACGGACTTTGAGCGAGGGCGTATAGTGGGCATGCGGGAGGCCGGGTGAACGTACCGCCGAATTGCTCAACACGTGAGGCGTGAGGTCTCCACAGTACATCGATGTTGTCGCCAGTGGTCGGCGGAAGGTGCACGTGCCCGTCGACCTGGGACCGGACCGCAGCGATGCACGGATGCACGCCAAGACCGTAGGATCCTACGCAGTGCCGTAGGGGACCGCACCGCCACTTCCCAGCAAATTAGGGACACTGTTGCTCCTGGGGTATCGGCGAGGACCATTCGCAACCGTCTGCATGAAGCTGGGCTACGGTACCGCACACCGTTAGGCCGTCTTCCGCTCACGCCCCAACATCGTGCAGCCCGCCTCCAGTGGTGTCGCGACAGGCGTGAATGGAGGGACGAATGGAGACGTGTCGTCTTCAGCGATGAGAGTTGCTTCTGCCTTGGTGCCAATGATGGTCGTATGCGTGTTTGGCGCCGTGCAGGTGAGCGCCACAATCAGGACTGCTTACGACCGAGGCACACAGGGCCAACACCCGGCATCATGGTGTGGGGAGCGATCTCCTACACTGGCCGCACACCACTGGTGATCGTCGAGGGGACACTGAATAGTGCACGGCACATCCAAACCGTCATCGAACCCATCGTTCTACCATTCCTAGACCGGCAAGGGAACTTGCTGTTCCAACAGGACAATGCACGCCACCCAACGCTAGAAGGTGTAAGTCAACTACCCTGGCCGGCAAGATCTCCGGATCTGTCCCCCATTGAGCATGTTTGGGACTGGATGAAGCGTCGTCTCACGCGGTCTGCACGTCCAGCACGAACGCTGGTCCAACTGAGGCGCCAGGTGGAAATGGCATGGCAAGCCGTTCCACAGGACTACATCCAGCATCTCTACGATCGTCTCCATGGGAGAATAGCAGCCTGCATTGCTGCGAAAGGTGGATATACACTATACTAGTGCCGACATTGTGCATGCTCTGTTGCCTGTGTCTATGTGCCTGTGGTTCTGTCAGTGTGATCATGTGATGTATCTGACCCCAGGAATGTGTCAATAAAGTTTCCCCTTCCTGGGACAATGAATTCACGGTGTTCTTATTTCAATTTCCAGTAGTGTATATGGCTGAACTTCCAAATAAAGCGCAATCATAGCAATCCCCGCTTTCTTTAATGATTGGAATTTCGCATCAGGAATATAACAATAACTGGGAAAATTAACGGAACGGCAGACAGTTCACTCTTAAGGTAATGAACGAGGGTATGAGATCTGAGAAAGGTATCAGACGCGGGACAATCAATTTTTAAAGAATAATGTCTTCAAATTGTTTGATATAATTTCTAGTGCAGCCGGCTATTTCCATCTCCATACCCGCAGTGCGACTGAGGCAGAAAGGGATTGTTTTGTTCATAACAGATTAAGTTCACAGCACACTCGGCGAGATGTAGCTGGGGCGGCTGGTCCTTCGTGTCAGAGGGATTTACTTGCCCAGCGCCAATAGAGAAAATGCAATTCTACGCAGGTGCCAAGTTACCTTGATCAAGTTCTATCTGGAAGCAGAGGTAGCAGGGTGGTATAAAAACTGTGTGCGTATAACTGCGCAGGGTTACGCGGCCAGAGTCAGTCGACATAAAGGTTTTTTGGGTGCGGTACCGCGTCATAATGTATAAAACTACTGCTGCTGGAGGAAAACCAACGTTTGGGCCACGGCTGCAGCGGCCGTCTTCTGGGTCAACGGGGTACCATACCCAGAAAACATTTCTGTGAACTGTGTGCGTGATAAAAGTAGTGTCCAAACTCGAGCTCCGATTGGTTGTTGCAATGCGAACTGTCCAGTAAACAACTACGTCTTACTCACTTTGTTGTCGTGCCTCAGCTGCTTGGTACCCCCGGGCATTCCTGGTACTCATTTCGATAGCAGGCTGGGCTTGGTGCACATGGGACCGTCCTGGAGAGTTTGGAATGAGGAACAACTCCCGCCCCCTATTCTTCCCACTTTTTTTTCAGATATGTGGACATCGAGAAGAAGTTTTATAAATATCTAGCTATGTACGGAACAATTGGAAGAACATTCGGAAGAAAAACAGGAAAGAAACAGAAATGAAATTCTATAAAGATATGACTGTACCTGCTCTTGTATATGGTTCCGAACCATGGACGGTGCAAAAGAAAAGTCACATATACAAGCAGCAAAGATGAAGTTCATGAGATACGAGTATGTAGGGGTAAAATGAATAAAATTAAGAAATAAACGATAGCATCAGATTAAAAAACCTTTTCAGTTAATGGCAAGGTGGAAGAAAGTAGAATTAAATGGAAGGATCATGTTGACAGAATGACAGAAAATAGATTGCAAGCAAGGTAATGAATTATTGTTAAACTGGAAAGACAGAATTACCTGGACATCGTAAGAGAAGGATGGATAATAGGCCGGAACAGGTGATTACAGCACCTAATCCTCGGAAGGAGATGATGATCATGACGCATTGATGGCTGAGCTATTTTTCTTTCTTTTGTTCGGAAAACGTAATAACACGTAATTTTAAAACTAGGGCTACGTTTCTCTCAACTTTATTTTACTTTACAGGAGAGAACGGACACAGTCAGGTGGAGGCAAGGTGGGCAGAGATGGAATCCCGAGGCCTGGCCACGATGATGCCGCCCCCGCCGCCCTCCCCCCCCCCCCCCCCAGCAGACTCTCATTCTGCTGGTTCCTCACACGTTAATGCCCCATTTCTATGTTATTTTTAATGTTTTTATTTTTCAAATAAGAGGTTAAAATGGCTCTGAGCACTATGGGAGTTAATTTCTGAGGTCATCAGTCCCCTAGAACTTAAAACTACTTAAACCTAACTAACCTAAGGACATCACACACATCCATGCCCTAGGTAGGATTCGAACCTGCGACCGTAGCGGACGAGCGGTTCAAGACTGTAGCGCCTAGAACCGCTCGGCCACGCCGGCCGGCCTTTATTCTTCATTTATAATTTTTATTCTTGATGAAAAGATAACTTGCTAGATATAACTTTCACAGTTCTGAGACTCAAAAGAAAACGAAATTTTTCTCTAGGAAGTATGCAAAAGAGAAGACTCTACAACAGAAAAAGCCATCAAATACCTTGATGATTAAAGACAACATTCATTACATTTACAAATAAAACACCATGACGTGGAAGTCTCTGTCATTTCCAGTGCATATTCACCTCATATTGTCGAAAAACACACGAGTCGAAAGACACGACTTTTCCATAGCAAATGACCGGGTAAATCCATCAATTTGCACACCATCGTTGCGGAGAGCGGGAACGCTTGTGCAACGTAATACTTTTTACTAAAAATTTAGGAATCTAAGATCTGAACTTTGTGAAGATGGCTAATGGAACGGCGTTCGTGTTCACAAATAGTCCGTTGAATTAGATCCGTCAGCTCCCGCCGCTTGAGTGGAACTATTTTCATATGGCAGAATACAATGGTAATCCCCAACGATTTGTAGCGCTCAACCAACATTGCCCTTAGGATGAGAACTTCATGAAAACCCAGCATCAGTACAGGGTACATTTCCGTTCATTAATCCGGGAGCCAGAGAGAGAACAAAATGAATCAAATATGTCCTTGAGGAAGGGTATGTCACTGACATGACGTAGTAATACCATAACATCACCTAAGTATGCTTGTAACGGGAAGGTTTCTCCCAGTATCTTCCAGTCACATAATTGATCAGCAATACGGTGAAGCACAAGTTCTAGGAACAGGAAAAAAGCGACAAGCAGACGGGGCACCCCTGATCTAAGCCCCGTTGGATTGTGATTGGCCGGCCGGAGTGGCCGTGCGGATCTAGGTGCTACAGTCTGGAACCGCGTGACCGCTACGGTAGCAGGTTCGAATCCTGCCTCGGGCATGGATGTGTGTGATGTCCTGAGGTTAGTTAGGTTTAAGTAGTTCTAAGATCTAGGGGACTGATGACCACAGCAGTTAAGTCCCATAGTGCTCAGAGCCAACCATTTGATTGTGATTGGGGGAGTAAGTTGTCCATTCTGTACTATCGATGCTAGAATACCATTCAAAAGATTGGATGAAACCTGACACGCGTATAGTGAGACTGGTCCCATCGAGCGCCTGCGTCAATAAACAGTATCCGACTCGGCCAAATGCCTTATTAAAATCAATAAAAAGCAAGATCCCAGAGACAGAAGTCGCTACAGTCACCGTGACGACATCCTGCCATTCGACTACAGAAGTCTGATTAGTGCACCCAGGCACACAGCTTTGGTGAACAGCAAGGATTTTCACTAATCATATGGACAAGCGTCTACTAACCGCCCGGGCGACAATTTTTAATCTAAAATAAGTAGTGTGATTGGGCGGAATTTATTAATGCCTGGATGTCCAGTTGTCATTGGCACTCATTAAGGAACGACATAGTAATTCGACGTCAAAGCCACCAGGCAGCAAATGAAGAATGGGATTTGTAAAAAGATATACAGCAAAACCTGTAGAGTATGTTTGGATGAATGATGTCAGATATTTTATTGTCAGACTGATGGTGATTCACGGTGAAGAGAATGCAGGAAACAATACTTATCATAACGAAAGAGTTGGCATAACGAAAATGCTCACGAGTAAATTTAAGGACCTTATAGTGAACAATCCAAAGGGAATTCCGTACTTATTCGATTTCTGAATAATCTGCCTCACGCGTTCTGGAAGTCAAAAATTCATGGTAAGGGTCTAGTCAACTGGCCTTTAAATAATCTGCCAATGCTCGAAATGCATCTACCAGGCTTTAGATTTTGCGAGCCTTTCACTAAATTACAGAAAAGGTTAGCGCGTGGTGATATAGGAATTAATCCTTTAGATGAAGCTTGCAAGAGACATGACACTGCATACAGAGACCATAAGGATCTGAAAAATAGATATCAAGCTGATAAACAATTGCAGAAGGCAGCAAAAGAGATAATTTTCAGCAAAGATGCATCGCTAGGAGAAAGGTTAACTTCTACTGTTGTTGTTGGGATAATGTTTGTAAAGAGAAAATTAAGGATGGGCTTACACGAAACGGTAGTACTTTATAATTTTCAGCAGGTTTCGCCGTCCCGAAGCCTGGAAATTCCGTAAACAATAAAGCACAAAATACCACTTGTATTTTTTTCTCCTGTTAATAAATGAAAGGATTTAGTGTTGATTTTACTGTACCATCTAGTGGCAAGCCAAAAGCGAAAACCCATTACGATAAAGCTCTTCAACGATAAACGGAAAAGTCATGGCTTTCTTGATAATTTTCTTACTGATACACAGATGAAACACAAAACCAGTGAAGTTAAAACAGGTGGTAGTTTACTCGTAACGTTATCTATTCCTGTTGTGAAAAAATTACTTGAATATCTTACAACAAAGAAAAGGAAGTTCAGGTCTGAGTAAACACTTGCCACTGATTGTAGCTGCACTGGGGGCAATTTGATCCCTGGCTGGTGGTGCTGCAGCAATTACGAGCGCTGTCCATCAAAAACAGAAGGAGATGCTGAGTTATCAGAAGAGAAAAGACATAAACTAGAAATGGAGAAAAGAGAAGTATGGTCCAGTTTGCCTATGAAAGCATGCCTTAAAAAAAAGAAAAGAAAGAAATGATGCAAAAATATAATCATCCGCTAACCAACTTTAACATAGAAAAATTAGTAAAAGAACTGAAAATTACAATTTCAGAGGTGTCTTTATGACTGACGAACTACCACTAGAACGCATACAAGTCGAAGCAGAAGTAGTGAAATTGGATACGTCTGATGACGTATGCATCACTGGATATCCTACTTCAAGAATGCTTATGACAAATTTGGTGGCGATATTCCACGAACGTTAGTGAACTACCGAGGCCAAGACAATTTGTTTTACAACGCAGAGAGGGTTCAAAATTTTGATCAATATATATGTGGGCACCTATGTTTGCTGGTCTTGAAGCTGTTTACAGACGGTTGGTCGTTTGATAAAATTCTAGTTATAATAAATGGATATTTTGGGAAACAAGACAAAACAAGGAGAATTAACTAGTAAAGCTGACTTGGGAGAATGAGCTAAGCAACTAGAATCGACTGCCAGTAAAGCTGACTTGGGCTAACGAACTTTAAAAATCGAAGGTAAGGCCACACAATTTCGAAAGGAATCAAACAGCATTTTCTAAATAACGAGAGTTATATTGATTTCAAGGATAAGAGGTTAGTATATGTAATATAGCCTATAGAGGGCTATGATGTAGTTAGCAAAAACATCTAGAAAAAGATTAAAATATTCTTTTTACAGGGACTGAATACTCACACAGTTTAATAACTATGTGAGCAAACGTGACCTCAGCGAACAATACAGCAAAAATGACTTAGAGACGTTTTTCGGTGATTAGGTGAGTAAAGCTGAATTCGACAAACAAAGTGGAATCATGGCACATCATAATAAAGATATGAATAATTCATTAGGTAGGATTGATGTGCTCGAGAGGACGGTGTATTATAAGCAAGTCTTCGAATTTTCATTGAAGACAAAAAGTAGTTTAGCCCATTTTGTTCCAGATTATAATTTTACTCTGAAAAAAAACCAGAAGAAGAAGAAGAAAAAGTTTATGTTCAATGATATCGTAGTTACATTCATAGGACACTGTGAACCATATGAAATAGACAGCGAAACCGTTTGCTTAAAAGTGTCTGTTAAAAATTACCTGAATATTGGCCTAAGAAACGTAGGTCAAAATATTGATGTACCAGTAAATGCGAAACTAGTTTTGTTTGGTGAAATAACTGAATGACGAGAAGCATATATGGTGCTTAAGGTGCAAAAGATTTACAGCTGCAATCCACCCTCAGACAGTTACCACAAAAAATGGTCGAGCCAGAACTGAGAGCAATTGCGCAGAATGTACGAGTAAGCTTGTTAAAAAAAAAAAAAGGTGAAGTCGTCGACTGTAAACATTCGTGAAGAATTTGTGAAGGAACTGCACAAACCTGTGAAGAAAAAATTTCCAAAGAAAAGTAGTCATAGCATTTGGTGCATATGATTTGTGGCAAGCTGGATTGATTGTGATGGATTCTGGTAACCTAAAGAGCATATCCAGTGTTTGTTTACTGTGATAAAGGTGTTCTCAAAATTTGCTTGGACTGTTATGTAAGAAACAAATCTGTTGAAAATGTGACTAGCGCTTTCAAACATACATTGACAGAAAGGAAGCCGAAATATTTACAGACAGATAACGGTAAGGAATTCTACAACAAACATTTCAAAGAACTGATGAAGCTTGAAAACATAAATCACTACCCGACTTTTCCAGCTATTAAGGCGTCAGTTGTCGAACCGTTTAACAGAATACTGAAAGAAAAAATTGGGAAACAGTTTGCACTTCAAGGTAAATTACAAGTGGATCGAACTGCTGCCCAAGTTGATACACAGTTACAACTGCAGTGTGCATAGAACAATAGGCATCAGACCTGTAGATGCAACTGATTTGTTACGGAAAGAATCTCTTGAACTCGGAGGAGAATCACCCAAGTACATGCCAGGTGATTTAGTTTGGATCAGCAAAATACAGGGCTTATTCGAGAAAGATTACACAGCAAATTGGTTGGGTTGTTTGGGGGAGGAGACTAGACAGCGAGGTCATCGGTCTCATCGGATTAGCGAAGGAAGGGGAAGGAAGTCGGCAGTGCCCTTTCAAAGGAACCATCCCGGCATTGGCCTGCAGCGATTTAGGGAAATCACGGAAAACCTAAATCAGGATGGCCGGACTTGCTATTGAACAGTCGTCCTACCGAAAGCGAGTCCAGTGAGCTAGCCACTGCGCCACCTCGCTCGGTGGCAAATTGATCTACTGAATTTTTTGAAGTCGTTGATGTCAGCAACACAAATCCGCCTATATACACGCTGAAGGATCTGAGTGGTGAAGAAATTAAAGGAGGCTTCTATGAACAGGAATCACTAATGTATATCTCGTGGGAAAAGTGCTGAAAAAGAAAGCTGATATAGTTTATGTGAAGTGGCTGGGCTTTGATAGCTCATACAATAGTTGGGTGAATAAAAGCAGTGTTATATTGTAATTTTTATGGATCTTGATCCATTAAAATCTGATAAACGTCCAATCTTATCTCTCTATTTGCCAGAGTTCGTTTTCCGAGTCATATCGACAGTTGTAAAGCCAAATTCCTCGTTCCAAGATTTACTGCAAATTTCTCTGAAGTCGTTCAACTTCAAATCTCCACGCACAAATTCGTCATAGATGTGCTTCAAATCTGTGTCATCTTTCCCGAAAATATTCAGAAAATGAAGGTTATCTCTCACCAACTGCTTGGAGATTTTTGGGTACGGCTGTCCTAAATAGTTTGTCGCCCACTGGTAAAGTTGTTTTTGACGACTTCATTCTTGAAAATCAAGAATGAAGTCATCAAATACAACAACTGAATTATCTTCACATTCTTCTAATGGAATAAATTCATAAGTGTTTCTGATGAAAGCAGTATTTTTTTATTTCTGTTTATCTTCCATTTTTCATTTCTTTTTATAAATTCTTGATATTCTTTTTGAGTAAACATACATGCGGTTAATTTTTTCCCAATTCGACCATCATGTCACTAGAACATAATTTTCAGTGATCAATGTTGTTTTTCTACAACCGATAGGTCATACTATTGCACAACGAATAGAATTAGATAAAATTTCACCATGTTTCTTCTTCTGTTTCTTTTGACGAATCCTGAGTTTTGGAGCCCAGTCAGCTGTCATTGTATTATTTTAACAAATGAACAGAGTTTTTGAATTCAGTGGTAAGTCTTCGACTTCAGAAAAAAGGCTGAATATGCCTATACGAAGTCCGTTTACAAAAGTGGTGCTGGTTGGTTTTTACTCGACATCTTTAACTCCAAATGTTACATGTGAAAAAAAAAAACAGACTGCCCTTTGAGAAAGATCGTGTCATTAACACGTTGACTGTTCCCACAGGGCAGGACAGTCTAGATAATTTAGAGAAATATATACAGAGTGTACAAAAATTCAACGCTGGCTGATAATTTCAAGATCAAGAGTCGAAATTCAGAGTACACGCCGTAAACTGTATTTTTATAGAGAAAACAGTATTGGGCCTTTGTTGGGCTTTTCGAAGAATCAAATTGTGGAGCTTACAGTAAACGGTGTTGCAGCGCAGCTACCAAAAATCATCCCTTCCGATAAAATCAAAGTCGATTTTAATTTAGCAGATGGCATGTTTGTAAAGGATCTGACCATTTTCATAGGGTAACGAATATTATCGCTTAATTTAAACCAAAGCTGGAACTAGCGGGTCATTTGCAGTTTGGTAGTGCGATTATATACAAACGAAGCTATCCGCTTTTTCCAGGCTCTCGATAAAGTTCAAAATGTGCAGTTCACAATAACGATTGAAAACGATTGTGTGATAGATTTCGATGGTGCCAATGTAATTGTGCTTTCAGAAATGGTGCAATAAAAACTTTCTTTCCTCTGTAATAAAAATATGAACAAAATAAGAAGTTACCAGTGGCAGTCTTTTCCAGTAAACGATAACACTAAAAATAATTTTAATTTGACAAACAAAGATATAGAAATAGAGGTCAAACTTGGTGATGGGTGGTTTGATAATAATGCTTACTTGTACATGACATTTAACGCGACTCATGATGTTGGCTCAGATTACACAGCCTACGAAGTCAAATCGAATGTAAAACTAGTTGACAATTTTCCAAGTCAACTATGGAGTGTAGTAATTGTCAAGAAAAGAGGGCAACTTACCTAAAGGTTAGGACATTCAGGCGTTTCTTCAACAGTTTTGTATCACCTAACGTCTTCTCTTGACGATGACACAAGGTTCGAGGGAAATTTATTTAAGAATGGGAATACGTATGTTTTTCGATAGGGTCCGCCTGCAGCAAAACACAATTTTGTTTTTTAACCCAAACATGTTTCACTGCAGTTGCAGCATCTTCAGTGGGATTTTATTTTTCATCTGTTAAAGACAAACATTTTTCTATAGAGTTTGTATAAATGTAACTATTAGTTTTTAAATCGTAGTTACAGATATTTGAAAAACACATAAATTATGAAATTCATACCTTTTTACCACATAGTGTGGTTTTTATGATGTGTTGTGTTTCTACAGTGACTGTTTTGTTACACAGTTTGTCATCTGCAACCACTTATACCTTAAAGTAAATAAATTGTTTAAGCCAAAAATTTGGGCAAACAAGCAGAAACTTTAATACCAGATACACAAAACACAGAAGAGCATTAATAAGTAATAGCTGTCATTCCACATTTGCTGAACACCTCATGGACAAGAAACATAACCCAACAAACATCAACAGAGATTTGAAAATTCTCAAACGCAGCAACAATCCCCACAAAAACTAGTAATTGAAGTAAATTATCGGATACAAAAAGCCATAGAGGAAGGTAAACAAGCGATAAACGAATACACAGCTGTCTGTAATGGTACTCTGTTCTCTGCCCTCAAAGAATTATTAGACAAGACCAACCTATAGAGATTTATGTTGAAATTCTGTTATAAAATCTTCAGACATTTGTTGACAGCACGATATTCCATCTTGGAATAATCTCTCTTGGAATTCTCTCATCAAATATTCAGACAATGTTTGATGCAACAACATAAAACCCCAGTCTAATCTATCATGGAATTGTCTCATGAAATCTTCAGACAGCTTCTACTTCCATGCTACTGCATACCAGTCTAATCTGTCTTGGAATTCTCTCATGAAATCTTCAGACAGTTTTTTTTATTATATGCTATTTGATCGCAGTCTAATCTATGTTGGAATTCTTTCATGAAATCTTAAGACAGTTTTTCATTATATGATATTGGAGTCAAGATCAATTAGTCTTGGAACTGTCTCATGAAATCTTCAGACAATTTTTGATTATAAGATATTTCAATCAAGTTTAATTTTTTGGAAAATCGCTCGTGATATCTTCAGACTGCGTTTGATAACTTGATATTGTTCTCCATTTGGCACGTAGGAAGGGATTTTATTTTTTTATATAATCAACAATTGTTGTGGTGTATGTTTCCTTTGATGAATACAATTTGTATGATTGTTCAAATTTTAAAAAAATACACATTTTATGAGTCATCTGAATAAGTTGTTCAGTCAGTGGCTGAATAGGTTCTTCTTGTAGTTTTTCATTCACTTTTACTATTATTATTAAGGTCAGTAAGTTGCTGTTTGCTCAGCTTTGAATAAACTGTAAGCCCACTTTTTCGCTTCATCTTTCAGTTCTTGCATAGTATAATTATTCAAGCCATTTCCTTTCGTAGCCATTTTATTATATACACACATACCTAAAATATTTCAATTATGCAAATCAATTTTCATATAGGATAACTCCCTAGTTGCGCTGAGCAACGCCTGCCTGCCATTTGGAAGTAGCAACAAAAAAAAAAAAAAAAAAAAAAAAAAGGCAGCGTTTTACAACTCGCCAGTTGCTGACCAACGCCTGACTGGCCAAAAGTGCTCGCAAAAAAAGCGGCCGCCAACAAGTCGTTGCAGAAAAAGTGGCTGCCAAAAAGTGGTTGCGTATTACAACTCGCTAGTTGCTGACCGGCGACTGGGGTCCGATTGGAAACCTCAAAATTGGTCCCTGAATAAAGTGGTTACAAAAAAATCGATCGCAACAAACTCGTTGCAAAAAAGCGGCTGCCAAAATGGTATTCGCAAAAAAAAAAACGGTTGTCAAAAAATCGGTAGCAAGAAAGGGCTGGCAGAAAAGCGGCTACCAAAAATTGTTCGCAAAAAAGCGGTCGCAAAACACGGCTGCCAAAAAGTGGTTACCAAAAAGTGGTTGCAGAAAAAGTGGCTGTAGGAAATGGCTGCCAAAAATTGGTTGCAGAAAAAGCGGGCAGAATATGAAAAGTTCTTGCAAGAAAGTGGTTGCGTTTGTAAGAGGAAACTATGTGGAAATATATGATGTGGAAATATTTTCTAAGTGTAAACAAAGAGGAATTAACAGAAATTAACATCTAGACATGTAATTTTTACCGGAAATTTAAACGAAAATTTTTTGCAACATGAAATTAAGAGGGAATTTTTAAAGAGGAAATGATGTGGACATTTTTTAAAGTGAAAAACAGATGGAAATATTTTTGAGTGAAAGCTGAGTGAAAATGATTTTAAGTGAAAAACATGTGAAAATATTTTTAAGTGGAAAAAGTCCTGTGTCCGATACCTACGCCCTTACTACTAACAGGTATCTTACGTAATAAATTACTTAAATAAATATCAGATGACATGTGTCACAATCACTAGATAAGAAAATGTGCAAAGAAGGCGATAGGAGATTATTGTAATGTAATGGCCATACCTTTTTTTTTAATACACGACTCAGAGCTGTGACATTATGATATCAAGGCGAAACGCGAGTACGGCCCACTGTGATGGATGTTATGTGGCGCAGTAATGGCTGCACTATGTGGGATCAAGAACGATAACATCAGAGCTGAGTACGAAATTTAGTCAGTTACCGAATTAATTAACACCTATTGATAAGATGCTAGTAGGAAGACTAAGAAAACAGATATTTATCTATGTGGATGACAGAAGAAATTGCCAGACGGAAATCGGAAGATCTAAGTAGCGTCCTACCTGAAGAGAAGACAATGATGATGAGGAGGAAGAGGAAGAAGAAGGATGAAGATATAGTTATCTACAAATAAGCCTCAGTTTCCATGTAATGTTTGTTCAGTGACTTCTGTAATTTGAGAGTCACGTGCTGTTATTGAAATTGAAATGTGTATTACTCACTTTCTTGTTCAGTCACTGTGTAAATTAGATTGCTCTGGTTGACAATAAACATAGACTTATTTAAACTTCCTGGCAGATTAAAACTGTGTGCCCGACCGAGACTCGAACTCGGGACCTTTGCCTTTCGCGGGCAAGTGCTCTACTATCTGAGCTACCGAAGCACGACTCACGCCAGGTACTCACAGCTTTACTTCTGCAGAGTGAAAATCTCATTCTGATAGACTTAATTAAATTAAGAATTTAATAATCTGAGCTGTGAAACTGCTACTGTTTGTTTTCATTGTACGTAGCACTGTGCTACGCACTCTCAGCCGTCGGTCTCGTTTTTATACAAGCACACTGAATGTTTGTGCTTCTCAGGTAACTGCGAGTTATGACTATACCATAGGTTGAAATTACTGTGAAGTCACTAGATAGGTTGCAAAAGAAATAGACAAGGGTGGAAATGGTCTGGACTCCTTTTCATAAAGTGTTTGGGGAATTCCAACAAAGCTATATGTGTCTCCGAGAAAGAAAATTTACTGATAGTTTGGACTCAGCTCGGTGAAGCATGGATTTTTACTGCGAGAACAATGCAACAACTGTGAATTCACTGTCAAGTTCTGGTAAAATCTAATGGAAATTACTGAGAGATAGGAAAACTAATAATTGGGTCATGGAACAGAATGAAATGTAAGACGTACTTTCGATACCCCGACAATGAAATGGTGGTTGGTGGAATCTAGACACTTGGATGGTAGATGGAACATAAGCATACGAAAAGTGGCAACGACGTTTAGCTATAATTTCGAAAAAATCAAATTACCTAATTTTTTGAAGGTATTCATACGCAGCACTAAAGTAAACACTGAAGTTCCCGATCCGATGTACTGTAGCACCCACTATCAGTGTCTAAAGCAAATGGCGCAGCACATTCATGAAGTGAAGATCGGCTGCTGAAACTTTATGACAGCGGCTCGTACCCTATAGGAAGCCGCCTCCCCTTTACTGCCGACAAAAGCATTTTGCTGCGAATGCAGGAGGACGGCGTACGTTATCGTCAGTCAGAACAATTCCTAACAATTAGTAATAATATGATACTTGTAGTGTTGGCAGAAGAGCCAACACTGTGTTGCAAGAGGAGGCCGAAATGCACGCGTCAACTCATGCAGGTGGCGCTAGGTCTGAAACAGGATACGTAATGAATGCTATAAAGAAAAGCACGTAGCTTGTGGAATACTTAATTTTAATCCATCATTTGTATACAGCATTCTTGATGATACAAGTGAGACTCGCTCTAGAAATGGTTAATGGCGCCTTGCTAGGACGTAGCCATGGACATAGCTGAAGGCTATTCTAACTATCTCTCGGCTAATGAGAGAAAGGCTTCGTCAGTGTAGTCGCTAGCAAAGTCGTCCTTACAACTGGGGCGAGTGCTAGTAAGTCTCTCAAGACATGCCATGTGGTGGCGCTCGGTCTGCGATCACTGACAGTGGCGACACGCGGGTCCGACATGTACTAATGGACCGCGTCCGATTTAAAGCTACCACCTAGCAAGTGTGGTGTCTGGCGGTGACACCACAATACTTATTAAATGTGAAGAAATACTCAAATGTTCGTGTGAAATGTCCAGCACAGTTAAAAGTTTGTAATTATTACACGTCCTCTAATGTTTTACTCCTGTCACTGGGCCTCTGAGTGACGCCTACATAGAGTCCAGAGATGGCCTACGATGCCTACGGAGCCTTAAGTCTCGGAGACGACGGACGAACACTCCAGCTTGTAGACTCGACGGTACCAGAAGACTGTACATAACTCGGCGCACTGAAGAGAACTGTCCGCCGCAGCTGAGTGCTCCGGTATTAAAGAGGCATCGACCAATCGGTGTCCACACAAGTGATGCCAATGGATTGGCAGCTGCCGCCCCTGGAGGACCTCGTGAGGCGGCGCGGTTCTTTCCGTCCCTTTACGACGGACCTGCACCTACCTGTGAACATTGTCTCATCAGATCATCAGTAGGAAAGCCGAAAGAAACCTTCTGTACTTCGACGTTAAACAGGCTGCAATTTAAGTCACTAATCTACGTTTCGGGAGAAAGTTTTCACACAGATGAAAGTTTGGAAATTTTGTCCCCAATTAATATATTCTGAAACTTAGGTGAACAAGTATCACTGCCAAGCCCGTGCTAGCCTTAACACAGTCACTCATAATCCCTTTCACTCAAGTTAGCAAGTTTATGCTGTTGCATTTCCCGAAAACGTAATAGCTACAAAAGTACTGATTGTTTTTGGTTGATAATGCTCGCCAAATATTACGTCTGTCGGTACCAAATGCAGTCACAGTTTTTTTGCCACCGACCTGCTCAATACGCCACGCGGAATATAAGTCTCTTCTCGTCACAAAATTCACTTAAAAATTCCGAAATTTCTACACACACATCGGAATAATTATGCCGTCACTTTCCAACACTTAGGAGGACGTTTTTTGTGTCTACTTGCATAGTCAGGAGAACCTTTCACGGTTTTTCTGACTGCCATTATGTGCTAGCTCATTTAGCGTTACCCGGGGTGCACCACGTGGAGGCGAGCTAGCTTTAGACCCCTTTCCAACACTTTTGATATATGATGTATATATATGATATATATGATGTATGAAACACTGCTAGATCCGACAACTTATCGTTTCCATCGGAACTACTACTACACACGTCCGATCTGTTTCATGGCTAGGCTTCGACTCTTCTCTACAATACTCTAAGTCTTCTCTACCAGCAGAGAAAGGCGCGTGAAGAATACTGCTTTACCATTGGTCAGTTTACTCAACAGCCAATAGCAAAACAACATTCTCCCGCGTCAGTCCGCGCTTTTCATCAATAACCAATCGCAAAACAGTAAAACTAACGACTGCACTTTTTACTGACATAATTATCTAATATACTGAAGTTTTGTTTATGCATAAAGTTATTTACTATTGTTATTTATACCTGAATTAACTTTCCCTTTTACCATAAACTTACTTTACAAATCTATTCTACAAAAATCCCCTTTGTCCATATCCATACTTGTTCGAAATGTTCCCACACAAAATCCTACTACATAACTCGTTAAACAATTATCTTCATATCAATCTTAAACCACACTCACGTATCATTCATACTGCTAAAACACATTTATAACATGTTACCTACACAAAAAGACATAATAACACTTATGAAAATACTAGAACAGTTTATGAAAAACATTCTATTACTTTAGTGCACTCTAGTGGGCACAGTCGAAACTAAAGTAACAGTCCTCCTATCCAATATTGTCCTCTATCGGCTGATACATAAACTACGGGCGCATCCAGTCTCGCGTCACCATTCGTCACTATCCAGCTCTGAGACACATCTCCCACTTAACCGCCTCCAAGGCAGGATCGTTATACGGCGCTACGCCTCACTCGGTATAGTTCGTTCTGCCAACCCACACAGCTGCTGCGCTACGAGTGTTTCGACAGCGGCTTATCGCTCGTGGTGCGGTACTCTCTGGAGTCGTGAGTACCGTCCCCACAGTGACTTTATGCAGATTTATAAAACACGTTGATTGATGCTTAATGCCAGTAATTTAATTTCCTTTGCGTAAAAGAAAAGGGAATTAAAGATGATCTTAACGATCATTTTCTCCGATTTCTATATAGCATTGACACTACGAGACACCAAAGAAGTAGTGCTACCCAAGAATTCTCGCCACAATCTCGTTTTGTGTCGTATAAATATAGATGAAGAAGGCAATATGTAATGTGGTATTCACACACTAAGACTAATGTATTTAACACGACGATGGTCCATTAAACACTAAATAAAGAGTTCCCTATTTTGTACTTTGTATGTATCTAAATATTTGCTAAAGAATTTGGACAAGGAAGCCTTCGCTTTCTTAGCTTCCTATGTTCGTATTAACGATTGCTTTAAACGTGTATATTGTTATGATGAGTTAATTTTGCGACTAAAATTACATCATAAAAAGGCGATTTTGACTCTATTAATTGAAACTGTGAAGGATTTCATTATATTTCAGAGAATGTTTAAAAAAAGTTCTAAATAAGTGCATTAGCGCTCACTTCCAGTTACACCTTACGGGGCGAGTATGCGACTAATACAAAAAAAATGATTATGAAAGTCGGTTTTTTCATGTACCATTTCATTTGTTCAATGATGAGGAAAATAGTTTGTGAGCTCCTACTGGGAAAGACATTCAAAGCAAATATTTCCATTCCCTCGGTTTTTACACACCGTTTGACGAATGCAATAGCGAATTGAGTTTCATTGGGCAGCCGGACATTAATTTTTATGTCTATGGCGTAATAATTGATACTGAACTGCTGAAACGCGGCCCCACACAACATGAAAAATGCTATATGCGTAACGTGACACGACTCTAGTGGTCTCACGTGAAATGTACAGGCGGTCGCCCGCCGTAACAATTAATTCTTACGATCCTCCAAGGTACTGTTCAGCGATGGCTCGCCCTAATGGAACCGATATATTCAACGCTGCGAGCCCGATAGCCACACGGCGTGACGGAATTGGCAGCCCCGCTGCAAAGTAAGCCCGTTAAGTGATACAGCGTGCGGAGCTTTGCGGAGCGGTTGGCAGGCCTGCACTAAACTCTGTCGGATGGAGTGTGAAAAGGAACATTGGCAGGAGGAGATTGGAGGGGTGGCCCTATTAGGGGTGTTGGGAGGCAGCCCTTGCGCGGGGAAGTCCCGAGGGCGGGGGTTAGGGATATTAACGCTGTCAGGTTTTCGCCGGCCTGCGCTAAGTGGCTGTCGATTAAACGCCAGAAGCTCGCCACCGCCAGCTCCCACCCGCTACGCCAATCCCTCGGCTATTTACCTTCCTCTCGATAACGCCCACGCAGCGTTACACGCCTACGCTGCAGATGAAAACGCAGATTCGAAACATTCCATGACACGAAATCTAATTACTCTTTGTTCCTTATTCTTTCCCCTGTCCATCCTTGAAACTTTGTAAATCGATGTTTCTACGTAAAAAATTCATACGAGGACGAAATGACTCGCACCCTTCGTCTGCTGCAATGGCATATTAACCCATCTACTTTGTTCAGATTGATATTTTCCCTTTTGTGGGACAAATACAGACGATAATGTCAGTTTTTGGTTCCTCTGAAGTGGACCAAGTTAGTCGAAAAGTTGTTTTTTAAATTATTACGTGTATTTCTCATTGCAAAATGACTTGGCCTACTTCCCAGAGGCATTTTACTGTGAATTATGCTGGACTGAGAATCCAATGCGGTGGATTTTTTGGAGAATGAAAATGCCCTACCCAGGAATCAACATGAATGCAGTAAACACTAGCCACATGGAACTTAGCTCGGCCTGTTTGTTGAGATTCATAAGTGAATAGAAGATGATGCCTCGTTTAACGTCTGCGCAACGCTAGACAGTACGCTCCACTGTTGGCTGCTGAATAAAATCAGAATTTATGGAATAGGAGACAAACTTTGTGATTGTTGTCAGGACTATGAA
Organism: Schistocerca cancellata; assembly: GCF_023864275.1. Classification (NCBI taxonomy): domain Eukaryota; kingdom Metazoa; phylum Arthropoda; class Insecta; order Orthoptera; family Acrididae; genus Schistocerca; species Schistocerca cancellata. Next base: position 568,711,176 of record NC_064632.1, read on the forward strand.
ACAAATAGAACTCAGCACCCCATTCAACAGGAGATATGTTCAGCACGCCATTCGTCAGATTTAAAACTAACTTCAGGAGTATCCCATAATGAAATGTTAAATGGCCGGAACCATTTACGAATTAAAAAAAGAAACATGTGTTTTATTTAATAACCGTTCGATTCCTGAGTATTGAGCGTCAGTCCTGGATGCATACCAAGTACTGCTGATGGAGGAAACAGAGAAAACTCATATAAACGCAGTACTTTGGTCTATGGTTTTGTTCTATAAGTGAGTTAGTCTCACAAAACGCTCATTGATCTCAATCAGCGGACATTACTAGAGAGACGTTGTGCATCATGGAAAACTTTAGTTTTAAAATTCTGAGAACGTTTCAAGGTGGAAGGTGTTTACTGCCCTGCTGACGACGAGAACATCTAAGGCAGAGCACAAGCAGGGAGCGATAATAAAGATAGCGAAGAATTTCAATTGTATTCTTTCAAGGGAACCAACTTCGCACCTTAGGTTATTTAGAGATATCACGGAAAACAGCCATCTTATAATATTACTCCGTCATCTTACAGTAGTTTAATTATGCCAGTCAAACCGTACTCCATGTTGTTGCCAGTTTTCTGATACCGTCACCGATGATATCGCACAGTAATTCATCTGTATTGGCCAGAAACCCCCTCCCCCCCTCCAAAAAAAAAGAGCTTGCCCCAATGTTCTGCAGTCACAGTCCAGAATGGTGCACGCAGAGAAATTACTCTGTATATATAGTGGTGGGAAATTCAAAACTCCCAGTGTAAAATCGAGGTAAATTCAGTCACGCTAAGCAAAAAATCCAAAATAGTCCATGTCCTATTCGATTTATTCGAGGTCCCTGACGTCAATATCCTAGGGGATGGTTGAAGTTGGTGGAGCTTGGAATACTGGCACAGCCTGAACAATTGGCAGGTCATTATTACTAAATTTAGAATTCAAGATGCTCACTAAATTCGTAGGTGGCCACTAGTCCTACATGCTTTTCCCGAGCCCTCTGATACCACAGTACAAGATGGCAATATGGCGAAGACCAGATGGCAGACATGGGGAACTGATCAGTTTGTATGGTTGCTAGGTCACATAAGTGAAATATAGAAACCAAAACTGCCAGTTGTCATGGTGGAAGTATGTCACTTGTGATCCAAAGCTCACTTGGTGAAAGTATAAAACCTAAGGTGACTACTTCGCCCATAACTTTTTCTCCAGCCCTCAGATGTCAGAGTGCATACTGGCCACTTTTGAAATCCAAGGTAGCAGACATGAGGAGACCCTGAATTGTGTGCCGCCCAAGATGGTGGAAGTAGATAATGCAAGATGGTGGACCTAGTTCACTTAAACTTGTGGGCATCTCCCCAAATCCTCTGATGTCACGATGGAATTAGGTCACTTGTGTTTAGAATTGTGTCCTGAGTTTACAATAGCAGAATATTACAGTCTGATAACTGCTTCTGACAGCCTCTTCTGCACAGGTTCCCCACGCTGCCTCTGCTGTGGCTGCGCTCTTGCCGAACATGGACACTGGGCTCTATCTTTACAATCCAAGAACCCACCAGTCCTAAGTTAAAACTAATGGTAAACTCAAATTCCAAGATACTGGATCGAATTTCCACCACTATTTTCTTATTCGCGATAATGCTGCAATCGTCGGGGATCACACACAACGTGTCCTAAATTAAAATGGTAGGAAATTCGAAAATGCAAGAAGCACACTTATGCCTCGTTCAATGTTGACCATACTGAAAAATGAGGAGCAATTCAAAATTGTCATACGTTCTAAATGGTGAGAGTTCAGCTATGACCCACGCATATGCCCCACAGTACGTCTTTATTTTAACTGTCCTGGGGGATTATTCAAATACCGCAGATTCACGTTCGTCCTCTGGCGAGAACTGTATCACTGGAACCAGAAGGTTCTGGTGCTACGTTTTTAAAACTGCCAAAAAATAAATATGTTCGATAGGTGGCAGCTATTGAACGAGCACTAGCTGTTTTCTCAATAGACGGCCCACACAGCCTTATATTAATCTGGAACGCATTCTGTTCATCTGAGACCAAAACACATTATACAAAGTGGCGAGTGGAGCTACTATCATCACAAATGCCGCAAATACCACTGAAAAAGCGAACGACAGTCGTTGGGTGATGAGGCTCCTGGGACGCCTTTGATATCAAATTAATATCAGACTGATATGCAAATTAACTAATTGATCAATTAATAACCCTATACCCCAGATGATGTCGCGGATTTTCCCTAGATAGTACATACCTCCCTGCCTGTCCACTCCTTTTCCTCCTCCACCACCAGCCCTTTTTTTTTTTTTTTGAGTCATCAGCCTTCTGATAGGTTTGATGCATTCCGAATCGAATTTATCTTCTGAGCCCACCTTGTGATATTCGCTATTTTTGACTTCATTAAAACAGCAAATACGAGTAGTTAATACTTTCTGCCAGAAGGCAAATACTTGTTTATAAATAATGATTAATGTATAATGAGGCGTCGCATGGCGACGGTGGAATTTTCTAAATAATGTAATTCGTCGTCTTTGGGCGGCAATATAAACAGAAAAATACGGATAGATATGCGATCCTTCACTATTTTGTTCGCTGGAGAACAAATGAAGCCTTGAGCGCTAAAATTACTTGTACTGTTTTTCTCAAGTAAGACGGACGCAGATTTGTGGTAGTCTGATCTAATTTTTACTAAATGTATATAAACGTGTTATGTCTAAGTTTGAGTCAAGTGTAAAGAACTGTTATAACTTACCGTGACGACGCACGAGCGACTCAAAGAAGACAATGGCTATATAAAAGAGCGCTCAATGGACATGATACGGACATAAAAATCTACCGTCATTGTAGTATTAAGCTTAAGGTACGATATATGTTTTAGTTATAATAAATATTTGTTCTGGGAATACTGAATCATTTAGCAGTGCTCATTTCTATTATCTCCTCAGTATTATTTTCATATTAATTATGCATTTTGCTAATATTACAGACACCAAGAACAGCAGTCCAATGTGCGTTTTACATTGATAAAAAGAAAACTGTTTTATCGTCTTCTTGCATCAGCTTTAATATTGAATTTCCCTTTTGTGTGATGTTACAGTTGTTTTTGCGCCCTTTAGAACTTTCTGGTCCCTTAGGAAATTGTTTTGTCGTAACAATAACTTCACAACCGGGTATGATCGTATCTACGATCATAAAGTAATTAGAAAGACGATAATGCAATTTCTTAATCAATAGCAAGCTAGTTGTAACTGCCTCAAGCCACGCGAAACTGCAAGTAAAAACTATTCACATCTCATAATGCAATACTTTATGACAATGGTCAATCCATGATTCTTACGCCAATTGTGATTGATAAAACAGTAAGCTAAATCTCAATTTCCAACTTTCCATTGAATAACAACATCACTTTTATTTTGTAACATCACACTTGGCGCCAGAACAGGGACTTGACCAAAAATTAGTTCAAATTCTTGGAATATTTTCTATGCGCTTGTGTTAATAAATGTTCTGTCGTTTCATGTACACATAATCTCTCTGAGAGGAAGACGGAAAATATGCTGGTTGATAAGGCAGTTTAATTATCGAGAGAAAGGAAAAGAAAAGAGACGCGAATTTGCTGAGACAACATAGCGGTAACCAAGCCATCAAAAAGTAAGTCAGAATATTGCATACGCAGTGTAGTGCTTCAGTAGCAGCGTTGCTTTTCCAAGCCGATCCACATCCTTTCTATCTCCTTCCCGCTATAGAAAATCTGCTTTATTTTATCTCTCAAAGTAAAATTCTTCGTAGTCTGATAATAGAAATTATTTCTCCCCATTGTTAGTATAGCTGTATTGCATTTTCGACATGGTGGATAGTGTGCGCAATTTGCAGTGAAGAGCATCTTCATTCATTTGTCTGAAACGGTTAGGTTCCATCTTGTCTTCTCGCCAGGTAGAATTTCATTTGTTGCTCACGCGAGAGCGGTGCTCTTAGCGGACTCACCACGTCACTGACAAACGACGAAAGCCTTGCGTAGCACGTGATTTACTGACGAAAATGGCAGATAGTAAACAGAGACAGGTGACAACAGGAGACGGGAGTGAAGACGTTAATAGTATTCCATACCCTTTACGGTCGCGAACGGTAGGTTCCCGTGTGGAAACTGAACTAACCATGTCCGTAACAGGGGAAAGTGACCCTAAAGTCCAAACTCTTCCCGCTGTAGCTACAAATGACCTCGGTGCGTTAATGGAAATGCTGAAACAACAGTTTGACGCAGTAAATGAGACTATAAAAACACAAAATGAGACTGTTAACGCCCGATTCGATGCTGTAAGCGAATCAGTAAAAACCCAAATTTAGACTGTTAACGTCCGATTAGAGGCTGTAAGCGAATCGTTAAAAACACAGCTAGGCATAATCAAAACAGATCTGCATAAAGAAATTACGGCAGAATTAAATACCTATTTGGGTGAGGTGCAAACTAAGATCAGTGATCAAATTCAGAAAATGCAGAAACAGGTGAAAAGTGAAATAGCTGAAGTATCTGGAACATTAAACACAAGAATTCAGGCAGCTACCAAAGAAATAAACTCAGTTAGAAATGCAGTATCTGACATTGAAGGTGTAGCGGAGGATCTGTCGAGGCAGATAGACTCAATCAATATCGAAGAACAGGTTAAGAGCACTGTGAAAGCACACGCGGAGGCATTGTCGGAACACTACAGTGAATGGATAAAGGGTAAAGATATTTTCATCGAAAAGAAGGTCATGGAGGAGCTTAGGGAGACTGTCAAGGATGTAACTTATGAAATCTTAGCTGCTCCTGGTAAGTCGGGACACACAGTGGTTTCTGAATTGGGACAGATTCGGAGGACACTTACACGGGATCTTCCCGAGTGGAAGCAGCAAGTAGTGGACGAAGTCAGAATGCTGAGAAACTGGGTAGAAAATGCGCACACGCATACACAAACTATAGGGAACAACTCTTTAGACGGTGACGAATGTCAAGTCAACTCTTAATCGTTCACCACCCGATTACATGCAAAACAAGTCCTGTTGAGTCCCGAGTAGGGAAACTAAATGATCCGCCCACAATTGTGAGTTTAATGCAAGAGGAAAGTATGATTAAGCATCGCACTTTTCCTGTTTTTCATCCGCAGAAGCGAGAAATACACCCCATCGTGTTCCTAAAGAATTTTTCCGGCATATTTCCCAGGAGCTGGACAGACAGACAGCGTATTCAGTTCGTCACTAGCTTTATTTCTGGTGATGCAGCATTATGGGGAACGGAAATGGTAGACACGTGTAGGAATTATGACGAGTTTTAAAAAATGTTGTTGGCAAAATTTTGGAGTAATGGGGTACAGCAAAGATTAAGGAAGGAGGTTTATGGTGCGGAAATTTTCAATGAGAAGCATGGAAGTCTCCGGCGATACTTCGAGAAGTATCTAGCAAAAATTAAATTCTGGGATTCTCCGATTTCTTCCAAGGACGTAATTATGATTCTCAAAAGCAAACTCCCTGTGTCTATTAGAGAGAAACTAGTAAATGTGTCCGAAGAAGACACGGATGTATTCCTTTCTGTGCTGGATTCCTTAGATTTAATTAGCGAGGATGTTCGCTCCTAGGTTGGCAGCGGCAATTTCTTCCCTGGCAGCCAGCAGAATGCATCGCACGCGGACAACAATGCGCCGAAGAAGAGAGTGCGCTACTGTGATCGCGGGTACCAACCTGCCAGCGGTTATGAAAACGCAAACGGCAATAACTTTAAACGGAAGCAGAAAACCAATTACAGTAATCAGCAGAGATACCACCCAATTTACAACCACCAGGTACAACAGCAGTACGGAAACCCACCCTTTAATTCTGCGCCTGAGCAGTATGGAAATTCTCCACAAACTAGTGGTAATTTTTCAAATGGGCCAGTGTACAATCAAAGTTATAGGTCGAAAAATAGCAAGTGACATGGGCAAGGCGGAGGCCACCCAGCACAACATCAGAACAACTTTTCACAGGATAGAGGACCGCGGAACAATTTTCAAACGGCACCAAAGGCGAACTTTCCTTCACAAGGAAATGGTTTTGCCGGCAACCAAAAGATCGGGCGACAGCAGCCGTCTCAAGTATTCTATTCACAAGTGAATGCACCCAGTGGATTTTACCCCTTTACACCGGCATTTGTACCACATAACCAGCACCAATAAGAAACGGAACAAACACTTAAGGCCATGAATGACAAACAGGTTAAACATCCTGCAGAAAATTAGAGGCAGCGCCTTTCAGCCTCCTAGAGGTCGCTGCCGGTTCCAGTGGGGGTACTAACGAATACTCTGATTCTATGTTAATGCGATACGGTACGACCATGAGACCGACTTACGAGATGACCTAGCACCTGACATAGAAGCTCAAGACATTAATGACATTTATGATGAACAAGTCCAGGCTTCGGTTAAGATTTCTATTGCCAACATTCCTGTCACAGCCATTGTTGATACAGGAGCAAACATCAATGTGATGTCATCATGTCTTCTGTTTCAAAAGTTTTATCATTGCCAATTCAGGGTTGCTCCATATCGGGAGCGATTGGTCCATTGAAACAGAGAGTTAGTTTTACAGACACAGCCTCAACTGCAGATAGAATCTGTTTTGGTTTCTTACCTCTTGCGTACTGGAAATTTCCTTGTGTGAACTGTTAATGATAAGTATTGTGTTGAACAGGGCACTGACTACATGGTAACGGCTACTACATGTAAACTTAAGTATTAAATGCTATGTAAGGAAAAATTGTTTATAGTGATGGATATGAACTGATATTTCTTCAACAAGCTGAAGCAGGAAATTAAGGCTGCAGAAAGAATTTCAATTTAGCTTTAAGTTAGTATAAAAAATATGTGCTTGCGAGGTGATTGCCCGGAGCTATATAAATATGTAAAGGTGAGAAATGGAGGAGGATGCGTAAATAAGCACTTCTCTCAAGGTACAAGAAGATTTATAGATTTATATTTAGTAATGTAAGTACTTGAAGTTCTGTCGTAAAAGCCCAAATTACCTGCTTAAAAAAAAAAGGGTACATGTTCAAACAGTCCAGACAGTGGACAGGAGTAGATGAAATAGCTTAAAGTTCAGTTAAAGCGTGCTGTTAAATGGAAAAACAAGTGGTAACCCACATGTGTTCACGCAAGGAGACAATAAGCTGTAGTAAACTAAGTTAGGTGAAATACAGTACAAATAGAGGCAAACCATGAAGCATCAATAAAGTAGCGTAAGTACTCCACGAGGCCATTAATTGCTATGAAAGTAAACTATTTCCCTGTGGTCTGAGCTCAATGTAAAGAGTATATGAGGAATGTTAGCTGACGAACTGATTTCAGTAGAATCAAGGTACTAAATAACCACACAGCAAGCCCCCAGTATCATAAATAAGTCCAAGTAAAGATCTTCAGAAGATTTGTAGTGTAATCTAGCGACCATTCAATACCCTAATTGAAGGCTAATCTAACGAACAAGCAATACAGTGATATTTAAACTTAATATTGACTATAACCAGAATAAGACGTAGAAGTAGCAAAGCATGCTGTAATGAAAGAGGTTGAAATTTATATATGTGCCTATGTTTATTATGATAATTGTATTTACATGCAGATTTTATTGCAAAAATGTCTCCTAAGACACTCCTCTTATGAAAGCCATTTTCCTTGTGCCCGTTCCTTTTGATCCTGGTTCATTAACCCAGACCAAGGATCGACTTGTAAAAGGCACGTGTGCTTCGAGGCAAAGCAGTGCTTATGAGAAATGAGACACGTAGCGTGATGATCTTCACTAGCTTTGGTAATGTTTGTTATGGACCGGTTGCGTAAACCTAGTGAACTGTCGGTAATTTCATTCATGCGAAAAATAGTACACACGCGTTACCCAATTTTTTTTTAACAGTGAACGATTGCTGAGTACATGAAGCGAAGAGGGAGACCTATTGTTATCCAGTCTGCCCTCAAATGTAAAAAAAAAAAAAAAAAAAAAAAATTTGGCAAACACAAAGGAAAGCACAAAAAAAAGAACATTCAACGTTAAATGCGTACTCTTTAAGTAGTAGATATGCTGCGTGGCAGTAGAAAATGATCTTGGGTGCACTAAAGAATAAATGCAACGAGTGTTGCGAAATCTGTAGTTTTCATAATGAGGAAATGAGCCCTTAAAAGAAAGTTTGAATATTTTTAGGTTCACTAGTGAAAGTAAACCTTGAGATATAAAGAGTCTATTCATAAAGCAGTTATTCACTGGACTTAACAAGAGGAGTGACCATTAATTGTAAATATTAGCTCGTAAGTGATCTTTTGTAAATAGTAGAATATAAGTCTTTCTATACCAGTGGAGGAAACCTGCCAAATTGATTGTTTTGTAAATGAACTCTATCGGCGAAGGAACTAAGCACGAAAGCTGTGTGAAGATGCACACCAAAGTGCGACGTGCACAATAAAAATAATTGTTCACTGTATATTAGTGGTAGTGTTGTACTGCAAGTGTAAAAAGAAGTCAAGGCTACGACAACAGGTGCAACGCAAAGTTCAGTGTTGTTCTAAGTGCAGCGACAGCTAAAACATTCGTCGTCACTTACCTGTGAGCCTCATGGGAGGCAGTTGACAGAGAAGTAAGGAGGCAGCTTCAGTGTCCGGCTCCTCCGATGGAAAACGCGCGCGAGGTGTTTGTGTCGATGCAATCGTGTGATACGAAGTTCACAAAAAAAAAAAAAAAAAAAAAAAAAACGGTACCAATCGACGACCAGCAGCTCTGTTACAGCCTGAGCGCGAAAGGATACTGAGTATTGGAGCTCACGCAACACTGTGCAGCCGCTGTGAGTGGCTGACGTGTGGGTGGAGAAACAATCCAAACTATAAACTGCTAACCGCCATGACTTCCATCGTACATACTGGAGGAAAGACATTTGCACACTTGTGTGACTACATTTTCATACGTAAATTAAGCAATTTTCTTGAGTTGAAGTTAAGATGAGTGAGATGTAGATTGTTAGATTACTCAGGCCTTAAAGCCATTAATACCGGCACTCCTGAACACTGCTCAAAATGAATTATAATCCTGTCTCTTGATGGACAAAGAAAATGAATGTGCACTATAGGAAGACCCTAAACTCCAGACCAGTCCTGATCCTTAACAAATGTATCCAATAGGTTGTAAGTTATACTAATAATTTTCCACTTCTTCTGTTTCATATTGTAAATAAAAACCCGGGAAGCCACTTGAATTCCTGGCACCACAGTGGAAAGGACAGATGTACTGCATGATGAACGCCGTAGACAGCTAACATAGTGTAGTGCTACGTTATTAAACTGCAATTGAACCTCAATGAGTTAACAGGTGCTTGAACATTGTCCACTTTAGTTTAGTGAAAATAAGCACTCACTGTACTCATGTATTAGTTGTTAAGCTCAAGAGAAAGTAATTTCTGAATTCTATCCCCTGAAATGCGAAATGAACGTTCACTTATTGTTATAAGCAAATATGGACCAAACTTAAATATGCACATAAATGTTAATCTTCGTATTATGGAATGAAGTGACTGATGAACAGAGAATGAAAAACTTTATTTTGAAAAATGATAAATATCTGATATATGTTTATAAATGTAATTTCAATTTATGTACTTTGTACGCCAGTAACATTATGCAAATGTCACACCAAAAATCACGAATATCTCATGAGGACATGAGGATCGAGGTAATCCTTCGGCATTCCCTCTCTCCTCATGGGAGGCAATGTGATATTCGCTATTTTTGACTTCATTAAAACAGCAAATACGAGTAGTTAATACTTTCTGCCAGAAGGCGAATACTTGTTTATAAATAATGATTAATGTATAATGAGGCGTCGCACGGCGACGGTGGAATTTTCTAAATAATGTAATTCGTCGTCTTTGGGCGGCAATATAAACAGAAAAATACGGATAGATATGCGATCCTTCACTATTTTGTTCGCTGGAGAACAAATGAAGCCTTGAGCGCTAAAAATACTTGTACTGTTTTTCTCGAGTAAGACGGACGCAGATTTGTGGTAGTCTGATCTAATTTTTACTAAATGTATATAAACGTGTTATGTCTAAGTTTGAGTCAAGTGTAAAGAACTGTTATAACTTACAGTGACGACGCACGAGCGACTCAAAGAAGACAATGGCTATATAAAAGAGCGCTCAATGGACATGATACGGACATAAAAATCTACCGTCATTGTAGTATTAAGCTTAAGGTACGATATATGTTTTAGTTATAATAAATATTTGTTCTGGGAATACTGAATCATTTAGCAGTGCTCATTTCTATTATCTCCTCAGTATTATTTTCATTTTAATTATGCATTTTGCTAATATTACAGACACCAAGAACAGCAGTCCAATGTGCGTTTTACATTGATAAAAAGAAAACTGTTTTATCGTCTTCTTGCATCAGCTTTAATATTGAATTTCCCTTTTGTGTGATGTTACAGTTGTTTTTGCGCCCTTTAGAACTTTCTGGTCCCTTAGGAAATTGTTTTGTCGTAACAATAACTTCACAACCGGGTATGATCGTATCTACGATCATGAAGTAATTAGAAAGACGATAACGCAATTTCTTAAACAATAGCAAGCTAGTTGTGACTGCCTCAAGCCACGCGAAACTGCAAGTAAAAACTATTCACATCTCATAATGCAATACTTTATGACAATGGTCAATCCATGATTCTTACGCCAATTGTGATTGATAAAACAGTAAGCTAAATCTCAATTTCCAACTTTCCATTGAATAACAACATCACTTTTATTTTGTAACATCACACTTGGCGCCAGAACAGGGACTTGACCAAAAATTAGTTCAAATTCTTGGAATATTTTCTATGCGCTTGTGTTAATAAATGTTCTGTCGTTTCATGTACACATAATCTCTCTGAGAGGAAGACGGAAAATATGCTGGTTGATAAGGCAGTTTAATTATCGAGAGAAAGGAAAAGAAAAGAGACGCGAATTTGCTGAGACAACATAGCGGTAACCAAGCCATCAAAAAGTAAGTCAGAATATTGCATACGCAGTGTAGTGCTTCAGTAGCAGCGTTGCTTTTCCAAGCCGATCCACATCCTTTCTATCTCCTTCCCGCTATAGAAAATCTGCTTTATTTTATCTCTCAAAGTAAAATTCTTCGTAGTCTGATAATAGAAATTATTTCTCCCCATTGTTAGTATAGCTGTATTGCATTTTCGACATGGTGGATAGTGTGCGCAATTTGCAGTGAAGAGCATCTTCATTCATTTGTCTGAAACGGTTAGGTTCCATCTTGTCTTCTCGCCAGGTAGAATTTCATTTGTTGCTCACGCGAGAGCGGTGCTCTTAGCGGACTCACCACGTCACTGACAAACGACGAAAGCCTTGCGTAGCACGTGATTTACTGACGAAAATGGCAGATAGTAAACAGAGACAGGTGACAACAGGAGACGGGAGTGAAGACGTTAATAGTATTCCATACCCTTTACGGTCGCGAACGGTAGGTTCCCGTGTGGAAACTGAACTAACCATGTCCGTAACAGGGGAAAGTGACCCTAAAGTCCAAACTCTTCCCGCTGTAGCTACAAATGACCTCGGTGCGTTAATGGAAATGCTGAAACAACAGTTTGACGCAGTAAATGAGACTATAAAAACACAAAATGAGACTGTTAACGCCCGATTCGATGCTGTAAGCGAATCAGTAAAAACCCAAATTTAGACTGTTAACGTCCGATTAGAGGCTGTAAGCGAATCGTTAAAAACACAGCTAGGCATAATCAAAACAGATCTGCATAAAGAAATTACGGCAGAATTAAATACCTATTTGGGTGAGGTGCAAACTAAGATCAGTGATCAAATTCAGAAAATGCAGAAACAGGTGAAAAGTGAAATAGCTGAAGTATCTGGAACATTAAACACAAGAATTCAGGCAGCTACCAAAGAAATAAACTCAGTTAGAAATGCAGTATCTGACATTGAAGGTGTAGCGGAGGATCTGTCGAGGCAGATAGACTCAATCAATATCGAAGAACAGGTTAAGAGCACTGTGAAAGCACACGCGGAGGCATTGTCGGAACACTACAGTGAATGGATAAAGAGTAAAGATATTTTCATCGAAAAGAAGGTCATGGAGGAGCTTAGGGAGACTGTCAAGGATGTAACTTATGAAATCTTAGCTGCTCCTGGTAAGTCGGGACACACAGTGGTTTCTGAATTGGGACAGATTCGGAGGACACTTACACGGGATCTTCCCGAGTGGAAGCAGCAAGTAGTGGACGAAGTCAGAATGCTGAGAAACTGGGTAGAAAATGCGCACACGCATACACAGACTATAGGGAACAACTCTTTAGACGGTGACGAATGTCAAGTCAACTCCTAATCGTTCACCACCTGATTACATGCAAAACAAGTCCTGTTGAGTCCCGAGTAGGGAAACTAAATGATCCGCCCACAATTGTGAGTTTAATGCAAGAGGAAAGTATGATTAAGCATCGCACTTTTCCTGTTTTTCATCCGCAGAAGCGAGAAATACACCCCATCGTGTTCCTAAAGAATTTTTCCGGCATATTTCCCAGGAGCTGGACAGACAGACAGCGTATTCAGTTCGTCACTGGCTTTATTTCTGGTGATGCAGCATTATGGGGAACGGAAATGGTAGACACGTGTAGGAATTATGACGAGTTTTAAAAAATGTTGTTGGCAAAATTTTGGAGTAATGGGGTACAGCAAAGATTAAGGAAGGAGGTTTATGGTGCGGAAATTTTCAATGAGAAGCATGGAAGTCTCCGGCGATACTTCGAGAAGTATCTAGCAAAAATTAAATTCTGGGGTTCTCCGATTTCTTCCAAGGACGTAATTATGATTCTCAAAAGCAAACTCCCTGTGTCTATTAGAGAGAAACTAGTAAATGTGTCCGAAGAAGACACGGATGTATTCCTTTCTGTGCTGGATTCCTTAGATTTAATTAGCGAGGATGTTCGCTCCTAGGTTGGCAGTGGCAATTTCTTCCCTGGCAGCCAGCAGAATGCATCGCACGCGGACAACAATGCGCCGAAGGAGAGAGTGCGCTACTGTGATCGCGGGTACCAACCTGCCAGCGGTTATGAAAACGCAAACGGCAATAACTTTAAACGGAAGCAGAAAACCAATTACAGTAATCAGCAGAGATACCACCCAATTTACAACCACCAGGTACAACAGCAGTACGGAAACCCACCCTTTAATTCTGCGCCTGAGCAGTATGGAAATTCTCCACAAACTAGTGGTAATTTTTCAAATGGGCCAGTGTACAATCAAAGTTACAGGTCGAAAAATAGCAAGTGACATGGGCAAGGCGGAGGCCACCCAGCACAACATCAGAACAACTTTTCACAGGATAGAGGACCGCGGAACAATTTTCATACGGCACCAAATGCGAACTTTCCTTCACAAGGAAATGGTTTTGCCGGCAACCAAAAGATCGGGCGACAGCAGCCGTCTCAAGTATTCTATTCACAAGTGAATGCACCTAGTGGATTTTACCCCTTTACACCGGCATTTGTACCACATAACCAGCACCAATATGAAACGGAACAAACACTTAAGGCCATGAATGACAAACAGGTTAAACATCCTGCAGAAAATTAGAGGCAGCGCCTTTCAACCTCCTAGAGGTCGCTGCCGGTTCCAGTGGGGGTACTAACGAATACTCTGATTCTATGTTAATGCGATACGGTACGACCATGAGACCGACTTACGAGATGACCTAGCACCTGACATAGAAGCTCAAGACATTAATGACATTTATGATGAACAAGTCCAGGCTTCGGTTAAGATTTCTATTGCCAACATTCCTGTCACAGCCATTGTTGATACAGGAGCAAACATCAATGTGATGTCATCATGTCTTCTGTTTCAAAAGTTTTATCATTGCCGATTCAGGGTTGCTCCATATCGGGAGCGATTGGTCCATTGAAACAGAGAGTTAGTTTTACAGACACAGCCTCAACTGCAGATAGAATCTGTTTTGGTTTCTTACCTCTTGCGTACTGGAAATTTCCTTGTGTGAACTGTTAATGATAAGTATTGTGTTGAACAGGGCACTGACTACATAGTAACGGCTACTACATGTAAACTTAAGTATTAAATGCTATGTAAGGAAAAATTGTTTATAGTGATGGATATGAACTGATATTTCTTCAACAAGCTGAAGCAGGAAATTAAGGCTGCAGAAAGAATTTCAATTTAGCTTTAAGTTAGTATAAAAAATATGTGCTTGCGAGGTGATTGCCCGGAGCTATATAAATATGTAAAGGTGAGAAATGGAGGAGGATGCGTAAATAAGCACTTCTCTCAAGGTACAAGAAGATTTATAGATTTATATTTAGTAATGTAAGTACTTGAAGTTCTGTCGTAAAAGCCCAAATTACCTGCTTAAAAAAAAAGGGTACATGTTCAAACAGTCCAGACAGTGGACAGGAGTAGATGAAATAGCTTAAAGTTCAGTTAAAGCGTGCTGTTAAATGGAAAAACAAGTGGTAACCCACATGTGTTCACGCAAGGAGACAATAAGCTGTAGTAAACTAAGTTAGGTGAAATACAGTACAAATAGAGGCAAACCATGAAGCATCAATAAAGTAGCGTAAGTACTCCACGAGGCCATTAATTGCTATGAAAGTAAACTATTTCCCTGTGGTCTGAGCTCAATGTAAAGAGTATATGAGGAATGTTAGCTGACGAACTGATTTCAGTAGAATCAAGGTACTAAATAACCACACAGCAAGCCCCCAGTATCATAAATAAGTCCAAGTAAAGATCTTCAGAAGATTTGTAGTGTAATCTAGCGACCATTCAATACCCTAATTGAAGGCTAATCTAACGAACAAGCAATACAGTGATATTTAAACTTAATATTGACTATAACCAGAATAAGACGTAGAAGTAGCAAAGCATGCTGTAATGAAAGAGGTTGAAATTTATATATGTGCCTATGTTTATTATGATAATTGTATTTACATGCAGATTTTATTGCAAAAATGTCTCCTAAGACACTCCTCTTATGAAAGCCATTTTCCTTGTGCCCGTTCCTTTTGATCCTGGTTCATTAACCCAGACCAAGGATCGACTTGTAAAAGGCACGTGTGCTTCGAGGCAAAGCAGTGCTTATGAGAAATGAGACACGTAGCGTGATGATCTTCACTAGCTTTGGTAATGTTTGTTATGGACCGGTTGCGTAAACCTAGTGAACTGTCGGTAATTTCATTCATGCGAAAAATAGTACACACGCGTTACCCAATTTTTTTTTAACAGTGAACGATTGCTGAGTACATGAAGCGAAGAGGGAGACCTATTGTTATCCAGTCTGCCCTCAAATGTAAAAAAAAAAAAAAAAAAAAAAAATTTGGCAAACACAAAGGAAAGCACAAAAAAAAGAACATTCAACGTTAAATGCGTACTCTTTAAGTAGTAGATATGCTGCGTGGCAGTAGAAAATGATCTTGGGTGCACTAAAGAATAAATGCAACGAGTGTTGCGAAATCTGTAGTTTTCATAATGAGGAAATGAGCCCTTAAAAGAAAGTTTGAATATTTTTAGGTTCACTAGTGAAAGTAAACCTTGAGATATAAAGAGTCTATTCATAAAGCAGTTATTCACTGGACTTAACAAGAGGAGTGACCATTAATTGTAAATATTAGCTCGTAAGTGATCTTTTGTAAATAATAGAATATAAGTCTTTCTATACCAGTGGAGGAAACCTGCCAAATTGATTGTTTTGTAAATGAACTCTATCGGCGAAGGAACTAAGCACGAAAGCTGTGTGAAGATGCACACCAAAGTGCGACGTGCACAATAAAAATAATTGTTCACTGTATATTAGTGGTAGTGTTGTACTGCAAGTGTAAAAAGAAGTCAAGGCTACGACAACAGGTGCAACGCAAAGTTCAGTGTTGTTCTAAGTGCAGCGACAGCTAAAACATTCGTCGTCACTTACCTGTGAGCCTCATGGGAGGCAGTTGACAGAGAAGTAAGGAGGCAGCTTCAGTGTCCGGCTCCTCCGATGGAAAACGCGCGCGAGGTGTTTGTGTCGATGCACTCGTGTGATACGAAGTTCACAAAAAAAAAAAAAAAAAAAAAAAAAAAAAAAAAAAAAAAAAAAAAAAAAAAACGGGAGCAATCGACGACCAGCAGCTCTGTTACAGCCTGAGCGCGAAAGGATACTGAGTATTGGAGCTCACGCAACACTGTGCAGCCGCTGTGAGTGGCTGACGTGTGGGTGGCGAAACAATCCAAACTATAAACTGTTAACCGCGATGACTTCCATCGTACATACTGGAGGAAAGACATTTGCACACTTGTGTGACTACATTTTCATACGTAAATTAAGCAATTTTCTTGAGTTGAAGTTAAGATGAGTGAGATGTAGATTGTTAGATTACTCAGGCCTTAAAGCCATTAATACCGGCACTCCTGAACACTGCTCAAAATGAATTATAATCCTGTCTCTTGATGGACAAAGAAAATGAATGTGCACTATAGGAAGACCCTAAACTCCAGACCAGTCCCGATCCTTAACAAATGTATCCAATAGGTTGTAAGTTATACTAATAATTTTCCACTTCTTCTGTTTCATATTGTAAATAAAAACCCGGGAAGCCACTTGAATTCCTGGCACCACAGTGGAAAGGACAGATGTACTGCATGATGAACGCCGTAGACAGCTAACATAGAAATTGAAAGCATCACGAAGTGTAGTGCTACGTTATTAAACTGCAATTGAACCTCAATGAGTTAACAGGTGCTTGAACATTGTCCACTTTAGTTTAGTGAAAATAAGCACTCACTGTACTCATGTATTAGTTGTTAAGCTCAAGAGAAAGTAATTTCTGAATTCTATCCCCTGAAATGCGAAATGAACGTTCACTTATTGTTATAAGCAAATATGGACCAAACTTAAATATGCACATAAATGTTAATCTTCGTATTATGGAATGAAGTGACTGATGAACAGAGAATGAAAAACTTTATTTTGAAAAATGATAAATATCTGATATATGTTTATAAATGTAATTTCAATTTATGTACTTTGTACGCCAGTAACATTATGCAAATGTCACACCAAAAATCACGAATATCTCATGAGGACATGAGGATCGAGGTAATCCTTCGGCATTCCCTCTCTCCTCATGGGAGGCAATGTGATATTCGCTATTTTTGACTTCATCAAAACAGCAAATACGAGTAGTTAATACTTTCTGCCAGAAGGCAAATACTTGTTTATAAATAATGATTAATGTATAATGAGGCGTCGCACGGCGACGGTGGAATTTTCTAAATAATGTAATTCGTCGTCTTTGGGCGGCAATATAAACAGAAAAATACGGATAGATATGCGATCCTTCACTATTTTGTTCGCTGGAGAACAAATGAAGCCTTGAGCGCTAAAAATACTTGTACTGTTTTTCTCGAGTAAGACGGACGCAGATTTGTGGTAGTCTGATCTAATTTTTACTAAATGTATATAAACGTGTTATGTCTAAGTTCGAGTCAAGTGTAAAGAACTGTTATAACTTACAGTGACGACGCACGAGCGACTCAAAGAAGACAATGGCTATATAAAAGAGCGCTCAATGGACATGATACGGACATAAAAATCTACCGTCATTGTAGTATTAAGCTTAAGGTACGATATATGTTTTAGTTATAATAAATATTTGTTCTGGGAATACTGAATCATTTAGCAGTGCTCATTTCTATTATCTCCTCAGCATTATTTTCATTTTAATTATGCATTTTGCTAATATTACAGACACCAAGAACAGCAGTCCAATGTGCGTTTTACATTGATAAAAAGAAAACTGTTTTATCGTCTTCTTGCATCAGCTTTAATATTGAATTTCCCTTTTGTGTGATGTTACAGTTGTTTTTGCGCCCTTTAGAACTTTCTGGTCCCTTAGGAAATTGTTTTGTCGTAACAATAACTTCACAACCGGGTATGATCGTATCTACGATCATGAAGTAATTAGAAAGACGATAACGCAATTTCTTAAACAATAGCAAGCTAGTTGTGACTGCCTCAAGCCACGCGAAACTGCAAGTAAAAACTATTCACATCTCATAATGCAATACTTTATGACAATGGTCAATCCATGATTCTTACGCCAATTGTGATTGATAAAACAGTAAGCTAAATCTCAATTTCCAACTTTCCATTGAATAACAACATCACTTTTATTTTGTAACATCACACTTGGCGCCAGAACAGGGACTTGACCAAAAATTAGTTCAAATTCTTGGAATATTTTCTATGCGCTTGTGTTAATAAATGTTCTGTCGTTTCATGTACACATAATCTCTCTGAGAGGAAGACGGAAAATATGCTGGTTGATAAGGCAGTTTAATTATCGAGAGAAAGGAAAAGAAAAGAGACGCGAATTTGCTGAGACAACATAGCGGTAACCAAGCCATCAAAAAGTAAGTCAGAATATTGCATACGCAGTGTAGTGCTTCAGTAGCAGCGTTGCTTTTCCAAGCCGATCCACATCCTTTCTATCTCCTTCCCGCTATAGAAAATCTGCTTTATTTTATCTCTCAAAGTAAAATTCTTCGTAGTCTGATAATAGAAATTATTTCTCCCCATTGTTAGTATAGCTGTATTGCATTTTCGACATGGTGGATAGTGTGCGCAATTTGCAGTGAAGAGCATCTTCATTCATTTGTCTGAAACGGTTAGGTTCCATCTTGTCTTCTCGCCAGGTAGAATTTCATTTGTTGCTCACGCGAGAGCGGTGCTCTTAGCGGACTCACCACGTCACTGACAAACGACGAAAGCCTTGCGTAGCACGTGATTTACTGACGAAAATGGCAGATAGTAAACAGAGACAGGTGACAACAGGAGACGGGAGTGAAGACGTTAATAGTATTCCATACCCTTTACGGTCGCGAACGGTAGGTTCCCGTGTGGAAACTGAACTAACCATGTCCGTAACAGGGGAAAGTGACCCTAAAGTCCAAACTCTTCCCGCTGTAGCTACAAATGACCTCGGTGCGTTAATGGAAATGCTGAAACAACAGTTTGACGCAGTAAATGAGACTATAAAAACACAAAATGAGACTGTTAACGCCCGATTCGATGCTGTAAGCGAATCAGTAAAAACCCAAATTTAGACTGTTAACGTCCGATTAGAGGCTGTAAGCGAATCGTTAAAAACACAGCTAGGCATAATCAAAACAGATCTGCATAAAGAAATTACGGCAGAATTAAATACCTATTTGGGTGAGGTGCAAACTAAGATCAGTGATCAAATTCAGAAAATGCAGAAACAGGTGAAAAGTGAAATAGCTGAAGTATCTGGAACATTAAACACAAAAATTCAGGCAGCTACCAAAGAAATAAACTCAGTTAGAAATGCAGTATCTGACATTGAAGGTGTAGCGGAGGATCTGTCGAGGCAGATAGACTCAATCAATATCGAAGAACAGGTTAAGAGCACTGTGAAAGCACACGCGGAGGCATTGTCGGAACACTACAGTGAATGGATAAAGAGTAAAGATATTTTCATCGAAAAGAAGGTCATGGAGGAGCTTAGGGAGACTGTCAAGGATGTAACTTATGAAATCTTAGCTGCTCCTGGTAAGTCGGGACACACAGTGGTTTCTGAATTGGGACAGATTCGGAGGACACTTACACGGGATCTTCCCGAGTGGAAGCAGCAAGTAGTGGACGAAGTCAGAATGCTGAGAAACTGGGTAGAAAATGCGCACACGCATACACAGACTATAGGGAACAACTCTTTAGACGGTGACGAATGTCAAGTCAACTCCTAATCGTTCACCACCTGATTACATGCAAAACAAGTCCTGTTGAGTCCCGAGTAGGGAAACTAAATGATCCGCCCACAATTGTGAGTTTAATGCAAGAGGAAAGTATGATTAAGCATCGCACTTTTCCTGTTTTTCATCCGCAGAAGCGAGAAATACACCCCATCGTGTTCCTAAAGAATTTTTCCGGCATATTTCCCAGGAGCTGGACAGACAGACAGCGTATTCAGTTCGTCACTGGCTTTATTTCTGGTGATGCAGCATTATGGGGAACGGAAATGGTAGACACGTGTAGGAATTATGAAGAGTTTGAGAAAATGTTCTTGGCAAAATTTTGGAGTAATGGGGTACAGCAAAGATTAAGGAAGGAGGTTTATGGTGCGGAAATTTTCAATGAGAAGCATGGAAGTCTCCGGCGATACTTCGAGAAGTATCTAGCAAAAATTAAATTCTGGGGTTCTCCGATTTCTTCCAAGGACGTAATTATGATTCTCAAAAGCAAACTCCCTGTGTCTATTAGAGAGAAACTAGTAAATGTGTCCGAAGAAGACACGGATGTATTCCTTTCTGTGCTGGATTCCTTAGATTTAATTAGCGAGGATGTTCGCTCCTAGGTTGGCAGTGGCAATTTCTTCCCTGGCAGCCAGCAGAATGCATCGCACGCGGACAACAATGCGCCGAAGGAGAGAGTGCGCTACTGTGATCGCGGGTACCAACCTGCCAGCGGTTATGAAAACGCAAACGGCAATAACTTTAAACGGAAGCAGAAAACCAATTACAGTAATCAGCAGAGATACCACCCAATTTACAACCACCAGGTACAACAGCAGTACGGAAACCCACCCTTTAATTCTGCGCCTGAGCAGTATGGAAATTCTCCACAAACTAGTGGTAATTTTTCAAATGGGCCAGTGTACAATCAAAGTTACAGGTCGAAAAATAGCAAGTGACATGGGCAAGGCGGAGGCCACCCAGCACAACATCAGAACAACTTTTCACAGGATAGAGGACCGCGGAACAATTTTCAAACGGCACCAAAGGCGAACTTTCCTTCACAAGGAAATGGTTTTGCCGGCAACCAAAAGATCGGGCGACAGCAGCCGTCTCAAGTATTCTATTCACAAGTGAATGCACCCAGTGGATTTTACCCCTTTACACCGGCATTTGTACCACATAACCAGCACCAATATGAAACGGAAGAAACACTTAAGGCCATGAATGACAAACAGGTTAAACATCCTGCAGAAAATTAGAGGCAGCGCCTTTCAACCTCCTAGAGGTCGCTGCCGGTTCCAGTGGGGGTACTAACGAATACTCTGATTCTATGTTAATGCGATACGGTACGACTATGAGACCGACTTACGAGATGACCTAGCACCTGACATAGAAGCTCAAGACATTAATGACATTTATGATGAACAAGTCCAGGCTTCGGTTAAGATTTCTATTGCCAACATTCCTGTCACAGCCATTGTTGATACAGGAGCAAACATCAATGTGATGTCATCATGTCTTCTGTTTCAAAAGTTTTATCATTGCCGATTCAGGGTTGCTCCATATCGGGAGCGATTGGTCCATTGAAACAGAGAGTTAGTTTTACAGACACAGCCTCAACTGCAGATAGAATCTGTTTTGGTTTCTTACCTCTTGCGTACTGGAAATTTCCTTGTGTGAACTGTTAATGATAAGTATTGTGTTGAACAGGGCACTGACTACATGGTAACGGCTACTACATGTAAACTTAAGTATTAAATGCTATGTAAGGAAAAATTGTTTATAGTGATGGATATGAACTGATATTTCTTCAACAAGCTGAAGCAGGAAATTAAGGCTGCAGAAAGAATTTCAATTTAGCTTTAAGTTAGTATAAAAAATATGTGCTTGCGAGGTGATTGCCCGGAGCTATATAAATATGTAAAGGTGAGAAATGGAGGAGGATGCGTAAATAAGCACTTCTCTCAAGGTACAAGAAGATTTATAGATTTATATTTAGTAATGTAAGTACTTGAAGTTCTGTAGTAAAAGCCCAAATTACCTGCTTAAAAAAAAAGGGTACATGTTCAAACAGTCCAGACAGTGGACAGGAGTAGATGAAATAGCTTAAAGTTCAGTTAAAGCGTGCTGTTAAATGGAAAAACAAGTGGTAACCCACATGTGTTCACGCAAGGAGACAATAAGCTGTAGTAAACTAAGTTAGGTGAAATACAGTACAAATAGAGGCAAACCATGAAGCATCAATAAAGTAACGTAAGTACTCCACGAGGCCATTAATTGCTATGAAAGTAAACTATTTCCCTGTGGTCTGAGCTCAATGTAAAGAGTATATGAGGAATGTTAGCTGACGAACTGATTTCAGTAGAATCAAGGTACTAAATAACCACACAGCAAGCCCCCAGTATCATAAATAAGTCCAAGTAAAGATCTTCAGAAGATTTGTAGTGTAATCTAGCGACCATTCAATACCCTAATTGAAGGCTAATCTAACGAACAAGCAATACAGTGATATTTAAACTTAATATTGACTATAACCAGAATAAGACGTAGAAGTAGCAAAGCATGCTGTAATGAAAGAGGTTGAAATTTATATATGTGC
Organism: Schistocerca cancellata; assembly: GCF_023864275.1. Classification (NCBI taxonomy): domain Eukaryota; kingdom Metazoa; phylum Arthropoda; class Insecta; order Orthoptera; family Acrididae; genus Schistocerca; species Schistocerca cancellata. The sequence continues at coordinate 568,733,606 of NC_064632.1, forward strand.
CTATGTTTATTATGATAATTGTATTTACATGCAGATTTTATTGCAAAAATGTCTCCTAAGACACTCTTCTTATGAAAGCCATTTTCCTTGTGCCCGTTCCTTTTGATCCTGGTTCATTAACCCAGACCAAGGATCGACTTGTAAAAGGCACGTGTGCTTCGAGGCAAAGCAGTGCTTATGAGAAATGAGACACGTAGCGTGATGATCTTCACTAGCTTTGGTAATGTTTGTTATGGACCGGTTGCGTAAACCTAGTGAACTGTCGGTAATTCCATTCATGCGAAAAATAGTACACACGCGTTACCCAATTTTTTTTTAACAGTGAACGATTGCTGAGTACATGAAGCGAAGAGGGAGACCTATTGTTATCCAGTCTGCCCTCAAATGTAAAAAAAAAAAAAAAAAAAAAAAAAAAAAAATTGGCAAACACAAAGGAAAGCACAAAAAAAAGAACATTCAACGTTAAATGCGTACTCTTTAAGTAGTAGATATGCTGCGTGGCAGTAGAAAATGATCTTGGGTGCACTAAAGAATAAATGCAACGAGTGTTGCGAAATCTGTAGTTTTCATAATGAGGAAATGAGCCCTTAAAAGAAAGTTTGAATATTTTTAGGTTCACTAGTGAAAGTAAACCTTGAGATATAAAGAGTCTATTCATAAAGCAGTTATTCACTGGACTTAACAAGAGGAGTGACCATTAATTGTAAATATTAGCTCGTAAGTGATCTTTTGTAAATAGTAGAATATAAGTCTTTCTATACCAGTGGAGGAAACCTGCCAAATTGATTGTTTTGTAAATGAACTCTATCGGCGAAGGAACTAAGCACGAAAGCTGTGTGAAGATGCACACCAAAGTGCGACGTGCACAATAAAAATAATTGTTCACTGTATATTAGTGGTAGTGTTGTACTGCAAGTGTAAAAAGAAGTCAAGGCTACGACAACAGGTGCAACGCAAAGTTCAGTGTTGTTCTAAGTGCAGCGACAGCTAAAACATTCGTCGTCACTTACCTGTGAGCCTCATGGGAGGCAGTTGACAGAGAAGTAAGGAGGCAGCTTCAGTGTCCGGCTCCTCCGATGGAAAACGCGCGCGAGGTGTTTGTGTCGATGCACTCGTGTGATACGAAGTTCACAAAAAAAAAAAAAAAAAAAAAAAAAAAAAAAAAAAAAAAAAAAAAAAAAAAACGGGAGCAATCGACGACCAGCAGCTCTGTTACAGCCTGAGCGCGAAAGGATACTGAGTATTGGAGCTCACGCAACACTGTGCAGCCGCTGTGAGTGGCTGACGTGTGGGTGGCGAAACAATCCAAACTATAAACTGTTAACCGCGATGACTTCCATCGTACATACTGGAGGAAAGACATTTGCACACTTGTGTGACTACATTTTCATACGTAAATTAAGCAATTTTCTTGAGTTGAAGTTAAGATGAGTGAGATGTAGATTGTTAGATTACTCAGGCCTTAAAGCCATTAATACCGGCACTCCTGAACACTGCTCAAAATGAATTATAATCCTGTCTCTTGATGGACAAAGAAAATGAATGTGCACTATAGGAAGACCCTAAACTCCAGACCAGTCCCGATCCTTAACAAATGTATCCAATAGGTTGTAAGTTATACTAATAATTTTCCACTTCTTCTGTTTCATATTGTAAATAAAAACCCGGGAAGCCACTTGAATTCCTGGCACCACAGTGGAAAGGACAGATGTACTGCATGATGAACGCCATAGACAGCTAACATAGAAATTGAAAGCATCACGAAGTGTAGTGCTACGTTATTAAACTGCAATTGAACCTCAATGAGTTAACAGATGCTTGAACATTGTCCACTTTAGTTTAGTGAAAATAAGCACTCACTGTACTCATGTATTAGTTGTTAAGCTCAAGAGAAAGTAATTTCTGAATTCTATCCCATGAAATGCGAAATTAACGTTCACTTATTGTTATAAGCAAATATGGACCAAACTTAAATATGCACATAAATGTTAATCTTCGTATTATGGAATGAAGTGACTGATGAACAGAGAATGAAAAACTTTATTTTGAAAAATGATAAATATCTGATATATGTTTATAAATGTAATTTCAATTTATGTACTTTGTACGCCAGTAACATTATGCAAATGTCACACCAAAAATCACGAATATCTCATGAGGACATGAGGATCGAGGTAATCCTTCGGCATTCCCTCTCTCCTCATGGGAGGCAATGTGATATTCGCTATTTTTGACTTCATTAAAACAGCAAATACGAGTAGTTAATACTTTCTGCCAGAAGGCGAATACTTGTTTATAAATAATGATTAATGTATAATGAGGCGTCGCACGGCGACGGTGGAATTTTCTAAATAATGTAATTCGTCGTCTTTGGGCGGCAATATAAACAGAAAAATACGGATAGGTATGCGATCCTTCACTATTTTGTTCGCTGGAGAACAAATGAAGCCTTGAGCGCTAAAAATACTTGTACTGTTTTTCTCGAGTAAGACGGACGCAGATTTGTGGTAGTCTGATCTAATTTTTACTAAATGTATATAAACGTGTTATGTCTAAGTTTGAGTCAAGTGTAAAGAATTGTTATAACTTACAGTGACGACGCACGAGCGACTCAAAGAAGACAATGGCTATATAAAAGAGCGCTCAATGGACATGATACGGACATAAAAATCTACCGTCATTGTAGTATTAAGCTTAAGGTACGATATATGTTTTAGTTATAATAAATATTTGTTCTGGGAATACTGAATCATTTAGCAGTGCTCATTTCTATTATCTCCTCAGTATTATTTTCATTTTAATTATGCATTTTGCTAATATTACAGACACCAAGAACAGCAGTCCAATGTGCGTTTTACATTGATAAAAAGAAAACTGTTTTATCGTCTTCTTGCATCAGCTTTAATATTGAATTTCCCTTTTGTGTGATGTTACAGTTGTTTTTGCGCCCTTTAGAACTTTCTGGTCCCTTAGGAAATTGTTTTGTCGTAACAATAACTTCACAACCGGGTATGATCGTATCTACGATCATAAAGTAATTAGAAAGACGATAACGCAATTTCTTAATCAATAGCAAGCTAGTTGTGACTGCCTCAAGCCACGCGAAACTGCAAGTAAAAACTATTCACATCTCATAATGCAATACTTTATGACAATGGTCAATCCATGATTCTTACGCCAATTGTGATTGATAAAACAGTAAGCTAAATCTCAATTTCCAACTTTCCATTGAATAACAACATCACTTTTATTTTGTAACATCACAACCTCTCCATCTCAGAGTAGCACTTGCTACCTACGTCCTCTATTTTCTGCTTGACAAATTCCATTCTCTGTCTTCCTCTACAGATTTTGCCCTCTACAGCACCCTCTAGTACCATGGAAGTCAGTCCCTGAAGTCTTAACAGAAGTCCTATCATGCTATCCCTTCTCTTTCTCAGGGTTTCCCCCATATTACTTTCCTCTCCGATTCTGCACAGAACCCCCTCATTCCTTACCTCATCAGTCTATCTAACTCTAATTATTCGTCTACAGCATTGCATCTCAAATACTTCGATGTTTTTTTCTGTTCTGGTTTTCCCACCGTGCATGTTTCACTACCATACAATGCTATGTACCAAACGTATATTTTCAGAAATTTCTTCCTCATATTAAGGCCAAAGTTTGATACTAGCAGACTTCTCTTGGCCAGAAATGCACTTTTAGCCAGTGCTGGTCTGCTTTTGATGTCCTCCTTTCTCAATTAATCATTGGCTATTTCGCTGCCTACATATCTAAATTCCTTAACTGCATAGACTTTGTGACCATCAATGCTGTTTTTAAGTTTTTCACTGTTCTCATTTCTGCTACTTCTCATTACTTTCCTCTTTCTTCGATTTACTCTCAATCCGTATTCTGTACTCATTAAACTATCCATTCCATTCAGCAGATCATGTAATTCTTCTTCACTTTCGGTCTGGATAGCAATTTCATCAGCGAATCGCATCATCGATACTCTTTCACCTTGAATTTTAATTCCACTCCTGAACCTCCACTTTGTTTCCATCATTGCTCCTTCTGTGTACGGATTGAACAGTAGCATCAAAAGACTACATCTACATTTAATACACTTTTATTCCGAGCATTTCGTTCTTCGTCGTCCACTCTTGAATTTCCTCTTTTTCCTTATACACATTGTATATTACCCGTCTCCTCCTATAGCTTACCCAAGCAGCAGTGTGACGCTGAGGAGAAACGTATGCGCTACACCTGGGGAGACGATGGGATTGTATCTCAGAGCACCTCAACCGCTGAGTGGTATCATGAATCCACCTTGGGTGCTATTACTGCCCCAGTTTTCCAAGATGGAAGTAAGAGTTTCAGCTAAAGCACTCAGCCAGATACCACATCTCGACATCCAAGTTCATGTCTATGAACCACTAAAATAAGGGTCCCGTTATATCAAGTTCCTAAGGATGTAGCTGATGAGAAGGCACGTCATAATATATGAACAGGAAAATGCTTGTTTTGCATGGTCAATCCCGAATTGCGAGAGAAATTACAATGTACACTCAGAGTGTGCAGGTAAATGCACATGCACAAAAGTACCATCCCTGGCGGGTATCAGTTTACATTTATGGCCTGAATAATCCGATGAGGAAAGCATGCTAGGTGAAGATAAAGGTGATGATGATGATAATCGGCAATAGAAGCAGGACAAGCATACTTCATTCGGAGCACTTCATTTTTCGAAATATTCAGGTGAGCGTAATCTATATGTAAATACGCTGCTCTTCTCTGAAGGAGACAATCAGCGCTATGTTTGGATCAAAGACATTCCCACCTACATAACTTCCAACTCAATAAAAGTAAAAAACTCATTTGACTAAGTACCTTTTCGGAAGAAAAAATATGTAAATGGTGTCTGAGGAACTGTGAATTCACGGAACAGGTACGTGTTGTTATGCCTTCAGAAGAAAACAAGTCCATTAAATTCAACAATAGTCACCAACAGAATTGATGTCCGTTTGTCATATACGCTGGCATAAAATGTCTCCTTGCCCCTTTCACCCCCTGTGAAGGGAACCCCTAGGCCTCACATGCCATCTCCACACAAAAGCATGTACCCTATATGGCAGCATACCGCCTTGGATGTTCATATGATTCAGGTTTGAACCACTATGAATCTTATATCAGGAATCGTACCGAGCTTTGGTTGCTCACTGAGCTTGAAAAACTCTCATGGTATGTTGACAGGCTTTACAGCACCATTATTTCCATCACCAAATCGGAAGAGGATAAAAAATTATACACTGTTGTGATTAACTGTCATACTTTCGGTCTGTCCTTAGACAGAAAAGCTAAAACTCCCTGAGGAGATCATTGTCACCTTATGGGGAAGTTCCGCAGTGTAACTTCAAGTGTAAGTCACCATGATACACTCATCTTCTTCCATAATTCAAGCAGGTATGACACTCACTTTTTGGTTGAACAAATGGCTGATTTCAGTATGAAGGAAAATCACGTCAGTGTCCTGGCTGAGAGTGTAGAGAGATATATTTCTTTGTCGAAACGAATGGCATCCCCTCCGGAAAACTGGTTGGACAAAGATTTTATTCAAACGAGAATGTGATTGCAGCACTAATAGCTGTATTGCAGACTCGGACAGTTCCTATTATTCGAAAGGGATCGACAAATTAGAACAGCATTGGACCGAGTTTATAAGTATAAAAGGGACTATGTCAAAAAATAAAAATGGTTCACCCCAAACACGTAAGTAGTACTTATTTTTGCATGGAGTTTCCAAAGGCCCCTCGTACTTTTGAGAGTTACGTAGTTCATTTACTTTTTTAATTTTTGCTACGTCGGGTAATGATCCATGCGGACCAAAGACTTTTCAGTTAAACAAAATTCGACCTGCCAGAGGGATAGAAGAAATTCCTATTGTAGCGTCCCCTTAAAAAAATTATCAATGACTGTGCTTAAACTGACACACAATAATTTTTAGCGCAACGCAATCTGACATTTAATAACCCCTAGAAAAGAATGGCCCCGACTAACAATAACTTATACCTTTCATGAATCACTTACCTCAAAAAAATCTTCGTTACTCAAACTACTGCAATACAACGAGCGCCAATACTGCCAGCTAAATAAAAGATTATAACTACTGATAGGCATAGTTAGCAAATGAAAGATTTTGATAGAGAACAAACAATGTATTTACTTTAACAGTGTTCAAAAGTCATAATATATATCAGTTCATGACATCCAGTCTTACGAATTTACTGTCTCTGATGGACACACATCCAGATCATCCGCTCTCAAAACTCCGCCATCTCTCTCCCCACATCCACCACTGTTGGCGGCTCACCTCCAACTGCGCAACGCTACGCGCTGTTAACAGCCGACTGCCCAACACTACAATGGCGAGTATTACAACAATGCCAACCAGCCACAGACTGCACACAGCGCAGCCAGGGATTTTCATACAGAGCGCTACGTGGCGTTACCTAAACAGCCTACTTACACTATTAGAAACCAAAATGATTCTTAATGGGTTTTGAGAGGGTAAGTGATGTATCAGTAATTACCAAACAGACTGAAATTTACAAACATCTTGGCAATATGATCCCTCTTATCAGTGCTGTGTTGCGGCTACTCTGGCTTGGATGCATACACTGCTCCAGTTGTTAAGTGTGTCATACAACCATTGTATCCTATCCTGAGGCAAGATGGCTCTCAACTGTTGCAGATAATACGTGATATACAGAATCCTGGCACTAGGACAGATTTGAGATAAGAGCTGTCCCACACGTTTTCAATTTGAGACCACAGGCAACCTTTCTACCCATGGGGCTTCTGTGACATCACTCAGACAGTTCACAGAGACACGTGTTTGGGCAACCATTGTTGGAAAGTGGAACCACCGTAATGATTCATGGGAAATAACAGAGGACGATGCAGCAAGTCCTTTACATACCATTGTCCCATTCGATCTCTCTCAGTCACTATGAGCTGTGACTTGAAATCATACCTGACGGCCCCCACACCGTGACTCCAGTTCTAACGGCACTGTGCCACACCTAATCATTCGAATAATGGGATCTCTCCCCACATCACCAATATATTTGCTGCTGGCCGAAGTGGCCGAGCGGTTCTAGGCGCTACAGTCTGGAACCGCGCGACCGCTACGGTCGCAGGTTCGAATCCTGCCTCGGGCATGGATGTGTGTGATGTCCTTAGGTTAGTTAGGTTTAAGTAGTTCTAAGTTCTAGGGGACTGATGACCTCAGCAGTTAAGTCCCATAGTTCTCAGAGCCATTTGAACCATTTTATATTTGCTGACGATGGTCGTCTAGGGTTGTACATTTCCCTGATTTATTGGTAAATACAGTGTGATGACATTAGGCACCACTCGATTCATCCCAGTTAATCCACCACCCCAAACGCAGCCGTTTGTGTTGTGGTACTAACAGTAACCTTAGCATAAGACATTGCTGGCTTCGCCCACTTCGTTCCAAGAGGATAACCGTATTGTGTTCCACCCTCATCGTAACCCCTTCACATCTGTGATTATATCCGAGAACAAGTAATCGACTCCCCCCAACGTTATGTGCCATGCCACATCGTTGATTGGAGGCCATGAGTCATTTCTTCAGGCAGAAAAACCAAAAGTGAGCGAGAGTTGTAGCATATCGCACCCCACACCATACGGCCTGGGATTGGGCCAGTGAGTCTCGGGGAATACACTGTACAAGACGGCGTCCACCATGTCAACGTCGTACCTGGAAACGATCACTTGCTTACAGGCAGAATATGCTTTCATCGTAGAGGACCACGGAGCGCCATTCCACCCGCCAAGTGATAATCTGATCTGAGGCATCAGCTGAGCCGTGTGTTCCGGCGTAATTTCAAACGACGGCGCCTCGCCCAGGAACTTTACATCAGATACGACTTTGAGATGGCGTGAGCCAGTTTCACGCACACCGACCCCTCTCCAGGAAGCCAACGAGACTGCGGCGCCCTCTACACGAAGAGAACGCAAGGGCCGCTCTGCCTGGCCGCAGCCCAGTTGCAGCCTAGGCAGTCTACGAGTTCGACAGCAGGTGTATTTCTTCTCTTGTATTACGAATTGTATACACTGAAGAAACTTCTTATTTGTCTGTCGCACATTGCCTGCAATACTTTGAAAGTGTTGTTGATAAAACTTCTCTATTTAAACTAGACTGAACTGCATGTGACTGCTTTAGTCTTTAAGGGACTCCGGAACGCCCTATACTTGCAATGTTAAAATAACGCTTATAAATTACATCTTTCCTCACAAAGTATTTGAGGTAACAAGTTGAACTTTTTACAGATTATTTATTGGAATATGGGCTACAACTTAACACAGGGATTTTACAAAATTTTAGTTCAGTTATTAAGGATGATTTTTTTTTCAATTGTAATGAAAATTCACAACATTTTTTTGCAATTTTTTATTTATATATTCAAAAATATACATTTTTCTGGAAAAAGGCTTTGTTAAATTATGCAGAAGGTGCTGTGTAACATTTACTGAGAGTTTGAAACAAATATGTTTGGAAGATCCTTAGAAAACATGTAATTAGTATGAGAAAATAAAAGTTTTGGGAATCGAGTGACAAAGATTGGATTAACCTTTTAGTGCATTCCAGGTCCATAGGATGGATTATCTTCATCCTCTGCAAACTCCTCCTCCAGCTTCCTCTTGTTCCTCCGCCTGTTTACTCTTGCTTGTATTTCTAGACTCTTTACAGCCCTGTCTGCAGCCCGAATCCGTTCCTTGTCTAAAGCAAGCATCGCTCATACCATGTTAGAATGTTATTATTTACAGTAATAACACATACCTTTGGCTTTCCAACTTTTCTCCTTTTCTTAAAAGCCTTCAGAGGATTTCTAATAACTTTACTTTTACTCATTATTATACTTCAACAAAACAGAGACTCAAGAAACAGAATTAATTACGAATATTTTCGAGATAACGACAGAGTAAATAAACATGAAACAATCGACAATCACACCAGCGATATATATTGAACCATCATAGGTTAGCCACAACACATACTTTATCTCACATAACTAAAATGTACCTGATGAACACGGACGTTAATAATAACACCATTTGACAGCAGTTTAACAGCGCCACAGTGGGTCACGCCCATGTAGAACACATTTCAAAAAAAATTTAAAAATAGTTGTAGTCTTCGGAATTGAATAAATTATATATCTATTAAAAGGTAATAGTCTGCAGATTCAGAAAACGCAAAAAAGTAAAATTTGAACTTTTCATGATTTTGAGCCTTTCCAGAGCCCCTTAACAAAACTTGCATCTCACTGCGTATTTAACTGAACTGCACTTTATATGACTTCATGAAAATATTGTTGGAAAAGTAATACTCGAAATACACATCTGACTGCATGAAAGTTTAGTGGTAAAAATAAATGAAAGTCACCAACCTACATCTGACTGCATCTGTGGACTTAGCTCGTGCACTCCATCCCGTTTAGCCGATAATAAGACATATATTCAACGCAGCCGCAGTCCAATGGCATAAAATTGTCATTCTAGATAACTTTACTCATTTTGGCCCTGTTTGTTACTTAATAAGAATTCTGTCCTGATCTGAATAATTTGCCAACTGTGCAATGGCATATAGATTATTTTATTCTGACAAATGAAATTATTAGCTTCACTCATGGGAAGTTTACTTTAATGTACCTTTTGGTTCAATGCAAGCAGGATGCGGAGAACGACATAAGGTGTGAGATGAAACTCTAATTTTATCTAAAAAATATTTATTGTTCAAACTTTTAAGGCACATGTGAAAAACTAAAAAAAACCTTCTATACCATGGATTTACGAGAAAGTTTCACAAAACGCTTATTCCATCAACAATGGGATTTCTATCTAGCTTTTAGACATTATTTAACCAAAGAAAACCTATTTTATAAATTATTCTTTCTGGTTTTCCCAGGTATGTGCCGAGTTTCGCTCAATATATAGCTTATTATGTGCGTAGCGCCAGTTCTTACTTTGATGCTGTCACGACCCAGCTGCCTCCTGCAGGCATCTAGCTCCGACTCGAAACACGTCTGCTGTCTCTGCGCATCTCCTCACCACTACTCAAACTTTTACCGCGTGCACCTAGCTCTGTTAGCTGTCAAAGATCTTACTACTCGAAGATGTACTACTCGTCCAACCTTGCGGTTGGGAACTATCGACATTTTTCACTGGCTCTATCCTGATCGAATCTCAACACATACCTTTCAACTTCTGTATGACACAAAAATTAAGTATTGTCAGTTACCTGACTGTAATGAAATCTCATTAATACGATTTGCTTGAGTTGTTGTCTAGCGATCCGAGAAAGGGTTTCCTAGGTATCCTACATTACACGAGTGGGAAGGACACAAAAAATGGTTCAAATGACTCTAAGCAGTTTGGGACTTAACATCTTACGTCATTTGTCGCCTAGACTTAGAACTATTTAAGGGGAGGTTTACTGTCTTTGGCCCGAAAAAAGCATGAATTTTTTTCTCAGGAAGTGTTATAGATATCAATGTCAAATTTGGTCAAAATGTTTATTGATATGTCGTCTACAAACTGGAATTATTTCGACAGGAAATGTCGAAGAGAAAAGGCGGAAGTGCCGTCGGAACTAAACAAAATTTCGATGTAGACCTCCACGTGCGGTATGTCAAAGGTCAGCCGGCTCGTCTGAAATCAAAACTGACGTTAGCGAAGTATATAAGATTCTTTAGGAGTTGGACCTCGCTTAAGTTATTTGGACCACAGGAAACAGAATGGCGGCCATTTGAAGAAAAAAGGTTTATTTTTCATCGATGTTTCTATTTCAACGGCCAAGTAAAAATATTTATAGTTCATGGATCGAAGTAAAAGTGTTACAACTCCTAGAAAATTTAGGTAGCTTCGTCGGAAACAAATACTCATGCCAATCGGTTCAGTAGATTTGAAGTTACCAGACCAAGCGATAGAAAAAACGTCATTTCAGAAAAACATAAATGCAATATTATGCAACGTACGTTCAGTCTGCTATTCCAGGTCCATAAACCAGTCCTTCCTCTTCCTCATAGAGGGCGTTCTGCTCGATCTGGGCCATCCTGCGCTGTTCCAGAGCCGCTCGTACGGTCGGTGACAAGCGGTTTTCGGCCGCTTCAATCCGGTGGCCGTGCGAATGCTTGTCGAACTGTGTCGAATAGAATCCCAGTGTGACGTCCATCGTTGCCATGGTCTTCAGAATTGCTGAATATTCTTCGTTGAAGCTGCTCACCGCCAGTAATGTCTCAATCTCCACAGTATTCGCACCAGAATGCAAATGCTTGGGGGATAGCTCCCAAAACTACGCGTTCAAACTTTCATTTGAATCTTGTCTTTCCTCCCGACCACCGGTAAAATAACTAGTCCTCCGAAAGAAAAAAACTGGTGCGTGAGAATGGCCGATTTCAGGCAGGTTTATTTTTTTGTTCAACCGCGAATAACAAACATTTCCGTTCCATATTCGGAAAACCGTTTCAGGGGTGGAATCTAAACACTTTAATGATACAAAAATGGAATTAAACAATCTATTTTTTTAACCACAGGATAGTGAACCTCCCCGTAAACCTAACTATCCTCTGGACATCACACACATCCATGCCCGAGGCAGGATTCGAACCTGCGACCGTAGGAGTCGCGTGGTTCCGGACTGAAGCGCCTAGAAGCGCTCGACCACAGCGGCCGGCCAGGACACATACCATGCACGTCCACGTTCTGGCACGAGTAGAAGGCGGGCTAGAGATGTGCTTGCCTGTAGTCCCACTGCTAATAAACGCTTCGCAACATTTCGTGTTGACAGGTCTGCGCTCAAAAACCTTCCCATATATTTGGGGTAGCTATAGGATCTACCACTGCTGCCATTAGACAATCCTGGGGGACGTCTGTGCTCCACGGTCGTCAAGAACCTCGTCTACGGCTGTGACAATTTTCACGTGACCACTGACACCAGCATCGTTGTACAACTGTCGCAGCACGTCCAAATTGTGTGGTAGTTCCCCGGAAGGACCATCCTGGCACTCGGAACGCCGCAGTTTGACCCCTTTCGAAGTCGCTCTGTTGGCTGTAGGAAGATCGAGTGTCTCCGTGGCATGGTTCCCAGCTTTCTTTTCATGCCTGCGCCACACCGATCATTCCTTGTTAAAGGGTAGACAAAGACGGCGCTCTGGTAGCAATGCCAGTACGCTACCTGTTCGCGACCTACGCTGAAACAATTATCAGTACATCTAGCATCCCCCAGATGGAATATGCCATCAGATCAAAATCTAAGTCGTCTTTCCAAGTGTGCCATTTCTTTTACCGTCAGTATATTAAAATTCTTCGAATAGGATTTATTGAAGTATTGACACTCGCACACACACACGCCGACACACACACACTTACACAAACACACACATGTAGGGTGTCTCTCCTAAGAGTCGTAAGGCACATCTTCTCTGGCTTCTCGGCAGACACTTGCAGTTCTGCATTACTTTGCTGGAGTCAGCCAATACAAATACTGCTCATCAAGTCTCTCACGCGACGCCCAGTGCCGACAGAAAGTGTCGGTTTCTTCCCTTTACGAGCGAAGCTATTTTTAAGACGGTATATTACATGCCCATTCGGTTGAGCGGTCTCTAATTCCTCTAGTGCGATACTTGTTTTTATCTTTGTATATTAAGGGGCTCCGGAACGCCCTATAATTGCAATGTTAAAATAACGCTTATAAATTACATATTTCCTCACAAAGTATTTGAGGTAGGAAGTTGAACTTTTTACAGATTATTTATTGGAATATGGGCTACAACTTAACACAGGGATTTTACAAAATTTTGGTTCAGTTATTAAAGATGATTTTTTTTCAATTGTAATGAAAATTCACAACATTTTTTTGCAATTTTTTATTTATATATTCAAAAATATACAGTTTTTTGGAAAAAGCTATGTTAAATTATGCAGAAGGTACTGTGTAACATTTACTGAAAGTTTGAAACAAATATGTTTGGAAGATCCTTAGAAAATATGTAATTAGTATGAGAAAATAAAAGTTTTGGGAATCGAGCGACAAAGATTGGATTAACTTTTTAGTGCATTCCAGGTCCATAGGATGGATTATCTTGATCCTCTGCAAACTCCTCCTCCAGCTTCCTCTTGTTCCTCCTCCTGTTTACTCTTGCTTGTATTTCAAGACTCTTTACAGCCCTGTCTGCAGTCCGAAGGCGTTCCTCGTCTAAAGCAAGCATCGCTCGTACCATGTTAGAACCTATCTTCATTCCCATATTTCTAAATATCTTGCACCTTACAATGTTGCCATCATTGAAAGTCGCAACAGCATCATACACACCAAAGTGAAGTGTTTCTATTCCAACAAATACAGTCTTGGGGATTCTCGACCATATAACACTATTTACACTTTCATTGGGGTTTTGAGTTTTTCCGTGAATACACATTTTCAACAGTTCAGGTGCTGCTAAGTCTCTGAAAATAGGTTAGCCACAACACATACTTTATCTCACATCACTAAAATGTACCTGATGAACACGGACGTTAATAATAACACCATTTGACAGCAGTTTAACAGCGCCACAGTGGGTCACGCCCATGTAGAACACATTTCAAAAAAAATTTAAAAATAGTTGTAGTCTTCGGAATTGAATAAATTATGTATCTATTAAAAGGTAATAGTCTGCAGATTCAGAAAACGCAAAAAAGTAGAAATTGAACTTTTCATGATTTTGAGCCTTTCCGGAGCCCCTTAAAAGGAACAATACAACAAGATAAATATACCGTTCTCCAGCACCCGTTACGAAACTCCACAAGCATGCTTTTCGTTACAGAAGTGAAAGCTTGAGTTACAGTTAATGATGAGAGACGTATTTACTGCCCTTACACCTCGTACTTTCCGAAATAGGTAGACTTTAAGGGATGGAAACGACGCCACGACTTCTACCGTAATATGCAGAGCAAGAGTTGGCTTCAGAAGGCTTCAGGACGGCGCATTACAGTATTACCGCAGAGTCTGTGGCCTCGTTTCCATTACTGTTGATCTACGTGTTGCAGAACGTATGAGGTTTAGAGCAGTAAATCTAAGTCTGGTGTGACTAACTGTACCTGTAGTTTTCATTTCGGAAGAAAAAAACATGTGCTGTTACCAAAATCGTATCTTGAAAGTAATGTTTGTTTGTTTATAAGGACTGGGCACGTAGGGGAATCTGTGGACAGTTGTATTTTCGTAGTCTGTTTCATTCCGGAAATATATGAGGTTGCAAAGTTACGTGCGTCTCTCTGTACACACAGGGTGATTCCTGTCAAGCGACGTAGAAGACGCTGAGACAACTAATTTATTATGAGACACATAGGGTCGAAAACGTAGCGAAATACCGCAAACGTGGTTGAGAAATGTTAAACACTTGACGTCATCACATGACGTACCTCGCCGAACGTCCAGCGGTTGAGACTATCGGTCCGTCGCATCTGATGATCGCAACACCAGTATTCACGTCGGTGTGGCTTTGGGCCCACGTGCGTGACTAAAGTGCTTGGGGCTCAGGGATCGGGTTTTGCGTCTGGCAAGCAGTATTTCTTTAACTACGTTAAACAATTACGTGTTTACATTGATATAATATTTACTATTTTATTTACTTGTGTCACTGTCTGCGCTGGTCTTTGGAAAAGTACAGTACAACAAAAGAATTATTGTATTGCATCTCAAGTACGTGAGTGTAAGCTTCCGAAATACATCGTTACCAGTAAATCATCTACGTCTTGTTTGCTAAACGATGTATGTAAACAAAACAGGAAGGGATAAAAGGAAAGAAACACGAAACAAAGACAGCTTTTACATGGTTACACCAAGGACAATAATTTTGTAACTTGCGTGTACAAGAGATCACGTTTACAAAACATGTTCGAAATTTTCACCTTTTAGTCGACTGAAAGCATTAGGCCTACATGGCTCAAATACCCCATCACGCCCAAGCCCAACCTCTACAAGTGTGGCGAGGTTCGTCATCTCAATAAGTCAAATATTCAACATTTCTCGTTTATTTGTGGGGTATTTCTTTACATTTGCGACCCCATCAAATTACTTGTCTCAGTGTCACCTACTTCCCTTCGAGAGTTTTTAAACGGTAATAAGTGCCACATTGTATGTCTGTATGTATAAATTACTATATATACAAACACACGTACATGCATGCTTACATAAATAGGCACACACACACACACACACACACACACACACACACACATATATATATATATATATATATATATATATATATATATATATATATATATATATTTATATATCAGCTTCGCACTTTTAGCACTAAGTGTCGTATGATTGGACAACTTGTCTGGCACAAAGGTAATAAATTACAGACACAAATATTTTTCGTGAGTCAGTTTATCTATTACTGGAAATGCTATCAATACCCTATGAATGTTTCTTAAGATTAGCCTACACATGGAGATAGGAAAACACTGGGGGTTGTATTAATTGATAAATTGTGTACATATAATCGTCAAACCCCACTGTTTGTTAGCCGAAATTTATATTTGGGTAGTCGTGTACTCGCTGTCCTTTCCGCTATGGTATGGTGCGTTTGTACTCGACAACAGATTCCAGAGTTTTTGGTTAAATAAGCAGTGGCGAAGAGTGTCGAAGAGAATGGAGGCAACTGCCAGTCTAGTATGAAGCGCGGTATTCCTAGAGACTGTCACATCTGTGGATGCCCTCCTAGGATGCAAGCTGTCCTTGTGACATAAAACCTGAAAGTCTTTAACCTTTCTTCCATATCTATGCTATAAAGAAAATTAGTTTTAATATACCGCGTTTTTAAATTGGACTGTTGTTGTTGTGGTCTTCAGTCCTGAGACTGGTTTGATGCAGCTCTCCATGCTACTCTATCCTGTGCAAGCTTCTTCATCTCCCAGTATCTACTGCAACCTACATCCTTCTGAATCTGCTTAGTGTATTCATCTCTTGGTCTCCCTCTACGATTTTTACCCTCCACACTGCCCTCCAATGCTAAATTTGTGATCCCTTGATGCCTCAAAACATGTCCTACCAACCGATCCCTTCTTCTAGTCAAGTTGTGCCACAAACTTCTCTTCTCCCCAATCCTATTCAATACCTCCTCATTAGTTACGTGATCTACCCACCTTATCTTCAGCATTCTTCTGTAGCACCACATTTCGAAAGCTTCTATTCTCTTCTTGTCCAAACTAGTTATCGTCCATGTTTCACTTCCATACATGGCTACGCTCCATACAAGTACTTTCAGAAACGACTTCCTGACACTTAAATCTATACTCGATGTTAACAAATTCCTCTTCTTGAGAAACGCTTTCCTTGCCATTGCCAGTCTACATTTTATATCCTCTCTACTTCGACCATCATCGGTTATTTTACTCCCTAAATAGCAAAACTCCTTTACTACTTTAAGTGTCTCATTTCCTAATGTAATTCCCTCAGCATCACCCGACTTCATTTGACTACATTCCATTATCCTCGTTTTGCTTTTGTTGATGTTCATCTTATATCCTCCTTTCAAGACACTGTCCATTCCGTTCAACTGCTCTTCCAAGTCCTTTGCTGTCTCTGACAGAATTACAATGTCATCGGCGAACCTCAAAGTTTTTACTTCTTCTCCATGAATTTTAATACCTACTCCGAATTTTTCTTTTGTTTCCTTTACTGCTTGCTCAATATACAGATTGAATAACATCGGGGAGAGGCTACAACCCTGTCTTACTCCTTTCCCAACCACTGCTTCCCTTTCATGCCCCTCGACTCTTATAACTGCCACCTGGTTTCTGTACAAACTGTAAATAGCCTTTCGCTCCCTGTATTTTACCCCTGCCACCTTCAGAATTTGAAAGAGAGTATTCCAGTTAACATTGTCAAAAGCTTTCTCTAAGTCTACAAATGCTAGAAACGTAGGTTTGCCTTTTCTTAATCTTTCTTCTAAGATAAGTCGTAAGGTCAGTATTGCCTCACGTGTTCCAACATTTCTACGGAATCCAAACTGATCTTCCCCGAGGTCGGCTTCTACCAGTTTCTCCATTCGTCTGTAAAGAATTCGCGTTAGTATTTTGCAGCTGTGACTTATTAAACTGATAGTTCGGTAATTTTCACATCTGTCAACACCTGCTTTCTTTGGGATTGGAATTATTATATTCTTCTTGGACTATAAAGTTAAAAGTAATTTGTTCTCGCTCCCATACAGATTCCCAACCCTACAAAGGCTGTCCTGAAAATTTGTGATGGTGAGTTTTCAGCAGCTACGAAAATACTTGCAAGATTTAAACCGGAACATGTATAACGCATGTAAAACATGAAAGAAATTGGTGCTTTTTATTCTGTCTGAAGCTACAATCACGGCAAATTTCTTGAGTGGTACTGCTGCCATTTGACTATAATAATTCTTTTATTGTTATACGATTCCGGTTTCCGCCTTAAGCCGTCGGCACACGGACCGTGCTGTCGAACGTTAACGTTGAGCGTGCCAAGTTCAACGTGCTGCTGAACGCTCAGGAACGATGCGACTTGTGCGCACGGTTCGTGGGGCCCAACGTGGTATACGCGATCGCAACGCACTCCAGCGGCAGTTGAGGGATGTTTCTAGTTCATAAATCACACTGTTTACTCAACGGGCGCGCGTAAAATTCCCACGTTAGCTCTATTCAAACGCACATTTCCTTCATCGTCCACGAAAAGGAAAGTACCATGTCCAATCAATAAGGACACAGGCTTATAAAAGTTCCATTACAAACAGTGCGGTACAAATTTGAAATACTTCTCCGCATAATATAAACATTATTTCATCATTCCCACATTTTAGTAAAACCCCAGGGTCAGTCTTACTTGATCACTGTTCCTACCCAGTAGCAGAATCTTTGCAACATGTGAATTACGAAGCGTAAAAGGAGCAAAATATCTTCATACAAGTAGCGCAAGCTGTCCTGTAGATTAAGCCAATCGGACAGTCACCCCTCAAAAAAAGGTGAACTTATATTTACATAACATCAAATATTATAGTATATACTTATATGAAACTAATAATAAAGTATCAGAACCTAATAAAAACGCGAATGTTAGGAAAAAAAAATTCTGAAGGGTTATGACGCGAACCACTGCCCCATAAATATCTCTTTCAGGGACAGAGACGCTACTCACTACGCTAAACGAACAATACCTATCGCTGAATCATATTATCATACCAATTGGTAAAAACGTTAATCGCAGGTAATTATGTTATTAATTGAAATTTAATTATAACAAATTGTACCAAGAACAATGCATTTTGGGTGGCTCCTCAGTGTGTCGCTGCCTTCAAATAGCCTACTCTCATAATACGCAAGTTACAATAATTCTTTGGCTTCGAATATGATGTTTCTCATTAATTTATTGGATCGTATCACACAACTAACAGCGTGTTTTCCAGTGATTCTCAATTCGCTGGTGGTCACAAACGGCATATATACATATAGACTTGAAATGAATGTCAATATGGCGCCTCACAACTGTGTACTGAAGGGAGACGACGTGCTTGTGACGTAGGTGGCGTTGTGCCATCTCATTGGTCAACGCTCAGACGCACGCTCAGAATATCTGACATGCCAGATATTCCTCTGCACGTTCGGAAAGACTCCCGAACGTACTATTCCACGCTATGACGTCAGAAACTCGGCACGCTCAACGCTCAACGTTCCGATGCACGGTCCGTGTGCCGACGGCTTTAGGCCATTTTCAGCAAAAACTAGAATAAGCAACAGAAATATAAAACACAAAAGCACGGTACATTGTAACCACGAGGAACAGTGTATAAATACCATGATTCTTTACCCAATTTACATGTCAAAAGACATCAGACTGGTATGAAGTACAAGTCCTTATCGAGGAAGCATATCATCATATAGGCCAGATCTGCCAGTAGGAGAAATGAGCTCATCACTAAAACACCTAAATATATTGCAAACTCTCATTTCTGGACCTTGCAGAACAAGTGTTATATGAAACTGCTAAGCAATAAACAGGTATGTGCCACACTATTGCATGTGATCAACATCTGAAATGGACATAAATGAAACGATCTTCCAAAGATCGCGTAAGAGACATCTCAGGCTGAAACAAGCAATTGCAGTGTGTTAGAGAACAAGGTAGCTGAACCGTTTATTTTCCGTGATAAATACATTACCTTTGTATGCACCGGTATATAACAGTGTTTACAGTGTATGATCCAGAGAACTACATTTGAAGTTCACGTGTAAACATCGTGAAGTGTCTAATCTTAATATATTTGTAACTACATGGAGTTTCCGCCTTGTAAGATAATTAATTGTGAAAAACATTATGCGCTATATAGACGAGTTGTAACGCGTATTATTACAAACTGCAACAGAAGTACGGAAATGCTCCCAAATATCCCTCACATCAGCACAACGAACCAATAAAGCCATAACGCAATGGTGACGAAATGGTGGGACGGAGGGAAGGAATACGGATGCAGCTGTGCAGCCAACGGAATATGACACATTATTCAAACTGTATAGGGGTGGCAGTGGTGTGGGTGACAAGGAAGGCTGAACTGAGAGGAGGCTGTAGTTTGAAGAAGTGGTAATCTCCCGCCTCCTTCTTACTTCCATCTGTAGTCAACATTAAACAATGTCCAGTCAAAATAATTAATGACCAGTCTCTTATGAAGATTTGAAAGGAGTGTAGTTTACAACAAACTTTCTGGTTTACGTAGCTTGTCATGTTGTGATGGCTCCAGTTTTCCTTGTCTGAGCATCTGATTCTTGAAGCAGAAAACCTCACATTCTGGTCCTGACGGCTGGTTTGAAATAAATAAATCTGACGGTTGTTGTTGAAGCATTTTTTACGTATATTTATTTTCTCACATTTTAGCATGTTGTTGTTGTGGTCTTCAGTCCTGAGACTGGTTTGATGCAGCTCTCCATGCTACTCTCTCCTGTGCAAGCTTCTTCATCTCCCAGTACCTACTGCAACCTACATCCTTCAGAATCTGCTTAGTGTATTCATCTCTTGGTCTCCCCCTACGATTTTTACCCTCCACGCTGCCCTCCAATACTAAATTGGTGATCCCTTGATGCCTCAGAACATGTCCTACCAACCGATCCCTTCTTCTGGTCAAGGTGTGCCACAAACTTCTCTTCTCCCCAATCCTATTCAATATTTCCTCATTAGTTATGTGGTCTACCCATCTAATCTTCAGCATTCTTCTGTAGCACCACATTTCAAAAGCTTCTATTCTCTTCTTGTCCAAACTATTTACCGTCCATGTTTCACTTCCATACATGGCTACACTCCATACAAATACTTTCAGAAATGACTTCCTGATACTTAAATCCATACTCGATGTTATCAAATTTTTCTTCTTCAGAAACGCTTTCCTTGCCATTGCCAGTCTACATTTTATATCCTCTCTACTTCGACCATCATCAGTTATTTTGCTCCCCAAATAGCAAAACTCCCTTACTACCTTAAGTGTCTCATTTCCTAATCTAATTCCCTCAGCATCACCCGACTTAATTAGACTACATTCCATTATCATCGTTTTGCTTTTGTTGATGTTCATATTATATCCCCCCTTCAAGATACCATCCATTCCGTTCAACTGCTCTTCTAAGTCCTTTGCTGTCTCTGTGACAGAATTACAATGTCATCGGCGAACCTCAAAGTTTTTATTTCTTCTCTATGGATTTTAATACCTACTCCGAATTTTTCTTTTGTTTCCTTTACTGCTTGCTCAATATACAGATTGAATAACATCGGGGAGAGGCTACAACCCTGTCTTACTCCCTTCCCCTCCGCTGCTTCCCTTTCATGTCCCTCGACTCTTATAACTGCCATCTGGTTTCTGTACAAATTGTAAATAGCCTTTCGCTCCCTGTATTTTACCCCTGCCACCTTTAGAATTTGAAAGAGAGTATTCCAGTCAACATTGTCAAAAGCTTTCTCTAAGTCTACAAATGCTAGAAACGTAGGTTTGCCTTTCCTTAATCTTTCCTCTAAGATAAGTCGTAAGGTCAGTATTGCCTCACGTGTTCCAGTATTTCTACGGAATCCAAACTGATCTTCCCCTAGGTCGGCTTCTACTAGTTTTTCCATTCGTCTGTAAAGAATTCGTGTTAGTATTTTGCAGCTGTGGCTTATTAAACTGATTGTTCGGTAATTTTCACATCTGTCAACACCTGCTTTCTTTGGGATTGGAATTATTATATTCTTCTTGAAGTCTGAGGGTATTTCACATGTCTCATACATCTTGCTCACCAGATGATAGAGTTTTGTCAGAACTGGCTCTCCCAAGGCCGTCAGAAGTTCCAGTGGAATGTTGTCTACTCCGGGGGCCTTGTTTCGACTCAGGTCTTTCAGTGCTCTGTCAAACTCTTCACGCAGTATCGTATCTCCCATTTCATCTTCATCTACATCCTCATCCATTTCCATAATGTTGTCCTCAAGTACATCGCCCTTGTATAGACCCTCTATATACTCCTTCCACCTTTCTGCTTTCCCTTCTTTGCTTAGAACTGGGTTTCCATCTGAGCTCTTGATGTTCATACAAGTGGTTCTTTTCTTTCCAAAGGTCTCTTTAATTTTCCTGTAGGCAGTATCTATCTTACCCCTAGTGAGATAAGCCTCTACATCCTTGCATTTGTCCTCTAGCCATGCCTGCTTAGCCATTTTGCACTTCCTGTCGATCTCATTTTTGAGACGTTTGTATTTCTTTTTGCCTGCTTCATTTACTGCATTTTTATATTTTCTCCTTTCATCAATTAAATTCAATATTTCTTCTGTTACCCAAGGATTTCTACTAGCCCTCGTCTTTTTACCTACTTGATCCTCTGCTGCCTTCACTACTTCATCCCTCAAAGCTACCCATTCTTCTTCTACTGTATTTCTCTCCCCCATTCCTGTTAATTGTTCCCTTATACTCTCCCTGAAACTCTGTACAACCTCTGGTTCTTTCAGTTTATCCAGGTCCCATCTCCTTAAATTGCCACCTTTTTGCAGTTTCTTCAGTTTTAATCTACAGGTCATAACCAATAGATTGTGGTCAGAGTCCACATCTGCCCCTGGAAATGTCTTACAATTTAAAATCTGGTTCCTAAATCTCTGTCTTACCATTATATAATCTATCTGATACCTTTTAGTATCTCCAGGATTCTTCCACGTATACAACCTTCTTTTATGATTCTTGAACCAAGTGTTGGCTATGATTAAGTCATGCTCTGTGCAAAATTCTACAAGGCGGCTTCCTCTTTCATTCCTTCCCCCCAATCCATATTCACCTACTATGTTTCCTTCTCTCCATTTTCCTACTGACGAATTCCAGTCACCCATCACTATTAAATTTTCGTCTCCCTTCACTACCTGAATAATTTCTTTTATCTCGTCATACATTTCATCTATTTCTTCATCATCTGCAGAGGTAGTTGGCATATAAACTTGTACTACTGTAGTAGGCATTGGCTTTGTGTCTAACTTGGCCACAATAATGCGTTCACTATGCTGTTTGTAGTAGCTAACCCGCACTCCTATTTTTTTATTCATTATTAAACCTACTCCTGCATTACCCCTATTTGACTTTGTGTTAATAACCCTGTAGTCACCTGACCAGAAGTCTTGTTCCTCCTGCCACCGAACTTCACTAATTCCCACTATATCTAACTTTAACCTATCCATTTCCCTTTTTAAATTTTCTAACCTACCTGCCCGATTAAGGGATCTGACATTCCACGCTCCGATCCGTAGGACGCCAGTTTTCTTTCTCCTGATAACGACATCCTCTTGAGTAGTCCCCGCCCGGAGATCCGAATGGGGGACTATTTTACCTCCGGAATATTTTACCCAAGAGGACGCCATCATCATTTAATCATACAGTAGAGCTGCATGCCCTCGGGAAAAATTACGGCCGTAGTTTCCCCTTGCTTTCAGCCGTTCGCAGTACACCAGCACAGCAAGGCCGTTTTGGTTATTGTTACAAGGCCAGATCAGTCAATCATCCAGACTGTTGCCCCTGCAACTACTGAAAAGGCTGCTGCCCCTCTTAAGGAACCACACGTTTGTCTGGCCTCTCAACAGATACCCCTCCGTTGTGGTTGTACCTACGGTACGGCCATCTGTATCGCTGAGGCACGCAAGCCTCCCCACCAACGGCAAGGTCCATGGTTCATGGTTCATGTCCCGTTACAGGACACAAAAACAGGGAAACCTAAATTCTTAACCTTATTGGACTCAGATCCATACTATCTAACAACTATAGATAAAACTTCTGTAGAATACGTGTTATGAAACTTATTTAAGTACTAATAAAACATGTGTAGCTGTAGCTATAATATGCAATGTAAAACTGCTTGAGCATGTGATTCGTTAACATACACACCACAATTTGCATGCAAGTTAAGCAACTGACAAAATTCCATAAGAAAATAAATGATCAATAAAAAGCAATTTCTCAATAGTAAAAAAGTTTTTCTTTTAATTAAGAATATCTAAAAGTTCAGCAGCTAGATCAGTAGGTTTGCCTTTAAACCAGTAACATATGAGACAAGCTGCATGATGGAGTAACAGTAAACACTTTCTACGGATGGTATATTGTATCTGTAAAAGAAGAGCTTAGTATATATATTATTCTTGCAGTCAAATGTCGGCAGTGTTATTGAAAGAAAAAGAAAGATGGAGGAAAGGATGTGAACTCTTCACGTATCAGTTATTAAGCAGCGTAACGGTAAAGAGGTGAACTTCTTATTCATCAATTACGTACTGCATGCGTCTCACGTTTTCCATTTTAAATCTCATAAGTATTTTCAATGATATTAAAAATTCACAATCGCCAGATTTTTAGACAATTTGTAGGGGGTTAGGGATTTGTATGTTGCAAGGAGAAATTATTTTACTCAGTTTAGCCCGAGTTAAGAACGTCTTACATTAAAAATTCTTTTTTATTTGAAAAAAAATGTTATCTACATTTCAGTGTTGTATGTGCGTAACTTTTCATTCGATTTTAAACGTTTTGATGAGATTACAACAAATACATGTGGTAAATTTTAGGTATATTTCAGTTAGTCTTCACTTGGCTCAGTTAAAATCGTGATACACTAAAAATTCCTTTTTATTTGAAAAAATTGTTGTCTACATTTTAGTCTTATATGTGCGTAACTTTTCATTCGATTTCAAACGTTTTCATGAGATTACAACAATAACAATTGGTAAATTTCATGTTTATTTCAGTTTGTCTTCACTTGGCTCAGTTAAAATACTAAAAATTCCTTTTTATTTGAAAAAATTGTTATCTACATTTTAGTCTTGTATGTGCGTAACTTTTCATTCGATTTTAAACGTTTTGATGAGATTACAACAAATATACGTGGTAAATTTCAGATTTATTTCATTTTCACCTGGCTCAGCCAATATATTACTTCGTCCTGTGAGGTCTACATCTCACTCAGTGACTGTGAAAATTAAGTTAGAGATATTGGAGCCCACATGGGGGCTTCTATCGTTGATCCAGCGAACCATTTGCGATTCGAACAAAAAAGGTGGAAATGACAGTGGTGCACAACTGTGCCTTGCACCATTAACTAGACATGGAAACAAGTTTACATGGGGTGGAAGACGTTTAACTTATATTGTCTATCTCAGGTGGGTGAATTACACTGTGAGCCATAAAAAAAAAAAAAAAAAAAAAAAAAGCAGCACACCACTAAGGGATTATCCGAACGAGATGGAAAACGGTAGATGTGATGTACATGTACAAAAAACAAATGATCATAATTTCAGAAAAATTGTGTGATTTATTCAAGATAAAAGGCTTCAAAAATTGAGAAAGTCAATAACACGACGGTACACCTCTGCCTCTTTATGTAAACAGTTATTCGCTTGGCATTGACTGTCAGAGTAGTAGGATCCCCCGCTGAGCGATTTCGTGCCAAGTTCTGTCCAATTGGCGTGTTGGATCGTCATAATACCGACCTTGCTTCAAACGTTCTCAACCATTAAGTGATGTGACCAACTTGCTGACCAACGATGGATTTGGCAAGCATGAAGAAAAACAGTAGACACTTTTGCCGTGTGTGGACGGACATTACTTGCTAAGATGTAAGCCCAGGACGGCTTGCCATGAAGGGCAACATAGAAAAGCGAAGAATATCCGTGACCCACCGCTTTGCTGTAAGGTACCCCAGGCGACGGAAGTGCCGCCCCAGATCATCACTCTCTGGCTGTCGGGTCGTATGGCGGACGACAGTAAGTCTTATATCCCAGTTCTCCTGGGGAGCCTCCAGGCACGTCCTCGCTATCATCACAGCGTATTTCGAAGCGAGACTCATGACTGAGAGCAACTCCACTCGAGTGAGATTCCAGGCCAAAGACTTGTCTGGAGAAGACCCAGACAGTGGTAGTACAGTTCGGGTATAGGGGTCGTTTAACAACTGAAAATGTTATATTCTCTTTTCTCTGTGAGGTACTGAATGGGTTAAACCAATGGGTTCGAACGCTAGGCATATTAAACTACGATGCTTCATTGTATTGATCATAAAATATTATTCCAGAAGCTGTACCATTACAACATACAGGGAGTAGCTCACAATTGGTTCACCTCTTACTTTAGCAACAGACAGCAAAAGGTCATTATTCACACTGCTGAGAATGGCTGTGATGTGAGGTCTCAGTGGGGTACAGTCAAGTGGGTGGTGCCCCAGGGATCAGTGTTGGGGCCACTTCTATTCCTTATTTATACACACATCAAAAAAAGTTTTGCATCACCACGGTTCCGAACGTCCCGGAAACTGAACAGAAAATTGGAACAGAGGTCAAAATAAACATCATTTCCACCCTTTTTATTGCTCCCGAAAACCACATATTGTATGTTGTACCACCATACAGCGAGACCTTCAGAGGTGGTGGTCCACATTGCTGTACACACTGGTACCTCTAATACCCAGTAGCACGTCCTCCTTCATGCCTGTATTAGTCGTGGCATACTATCCACAAGTTCATCAAGGCTCTGTTGGTCCAGATTGTCCCACTCCTCAAAGACGATTCGTCGTAGATCACTCAGAGTCGTTGGTGGATCACATCGTCCGTAAACAGGCCTCTTAAATCTATTCCAGGCACGTTCGATAGCGTTCATGTCTGGAGAGCATGCTGGCCACTCTAGTCGAGCGATGTTGTAATACCGAAGGAAGTCATTCACAAGATGTGCTCCATGGGGGAGCGAATTGTCATCCATGAAGACGAATGCTTCGCCAATATGCTGCCGATATGGTTGCACTATCAGTCGGAGGATGGCATTCTCGTATCGTACAGCTGGTACGGCGCTTTCGACGACCGCCAGCGGCGTACGTTGGCTCCACATAGTGCCACCACAATGTCTAATGCTTTCAACCTGACTGGATTGCCTCCAAACACGTCTCCGACGATTGTCTGATTGAAGGCATATACAACACTCATCGGTTAAGAGAACGTGATGCGAATCCTGAGCGGTCCATTCGGCATGTTATTGGGCCCATCTGTACCGCGGTGCATGGTGTCGTGGTTACAAAGATGGAACTCTCCGTGGACGTCGCGAGTGAAGTTGCGCTTCATGCAGCCTATTGAGTGGTAACCCAGACGTCCTGTGGCTGCACGAAAGGCATTATTCAACATGTTGGCGTTCCTCCGTAGGTAGCGGTCATCCACTGCAGTAGTAACCCTTGGGCGGATTGAGCGAGGCATGTCATCGACAGTTCCTGTCTCTCTGTGTCTCCCCCATGTCCGAACAACATCGCTTTGGTTGACTCCGAGACGCCTGGACACTTCCCTTGTTGAGAGCCGTTCCTGCGACAAAGTAACAATGAGGACGCTATCGAATCGTGGAATTGACCGTCCAGGCATAGTTGTACTACAAACAACACGAGCCGTGTAACTCCTTCCATGTGGAATGACTGGAACTGATCGGCTGTCGGACCCCTTCCGTCTAATAGGCGCTACTCATGAATGGTCGATTACATCTTTGGATGGGTATAGTGACATCTCTGAACAGTCAAACGGACTGTGTCTGTTATACAATAACCACAGTCAACGTCTGTCTTCTGGAGTTCTGGGAAACCGGGGTGATGCGAAACTTTTTTTGATGTGTATTTAAATAATAAGGCCTTGTTATTACGGCTAACTCTAAAATACAGGTCTATTACAAATGATTGAAGCGATTTCATAAATTCACTGTAGCTCCATTCATTGACATATGGTCACGACACACTACAGATACGTAGAAAAACTCATAAAGTTTTGTTCGGCTGAAGCCGCACTTCAGGTTTCTGCCGCCAGAGCGTTCGAGAGCGCAGTGAGACAAAATGGCTGCAGGAGCCGAGAAAGCGTATGTCGTGCTTGAAATGCACTCACATCAGTCAGTCATAACAGTGCAACGACACTTCAGGACGAAGTTCAGCAAAGATCCACCAACTGCTAACTCCATTCGGCGATGGTATGCGCAGTTTAAAGCTTCTGGATGCCTCTATAAGGGGAAATCAACGGGTCGGCCTGCAGTGAGCGAAGGAACGGTTGAACGCGTGCGGGCAAGTTTCACGCGTAGCCCGCGGAAGTCGACGAATAAAGCAAGCAGGGAGCTAAACGTACCACAGCCGACGGTTTGGAAAATCTTACGGAAAAGGCTAAAGCAGAAGCCTTACCGTTTACAATTGCTACAAGCCCTGACAGCCGATGACAAAGTCAAAAGCTTTGAATTTTCGGCGTGGTTGCAACAGCTCATGGAAGAGGATGCGTTCAGTGCGAAACTTGTTTTCAGTGATGAAGCAACATTTTTTCTAAATGGTGAACAGACACAATGTGCGAATCTGGGCGGTAGAGAATCCTCACGCATTCGTGCAGCAAATTCGCAATTCACCAAAAGTTAACGTGTTTTGTGCAGTCTCACGCTTTAAAGTTTACAGCACCTTTTTCTTCTGCGCAAAAACGTTACAGGACACGTGTATCTGGACATGCTGGAAAATTGGCTCATGCCACAACTGGAGACCGACAGCGCCGACTTCATCTTTCAACAGGATGGTGCTCCACCGCACTTCCATCATGATGTTCGGCATTTCTTAAATAGGAGATTGGAAAACCGATGGATCGGTCGTGGTGGAGATCATGATCAGCAATTCATGTCATGGCCTCCACGCTCTCCCGACTTAACCCCATGCGATTTCTTTCTGTGGGGTTATGTGAAAGATTCAGTGTTTAAACCTCCTCTAACAAGAAACGTGCCAGAACTGCGAGCTCGCATCAACGATGCTTTCGAACTCATTGATGGGGACATGCTGCGCCGAGTGTGGGAGGAACTTGATTATCGGCTTGATGTCTGCCGAATCACTAAAGGGGCACATATCGAACATTTGTGAATCCCTAAAAAAACTTTTTGAGTTTTTGTATGTGTGTGCGAAGCATTGTGAAAATATCTCAAATAATAAAGTTATTGTAGAGCTGTGAAATCGCTTCAATCATTTGTAATAACCCTGTATTTTTGTTTGTTGATCACACTAGCTTGGTAGTAAAGGATATTGTCTGCAAAATTGGCTCGGTTTCAAATAGACCTAAGTTCATGACTTGTAGAACATAAACTAACGCTAAATGACAGTGAGACTCAGTTTTTACAGATTCTAACCCACATTTCAACAAAACGTGACGTTTTAATTTCACAGAATGGGCATATGATTAGTGAAACTGAACAGTTCAAATTTCTAGGTGTTCAGATAGATAGTAAACTGTCTTGGGAAACCCACGTTCAGGATCTTCTTCAAAGACTTAATGCTGCTATTTGTACTATTCGAACATCGTCTGAAGTTAATGATCCTTTGACACGAAAATTAGTCTACTTTGCTTATTTTCATTCGCTTATGTCGTACGGTAGTATACTGTGGAGTAACACTTCCCATTCTAAAAGGATATTTTTGACTCTGAAACAGGCGTTTCGGCCAATAAGTGCTGTATGTTTACGAACGTCTTGTCGACGCGTGATGACGAGTCTGGGTATTTTGACACTGACCTCTCATATATATTCCGTACTGTCATTTCTTGTTAACAATATTAGCTATTTCCTAAGAGTAAGCAGCTTTCAGTCGGTTAATACTCGGCAAAAATCAAACCAGCATTTGGATCGCACATCCTTAAACTGGCAATGGCAAGGAATGCGTTTCTGAAGAAGAGAAATTTGTTAACATCGAGTATAGATTTAAGTGTCAGGAAGTCATTTCTGAAAGTATTTGTATGGAGTGTAGCCATGTATGGAAGTGAAACATGGACGGTAAATAGTTTGGACAAGAAGAGAATAGAAGGTTTTGAAATGTGGTGCTACAGAAGAATGCTGAAGATTAGATGGGTAGATCACATAACTAATGAGGAAGTATTGAATAGGATTGGGGAGAAGAGAAGTTTGTGGCACAACTTGACCAGAAGAAGGGATCGGTTGGTAGGACATGTTCTGAGGCATCAAGGGATCACCAATTTAGTATTGGAAGGCAGTGTGGAGGGTAAAAATCGTAGGGGGAGACCAAGAGATGAATACACTAAGCAAATTCAGAAGGATGTAGGTTGCAGTAGGTACTGGGAGATGAAGAAGCTTGCACAGGATAGAGTAGCATGGAGAGCTGCATCAAACCAGTCTCAGGACTGAAGACAACAACAACAATCCTTAAACCTTGTGCAGAAAGGTGTGCACTATTCTGCTGCATCCATTTTCAATAAACTACCACTAGAATACAAAAATCTTAGCAGCAATCCACGCTCTTTCCTATCGAAACTGAAGAGTTTCCTCATGGGTCACTCCTTTTATTCTTTCGAGGAGTTCCCTGAAAAATTAAACTGATTCTTGTTGTATTGTTGATTACGTTTACTTAAACGTATACTTTTATTTTTGTCTGTTATTACTTTTATGTTGTAATTTCGTGTACTGACACGTTGTATGACCTTGTAGACCTGCTCCTCAATTTGGCCCTAGGGACGTGTAAATAAATAAATGTACCAACTTGCCTGTCGCCTGCCACGCAGGAGGACAACCAGGAGCGATGGTCTGGGGTGCAGTTTTTTACAGCAGGACCCTTACAGCGCAGCGATACGTCGACGATATTCTACGCCCCATTTTGTTGCCCTTCATGGGAAGCAATCCAGGACCTACAGTTACACAAGATAATGTCAGTTCGCACACACCAAGAGTTCTACTGCTTGTCTTAGAGCTTGTCAAACCACACCTTGGCGAGAAAGTCACCGGATCCCTCATTATCTGAGAAAGTTTGGAGCGTTACGGACAGCACCCTCCAACTGCGTCGGGACTGTGAAGATCTAGCTCGCCAGTAGGACAGAATTTGGCCCGATTTTGCGCGATATCCGTCAGTCAGTCAATACCAACTGCCTGCATAAGGGTCAGAGATGGACCAATTCGTTATTGACTTGCTCAACTTGTGAAGCTCTTTTTTTCTCGAACAATTCATCAATTTTTTTTCTGAAATTGCAGTCATGAGATGGTCTGCATGTGTACATCTGTATCGGTCGCATTCGGATAATTCTTTCGTAGTGCGTCTTTTTTGGTCTTAGAGCGTATTTTCGACGAAAGCCTGACTTTGCCAATCGTCGTATTTAATTCAGATAGTTAAAACTGAAGTTGAGGAGTTCCTAGATAACAGGACGCAGCATGTTATTCTCAATGGAGAGAAGTCTTCCGAAGTAAGAGTAATTTCAGGTGTGCCGCAGGGGAGTGTCATAGGACCGTTGCTGTTCGCAATATACATAAATGACCTGGTGGACGACATCGAAGGTTCACTGAGGCTTTTTGCAGATGATGCTGTGCTGTATCGAGAGGTTGTAACAATGGAAAATTGTACTGAAACGCAGGAGGATCTGCAGCGAATTGACGCATGGTGCAGGGAATGGCAACTGAATCTCAATGTAGACAAGTGTAATGTGCTGCGAATACACAGAAAGATAGATCCTTTATCATTTAGCTACAAAATAGCAGGTCAGCAACTGGAAGCAGTTAATACCATAAATTATCTGGGAGTACGCATTAGGAGTGATTTAAAATGGAATGATCATATAATGTTGATTGTCGGTAAAGCAGATGCCAGACTGAGATTCATTGGAAGAATCCTAAGGAAATGCAATCCGAAAACAAAGGAAGTAGGTTACAGTACGCTTGTTCGCCCACTGCTTGAATACTGCTCAGCAGTGTGGGATCCGTACCAGATAGGGTTGATACAAGACATAGAGAAGATCCAACGGAGAGCAGCGCGCTTCGTTACAGGATCATTTAGTAATCGCGAAAGCGTTACGGAGATGATAGATAAACTCCAGTGGAAGACTCTGCAGGAGAGACGCTCAGTAGCTCGGTACGGGCTTTTGTCAAAGTTTCGAGAACATACCTTCACCGAAGAGTCAAGCAGTATATTGCTCCCTCCTACGTATATCTCGCGAAGAGACCATGAGGATAAAATCAGAGAGATTAGAGCCCACACAGAGGCATACCGACAATCCTTCTTTCCACGAACAATACGAGACTGGAATAGAAGGGAGAACCGATAGAGGTACTGAAGGTACCCTCCGCCACACACCGTCAGGTGGCTTGCGGAGTATGGATGTAGATGTAGATGTAGAAGTCTCATTGAAATACAATACACGAAACCGTACAACTCTGATGTAACGCCAGCAACCCACGGAGACAGCAGTGAAACTGAAAATACGCTTCGGGCAGTGCAAGTCTGGATTCGTATCGGTGGAAATATATCAAACGAATATCCCTCAGGCAAATTATCATCGTGTAAACAACGCTATCGAGTTCGCGTTCAGCGCACGAATTACGCGGAAGCGCCCACGCCTACTGATGGAGGGCGTAAAGCGAGATAGACATCGCAGTGACACGTGTACTGTGCTCGCGTAATTAATAATCTGACACTTGATAGGCATTCGTTTTGTTAACACCCATTCCGTCGGTGATTTGCAATCAAGTATCGACAGCGGCTGATATAGTCGCGCGCCGCCATAAAGCGTCCATCGCGGGGGCAGGCACGCACTGCTAAACTGCCCGGCTGGCATCGCGTCACGTGGCACCAACAGCCAAGCACTCGCGTCCACTTGTTTTCAACTCGGTTGCAAGGATGAACGTTTGCAGCTGGGACTGCAGCAGCGAACCGCTACATGTTGCAGTGACAGTTCCAAATACAAGTTTGGCGACGTAAAACTGGCCTGCAAAATATTTCGTTCTCCTAATGATAGGCAATCCAACTTACATCATCCACCCCACGTGCAGACGACGCTAGTTGGTTTGTATTGCAACGTAGCCTTCCAGTACTGGTGGTGGTAAAAGTCTACCTAAGTAGGTAGATTACCAACATTGACATGTCCTTCCGCTCCTGCAAACTACCGTCTGTAGTAAATGGTCTCTTAAATTCGTGTGGTCCACGAAATTACTGGCCCAGTGCGAGTTATTGCTGGGTATTAATAATTTCTAGCGGAAGGTTTTAACGAACCGGTAAAAATTTGAACGCAACGGATAACGCATTTTATTTGAACCACTACAGAAGGCACCTATACAGGGCTTAATAGGCAGTATATAGCTTTTATTTGCTC
The DNA here is from genome assembly GCF_023864275.1 of Schistocerca cancellata. Lineage (NCBI taxonomy): Eukaryota > Metazoa > Arthropoda > Insecta > Orthoptera > Acrididae > Schistocerca > Schistocerca cancellata. The sequence goes on from NC_064632.1 coordinate 568,766,265, forward strand.
TCATGACCCAGAATTCGACTGTGGTACTGACTGCCACCTATTCTTTATGATGGACGGAGTAAATAATTAGTCGAGGGTAGAGATTAATTGATATTTATTCAGTACCGATGGTGTTTCAACAACTAGTCGTGTTTCTCTTGCAATGTACATCATCAAAAACCTGTCTCTAGTTAACATGGTTCAGTTTCGTCGCGTAATTATGGAATGGGACAGAGGAGGGCAGACCTGGCTTCAATGCAATTTTATACAACCGCACAATTATACCTAAACCCTCGGTTATTACATTCAGTCGCTATAGATTACTCAGAACAAGTTCCGCAAAGACAATACAAGAAAAACTAGGTCAGGGTGGAAGAGTATTTCGCAAATCTTTATCACATCAGAGGGCATTAAAATCCGATACTTTTCCTAGTGGCACGAGTATTTTACTTAACGCATAACATCGCCAACAAATCAAATCGTTATGGGGGTGCTCAAGAAACATCACTTCAATGATGTTTAACCCACATGGCCAAGTATCAGTAGCCAACAGAAACCCAGAAAAATATGCACACACACGATTATTCATTCCCTATTACACACTCGCTCACTATCGTATGATTGTTCATCGTGTACAATATGTTTTCGGACCGAAACAACAATTTATCAATGCGGCGGTTGCTCCAACCGACCACGTGGCGCGAAAGCAAGTTCACAAAGAAAACACATGGAAAATAAATAAAAATCTCCAAAATATTACTGTAAATGGAAGAGCAGATTAAAATACATTGAATGAGTGAATTTCCGTTAAGCACAGAGCAATAACGTGACCGTGAGCTTAACGCACATGGTGCGTTGCTTGAACAAGGCACTAACGCAAGGTCTACTGAAATTCGAGTAAATTAAGAAAATCAATTCCCTTATGGGGTTCAGTGGTAATTTCGCACCTGATTTCAACATCTGGACTTCATTACAGAGCAGATTTCAGACAATCTAATACCTATGTTAACATTACCAAAACGAGAGCTGCGTCTCCATGTCTGCCCAGCACCACAACCCAGGAACAAGTGTTCCTCTAACCGAATTCGCCTAACCGTTCCGCTTACAAACGTGGTGGGGGTGGCGCGCCAACCTGACAGAGCCAATACGCGCGCCTGCGTGTCATCTTAGCCCCGACCTGCAAACTTGGTCCCTGCTAAACTTGTTCACGCTTGGGGGGCTGGTACTACCCTACCCCAGAACGACCATTCATGCAGTGTTACAATCTGTGCCTAAAGCTTTCTGCCAGTTCACACACTCACTCATTTATACCGTCCAGGCCGCACAAAGGAAAGGAAAATGGGAAACGTGGTACACAACAGAAAAAAATTCAATAAACAAACCTGTTTAGTCCATTCTCTCCTTTTGGACCCCAGCTGAGGTATTACAAGCAAGAGAAGAAACTCTTGCTAGTAATTTCTGCGTGCTAGCAATTTAATAAAACATTGGAACGGTACAACAAGTTCCGTTTCAGTATACCTTGTATAATTCGCTGCTTCAGGAGCCAAAGTAAGGACAACAGAAACGGAGCAAGTCTACGTAACAACTCATGCACCATGTCAAATGAACAATGGCCTGGTCTCTTTCGACACTGATGGTACTGAACCGATATTCATTGCAACAGATTTCGCAGTTGCGATAGCTTGTGCGCCTTCTAGTGCAGGCAATGTGTTTCAACCTTTCCTGCACGTAATGAATAATAGTAGAACGTGGATAATGAGACGAACGCTCTAAAGCATTTGCAACTTCTTCCATACAGGGCTAAGGCAGAAAGCCCGCAGCTGCTTCAAATGATGTTCACATTACTGATCTCTCAATCGTCCCCACTTTCGTCTCATATCTATGTTGTCAGCAGGCTCTTATTATAGCGTTCCCTTGAGGTATCGCAGATTTTCCATTCTATCGGTGTGGTCTTTCCAGTTCTCTATGTATCTATTTTAACTTCATACGTATAGAACAGACACTCCGATTCCGCCGGACGTCTTCGTTGCTGACATGAGTCTGGAAATTCTCGAAGTATTTATTAGAAATATCATTTTCGTGAATGAATTCTTGATCGAATTTTTGATGAGTACATTCTATTCTCTCGTTAACAGAGTACGACTGTATCCGCCACAAACATGTAAAACTTTATTCTGTAAGTTTTCCGAATTTCAAATCGCTAATGGAAATTCAAGTTAGCAGCTGGTATCACACCCACGATGTTCGAAAAGTGCCACTGACGGTCTACCATTATTTTACATTTGACTGATTTTCTCCCTCTGAAAGCCACGACTTTCATCTTCTTGTATTTGATACAGAATTCGTATAAAATAAACTTCGATTTTACTGTTCATCTTCACAAACGTCATATTATAAACGAAGAACAAGCTGCTAAGGTGCCATCTTCGAATCGTATTAATCCCTGTAGAGTTTTCCAGCTTTATTATCATAATGACGGTGTGTTCGTCTTGAAAATGTATGTAGATCTTTGGCCAATGTTTATCAACACTAGTGTGAGTTTAAAAAGACTCTTCTCTCACTCGATGGTGTGGATATGCAGTCCCCTTCAAAGCACTTGCGACCGAACCGCTGAATCTTTCCATCAGTAAATGGGGTATGTTCTCAACTGACTCGGTTGTTTTAACCCCCTCCACTGACGGAATGACCCGCTTCCTAATTCCGTATGTATAAAACCCATACGGACTTGTAGCTGTCACGCCTTTGCGCTTACTGCTACGTATTTTAACTGTAAATAGCTCAGTCCTAATGGTAAGAGGTATTAGTGAGTTCACGTTGTTAATATTTGAATACAGCACAGCTGCCACAAGCTCAGCTCACTTTTACTCCACTCCTACCCTCGCCATTGCACCACATTAACAAGGTGCTACGTGGACCTTGCTAAATTCACTTGCGTATACATTTTTGACCGTTGCTCGCCAGTATTTACCTAATGATTAGTACACTCCTAACCGGACTATTTCCCTTTGCGTATACATTTTTGACCGTTGCTCGCCAGTATTTACCTAATGATTAGTACACTCCTAACCGGACTATTTCCCTAAGAGCTGTGATGATTGAACGGGTTCGATCCACGGCCTACAGTGCCCTACAGTTCTCATGGTAACACTGCCTACCTGACCCACTTTACTTGATAGTGAGCTTATGTATCCAATCACCACTGCTAGCAGCAGTGGATAGTCCTATCAGCACGACGAGAGCAGCAGACTTACCGTCGAATCCTCCTGAAAATACTTATAACTACGGTCGCCAGCTCTGAAGGAGCAAATGAATAAATCAATTTTTGGCTCGTTTCAAAGTGAAATGGCTTGAGTTGAATTTAAACTTAATTCTGAGTATTACTATTTCTGATCATTCTAGATGCTTCTACAAAGCAAATACTCTCTCAATTTCTGTGAGTTAGCTTGGTAATTACTACCAAGACAGTTTATGCAACTTGGGTTAACAAAATTCTATCCTTCAACTTATTTAATGATTTTGGATATTACTCTTTGGACAATTGATACAGAATTAGTTAAGTGACTTTACTTGAAAGGTTACTCAGAAAAATTTAAGTAACTATAAATAGGCGACTCATTCTGGTGTGACCATTGCTCTTTTCAACATTCTTATACGCTAAAGTATTCTACAACCAAAAGAATTGTAAATGAAAGAGGCGATGGTGGCCTCAGTCTGATTTCACTATACTATGTTTGAGGTTACTACACTTTACAATGAACAACATGCGTCGTAATTTTACTCATTACTATATTCTGTCCTCTGCGCTTGCATAAAAGAAAACTGGTATTCTCCTTTTACATGTATACAAAGTTCGACTTAACAATTGCAAGCAGTCTTGCCTTGGGTAGACGTGTCGGTGCTGGTGGTGAGATGAACGTGGCTAACGCAGCTCTTCACGCCGCATGCCCTTAATGGCGGCTGGAACTATGAGCTGTAGCACTCGTATAAGCTACTGCACGTCCGCCATAAAATCCGGGCGCAGGAACTCTTACAATCAGCCCCAGTGGCATAGAGGCGGCTTCAACAACCATTCGTCGCGTTTTACTCCAAAAACGGTGACGATATTCGCCTCTTCTCTGTTGCACAATCACTTTTTCGTGACCACAGTTACGCATGTCCGATCACGTCAACACTCCCCAGGCCATTGCATTGTTCAGCCCCTTTGTCTCCAGCTACCCCTAGCTACACTCGTATCACCAAGAGTGGGGGCGTTCCCCTACCACCTTTTCACCGAAATCATTTAGTATTTAAGAATATTTATATTTATTACCCTGGAGTTCATACCAGTCATAATGATTTACTACTAGCGCTTTACAACATTAAGTTATACAGTAATAACTTATAATTACCAAGAAAAAGAATACATTTGACTCCAAGAGCTTAGAGCATTGTCTGACAGGTAGCGCTAATTCCCAGTTTCGCCAATAGATGGCATCAGGGTGCACTCCCTGGCAGTCTCACACAAGCGCCCCCGTTTCCGACGCGCGGGCTCCAAATTACTGTCAGCCCACCATCATTTCTGTTCCGTTACACATGCCCCACTTCTTATTGAAGTATCTTACAGTGATAATTCAATAAGAAGTCTCTCCTCTAATGAATCTGAAATGTTCATTAAGCTTTTTACCAAGGGTTTTCCCTTTCTTACTGATACACCTCGATACTTATATTACATATTTAAAATCAAACACCAATTCTTTCTCTCTTTCCTGTTAAACATTACATAAATGATTTACATATATTCTTTCCAATTTTCTTACTTCTGAACACATTACACTTTAAACATCTTTTTTTTACAAAGTTTTAAATACACTTCTTTTATCTCAGGCAAGTAAAACACACATTATGTGCCTATTACTTTGTAGCCCGTCCTTTTCACTTTACCTCCTCACTTTTCTACCTCTTCCACAACACTAATTTACACATCTATTAAGGCTTTCTTAGAAGCTCAGCCTTTCCCAGTCTGTTTAGTCTCTACTTAAACTTGAAGTTTCATTAGAATACTGCAATATATTTTAGTGAGCATTTTCCTTTCACATAGAACAAAAGAAACAAAACTATTTACATATTGGTTTACTTTAATATTTACTTATATATTTATTTTCAATCTGGTAGAATTCGTGGTTCATACCTTTTGAGATCCACTATGTTTCTTACTCCCAGGCGTTTGCCTGTTAATGGATGCTCTAAATAATAAGCTTTCGCATTGGGTATGGACACTATTTTAAATGGTCCATAATATATATATTTAAATTTGCTGATCTCGTTATTAATTTCACTTGACTTTTCATGTGTTTTTATAAGAACGAGATCACCTATTTTGAATTTAGGATTCCTTACTTTTTCGTCGTGACGACGAACTCTCGCATCTGCTTGTTTTCTCATCTTGTCTTTTACTAAGTTCTTTTTACTATCATAATCTAATTCAACTCATTCTGGAAATTCTAGTAGGTCTTCTACTAGACTTTTACTTCTTGTCTTTTTCAGGATTTCTTCTGGAGTAAATCCAGTGCTCTCGTTTGTTAATGAGTTCATGATTTCTTCGAATTCACTCACATACATGCCCCACTTCTTGTGGTTACTATGGCAGTACGTCCTAAATAACCGACCTATCTCACGCATATATCTTTCTGCCAGATTGCTTGATGGGTGATAAGCTGAGATATGTACCACTTCTACCTGTTTCTCAGTTATCCCATCCTTCCACATTTTTGAGCAAAACTGAACACCATTACCTGATAGTATTCTCTTTGGCTTCCCTACTTTCACAAAATAATCACACACCATTTTATCATACACAGCTCTGGCAGTAGCTTTTCTCAAGGGATATAGCTTTATATACTTTGAGAAAAGTTCAACTGCTACAAATATGTACACAAAACTCCCCATGGTTTCCGGTAATGGTCCAAAGATATCTACTGCTACTATTTCTAATGCTTCATCAGGTTTAATTGATTTCATGGGCCCTTGATTAGTTGCATTTGTTACTTTCGCCTTTTGGTATAGATCACAAGATCTTATCCTCTGTGCTACCCTTCGTACCATGTTGTTAAAGGTAATGCATTCATCTAACTTATCGGTAGACTTCCGTGCACCACAATGGCCATATGCCAAGTGAACATAATCTATCAGCACTTCATTGTGTTGTTCCGGCCAACATACTCTCCACTTGCCTGGATTATTTAATCTTTGACGATACAGTACACCTTTATGTATTTTATATGAAGCCCTTATGTTAATTGCGTCCGGATTGTCAAACTTGACCTTTACCGACTTGAGTGCATCATCATCACTTTGATATCTTCGCATATTCCGACATATTTCCCTAATTTTTTCTCTTCCTTCTGCTTTTTTGAAGTAATTCACCTCAAAAACATCTTCCCTATTCTTTACACTTTCTAGTGTCTCACATCCTTCCGGTAATCTCGACAAAGCATCCGGTACTGCATGTTCTTTCCCTTTAACATACTTGATCTCTATATCAAATTGTTGTAAAAACAGCGCCCATCTGGTCAACCCGTTATGTAACAATCTGCAGTCCTTCAAAAATATTAAAGCTTTGTGGTCTGTATGGACCACAGTCCTATGTCCCCATAAGAAAAGTTGAAATTTCCTAAAACCCCATACTATAGCTAAAGCCTCCTTCTCTGAAACTGTATAGTTTCTTTCATACTTAGACATGGTTCTACTCGCAAATGCTATTTGTCGATGAGTTTTTTCCCCATCTATCATTACCTCCTGAAATATGGATACTCCCAATCCATAATCTGAACTATCTGTTGCCATGTGGAATGATTCACACAGGTCAGGGTGCCATTACTTTATGTTTTTAGCCAAATTGTCTTTTAGCCGGTTGAATGCTGTTTCACATTCCTCAGTCCATATATACATACTGTTCTTCTTAAGTAGGTTGTTCAGATGTGGGCTATTGAACACCTGATCATCCACATACTTACGATAAAAGGAACAAAGTCCTATAAACGACTTTAGTTGTTTTTTATTCTTGGGAGCCGGACAATTTCTTATTGCTTTGACTTTATTGGGATCCTTTTCAATTCCCTCTGGTGTTACTATGTGACCTAAAAACTTTATTTCTTTCTTCACAAACTCGCATTTTTTCAGGTTTAGGGTCATTCCTCCTTCAATTAAAGCTTTGAACACCCTGTCGCATAACTCCATGTGCTCTTCCCATGTCCTTGTAGCAATTAACAGATCATCTACATAAACCGTGATTAGCGAACTAAGTTCACTCCCTAAAATTTTGTCTAAAGCCCGAATGAACACTGAAACGGAAGTATTTAGGCCAAATGGTACCACTGTGTAATGGTAGCATTTGCCATTGAATAAAAATGCTGTGTACTTCCTAGACTCTTCACTTAATGGGATTTGCCAGTATCCTGCAGTTAGGTCTAAACTAGTCATGTACTTTACACCATTAAACTTCTGCAATAAATTATCTATGTTCTCTGGACGATCCAACTCCCTCTTCACTACTTTATTCAGAGTACGAGCATCTATCACTATTCGTACACTTCCATCCTTCTTACCTACTATCACCAATGGGCTAGAACTCCGTTCAATGACCCCACATGAAACCATTTTATCTATTTCTTTTTGAACTGCTTCTTTCTTAGACAAGGGTACATTATATGGTGGTTTATAGGATGGTTCATGCTCCTCTACCTCCATGCAGTACTCATAATTTATCACTCGTCCCGGTTTGTACGAAAATACCTCCTGATTTTCTTTCAGAATTTGCCATAGATCGTCCCTTTGGGCATCAGGTAGTCCTTCCGTTTTATCCACTACATTTCGAAGGAGTGTCTCCTTATTTCCATCTTCAACTATCTGCCTCACCAGAAACCAATCGAATTTTTGACCTATTTCTGAATCATGATCATCTCTAAATTCTACCCATCTCAGCTGGTTCTCTTCCATTACTCTAGATGATTCAAATGGTATTTCTAATACCGCACAATCAACTTTACAAACTATTATCCCTTTGTCACAATCTATAATTACTTTCTGTTTTATTAACCAGTCAATGCCTAAAATGATCTCGGCCCTGAGCTCTGGAACTACTAAAAATGCATTCGAAAATAGCTTGTTTTTTATCTTAAATTCCATCATCACTTGATCTTTAACAGGTTTACTACATTTCCCTGTCGCCCCTATCACTTTAACACCTGTTACTGGCATCATGACTACTCCTCGTTGCTCTTTGATCATCTCAAAAAATGCGTGCGAAATAGCACTTATTTGAGCACCCGTATCCTACAATACATATAAATCGTACCCACATACATTAATGGGTAGGATTGTTTGCATCCTATTGTCCTCTTTCATACTTCCTTTATCTTCCCATAATAAATCCTTTTCCACCGCCAAGTCTTGCCATATTATTTTTCCGGTTTTTATACTGACCATTCCATCTGGAGGTTTCTTTCTCCTTTTCATCCTAAATTCTTTCACCACTTTTTCCAATAGTCCTTCGTCTAGGCTCTTTAATGCCATCTCGTTCTCATTCGAATCTGTCGTGCCTGAACTCTCGGTTGCGGAATCGGAAACTTCCTCTACTTCTTTTTCTCCCTGGATGCTTTCTGATGATTCTGACGATAATTCCTCCTCCTTAGAAATATGACCTTCTTCGGGTTCAAATAATTCTCGCAAATTATAATCCATTTCTCTACTTTCCCTTTGTTGGGTAGTGCATTCGCCACTCTTACTTTCATTATTTTCCCCTACTAATGGAATTCCAGTCTCACTCAACTCACTTGCTTCAGTACTACAGGGATCACAACACTCTTTCTCTTCGTTAGATACACTTTCTCTAATTTCTTTAAAAGAATCTTCATCACAGTCATGTACTCTTACTGTCACTAGGTACACATCATAATCGGTATGGCTCTCTAACACTGTCATATTCGGGTCCAAATTAATCACTTGAGTGGAAGATCTTTCTAATTGTGCTGGCTGGCTTTTGACCTGATGTACATATTCTGCATACGAGGTAATTTCTGAATCGGCATGCGTCTCTGCACTATGCCCCTTTTTCTTATCCACCCTTTCCTCTTTAATTACTTCTCGATGCGATTCTTCGACTATTCGTACGAACCTTTTACCATAAGTCACATCACTCCTCCCTTGCCCCTGCCTCTCTGCACAGTTGCCATCCCTACCGACAAACAACGCCTTCTCTGACTCTTCCTTCATCAATTCGTCACTCCGACCTCGAATTGTACTTATTTCATTCACGTGAGCCTTCACATCCGTCCGATATTCTTTTCCTACTTCATTTCCCTTAATAATTCCTCCCTGCTCTCTCTCCTCTGTTTGTATCCCTGCATTCTACTTCGCAAAGTTTCGTTTATGTAACTGCTCTTCAGGCGAACGACGCACTATCCTACTATAGTACTGACTACTCCGATTTTCCCTATATTTGGGCCATTTCTTTCTTTCCGCACGCGTTAGGTCCTTGACCTGCGCGGTATTTAGTTTTCCTGATTTTGATAATGCATCCTGTTTCCCTGATAGTGTCCTCTCCCTAGCTGAGAGTTACCTCCTTGACCTCTTCCTCTCATCATGTTAATTTGCGGTTCATTCCTACCACCTTTTACTATTCCATTCTGATTTCTGAAACCTCGAAACTCTCTAGTTTCACAGCACCTATCTTCATTCTCGATTTTTTCTAAAAATTCATCGAATGTTCGATGAGTGCCTCCTACATAACGCTTTGAATCGTCAGGTAGCTTTTTCCACAACTCCCACACTATCTCCGATTCTGATCTACGATCTTTAACATATTCCAAACGCTTGAACCATCCTTCACAGCATTCTTTCATGAGCCCACGCCAATGTTCTGGCATTCTGGCGACAACGAATTCTCTCCACAACCTATCTCTCTGTTGTGTGCTCCAGAATTCCTCAAGAAACTTTTCTTTGAAGTCTGTAAACTTCAAATTGTCGATATCCAAATTCAATCCCCAACGTTTAGCAAGACCTGCTAAAGCGTCTATTACTAAATTAATTTTTTCTTTATCCGACATGTCTGTTGGTAAGACACGTTCACAATTTTTTATAAAATCCATTGGATGCCATCCACCTTGTTTCTTTTGAGGATCGTATTTTTCCTCCCTACTCAGTATTTCCGATTTTTGCATTACCAATGGGATACCACTACAGTTAAGAAACGTCTGATTCTGAACTTGCTGACTCAACAATTTTATCTCATTACGCAGTGTATTTTCCTGCTCCTGCACACATGCGTCAAAACTCAACATGGTATTGCGCAGTGTTTCAATATCAGCTGCTGTTTCTTTAACAATCTCTTTCTTTACAACTGGTACTATCACCTGTAATTTACTTTCAATTATCGGTTCTAATTTTTCACTAACCAAAGGTTCCACTGATTTCTCTACCCTCTGAATTTCGGTATCAAATCTTTTCTCTATTTCTGTGACTTTTCTCTGAACATTTATTATTTCAGCCCTAATGCTATTTACTGATTTGTTTACCTCTGTGATACGTTGGCTTTGCATATTCAAAATATCTAAGTTGGCTTTTATTTTACCAGATAGGTTTTCATCCAATTGGGATATATGACTAGCCATTTATGCTTTCAAACTAGCATTCCCTTCTCGAATTTGCGCCATCATCCTATTTAACAAACTTGTTAATTCCATATCCTCTCCCTTGTGACTTGCATCCACAGATACATTGCGTTCACTTTTCACTACCTTTGGTTTCACTTCCCGTTCCTCCTGTCTTATGGGTGTGGATTCATCTATAAGATTTTCCAACCCTGCAACAGTATCTATGGTCCCTAATTCTGGGTCTGACCTTATCATGTTTTCGTCTTGCTTGTTACTATTCGACTCCATCTTATGCTGCTGTATTTCGTGCCTAATAGATATGTTTATTAAACCACGGATTACTTGTTTAACTCCTACTATTGGACTTTCTTTTGCTGCTTTGCAGGTTGTCGTCTTGAACTTACCAATTGTGGTATATTTGTCTACAACAGAATTTTAAATTTAAAATTTTCTTGAAACTACAAGTTTATATAAAACACTTTTATTGCAGCCATTATTATACAAACTTGGTAAGTCCTGTCACGGTCGCCACATCCGACCGAACCGCCGAATCTTTCCATCAGTAAATGGGGTATGTTCTCAACTGACTCGGTTGTTTTAACCCCCTCCACTGACGGAATGACCCGCTTATTAATTCCGTATGTATAAAACCAATACGGACTTGTAGCTGTCACGCCTTTGCGCTTGCTGCTACGTATTTTAACTGTAAATAGCTCAGTCCTAATGGTAAGAGGTATTAGTGAATTTACGTTGTTAATATTTGAATACAGCACAGCTGCCACAAGCTCAGCTCACTTTTACTCCACTCCTACCCTCGCCATTGCACCACATTAACTAGGTGCTACGTGGACCTTGCTAAATTCACTTGCGTATACATTTTTGACCGTTGCTCGCCAGTATTTACCTAATGATTAGTACACTCCTAACCGGTCTATTTCCCTAAGAGCTGTGATGATTGAACGGGTTCGATCCACGGCCTACAGTGCCCTACAGTTCTCATGGTAACACCGCCTACCTGACCCACTTTACTTGGTAGTGAGCTTATGTATCCAATCACCACTGCTAGCAGCAGTGGATAGTCCTATCAGCACGATGAGAGCAGCAGACTTACCGTCGAATCCTCCTGAAAATACTTATAACTATGGTCGCCAGCTCTGAAGGAGCAAATGAATAAATCAATTTTTGGCTCGTTTCAAAGTGAAATGGCTTGAGTTGAATTTAAACTTAATTCTGAATATTACTATTTCTGATCATTCTAGATGATTGTACAAAGGAAATACTCTCTCAATTTCTGTGAGTTGGCTTGGTAATTACTACCAAGACAGTTTATGCAACTTGGGTTAACAAAATTCTATCCTTCAACTTATTTAATGATTATGGATATTACTCTTTGGACAATTGATACAGAATTAGTTAAGTGACTTTACTTGAAAGGTTACTCAGAAAAATTTAAGTAACTATAAATAGGCGACTCATTCTGGTGTGACCATTGCTCTTTTCAACATTCTTATACGCTAAAGTATTCTACAACCAAAAGAATTGTAAATGAAAGAGGTGATGGTGGCCTCAGTCTGATTTCACTATACTATGTTTGAGGTTACTACACTTCACAATGAACAACATGCGTCGTAATTTTACTCATTACTATATTCTGTCCTCTGCGCTTGCATAAAAGAAAACTGGTATTCTCCTTTTACATGTATACAAAGTTCGACTTAACAATTGCAAGCAGTCTTGCCTTGGGTAGATGTGTCGGTGCTGGTGGTGAGATGAACGTGGCTAACGCAGCTCTTCACGCCGCATGCCCTTAATGGCGGCTGGAACTATGAGCTGTAGCACTCGTATAAGCTACTGCACGTCCGCCATAAAATCCGGGCGCAGGAACTCTTACAATCAGCCCCAGTGGCATAGAGGCGGCTTCAACAACCATTCGTCGCGTTTTACTCCAAAAACGGTGACGATATTCGCCTCTTCTCTGTTGCACAATCACTTTTTCATGACCACAGTTACGCACGTCCGATCACGTCAACACTCCCCAGGCCATTGCATTGTTCAGCCCCTGTGTCTCCAGCTACCCCTAGCTACACTCGTATCACCAAGAGTGGGGGCGTTCCCCTACCACCTTTTCACCGAAATCATTTAGTATTTAAGAATATTTATATTTATTACCCTGGAGTTCATACCAGTCATAATGATTTACTACTAGCGCTTTACAACATTAAGTTATACAGTAATAACTTATAATTACCAAGAAAAAGAATACATTTGACTCCAAGAGCTTAGTGCATTGTCTGACAGGTAGTGCTAATTCCCAGTTTCGCCAATAGATGGCATCAGGGTGCACTCCCTGGCAGTCTCACACAAGCGCGCCCGTTTCCGACGCGCGGGCTCCAAATTACTGTCAGCCCACCATCATTTCAGTTCCGTTACACACTTCAAAGAAATTTTCTGTGAATCATGTCGAAATAATTTTTATTTAACTTATGAATCTTCCACTTGTCTAGGGGTTACAATAAATTTTTGACCATTGTTCATTACTGATGTGGAAGATGAGGAATTTAGAATGTCCAGCCACCTGTTAACTCACACAGGATAAGATGTCGTCCCACATTGTTGTGTATATGCTCAAAGTCTATTGGTAGTCGTAATCTGTGGAGCTTGCGAATATCTAGGTGAGCACAACGGTAACATGAACACTCCACGCTTGCGTTTTATGTTGCTGACAGAATACTTCACCCTGATCTCTTACAAAAGGTAAACAAAAAACATTTGGGATGGTTCTCTCACTGTTGAGTTTTGGCTCTACAATAGGATATGTATCATCAACCGGTCCTATCTTTTAAATTAAATTAATTTAATAAAATAATTAACATGTTGACATTAATTAGTGAGTTATTTTGACATAACACTTCTGTGTACACGTTTTTTCTTTATATTTCTTGAGGAATTATTTTTATTAGAATTTCAGATTTAGTTCATTTTCGCTTAGTTGTGTTCTAGATTTAATTATTTCCTATTTATAAATGTTATTAGAATTTGATGCTATTGTTTTTAATAATCTGAATATTAATTCAGTATTATTATGTGTAAGAGTACGAGATATTAGTCAATTGTAGTGGTATTCTTGAACATTTGATGTTTCTGGAAGAAAAATATATAACTATGATTATTTCGCTCAGGCTAATTTTTTGAATATCTTACAGGAAATTTAAGATTTTAAGATACACAGGGTGTACATGACGTCCGTTAACAACTTCAAAATTTTATTACAATGGCAATAGTTGAAATATTTTAACAACATTTCTTTAATTGTAATCAGTGTTTCTAAAAGTATTTTTGACAGTGTTTAATAGACCTGTGTATGGGCGCCTTAAGTTGAACGAAGTACATCAAGACGGTACTCGATTTCCTGCCATGTTCGCTGTAGCGTAGCGTCATCAGTGATTGCAATGGCATTGTGAATCCTTTGCTTCAAGTCAGCAATGTCCCGTGTCTGGGTTTGAGGCACGACATCTTTTACATACCCACACAAAAAAGTCCAAGGGAGTGATACCTGGCTAACGCAGTGACCAAGGAATTGGCCCATCCCTCCCAATCCATCTGCCTGGAAATGTTTTAGCAACCGACGAACATGCAGTCCCCAGTATGGAGGTGCACCATCTTGCTGGAAAATGATAGTTCGTTGTAAGACAGTCAGTTGTGGCGCTACATATTTGGTCAGAAGGTCGAGTTAAACATCTGCGCTAATTGTCACATGAAGGTGATCAGATCCCCAGATTCTCACATTATCTCTCTTTAGTGTCCCAGAAACATAAAAAATTGCTTCGTCACTGAAACAAACTCGCTTGAGGAATGCTTCATCCTCCGAAGGCCGAGCGGTTCTAGGCGTTTCAGTCTGGAACCGCGCGATCGCTATGGTCGCAGGTTCGAATCCTGTCTCGGGCATGGATGTGTGTGATGTCCTTAGGTTAGTTATATTTCAGTAGTTCTAAGTTCTAGGGGACTGATCAACTCAGATGTTAAGTCCCATAGTGCACATAGCCATTTGAACCATTTGAACCGAAAGGCGTTCTAGCATGTTGAGTGCAAACTCTGTCCGTTTTGGCTTCTCATTTGGCTCAAGTGTCTGTAACAGCTGCACTTTGTAAGCGTACAGCCGTAAGGTCTTGTGGAGGACCTTATGCACAGCTGAGCGTGATAGCTGCAACTGCCTGGCAGTAGTGCGGATAGACTTGGTAGGTGTACGATTGAAGACGTTTAAAACGCGATTGATGTTTTTCTCGGTTGTTCTTGGTCGCCCACTCCTCCCTTTATCCGCCGGCCGGAGTGGTCGAGCGGTTCTAGGCGCTAAAGTCTGGAAACGTGCGATCGCTACGGTCGCAGGTTCGAATCCTGCCTCGGGCACGGATGTGTGTGATGTCCTGCGGTTAGGTAGGTTTAAGTAGTTCTAAGTTCTAGGGGACTGATGGCCTCAGATGTTAAGTCCCATAGCGCTCAGAGCCATTTGAACCATTTGAACCCATAGTACTCAGAGCCTCCCTTTATCCTACAGTGTCACTGTCTCCATAAATTTTTTGGGCCTTGCACGGATTGAAGGGTGCGATGGTGGATCTATTCCACAATTTGTTCTGAAGTTTCGTTGAGTCTGAACAACCGATTTAGCCTAAATAAACCAGGACGCACATTGTGCCTTCTCTTACGGAGTTGCCATTTTATAGAGGTTCAGTTCTTTCCATCAACGGAGTATCTGAAACATAAAATTTTAGTATATGTAAAAACTTTAGTAAACAGTGATTACAATAAAAGAAATGTTGTTAAAATATTTCAACAATTGTCGTTGTAATGCAAATTTTGAAGTTGTAAAGGAACTATATGGACACCCTGTACTTATAAATTACCAGCTGTTTTGTACGAAGTTCGACAAGTGTGTTCATAGCCCGACATCATGTCCACTGATTTTCACCCAAGTAATGGTGAACGTTGTATGTACTTCCTTTAACGTAGGTGGATGCATGGAGAGCAATGAAATCTCTGTTAGGAGGTAGAGAGCAAACATCACCATAGTTGTGATGGCAATGTAGCAGATGTACAATGTTCTTTCAGGAGTTGGTTGTAAAAGTGACCTACAATTATTGACGGTATATCCATTTCGACTAGCAATATAAAACAGTTCCTATACGGTTAGTTTTCGTACTGAGGCCGAGTATTTGAATATGACATACAAAAATTCTCAACCTTACTATCCAATTTTCTGGCGCAGTTTGAGGAACAAGTAGCAAACTCCACCTACTACTTATACTGCCTCGTTTCCTATTATATTTCCTTATCACCGACTCATTTGATACGCCAACATAACACTAGTCTGGTTTCTCAGTATTCATCTTATAATCAGTTATTTAACGTACTACACATGCCTGTCAACTGATGTGAAGAAATTAAAATGTCATTGGAAGACCTCAAATTTTGCATTTGTTCTGAATAACTGTAAATCATTTTTTTGACGTGTCTTTTGTGTCCGTTACTGCTTGTTCAGTGTACGGACTGAATAAGATCAGGGATAGGTTAAAACCATGTCACACAGTCTTTGGAACAGCTACCTCCCTCTCATGAGTTTCGATTCTTGTAACTACACCTCGGTTTGTCTACAATTTGCGGAAAACCTTTCGTCCCCTGGCTTTTACCTTAATTATTTGAAACGATACATTCCCTTCAGGTCAAAAGCTTTCTAAATGCACAAATACCACATAAGTATATTTGGCTTTCTTCAGTCTGTCTTCTAAGAAAATCTGTTGGAGTGTTCCTACATTTATCCGAAACCCAAGCTGATCTTCCTATCGTTGGCTTTCACCAATTTGTGGATTCTCCTTTATATAAATCAAGAGAATATCGTCTACTCCAAGTCCCTTCTTTCGACTTATTTCTGTCTGTGCGCTGTCTACTTCTTCACGTAATTTCGAATTTCTCCTCTCTTTGTCATCGACCACCTTGTTCCCTTCTGTGATTTTGTACCAAGTACATTTCGTCGCTATATGCCGCTGTCAGTTTCCGCCTTCCCTTTTTTTGGTCGTTACTGACTTCCCCATCTGAGCACTTAATATTCATACAGCTGCTTCTCTTTTCTGCATGAGTTTCTTTAATTTTCCGGCAGGCAGCCTTTACGTTTCTGTTAGTCACGCATGTTTCTGAGGCTTTGCATTCCTACTGAGTTACGGAATAGGTACAGGAAGTCGAATCGTCGCACGGGGTAGGTAAGTAACGTAATCCAAGACTGGATTTTATTTTTCTGTTTTCATTCAAATATTCCGTACATATTGAGAAACATAAACAGATTTAGAGACACGAGGAAACAAATTCTTCACGGGGCTGTCAATAAATTGTATTATTCACACCAGACCTCCATCTTGTTCCAACTTCCCAGTGAAATTCCCCTATTCAAAGTGATTTTGTTTTGAACCGTCATCTAGCTCTACTGTCTACTACTTTTCGTTAAATTATACGTTCTAGTGTCACTGTTAATGACAAGTTTGCTTTTCTTACTCTCGGCTACGGCCTTTCTGCGTTTTGGATTAGCGCTGTTGCCTCGAAAACTCGAAATCACAACAAACACAGGGAAAAATCTTATCCCTGTCCTGTAATACAGTAGCGGCGCACTTAAAATTTCATTTCCTCTCCTGATACGGCTTGAAAATATTGACAACCGAATTTTTTACCGTTGCCATCACGGTGGTAAGAAAAATACGCGTAACGAGCTAATAATCAGAATAGAAGCAGGCGAGATAGAGGAAACAACGTACACATTATGTCTCCGTAATCACATGGTTTCCAACAAATAACTGACCCCCTTCAGAGTAGATTCCGTTGCTGTATTACGTAAACAATAACGTTCATTTATCAATTGCAGTGCAAAAGGGGTTTCAATAACAATGTCGTTTTAAACTGTGGGTACATGCACAGTCGAGTGCTGACCTGGTGCTTTCCAGAAAACAGTGAGTGACAGGCACACATTGCGACAATATGTGGGATAGCTGACTGTAGGCGCCAGCTATTGTTGCTGAGTGGCGAGCGCATTAACGTCACAATTGTTCGTCCGAAACGTTAATACCGCTCCTGCTCGCTTTCCTCTTCCAATGCATTACTGCCTTGTTGTGTACTAGCTGTGAGAGGAGAGGCATGTGGCTAAAGACTTTTTCAAGGTGTTTCTACTAATTGTCACAAACCCTCTGAATGACTTTCAGTACTAGCTTTAGCAGTATTTAATTCCAAGCAAACGTATAAATCCTGTGTTTATAATTAAGAAGGCAGTGGTCCAATACGACGTTTCGCAACATACCCTAAAATCTTTCACACCGGACGAACACAGAAAAAGAAATGCGCCATAAAAATTTTAAATGCTAAGGCGCACTGCATGCTTTTTTGTGTTAAAACTAATCATTCCTGCCGCACGGGGAGCCAATTATGATGGCGATTTGTACGGCCATCCTTATCTAGAGTGCAGTCGCCAAATGGGCGAACGCAACCGTTGAGCCGGCCGGAGTGGCCGTGCGATTCTAGGCGCTACAGTCTGGAGCCGAGCAACAGCTACGGTCGCAGGTTCGAATCCTGCCTCGGGAATGGATGTGTGGGATGTCCTTAGGTTAGTTAGGTTTAATTAGTTCTAAGTTCTAGGCGAATGATGACCTCACAAGTTAAGTCGCATAGCTCTCAGAGCCATTTCGCAACCGTGGAATGAGAAATTAGTACCGCATAGCGCGAAGGCCAAAGTGCTCACACTCGAGTTTTAAGCACCTAACCACATAATTAAATTTTTTGAATAACCCGTAGTTCATATCGACAGCTAAAACGTTGGCAGATAAATGCTACACAAGTGACTAACAGAGAAGAGAAAATGAATGCAGTTTATAAAGTAGCATTACAGACTCATATCCTCAGTCGGGAGACTACTTTGTTGAAATGAAGTATTTATAACAATCCCTTTTACATTGTTCTTATGATAATTTCTGAGTAATGTATATTTTTCAAACAACGAAGTTTGGAAGGTGGTAAGGTCTTATGGGACCAAACTGCTGCGGCCATCGGTCACTAAGCCCAGAAACTACTTAATGTAACTTAAACTAACTTACGCTATGGACAACACACACACACATGCCCGAGGGAGGACTCGAACCTCCGACGAGAGAGCCGCGCGGACCGTGACAAGGCGCCTGAGACCGCGCGGCTATCCCGCGCGGCTCTAACAACGAAACAGTTCCGTCTTCATTCCCTGTAATCGTCACAAAAATGCGAAGTGTCTGGATGACGAAAACAAACATTTTACTCAAACCAAGGACATCTGACAAATTATTCACGCATCCCGGCACTTACTAGTTTTACAGGGTGTTTAAAAAATGACCGGTATATTTGAAATGGCAATAAAAACTAAACGAGCAGCGATAGAAATACACCGTTTGTTGCAATATGCTTGGGCCAACAGTACATTTTCAGGCGGACAAACTTTCGAAATTACAGTAGTTACAATTTTTAACAACAGATGGCGCTGCGGTCTGGGAAACTCTATAGTACGATATTTGCCACATATCCACCATGCGTAGCAATAATATGGCGTAGTCTCTGAATGAAATTACCCGACACCTTTGACAACGTGTCTGGCGGAATGGCTTCACATGCAGATGAGATGTACTGCTTCAGCTGTTCAATTGTTTCTGGATTCTGGCGGTACACCTGGTCTTTCAAGTGTCCCCACAGAAAGAAGTCACAGGGGTTCATGTCTGGCGAATAGGGAGGCCAATCCACGCCGCCTCCTGTATGTTTCGGATAGCCCGAAGCAATCACACGATCATCGAAATATTCATTCAGGAAATTAAAGACGTTGGCCGTGCGATGTGGCCGGGCACCATCTTGCATAAACCACGAGGTGTTCGCAGTGTCGTCTAAGGCAGTTTGTACCGCCACAAATTCACGAAGAATGTCCAGATAGCGTGATGCAGTAATCGTTTCGGATCTGAACAATAAACCAATGATTCCTTTGGAAGAAATGGCGGCCCAGACCAGAACTTTTTGAGGATGCAGGGACGATGGGACTGCAACATGGGGCTTTTCGGTTCCCCATATGCGCCAGTTCTGTTTATTGATGAAGCCGTCCAGGTAAAAATAAGCTTCGTCAGTAAACCAAATGCTGCCCACATGCATATCGCCGTCATCAATCCTGTGCACTATATCGTTAGCGAATGTCTCTCGTGCAGCAATGGTAGCGGCGCTGAGGGGTTGCCGCGTTTGAATTTTGTATGGATAGAGGTGTAAACTCTGGCGCAAGAGACGATACGTGGACCTTGGCTTCATTTGGACCGCAGCTGCAACACGGCGAATGGAAACTCGAGGCCGCTGTTGCATCACCTGCTGCACTAGCTGCGCGTTGCCCTCTGTGGTTGCCGTACGCGGTCGCCCTACCTTTCCAGCACGTTCATCCGTCACGTTCCCAGTCCGTTGAAATTTTTCAAGCAGATCCTTTATTGTATCGCTTTTCGGTCCTTTAGTTACATTAAACCTCCGCTGAAAACTTCGTCTTGTTGCAACAACACTGTGTTCTAGGCGGTGGAATTCCAACACCAGAAAAATCCTCTGTTCTAAGGAATAAACCATGTTGTCTACAGCACACTTGCACGTTGTGAACAGCACACGCTTACAGCAGAAAGACGACGTACAGAATGGCGCACCCACAGACAGCGTTGTCTTCTATATCGTTCACATCACTTGCAGCGCCATCTGTTGTTGAAAATTGTAACTACTGTAATTTCGAAAGTTTGTCCGCCTGAAAATGTACTGTTGTCCCAAGCATATTGCAACAAACGGTGTATTTCTATCGCTGCTCGTTTAGTTTTTATTACCGTTTCAAATATACCAGTCATTTTTGAAACACCCTGTATTTACACAGAACTGTACTGGAGTAAGAAATGGTCGCTGCAGTTGTACTGCATAATGTGCTGCGTAACAGACATACCCGGTCAAATTGCGGCAGTGCAGGCTGTCAGTGCTCAAATGACTGTTTTGAAAGATGTTTTAACTGTTGAGAATGATTTTATCGAGAGGCTGAATCACATGATTAGTTCCCAGTGGAAACTGAATTATATTAACAGTCTTTCTGTCGCTCTGCTAAGGATAGAGGCGTTGTTACGTCCAGGCCAAGGCTCAAGCAAGCAATGAATTGTTGTGATTCCTGAGTTTCTCCCGGCGTATTTGATTATCAAAATATCCACGGGTGTACTGCCGCTCTACAGTGTCCAACGGGCACAATATTTCGAAGATCATACATGTCGCCACCATCAGGTGAACTGACGGACTGAGCTCCTGTGAACGTGCCGGCACGGAGATCCGTACGCTATGGCTGCTCAGAGGGAACTGGGTTCGGTTGCCGCGGCGGCATGTAAGATCGCCGAATTATAGTGCCCGTTGGGCACTGTAGACCGGCAGTACACCCATGGATATTTTGATTAAGCAATGAATTATTTTCTGCAAATTGTAAGGAACATTTCGGGAGTAACATCGAAAATTATCCTTTTTCATTTTTCCTCATTTTGCCACATAGATTACAAGAGTTTATAAAGTACACAATAGTTTTGTTTTAAATTTTGTCCTGATCTGCCTTGATGTTCGTAGAGACAGATGTAAATCCGTGGAAACAATACCTGTAACTGGCATTGTTGTATACAAACATGCCATATGGCATGTGCAGCATAAGTGTCTCTCTCTCTCTCTCTCTCTCTCTCTCTCTCTCTCTCTCTCTCTCTTTCTATCTTTGTTCGAAGTAGTAAAGTGCAGTTTGCACGCAGTTCTTGTACAAAACCTGACTCACTGACTTTATACACAGCAGTTTAGAGGAGAACAAGAATTTTTGTATGGTGTTACTCATGCCACCTCCTCTACACATTTCCTTGAGGTAAACTTTGTAATTTTGCGTCTTCCTTTTAGCATAAGTTCCTGAATCTGTTGAATCAGGGCGAAACAGGCATTTAAATCAGTAATGTTCATCTCACTTGCAATTCAGATAACCTTCTCTCGTAGATCTCCCTTGGTACATTGACATCAAAAGCACTTCTAAGTATTTCGAATATTCTTTCACAGTCTGTGAGTTTCATTTTGGTGCATATTTTGTATGTCATGTAAACCTTTCTTCCATTCATACAATTCATGTTGACATTTTAAGAAACAAAACTGGCTTTGCACACTGCTTAAGTACTTGTCTCCTCCGTTAGGTTGACCAAAAAATTCTCCGCCGTTTCTTTGTCTCAGTACGTAATTACTGTGCATGTTTTCTTTGGGCTTGGATGGTAGTCTTGTTTTTGTTCTGAAGTTGCACAACAATCATCGTTCAAACTACAGTTTGTGGAATCGTGCAAAGTTATTTCCTGTTTTTCCTAATACTCGTATTTCTACAATTTCTAACGAAATTTCATTATTCAAATGAACGTCCAAGAAATTAACTAAAAAAAAGAACCTCAAAAGTAGGTCTTCAGAAGTAGGTAAGATAGAAAACAGTGACTGGATTCCATATTACTGTGAAACTCTGGAACATGCATAAAGACAGATACCGTTAGCAACCACTGGAAATTATTGCGTATATGAAATGAGTTGCAAATTAGAACCGTAGTAAGTGTGAACAGTTGTGTCAGAGAAAGTGTCAATGGAAACTGAAATTTCCTTCACAAATTACACTCACACTGTGTCCTGTTATCTGTTTACTAAGGTGTCACCAATGAAAGACATGAGTCCGCCATGTCGGACATGCACTGTCTGCTACTGCTACAGCAGGTGTATACATTTCCCCAGCCACCTGGAAAGCTAAGAAGTTGGCAATTTTCAAGAGTTTATTTTTAAAAAAGATACTTGCAACGTGTCTCAGCAGCTAAAATTTTTACATTGTGTTTCTTTCAGTGCATTCTACCGCATAAAAAATTTCAGGGCAATTTTCTACATTTCAGATTGATAGAAGCAAGTGTAGGTTTTTAAAACTGTAGAACAAGGCTAATTCTGTGCAGCAGTTATGCAGTGATGAATGGGCCTGAATTAGGTAGACTAGCGTGAAGATTTGTATGAAATTAGTCTTCCCCTTGAAGACCACAACAACTTAATCAGTTCATATGGTCTAGAAAAAGAACACAACTTGGAGAATCTTGTATTGAACCGGTGCAGATACGCATGTATTCTTCCACTTTAAAATACCAGTTGATTATAATTAAACTTCCCATACTTCAGAGGGTCCCCGTGAAAAACTAGTGGTCATAGAACAATGAAATTCTGTAGAAACGTTTGTAAGGACATTCCGAATGGAAATAACGAATCATCCATGGACAGAAGTACATTAAAATTTTCACAAGAGAGGGTTGTTGTTGTTGTTGTCTTCAGTCCTGAGACTGGTTTGATGCAGCTCTCCATGCTACTCTATCCTGTGCAAGCTTCTTCATCTCCCAGTACCTACTGCAACCTACATCCTTCCGAATCTGCTTAGTGTATTCATCTCTTGGTCTCCCACTACGATTTTTACCCTCCACGCTGCCTTCCAATACTAAATTGGTGATCCCTTGATGCCTCAGAACATGTCCTACCAACCGATCCTTTCTTCTGGTCAAGTTGTGCCACAAACTTCTCTTCTCCCCAATCCTATTCAATACCTCCTCATTAGTTATGTGATCTACCCATCTAATCTTCAGCATTCTTCTGTAGCACCACATTTCAAAAGCTTCTATTCTCTTCTTGTCCAAACTATTTACCGTCCATGTTTCACTTCCATACATGGCTACACTCCATACAAATACTTTCAGAAATGACTTCCTGACACTTAAATCTATACTCGATGTTAACAAATTTCACTTCTTCAGAAACGCTTTCCTTGCCATTGCCGGTCTACATTTTATATCCTCTCTACTTCGACCATCATCAGTTATTTTGCTCCCCAAATAGCAAAACTCCTTTACTACTTTAAGTGTCTCATTTCCTAATCTAATACCCTCAGCATCACCCGACTTAATTCGACTACATTCCATTATCCTCGTTTTGCTTTTGTTGATGTTCATCTTATAGCCTCCCTTCAAGACACCATCCATTCCGTTCAACTGCTCTTCCAAGTCCTTTGCTGTCTCTGACAGAATTACAATGTCATCGGCGAACCTCAAAGTTTTTATTTCTTCTCCATGGATTTTAATACCTACACCAAATTTTTCTTTTGTTTCCTTTACTGCTTGCTCAATATACAGATTGAATAACACTGGGGAGAGGTTGCAACCCTGTCTCACTCCCTTCCCAACCGCTGCTTCCCTCTCATGCCCCACGACTCTTATAACTGCCATCTGGTTTCTGTACAAATTGTAAATAGCCTTTCGCTCCCTGTATTTTACCCCTGCCACCTTTAGAATTTGAAAGAGAGTATTCCAGTCAACATTGTCAAAAGCTTTCTCTAAGTCTACAAATGCTAGAAACGTAGGTTTGCCTTTCCTTAATCTTTCTTCTAAGATAAGTGGTAAGGTCAGTATTGCCTCACGTGTTCCAGTGTTTCTACGGAATCCAAACTGATCTTCCCCGAGGTCGGCTTCTACTAGTTTTTCCATTCGTCTGTAAAGAAAGAAGAGGGTAACATTTGTTAATTTGGTACGATGTTTATGATCCAGGTAACAAACGTGCTCTATGATGCGACCATCTGCATCGACGACAGCTAGCATGCACGCAGTGGATTGCCCTACTGCTGAGGTGGGATGTTGGCTACCTCCGTCGGTTCGTTCATCTCCAGCCTCCAACGTGTGTTGATGTCCCGTTCTTAAACCCCGTTCTTCAGGTTAGCCCACAGCCAGAAATCAGGCTGTTTCAAATCTGGTGACTTGGGTGGCCACTCAGATTGGAACGATGAGCCAGTGATTTAGTTTTCTCCGAATGTGGCACAGAGTGACTGAGTGACCTCATGAGGAACGTGCGATGGAGCTGCATAGTCGGTACTAGCGAAGAGAAACAGCAGTACTTCTGAAACTTCTTGGCAGTTTTAAAACTGTTTTAAAGTTGTGTGCCGGACCGAGACTCGAACTCGGGACTTCGCCTCCCACCTTCCAAACTTCACAGAAGCTCTCCTGCAGTCTTTGCAGGGTCTGCAAGACCTGCAGGACCCTGCAAGTTCTGCAGGAGGGCTTCTGAGAAGTTTGGAAGGTAGGAGGCGAGGTACTGGCGGAAGTGAGGCTGTGAGGACGGATCGTGAGTCGTGCTTGGGTAGCTCAGATGGTAGAGCACTTGCCCTCGAAAAATACAGATCCCGAGATCGAGTCTCGGTATGCCACACAGTTTGAATCTGCCAGGAAGTTTCATATTAGCGCGCACTCCGCTACAGAGTGAATAATTTCATTCTGGAAGCGCTATTGCTGTAGTTTTGATTACAAAAAAAACTTTACCAGTACAGGTCTGTTCACCTCATCCAAATCCATGTTGCCTGTCTGAAACTCTTATGCACTGACGCTTGTTTTTCAGTCCTACAGTGAGGTACTAGGACCAGCACCTAATGGCAAATCATAACACCAACACTGCTAACAGCGTACATTCCAAATGCCATTCATAGTTGGGTACCCATAGCGTAAATAATTTTCCATCTGCACTGGCTCAAGTAGCTGAAGTTTAATAACCACCCTGTATTTGGTAGTCAGGCCAACGGCCTTGCCGCAGTGGTTACACCGATTCGTGTCAGATCACAGAAGTGAAACACTGTTGGGGTGTGTAAACCTTGGAGGGGTGTCCGACTGTCTAACCCTTGGATGGGTGTCCGACTGTCGAGCGCTGCTGGCAAGTGGAGTACACTCTGACCTTGTTGAGGCCAATCGAAGAGTTACTTAACTGAGGAGTAGCAGGTCCAGTCACGAAAACTGACAACGGCCGGGAAAGCGGTGTGCTGTCCACATGCCCCTCCACATCCTCGTCCAATGATGCCTAATGGCCGAAGTTGACAAGCGGTCGTTTCGTTCCACTGGGTATTTCGTGGTCTGTTCGGTGCTCACTACACCCCCATACCACCACACATAGACCACCAAAATTACCATGTTCGACAATGTTCCTCAGCGCATTACGTACCCTCATATGATGATAGAGGGGAACACGTAACGCATTCAAGAACATTGTCGAATGTGATCATTTTGCTGCTCCAGGTGTTATGCTGCGGGATGGTTTACTGTTGCATGGGTGTCCTGACACAAAAACTTTGAAGACGGCACACTTGCTGCTCAAAATTATTGAGACACTGCACCGCTTCCCCATGCGCGTCTCTTCAAATGTGCATTCAGCCGTGAAATTTATATGGATGTCAATGCATCAAACTACATACATGAGACAGCTGTTGGATCGAGAGGATATTTGGCGAATGGATTTGCTTGCCCGTTCCAACGCGTTCAATCCGATCGAATAAGTGTCTGATGCGTTGGGAAGACGTACTGCAGCACGTCCACACGTACCAACGACCATTTAGCAGTTTTCAACTGCGGTGATGGACGAATGGGAGGCCCACCCCAACGAATTACTTACCGATCATGTGGCCAACATGGGAGCATACTCCAGAGCATGCTCTGACGTCCTCGTTGTTCACACAGCTAATTAAGAATCAAGGCCAACGTTTTGCAATGTCCAGTAGACCATGCTAAATCGCGATAACTTCAATGTAGTTAATTGTTTTTAAATAAAAGCGTCGTTCCTGTTCGTTTCATAGCATATGTCTTTCGGTTATATTCTGCACTGCAGTCGTTCTTTCCATTGTTGGCCCAAGTCTCTTCGAGTTACATTACATGACCATGACGCGTCATGAGAAATTTAATTTCGTCTTCAAGTTTTCAAAGGGCTGTTGGTTCAGGTATACATACAAAGTGAAATGAAATGTGGGTATAGCAATTGTGGTCGGGTTGCCCTTCCAAGGGAATTTGGCCACTTGTTGCAGATCTTTCTAGGTGACGTCACCTCAGAACTTGGACGTTGATGATGATGATACGATAATGAGGACAACACATACTCTGTATCGAGTGGAGAAAAATGTCCGACCCGTCCGTGAAACGAACGCGGTGCCCCGAGATGAAGAGTCAGGAACGCTAAGCGCAAGACCACCAGCTGCTGACTTCATTACCACAGAGTTGTAGTATATTCACATAAAATTTAACTATCTGATCGTCAAATATAATATTCCGTTGCAAAATGTGAACCATTCACTGATGTGATACAGACCAGGGGAAAATCACAGATGGTATGTGAAATGTACATGCGATTACTATACATAAACGTCGATTAATTATCCGATGTTACATCAACAAGTCTGTTGAAAAAGTATAGCAATATGATGTATCGCACAAAATTTTTGACTACATTGAGAATTTCTTGGTAGGCAGAACGTACATTGGATGGAGAGTCAACGACTTAAGTAGCAGTAATTTTAGGGGTGCCGGAAAGATATGTGCTGGAACCCTCTGTTGTTCATGAAGTACTGTAATGAGCAGGCTAATGATATTAATACCAACCACAGACTTTTGGCAAACGATGCAGTTACCTATAAAAACTGTCTGACAAAAAAGTTGCACCAATATGCAGTCAGATTTCACTAACACTTCAAAGTGGTGCAAGAGTTGACAGTTTTCTTTATAGAGAAATGTTAAACTATTTACTTCACAGAAATAAAAATGCAAGGGGCGATGGGAAGTGTTCGTTTTAGAGCGTTGCTGAAACGTGTATGCAGCCCAACAGGACTCCGCTGCAGGTATAAAGAGTGTTCGGAAGCTTCCGCTACAAACGACTAGCACTTGTAGAGGGGAGTGAGTACATTCTACAGGGCTATTATAAATGATTGAAGC
Source organism: Schistocerca cancellata (assembly GCF_023864275.1). Taxonomy (NCBI): domain Eukaryota; kingdom Metazoa; phylum Arthropoda; class Insecta; order Orthoptera; family Acrididae; genus Schistocerca; species Schistocerca cancellata. The sequence continues at coordinate 568,793,716 of NC_064632.1, forward strand.
GATTTCATAAATTCACTGTAGCTCCATTCATTGACATATGGTCAGGACACACTACAGATACGTAGAAAAACTCATAAAGTTTTTTTCGGCTGAAGCCGCACTTCAGGTTTCTGCCGTCAGAGCGCTCGAGAGCGCAGTGAGACAAAATGGCGACAGGAGCCGAGAAAGCGTATGTCGTGCTTGAAATGCACTCACATCAGTCAGTTATAACAGTGCAGCGACAGTTCAGGACGAAGTTCAACAAAGATCCACAAACTTCTAACTCCATTCGGTGATGGTATGCGCAGTTTAAAGCTTCTGGATGCCTCTGTAAGGGGAAATCAACGGGTCGGCCTGCAGTGAGCGAAGAAACGGTTGAACGCGTGCGGGCAAGTTTCACGCGTAGCCCGCGGAAAATTGGCTCATGCCACAACTGGAGACCGACAGCGCCAACTTCATCTTTCAACAAGATGGTGCTCCACCGCACTTCCATCATGATGTTCGGCATTTCTTAAACAGGAGATTGGAAAACCGATGGATCGGTCGTGGTGGAGATCATGATCGGCAATTTATGTCATGGCCTCCACGCTCTCCCGACTTAACCCCATGCGATTTCTTTCTGTGTGGTTATGTGAAAGATCCAGTGTTTAATCCTCCTCTACCAAGAAACGTGCCAGAACTGCGAGCTCGCATCAACCATGCTTTCGAACTCATTGATGGGGACATGCTGCGCCGAGTGTGGGAGGAACATGATTATCGGCTTGATGTCTGCCGAATCACTAAAGGGGCACATATCGAACATTTGTGAATGCCTAAAAAACCTTTTTGAGTTTTTGTATGTGTGTGCAAAGCATTGTGAAAATATCTCAAATAATAAAGTTATTGTAGAGGTGTGAAATCGCTTCAATCATTTTTAATAACCCTGTATTTGTAAAAGGAACATATGACCGGAAGCTTCGTCCAACGAAGCTACAAAGCTTCTAGGCTATAGGCGCTGGAGGTTCAAATGGCTCTGAGCACTATGGGACTTAACATCTGTGGTCATCAGTCCCCTAGAACTTAGAACTACTTAAACCTAACTAACCTAAGGACATCACACATCACCCAGTCATCACGAGGCAGAGAAAATCCCTGACCCCGCCGGGAATCGAACCCGGGAACCCGGGCGCGTAGGCGCTGGAGGCTGTGAATGTATGTGTGTACAGGGTGATTCTGTGATGATGTTACAAACTTTAAGGATGATGGAGAAAGATAATTTGAGGAAAAGTTGCCTTTACAGGAAACGAACGAAACGAAATTTATAACAGGAAACCGTTCTGATATCAGTGACAGTGAAATGCATGTACTGATACTGTTGTTGCTAAGATTTTAGTGTGGGCAACTTTCGGACTCGGACCAAAACAGGAAAAAATTCCTACCAAACATGTTCTCTAAAACGCTTACCTCAACAGCTGTGAGCACTTGTTCAATAGAGATGTTTTTCATACTAGCGAAGATGAACAGTGCTCATACCTCCTCAAATACGCATTTTATGGCGCATGTTTACTGGACTCTTTTTCCTTATTTTGGTCCATACTATCACGTCTGAATGTTGCACACCCTACATTCTCACGTACCGGTACGTGCATTCCACTGTCTAAGGTATGAGAATCATTTTCGCTTCTAACCTGCGACTCGTTCGTTTCCGAACGAGGGACCCTTATCCTCACCTCTAACTGATACATTTATCTGTCTCCACCGTCCTTGAAAGTTTGTAACATCATCACGCTATCACCCTGTATATACATACATTTACAGCCAGAGGTGCCTTTAACTTTGACGCTCTGTAGCGTCGTTGGATGACGTTTCCGGACCTGGGTTCCTATTCAGAATATCGTATACCCGCTTCCCTGTACAAGTCCTAGAAGTCTGTAGCGGGAATTTCCGAACTCCATGTACCTGTCAGCACCAATATGTGGATTTGGGGTTTGTAGGGCGTCCGAACAGAAACTTTTCGATTGCCCCATTATGGTGTTATACGACTACTATATATATATATATATATATATATATATATATATATATATATATATATATATATATATATGCGGTATTCGATTAGAATCAGTGAACTCTCACAAATACCCGAGTGTAGCAATTTGTAGGGAAATGGTGTGTAATGATCACATAGTATCGACCGTGGGTGACGCTGGTGGTACACCTGGGTTCGTAGGCAGCGTACTCAGCAACCGATAGAGCCAATAAGTATGCGGTGTATTCTGCAGATCTTACAGTCTTTCTTTTTCAGCACACAGACATCGAAGAGCTGTCACTGACTTGCCAACTGGTCTAAGGACACTCGAAGAGAATCAGTCACAGGTTGAAGACGTAACGCATCTTTTTGGGTCGATATATCTTCTTCTTACTTTGGAAAACCTTGCATAGTATGGGATTACCGAGTAACAACTTGATCAGCGCAATAGCTTTATTACGATAAGGGTAGAATGTGTTGTTGTTTTCGTGTGCGTTGCGGTGGTAAATGTTAAACTGCCTTACGTTAAGTTTTGAAAGCTTTGTTTTTAATGGCAATTTGCCAACGGAAACTCATTAGAAGTTATGAAAAGAAATTTCACGGTGGTGCTCACAGCTTTCTAAAGTTGTAAATCTCGTCAACAGCTGCAAAGTGAATCTTAAGCACAAAAAAAAGGCTAGGGAGAATAGAGAGAGGGAAATAGTCGCACACCTCCCCAAATGATCTCTCCCGGCATTTGCCTCAACCAACTTAGAGAAATTAGGAAAACCTAAATCTGAACGGTCGGACAGATCTATGATTCGCCGTTCTTCGGAATACGATCCACTGCGCCAAGACTTATCTGAAATATCATTATCTGGGCGCAAATCGTGTTATTGATGATCTTGTAATTTGAGAACGGAGATACATCATCACCTGTCACTGTGTTTTCGAACAGGACTTCCACTTCTAAGCCTCTGACCCTCGATTGTATTAACAACCGATCTCCAGAATACAAAATGGCTTCAAATATATGATTAGTTTATAAAGGATTAAGTTACGTGAGAATTACCTTCCATCATAGAATATTTTATAAACCGATATTGAGAACTATTTACATTTTTGTGACAAGCGAGATTTTTCTCCCAAAGTAAATATCGTACAATGATATAATTTTGTATCTACCTTCTATGTTATATGCCAATACTGTCTGTAAAATGGGTAGTAAATAGAGTTGGTAGTAAGGAAATAATAAATTAATATGTCATGCTGCACGCTGAAGATTTTGGGGCTTGGGAAACGGAAATTTAGTATGCGATTAATTGCTTTCCTGCTGTAAGAGAGAGGAAGTTTAGCAAAGTTTTGAAATTGTATTGAATACTTGTTGTAAGTCGCTAGGTGCTTTCATTATAGAACACTGGATGAGTAAAGTATGGTTACTTTGCCCTCCGTCTGAAGAAAAGCTAGTTTTTCACGCAGTTGAACGTTTATGTCTTATTTCCTGGACTGTTTGTCGTGCAATTGTATAAATTTGGAGGTACATTCAGTAGTATATGTGGATAATGTCTGAAAAGTTTTCTGGGGATGGGGATAGTAGTGAATAAGTTATAAATTAAAACGTCATGTCTGATGCTAAGTTATTATTGGAAGAACAGTGAAAACGTAGTAAGCGATAAACTTTGTTCCTTCTTATTATTTTGTGGGCCTCTCACTGGTAAAAGGGTTGGAAAAAGTATGAAATTATGTTATTTATGAAGATAATAACTGTTCTCGAAAGAACAGATACCACTGATGACCGTGCAGCTTCTCTAGAATAAATGATAATTGATTGAAACCCTCAGCTGCCGAAAGGTGTTGCTGATATACCTCGATGTGGACAGATGAAAACGTCTGCCCCGACCGGGACTCGAACCTAGGATCTCCTGCTTACATGGCAGACGCTCTATCCATCTGAGCCACCGAGGATACAGATAAACAGCGCCACTGCAGGGTCTTATCCCTTGCTAGCTTCCCGTGAGACCCACATTCCTAACTGTCCACAATCTAAATACGTAATGTACCTAATGCGCAATACATCTGTGCCCTCGGTGACTGAGATGGATAGAGCGTCTGCCATGTAAGCAGGAGATCCTGGGTTCGAGTCCCGATGGGGGCACACACTCTCAGCTGTCCCCATCGAGGTATATCAACAACACCTGTCGGCAGCTAGGGGTTTCAATTAATTATCATTTATCAAATTACGTTGAAAGTTCGTTGGCAGTCGGTAATTTCCCCTATTCTTAAACCGTTTAGGTTACATTGCCCCAAGACTGATACACGGATTGTAACTATAATACTTTTACTGTATTAAACATTTCACTTAGGATCTTACATCTCAGTGAGCAGAATATGACAGCATTTTAAGTTTTTTTTAATTCGATCGATAATTGTATGAAACACGGAAAATGAGATGTTTGTTGCTCTTGGCATCCGTTAGATAGGCAGCCAGCAACTGTGACTGTATGACCAGCCTCCCATTTTAGCTGTATATTAACATAGATATTACTGGATAATAAAAGGTGAAGGCTGCTCCAAAAGGATTCGTCAGAGTTCACATGATCATATATTGTATATAAATCAAACTTACACATCGAAATAAGGAGTTTAGCTTGGCGCCAGTTGTCAGTAGTAGCTTCATGTAGTTGCCGATAGAGGTCTCCTTCGTGCTGCGAGTTTCCTCTCTCACTCGCTCGGCCGTTCCCCAATACGCTTCGAGTCATGATTGCGATAATGTAGCAACATAAGATGTATTTGAGTTATCCGTTTCAACAGGTACAACCTTCCGGCGTGACTATTTCTTTTAGCAAATTGCTGCTTCAACGATGGATGGGCTGCAAGAGGCGTATGGACCTCCCATTGAGGCATTACCCTCCAAAGTCGCCTGCTCGCATGACTCGTGACCTTTTGTGCAGCATTCTGAAAGACTCCGTCTGTGACCTACCCTTTGTGTGAAATGCGAAGCTGCATAGCACCAGTCGTGAACAGAGGAACTCAAGATAAACTCCCAACAGTGTGGGATGAGTTACGCTGTCGTCTGCATATTTGTCGTATGTCCAGTGCAAGACATACTGATCATTTGTGAAAGGTAAATGAAAATTTTTATTCTAAACGATTTTATATAGTGTACCTCTAATTTTTACGTGCATGTATGTAACAGATGTACCCTCCAGTCACATTAATGTGATCACTTCATATGTTCGATGTCAACGTTCCACAATCACTCACATACGGCACGTGATAGGGCAAGCAGTGGAGGGTATGTAAAGCGTGTAGGAAGCACGTGGAAAACAGTCTAATCGTTGTAATGCGGAAACGGAGCGATTTATTTGACGCCCGAAAAGAAATGATCATTGGCTAAACTGTTAAGTTTGTGAACTGTTCGCGAGTTGTCGTGGTTAAAGTACGCCGTGCATAGTATGTAACCTCCCAACAGTATAAATCCCGTAACCTCGGAATAAAATGTGACCAGCCTCCCAATGAAAATTGTGGGTCATATTTAAAATTTCAATAATTAACTGACTGTGAATTTAAACTGGGAAATTTTGTACGTCAGCAGTTCTGCGACATCACCCTGACAGATCATTCTGAATAAATTGAAAATTCTTACCTCCATGAAGTCGCCAGATAACGCGTATACAGGGTGTACAAAAAGATTCGGCCAAACTTCCAGGAAACATTCCTCACACTCAAAGAAAGAAAATATGTTATTTGGACATGTGTCCGGAAACGCTTACTTTCCATTTTAGAGCTCATTTTATTACTTCTCTTCAAATCACATTAATCATGGAATGGAAACACCCAGCAACAGAACGTACCAGCGTGACTTCAAACACTTTGTTACAGAAAATGTTCAAAATGTCCTCCGTTAGCGAGGATACATGCATCCACACTCCATCGCATGGAATCCCTGATGCGCTGATGCAGCCCTGGAGAATGGCGTATTGTATCACAGCCGTCCACAATACGAGCACGAAGAGTCTCTACATTTGGTACCGGGGTTGCGTAGACAAGAGCTTTCAAATGCTCCCATAAATGAAAGTCAAGAGGGTTGAGGCCAGGAGAGCGTGGAGGCCATGGAATTGGTCCGCCTCTGCCAATCCATCGGTCACCGAATCTGTTGTTCAGAAGCGTACGAACACTTCGACTGAAAAGTGCAGGAGCTCCATCGTGCATGAACCACATGTAGTGTCGTACTTGTAAAGGCACATGTTCTAGCAACACAGATAGAGTATCCCGTATGAAATGATGATAACGTGCTCCATTGAGCGTAGGTGGAACAACATGGGGCCCACTCAAGATATCTCGAACAATGCCTGCCCAAACGTTTACAGAAAATCTGTGTTGATGATGTGATTGTACAATTGCGTGCTGATTCTCGTCAGCCCACGTATGTTGACTGTGAAAATTAACAGTTTGATCACGTTGGAATGAAGCCTCATCCGTAAAGAGAACATTTGCACTGAAATGAGGATGAACCATTCGCAGAGGTGTCCCTGTGGAGGCCAATCAGCTGCTGATAGTGCCTGCACACGCTGTACATGGTACGGAAACAACTGGTTCTCCCGTAGCACTCTCCATACAGTGACGTGGTCAACGGTACCTTGTACAGCAGCAACTTCTCTGACGCTGACATTAGGTTTATCGTCAACTGCACGAAGAATTGCCTCGTCCATTGCAGGTGTCCTCGTCGTTCTAGGTCTTCCCCAGTCGCGAGTCATAGGCTGGAATGTTCCGTGCTCCCTAAGACGCCGATCAATTGCTTCGAACGTCTTCCTGTCGGGACACCTTCGTTCTGGAAATCTGTCTCGATACAAACGTACCGCGCCACGGCTATTGCCCCGTGCTAATCCATAAATAAAATGGGAATGTGCCAACTCCGCATTTGTAAACATTGCACTGACTGCGAAACCACGTACGTGATGAACACTAAGCTGTTGATGCTACGTACTGATGTGCTTGATGCTAGTACTGTAGAGCAATGAGTTGCATGTCAACACAAGCACCGAAGTCAACATTACCTTCCTTCAATTGAACCAACTGGCGGTGAATCGAGGAAGTACAGTACATACTGACGAAACTAAAATGAGCTCTAACATGGAAATTAAGCGTTTCAGGACACATATCCACATAACATCTTTTCTTTATTTGTGTGTGAGGAATGTTTCCTGAAAGTTTGGCCGTACCTCTTTGTAACACCCTGTATATCTGCTCCTATAAGAAATTTTACTGGCACAGCCCAGTGCAAGGCTGGACGCTAGATTTGTCATGTATAAAAGAAACAATTGATTTTTCTTTACCATAATCGGGATGACCGTGGATAGGAGAAATTAGTAAAATCTTTAAATTCAGATGAAAGACTGTCAAAAGTTAATTTTATAAGAAAGATTATTATTAAAAGATTTTTTATAAACATTTACATGGGACTTGGTATGACAATAGTACAAAATCAGTTATTACAAAATACACATGCGCGCGCCTGTGAATAGTAATTCTTGGTTTTACCTCATACTACGAGGGCAGTTCAATAAGTAATGCAACACATTTTTTTTCTCGGCCAATTTTGGTTGAAAAAACCGGAAATTTCTTGTGGAATATTTTCAAACATTCCCGCTTCGTCTCGTATAGTTTCATTGACTTCCGACAGGGGGCAGCGCTGTACGGAGCTGTTAAAATGGCGTCTGTAACGGATGTGCGTTGCTAACAACGGGCAGTGATCGAGTTTCTTTTAGCGGAAAACCAGGGCATCTCAGATATTCATAGGCGCTTGCAGAATGTCTACGGTGATCTGGCAGTGGACAAAAGCACGGTGAGTCGTTGGGCAAAGCGTGTGTCATCATCACTGCAAGGTCAAGCAAGACTGTCTGATCTCCCGCGTGCGGGCCGGCCGTGCACAGCTGTGACTCCTGCAATGGCGGAGCGTGCGAACACACTCGTTCGAGATGATCGACGGATCACCATCATACAACTCAGTGCTCAACTTGACATCTCTGCTGGTAGTGCTGTCACAATTGTTCACCAGTTGGGATATTCAAAGGTTTGTTCCCGCTGGATCCCTCGTTGTCTAACCGAACACCACAAAGAGCAAAGGAGAACCATCTGTGCGGAATTACTTGCTCGTCATGTGGCTGAGGGTGACAATTTCTTGTCAAAGATTGTTACAGGCGATGAAACATGGGTTCATCACTTCGAACCTGAAACAAAATATGCAATCAATGGAGTGGCGCCACACCCACTCCCTTACCAAGAAAAAGTTTAAAGCGATACCCTCAGCCGGTAAAGTCATGGTTACAGTCTTCTGGGACGCTGAAGGGGTTATTCTGTTCGATGTCCTTCCCCACGGTCAAACGATCAACTCTGAAGTGTATTGCGCTACTCTTCAGAAATTGAAGAAACGACTTCAGCGTGTTCGTAGGCACAAAAATCTGAACGAACTTCTCCTTCTTCATGACAACGCAAGATCTCACACAAGTCTTCGCACCCGAGAGGAGCTCACAAAACTTCAGTGGACTGTTCTTCCTCATGCACCCTACAGCCCCGATCTCGCACCGTCGGATTCCCATATGTTTGGCCCAATGAAGGACGCAATCCGTGGGAGGCACTACGCGGATGATGAAGAAGTTATTGATGCAGTACGACGTTGGCTCCGACATCGACCAGTGGAATGGTACCGTGCAGGCATACAGGCCCTCATTTCAAGATGGCGTAAGGCCGCAGCATTGAATGGAGATTACGTTGAAAAATAGTGTTGTGTAGCTAAAAGATTGGGGAATAACCTGGTGTATTTCAATGCTGAATAAAACAACCCCTGTTTCAGAAAAAAAATGTGTTGCATTACTTATTGAACTGCCCTCGTACACATGCGCGCGCCTATGAATAGTAATTCTTGGTTTTACCTTATACTACATCGCTCATGCACCTCCATCGCTATACATGACCGGCCCAACCGTCCGACTGCGAGCTACCACTACTGCTGCTGCCGACACTGCTCTCTGGTCTGCGATTGTATTGGAGCTTTCACATCGCAGACAGCGCGTGAGCAATCCATCGAAATTACACCTGCTCGAGTGCGCTGGCAATAAATTCGTTAGTCATGGGCCTCTTAAGGTAAAATGGAATTATGCGAAGCCAGCACAGAGTCAACTATGGTGCACCGTGGGCGATAGAAGACAGGGGTGAACGGTCGCTGCACAGATGTGTAGGGGTGATAAGACCTGCAACTTTTGAGCACCCGGCTACCCAGATGAGCCAGGGGGCTGCCAACAGTGCCTCTTCAATCACCGTTCAGCGAACGTTGCCTCTGCAGAAGGGGCCTGGGTCTTGCACCCACGCTGACTACTGTTCATCGGCTACGAAGGCTGGAATTTGCACGCCAGCACTGCAGCTGGGTGTCCACTGACTTGCGGCAGGTGGTCTTTTCAAATGAATCACATTTTATGCTTCATCAGACATCTGGCCGTTGGCATGTACGGCGTGAAACGCCTGTAAGCGAACACCCTGCAACAATGAGGGCGCGATATGGTCGGAGGAATGTTTTCTTGGCATTCCCTGGGTGATCTCGTCGTTCTGGAAAGCTCAATGGATCGACACATGTATGAATCTATCCTTGGGTACCAAGGCCACCTATACAGGGTTATTACAAATGACTGAAGCGATTTCACAGCTCTACAATAACTTTATTATTTGAGATATTTTCACAATGCTTCGCACACACACACAAAAACTCAAAAAGTTTTTTTAGGCATTCACAAATGTTCGATATGTGCTCCTTTAGTGATTCGGCAGACATCAAGCCGATAATCAAGTTCCTCCCACACTCGGCGCAGCATGTCCCCATCAATGAGTTCGAAAGCATCGTTGATGCGAGCTCGCAGTTCTGGCACGTTTCTTGGTAGAGGAGGTTTAAACACTGAATCTTTCACATAACCCCACAGAAAGAAATCGCATGGGGTTAAGTCGGGAGAGCGTGAAAACCATGACATGAATTGCTGATCATGATCTCCACCACGACCGATCCATCGGTTTTCCAATCTCCTGTTTAAGAAATGCCGAACATCGTGATGGAAGTGCGGTGGAGCACCATCCTGTTGAAAGATGAAGTCGGCGCTGTCGTTCTCCAGTTGTGGCATGAGCCAATTTTCCGCGGGCTACACGTGAAACTTGCCCGCACGCGTTCAACCGTTTCTTCGCTCACTGCAGGCCGACCCGTTGATTCCACCTTACAGAGGCATCCAGAAGCTTTAAACTGCGCATACCATCGCCGAATGGAGTTAGCAGTTGGTGGATCTATGTTGAACTTCATCCTGAAGTGTCGTTGCACTGTTATGACTGATTGATGTGAGTGCATTTCAAGCACGACATACGCTTTCTCGGCTCCTGTCGCCATTTTGTCTCACTGCGCTCTCGAGCGCTCTGACGGCAGAAACCTGAAGTGCGGCTCCAGCCGAACAAAACTTTATGAGTTTTTCTACGTATCTGTAGTGTGTCGTGACCATATGTCAATGAATGGAGCTACAGTGAATTTACGAAATCGCTTCAATCATTTGTAATAGCCCTGTACATGCAGTTCGTTTTTCCTCAGCACATTGGCATCTACTGGGAGGACAATATAATGTATCATACAGCTCGCAGTCCTCGTGTGTCGTTTGAAGAGCACCAGGATTATTTTTCCAAGCTCCCCGAATTTAAATCCAATCGAGAATCTGTGGGACCACCTTGATCGGGCTGCTCACGCCCTCAGCCACGAAACCTAGTCCACTGGAGTCAGTATGACGAAACATCCCTGTCGATTCCATCCAGAACCTCATTGACTCTCTGCTTGCACGGCTGGCGCGGCAAAGCGTAGTATCCTTCGTCAGGTGATCACATTAATATCACTGGACAATGTATAAGCCTTGTAATGTTATGCGTAACTTAAAATGCGCTCCAAATTTCTATCTTCGCTCCTGTCAAGATAGAGTTTTGTGAAATCACATGAATCTTTTGGATACACACTTGCTATCACATAGCTGACAACACAGAAATGGCAGAACAAAGAATGCTATACGTTTCACATGACAAATTTACTAGCACATGGTTTCTTGCAAAATAGGTACCAAATTTTTCGGTCCTCATCAAAAGCTTGTAAGTAGGATGTTGAGGTTCTTATATTGGTAACGCCGCCGCCACGTAGCGCTCTCTGTATGAAAATCACTGGCTGTGCTGTGTGCAGTCTGTGGCTAGTTTGCATTGTTGTCTGCCATTGTAGTGTTGGGCAGCTGGATGTGAACAGCGCGTAGCGATGCGCAGTTGGAGGTGAGCCGCCAGCAGTGGTGGACGTGAGGAGAGAGATGGCGGAGTTTTGAAATTTGTAACACTGGATGTCCTGAACTAAAATGTATATTATGACTGTTAAGGTAAATACATTGTTTGTTCTCTATTAACATCTTTCAATTGCTAACTATACCTATCAGTAGTTAGTGCCTTCCGTAGTTTGAATCTTTTATTTAGCTGGCAGTAGTGGCGCTCGCTGTATTGCAGTAGTTCGAGTAACCAAGAATTTTGTGAGGTAAGGGATTTGTGAAATGTATAGGTTAATGTTAGTCAGGGCCATTCTTTTGCAGGGATTTTTGATAGTCAGATTGCGTCACGCCAATACAAAATAGCACAGCACTGAGTGAAGGGGGCTGGCTTGCCACCAAAAATACTGAACTCAGATTCATTTATTAAAAATGTCAAGTCCAAGGCTTTCCTGTGGTGCAACAAGGATTTTTTTTATAATTTATTCTCAAAAGACTTAAAATAATTAGCAAACAACTTTTCTAACGATGAGATGCGACAATACCTGGGAACAGAGCTTCGTTAAAAAAAACGAAAATAATAAAGTCTTCCTCAGGACAACGCACTTGAGCTGAAGTATGATCGGGAGTGATGTATTTGGGATATTTGTAACATGAGAGGTAAGTACATCTTCCCTGTTCAGATTCGGCACCTCACCATCTTCCATCTATACCTATTATTTATTTATTTTCATAATCTACGCCCACATTGGAGCACTAAAATCAGACATAGTACAAGAGAAACTACAATCACTAAGTTTAGGTCTTAGCAGTCAGCGCTGCTGCTACGGTCGCAGGTTCGAATCCTGCCTCGCGTGTGGATGTGTTTGATGTCCTTAGGTTACTTAGGTTTAAGTAGTTCTAAGCCTAGGGGACTGATGACCTCAGATGTTGAGTTCCTTAGTGCTTCGAGCCATTTGAACTTAGCAGTCAGCAATTTCTTCGTTTCCCAAAAATTTTTCATTCGCGGTTATCTGGCTGCTCGTTCTTCTGCAGATATCACATACTTCTTTCGTTCTGACGGTTTGAATGCCAGCCGTGTGTATTTGTTCTTCAGAAGCAGCTTCTCTTCTCTGTTTTGAATTTGGTCTGTGGTGATGGTCTTTGTACTTCTTTAAACCACATGTTTTTAGTTTTATTGTTCCAGAAATTGTCAAAAAGCTGCTTCAGGATTCTAATATTTGGTAGGCATGATATGTGGCTGGAAAATGCAGTCCTTGTTTTCCGCATTGTATCAATAATGGATTCACTTCCTCTGTACACTATTGAATTGGGCAGAAGTCTCCTCTGCCAATTAATTTGATGTTTCTTACTCATAATTGTCAGTTGTTGCTTGAGTATTTAGTTTGAATTGTGTTTCACTTGCATATGTTACTTCCGGTTTAACGACGGAGGAGTAATGTAGAAATTTAGCATTTATTGAGAGAGATCATTTTTAGTAGGCTAGCCTTCTCTGCGCTTGCTGTAGTTTTAATGTTTTACTATTCATTGATGCTCTCTGATTAACATTCCAGGTAATAATCTCACCAAGATATTAAAACTTTTGTACTACTTTTATTTTTTTATCATTATCGAGTATGATATAGGATGTGTCAACTGGGAAGCTGGACATCATTTCTGTTTTCTCAAACGAAAGTTTCAATCCAACCTTTGCCGCTAATCGCTCTAATTGTTCTATGTGAACCTTTGCTTCATTAATATTGTTCGCTAACAGCAAAAAATCATCTGCAAATGCAAAGCAGTTAAGTAGAACCATTCTCCTAATCATAACAGATGTTCTATTCACGCATGATTTTCTCCCGCACACAACTGAGTAATAATGGAGACAATCCATCGCCTTGTCGAAGGCCAACATGAATCTCAAAACGTTGAGATAATTCATTTCTGAACCTTACTCTAGCTTTGGTATTTCGAAGGGTTACTCCAACGAGGTTGACAAGTTTCTGATATAAACCACAATCTTTAACAATTGACAGTAGAGAATCACGATGGATACTATCGTAGGCTTTTTTAAAATCGACAAAGGTGATCACTAACTTCTTGTTCCTGACCCTTTGCTGCTTCATTATCCATTTTAGACTAATAATTTGATCAGGAGAGCTTCGTCCTGGACGAAAGCCTTGTTGATATTCACCTAGTTCACCATCAAGCTGTTCATGAATTCTGAAATACAGAACCTTTGAACAAAATGTTATGAGAAATATCCATCAGGGATATACTCCTATAATTATTTGGATATGAGAAGTCTTGTATTGAAATAATCCACCGGTGTGGACAGCTATACACACGGTTAATTAAACTCGTGACTGTAAATTGATGGGAGTATTTCATGGGCGGAAAAAAGCTGACAATATGGCTGCTATGGCCATCTCATTTGCTATCTTTCATCACTACAATTCAAGGCAAATATACAGAAAATACTGACTTCATCGAATAAATAGCCGATCCCTGACGAGAACTTCCGCGATGCTCTTCAGCTGCAAATAGTTAGCTGGTGATTGACCTGTTTAGCATACCGCTATAAGTCCAATCTCCACTGACCTACAGACAGTAAAACCTTCCCATATCATCATGTAGATTTAATAGAAACAATGTCACGCAACAAATAAAGTCTTATTAAATAAATATTACGGAAAATGCTAGGGGTGGTCCCATGATGCACGGAAGTATGATTACCCTACCTCACAGGAATATATCAATATAGGGGCTCATTTAACTACAAAAGAAAACTAGCGGTCACTACAACAGATTGACTTATTACAAACATCAAGCAAATTGATTGAATCACTGGATTAAGTATATAAACAGTTAATAAATGGAAAAAAAATGTTTGAAATCACAAAATATAGCGTTGACAAATGTGGGTGATCTCATAAAAGCATAATTTGAAATTACACTGCGGATACGCCCAGTGACAGAGTAGAAGGTTAGTGATTTAAGGAAAGATCCCAGAAACGCAAGTACCAACACCAGCAGATTCGCCAAAGTGCCAATAGGGTGCAACCAGCTGGCTGTGAACTGCGAAATTGAACCTTCTTCTCTTCTTTCTGCGAGTTTTCTGTGCCATGCGGCATCTCCGGCATCCAAATTTTCAACTCCTTCTATCTTGCCAATCCTCTTCTTTCGTGGTTCTATCCTGCATCAAACTTCTCGGTCCATCGGTTCTATCTAGGAGTGACGTTCCTCTTTTTTCTGTGTCTTGGAGGTCTGCAGAGCCATATTTTAGAAGGACGTATTTCCTCTGGATTCTTCTAACTTGTGCATACCATGTTAGCTTCTTACTTTAAATTTTTTCTAGAAAAATGTTTGGAACTCTTATCTGTTCTCGTAAAACATCATTACTTATTTTCTCTCTTCTTGCTGTTTCACAACGTCGTGTGCAAAACTCCGTTTCCACTGCCTTTAATTTCTTCTCATTGACCCAGAAGACTTCCCACAGTTCAACACTATACAGAGTCATACTCTCAACGATAGTTTCTTTATATCCTCCTTTACAAATTTTTTGACGTAGTTTTATTCCAATTAATGGAGTGTAACTGCTTAATTTCCACCTTTCCCTTTTCTATTGTGTGTTTATTTCCTCTTTGCTTCCATCTATAGCGAAATGATTGTTCCTAAATATTTATATGATCGACTGCACTTCCCAGTGGATCCACCATCCACAACAAAATCCATTCCTATAACTCCGATAACAAAGTATTGAGTCTTTGTAAAGCTTTCATATCCCACTGCTCATATTTTTTCATAAGGTTTCTTACAGAAAGACAGAAGGCAATTTTTATCCCTATTCTGCCAATGCTATTTTACTACTTGAATAGGTTCACTTTTCAAAAGAACTGTAAGTGATAAAACAATTAACTTTTTACTCCATTTATGTAACATATATGTCTCAATTTTCAAGTAAAATTAACATAATACGTCTTATGGTTTTGAAGAAAAAATTTATTCTTTCACTAGTAAAATTTAACTTTTTCATACATTAATTATTATAAAACAGTTTCTGATTGTTAAGTAGTTTCTCAATTGACTTGCAATAACTTATTACCATATGTAGTACAAATGGATCGCATTTCATGTTTCTAACCCCATTAGTTCATCAAATAATGGTACCTGAAAGTAAAATAATGTAGTTTTGAGAAAAACCCATTTAAAGTCTAATATTGCAATTCTAGTATAATTATTGATGAGAATTACTTACCACTGATATTTTCCTGCACCATACTGAGCATCATCTGAATCATGCTGATCTTCTTTTCTTCTTGTGGTCCCTCTTCTTTACTGTCTGGCTTCTTTTGTGCATTTTAAATTAGCAATACCTGCTTGTCGGATTCTCTATTTATCTATTTGCACCAAGGATTTGGCAGTATTTCCACTAGATTTTGTGCCCAATAATTCCAGAACATCCAGTTTTCTAATTACACCACCATTGAAGCATGAAATAGCATCATAAACATCGAATTTGAGGGTTGTAAGCTCAACAAATACAGTTTTCGGATACCGGTTACAAATGACAGAATTCACACATTCCTTTATATTTTGGGGTTTCCCATGAAGACATTTCTTCAACAAGGTATTTTTAGGGAGGTCTCTAAATATGAATTTAATTTAATTTAATTTCAAGAAATGCTGTGCATTATGTCTGCATGGTGCAAAAAGGAAAGCATGGCATTTAAATGCTAGATTGCACAGAGCGTCAGGGAAACCATCATATCTCACGTAAAAATTATCGCATTTATATAAAACAAAAACTGTTTTACGCACGGAAGACCAGGCATTTAAAATATGCTAAAATAATGTCACCACGTATTCTAATTCCCATGCTTTTGCACTTACTTTTCTTATTTTTCAGTGCATTATTCAAAAATATTTTAATGACTGTAAGCGCTAAGCAGCATCCTTTCTCAGTCCCTTGATAACTTTTAAGTTTCAGCGATGTAACTTCCCAACTTCAACATGACAAGCATTGTCTGAACATAGTTTTTAACTTTCTTTGAATAATTCGTTCTTCATTTCTTTCCACATCCTACAAAGTGGTACACTGTCATAGACCTGCAAGTCTATAAAAACCATATGTGTCTCCAAGTTATGTGCCATTCTCTTGTGAGTCACTTGTCTAATGCTGAAGATTTATTGATACAAGACATTCCCGCCCGAAAGCTACTCTGTTCTTCTACTTCCCCCAGCTCTGTCATATTTAGTTTTAAGATTCTTATCATATGGTCTCATAACAGTGATGCCTCGATAATTTGCGCACTTATCCTTGCTTCCATCTTTAAATATGTTTGAGATGTAAACTTCTTTAAAATCGACAGGGGTCTCCTCTCCACGAACACAGAGGTTAAATAGCTTTACGAGATGTTCAGGTAACGCGTTTGGCCCCGCCATCAACAACTCCATGTATGAAGCCCCATGCTTTGCCACTTTTGAATTGTTTAACTGTATCCTGTACTTTCGCTGTTGCTATCTCCTGGATTTCTGTGATTTTCATCGCTGCAAAGGAGCATGTATACTGAAATTCTGATATATCTTCTTTAAACCGTTCTTTCTAATATGTCTTCCATGTATCTATGCTTAACAGTTGTATGTTTATACTACTGCTGTCATTTGATCTTATTGTTTTATCACCTTGTTTGTTTCTTTGGACTACCTATGTGGTTATTAATTTCTACAAATTTAAAGTCCCAAATAGAATTTTTTGCTCTAATTACTGCTTCCTTTGCTTCTCACCTCAATCTTTCATACTTACTTCTGTCATCAATCTCATTCTCATAGGCCATCTATTATAACGCTCTTGTTCCTCCTCCTCCCTTATGATAACATCCTCATCCCACAAAAAACTTTTAAATTTGCCATACGTGTTCTCAACTACTCTGAGACATTCAAAGGCAGATTCACGAAGAGCTCTCACAGTCGCTTTTACTATTGTACCATCAGTGTTATGTAGCATTCCACTCAATCTAAGCTTGGATAAAAAGGCAGTAGAAGGATTCTTCAGTAAATCTGACTGATACTCTGGCTTGCCCAGTTTCTCTCCATCTTCATTAAAATTGTTTTGGTACATTTTTTGGAACTGGAAACAAAGTGCACAACAAAGCAGGAAATGGACACATCCATATTCTACTCCACTGTAGAATCTACCCATTATCATTTATAATATCCTACTCAAATTTGCCTACAACGTTGCTAGCATCCTGCTTACCCTCACATCGTCTAAAATCTGCTAAAATATACAGCTCCTTCTCATTGCCAATGTCGAGGTATGTCAGATCATTAAAGAAGTTATTCTTCTCAGCATCCATAGTATTTTTTTGTGGGAGCATATGCTGCAATGATCCCTACCTTGTACCCTTTCAGTTTCATATCCACACACATCAGACATTCGTTCACACAGTGCCACTTCTTAATCCAGCGTTTCCACTTAGTATGTAATACAATAGATATCCCCTTATTTGTCCAACATTCCTCGTTGACTCCACCGTAAATAATCATCTACTTCCTCTGCTCATTTACTTTCTTTTTTGTTTCTCTGAGTACTATTACGTCTACATTGTTCCACTGCATTTTCTTGAGTACATCTAGTTTCTTAGTTACAATGCCCCAGATGTTTCATGAATCAAAGTTCATATACCTTTTTCGTTAGCTGGGTCGAATCCGTTTAATTCCTATCGCGGATTTCTTGCAGACTGATGCCTTCCGAGTGATGACGACAAGACCCAAAGGCTCAGCCACCAGCTTGGGGACCAGATAATTTTTAATCAAGGTTTTCTATCTTTATAGCGATTGTTGTTCTGGATTTATGGGCTCTGTCTACAATGTTTTTTGATCAAAACTCCACTGGCTCCACTGTACGAAATCCACCTTTCCCATTGTTGTCACCTTTGAAGATATGAAAGGAAAGCGAAAGATACCCTTGGGCTCATAAACCTAATATCTTTGGGGTCGGAAAAAGGACAGGCGTTGGCTAAGGGTGGCCGTTATAAAAGAAAACAGAAGAAGCCTGACACAGGTAAGTGCAAGTAATACCATACTTAGCTTATGGCCCATTTGGTTGCCACACACATACTCCCAAGAACAAAACACCCTAGGGAGACTACACTTTGGCATCTCATGGGATGACCACTTTGGCATAGGTGACTCTACCAGGTACATTGGTCCCGTCAGCACAGTTCAGTAGATCTTAAAGGCACACAAATCTCCACACCAATGTTAAGGTGGTAGTCCATGGGGAAGGTATACACTGATGAAAATTACTTAGCTTCGCATTCCCCTCTGCTCGGTGAGTGCATTGCTCGTTCATGCTTACGACTCTTAAACAGTGCGAGTGTGGGGGTGATGGCTGCAGCAACAACGGGAAATTCTGAGTCCAGCTCGAATCGTCTGCCGAAGTAATGTGCATCCTCGATTGCAAACTGAAGCACCTGCACTCATCCTTGTCTCTGTCTTCTAACTTCTGACTTCTCCGAAACTTTGCAAGCACTGCCAGTGGAGTAATCTCACCAGCCAATTGCAGCAGACATTGTGTGATTCGACTAATAATAAAGTAGACTAATACCAAACTCTAACAGATTTTGATACTGTTAACCACTAATGATGTGGAAAGGGGAGGAAGGCAGAGGTTCTCTCCAACTCTATTGCAGATTTCCAACACCATCCATCCAAAACCCTGGCACCTAGACATGTGTGGGAAAATGTGCTGACTATCGAAGTAACTATTAGGAACCAATCATAGATTGTCTCACAGAGATTTATATGAACATTCCTGCGTGGTGTGGCCTCAACCAATGGCCGGTCCCATGATTTCGAGCTCTATGTTGTTCACCTTTACAGATCTTATCTCCCGAAAAAAGATCAGTTCTCATGTCTCTTACAATGTAATTTCTAAGGAATGCAAGCTGTCCTCTACGCACCCGCTATGTGCAGACAGGTCACTGTGACATCCCTGTTCTACATCTGCTCGGGGAGAGCTTTCAGCTCCAAACAAATTTACGACTTTCTGGTCCTTCTAAGTTAACTTACCTCTCATGAGCCACCTAAAGAAACTCCGAAGGCTAGTAGAAAATAACAGGTCTCCCCCACTGTAGTAAAACGGAAGGAGAAGAAGAAGTAATTAGCTGTGCAATCATTGACAGTTGTGAATACTGTGTGTAGTTTTCATACAGCATTGTAATACTGACTAAATGCATGTGCATAATAAAACAGGTTGGATGGCAATTTTGGAGCAAATCACAACGGATTAGAGTCTTAAAAGGTGTCATTGTATCAATTAGGGAAGAGGGGAGAGTGTAAATGTGATCCTCTGACACAATATCCTTCAGTCAGATGAAGAAGAGAGTTAGTAAAGCTAGATTATAGTTGCCTCATGAATAGACCATGCAGTGGTGTCGGCAATGTGATTATAGATACATCAAAGCATGTGCCTGTAAAATTCACCAAATCGTTTACTGAATTCGCAACATAATTTTAAAGGAAATTTATATTGAAATTATAAAGGAAAGTTACATGCAACTTGTGACTGTTCTACAACTTTAAGGACTTTTCAGTCAAAGTGAGATTCATATTTCAGTCTCTAACCTTAATTACTTTGTCTTTATAAGCTTTAAAATCGACAGGAAACTTACCTCGCACCTAACAATGGCCATTGGCCTCAATATAAACCACACAGCTATCTAGATGATCCTACAAATTGGCACGTCAGCTCGGTCATTGTATTGCTGTTTGACTTGAAACAAAAAAAGGCTGCTCTTGAAGATGAAAAGTAAAAATATCTTGAAACAACAGAAAATATATCATCCGTCTTGAGATGATTTTCTTTATTGAAAGCCCGTCATTTCTGTCCACGTTTGCTTCTACAGTAAATACATTCCTAGATTATGCGTTGACTACTGCCTCTGGTACAGTTTCCTGAGTAGAGTGTGGTTTCTGTGTCCTGTTTTGACTCATAATATTAATGTTACACAGAGGTACATGCAGTTGCTGTACCAAAGTATTATAAGCATGCTTCTGAAATATATGTTGAAACTTCATTCTTATACACTAGTTCATGATTAACACAAAGCACATCAGACAAACCGTTTCATTTATTTATTGTAGTTGGTAGTAATAAGGCCGAACACGAAATTACTGCTTCAGGCAACATATGGGCACTTGGTGAAAGACAGCAGTGAGGCATTACAGCACCTATCAAAAAATACCGTCCCAAGTCATTACATACAATAACATTTAGGAAAACGTTTGTAGCAATACTGCACATAAAATAGTGTCGTTAGTCTCTTACGTGAATTTCAGTGGTGACAGGAACTATCAGAAAAGGATCATAAAATGGAACGCATAACGAAACATCTTTCAGCCACAATTCCGCCAGCATACTGCAAGATATTACTCTCCATATCATGTCTGTTAAACCATTTTATCCTCAAAGCTAGCCGCACTAATAAAGTTCCCCGAGAGGGTAGCATTCATTAGATGTCGTGTCGCTCTAGTTCCGTCAGCAGTCGAGACAGATTGCCCTTTAGGAAACTTGGGCGGAAACCTCTGAAGTGCCACGGAGCAGAATGATTACTTGTGTCCAACCGCTGATGTAGAAAGTGCGGAAGCGACACAAAGAGGTAATGAACACAGTGCGGTAGAGCAACAGGAAGCCCTGGGGGGCAGTGGCGGTTTATTTCGCGAGGCTGATTAAGGACAGCGAGGAGGAGTAAGACAGTTCGTTCAGTCTGCCTAGTCGTGACACCGCTAAAGAAAAGAGATGCTTTGCTGTGTATCAAGTCAAGAAATAGGACCCGAGAAAATCGTAGTGACATCGAAGCAATGGCTCCATCGTAAAACGTCCCACTTATCCGAACATTTATTAGAATAATGTCTGCCGAATTTTATTTGCAAATATGATGTATAGCAAGTCGGCCATAGTGACCGAGCGGTTCTAGGCGCTTCAGTTTAGAACTGCGCGAACGCAACGGTCACAGGTTCGAATCCTGCCTCGGGCATGGATATGTGTGATGTCCTTAGGTTACTTAGGTTTAGTTCTAAGTTCTAGGGGACTGATGACTTCAGATGTTAAGTCCCATAGTGCTCAGAGCCATTTGATGTATAGCAAGAAACTGATTAGATGTATGTTCAGAATATTTGTATAGTCTTATGAGGGCGCCCTCCAGCAGTAATATGCCTAATGTCTCCTTCTCAATGTAAGTTTGCTGTATCACAGTTACGAGGGCAGTTCAATAAATAATGCAACACATTTTTTTTCTCGGCCAACTTTGGTTGAAAAAACCGTAAATTTCTTGTGGAATATTTTCAAACATTCCCGCTTCGTCTCGTATAGTTTCATTGACTTCCGACAGGTGGCAGCGCTGTACAGAGCTGTTAAAATGGCGTCTGTAACGGATGTGCGTTGCAAACAACGGGCAGTGATCGAGTTTCTTTTGGCGGAAAACCAGGGCATCTCAGATATTCATAGGCGCTTGCAGAATGTCTACGGTGATCTGGCAGTGGACAAAAGCACGGTGAGTCGTTGGGCAAAGCGTGTCTCATCATCGCCGCAAGGTCAAGCAAGACTGTCTGATCTCCCGCGTGCGGGCCGGCCGTCCACAGCTGTGACTCCTGCAATGGCGGAGCGTGCGAACACACTCGTTCGAGATGATCGACGGATCACCATCAAACAACTCAGTGCTCAACTTGACATCTCTGTTGGTAGTGCTGTCACAATTGTTCACAAAAATCTGAACGAACTTCTCCTTCTTCATGACAACGCAAGACCTCACACAAGTCTTCGCACCCGAGAGGAGCTCACAAAACTTCAGTGGACTGTTCTTCCTCATGCATGCTACAGCCCCGATCTCGCACCGTCGGATTCCCATATGTTTGGCCCAATGAAGTACGCAATCCGTGGGAGGCACTACGCGGATGATGAAGTTATTGATGCAGTACGACGTTGGCTCCGACATCGACCAGTGGAATGGTACCGTGCAGGCATACAGGCCTTCACTTGAAGGTGGCGTAGGGCCGTAGCATTGAATGGAGATTAGTTGAAAAATAGTGTTGTGTAGCTAAAAGATTGGGGAATAACCTGGTATATTTCAATGCTGAATAAAACAACCCATGTTTCAGAAAAAAAATGTGTTGCATTACTTATTGAACTGCCCTCGTAAAAATCACTTACGGTTGTACTTTACTGTATCCTGTGATACCGTGTGAACAATGGTTTCCCGAATGCCACACCTTCCCAAAAATTGTAATTTTTCGTAACTACACAGACTTTAGATACTTTAAGACATACTTAAAAAATGTCTTAGATAAAAACAAATGGCAGCGAATCGTAAAGCGAAATCCATTACGAAATAATTTTGTTTGGTGGTCGTTTCTTAAAATGTTAGACTACGTACAAAAGACCATCCTATCTGTTAGTGTGATGTAAATCGAAAGGAATTTGTAAGCCCAGAAGTTAATTAGTATTTAAACTGAATTCGTTCCAACCAGGCCTGCTGTGGTTTTATTTTACAACCTGGCTGGCTGAAATCTCTTGTCTTCTTCGAAAACTGTGCAACTCATAAATTTTATTTGATGGATGTATTCCAATCTCAGTCTTCTTCTGCAGTTTTTTCCCCGGTACAGCGCCCTCTAGTACCATTGAAGTCATTTCCTCATGTAATGGATGTCCTGTTACATGTTCCTTCTCCTTGTAGAGTTTTCCACATATTCCTTACCTCTCCTGTTCTGCACAGAACCTCTTCATTCATAAACTTGTCTGTCCACCTAATTTTTAGCATTCGCCTCTAGCACCACATCTCAAATGCTTCGATTCTCTTCTGTTCCGATTTTCCAACAGTCCATCTTTGACTATCATAAAATGCTGTGCTCCAAAGGTAATTCGCAGAAGTTTCTTTCCCAAATTAGGGCCTATGTTTGATAGTAATAGACTTCTTTTGGACAGAAAGCCCTTTTTGCCTGTGCTGGTCTGCTTTCGATGTCCTCCTTGCTCCGTCCGTCTAGCTTCACCTAATTCGTCACCATCAATCGTGATGTAAAGTTTCTCGCTGTTCTCATTTCTGGTACTTCGAATTACCTTCGTCTTTCTTCGATTTTGTCTCTATCCATATTCTGTAATCATTACGCTGTTCATTTCATTAAGCACATCATGTAATTCTTCTTCACTTTCACTCAGGATAGTAATGCCATCAGGCAATCGTATCGTTGATATCCTTTCACCTTGAATTTTAATTCCTCTCTTGAAACTTCCTTTTATTTTCGTCACTGCTTCTTCGATGTACAAATTGAATAGTACGGGTGAAAGACGACATCCCTGTCTTTTAATCCCAAAACTTTGTTCTCGGTCGTCCACTCTTATTATCCCCACTTGGCTCTTGTACATATCTTGTACATACTGTATATTACCTGTCTCTCCCTATAGCTTACCCATATTTTTCTAAGAAATTCGAACAATTTTACATTGCCGAACACTTTTTCCAGGTCAACAAAACCTAATGAACGTGTCTTGATTTTTCTTTTGTCTTGCTTCCACTATAAACCGCAACGTCAGAACTGCCTCTCTCGTGCCTTTACCTTTCCTAAAGTCAAACTGGTCGTCGAACAACACATCCTCAATTTTCTTTTCCATTCTTCTGTATGTTATTCTTGTCAGTAACTTGGATGCATGAGATGTTAAACTGATTGTGTGATAAATCTCGCAGTTGTCAGCCATTGCAATTTTGGGAATTGTGAGGATAGTATTTTTCAGAAAGTCAGATGATATGTCCCCAGACTCATACATTCTAC
Source organism: Schistocerca cancellata (assembly GCF_023864275.1). Taxonomy (NCBI): domain Eukaryota; kingdom Metazoa; phylum Arthropoda; class Insecta; order Orthoptera; family Acrididae; genus Schistocerca; species Schistocerca cancellata. Next base: position 568,817,806 of record NC_064632.1, read on the forward strand.
ATATCAACGTGAATAGTTTTTTGTTGACACTTTTCCTAATGATTTTAGAAATTATGGTGGAATGTTATCTACCCCTTGTCCCTTATTTGGTTTTACGCCCTCCAAAGATTTCGTAAATTGTGATTCTAGTACTGAATTACCTATCTCTTCCAAATCGACTCCTGGTTTTGCTTCTATGACATCAGACAAATCATCCTCCTCACAGAGGCCTTCAGCATACTCTTTCCACCTATCCACTCTCTCCTCTACATTTAACAGTAGGATTCCTGTTGCACTCTTTAGGTTACCACACTTGAATTTAATTTCACCGATGGCTATTTTTACTTTCCTATATGCTGAGTGGGTCCCTCCGACTATCATGTCTTTTTCTAGTTCCTCACATTTTTCATGCAACCTTTTCTTCTTAGCTTCCGTGCACTTCCTCTTTATTTCATTTCTCAGCGAATTTTATTTATGTATTTCTGAATATCCCTGAACATTTTTGGTCTTCCTTCTTTCCTTGATCAATTGAAGTATTTCTCCTGTTAGAATAATAAATGAAAAGCACCAGTTTGCTTTTGGTCTACAATATTACTTTTATTGCAAACCGGTTTTCGGCTTACAATGCCATCTTCAGACATTTACTGAGTATTATCACCAAAGAAGTTCTTCTGTTAGACATTGTTTCTTCGCTGTTATCTTCTTTGTACCAATTTTTTCCTTTCCATCTTCTCTGGTTGCCCTTTTCAAAGATGACCATTCCTCTTCAACTCTGCTGCCTACTGAACTACACTCCTGGAAATGGAAAAAAGAACACATTGACACCGGTGTGTCAGACCCACCATACTTGCTCCGGACACTGCGAGAGGGCTGTACAAGCACTGATCACACGCACGGCACAGCAGACACACCAGGAACCGCGGTGTTGGCCGTCGAATGGCGCTAGCTGCGCAGCATTTGTGCACCGCCGCCGTCAGTGTCAGCCAGTTTGCCGTGGCATACGGAGCTCCATCGCAGACTTTAACACTGGTAGCATGCCGCGACAGCGTGGACGTGAACCGTATGTGCAGTTGACGGACTTTGAGCGAGGGCGTATAGTGGGCATGCGGGAGGCCGGGTGGACGTACCGCCGAACTGCTCAACACGTGGGGCGTGAGGTCTCCACAGTACATCGATGTTGTCGCCAGTGGTCGGCTGAAGGTGCACGTGCCCGTCGACCTGGGACCGGACCGCAGCGACGCACGGATGCACGCCAAGACCGTAGGATCCTACGCAGTGCCGTAGGGGACCGCACCGCCACTTGCCAGCAAATTAGGGACACTGTTGCTCCTGGGGTATCGGCGAGGACCATTCGCAACCGTCTCCATGAAGCTGGGCTACGGTCCCGCACACCGTTAGGCCGTCTTCCGCTCACGCCCCAACATCGTGCAGCCCGCCTCCAGTGGTGTCGCGACAGGCGTGAATGGAGGGACGAATGGAGACGTGTCGTCTTCAGCGATGAGAGTCGCTTCTACTGATGGTCGTATGCGTGTTTGGCGCCGTGCAGGTGAGCGCCACAATCAGGACTGCATACGACCGAGGAACACAGGGCCAACACCCGGCATCATGGTGTGGGGAGCGATCTCCTACACTGGCCGTACACCACTGGTGATCGTCGAGAAGACACTGAATAGTGCACGGTACATCCAAACCGTCATCGAACCCATCGTTCTACCATTCCTAGACCGGCAAGGGAACTTGCTGTTCCAACAGGACAATGCACGTCCGCATGTATCCCGTGCCACCCAACGTGCTCTAGAAGGTGTAAGTCAACTACCCTGGCCAGCAAGATCTCCGGATCTGTCCCCCATTGAGCATGTTTGGGACTGGATGAAGCGTCGTCTCACGCGGTCTGCACGTCCAGCACGAACGCTGGTCCAACTGAGGCGCCAGGTGGAAATGGCATGGCAAGCCGTTCCACAGGACTACATCCAGCATCTCTACGATCGTCTCCATGGGAGAATAGCAGCCTGCATTGCTGCGAAAGGTGGATATACACTGTACTAGTGCCGACATTGTGCATGCTCTGTTGCCTGTGTCTATGTGCCTGTGATTCTGTCAGTGTGATCATGTGATGTATCTGACCCCAGGAATGTGTCAATAAAGTTTCCCCTTCCTGGGACAATGAATTCACGGTGTTCTTATTTCAATTTCCATGAGTGTATTTCTTATTGCTACATCTAAAGCTTTAGAGAACTTCAAGTGTATCTCGTCAATCCTTAGTACTTCCATTCCCCACTTCTTTGTGTACTAATTCTTCCTGAATGATCTCTTGTACTTCAGTCTACTCTTCATCACTACTACTTTGTAATCTGAGTCTATATCTGCTCCTGGGTACGCCTTACCATGCAGTATCTGATTTCTGAATCTCTGTCTGACCATAATGTAATCTTACTGAAATCTTACCGGTCCCGGCCTTTCCCAAGTTTACCTCTTCCTCTTGTGATTCTTGAACAGAGTATTCGCTATTACTACCTGAAATTTATTACAAAACTCAATTAGTCTTTCTCCTCTCTCATTCCTTGTTCCAAGGACTTTCCTGTAACCTTCTCTTCTGCTCTATCCACTGCAACTGCCTTCTAGTTCCCCATGACTATTAGATTTTCAGCTCCCTTTCCGTACTGAACTACCCTTTCAATATCCTCATATACTTTCTCTGTCCGCACCTGGTAGCTGAGTGGTTAGCGCGACGGAATGTCATACCTAACGGCCTGGGTTCGATTGTCAGAGATATTCTTCGCTCAGGGGTTAGGTGTTGTGTTGTGCTTATCATCATCATTTCATCCCCATCGACACGCAAGTCACCGAAGTGGCGTCAACTCGAAAGACTTGCACCAGGCTAACGCTCTATCCGACGGCCGGTTCTAGGCGCTTCAGTCGGGAACCTCGCTGCTGCTACGGTCGCAGGTTCTAATCCTGCGTCGGTCATGGATGTGTGTGATGTCCTTAGGTTAGTAGGTTTAAGTAGTCCTAAGCCTAGGGGACTGATGACCTCAGATGTTAAGCCACATAGTGCTTAGAGCCATTTTTTTTCTACACGACGGGAGGCCCTAATCTCACGGCATTTACGTTTTATATACTTTCTCTATTTCTTCATCTTCAGCTTGCGACGTCCGCATGTGTATCTGAACTATCGTTGGCGGTGTTGGTTTGCTGTCGATTCTTCTAAGAACAACACTGTCACTGATTTGTTCACAGTAACATACTCTTTGCACTACCTTCCTATTCATGGCGAATTCTGCTCCTGTTTTCTGCTGCTGTTGTTATTACCCTATCTTCATCTGACCATAAAACCTTGTCTTGTTTCCATTTCATTTCAGCGACCTCTACTAAAACCTAGATTGAGCCTTTGCATTTCCCTTTTCAGATTTTCTAGATTCCCAACCACGTTCAAGCTTCTGACATTCCACCCCCCCGACTCGTAGAACGTTGTTGTTTCGTTGGTTATTCAAACTATTTCTCATTGTCACCTCCTCTTTGGCAGTCGCCTCCCGAAGATCCCAATGGGGGACTATTCCGGAATCTTCTGCCGTTGGAGAGATCATCATGACACTTTTTCAATTACAGGCCACGTGTCCTGTGTATATACGTTGCGCGTCTTTAATGCAGCTGTTTTCATTGCCTTCTACATCCTCATGACATTCATCATTGCTGATTCTTCCGCCTTTGTGGGAAGTTTCCCACTCCAGGTCAAGAGAGTGCCCTGAATCGCTATCCGGTCGTCTGCCCTTTCCGACAAGGCCGTTGCGAGAATGAGAGTGACTTCTTATGTCGGAAGTCTTCGGCCGCCAGTGGTTGAAATTTGAGGTTTGTTCTTAAGTTCGCACCGCTTATGTTTTGCATTTTGGTTTTCCGGTTGCTACGGGTTTATTCACCGATTCTCACTTTTTATTTGTGGATCACTATTGTTTCTTGAGTTTACATATTTTCATTTTGTCTTTCGGATACTGAGTGGAGGAGTCAACGCTAGAAAATGGAGTACTTAGAGGAGAAATCGGAAGTTTTCCGACATATTTCTCTGTTGAAGTTCAATAGAGGGGTGACAGCAGCGGAGACAGCCAGAAATATTTTCCCCGTGTATGGGGATAATGGCACATGACACAGCACGGCAAGAAAATGGTTTTCTCCTTTTAAGGAGAACTCTTTTGACATAAGCTACTCTCCACGTTCAGGAAGACCTTCAGGGTTTCATCAAGATCGTTTAATACTAATAATCCACAATGATCCACGTCGGTGTACTTGAGGACTGTTAAATGTGATGAACTGTGATCATTCCACCATCGTGCGACATTTGCTTTCAGTGGGGAAGGTAAAAAAAGCGGGAGTATGGGTACCCCACTCTCTAAGGCAAAAATCACAACAATCGGCGGGTGGTCATAGCTTCCTTGCTCGTCATCAATCGGCTCGTGAACAATACCCACCGTTCCTATCCTTCATACTAACATGTTGTTGTTGTTGTGGTCTTCAGTCCTGAGACTGGTTTGATGCAGCACTCTATCGTGTACAAGTTTCTTCATCTCCCAGTACCTACTGCAACCTACATCCTTCTGAATCTGCTTAGTGTATTCATCTCTTGGTCTCCCTCTACGATTTTTACCCTCCACGCTGCCCTACAATATTAAATTGGTGATCCCTTGTTGCCTCAGAACATGTCCTACCAACCGGTCCCTTCTTCTAGTCAAGTTGTGTGGCAAACTCCTCTTCTCCCCAATTCTATTCAATAACTACTCATTAGTTATGTGATCTACCCATCTAATCTTCAACATTCTTCTTTTGCAATACATTTCGAAAGCTTCTATTCTCTTCTTGTCCAAACTATTTAAAGTCTATGTTTCACTTCCATACATGTACTATCAGAAACGACTTCCTGACACTTAAATCCACACTCGATGTTAACAAATTTCTCTTCTTCAGAAACGCTTTCCTTGCCATTGCCAGTCTACATTTTATATCCTCTCTACTTCGACCATCATCTGTTATTTTGCTCCCCAAATAGCAAACCTCCTTTACTACTTTAAGTGTCTCATTTCCTAATCTAATTCCCTCAGCGTCACCCGACTTAATTCGACTACATTCCATTATCCTCGTTTTGCTTTTGTTGATGTTCATCTTGTATCCTCCTTTCAAGACACTGTCCATTCCGTTCAACTGCTCCTACAAGGCTTTTGCTATCTCTGACAGAATTACAATGTCATCGGCGAACCTCAAAGTTTTTATTTCTTTTCCATGGATTTTAATACCTACTCCGAATTTTTCTTTTGTTTCCTTTACTGCTTGCTCTATATACAGACTGAATAACATTGGAGAGAGGCTGCAACCCTGTCTCACTCCCTTCCCAATTACTTCTTCCCTTTCAAGTCCCTCGACTCTTATAACTGCCATCTGGTTTCTGTACAAATTGTAAATAGCCTTTCGCTCCCTGTATTTTACCCCTGCCACCTTTAGAATTTGAAAGAGAGTATTCCAGTCAACATTGTCAAAAGCTTTGTCTATGTCTACAAATGCTAGAAACGTAGGTTTGGCTTTTCCTAACGTTTCTTCTAAGGTAAGTCGTAGGGTCAGTATTGCCTCACGTGTTCCAATATTTCTACGGAATCCAAACTGATCTTCCCCGAGGTCGGCTTCTGCCAGTTTTTCATTTCGTCTGTAAACAATTCGCATTATTATTTTGCAGCTGTGACTTATTAAACTGATAGTTCGGTATTTTTCACATCTGTCAACACCTGCTTTCTTTGGAATCGGAATTATTATATTCTTCTTGAAGTCCATGCTAACATAAAGGAAGGTTGAGCCCAAATAAAGCAGCATATCACTGTACAAAGACCTGCGCGCATCCACGAAAGATAATCTTTTGCATCTGGCGGATCAGTGACGGGTTGATGAACTGCGAAATGCTTCCCCGAGATGTAACGACCACTGCTGCTATTGAGTGTGAAGAAATGAGGCGTCTTGCAGGCGCAGTTGAATAACAGCGACCAGAAAGACTGAGTGAAGTTTGCTGTACCACAACAGCGCCCCCCTGCTACATTGACCAAAGAAAAGTCCGGATCAGACTGCACTGTGAACATACCTCGACGAGTTCTTCGCCTCAAAACTACATAATTTTTACAGGCGCTGAATCGAAAAATAACCCCAGCGTATGTACTGAGGATGACTACAGTCTCTAATGCGTACCTGTTATGCTTGTTAAGCTCACAGAAAAACATTACGATCTTATGCACCAATCCTGTCAATCACCAGGTAGTGCCGAACAGTTCTTTGTATGTATTTCACATATGAAGCAATTGACAGGCTTGTACGGAATTGATAGCCGTGTGTCTCCATCTGGGGACGTTCGGCCGCCGAGCTGCAATTCCTTTTAGTTGGTGCCACATTTGGTGACCTGGGTGGTGATGACTATGAAGCTGATGGAGAGGAGAAAACACTCACTCTCCCAGCGGAGAAAATAACCGATCCGAGCAGGAATCGAACCCAGATCCACTGCATAGATATCAGACGCACTGACTACTCAGCTAAGGGGGCCGAACGGTGGGAGTTACTCCGCGGCTATTAGGAAACTAAGTGTTGTAAATTTCATACTCCGAGAACAAATTACTGGTAAGTAATTTGCTAATTTCTGTAGCGTACCACCCTCGTTAAAAAAAGAAAGTGCATCAGGGAAATACGAGGCATTATTAATACGAACTTTCTTGATTTGAGAATCTCGCACCACTGCACCTCTGACATTATTGAAACTTCCTGGCAGATTAAAACTGTGTGCCCGACCGAGACTCGAACTCGGGACCTTTGCCTTTCGTGGGCAAGTGCTCTACCATCTGAGCTACCGAAGCACGACTCACTCCCGGTACTCACAGCTTTACTTCTTCCAGTACCTCGTCTCCTACCTTCCAAACTTTCATAAGCTCTCCTGCGAATCTTGCAGAACTAGCACTCCTGAAAGAAAGGATATTGCGGACACATTGCTTAGCCACAGCCTGGGAGGGGGGGGGGGGTCCAGAACGAGATTTTTCACTCTGCAGCGGAGTGTGCGCTGATATGAAATTTCCTGGCAGATTAAAACTGTGTGCCCGACCGAGACTCGAACTCGGGACCTTTGCCTTTCACGGGCAAGTGCTTTACCATCTTTTTTTTTATTTTTATGACAGATGCTCTATCCATCTTTTCTTTCCCCTAGACCACTTTTTTTTTTAGGAAGGGAAGATAAACATTTGCTCCGATTTGTAATGAGAATAGAATGAACATAGTATATATCATTTCTAGGCTGCCGTTGCGCAATATAAGAAATGAAATGTCTTCTTGAGTTTTTTTTTGCCAAGTAGTAAACAGAAAATTTTATGGTGCACAAAAGACTATCACTTCATTGTTGAAGGAAAGTTGCTCCGCTGCTCTGCAAGAGAAGGAAAATGTTAAGACGAAAATGGGAAAGAAAAAAATGCCTTCTGCATTGGTGAGCATCTGAATAGTATCTTAAAATTCCGACAAGAACTAAAGTCCCAGGAAGCAAGTAGGATTCATACATACAGGTAACTGGCAACCTCTGCTATCCAAAATATTGTATTTGAAGCATTTAACCGTTAATTATGATTTTCAGCATATTTCCAAATATCCTCCTGTAGTCACAATGTTGGCTTATTTTAAAGTGTTCAATTTCTATGTAGGAATAATAGTCTAGAAAAGTAGCATGCCTATTCTGCATAATAAAGGATGCTGTGAGGCCCATGATCCACGTTGCAGCGTTGTTTTTTGCTCTTTGATATCTCAGTTTTTGTGGCTGAATGATCTCTAAAAGATCTACACCACTGGGTGTCGTACGGTCTATCACCGACAATCGTTGACGAAGAAATGTAATAATTTCTTCTGCAGGTCCGCACGTGAACCTGCGAATAAGCGTATCGACTCTTCCGCATGCATCACAGTTGGGCGTTGGATGAAGGCCTGTTTTATGTAGCTTTTCATTCGTTGCTACTTTATCGTTGACTGTGAGATACCAGTCGGCTATGACGCGTGATAGTAACATGTCGCTGTGCACATTCCGCCATACTATACTCCAATGTGTATGTGGATGTTTTTCTTCGAGACGATTCCTGTGGTTTGTTGTCATGAGGTCATAAAGCTTCCTGTTCGTCAGGCTTCCGTTATCGACGATGTTCTGTCGAATGTAGCTCATTTCCATGTAGTACAGTCGCACATGTCGGTAAGAAAGTGGAATGCCGGCGATATTAACGGGTGGGTCAAAGCTATGAGGCGTCCACCGCTAAATGAGGTTTCTGATGATACTGGTCCTCCGGCTACGAAACTCCTTCCTGATGCCATTTAGGAGCCGTGTGACACATTTTTTGTGTACTTTATTGAGGTTAAGGCCACCTTTGGACGAAGGTAAGGTTAAGGTATCGAACTGAACTTTGAAAATATGCCCCCTAAAGAGAAACCAACATAACGCTTGTTGTATATGTGGTGTCACCGCCAGACACCACACTTGCTAGGTGGTAGCCTTTAAATCGTCCGCGGTCCGTTAGTATACGTCGGACCCGCGTGTCGCCACTATCAGTGATTGCAGACCGGAGCGCCGCCACACGGCAGGTCTAGAGAGACTTCCTAGCACTCGCCCCAGCTGGACAGCCGACTTTGCTAGCGATGGTTCACTGACAAACTACGCTCTCATTTGCCGAGACGATAGTTAGCATAGCCTTCAGATACGTCCTTTGCTACGAACTAGCAAGGCGCCATTACCAGTAACTATTGATGCTGTAAAACATGTACCGTCAAGAGCGATGTTTCCCAATTATGGATTAAAGTTAAATATTCCAGAAGCTACGTACGTTCTTTGCTACTATAAATTCCTTGCCCTGTTCCAGACCTCACACCAGCCTGCGTGAGCTTAAACGCGTGCCTTTCAGCTTCCTATCATAGTGGGTTGGCTGTCTTGCCAATCCACAACAGTATACTCTTGGCTAGATGGTCGGAGATTGCAAGAATTTGCGCCTAATAATTCATCTTGCTCGTAATGGCGATCTTGATGGTCTTAACTTTCTGTAGTATGTTCAAGTCACGGTCGGAGTGAAGTATCAAAGCAGCACGTAATTTATTAAGCATGTGTGACCAGCGATAATCGCTAAGAAGAATGGGAACCTCGTTTTTATAAAATTTTGAACGATCTCTCTTATGAGTGCTACGTGAGGGGGCGTACACGTTAACAATCTGCACACCATTCACTCGAAGAGAAATGCCACGACCACTAGGCAGCCGCTGCACATCCGTAAAGGGTATACCGTCGCGCAGAAGTATGGCAGTGCCTACAGCATCCTGGAGATTGATGTTATCAGTGAGAACGTAACCGGGCACTTCTAAGACTGTGACTACCTCCTGTATGAGGGCAATGTCAAAGCTGGTACCATACAAGAAATCAGTTAGCGAACGGAGTTTCAACGCACTTTGAATTCTAGTGACGTTAAGTGTGGTAATGTTGTAGGTCTGGCTGTCACACATGATGGATCAGAGGACAGTGAGCTCTGAGTTTTGGATCGTCCTTTGCGCCGGCTTTGAACCAAACTCGTTGGTAACGTTTGGAGTACGAAACGAAATGTCAAAACCAATAACGGGTCAGGGAGGGGAAGGTCGCAGCGCGATGGTCACGCGCGAGAGCAGCTACTGCTGCATCTCCTCGTCCTGCCGCCACCACGGCTCATTGCTGTCGGGGTGCTGCGCGGTGCGCGCGCCGGCCTGCCCGCCACCGCCCGCTGAGTCTGTCAGCGTGGTCGCATCCGTCCGGCCACCACGCGGGCTGCGACTGACGTCAGCGAGTTCCTGCGGGAGCGCTGCGGCAGCTGCTCGCTGCTCTGCTCGCTCTTCCTCTTAGCCGTTACGGTGCTCTGTAGAGATGGGGGATCCGCTCTTGAACTGATTCATAGAGTTGAATCTTTCAAAGGAGTGAACAATCAGTGATTCAGAAAAAAAGAATGGTAGCTCCAAACGTTTCCCACAGCAGAGAGAGAGAGAGAGATACAGAGAGAGAGACACGGAGCATATCAGCAGCGCCTCTGCTGGTCACAGCACAGTGCACGCCACACAACACAGCTAGTGCCGGCCTCTGCACTGCTTCTACCTTGGCTGCCTGAATTGTGCCGTGCCCCATTGGATTTTGTGTTTCACATATGCCGTGCCATCTCTGTGCGTCGTCTGCCGCATGCAGTGTCTGGCGCAGCTTAACTTCGCATCGCACTCTGTCGGCGATCGTTCAGTCGCACGTCCTGCCCTCTGGGCAGTTGATGCGAGCAACAGGACAGAGAGCCACCTAGCGGATAACATAGGAACTACTTGCAACAACCGGCTCACAAGGAAATGGACGATTTGTCTCAGAGCGGGTGAGTGGTGGCCGTTCACCGCTCCCCCCACCCTCGGAACTCGCCCGCTCAATGATCACCCCACCGTTCTCGACTCTAGCCAGAGCGTTGAGCAAAGCAACTCAGGTGTCACTCTGGTCTCTGCGGTCATAGCTCACGCAGTAATACAGCTCGCGGCTCGACCTGCTCGACTCAGTGCTTCTGCATCGGAGTTCGTCTCTACTGGATATTGTTCTTCGTAGTGATACAGCTATGTATATTACATTATTATGTTATGTATACATCATTTGTTTTTATTTTATTTTTATTTGTTTAAACTGATCACATTAGGTTCCTGACAACTCATATTACTATAGGATTTTTATTATGGACACTCCAATTTACGCTTTAATTACGAGTGAACCGATAAACGTATCGCAAAATGTGATACACCAATATTTTCCTTGTTTTATTCTGCGTAAGGCTATATGCAGCACTTTCGTTTTACAGTCAAATTTATATTTTTTTTTTATTATTCTGGTACGGATTTTGCGATTTTAGGCGTCTTCAGAAGGAAACGTTCACTTTAAAAATATATGGCTTGCGATGTATATGTATGAGGTTAATGAAATTTTAATACATTATAGCCAAATATATTGTTAATGTAAATCTCAAGTTACAACATTTTCCGATCACCCAAAAAACCACGATAGTGCAAAAAAATCAATAATCAAAAACTTTGTCATATCGTGGAAATTTCAATAAACAATACAAAAGTCTTACTCATTATCTGTGTTACTTCAAAATAGGATCAAATAAGATCAAAATACTGGTATAGTACTGGAATAAACCAAGTTTAAAGGGCAATGTGCCTTCTATTTATTTTCTATTGTAAATGAGTGGTGAGTCATGAAAAAGAGCTAATTCATTTCAGGGAGTGAACAGTTCTGATCCGATCTCTGAAAAGAACAGTTTTGCCATCTCTAGTGCTCTGTTCCCTCTCAGCGCTCAGTAGTGTCTTCAGGTGTTTGGTTTGTTCACGAATGCATTCTTGCCTCGCGGTGTCCTCGTAGCGCACGGAGCAAGAAGATTGAGGTTCAGTCTCACTGCCACTTTCTGACACGTGTACAGGTCTTAAATCATCCGACTTTTCCTCTTTGCTACTATTCCCTTTGCTTCTCCTTCGGCGGCCTTTCTTCGTGTCTGCTGCAGTCTCTACCGATAGGGGTGGTTCAGGCAAACTGATCTGCACCCGCTCCTGTATCTCACACGGCTTAGTTTCAGAGGTGGCTGGCGCATCGTCGGTATCCAGCGGTAACTGCCCCGGTGAGGATGACGGTGCGAATCGATGTCCATCCTACCGCGAATATCTTGGGCACTGCATTCCACCTGAACTGGCATCTCAGCCTCGCTAACATGTTCCGGCTGCCGGGGTGGTGGTGCAGTCCCCGCAACTACCTCACTCAATAGTTGAACTGTAAGTAGGCTGTTTATGTTTTCTTATTGGCAACGTTACGTAGCGCTCTGTATGAAAATCACTGGCTGTGCTGTGTGCAGTCTGTGGCTAGTTTACATTGTTGTTTGCCATTGTAGTGTTGGGCAGCGGAAGCTGGATGTGAACAGCGCGTAGCGTTGCGCAGTCGGAGGTGAGCCGCCAGCAGTGGTGGATGTGGGGAGAGAAATGGCGGAGTTTTGAAATTTGTAAAAATGGATGTCATGAACTGCTGTATATATTATGACTTGTGATGACTATTAAGGTAAATACATTGTTTGATCTCTATTAAAATCTTTCATTTACTAACTATGCCTACTAGTAGTTAGTGCCTTCCGTAGTTTGAATCTGTTATTTAGCTGGCAGTAGTGGCACTCGCTGTATTGCTGTAGCTTGAGTAACGAAGATTGTTGTGAGGTAAGTGGTTTGTGAAAGGTATAGGTTAATGTTAGTCAGGGCCATTCTTTTGTAGGGATTTTTGAAAGTCAGATTGCGTTGCGCTAAAAATATTCTATGTCAGTTTAAACACAGTCATGTATAATTGTTGAAAGTGGACGTTTCAGAACAAGCTTTTCACTACCGTCTGCAGGACGTTCCCGTGGAAGTAGAAATGGACGTCGACATGTACAGTTCATCCGCAGATGTTCTGTTGAATGGCAGATCGAACAGGTAGGGGGTTGTCCAATGTAAGTTACCTGTGCACGACAGCCGCCAATGGCAACATACGAAGGTATATGCTTTTTTAAGTCTACGCGTACACTTCGCACCCCGCTGTTAACTTGGTAGCGACATGCACTCGACCATTTTTCATTTGTAACTGACAAAACAGCGCCGTACAGTGACAGAGAACGTGCAATCAGATCATTAGGGCACTCAGGTGGCACATTAAATACCCTGACGGTTCTCACTCCGTATCCCGAAGGCACGATTTGGACATTACTAATACTGCCATCATTATGACGGAATGGTCTCACACCAACATGCTTCTCAACGAATTTCTGGGAGAGGTTTCCAGAATGAGATTTTCACTCTGCAGCGGAGTGTGCGCTGATATGAAACTTCCTGGCAGATTAAAACTGTGTGCCCGACCGAGACTCGAACTCGTGACTTTTGCCTTTCGCGGGCAAGTGCTCTACCATCTGAGCTACCGAAGTACGACTCACGCTCGGTACTCACAGCTTTACTTCTGCCAGTATCTCGTCTCCTACCTTCCCAACTTTACAGAAGAAACATGTAGGATACAATCAAAAAACTTAGGCAAAGATGTTGCACACATAGAAACTTAAACAGATATTGTTGTTTGTTGTTGTGGTCTTCAGTCCTGAGACTGGTTTGATGCAGCTCTCCATGCTACTCTATCCTGTGCAAGCTTCTTCATCTCCCAGTATCTACTGCAACCTACATCCTTCTGAATCTGCTTAGTGTATTCATCTCTTGGTCTCCCTCTACGATTTTTACCCTCCACACTGCCCTCCAATGCTAAATTTGTGATCCCTTGATGCCTCAAAACATGTCCTACCATCCGATCCCTTCTTCTAGTCAAGTTGTGCCACAAACTTCTCTTCTCCCCAATTCTATTCAATACCTCCTCATTAGTTACGTGATCTACCCACCTTATCTTCAGCATTCTTCTGTAGCACCACATTTCGAAAGCTTCTATTCTCTTCTTGTCCAAACTAGTTATCGTCCATGTTTCACTTCCATACATGGCTACACTACATACAAATACTTTCAGAAACGACTTCCTGATACTTAAATTTATACTCGATGTTAACAAATTCCTCTTCTTGAGAAATGCTTTCCTTGCCATTGCCAGTCTACATTTTATATCCTCTCTACTTCGACCATCATCGGTTATTTCACTCCCTAAATAGCAAACCTCCTTTACTACTTTAAGAGTCTCATTTCCTAATCTAATTCCCTCAGCATCACCCGACTTAATTTGACTACATTCCATTATCCTCGTTTTGCTTTTGTTGATGTTCATCTTATATCCTCCTTTCAAGACACTGTCCATTCCGTTCAACTGCTCTTCCAAGTCCTTTGCTGTCTCTGACAGTATTACAATGTCATCGGCGAACCTCAAAGTTTTTACTTCTTCTCCATGAACTTTAATACCTACTCCGAATTTTTCTTTTGTTTCCTTTACTGCTTGCACAATATACAGATTGAATAACATCGAGGAGAGGCTACAACCCTGTCTTACTCCTTTCCCAACCACTGCTTCCCTTTCATGCCCCTCGACTCTTATAACTGCCATCTGGTTTCTGTACAAACTGTAAATAGCCTTTCGCTCTCTGTATTTTACCCCTGCCACCTTCAGAATTTGAAAGAGAGTATTCCAGATATTATAAATTGCGAAATTTTTGATTGACATTAATAAATTTTAGGTCCACATTTTTGCCAGAAAACTTGCATCTAGGATGTAGAAAGATGTTATACATATGAAATTACTGAGAGCTATTACAAATTAAGAATATGACGGAACTGTTTTGATCCACACTGTTGTCAGAGAACTTAGACCCCAGTAGTACAATGATGTTATACACTTGAAATTTTGAAAGCTGCTACAAATTACGAAAATGACAGTTAAAGCTTGTGTTTTCTTTATCACTTTTACAAATTACTATAATGACCGTTGAACTGTTGTACGATTACTATGTCAGATTTCCATAGCATATTACTGTGTTATTAGGTATCGGAGGATAATGGGTTTTTGTTTCTGAGTATTTCATGAAATTTACGAAGATAATATTTGTTTGCCAGGTCTACTTGTTCACTGAGAATAAGGTGTTATCTAGCAGATTCATTTTCTTTCATTTGTAGACAGTGTGTAGTATTTGTAGGTTGTCTGTAATGGCCGTGGCTGAGTGACCATTGTCTTTTAGATGCATTGAAAAGGTGGATTTGTCAAAGTTATCTAGCCAGAAGACGTCCATATGCTCACGGCATCTTGTAGTGAAACTCCTTCCAGTTTGGCCTATGTAGAACTGTGGGTAATTGTCACACAACTGTTTGTAAATACGCGATTTGTGGAGGCATCGCTTATTTGTCATGGTGTTGTGGATTATGTGCTGTTGTAGCTTGTTGTTAGTGCTGATAGAAAATTGAATACTAGTTTTCCGAAAGAGGTTGGAATTAGATGTGAAATTTTTCCTATAAAGGCTATGCAGGAAAATGTGTTTTTTCCTTCTTGTGACGCTGATTTAAGAGGGGTACATTGTTTCTTTTTGATTTTTTTGGTTTTGAGTGAACAATCTGATCATACGTATACCGTCATTGTATATCTCATATCTAAATTCTCTGACATAAATATGTATCAATAATTTCATATTGTGGATCAAACATTTAGCAGTTTGAAATAGCTTTCTAAGCTTCTATGTGTGCAACATCTCTGCACTTCCTATGTCTAAGTTCTTTGACCATAAACTACATGTTTGAGTGTAAACACAGTGTATATCAAGAGTTCGCAACACAGCTGTGAAATATGCAGCTAAATTAAAATAGAACTGAAACATGGACGAGAAAATGGCAATAAATGTGCAACTCAGTGGAAAAAGCATCATCACAGCGTAATTAATATAGTGATGCTTCATCTACATGTAAGTAAAAATTCATTTTCGACACTTACAATTGTTCCACTTCTTTCTGCTTATTCACTAGCAAATAATTTTCTTTGTATTCATACAAAGTTCTCCAGCAATATGAACATGCACATGAATGTATAAACACCTGAAGACGGGCAAAAACCCAAAACCGGTCGTGTGATTAATAAATGATCTTTTATTGTGACTGGTAGCGGAAATTTTTCTACACAAAATGTCATATCTTTATCAGAATACTGGAAGCAGGTTATTATACATAATGCTGGCATATCTCTGCAGATGGGGCAATAATAGGAAGTTTCCTGCCTTTTCTTATTGTCTAGACAAACTCAGCACCTCTTTCTAACTTTCCTATTTTTCCCTTCAGCCTTCTCAAATATTGTGGGTAAATGACCAGATGGTAATATGAACCAGATTTAAGGTTCGACTCGCTGTACTTCAGAACTGTCTCAAGCACTGAATGGTAACACCTAGACGAGTCGTCGTATCAATCACTTTCCCAGAACACTCTGAGATGATCGTCAGCACATCTGTTTCGTCTTTCCATGTGGATACACAAACTCCCTCTTCATTAAAAAGGTATAGTACTTTGTTCTTTATTGATTTGTAAGTAACCACTTATAATTGGTTACCTCTACAGTTTTTCCTGACGACTCGTGTAACAAACGTGTCGCTCTGAAGAAGTTATTAGAAGATGTTGACATTATTACAGAAATTATACATAAATAATGAATATCTAATACCCAATTTTATACCATTAATTTAAGGACAGCTGAACTAGCGTGTTCTCTTCCACCAACCTCTTCATCAGAGGCACGAGTTTGTACAATAATCCTGAGACGACTCATTTCACTTACAAAGTTTCATTCTGTAACGGTGAGCCTTGTTCGTTATACACTGTCGGAACATGAGTCTTTTCACAGAAGCATAGATTTACCTATGGTCAAGTTTTGCGTCGGTATTACTCGTATGTTGTTGCTGTGGTCTTCAGTCCTGAGACTGGTTTGATGCAGCTCTCCATACTAATCCAGCCTGTGCAAGCTCCTTCATCTCCCAGTACCTACTGCAACCTACATCCTTCTAAATCTGCTTCGTGTATTCATCTCTTGGTCTCCCTCTACGACTTTACCCTCCACTCTGCCCTCCAATGCTAAATTTGTGACCCCTTGATGCCTCAGGACATGTACTACCAACCGGTCCCTTCTTCTAGTCAAGTTGTGCCACAAACTTCTCTTCTCCCCAATCCCATTCAATACCTCTTCATTAGTTACGTGATCTACCCACCTAATCTTCAACATTCTTCTGTAGCACCAAATTTCGAAAGCTTCTATTCTCTTCTTGTCCAAACTATTTATTGTCCATGTTTCACTTCCATACATGCTTACACTCCATACAAATACTTTCAGAAACGACTTCCTGACACTTAAATCCACACTTCATGTTAACAAATTTCTCGTCTTCAGAAACGCTTTCCTTGCCATTGCCAGTCTACATTTTATATCCTCTCTACTTCGACCATCATCTGTTATTTTGCTCCCCAAATAGCAAAACTCCTTTACTACTTTAAGTGTCTCATTTCCTAATCTAATTCAATCAGCGTCACCCGACTTAATTCGACTACATTCCATTATCCTCGTTTTGCTTTTGTTGATGTTCATCTTGTATCCTCCTTTCAAGACACTGTCCATTCCGTTCAACTGCTCTTCCAAATCCTTTGCTGTCTCTGACAGAATTACAATGTCATCGGCGAACCTCAAAGTTTTTATTTCTTCTCCATGGATTTTAATACCTACTCAAAATTTTTCTTTTGTTTCCTTTACTGCTTGCTCAATATATAGATTGAATAACATCGGGGAGAGGCTACAACACTGCCTCACTCCCTTCCCAACCACTGCTTCCCTTTCATCCCCTCGACTCTTATAACTGCCATCTGGTTTCTGTACAAATTGCAAATAGCCTTTCGCTCCCTGTATTTTACCCCTGCCACCTTTAGAATATAAAAGAGTGTATTCCAGTCAACATTGTCAAGAGCTTTGTCTAAGTCTACAAATGCTAGAAACGTAGGTTTGCCTTTCCTTAATCTTTCTTCTAAGATAAGTCGTAAGGTCAGTATTGCCTCACGTGTTCCAACATTTCTACGTAATCCAAACTGATCTTCCCCGAGGTCGGCTTCTACCAGTTTTTCCATTCGTCTGTAAATAATTCGCGTTAGTACTTTGCAGCTGTGACTTATTAAACTGATAGTTCGGTAATTTTCACATCTGTCAACACCTGCTTTCTTTGGGATTGGAATTATTATATTCTTCCTGAAGTCTGAGGGTATTTCGCCGGTCTCGTACATCTTGCTCACCACATGGTAGAGTTTTGTCAGGACTGGCTCTCCCAAGGCCGTCAGTAGTTATAATGGAATGTTGTCTACTCCCGGAGCCTTGTTTCTACTCAAATCTTTCACTGCTCTGTCAAACTCTTCACGCAGTATCGTATCTCCCATTTCATCTTCATCTAAATCCTCTTCCATTTCCATAATATTGTCCTCAAGCACATCGCCCTTGTATAGACCTTCTATATACTCCTTCCACCTTTCCGCTTTCCCTTCTTTGCTTAGAACTGGGTTTCCATCTGAGCTCTTGATGTTCATGCAAGTGGTTCTCTTACCTCCAAAGGTCTCTTTAATTTTCCTGTAGGCAGTATCTATCTTACCCCTAGTGAGATAAGCCCCTACATCCTTACATTTGTCCTCTAGCCATCCCTGCTTAGCCATTTTGCACTTCCTGTCGATCTCATTTTTGAGACGTTTGTATTCGTTTTTGTAGCGTCATTTACTGCATTTTTATATTTTCTCCTTTCATCAATTAAATTCAATATTTCTTCTGTTACCCAAGGATTTCTACTAGCCCTCATCTTTTTACCTACTTGATCCTCTGCTGGCTTCACTACTTCATCCCTCAGTGCTACCCATTCTTCTTCTACTGTATTTCTTTCCCCCATTCCTGTCAATTGTTCCCTTATGCTGTCCCTGAAACTCTGTACAACCTCTGGCTTAGTCAGTTTATCCAGGTCCCATCTCCTTAAATTACCACCTTTTTGCAATTTCTTCAGTTTTAATCTACAGTTAATAACCAATTGATTGTGGTCAGAGTCCACATCTGCCCCTGGAAATGTCCTACAATTTAAAACCTGGTTCCTAAATCTCTGTCTTACCATTATATAATCTATCTGATACCTTTTAGTATCTCCAGGATACTTCCACGTATACAACCTTCTTTTATGATTCTTGAACCAAGTGTTAGCTATGATTAAGTTATGCTCTGTGCAAAATTCTACTCGTATAAGTCTGTCCATTGCCCTACGAAAATTGTCTAACATAGGTAGAATTCACAGCTTGCAAGATCGCAAAAAACTATCCCTGCATATATCTCTACGAAAGCACGGTAATCCAGAGAGTGTAGAGTCACTATTCCTATAACCACTCATTCTTCTCAGTAGAATAGTTCCCATGTGGTGAAGTAAACAAGGAAACATCCTGAGTTCTTCAACCTCTAGAGGCTTCAATTTTTATTTCACTGCTTTAGGTGGTGTGGTAATTGTGCCTAAATATTGGGCATTTATTTGTATCGAGGAGTCTGTCGGTTAGTAAGAGGTTTAAGAAGTGTAATGCTTATTTACAAGAGTCATGTCAACAGTTTTTCCTGATTTATTTATTTATATTAATGGTGTTAGGGGCTCGCCTGGGTGATTTTCTAGGGGGTCGGTTTGGGGCGGCTGATGGGACACTTACGTGATGTGTCTCGCGTCTGTCGGCCGTCGTAATTTGATATATTATTATTATTATTTTGATTGTTGCCGACTGACATGGTGGGCCTTAATAAAATTGTTATTTCGTTCAATTTTGATTTACGATTAAATGCTTTTGTGAAGTTCTCCTTTTTAACCATATTAATCTTAAATTATTTGTTACGTTGTTAGAGCCGCTGAATCTTAAAACATGAGCATATAAGCTGAACAATGTAATAAACTTTTCATATTAATTTCCTCGGCTAGTCGGCTCACTTTAAAGCAAAAGATCTTTAGTTATTAATTACAATTGCGGCCCACACACGCGCGAGAGTATTTTTTCTTACCTCCGTAAACCATTGTATTGTAGTCGGAGTCCTGGCTCTGGCTCTCGGCTATGATACTGAAAATAAGAACCTTAAAGCTAAGTATTTTCTGCAACGTCGGGCTGCTGTGGGGAAAAATGAATATTATGTTAATAGCGGGCGAGTTTTTCGCTTTCGCTAAATTTTTATAAGTTAATATCGCCACGTAATGGCGTCGTTGGCTGCATCGGCCGCTGCGATTGTTGAACTGTAAATTACTTGCATGCAGGTTAATTCAAGGAAGGCGGACATGAAATCTGCGTCACCTCTTACAAATTAAAAGTGCACAGTAATATTAAATCAATATATAATCTGCTTAATTCATACAAATGTGCTTACATTTGCCAGCACTCGCAACATGTCCGTCTACACGCAATCAAGACAAGAGAAGAAGTGAAGACGACTAAAAAATTAACAAAAGAGCGTATATTCTCGTCTCTTTAGATCATTTGTTATATTTCTTTGCACTCGAAACTTACACAGAGAAATTACTGTTTTACGGGTACATTATAAAATATATATGTATTATTCCATTTTTAAATGTCTCTTCTTTATAAATACCGTTTTTATGTCTTTTAGTAATATAGCACTTGGGAACGCTATATGGCCCCCGAAATGTTCATGTCATAAAAAAAAATGTTCGTGTTTTTGGACATAAATGTCCACAGTGTCCACACGCAGATTTTTCTTTCACAGTTTACATATGTCACATCGTATGTTTAAGTCGTTGTACCTAATGTTTGTAGCACACGAAGTGTAATACATTACCTGTATTCCTTCGAATCTAGTCTGAAAGCTCCGGCAATATTTACCGTGCACTTCCCGTGTCCTCAACAATGGCAAAATTACACGTCTGCCCTCATTCATAAGGCCTACTTCCCCGCACAAGAGGTCGATTTTTGCGTCCCTCTGACGTAAAAATTCCATCCCCAGGATACAAGCAACACCTAATCCTTTTACTACTAGGAACGAGCTTTTCATTGCTTCATTTCCTACCGTAAACTCCACTTGCACCTGGTGCTTTATGATACGAGATTCTGCACCTCTTGCACCTGTTACACCACAATTCTTCACTGGCAATACTGTTATTCTATTATTTTGACTCAAGTACTTGTAAAAATTTGCACTCATGACATTGGTTGACACTACAATATCGACTATTATCTGTATTGGTGCTCCGTACATATCTGCTTGCAGTATAGCCTGCACAACACTTTTGTCGGTCCGGTTACATTTCTGCGGAATGTCTACTAGTTCCTTTTCTATTTTTATTCCCCCATTGTATCTCAGCATACAAAGTTTATGGCTGTCATCCATGAATGTGCCCTCACTACACCATCCTTCAGCCAACAACGGAGAGTGTATTGTGGCTGTCTTTAGTTTAACGGATGAGCATAAGTGGGTTGACAGTTGTCTGTCACTTCCACTAACCTCACATTGTGGTTCTGGTTGTGGTTTTTGCTACTGTTGGGTTGGCCGCCCTGCCTCCCCGATGGTGTAATTTGATACTGTGTATGGCCCTGGTTTTGCGGTGGTCGGTTGTAACTTCCTGACATGTTCTGTGATGGACCTGGGTTGGCGTTCCATTGTGGCGCTGTGTTTTGTTGCCACTGTGGTGTCGGTTCATTACTACCATGCCACTGGTTTCGGTTGTTCCGCCATTGCGGATTGCCGTTACCATTATATCCATTAGTCATGCGTCCATCATGATGCTTCTTTCGATTTTGACGATTAAAACCCTTGCCGTTATAACCATTGCCATTGTTTGTGCCTCGATTCTGTTGCCGGTGCTCTTGCCTATTCCCGTTACCATTTGGTACTAAGTTACTACCGTTACTGTGGCTGCCATTGCAATCGGCTTCTTGTTGATTACAGCCTGCATGGTTCCACTTGTTTTCGGTTTTCATGTCTTCGATCAATACGTCAACAGTATCCACTATTTCCATGAATTTTTCTATATCATATTCTGGCACATTGATGAAATATCTTTTAATTTCGATGGGCAACTTCATTTTTATTAATCTGATTACGTCACGATCGGACATGGGCTCGTCCCAGTACCTGGTTTTGTTTATATACTTTTCAAAATATTTGCGTAACGTTCCCACCTTAGAATTGTACATTTATGGACTGTACGACTCCTTGCGTAGTCTTTCTTGGACGCTATCGGACCAGAATTTTTGCAAGAAAGCACCTTGAAACTGTTGCATCGTTAGACATTTTTCTGACACGTCGGTGGCCCATAGTGCCGCGTCACCTTGAATAAAGGAGACCACGAACTGTATTCTTTGTCTTTCCGTCCATGTCCTGGGAAACACATTCCTGAAGCTCTTAATGAATACAACAGGGTGGACATTTCGTTTTACGCTATTGAAGGGTTTGAATTTCCTGTGTTTTATCACATTGTCCTCCTTCTTGCACACCTGATTGCTACCTTCTGTGGCATTCACAACTTCGTCATGTGCGCTGCACGGTATCGCATGTTGTTCGTGCCTGTAATTCCCATTAGGTTGCGGTTGCGCACTCGCACCCTGCATACCGTCAGCGTTATTATAGTAATCACCACGCGGAGTCGGATTCATTATCTGTCCCGCACTGTTTACATTGCTCTACAACGCAGACAGTCTCCGCGCGACCTCCTGTTGCCAATTCGGCAACTCCGCTATCACACGGGATTTGATCTGTGTTAATTCGGCATGTAGTGCGGCAGCGCTAGTGTCAATATTTACTCTCGCGGCCTCATTCGCTTGTTCTACAGCTGTTTTTAGATCACTTTCAATCCTTGCTGATACGTCGCGATCCTTTACTTCTAGTCATTCATTTAATTCTTTTTCAACCTTTTGAGCTTGCACTTCCAAATATGTATCAATACTTTTCCGTGCATCTATCTCCACATTATCCACGCGGTTGGTTCAAGCCTGGACATTGTCTTCAAGGCTAGCCTGCGATATCTGTAATTTTTGCATCTCGCCGGCTAAGCTTTGCACAAGATCGGGTATTTCTTTGCAAGCGTTCCGCATCTCGGCAAGTTCGCTTTGGATGCTGTCTAGTTTCGCTTCACTGCGCTGCTCTTTCTCACTGAGCTTTTGCGTTAATTTTTACTCCTGCTCATGTAGCATCAGAGCCAGTTTTTCGTCTCTTTGTGGCCCTTGCTCATGGAGCATCTGAGCAAATTTCTGATCTCTCTCCCTATCTCTTTCTTCTAACCTGCGCAGAAATTCTGCAAATGGGTCTGCAATCGGTGATCATACTGGTGCCCCGCTTAATCTAGCACTCGGTTGGCGCCCCTGCTCAGGCAGTGGAGTTGTTATTCTATTCCCATTCTGCTATGGAGCCTCATTCACCGTCCACAGATCCTCGCCCCCCGCTCCGGAAATTATGTTATCCGAGGCGGTGGCTTGGGATTCGTTTACGTTTTGCAATTGATCCTCACTTTCCATGTTAACGGAATTTTGTTCGTTTGGTACGGATGCTTTAGGTTGTCCTATCTTGCCCATAATAAATTCACTTTAATCACTGACAAATCCTTAACACTGACACATACACGAATAATTATCCCCTCGAAAAATAAACACACAAATACAAATAATTAAATTTGCACCCAACTTACTATTTTTTCACCGAAGGTATCTCATCTGCATATGGGTTCGGTATTCAGCCCAGAGCTACACAAGATGCTTGCACAATAGGCCTTACCTTTGTTTTTTTTTTTCTCGAAATCCTTTTTCTTTTCTACACTTTTTCTTCTCCAGATATCCTCAGGGTGTGGCTTTGGTGTTGTACATGTAAAAGAATTCATATAGGCATTAACATTTTACAATAATTAGACACATACATAATTACATTCGTTACAATAGAATCACATTCATCTGGCCCCAAAGTTGCGGCGCCAATCTCGCGTCCGTCGGCCGTCGTAATTTAATATATTATTATTATTATTTTGATTGTTGCCGACTTACCTGGTGGGCCTTGATAAAAATGATATTTAATTCAACTTTGATTTACGATTAAATGCTTTTGTGAAGTTCTCCTCTTTAACCATATTAATCTTATATTATTTGTTACGTTGTTAGACTCGCTGAATCTTAAATCATGAGCATACAAGTTGAACAATGGAATAAACTTTTCATATTAATTTCCTCGGCTAGTCAGTTCACTTTAAGGCAAGAAATCTTTAGTTGTTAATTATAATTACGGCCCACACACGCGCGAGAAAATTTTTTCTTACTACCGTTAACCATTGTATTGTAGTCGGAGTCCTTGCTCTGGCTCTTGGCTATGATACTGAAAATAAGAACCTTAAAGCTACGTATTTTCTGCAACGTCGGGCTGCTGTGGGGAAAAATGAATATTATGTTAATAGCGGGCGAGTTTTTCGCTTTCGCTAAATTTTTATAAGTTAATATCGCCACGTAATGGCGTCGTTGGCTGCATCGGCCGCTGCGATTGTTGAACTGTAAATTACTTGAATGCAGGTTAATTCAAGGAAGGCGGACATGAAATCGGGATCACCTCTTACAAATTAAAAGTGCACAATAATATTAAATCAATATATTATCTGCTTAATTCATACAAATGTGCTTACATTTGCCAGCACTCGCAACATGTCCGTCTACACGCAATCAAGACAAGGGAAGAAGTGAAGACGACTAAAATATTAACAAAAGAGCGTATCTTGTCGTCTCTTTACATCATTTTGTTATATTTCTTTGCACTCGAAACTTGCACAGAGAAATTATTATTTTACGAGTACATTATAATATATATATATAATTCAATTTTTAAATGTCTCTTCTTTATAAATACCGTTTTTAAGTCTTTTCGTAATATAGCAATGGGGACGCTATATGTGTCAAGTCAGGTATTTCGGATTCGTCATCTTCATTGGAATCGTCGTCCCCTTCAGGAAGTAAAACAATTTTACTTCTCCAGGAACTCCTAGTCATCATCGCTACCGATGTTTTCCTGGATGTTCCCTTCGTCACCAACTCCCACGATCCTCAGAAGTTCGTCTTCATTGAAGATCTTCATCACAGTGCGGTCCTCACTTTTAACTTTTCTTCGCTTGGAAATAAAAGGAAAAGTAAATGAACATACATGAAATTCAGGCTTGTTTATTTTAGATAAATAATTTCACTGAAGTCTGATAGTCAGGTCAAAAGGGATGAAGCCTAATGAAATGTTTGTTTTTTAGTCGTATTTACAAAACAAGTTAATGTTTACAAATATAATGCCAACAAGAAAAGAAACTACTAAGAATAGAGCACACATAGGAAAAGAACACATAGCAAGTGATTTTGTGACAAATCCATTAATATCTGTTTGTCCCTCACAGTACTTGTTTCGCTCTGATCATAAACCTTAAGCCAGAGTTAAACAAAAATAATTAAGAAGAGTTTTTGAAAACTGCACGTTCACAAATCTTGTTGCTGCGAGAAGGGTCTAAGTAGCAGAGGATCAGCGAACGTCTGTGGCATGGGTGCACTGAACTAGAGGGCACAATTTTATCGCTATTTGTGGCTTTTCGAAAAATGCGTATAGAAAGTCCGTCGTTATCTGTATCAATACTGAGGTCCATGTAATTAAGCTGACAGTCGTTATTTCCTAACTAACAAGTGAAACTAATTTTTTCATGGTACCTATTAAAAACTTCAAACAAATGCTGAATTCCATCCCGGGAACCACTGTATATGATCAAAATGTCACCTAAGTGCCCAAGATCAGCAGCTGAAAAGTTATTGAAGAATTTCTCTTCCAGCGAATTAAGGAAAATATCGGCCAAGATGCCTGCCAATGGTTACCCATTGGCAGGCCGTCAGGCTAATGGTATAATTTGCCACTGAAATCAAAATTTACTACTATTCTCAGCAAACGAATTAGGCGAGTGATTAGATAATTATAAATATATTTTATTGACTGTATGTGAGTTTTTTCAACGATGTCAATGGTTGTTTGAACTGGTATGTTAATGGATAGGTTCGTAGTGTCTAATGAAAACAATGTATGGTCCTTATCACGTTGCAGATTTTGAATTTACTGACTAGATTTTGACTACTGACGACAGATATATAATTTTGAAATACAAAGGACTTCATTAATTTTTTCGCGAAGAAACCTTCTTAACTCATTATATGCAGTGTCCATGCTATTCATCGGACGCTCGGGTGGTGACTGGGAACGCAATTTTGGGGCCGGTGGATTCACATTAATAACCTGTTTTTTTTATGAAATGGTTTGACCAAATGCGTAGCGCTGTTAACGGCTAGCATAATTTCTTTTTGTATCATGAGATCAGATCTTCATCCAGCTCCGAAACATTCACAAAAAAATTTTACAGTTCTAGACATACATTCGTTCTGAGTAGAAATGATTACAACATTCCCTTTACCAGACTTTGTTATAAGGGCATTGTTTTCTTTTAGCTTCACATTAATATCTTTAATCAACTTCTTATCACAGTCATATCCACAGGCATATTTAACTGCATGATTCTCACAAATACTATATACATCATGACCTACTCTCGTTTGTCGAGAAGCGTCTACTTTGTCGCTATCGAGGCCTATGTTAAGATCTACAATCCTACTTTCCACAGCATTTTTATCTGAGAGGTTAGGCATTACTTTATATGTAAGTCTTTTTTCCAACAGGGCAGCCTTTCTGGTGTTACATCTGTTTCAGTCTTATTGAGAATTCAACTGAAACATTTATACTCAGACCTTGTAGCTATCTAACCCGTCATTATAAAATCGCAGAATGCATCAATTTCAAAATTAAAATATAAGTGAAAAATTTTAGTGAGGTCATGGTAGAAAACATACGTCTCCTCATTTAATTTGTCCTTTTTCTTGTGTAAAGCACTCATTCCCATAAGAAAGCATTTTTCTATTCTGCCCTTGATCATGCAGTCTCTGTACCTTTGTCGCTTGACAGGCTTAATGAATATATGAAAGTAATCAAAACTATTGCAGCTAATAACAACCTTCCTTGACCCCACGTCAGGTGACAAGATCTTCCAATTAAAAGCTGACGTTGACGTGACCACTTTAGGCAGCAGTGCTATTCCTGACAAGAGTACCGAACTGTTTTCTCGATTTTGTTTTTAGGCCCTATTTTGTATAAAATTCGACGTCTTCTGATTAAAAAATATGGATTCAAACTTGCAAAAAAAATCTCATTCACAATCTCAAGTCCACAGTTGCTCCGATACACAATTCAGGAGTGTATATAATCATTTGTGATACGTGTCCCGTTTACTATGAAGGACAAACTGGAAGGTCTTTTACTGTCAGATACACGTGTAAGTAGGCTGTTTATGTTTTCTTATGTTTGGATACGTTACGTATCGCTCTGTGTGCTAGTTTGCATTGTTGTCTGCCATTGTAGTGTTGCGCAGCGGCAGCTGGATGTTAACAGCGCATAGCGTTGGGCAGTTGGAGGTGAGCCGCCAGCAGTGGTGGATGTGAGGAGAGAGATGGCGGAGTTTTGAAATTTGTAATACTGGATATTATGAACTGCTATGTATATTATGATTTTTCAACACTATTAAGCTAAATACATTGTTTGTTCTCTATGAAAATCTTTCATTTGCTAACTATGCCTATCAGTAGTTAGTGCCTTCCGTAGTTTGAATCTTTTATTTAGCTGGCAGTAGTGGCGTTCGCTGTATTGCAGTAGTTCGAGTAAATTTTTGTGAGGTAAGCGATTTGTGAAACGCATAGGTTAATGTTAGTCAGGGCCATTCTTTTGTAGGGATTATTGAAAGTCAGATTGCGTTGCGCTAAAAATATTGTGTGTCAGTTTAAGCACAGTCTTGTATAAATGTTCAAAGGGGACGTTTCATACACGGAACATTCGGTGGGAAAAAGAGGCACTTATACATACAGTTCCACTTTTGCTGATCACCTGCTAATTTCCACACACAAACCGAAAAGCGTTGTACCCGAAGAGCTATAGATTTTCAAGCATATTTCTGAGAACGATGGCCTCAACCTCAATAAACAGCAACAATTACGTAGCAAAATGTTTTCAATGGTTTCAATCCACTGCTCGTGGAATTTTCATTTCTGAAATTTTGATTATGTTTTCCTTGCTTCTGGTTTCGAGACATTATTTTCTTCTAATCTCAGAGTTATGGGTCGCTGAAGTTAGTTTCAAGCAAATATTGTCTGGATTGTGCAGCTGTTTGTAAAATTTTTTATATGTCATTCTGTCCTTTACGTGATAGAAGTTCTTGTTCTGACTAACAGACAGCTTTATTATAGTCAATGTGCTTGACTAACGCGTATTTTCAAAAAGACATTAAGCACTCCTTATGTTTTGTTTTTGTAAATAACTGTCTTTTTTCAATTATTTCTGTTATAATGTTACAAATGGGCACATGTTACTGTCCGCTCCTGATAGGCGGCGCTACTCGTGTTGTTTTCGTGGCGGCAATGTAAGCCACTGAGCCGATCAGTCTGATGTTGTTCCCAGCTGGGCACACGTGGTAAAAGCTAGAACGTTATATTTTACTTTTTGACTTGAGCATAGCTGCTGCAAATTCTGACCATTGCTTTTTGGTAATGTAATTTTACGTAAGTGGCCTTTGTGCGTCATGAAATCGGTCATCTTGGTTAATGTGTTTTTTATCATACCTGATATTCTGTGTAATATTTCATAGAATTAGCAACATTTCATTCAAATTAACACACCCTAGTAGGTGTCGAAACCTAGGTCAGTGTACCTATAGTTTATGTGCAACAGGATGGCTATGTTGAAAATTCTTTTAATGCCTTTAATGTCTAATTCCCCAATCAAATTCCCTCTATATCGCCTGATTCAATTCGATCTCGTAAACATTTAACGTAGACTATATCTTGTATCTGATGCCTCTTGTTTCCACCTTAATCTCTATGTCCACCTGCCGTAGGATAAGCTTTGCTGTGAAATTTTCTCTCACTCAAAATACACTCCACAGCAATAAGACCACGAAATAAAACATAACTTAACTCACACATATAAATCCGCCATATTATTTATTTATTTTATTTTTATTTATTGATTTATTTAACCTGGCAAGATTAGGGCCATCAGGCCCTCTCTTACATCTAACCAGGCATTCTACTTATTTTACATTCATACGTTTTAATAGGCATGTTAAACTACATCTAGTACAAAAAGTGAAATAAACAATTAGAAATACATACATATAGAGTTTATATTCGTAGATCATAAGTACTGTTATAATTAGACATTATTGAAGAGACAAATTTTAGACAGGAGTGCTGGCAGCAGGGAGTGTGAGGGAGACTCATGGTGAAGGGAGGAGAAGAGTAGAGAGACATGATGAAACATAATTAAGGAAATATAAAGGAAAAGAAGATTGCGTGGCTAATAGAGATAGATGAAGAGGAAGGCATCTCAGGAGCAAGATAGGAGACGCTATCTTTGCTATTTGACGGATGAGAGGATTGGCCTGGTACATTAATTTTGTGGAGAACTTTATGAAGATGACAGTAGGAAATGCTTCAACTTCTTCTTAAAAGCAGCAGGAGATTGAATTTTGCGCAAGGTAAGGGGCAGTTTGTTCCAGAGGCGG
Source organism: Schistocerca cancellata (assembly GCF_023864275.1). Taxonomy (NCBI): domain Eukaryota; kingdom Metazoa; phylum Arthropoda; class Insecta; order Orthoptera; family Acrididae; genus Schistocerca; species Schistocerca cancellata. The sequence continues at coordinate 568,846,959 of NC_064632.1, forward strand.
ACAGCGGCAACTGAGAAGGAGTTTGCAAAAGTTTTTGTTTTGTGAGTGGGCACAGTTAGGATACCAAATAAGAGTGACCTCGTGTTTCGATTGTGATGGCATGACAGGTTTTTAATCTCTGAAGCAAGGTACTGGGGTGCTTGCGCGACGAGGAGTCTAACGCACCAGACCAAATTTGTGTGCCAGCGCGGAGCGGACTTTAGGGCTGGTAGTGCCTCGCTCCCCTCTCCGCCCCGTCCGCTATCCAGTTCTCCAGTCCTGCAGTCCTCCACCGCAGCCGTCCTCCGTCATCCCTATTCCCGCCTCGAGGCGCCTGCCTCTGTGTTGTAGGGCGGCGGCAGGCCAGAGCGGGGAAACGAAAGCCGTGCCTGCGGGCGGGGGGGCCGCCGCGGTAAACATACGAGCGCGTGCCCGCGGCACTGTGCCGCAGGGATACCAATTCCTGAGAAAAAAAGAAAAAGGGAAAGAAAATACGGCGGGCTGGGCGCCTCGCAGTCCGCTACAGCGGCCAATTCCTGGCACGGCTGCTTGGCTGGCATCGGGCACTTGCCGCGCCCTCGTGCCGAGTTTAATGGAGAGCAAACACTGTGCCGTGCTGTGCTGTGGGGGCGACACGCAGCCGGTAGACGGCCACACCCTGGCCCTCTCGGAGCTCTGTCACCCACTCTCAGACGAGTGCTACGCGTTCGATCGAGAGCACGTCAGCAAAGAGGAAAGCACGTCTGACGCATCGATCACTCGAATTGTTGGGATACGAAGTAATTTGAATTTTAGAACATGTTTTTTGCTCGCGTATCTACATCTACATCTACATCCGTACTCCGCAAGCCACCTGACGGTGTGTGGCGGAGGGTACCTTCAGTACCTCTATCGGTTCTCCCTTCTATTCCAGTCTCGTATTTTTCGTGGAAAGAAGGATTGCCGGTATGCCTCTGTGTGGGCTCTAATCTCTCTGATTTTATCCTCATGGTCTCTTCGCGAGATATATGTAGAAGGGAGCAATATATTGCTTGACTCTTCGGTGAAGGTATGTTCTCGAAACTTTGACAAAAGCCCGTACCGAGCTACTGAGCGTCTCTCCTGCAGAGTCTTCCACTGGAGTTTATCTATCATCTCCGTAACGCTTTCGCGATTACTAAATGATCCTGTAACGAAGCGCGCTGCTCTCCGTTGGATCTTCTCTATGTCTTGTATCAACCCTATCTGGTACGGATCCCACACTGCTGAGCAGTATTCAAGAAGTGGGCGAACAAGCGTATTGTAACCTACTTCCTTTGTTTTCGGATTGCATTTCCTTAGGATTCTTCCAATGAATCTCAGTCTGGCATTTCTCGAAACTCAGAATCTACTCTGTAGGGATCAACATGGATTCCGGAAACAGCGATCGTGTGAGACCCAACTCGCTTTATTTGTTCATGAGACCCAGAAAATATTAGATACACGCTCCCAGGTAGATGCCATTTTCCTTGACTTCCGGAAGGCTTTCGATACAGTTTCGCACTGTCGCCTGATAAACAAAGTAAGAGCCTACGGATTATCAGACCAGCTGTATGGCTGGACTGAAGAGTTTTTTGCAAACAGAACACAGCATGTTGTTCTCAATTGAGACGGGGTGCGTCACCGGCGGCCATTCAAGAGTTCTGAACGGAGAAGGTCCATTTTGAGTCATCGCAAGATTGGTGGACAGAAACACTTGCAAGGCCTGCTGCTGTGAGTGGGTTCCACGGAATGTACTCACCTGCGGCTTGAATACATGCACGAAACATTCAGCTTCACCATTTCATAGTGAGTGGAACCATGCTGTGGTCACATTTTTCTAATTCCTGTGAGGTGCACCGCGGTTCATTAGCAGACACTTAGACTTCTAGCAAGCTCTCGGTGCTAAATAATGAAGTAAGTGTTCTGATGGTACTGGACGACATCGTAGAGTTAGCGTTCATCGGAACCACAAAGGGAAAACGACTTAAGGCATTCACTATAATAAGCCATCAAGTGTTTCAAAAAGGTCCAGAAAAACCAATGTCGATGCGTTTCCACGGATCGCCGGGGCGAGACAGATCAGAAAAGCATTGTGCTGGAGCCGCCTGTTGCTCCATGCACGCGGGGCAGCGTGAAGTCATGTCTTCAATCTTGACGTCCATCTGTGGCCAAGAACAATGGTGTTGAGCAATCTGCTTTGTTCTCACAGTATCTCATTGTCTCTGAAGTAACAAACTTAAAAAATCTTGCAGAAGGGTGTGTGGCATATTGACCTGGACATGTACATTTTCAGTGTGTAACAGTAAAACACCACGCTGTAATGACAAGGCTTAATGGTGAGTGAAATATCCATGTACGTCGTGCCGAACCATGTCTTTCACTCGCCTTAGCCACCCTGTGCGCATGTTACTCTGCACAGTGCTTAAATCCGCATCTTCGTCTAGCAACCAGATGCTTCAGAGGACAAAACATCAGCTTACGCATCTTGGGCCGTAGGGCGTTACAAGATTTCATAGTTGCATTTCGACAACAATGAAGCTAATCGTTGCAATTTCTGTGCCGTCTCTGGCGGAACAGGCGTGGTTGGGTGGAAGAGTGAGGTGAATGGCTTATGTTCTGTAACCAAATAGAACTTCCTTCCATAGAGGTGATGATAAAACTTGGTTACACAGAAAATGGTGGCCAGCGCTCCTTTCCTGAGTCTCAGCTAGGAGTTAGGAGGCAAATACTATTGGACGATCCGTTGATTCAACACGATGCAACAGAATGGCGCGTAGGCCAATAGAAAAATCATCAACCACCAACGCCATTGGCTTAGCCAGATTAAATCATATGACTCACGTGTTACTAAGTAGCATCTGTTTCAATTGATCAAAAGCCAACTGACATTCCTTTGTCCACGCAAACGGAACATCTGTATGCTGTAACTTGTGAAGCGGAGCTGCAATCTGAGCGTTGCTTTATCGCGGGTGCTTGGAGGTAACCATCCGCCAAGTCTGTTTCAGAAAAATAACGAACCTCGACTAAGCTGTCCATCAATTCCTGTGGGAGGAACAAACGGTACGTTTCTAACACTCTCTGAGAGTTCACAGTCAACACGCAGTTGAAGACGTTCTGTAGGTCTGCGAAAGATGACTATTGGGGAAGACCCCTGACTTTTACTGAGTGGCTTGATGACCTCATCAATTTATTTTTCCGTAATTGTTCAGCGACCATTTCTCTAAGGGCAATGGGAATTTGCCTGCCTCGATAAAACTCAGGTTGTACTTTGTCTTTGAGTGACGCATGAGCCAAAAAACTTTTCACACAGCCAAGACCATCGCTAAGAAGTTCACTGAATTTGTCACACGGATGTTAACGGTTCTCTGTCTGCACATCTGTTGAAATACGCAACACGACTTATGGACTGACAATGAGAAAAGTCAAAAGAATCTAATCCAAAAACTTTCTGCTAAGATTTAGCAGAAACACTGTGAATACAACTGTCTTTGTAACGCCTTGTATGTAGCTGACATACTGAAAGTTCCTAAAGCCAGAATTACCTCTCCATTGTAAGCCGACAACACATGTGTAGCTAGACTCAGTATTGGTGAACCTAATCGTTCGTAAGTAAGATTGTTCATAAGCGTAGCTGAAGCACAAGTGTCCAGTTGCAGTTTTACATCTTTCATATCTACTATCAAAGTAACAAGCACCTCGTTTCAGTTGCGTTCCACACCTAAGAGAGAGAACTATCACTTTCTGCCTATTGCTGTGAGCTACTACGATGCGCGACACATGAAGTGGACCATTGTTTGGCACATGAAAATTACCCGACTGATGTTTGCTAAATTTTACACATGGACGACCTATCACGACATTTACCACAGCAACCAGGTCGCACTGTTCCGTTGCTGGCTGTGCCGTGACAGCACTACTGATTTGAAATGGGTTAGTGGTATGTTGCTTGGCAATTTTATGTCCACGCAGCTTTTTCTTGCATACTGATGGAACATGACCTTTTGTGTTGCAAAAATATCAAATAGCTTCGCGACTTGGGCACTGAGCACGCATACAGTTACTAAAGGATTCTGGGCAACTCATTGCTATGTTTTCCTGTCTACCGGCGTCCTGCCATTCCGACATGGAACTGTTTGTCTCATCACATCACGCTGTGTCGCAAGGGCTGGACGGGCACAGAACTGTTTACGTCCCACAGCGCTAGTAACACTCCAAAATTCGGTAATATTTGACATTTTCATCTCACACTTAGCTTCATCAGGAGTGTCCTGAGCTTCAATAAATTGTAACACTGTATCTAAGAAAGGGTCAGGTTGTTCCTAAATAGCAGCAGGAATCCTACTATCAAAAATAATTTTGAGTTGTAGCGTTAGGCAGCACGACATCACTGTATGATTGTCCATAACGACACAAAAATGTTCTGTGCCTAGTTAAACTTCGTAATTCAGTGATCCACTGTGACTCTGTAAACTTTCCCGGCAAAATAACTGGTTGTATTCATGTCGGATCTCCAGCCTGAAAATATCGTCAGCTGGACACCATCTGGACACAACACTACTCACCTGAAGATGGATGCCAGGTGGACCGCCAAAATATTGTGTCCAGATGACGATATGATCTGGCTGGAGACCTGAAGTGAATGCAATCAGTGATCTACTGTCTATGAGTTTGACCTGCTGTCCACTGATGGCTCAAAAACTTTAACCTTGATGCAACCGCATGTGTTCTTTCATCGAAGTAAGTGGTTAACTTGCTAAACTAAATTCTCAGACTTTGTTCTGGTTGTTTGTTAAGAAATACTTTGACTATGAGCATATAAACTTCCGTTCCCATCACAGAAAGAAAAAAATGCTTTACTCTTCGCACCTTGCAATTGGTGTGCCTCCATATGGTTCATCAACTAATCATTCCAACCAGGCCTCATGCTCCTTCTTAAAACAGTGGGATGGTAGAATGGCTGATGGAGGCTGTAGCTGAGGCTACTGTGCTGTTTGTAGCTTCTCCTGTTGTTGTTGTTTCGATAGCTGCACCACGGCTTGCAGCACCTGCTGAATTTGCTCACCCTGTAACTAAACGACACACATTAGAGTACGATATTATGACGTAGAACCCATGTCTGTAAGGGAACTGGATTAGACGCCGCCCACAAAATAATACACTCGTCTCAGTACCTGTGTCTGTCCTGAGTCAAAAGTCCACACACTAGTGAACTAAACATATAAAAAGGAACAGCAAGAGATACATAACAAGTAACAAGTGTGGATGGGTGGGCAAAACAAAAATTAATCCCTTCGTCGTCGTCAGCTGCTGTATCGTACTTCTGACACAAACACAGAAGGAGTTTTTACTATTCGCCACCCTCAACTATTTACATCTACATCTACATCCATACTCCGCAAGCCAGCTGACGGTGTGTGGCGGAGGGTACCTTCAGTACCTCTATCGGTACTCCCTTCTATTCCAGTCTCGTATTGTTCGTGGAAAGAAGGATTGTCGGTATGCCTCTGTGTGGGCTCATATCTCTCTTTATTTTAAACGTAGCTGCGCAACAGCAACGGTTCCACGTAATTAGATTTAAACCAGCCGACCAGTTGCAAAGGATAAAGTAATCTTTACCTAGGTTTCGATAGATTTAAATCTATCTTCTTCAGAAGGCGGCAGTATTACATTAACATGGACATGCTGTGGTGTATCGAGAGGTTGTAACAATGGAAAATTGTACTGAAATGTAGGAGGATCTGCAGCGAATTGACGCATGGTGCAGGGAATGGCAATTGACATATCACTCCATGTTAATGTAATACTGCCGCCTTCTGAAGAAGATAGATTTAAATCTATCGAAACCTAGGTAAAGATTACTTTATCCTTTGCAACTGGTCGGCTGGTTTTAATCTAATTTCTTATCTCTCTGATTTTATCCTCATGGTCTCTTCGCGAGATATACGTAGGAGGGAGCAATATACTGCTTGACTCTTCGGTGAAGGTATGTTCTCGAAACTTTGACAAAAGCCCGTACCGAGCTACTGAGCGTCTCTCCTGCAGAGTCTTCCACTGGAGTTTATCTATCACCTCCGTAGTAACGCTTTCGCGATTACTAAATGATCCTGTAACGAAGGGCGCTGCTCTCCGTTGGATCTTCTCTATGTCTTGTATCAACCCTATCTGGTACGGATCCCACACTGTTGAGCAGTATTCAAGCAGTGGGCGAACAAGCGTGCTGTAACCTAATTCCTTTGTTTTCGGATTGCATTTCCTTAGGATTCTTCCAATGAATCTCAGTCTGGCATCTGCTTTACCGACGATCAACATTATATGATCATTCCATTTTAAATCACTCCTAATGCCTACTCCCAGATAATTTATGGTATTAACTGCTTCCAGTTGCTGACCTGCTATTTTGTAGCTAAATGATAAAGGATCTATCTTTCTGTGTATTCGCAGCACATTACACTTGACTACATTGAGATTCAATTGCCATTCCCTGCACCATGCGTCAATTCGCTGCAGATCCTCCTGCATTACAGTACAATTTTCCATTGTTACAACCTCTGGATACACCACAGCATCATCTGCAAAAAGCCTCAGTGAACTTTCTATGTCATCCACCAGGTCATTTATGTATATTGTGAACAGCAACGGTCCTACGACACTCCCCTGCGGCACACCTGAAATCACTCTTACTTCGGAAGACTTCTCTCCATTTAGAATAACATGCTGCGTCCTGTTATCTAGGAACTCCTCAATCCAATCACACAATTGGTCTGATGGTCCATATGCTCTTACTTTGTTCATTAAACGACTGTGGGGAACTGTGCACTGAGGGAAACACCATGAAAGGAGAACGAGGAGAGCATTGAAACACTGATAATGACTAGTGACAAGAACATATTCATTTATTGACGAAGACTCAGCTTTGTACAAATCAGCTCAGGCAGCAGATCCTGAAGTACAACTGCTATTCCAGAAGCTACGGCTGGATGGTAAACAGTTCCTGCCAGTCCTACTAGAAGGTTCACTGAAGACAGGCTGGTGTTGACTCGCTAGAAGCGGACGGTGCGCCACGAAGTACACCGGCACAGGGTGGTCTTCTGGGTAGTCGAGCTGACTTGGAACTGTCCTCTGTGGCGCGGCGCTGGCGGATGTCACCTGTCTGGCGGCGCCACCGCTGCGACTTCGTGGCGCTGCAGTCGCTGGGCTGTACGCCGCGCCGTCTCTGGAGTGGTTTGTCGACCTACCGGAACCTGTGGTGCAGCCTGGTGGTGCGTGCTGTGCTTGCGACACCATAGTTCCAGCACTTTCAGAGTACGACGACTGTGAAAATTCTAGTAATATACACTACAGGCTACTAAAATTGCTACACCACGAAGATGACTTGCTACAGACGCGAAATTTAACCGACAGGAAGAAGATGCTGTGATATGCAAAATTATTACCTTCTCAGAGCATTCACACAAGGTTGGCGCCGGTGGCGACACCTACAACGTGCTGAAATGAGAAACGTTTCCAACAGATTTCTCATACACAAACAGCTGTTGACCGGCGTTGCCTGGTTGTTTTGATGCCTCGTGTAAAGAGGAGAAATGCGTACCATCACGTTTCCGACTTTGTTCAACGTCGGATTGTAGCCTATCGCGATTTCGGTTCATCGTATCGCGACATTGCTGATCGCGTTGGTCGAGATCCAATGACTGTTAGCAGTCGAGATGACAGGCATCTTATCCGCATGGCTGTAACGGATCGTGCAGCCACGTCTCGATTCCTGAGTTGACAGGTGGGGCGTTTGCAAGAGAACAACAATCTGCACGAATAGTTCGATAACGTTTGCAGCAGTACGGACTATCATCTCGGAGACCGTGGCTGCGGTTACCCTTGACGCTGCATCACAGACTGGAGCACCTGCGATGGTGTACTCAACCACGAACCTGGGTGCACGAATGGCAAAACGTCATTTTTTCGGATGAATCCAGGTTCTGTTTACAGCATCATGATGGTCGCATTCGTGTTTAGCGACATCGCGGTGAACGCACATTGGAAGCGTGTATTCGTCATCGCCTTACTGGCGTATGACCCGGCGTGATAGTATGTTGTGCCATTGGTTACACTTCTGGGTCACGTCTTGTTCGCATTGACGGCACTTCGAACGGTGGACGTTACATTTCAGATTTGTTACGACCCGTGGCTCTACCCTACATTCGATCCCTGCGGAACCCTACATTTCAGCAGGATAATGCAAGACCGCATGTTGCAGGTCCAGTACGGGCCTTTCTGGATACGGAAAATGTTCGACTGTTGCCCTGGCCAACACATTCTCCACATCTCTCACCAACTGAAAACGTCTGGTCAATGGTGGCCGAGCAATTGGCTCGTCACAATACGCCAGTCGCTACTGAACTGTCGTGTCGTGTTGAAGCTGCATGAGGAGCTGTACGTGTACACGCCATCCAAGCTCTGTTTGACTCAATGCCCAGGCATATCAACTCCGTTATTACAGCCAGAGGTGATTGTTCTGGGTACTGATTTCTCAGGATCTATGCACCCAAACTGCATAAAAATACAATCACATGTCAGTTCTAGTATAATATATTTGTCCAATGAATACCCGTTTGTCGTCTGCATTTATTCTTGGTGTAGCAATTTTAATGGCCAATAGTGTAGAAACTCTTCCAAAAGTTGCTAGGTAGACTCTGTGCCGATAAAGGATTCTTAGGCATTCAACAGGCTACACAGACCTTTAATTATTACACATTCCATACAGAAGAAATAATTAAAACTTTATTACTTTTGAGTAGAAAGTATATATAGAACCATTAAAAGTGTCAACAGTAGAAAGGACTCTAATTTTGGGTGAATTTTGCGTTTAATATTAAATTATATAGTGTTTAATCTGTGCTGCGTAACTTTTCGCATGCTTTGCTGTGGAGCCTGGTGCCATCGCAAGAGCTGAGCAGACTAGCCCATCATTGATGAATTTCATGAGACAACAGTAATTCATACAGGCAAGCACACTTAGTGTTCTACTGTAGTTCACCTGTACCAGTTTTATGAAAGAGATCTCATACTAAAAGCACAATATTGTTCATCTGTTTCACAGGAGTTAATGCAGTAGTTAGTCACACAATACGTTGTAATGCCTTGTATTTAAATTGCATGAACTACTTCAAGTGTTGTTAAGTTAGGTTGATCACAGGACGGAACACTAACATCCAACAGCGAAATTCGTTGCTGGTCAGGACCCGTTCAAAGTACAGTAAAATGCAGCGTGAACAAGAAGCAAGTACCCAGTCCATTTCTGAACATTTTTTAGTAGCAGAGCAACAGATTCGCATCTGGCAGTCACGGATCCATTTGGGTAAATCTTAAGGCAGTAAGGCAGTTAAACATTTTAGCCACGACTCTTACAGACGTTTCTGCAAAAGTTTCTACTATACAAAGTAAGCGTTCTAACTAACCAATATTTACAGTCGATTATTATGCATATTTCAGATATAGCTACAAGACACGAACAAATGTCGAATGAAATAACGCAACTGCTGTCAAGCGCAGGAACAGTTTCGGAACGAAGTGATTAACGGTTTCACATCAGTAGAGCTGTTAAATACAACTATTAATACGAGTTTTGGAACTTAAATAGTGGCAACTATTTATTCACAACCGATACAAAAGAGTTACATGTTTGCACCTGTTACTGTCTTTCGATGTAGTCACCAGCGTTGTGTACAACTCGGTGCCAGCGATGTGGAAGGCATAGTATATCGTTAGCAGATCCTGCTCTGTTGATGGTGCGAATGGAACGGTCTAAAGTTACGGTGATTCTCGTGTACGACTGTGATGGTGTTATCCTAACGCATTACGTTTCTCCACAGCAGACCGTCAATGTACAGTACTACTGTTCGTTTTTGGAGCATCACCTGCGACCAGCTTTGCGAAAGAAACGGCGACACTTTCTGCGCAAACCACCCATCATTTTGCATGACAATGCGCGGTCGCATACAGCGCAAGCTGTGGTTGCTCTGTTCGGTCGATGGGACTGGAAAATACTATACCATCCACCATACTCCCCGGACTTAATTCCTTGAGACTTTTATTTGATTCCGAAGATGAAGAAACCACTTCGTGTCATTCCCTTCAGAATTGTTCCAGAGATTCGACAGGCAGTAGACCGCTCCATTCGCACCATCAACAGAACAGGCTCTGCTAACGGTATACTACGCCTTCCACATCGCTGGGAACGAGTTCTACACAACAATGGTAACTACTTTGAAGGACTGTAACAGGTGAAGACATGTAACTCTTTTTTATCGGTTGTGAATAAATAGTTGCCACTATTTAAGTTCCAACCCTCATAGTGCGATATCAAGAGTGGGTAGCTTATTTCCAACAAATTTAACGTTTTTCGAGTAAACTCGAAGAGTATGTTCGACTGAAAGAAGGTCAGTTTTCCCTTTGTGTACAACAAAGCATACTGGAAGCTATTTCTAGCCCATAGACCTATAGCTTGCCTGTCGCTATAGAGTGTAAGCCTGCATGTAGCTATTTAAGGAGCGGATTGACCCAGACTTCATTCAGTGGAAGAAGCAACTACGTCAGTAGACAAGTTTTCTAGAAAAACAGAACAAGTCCGAGGGCTAATACGGAATCAGAAGCCAGCGGTGCGTAGCGAGAATATATCTCAGGCCTCGAACCCCGTACAAGATCGAGGCAACGCGCAGGCGTATCTGACATTTTATGCTAACAATTCTGATGTGTTTTCTCACCTACTAATTTATATGCAACAATGCTGATGGATGAGAAGCTCTTAATGCGTAAACAATTTCAGCCTTTCTGAGCAGAGAAGAAACTGTTAATCCCATTTTGTCTGTTAGAGGATTTGGTAGAGTTGTACCCCAAGCGTGGACAGAGGCGCAAAAGATCAGCTATGCTGCTCGATATTTTCAAGAGGATTCGGCGGTCCGGGCTACAGGTATGATGGATCAGTGCTAGACGTACGAGGAATCTGACTTCCCTTCCTCTAAAAATACTGAACACGTGGGATACAGGAACGTTGAAAAAAGACGTTTTTGATCCTGAAGTGTTTTCATATAAGAATGGTAATTTGCGGAGATACATTTTAGTAGTGTAGGAACAAAGACCGTTATTGAGATGAAACCATTTCACACAAAGACTAAATACTCTTACTGGTGGCAAAACGGCCAGTGGCAAACGTGATAAGCTGATTCAAGCGAACGAGGATAATGTGGAAGAGTTTATGTCGGTCTTGGAATCCACAGATTTAATCCAAGAGAACGTAAAGTGCTTTCTATTCGATTACTTCGCAAGTTTCAGGTATAGCTAAAAGACAAGAACAGAGGTCGAATGAAATAATGCAGTTACTTCAGGCATATAAATAATTTCCCAACGAACTGAAAAAGTTTTCACAGCAGATTAAGGATATACTAAGGAATCTGTAATAGATCGGTTAAATACGGCTATTAATAGTATGTCGTCAAGATATGAGGGACTCATTTGCGAAACATTTAACGAACATAGGAAGCAGTTTTCGAATAATCTACAAGAGTGGCCTCGAGTGAAAGAAGTTCAAGTTTCTGTCTGTATACAATAAACAGAATCACCGCTTACACAGGTTCTATAAAACTGTAGATCAAGTACTATCTCATAGGAGGCGTGAAAATGCAAATAATTGGTGTGTTTGTATTGTGATGACTAAAGTAACAGGCTTATATGGCACACACAACATGTGTGGAGCCATTTTGGAGTTCGTAAGTGTACAGACAAGATGAGAGTCTACTGTTACTTCCGGCACATGAGGCGTAAAGTTATGGCATCAAGGATCCTTTGTAATCAATAGAACCGGCCAAGCCCCTAGCAATTGCTTGTGTGGATGTTAATGGGCCGATGAATAGGGCCATATTTGGCTGTAAGTACATAGTCGCTTTCGTTGATGTCCTCATGAATTACGTGAAGGTATATGCGTTAAAGACAGCAAAGTGTGTAAAGCGATTATTTGACGACTTTCTGCTGTTTGTGGACAAGCCACATGCGGTACTGTTGGATAATGCTTCCGATTATACCAGATTCGCTTGGAGAAGTGCATTAGCCACAGTACGATGAAAATGGTTCAAATGGCTCTGAGCACTATGGGACTTAACTTCTCAGGTCATCAGTCCCCTAGAACTTACAACTACTTAAACCTAACTAACCTAAGGACATCACACACATCCATGCCAGAGGCAGGATTCAAACCTGCTACCCTAGCGGTCGCACGGTTCCAGACTGTAGCGCCTAGAACCGCTCGGCCACCCCGGCCACGATGAAAAGAGATTGACTCGTAAATTTAGTTAATAGTTGTGTAAAGGTATCGGTAAATTTCCTTTAGTTAAAGTCATTTAGGGTATTTTTTTGAAATGAGATTTTTGTAACCACTGTAATGGTTGATGTAGTCAGGAATTTCTTGAGTTTTGAGCTGTAAATCATCACCTAATATCGTTAGGAATACCTTGTAGAGGTGATTTAAGTAAGAGAGTGCTACTCTGGTCTTTTGCTGAAACTATTTCTATTTGTGGGAGGCATCGGCTCAATTTGCAGCATACAGAGTAATACACACATCAAAAAAAGTTTTGTATAACCTCGGTTCCGAGCTTTCCAGAACCCGTTCAGAAAATTGGAATAGAGATCAACATAAGCATCATTTCCGTCCTTTTTATTGCTCATGAAAACCACACATTACATGTTGTTCCACCATGCAGTGAGACCTTCAGAGGTGGTGGTAGAGATTGATGTTCATGTCTGGAGAACATTCTGGCCGCTCTAGTCGAGCGATGTCGTTATCCTGAAGGAAGTCATTCACAAGATATGCACGTTGGGGGTGCGAGTTGTCGTCCATGAAGACGAATGCCTCGACAATATGCTGTCGATATGGTTGCACTATCGGTCGGAGGAAGGCATTCACGTATCGCACAGCCGTTACGGCGCCTTACATAAACACCAGCGGTGTACGTCGGCCCCACATAATGCCATCCCAAAACAGCAGGGAACTTCTACCTTGCTGCACTCGCTGGATGGTGTGTCTAAGACTTTCAGCCTGACCAGCTTGCCTCCAAACACGTCTCCGACGATTGTCTGGTTGAAAGCATATACGACACTCGTCGGCGAAGGGAACTAGATGCCAATCCTGACCGGTCTATTCGGCATGTTTTTGGAGAATCTGTACCACGCTGTACAGCCTCGTTATTGCAAAAGATGGACCTCGCCATGGAAGTCGGGAATGAAGTTGTGCATTATGGAACCTATTGCTCACAGTTTTAGTCGTAACACGAAGTCCTGTGGCGGCACAAAAAGCATTACCCGACACGGTGGCGTTGCCGTCAGGGTTCCTGCGAGCCATAATCCGTAGCTAGCGGTCATCCACTGCAGTAGTAGCCCTTGGGCGGCCTCGGCGAGGCATATCATCGACAGTTCCTGTCTCTCTGTATCTCCTCCAAGACCGAACAACATCGCTTTGGTTTACTCCGTGACGCCTGGACACTACTCTTGTTTAGAGCCCTTCCTGGCACTATGTAACAATGCGGACGCGATCGAGCATCGGTCTAGCCATGGTTGAGCTACAGACAACTCGAGCCGTGTACCTCCTTCCTGGTGTAATGACTGGAACTGATCGGCTATCGTACCCCCTGCGTCTAAAAGGCGCTGCTCATGCATGTTTGTTTACTTACATCTTTGGGCTGGTTTAGTGACATCTCTGAACAGTAGAAGGGACTGTGTCTGTGATACAATATCCACAGTCAATGTCCATCTTCAGGAGTTCTGGGAACCGGGGTGATGCAAAACCCGTTTTGATGTGTGTAGAATATGCTTTAAGGCAGTATTGACGATTTGGTAGTCTCAATTTAAACCAAACAAATCTTATCTAAAGTAATGTTTGTGAGACCTATGGTTCACGAACTTCAATTGAATTTGTCTCCATCGGCGTAGAGACTGCTACGAACACCTCCGCATATGCGGTCTTGTTTGTAGTGACGTCACGACTCTTCAGCGTAAAGGAATGTGAAGTGAATTGCTTAAAACAAAAGGTATCAGTAAGCACGGATTTGTGAATGTTTCAGTCGTATGTGGAAGATCTTTGGCGTTACAACGATGTACCACAAATAATGAAACAGTGGGTGAACTAGTGATACTTCCATGACGATTAAGAGACAAATGCATGAAGAACCTCCATCAGACCAATAATGACGAAACTGTTCAATTCTTAATTTAATTGTGACAGTCTTAGCATATGTAAAGTGTACTTACTTGTAAGGTGCTTTTCCGATTCGGAGAGCAAATACATGACAACTGTGGACTAACCCGTTCTCTTTCAGGACCTGGGAAACTGAATTTTGCATATAAATGTTTTTTCTGTGTTCCCCTACCTTGCACTGTTCTGAGTGTAATGGTGTTGTCCAGTCTCTAGACGGTCAACGTCGGTTCTTGTTCTGTCCTCGTGCTTCTCTGACAAGGAGTTCTACAGTCTTCCAGACTATTCAGAACTTCACCTGCCTTCCGCCGCAACTCGACGTCTCCGAATTCTGACAAGGGAACCTCCCCTTCGCACCCCCCTCAGATTTAGTTATAAGTTGGCACAGTGGATAGGCCTTGAAAAACTGAACACAGATCAATGGAGAAAACAGGAAGAAGTTGTGTGGAACTATGAAAAAAATTAGTAAAATATACAAACTGAGTAGTCCATGTGCAAGATATGCAACATCAAGGAAGACGGGAGCTCAGAAGTGCCGTGGTCCCGTGGTTAGCGTGAGTAGCTGCGGAGTGAGAGGTCCTTGATTCAAGTCTTCGCTCGACTAAAAATTTTATTTTCTTTATTTTCGCAAAGTTATGATCTGTCCGTTCGTTCATTGACGTCTCTGTTCACTGTAATAAGTTTAGTGTCTGTGTTTTCCGACCGCACCGCAAAACCGTGCGATTAGTAGACGAAAGGACGCGCCTCTGCAATGGGAACCGAAAACGTTTGATCTCAAGGTCATAGGTCAACCGATTCCTCCACAGGAAAACACGTCTGATATATTCTATACGACAATGGTGACGGCATGTGCGTCAAATGACAGGAAAATGTTGTCGACCCACCTAACTTGTACACTTAGCGAATGGGTAAAAAGATTCTTCTACCTTGCCCGATTTAGGTTTTCTTGTGGATGTGATAATCACTCCTAAAAAAGTGAAGAAAACATAAGAGTTTGTCACATATACTGAAAATAAAAAATTAAACTTTTCACTCGAGGGAAAACTTGAACCTGGGACCTCTCGTTCCGTAGCTGCTCTCGCTAACCACGGGACCACGGCGCTCTTTGAGTCCCATTGTCCTTGATGTTGCCTATCTTCGCGTGGACTACTCAGTTTGTATATTTTACTAATTTTTTTTATAGTTCCACACAACTTCTTCCTCTTTTCTCGATTGATCTGTGTTCAGTTTTTCAAGGCCTATCCACTGTACCAACTTATAACTAAATCTGAGGGGCGTGCGATGGGGAGGTTCCCTTGTGAGTAACAATTCCGTTAACTGAAAACTATAGTGACTGCCATCTCTAACAGCGAAACAACACATAAACATTACATGTAAGCTTTCACGGCCGGCGTCTTCATTAATTAAAACTTCCAGGCTGACTTGCCGTGGTCCATATATAAAACATCTTCTCCTTCCTGACGTTTCGTTGCCTACTTAGCTACCCCAGGTGTGTATAAAATTCCGTGTAGCTGTGGCATGGTTTATATTGGACCAACTAAAAGGAGTGTTAGTACCCGATTAACGGAACACAAAAGGAACTGTAGACTGGGACAGATTGACAAATCAGCTGTAGCGGAACACGTTTTCAAAGACGGTGATCACGAAATAAAATTTAGTGAGACAAACGTGATAGCTAGGACCTCAGATTATTATACTCGCATGTATAGAGAAGCTATAGAGATCTACAAGCACGGAAATAATTTTAATAGAAAAGAAGAAGGATTAAAACTAGACAAGATATGACGGTCGACTTTGTACCAACGAGTGACAATCGATTACCTGTAATCGAGAGAGATGGCACTAGCCAAAGATAGTTTTAAAGTCGAAAGCATGTGACGAGTGGTGGCGCCCTGTAAGTGCTCTATATAAGCTGGACCACCAGCGCCTAGCAGCCAGTCGCCGACTCACCTCAGAAGATGTTGACTGCAGTAGGCAACGAAACGTCATGAAGGAGAAGAAGTTTTATATATGGACTACGGAAATTCAGCCCGAAAGCTTTAATTAATGAACAGATAAACAGTTGGCGAAGCTGAACCACAGTCGGAACAAGCAGATGTCTGTGATGCAATATTTTATTTTGCACCTGAAACAAAAGAGTTAAGCTGTTTATTCGATTCAACAACCCATACAGGTTTTTTCAAGAGTCAATAGTCTGTACTAACTATACTTTATTTTTTCACGGAATTTAACTAAATCAAGACATAGAGAAGCACAAGGTTACGATACTGCAGTGCCTGTGTTATTCCAAATTACGATGCAATGTTCCTTTGGACATGTGTGCATATCCAAAGGAAGATGAATTGGGGCGACCACAGCCGTTATAAAATACATAAAATTTATTCGCAGTTGCGAATAGGGAGAACGATCAGCTGTATAATGGAACGCAAATTATGGAAATTTGTGCCGGGCACTGGGACTCGAGCCTGGATTTCCCGCTTATCGCGTGCGGTCGCTTTACCATTAGGCTATCCGAACACCACTCATGGCCGGACCCAAACTTGCATATGTCGTCAACCGTGGGTCAACACAACAATCTGCACTCGTACATCCATTATGTATATTCCCATACAGGGAGACATTTCAAGTGAATGGCACTTGCACAGTGTCGGCAGATAAATACGATACTGCAGTGCCTGTGTGATTTCGAATTACGCTGCGATGTTCCTTAAGACACGCACGCATGTATCAGAGAATGGCGGAGTGTAGCCAAACCAGTGGTGCGGGGCAGAAAAGCAACTTTCCCACGTAACTCTCTTTCAGATTACGCTTACTGTGAAAATCCAAGTAATGTAGAAATACTTTGAAAACTTGATAGGTAAAATCTGTCGTGATGGAGGATTCTTGGGCATTCAAGAGGCTACACGTTCTATTATTACACATTTCATACAGCAGAAACATTTAAATCTTTATTATTTTATCAGTAGTAATCAAGTATATAAACATTGAAATGTTCACTTGTAGTTTTCACGACTTGATATGGACCTTGACACTAAGTAAAAAGTTTATTTGTATTCCCCAACGGACTGTACGAAGTCAACAGCATTACCCACTGGCCGACCTTGTTTTGCGGCATTCTTGCTGCATGGCTCACTGTTTCCTCTTACTTTTCCAGTGCCCGTGTTTTCACCTTGAGCACCCTGTTCCATATTTCTGTTAGCGACCTTGGAAACTCCTTAATCGATTCTCCCATCTTCCTGTCCTGGTTTTTTTAACATTTTGGAGAGCGTTGGCATTTTACGACATTGTATGCTGAGACCACATACGTTTTCTTCTTCTTTTACTTACGCCTTTATCCCGCAGTTTTCGTAGTGTCGGCGTGATTAAAATCTGATTTCGCAGGGTTAATTTAAATGGGTGGCTGGATGCCCTTTCTGCTGCCACCCTGTACCCCCCTGGGAGTGAATCGGTGTACCCCAGCTGTCTGCATCTAGTGTAAATCATGAAGTAGTGCGAATGTG
Source organism: Schistocerca cancellata (assembly GCF_023864275.1). NCBI lineage: Eukaryota > Metazoa > Arthropoda > Insecta > Orthoptera > Acrididae > Schistocerca > Schistocerca cancellata. Next base: position 568,864,668 of record NC_064632.1, read on the forward strand.
TCGCAAATGTCTGCAAGTCGTGTAACTGAGGCGAGACGTGGGACTAGCTAGGTATTCACGTAGTGGGATGTTGAAAACCGCCTAAAAACCATATCCAGGCTGGCCAGCACACTGGCCCTCGTCGTTAATCCACCAGGCAGATTCGAACGGGGGCTGGCGAGTCCAGGAAGCACTGCATTAGCGCTCTGTGCTAACCTGGCAGGTACTGACCACATACCTTAAATAGACATCCCACCTGGTATGTTGTGCGTCCAGATAGTGTCCTAGCACCCTATCTATGGTTCTGTGCACCCTTTCCGTTTCCCATTAGCTTTTGGATGTAGAGGACTCGTCCTCAGTTTCTGTGCACATAACAGCTTCCACAATTCCTTTAACAAATACGACATAAAATTGGACCCCTGCTCCATTACCATCATTTCCGGTACCCTAACCCTGAGTATTCAATATAACTGTGAGCACATATTTTCCCCTTGCATTTGCTTTGTTGGAAGGAGCTAATACATCAAGCCCAATAAATCCAAATAGTGCAAATGCTTCAGGTAATCTACGAAATGATACCGTTGTTCGACAAATCCGCTCTCTGTGCACACTGAATGCAATTCTGGAAATACTGGGTATGTCTGTCTTCTTATTCTTCCTCCAATACCCCTCCGCTACTCTCCTGTTGGTAGACCTACATCCTCCATGACCTGCTAACACGTGATCATGTGTCTGTTGTAGCACTCTAGTCCTCAGTTTCGTTGGTATTACTACTTGCGGTCCCAACTTCGTTTCTCTGCACAGCATCCCATCATGCCTACAAAAATGCACTTGTTTTCTACACTGCTTACAGTCGTCATCTGTCTTCTGCACTGTCTGTTTCTTTCCAGGTTTATGTATAACATGAAAATCAAACTCACTTAACCATATTAATAATCATATCCATCAACTAAAGAAGTCTTTCAACCCTAGCAACTCTGAATGATCTGTTACCACTTGAAACTTTTCCTGTAGAAACAACACTTGAAGTATGTGATTCCCTGGGTAAGGTTCAACATCCCTTTCTCCATCGTGGAGTAATGCCCCTTTGGTGAGTTCATTTGCCTTGATGCATAGGCTACTGTATACTGTATATCTTCCACATCTTGACGCGAGATACCATGAGTGCATGGCTGGACACATAACAGAATGAATTCTTTATTGAAATCTGGAAACACTAACAATGGATTTGATGGCAGAGCTCTTTTCAAGTTTTGATAAATCACTTTGACAATTATCTGACCAAACAACTTTTGACATTTCTTCAGTAATTGCGTCAAAGGACCGGCAGTATCTGCAAATCCCTTTACAAATCATCGGAAATACACTCCTGGAAATGGAAAAAAGAACACATTGACACCAGTGTGTCAGACCCACCATACTTGCTCCGGACACTGCGAGAGGGCTGTACAAGCAATGATCACACGCACGGCACAGCGGACACACCAGGAACCACGGTGTTGGCCGTCGAATGGCGCTAGCTGCGCAACATTTGTGCACCGCCGCCGTCAGTGTCAGCCAGTTTGCCGTGGCATACGGAGCTCCATCGCAGTCTTTAACACTGGTGGCATGCCGCGACAGCGTGGACGTGAACCGTATGTGCAGTTGACGGACTTTGAGCGAGGGCGTATAGTGGGCATGCGGGAGGCCGGGTGGACGTACCGCCGAATTGCTCAACACGTGGGGCGTGAGGTCTCCACAGTACATCGATGTTGTCGCCAGTGGTCGGCGGAAGGTGCACGTGCCCGTCGACCTGGGACCGGACCGCAGCGACGCACGGATGCACGCCAAGACCGTAGGATCCTACGCAGTGCCGTAGGGGACCGCACCGCCACTTCCCAGCAAATTAGGGACACTGTTGCTCCTGGGGTATCGGCGAGGACCATTCGCAACCGTCTCCATGAAGCTGGGCTACGGTCCCGCACACCGTTAGGCCGTCTTCCGCTCACGCCCCAACATCGTGCAGCCCGCCTCCAGTGGTGTCGCGACAGGCGTGAATGGAGGGACGAATGGAGACGTGTCGTCTTCAGCGATGAGAGTCACTTCTGCCTTGGTGCCAATGATGGTCGTATGCGTGTTTGGCGCCGTGCAGGTGAGCGCCACAATCAGGACTGCATACGACCGAGGCACACAGGGCCAACACCCGGCATCATGGTGTGGGGAGCGATCTCCTACACTGGCCGTAAACCACTGGTGATCGTCGAGGGGACACTGAATAGTGCACAGTACATCCAAACCGTCATCGAACCCATCGTTCTACCATTCCTAGACCGGCAAGGGAACTTGCTGTTCCAACAGGACAATGCACGTCCGCATGTATCCCGTGCCACCCAACGTGCTCTAGAAGGTGTAAGTCAACTACCCTGGCCAGCAAGATCTCCGGATCTGTCCCCCATTGAGCATGTTTGGGACTGGATGAAGCGTCGTCTCACGCGGTCTGCACGTCCAGCATGAACGCTGGTCCAACTGAGGCGCCAGGTGGAAATGGCATGGCAAGCCGTTCCACAGGACTACATCCAGCATCTCTACGATCGTCTCCATGGGAGAATAGCAGCCTGCATTGCTGCGAAAGGTGGATATACACTGTACTAGTGCCGACATTGTTCATGCTCTGTTGCCTGTGTCTATGTGCCTGTGGTTCTGTCAGTGTGATCATGTGATGTATCTGACCCCAGGAATGTGTCAATAACGTTTCCCCTTCCTGAGACAAAGAATTCACGGTGTTCTTATTTCAATTTCCAGGAGTGTAATTTGTGACTCCAAGAAATGATGGTAATTTCTTCACTCACTCAGGTACAGGAAATTCTTGTATATCTTCAGTCAGTCTCTGGTACATCTTAACCCGATCCTTACTAATTGTGTGACAAAGGAGGCCCCGTCTTCCAACTCGAAACTATGCTTTTCTGTATTCAACATTAAATTTGCTACCCTCAATCTCAGCAATATTTACCTCAAGCATTGTATATGCTGCTCCATGTCATTCACACAGACGATTATTTTGTCAAGGTACGTCAAAGCGTTGATATGGTGTCAGTCTTATGAGAACATTATCCAAGAATCTCTGAAATGCTGCAACTGCATTCTTTAATACAGAAAGCACTCATGGTGAAGAAAATGCTGTTTTTGGTCGGTCTTCGAGAGCGACTTCTAGTTAATGGTAGTCACTTCGTAAGTCCATCTTTGACAAATACATGCACTGGCCCAAATACTCTATGGTTGCCATAATGTTTGACATGGTCAGACACCCATTATGATCGTATCATGTGAATTTTCTTTTATATTCGTAAAAAAATCTATAGTTCCGTGATCTATTAGCTAACTTGTATGGGGCAATTCAATAATTCCATCCTTCGGTTGAAGATCGATAAATACTTCCAGAATCAGCTGCAAGTTCCTCAGGTCTCTATACGGTCTGCAGTAAAGAGGTAATTAATAACCTATTGGTGTTCAGTGCTGTGTAATTTGTATAGGTGCCAATGCTCCTTTTACAAAAAGCCAATCCCTATTTCCTAAAGTGCCTCTTCCGTCGATTCCCTAGCTTTTCCCTTTACATTCTTTACCTCTCCTCATAATGCAGTTTTAATGGCGTTTGGCGATGGCCGTGGCCAACACCCCTTATGTCCCATTATTTTTCCTCCATGATATCGATGTCAGAGATCAACAACCCCTTCTTAACCATAAATTTTCGGCGTTGAAATCATCCAAAAAACAGGTATCATTTTCTCGCCATTTATCCCTCTTCACTAAGCAACTTGCCTGAACCAGTACTTCATTTACGTCTGATGATTCCACCACACAAAATTAACTCAACATTAACCCAAAGCGATTTCCCGGTACCCTTAGATACACCGTTGTGTGACTCGATTCTACGTGTGTGTGTGTTTGTGTTGAAATGATGTGTCATTTGCAATGGACTCACATCGAGAAATCTCTATAATGGCACTAATTTCACCCAACTAAAACATGTTCCCCTTAAGCTCTACCAAATGCTGACAAAGTTAGACCTGTTCATAATGCTGATACAATAAATCCTACCGCAGAATCATGTTACAGCCCTTGCACAATTATGCCACAATCTCTAAACATTGTTTAAACTGAACTGTACCAAGCAAAAATCTACATCCACAGATCCCAACATCGTGATATCTTTATTCCCCACTCCACATAATCTGTGTCGTGGTTGTTTCCATTTCTTACTTTTGACCAGGTGCCCATAGGGAACCAACACTATGCACCCTTGTGTCCAATAACATCCTGCAATTCCTCTTTCCTACTACAACTCTGGCGACAACTTTGTAGCATCTAATGTTACTGGGAGTAGCTCTAGGTGAATCTTGGGTACTCTTTGGCGTTCAGTGTCCGGTTCTTTCCCGGAAACTAGCCTGACCTCTGTCTCCACTCTACTGATATTACCTCGTTATATGTCCCACTTGTCCACATCTATTAAACCTTGTAGTGGTTGAAAACACCTTCCTCTGCACTCTGCACTCCGGTTGACACGTCAGTTTCTTCACATTCTATTGATAATCTGACAGCTGCTTACAAATCAAATGAAGCCCCTGCCCATACTCTTGCTGACGTGTCTGGAGGCAATCCTCTTAAAAATTCTTCTAGCGCCCTCTGCTAACCCTCTCTGGAAATCACCTCCTTCGCCATACAATTCTTTTCTAACTCGCGAGTACACACATTTGATCTTCCTTATTCTGTCTGCAAATTCTTCCACCGACTCTGCACTCTTCTTCATTACCATACCCAACTGCTCCCTAAAATGTCTGACAAAATTTTGCTTCGTATATATTCTTAATATCCTCAAACGTTTTATCTTCCTTGACAGCCTCTTGTATATCGCACATAAGTTTTTCTTTTCCTCTTAATCTCAACTTTGCTACCCTCTGGATCAGAGCATCATCCCATTTCTGCCAAATTCTTAAGATTTCTCAAAAAATCCTTGCATATTCTTAGTTGATGTCTCATAGAATGAAGCACTAAATTTGCGGCTGACAAACCTATACATCGCTCTGGTGACTGCGATTCCACTAGATCACATATTTCCTTATTGACTGCTAAATTTTCCAGTAACGAACGAAGTGCCTCCGTTTTGTGACACTTCTTGCGTCTCTGCCTCTGCAGAAGTACTGTCCCTCCCGACACTCATTTTGAAACACTATAATCACCAGACACACAAAATAAAATATATCAAAGAAGTTCTTATTTCAGATCATCAACCATTTAGACTCTCTGCCTAGTCATACCCCTGTAGCACTTACGTGTGAAACATACGACTGGTACTGACTCTCTACACTGTTCTCCATGACTTTCTAACAAGGGAATGGTCAGACTTGTCACGCCGAAACATGTATTGCTTTTTTTAGCACTGTTATTTAACTGTGCAAAAGGTCCGTATGCAAAATTGTAGCTGCTGACATGAACTGGAAGTCACCTAAAAAAAATCACGAACATGACTGTGTTTCCTGCTTGGCGCTTGCAGTGAGAGCTGGCCACCCCTGGAAATGGCGAGTGGCGAGCGTTGTGCGCATGGTCGGGAAGTGCGGCCGTCTTATCGCGGCGTTCATTAAAGAGGAATATCGCTGCACGGTTTTGGTGGAAAGGGGAAACGAATATTCGTTTCTGTGGCATGCACGTCCTTTTAATTTCTGGTACGTATTTCGAAACATACCGTCCTGAAACTGGTTAGAGATGTGAAAGATGTTCTGTACATGTTCACCTATACTCCGCAAGCCACTTTACGATTTACATTCAATCTCCCCTCACAGGTGATGGCGAACCCTGTAAATGTTTTGCTGCTTGCCATGGAGATATACCACAGACGCCAAATGAAGCAATCAACAGAAAACACGCGTGAAGACTATGTGTTGTGCGACATGGTTGTTAAACTTCTCGACGGGCATGTAAATGGCGCAGACATGTGGCTATAAACAACTGAAACACTCGATATTGCAGACTGTGAATCTACAGACGGCGAAGACACCGACGAAAGTTGCACTCATGAAGACTCTTCGAGTGATAGTGCCACGTACCATTATCAATTATCTCCGAAAGTAACACCAGCAACTACAATTACCTTATCAGACAAAGAAAAAGCTGTGACGTATTGGTTGAACGAAAGTGGTAAGAAACGCCTACGTGTCAGTACTGTTCAAAATAAGTATCGTTTTGTCCGTTCTGAACGTGAATTGTATAGATGGAAAAAGGAAGCCGCTGGATGACGTAAGAGTCGACTGGAAATTGCGACGGAGATAAATGCGCGACTTTTTGAGCTATTTACCGATGCCAGACAACAGTCATTTAGTGTCAGCGATACAACTTTGCGTGATTGGGCGTTATAGATTGCCAACGCGATAGGCGCTAAAGAATTTACAGCTTCTCGAAGTTGATTAGTCGCTTCAAAGGATCACATAAAATTTTGGCAAGAAAAATAACAAAATTTGTATCGAGCTTTTCTTACGAATGCAAAAAATGATATCGCTAGTTTTAGTGAATCGTACGTGTACAATGCAGGTCAGTCAAGTTTTCAAAAAGAAATGCGTGCGGAAAGAACACTGTCATTCAAAGGGGAAAGACATATTGAGGCGATTGCGCAGTACACGACTGCACTCACCCATTCATATACTACAATTCCCATAATTAGTCTGGATGGTTCATTGCTGCCTAAACTATATGTGTGTCTTCAAGAACCAACTGGACGTTTTGGACCACGTGTCAAAAGAACAATGTTCTACGCAAACAATCTTGTGGTAGACGCATCGAAGTCTGGAAAAATGGGAAATGAAAATGTTACACTTTTCATGCGTCATGCTTTTCTTCCGTTCTGCGGGAACAATTCTCTTCTTCTAGATTCGTGCTCAGAGATACTTCAGATTCCACCCGGCACGACGAACGTAATTCAACGTTTAGACAGAGAATTTTTCCGTCAGTGGAAGGCATTTTGCACAAAACTAACAGAAAATTATTGTGTGCAGATCATTGCAATTTCCTGTCTATCACCGTGACAATATTCTCAAGCTGCAGTCAGTAGTACATTATCAATTTTCCTCCCCACGGTTTCAGAATTTGATTAAATATGTGTGGCACTCGTCGAAATATACTGATACTAGGCCTGATTCATTCCTAACACCAGCCCAGTTTTGTCTACGGACATCTAACAACATCTGTGATTCGCAGGGCTGCCATATGTAGTCTTTGCTTGTATGTCTTTCGTGCACAAAAAACCTATGTTTTGAACATTGTATCAATATTTCGCATTTTTGCGGTAACTACAAGAAATAAAATTTGGACGTGTTCTAAACCGTATATTTATTTGTGTCTATTTCATAGCTATTTGGAAAGTATGTTGTAGATAACATGTCAGCCATATTTGTCAACGAATGTTTCATTATCATACGATCGCTTTCACTGAGGGAATCAGCTCTCTCACTGCTGTGGCGAGAGAGCGGCGCGTAGCTAATGCCACCTTGTCCCTAGATGGCGTTGGTATAACGTAGCGAGAGACGTCAGGATTGTACAAGACGCAGTTATAAGCGCGGAAACCATGCAACAATAATGTCTTACGTCATAAAATTGTTTACAGACTTCCAGGTCATGTCAGCAGCTAAAATTCTGCATACAGACTTCTTGCAATGTTAACTCACAGTGGTAAAAAAAGCAACACAGGTTTCGACATGACAAGTCTACCATTCCCTTGTAAGTTACACTACTAAGAGGTACTTGCCAATTGTGGCTTCCATTACCTCTGAAGTACAAGAAATCTTCAGATTGTTTACGTGTTACGAAATTCACCTAACAAAAAGCACGGCAGTGAAGCTTCTTTTCCGTGTTTAAAACAGTCAACGACAAATAAATTGTCTTCAGTCACCATACCATAGGCTATAGTCTCAGACATTGCTCAAACAAAGTGAAGTCAGCATCCTGACGCCAGCGAAAGAGACATGAACATCTGTTGACTAGTTTTGTGCTTTTCAAATTGCCTTAGCACAGCCCCCAGCATGATCCATTACAAGCAGCTGTGGAGTGACTGAGGCCTCCAATTGCCTCGCACTTGCACGTGCTTGACGTCCATTAGTGCTGACACAGTGCGGAGAGCTCGAGCGATGGGTCAACGCCACTGCTTCTGTCAGGAACATCCTCTGAACTCAGCAGCTAAGGCAGCAGTGGCCAAGGCACAGCTGATGTCTCTAGTGCTGCAGCGACCATGACCCACCGTAGAAGCACTGTGGCTGGCGCGCCAAGTCCCAGGTTCGGCGGGCCCCGAGGCGGCAGCAGCTCTGCGTCTTGTGTCTCAGGGCAGGATGCCTTGATGGGAGGTCCAACTGTACACCGAGTACAGCAATCAGGGTGGCACCTTAAATTTCACGGCCCACTGGTGACAGTGCTGCAACACTAACACACGATCATTTCAGTGCAGCAGTGGCTAGGTTCATCGGCCATTAGGCTTTGCTATGCCTTGCAGCACATATACAGGGCTATTACAAATGATTGAAGCGATTTCATAAATTCACTGCAGCTCCATTCATTGACATATGGTCAGGACACACTACAGATACGTAGAGAAACTCATAAAGTTTTGTTCGGCTGAAGCTGCACTTCAGGTTTCTGCCGCCAGAGCGCTCGAGAGCGCCGCGAGACAAAATGGCGACAGGAGCCGAGAAAGCGTATGTCGTGCTTGAAATGCACTCACATCAGTCAGTCATAACAGCGCAACGACACTTCAGGACGAAGTTCAACAAAGATCCACCAACTGCTAACTCCATTCGGCGATGGTATGCGCAGTTTAAAGCTTCTGGATGCCTCTGTAAGGGGAAATCAACGGGTCGGCCTTCAGTGAGCGAAGAAACGGTTGAACGCGTGCGGGCAAGTTTCACGCGTAGCCCGCGGATGTCGACGAATAAAGCAAGCAGGGAGCTAAACGTACCACAGCGACGGTTTGGAAAATCTTACGGATAAGGCTAAAGCAGAAGCCTTACCGTTTACGATTGCTACAAGCCCTAACACCCGATGACAAAGTCAAACGCTTTGAATTTTCGGCGCGGTTGCAACAGCTCATGGAAGAGGATGCGTTCAGTGCGAAACTTGTTTTCAGTGATGAAGCAACATTTTTTCTTAATGGTGAAGTGAACAGACACAATGTGCGAATCTGGGCGGTAGAGAATCCTCACGCATTCGTGCAGCAAATTCGCAATTCACCAAAAGTTAACGTGTTTTGTGCAATCTCACGGTTTAAAGTTTACGGCCGCTTTTTCTTCTGCGAAGAAAACGTTACAGGACACGTGAATCTGGACATGCTGGAAAATTGGCTCATGCCACAACTGGAGACCGACACCGCACTTCCATCATGATGTTCGGCATTTCTTAAACAGGAGATTGGAAAACCGATGGATCGGTCGTGGTGGAGATCATGATCAGCAATTCATGTCATGGCCTCCACGCTCTCCCGACTTAACCCCATGCGATTTCTTTCTGTGGGGTTATGTGAAAGATTCAACCTCCTCTACCAAGAAACGTGCCAGAACTGCGAGCTCGCAAACTAAAGAGGCACATATCGAACATTTTTGAATGCCTAAAAAACATTTTGAGTTTTTGTATGTGTGTGCAAAGCATTGTGAAAATATCTCAAATAATAAAGTTATTGTAGAGCTGTGAAATCGCTTCAATCATTTGTAATAACCCCGTATTAAACACTTCTGTGCTGCTGATGCAGAAAGGCGTTCGCCTTCTTCCACTCGGCTGTTGCTCTGGCGACTGTTTGAACACCTCACCTGGTTGGCTCGCCTCGCAATGTGCGACAGCTGTGTTGTGTTTTCTATAAAAATATATGTGCACGTCTGTGGCTGGTTTGTCAAATGATATTTTACAGTCTTCATTGTGCATCTGTCTACCGATACTGGTTAATTACCCAAACGTGTAGGTGGTGGAATATTACAAATATTCTTGGAATATACAAGGTGAGTCACTAACTACTGCAACTAGAATAACTCCGGAAGTATTACAGGAGCTGAAAAGTTTGTGGGACAAACGTTGCATGGGACAACGGATGCCATAATACGACGTTGGCCTTTTGTTGCTAGGTTGGGTCGCTTTTTTTCTGATAGCAGCTAACGAGACTAATCCAATGACGTGTGACAGTAAGATCTTTGAAGGTCAACGAAGTTCGAAAAGGTCGCATGAACGTCCATTTACAGAAAGTGTTGGAAGTGATAACCATTGGTATCAATGCAGTGCTGCAGTCTTCTTATGATGGATTGAGTGGTATTCCTTATTACATCGGCACTTATCTAAGAACATGCTCTGACAGTTGTCTCCCGCATATCTTCAGGTGTAGTTGGAACGTCTTTATAAACAATGTCTTTTACGAATCTCCACAAGAAAAAGTCCAGAAGCGTGAAGGGTGGCGAAAGAGCTGGCCACGACACATCTCCTCCGCGTGCAATCCAACGACTTGGGAACTGTCTATGAAACTCATTTTTAGCCATCAGTGAAAAATGTGCCGTACACCCATTGTGTTCGTACCACATTCTGTTCCTTGTTCCTAAAGGTATTTCTTCCTGTAACAGACCTAATGTTTATTACAAGAATATGGTGTACTTCCTGCCATTAAGATTTTCTTCGATGAAATAGGAGTCTATAATTCGGTCCTCCAGAATCCCACACCATTAGTTGGAACGTCTTTATAAACAATGTCTTTTATGAATCCCCACAAGAAAAAGTCCAGAAGCGTGAAGAGTGGCGAAAGAGCTGGCCACGACACATCTCCTCCGTGTGCAATCCAACGATTTGGGAACTGTCTCTGAAACTCATTTTTAGCCATCAGCGAAAAATGTGCCGTACACCCATTGTGTTCGTACCACATTCTGTTCCTTGTTCCTAAAGGTATTTCTTCCTGTAACAGACCTATTGTTTATTACAAGAATATGGTGTACTTCCTGCCATTAAGATTTTCTTCGATGAAATAGGAGTCTATAATTCGGTCCTCCAGAATCCCACACCATTAGTTGGAACGTCTTTATAAACAATGTCTTTTATGAATCCCCACAAGAAAAAGTCCAGAAGCGTGAAGAGTGGCGAAAGAGCTGGCCACGACACATCTCCTCCGCGTGCAATCCAACGATTTGGGAACTGTCTCTGAAACTCATTTTTAGCCATCAGCGAAAAATGTGCCGTACACCCATTGTGTTCGTACCACATTCTGTTCCTTGTTCCTAAAGGTATTTCTTCCTGTAACAGACCTAATGTTTATTACAAGAATATGGTGTACTTCCTGCCATTAAGATTTTCTTCGATGAAATAGGAGTCTATAATTCGGTCCTCCAGAATCCCACACCATTAGTTGGAACGTCTTTATAAACAATGTCTTTTATGAATCCCCACAAGAAAAAGTCCAGAAGCGTGAAGAGTGGCGAAAGAGCTGGCCACGACACATCTCCTCCGCGTGCAATCCAACGACTTGGGAGCTGTCTATGAAACTCATTTTTAGCCATCCGCGAAAAATGTGCCGTACACCCATTGTGTTCGTACCACATTCTGTTCCTTGTTCCTAAAGGTATTTCTTCCTGTAACAGACCTAATGTTTATTACAAGAATATGGTGTACTTCCTGCCATTAAGATTTTCTTCGATGAAATAGGAGTCTATAATTCGGTCCTCCAGAATACCACACCATTAGTTGGAACGTCTTTATAAACAATGTCTTTTATGAATCCCCACAAGAAAAAGTCCAGAAGCGTGAAGAGTGGCGAAAGAGCTGGCCACGACACATCTCCTCCGCGTGCAATCCAACGATTTGGGAACTGTCTCTGAAACTCATTTTTAGCCATCAGCGAAAAATGTGCCGTACACCCATTGTGTTCGTACCACATTCTGTTCCTTGTTCCTAAAGGTATTTCTTCCTGTAACAGACCTAATGTTTCTTGCAAGAATATGGTGTACTTCCTGCCATTAAGATTTTCTTCGATGAAATAGGAGTCTGTAATTCGGTCCTCCAGAATCCCACACCATTAGTTGGAACATCTTTATAAACAATGTCTTTTACGAATCCCCACAAGAAAAAGTCCAGAAGCGTGAAGGGTGGCGAAAGAGCTGGCCACGACACATCTCCTCCGCGTCCAATCCCACGATTTGGGAACTGTCTCTGCAACTCATTTTTAGCCATCAGCGAAAAATGTGCCGGACACCCATTGTGTTCGTACTACATTCTGTTCCTTGTTCCTAAAGGTATTTCTTCCTGTAACAGACCTAATGTTTCTTGCAAGAATATGGTGTACTTCCTGCCATTAAGATTTTCTTCGATGAAATAGGAGTCTGTAATTCGGTCCTCCAGAATCCCACACCATTAGTTGGAACGTCTTTATAAACAATGTCTTTTACGAATCCCCACAAGAAAAAGTCCAGAAGCGTTAAGGGTGGCGAAAGAGCTGGCCACGACACATCTCCTCCGCGTCCAATCCCACGATTTGGGAACTGTCTCTGCAACTCATTTTTAGCCATCAGCGAAAACTGTGCCGGACACCCATTGTGTTCGTACCACATTCTGTTCCTTGTTCCTAAAGGTATTTCTTCCTGTAACAGACCTAATGTTTCTTGCAAGAATATGGTGTACTTCCTGCCATTAAGATTTTCTTCGATGAAATAGGAGTCTATAATTCGGTCCTCCAGAATCCCGCACCATTAGTTGGAACGTCTTTATAAACAATGTCTTTTACGAATCCCCACAAGAAAAAGTCCAGAAGCGTGAAGGGTGGCGAAAGAGCTGGCCACGACACATCTCCTCCGCGTCCAATCCCACGATTTGGGAACTGTCTCTGCAACTCATTTTCAGCCATCAGCAAAAAATGTGCCGGACACCCATTGTGTTCGTACCACATTCTGTTCCTTGTTCCTAAAGGTAATTATTCCTGCAACAGACCTAATGTTTCTTGCAAGAATATGGTGTACTTCCTGGCATTAAGATTTTCTTC